>NC_090814.1:92390066-97207566 GCF_000390325.3 Nicotiana tomentosiformis | reverse complement strand
GTCGACCCCACCGATGATCATGTTAATGACATGTTAAGGTTCCTCTTGCTCGATCCGTTTACTAGAATCTATGTTCCTGAAGTGGTTTTTGGCTCGATCGCTCATGAACTCTCGGAGGTGTCCGTTGTTGAATAGTCGGGCTACCTCATCTCTCAATTATCGGCAATCTTCTGTTCTGTGGCCGTGAGTGCCATGATATTTTCACATCAGGTTAGGATCCCTTTGGGATGGATCAGACTGTAGAGGTCGGGGCCATTTGGTGTCTTTGATGCGCCCAATGGCGGATATGATGGTTGCGACATCGACGTTAAAGTTTTACTCCAATAGCTTTGGCGCCTCCTTATGCCCGATGGGTCTGTCAAAACGGTTTTTGCTCATGAGTCCCCGATTGCTTTGACCCCGATCACTCATTTTTTCACTTTTCATGGGGTTTCGCCCAGATCCGCTACCTCTTCGATCGTTGTTGTATGGATGATATCGATCCCTGTTTGACATTGGTTCACGACCAACGTCTCTCCTGATTTTGTCAACGGCTCTGATAGGGTAAATGGACCCGGAAGGGGCCCCGAGTTGATCATCTTCGACCCTAATTTTTGATTGATACCGATTATTCACGTCGGCCCAAGTGACAGCCGGGTACTCCACCATATTTTGTTTCAACTGTTGTGAAGCCAACGAGCTTCGAGCATTGAGCCTCTAGGTGAAGGCTTGAACGGCCCAATCATCCGCGACTGGAGGCAGGTCCATCCGTTCCATTTGAAACCGGGATACAAATTCCCTGAGCATCTCATTATCCATCTGCTTTACTTTGAAAAGGTCTGACTTCCTGGTCTTGACCTTGATAGCCCCGGCGTGTGCTTTTACGAAGGAATCTGCAAGCATAGCAAACGAGTCAATAGAATTGGGAGGTAGGTTGTGATATCATATCATAGCTCCTTTGGACAAAGTTTCCCCGAATATTTTCAGCAGGACATACTCGATATCATCATCCTCCAAGTCATTCCCTTTGATGGCGCATGTGTAGGAAGTCACATGTTTATTTGGGTCGGTCGTTCCGTTATACTTAGGAATCTCGGGCATGCGGAACTTCTTTGGGATCGACTTCGGGGCTGCGCTCGGAGGAAAAGGTTTTTGAACAAACTTCTTGGAATCTAGACCCTTCAATATCGGAGGTGCTCCTGGGATTTGGTCGACCTTGGAGTTGTAGGTTTCCATCTTTTTGTCATTGACTTCAATTTTCTTCTCCCCCGATTCTATCCGTTTTGTCAATTCCTCGAGCATCTTTATGATCCTGGGATTGGTCCCGCGGCGCTCGGTTTTGGTTCTGCAACTAGGCTATCGCTGCCTGTTGAGCCTGTAACATTTTGAAGATTACCCGCAAATTGATCCCATCATTTTCACCGCTGTGCATATTCTGGGCAATCGATCGGACTTCCCTGCGCACGCTATTCTCAGGATTAGTAGGCAAATTTGTGTTGATGGCCACATGTGAACGGGCGTCGATATGGTCTACGACCAGAACTCCACCGAGGTCAACTGAGGGCACCTCGTTACCGGGTGCTACATTGTTGTTCTCGTCATGGTGGCTGGACTCGGCGTCCATGTTTAGAGGGGCAAACTAGGGGTTTGACATTTCGATTTTTAACCTGAAATCAAAGACACTTCAAAGAACAAGTGTAAAATAGTATGTGTTATAGGGATTTGTATCAAATTGCCGCTATTATCCTTAGCCCCACGGTGGGCGCCAAACTGTTTACCCTCAAAATCGGATAACAATCAAATTTGTAACTGGTTTTAAGGATACGCGGATTAACATGATACAAAGCGATAAATTAAGTTGCTATTGAATAAACAAAGATAAAATAAATTCAAACCACACGAGTTGGATAGTTTCAGCCTTGATGAAATAGTCACTCTTGAACCGAGCTCACCAAGACTAGTATAAATGAAAAAGAACAAGAGCTTGAGACAAATAAAATAATAATATAATTACTTTTGATTGCGTGTTACAATGTCTTTCATGAATTATCAGACCCCCTTTATATAGTAGGGGAGTTCTATTTTAGGTACAACTCTGTAAAAAGGTAAAAATCTTCTAATTCACTGATTGCCGGTTCCTTATCGATACGTGCCGAGATCCCCGCCGTAATATTCGGTCGGTCACGGATATTTCAGCCTTCTGTTGGCTATGCTGGATTGTGTGACAATGTTTTTCGAAGTCGTTTGAGGCTAGGAGCGATTCCGGGACCATGGCCTCGATATTCTCAATGGCAGGCGTCATGCTCCCGGGTTCTGGCCCGGTGGGACTTTGGCTAGATTTCGGTCCCTTGTTGCCATGGCACGAGCCTGGTTTATTTTGTCGGAGACTATAATGCATTATGAGCTCGATTTCACCCGTATACAACCATAATAATGATCTATGTGGACCATTAAATATCACGGGGTCAACATTATAATAGTCTAATATTTGGGGACTAAAGGAAGAACTGATTCAAAGTAGATAGTGATCCGATGTGGATAGTTATCATCAAGAAATATTTACCCTGAAGGCTGGAACAATACTCAATACTAGGGGTGTCAATGGTTCGGTTCGGCCGGTTATTTTATAAAATTTGTACCAAACTAATTTTTCGGTTATTCTATTATGTATAACCAAAATTAGACTTTTCGAAACCGTCCCAATCATGTATGGTTTTCTTCGGTATCGGTACGGTTCGGTTAATTTTTGGTATTTTTTTAAATATCATGTAAAATTCACTAGTAGAAATAGAATGTAATAACATACGTTCTTTTATAGGATTTAGCAAAACTCTCTAGATATTTTTACTTTTTAAAGGGTGATGAATTAGAAAAAATAAAATATGGCTAGAGTATAGATCCATCAACTATTGTACAACAATGTAAAAGAAACAAAGCAACGACAAAGAAAATATAAATCACACGAGTGGAAAGATATTAACCAAGTTGGTACTCAAGAATAAAGTCTATAGAAGATTAGATATTCATAAAGATAAATCTAAATTATATGAAAGAAAACATATTCAATACATTGTAGTTTGCTACTCATAATCGCTAGAATACTTTGTGTCTTGCTAATGAAGATATTTGAAATAACTTAGTTTAAGTAGAAGTAACATGATAGGTTTTAGGAATTAGTATTTTGAGTTTAATTACTTGTTGGCTTGTAACAATTTTCATAACTCCAAGGCCCAAAGAAAAATTTAATGCATTATTATTTTTAAATTTACTATATAAATATATTTTTCACATATATAATTTGTTCGGTACGGTTCGGTATTTTTTCGATTTATTTTTATAAAAAAAAACTACCCTAATTATCGGTGCGGTTATAGATTTATATAAAAACTTACGGTTTCTTTAAAAGAAACCCAAAAATCAGTTCGGTTCGGTTCGGTACGGTTCGGTCGGTTAAGTCGGTTTCTGAATATCCATTGACACCCCTACTCAATACCCAAGCTCTCTCTGGGATAAAACTTCACTACATGTTTTTCCCAAACATATCGTACTGTTATTGAGAGGGGAAAAAAATCTATCCCCAATTAGTCATCGAAGGTACTACAACAACAGAACAACAATTACGTTTCAGTACCAAACAAGTTAGAATTGATTATGAATTCTCATCCCTTTCATTTAGCCCAACTCATCTCATCATCATTAAAGATATTGTTGTTGCATTATAAAAGTAATGATAAAATCACATTTATAAAAAAAATTAGTAAGTTCATATCATCATCATTAAAGATATTGTTGTTACATTATAAGAGTAATGATAAAATCATATTTATAAAAAAATTTAGTAAGTTTTTTTGGAAAAATCCTAAGAAAACTCGTAATCGCTATCCTTTGAGTGTGCACTGAATAATCTGTCCATTGTGTAATAGATCGCAAACTACACAAGAGATATAAATTATACTACGCAAACTTGGTACGATAAGCTCTAACCGAAAAACTGTGAATAGAATCAATCCCAGGTCTCCCGTGTGATAAATCAGTCACCCACCGAATACATTTTGAAATACGTCTGTTCGGTTACACTTTTACAGATATCCCAGTTCAAACAGTTTTTGACCAAAAAAAAAAAAAAAAAACGTCCAAGAAGAAAAAGGGGGAATCCTATCCGATGCCAAAGGGTTAAGCCGTCAATTGTTGTCAGCTTGTCCCTCCGTCTCTTTCCCTTTTCTCTCTGTGGCTTTCAAATTTCAACCATTATTTTTCACGAGGGGGAAAGATAATTTATAGCAATTTGTTCCTCCCATTTTTATATGAAACTTTTGCAATATCTCCTATTTGATGTCCCGTTTTCTGGATTAAAATACGACACATCATTCCAAAATTACTAATAAAGAGAAAGGTTGCTTTATTCTTAAGTAGGAGAGGCAAAGAACTTTTGGCAAACCATATGGAGGATGATAAAAAGACCACCTACAAGGTGCTCTTCCTTGGAATCTATTTTACTTCCTTTTCCTGTCTCTTCATTTGCATTTTAGTTCACATTTCTCCCCTTCATTTTTCCTATTTGTTGAGCAAAATGGTTCTAGATTTATAGTCGTCGCATTCTAGGTCTGTTTATAAGAATAAGAATACAAATTGCATCATAATTGCTAATAAAGTTGTCATCTTTTAGAACTGATCCATTTCCTTCAGACTGCTGCAGAAAAAAGAAGCAACAAAATGCTTTGACCTCTACTTAAGCCCCATGGTTTCAATTTTAACTTTGTTCCTTGTGGAATATCTTGGGTTTGCTATACTCTTTTAATTGAAAAAGAAAAAAAATCGTGTTAATTCTTGTTTTTTTTTTTTTTGGGGGGGGGTTGATAATTCTTGGTAAAAGGTTAACTCTTTACCTTCCCTCAACTAGAAAAAGGAAATTCTTTGGTACTATTCATGTAAAAAGGTTTCCCTCTGTAGAATCATTGCCCAGTTTAATTAGTGGGTAACATTTTTGTAGAATTGGGATTTTTGTGTTCATCCTTTTGGCATATAGGAGCTAGTCTGTCTTTTCGGTTGTAAGGAAATTCTTTTCATTACAATACTTTCTTTTAGCTGTAAAGTATTATAGATTGTAATTTGGTTTCCTAATCTTCATGATCTCATGACAAAATTTCTTTTGATTGCTTAAGGATTATTACAAGGTTCTTGAAGTAGAATATGATGCATCCGATGAGACGATCAGATTAAACTATAGAAAACTTGCACTGGTTAGTCATCCATATTTCATCGAGCAGCACCTGCTACAGCTCCTCTATGTTTGAGTTCTCTCTCTGTCTCTTCATCTCTTTCTTTGCGCACGCATGCATTTATTTGAAGCAGTGTGTTCCTGACTGCAGTCATATCATTCACATTGATTGACATGCGCAGAAGTGGCATCCTGACAAACACAAGTGTAATGATGCAGTAACCGCTAAATTTCAAGAGATTAATGAAGCTTATACGGGTAGTTATTTTGGTTTTGGGCATAATATTTTCGTATATATTTCATGCTACTTGATGCAGATAATTGCTATTTATCCTGCATGATTTAGCTTGAACGTAATCTAATCTCTCTACATTTTTACCACTTATACCAAGTGACGTTTTATTATGCTTAAATATCAAGAGAACAACAGTTTATATGCTGGTTGAAAGTAGCTCCATATTAAATGTATTGCCAGCATCAAATTCTCCCAACAATTTTTTCACGGTCTGTTGCTTAGTGTCGATCCTGAAATCCTATCTTCTTACCTATTTTACCATCAGAAGCTTATTAGTTTTGGAGGCTTACTTCCTTTCTTTATACTCGTTGCACACAGTTTTTTGAAATTCTTTACCAAGAAAGAATTCTGGAGCCCTACATCAAATGTATAGTTGACGGGTAAAGATTTGTTCACTGCTTACATCATGCAGTCACTAATTGCTACCAATTTACATTCATTGCAGTGCTAAGTGATCCTGATAAGAGACTTGATTATGATTTAAACGGAAACTATGAGATAAATGATTATACCTTGCCAGTAAGGACTTTCATGCTTCCATCTTGTTAATTTCCCTTGTTGAGTTCTGATGCTTTGGCATTGCATTCTGACTACTTGGTGTTCTGATACAGGAATATCTATCCAGATTCAAAGGGATGATACTTACCTCTAATGGGCTTGGTATGAGTTCAGTCTGGTGAGTGTTTGGTTCAGATTACTAATTGGAATTATTCAATTGGCTTTAAAAATCTGACCCTGAAGGAAAAGAAACTTAGTGTGGTTTTTAAAGGACATTATTCTGTCATTTTGTGACTAATTTTTTCTTCCCTTATAAAGAAGCAATATGAATTTCTTTAGGGGGGCTGGATTAGATGAATTTTCTTCAGTGTTGAATTTAGAAGTTTTCTTCAATTAATGTATGGTATGATGCTATCAATTTTCATATGGCGTTAAGGTGTTGTAGCATGTCCAAAAATTCTCTCCTAGGTTTTGTGAAGATTCGGAAGGTGTAGAAAGAGTCAGACGCATGATTAGACACACGTTTTCCTCGTCTTTCTATGTGTATGTGAAACAGAATTACCAGCACGGAAGAGAAGTCATCCATATAGAAGACCACATTCTCTCTGACTTATTAGATTTGTCTGTTTGTCTTGTCTTTAACAGCATCATAGTGTTTCTAAATAGGAATTTGGAAAGAGTTAGCGAGGACTATTTAACAAAAACTTGAGCATTTGACTGACTTCTGATGCTCTTTTGTTTGGTTCAAAGTTGCTAGCTTATTTGGATTTCTGAAAAGATTGTATATTTTACTGTACACTTAGAAATACTAGATAATTGATCAGTGTTCTGCTTAAGACAACTTCTAATAAAACCTAAATTCATTGTTGATTCATGATGTAGCATCATCTCCAGCGGCAACTTTGCTGTTGATCTGCTAATGCTTTTAAACAGAGAACAAATTCTATATCTTTTAGTACTTTCACGTCAACATTCTAATAGCAAAATCCTTTAGTACTTTAATGTCGTCTAATAGCGAATCAATCATGCAGGTCAGAGCAATTAACAGAATTTAACAAGTTGATGGACAAATGAAAGAAGGTGATCATTTTTTTCTCTTCACATCCATTGTCTTTCCTATAGTACCTCGCTTACCCCCACGGATGTTAATGGTTGTAACATTGTGTTATTGACGAGATTTTATGTACTAAAGTTGAATATTCATAATCTCGCACAAAGGTTTTCCAGGGCAACCATGCTTGTATGTAACTGACAGGATATCTGTACTCAGAAACTTTTACAGTTATCATGATTTGGTATTTACTGGATGCCCTTTAGACTTCTTGTAAAATGTAGATTCTGTAACAAGTGTATTGGAAGATCCGAAGATAGGATTGCGACCTTCTTCCCTTCCTCAAGGTTGTATCAATTCACATGGTTATATATTGATGCTGACTGAACTTACAGATTGACAAAATTTGATGTCAGAAGCTAAGTTCTTACTATATATTTGTCGCAGTATTCTTCCTTTGTCACAAATAAAAATATGCATTATTTAATTGGATTTTACTCCGTTTTCTCCCTTTTGACCTGCAGACAATTACTAGTACTAGTAATAAGACAACAAATTACAAAATTGTTTGATGTTTTGCTTACAAATGGATAACTACTGTATGTACTTTCTGTCCTTGCTCTTAGTTTTATGGACATAAGTTTGGTTGAAATTTAAAAAAAATGAGGTTTTGAAGTTGAGTTGAAAAATAGTTTTTGGAAGTTGAAATTGTGTTTGGGCATGTGCTTTACTTGAAAAAGGTTGGAAGTTTTAGTAGAAGAAGAATTTTCTCTCAAAAATTGGTTTGTCAAAACTGATCAAATTTCAAGAACAAACAATGCTTTTAATTTATTTTTTTTTTGAAAAAAAAAGGAGTCAAATTTTATGTCCAATCGGATCCTTAATGTTCTTTCGAGTCATCACTTTAATTGCTGACCAGACTTTGAGTGTTGTATAGTAAACTATAACCTCTACGTCACGTTGATTTAATGTAAAACTTCAGTTGCAGTGCAACAATAGCTACTTTAAAGATTGTTGTTTAAAATATATTCACAATTTATAATTAATTTAAAGATTAGTCGATTTGAAAGTCTGATTTACTAATCTAAAATTCAGGACATAAGATTCGATCTTCTGGACACATTTTTCAAACTTTAGGACACGATGTCCTAAAGTTTGAATTTTGAGGTTTAAACTCTAGAACTTAAGGACTAAGCGTCCTGAATTTTTGAGCTGTTAATTTGTAATTCAGGACTAAGTGTCATGAATTTCTGAACTATTAATTTAAAATTCAGGACATAAAATTCGAACTTTTAGACACAATTTTTCGAACTTTAGAACACAATGTCCTGAATTTTAAATTTTGAGGTTTAAACTCTAGGACGCCGTGTCCTCAAAACTTAAACAAAATTGGTTAATCTTTAAATACATTGTAAACTGTGGATATATTTTAAACAGCATACTTAAAAGTGGCTACTTGGTGTCATTTCCACTAAAACTTCTTAAATTTAGTCACAATCCCCCTGGTATATTAAGTTGGACTACCATTATTTTAACGGCAAAGGGTCAAATATACCCCTTTACTTTTGAAAATGGTCTAAGAATACCCATCATTATACTATTGGGTTATCTATACTCCTGCAGTCATACTTTGGGTTCAAATATACCCCTCATTTAAACGGAGGGACACGTGTCATCGTCCTGTTGGTCAATTCTAAATATCTCCTAATTAATTAAAAAGACTTATTACCCATACCCAAAAAATAATTTTTTTTGTAAAAAATGGAAAAACTAAATTCTTTTTTTACTAAAAACTGAAAAAAAACGAAAATATTTTTTTTACCAGTTTTTACAAAAAAACTGATTTAAAAAAACTGAAAAATATTTTCTAAAACAATATTATTTGTAAAAACTGAAAAGCAATTTTCTAAAGCAATTAATAACTGGAAAAAACTGAAATATTTTTAACTAAAAACTGAAAGAAAAGAAAATATTTATTTTTTTAATTTTTACAAAAATATTGCTTTAGAAAATTGCTTTTTAGTTTTTTTTTTTCAGTTTTTACAAAAATATTGTTTTAGAAAATATTTTTCAGCTTTTTTTAAAGCAATTTTTTGGTAAAAACTGGAAACAAAAATATTTTTCGTTTTCTTCAGTTTTTAGTAAAAAAAAATTCAGTTTTTTCCAGTTTTTACAAAAAAAATTGCTTTAGAAAATTGATTTTCAGTTTCTTTTTTTCAGTTTTAATAAAAACATTATTTTAGAAAATAGTTTTCAGTTTTTTTAAAGCAGTTTTTTTTGTAAAAACTGAAAAAAAAATATTTTTGTTTTTTTCAGTTTTTTGTAAATTTGTTTTTTTAGTTTTTTTCAGTTTTTACAAAAAAAAAATTATTTTTCGGGTTTGGGAATGAGTATTTTTAATTAATTAGGAGATATTTAGAATTGACCAACAAGACGATGACATGTGTCCCTCTGTTTAAATGAGGGGTATATTTGAACCCAAAGTATGATTGCAGGGGTATAGATAACCCAATAGTATAACAAGGGGTATTCTTAGACCATTTTAGAAAGTAGAGGGATATATTTGACCATTTGCCGTTATTTTAATATAAACTCAACGGTAGGTAAAATTTTTGTAGTTGCAAAATTTGACCTAAGATTTTCCTTTAGTTTCTTTAATTTTCCTTTAGTTTCTTTAATCACTATCCCTCTTACCTCTTCAAGGCATCGACCTATTAAGGGCAGCTTGGTTATTAATAAATTAAAATAGTTTCTACCTAGTTAAGCATTAGTAATACAGGTTGTTTAAAATGAAGCCACATAAATAGTGAAAATTCATATACGCGATTTTAGTATTTGAGAGTGCGACTTTACTTGGCAGTGACGTAAAATGCGCGGATTCCATCATTGTATTGTCTCTTCCATGCTTGTTTTGTTTGAACCAAATAAACTATTCCCATTATTACTACTACTAATAAAATAAAATACACACAGTCACCCAAAGTTTCATCATCAGATCAGTTAATTAAGGGTCAAGTCTAAACTAAAATGTATCTTAAGAAATATATTTATTGATCTTTTGCTACAATCTGATTCTTCTTGAATCTTTTCCACTGTATGTGAGGCCACTATTCTTTTAATATTAATGTAATTAATTATCAGTATAAGAAGGTTTATTTGTACGAGTTGGTGCCTGTTGAATTTTGCCCCTCTTGTGCACGCAAATATGTCATACTCATAATTACTTACATAAATAGTTAAAGAATAGTGATGTTGATGTACTAACAAAAAAAGAATCAGAGAGTCAGTAAACCACAGAAGGAAAAAAAATACCACCACCACCGTGAGTGGACCGGAGTGAGTACTGAATAAGGTGTATAACCATATGTTGAAAAACACTATGAAAATATGTACTAATACATGTATTATTTCCCCTAATATATCCTGCCAGGTGACACAGTTTTATTATGACCTATCCTACAATATCTCCTGAAAATTCATATAACCATTTCCAATTTATTGAATTTGAGATGCAGATGATTAACCATTATAAAAAATCATAAAATAGTGCTGGTAAATTGTCGCTCCATATGCAACAAACGGATTCATGGTTCAATTAACTCAAATCATTTGCACAGCACAGAGACAGAAGAGGATTCTGTCACATCTTTAGCATCAACATCTATTGATCTAACAATTAATAGCAGCAGCAATAACAGCACATAAAACAAGATTAACAGTTCCTAATTAAAACAAAAACCTAATACTAATACATGTTTTAATGATTAACAACATTAATAGGAACTGAAGCAGCAGGAAGATGTTTGTTGCAATAACACGCAGAAGGATTTTCCTGTTGATCTGAAGAAATAAAACGCCCAATCTGCTCCAAAAATGTCAAATGTTGAGGCCTATCTTTACGTTTCACGTACCCTTTTGCCTCTTTCTCAGAATAACAACTGTAACCCTTTTCCCCATTCCTCTTCCACAACGCCTCCGCGTAATTTCTGTGTGCATAATACGCTTCCGCCATCGTTACCTCGGCCTGGGCCTGGGCCTGTGGTTGGACTTTGATGGGTAGCCTCTCGTAATGGGCCCGAGTAATTCCTTCCAATTCGTCCATTCGAATCAACCCACGCGCCGAAACAGCGTACAGCTCACCCCACACGCGCTCGCCGGAGCACGGGAAATTGAGGAGGAAAGGTACCCTGTAGGGCCCACAAACAAGGGGAAGTCGATCGGCGGTTTGGTAAACGCCGAGAAAAGAAGCGTCGCCGGCGGCTATCATGTCCTGTAACAGCACGTGATTTGAAAATCCCCTTTTTAGTGTTCCGTAGGTGAAGATGATGGTCTTTTTCTCTGCCTTTTCAGCCCCCATTGTTTCTATAAAATCACGAAAATACAAAAAAAAAAAAAAAACTGAAGACAAAAGAGGAGAGAAAGAGAAACAGAGGAATATGAAGAGGAAACTGAGGAGAAGAGATTGTTTGGTTTGAGAGAATAAAAAGAGCAGAAAAAAGGGCCCCACCAAAAGTAAAAAAGGTTTTTTTTTTAAAATATAAATGTGAGGAATAAAACAAACAAAATTGGGAATCCCTGAATTTCTCACCATCAATAGTGACCACACATGTTATGAATGTGAAGATAGAAAATTTGGATGGTTGTGAAAGAGTGATGGACTGGTGGTGATAAATACTATAGCATTGAATATTTTGAGGAAATACATTGGGAGGTGGAGGAGAGTCCTAAGAATATCAAATTCTAGACCATCCATGATTTATTTATTTATTTTAAATTATTGGACTTGAATTTTTGTTCACTAATTATAATTAAATAACATGTTGTGTTACAATAAAAATATTAGGTGATTTCTTAAGGCATTAGTTGACAGAGTAATCTAATGTTGGTGTTGAGAGAAAGTATCGAATAGCGAGGTACCTTATGGAATTAGACGAAATGTGCGAGGTGGCTCTACCATCACAATTATAAAAAGATGAAGTTAAATGATGTGTTGCAATTTTATCTTTTTGAAAAGATGATTACTTCATTGGCTATTTCGTGACTAACAGATGTGAAATCAATGTAATTGTATTTTATTTTAAAGTTTTATACGGCATACAATACAAAGAAAAAAAATTAAATACAATTCATAAATCACTACATTTTAAAGTCTAATTATCAGGCATAATTGTAGTTTGCCTAATTATCATTCTTAATTACTATTTAATTGTTAACAGTGTGTATCACTTGTATTCAGACGCGCAACTATATTCGTTCGCATAACGAATACAACATATATCAACTGTATTCGTTCGTACACAAATACAACTAAGGAAAAATATAAGGTGTATACAAAGTATATAACTGTTATCGACTGTATTGGTATTGACTGTATTCGTCTCGATAGTATTCATTCGCGACACGAATACAACCAAGACAAAATACAAAAATACGGAGAAATATGATATTCTCATTGAGAGTGGAACTTAAATCTCTGCTTACTAAGTTGGTGGTCTAACCAATTTACTACGAAAGCTTATTGCTCTCTTACTTCCGTTCAAACAATTGATCTCTTGTTTTAATAGTATTGGTAAATTTGATATAAAATTCAAATATAACTAGAAATATTAATTTTCTAAAAGTATAACTACAAATAATAAATAATTTATATATATATTTGATGTGGCCTAATTTTCCCTAGAAAATGATTCCATCCTAGAAGTTTATCATGGGATACAACGTGATAGCTAGGACTAAACGAATAAGATTAGGACCAAGTCTTTTTCCTCTTTTCTATTTTAACCCACCTTTTCCTATATATGCTTTTGAACCGTGGGATATTTACTAGGAATAAACAAAATGAAAAGGACTAATCCTTTTTTCTTCTTCTTAAGCTTAATTTCCCTGAGGCGTTTTTCAACCTTGGAATACGGAGATTTTTTATGGCCATAAATCATAATAATGTAAAATTGGCATTTTTCTCAAAATTTTAATTATTATTAAAGTGTCTGAACAAACGATTCGATTGATGAAATCTTATTCACTAATTAATCTGGAAAGAAATGTCCTTTTGTATCTTTATTAATGTAATTGGAAACAGACAACCAAATAGCAACAACACCATCATGCCTAGTCTAAGAAAATCAAAGGTTGGAATATTTGCTTTTTTGTCGTTATAAGGGGCAGCTGTCACTGTGCTAATTACCGTATTCCAACAGTGGGCTATTGGGGTACGGCAAAATCAGTGCCAACCACATGCTGGTTAGTATGATTTTTTGGACACTTTTGCACGGCTATTGTACTTTCTGTACATAAGTTTTGTCCCTTTTTACTTTCTTTCTGCCTTTATACACCTCATTCTTCTTATCTTTCTGCCATTAGTCTCTGTTTTTTCTTTAGCCCACCATTATTGGTTCAAACATTAAAACAGTGTGAAAAGAAACTGAGCTTATCAAATTGGAGTACTGAAAATCATTGTTTTCTCTCTCTCATTTTTTTTTTTGGTTGTTTTTTTTGCTTTTACGCTTTCGTTAGTGCTACCCCCAATAACTTCTTAGTGGCAAAGATATCTAGCTTTTGAGCGAGTTAATACCGTAAAACTCCATTAAATTATTATTTTTTATCAATTTTTTACTTAAATTATTTGGTGTCCTCAAAATTTTTTGAACTATATTGTCCTTCATATTTAAACTCCTTCGTCGCTTACTTGGCATAACGTGTGTATACACTCGCTTAGCAGCGTGTGGCAACTGAAAAAAGTCATCAAAATGGCTCACCTGACATAATGTAATAGCTAATTAGCTTAACCCTCTTTGAACTGTGTTTTTGTTTTAAATATTCTCCTTATTTCCTTTATATCCATAGTTCTTCCTTATTTTTCACCTTTCTATCTTATTTTTTCACCTTCCCCTTTATTTGTTTCACATTTTTTCTTCAGTTCTCCATATGAATTTCCTATAAAAAAAAAATTCTCACTCTCTTGTTTCCTCTGAAATAATTTTTTTTCTTTCTTTTTTAGTTTTCTTTCATGACTTTGGCATATATTGTTGAAACGACACCCCATTTAAATCTTCTTATCAAACCAACACCTTGTTATAGAGAACAAAATTGAATCTATTAAACCTTGTTTGTGTAATTTAGAATTAGAGAATGTAGTTGTTGGCCGATTAGTTTCTTATTTGTAAAATTTTATTTTATGTATTCTTGTTTATGTAATATAAAATAATTTTTCGTAAATGCAATACTATATGCCTTTATCTTTTATTGTGCTGCAAAGTGAATATAAATAAGGAATTATTCAATTGGAGTTTAGTATAAAACACAATCATAGTTAAACCTAAAATTAATCCATTACATTAGATACTATTTTGGCTAAATTAAACTCCCAGAATTAATCAGTCATCTGAGAGTAATAAATCATGAGTAAACTACATACAATTTTTAGTACAAACTATAAATTAATATAGTTAGACAGACGCACCTCTAAGAATTCAACATATGATTTTAATATATATGGGAGTATAATTCATGAGGGTTTTGAGGGTACTAGATAATTTAAGTAGGTAACTGTCACGACCCAAAATCCCACCACAGGCGTCGTGATGACACTTAGTCTCTAAGACTAAGTAAGCCGATTATAATTACAATTCAAGCCAAATTTTTTTAATACATAAACCAACAGTGAAAATAATTATAACACCTTCCCAAGACTGGTAATACTGAGTCACGAACTCTAACTGAATGCATGCAATGAATCTCAAACATCGAATATACAATACTGTTTGAATAAGAGTTGACAGTACAATAAAATGGAAAGACTCTAAGGGACTGCGACGACCAAGCAGCTCTACCTTGAATCCTTGCGATCAACACACTAACTCTGCCCGAGTCCGATATCTCCCATACCTGACTCTGCACAAAAATGTGCAGAACTGTAGTATGAGTATACCACAGTCAGTACCCAGTAAGTATCAAGATTAACCTCGGTGGAGTAATGACGAGGTATAGTCAAGACACTCACTAGTCTAATAACCTGTGTAATATAGCATACAAAAATAATAGGAAACAAATAACAATGATGGAAATAATAATCAACAGTGATATAAACAGCAGGGCGGCAAGAACACCATAAATATTTCTCAACAAATAATGAATACAAGTACAACTAATTAATCAAGTCTTTCAAATATAATTCTTTCAAATATACTTCTTTCAAATACAATTTTGGAATATAATTCCTTCAAATAAAAGTCACCTTGTGACATCTCATTTCATATTCATAAAAATATGGGTCTCAGTCCACTTTCATATTTACACGGTACCTCGTGCCCATATTTCTATCACAATTGCACGGACAACTCACGTGCCAAAAATATCAATATATAAAAGAATTCACACAATCAATTTACTTTAGAAATAGTTTGAGTGAAGAAAATAACATTTGCACTTAAATTAAAATATCAGATAAACTACCAATTTGTATGTAATACTTATTAATTTAAAACATAATAAAAATTTTCTTTTATTTAAAATAATCCAGTCATCAAAAACCAGTAAAAAATCAAAAATATAAATCTTCAGAGTCTCGTACTAAAAAGCCCAAGCCAACACAATACAACAAAGAGCACAAAACACAGAATAATAAAGTCAACTAGTACATAACCGAAGAAGACAAGAATTTATATATCACGAAAAAATAAAATAACCAAAGGCAAGTGCATCCAAAGAAAAATATCAACAAAAGGGCACTCCCAAGGTACCACCTCGTAGTCCCCAAAGTAAATATACAAGATAGGGGATATCCTGAGGTACCTTCTCGTAGTCCCAAAAGTAAATATACAAGACCGGAGAATCTCACGGAATACCGTTCTGTAGTACCAAAGTAAATATGCAGGGCAGGGGGGATCTCCCGGAATACCGTTTCGTAGTCCCAAAGTAAATATGCAGGGTAGGGAATCTCCCGAAATACTGTTATGTAGTCCCAAAGTAAATATGCAGGGGGATCTCCCAGAATACCGTTCCGTAGTCCCAAAGTAAATATGGAGGGGATCTCCTGGAATACCGTTCCGTAGTCCCAAAGTAAATATGATTTCAACAACTGCATATCAAGTGGTCACGTATCACAAATGAATCATCAAGTGCTCAAATATTACAACATATCACAAATTTCATTAATTATTTACAGATAAAAAAATTCATAGTAAAATTATCTCCAGGAATTAACAAGTCAACAAAAAATACGGGATTCACATAAAAATCAAAATGGCAATCACACCAAATTATCATATAAAAATAAATTCGACAAACAAGGAATAAGGCATTTAAAATCAAGGATTTACTAAGTTTCAATAATTTTCCAAAATACATACGGGCATCTACGTATTTCAACCAATGTAATTTGCACATATAAACTAAGTACGTACTCGTCACCTCGCGTACATGATTTTTCAATTACACAATTTCTATATAAGACTCAATGCCTAAGGGGTAATTTCTCCACTCAAGGTTAGGTAAGATACTTACCTTTTTAAAGTTAGGCCTGATATTCCAAAATCGTCTTCTTACTTGAATTCACCTCCGGGTATCTCAAATCCCAATCCATATGGTGAAAATTGCCTAAACAATCGCTTCAATCCGAGCTCCATAGCTCCAAATATGTTAAAAATGATTGAAACCTCAAAATATAGCTACTACTCACGTATTTACTCATCACGATCGCGAAAAATGCTTCGCGATCGCAAAGCACAAAATTTTTCAGCCCTAAAATTGCTCTTCGCAATCGCGGAAAACCAATCGCGATCGCGAAGAACAAACTCCCCAACTCTTCCATACATCCTCTAGTATAATGGTCATAACTTTTTGTACACAACTCCAAATGATGAATAGTTTAACTTTCTGAAAACTAGACTCCAAGGTCATTTGTTTACTAATTTCCCAATTCCTTATATATTTCTAGATATAAGCTTCCAATGTCAGCCCTATGCAACGGAGATTTCCAAACTCTTTCCGGACAACCTGTAATGTATCCACCATAACTTTTTGTACACATCTCCAAATGACAAATAGTTTATCTTTCTGCAAAACTAGACACAAAGGGATACTACTTTCATTTTTGGATCATCTCCAACTTTCTTATAGATTATGAGATATGAGCTTCCAAAGTCGGGTTAGTGCAACAGGAGTTTCCTCTACGCGATTGCGAAAAGTTTTTCGCGATCGCGATTCACAGTGTTGAAACAACAAAATTGCTTCGCGATCAGGACCGTTTGTCCGCGATCGCGATGCATACCTTTGTGGCAAAAAATCAGCAACTAAAAATGGCCTAGAAATGGTCCGAAAGCACCCCGAAACTCATCCGAGCCACTCGGTACCCCGTCCGAGCATACTAACAAGTCTCAAAATATATTACGGACTTAGTCGAAATCTCAAATCACATCAAATAACGCTAGAACCACGAATCATACCCCAATTCAAGGTTAATGAAATTAAGAAATTTTAACTTTTACATTCGACACCGAAACCTATCAAATCAAGTCTGATTGACCTCAAATTTTGCACACAAGTCATAAATGACATAACGGACCTATAAAAAATTTTAGAAGTGGATTCCGACCCCGATATCAAAAAGTCAACTCCCCGGTCAAACTTCCAACTTAAACTTTCTATTTTTGCCATTTCAAGCCTAATTCCACTACAGACTTTCAAATAATTTTCCGGACACGCTCTTAAGTCCAAAATCACCATATGGAACTATTGAATTCATCAGAATTTGAATTCGAGGTCGTTTACACATAAGTCAAATTTCTGGTCAACTCTTTTCATTTAAGCTTCAAAAATAAAAATTATTCTTTTAATTAAATTTCGTATCTTCTGAAAATCAAACTCGACCACACTCGCAGGTCATAATACATATTACGAAACTGCTCGAGACCTTAAGTCACTCAACAGGGCATTAATTCTTAAAACGACAAGTCAGGTCGTTACAGTAACTGACAAAAAAGTTACTATAATTTATCGGGAAGAATGCAACGAGGGCGTTTTAGTATGAAGGACGATATTGTTCAGGAAATTTTTAGAGAAATCAAATAGTTTAAGTAGGAAACTGACAAAAATATGATAGTTTAGGGATATTTTAGGGTATTAAATTGGTTGGTTACACAAAGAATCAATTGGAATTAACTAATAGTTGCATAAAGTGTAGTAGGATTTGGGAAGTCACTATCATATTTTTTTGTCAACCAAATAGCTTAATGGATGTTACTATTTTAAATTCTCTTTCAGCTCCTCATCATCTAATTGTTGAAGGTAACATAACAATTTTATAAATAGTGTAACAATTTTCATACATTAGCTTGTTGTGGACGTGCAACCTAATTGTATATCTTTTTTGCAAGGAGAATTTTGACGTGGCAGACTATTGTTGTTTACTAGTCCGCAAAGACTATTTTCTTTAATTTCTTTTTAATCTAAAGACGATTTTTTCCTTTAAATTCAAGATAAGGAAAATGGAAATGGAAGGGAGGGATAAGAAGAATTGGAAGGTTGGTAAAGATGAGTAAAAAAATGGCATTGAATTAGGATACGCAAACTTAAAATTCTCAGCGCGTGTTGTATTCAAGGGTTGCTTCAGGACTTTAAAAAGCCACAATACATACGCCAAGAAGCTCAAGTTGCCAACAAAAATAGTAGAAGCGAAGTCCCACATACATACGTCAAGAATCCCAAGTTGCCATGACAACTAGTAGAAGCATCAATCATACACACAAGTAAAAAAACAGCAGTCAAGATCCGTTTGTGTGCATCTCAATTAATTTTACGAAGGTATCTACTACTTCTCACCAGCACATGTACCGAGTAACTCTATCAAAGGCTTAATAGAAAATCACCTATATTTTTTGTCTCCTTTAAAATTTGAACATGAGAACTCATGGTTCTCAATCAACTCCATTGACCACTAGGACACACCCTCATATGCATATACCGCGAATAATTAAGGCAGAGTTTGATCTCTCTCTCTCTCACACACACATACATACATATATATATATATATATATATATATATATATATATATATATATATATGTATTAATAAATGGTCTAAGAATATCTCTCGTTATACTATTGAGTTATCTATACCTCTGCAGTCATACTTTGGGTTCAAATATACCCCTCATTTAAAACGGAGGGACACGTGTCATCGGCCTGTTGGCCAATTCTAAATATCTCTTAATTAATTAAAAAGCAATTTTCTAAAATAATTTTTTTTTGTTGTAAAAACTGAAATATTTTTTACTAAAAAATGAAAAAAACGAAAATATTTTTTTTTCAGTTTTTACAAAAAAACTGCTTTAAAAAAACTGAAAAATATTTTCTAAAACAATATTTTTGCAAAAACTGGAAAAAAAAAACTAAAAAGCAATTTTCTAAAGCAATATTTTTGTAAAAACTGGAAAAACTGAATTTGTTTTTACTAAAAACTGAAAAAATCGAAAATATTTTTTTCCAGTTTTTAGAAAAATATTGCTTAAAAAAAACTGAAAACTAATTTCTAAAGCAATGTTTTTTTGTAAAAACTAAAAAAAAAAACTGAAAAGCAATTTTCTAAAGCAATGTTTTTGTAAAAACTGAAAAAATAAATATTTTCTTCTTTTTTTCTTCTTCAGTTTTTAATTAAAAAAATTCAGTTTTTCCAGTTTTTAATTGCTTTAGAAAATTATTTTTCAGTTTTTACAAAAATATTGTTTTAGAAAATATTTTTCAATTTTTTTTAAAGCAGTTTTTTTGTAAAAACTCAGTTTTTAGTAAAAACAAATTCAGTTTTTTCCAGTTTTTACAACAACAAAAAGTTGTTTTAGAAAATTACTTTTTAATTAATTAGGAGATATTTAGAATTGGCCAACAGGCCGATGACACGTGTCCCTCCGTTTAAATGAGGGGTATATTTAAACCCAAAGTATGACTGCAGGGGTATAGATAACTCAATAGTATAACAAGAGATATTTTTAGGCCATTTTCGAAATTACATGATATATTTGGACCTTTGCAGTGGCAAATCATCCATCACACATGTACTACAAAATTGTTAAGTACCAATTGCGTGGCCAACTTATAGCGTCGTTGCCTCGGCTTAGAGGGATCGTTAAAGGATTGAAAAATACAAGTACAAATTGGAGATTGCATATCTAAGTTGATTTTTCAATACTTAATGTAAACTCCTCTATTCCTATCTAGTTGTAATAGATTGTTTCATTAAATTACTCAAAATGCACGAAAAATGATCCAAACACTACTGTTATCTTCATCTGAAAAGGAAACAACAGGTGTGCAGATTATTTTAGATTTTGCCTCATCACTTCTAAACTTGCATTATACATATTATTATTATTATTTCATTAGGCAATGCAAATCACATAATTAAATTCAAGAGGATGAACTACAACAGAGACTTTGCTCCTCCTTTTCTTCCAAACAGGGATAGTAGAATACATAGATATTAAGACAATACATGCTGACAAGCAGCTGTATTTGTTTGTAGCTCTAAAACAACATTAGGCGTGCCCTCGTTACAGTTCAAAGAAATACAAAAGAACTCAAATTCCTTCGTATGCCTATTAGTCGAGAGCACGCCTATGCCTGCCTACAGAGTATCTTCATAAACAGATAAGTTGTTAGCAAACACGACTTCCTCACTCGATGTCATCAATCCAGTCACCATATATCTTACTAATTTTATCTGGCCCTTTCCATTTCTGAATAACCCTATGGTCAGAGGGCCTTTGCACTTGAACGCCTGGTGCTGAAATCGTTGAGGGCACCATACTTTCTGTTGTTTTTAAAGAACCCCCTCCCTGCCTCAAGTCTGGAGGAGTAGATAGAGGATCTTTGCCTTCCATCTCCATAAGTCCACCACCAAACTTGTGCAACTCTGCCCAGAGAAGACGGCTAATATTAGCATCAGATTAAATATCCAAATAGAATATAGTGTAAAGTCCAGAACCCAAAGCTATTGATGACGTCTTTTTAAACGAATATCAAGTCCAGAAACCAAATAAATTTGAGAAGAGTAGTTCAAATTGGCAGGACATTTATGAGTATTAACCTCTGGTGATGTAGGTTGTATAGATGCAGAATTCTCTGAACTATAAACAATTACTAGTTTATACAGGTCTCACTACTGGAAAATCATAGCCATTATTTTTTCAAAGAAAGAAAATCATAACCAGTTCCAAGTACAACTACAACAAGTTGAGTCAACACTCAACTGCTTCCTTGGTCTTCGAAACTCAAACGGTTCTTTCAGCACCGCAAGTCTAGTGGCAGAGTATGTAATTTATAAATGACATACCAAAACCCTCTTCCAATTACACACTATACTAGCTTCAGTGTGAAACATTGACACCATATGTATGTATCTTATTACAGTACATTTTTCATTTAAATTGGCATCTGATATAGAAACTGTGAAACTACATTCTCTAATTTAGTTTTGCAATCCATGCAGACCACCACAACCAATTCCAATGGAAAAGAACAGGTAAAAGCTATTACAGTATGAGAACTATCCAAAAGTGACTAGTAGTATATATTTAAGAATGAGGGGCCATGTTAACTATTAAAGCGCATTCTGTTCTCCTGGACATGGAATGCCGAAACTACATTCTCTGCTTTCCTTTTGCACCGACCTCTCTCAAATTTGTACTTTCCCTTTTCATATCTAAAATTGAATATCCAGATAACAAAAGATGAAAAAACAATATCTAAAATTCCAAAAGTTATTCCAACTCTTCTTCAGACAGCACTCTGTTCAAACTAAAGTCACAAGTTCCTATTCAGTCTTTACTGAATAAATCTGCACGTAAATTATTGCCGTAGGACATGAGATACTCTATAGAGAGAACGCTAAATGGTAACCTAAGGTATAAAAAATTACTTCCATTAACAGAAAACTCCTGCCTGTTACAGCAGAATTTATACCATTTATTTATTCCGTGGTAAAACACACTGTTAACCAACTTAGGGTTATAAAAGCACTGATGGAAATGTAGACATTCCCAAATTCGAATACTTGCTTAGATCACCTTATATTGTTCATTTTTTTCTGAGAGATCAAGCGTAAATAACAATGCATAAAAACTAAATCTTCATTTCTTAAAATAGTTAATTTATTTCTTGTAAATTAATGAATAAGTGCTCCAATTTCTTTCACAACAAAAGGATGAAGCTAGTTGCGAATGCAACTTGCAAGCCAAGCTTTGCGAAAGTGGAGCCATGACACCATGAGGAGTATCACTCGCTAACATAATCACTCTCATAAATAAGATGCAACTTTGGACAATCAAAAGATCAGACACCTTTAAGCGTTGACACAATTGATTTCATAAACTTCAAAAAATAGTCAACACTATTTCATAATTTGTTATAAGAGATTTTATTTAACGTGTTTTAGCTAAAACTCTTTTATTCTGTTATAATGTTTCCATTCGTCATCCATCACCATTCTTTCTAATGATGATATCACTTTGTGAGCATGAGTCTCCATAACAATATGTGAAACAAATTTGTTTCAGCAACTTGCAATAAACACATCTGAATGCTTTTAAGAAAAAAAAAGTATGCATCATGTCATGATTCACCACAAAATTTTTCAAATTGTTCACTTAACTAATCATATCTACTATCCATTGTAGTTTACAAAGTGAGCTAATATTTCGGACGGTTGACAAATTCTTTTTAATACTGATGGATGATGAATGGAAGCACTATAAGGGAGATAAGGAGTTGATTGGTGAAGTGAGTAATCTGAAATATTTTGTGGTGAATCATCATGGCGCATGCTTTAAGCATTCATATTTGTGTTTATTGCAAGCTGTTGAAAAAAAATTGCTTCACATATTGTTATGGTAACTCGTGCTCACAAAGCGAAATCATTAAAAAAGGTAATGGATGATGAATGAAATGCTAAGGGAGATAAAAGAGTTGTAGCTAAAACACGTGAAATAAAATCTCTTATAATGAATGGTGGGATAGTATTGACTACTTTTTGAAGTTTATGAAACCAATTGTATCCATGCTTTAAAATGTCGAACTTTGATTGTCCAAAGTTGCATCTTGTTTATGACATGTGGGATACAATGATTGAAAAAGTGAAGATAATTATCTTTGAGCACGAGGGGAAGGATCTAATTACCGGTCAATCGGATTTTTTTGACACAATTCAAGAAATACTTATGGTTAGGCGGAACAAGAATAATATCACTTTACATTGTATGGCATATTCATTGGTTCCAAAGTACTATCATGAATCATGGATTCAAGATGAAAGCAACGGTATCCAGAGATATGCTCCCAATGAAGATAGAGTATTTCATTGAATAGGACTAAAAATGCAAATGAATTGAATCAAGTATTGTGGAGCATTTTGTAGTGGGAGTGATTATTTTAGTGACCTTAATGTGATTGCAGCTATGATGTATGAGGAGCCCCTTTCTTGGTGCGCAATCATATTGCCTCTGCTCCACTTTTGCAAAGCTTGGCTTATGAGTTACATTCGCAGCCAGCTTCGTCCTCTTGTTGTGAAAGGAATTGGAGCACTTATTCATTGATTCACAAGAAATAAATTAACTATTTCAAGAAACGTAAATTTACTTCTTATGCATTATAATTTACGCTTGATCTCTCGCAAAAAAGAACAATGTAGAAGTGGTCCAAGCAACTATTGGTATTTGGATATGTCAATATTTCCTTGATTTGATATTTTCTTTAGTAATTTATTAAGCATGATAAGTGGGTTTCCTTTTTCCATAACCTTCTAATATTTCTATTCATCTTCATTTTGATGTTAACTTAATTGAACTATTAACAGATGAACCCTAATCAGAATTTAGCAGCAGTAGTCTTTGGAGAAGAATACGAAGATTTGCAGGTAGTTGAAGAGATAGAGGAAGAAAGCTATGAGTAGAAGCTAGTAGGCTACCAAGTGTCTAATTTGAATATGCTTATCAGTTTTTTATTAGGTACGTTCAAATGTTCATTGTTCTTGGTGGATATTGAGATTCTAGTTTGGTTTGGTGGTTATGTAATTGAGTGATTTTTGAATAACCAAGTGTTGGGACAAGTGTGCCTCTGTTTATGACAACATAAATCTTATATTTTAAGATTTCAAATTCACTTCCTTTAAGTTGTCCCGTGTTTACATTTACATTACAAGTTACAAACTCCCTCTGTTCCATTTCCTATGACATTATTTCCTAAATATTTCGTTTAAAAAAGAAAGACATCTTTCTATATTTGGAAACAACTTAACTATAAACTTCTAATTTTACCCTAAGGGATTGTTTGGCTCAAACCAGGTTATCCCGGGATCATAACCAATAGATAATCCCACCTTCTATATGGGATGGATAATCCCATTATTTTGGTATAAATTTTATCCTGGTTTTAGCTAACACTTACAATCAAACACTGGAAAAATCATCCCAAATTTTATAGTGGGACAACCCCCCTAATCCATGTAACCAAACGGCCCCTCAATGAGAAATTTCTATAGGCACACAAATGTTATAGCATGTTTAAGGGCACAAGTTTCAATGGTCTTGTAGCCACACAAATATTGTGACATGTTTAAGACCAAAAATTGTAAGTCTTTCTTTCTTAAACTCACTGACGAATAAAACTAAGTCACATAAATTGGAACAGAGGGAGTACTTTATTTATTTTAATTACCAAAGACAAACATGGAGTAAGATCAAGAGCCACCTGATTCTTGGATCAAAAGTAAATTTTCTTTCGCTTTATGTCTAATTTTTTTAATTATATCTTAATATCTAGTTTACTATTCCTTTCATTTCAATTTAGACGAGGTAGTTTGACTTGGCACGGAGTTTAAGAAGAAAAAAAAAAATTGAAACTTGTGGTCTTAGAAGCTTAAGGGGTAAAAGCTTTGTGGGGCCATGACATTTGTGTGGTTAAAAAAGCTTCTCATAAGGGTAAAATGGGTAAAATGAAGAGTTTAAGGTTGAATCCAATTGTAAAAATGTGTCATTCTTTTTGGAACGAACTAATAAGGAAAGTGTGTCATCTAAATTGAAACAGAGGGAGTACTTTATTATTTAAATTGTGGGAGAATGAAGAAATCCTGCAATCTTGGAGTGTGTCTACCTGCCCACAACTTGAGAACTAATAAAAGACTGAATTACTACACTCTACAAGTTGCATGCAAGTTTTCCACGGAATATTGTCATAGCTCTATTTTTAAAAGTTTGAATTAGTTTTAGATCAACTCCATCACTCATCTCTGCACCTGGATCCATAACCCCGTATGTTAAAATTTAGACCATGACGAATTCAACCTCTAAATCCGCACTCATATGAGATATCCGCACTCGCAAGGGATATAGTTACTTGTATCCGAGCAACATAGGTCTACGTAAAACATGGCTAAACCATGCCAACTGACTTTTTCTCCCCCCTTTTTTTTTCCTTTTTAATAAATCAAGAATGACTTTCCCTCGATTTATCATCTGTATGTGCTACTTGTACATTTTTTATGTTATTATTTATAATATTGTCTAAACTTGTATAACCGCAAATCCATCTTAACATTATGACACACATCTTGTGTGATGAGCATTTTACACCAAACCACAATTTAACCAAGCAGATTAATATCCAGAGAAAATTGAAATCGACAAGCATCAACTTGCAGCACTCTCCGTATACAGTAAAATCACAACTCCTATACCAACAAAAATAAACAAAAAATGCATTCATACCTGCTGCTCCATGAGCAAAATGACACTTGCTGCCAAAAGGGCAATAACCAGTGGTCTCCCACTTATTACAAATTCTTGTCTTCCAGTTTGAAGGCTTCAGGTTTGCTCCAGCAGCATTATCACCGAATCCACCAACAGTGGGAGTCACACTTATTGCAACACTCTCTCTAGCTCGAGACTGTTCATCGTGAAGGAAACTGCAAGTATCTCCATAAGGACATCCTTCTTCAGTGTAGAACTTCTTGCAATGCCTCCCTTTAAAGGACCTTTGTGTCTCAATACGCAACTCGGGAGAACTCACAGTTGGTATCTGGTGCTCTTCTCTTGATTCCAACATAACTCCTCCTCCGCGCTCACTTTCATGTTCAGCTACTATCTCTTGCCAATTAGGTGGCGGCTTGCGCAGCTCCTCTATGCCATGCGCAAAGTTACAGTTATTAATATAAGGGCACACCCCAGCGCGGAACTTGCAACACAATTTAGTTTTGAAGAACATCTTTCCGATTGCTTTGGAGCGATTAGTAACGTGTGAATCTGCGCCCTGCGAGCTCCGTGACTTCTTTTGGGGAGGCTCACTCCCAGATCGATTGGAACTGGAAGGGGTTTCGGAGGAGGGGCCATTGCTCCAAGCTCTATAATCATCCTCAGTAGCCCAAACAGCCTGGTCAGAAAAACCAGGACCCCAATTGTCAAAGCCACTACCATTGGAAGTGCTATCGGGCATCATATTCCCTCCAGCAAAACTAGCTTCTCCCATGAAATCCATGAAGAAACAGACCCAATATGCTCAAAACCACCAAAAAACATAAAAAATGGAGGGATTAGACATACAAAAAGAGCAACAAATTTAGACTCTTCCAGATACACCTCTCGGAATAAATTACCCAAAAGAGGTAAAAACAGGACTAAGAGTACAGAGAGGGGAAGAACCACTTAAAAATAGGAACTTTTTTTATTAAAAACAACAGGGAGAACGTTAAAAATTGGATCTTTTTACTTAATGAGCTCTAGACCCATCAAAATATGTGCTCAAAGGAAAAGAACACCTTCAGTAAATTCGAAGCTCGATGCCCTAATTCAAATCACTCAAAGAAAAAGGGCAAAAAACATAGATAAAAGCAACAGAAACTTAACCAGCTAGCGCTCAAAGAGAATGTCAATTCAAAAACCTTAAAGAAAGAGAACCCAGAAAACCCCCAAAATAAGAAAGCAAATACAGGAAAATGAGGAAATAAAGATAGTGAAAGAAAGCGGTATACAAAAAAAAGAATTACTAGTAAAGAAAAGAAATAGTTGAAGCAACTTCAGATCAGGAAACAAATCTCACACTAAATTTGTTACAGCAACCGCAAGAAGCAAATGAGAGGAGTGGTTATTGACCGACAGTTAATTGGTAGTAACTCCGAGCGATGTTATTTATCACTGAAAAAAAATAGATTTCTCCACCCTGTCCATAAACATTTCAGGTACGGTGTTTGGCGCGGTGGTCCGAACGTAGATTTTTTAGAAGCATTAATTGCAAAAGCTCCTCCTCACATTTGTTTTCCTTATTACATATGGTTGACAAAATTATAATGTTCTCCCTCACTTTTTTCTCTTCTTATTTATGAACAGTTATTATTGCAAACAAAAAAAATGTTATTTTTAAAAAAAAATTATATAATCTTCTCTTATAGTTGATGAAATATTAGATTTCTTGATTTATTTAATTATTTACGATGATTAATTAACAACAATAGTTTGTCGCGTCTTTATGAATTACAAAAGTCTCCTTGTTGTTGACGGAAATATTAAAGTTCCCCTCAAATTTTGGTCGATTAATTTAAGTAGGAAGATAAGTTATAAATAACATTTGTTTATATTACATAGCCTACTCTATGGTTGCGATAGCATTTGTCACGTCTAGTTTGATTTAATGTATCCTTTACGCAAAAGTATTAGTAGCATTATCTATCAACTTATAGCCAACAACATTGTTGGTTTTCCTCATAAGTTCACTTTTACCAATGGGCAACTTTTCAGTTTACTCTATGCTTATAATCTAGATTCACCCAACAAATGTGGAAAGCTGAAATACTGCCCCAAACTCATTTACTTGCTTGGCCATTGGAAAACCTGAGAGCTTATTATGTCTACTGAGATAATTAAGGTGTACAAGAACACAATTGACTCACCTGGCTAGTACAGATTAGATCAGATGAATATCGAGGAGAAAATGCTGTGTAGTAAGGATTAACTAATGCTATTAATGTAAGGATGGCATTACACATTTTATTGTGCGACTCAAATTTCAGTGCTCTGTGACTAGAAAATGAGATTAGCATACTCATGGTATATCATTAGATAGTACCATGATATGACCCCAACCATTGCGGAGATCAATCCGCATACGCAGGAAACAGATGTAAAACTGAAGCAAATTCAAAGTCCTTAAAATCTTTTACTGAATCCATTAAACCAATGACGCGAATAATTACAATGAATATCATCAATGTACAAAGCTCAAGAGCTAAGAATGTGAGAATAAAACTAACGCGATAACCACTAAACTAATGTCAGAGTTCACCTTTCGAGTATTACAAGCTGGAGATCTGATCGGAACCTATATCTGACCAAAAGGTTGAGTCCCTGCAGTGGGATGAAAATGACTCCGCCAACCCAATAGCATCTTCGTACCCTAAGCCTAGTACCTTGTTGCCCTACCACTACAGATGCAACCTTAGCTGCTACGGAACCCATGCTTTTCAAATCAGACACGCCCCTCAATATTTCGTACAAAATACCCGATGCATAAGCATCCCCTGCACCACAAGTATCTATGGGCACGCATGGTGACGGAGGCATAAAGATAGCTTTCCCCTTCACACGAATGGAAGAACCTTTAGGCCTATCTGTGACAGAAACTAAAGGGACGAAATGGCCCAGGTACCTTGTAGCAGAAAGGGGCTTTCATTTGATGAAAAATGACAGAGCTTCGTCGCTGTTAGCAAATACTATATCTGCATAATTTTCCATGATTTCCCTGGCCGAAAAATGTGGCAAATAATAAGGATAAACAACACAGGAACAGTTGAAGAAACAAAAATTCAGGATCACTATGTACATGTCTAAACAACAAATTTTGGTTTCTGACTTGAGTTTTTATGATAATTTCAGCAGACTGTTAACCATTAGCAGACTTAGCCTGATCAATATAGTCCTGTTGATATTTAGCTTAAAGTATGTACATTTATATGCATATCGCCTCGCATTTTACTCATGTTTTGTAGATTTCGGATGTGAAATGTAATGATTTGTGCTAATTCGTGGTGTTTTATGAGTAGGAATCATTTGGAGGCAATATGGGACGAATGTGCGAGATTGGAGGCAAAAAGGAGCGAAATGGGAAAAACGACACAGGGTAGCGCCCAGGCTAGCACGGGGAGCTACCTGTGGCGCAGAAGCCAGAAGTGAAAAAATCCCAGTGCCACGGCTAGCGCCCACGCTACCCTGGGCGCTGGTGACGGGATAGTTCTTTTAGTTCCCCCAAGACAAGGTTATTTCGGTCCAATACCCCCTCCCCTCCCCCCTAGACCTACCCAACTCGTATAAAAGCAAGACTAAGCCTATTTTGTGGGGGGGGACGCCACTTTGAGGAAAAAATACACACGAGGAATATCCGGGAGCGATGATATCTAAGTTTTCTTCATCTTTTCTTAGTATTCTCAGTTATTCAACACTTGTGAATTTGTTTTGATCTTATCCTGAGTGGCTAAAACACATAGTTCTGAGGTTGTGATTTAGCTATGAATATTGTTGTTTGACGTTGACTTAACATTGATTACAATTTGCTAATATATGGTTGTTTCTTCGATTCTGCGATTAATTGCTTAATTGTCTGGCCAACAGTTAGGTTTTACTTACTGTCTATGCTATGCTTGGGAAAGCAACGTCTAGATTAGAGAAGATTGAAGATGGCATGATCTTAACTCTGAGTTTGGGGGGAGATGGATTTGTGTGGTTAGGATAGGAATATACCTAGTAACCATGCTTAAATAAATATCGTAATCTTAATGCGTTTTTAATAGATTGATTCCATAGGAATATATGCGTTAATCTATTTTGAATAGCCGGGTAGTAATTCGGGAGAATACTACGAGAACAATCATTCGATTAATTAGCAACCATGAGTAAATTGTATGAAAGGGAAAGTTAATTAGAACACAATAGGATTGGTGAATCGATCACAACCCTGGAATATTCGTCTCTACTGAATACACAACAACTATTTTGTTGCTTGTTTAATTAGTTACTTGTTAGAATTATTGCTTAGTATAATCACTTTTGAACTCTGATTGACTCGACTGAATAATAATCTTGGTGAAACTCGTGGGTAATTAACACAAGTCTCTGTAGGTTCGACACCCAATTTATCACTTTATTACTTGTACGACCACGTATATTTGCGTGTGCGTTTGGGAGCAACAAGTTTTTTGGCGTCGTTGCTGGGGACTTGAATATTGACTACTTTCTAGCTTTTACTTTAGTTGTTTATTTCGTCAAGTCTAACGTTTCTTATTGGTTGCTCTGCTCTCAGGAACTTTGATCGAATGCGAAGGGTCAAAAGCCAGGATAGACATCAAGGCTTTGACCCCGAACCTGAGAGAACATTTCCCAGGAGATTGAGGAAAGCAAGGGACGCAGATAATCTTCAGGCACTTGTTCAATTACCTGTGAACATAGCAGAGGAGTAACATACGATTGTTCAGGAGGTGGCGATGCCCAGCATTGCTAATGTCACTTCCAGTATTGTGAAGCCCAGAATCACTGGGCACTTTGAGCTAAAACAAAGCATGATCCAGTTACTACATGTGAATGGGCAGTTTATGGGTCTTCCACACGAGTATCTACAACAGCACATCCTGAACTTCTTGGAGATTAGTGATACTTATATCACTAACGGAGTCACTCCAGACTATGTGAGGCTCATATTGTTCGCGTTTTCTCTATTGGGCGAAGGAAAGCAGTGGTTGAAGGCGGAACCAACTAATTCTATTACATCATGGAATGATCTGGCGAGGAAATTTTTGGCACAATTCTTTCCTTCATGCAAAACTGCAAAGATCAGAAGTGAGATAGCCACCTTCAAACAGAAATCGGATGAGTCTCTATATTCAGCTTGGGAGAGATTCAAGGGGCTGCTCAGAGATTGTCCTCATCACAACCAGACAAATTAAGTGTTAGCTCACACCTTCATAGAAGGCTCCATCCAGAGACAAAAATTGTAGTGGACGCTGCAACGGGAGGTCAAGTGTTGGATAAAAGCTTTGATGAAATTTATGCCTTATTGAACAAATTCTCCAAAAACAATCCTGATTGGCAAGGAAAGATGGACAGACACAGTGCAAATATCTGCGGGGGTTCTCGAGTTAGACGTTGTTTCTGCATTATCGGCGCAGGTTGCCACATTGGCCAACCAAGTCAATAACATGACCTTGGTTATTAACAAGCAACAGGCTCAGCCTCAGCCAGTGCAACAAGTTCAGATATTTTGTGAAGTATGTAGAAAGGGTCACACGAGTGACTTATGCCCAGCTAATCCAAAGTCTGTCTGTTTTGTGAGTAATGCAAATAGGGGCCAGACAAACCAGTATGGGAACATTTACAATCCTAACTGGAGGAACCACCCAAACTTCTGCAATATAGACCACCACAGGCTGAACAACCTACAAACTCGACAAGTCACATTAAGGAGATGCTAAAGAAATTGATGGCTGATCAGCAGGCCCAGACAGCAGCCCACTCTGCAGCTATTCGAAATTTGGAGAGACAAATGGGGCAACTTGCCAGTGCCCAAAGTACTCGACCAGTTGGAGCTCTTCCAAGCGACAGTGAGGTTAATCCTAAGGCATCTATTAATGTTGTGTCATTAAGGAATGGGAGACAGTTAGAAGAAGTCCCATCGAAAAAGAGAAAGCAAGTGACCTTTAATGAGAAATCGGCCACCATAGAAGCAGAATCGGAAAAAAACAAGGGAGTCAGAGAAGCCAGTTGAAGAGGCGGTGGCAAAGCAACACCCACCATTAGTTGCGAGGCTACCACCTCCGTTCCCTCAGAGATTGCAAAAAGTGAAGGATAATGCTGCTTATAAAAAGTTTCTTGATATTTTGAAGCAGATGTAAATCAATATTCTGCTGGCAGACATCCTGCAAGAAGTGCCCAAATATGCCAAAGCTATGATACCACTTGATGGCGTCCTCCCGAACTAGATCCAAATAGGGCCTTGGACTCGATGGTGCTCTCCTCCATCCGTCGGCAACCTGCTTCCCTTTAGCTTGTCGAGATGACCCTTCCCCTTGCTAGCGCTTTTTAGGAGCGGGAGCAGTGGTTGAGGACTTCCTCACTCCTTTGCCCTTGTTCGCACCGTCATGAGCCATATCAACCTACAACACAATAATCATGAATGTGAGAATGAATCAAGAAATCCGCTTAAGGTTATCGTGAGAGTCAAAGATGACCCCACTTAAAACCGAAGGCTCTATGTAATATACTCACAATATTTGTTTAAAGCACGCAAGTGTTGCACAACAAGGCGATGGGTACTCAATACTTCCCTATGCCACACAATCATAATTCATTAACTATGCCACACAAATCAAGTAGTCAAACATGCGAAGTGACTTAGCCTTGGTGCAAGCAAGTAACACATGGCCCTCAATCTCTACAACTAATACACTACACTAGCTAATTCTAACAAAGTGATACAACATACACAATACAAAATAAATGGTGTAGGTGGCATGTGAACATTAAAGCCAAGCTTCGGATTATGTAAAACCACCCCCAAACACCCCACACTTGGCCCGACATCATATATAACTACACTCAGCTACTCAGACTTCACCGGTGCACAATTTACTCTTTCAAACATTTTATCAAACACATGGTGGGCATTAAGTGCATGCAACTCAATTCAACAATGGTGGAACGTGATGGCCCTCCCAAATTTCAAACGAAGTAGAGGAAACAGTAGTTTACTACTCCGTATACAACACAACAACCAATTTCATTGCACAATAGGCCACCCACTATAGAAAACAAGTTCTAAAGAATCCACTAATGGGGGAATTGGGTTTGGGTCGTTTGGGATGGGGGAATGGGGAACATAACCTACAAAATAAAACAAAAAGGCAGAAGGATGGAACATACCTAGATGATTGAAGAGAAATGCAAGGAAGAAAACAAGAAAGTTGAGAGAAAGAGAGAGATGCGTCTGGAGAGAGAGCAGTGAAGACGGGGAGGGAGAGACGGGTTAGGAGTTAGAGTTATTTTTAATTAGAGGGGGAATGGGAATGGGTATTAGGAGATGGGTTAAGGGGTTAGTAGAAACGGGTAAGTGGGTCGGGTTTTATGGGTATGAGTAATAAAAATAATAACACAACAAAAAACCAAAAAAAAGAAAAAAAAAATTACCTGCTACCCCCAGCCCAGCGCGTCGCGCTAGGCCTGGCGCTGGGAAAAAGTTTGTGTTTTCTGCACCACAAGTAACGTTGGGTGTTATTTTCCCGTTTTTCTATTTAGTTATTTTTTTGAATTCTCCGATCCCCCGGAGCACTCACTATATCCATTTTACATATCCCACACCATTCTACCTATGATTTCTATGCCTACAAAGAAAACAAAAACTCTAATCTACTCTAACTAAAAAAATAATTGAAAAGCTAAACTATGAAAGCAATAAATATTGGGTTCCCTCCCAAAAAGCGCCCGATTTAATGTCGCGACACGACGCATGGCCTCGCTTACTCATCAGCGAGTATTACTTTGAACTTCTGATGATCAATGACAGCCTCCCAATAGTGCTCGACTCTTTGCCCATTCACTAAAAAAATTTCTTTCGCTGTTTAAAGCGCGCAACTCAAATGCACCATAAGGAGTGATGCTCACCACCTCAAATGGACATGGCCACCTCGATTTTGTCTTCCCAGGAAATAGCTTAAGCCTAGAATTGACAATAGTACCTTTTGGCCCGGTTCAAAGTGACGTGACTTAATACGCTTGTCATGCCATCTTTTTGTTTTCTCCTTGTAAAGCTTAGCATTTTCATTAGAGTGCATCCTGAACTCATCTAACTCATTTAACTGCAAGAGCCTCTTCACGCCCGCGACTTCAAAGTCCATATTCAACTTTTTAATTGCCCAATACGCCTTGTGTTCAAGTTCAACCGGCAGGTGACATGCCTTCCATAAACAAGTTTATACGGGGATGCCCCAATTGGTGTTTTGTATGCAATTCTATATGCCCACAAGGCATCATCTAACTTTGCAGTCCAATCCTTCCTGTTCACACTCACTGTCTTCTCTAATATCTGCTTTATTTCTCTGTTGGACACTTCAACTTGTCCACTTGTTTGCGGATGGTATGTCGTGGCAACTCTGTGGTGGCCCCATATTTGACTAGAAGGTTATTCAACAACCAGGGGCGGCTCTAAAGGCTAGGTCACTTAGGCCATTGCCTTAGGCCCCCAAAATTTGAAGGCCCCAATTTACCTTAAACTTTTATTATTATATATTATATAATTTATATAAATAATTATTATAAAGAAAAGTGTTACGGTATATATTTTTGCTATTTGATTGAAGTTATTTTATACCAATAAGTTCATAAACTATGATAATTTTCTCATTCATTAATTAGTATATTTGTTTCACTATTCAATTTTAATTTTAATTTTTTTATATAGGAATTAAGTTATATATATCGACAACCGAATGAATTTCTTTTACAATCTTCTCTGAAACTGCATGAACACAAAAGCATTCATGCACCGATTTTCTTTTAGTGTAATTCCACATATTATATTAGGTTATTTACAATTTATTTTAGATATTTACCAATAAGTACTAATTAATAGAATGAACTACAATTATCGTTTAAATTGATCAGAAGGAGTAAATATTTTTGATAGCGTCAATGCTCAAAACTTAAGCTATTACGTTATGTATGTTTATTTCTTTTTCTTGATTGTGATGATAGATTGTGATGATAGCCAAATCAAAATTTTCTCTTTGAATTCCAGACCTCAACAACCGATAATCCACTTTATTCTTTGTGCTTTTCTTCCAATTTTTTTTTTGAAGTTCGCTATTTTTATCTTAAATGATTAATTTGTTGTTTCGAAAGCAAATTTGTTGTTAGTGTAAAATTTTATAAAATAAATTTGAGGGCCTCTCAATATGGTTTCGCCTTAGGCCACAAGATCCATTGAGCCGCCCCTGTCAATAACCGATTGCAGAAATGTGTCCCTTCATCACTAATCAAGGCACGTGGAATCCCAAACCTCGAGAATATGTTTTTCTTCAAAAAATTAGCTACCGCCTTGGCATGTTGGTTGGCAATGCGGCCGCATCTACCCATTTTGACACGTAACCAACCGCTAGCAAGATATATTTGTTTCCTCTAGACAATGGGAACGGTCCCATGAAGTCTATCCCCCAATAGCATAGTCACTTGCGTCGCACATAAGTTCAAATGGTAAGGACCAATCCGTTGCCACAATAATGGGGGCAGCCACCAACTTCTCTTTGAGCTCCTCGAATGCCTTCAAGCAGGCTTCATCAAAATTGAAGGTCACATCCTTTTCAAGCAACCTACACAATGGAGTAGCAATTTTTGAAAAATCTTTAATAAAGCGTCTATAGAAACTCGTGTGTCCCAAAAAACTCCAGACACCCTTCACAGAGATGGGTGGAGGTAATTTTGCAACCGCCTCCACCTTCGCCTTATGAACTTCAATGCCACTCTTTGACACTCTATGTCCAACATGATGCCTTCTTGTACCATAAAATGACACTTTTCCCAATTTAGCACTAAATTTGTTTCTTCACAACGGGCCAACACCTTGCCCAAATTCTTCAAACAGTCATCATAAGAAGACCCAAAGACTGAAACCCTTGGTTTTTCTTTGGGGCGTCGGTTCTTTTCCAAGGGTGTAGCTTGAGCCGGGTACTTTGTTTTTTTTAGGAGTAGGATAGGAAGAACAGAGTTGCTCTAAGGTACCTATTGACAGGTTTGGTGCCGGCACATTAGGCAATGACATGCGCTCTGTCTTCCCATACATTTGATTTGAAGTGTGATGCCTGAGTAAAATAAATAGCCTACTTGTGACGTCTTTTCTCAGTTGTTTGACTTGTATGTCACCTAGTGCAATATTGCTTAAAATTTCTCAACTATATGTGCTTGCTTGACTTGAGAGTTGAACAGAACCGCCTTGATTGACTCATGTGCAATGTGTGTGTGAGGAATTATGTTATTATGTGCTATCCTGTGTAGTCTAGAACTTGCCCCGTGTGTTAATCGAAGCAAAATCATTAAATTGTGCTAGTCTAGGAGATGATGTAGGTAGTTCTTTGCTTGATCATAGATGTGCTTGTCGCTTACAAATAAAAATTTTCCGTTGCTAGCCCTTTGAGCCTATAGACCTTTTTGTTTGCACCCACATTACAAGTCGTATCCCTATTTTGTTCTTAATTTGAGCTTGTTAAACCTTTACATCCGAAGGCACTTAGTCGCTAAAAAAAGTAAGGTGAGAGATTGGGAAGTAGCTTTCGAGTGGAACCATGGAAGGGCCCTTAAGGTGCACTAAATTTGTGAAAAAAGACCACTAGCCGATGAACCTTAATGTATGGAGTGTGTGTAGAAGAAAAAAAAAAGAGAAAGAGAAAAATTTCAAGAAAAGAAAAAAAAATAATACAAATCTATACTATACTAAAAGCACGAAGGCCTTTTGCGAAATTGCGTTCGCCTTTTTTACCCTTAAAAAATAGAATTCACCCTGGTAAATTAGTCTTTTTGATTATTTTTCTAATATTTAAGAATAGTCATTTAATTAATTTCCTAATATTTAGGAATAGTTATTTAATTAATTCATACTTTTTAGGAATAGTCATTTTATTATTCTCTTTCTATTTATAATATTTATTTTTCAATTCCTTTCAACTCTAAAATTTCAAGCGCTTTCAATTTACACTAATAAAGGTTCCTTCACTTTCAACTCACTTTATACGTAGGAGTATATGTAGGAAAGTTTCGTTCAGTTTTAGGATTAGGAGGTTTTCAGTACTACTTTATTACTATATGTAGGAGCTAAATTGGTTTTTAGTTAATTTTGTATCTATATATATATAACTATACTATTGTAAAATTTTCCTATTACTTATGTTAATTCCATCAGGATATAAAGGATTTTTTCATAATTGTAATCAAATTATAAATGATGGACATTTTGGGTTAGAGCAAATCTCATGTGCTTTCTTAGGATCTCATAGAAAGAATCCTCGACATTAACGGAAAAGAAGTCCTAGACATTAGGTATAACATTTCTTCAACAAAAAAAAACAATTTAAAACATACTAAAACAAAAATGAGCTAATAGTAAGAAATTGAATAAAAAAATTATTTTCTTCAACATTGAGAACAAATAATAAAGTGTTTGAATGAACTAATTAGCATAAGAATCCAATTTAAATGTTTTCGAATTTTAAAATATATTATATTAGTAAAATTATTTTTCACGAAACTCTTAGTATATATATAAATTTGTTTTCCAGATTTTCAAAAGGAAGAAACAAGATATGTATTTTTATATTTAACATGAAAGATATTATAGTTACATTACATAGTTCAAATAAGATAAGAATTTATATTAGGTAAAATTTTAATTGATTTTAAAGTTCTAAATATTAGGATTCCTACAATGTTCGGGTTTAGGAAATATATTTAATAAGGAAAAATTTATTTAATTTTCAAGTCCTAAATATTAAAAAATAATTAAATAATAATTTTATAGTAAAATCTATTTTTAAAAAGTAAAAAAATTGATCAATATTTCACGCATGAGCTTAGTACTTTTATAATAGTATAGATAGATTATAGATTTATAATCGGTTATAGAGTTAAGACCAATTATTTTATATAATTTAATTATATTAGTAAAATAAAAAATAAAAATTGAGGAAAGTTTTGTGAAAAATTATATTTGATTATCCGGGCATATAATAACATGTCCATTACTCTTTAGTCAAATGCTCCTTCCAGAAAGTTTATGTACCAAAATATAAATAAACATTGTAATAAATATTATAATTAGAATAAATTATTTCAATATTTGCAATTATTATACTCTTTATCTCAACATCAAATTTTAGAAATAATTTTGAAATGATACTAAATAATTGCACGTCACGAAAAAACACACCTCCTAATCTTACTAATTCGTGCTAGTGGGAATATAGAAGTGCATAATTGAAAAAAGGGGCTATTTTGTATATGGTTTGTGGCGAGTGAATTGGTTGAGAAGAATATGTGCTCGATTTTTGAATGTAGTATATTAAAGTGCTTAGGAGGGTTAGTCACTATTCCTAAATGTATCCTACCCATCCCTTAGCCTACATTATAACCCATAAAGTCCTAATTGATCCTAGACTTGGCTAGCTTAGATTGGTAGAGATGTACACTACGGGCAAGCTTATGGTACGACCACGGGATGCACATGAATTCTTTGTAAGAGCGAGCGACTTTTGTTTAAATTGTGTGATGTCCTTAAATTATGTTCAAAGTCATACTTGAATGTGGGGACTATTCTATATTCACTCTTGTGTTTGTTGGTGAGGGCACATGATCTCATGACAGATTGGTAATGTGTTAACTTCTCTTGTTGGGTGAGTGCGTGAATTGATGGTGCTTAGTGGTAACGAGTCGGCTCTTGAAGTAGGGTGGTTATGGATAGGTTGTTTGAATTGATTGAATTGAAATGTTTATACTTGGGCATGTTTAAAACGGGGAGAATGTGAAATTTGCATGTTCATGCTTGATTGCCGGTATCGATCACAGTCAAGGGTAGAGTGTATGATTAAAAATTAAATTGCTCCTCTCTAGTTGAGATGTGTAAGTTGTTGGGGTGTAGTTAATAGTCCCATTACTCGAGGACGCGCAAAAGTCTAAGTGTGAGATGTTGATATCTAGATTAGAGAAGAATTGAAGAGGGCATGATCATAACTCTGAGTGGGGGGCGGATTTGTGGTTAGCATAGGAATATACCTAGTCACCATGCTTAATTAAATATCGTAATCTTAATGCGTTCTTAATAGATTGATTCCATAGCAATATAGGCGTTAATCTAGTTTGAATAGTCGAGTAGTAATTCGAGAGAATACTACGAGAGAAATCAGTCGATTAATTAGCAACCATGAGTGAACTGTATGAAAGGAAAAGTTAATTAGAACACAATAGGATTGGTGAATCGATCACAACCCTAGAATATTCGTCTCTACTGAATACACAACAACTATTTTGTTGCTTGATTAATTAGTTACTTGTTAGAATTATTGCTTAATATAATCACACTTTTAAACTCTGATTGACTCGACTGAATAATAATTTTGGTGAAACTAGTGGGTAGTTAACACAAATCTCTGTGGGTTCGACACTCGATTTATCACTTTATTACTTGTACGACCACATATGCTTGCGCGTGCATTTGGGAGCAACACCTGTGCCAAGACATAGCATGAATCCGCATGGACTTCAGTTTCCACATTGAGGATCAAAGACTGAGCTAAGCCTAGTTTTCCATATTTTCTTTTCTTCTGCTTTTGTGTGTGTGTGTTTGGGGGGGGGGGGGGGGGTGTTCAGCTTTATTATGCAGATGCAAGATAGAAAACAAAGTTTTACCAGTAATCATCATAATGTCTCTCAATGCAGGACACATCTGATGGTGTGATGCCAACTAATGCTCCACTCTTGCAGGCTTCTTCGAGACTTTCGAAATTGTCTGACTGTATCAGGAAGCTCAAACAAGTATCCTTCCACAACCAATATATTTGTTTTAGTAATTGCATCAGCTAAGCATGGGTCAAAGTTTATAAGTTGAAGTTAAGAACAATCCCACTGGAAAATAAATTGAAAAATATACCTGATGTTAGTGGTCTAAAAAGAGCATAAAGGCAGCAATCTGAAGTCCAGAAATAACTCCACTGCTGTATCAGGGCAACAAAATTGAAGGATCACAAAGCAGAATCATGCATCAGCTGAAGACAAAGACTCTACCACATTTATTGGGACTAGCTGCTGCTAAAAAGAGATGAAATGATGTAATGGAAGAGTTATTTACAAGAGAGTACTTGTGACAGTCGATGCTGCAAATAGATAGCCCTATGAAACCAAGCGACAGTATCCACTAGCCTAGTGCCTTCCAGAGAGTCCGCATATCCTTTCTGAACAACAGAGATCTTTAATGCAGCTCCATCCCACCAAACCTCATTCTTTATGCACGCGAAACCGCATGGTAGAAAGAGTGCTGATAGTAACTCCTCAACAAGAATATGCTTGTGAGTTGTCTAAATACTTGCTAGCTTCATCTCCTTCAGTAACACCTGCAATATGCTATGCATGCTCTCATTCTGAGGATGTGAGGAGGACCCAGCCAGAAATTCATGCACTACTCCGGCAATGTTAATCCAACTACATCCTGGCATCTTTGCTACTCCTTTTTCCTTCATAGACAACCTCAGTCGTGAAATAGCACTCCAGCGTTGATCACTGGCATATGTATTGGACAACATCACATAGCCAGCAGAATTGTTAGGGTCCATCTCAACAAGAATGGATGAAATAATTTGGGCTAGTTCCAATCTGTTATGCAGCATGCAGCCACCAAGTAAAGCTCCCCATACAAAATTGTTGGGTTTAAAAGGCATTGAGGTAGCAACTTGAAGTGCTTCCTCAACATAACCTACTCGAGCGAGGAGATCAATATAACTAGCATAATGTTCCAATCTAGGAGCAATACAAAAACATTGGCTCATTTCCTTAAATATCTGACGGCCTTCTGCTGTCAAACCTGAGTGACTGCAAGCACATAACAAACCAAGGAATGTTCTAGCATTCGGACGCAAATTAAGCTCTAGCATTTGCGAGAAAAGTTTTAACGCCTCCATGCCTTTACCATTTATTGCAAGACCCATGATCATAGCATTGAATGAAACAACATCTTTAACAACCAATTGGTCAAAAACATCTCCTGCTTTCTCTAAACTCCCGCATTTAGAGTACATATCTATCAAAGCAGTTGCAAGATTTGCATTTGAAAGTAAAAACCCTTTTTGCCTACTACCTTTCATGTACTCATGAACCCACAAACCAAGGTACAAATTACCAACTTGAGCACAAGCTGAGAGCACATTAACCATCGTCACATGATTGGGGCAACAACAATTAAGCTCCATCATCAACTGGAAAAGACTTAAACCCTCCAGCGCACAGCCGTTCTGAACATATGCGCCTATCATAGCATTCCAAGGAAGCACACTTCTCTTCCCATCACCAGAAATCTGTTCAAATATTTCCCTACTCTTATCAACCTTTCCCCACTTTCCATACAAGTAACAAAGAACAATACTAACCGAGTCACATCCAGAACTTCCTAAATCATACAAAAAGTTCCCAACCCATTTCTCAATATTTGACATATCAAGTTTTGAACATGCAGATAACACACTAACCATAGTATCATTTTCAGGGATCAAACTCTTATTTACCATAGATAAGAATTGACACAAAGCTTCCTCAGACAAACCCAACTTGGCATACCCAGAAATCAAACAAGTCCAAGAAACAACATCCTTATCAGGCATTTCATCAAACAGCTTACGCGCAGAATGCAACTCTCTCAAACTCCTAGCATAAACACCTAACAACCCTTTACAGAGAGATGGTTCATCACCAAGACGCAACTTTAGAACAAGGGAATGAACCTGTTGAACATAATATGAATTCCCAGAACGAGAACAAGCTTTGAGAAGGAATGAAAAGGTCAACTGATTAGGCAAAAGGGACTGATATCTTAACTTGTTAAAAACCAAGAATGCGTCAGTGAAATTTCCCTCTTCACTAAGAACCCTGATAATGGCGTTGAAGGGGAAAAGATTGGGTTTTTTCAACTGGCCGCGAAGTACCCGGAGGGAAATATTTGATGGGTATTGACCAATAAGGCGGGTGGCAATGAGGTTATCTTGGTGAGCACCAATACGGAAAACCCGAGCATGGATTTGTAGAAGGTGATTATGGGGAATGCAGCCTTGTAAGAGGTTGGAGAGAGATGAAAAATCGGAGAATGAGCGTGTGAAGTTGAAGCAAGAATGAGCTATGGACTTGGATTTGATGAATTGCATGGTTTGTGCCATGGCGTATGCTTAACTATGCGCTAATTCAAATCACTCAAAAGAAAAAGGGCAAAAAAGGATAAAAGAAAAAAAGGAAAAGGTTCACCTTATACTATTTGAATATGATCAATTTTACCCTTTGTTACACTATAGGTCCAACAATACCCTCGAAGTTATAAAAGTAGATCAAAATTGCCCTTCAGCCGTTAACTCCTCCACCGTAGCCACCACCAGTCTCACGTGGCCTAAGATTTATATGAGGTGGATGTCACCTTACACCTGACCACCCAACACCATTTTATCCCCTCCTCCCCGCCACACACTCTGCTTTCTCAACATTATAAACTCACCTTAATTCATCTACAGGGAACTATGTTTTCTTCTCTCTTCAAAATTAAAACCTGAATCCAATTATACTTCGAATTATCTAAAGACTACAATCAACAAATCTGGGATGTGAGAGGACAGACGTTGGATTATACCCAAATGGCTAACGTTGTTGCAGAGATAGTAAGAGAAAATTTTGTACTTCAATTTCCAAGAATTCTTGCGTCTTATTTCTAATGTTTATTACAAATGGAAGAAGCTCGTACAGTGATTATGCTTCTAGCATTAGCGAAAATTGAAAATCTTTCGTATGTTGAATTCTGTTGGAGAAGCTAAAAACGAAGAAATCAAAATTCTATTTGGTGAACTTGTGAACGAACTTGGATAATGTATACGGTCGAAATAGATTTCGGCCTTCGTACGTTCGATCGAGTTCGAACGGTAAGCAACCGGAGTGGGATTTTGGGATGAGTTTCGAAAGTAGTACAAACGAGCCTCGAGTTCGACGGCTAATCGAGGAGTCGGCTCGATACTTTTATCGAGCCCGTGACCAAATCGATCCGCAAGGTATTGCTTCGAGGTCAGAAATGCGCTACGCCCACCTCGGAGGTCGAATTCAAGCCAAAACCGAGGGCTCGACCCAATAACGAGTTCGAGCCAGTGTCGAGCTCACAGACAAGAGCCGTTACAACCGCACTAAGAGAGAGAATCTTAGCGGGAATCGAGGAAGAGACAATTCATCATGGGTCCTCCACTATATGCTTTGTTTTATTATAAATAAAGTATGATCCCTCTATTATAAAAGGGGAATCCTTGTAAGCATACGGACACCGAGAATACACTATAACAAAATATCACTTCTCATATTGAAAGATATCTCCCTATGCTTGTTTCATTTTACCTTATTCATTCTTTTGCTCACTATTCCCATTCTCATAGCCAAGAATACACATATTTCTATTTCTCTATACGATTTATATCAAATTGTATCACATATCCTTAGAACCATACACAAATTTAACGTTATCTAATTTTTCGGGTAAACAGTTTGGCACCCACCGTGGAGCTAAGGATAACAGTTATTGTTTGATATAAATCTGCAGTACACACCAATTTACAACTTCGAATCAGCAATGGCTTTACCTATCGACCGTGAAGCCGACCTTCAAGATGAAACCAACAACTTAGTACCCGGGGCCGGAAGGCTGCTTGACGATGGCACTGAGGCCCGAATCGAAGTACCCGAAATTCGAGCCGAAGTACCGTTAGATGTCAATTGGCAAGTGGCTCTTGAGGCGAACCAACGTTCCGAACCGGAAAAAAACATTCAGGGCGGTACTCGATCCGTAGCTCGAGACACCCATAAACGTGGGGGAAATCGGAGTCAGCTTGCGCATGATCTTCGAGATGTTACAAGCCCAACAAGTAGCGATAGCTCAGTTGCAGAGCCAAACTCATATACAAAGCATGCCAGATCCCAATTTGCTTCGAGAAATCACCCCAGAACGGAGCCCGCCATAGTGAAATCAAACGAGCAAGAATCGGGGACCACTCCCGAAATTTCTAAATTGCTCGAGGAACTCACAAAACGAGTCGAAGCCAATGACAAGAGAATGGAAACGTACAATGCCAGGGTCGATCAGATCCCGAGAGCTCCACCAATGATAAAAGGGCGGATTAGAAAACATTCATACAAAAAGCCTTTTCCCTCGAGTGCGGCCCCAAAACCAATCCCCAAAAAATTTCGTATGCCCGAAATTCCCAAATATAACGGTACGACCGATCCTAACGAACACGTCACCTCTTACACATGTGCCATCAAGGATAACGATTTGGAGGACGATGAGATCGAATCCGTGTTGTTGAAAAAGTTCGGGGAGACCCTCTCGAAGGGAGCGATGATTTGGTATCACAATCTGCCGCCAAATTCCATCGATTCTTTTGCCATGTTAGCAGATTCGTTCATAAAAGCACATGCTGGTGCCTTAAAGGTTGCAACAAGGAAATCAGATCTCTTCAAAGTAAAGCAAAGGGGTAATGAAATGCTGAGGGAATTCGTATCCCGATTTTAAATAGAACGCATAGAATTGCCACCGGTCACAGACGATTTGGCCATCCAAGCTTTCACCCAAGGGTTGAACGAGCAAAGTTCGATAGCATCGCGTCGGCTGAAGCAAAATTTGATCGAGTATCCAGCAATAACTTGGGCAGCTATACACAACCGATACTAGTCGAAGATGACCAGTTGGGAGCTCCGTCTGGATCCATGCATCAGAACAGGACAGCTACTAAAATCCAAAAGGAGATCAACAGAGAACAAAGGTCGAACAGAGATCGATATCAACCGTACGCCGCAGATCGGATGAACAACGGTTCGACACGCAACACCGCTCGGAACAATCGAAGGATTGATCGAGGATAAATTTCTCGGGGAATTATGAGCAAGAGCGGCTTTGATAAATATGTCGATCCTATAGAAGCACCTGTGTTATAGGAATATAACTTCAGCGTTGATACATCCGCCATCGTGTTTGCTATCGGACGCATCAAAGACATTAGATGGCTTCGGCCCATGTAGATCGATCATGTCCAAAGGAATCCCAATCAAATATGCGAATATCACGGCACACATGGCCACAGAATGGAAGATTGCAGGCAACTAAGAGAGGAAGTAGCCCGGTTATTTAACAAAGGCCACCTTCGGGAATTTTTGAGTGATAGGGCGAGGAACCATTTTAAAAAGAGGGATTTCGACAAGCAAAACGAGCAGGAAGAGCTGCATCACGTCATTCACATGATCATCTGCGGTGCCGATACCCCTCAGGGACCAGTGCTTAAACGCACTAAAACATCGATTGTGAGAGAAAAGCGTTCTCGAACTCAAGATTACACACCCATAGTAACTTTGTCCTTCAACGATGAAGATGCAGAAGGGGTCGCACTTCATAACGATACAATGGTAATATCCGTACTCATGAATAAAATTAAAGTTAAGCGTATGTTGATTGATCCAGATAGCTCGGCCAACATCATCAGATTGAAGGTCGTAGAGTAGCTCGGCCTGCGGGACCAGATCGTACCCGAAGCCCTAGTTCTACACGGATTCAATATGGCATGTGAAACCACCAAAGGCGAGATAATTCTACCAATAAACGTGGCCGGAACCATCCAGGAAACGAAGTTTCACGTGATCGAAGGCGACATGAGGTACAACGCCCTTTTCAGAAGGCCATGGATCCACAACATGAGAGTTGTACCTTCAATCCTACACCAGGTCCTCAAATTCCCAACATCGAGAGGAGTCAAAACAGTGTACGGAGAACAACCAGCAGCAAAAGAAATGTTCGTCGTCGAGGAAACCAAACCAATATCCTCACCTTCGTCAGTAAAGGGATCGGCCTCAGAAGGAGAACGAGACACCAAATAGCAATCACAGACATCGGCTTCGACCCAACCAAAAACCATATGATCGAATAACATGATGATCAGAGGATCCCTCGATCCTTCGTGATTCCCGATGACTCTAATGCCACCAAATCAACAATTGAGGAATTGGAGCAAGTCACACTAATCGAGCACTGGCCCGAACGAAAGGTATACCTGGGAACGGGGTTGAGCCCCGAACTCAGGAAAAAACTTGTTCAATTTCTTATCGATAACATTGATTGTTTTGCCTGGTCCCATTTAGATATAACAGGGATTCCACAGGACATAACGACGCATTGGCTAAGCTTGGACCCTAAGTTCAGACCGGTAAAGCAAAAGAGAAGACCCCAATCCGAGGTAAATACGCATTCGTAAAAGACGAGGTTACCAAACTTCTAAAGATAGGGTCCATTCGGGAGGTAAAATATACCGAATGGTTAGCCAATATAATTGTAGTGCCTAAAAAAGGAAACAAACTTAGAATGCGCGTGGACTATAAGAATTTAAATAAAGCATTCCCCAAAGATTCTTTTCCACTACCCAACATCGATCGCATGATCGATGCCAAGACCGGTCACGAGATCCTCACTTTTCTCGATGCTTATTCATGGTATAATCAAATCCGTATGAACCCAGAGGACCAGGAAAAGACTTCATTTGTCACCAAATATGGAACATATTGTTATAATGTGATGTCATTCGAGCTAAAAAATGTGGGGGCTACTTACAAACGTCTAGTAAATAAAATGTTCGAAGAACAAATAGGTAAATCAATGGAAGATTATATTGATGACATGCTAGTTAAGTCCCTGCGCGCAGAGGACCATCTGACCCATTTGCAGGAAACGTTCGAGATTTTGAGGAAATACAACATGAAGCTCAACCCCGAAAAATGTGCTTTCGGGGTCGGTACGGGCAAGTTCCTCGGCTTCATGGTGTCAAATCGGGGAATCGAGATTAGCCCCGATAAAATCAAGGCCATCGAAGACATCACAATCGTGAACAGCGTAAAATCTGTACAAAGGCTAACAGGACGAATTGCGGCCCTAGGCCGATTCATTTCGAGATCATCAGATCGTAGTTACAAATTTTTCTCCCTACTCAAAAAGAAAAACGATTTCGCTTGGACCCCGGAATGCCAACAGGCATTGAAGGAACTGAAACAATATCTGTCAAGCCTACCACTACTTCACACTCCGAAAGCAAACGAAAAACTTTGCTTATACTTGGCAGTATCAGAAATTGCGGTAAGCGGTGTCCTAGTTCGGGAAGAGCAAGGTATGCAATTTCCCATTTATTATATAAGTCGAACCTTAGGAGAAGCAGAAGCTAGATATCCACACCTAGAAAAATTGGCATTTGCACTGATAAGCGCCTCTAGAAAGTTACGACCGTACTTTCAATGTCACCCTATATGTGTATTAACAACTTACCCACTTCGTAATATTTTGCACAAGCCTTAACTATCGGTCCGATTGGCCAAATGGGCCGTCGAACTCAGTGGGTATGATATCGAATATCAACCCACGTACGGCCATCAAGTCTCAAATTTTAGCAGACTTCGTGGCCGATTTCACGCCAACCCTCGTACCCGAAGTCGAAAAAGAATTCTAACTGAAATCGGGTACGTCCTCGAGGGTATGGACCCTTTTTACGGACGGGCCCTCAAACGTAAAAGGGACCGGGTTCAGCATAGTTTTATAGTCACCCACAGGTAACACTATTAGGCAATCTATTAAAACTACCAGGTAAACTAACAACGAGGCCGAGTATGAGGCTATGATTGCAGGTCTCGAGCTAGCTAAAAACTTGGGAGCAGAAGTCATCGAAGCCAAATGTGACTCTCTGTTGGTGGTAAGTCAAGTAAACAAAACCTTTGAAGTTAGAGAGGATAGAATGCAAAGGTATTTGGACAAACTACATGTCACTTTGCACCATTTCAAACAATGGACTTTACAGCACGTTCCACGAGAGCAAAACAATGAGGCTGATGCACTTGCGAATTTGGGATCATCGGTCAAGGAAAGTGACTTGAGCTCGGGGACTGTCATTCAACTCTCGAGATCCGTGATCGGAGAAGGTCACACCGAGATAAATTCTACAGCTTAACCTGGATTGGAGAAATAAGTATGTTGAATACTTAAAGGACGGAAAGCTCCCATCAGAACCTAAATATTTAAGAGCCCTACGGACTAAAGCTGCTCGATTCACGGTGGCTTCAGATGGAACGTTATACCGAAGGACATTCGATGGAACATTGGCAGTATGCTTGGGTCCAGGAGATACCGATTACATCTTACGCGATGTGCACGAGGGTACTTGTGGGAATCACTCCGGTGCCGATTCATTAGTCCGAAAAATAATCAGGGCAGGGTATTATTGGATCGATATGGGCAAAGATGCGAAGGTATTTGTTCGAAAATGTGACAAATGTCAAAGGTTTGCACCAATGATCCATCAACCCGGAGAGCAACTTCACTCGGTCCTATCCCCATGGCCATTAATGAAATGGGAAATGGATATCGTCGACCCTCTGACATCGACCCCAAGTAAAGCCAAATTCATCTTATTTATGACTAACTATTTCTCTAAATGGGTTGAAGCACAGACGTTCGAGAAAGTAAGAGAGAAAGAAGTTATAGACTTTATATGGGATCATATCATATGCCGATTTGGGATACCCGCCGAAATAGTATGTGACAATGGGAAACAATTTGTGGGCAGCAAAGTGACAAAATTCTTCGAAGACCACAAAATAAGAAGGATATTATCAACACCGTATCATCCCAGTAGGAACGGACAGGCCGAATCAACTAACAAAACCATCATTCAGAACCTAAAGAAGAGGCTGAACGACGCTAAAGGAAAGTGGAGAGAAATCCTACCCGAAGTCCTTTGGGCATATCGAACGACGTCAAAATCCAGTACGGGGGCGACCCCATTCTCCTTAGTATATGGGTCCGAAGCATTGATACCAGTCAAAGTCGGTGAACCCAGTACCAGATTTCGATACACGACAGAAGAATCAAATAACGAGGCTATGAACACTAGCCTCGAATTATCAGACGAAAGACGAGAAGTTGCTCTCGTCCAATTGGCCGCCCAAAAGCAGCGAATCGAAAGATATTATAACCGAAGAACCAAGCTCCGCCATTTCAAGCCCGGGGACTTAGTACTAAGGAGAGTCACCATCAATAACTGAAATCCGAACGAAGGGAAACTAGGGCCAAATTGGGAAGGACCATATGAGGTTCTCGAGAATGTCAGAAAGGGATCATACATGCTCGGCATTATAAAAAGCAAACAACTATCAAGCAATTGGAATGTGTCATATCTAAAACGATACTACTGCTAAGGTACTACCCTTTCATATTCATTTACATTTCAAAACTGACCCCTACAGAAGTCCGAGCAGGAGCTAAGATGGATCCTTTACCATAGATCTGAAAGCACGCGTTGCACTATTTTTTCCTTAGACCGGTTTTATCCCAAATGGGTTTTTCGGCAAGGTTTTTAACAAGGCAACCAAAAATCGTGTTGCACTTACATCAGTATCTGAGGCCTCTTTACAATCGACCTCGAATACTGGGGGGCATTAGCCTTCAAATATATCAAGTTCTGAAGCAAGAAAGTTATTTCGCAAACAACGGGGTTCCAATAGGAAAAGTTGTAAGAGCCAAATGGTCAAAACGAACCATGCTCATGTAGTTGGCCCGAACCCAGGCGCGAAACACGAACACATGTATAGTGACTTGCAAAGAAAGTTCTCCTCTTTACCTACATCTTATATCCAAGAAAGAATCCTTTATTTGGAGATTTATTACACAAACAGAGTTAAGATAAATTCGACTACTAAGCCCACAGGCTACTTTATTTCGAGTTCGAGCAAGCACTCACTCGACCATTACGCCTATGAGCTACATTACTTCGAGTTCAAATCATTCACTCGACTATTAAGCCTACGGACTACCTTCATTTCGAGTTCGAGCAAGCATTCACTCGACCATTACGCCTACGTGCCACTTTATCCGGAGTCGAATCATTCACTCGACTACTAAGCCCACATGCTACCTTTATTTCGAGTTCGAGCAAGTACTCACTCGACCATTACGCCTACGGGCCACTTTATCCAGATTCGAATCATTCACTCGACTACTAAGCCTACGGGCTACTTTTATTTGAGTCCAAGCAAGCACTCGCTCGACCATTACGCCTACGGGCCATTTTATCCCGAGTCGAATCATTCACTCGACTACTAAGCCCATGGGCTACTTTATTTCGAGTCTGAGCAAGCACTCACTCGACCATTACGCCTACGGGCTACATTACTTCGAGTTCGAATCATTCACTAGACTATTAAGTCTACAGGCTACGTTATTTCGAGTTCGAATCATTCGCTCGACTACTAAGCCCATGGGCTACTTTATTTCGAGTCCGAGCAAGCACTCACTCAACCATTACACCTACGGGCTACTTTCATTTTGAGTTCGAGCAAGCGTTCACTCGACCTTTATGCCTACGGGCTACATTATTTCGAGTTCGAATCATTGACTCGACTTATAAGCCTATGGGGCTACATCACTTCAAATTTGAATAAGCACTCGCTCGATTATAGAGGCTACGAAATCCAGAATTTGATTAAATTGATTAAATTGATTAAATATTTGTAAAAACATTTATAAGGCATGTATAAAGTCTTCACAAAACAGAAGCAAGTCGGCAAAGTTGTCTATATACACAGTCGTCTACTTGATTGATTACAAACGTAAAAACTAAGGACTAAGCTTCCTGGTCATCCTCAGGAGTGGTTTTTTCTTCTCCATCGGGCTCCCCCCGTTCTCGGATCCGCTCTTTCTACCATCATCATCATCGCCATTAGAAGCCAAGGCTTCAGCTTCAGCTTCGAGCTCTTTAGCCTTTTTTATCTCTCCAGCAAGGTCGAAAACCTCGAGCGTGTATCTCCTCGAGGGTCTCCCTTCGAGACCAATACTTAGCAAGTTCGGCAACCCAATGTGCTCGAGTATCGGTAGTATCCGCCGCCTCTCGTGCCTCCATCTGAGCAACCTCGGCATCAGCTCGATACACGGCAATGGACTTGTCCGCCATGACTTTCGACGACTCAACCTCTGCCTTGGCTTCAGCAAGCCATGTTTCAAGCTCCTCGATCCTCTTAGCCTGAGCCGAACCCTTTTGCTTGACGCTTCGAAGCTGAACATCGGCCGATAATAATTTGGCCAAGATGGTTTCTTTTTCCGCAGCCACGCGGTCGATAGTCTTCTTCCACCGATTACATTCAGCCTTGGTTTGATCGACTTCTTCCTGAAGTAACCCGATCTTTTTAACCTTTTGCTGCAATTGAGATAATGAAGGGTTAACTTCCACAGTTGAGTCAAACACATACTCTAATAGAACGAGGCTTACCTGCTTATCTAGTTCGGCCTCTTCTTCACGAGACTTAGCCAAATCTGCTTGAAGGTCCTTTATAGCCTCGTCCTTTTGGCTGCAAATAAGCCGTAGGGCATCTCTCTCCCCCGAGACCTTCTGAAGCTCGACCTCGCACTGGCTGAGGTCGACTCGAAACCTACTAATGGCATGTACAGTAGGGAAAGAACACAAGTCAAGTTTGGAAAAGAACGAAGAAACCAAGTACAGTAAAATCATTACCCAAGAAATGACATATTGGGCCTCTTCTAGGAGAAAGGAAGCATCACCAATGGCGGAGGCATCATCGACTCCAGTAAAGCAATCCCGAAAAGGGTCCCCTACACTAGAGCCTCCGCCCATATCGGGGGTCTTCAATTCTCGAGCCTCCTTTAACGCCTCCTCAGAAAAGGTTGGAAGAGAAGTCAAATGACCCACTGTCATGGTCCCAGAGAATCGCTCGGGATGCTCTGATCGAGACTCGGGGTACCGAAACCAACCCCGACCGGTACCGTCTCCATCGGCTCAGAAGCTCTGGCGACCTCGATAGCTTTCTCAGATCGGATCACCAACGCCGAGGCACCATCTTTTTCTTCTTCTTCTCTCAGTTGTTGGACCGAGTCCATCGAAAGAGCGATTGCCTTCCTCCTCACCCTTCGAGTTTTGGGCTTGGTGTCCTCTGACCGAGAGACAGCTTTTCGCTTCTTATCTTTCCCCGGTTCCGGGACCGGGGACTTGGTTCCTTTTTCACCACTCGAAGGCCTCAAAACGACATCCTTGGTTACACCTGCATGAAAGAAAATCGGTGACTAATGGAGCATAAAGAATATTTCGAAGAACACGAGAAGTAACCCTTACCATGATTCTTGGCCTCCCATCTACCTTTTACCAAATCACACCAAACGCGTTCGGCATAAGAGGAAGTCGAGGCTAACTTCCGAACCCAATCCTCAAGGTCGGGTACCGCTTGTGGCATCCAAGGGGCAACTGTATATCGGAGAAAGACATCATATAAAATCGAAAAAAGATACGAAAAGCAACGTCTTATGAAAACCACTTACGGTCAAAATTCCATTCCTCGGGGAACGATATCTTCTCTTCCGGAATGAGGTCACAGGCCCTTACCCGGATATAAGGGCCCATCCAACCCCGATCGTTGTCTTCGTCGATGCTCTGCATCAAAGCCTTCAATGCCCGACAATGAAGCCTGATTAGTCCTAGAAAGATTTGAGGCCGATACAGTCGTATGAGGTGATTCAGGGAAAATTTCAGCCCCCCGGCCTTGTTGGAGAAGAAGCGAAGTAAGGTTACTATAGGCCATAGAGAGGGATGAATTTGACCAAGGGTGACCTGATATCTTTTACAAAAATCGATGATCACCGGGTCGACGGGACCCAACGTGAAGGGGTAAGTGTAAACACTTAAAAACCCCTCCACATGGGTGATGACGCTCTTTTCGGGGGAGGGAATTTGCAACACAACCTCGGAACCCCAGTTGCAGTCTTTCCTCACAGCCTCGAGATGACCCTCCATTATCGAGCACATGTACATCGACACATGCTCACATCGACCCGGAAACAGATGAAGGATTCTCAACCTTAAAATCGATCTTCAGAGTACACGGGGCGGGAACATACTCATAGGTAGGCGGCTCCACCGGCGCCTTGTCGCCGAACGGCCGTGAAGAAGAAGCTTTCTCCTTTTGAGGTACAATTTTCGAAGTTTTGGCCATTGATATGAGAGAAAGAAAGGCAAAGGAAGATGAAAAGTTGATGTAGATGGTTTTGCAAGCGGCGAAATAGAGAGAAAGGGTAAGAAAATTTGGAAGAGTGAAAGATGTAAAAGTGGTAAATGTTAGATGGAAGGGTTATTTATAGGCTTGCATCGTGACGGTTCAATATTAGAGGTGGCCGACCACCGTCTGACGTGTATTAAATACCTTGAAAAGACTAAATCGATGGGACAACTATCACATACGTCATGATCGAGCCTTGTGAAAACGTCAGCTTATAACCCGATCGAACCGTCGAATATCATATCGATTCTCACCACATCCTTCCTGAGAAACGAGGGGACTATCTGTATACGGTCGAAATAGATTTCGGCCTTCCTACGTTCGATCGAGTTCGAACGGTAAGCAACCAGAGTGTGATTTTGGGATGAGTTCCGAAGGCAGTACAAACGAGCCTCGAGTCCGAAGGCTGATAGAGGAGTTGGCTCGATACTTTTATCGAGCCCGTGACCAAATCGATCCGCAAGGCATTGCTTCAAGGTCAGAAATGCGCTACGCCCACCCCGGAGGTCGAACTCAAGCCAAAACCGAGGGCTCGACCCAATAACGAGCTCGAGCCAGTGTCGAGCTCACAGACAAGAGCCGTTACAACCGCACTAAGAGAGAGAATCTTGGCGAAAATCGAGGAAGAGACAATTCATCATGGGTCCTCCACTATATGCTTTATTTTATTATAAATAAAGTAGGATCCTTCTATTATAAAAGGGGGAATCCTTGTAAGCATACGGACACCGAGAATACACTGTAACAAAAGATCACTTCTCATATTGAAAGATATCTCTTCATGCTTATTTTATTTTACCTTATTCATTCTTTTGCTCACTATTCCCATTCTCATAGCCAAGAATACATATATTTCTATTTCTCTATACGATTTGTATCAAATTGTATCACATATCCTTAGAACAATACACAAATTTAACGTTATCTGATTTTTCGGGTAAACAGATAGGAAAACAAACTTGTGAATGAAGACTAAAAGTAAGCTCGTCGGCCAGAGAGTTTCTCATTATGCTTTCTTGTGAATTAATAACACCAGATAGCAAAATAATAGTATAAAAATTGTACCGTAGTTATAAAAACAACTTACTATTTTCCTACTTTGATGAGAATAATTTTCAAGAGAAATATAAATTTGTGGATGTTGAAGTTAAAATTGGAGACTAGCCAGTGAAGTTGGCGTTTGTAAGTGTTTTTTGTATGGGGAACTATAATATTTGTTTTTTTTTTTTGTTTTTATAAAAATGAAAGATGGAAGATGAATTAATCGGTTATGGTGGTGAGGTGGTGAAAAATAAGGATGGAGAAGAGAAGTATTTGGGGGAGGGGGTAAAATGGGGTTGGGCTGCCAGGCCACATGGGATGATGTTAGCCACGGTGGAGGGGATTAACGGTCAAAGGACAATTTTGAACCTTTTTTGTAACGTTAGGGGCGTTAGACCGATAGTATAACGAATGGTAAAATTAATTCTTTTTGAATAGTAAAGAGATATATTTGACCCTTCACCGAAAGAAAAATAACAGAAACTTAACCAGCTAGTGCTCAAATAGAAAATCCCCAAAATAAGAAAGTTAATACAAGAAAATTTAAAAAGAAATACAGGAAAATGCGGAAATAAAGATAGTGAAAGTAGTTACTCCCTCTGTTTTATTTTACTTGTCACGAGAGTAAAAGTAATTGGTCCAATATATATTATTTTAGAGAATTAAGATAGAATCAATTATCTTTTTTACCTTTACCCTTATTCTAACAAATGTGAACAGAGATTAATGCGGTGGAATGAAAAGTAGTATTAAATGGAGATCAAAGAATAAATAAGTATAATTTAGTCAAATTTTCCTTATATATTTAATACTTTCTTAAAGGGGCGTATAAAAAAGAAAACATGACAAGTAATATTGACCGGAGGGAGTATGACTGAATTATTGAAGTTTCCCTCAGTTGTTATTTGATCTATTTATGTAGGATGATTAATTGCAAATAACTTTTGTTCTAGTTACATAGCCTACTCTATGGCTCGCAACATTGTGGAAGTCTCCCTTACTTTTTTCTTGATTTGTTTACGTATAATGATTAATTGCAAAAAGCATTTTGGTAATTTGTATTTTAAGTTTTTAACTGCCTAAACTCTCTCCTACGATTGTGAAGTTATTGAAGCCCCCCTCACTCTTTTTCTAGATTGATTTAAGTACAATAATTAATATGTTTAGATTACGTACAATGATATTGTGAAACCACCTATGCTTTAGTTTACATACGCCTCCCCAATGGCTGGCGAAATTATATAATCTTTCCCACATTTATTTCTTGCAACAGACTTAATCTAGTCAGATAAACTAAAGGATTTGCTCTTAAAGATGACCAAAAATTTTCTCCATTCTTTTTTGCTAGACAGAAACATTATTTTTGAGGGTCAAAACATATATTGATGCACAGCATTTGTAAATAAAGAAGTTTTTAGTTTTTGAAAAGCACAAGGGAGGCTTGTTTAGGGCATGATTTTACCGCATTGTAAGATTTTATTTAAGTAATTTTAGGATCAGGATCATATTTGGCTCTTGCTCACCTTATTAGAAGGTTAGTGGAACTATACAGAGAGAGGAAGAAGAATCTGTACATGGTGTTTATTGACCTAGAGAAAGCATATGACAAGGTTCCTAGAGAAATTCTCTGGAGATGCCTGGAGGCAAAGGGTATGTCGGTTCCCTACATTATGGCAATTAAGGACATGTATGATGGGGCTAAAACTCGGGTTAGGACAGTAGGAGGCGACTCTGAGCATTTTCCTGTTGTAATGGGGCTACACCAAGGTTCTGCGCTCAGTCCGTTCTTATTCGCCCTAATGATGGACGCGTTAACACACAATATTCAAGGGGATGTGCCATGGTGCATGCTATTCGCCGATGACATAGTTCTGATTGATGAGTCGCGAGCCGGTGTTAACGAGAGGCTGGAGGTTTGGAGACGGGCTCTTGAGTCTAAGGGTTTCAAGCTGAGCAGGACGAAGACGGAATACCTGGAGTGTAAGTTCAGCGCTGAGCCAGGGGAAGTAGGCGTGGATGTGAGGCTTGATTCGCAGGTCATCCCGAGTAGAGGCAGCTTCAAGTACCTTGGTTCGGTTATCCAGGGGGAGGGGAGATCGACGAGGATGTCACACACCGTATTGGGGTAGGATGGATGAAGTGGAGGTTAGCATCTGGAGTCCTGTGTGACAAGAGAGTGCCACCGATACTCAAAGGTAAGTTTTATAAAGCGGTGGTTAGACCAGCCATGATGTATGGGGCTGAATGTTGGCCTGTTAAGAACTCACATATCCAGAAGCTGAAAGTAGCAGAAATGAGGATGTTGCGGTGGATGTGCGGGCACACTAAGATAGATAAGATTAGGAATGATGATATTCGGGAGAAGGTGCATGTGGCTCCCATTGATGACAAGATGCGGGAAGCGAGGCTTAGATGGTTCGGACATGTTCAGAGGAGAAGCCTAGATGCTCTGGTACGGAGGTATGAGAAGCTGGTTACGGAGGGCACGAGAAGAGGTAGAGGGCGGCCTAAGAAGTATTGGGGAGATGTGATCAGACAGGATATGGCGAGGCTCCAGATTTCCGAGGACATGACACTTGATAGGAAGATGTGGAGGTCGAGTATTAGGGTTGTAGGTTAGGAGGTAGTTGAGTCATGCCTTACTTCGTAACATGGTGGGACTAGCCATGTAGGTTTTTTTTTTCTAAGATAACTAGTGGGAATGTTTTGGCTTACTATTTCTCTTTTCAGTGCAAGTCCTATTTACTAGCTATCGCTTTTGCTTTACATCTTTCTTCTAGATTTCATGAGGTTCCTATTACTAATATTGTCTCCCTTTACTTTGCATCTTTCTTCTGGATTTCATTGTGTTCCTATTTATCCTATGATTGTTGTTGTAATACTAATATTGTCTCCCTTTTTGTCCCTTTTGTCTTTTTGTTTTTTTGAGCCGAGGGTCTTTCGGAAACAATCTCTCTACTCCTTCGGGGTAGGGGTAAGGTCTGCATACACACTACCCTCCCAAACCCCATTAGTGGGATTTTACTGGGTTGTTGTTGTTGTTGTTGTTGTTGCTCATAGGGATCCTTCATCCTTGTTTTTTTTGGTAACATTGGAAACCCGCAATCGCTATAATGTCTATCAGAGCCTGCCCTTCGGGTGAGCACTCTGGGATAAGCACTTTATGCGCACTGGGTAAACCTCCCTTGTATAATAGCCTGCAAACCAAACAGGGATGTAAACATCCTTGTTATTAGTGAAAAGCATCTTCAGAATAAGCCGTAAATACCAACTACTAATATGCAATCTTGTATCTTTCTTCTGCTGACGTATTAAGTCCAGAAACGTGAGATTTAATTTGTAACCAGTTGCAAATGTGTTTTCCTATTGCACGTCTTTTCTTTTGGCTCTAATGGTGACGTACTATTTTTAAAATAGCTAGAGAATTAACTTGGCTCAGTATAATATCCACCTGCTTCCTTTATGCAAAAGTCGTAGTAACATTATTTATCGACTCATAGCTGACACTGTTGGCTTTCCAAATGAGTTTTTTTTTTTTAATAACCGTAATGTTTGGACCAGCTTGCGCTCACCTCGACCAATCGTACCAACTTAGTTCACTTTTATCAATGGGTACGTTCCCAGTTTACTCTCTGCTTATATTCTAGATATCGCCTCACAAATATGGAAAGCTTAAGTACTGCCTGGAACTTATTTACTTGCTTGGACATTGCAAAAACTAAGCTTATTATGTCCAGTAAGATATGTAAGATGTACAACACCACATCTGACTTACCTGGCTATTACAGATTAGGCGCCGGGACAGAGAGTTCATCTAACATTCCAGACTGTGCCTAAAATCTGATGAATATCAGGGATAAATGTAGTAAGGATTAACTAATACATATATCAGACTGATAGTATATCACTAGATAGTACCATGATATATGATCCCAACCATTGTGGAGGTCGATCTGCATACATACTTGTTCCAGAAAAAACATGCAAAACTGAAGCAAATTCAAAGTCCTTAAATCTTTTACTGAATCCATTAAACCAATGACGCAAATAATTACAATGAATATCATCAATGTACAAAGCTCAAGAGCTAAGAATGTGAGAATAAAACTAATGCGATAACCACTAAACTAATGTCAGAGTTCACCTTTTGAGTATTACAAGCTGGAGATCTGATCGGAACCTATATCTGACCAAAAAGTTGAGTCCCTGCAGTGGGATGAAAATGACTCCGCCAACCCAATAGCATCTTGTACCCTAAGCCTAGTACCTTGTTGCCCTACCACTACAGATGCAACCTTAGCTGCTACGGAACCCATGGTTTTCAAATCAGACACATCCCTCAATATTCCGTACAAAATACCTGATGCATAAGCATCCCCTGCACCACAAGTATCTACGGGCACACAAGGAGATGGAGGAATATAGATAGCTTCCCCTTTCACACCAATGTAAGAACCTTTAGGCCCATCTGTGACGGAAACTAAAGGGACGAAATGGCTCAGGTACCTTGTAGCAGAAAGGGGACTTTCTTTTGATGAAAAATGACAGAAAGCTCTTGCTTCTTCGCTGTTAGCAAATACTATATCTGCATAATTTGCCATTATTTCCCTGGCGAAAAATGTGGCAAACAATATGGATAAACAACACTGGAATAGTAGAAGAAACAAAATTCATTTTCACTATGTACATATCTAAACAACAAATATTGGTCTTCCGACTCAAGGTTTTATGACAATTTAAGTGAACTGATAGCCACTAGTAAACTTCAAATTAGCATGATCAATATAGTCATGTGCAAGATCTACCATGAATCTGCATGAACTTCTCTTTCCACATCGCGGATCCAAAGACTGACCAAAACCCAGTTTTCCAAGCTTTTTTTTCTCTTTCCTTATACTTTTGCTTTTATTAGAGTGGGGCTTTTGTTGGTGGGGGACGGGGGAGGGGTATTCTAAGTTTTATTACAAAAGCAAGATAGAGATAAGGTTTTACCAGTAATCATCGTAATGTCTCTCGATACAGGACACATCTGATGCTGTGATGGCAATTAATGATCCCCACTTGCGGGCTTCTTCGCAGACTTTCGAAATTGTTCTGACTGTATCAGGAAGCTCAAACAAGTATCCTTCCACGACCAATATATTTGTTTTAGTAATTGCATCAGCCAAGCATGGGTCAAAGTTTATCCTTGATGAAGTACCCTGATTAACAGGAACAGAAAAAAGTGAAAAACTCATGCTGCAGAAGGGAGACTCACTAAAACAAGATGTTAAAAGCAAAACACATGATGCAATTGAACCAGTGGGCAACACTTCCTTCTGGAAGGGGGGAGGTTGTGTTTTTAATTGTTTAAAATAAATTTGTCAGGTACGTGAAATATAAAGAGATGGTCTATCTTGTTTGTGTAAGGTCCATGATTCTATCCTGTTCATATGAGGCCCATAAGACTGTAGCATGGCAGAGCAAAAGGTAGCAAAAACAGATGGTCTTTGTTGACTTGCAGTAAGAGAAAGGCATCCAAGTCTTTGCTGAGCGACAATAACCTACAATTTATCCCACCAAGGAGAAAGACCACAATTGGAGGGAAGAGAAGTTTCTATTTATCTGCTCTACTCCATTAAAAGAAAGAGTGGTTATTCGTCGAGAAATTATTGTCCCGATAATGTTACAAAGGGAGGTTTTTGTCTTTTTGACCCTTATACCCTATGAGAAGACATTATTGAGTTGTTTAAGCAACTTCAGTAGTTGTTTAAACAATTGATTAAGTTGCTTAAACAATTGACTGAGTTGCTTAAACAACTGAACTCCAGTAGTTGTTTCAGCAACTGTTTCAGCTTTAACCCACTAAGGGGTATAAATGTCATGAATAGGAGTTCTTGACATTTTCTCGACAAAGTTTATCGACAAAACTCATTTTCCTAAAATACATTCCTTTCTCTGGCACCTCTAATTTGTTTTTTTTTTTCATAGGAAGTACTAAACTAGCTCAGAGTCCTATAAAAGTTTGCTAAATATTGGTTAAAGTGATTTACTTACATATCATAGTATTAGCCAAAATAGCAAAGTCTAGGGTTCTTCCTGAGGTAAAATATTATAAGATACAGGTCAAAAAAAAAAAAACACAAAAGGAAAAAGATTCTACGCTTGGATCATGAACTGTTTCGCTCAAACCATGACCATCAGCTCTCAGCACTAATTGAGCATACTGCATCTAAATACCGATATGTTAGAGATAAGGTGACAGGTTTGGAACTATGGCACGTATAATATAGGATTTACAATATGTCTGGGATGGGATCACTCTAATCCACTCAGCACCAAGCCAACTGTCATTCCTATGCAGAAAATGACATGAGCGAGTTACTACAGCACATTTACCAACCTGGTACGCTAACATGGTTCGCTGAGCATCCGGAGTTGTGAGGACTATCACAGTTCCCGTTGTCCCATCCTTTACTGGTGCTGACAAAAAATTCACATTTGCTCGTCGAAGTTTGGATCTGTATGTAAAGTGAAGTACTCAGATTTAAAAAAAAAAAAAAAAAAAAATCCACTGGGCACTGCACAACAAACTCTCCTAAGTTCTCAATTTAGATGTGGAATAATTTAGTATTTCTCTTATATAACTCACGAGACTGGAGATTCGTTCAAAATTCTAAGCCTACATAATACCAAAAGACTCTGTGTTCCTTCAGCTACTGAAGTCTCAGAGGCACGTACAGCTTGTAATTCATATTTTTTACAATAGTCTTGCTCTCCATTTTTAAAAATTATCTCTTGCTCCCTCATGCATACCATTAGAAGTTAATATGCGGGTCCAACGCACCTATTTACATCAACAGTAACAACCTGCAGGAACCGTACAGTCCAAACAGACAGCAGCATCCACCAAAAAAAAAAAAAAAAGGAGGTCAGAAGAATAGCCTAGTGGTAAGGCCCCTCCTCCCCCAGCCATAGGATCAGGAATTGGAGTCATCAATGGAGAAAGTAGGAAAAGCAGCTATTAAGCTCCTAGATAGGGAGTTCAAAGGGTAGGCTTTGGAGAGACGCGAGAGAGCAGCAACTGTAACAGTCACCAAACCCCTAGGGCAAAAATGGGATAAAGGCTAAAAGAGTTAACCTGTACCTGTAAAATCCACCCAGCGGATCACTTCCGATACTACCTGCCATGCCTACATTCAAAGCAGGACCAGCTATTGGCTGACCACCAAGCCTGGCCAAGGCAACCAGACTATTAGAAAGTGATCCACCGGCAGCGGCCTTGTAGCTGCATCCGTCCATCGCACGCAGAACTTTACCCCTTTCCTCATGATTGATGACCTTTCTTGTACACTTCTCTAATCCAAGCCTCTCCAGAAATTCATCATCAACCATGCCAGAAAAATCAACCTATATAAGTCGCCAAAGAACATCATTACGTGAAAGAAGCTGGTACTAGAACAAAGATTTATTTGCCTATTGTATCAACATCTTGAAACTCTGGAAGGAGCAATGATAACCAAAATAAAGTTGATGCCAATTAGGCCACTGTAGTGCCATACAGCCATCCATGAAAGAGAAGATTTGAGATAACAATAAGAAGCCAAAGGATTATAAGCAAATCTCATCTATTCTCAAATTTAAATAAATCTACAGTGTTTTTGGGTAGTTATCAACAACAACAACAACTAAGTGAATGCAAAAGATTTTCTGTAAGGGGTAAAAAGCATAATGATCCTTCAATATCCTTTTTTTAATGACCGAGAAATCCATCTGGAGCCAACCGTTAGGACCAACCACAGCCTACTAAACTCGAGAATAATGAGTCCGCTCCTCTACCCTTCTCCACTTAAATACCAGACTTAGTTCACTTGGGGCAGGGCTCGAGCCGATGAACTGAGTCACAAGTCTCTCAACCATTGCCAATTGAGCAAAGCCCTGGAGACCCATAGGAATCTAAATACCAACTTGTTTTTCCTGATTCTTTACCAAAAAAAGTAATACCAACATAGTGTGATTTTAATCAATATTCCCATTATTTAGCAACAATGGTTTGTCAAAAAGGGATTAAAGAACAGCTCTTTTTAATGTATAAATATAGAGCAACATGCATTCTAATAGCTAGGCATCCTCTAAACATTCCTACTGACATTTACTAAGTTATGTGAAAAGGGTGTAAGAGCATTTACCATAGCTTGGCCAAGGCCTAATACATCCCATTTTTGGGGAAGAGCAGAGCTGGAAAGATTAACATCTTCCTCATCAACAATCAAGACTTGGTCTTCATCGTCAGTCTCAGCCCCTTGTTCATCATTTTCACTCGACACAATCTCCGAGCTTTCCCCATCAGAATTTCCAGACGAAGCGGAAGAGTTAGAGGAAGACGCAAAAGCCCTCGGAACCACATAATTGGCAGTCGACATAGAACAATACGAAGAAAGGAAAGAACACGAGCTGGAACCGAAAATTGTAGCGTTAGAGGTAACATGGCTGAAATTAGAATGGTTCCTTAAAAGGGAAAGTAAAGTGGACGGCGAAGATGTAGTAGAGATAAAAGAGGGAATATTTCTGGTAAGTGTGGAAGATGAAGAAGTTGAAGATAAGGAGAGGAGAGAGAAAGACATCCTATTTTAATTTCTATTTTTGGGTGAGTTGAGGAATAGAAATAACTGAAAACCGCTATTTCTGGTTTATTAGTACGAGGATTGAGGAGAAGAACGAAGCTCCATTCAAATCTTAATGCTCGCCGTGTTCTCCGCAGGGAACAGAGCACCTGCGTTTACGTTTTTGGCTGCGCTCAGAACCTCAGGTTCCGGTCACCTATGGACGTGTATCGCTCCTTTATCATCAACTAGCTAGCCGACTATTCTTTTCTTTTTTGAGACCTCAAAGTTTATTTTTATAACGCTTACCTCTCTTGTCATTTGAGATATTGCAGTTGCGCTCTTCAATTTATCTTTTTTATTTATTTTTATTTTCATTGTAATTAAACTGATTTCAAGGAATAAAATATTTATGATATTTCAATATTTCATAGTTACCCTTTCTAACGTTCACTTTTGTACATAGATAATATTTTGATATATTTGTGATAAAAGAAATTTAAATAAGTAGTTATTGTACAAATTCGTCCATATTTCAACTTCAGCTTGAAATAAAAAATTTAAAATTTGAAAAACTTGTTAGAAATGTATTTCAAGCGAAATAATTATTTTTGATCTCTTTTTTTTTAAACACAACTTAACTTTCAAATATTTTTTTTATCTCCACCTTCAAATACTCTCGATTTTCTTTCAAATTTCAATCATATACAATTAATCATTAAATTGAAGATGCTAAAAAGGAATATGTTAAATCCCATATAAACACGAGTCTAGAGCTTAATTGTTACTGTGTTAACAAAATCTTACTTTATCTAAGAAAATATATTTCGAATATTTCCACTAAAAGAATTAAAAGGAAAACTCATTCAAATATTATTAAATCAGCCGAAAAAATAAACATAGACAACTCAAAAAATAATTAAGAATAATTTTATATACCTCCTCATGTTTTACTTCATAACATTATTTTTTTCTGTGATTTCGAATATTATTTCTTCTTTGCAACAATACGTTGAACCTACTCATGTTTAATTCGAAAAAAATTATAATTTGGATAATTGTAACAGGTTAAAGTTTAACGGATCTTTGGGCTAAAAATGAAAATGTTATTTTGGCCAAAATTGAGAATTTCAGAACATTCGGAGGCCTTCCAGAAGGCCCATAGAACTTTCACGTCCGATTAAAGAGTTGATCAGAATTCTGCAGTAACAACTGTACAAGCATGGAAATGGCGGAAAAAGCAGGAAAAAGAGGAGTGAATCAGAGCATAGAGAAGGTGTGCAAAAGATGCAAACAGGCATACACTCCGCCTTCTAACAACCCAAATTCATGCCGTTTTCATCCTTCTTTTTTTGTCTGTCGCCGTCATGACGATCAGAAAAGGTATCTTACCTTTCTTTTTGTTTTGTTTATGTAATTCTTTTAATCGTTCTATTAATAAAGTCGTTGTTTCAAAGTGATCAGATTCATGCTCGCTCTTATATATCAGTAGGGTATCATTTAAACAACCAATTGATCAATCAACTACGTGTCATTTCCAGATTAGCTGGTGAATTCGTCCGCTCTATTTGTATCAATATCATGCTAATACGGAATAAATTTATCTTTTAGGGCAAATTAAGGGCCAGTTGTGCTTGTGATATCACAATTACATCTTCGCTTTCTTCTAATTGCATACTTTATTTCAGCTGTCAAGCAATGAGAATAAAATTAAGGAGCAACTGGGTTATTATGAGGCTAAAGTGCTAAATTGGAATTGGTTTCTGTTTATCAGTAGCTTTAGTATATCAGTTTTACAACATTATCAACTGGTGAAATGCTTAGCCTGGTTAAATTGTTTTAGACATGATCAAAGGGGTAATGTAAGCTTGTATCCAGAGATTATAGAACTCTAGCATTGTCCAGTTACTTCTTCGTAGGAACACAAAAGTAATTCAGTTTTCAGTGCACCCAGCTGAAAGAAAAATGTGTTCTTTCACATTCTCTTAGACCAAAGTGTTGCAAAAAACTCGCACTCAAAGGTTCATTTGCAGTTTTGTTTATTATATGGATCAGGTACTAGAGTGAATATTCTGCATAGCTTTGTATCATTGAGCTAAATTTTGTGCCAAAATAACATGAGTCAAGTTAATTTACCTCTTTAGTAAGGTAGCTTTAACATTTATTGCCAAAGAATTGAATCCTTATACTGCCAGTATTTAGCTGTGATGATTTTAAATTTATAGAAAAGAAGTAAAGAACTATTAGGGGGTTGAGAAAAATGTGGATTACAGATGCTAAAAATTATTTCAGATACTTTTATTTTACAATTATAAATGAATCAGGAGTAAACGTCAAGAAACGCATCGCTGTAGCTTGTGAGCTCGTGTAGATCTGATTGGTTTTTCATTGTTTGGTACTAGTGACCTATTATCTACAGACCCATCTTTTATACTTCTTAGCCTTGAGCCCTTGACCTTATCATATTGTTATATGTTAATTGTATAGTTGGTGATGTTAGTTAACTGTAATTGAGTAGAGTTAGTTGTGTAGTTAGTGGCCAGCTCAGCATTAGCTGTATCCACACATGTATATACTCGGTGTAGTAATGAGAAAGGGGTCAGATTTTCACTTTCCAATTTCTACTTTTATCTCTCACAAACTCTCTCTCATAGAATCCTCTAGAAGGACTCCATTGGAGCTCTAGATCGAGCTTCAAGCTCATCCTCAATGTCAGATTTAACATGGTATCAAAGCAAGGGACGCTCATGCTCTACTATCCGTCATCGTCTCCATCAATTTTCCCCATTTTTTCCTTCCCATAATTCTGCTTTTCTGGTCTAATCGATTTTTTCTATCTTTTTGCCCTAATTTCTTCAAATCGCAAATTGACAGTCTATTCTTCAAATTTCTACTGGAATTAGTGTGTAACTCAACAAAATCTTACACTCATGGCCATATTAGATCAGGAAGACACATCTGCTGGTGTCGCCGCTGCGACAAACTTTGGAATAGATCCAAGCGATCCTCTTTATGTACATCCGTCAGATAATCCTGGAGCGATGCTCGTCTCGGTTCCTTTTAGTGGAATTGGAAATAGGTCTTGGAGACGCAGTGTTATGCGTGGTCTGTCCGTCAAAAATAAGCTTGGGTTTATAAGTGGAGAATGTAAACCACCAGAGCCTCAATCTCAGAGATTCCGACAATGGGAGCGATGTGACAATATGTTAACATCTTGGATTCTAAATTCACTCTCTAAAGACATCGCGGACAGTGTGGAATATGCTAATAATGCTGTTGAGTTGTGGAGAGAATTGGAGGATCGATATGAGCAGACTAATGGTGCTAAGGCTATACCAGATCCAAAAGGAGATAAACGACTTGTCTCAAGGTGTGCTTGATATTACAGGTTATTATACTAAGCTGAAGAAGCTGTGGGAAGAACTAAATACTTTGAGCAAAAAGACTCATTGCAGTTGTATCTGTACGTGTGGTGCCAAGGAGAATATGCACAAGGCCGAGCAGGACAGAAGATTGATACAATTTCTTATGGGACTTAATGAAGTCTACACTGTCGTACGTGGAAGCATTCTCATGATGAATCCGCTACCAAATCTTGCACAAGCCTTCTCAGTACTCATTCAGGATGAGAAACAGAGAGAGATCAAGCCAAATAATCAAATGCTATTTGAGTCTGCTTCCCTAAGTGTCAACACATCAAAACCTAGTTCTTACAGAACAAATTATGCTGTCAATAACAGTTCAACTGGAGGCAATAGGCCCCGTCCATTTTGTGACTACTGCAAGAAGCTAGGACATACTAAGGACAAATGCTACAAGTTACACGGGTACCCTCAGAACTTTGGAAATTCACACATTCAGAATCCAAATAGAGGACAGAACATGAACCAAGCTGAAAGGTTCAGCAAAGGAAGGAGAAGATGGAAATGAGGTCGGGCAAGTCAACCTCTCTAAGGAACAGTATGGATAGATCCTAAACTTGCTGCAACATTTTCAAATTGGAACATGAGGAGAAAGCTCCAGTTGCACAAACTATGTCAATGGTGCTGTGAACTTTGCAGGTATAATAGTATGCACTTCCTCTATTGATTTTAGCAAATTGTCCTGTGAGTGCTTCAAAAACAAGGCAGACTCTTGGATATTAGATTCAGGAGCATCTAATCACATGACCTTCAATATGTCCTTATTAACCAACATTGTAACCTTACCATATCCCTTATTGGTAGTTCTTCCAAACGGATATAAGGTAAGAGTAACACAAATTGGAAGTGTGACATTGTTTCCTAAGATCATTTTGCATAAGGTTATGTACATACCTTCCTTCAAATACAACCTCATATCAATTCATTCATTAACTAGTTCAACTTCTCATAGCATAGTTGCCTTTACTGATAACATTTGTATTCTGTAGGCCCCTTCAATGAAGAGGCCTCTGGAAATTGGTAAAGTCAGTGATGGACTCTATCTCCTCTGCCCAAGGTGTCTCAGGAACAACCATTCAGAATCAATTGTAAATAGTTCAATTGCTAGTTCTGTTTCTTCCAATTGTTGCACACACAACTCACACTGTTTTCATCATTCCACTGTAAATAGCTCATTGTCTAGGGATAATTGCACATCTCATTCAGCTGTAAATACATGTTCCCCAAATAATAAAGTGCAACTCCCCATTGTGAATAGTATCAATCCTTCCTTTCCTTCAAGTAATGACATAAATGTGTTGTGGCATAACAGACTGGGTCATGTGCCCTTTATCAAGATGAAGGGAATATCCAGTATTCTAGCATCTTTCTCACCAAAACAACCATTTACCTGCTCTCTCTGTCCAATGGCAAGACAGGGGAGATTACCATTTCCAAAACAATCCACTAATTCTACCAAGATCTTCCAACTTCTTCATGTTGATCTCTGGGGTCCTTACCATACGCCAACTTATGACAATTTCAGATATTTCATCACCATGGTGGATGATTACACAAGATCCACCTGGACTCACCTACTAACCAACAAAAGTAATGCCCTACAAGTCATCAATAACTTTGTGTCGATGATTGAAAACCAATTCAATAACACTATCCAATATATAAGGTCAGACAATGGCCTAAAGTTTAATAATACAGAAGCAAATCAGTTCTTCCTTTCTAAAGGGATTATCCACCAAAAGACATGTCCTTATACACCACAACAAAATGGCATAGTGGAAAGAAAGCATAGGTACCTATTGGAAACACCCAGAGCCCTCTTATTCCAGTCAAAATTACCTCTAAGATATTGGGGTGGATGTATCCTATGTGCAACCTATATAATAAATAGACTGCCTTCTTCTCACTTCAAGGGCAAGTCACCATATGAACTATTACATAACAGAAAATCTACCTACTCTCACATGAGGAGTTTTGGGTGCTTGTGCTATCCTACAGTACCCAAGGTCCACAGAGATAAATTTGAATCTAGAACCACACCACATGTTTTTATTGGATACCCCTTTGGGGTAAAGGGATACAAAGTGCTCAGTCTGGCCACCAGGAAAACACACGTATCTAGAGATGTAATTTTCAATGAAAATATCTTCCCTTTTAGTATGTCTAAGGATACTGCTTCATTTCCCTATGTCCTTCAATCTATTCCTTCAATCTATTCCTTTCATTGATCATATGTCTAGTGAGAATGAGCAAAGTCAAACTAGTGAGTCAAATGATCAAGGGGTTTCAAATGTCACACATCCAGATTTGTCATCTGATCCTTCATCCCTTTCCCCCAATAACATAGATTCACTTGATTCACATACTCCAGAAGATCCACAAAATGACTCACCAGTAAGATATGTAGGGAATACCTCACCTGAACATGTCTTGGCACCAAGGCAATCTCATAGAACACACAAAGTTCCCACGTATTTGAGGGATTATGTTCACAAACTACCCCAGCTGAAACCAAATGCCAAAAACACCAATGCATCTCTTTCTGTTAATGCCTTATCCTCTCCTCACATTCACATATCTACTGAGAATCTAAATCAGGATAATCAGTGCCCTGTGAGAAGCACTTACAGTGACAAAGAGCCTAACTCATATGAGGAAGCAGCTATGTATCCTGCCTGGCAAGCAGCAATGACACAAGAGTTTGAGGCATTGCATGTCAACAACACTTGGGAGCTAGTACCATTACCAGTTGAGAAACAAGCCATAGGGTGTAAATGGGTGTATAAAGTGAAGTATAAGGCAGATGGAAGTGTAGAAAGGTTCAAGGCCAGGTTAGTGGTAAAGGGGTATACCCAGCAAGCTGGAATTGATTACACAGAAACATTCAGTCCTGTGGTGAAAATTACAACAGTAAGAGCTCTCATAGCTGCAGCAGTCAAGAAAGGCTGGGATATATTTCAGCTAGATATGAACAATGCCTTTCTTCACGGAGACCTCCATGAAGAGGTGTATATGGAAGTGCCACAAGGTTTGGTAGTAGACAATGGACATCTAGTATGCGAACTCAAGAAGTCCTTGTATGGCCTCAAACAGGCAAGCAGATAGTGGTATGCAAAATTGAGTGAAGCATTGTGCTGTAAGGGATATACCCACTCTATGTATGATTATTCACTTTTCTACAAGAAGACAACTGAATCAACAATATATGTGGCAGTATATGTAGATGATGTAATACTGACAGGAACAAACAAGGAGGAGATAGAGGAACTGAAGGCATTCCTACATGAAAGTTTCAAGATTAAAGACTTGGGTAAGCTCCACTATTTTCTGGGGCTGGAAATATTCTATAAAGCTGATGGAGTTGTAATTTCACAAAGAAAGTTTGTGCTTGATTTGCTAAAAGAGTACAACTGCATAGATTATAGTAGCCTAGCCTCTCCACTCGATCCAACAGTGAAGTTGAAAGCTAAAGAGGGGACTACATTAACTGATCCCACCTATTACAGAAAGCTGGTTGGGAAATTAAACTTTCTCACCAACACAAGAATAGACATAGCCTACAATGTACAACATCTTAGCCAATTCATGCAAGATCCAAGAGAACCCCACTTGAAAGCAGCCTTTCACCTGCTTAGATACTTGAAGGGTGACCCCTCCATGGGAATATTCATGTCACATGATCCAAACTATAATGTTAGAGCCTATTGTGATTCTGATTGGGCTGCTTGCCCAGACTCAAGGAAATCAGTGAGTGGTTACTTAATTCTATTAGGGAACGGTCCTATATGTTGGAAATCTAAGAAACAAGAGACCATTTCATTGTCATCAGCAGAGGCAGAGTACAGGGCACTCAGAAAAGTAGTAGGGGAATTGGTGTGGCTGTGCAGATTACTTGAAGAGCTCAATGTGTCCTTTGGTAAACCAGTAGAAGTCTTTTGTGCTAGCCAATCAACTCTACATATAGCAAGAAATCATGTGTTTCATGAGCGGACAAAACACATAGAAGTGGATTGTCACTTTGTCAGAAGCAAGCTACAAGAGGGACTTATCTCACTTCAGCATGTAGCAACAGACAATCAGTTGGCTGATGTCCTTACCAAGGTTCTAACAGGAGTGAAGCACTCAGCAATTTTGAGCAAGTTGGCAGTGTACACAACACCTCCAACTTGAGGGGGGTGTTAAGACTTGTATAATTATATTGTTATATGTTAATTGTATAGTTGGTGATGTTAGTTAACTGTAATTGAGTAGAGATAGTTGTGTAGTTAGTGGCCAGCTCAGCTATCCACACATGTATATACTCGGTGTAGTAATGAGAAAGGGGTCAGATTTTCACTTTCCAATTTCTACTTTTATCTCTCACAAACTCTCTCTCATAGAATCCTCTAGAAGGACTCCATTGGAGCGCTAGATCGAGCTTCAAGCTCATCCTCAATGTCAGATTTAACAAATCTCTTCATGTTTGTATCTGTTCCCCCTCCCACTACTGGAGGAACCTCCACCAAAAGATCTTTGTTAGTTCTTAGAAGACATGACTTATAGCAATCTTTATGTATTTAAGTGTCATTGCAATGCTTAGGATGAATAAGAATGGATTTCACAGAACTCCCAAAGTGACCACTTTAAGTACCATTTTGAGTGGCCACTTTTAAGTACTTCCATTGCAACTATTCCTTTTTACCAAAATTTCACATTCAATTCCATTTGTTGGTACCACTGTCTATCATCTAGATGAACTTCCCTTTTTTTGACAACTACCCTCTTTTTTTTATAACCATGGTATAAGCATCATGTGACCTTAATTTTTCTTCTGTAGGAAACATCTATCATTTTGCTGCAGCCTGCTAAATATATAGTCTACAGAAACAAGCTTTGGAGCAACTTAACATATTGAGTTAAATAAAGAAGGAAGCTTGACGTGAAAGAATAAAAGCAACTGTTTCAATAAATTTATCCGTTAAGAGACTTATAATGAAAGAAGCTAAATTCTAAAATAGTCACAGATAAACCTGTAAAGGCGTAAACTATGCTTATCCTATATGGCAGCATTTAAACCTTTTGTTTTGGCTTCATCCAACAGCTTCTGTAAATTTCATTATAAAATAGTACTTTCACGGCCATAGAGTAATAATATCTCTTCAGGTTGGAAAGGCCCCAGATTTTCATTTTCCTGGTGGCTGCTATCACCTTCCAATCAACTCATCTTAGGTGCCCCAACGTTTTCATCTTCCCAGTGGCTGCTCATAGTAAAGCAATGCTCACAGTAAAGCAACTCTCTTCATTCATTAAGTATTACTAGTGAAAAATTCCTCTCATACACAATTATGGAAGTAGTATATTTTGCTTGGAAAGACATCTAAACTTTATTGTAGGGGTGGCAAATTAAACTCAGACCCATCCAACCCGCCCAAGATTTAATGGGTTTGGGCATAATATACTTTACCGATGGGCTAGCCCAAAGCAACCCATCAAACAAATAGTTGCCCAAACTGAGCCGTGAATTAGCCCATTAGTGACCCGTGTAAAAAAAGGACCTGGGGCTGGGAAAGGTGTTTCTCTGGAGAGCATGTGAAACTAGAGCACATGTCCATTGAGTGGGCCCAGCTTCAAGTTTTAACTATTAGTACTACAAGTTTTAACTATTAGTACTATGTGCTTTGGTGGATGTGTCTGGGTGCACATTCACTTTTCAGTTCTTTCTAGGTACTCAGGTAATTTATCCACTACAACATTTTAGCATAAGATCTATCAATATAAACTCATAAAAAGCACCTTCTTACAATAATTGTGTCTAATTTTTTAATTAAATCAATTTAAATGTGGATCATATAATCAATTTAAGTAATTGTAATAAGAATCTGAGGTTCTACTAGTACATTAGTAATATGTGTAGATGTTTCATAGTAATTACTGGATTTCATAAGCTTGAATTGGTAATTTGTTATTTTTTGCGTTTGTCAGTTTATGTCTTTAAATTATCACTTTTTTAATATATATATACACATTCTTGGTTTAAATTCGTAAGTTATGATGTATATGCTTAGCATATGTAGATCGGTTAGTAGGAGTCAAAATAAGGTTTCTTATCTTCATATTAAGTGAGCACTTTGAAGCACTAGTAACATTTTTGCAAATCAATATCAAATAATGATCCCTAACTTCTTGAGAAACAAATAAGTACCACTGCATATGTATTTACAGTTTTTTGTCATACTTTTTACCAAATTAATGTAATTAAGGATCTTATAAAGTGTATTATTTTAGTCAATTTAAGTAATCTGAACAATGACTAATTCAAAAGTGTCTTTGAAAAAATACTCAAGAGTTGGGTCAAGTTAGGCGGGTTGGTTGTAACCTATTGTTTAGCCCATTTTGATTCAACTCATCTTATCCCAAGTAAGCTTTGGATAGGATTGGACAATGACCCATTTCTTGCTTCAGCCCATTTTGACCTGCCCAAACTCAGCCCAGACCATCCATTTGCCACCCCTAATAATTATACTAGCTTGATGCTTCTCATACGAATGCTGGTTATATACCTGCAGTTGACAAAGCCTTGAACAAGAAGTGCACATATAATGAAATGCTTTTCTCTGAAGAGCATAGCAATTCCGATTTCAAGATTATCAAATCTAGAGTGTCACGGAAGTGGAGATGAGTCTAATAACCTAAATAGTTGATTTATGTGCTCGACTGTTGGATGAACTTGTAAACATTTTTATTCAAAACATGCTTGGTTTGTGCATGGGACTTGTAATTGTCATCGGCAAGTTGGGTTCAGCATAATAGTTTAGACATGAATGCTTCAGTGAAGTTATAGTTTTGCCATTTCTGCAGCAGAATTTGCCTTTATGTCGTGGGAGTATATCTTTTTACTTTGTTCTAGAAACTTGAGCATGTCCATGATCTCACCTGTAGATAAAGCTGCTGAAGTCTTCACAGCAAACTACTTGACACTGCATCTCGCTTTATACCATTTTTCATTGTAAAAATTTAAAACGGAAAAGCAAAAAGACCTTCGATCAGGATACTCATACTGCACAGGAATAATATGCAGTCAGCTTACATTGATATCTACCCCGGGGGTTGCGGAATGCTCCTGGAAAATTTCACTTAGTGTAATCGTTGCGGAAATAATGAGAAAACATAATTGAAAAGGAGAAGATGAGTATGAGATGACTTTCGTTCTGCCACCATCTATATTGTGGAACAGTAAATTAGCTGTTTAAGTATTTGTTAACAAGTAAAGTTGTATATTTCTTTTCTCTATGGGAATGGTATTTCTAAGTTTACTTTGGTAATCTGATCATATATCATGCAATATTTTTGTGAAGGACAGTCTCTGCCTTTTTTTTCTTTGTAGGTATTATGAACTAGGACCAGATGATCCTCCTTATGCTGCCAAATTTTATGATTGCTGCGGAGCAGAAGATCCTGAAGCAAGTGGTTGTACCACCAGTTTCCATGTTTCATATGATGATGAGTAGGAAGATTCTCATGGTTTGCTATGTGACCTTTCTGTAAAGTAGAAACTGTACAAAGACAATCTGCATTTCTGAACCTGAAATGAGTTTTGCCCTTTCATCTGAAATGAACAATCTTCGCATTGTCTACGTATCCTATACAGAGAAATGATGGTTGACGGTTGTCACCTATATGTTTTTGATTTTGAGGACCAGGTGATGCTCGGCCTTAGTAATAATCGAAAAGATACAGTACTAACTTTAACCAATATCTTCTTGGTTTAACAAAAATGCCAAATCATATCACCACTTGATATGATAAAGAAGTTAGTTAAATGTTGGTTTCAAACAAAGGAAATGTAATATGGTTGTTGACAACTATAATGAAATAAGCATAATATGATGGATCTAGTTTTTGAACTTTTTATATTGTTTAATTGAATCTAATTGTAGTAAGTTCCTTGTTGGGTAGCAGGTGAATGAGCCAGCTCATTAGAGATTCTACTGCACAAAATAGTTATAGTAATAGCTCAGTTTGATCTTGTCACAAGTTGCATAGCTGGATGTGCAGCCAACTACACACAACATTCTCAAATTTGCTGGTCCAGCCATGAATTGTCCTTCAAAACCAAGTTAAAAGACATTCAAATCTGCTTATCCTCCTTTTCATTAAATGTAGTTGACAATTCCCTTGTGGGCGTGGTCACCTATTTACACAAAATAAAATTTTGATCCATCATATATCTAATTTAGTTTGCAGGAGTAAATAATTTTTAGTACAAAAGATTTGAATGGCGACAGCATGATCAATAGGTTTTGAGAAGGATAACATGCGTCCCACCAATTGCGAGAGACAGTGAAAGGCTATTTGTGGCGTGGTACACCTTGTCTTAGTCTGTCCCCACGTTTTAGCTTTACCTTTTCTTCTCTAGTTTATTTTATGGTCAGTGATTGCTGACTCTCGAATCTCTTTAAGATTTTTTTATTGATAAAAGGTTATGTCCATTACTTGTACGTACTTTAATTATACTATTGATTATTATCTTTCATCAATATAGGTATCGCAAGCCAGTCTATTAAGATTTAGACAGATGAAAAGAATTGCTGGTCTAGTGCACATAAGGTTATAATTTAATGGTCAGTAAAGAAATTATTTTTTTTTAAGAATTAAAAGTCCTTTTGATATTAATTTCTCCCTTTTCTATAAAATTAAAGGAAGAGACCTTGATTTCATTGTACTAGTTTCTATATTATAGAAATCTAAAAGGTATTAATTCCTCAACTAACGTCCTCGTACATTAGTTTAATTTGGTTAATTGTTTTTGGACACAAAAGCACATTGCGAAAAATCGTAAGCTACAGAGCATGTTTAGATAGGCTTAAAAGCTGGTTAGTTTTTAACTTGTGGAAGTGTTTGACAACCAAAAAATGGGCTTAAAAAAATTAAAATCTGCTTAAAAAAATCAAAATCGATAAGTTGGAAAACCCAACTTTTTTTAAATTGGCTTAAAAGCCATATTGCTTTGACCAAAGATATTACATTCTTATCCCTTATAATTTTTCTTAATCCCGAAATTACCCCTCATTAGAAATATTGTTCTTTTAGCTTCTTTTTTTTTTTTGTTCCATAATATTTAATTTTTTTGGTCGTTGAATCCTTTCTTTTTTTTAAATTGGTTTAACTATATTCTAAATCAAATCATTCATCATCTTCTTTATAATGTTAACAACTTTAATAATATTTCAGCATTTTAACAAAAAAAAAGTGCTTACCAGCACTTGTTTACTAAACACATAATCAGTTTGTTTTAAGTTTCAGCACTTTTATCCAAACACGTAACTGCTTATTTATAAGACAAGTTCCAGCACTTATAAAGTATTTTTTAAGCACTTAACTTAAAAGCCACTTTTTTAAGTCAATCCAAACGGGCTCATGAACTAATGTTAAATGGTGTTTTAGTGCATAAATAGAATGTTGTGGAGGGTAAGATGCACAAAGTTGAGAGCTTAACAGTGTTAATTACCCTTCAATCCTGAAATGTCGATTATCTTAACAATGAAAAAATAAACTGAAGTATGAGAGAGCACATTTTTTTTAATATGTAAATATAATGTACGTAGTGTTTGCCAAAATCTAAAAAGACGAAAAAAATCATATGTAGGACTAGGAGTGCATGTTACATGTGGGCAATCAATAATTGTCATGGAGGCAGCACATTGTAGTATGATTATTATATTACATTTGCACCAAGACAAAAGGGGGGAGTATACATGTCAAGTTTACATGTTCGCATCAATTAAAATGAAGATATTTGATTTGTTGACATTATATTGCTGAAAAAATATTTTGCACACTATGCCAAATTTGTATTAGAAATGAAAAATTGGAAACCAAAATAGTGTCTCGTTGTAAAAACACATTAAGGATGCGCATATTTCTCTAAGCAAAAGTTGTTCATGAGCATGTGTTTGGGAACATAAAAGTCTTTCTTTAAGTTCTTGAAGCTATTAACTCGTTCATTTTACTGACCACTAGTTTTGATAAGGGGTGGCTCAAGGGAAAGGGAAGGCTAGTAAATTCTTTGCTTAAGGCCCAAATTTTTATTAATAATATATATTTTATCATTTTTTGGCTTAAATAATAATGAAGCCTATAGATTTAAAAAAATATGGAATATTTATTAAAAAAGAAAGATTGTTTTCTTTTTCACGGTAGGAATATTTTAGAATTTTAAATTAAATTACTCAAATCTTCATATTAGTAAATAAGAATTTTTGCAATAATATCCAAGGTAATATATTGTAAATATATGGCTAATAAATTAACATTTACTATTATAATAATAAATAAATAAATAATTACTACGTGAAGTAAAAGCTTCGTGCCTTCAAGACTACTATCTTATAAACAAAACAAAAAACGATAACGTTAAATTTTTGTATATTTATATTCAATAAAAAATTTATGATTGTAGGCCTATTAGGATGTTGTTTTATTCAAGCATGGGAACTCCAACATATGAAAGACTTCTTAAAGAATTCCTTAAAAATGAAAGTATAAGTTAAAAGTATTTTACTTTTTCTCATATTTTCTTTTCTCATACTTTTGTTTTAATTTAATTCTTTATTTTTTGTTGATTAAATAGAAATTCAAGTTTTTCAAGGTGACCCTGTCATATCTTCATGAGCATTCATCGCAAATAGATGTTAGTGACATTGTAAATGTAAGTTGTTATTTTTCTGATTTTAATTAGTCTTCTTTTTACTTAATTTTTTGTGACATATTTTTATCTTTTTTGTTATTTTTTATTTTTTATTTCTTTTAGAGGGTATCAATCAAAGTTAAAGAGATTATACGTTCAGAATAAAATTTGAGGAAAAGATAGAGAAAAGATGAAGCAATATATTGATGATCCTGTAACGGTGATTAACTACTCTGGTGGTACTTAGACTTGATTTTGTTAGGATAATATATTGTACATTAATAAGACTTAATCATTGTTACAAGTATAAATGATAAGCTTGATAAAGTTGTGGAATTTTTTGGGAAATTAGATGAAAGAAGTGAAGAGAGATACCATCGTAATTTTTTAAATAATGAAGATGGGTATCTTGATCAAGATAATGAAATGAATCAGCTTACAGATGATGTTATTTGTGGGAATTCTGCTAATTGTTTGGGTGACAAATATGATGAACAGGAAAAAGATGTTTATTTAGATAATGGTAATAGAGGCAATAAGGAATTTGAGCAGATAGCACCTTGTAGTCCAATATCTTCAGTCATGAATATTGAGTTAGTTTGTGGAGGACAAAATAAAGATGGCACTAATGGAGGTGGAGCATCTGGTGAAGATTTAGCGAAAGGACCTTCATGTGATAAGATAAGTGGAGAGAAAAATGCAAATTATACTTCGATTGAACCAATTCTCACAAATGGTACAGATGTTGACGCTATTATTCAAAAAATAATTGATGGGATATATGAGTTGTTCACACCTCACTCCAATCAAGATATTTTGCAAAATAGCGCACATGTGTGTTCTCGGGGTAGTGGGCCAGATGTTCTAGCATACGTTACAGATGTCGAAGCTATTAAGCGCGCAATATCAGATGAGAATATAGTTTTGGATACACCTGAAGAGGAACAACAACTTTCTGCATCAAACATGAAGACACTATCCGCCCCCAAAGAAAGAGAAGTTAATTCTACTTGTCTAGCAACTCTTTTTGATATATGTGCACAAGAAAGTGAAGGTGCTCTCAAAGAAAAGGAAGAGGTGTTGCTGGAAAGACCACCTATTTATGTCCATCAGATTACTGAAAAGATTCAATAAGATAGTGTGAGTAATTTTATTATTTTATTCAACAGCTGTAAATCTTGAATTCAGTATATTATAATGGACCGTAATCTCCAAATTTCCTTTGTCTTTTTGCTACAACCTACATTGTCGTATAATACAAAAAGGAATAGGAAATCTGTAGATTTTAGCCCTAATTTTAATCTTCTAACACAGTCAAGCCAATCAAGTGATGATGCAGTTGATCATGCCCCTATTGATCTCCCTGTTTATGTTGATATCAAGACCAATTATTCTGATAAATAGATTGTGTTACATTCAAGTATGCATGAGGAAGTTTATGTTCCTACTCTTGAAGTTGTATGCCCATTGCTACATTGGTTAATCATTGTGATATGTAGTCTACGTTGCAATCTGTAGAATAAAATATGAAGAAAGTAGATGCTGAAAAAGAACAAGTAAATTTTAGTGTTGATAAAGCAAAAGAGATTTAGTTATTTTGTGATTTGAATTATTTCCTTGCATTTTTAGAAAATCCATAATCCCTATAGATTTAGGAAAACTCATTGTTCTAATAGATTTGGAAAATGAAAACCTATAGTCCTTGTCAAATTGGAAAACCTTTCACTTATAGGTTTGAGACTATTTGGGATCTATATATAGGGTTGTAGTTGGGGATTCTATAGATTGTATTGTGCTTTTCTTTTCATTCATAGTGAAAAACTCTCTTTGCTTCTGCCTCGAGGATTAGGCTTAGCCTAACCTCGTTAAATTCTTGTGTTGATTTTTCTTCTCTATTTACTTTGTGTGTGATTGTGTGCTAGTTAGCCCACGATCTTATGCAATAATTGGTATCAGAGTAAGATTCTGGTTTCTACATATAATCTAGGGTTAAGATGTCTTCATCATCTTCAATAAAGTACGAAGTAGAGAAATTTGACGGGGGTTATTATTTCAGTCTATTGAAGATTAGGATGAAATTGTCCTTGGTGTTACAATGGTTATGGAAGGCAATTGATGAGGATTTTCCTGAAGAGATGAAAGAGATAGAGAAGGCATACATGAAGGAGAAGGTTTTGAGTGTGATCTTCATGAGCGTTACAGATAGCGTTCTTCGGGAAATTACTGAAGAAACTTCTGCAACAATGACATGGAAGAAGCAGGAAGATTTGTATTTTAAGAAATTATTGATAAACTGCCTCTACTTGAAAAAAGAGGTTATACAATCTCCGTATGAACGAAGGTACACCTAATAAAACTCACCTTGGTGAGTTTAATTCAATTATAATGGACCTGAAGAACGTGGATATCAAAATTGAGAGTGAGAATCAGGCCTTAATTGTGTTATATTCTTTACCACCATCTTATGATACTTTTGTCGATACGCTGCTATATGAAAAAGACAACATTTCACTAGAAAATGTTAGTAATGCACTAAAATCTAAAGAGTTAAAAAAGAGCTTTTCAGACATCAGAATTAATGGCGGGGGTCTTGTGACTAGAGGAAGAACACAACAAAAGGACTTTAACAGAAAAAAGTCAATCGCCAGATCAAAGTCTAGAGCAAGGAAGTAAAACTGTTATGAGTGCGGGGAGCAAGGTCACTACAGGAGAGATTGTCCTAAGCTGAAGGAGAAAAAAGGGAAGCAGAAAATAGATAATTCAGGAAATATTATTGACAATGTCAATAATTCTGATGATAGTGATTATGTAGGAGAAGTCTGTGTTGTGAGTTCTAGTCATGGGCAGAATTCTATGGTTCTTGATTTTGGTGCTACTTTCCACATGTGTCTACACAAGAATTGGTTTGTAGCTTACAAGCAAATGAATAGGACAGTCTACATGGGAGATGATAATCCATTACCAGTAGAGGGGATTGGTAACATCAAATTGAGAATGTTCGATGAAAATTTTAGAAACATTGAGTGTTGGCATGTTCCTCAGATAAAGAGAAAATTAATTTCTCTTTCGACTTTGGATGATCAAGGGTATAAATTTCACTCCAGAATGGAATACTTAAAGTGTGTAAAGGCTCCTTGGTACTCATTAAGGGTAGATTGTATTCAAAATTGTATCATCTTCAGGCCAGTATAGTTGAAGGGGAAGTTGTTGTAGCTTCTGGAAAAAGTGATCTGAATCAGTCTCAGTTATGGCACTTGCAACTTGGTCATATGAGTGATAAGGGATTGTCTTTGTTGAGTAAGCAGAATTTGCTGAATGGGTAAAAAAATTATGTTTTGAGTTTTTGTGAGTATTGTGTGTTTGGTAAACAGACAAGGGTAAAGTTCAATAAGAATGTCGAGCACAAGACCAGAGATAAGTTAGATTATATACATTTAGACTTGTAGGGTCCAAATAGAGTTCCTTCCAAGAGTGGTGCCAGGTAATTTATGACTTTGATTGATGATTACTCAAGGATGGTGTGGGTGTATTTTATGAAAACAAAAGATGAGGCATTTTCGATATTTGTTAAATGGAAGACGATGGTTGAGAGGCAGATGGAAAGAAAAGCTAAGCGTCTTCGAACTAACAATGGGTTGGAATTTTGCAATTCTGATTTCGATAATTTTTGCAGCAGAGAGGGCATAGTGAAACACCGCACTTATGTCGGAACACCACAACAAAATGGTATTGCAGAACGTATGAACAGAACGCTTTGTGATAAGGCACAGAGCATGATTTCACACTCATATGTTAGAAAGGATTTTTGGGCTGAAGCAATCAACACGGCTTGTTATTTGGTCAATAGGTCTCCATCCACATCTATTGAGTTCAAAAGTTATTTTGAGGTATGGTCTGGTTCGCCTGCTGATTATTCAAATTTAAGGATATTTGGTTGTCCTGCTTATACTCATGTGAGGGATGAAAAACTTAAGCCGAGGGTAAAGAAGTGCATATTTTTAGGGTATGCAACTAGAGTAAGAGGTTATAGGTTGTGGTGCACAGATCAAAAGACTCCATACTAATTATCAGTAAGGATGTAGCATTCAATGAATCTGCCTCACTGGACGGTCATAGGGATAAGGCAATAGCAGAAACAGATCGTGGTGTCAGTGACCGCATAAAGCTAGAAATTGAATCTCCATGTCACGACCCGAAATTCCTACCTTCGGGACCGTGATGACGCATAACATTTTACTTACTAGGCAAGCCAAAGTTAGAATAATCTTAACCATTTTTAACAAATCGAATTAAACGGAAGTCAATTACTGAAATAAAGTGCGGAATACCATAATAACCGAATCATCAAAATACATCCCTGAATCTGGTGTCACAAGTGCACGAGCTACTAGAATAATATAAATAAAGGTATGAATAAAATTCAAGTTGTTTGAAAGATAATTCACAACTAAGATAAGGTAGAAGGGGACTTCAGAACTGCGGATGTTGTGCAGTTATACCACAAGTATCCTCTGCGTAGCTGAATCTGAGCAAGTTTACAGTACGCCGCTGGGACCAACTCCAAAATCTGCACAAGAAGTGCAGAGTGTAGTATGAGTATAACCGACCCCATGTACTCCGTAAGTGTCGAGCCTAACTTCGACGAATTAGTGACGAGGCTACGACAAGATATGTATGTAAACAACTTGTACAAGCATATACAAATACGAAGCAACAATAACACAATAATTAATAATTTATAAATTTGGGAGGGAACATGCGAAAGGGAATAATATAGAAATTTCTGCAGGAGAAACGTCACGTAGCAACCAATTAATTCATCAACAATAAAATGAGCAGTTGATAATAAGAAAATGGCACGTCACCACCCTTCGTGCTTTTACTCTCATTCTTCTCATAAATTTATAAATAAATAAATAAGATTGGCACGACATCACCCTTCGTGCTTTAACTCTCTTATGGCACGGCATCACCCTTCGTGCTTTAACTCTCTTCTGGCACAGCATTACCCTTCATGCTTTTACACTCTCCCATAATATTTAACAATAATTAAATCAATAATAATTTCATGAATAATGATCAAATAATTAATAATAAACTTAAGCAGGAATATCTTAATTAAATAGGCAATTATTCAAAATGAACAAATTCCTCCAGCATGCTTTGACTCAACCACAACACATAAGTACTCGTCACCTCACATATACGTTGTACCCTCACATTAAATCAAGTAGTAAATAGACAAGCAAGTCTTACTCCCTCAGGTTAAGTTAACCATGACACTTACCTCGCTTCGCAACCAAATTCAAGATTTCAATAAACCTTTGCCTCGCGATCTGGTATCTGAAAGCTTCAAATCTAGTCACAAACAATCCAATATACTCAACACGAATCATAGGAATTAATTCCATATGAAATTACTAATTTTTCAAATTAAAATCCGAAAGTCATCTAAAAAAAATCAACAGTGGGGTCCACGTCTCGAATCTCAAAAAAACTCACCCATTTCGATACGAGTCCAACCATACAAAGATTATCAAATTCCGATGTCAAATGGACCTTCAAATCCTAAATTTTCACTTTTGGAAAGTTTTACAAAAATTCCAATTTCTTCCATCTAAATCCGAAATAAATGATGAATATAGGCATAGATTTATGAAATATCATCAATATATGATAAGGAACACTTATCCAGTTCGAATTTGGGAAAACCCCTCTGAAAATAGCCCAAACCGAGCTCCCCAACTCTATTTTTGTTTAAAATGGCAAAACTCCCCGTTTTATGGGGGGTTTTGGTCTGTAGCGCCATGGGTGGCGTGGGGCGCTGCCTGTGGCGCCGTTTCCAGAACTTTCAGAAGTCCGAGCACCAGGGATATCACCCCACGCTACCCTGGACGTTGACGACAACGGGAAATATTTCCCGATACGGAAATTAGCATAACTCTTTCATATGATGTCCGAATTCAACGATTCTTTTTGCTATGGCTCTGAAATTTCAATACGGAACTAATGCTTCAATAGAAACTGAATTTGGAGCTCATTTTGTTAATATTATACCACTTATTCTTGAAGAAACGACGTCGAAACATTCTACAATATCCAAATTAAATTACGTTGACCATCTGAAATCCACCCGAGGCCCTCGGGGCCTCAACCAAATATTCCAACAAGTCCCGTAACATAATACAAACTTACTCGGGGTATTAAATCACATCAAATAAGGTCAAAATTATAATTCACACCTCGATTCGGACTTATGAGTTTCAAAGTTTTCACTTTACAAAAACCCGCACCGAAACGTATTAAATGAATCCAGAATGATTTCAAATTTGGCGCACAAGTCATAAATGACATAACAGAGCTATTTCAACTCTCAGAATCTCAATCAGAGTCCGATATCGATAAAGTCAATTTCATGGTCAAACTTTGGAAATCTTTAGCCTTTAGATTTCTAGTTTCCGTTAAATGGCGATAATTCGAGGTAGGGACCTCTGAATTCGATTCCGGGCATATGCCCAAGTCCTAAATCATAATACGGACCTACCAGAACTGTTGAAATACTGATTCGAGTCCGTTTTCTCAAACCGTTGACCAAAGTCAACTCAAATGAGTTTTGAAGCTCCATTTCACATTTTAATCAATTTTTCACATAAAAACTTTTCGGAAAAATTTACGGGTTGTGCCCGCAAGTAGAGGGATGCTGAAGGGTGATATTCGAGGTCTCAGAACACAGAAATGAATGTTCAAAACTAAAAATGATATATTGGGTCATCACACTCCACTAGCTTAGCCTAGTAGTTCTGAAGGATAAGAAGTGAAGAAGGTGCAAAATATTGATTAATATGATAATATTAATGCATTTGTGCAACAACAACCATATAGCATTGCAAAAGGCAGAGAGGAGAGTGATCAACTGTAACGACCCGACCGGTCGTTTTGAAAGTAATAGCCCCGATCCCATATTTACTATTTTCCCCATATCCTTTTTTGCTTAAGTGACTTGCCTGGAGATTTTGTTTTGGTTTCAGAGTATTTTGGGACACTTAGTCCCTAAAACGGAAGCTTAAGTTTTAGGATTTTAACTGTAGTCGGAACTCTATGAAGACGACTCAGGAATGGAGTTTCATTGGTTCCGTTAGCTCCGTTGGGTGATTTTGGACTTAGGAGTGTGTCCGGATTTCATTTTAGAGGTATGTAGCTCATTTAGGCTTGAAATGGCAAAAGTCGAATTTTTGGAGATTTTGACCGGTAGTGGAATTTCTGATATCGGGGTCGGATTCCGATTCTGGAAGTTAGAGTAGGTCCGTAATGTTAAATATGACTTATGTGCAAAATTTGGTGTCAATCGGACGTAGTTTGATAGGTTTAGACATCGGTTGTCGAATTTGGAAAATTCTAAGTTCTTAAAGTTTGAATCGGAAGATGATTCGTGATTTTAGCTTTGTTGGGGGTCGTTTGAGGCATCAATTAAGTTCGTATGGTATTTTAGGATAGGTTGGTATGTTTGGTCGAGGTCCCGGGGGCCTCGGGTGACTTTCGGGTGCTTAACGTATGGAAAAATTGACTTGTGCATATTGTGAAGTTGCTGGTTCTGGTATTTTTGCACCTGCGGTGGGAAGTCCACATGTGCGGTCCCGCAGAAGCTAGAAAAAGGTTGCAGGTGCGCTTTTAATCTTGAGGGCTAGTGGTCGTAGGTGCGATGAGTAAGCCACAGAAGCAGAGTCGCATCTGCGAAAGAGAGATCGCAGAAGCGTATTTGGGGAGGAAGCCAAGTTCCGCAGAAGTGGACGATTGAGCGCAGAAGCGCATCCGCAGATGCGGATATATGTGCGCAGGTGCGGAGCTTTAGCCGTAGAAGCGGTATCGCAGAAGCGGTTTATGGACCACATGTGTGGTTTAACTGGTAGAAAAGGGGCCAAATTGAGGGTTTGATTCATTTCTTCATTTTTGGACTTGGGAAATCGGAAATTGGCGATTTTTCGAGGGATTTTCAGAGAGAGCTTTGGGGTAACGATTCCTAAATCATTTTTGATTGTATTTCATCAATCTATATTTGTTTCCTCCATTTAATTTTGGATTTGGATTGAAAAGTTGGGAAAATAGGGGAAGCGTTCCCTAATCGAATTTCTTGAGTTTTGATTGGGATTTAGACATCGGGTTTGGATAATTTTGGTACGAGTGAACTCGTGAGTGAATGCGTGTTCATATTTTATGACCTTTACCCTATTCCGAGACGTGGGTTCGGGTCGACTTTTTAGGGCGAATTTCGGATTTTTTGTTAAAGTATTGATTTTATTAATTAGATGAGTGTATTATGGTTGTATTTATGATATGTAATTACTTTAGGCTAGATTTGGGCCATTCGGAGTCGGATATTCGTAGAAAAGGCATTGTTATCGAGTGATTGGGCTTGGTTCGAGGTAAGTGGATTGCCTAACCTTGTGTGGGGGAAAATCCCCTTAGGTTTTGGTACTGTTTTGATATGTGAGCGTCGTGTACGTGATGTGACGAGTATGTATACATGCTAATTTGTGTAAAAAAACTGATTTCTACTAAGTAATAACCTGTTTTTCCTTCTTAATTGAGTCTTATCAACATGTGTAGTTTCCTGCTAGACTAAAATAGCATGCCTACTTGCCTTAATTGTTTATCTGAATTCCGTGCAGCATGTTTAGTGGATTTTCCTATTTTTCCTTGACTTGTACTTAGTCTAATTTTTAAGATTTCGTGTTGTAGTTGTCGAGTTCTATTGTTTGAGCTACATATTTACTTTGGGACTACGGAACAGTATTCCGATAGAACTCCCTGCACATTTACGTTTGGGACTACGAGCCGGTATCTCCTGTTGGGACTACGAGACGGTATCTCGGGAGATCCCCTACTGTATTTCTGTGTACTGAGCTGTTACCTTCTATGAATTCTTTTTTGTTATTTCAGTCTTTATTTTACTGGGATATTTCATTCTTGCCTTGCTTTATTATTATTTATACTAGTAGGGTCTTGACCTGACTTCGTCACAACTCGACCGAGGTTAGGCTTGGAACTTACTACGTACCGATTGTGGTGTACTCATGCTACTCTTTTGCACATGTTTTTGTATGCAGATCCAGGTGCTCCTTATCAGTCGCACTATCAGTGAGCAAGGACAACTTTGGAGACTTCAAGGTATATCTACGGCATCTGCAGACCTCGGAGTCCCCTTCTACTCTTCCTATGTCCATTATCTTCTGTATTTTCCTTTTGATAGACTCTGATGTATTGAGATACTAGATTTTTCCTTTCGGTAGTTTGTGATTCACGATGTTCTGGTTTTTGGAATTTTTTGTGTATTTCTGAATAGTTGGTTATTCTACATGCTAAGCGGCATGGTACCCAATTATGTTGCTATTGCTACTGTTAGTTGTTAAATTTATGTTTTCATTTTATTATTCCGCAAATATTAGGCTTACCTAGTCGTAGAGACTAGGTGCCATCACGACGTCATACAGAGGGGAAATTGGGTCGCGACAAGTTGGTATTAGAGCTCTAGGTTTATAGGTGTCGTGAGTCATAAGTCAGTTTATTACAGTCTCACGAATCGGTACGAAGACGTCTGTACTTATCTTCAGGAGGCTATGGATTTGTTAGGAAAGTACACTTTTTTCATTCCTATCGTGCAAGCTTATTGATCTCGGAGTTTGAACTTTTATCATTCCATTCTTTCGCAGATGGTGAGGACACGAACTGTAGTAATCGATGACGCTGCTCCCGGAGCAGGTGTCGCTATAGGCAGAGATAGAGGCAGAGGCCGACGAGTAGTGCGCACCGCAGCTAGAGCAACCTACCAGAGCAATAGTTGAGGGGCCGCCAGTAGCTCCAGTTTGGGGGCAGGTACCGGAGGCGCCTGTTGTTACCTCCGAACTTCAAGAGACCTTAGCATAGTTCCTGAGCATGTTTGGTACAATGGTTCAGGCGGGGTTGATTCTGGTTGTACCAGCTACTTCACAGACTAGGGAAGGGACCTAGACTCCTGCCGCCCACACTCCAGAGCAGCGTTCACGTTGGTCAGGTTCCAGGTGTCATGGCGACATAGCTTGTGGTCCCATTTCAGCAGATGGTAGGGATCGCTCGCCGGGTAGAGGACATGTGGGTCCAGGAGAGAGAGGACATGCGAGGTCAGGAGAGAGAGTACAGGGAGGCGAGGAGACCTCGTAGACCAGAGAGATCTACTCGTCCTTATTTTGGAGGCAAGGTACGACATGGTAGAGGTTTTATGGGTCAGCCATTTTAGTTTGCGTTTCAGGCTTCGCACAGTGTTTCAGGTGTTCATGGGTCTCAGAGTACCAGTACCGCGCAGTTCCCACAACCACTTCAGCAACGAGGTTGTTTTGAGTGTGGCGACACTCGCCATGTGGTAAGGATTTTCCCCAGACTTAGGAGGGGTGCACCTCCACAGACTTCTCGGGCACTGCGTGCCCCACCGGGTCCTCATGCCATGATTCCAGCACCAGCTGCTACCCCACCTTCTCAGCTAGCTCGAGGTGGAGGTTGGGGAGGTAAAGGTCACCCTAAAGGGGGAGGCCAGGCTAGATATTATGCCCTTCCTGATCGTACAGAGGCAGTCGCTTCTGATTCTGTCATTACAGGTATTGTCCTAATCTGTCATAGAGATGCGTCAATATTATTTGACCCAGGCTCTACATTGTTACACCTTGTACGTCCCAAGGTGACGTATAATGAATAAGATACTTGTTAAACATGATTTAAATGAGTTGAAAGTCATAATATAACTATATATGATGTTTATATAAAACACATAAAGCTTGGGAAAAATCGGATTAAAGTTGCGGAAAAACCAACTAAGAATTTTCCCTATAACATAGCTTTTTGAGAAATAAATTTCATGTGATATATGATGTCTTTTTGGGACATATTATATACCAAATTGAAGGTCTTAGAATTTAGTTTCCAACTCTCTTAACCGTTCATTCATACGATATCTGGATAAAAAGATATAAGCATCAGAAAATGGGCAAATCAGAGGGTGCCAAGCTAGCACCTTTTGACTTTTCAAAAGTTGATATCTCTCTCTTCATTTTTACATAGCATATGACCAGAGGACACCATAAACGGTCCTTGAGCTCTCTAATATTGCTTCAAACAAGACTATCATCTCGGACACGAAATCAAGAAGCGATAACATTAAAACGATCCCTACGACGTAAAGTATCGCTATATCGCCTCTCTTTTTCTTTGTAGTTTGAGTTTTGGAATGTATTTAATAGTTAATAAAAATTCCTAATTTTTATATTTAAGCTTTAAAATATCAAGAAAAGTTGATACATTCGTTTTCTAATAGTTAGACCTCACGGGATGGTGATCGAAAGCCGTGAGTTTGAGTTATTTGACTTGTAGTGGACTATTTTGTGGGCTATTTCATGTTGCTTTTGGGCTGTCTATTGTGTTGCTTGTTTATGGAGTTTGGAAGAATAAAAAGGGCATGGAGAAACGCCACATATGGTAGGGTAGTAGGTTGGTCGCTCGTCGTTGTAGTTACAGGTTAATTGATAACTTGTTGATTGGGTGTATTATGGTATATTTGGGGTTTTGTTGTATTGAAGGTCCCGAATTGTAATTAGGTTGGTTTTGAGTTGCTGATTGTATTATATTTTTATCTCGCCTATAGTAGGCTTGAGGGAGCAGTAAAATCAAGGAAAATGTTGCACGTTTTATTTTAGAATCGAGTTATCATTTGAGATACGTAATATACTATCGCCATCTAAATTGAAAACGCATTTCATTGTTATAGGGTTGGAGCGCTAGTTGTCATAAGCTTGTTGTTGAGTTGCATTGACGACTTGAGGTATGTTAAGGCTATCCCTTCTTTTTTTTTTGGCATGATCTAAATGATACAAACGAAACGAGCAAAATACGCAACTTTCATAAATGACTCTATTCATAGAAATACTATGGGTGTCTATATTATTGATTCCCTATGTGAATTATTATTATATCCTCTATTCATGGGTCTCAGAAAAATACGTATTTGATAAAGTTTGTCCGAAAGGCATATTAATTTTATGATATTCGAGAAAACTTATTAACGTATTTCGTATGTATTTCATGCATTTATACATGTACATTGACCCATGACCAGAAGGCGTTATATACGCGTATATTATATGTATATGGGATATGAAAAAAGGTTACGGCGTTATATACACCACCTGATCAGCTAGTATATGTTGATGATTTTGTCCACAGTGGCCGAGATGATACGATGGGATGCCCTCAGAGGCTTGATGATGTTATGTACACCTATACCTATGCATGATACGACATTTACATACATGTGCATGACATTATAAATGTTTCAGGATTCACAAAGTTATTTAGACTCACAGGTGGAATTCTTTACCCCATGTTTCATCTATGTCTTTTATGTACTGATTTTCATGCTTTGCATACTCAGTACATTATTCGTACTGACGTCCCTTTTTGCCTGGGGACGCTGCGTTTCATGCCCGCAGGTGCAGGTAGATAGGCTGACAGTCCCCTTCTTAGGATCCTTGATTAGTGAGAGTTGGTGTGCTCCATTTGATCCGGAGCTGCTTTGAGTTTTGGTACGATGTGTTTGCATACATATATGGGTACTACGGGGCCCAGTCCCGTCCTTTATACAATTGTACACTTTAATAGAGGTTTGTAGACAGTCATGTATAGTTATATAGTATGTGGCCTTGTCGGCTCGCCCTATATATATATATATATATATATATATATATATATATATATATATATATATGCATTCTGGGCTTGTTTTCTCACGTAGGTTGTTCATATGGATTAGTAGTTTATTTCCAGATGTTATGCATGACCTACACTTATTTCATGTTTATATCTTAGACGAATGCTTAGGGGTGCTCGATAGGTAGAACTCGGGCACTCGTTACGGCCCATCGGTTTGGGTTGTGACAAAAGTGGTATCAGAGAAGTTCTGTCCTAGGGTTGTCTACATACCGTGTCTAGTAGAGTCTTGTTTATGGGTGTGTTGTGAACCACACTTTTAGACATGAGGCTACAAGATATTTAGGATGGTTACTCTTATTTCTTATCTTAGATCGTGCGATATAAGAATTTATTTTTCTAACGACATGTTATGTTTTCAGCTATGCCCAAGAAGGCTACAACCGCCCAGAAGGGCAAGTCCTTGGATGATGAGACTACAAGTAGAGTGCCACGAGTTACCTGGTCTCGGGGAGAGTCGCATAGTGAGATTCCATCTCAGACTTCACATTCCCTGCCCTCTACAGAGGAGATCCGAGGGCCACCAGCTCCAGCACTCGCTCCAGTACCCCCAGCTCCTCATCCAGATGCACCGGGTCAGGAGATGAGAGATTCTATTCAGTTATTGACTCGGTTAGTGGCCGCACAAGCTCGTCGTTAGGAGGTTGGTATTGGTCATACAGATAGGGCCATTAGTGTGAGGGTTCGTGATTTCATTAATTTGGACCCTCTGATATTCACTGGAGCAGATCCAAACGAGGACCCTCAGGTATTTATCGATAGGATGCAGAGGACTTTGAGGGTAATGAAGGCCACTGCGACTGAGTCAGTTGAGCTAGCTTCCTATAGACTTCGGGATATTGCAATTACTTGGTACGAGTCTTGGGAGTTGTCCAGAGGTGAGGATGCCCTTCCAGCAGTATGGCAGGATTTTATAGAGGCTTTTCTTCGTCATTATTTGCCACCAGAGCTTAGACGGGCCAAAGTTGATTGGTTCTTAACTCTTCGACAGGGTAATATGAGTGTTCAATAGTACAACATTCGGTTTGATTCTTTGGCGAGGTATGCTCCCACTATTGTAGCTAAGATGGAGGATCGGGTTCACCGATTTGTGATGGGGTTGGAGCCGCACATGCTCAATGACTGTATGTCAGTCTCACTTCATCGAGGCATTGATATTTCTCATATTCAGGCATACACTCAGGGTGTAGAGGAGCGTAAGCAGATGCAGAGGGCCGATCGTGAGAATGATAGGGGCCAGAGTAAGAGAGCGAGAGCTTCAGGTCCTTCTGCTGAGTTTCGAGGTGGTCAGAGACATCAGTATCCAAGGTATCCAGCTCAGCCATCAGCTTGTGCACCCCCTCAGTTTTTCGATAGGAGATTTGATCGTTCCACATATTCAGGGCCCAGTCAAAGTTCCAGGGCCTCTCGTTCTCACTATAGGGGTAAGTCAAGTCAGATGAGGCCACCCTTGCCACGATGTGCTCAGTGTGGTAAGCAGCATGTCGGGCAGTTCCTCGTGGGGTTGGGTGTTTGTTATACTTGTGGTTATCCATGCCACGTTATGAGAGATTGTCTGACGAGAGGTGTTGCAGGTATAGTTCAGCCAGCGAGATCTATAGCTGGTTTGTCATCATCAGTACGGCCCCTTAGGCAAGGATCACATGCACCAGTCGGTCGTGATAGAGGCAGAAGTGGAGCATCTAGCTCGAGCGATCCTCAAAACTGCATTTATGCATTAGCGGGTCGACAGGATTAGGAGTCGTCACCTGATATTGTTACAGGTATATTATCAGTCTCTTCATATGATGTATATGCATTGATTGATCCAAGTTCCACCTTATCGTATGTAACTCCGTTGGTTTCTAGCAAGTTAGGGATAGAACCTGAGTTGATTAAACCTTTTGAAGTGTGTACACCTGTTGGGGATCCAGTGATAGCTAGACGGGTATATAGAGATTATATAGTATTAGTTCTTAGTCGTTCTACAGTAGCAGACCTAATTGAGCTAGATATGGTAGAATTCGATGTTATAATGGGTATGAATTGGTTGGCTTCTTGTTATGCTAATGTTGATTGTAGATCAAAGATGGTTCGGTTCCAATTTCTAGGGGAGCCAGTTCTAGAGTGGAAAGGTAATACTGCATCGCCGAGAGGTAGGTTTATTTCCTATCTCAAGGCAAGGAAGATGATCAGAAAGGGCTATATTTATCACTTAGTTCGAGTACAGGATGTGAAAGCAGAGTCACCAACCCTTCAATCTATTCCGATGATTAATGAGTTTCCCGATATTTTTTTCGATGAGCTTCCAGGCCTTCCGCCAGAGCGGGAGATTGAGTTTGCTATTGATACATTACCAGATACTCAGCCGATATCTATTCCTCCTTATAGAATGGCACCTGCAGAGCTGAGAGAGTTGAAAGAACAACTAAGGGATTTGATTGAAAAATGCTTTATCAAACCCAGTACATCACCGTGGGGAGCACCTGCGTTATTTATGAGAAAGAAAGATGGTTCCTTGCGGATGTGTATTGATTACAGATAGTTGAATAAGGCGACAATCAAGAATAAGTACCCACTCCCGAGGATTGATGATTTATTTGATCAGTTGCAGGGTGCCAGGTGTTTCTAAAAGATAGACTTGAGGTCGGGGTACCATCAGGTAAGGGTTAGAGAGAAGGATATTCTGAAGACAGCATTCAGGACCAGATACAGGCACTTTGAGTTTCGTGTTTTGTCGTTCGGTTTGACCAATGCCCCAACACTATTCATGGACTTGATGAACCGTGTGTTCAGGCCCTTTCTAGATCTGTTCGTGATTGTATTTATAGATGATATTTTGGTTTATTCTCGTTCAAAGGTTGAGCATGCAGATCATTTGCGTGTTGTGCTCAGAGATCTACTAGAAAGAAAGTTGTATGCAAAATTCTCTAAATGTGAATTTTGGTTGAATTTTGTAGCCTTCCTTGGTCATATTATTTCGGGTGAGGGTATCCGGGTCGATACACAGAATATTGAGGCAGTGAAGACTTGGCCTAGACCCACGACACCGACAGAGGTTCGTAGCTTCCTGGGTTTGGCAAATTATTATAGGAGATTTGTAGAGGGGTTTTCTTCCCTTTCAGCACCATTGACAAAGTTGACTCACAAGGCAACCAAGTTTCAGTGGACTGATGCGTGTGAGCTGAGTTTCCAGGCATTGAAGGACAGATTGACTTCAGCACCGGTTCTGACACTTCCAGACGGGACCGATGGTTATGCTATCTATTGTGACGCTTCAGGCATTGTATTGGTTTGTGTATTGATGCAACATGGTAATGTTATCGCTTATGCTTCTAGACAACTAAGAAACCACGAGAAGAATTACCCCACCCACGATTTAGAGTTAGCTGCGGTGATTCATGCACTAAAGATATGGAGGCACTATTTGTATGGCATTCAAGTTGATATCTATACGGACCATAAGAGCCTTCAGTATATATTCAAGCAAAGGGAATTGAATTTAGGTCAAAGGCGATGGTTGGAGCTACTAAAAGACTATAATGTTGATATTTTATACCATCCAGGAAAGGCGAATGTAGTAGCCGACGCCCTCAGCCGTAGATCTATGGGTAGCTTATCATATTTACAACCAGAGAAGAGTGAGATAACTTATGAGATTCATCAGCTAGCTAATCTTGGAGTTTGATTATTAGATTCAGGTAGTACCAGAGTTACTATTCAAGACACGGCAACATCCTCTCTAGTAATTAAAGTGAAGGAACACCAGTATGAAGATCCTCTACTAGCTCACTATAGAGATACAACCCCTAAAAAGGAGAAGACACCATTGGAGATTACAAGAGATGGAGTCCTCAGATATCGAGGTCGATTATATGTTCCTAATGAAGCAAGGTTGCGCCAACAGGTTATGGGAGAAGCTCACTATTCTCGTTATTCAATTCATCCAGAAGCGACGAAGATGTATCATGATATCAGGGGAATATACTGGCGGGGCAAAATGAAGAAGGATATAATAGAGTTTTGCTCAGTGCCCTAATTGTCAGCAGGTTAAGGTTGAGCATCAGAAATCCGATGGATTATTGCAGGATATAGATATTCTGACTTGGAAATGGGAAGTGATTAACATGGATTTCATCATAGGCTTACCTCGTACCCAGTGTAAGTTCGATTCTATATGGGTTATTATTGATAGACTTACAAAATCAGCCCATTTTCTGCCTGTCAGGACTACGTATTCAACAGAGGATTATGCAAGGATTTACATTAAGGAGATAGTACGACTTCATGGTGTCCCTATATCTATTATCTCATATAGAGGTGCTCAATTTACAGCTAATTTCTAGAGGTCCTTCCAAAAAGGATTGGGGACTCAAATAAGTCTTAGTATAACATTTAATCCCCAAACAGACGGTCAGGCTGAGCGTACTATTCATACACTGGAGTATATGCTACGGGCTTGTGTGATGGACTTCAGGGGTAACTAGAATGATCATCTTCCACTTATTGAGTTCGCATATAATAATAGTTATCATTCCAGCATTTAGATAAATCCATACGAAGCTCTTTACGGATGAAAGTGTAGGTTACCTATCAGATGGTTCGAGGTTGAGGAAACTAAATTGGTAGGACCAGAGTTGGTACAACATGCAGTTGAGAAGATTAAGCTTATACGGGAAAGGCTATTAGAAGCTCAGAGTCGTCAGAAGTCATATGCAGATAATCGACGACGAGACTTGGAGTTTCAGGTAGATGACTGGGTATTCCTAAAGGTATCACCGATGAAAGGCGTTATGAGATTCGGTAAGAAAGGAAAGCTTAGACCTCGGTACATTGGACCTTATAAGATCATACGCAGAGTAAGCCAGGTAGCATATGAGTTAGACTTGCCTTCCAACGTGGAGTCAGTACATCCAGTTTTCACGTGTCTATGCTCCGCAAGTGTATTGGAGATATTTCTAGAGTCATTCCAGTTGACGATATTCAGGTCACAGAGCATCTATCATATGAGGAAGCTCCCATTGCTATACTAGATAGATAAGTTCGGAGATTGAGAACTAAAGATGTATCTTCGGTTAAAGTACTTTGGAAGAACAATAATGTGGAGGAGGAGGATCGGACTGAGACATCACAACCTTAGGTACGTATATGGTACTTGATTCTTATGTTAGTTATTTTCATTGGTAATGTGAGACAATTGGTGTTATTGATGATTGTGGACCTGTGTGGCTTTGTATTATTGGGGTTTTCTGTCTGACAGGTTGGTAGTGGTACCATTACAGAGGAGACTCTGCCAAAATTTCTATAAATCTCAAGGAGTTTAACATTCGAGGACGAATGTTTCTAAGAGGAGATATTAAAGTTGCGGAAAAACCAACTAAGAATTTTCCCTATAACAGAGTTTTTTGAGAAATAAATTTCGTGTGATATATGAGGTCTTTTTGGAACATATTATATATCAAATTGAAGGTCTTGGAATGTAGTTTCCAACGCTATTAACTGTTTGTTTATATGATATCTGGATAAAAAGATATAAGTGTCGAAAATGGGCGAATCGGAGGGTGCCAAGCTAGCACCTTTTGACTTTTAAAAAGTTGATATATTTTCTTTAACTCGTCTCTATCTCTTAATTTTTACATAGCATATGACCAGAGGACACCATAAACGGTCCTTGAGCTTTCTAATATTGCTTCAAATAAGACTATCATTTCGGACATAAAATCAAGAAGCGATAACATTAAAACGATCCCTACAACGTAAGTATCGCTATATCGCCTCTCTTTTTCTTTGTAGTTTGAGTTTTGTAATGTATTTAATAGTTAATAAAAATTACTAATTTCTATATTTAAGCTTTAAAATATCAAGAAAAGTTGATAAATTCGTTTTCTAATAGTTAGACCTCACGGGACGGTGATCGGAAGCCGTGAGTTTGAGTTATTTGACTTGTAGTGGACTGTTTTGTGGGCTGTTTTGTGTTGCTTTTGGGCTGTCTATTGTGTTGCTGGTTTATGGAGTTTGGAAGAATAAAAAGGGCGTGGAGAAACTCCACATATGGTAGGGTAGTAGGTTGGTCACTCGTCGTTGTAGTTACAGGCTAATTGATAACTTGTTGATTGGGTGTATTATGGTATATTTGGGGTTTTGTTGTATTGAAGGTCCCGAATTGTAATTAGGTTGGTTATGAGTTGCTGATTGTATTATATTTTTATCTCGCCTATAGTAGGCTTGAGGGAGCATTAAAATCAGGGGAAATGTTGCACGTTTTATTTTAGAATCGAGTTATCGTTTGAGATACGTAATATACTATTACCATCTTAATTGAACACGCATTTCATCATTATAGGGTTGGAGCGCTAGTTGTCATAAGCTTGTTGTTGAGTTGCATTGACGACTTGAGGTATGTTAAGGCTATCCCTTTTTTTTTTTTGGCATGATCCAAATTATACAAACGAAACGAGCAAAATACGCAACTTTCATAAATGACTCTATTCATAGAAATACTATGGGTGTCTATATTATTGATTCCCTATGTGAATTATTATTATATCCTCTATTCATGGGTCTTAGAAAAATACGTATTTGATAAAGTTTGTCCGAAAGGCATATTAATTTTACGATATTCCAGAAATCTTATTAACATATTTCTTATGAATTTCATGTATTTATACATGTACATTGACCCATGACCAGAAGACGTTATATAAGTGTATATTATATGTATATGGGATATGGGAAAAGGTTACAGCGTTATATACGCACCACCACCTGATCATTTGGTATATGTTAATGATTTTGCCCACGGTGGCCAAGATGATACGATGGGATGCCCTCAGAGGCTTGATGATGTTATGTACACCTATACCTATGCATGATACGACATTTACATACACGTGCATGACATTATAAATGTTTTAGGATTCACAAAGTTATTTAGACTCACAGGTGGAATTCTTTACCCCATGTTTCATCTATGTCTTTTATGTACTGATTTTCATGCTTTACATACTCAGTACATTATTCGTACTGACGTCCCTTTTTGCCTGGGGACGCTGCGTTTCATGCCCGCAGGTGCAGGTAGACAGGCCGACGGTCCCCCTTCTTAGGATCCTTGATCAGCGAGAGTTGGTGTGCTCCATTTGATCTGAAGCTGCTTTACGATGTGTTTTCATACATATATGGGTACGACGGGGCCCAGTCCCGTCCTTTATACAATTGTACACTCTAATAGAGGTCTGTAGACAGTCATGTATAGTTATATAGTATGTGGTCGCCCTAACGTATTCCGTATGTATGTATGTATATATATATATATATATATATATATACACACACACACACTCATGTAGGTTGTTCATATGGATTAGTAGTTTATTTCCAAATGTTATGCATGACCTACACTTATTTCATGTTTATATCTTAGACGAATGCTTAGGGGTGCTCGATAGGTAGAACTCGGGCACTCGTCACGGCCAATAGGTAGAACTCGGGCACTCGTCACGGCCCATAGGTTATTTTCCCCCGTATTTGGGCGTGTCTCGTGATTCTTTGAGTTCCCTTGTTTATGTGTCTGCTCCTGTGGAAGATTCTCTTGTTGTGGACCACGTGTATCGGTCGTGTTTGATTGCTCTTAGTGGTTTTGAGACCAGAGCTGATTTATTATTGCTCAGCATGGTAGACTTTGATATTATTTTGGGCATAGACTGGTTATTGCCCCATTATGCTATTCTTGATTGTCACGCTAAGAGCGTGACGCTGGCTATGTCAGGATTACCGTGATTAGAGTGGAGAGGTACCTTAGAGTATACTCCCAACAGAGTTATTTCATTTATTAAAGCTCAACGAATGGTTGAGAAGGGGCGTGACGCATATCTTGCTTATGTACTAGATGTCAGTATTGATACCCCTACAGTTGAGTCAGTCTCAGTAGTGAGGGATTTTCCAAGTATGTTTCTAGCTGATCTTCCGAGCATGCCGCCCGACAGAGACATTGATTTTGGCATTGATTTGTTGTCGTGCACTCAGCCCATCTCTATTCCTCCTTACCGTATGGCTCCTCCTGAATTGAAGGAGTTAAAGGAGCAGTTACAGGAGTTGCTTGATAAGGGCTTCATTCGGCTCAGTGTGTCACCTTGGGGTGCTCCTGTCTTATTTGTGAAGAAGAAGGATGGTTCTATGCGGATGTGTATTGATTTTCGCCAGTTGAACAAAGTCACAGTGAAGAACAGGTATCCATTGCCTAATATTGATGACTTATTTGATCAGTTACAGGGTGCTAGAGTGTTCTTTAAGATTGACTTACGTTCAGGATATCATCAGTTGAATATTCGGGAGCCAGATATCCCGAAGACTGCTTTCGGGACCAGATATGGTCACTATGAGTTTCTTGTTATGTCTTTTGGGCTGACCAATGCCCCCACAACTTTTATGCACTTGATGCACAGTGCGTTCCGGCCTTATCTTGACTCATTCATCATTGTGTTTATTGAAGACATTCTGGTACACTCCCGGAGTCGGGAGGATCATGAGCAGCACCTGAGAACTGCGTTTCAGACCTTGAGAGAAAAGAAGTTATATGCAAAATTTTCAAAGTGTGAGCATTGGCTAAACTCCGTGGCATTCTTGGGTCATATAGTATCGAGTGATGGGATCCAGGTGGATCTGAAGAAGATTGAAGCAGTGCATAGTTGGCCCAAACCGTCCTCAGCTACAGAGATCCGGAGTTTTCTTGGTTTGGCGGGGTACTACCGTCGGTTTGTAGAGGGTTTCGCGTCTATTACAGCACCTATGACCAGGCTGACCCGGAAGGGTGCTCCGTTCAGGTGGACAGAGGAGTGTGAGGAGAGATTTTAGAAGTTCAAGACAGTTTTGACTACAACCCCAGTATTGGTACTACTTTCGGGTTCGGGGTCTTATACAGTTTATTGTGATGCGTCGCGAGTTAACCTCGGCACGGTGTTGATGCAGGAGCGTAGGGTGATTGCCTACGTGTCCAGACAGCTGAAAGAACATGAAAAGAACTATCTTGTCCATGACCTTGAGTTAGCTACTATTGTTCATGCCTTGAATATTTGGAGGCATTATTTGTACGGCGTTCCTTGTGAGATCTACACTGATCACCGGATTTTGCAACATTTGTTCAAGTAGAATGATCTTAATTTGCATCAGAGGAGGTGGTTAGAGCTGCTTAAGGATTATGACATCACCATTTTGTACCACTCGAGGAAGGCAAATGTGGTGGCTGATGCTTTGAGTCGCCGGGTAGAGAGTTTGGGGAGTTTATCTTATCTACCAGCAATAGAGAGGCCCATGCCGTTGGATGTTCAGTCCTTAACCAGCCAGTTTGTGAGATTGGATATTTTTGAGCCGAGTCGAGTGTTGGCTTATGTGGTGTCTTGGTCTTCCCTTTATGATCGTATCAGAGAGAGTTAGTATGATGACCCCTATCTGCTTCTCCTTAAGGACACAGTCCAGTACGGTGATGCTAAGGAGGTCACTATTGGGGATGATGGTGCATTGAGGATGCAGGACAGGCTTTGTGTGCCTAATATAGATGGTTTGCATGAGTTGATTCTTTAGGAGGCTCACAGCTCGCGGTACTCCATTCATCCAGGTGCCGCAAAAATATATCAGGACCTGAGGCAAAATTATTGGTGGAGGAGGATGAAGAAGGACATAGTAGAGTAGGTGTCTAGATATCTAAATTGCCAGCATGTGAAGTATGAGCATCAGCGACCGGGTGGGTTGTTTCAGAAGATAGAGATTCCGAAGTGGAAATGGGAGCGGATCACTATGGACTTCGTTGTTGGACTCCCACGAACTCAGCGGAAGTTTGATGCAGTTTGGGTGATTGTGGATAAGCTGACCAAGTCAGCTCATGTCATTCCTGTGATGACTACCTATTCTTCCGAGCAGCTGGCTCGAGTTTATATCTGAGAGATTGTCAGACTTTATGGCGTGCCGGTATCTATCATCTTTGACCGAGGCACGCAGTTTACATCGTGGTTCTGGAGAGCCGTACAGCAAGAGTTGGGTACTCGGGTGGAGTTGAGCATAACTTTTCACCCTCAGACAGACAGGCAGTCCGAGCGCACTATTCAAATTCTTGAGGATATGCTCTGTGCGTGTGTGATGGAGTTTGGAGGTTCTTGGGATCAGTTCTTGCCACTTGCAGAGTTTGCCTACAACAACAGTTATCAGTCCAGCATTCAGATGGCACCGTATGAGGCTCTGTATGGTAGGCGGTGTCGGTCCCCAGTGGGTTGGTTCGAGCCGGGCGAGGCCAGATTATTGGGTACGGACTTGGTTCAGGATGCCTTGGAGAAGGTTAAGGTGATTCAGGATAGACTTCGCACAACCCAGTCCAGACAGAAGAGTTACGCAGATCGAAAGGCTTGCGATGTTGCATTCATGGTTGGAGAGCGGGTCATGCCCCGGGTTTCACCTATGAAAGGCATTATGAGGTTCGGAAAGAAGGGCAAACTGAGCCCAAGGTTTATTGGTACCTTTAAGGTGTTGTGGCGAGTTGGGGAGGTTGCTTCTGAGCTTGCCTTACCTCCCAGCCTAGAAGGAGTTCATCCGGTATTTCATGTTTCGATGCTCCGAAAGTATCACGAAGATTCGTCTCATGTGTTGGATTTCAGCTCGGTCCAATTGAACAAGGATCTATCTTATGTTGAGGAGCCAGTGGCTATTTTAGACAGGTAGGTCAGAAAGCTAAATTCAAAGAACACAGCTTCCGTGAAGGTTCAGTGGAGGGGACAGTCGGTCGAGGAGGCAACTTGGGAGACCGATCAGGATATGCGCATCCATTATCCTCATCTTTTCACCACTTCAGGTATGTCTCTATACTCATTCGAGGGCGAACAATTATTTTAATAGGGGGAGGATGTAACGACCCGACTGGTCGTTTAGAAAGTAATAGCCCCGATCCTCTATTTACTATTTTTTCCGTATCTTTTTCTGCTTAAGTGACTCGCCGGGAGGTTTTGTTTTGGTTTCGGAGTGTTTTGGGACACTTAGTCCCTAAAACGGAAGCTTAAGTTATAGGATTTTGACCGTAGTTGGAACTCTGTGAAGACGACTCCAGAATAGAGTTTCATCGGTTCAGTTAGCTCCGTTGGGTGAGTTTTGACTTAGGAGTATGTCCGGATTTCGTTTCGGAGGTCTGTAGCTCATTTAGGCTTGAAATGACAAAAGTCGAATTTTTGGAGATTTTGACCGGTAGTGGAATTTATGATATCGGGGTCAGATTTCTATTTCGGAAGTTGGAGTAGGTCTGTAATGTTAAATATAACTTGTGTGAAAAATTTAGGGTCAATCGGACGTGGTTTGATGGGTTTCAGCATCGGTTGTCAAATTTGGAAAATTTTAAGTTCTTTAAGTTTGAATCGGAGGATGATTAGTGATTTTAGCATTGTTTGGGGTCATTTGAGGGCTCGATTAAGTTCGTATAGTATTTTAGGATTGGTTGGTATATTTGGTCGAGGTCCCGGGGGCCTCGGGTGAGTTTCGGGGTATTAACAGATGAAAAATTTGACTTGTGCATATTCTGAAGTTGCTGGTTCTCGTGTTTTCGCACTTGTGGTGGGAAGTCCGCAGGTGCAGTCCCGCAGAAGCAAGAAAAAGGTCACAGGTGCGCTTTCAATCTTGAGGGCCAGTGGTCGCAAGTGCGATGAGTAAGCTGCAGAAGCAGAGCCGCATCTTCGGAAGAGAGATCGCAGAAGCGGATTTGGGGAGGAAGCCAAGTTCCGCAGAAGCGGACGATTGAGCGCAGAAGCGCATCTGTAGATACAGATATATGTGCGCATGTGCGGAGCCAGTGAATTTAATGAAATTCCACAGGTGCGAAGCTTTAGCCGCAGAAGCGGTACTGCATAAGCGGTTAATGAATTGCAGGTGCGGTTTAACTAGCAGAAAAGGGGCCAAATTGAGGGTTTGATTCATTTCTTCATTTTTGGACTTGGGAGCTCGGGAATTAATGATATTTCGAGGGATTTTGAGAGAGAGCTTTGGGATAACGATTCCTAAATTATTTTTGGCTGTATTTCATTAATCTATAGTTGTTTCCTCCATTTAATTTCGGATTTGGATTAAAAAGTTGGGAAAATGGGGGAAGATTTCCCTAACCGAATTTCTGAGTTTTGATTGGGATTTAGACATCGGGTTTGGATAATTTTGGTATGAGTGAACTCGTGAGTGAATGGGTGTTCGGAATTTTTGTTAAAGTATTGATTTCATTAATTAGATGAGTCTATTATGGTTGTATTTATGATAAGTAATTTCTTTTGGCTAGATTTGGGCCATTTGGAGTCAGATATTCGTAGAAAAGGAATTGTTATCGAATGATTAGGCTTGGTTCGAGGTAAGTGGATTGCCTAACCTTGTGTTGGGGGAAATTCCCTTAGGATTTGGTACTGTTTTGATATGTGAGCGTCGTGTACGTGAGGTGACGAGTACGTATACGGGCTAATTTTTGTAAAAAAATCCGATTTCTACTAAGTAATAACCTATTTTTCCTTCTTAATTGAGTCTTATCAACATGTGTAGTATCTTGCTAGACTAAAATAGCATGCCTACTTGCCTTAATTGTTTATCTGAATTCCGTGCAGCATGTTTAGTGGATTTTCCTGTTTTTCCTTGACTTGTACTTAGTCTAATTTGTAAGATTTCGTGTTGTAGTTGTCGAGTTCTATTGTTTAAGCTGCATATTTACTTTGGGACTACGGAACGATATTCCAGTAGATCCCTCTGTTCTGTATATTTACTTTGGGACTACAGAACGGTATTCCGGTAGATCCCCTATTCTGCATATTTACTTTGGGACTACGGAATGGTATTCCGGTAGAACTCCCTGCACATTTACGTTTGGGACTACAAGACGGTATCTCGGGAGATCCCCTGTTGTATTTCTGTGTACTGAGCTGTTACCTTCTATGAATTCTTTCTTGTTAAATTTCAGTCTTTATTTTACTGCGATATTTCATTCTTGCCTTGCTCTATTATTATTATTATTATTTATACTAGTAGGGTCCTGACCTGACTTTGTCACTACTCGACCGAGGTTAGGCTTGGCACTTACTGGGTACCGATTGTGGTGTACTCATGCTACTCTTCTGCACATGTTTTCTTATGCAGATCCAGGTGCTCCTTATCAGTCGCACTATCAGTGAGCGGGGACAGTTTTGGAGAGTTCAAGGTATATCTGCGGCGTCTGCAGACCTCGGAGTCCCCTTCTATTCTTCCTATGTCCATTATCTTCTTTATTTTCCTTTTGATAGACTCTGATGTATAGAGACACTAGATTTTTCCTTTTGGTAGTTTGTGATTCACGATGTTTCGGGTTTTGGGATTTTCTGTGTATTTCTGAATAGTTGGTTATTGTACATGTCAAGCGGCATGGTACCAAGTTATGTTGCTATTGCTACAGTTAGTTGTTAAATTTATGTTTTCATTTCATTATTCCGTAAATGTTAGGCTTACCTAGTCGTAGAGACTAGGTGCCATCACGACATCATACGGAGGGAAAATTGGGTTGTGGCATCAACTGACCGCAAAGGTTTGCAAACGTAGTTGATGGGAATCTTCTTGGTTATACGAATTCTATGGGATTTGCTTTGACAGTTGCAGAGACCGTTAATACGTTGGAGTATTATAGCTATCCAGAAGCTATTCGAGGTACATAACCAAATCTACGGACTAGTGCTATGGCTGAAGAGATTGAGTCTCTTAACAAGTTTGGGCGTTGCCTGGACTTGGTTGATGTGTGTGGCAATGGGTAGAGCCCTCGCGAGGACTGAGGGTAAGGTAGAGAGACGTTGTCCATATTAATGAAGAGAATTCAAGCCAAGGGGAAGATGTGTTATTTTGTGGCTTGAATTATTTCTTTGTATTTTTAGGAAACCTATAAGCCCTATAGATTTAGGAAAACCCATTGTCCTAATAGATTTGGGAAAGAAAAACCTATAGTCCTTGTCAAATTGGTAAACCTTTCTCTTATAGGTTTGAGACTATTTGGGATCTATATATAGGGGTTGTAGTGGGGGATTCTATAGATTATATTGTACTTTTTTTTCATTCATAGTGGAAAATTCTCTCTGCTTATACCCTAAGGATTAGGCTTAGCCGAACCTCGTTAAATCCTTGTGTTGATTTTTCTTCTTTATTTGCTTTATGTGTGATTGTGTGTTAGTTAACCCACGATCTTACACAACAGGTTTGATATGATTCCTCTATTGAAGTAGATTAATTAAATTTGAAGTTTGTATCAGTTGCAGAAAGATAAGTAACGGAGTTTGGACATAGTACAGTTGCAGGAGAAGAACTCATTGACAGAGGACAGAGTGTTCGTAATGCCAGTTGGCATTTAAAATCTCCATATAGGGTTCGTAGTAAAGGTAATGAATGGAATTCAAAATTTGTTTGTAGATGTTGTTGGTATTTGTTACGCCCCGCAGTATTACGTCGATGTTACGCTCCGCAGTATTATATTACGATGATGTTACGCTCCGTAATATTTTATTACGATGATGTTACACCTTGTAGTATTGTACGTTGAATTTGTCGTAAGATAATTGACATCAGTTCAAGGACAAGATTATTTGGAGATTATAAGTATTATGCAATTTCAAATAAATGATGAGTAAATTCGTGAAGGTGAAACGGTAAACGAATCAAAGAAAATGAGTTTCGTTGAAGGTTGTCAATTTGGGATATAATACGATCCGAGCCATAATACCTCGTATTTATGGACTTGTGCCATACAAGGTACCACATGACTATGATAGTAAGGTGTATGAGGTATGTTAAAAGTGAGTAGCATTTTAAGTAATTTGGGATAATTCTTAATTATGTGAGTAATTGATTAATTATTGATTTAAGTGGATAAGTGTATGAATTATTTTGTCCATGTGGGACCATGACAACAAAGTAAAGTGTAACTAATATGTGTGAATGATACGGTGGTGTCACATTTTGGGATAAGAATGCTTGCTAAGCATGGAAGTTATAAGTGGGGTGGACCCCACGATACACCTAAGGAATAGGTTCTCTTATATTAGCTAGCTGGATGCTTGACAACATATTTAATCAAAAATGTAACACATGTGATAATTACAGAAACCCAAAGTTTCACGGTTTCATGACACTTTTGGAAATAAAGTAAAACTATTTCCTTTTTCTCAAAGTTCGATTGCTCAAATTCACGAAAAAGGCAATTGAACTTCAAGTTTCTTATAAGTGCGTAACTCATATACCTGTTTCCCAGTGATTATGATTCAGGCGTGGAGGAGGTTGTTCATGGATACAAGTAGAAAGTTGGCCTTTAAGGTGTGTATAACACCCTATTTCTTGGGATTAATATTATCTATGTGCTGGTTAAGTTATTGGATGAAGATTACAAGATAATACTTGAAAGGGGAAGAGTTGTTGTTATCTTTTGTTGGGTTGTTTTAAGGCTATATATATATATATATATATATATATATATATATATATATATGTTGTTATGGCTGAAATTTCAAGTTGTATTTACTGCCTAAGGTATGTAAATCATGTTCTTGGTTGTGCTTAAGGCTAATCATGTGTTGTTTGAGTTAAAATCTTCAAGATAGTAATTGACATGGCATAAGGAATCGTTATCTTTTTTTTTTGTGGGCTGTGTTGAGGCTATATATATATGGTTGGTTGTGGCTGAAAATTATTATAAATAGTGGAATTATGTTGTGTCTATTATTGTTAAGATTATTTATGTACTAATTCAGCGGATTGAAGAAGATAACATGAAAAATAAGAGGTTGACGATCAAGGTTAAGGTGCTAGGCGTGTGGACTATATTTGAAGATTATTCTTATGATGTTTTGGGATAAAAATGATATGGTAAGCATAAGTATGATGTTATACAAGTTGTAGGCAGATTCATGGAAAATGAATTTGATTAAATTATATTTTTTGTTAATTGTAAATCGAGCTTGCCACTCAAAATAGTTGTTGAAGTAATCAGAGAGCTTATTGTGAATTATATTGTTGTTGTTTAGGTAGTTTGGTGACTTTTAGTAACTTATGGGATGTAGTAAAAACAGGGGAGGTGCTGTCTATTTTCTTGTAGAATATTAATTTTGAAATATGAGAGTTACAATGCTTATATGATGACGACGAAGTCGGGTTACTCATTGTAGACGTAAGAAGATCATATTGAGCTTGGTTGACGATTGGAGAGAAGATTGCAAAAGTATATTAAGGCTATCCCTCCTTTACTCTTGGCATGATACATACGCTACAAACGAAACGAGCAAATACACAACTTTCATAAATGACTCTATTCATAGAAATACCAGGGTTGTCTATATTCTTGATTCCCTATGTGTCTTATTATTCTATCATCTCTTCATGGGTCTCAGAAAAATACGCAAGTTGATAAAGTTTATTTCATGATATTAATCAAAGGCATAGTGATCTTATGTTGAGAAATCTTATTAACGTACTTCTTATGCATTTCATTCATGTATACATGTACAGTGACCCATGACCAGATGGCGTTATATATGCGTATATTATATGTATATGGGATATGAAAAAAGATTATGGCGTTATATACTCACGTGCATGACATTATAAGTTTTCATGATTCACAGAGCTATTCGGAATTACAGGTTGAGTTCTTTACTCCATGTTTCTTACATGTCTTTTATAAGTACTGTCATGCCTTACATATTCGGTACTTTATTTGTACTGACGTCCATTTTGCCTGGAGACGCTGCGTTTCATGCCCGCAGGTCCCGATAGACAGGTTGAGAATTCTCCAAATAGGCTATCAGCTCAGCGAAAGATGTCGGTGCGCTCCATTTGCTCCGTAGTTGCTTATTTAATCAGTATGATTCGGATGTGTATTGTTTAGTACAGCGGGGCCCTGTCCCGACCTTTATGGTATTTATCGACTCTTAGAGACTTGTAGACATATGTCATATACGTAAAAGATTGTATGGCCTTGTCGGCCTATGTTTAGTGTACGAGTGATCTTTTTGGTCTTATAGGCCCAAGTTGGTATTACATATTTTATTCTAGTTATCCTACGATAGTCTTTCCGTCTCATTTACCTATGATAGCATGATACAAAAAAATACGTTATGTTGTTATTCAGTTGAGTAAGGTATCAGGTGTCCGTCACGGCCCATCGGTTTGGGTCGTGACAGTATTATCGAAAACTAATTAAAATTATGAAGCAAAATTTTGATACATATATAAAAGAACACAAGAGGAAAGGTTCTTTAAAAGTAAGTGTTGCTATATTTTTTTTCCTACTTTTATGTGATTTAGATCTTTTTATTAATTCTTTTATTATTGAAATTCTGATTTTTGTTATGTCTCTGTTTTGTTAAGGGAGTAACTGATATCTACAAGGAAGATCCTAGGCTACTAGAGAAGTCATATGAACTTTATAATGAAAAAATTAAAAGTAGAATGTTCTTTAAAGAAATTGCAAAGGATCAATATTATTCTGATGATGTTGTATGTATATCTCTTTATAAGCATTGTGGTTTCAGTTTTTTCCTTTCTAACAGATTTTTGTTATATGTTTATATAGATTTTATTGTGTTTTTTATTATATTTTTATTACATAATAAATGAACATTTTGTTGTATTATCTACGGAAGAAACATTCATATCATATCAATGAGTAACCATTTGCTTCTACAACAACAACATATATGAGCTTTGATGACACACTGGATCTAGTATATGATGATTGAAAACATCATAGAAATTCAAACGATAATGAACATGATGCTTTATGAGTTCACCCTTGTGGACTGCCATTTAGTCCTTGTCAGTTTGTTTTGGGGAGAATAAAAAATGTGGGATTCCATGGACGTCTATTAATAATGTTTTCTATCCAATTCGACTGCCTTCAAACTTGGTAAATGGTGATATCGCATTAAATTTCAGCACTCATTATTTTTTAGCAGTGCTAGACTTGACTGAGAAGACCTTAGATGTCTACGACTCCGTGTATGATGGTGAACAATATGATAATATAGTGGAACAACTTCTTCCTTATCAGTTTTTGTTTTCACACATTCTGAAGCTTTGCAACTTTGGTGACTTGCACCACACTTTTGTGCATGAATATAAACCACTCGTGGTTCGTTGAAAAGAAACACCTAAGCATAAAAGAAATAAAAATTGTGGTGCATTTGTCATAAAATATGTTAATATGTTGATGAAGTGTGAAGATGTTATGACACTTGTGCCGACTAAAATGAAATATTATTGACAATATCTTGCTCTAAGTGTTTGGGGGCATGCAAATTGGAAACATAAATATGGTTATTCAATTCCTCGAGAGGACTCCAGGGGAGGTTGACGTTGATTATGGAATCAATGGAAATAAATTCTGTAAATATCCTTTAGACTATTGTTGAAAGAGCCAACTAGGGGATGATATAAGTGTAAACATATTTTTAGTTTTTGATTTATATGATTTTCTGAAAAATATTGGGTTTTTTGTATCTGATATATAATATAATGAATTTTATTCTGTTTGTTGATTCTAATCATGTATACTTTGTTGGAGTCCTTTTACTTCTCGTAACTTGTTATTCGTTATAGTTGATTTGTTCCAATATTTATAATCGTTGTGTATTATGTTGGATTTTAAGTAGTTTGTTTACTGAAATCTACAACAATGTGCTGGAGTTCATACTTCTAGATTTAGTTCATGCATATTATATTGTAACTCTAATCTCTAAAGGGTTAAATTTTAGTATTTTATATTGGAGGAGTATAAAATATATTGTGCATGTCATGAATCCAGCATTCAGTACATTATATTGGAAATCATCACAAGGACTTTACAGGAACATGTATATTATACTTGAAAATTAGACATGTAATAAATTTATTTTCCAGCATATTTTAAAAAATTCTAATTTTTGTTATTTCAGTATTCATCATTACACCTATGATGTATCTATAGTAGCCTTTTGATGAACTTGCCTTGAATATTTAACCTAACACATCTTACAAATAAATTAATAAAAACTCTACCATAATACTATACTGGAACTATGAATTGAATGCTTTGCTTTTCCAGTATATTATACTGAGAAATAGAATTTGCAGCTTTATGTCTTTTCATATTCTTTTTTTAGAGTTACAATGTGGCTACAGAAGTCTTAATTATTTGCTTGTACATTTTCTGCCACAAAACGTAACAAACATGCTTAAAACTGTAACTATTTTGCATCAGGTTACATATTATTATAATTATTACATTTCTAACAAATGAATTCATATCTTCCATAATGTTATACTAAAGTACAAACTAAATCATTTATTCTTCCCGTATATTATACCGGAAGTTCAAATTAATGCATCTCTTCCATAACATTTACTGGTACTACATTCTCATTTTTCATTGTAATATGCACAATCAACAATTGTTGTTGCTCTGCTATAGATGATGTTGGTTATAATAGTTTTTGATTTTCAATCTCCATTATCACATTACCTTCTTGTTGTTGATCTCCAATAAAAATGTCAGAAATTATTTATGATACATCAACTACAAATTTGCATCCTTTGTAATACCAATCATTTCTTAACAACATAATACATGAACTAAGTTCTTCATCTTTTGTTACCTATACTCCCTTGCTTGTACTTAGGTTTATATTAAACCATATTGTTGCTTCAAACTTGTTCATGTTCAATTTAATAGCTTTAAAAATCTTCTTAATGAAATCATCAAATGAAATTCCGTCATTTACAAGCATAGGCTTGGTGTTATGATCCAAATGCTTATAATCTGATGTCCATTTTTCATTGAAAATAATAATAAAGAAATTTGTATGCATCCTGCATATAATGTTCACCAATAATTCAGTCTTAGTATCCAACATTCTATTCAGGATATTAGGGGAAGATTAGACATTCACATGTATTTTTTGGTATGAATCAGAGAAAGTTCTAGTATTATATGTTGGAGATTTGTAGTTTTTACATATGAATTCAGAAAGATCCAGTATAATATACTGGTGTTTTAAACTTTTAACATATGATCTTGTATAAAATACTAGTGTTTAAACTAATTTCATATGAAATTCCAGTATTTTCTTCTAGAATTCATACAGGATATTCAAATGTTTTTAACTATGTTATTTTTAATCCACCAAACATTCAGCTGTATAATCACAACATAAGTATTGAAAATTAAATCACATTTTATCTATTACACAAATCATTCACAGAACAAATTGTTGTTTATTTAACCTGCACATTACTGATACTCAACATTTTCTTTGAAAGATGAATATAATCCAGCATAACATTCTGACTTTTTGAATTCTTTTCATATGAAATTCAGCATAATAATCCGCATTTTCATAATATGCTCCAATATCCAGCAATACAACAACTTTTCATCTACGAATTCAATCACAAACATGGATTATTGGAGATTAAAGGTGCTACTGTTTAAACTCCAGAATTTGACTCTAAAATCGTTTACAATCTGACTTACATCCCAAAACTAAATTATGTGTAATAATCACGAGGCGAATTGAAGAACAAGAACTTACTTGAAATTTTTGCCTCTTATTACATTTGGCTTTAGGCCACTAGTTTTATTAGGTCGCCATTGATTTTGATATCTAAATAGATATTAGAGATTTAAACCAAATTGCTTAAAGGAAAAACATAGTGAAATTTTTTATAGCCACATTATAACAAACCCCTACTCTTATATTAAAAGCCAAAAATGAAAGCATTTTTTCCCCAAAAACATTATAGCTTTAGAAAATAAGATTTGAGTTGTTTTATAAAGGAAATACTATTTACAAGATGGAACAATTCATTGTATAATTGCATATGTAGAGGAAGGAGACGAAGGAGTATTACTGTAACATGGGCTACCATATTAACAAACTGCAAGGCCATGTGCTGTGATGCTTATTAGCATCCATCAGCTTCGGTTTCCTGGAAAGAACATTATTTATCTTCTACTCATTTGTTTTATTCTCCTTTAATATATTTTCCTTTTCTTCAGTTGTATGGATTCCAATTAGAGTAATTTTTTTTAATTAGAAGGGGATAATAATTTGATGGGAATTGAACGAGTTTTTGACCAATATTATCCTTTATTTTTTAGGGTAGGTCTATTTTGGTCTCTCAAATATAACCTTGAGCATATTTAGTCCCTTAAGTATGCTAAAGTGGAGCACCTTTAGTCTCACTGATACAATATGTTCAAAAACTAACGGTGTTACCCAACTCTGATTCATGAAGTAAATCTTCTGCTCTGAAGCAAAATGTTTCCTCTAATTTTATTGGATAACTCAAATTATCACTTTAATTCCTCATTTTTATATAATGTCGACCTTGAAAATATCCCCTTCTGTGTTAGTTTTCAATGAGAAAATGACATTGTATAGCCGCTGTAAAAATAATAGCCGAAAAAATATATAAAATTTGTAAATTATTTTGTATATATATACATTTAAAAATTTTGGTTGATTTTTCCAAAAAGAAAAGTTAAAATTTGAAAAAAGTAGAGCTGCCAAGATCACTTCTAGGCATATTATTGAAGCAAACGAATAACCAGGTTGTATTATTATTTTTAGCCCGTGCCAAAAACTATTTACATCTGGTAGCGGAAAAAGTATATAAAGTTTGTATATTTTGTATATATATATATATATATATATATATATATATATATATATACACAAAAAAATATACAAATTTTATACATTTTTCGGCTATTATTTTTACATTGGCTATACAGTGTCATTTTCTCATTGAAAACTGGCACAAAAGGGGATATTTTCAAGGTCAAAATTTTAGAAGATATTATCTAAAAATGAGGAATTAAAGTAATAATTTGCGTTATCCAATAAAAGGAGAGGAAACTTTTGCTTCAGAGCAGAAGATTTGCTTCATGAATCAGAGTTAGATAACACCGTTAGTTTTTGAACACATTGTATCAGTGAGACTAAAGGTACTCCACTTTAGCATACTCAAGGGACTAAATATGCTTAGGGCTATATTTGAGGGATAAAAATAGACCTACCCTCAAAGATAAGAGACAATATTGACCAAAAACTCCGAATCGAACCTTAAACGTGTATGATATAAGGTATCATTTTTACCACTAAATTACTCTCTTACTTCTATTTAATTTTCTTCGGTTCCAATTAAGATTTCCTAATGGAGGCGGACTTAAAGAACAAGTTACAGGTTCATTTCATCTGAATTCAATAATTTTGGATCAAACTTTGTATTTGTATTAAAAAAAATTGCTAGATAAATAGTAAAAAGAATTTCGAACGCGATCCATAAACCATAACATTCAAATCCTAGATTATGTGCTTATTTCTCTTAATCATTCGAAAAAGTTGATGCCGTGAAATTTTTTGCCAAAACACGAAATCAGTCTTAACATTTCTAGTAGTTCAATTTCTTTATATCTTTTGGATTTGTATGGGTAAGTAGACTTGAAATAGTTAGATTCCACAACATATATACTTTTATTAAATGTTTCTTGTACAAGTTAGAAAATTCCACCATTTAAATTCATTAGTATATGCAAGGTGATCTTCTTTTTTCCTTTTTTTCTTCCCCCAATGAGGTGTTTGGAAAGTATTTAATTTTTGGTCCTATATGCTTCTCTTTTCCCCAGTTTGTTCTATTTTATTTTATTAATTTTTTTTAAGCCTTTAATTTAGTTTGTTCTCTTTTCCTCGACTTAATTTTAAAATTAAGTCGAGGAATTTGGTCTTTTTTTTCTCCTTCCTTGAATATTTGTTCAGATTGTTCTCCGGCCTTTGGCACATGATGAATTAGTTGGCCTCTACATCATTAATGATAATCTAATAACGCACTAATTTCAATGCTAATTATTGAGCTTTTCTCCCTTTTACTTGATTGTTACTCCTAAATCTTCATTATTACCCCCTTCTCATTTCTCCTAATGTCTTTTTCCAGTTTGTTATATAGAACTTCCTTATACAGATTAAGGTGAAAGGTAAGCTCACAATTTTGAATGACATTCTGATCTCCAATGCAATTATGCACAAGTTACTGATTGACTGTGACATGTTATATTTCTTGTGAAAAGAAATACTAGATAAAAGAAAATTGTAGTAAAATTATCAGCCTATCTCATAAAAAGAACTACATATTACAAGCAAATTTATCAAATATGTCAAAGGACGATCTTTTACCGTTTGCTACATGCTAATGACTTTGCGATGGACATTGAATAAGGACATAACATAATTGAGTTTAACTTCGGCCGTGTATCTTTGTACCATTAAGACTAGGTTGGCCTATAGTAATTAATATGTACTTATCTATAATAATTCTAATCGAGTTTATGTTCTGTGCCTGACAATATAAAATATTCTTACATTATCAAGTTAAATTGACCTACTACAACAAGTAACCTTGCATATCAAGACTCAAGTGTGATACAATAATATAAAAATATAAGTTGCTATAAATTTGTATTGCTAGTGTAAAATTATTTATATTGTATTAAATTTTAGTAAAATAATAGTACAATGGCATATTAAAACCAGTTAAAAAGCACTAATATAATATTATAAAAAAATTTAACTGATATTGTATATAAGATGTTTTGTATTCTTAATATTTTATTGTTGCTGTTGTTTATTATCACTGCTTCTTTTCATCTTCTCTTTAATCGAGACTCTATTGGAAGCAACATTTTTGTCTTTCAAAGGTAAGGGTAAGATCTGAATATACATTATCCTTCTCAGATTTCTTTTGTGAGAATTCACTGAATTTGTTGTTGTCATAGATAAGTTGACATTTAATATTATTAGATAAGGAAGATGAGTTAATTAGACGTGCGGCTAAGGCAAGAATTTTATGGATGAGTGTAGGGACTAGAGAGGGGACTCACTCCCCACCTAAATGTGTAAAAGTCCATATATTATATATCCCAGCTAGCAAGCAAGCTATAAGTAACGTAATAATAATTGCAATTTCAACTTGAAGTGGCAGGAAGAGATTTATGCCCTCTAGCTACTATATTACTTATAACTAATCTGTCATTCTGCTTGTTTGTTTGCTTGTCAACTTCCTCTCTAGTTGTTTCTTAGAATCATTCATTAGCTCCTTTGTCCCCATTTTTTATTTTCGCAGTAAGAATTAGTATTTGGTACTAGCCTTGTATTTGCGGGTTAACTCAAATCCAGTAGCTTTAGTTAAAACATTGTATTTGTTTTATTAAATCTATTGAATTATAAACATATTGCTAATTATGGACGGGTAAAATTGGGGGCAATGTCTACCCCAATTCCCCGATGAGAGAACAAAGGGAGAGCAAGGATCCACGAGATTGTAATCGAGATCAGAGACCCTTCTTATCGAGGCCCAAGAAGAGTGAATGATATACCCGACATGATAAAGCGATGCAACCCAGGCTGAGTATAAGTTCTAGACCTCGGGAGACACGGCGAACAGTTGTGCGTGACGGATAGAGGACCGCGATACTCGCCCTCAACCGGATATCACGACGCGAATCTCGCTTGATATCGATTATGGATCAACAATTACCGGGAAAAGAAGATTTTTGTCTTTTTTAAACTTATACTAGGACTAAAACTCTCCTACTATATAAAGGGAAAATTTTTCTTTAGTGTGACATATTATAACATGCAATTCAAAGCAATAAAGTTTTACTTTTGTCTTCTAGCTACCGTTAAAGGCATTACTCACGTGTTCTGTTCTTTATTCGCGACTAGGCTTGAACCGAGGTTCCAATCGAGGACGAGCTCATTATTCAATCTAAGATCAGTCCTGGTCTTAACATTGTGATTGGTTTGATCGATTATTTCATCTTTAATTCATTTATTTGTTATTCTTAATTATTCGTGTTGAATTAAATCACATATTCTTTAAACCGCGTACAAGTTTAATTGTTACATAATTTTGGGGTAAACACTAATATAGAACTTCGTAGCTTAAAAAGACTAGAATCTGAACCCATAAGCTTCAAATATTGACTCTGGCTATGACTGCTATTGTAGCTACTGCCGACAGTATTCGTGATATGAGATTTATGACTTCTCAAGTTTGAAAATTGTGAGGAACAAATGCGGATCGAGAAGTTAAATTTTATGAGTTTAAAGTTCAGAATACTACCACAACCTGTTTTACTTACTGAATTCGAAATCTACTATTTATGCTTATTTATTAATAAATTTTTAACATATAGTATATATATCACATTGGAATAACAGCTACCGAATTCATCCTATCTCGTAAGTTGTAAGTGGTACACTACATCAGCCCTAGGGGTGTTCAAACCGAATCGAAAAATCGTACCAAACCGAAAAATCAAATCAAACCGATTAAAAACCCCGACTAGGTTTGGTATTGAGTAAAAAAACGGAACCATATATATATATATATATATATATATATATATATATATATATATATATATATATATATAAGACTTTATATTGAATTTTCTTTAAAAAATATAGAAATATTTGGGATTCTATCATGTGTTAACTTTGAAAGCGTACATTAACGAAAAATTATTGTTAGACGACTAAGAAAATAACTATCATGTGTTACTAAAAAATTTTCCCATTAGAATATTTTAATAGATCATATGTTTATCAAATTTTTCAATATTTACTAAACATATATTCACTTATCAAAACTATATCTATAACTTTAATAAAGTAAAATTAGAATAATATTCATGTAACAACAAAACTCGAAAACCCGAAAACCCCGATAAAATCGAACCAATCTAAAACGATACAGATGGTTTAGTTTAATTTTAATAAAAATTAAACTAAACCGGTCCATGTAAACTCCTAATCAGCCCCGGTGAGGAAACGTATAAAATTTAGAAGTTAGACGTTCCATAGGTTTTTTACCAAATGGTTGCCGTTACAAATGGTAGTCAATTTAAACGCTCAAAAGGAAAATTTTAAACGTTAGAAATTAATGATAAGAAGTAAAGATGGCATTCGAATTTAATTGGTAGATAACAAAATATCTAGACAATTTTACAATCAATACATGGAATCTTTCAAAATGCCTCATTAGTTATTCACATTAAAATTTTGAGTTACACTGCTGGTAAAAAGGTGTTTAGCTTTCCATTGCCTTCAAATCGCTTTGAGGAATAAGATCGGATTCGAAAAATAAATTAATTTCTAGGATACACTGTCCTTCAAAATATGCTTAGTATTTTTAGAGCGTAGCGTTCTGCTTTCATTTTGACCATTGGAACGGGAACCCACTCCTAATTTTTAGAGCGTAGCGTTCTGTTTCTAAGTATTTACTTTTTGGTACATTGGGGCCCCTGAAATGGCTAAGTGTAACTTCTTAACCTGCATCTAATTGTCTTTGGTAAGGTAATATTTTCTCTTGATTTTTTTAAAAATTTTACACATTATTCGTCTTGAGCAAATAATGGCACTTTTTGTGTATAATAGCAAATGAGCTTAGTCATATTATTTAATTACTTTAAACAGCTAATCCAAACCAGCTCTAATTCGATCTACTCTGAACAAATAGCATCCACATTGCCCTTCTTTCATTTCCTCACTATTCTAGGAAATTTAAGTTTCTCCTTTATAAGGAAGTGGATATTCTCTGGAATTTGAATGTTTTGGGTGAGAAACTCAAAGTTTAAACTTGCACGTTCCCTTTCAACCTTCCCAAATCAGTGGACCCCACACAAAATTAAAAAAAGAAAAAGAAAAAAAGAAAGAAACTCCAATTTCAACAAAAATTAAAGGACCGGGTTGTGGGAGTGTGGACAAGGGGAATGCACAATTTATGATTGTATGAGTTAATAAAAAGATGTACTCCTTCTTAATAGTGTTTTTAAAAGGCGTTTTCGGAGCGATGCGCACCAAAAACGCCCCGAGGCGATGATGTGGGGCGAAAATCACAAGAGGTGTACGCCCAGCAATTCGGGGCGTACGCCCGGTCATTTGAGGCGTGTTTTTTTAGTGAGGCATAAACCCCATAAACTTTTTCAAATTAAAACAAAATTTGTTGAATAAGTCCTTCATATAATACCCAAATTCTCAAAAGTCAGCTCGGTAATTATTCAAAAAGTTTAAAAAGGAACTTAAATGTATTAAATTTAAAAGTCAACACCTTTTTTATTGATTGAAGTACTAATTCATGGTCATTTTTTTGTTCCTCCATATAGAAAACTTTATTCTTTTAGAATCAAGTTACTTGTGCTTGTAAGTAGCGTATAATATATTGTTTCGACTAGTTTTTTGTAGGGATAGAGCGCGCGCGCGCGCGCACACACACACACACACACACACACATATATATATATATATATATATATATATATATATATATATATATATATATATATATATATATACATATTTATAATTTTTTTCAATTTTTATGCAATCTCACCTGTTTATTAATATTTACTGTTATTATATTATTTTATAAAATATTAAAAATTAAATACTTATGGATCTTACGCCCCGTGCCTCGAGGCTTACGCCCACGCCTTTTAAAACACTGCTTATGACCATATTGCACAATACTATTGCAAATTGAGAAGTCAAATAATTTATTATGTGACCACAAAATTTCTAACTACTTTTAGCTTAAAGAATTTGTGTTCATTGTACTATTTATAAAATTATTGAACAACAATTTTATTTTAAGAAAAATTAAATAACATTCAAATTCACGCAAAAAAAAATCGAATTTCGTCATTGTAATAGTTAAGCAAATCTCGTAGAGAACAACAACAACAACAACAACAAACCAATATAATTTCACTAGTGGGGTTTGGGGATAGTAGTGTGTACGCAGACCTTACCCCTACCATGAGGTAGGGAGGCTGTTTCCAATAGACCCTCGGCATCCTTCCCTCCAAGAACTCCCCACCATGTTCTTGGGGTGACTCGAACTCACAACCTCTTGGTTGGAAGTGGAGGTTGATTACCATCAGAGCAACTCCTCTTGTCAACTTTTTGTAATTAAGAAAAAAATCTTTAATTTTGTAAACTTTTTTGTGTGAAGGGGAGTCTTGGAGCAACGGTAAAGTTATCTCTGAGTGACCTATAGGCAGAGGCGGATCCAGGATTTAAAGTTTATGAGTTCCTACCGTAATTTTAAATTAATATGCAATAATAACTAGGTTCACGGTTAGATATTTACAAATATTTAGAGAATTTCTCAATATAAATAAAGGGTCTACGCAAGAGTTACAGGATTCCTAGGAACCCATATTCAATGCTTTAGGTTCGCTCCTGCCTATAGGTCACGTGGAAGCAACCATTAATGATTGCAGTATGGTAGATTGTCTATATCACATCCGTGCGATGATTTGCCCATTTGATTTTTTATTTATTTATTTTTATTTTTTGGTCAATTCCATTTTGTAAAAGAAAGTGATCAGCTTTATACAATAGACACAGGAAAGAACAGCGACCCTCCCCTGGACCCTTGTCCCATTTCCTATCTTTATGCTGAAAAAGTAGTGAGAGAAGTAGATATTACTATATGGATTCACAGGTCTTTCTTTGGTTCTGAAAAAAGTTACTCCTAGTACCACAGCTGCTAAAGCATAGACCTTTTTTCTTTCCATTTTTTTGACTCAGTGAGAATCAACAGGGGTTTTCTTGTAATTTCCACCTTGTAAATCAAGCTGCAAAACAATACAGAGAGAGAGAGAGTGAGTGAGTGTGTGTGTGTGTGTGTGTGAGAGAGAGAGATACATAGACAAAGTGGTAGCATTACTAATGTAATGGTGTGGCCACTCTGGAGACAGAAGAACACCAACCCCAAATGATTTTCTCTGTAAATTCTTACTCACTGCTTCTAAGTGTACTTCTACTACTGGAATTTTACTCTATCTTGATATAGACTCTCACAACTTCTTTGTTTCTTCTATCTCTGTCTCCTCATTCTTTTTCTCTCTCTAAGCCCAAGACCATGTCAGCACTATAGCAGCAAAACTTCCCATTTCTTGATAAAGAACCATTCTTTTTTCATAAATTGTGAAATCGGAACTTGTTTCTTGTTTGCTGCAAAAAAATCTGCCTCCACCGACACAATGGCTACTAAATCAAAGTAAGTGCCACTGGATCTGATTTGGGTATTTTCCTGTTTTTCAATTGATCCAATTTTTTGGGTTGTATCTGCATTTTGTTACTCGTTTTATGGTGCTTTGTAGAAAAACATTCTCTTTTTTTAATGCCTTTATTCTTGATTTTGTGCATTTTGTACTTGGTTAGTGCTTAGATTTGCTTGCTTGTGGTGTTGTTTTTTTATGGATCATAATTCTTTGAGGATTCTTATGTACTTTTGACTTGATCTCTGGATCTAAATTTGTGCTCCAATTTGATGCCCTAATTTAAAGGTGTGATCTTTTTTTTGTGGTTCTTTTGATGCTATCTCGTTTACTGCAACTGTATGCTAAATGCTGTTAGAAAAACTAAAAAAGAAGAAGCCTTTTGCTGTAGTTGGACACAAAGTTTCTACCTTTGGCTTGGATCCGTGGAATTGTGTTTGCATTTTCTCCAACAGGATACTGAGTTTGTGCGTAGTGTAATGTTGCATTTTAGAAGTTGCCTAATTGTTGAATATTTGAACTTTATATCAGATCCTCTCTATCGGACAAGTCAACACCAGCAACTCCTCGGGACCGGGTGAGTAAAGTAAGCAGGGGACTATCAAAATCTGATGCTGATTCACCCTCGCCTTTTCAAAGTTCACGCCCGCCAGTTGAGAAGTCTCCGAGATCTGTAACTTCCAAACCCTCTGTGGAACGGCGGTCCCCTAAGATCAGTACCCCGCCTGATGTAAGTTTCGCAAAATACATTGACTACATTTCCTTGGTTTGCCAGCATTTTTTTCGGGTGGGTGTTGGTGTTTGATTCTACAAATGGAGAAGGCGAGGAGTTTAATGCTAAAATGCAACTTAAATTGCAATGTCCTGCTGTTCTATATGTCTAATAAGGTGAAATTTGAGTTCTGATTCACCAAGAAAAAAAAGGGCATCCCAGTGCACAAGGCATCTTGCGTTCACGCAGGGTCGGGGAAGGGCCGCACCCTAAGGGGTGTGATGTAGGGATGAGTTCTGATTAACCATCCGGTGAATTATATGCACTAGCAGTTGTGGTGATGAGTCAATTGTATAGACTCTCTAACATTAATGCTAGATGGAAGTTATTTGTTTTTTTGTCTCAAAATCAGGCTGTTTGTGAAACTTATAAATTCTGATCTGGATTATTGCATGATTTAATTGTTGTCAGAAAAAGCCAATGCGGATCCTGAAGCCATCGGAGCTGCAAGCTGAATTGAATGTTGCTCAAGAAGACCTTAAGAAGGCCAAGGAGAAATTGGCTTTGGTTGAAAAGGAGAAGGAGAAAGCTCTTGAAGAAGTGAAGGAATCTCAGAAAATGGCTGAAGAAGCCAATGAGAAGCTGAGAGAAGCTATGGTAGCTCAAAAGCGAGCTGAAGAAAACTCTGAAATTGAAAAGTTTCGTGCTGTCGAGATGGAACAAGCGGGCATTGAAGCAGCTCAGAAGAAAGAAGATGAATGGCAGAAGGAGCTTGATGTCGTGAAGAACCAACATGCTTTGGATGTTGCTGCTCTCCTATCCGCCACTGAGGAACTTCAACGTGTAAAGCAAGAATTAACCATGACTTCTGATGCGAAAAATCAGGCACTCAGCCATGCCGATGATGCCACAAAAATTGCTGAAATTCAGGCAGAGAAGGTGGAAATTCTCTCAGCCGAGTTAGTGAGAGTGAAATCTTTGCTTGAATCCAGGAATGAAAATGAGTCTTGTGAGAACAATAAGTTAGTGGAAGATTTGAACCTTGAGATAGCGGCACTGAGAGAAGAAGGTAGTGAGAAGAATAAGTTATTGGAAAACCTGAAACTTGAGATAGAGGCACTGAGAACAGAAGATGGTGAGAAATGTAAGTTGTTGGAAAATCTGAAACTTGAGACGGAGGCTCTGAGAAAAGAAGATGGTGAGAAGAATAAGTTGTTGGAAAATGTGGAACTTGAGAAAGAGGCACTTAGAAAAGAAGATGAGGAGAAGAATATTTTGTTAGAAAATCTGAAACTTGCGACTGAGGCGTTGAGAAAAGATGACGGTGAGAAGAACAAGTTGTTGGAAAATCTGAAACTTGAGATTGAGGGATTGAGAAAAGAAGATAGTGAGAAGAATAAGTTGTTGGAAGACCTGAAACTCGAGATGGAAGCACTGACTGAAGAACTCGAGGAGGCAAAAAGTTATGAAGAGAAATTGGTGGAGAGAGAAGCTCTCCTGGAGCAACTTACTGTCGACCTGGAGGCTGCTAGGATGGCTGAATCTTACGCACATAATCTAATGGAGGAGTGGCAGCAGAAGGTTGAGGAATTAGAGGCTCAGACTCAGGAAGCCCGTCATTTGGAGAGATCTGCGTCTGAATCACTGGAGTCAGTCATGAAACATCTCGAAGGAAGTAACGATTTGTTACATGATGCAGAATCTGAGATTGCTTCTCTCAAGGAGAAGGTGGGCCTACTCGAAATGTCAACGACAAGACAGAAAGGGGATCTTGAGGAGTCAGAACGTCGTGCTCAGATTGCTAGGGAAGAAGCTTCTGAAATGGCAAAGAAGGTCGAGTCTCTTATTGCTGAGCTTGAAACTGTGAAGGAGGAGAAAACTCAGGCTATCGAGCACGAGAAACTAGCAGCAGAAAGTGTTCAGTCCCTGTTGGAAGAGAAAAACAAACTTATAAATGAGTTGGAAAATTCCAGGGAGGAGGAAGAGAAAAGTAAGAAGGCGATGGAAAGTTTGGCATCAGCACTGCATGAAGTTTCTTCAGAAGCAAGAGAAGCCAAAGAGAGGTTGTTGTCTAGCCAAGCTGAACATGAACATTACGAAACACAAATAGAAGATTTGAAGTTAGTACTGAAAGCAACCAATGAAAAGTACGAAAGCCTGCTTGGTGAAGCAAAAGAGAAAATTGATGATCTCACTACTTCAGTCGAACAATCTAAGAATGAGCACCAAATTTCGAAGGCTGAGTGGGAGGACAAGGAGTTTCATCTGATGAATTGTGTAAAGAAAACTGAAGAAGAAAACTCTTCAATGAAAAAAGAAATAAACCGGTTAGTAAATCTGCTAAAAGAGGCTGAGCAAGAAGCTTCTTTCAAAGAGGAAGCAGCTCAGTTGAAGAATTCCCTAAACGAAGCTGAATCGGAGGTGACCTATCTGAAAGAGGTTCTTGGTGAAGCAAAGGGCGAGAGCATGAAGTTGAAGGAGTCACTGTTGGACAAGGAAAATGAAGTGCAGAATATTCTTCAGGAGAATGAGGAGCTTCGTAGTAGAGAAGCTAAATCTTTAATGAAAGTTGAAGAGTTGTCCAAGTCCCTCAAAGAAGCTTTGACCAAAAAGGAATCTGAAGAAAATGGAGAGCTTTCTGAAAGTGAAAAAGACTATGATATGCTTCCAAAGGTGGTGGAATTCTCTGAACAAAATGGAGGAGGAATACTGGAGAAGCCTAAGATTGAAGTTATGCCTCATCAATCTGAGCAATCCACTGAAGAAAAATTTGAAGGAGTCAACATCACCTCGCGTGATGAAGCTGTTGAGACCTTAGCTGAAGTTGAGAAGCCAAATGGAGAACTGACTGGAAATGAGCACAAAGAAAAGGAAGATGAAGATTCAGCAGAAGGCGAGTTTAAAATGTGGGAGAGCTGCAAGATTGGCGACAAAGACTTCTCTCCAGAGAGAGAGACAGTACAAGAAGAGGAATCAGAGTCGAAGAAAGATGTTGGAGAGAGCTTCGACCAGGTAAATGGATTACCTTCAGCGGAAAATCCTGAGAATGGTGGCACATCTCCTACAAAGCAGCAAAGTCAGAAGAAGAAAAAACCTTTGCTTCATAAATTTGGAAGCCTACTGAAGAAGAAGGGCACCAGCAGCCAGAAGTAATAGACCGGTTGTCACCTATCTTGTGCCTGACGTGTAGAGAGGTATACTAAATTCAAGAGTAAATGTTGGACTTAATTGTGTTTGCTCAAAATCTTTGCTTTTCTTTTCTTTTCTTTTTTTTGGTTATTTGTTTTCTATCTCAAATAGGTGTTTACATAAGAAAAAGATTGTATCATCAGTAGTGTTCCATTCTTATTAGTTCTGGGGTTCAGTTTCTCAATGTGGTTTTATCATGTTGGGTGATATCCTTTATTTTTGTATTTTATTCTTTTTAGCTTTATTCTCTTTATATACTTCTAGTATCAAATTTGCATCTGAGAAGAGAGAAGTGTTTTTTTTTCAAATGTACTTTGATATGGTCTAGGATTGGTCTTGGTTCCATCGTCTATATCCTAGTTAAACTTATGGCGTTAAATTCATTGCTGTTCTTGAAAAAATTGTTACTCAAGCAGCCAAGTTGCTCGCTTCGGGGGAGATCCGCCTTATGGCCAATTACAACTCTTCTTTTAATTATATAGCCCTTTTCCCATAACAAAACACAGCAACATTCATAATTAGCGGTTCAATGTGCATAGGTTCATAAGATTAGGAAAGTATAATGCAGCTGAAACTGTCCAAAAATAATCTGATTCAAAATTTGGTATCTAAATGATTAAATTAATATGAAGTCAAAAAATAACCTATTTGCCCCAGGAGGATATGATATCTTAAAACTTCATCACGTAAAAGATAAATTAGGTCTATGCGTATTCCTATTAAACTTAATTAGAAAAAAAATATTGACAATAAAGTTTTACCCTTGTATAATGGAGTTTTTTTATAAACTTAGAATATGGCTGGTCAGTTGCCAAAATACAATTTTTAAGTGGTTAACAATCAGTCATACAACCAATAGTCCACGAGCATATTATTTGACAATGAAATTTTGTTAGCATGTTAATACGTCTCAATGTAAAATTAGCTAAAATAGAACATAATAGAAACAAATGGTTCATATATACCAATAAGAGGCTTCTTGGTTTAGTATAAAGGACTTATACGTCAGTATATAAGTAAATTTGAGATTTAAATTGAAGGATTATAATTCCAAAGATGTCAAGTTATTTTAAGAGATTATACGGTGTCAATTTGGAATGAACTTAATAAATGATCTTGACTTTGCGGTTAAGAAAAAAAAAAAAAAAACTAGCGCGTAAATTTATCGGAGCTCCAAATAAAATCCTAAACTGCCAAACCAAGTAACTACTGAACCGCGTGGCAGGCAAAGGATCTTCTCTATTTTCCTTTCTACTCAGCAAAAACTTTCCTCTTTTCTCGCCCAGAAAAATTATTCTAATCGGAATCGGTGGCAGTGACAGTGAGAAGAAGGCATGTTGGTGGAGCTGATCTGTTTCCTTATCGTTGTCATAGTACTTAAGTACTTCTTTTACTATGACGATGTTATGGACATTGGAACCTCCGATTTCAATGCTCTCTTTACAGTCGCCGAAAGGTATTACGGTCTTCATCTTTTGTACTGTCGTGATTTCATTTGTGTTTTCTAGCTCCGATCTTCATTACATTGATTGTGATCTTTCTTTCCTTTTGTGTCAAAACTAGACTTGAGAAGCTTTATGGCGGTAAGGCTCATGTTGGGCTTCAAATTCCTGACCAGGATTCTGGTTCTCGACAGAGTATTGATTTAATTCTCGTCACTAAACGGTGCGTCTCTTTAACCCACATCACTTTGTGGTACCGCAACTATATGTATGCTTAATCGAACAAGGTGTATCTGTGCAATTTATCTGATCCATTGGCTGATCAAACAAAAATGAATGACTCGTTCGTTACAAAAACTTTACCTATTTCCGTGGTTGTTGGCGTAATTTTGGTTTTCACGTAGGAGTAGGAACTTTTAGCATTCTCAAACAATAATAAAGGCTAAGGTGGAATGCACCACAGGTGCTTTACGATTTGCTGTCCGCCTCATACTACCCGGGGGGGGGGGGGAGCTAGCTTGAAGGATTGGGGTTTAATTGAATCCCCTTTATTAAAAATCATGCGTAAATAAGGCAATAACTTGTTTTTTGTTATATATAAGCTGTTGAATCCCTTAGACATAAGGAAAAGTTCTAGTAAAGTTTCAAAGGGGATTCAAAAATTGCTTTAGGTCATTAGTTCAAATTCCAGGGGTCACATTTTTGATAAATAAACTACTGGCTCTGCCACTACTCGTACACCCCAGAACACTGATTGATGCTTCACGCCGTGATTGTCCATTCAAGTTTTATACATATATGTTACCCCTAGTCAGTCAAATCATTTTTTCGACATCTTTGCTTTTGAATTTATAAATTTTTAATGTATTTTCTTTAATTAATTAATTTCTAAATACTTTTATGATATGAAAAATACACGGAACTTATGCCACGCCTTCCCTTGATGGTAGCACAAGGATATGTTTGTCTGTTTTTACCGTATATGTGATTTAAACAATTTTGTTTTCCTTCAAATAGATGGAAAGAAAAACCAGTTCATAAACTAGCCTCTTTTTTCTACAGGGAAGCTGTGGTAGTTTGTGTTAAGAATGTATCAGGGTTTGTATCTGTTGATAAGGACGGGAGATGGGTTTGTACTGGAGGCCATAAGACGGAGCGTCTCCCAGATCCTGTTAGTTGCAAATCCGTTCTTATTGCTTTTTTAGGTGTTACCGGATTTGACAATGCTAAACTACTTGATACTTGATTGATTACTCAACATGGAAAAACTTTTGTTCTCTATCATGGATTTTTCTATGATTTTTTGCTGGTCAAACATTACCTTAGATCTCATAGATTCTGTGAGAATCTTGCTTCTACACTTGCACGACTGCTTAGGCGGCCAACTCCAGCCATGTTCTTTTATATTGCGGGAAATTTTGAAGTGAATATTTCTAGGTGCCCATTCAGTAGTTAACGTTTTTAATAAGGCCCGTGCAATGATAATTATCTTTAGGTCCTTTATACATGCCGGTATTGCCTTCTTTTAGTTTTTACTAGTATTTACATGAGCTGTAGGATTTCTTCAGTGATGGTCTTCCTTAGAAGGGATGGTGCTATGTCATCTCGAGTTTATGCTTAAGGGCTTTAAGGTAAATCACTATCTAGAACTATCTGTTTCCTGTCTACATGGAGAATTTTCATGATTGTTGATCCACTCTCCCTGGAAGGATAGATGTCACTTGCTCAAGTTCCTCTGGGAGGAATGTTCTTCTGATACTGTTATCCCATACGAATCCCCTAGAAAAGTATCCTTGGTTCATCTTACAAAGTTTCAGCATTATCTACATAATTTTCTTTAGAGATTGCTTTGGAATCATGAATATACCCGTAAGACTATTACTGAGAAGATGAATTGCCACAGAGATGTTAAGCAGCATGACTTTTGCTGCTTGCTTGTTAGGAAAGTAAGGTCATCTATTTTTGAGGATATCTGTGAGATCAAGAGCTCACAAAGTTGTGAAGTGAGATTTTAATTTGCTTTGCATCATTTGTCTGATTTATAATATTCAGTTGAGAACAGTTCCATCAGATTCCACCTATTGCTTGGTTGATTGCTTGCATTAATTCTTTGCAAGTGCATACTGCATACAGCAACTACTACTACGCCTCAATCCCAAGCAAGTTGGGGCCAGTGATATGAATCCTAAATCTACGTCTTGTCAAGCAACTTGTCATCTTCTATTATTTATCATTGATCAGTGGAATTTGCTTCTTTACTGCTTATATCAAGATTTTAGTTTTGTGCCTTGTTATTATAAGTTTCTATATTTCAGGTAGCAGAAGCAAAACGATTAGTTCCTATTCTTGAATCCTACCTTGAACAAAGGGGCATTACCCTTCCTGAAGGATATTTGTCTTGCAAAGTCATATGTCCAAACCCCAATTTCCGGTATGCATTTTAATCATCTTCTGGTTATATATCATAGTAAATATTGGGTTTAAGCATGTATTCCACATAATTTCATCAAGCTATTCCTTCTAGACTTGGGGCTGGTTAACAGAAAACATAATGATGCTTTCTGCCAATGATTTTACTTGTTTCTAACCAACTCCTCTTTGAAGCTCGAGGAGCATCTTTTGGAAGCAAACTTTTGGAACTAATTAGAAATTAGATGATATGGATAATAACTCTTGAGATGTAGGATTTTAAAGGTTGAATTGAATGTATAGTTGTTCTGTTCCTAGGTGCTTAGCTCCATCCCTGCTCCATAGCTTAATATTACATTTTTTTAAACCAGGCTATAGCTTCCCGATCAATAGCTCGGTAAGGTAGCCACCTGCCCTAGTTCTAATGATTGATATAAAAGGTGGTAGAGCCTAGAGGGGCTGAGGGATGAAAAAGGTACATTACTAGCCGTCTTTAATCTGAATTGATAGAACTTGAGAAAATTAAATAAAATAAGTAAACAATTCACAATATACACTTGTCATGTAAAAAAAAAATGCACCAAATATAAACTATTGAAATTAACTTTCAAATCATTTATGCTATTCCAGTGTTATGTTTCTCCTGTGATCATTAGACTTGCATCTTGTGATTACTGTTAAAGCTTACTTCTATCTTGCAGTACCATTGTGTCAGACTCTTTTCCCTCTGAGGTCATAACGTATGATCAATGGATTCAACTAAAACCAGAAACGAACATGCTCTCTGGTTGGATTAAAGGTGCATTTCTTGGTGGGAAGAAGGAAATGCAGGAATCAATACATGAGAAGCTTAATCTTGTACTCAGCACAGCTCCAATGTGGGACAGGTCTCTTACATTGCATTCATCTTTATGTTGTTTTATGATTCTAATGTTTTCAAGAATTGGAATGAAACAGTCAGTTTGCCGTTATCACCAAGAATGTTGACCTATCTAATAGAACTTCAAAATTCATATGATTAATGTTGGGGACCGTCCTTTTAACAATGAAAAAGAAGAAGTTAGGGGACTTGCGAAAAAGTGTTTTTGGTTTTTTACTAATTCAGTGTTAGATCTTCAATGGACATAGAAGAATTGCATCAAGCAGTAGAGTGTTGGCTAATAAAGCCCGCCATTCCTGAGAAAGTGTGTGTGTGGTTTTTTTTTGGGTTTGGGTGTGTGTGTGTGTGTGGGGTGGGTGGGGGGGGTGGGGGTGGGCTATTTGTGTAAAACCAGTGATTTGCACATATCCTTGCAGTTTAAACTGAAGTAAAGCCTTTCCAACTCTAAGATTTTACTCTTAATTATTGTGAATATCTGATAAATGCAGGTTAGAGCTTAAAGGTAATAAATTTGTTCTTGGAGAGTTTCTGGAGTTCAAAGGGGACAATGAAGATATTCAGGCACTGGGAAACATCAGGAGATCAAAAGTTAGTAAAGTAACAATCCAGAAAACAAGCATGTTAGGTGTCGGTAAGGAAAATAATAATTGTGGTAGTTAGCAAATGCATTCACCTGATCGTACTTGGAGATAACCTTGTGATAATTTCTTCGATTATTTTACATTCTATATTCCTTGAATCTAAGAAATCTTTTGTTGCTTTGGGAGTTGCAGCGAGTTCCAAGCTCCAAGTTCTCTACCGTCCTCGAGATTATCGTGGTGAAGGGGCATCAGCTTCTGACTGGAAAGAAGTCACTGTCCATTCCAGGACAGAGATTAAAATTCTACCAAAAGGTTCAACTAAACCACGCAAATACAAGTTATCCTCGGTTATTTCCCTGTCATTAAGTGCCTGATCTGTCCTCGTGAAGTATATGGGCATTTGATCGTTGAGATGGAAGTGGTGTAATAAAAATGTATAACTAGGCTGAACCTCATTTTACCTCCAGAATTACTAAGCTGATGTGCATATCCCTTCAGGCTTCAGGAGCAGCAATTCCGGGTCAATGTCATACAGATAGGGTTCTCTTAGCTCTTTCCTTCGTAAAACATTGCCGACATAGAGCACTAGTAATGAGTAGAAAACATATTAGTAAATTCTGGTATATGATAGAGCAAATTGTCTGTAATGTTTTAAAGATTTAACTTATATACATTGAAAGCAAAGTATTTTTACACTGGTAGTGCCATATTGTAGTAGGTATTTGTCTTATTTTCCGGATCACTAATCGAACTTCTTATAGATGGTTCCCTTTGTTATCTTTAGGTGACTTGATATTATAAATTTGTTTTATACTATTAATGGTGTATAGAAGTTAAACTCATGTTTTAAGTGCCATTTTTAGCCGTGGACTAATTAATATACCGAGTGAGGCATAATTTCTTCTCTGGTTGATACTTAGATTGTCCTTGTACGCAAAAGATGCGCAAGATCAGATTGAGTGATACTTTTAGCAACTTGGCGATGCCAAACTACAAAGAAGATATATTTCTATATATATACGGTCACAGTTATCTCGGATTGCGTTCTAGAAAATGCAGCCTACTAGGGTAAGTCATCGCCAAATCTAATAAGGGGCTTTGTAAAACTCCAATCTAGTATTCATATTTGAGGGGAGAATTGTACTTTTATTTGTGATTTATTTTTTTCAAATGAACAATTTGAAGACCTATTGCTTCTAACAACGATTGCAGAGTTTATCATTCAAACCTAGGCATGCGATCAAGTAATGTTAGTAGTAATTGCAGCTATATTATAAAAAGTGGCATTAGGGACAAAACATCAATTCTAATCAATTTCATTCTATAGTAATTTGCAAGCGAAAAGGTACTAGCTATTGTTACATATATCGAGGCTTGCCTCTATGCAAAATGCTTCTGTTGGTCATTTAACATTTCTGTCATGCTGTATATGCAACTTTGTTGCAAGTCCAATTTGTAACAAACTTATGATGAGGTCTTGAACCTCAAAAATCTATCTAAATTTTGAGGGAGCTCTTCTCGTCTCCTTGGGGCAAAACAATACTCCTCAATCTTCCTCAATTAGTTTAGTAAGAGCCATGCTTTATACACAGTAACGGCATCAATCAATAGACCTGGACATCTGATCCAGTTTCAAATTCCAGCATCAACTTGTTTAGTTTCTGGTTGCTAATCCTTTGCTCATAGACCATATCATCCTCCAAACTGCAGTTTATACACAAATGATAAATCCAAAAGGACAACGAACTCGAGTGTGGTTACTACAAATGAAGAAGATGATAGAATTTACCTTTCTGTTTTTGATGAAGCTGAAGGAGGCAGAAGCATATTGGCTAGAGTTGTAGCGTCTTTACTGGAGTTTATGACTCTGTTGAAGCATAAGTATCGTCCGTAAGAGGAAACATCCTCAAACACACACATATGAGCATCTACCAAGAACTTGAGATCCACTGCAACAAACACACCACCTTCATACATTTCAGCTGCTCCCTTCAAGTAAGGTTCTCTGATATTGAGATCTGGATGAATTAACAACCCTCCGTTTATGGAAACCATGCTTACTCCTCTGTCCATTGCCAATGCCCATGCTGCTTTCTCTGCTTGTGTCTTTGATAGCCCGTGCCATAACTGCCAACCAATTCATGTTAGACTTTGGTAGTGTTTGAGTAGGTCAAACTAACTTATGAGCACTTTTTAACCTTTTTATGTGTATGGTGAACGCCAAAAGTACTGATAATAACGTCAAGTGTGTGCAAGCAAAATCAGCCAAAAGTCATAAGTCAAGCTTATAAGCTTCTTTTTTTTGCCAAAATTTTTGCTATTTTATCCGTTATACTTGTTGCAACTTAAAACAAAACCCTTATCTCCCTCCCTATTCCATTTTCGTCATACGTCCTTTTTTTCAATTATCAGCTTCGGCACTTCTATTCACATATGTAATTGCTTATTTGTAAAATCAGTTTCATCATATAATGCTTACTCCCCTAGGCTCTTTCACAGCTTGTTGTTGCCAAATCGTGGAGGATTGAATAGGGAAATTACCTTGTATTTTTTGCAAAAGCTGATGTCGGTCCAATCTCTTTCGTCGACGCAAGAATGAGAATGGGGAGAGTCATGTTGGTCCCTCTTCCTTGTGCCCCATAACACAGCTGTGGCAGAGGATGTAAAGACTACCTTGTTTAGGGTATCTGTTTGTGCACAGGCTTCCATCACATTGTGAGCTGCTCTCACTTCCATTTCTCCCATCAATTCCTGCAACATAACACTTTTAGTTGGCACATTCACTTCAATGTAAAAAAAAAAAAGCAGGAGAATGAAAGGAGTAAAATTGAGTAATGAGAAAATTCTTGTTCCAAATACAATAATGGAAAACAAGTACAGTAACAACAACAACAACAGACCCACTATATTCCCACAGGTGGGGTCTGGGGAGGGTAGTCAGGGGCGGCCTCACCCTAAAGCAAGTGAGGCCCCAAAAATTTAAGGACTCCAAAATTACTATTTATCTATATATAATAGTATATTATTTATATAATTATCTCTTATTATTGATAAATTTATTTCTTTATTATCATATTAATTTTTAATAACTCGATTTCTTCCTCTAATTAATATAACTAAAATAGTTTTCTGTCAATCTTATTTTACTTTTTTACTTAATTATATTTCTCTATTCATTAGTTGGTCACATAACTATATCTAATAATCTAACTTATTATTTATTTTCCTTACATAAATTATACTCTCTTCGTCCCAATTTATATGAAAGTGTTTGTCTGGACATGAAGTTTATGAAATAAAGGAAGGCTTTTGAAACTTGTAATTTTAAATAAATCATAGATATTTGTGGGCTAGAAATCATCTCATTAATGGTAAAAAGAAAAATCTAAAGTTGAATTGTTACCAAATATAGAAAGGGACTTACTAAAAAAAAGGAGTCACTTAAGTTGGGACGGAGTAAGTATATTTTCTACGTTCTCCCATTTCAGTTGTGATGCAATCAACGTTACATTTATTTAATTTTCTGTACTTTATAAAACTAAGTTCTCATTTTTTTTTAATTCCACATCCTCACTTGTCTAATTTTTTAAAAAACGATGTTCAATATATATATATATATATATATATATATATATATATATATATATATATATATATATATATATATATATATATATATGTGTGTGTGTATTATTAAGGCTTTGCTTTAGGTCTCGGATGATATTGGGCCGCCCCTGAGAGTAGTGTGTATGTAGAGCTTACCCCTACCTAGTGAAGGTAGAGAGTTTGTTTCTAATAGATATAGAAAACAAGTACAGTAATTGTGGAATAACTCACGTCGTAGGTAGGATAATCGGTGGGAGGCTCGAAAGAGTAAAAGAGGCCACAACAGCCTTTGAGAGTGTCCACTATGCTGTGATAATCTAAGGGATCAGCATGAAAACATATCAACTTCTTGCTTTTGCTTTCGTCCACATTTCCACCAGCATATTTCCTCTTAAAACGCTGCATTTCATCTGTCCAAATTGAAAATTCAGGATCAGGCTTTCAATTACTGTAATAATAATATCATTAGTATACTATCTTGAATTAGAGGAGACAAAATGTCCCCTATTTATGACGGTGAAACTCAACAATAATTGTTTTCTTGAATGGACTAATAAGAAAATAATGTTAAACCAAGTGGAACAGATGGAGTACTTCACAAATGGACAAGGAAAAAAAAAGTATTATAATAAAGCCAACTATAGTTTGCAAATCCAGTCTTGATCACTTTAACAGCTTTTTTGCTTAACCTTCACCTCTTCCCATCACACAGCTCATCCCACTCCAAAAAAAAAAAAAAAAAAATTAGGGTGTGAATTTAAATTGGAAACGGCTACACCCCTTTTTTTGTTTTAGTGATATCCTATTCTACTTCAATGTAAATCCTCTTAAAATTTTAACTGAACTCTTCTGCCAAATTTTCCCATTAGTATTAATAAGAGAAGAAACAAACCATGGTTTTGAAAAGCGGCGTGGACAGTGTAACCTCTGAGCAAGAGACGGTGTACGAGTGTGGATCCAAGCTGACCAGCTGCATCCATTACACAAACTTTCTTTGAACAAAACATTGAATCCTGCTCATTATACAAGTCTTGTGCAATAGTCATGACTCCCCCCGGCCAAATAAGAAGCAACCCCTTTTTCTCCTTTAAAATGTCAAGGCGGACTGGACAAATTGAAAAAGCAAAAGCTAGTAATAATAGGATAAGAAAAAGTGAGATGGTATTTAAAGAAGAAGGAAACTAAATCATTAAAAGAGTGTGTGGTTAAGTATATGGTTGGCAAACGAAGTAGTAGTAGTTAGATACAGCCTATACCAAACTAGTGAGGAAAAAAATGCTCTCTTGTATCGCGAAATCTGCATTAAATTCGTCATCTTTGTGGGCTCTCTTTATGTGTACAACACAAGAACTTACCTAACTGTCAATGAGCAGACGACAGAAAGACACACAAAGAAATGGGAATAAGCTGGGGCTACTTTTTAAAATCATGTGGCTCAAAATTCAATTTACAGATTTCCAAATTCTTTGCTGTTCACACGCTAAACATTTAATGTGATAGCCTAATTTAGTCGAAACGTAGAAAGGGAGAAAACTTAAATACTTGATATAACATGTTAATTTCTCAGAAATTAGTTGAGTGTTGTTGTCTGCCCTCTTTAATTTGGCTGCATTATTTATTGATCTCAAGGGCTATGCGAGCTGGCATAACCTCAGAGAAATTTATTCAAAAGTTTATTAATTGTTATTTTTCTGTTTTGTTTTTAATATAGTAAATAGTTATTAAAAGTTGAACTTGGATATGGTTGGTGTAAATGCCGGCCACCCTTGCTAATCACACACAGACTGTTCTTCTTGTTCATCTCTCTTGCGACTCTTAAACTGGTCCAACTTTTGGTGGGAAGACACGTTTTTATGTGACTTTATATTTAGGCGAATTCAAGATTTAAATTTTATGTGTTTAATATATAAGATTTTTGGCATTGAACCCATTATATTTTTAAAATTATGGGTTCATATCTACTATTTTTTGCAAATTCAATAAATTTTTACTTATAAATTATATTATGCGTCGAAAGTTATCGGTTCAATTGAAATTACTTTAACACTTCATCCACCACTGACTCAAAACTTAGGCAGCTGCATTGGTCGATTTGAGGGGCACAACTTGACATTTAGTGTAATACTTGGATTGACTCATATTCCAATATTTGCTTAAATTTTAATTTGATAGTGGTGCCCCCGTCACTTTTAAATCCTGGGTCCGGGTCTGCATATATATTTGATTTTTCATTGTTTGATGTTCTAGATCATATTCGGATAGAGAATAAGGCACGACTCTTGAAAGTAAGAAAGGTGGGAACATGCCTCACGTAAAGAGACTTTCCAACGTGTCATTATTGGGAATAAAGAGAGACTAGTTTTTTTAGAGTTTAATTATATTCACTAAATAGTACGTATAATTTTTAAACAATCAGGTTAAAATAACCTACAGCAACTGATAACTTTACGCCTAATTTAGTAATATAGAAAATAAGTTGGAGTCTAGGATAATATTTTTTTAATTGTCTGAGATCTGGGATTTGGAATACAGGGAAAATATGCCTAATTATGATCCTTTTTTTAATCCTTATACTCCACAATTTTTCGTAAAGAGCAACTGCAGATAATATACGCTCGGATTTTAAGCCAAACAATAAGGAGATCCACGTTTTGAGCTCATACATCGATGTCGACAATTCAGATCTTTATATTCCAGCTCTCAGATTGTTTAATAGAGCAGAAAACTTGACAAAATTCTACTGTATTTGATTCAACCAGATGAGACATTGAAATTATTGCACATAGCGTTTCTGTTAAAGTTATCACATGCAATAAGATAAAGAGAGGTTACCTTTACGGTAAATGGATGTTTGACTTTGACTATTGAAGAATTCAATACCTGAGAAGAGAGATTAGTCTGTTCACTTTCAGGACACAACTTTCACCCAGAGTTCATGGGAAAAATCTATAGCAAGGACAATTTCTATGCAGATATTGTGTCGTGCGAGTGGAATAGAACTAACAAATTTGATGTCCTTGGACATATTCAGGTTACAGACTAAGATAATAAATATGTTTCTTATAAAGTTACAAAGAAAACTCAGTTTAAAATTGAAATATCAATAAATAACCTGAAAATACTGGAGAGGGGTCAAGGTAACTTCCACTCCAGTGTCCAAAATTTTCCTTTGCAGTGCAAAATCTATACACTAGTTAAAAATTGCTGATGTATTCTATGGCTATCATACAAAATCTTTTGGTGGGAGAGGAAAAGACCTTCCTGGCAAAGAGATTTCCGCACTTTGCAGGTGCAACCCCTTTCGATGAAGATCAGCAACACCAAGGCTCAACCCCTTTCAATCATCAAGCTCAACAAAGGGAAGCAACTCGATTAGTTCGTCAGAATTGCAACATCTTATGCCACTGAAGCTACACTGAATCGAAAGTGTCAGTCACCCCCTTCACTTTCTTACTAGTGGCATCTCTTGATTTGTTTTTTCGCTTTTTTGAAGATTTTTTTTCTTTCATTTCTTTGTGCTGCTGCTCTTGCTCCATTGAATCAATCTCACTTAACTGCTCGCCCTCTGCACCAAAAGAAAGTTTGGCATCCTTGTCCTCTGATTTCCCCTCATTATCTTCTGGCTCAATGACCGACATTCCAGTTAAAGTAAAGTCAAACAGGAACGTGCTTCTTTCTAATCTATCTACTCTGTTGAAATGCCTCTGAGAATAAGAAATAAGACCTTCAAGCAGTTCTCCAATACCCTTAATCTGTATAATGAGAAGGAAAACGGTAAGATCTCTCAAGGAAGCACTAGATAAGTAAAACTAGTTCCAAATAGAGCAAAACAGATAAAAGTGGTGCCTAGAGCACAGCATAGCGTTACAGAGTAGCACCAAGAGATTGACGCTAGACATGCTAAAGTCTAATGTATGTCTAATCAAGCAAGTATATCAAGTAGCCAATCAACTAAATGAACTTTCTTGCTATAAAGAAAAAATTCGAGCACTGAAAAGACTAATACACCAAGCTAATATATGCAATCATTTTCTTGATAGATATTATAGCATGTGATATAATAACAATTTGAAGGCTCGTTGAAGCAATGGAGAAACATTTCTGGAGGTCTCACCGCCCAGTTAGTGGACTTCGCTGGCATGGTAAATCTTCTGGAATATGTATCAATTTTAACAATTTATTTTTCTACGTTTGTGACCAAACTTTCCATGTACATTTAAGGGGAAGACACAATGGTACCTCAAGAATCTCGGCAGGTGAGAGAACACTGAATGCCCGGAAAAGAACAGATTGTGCAATATGACAAAACTTTGGCTTCGTGTTCCAATCCAGGACATATTCCAAAAGCAGGCGACGCTCTTCCTTAGCAAGAGCCTTTACTGCTTTTCCTATCTGATCTTGCGAATCGCTCTTCCTGCCAAGAGCTAGATGTTAGATGAAAGTCATGGTACAATAGCATTCGCACCATCAATAACCAAAAAGGGAACACAAAAATAGAGCCATCACTAAGAGAAAAGGTAAAAAATGGAGAGGTCAAGACTACCTGCAGAGGTCGCCAAATAACTCTAGAAGTTTATGTGGTCTGTGAAGCTCAAATGCAATCTGAATTGCTCTCGTGTATTCAGCATCTATTAAAGCATTTTCTAGCTCTTGACCCCTTAGAATGCCTTCCTCCTGCATGAGCAACATATTGATATCATCACATGAAGTTCTGTAGTAATTTTTCAGACACAACCACATCAGAAACAGACCGGATCTTCTTCTCCCTTCGTATAATATAGTAATAAACACAAATAAACTAACAGCTCATAGCAACTAATTAACTAACTCAATTATATTAATATGACTGTAAAATCATAGGCATCCTGACTTGTTCACAGAAGTAGTTCGCAAAAATCTCTCAAAAGTTTTAAAAGACAGAAGAATAGTAAAAGGTTATACTGTTAGTCTGATAAAATTAACTGGAAGTACTCCTTGACTCAATTACGAAGCTCGGGAGAAAGCAGCATTCTTCAAGAATTGCTCTAGACATTTGGGAAACAAAAGTCCAACGTGATCAAGCCATCAGGACCTCACTGGGGCATAAAGACGCCCATTAACAAAGTTTCTTCCACAGAAACTATGCCTTGGCAGAATTATTTTTCATCAACACCCAACAATGTTGTTCGATGAATATCACTTCAAGAGAAAATTGATATGATTACTTACTTCTTTACGAAAAGCTTCCTCTTTATCAGAAGCTGTTGAGTCATGCCACAAATTGATCACCGCATCACCACCGCCAGTTGCAAGCATTTCTGTTTTCTTACCAACAGCCAGGGCCCAAATCTGGATAGCAAGTTAAAGAGAAAACAAGATATTACCAATCCCATCTGCGTGGCAAATATCCGAGAAGAAAATGAACGAGTATCATTTTGTAAGAAAACAGTAAAATTGTCAGCAACTTTACAATGTATAAAACTACTGAACTAGCTAGCTTCGCTAACCTATCATTGTAAAGATGGTGCAAACCAGAAGCAAGACGAAATTATTCGGTCAAATAGCCAACAATCTCCCAATAGAGAGATTTTACAATCACATTCAAAGACCTAATAACATGCGGTACCAGAACGCAGCAACAAATAAAGTAATTTCATGCAGAGTACACATGAACATGCCAGAATATGCCAAGTCCATAAGAGCTCTACTTGAGAATGAATATTCATGCTTTCTTAAGGTTTCCTCAGAGCTTCTCGTCCCAATCGTCCGCGTCATTCAAATTTCTGTACCATTTTAAACTGCAGGTAATAGAAACTGGAGAGTCACTTCGTCAATCAACAGGCCAGGACCCAAACTTTGCTCCTCAGTTGCAATGAAAATGTCAAATTCAAACGACAGTTGGAAAAAAGCATTCATCGAATCTTTGGTCAATCACTCAAATATTGATATATAAATGGCCAATGGCACTGGTCAAAAACCAAATTAACTGCGCAGGTTTATACTCATTAATTCAGAACAATTGGATATTCCAAGGTGGAGATAATGTAATGCTCTTTTTCAAGTGAATGGACATAAATAAATAACATAAAAATTTGAGCACCTTATCCTCATGTTGGTCATATGTGGCAATACACTCATTTGTCTTTACTGTCCACAGCTTCACCAAACCATCAGCACCTGGAGAGATGGTCATACTTTTTAGCAAAAGTAGGCGATGAGAAACAGACATATCAACACTTAAATAAAGCTACAATGGCTTCCAGAATGTCATATTACCACAAGAAACAAACTGGGTGCCACGGGTAAGAAATGTTGCTCTTAAGACACTTGATGTATGCCCTTCAAATGTTTTCAAACATGATCCGTCAGATATTGCCCATATCTTTATCGTCTTGTCTCCAGAAGCTGTTATCACACAATGATCAACTGGAGAAAACTCAACAGACCATATCCCCCTTTTATGCCCTTTCAGTGTAACCACTGATACAAGGTCTGGAAGTCTCCATATGCAAGCAGTGCGATCCTAGTAATATGAGGAGATGCGATGAAAGCTTTAGAAAATATAAAAGAAGCATGAGATGATAATATGTCTCCTGCGGCAGATTTTTTTATGCCACGATTTAATCAGATGTCCCAATCTTACAAACCTGGGAACCACTGCAAACAAGACTGTCATTTGGTGCTACTGCCAAAGAGTTAATATCCTTGTCATGTGCTGCTACAACTGCTTTTGCTTTCAAAGTTGGGACTTCTTCATTGTTGTCAGAGACACCATCAAAATACCATACCTTTAGTGTACGGTCACTGGAAAGAACGTAGAAAGATCAAAGATATAATTTCTAGAAGATATGATTAGGAACACTTTAGATCATTTGGCTTCAACAATCAACATCTTGTAACAGATATTGAAGCCTAAAAAGATGACGTACACGGTCTAAGACTAAAAGAAGATGGTATGCAGATACAGGACAATGAATGTTTATTTGCATTCAACCAGTAAAAAAGAATATCAACTCAGGTCAACAATGCTGTAAGCAAACTCGACTCAGTGCTAAATCCTCATGACAGGTACATACTTCAAATATCAAGGAAGCAGAAGCATCACAGTGATATAACTAGATTAAAAAGGTTGAGCACTATAATTCAGAAAGAGAATTATCGCTGACGCATCAAAGAGTTAAATCCACTCACTCAAGAGCCAAATGACACAGATCTGAAAAATGTCACTTTACATCATGCATGCTCACACCAGCAAAAACATTTTTAGGAGATAAACAGCCACACTCACCAGTATTCTTTTGGGGTCTTGTTCTTTGTATAACACAATACTTTTAATTCTTATAAAAGAGTTCTACTAAAGGACGGTCATGGCAAAGACTTGATTATCAACTAATTCTAAAAGCAAGATATTTACAATTGTGCCTTTATGAATTCCTACTTATGAGCTAAAATTCGACATTGAAGCTAAAAATAGATTTCTAGGCCACATAATTTTGATTCCTGAAAAGTTAATTTGGACAGATCCTGTTCTCAATACAAATTTAGAGAAGAAGGGTATGCCCACTACAGCGTTCAGGGATAATCATTTACCTACTACCACTCACAAAGAAGTTCCGCTGTTTCTTTGATAAAACAACAGCTCCGACAGCTCCCATGTGACCTATGCCAACTCCAACACAAGCCTTGCTCTGGCAATCCCATAACCTAACCTATTGAAACAGTAGAATCAGAAGCAGAAAAAATCGGTACTAATCTTGCATAGCAAAGTACAATCTTGGTAACCAGGCAGATAAAGATTAAAAGCGTACATCAAATGCTGCATGTGTCTAAAGAGCAGAAAGAGATAGGACAGACTTACGGAGTTGTCCTTACTCCCAGTCACAATAAGTGTTCTTCCAGAACTTGATACACAGGTATCAAGGCACAAAATAACATCAGTATGCCCAGCCAACACGTAAGAGCATGACATTGATGTAAGATCATACACTCGCACCTGTATATATGAAATGTTTTAGAACCTGAGAAAAGAGTCAAATTAAACTGTGATGTGATGACTGCTTTATCAAAAGTAAATTCCAACTATTACTTTGATACATGCACCAGTATTACAGCCTAAAAATCAATTTCTTAATCCTTGTGCCACATAAAATAAAAAGAAATAGAAAGGAGTACTAGACTTGTATCAGTGTATGCTATCTTTCTAGTCAGATAAGAGGCTTGTAATAAGACAAAGAACGATTTGGACTATTCGAATTAGGACACTGTATGTTACATGAAAGAATCTACGCAATTCGTATTCATTCATATTCTTCAAAATGTATATAATGGTAAGAACAAAATTTAAAGTAGAACATTTTGACGGGTCTTTTCTCACTGGTTCGTTTTGATAAATGATAAATGTTCACAGGTTCAGTAAATATGTTGGAAATGGAGGCCAAGGCAACTTCTGAATAAAAATGCAAAATTTTAACCAAAAATGGCAGGCAAACAGTAATATCTCTTCTACGCCATTTTTCTCTTCAGCATATAAAATGCACATCAGTTATGAAACAACAAATGACAATGGAGCAGATAGCAATATCCTCAACATGGGCCCAATAAAGGCTAGAGGCCCCTTAACCAACCAAAAAGTACTGCTAAACAATTGATAATAAACCCGGTGTACATAATTCCTGTAATTCTCAAATAAGATATCACCATAACATGGTTTTGATAGCTAATAGCCAAATTCGATTAAACAATTTTCTCCTCTCACAAGTCATGAAATTATAATTTTGGAAAAAGATATTCAAGGATGTCAAATGCTGAAGAGCAACTTCAAGATGGGCCACAAAAACCTTACAACTATGTGCAGTATTCTATACATTATTCAATAATTTAAACCCAGGAAAGCATTGCAGAACTGACCTGCTCTACGCTTGTTGAAACAGCAAGGAACTGTTCCTCGTCACCCAAAAATTTCATATCTGCAATCTCTTCATTGTATCCAACAAACCTCTTCCTAAGAACTACATTCAGACTACCTTCAGATTCCTCCGGATAATAAAGAAAAAACTGCTGGTCAGCTGTAACACAAAGCAACTCCTGACTTGCAGGCAAAATCATAGCAGAAGTAAAGCCTCTCTTCGAATCTTCGTTGTCAGAGCTTACGGCAATATCAGAGGATTTCTGCTCAAAAAGGCACAGTGCCCTGTTGCAAAAGAAAATTAAACAATTTAATAATCCAATAGAACTGCAGGAATCACATGACTGAAATGTCTATTATAATCAAGAGAAATCAACAATAAAAGAGAACACTTAGAAACAATTTGTGCAACCAAAGAGCTGAATTGCTGTATCTTTCAAGTTTCGACTGCCTTGAATGCTAGAGCAGGATCTATAATACTTTTTGTTTTTATAACTGTCGGAAAATATAACAATGTTAGTTCCAACATAACTGCAGGACTCACATGAGTGAAATGGCTACCATAATCAAGCAAAATCAACAATGAAAGAGAACACTTAGAAACAATAGATGCAACTAAAGAGCTGAATTGTTGTATCTTTCAAGTTTCGACTGCTTTGAATGCTAGATCCTTTTTAGAACTTTAAGTGATTGACACGTACCTATCAGAACTCCATATCCGTACTAATCCCCGTTCACCGACAGTGATGAAATTAATTGATGGTACATCGTTTCTCTTCTTTGTCTGTGGATGTGTCAATGAAGCCAGGCATGCAGCAAAAGGAGATTCTGGACCAATTATACACAGGGCTTCAAGTGACTCAAACATTGGTATGGTGGTCATGCAGCCATAATCATGTAAGTTCCACAAATTTACAACCTGTCATTAATCTTAGTATCAGATAGTGCTTCAACTGGCACTCAAGATGTCCTCGTGAAGAAGAATCAGAAAAAAAGAGCACTTCTAAGCTGATGACTTGAAACAAAAACATTTGATAAGTAATATGCATGGCTGAAAGTCTCATTAGCATGTATATAGGTCATCTAACAACTCTATGACACGATATTCTTTAATATTTTCTTGTACGGCAAATAGAAAGATTTGTGCCAAGCATGGTAAAGTGTAAAAAAATTACCCGGTCCTCAACAAGGCCAGGATATAGTAATGGTTAAAGTAGCAGCCATTCCAGAATAGGGGCATTGACTTCAAATCTCCCTCTGAATAAAATTTTATTAAGCATACCTTCACATGTAACTGTTCTCCCAAACCAAAAGGAAAAAGGAGTTTAATTCATTGCTAGGAGTATGTTCATGCCTTATCTTCTGAAAGGTGACCTTCCCTTTGTTGATAACTTAATATCAATCTGGAAACAAAGATTTCTCTTTTTCGGGAAAGAGACTTCTGTCAGGACAGTTACTGGCTTATAGATTGATGCACGCTATTACTTTCTGTTTAGATTCTTGGATTCATCTTTTAAAGGCCACAAGATGGGTAAAGCTCCTTCTAATCCTCATTACTTTATTTATGACCTTAGCAACAATTAGTTTTTTCTCAACCTACCCCACTAAAATATAAAGTGGGAGAAAAAGATAAAGTAAAAAGGAGAACATGCCTTGTCTCTCCCTGCGCTAAGCAGAGTCCATCCGTCTTTAGATATTGCCATGGAAGTGATAGCTGATTGATGTTTCTCTAGTGTTGACAGACATTTCTTCCTCGTCAGATCCCAGACCCTTATGGAAGCATCATCGCCACCAGAGAACAGCTATAGACAAATACAAAAAGCTGAGCCAATTAGTTCAATAAGAAGAGGCCCAATCCTCTATACAAATAGGGACCTCATGACACCAAAAAGAAATTAGAAACAAAAGACTATTTTGCAATTTTACAGAATCTTGTTCCACACCTTCAAAAGTCCTTCTATTCCTCTCTTTCCAAATAACCCAGAGATTAAAAGGGTAGAATTTAGCATGTCCCCCACAACATAACTAGAAGAAACTTATATTAGCAAGTATGGGGAAGAAGAAGCACAAAAACTCATTAAAAACATAAAAAGGCTTACTTGATAGCTAGCTATTGTAAAGAGGGGGTAGGTAGTAGCAATAATTTGTTGAAACAAAACTTTACTAGCTCAAAAAAATGGGAGGATTTTTATTTGTTGTTTCAAAAACAAAAATGAAGGTTTTACTGATACAAAAAAGGGGAAGGTTTTTTACGACTTTCCTTTTTCATCTTTAAATTCTAACACCTAACCAAAAATGCAGTTTGCTTCACTTCTACATGATATAGCAAGAGTCACCAGACTGCATAATGATTGCCTAACCAAAATGCAGTTTGCTGCACTTCCACATGATATAGCAAGAGTCACCAGACTGCATAATGATTGCCTATTCAGTCTTGAAAGTTCGAATATCATAAAAACCTCTACTAGACAAAAGCCTTGCCTGAGATGGACTTGTTAAAGAGTCACCATTCCCAGGAAACAGGGTGAGAGACCATTAGAAAATCATGAAAAAATTGGATATGCTTAAACAACAACTACTACTACTACAAATACTCAATCTCAATTGAAGTCGAATATATGAATCCTTTATATCCATTCTTATTGTGAGGGTTTATCATCATTCGACTAGTTTTTCACTGGTTGTTGACCCTCCGCAGTCTCCAACCCTCATCCTTTATCCAGGTTTAGGACCGGCAAGGTAAAATTCACATAGGATGATGAAGCGCAGTGGACGTTCGAATCAAATTAAAAAAAATTGAAAGATAATGACACAAAACTAAAACCTAGGAGAATGATATCTTGTTTGGCCAAGCTTCTCAAGAGGCCAAAAGTGCTTCTTTTTTTTCTCAAAAGCACTTATTTTTCCTAACTTGAGGTGTTTGGCCAAGCTTTTTTGGGGAAAAAAAGTACTTTTGGGAAGAAGCAGAAGCAGTTTCTGAGAAAGTGAAAAAAGTAACTTCTTCCCAAAAGTAGAAGCAGAAGCAGTTTTGACTTTTCTTCTTACCAAAAATACCCTTAACAAAATATAGTATATACCAAAATAACCGTTAAACCTAATACTTAGGATATTAATGTATATATATTTCTTATTATTTTTAGGATAGCTTTCTAATATACAGTGACTTTAGGGGTGAATGCTTTTATATTTGTTGAATGATTTTTAATATATTTAACTTATATTAAAAGAATTAAGTACTTTAAAATTTTATTTTCATATTTTACTTAAATAAAATGAAAAGATTTAATTATTGTCTGTAATAACAAATTTTTAAGATTATTTATTTACTTATAATATTAACTATTAAGTAAATCTATTCATGTACTTATTCGTAATTTAATACTTTTTCTGAAAAGCTTGGCCAAACACAAATTATTGCTCAAAAGTGCTTTTCAGAGTAGGGGTGGGTGTTCGGTATTTCGGTACGGTATTTGAAAATTTCGGTTCGGTATTTTGGTATTCAGTATATCAATTGTGAATACCAAATACCGTACCAAAATAATTCGGTACGGTTCGGTATTTTGTTGTTTGGTTCGGTACGGTATCGTACCATATCTTTGTTAACTAAACAGTGCTAAGCTAATTCATTAAAAATTCCTAATTACGTGATAATGAGTATAACAACAACAAAATGTGAGCAGTACCTTCACTTCTTCTATTAATTTCTAATAGAAATCACTACATGAGCGTAACAATAGAATGTGAGTAGTTTTTCTTAATTTCTTTACTTCTAATAATTTATACTAGAAATCACATCATTAGAAAATTTCTAATAAAGTGATAAATGAGCATAACAGCAACAGATGTGAGAAGTTCCTTTACTTTTCTAATAATTTCTAATGTTAGGTTGGGGAGTTGGGCTTAGTTTCGGTGGGTTACAGGCTAAGGGTAAGAACTAACAAGTTAGAAATGTTGGGCTGAAAATTGATAACTTGGGCTGGCAGTGAAGGAAGGTGTACTTAAATAATTCGATATTTCGGTATACCGAAATATCCAAACTTCAATACCGAGGACCGTACCGAAATACTGAAAATCTTATACCGAAGTAGGACCGAAATACCGAATAAACCGATACCGAAATACCGAATTAATTCGGTCCGGTTCGGAATTCGGTTTTTCGGATTTTATGCCCACCCCTATTTCAGAGTGATTAGCCAAACACAAATTGCTTCTCTCCAAAAGTACTTTTGAAAAAACACTTTTGAAAAAAGCACTTCTCAAAATAAGCTGATTTCTCCAACTTGGCCAAACAGGCTATGAATCAGCTTTCTTGGTGTCCAATTTGTAATGTAAAAAATGACTATTCCAGTGACAATGGGATTATAATATTTTGCATTTGATTCTTTCATTTGGTGCGATACTCTAAAATACACTAAAATTAAATAAAAGATGCTTGGAGCCATACGGGATACTTATACACATGCATATTGGCAATGCACCTGTAGCCGAATCCATATAACACATAAATGCTTCCTGTCCTCAAATATGTTCAAAGGAAAACACAAAAAGAAATCATTCAAAACAAATTGGAACACGAAAATCCCAATGGACCAAGAAATTGACAAATGTGCCCTGCTTTCTATAAACAGTTAGCTGAAAGAAACAAGGCAATTCGTTTACATCTTTAATGTGACAAGGAAGCAAGCCACTAACTATAACAATCATAAAATCTCACCAGCAGCCGATTCGGGTCAGGATGAAACATAATGCTGGTGACAACCCCTTTGTGACCTTTGAAATAATGAGTGCAAAAGCCTCCATCGACGTCCCACACGAGAACTTTCCTGTCAGCCCCAGCTGTTGCCAGCAATCCACCTGATGCATCACAAGCCATCCCCATCACAGGTCCTTCATGCCCCTGTAAAAGTAAGTTGTCAATGTTCAAGTTCCAAAAGAGCACCAAATTCTCTGCTAGCTATCCCACCTATAAAGGAACAACATAAAAACTTTTTTATGACGGCGGTATCCATGCCAGCTTGTGCACACCTCGACTATTCCACCTAGGTACCTCCTACCAGCACGGGCACCTACTACCTCCTAAGGTACCGGCTACCTCCAACCAACCTCCTAAGGTACCGGCTACCTCCAACCAACACGGGTACCTACTACCTCCAACCAACACAGGTATCTGCTACCTTCAACCAGCACGAGTACCTACAATCTGCTACCAGCACGGGTACCTACTACCTCCTACCAACACGCGTACTTGCTACCTGCTACCAGCACGGGTACCTATTACCTCCTACCAGCACGGATACCTGCTACCTCCTACTGTCACGGGTAACTTGATACCTCCTACCAGCACGAGTAACTCCACCCGCCAAAACTTAGGCAGTTCGGAACTACAATAAAAACCCACTCAATCCCTATGATTCTGTTATAGCACTAAAGCACGCTTCATTCCACTACTAACAACAACAACAAACCCAGTATAACCGCACATAGTGGGGTCTGGGAAGGGTAGTGTGTACGCAGCCTTACCCCTACCTTGTTGAGATAGAGATTTTGTTTCCAATAGACCCCGGCTCATACCACTACTAAATAACTTGTATTTTAACACGTAAAACTAAAAATTAAAGATTTTTACCTTCCAGGAGCGTAGGCATTGGAGGGTGGAAAGGTCCCAAACCCTAATCTGTCGGCTATGACTAGCAGAAAAGAGGAAATTATTATTAGGGCTTAGAGCAAGGGCTGTCACTGGCTCAGAATCACCCTCTATGGTCGATTTTATTGAAGCGTTTGATAAATCGACTATCTTTATTGTGTCATTGCAAGCACATATGAGAAACGAGTTATCCGAAGCTACGGCGTAAGGCCCGCCTGTGTAGAATTGCTGCAGAGACTGCACACACTTGTAACTTTTCTTCAATGCCGCTGACGCCATTTTAGTCTCTTCCTAGGGTTTAAGCAGTGAAATTCAGAAGCGACTACAATTTGTAAAATTATCAGAGGATGAGACTACAAAGAATTTTGCGCCAGTTCACTGAAGGAGGATTGGGGGCGGAGCAGGGACAGGGTTTAGGGTTTTACAACGTTTACTTTTTTTTGTTTTTTATTCTTTTCCTTAAACCCTTCAATTGAAAATAAGAAAACATTACTACGTATTAGTATTTTTTTGGTCGGAAGTTTGTACAATTTCCAATCATTTGCTTTTCTCTTTTTCTCAAGGAATAAAAAGTAGGGTAAAATACAATTGTCTATTCTTCTTTTCTTTACTTTGGTGCTTTTCTTCCCGAAGCGAATTTATTTACCCTATTCTGGATCGGGCCGTACGACCTCGGTATGATCGTGCGTTATATCTCTAGCAGTCCAAATAATCACGAGATTTTCCTTCCACTGATGCCCGGCATTTATTATGGTGTTCCTTATTCGTTGGTTTCTGGCACTTAATATATCTGAGTTGTTGAGATAGAACGCGAGGTTGAGAAGTTTATATCTTTAAAAAAAAATTGAAAGATTATGTAACTTACAGTTTTATCCCATTATTAATGTTGTGCTTCATATCTGCTTATGATTTATCATATTGCTTTGTTGGACCTCTAGTAAGTGTCGATGTCGACCCATCGTCACTAATTCTCCGGGGTTAGGCTATATACTTACTGGGTACGCGTTGATTTACGTACTCATGCTATACTTCTGCACTAAATGTGCAAGATCTGACAGGTTCAATTGGTGGTCATCTTGGCGCGTAGGCGCAACTGCTGAGGAGACTTTATGGCGAGCTGCATTCCAGGCTACGTATCGCAACCCACAGAGTCTCCACCGTATTATTTACTTTATCCTGTCTTATTTACATTCCGTACATATGTTGTATTATTATTGTATTCTTTAGTAAATGCTCATGCACTTGTGACACCGATTTTTGGGGCGTTCTAGAATTTGTTTATGATTTTGCTTACCATTGAGACATTTCTACTTTATACTTTACTTAAATCATACGTATATATGATTTTTGATGCACCGATCTCTTTATCTAATAAGATTCAAGATTTAAAAAATATTAAAATGAACAATTAAGTTGGTAGTTCACCGTTAGCTTGCCTAACGGCGACGTTGGGCATCATCACGACCTATAGTGGATCTTGGATCAGTGACAATTTTGCTACTTCGAGTTCATGCACAATTCAAGACTACTGCCGCAGAAATATCAAGAGAGGATAAAATGTCGTTTTTGGTTCGAATATTAAACCTTTTACAGAATCAAAGTTCTTTAAAAAGAGTTTTACTTTAAATACTTTAAATCTTCAAAAGTTATGTGTTCTTGTTGAAACTTAAAAAGAAGAATGATAACTTGTGAAACTTAAGAAATTGAATAATAAAATTGAAATCAGTTTTAAGTTACATATTGATTGAGATGATCGAGTACTTTTATGGAATAGAGTTTCTTTTTAATAAGGCCCGGACTACGGGCAACTTTTGTGGTTCTTCATGTGGTGGCAAGTCAACATTCAGAAGAGGGTCGTCAGGGCCATCACAGTCCTTTTCTCAGTCTTCGGCTAGTGCACCGCCATCGGGGCCTAGTCAGCAGCAGCAATGGAGCTGTTTCAGGCCTAGTCAGGGCAACAGGGGATCCAATTAGCAGGGTCGTCATAGTGGTAGATTCCAGCAACAGAGGAAGCCCCCATGCCCTAGGTGTGGAAAGATACACCTAGGAATATGCTATATGGACTTACCCATATGCTACGGATGCGGATTGAGGGGTCATATTTAGAGGGATTGTCGTTCGTCCCGCTAGGGTGCGGGTAGGGGCATGGCATAGCCAGCCAGTTCTGCAGCTACTACATCCGCAACACCTCCTCCAGCTCAAGGCACTCCAACACCCATAGGGCGTGGTGCAGCTAGGGGAGGAGCTCAGAGTTTGGGAGGATCCGACCGTTTCTATGCTATGAGGGGTCGCCAGAATTCAGAGCCTTCTCCAGATGTTGTCGCATGTATATTGACTATCCAATCTCATGAAGTATATGCTCTTATTGATCCCGGTTTCACTTTTTCATATGTCACACCTTATGTTGTTATGGAATTTGGGATAGAACAAGAATAGCTTTATGAGTCGTTCACTGTATCTACTCCGATTGGTGAGTCTATGTTATCCACGCAGGTTTATAGGGATTGTGTTGTTACGTTGCGTGGTCGGGACACCGTGGCCGATCTTATTGAATTGAGAATGGTCGATTTTGATGTGATAATGAGGATGGATTGTCTTTATTCTTGTTTTGCCAAGCTTGATTGCCGAACCAGAACTGTTAGGTTCAAATTTCCAAATGAGCCAATTATTGAGTGGAAGGGTGATGATGTAGTGCCGAAGGGTAGGTTTATTTCTTACCTAAAGGCCACGAAAATGATCAACAAGGGATATATTTACCATTTGGTCCGGGTTACGGACACCGAGGCTGAGGCACCTACACTTGAGTCTGTGCCTGTTGTGAATGAATTTTCGGGAGTCTTTCCGGATGAACTCCCTGGGATCCCACCAGACAAGGAGATTGATTTTGGGATTAATGTGATGCCAGACACGCATCCTATATCTATTCTATCCTACAGAATGGCACCGATATAACTGAAGGAGCTTATGGAACAATCAAGAGATTTGTTAGAAAAAGGTTTAATCCGGCCAAGTGTGTCGACTTGGGGTGCACCTGTCCTTTTTGTGAGAAAGAAAGATGGGTCACTGAGAATGTGTATTGACTATCGGCAGCTTAATAAGGTAACAATCAAACATAAGTACCCACTACCAAGGATAGATGACTTGTTTGATCAATTACAAGGTGCCAGGTACTTCTCCAAAATCGATTTACGATCCGGGTATCACCAATTGAAGATCAGGGAGCGGGATATTCCGAAAATAGCTTTTAGAACCCGGTATGGGCATTTTGAGTTTCTAGTAATGTCTTTTGGGCTAACAAATGTTCCAGTAGCCTTCATGGATCTTATGAATCGCGTTCATTGATGATATTTTTGTAAATTCACGAAGTCAGGAGGACCATGTTGACCATCTCAGGGTAGTTCTGCAAACCCTACATCAACACCAGTTATATGCAAAGTTTTCAAAGTGTAAATTTTGGCTTGAATCAGTCACATTCTTGGGTCATGTAGTTTCTAGTAAGGGAATTAAGGTTGATCCTCAGAAAATTTCAGCTGTGAAGAATTGGCCGATGCCTACAACTCCAATAGAGATTCGCAGTTTCTTAGGCTTAGATGGATATTAAAGAAAGTTTGTGGAGGGGTTTTCTACTCTTGCCTCTCCATTGACTAAATCGATGCAGAAGACAATTAAGTTCCAATTGTCAGATGCTTGTGAAAATAGTTTCCAGGAATTGAAAGCAAGATTGACTATGGCACCGGTGTTGACTCTACCAGAGGGTATAGATGGATTTGTGGTATATTGTGATGCTTCGATAATCGGGCTTGGATGTGTATTAATGCAACATGGGAATGTGATAGCTTATGTTCTAGGAAACTAAAGAATCATGAAATGAACTATCCAACACATGATTTAGAACTTGCGGCGGTAATATTTGCATTGAAAATTTGGCATCACTATTTATATAGGGTCCATGTGGATATATTCACGGACCATAAGAGCCTTCAATATATTTTCAAACAGAAGGAATTGAATATGAGGCAGAGAAGATGGCTTGAATTACTCAAGGATTATGACATTGATATTTTATACCATCCGGGAAGGCTAATGTTGTAATGGATGCTCTTAGCCGAAAATCTATGGGTAGCTTAGCAAACTTGGAGGCATATCAAAGGCCATTGGCCAAAAAGGTTCACCGATTGGCTAGTTTGGGAATTCATCTTGCGGACTCTAGTGAAGGAGGGGTAATTGTGCAAAATAGGGTTGAATCATCGCTTGTTGTGGAAGTCAAAGAGAAGAAATACAACGATCCATTGTTGGCGCAATTGAAAGAGGGGAATTCTTAAACATAAGACCATGGTCTTTTCTCTTGGCATGGATGATGGTACACTGAGATACCAAGGGCGACTATGTGTTCCAACTGTAGATTGTCTCCGGGAAAGAATTTTGACTGAAGCTCACTTCTAGGTATTCCGTGCACCCAGGATCTACGAAAATGTATCATGATCTTAAGGAAGTCTATTGGTGGAATGATATGAAGAGAAATGTGGCGGATTTTGTGGCAAGATGTCCAAATTATCAGAAGGTGAAGGCCGAACACCAAAGGCCCGGTGGGTTGGCACAAAACATAGAAATTCCAATGTGGAAGTGGGAAATGATTAATATGGACTGTGTGGTAGGATTACTTAATATGGACTGTGTGGTAGGATTACTGCGCACTTCGCGCAAGTTTGACTGAATTTGGGTAATTGTGGATCGACTCACAAAGTCATCACACTTTTTGCTGGTTAAGTCTACTGACACAGGGGAGCAATATGCTCAACTGTATATCAAAGAAATAGTCAGGTTGCATGGCACCCCAGTATCCATCATTTCTGATTGGGGGGCACAATTCACTGCTAAATTTTGGAAGAAATTTCAGCAAGGTTTGGGTACTCAGGTGAATCTTAGTACAACCTTTCATCCGCAGACTAACGGGCAGGCAGAGCGGACTATTCAGATGCTTGAGGATATGTTGCGTGCTTGCGTTCTAGACTTCAAAGGTAGTTGGGATAATCATTTACCACTCATAGAATTTGCCTACAATAATAGCTATCATGATAGCATTCAAATGGCACCGTTCGAGGCTTTATATGGTAGGAGATGTAGATCTCCCATTGGGTGGTTCAAAATTGGGGAAGCAGAGTTGATAGGGCTAGACCTCATGCATCAGGCCATGGAAAAAGTTAAAATCATTAAGGAGCGGTTGAAGACTGCTCAGAGTTGTCAGAAATCCTATTCGGATGTTCGTCGTAGGGATTTGGAGTTCAAAGAAGATGATTGGGTATTCTTGAAAGTTTTCCCCATGAAAGAGGTAATGCGATTTGGTAAGAAAGGGAAATTGAGTGTGAGGCATGTCGGACCGTACAAAATCATTTAGAGGATCGGTGAGATGGCGTACAAGGTTGAGCTACCACCTGAGATGTCATTAGTACACCCGGTGTTTCATGTGTCTATGTTGAAGAAAGTAGTTGGAGATCCGACACTCATTGTTACAGTTGAGACCATTGAGATAAATGAGAAATTGACTTACGAAGAGATTCTGATTTCTATTATTGATCGGCAAGTCCGAAAATTGAGAAATAAAGGAATTGCCTCCGTAAAAGTGTTGTGGCGAAACCAACAGGTTGAAGAGGCTACTTGGGAGGCCGAGGAAGAAATGAAGAAAAGGTATCCTTATTTGTTTGAATGACCATGTATTTAAAATTGTGATCTGGGAAATATTTTTATAAGACTTACTTTTTATGAATATTATATCATGTGAACAATTGGCATTAAGTGTGTTCCTTTCTGGATATATATTGCTTATGAGACCACATTTGGTATTGTTTTGTATTATGTTACGTCGTTGGAATGCGTATATGTTGTTAAGATGTGTTTCTGGCACTCTCTGACAGGTGAATAGGCCTAGTTACAAGGGAAATTCTGACGAAATATTTGGAGATTTTGGGAGTTAGTCAAATTTAGGGATGCTCGAATGTGGTATGAAACAAACTGAGTTGCATAAGATGCTAATGGCGGATTCTTACCCTCATTCGAGGACGAATGATCCTAAGCAGAGGAGAATGTAACACCCCGAAATTTTTTGAACTACATAAGTGTAAAGCCCGATAAAGTTTGCAAAGAAAATAATATTTCATGGTGACGGAAAAGTGCATTTCAATGGTCCATTATGCGACCGCAGAACCACTCTGCGGACCGCATAATGGCCGCAGAGTGAGGCAGTTAATTGTGTCAGTTGGAAGCAACTATGCGGTTGACTATGCGACTGCATAACTGTTATGTGGTGCATTATGCGACCGCATAACAGTTATGCGAACCGCATACACAGACAGTTCTTTTGGCTATTTTGTAACCAATTATGCGACCGATATGCGGTCCGCATATCGGTTATGAGATCGCATACCTTGTTCCGGAGCTCCATTTTTGGGTTTTTTAAACCCGACCCTATTTCGTTAAATACACTCTTTGGGCTATTTTTGAGACATAATCTGATATTTTAGAGTGAGAGAGAGTGCCCTAGAATGAGAAAGTGTTCTTGAATAATTGTTCTTCAATTCTTGCTCAAGTTTTGGAAGATTAAGAAGGGAAGCTCACTAGGTTTTCATCCTGGAGGTAAGATTCTACACCCAAAACCCTAATTTCGAAATTTTCTGAAAATGGGTAACTAGCAAGATAATTTTTGTGCATAAGAGTCATTTATTTTACATGCATGTGTTATCAAAGGGTGTAGGAAGATTGTTGAGCTAAAAATAGTAAAGACTGGGTTGTGGGATGATGGAATTCTCCATAAAAGGGACCTTGGAACCTTAATGCACACTTAGTGCTTGATAAAATGCTCAAATGAGCTCGAACCATGATCACCTTCCTAATTTTGATTCAATTTGTTATATTTCTATAATAGATAGAAGTTGCTAAGAATTCCGGAACATTTAGAGTGTAAGGAAGCTCAGGTCAGGTATGTTGGCTAAACTCTTCTCTTAGAATTGAATCACACGATATTCATGAAAAATATGTAAGTCCCGAGTGGTTCATTATAAAATTGGCTATTCCGAATAAGAATGGGTTGAACGATATATATATTCGACAAGTATCTCAAATGTTTTATTCATGTTATGTTATCAATTGAGGATGTGTTAAAATATGGTTGTGCATTAATAATGTTTCGACTTCAAGTCAAGTTCAAACGAAGGTTATTATACCAAATTTTGTGAAATATCTCTATGTGCCTTAGACTCTAAATTGCTCACATGTGTACTACACCCCGTGATTGAATTGTATTTGTTGTTGATGATGATGATGATATTTGAAATTGAAAAGGTGAGCAGGAAATACTGAATATGGCCAACGTGCCAAGATTGATCTTATAATTATGGCCATTAGTGCCAATGAAATGAAAAGATGTGAAAGTAATACAAAATGCGATGATTGATATAAAAGGGTTGATGTCTCAAATAAGACAGCCTAGCCGATCGGGTCATGATCGGACACCATGCCGCACACATGGTGGTGATTGTGCTGGAAATTGTAATTGAAATGGTAATTGTGGTTGATGTCCCTAATGGATAGCCTAGCCGATCAGGTCGTGATCGGACTCCGTGTTAAAGACAGTGGTATTGATATTGAGAGACATTATGGTTGATATCTCTACTGAGATAGCCTAGCCGATCGGGTCGAGATCGGACTCCGTGCTAAGAGTGTGGTGGTACTGGTTTTGTGAATAGTGGTATTGGTATCGTGAATAATAGTACTGGTATTGTGGACAATGGTATATCGATACTAAAAATCTCCTAATGTGAGATATGGAAATTAATTTGAACATTGTCTTGATCCTAAATTGAGGTTTGATGTTAATTAAGGCTTTCATAGATATTATGATAATCTTATTTGTATTGTTTGTCATTTTATTGAGAGGGTGTTTAGTTATACATACTAGTGCTATTCGACAGTACTAACATCCCTTTTTCCGGGGGCGCTGCATCTTTCAATGGATGCAGGTGGTTCCACATCAGGAGATATTGGTCAGTGATAGCAGTGCACCTTCTTCCCAGCTGACTTGGTGAGCCCCACTTCATTCCGGGGTCATGAATCTTTTGTACTTTGTGTATTCTGTTTGAGGTATTGTCGGGGCCTTGTTGTCGGCATTATCATTGTACTCATCTTGATCTATAGAGGCTCCGTAGACATAGTGTGGGTTGTGTATTGGTGTTGGGAAAGACAAACGATGCTATGTTGTGGTTGTATTACTTGTCCATTTGAGACTTTAAAATTGGTGAAACTTATGGTATGAAATTGGTAATTGCAGACATGACCACTTTATTGTTTAATTAAGGAAAACATATAATCTCTTTATTAATGAATGAGTTTAGGTAGAAGGAATCTAACAGGCTTGCTCGGTCGGGTTCACTCGGTTGAGCACCGGTCGCGTTCCTCGGTTTTGGGGCATGACAATCACATCAACCCCAAAAACAAGCTCCCTGTCTGGCGGAATCCCAGGGAGCTCATTAGGAAAGACCTCTGAAAATTCATTCACAACTGGCACAGACTCGAGTGTAGGCGCCTCAGCATCGGTGTCCGTAACCTGGACCAAATGATAGATACATCCCTTATTAATCATATTCGTGGCCTTAAGGTAAGAAATAAACATACCTTTTGGCATTACATTATCCCCCTCCCACTCAACAACTAGCTCATTTTGAAATTCAAACGTCACAGTCCTAGTTCGGCAATTGAGCTTCGCAAAACATGAATAAAGCTAATCCATTCTCATAATTACATCAAAATCGACCATCCCCAATTCAATGAGATCGGCCACGGTGTCCCGACCACGCACCGTGACAACACAACCCCTATAAACCCGTGCGGCCACAATAAACTCACCTATCGGAGTAGATACAGAGAACGGCTCAGGAAGCTGTTCCGGATCTATCCCAAACTCCATAGCAACATGAGATAGAACCATGATCATCTTCCTAATTTTGGTTCAACCTATTATATTTCTAAAATAGATTGAAGTTGCTAATAATTTCGATGCACTCCACCAGGGCGTGGTGCAGCTAGGGGTGGTGCGCAGAGTTCAGGAAGACCCAATCGTTTCTATGCTATGAGTGGTCGCCAGAGTGAAGAGGCTTCTCCAGATGTTGTCATAGGTATATTGACTATCCAATATCATGATGTATATGCTCTTATTGATCCCGGTTCCACCTTATTGAACAACTGTAACGACCTGACTTGTCGTTTTAAGAATTTATGCCTCGTTCAGTGACTTAAGGTCTCGATCAGCTTTGCAATATGTATTATGACCCGCGGGTGTGGTCGAGTTTGAATTACTGAAGATTCGGAATTAAATTAAAAATAATTCTTATTTAGAAGCTTAAATAGAAAGAGTTAACCGGAGAGTTGACTTCTAAGCAAACGACTCCGGGATGTATTTTTGATGATATCAATAGCTCTGTATGGTAATTATGGACTTAGAAGCGTGTCCGAAAAATTATTTGGAGGTCTATAGTGGAATTAGGCTTGAAATGACGAAAAATAAATTTTTTTGGAGGTTTGACCGAAGGGGTGACTTTTTAATATCGGGGTCGGAATCCGATTCTGAAAATTTGAAAAGCTTCGTTGTGTCATTTCTGACTTGTGCAAAATTTGAGGTCATTCGGACGTGGTTTGATAGGTTTCGGCGTCGTTTATGGAATTCGGAAATTTCTAAGTTCATTAGGCTTGAATCCTTGTGTAATTCATGTTTTTTTGGTGTTGTTGAAGGTGATTTGAAGGTTCGACTAAGTTCGTATGATGTTATGGGATGCGTTGATATATTTTTTTGAGGTCCCGAGGGTCTCGGGTGAGTTTCGGGTGGTTAACGGATCATTTTTTGCCTTGGTGAGATTGTTGATATCTGCTGCTGCATTCTTCTGGTTTCCTCTTTCGCATTTGCGAGTGGGCCCTCGCGTTCACGAAGAGTGTTATCTGAGTGGTGAGCTTTTGTTCTTTGCGTTCGCGAAGGGAAGGATGCGAAGGCGAAGGTGTGGTCTGCGTGTGCATCGTGAACGTGAGAGCAGTGTCGCGTTCGCGAAGAGGAGTGAGGCAGTTGGGGACCCCAGGTCCTTGTTCTACGCGTTCGCGAGGTTGTGGTCGCGTTCGCGAAGGTCTGAGCTAGTAAAGCATCGCGTTCGCGAGTCATATGTCGCGTTTGCGAAGAGTAAAGTGGAAAGGCAATCAAGTTGGCCTATGCGAACGCGAGAGGATGGTCGTATTCGCGAAGAAGGAAATCTGGGCAGACAGTGTTAAATTCCAAATCGAGGGTTTGAGTTCATAACACAAAAATTGATTTTTGAGCTCGGTTCTTGGGCGATTTTGAGGGTTTCTTTATGATTTCAACTAGGGTAAGTTTTCTACATCCTAAAGTGATTATATTTCATGAATCTATGGTTATATTTATCATTTAATTCGGATTTTAATGGAGGAAATCAAGATTTTTGCAAAATCTTCCTAAAATAAAAATTTAAGATTTGGAGATCGAGTTTTTATTGAAATTCGATAAAATTAGTATGGTTGAACTCGTATCATAATGGGTGTTCAGATTTCGTAAAAATTATGTCGGGTTCCAAGGAGCGGGCCCCGCGTTGACTTTTATTGACTTTTGAGAATAAATTTTCAAGTCGACGTTTTATTATCTGGAATTTATTTTCGATAAATTTTAATGACGTTGTACAATTAATTTGGATAGATTTGAGCTGTCCAGAGGTTAATTCAAGCAAGAAGGCGATTTTGGAATATCGGCATAACTTCAAAAAGGTAAGTGTCTTGCCTAACCTCGGAGTGGGGGAATTACTGCTTAGGCATCGAGTCTTATGTGCCATTTGTGAAATGTGAAAAGCCGTGTACGCGAGGTACAAAATTCTTACGTACTCGGGCTTATATGTGCAAAATTTATTGAGTTAAAGTCTTGGGCATATTGTGTAGTAAATTGGATAATTGTTGGCATATATTTAATCATCTAATTGCCACGCCATAAATTATAATTATTGAACTTGTTTTTATATGACAATTTGATGTAATTATTACTTATATACTTATGTGAATTTCGTGAGTTTGATGGTTTGATATTTCTTGGAGTTTAATTTCATTATGAATTTTTCCTATGCAAATAATTAATTAAGAAAGCTTAAGAAGAAGTGTTAATATAATTATCTAAATTTGGATTAATGAGAGTGTGCCCTGTGTTGATTGTTTTCTATCTCTGCTAATTATTTTTTAGGTTTTATATACATTGTGTGGAGCATTGGGCTGATTGTTGTGAAATTAATTGATTTTGTTATATCCTTGGAATTGGTTGTGGCCATTGGGCAAATTGTGATATGAATTGATTTTGTTACGTTGCCGTGATAATATTCCGTGTAAATTATTGTGCTAGTTGAATTATCATTTTCAGGATATAAGGGTGGCATTTCACTGTTGATACTATGTGGGTATAATGAAGGCATTTCACTGTTGTTATGTGCGTTGGGATATTGTATGGGCGGAGCGATAAGGGTGGCTATAAGAGCGATAAGGGTGGCTATTGATATAGTGAAGGCGGAGGGATAAGAGAGGCTATTATAGGAGTGATAAGGATGACTATAGGAGAGATAAGGGTGACTATTGTGAGGGATGATATTATGACGATGTAGAGTTATTGCGTTGGTAATTTCTATGTGATGTTGTGATCTTTCTTGTGTTTCTTTTTTTATATCTTGTGAAATTTGTCTTGTTGTTTCGGTAAACTTGATAATAGTCTAATCTATGTTGAAAATGGGAGCCTGTGGCTATTGCGAGACGGATTATGAAATGAAATGTGGGCACGAGGAGCCGGAAAAATATGATGATTTAATTTTGGGAACGAAGTGCCGCGAAAATATGAAAGTGGGCCGAGAGCTGTATTTACGAAAAATATGAAAAAGGGTTGAGACCCGTATTTTTATGATTAAGAAATGGGGTGTCACATGGTGACTTTTAATTGAAAGAAATATATTCAAAATATTTATTTAGAAGGATTTTTATTCAAAAAGTATTATATGAAAGAATTTGCATTTGAAAGATATTTATTTGAGGAAATTATATTTGAAAGACATTTATTTGAAGGACTTGATTTAATTGAGTGTACTTGTATTTATTATTTGTTGAGCAATATTAATGGTGTTCTTGTTGACCTACTGTGCATATCACTGTTTGATTTGTGTTGCCCTTATTGTTATTTGTTTCCTATTATTTTATATATTATATTGCACAAGTTATTAGACTAGTGAGTGTCTTGACTGTACCTCGTCTCTACTTCACTGGGGTTAGTCTTGATACTTACTGGGTACCGACCGTGGTGTACTCATACTACACTTCTGCATATTGTTGTGTAGAGCCAGGTGTTGGAGATATCGGACTCGGATAGAGCTAAAGTGTAATCACAAAGATTCAAGGTAGAGCTGCTTGGTCGCCGAAGTCCCTTGGAGTCTTTTCATTTTATTGTATTGTCAACTCTTATTCGAACAATGTTGTATATTCGATCCTTGAGATCATTGCATGTATTCAGTTAGAGTTCATGACTTAGTTTTACGAGTCTTGGGAGGTTGTTTGATTATTTCCGTTGTTAGTTTTGATTACTTATAAAGAAAAAGGCTTGAAATGTAATTGAAATCGACTTACTTAGTCTTATAGACTAAGTGCCATCACGACACCTGTGGTGGGATTTTGGGTCGTGACAACAACTAAATAAGACTAACAATTAATCATTTCAGAACATGATTATACTTTTTTTTAAAATTTTATTTTATAACTTGCACACAAGTTCTAATATAATATAAAAATTTAGTATTGATCGAGATGAGGTACACGCATATCTTAAAACTAGGAATTTCACATTAAACAACATAGTAATTTGAGTTTCATTAATACTTAGGAATAGTTGTTTAATTAATTTCTCTATAATTTTGAAATAGTTATTTAATTATTCTCCTACTATTAATAGTCTAGGAAAATTTAATAAATTTTTGCCTCTTAGTTCAACTCCTTATGTTTGGCTAATTCTCACACACCTTTTTTTTTTCCCCTTTTTCGTTAGGAGTCTTTATTATTTGGAAATTTTTTTGAAGGACTAATTTTTCAAAAAGTATTTGGTGAAATATCAAATATTTTTGTAAATATTTTAATCGTCAAACTTCGATGGTTCTAGCAGCACCGTTCCATGTTCTTTTTCTCTAAGCAAAAAGTTTATGTATTAACTGTTTTATTTTGCATGCATGTATTTGTATTAGTACTTGAATTTTACATTCATGTATATTGTTAGAACTTTGATTATAATACCAAAATAATTTATATTATACCTAGTCTTGCGGGAATCGAACCCTCATCTTTACTAAAGAACCCACAACTCTTACCATTGAATTAAGACCTCTTTTGTTACTGGGTTCGATAATATATATTTATATAGATTTAGTAAATATATTAATACAAATATAGAGTTTCGAAAAAAGTTACTGAATTCGCCCAAACCTGCACCCATTACTGTAGCTCCGCCCCTATTTGTAGGCATATATTTCAAGATTAGTTCATTATAACCCATCATCTTGGAGTTCACGCACTTTTATTTTGGAGTTATATTAGAAAACTTCTAAGAATATCTTATGAGGATGTTTCATTATAGTTTAGCATGCATAATAAGACAAATAGTGTGTTCTGCTAATACTTTAATGATGCAAATTTTGGAACACAGAGAGATTTTTTTGGATTTCTACGAGCATAACCAAAATTGAAAAATACTACTCCCGCAATCATGACGATGGCCACATCCCAAAACTAAGACAGGACACAATCTCTTTCGTGATCTAACTTCAAAAGTTTCAATTTTAATTTATTTAATTACACTTTCAATTTATAAATCAAACATAATTTTTAATAATATTTATATAATTTTTAAAAATAATTTATTCGTTGGAACTAAAATACATGCGCAACGCACGCACGTATCCTAAAACTAGTGCATGTGAAAACTTGTAAAAAGAAGATTCAAATACATTTCATATTCAATGAAATGATCTTGCCATATTATTTGGTAATGGTTGGTGGAGTGGTTAGTTGTTTTATCAGTTCAACAGCATTACCTACCATAATTAAAAACACGATCACTTGCTTTTTCTCGGGGCTAAATGGACTTCATTAGCTTCTAACGGTATCCTTTGAACTTATGTCTTGTTAACTAGATCGAGAATTAAAAAGGTCTTAAAATCCAGGACATTATCATTTCAACAGGGATTCCATTTCTTTTCCAATGCAGTTTTCACTCTTATCACCGGAAGTTCTAAGAAAAGGAAAAACACACACACACACACACCTGCACTCCTCACCAACGGACTAATTCTCTTCCCCCCCCCCCCCCCCCTTCTTTTCCATCTCTAGCAGCCAAATGCTTAAAGTATTAGACTATCAGGTAAATAAAAAAAATACTATGGGTAACCACCCCTGATTTATTGTGGAATTAATTTGTATCTTCGAAAACAAGGCAGGTAACATGCCACAAAAGGTTAATTTACATATATAGTGTAAACTTTCTTTATATTAGTTAAATCCTAAAATTATTAGTTAAACATGATATTGGAACCTGAACGATGTTCTGCACTCTTAAGAAACTGTATGTATCATATCCAGCACAAGAAGATAATTTATTCATTCACGAAGATAAATTAAAGCATATATATACAGTCGAAAAAAAACATATATATATAGTCGATATTTATACTCCACTTTTCCAAATTTAAGGAGAAATGGATTGCTTAACATGCAGAATCTGTTCGAGTGTAGGTTTATTAAGTACCCCCCAAAAAAAAAACTCTGATACAATGGAAACCAGAAACTGCACGCCAATTGATGAAAAGAATTCAAAATATTTTATTTTACAGAAGAAGAAAAAACGAAAAATGGTGGCAGTAAAAAAAGAAAGTGTCTCAATATTCCGTCGCTCTCATATGCAACCAAAGCAATTCAAGGTGAGTAGCAGTCATAGAGACCTTGAAGCTTGGCTGCAAGAATTAAACAACATAAAGAATTAGCAAATAACATCAATTAAAAAAACTATGAATATCTTTAAATAGGTAAAAGATAAAAAAGATTTAACTTATATACTAGTGCCAAAAATTTCAGCGTCACGAGTGTATGTTAGCAAAGCTACTTGGCTTATTTTTCTTAGTTACTGATCCAGTTCTTAAGAACAATAACAAGTAATTTATGTAACCTTATGGTGTAAAATTTCTTTTACATATATTGTTTACGTGCGTAGAAGTTAAACTAAGAAATAAATGCTAAACTAATTAGAAAACAACTTACTCAATGATTTGAGATGTCTCTCCAGTAAGAGTCGCTTGCTTCTTCATTACCCATAATTTGGTCCCAGGCTTCAAAGGTGGACGTTGATGCAGATGAAGGCTGCATTATCAGCTCTTGTTTTGGGTAGATATCGCTTGTGTTCTCGTTTGGCATTTTACTGATATTTTTCATTTGATCATTTCCAATAACACTTGATGACGTGCTACATGTGCCACTCAGTATCAGTTGATCACCTCCTAATTTAGTGTCATTAATTTCCTGATAATCTAATTTACCAGAAAAATTATTTGCATGTGTGAATTCTGCATTTACATTTGAGGATTTGAGACCAAAATCAATTAATGAGTCACTACTGTTGGATAGAAATTGCTGGAAGGTAGAGTTGTACTCTTGAAGCTGATTATGTGACCCTAAAATTTGGTTCAAAGCTTCTATATTTAAGGGAGAAGTTGTTGCAGTGGCATTTCTAATTAGAGAATTAACTAATAAGCTAGAGTTCTGTAACAATTGGATTTGGTGAATTAGTTGAGTCGTATCTGAAAACAAGGAATTGGTGAGAGTATTATTCATATCGAATTGAGGGTTGATGGAACTAGTATTAGTATTGATAAAACTGGAAGTAAAAGCAGCAAGAAGTTGAGGAGGCAAATTCCCAATTAAGGCATTAAAAAGGTTGATATGATCAGTTCTAGGCCTATGAGTTACAGGGTCAATTCCCATCTGCAGAAGTTTCTTTCTCAGATGAGTATTCCAGTAATTCTTGATCTCATTATCAGTTCGTCCTGGTAGACGTGTTGCAATTGCTGACCATCTGCAACAAAATAAACTTAGGGGTGTCAATAATACAGTTACCATATATCAGTTAATCTAAGAGATTTATACCCTTCCGTTTCATCTTGTTTCACATAGTTTGACTTGACACGGAATTTAAAAAACTTCTTAATATTTGTGGCGTTAAACACATCATACTTAACATTTCTTTGGTTCTAAGACTTTTGAAACTTGTGGCCGTAAACATACCATAATATTTTTATGGTTATAAAGCTTCTCATCATTAAGAAAACATAGGAATGTGTCATTTTTTAGAACAAACTAATATGTGAAAAGGAAGGAATAGTATATAGTACGCATTACGTACTTGTTACCGAGGAGTGAGTGGAGTTTGACGATGAGTTTTTCTTCATCTTCAGAGAATTTGCCTCTCTTGATATCAGGCCTGAGATAATTAGTCCACCTAAGGCGGCAGCTTTTTCCACAGCGATTAAGTCCAGCAAGCTTAGGAAGAGCTCTCCAATTTTCATGGCCATATTTGTGGATGTAATCAACTAGCTTTTGATCTTCTTCTGGAGTCCAAGGACCTTTTTTTAGCCCACTCATATCATCAAATTCTGCTGATCTTCTCATCTTTCCTATACCCTTTGCACTATATGTGAGCTTTATATATCAGTCTACTACTTACTCGATTTAGTTTTCCTGTTTCTAAGAAGGAGCTATTAATATATATATACTAGTGTTTAGAGGAAATTATTTCATCTATGATGTTTATGTTTCGTGCTCCTTTTGCATTTCTATCTTTGGAGTCTTGGGCTTTGGGTGAGGGGTTGGTTGATGACTAGGACACTTTGCTCCTCTCTTTGGTTTGTTACTTTGTCCTCATTAATTAATTGTGGTAATATGTTATGATGATTTACTCTACTATTGCCTTGAGATTCGGTTGGATATATAATTTATTTTTTTTGTTAACTGTGAGGTACACAGCTCAACTTGCGTGCACCTGAATTATTCTATCAGATACCTATTATCTCCCACGTGCATATGTATCGAGTAACTACTCACTCTAAAACTTAGAAAGGAATTAAGAACTCGCCTAGTTTTTTGGATACTAGTCATTACCAAAGACCGTTTGAATCAAGTGGTATCATCTAACGCTACTTTGCCAAATAAATAGTTACTATTTATGTGTGTGGTGTTTGTGTGCGTGGCACATGTGCAGAAATAATATTTTGTGTAATGTTAGCATGAGATAAATGTAAGTGAATAATGAAGATTCATATAATCGATCACAACTTGTTTGAGATTTAGACGTAATTATTATTGTAGCAAACTAACACATAAAATATCAGTCTACATCGATAGAAAATAATTAAAATTAGATATCAATTTAGGATAAGAATTAAGTAAGCCTCATAGTAAAACCCAACGGCCACAGACTCAAAATCGTGTACAAGACGAATTGTGATAATATATATGTCGACATGCGCCTTACACAAAATTATTTTACATACATCGCTGACTGACCTTAAGGCAAATTAGATGCTCAGATTCCTTCATATTTTCTATATAGGTTAAAAGATGGAAGACTTTGTTAATTTAGTTAATCTATCTTCAATTCTTCATGGTTGTTTTTATTCTTATTTCACATATCTTGATCACAAAATATGCCGATAAATAATATAAAAAACAGCATATTAAGGGGAAAATTCACTAACCTTAAGTTTAACTAACTTGAGTTCACTGGTAATTTCTTTGTGTTATAGTTCAAAGTTGATATAGATTGACTTCAATTTTTCTTTACCACAAGGCTAGTGGGACAAGTTATGCAATATCTACGCAACGCAGGTATTTGTGTATGCTTTACGCTATATATTACACTCTATGTAGAAGATTAGCAGACAAAAAACATATGTCAAGAAAAAGTCTTCTCAAAGTGTATAGTAACTTGTTTAAGTTAAACACTTTCTTTGAAATTAATGGGATTAAAATTTTAGCAGTTTAAACTTGTACAAGATGTCGGACAGTTTAATACATTGTCTTATTGGGCAATTTCATTTTAATTACCATGGATTAATAAAGAATTTGCATAACTGTATCTTTTTCTTTGTGTGCTACATCAAAAGTTCAGGAGCTCACGAAACCCCTATTGTCTTTTGGGACGAACTACCGAACCAATTCTTTTCTAACTTCTAACGACTTATTAGAAAATCATTCTTGTAATTACAAGTCAATTTGGATGCTTCTATAACGTGATAATTATGTTGCTCTATCTACAGTTTTAGGATTACTATATTGAAAGGAATTAAGGGGAATGGATATTCTATTACTTTTTAATTCACAGAACTGCTAGCAGCTATATGCATTCACTTGATGGAAACGTAAAAATTGCATGGGGTGCCAATTTGGTCGTCTCTTTTTAACTTGTACCCATTTTATTTTTTTGTTTGTATTCGTACTTTTTTTTTTGTGGTTAAAAGCGTTTTAAAAAGACAATTTTGCCCTTCGTTAATAAAAGATTATTGACAAAACTGTAAACTGCAAGACAAAACTTCATCATGTTTTGATATGAAATTTTAGCAAATAAACTAAATAACTTTAACATGCATTAACAAAAACTCATTAGAAAATTACATACTGCAAGACAAAAATTTATGCATGTTTAGTCTGAAGTTTTAGCAACTGAACTAAAAAACTTCAGCTTATTTAGACTGAAGTTTCGGATAAAACTCATGACAAAACTGTAGACTGCAGGACAAAACTTCAGCATGTTTTGGTATGAAATTTTAGCAAATGAACTAAATAACTTCAGCATGCATTAGCAAAACTCATTAGAAAATTACATACTGCAGGACAAAAACTTAAGCATGTTTAGTCTGAAGTTTTAGCAAATGAACTAAAAAACTTCAGCTTGTTTCGACTGAAGTTTCGGATAAAACTGATGACAAAACTGTATACTGCAGGACAAAAATTCAGCATGGTTTGGTATGAAGTTTTAGCAGATGAACTAAATAACTTCACCATGCATTAGCAAAAACTCATTAGAAAATTACATACTGTAAGATAAAAACTTAAGCATGTTTAGTCTGAAGTTTTAGCAAATTGTTGCGGCCAAACGCACACGCAAATATACGCGTTCGTCAAGTAATAAAGTGATAAGATAGAGTGTCGAACCCACGAGGACTTGTTATCAACTATTAACTAGATCAGACTATCCTAATAATCTAAACAAGGATTAAACCCAAAAGTAGTGATGCTAAAGTAATTAAACTAAAAAGAAAATAAATAATGAACTCTGAACAAAGGAAGAACAAATTTTTATGTTATCAATGTAATGAAAACGATCCAAAGTTATAGGCTATCTAACATTCCTATTGTATTCTTCAATTGAATTGACTAACTAATTCATCTAGCTTATTGGTTGACATGGTTAATATTGCTCATAAGAATCTGTCGAGTTCTTACTCGTCTATTCAAGCTAACCTAACGCTTATATGGCTATGGAGTTAGAATGAGCAAGAACGCATTTATAATTCCAGTACATCAACCAATCAAGGTAATTAGGTATATGTCTATCCGAACAGCGAATCTGTTCCCTGATGCCCAGGTTCAAGAACTTGCTCTACTAAATCCTATGTGCAATCTAGAATTCTCACTTTCGAGTTCAATTCTATATTCGTAGATAGTGTTCAATTAGTGATCAAGCAATCAAATAATTAAGCGCAAGATTGAATAAATAAACCACTATGATAAATCAAGAAAGCAAAATCAATATTCGAATAGCAATAATCATGAAAGAACCACAACCCTAGAACGTAAAGTTTAGCTCCACATAGACATGGTAGCCAAACAACAAATCATACAAAGAAACATAAAAATTATGAAGTTTGGTGGAAGAAGATGAAATCTGGCTTCCACGACGGCTCCTTGCTCTCCCTAGGTCGAATCCCCTTTAAAATGTGTGTTCGATGCCCTAAAAGAGGTATTTTTGACATATATATATATTGCATACAAAAGTCGTGGGCCAAAGTTTTCCTTTTCCTTTTCTGAATCAGCTTCAGGGATTGATGCTGGGGTGGACGCTTCGCGTCCGCCTCGGCTTCAACTTCTCAGCATCGCATGCTAAGGTGGATGCTTCGAATCTACCCTCTGTTCCTCCATCCATGTTGTGCCCAGGTGTCACGACCCAAAATTCATTAATGGTCATGATGGCGCCGGACACCGCGGTCAGGCAAGCCAAAAAAAATAAATACTTAATTTGGTTCTCATTTTTAATATTTCTGAAATCATATTTCCTTCAATTAAATAGTAAAAGATGAAGTTTACAAAATAAATAATAATATCTTTAAAAATTCAAATACAGTGCAACCTATAATCGCCCAAAATTCGGTGTCACAAGTACATGAGCATCAACTAAGAATATAAAATAAAATACAACATCTGTCTGGAATACAAATTGGACAGGAAATATATAAATACTCTGAAGGAGACTCTGCTGACTGCCGACTCGTAACGTGGAATGCAGCTCACCTAAGTCCCCGCAATAACCGCGCCTCTGCGCCCACAAGGCCAATAGACATATATGCACCTGCATAAAAACTTGCAGTAAGTGTAGCATGAGTATGTAAATCAACGTGTACCCAGTAAGTATCCCGCCTAACCTCGAAGAAGTAGTGACGAAGGGTCGACTCCGATACTTACTAAGGGCCAACAATATGATAATATGAAATTCTAATTAAGCAAGATATATATAACAATAAAACTCAGAACAAGAAATTACTGAACAATTCAATTTATACCAATTAAAAAAAAAAGACTTCCAGTTCTATTATCATGCACAAAATTCCACCGAGGACGTTTGGCCCGATCCAGCATAAATATAAATTGTACACTGTCGAGAGTCGAACGGCACGAACTATAGATGCATATATTAATCTGCCGAGGTGACCGACCCGCTCCCATGAGAGTAGTAGAAAGAAATACCCCGCTCGCGGATCATACTTGCGACGCGGTCAAATATAAATTATCAATAAATCATAACTCTTTCTTGATTCTTTTCAAAATAAAGACAATTCAACTTGAAGCTTTTAAATCCTTAAAATCCTTGACTTAGTTCCATTTGGTACAATTAACAAATATAATCAATTAACGGTGTCCACAAAGCATGGTGTAAACCTAAAACTACCCGGACATAAACAAGAATAGTAGCTACATATGAACTCTCGTCACTTCGTGCGTACGTAGCCCCCACAAATAACAACACATATTAATTAAGTTCACCTATGGAGTAATTTTCCTCTTACAAGGTTAGAAAAGAGACTTACCTCGTTCCAGAATTCCATCACCGGCACCCAAACCCTTCCAATAACTCAAATCGATGCCCAGCGCTCCAAAACTAGTCAATAAACGTGCAAATCCATAAATACACACTCTAATATTTATTATAATCCAATTTATAACAATTCCTAACTCCGCTTGAAAAGTCGATAAAATCACCCTCGGGCTCACATGCCCGGATTCTAAAAATTTTCGAAGATAAACCTTACCCATATCACCACAAACTCAAATATATAATTTATTCCAAGTTCTACGTCCAATTTTGTGGTCAAAATCCAAAAATAAAATTTCTAGATTTTTTACTCAAAACCCCACAATTTCTATAAATTTCCGTGTTTAAATCCTTATACAACCATATATTTAACTTGTAATAGGTGGAAATCACTTACCTTGTGATGCTTGATAAAAATCTCCCCTTGAAGCTCTCCAAAATCGCCCCAGCCAAAAGAAAAAATGAGAGAAAATGGGCCAAATCCCGATTTTAAAAGAACCCTTCTGCCCAGACAACTTTCGCATCTGCGGTCCACTAGCCGCTTCTGTGGCTCCGCACCTGCGGAGATTCCCCATCGCAGGTGCGTCTTTCCATCAAGTCCATCCAAGTCCGCTTCTGCGAACAAAAACCCGCTCCTGCAATCATGCTTCTGCGGAGGCTTGACCGCTCATGCGGATGCGCATCAGCGCCCCCAACTCCGTATCTGCGGCCCTTGCCCAGGTGGTCCAGGACCGATTCTGCGACCATAACGTCGCACCTGCGGGCTCGTACCTGCGGCCCTTTCTCGCAGGTGCGATTGCACCAGACACCAGCTGCTTCAGCTCTTTCTTCAACTCCAATTCGATCCGTTAACCACTCGAAATCCACCCGAGGCCCCCGGAACCTTAATCAAATATACCAACATATCCCAAAATACATTACGAACTTATTCGAGGCCTCAAATCACGCCAAACAATATCGAAACTACGAATCATCTTCCAATTCAAACTTAGTGAACTTTGAAATTCCAAACTTCTATGATTAATGCCGAAACCTATCAAATCACGTCCGACTGACCTCAAATTTTGCACACAAGTCATAATTGACATTACGGACTAACTCCAACTTTCGGAATCGGAATCCGATCCCGATATCAAAAAGTCCACTTCCAGTCAAACTTCTCAAAAACCTTCAAAGTTCTAACTTTCGCCAAAAGACCCCGAAATGACCTACGGACCTCCAAATCCACTTTCGGACACGCTCCCAACACCAGAATCACCACACAGAGCTATTCCCAAACTCGGAATCCCAAACGGACAATGATAACATTGAAATGCACTTCAACCCAAATTTATGGAATTCTTTCAAAATGCCAACTTCCCCAATAGGCGCCGAAATGCACCCGGGTCATCCAAAACCCGATCCGGACATACGCCCAAGTCCAAAATCATCATACGAACCTGTTGGAACCTTCAAATCCCAATTCCGAGGTCACTTACTCGAAATCCAACCTCGGTCAATTCTTCCAACTTAAAGCTTCTGAAATGAGAATTTTCTTTCCACATCGTCTCTGAACTTCTGAAATTCAATTTCGACCACGCGTACAAGTCATAATACCTGAAGTAAAGCTGCTCATGGCCCCAAACCGCCGAACGATGCGCTAGAGCGCAAAACGACCGGTCGGATCGTTACATTCTCTCCCACTTAAACATACGTTCGTCCTCGAACATGCTAAGAACTGCACTGGAGTTGTCTGAAATTATTGTTTAACACCTCGTGCACCTACCCATGCTACCACAACCAGTTGAGAACATTTGCTCGAGCAAACCTAAAAATCCTCTCTTTTATCTAGTCAAAAAAGCCTTAGAGCCAAATTCCAACATGTGAAATCCTCTACCAGGTCTATTTCCAACATACAAACACCGTATTAATCACTACACGATGCACCAATACATATTTGCATACCTTCGCGGAATCTCCACCATGCACCGCGTAATTCACATGACCATAATAACATCCCCTGATAATAACAACCGAAATTCCACGAATCCGATGCTCACAACACACCTCATGACCCATATAAGTCTTGTTCCAACTTTTGCAATACTGCCACGACAGAGAAGATATGTAGAACTCATACCCACCTACCGAATCACAATTTATGGAGTCTCTCCTCCTGACAAGAACCACTACCTCATTCTAGACTGAATAAAAATATTTACTCTTTAATATGCTATATATATATATATATATATATATATATATATATATATATATATATATATATATATCTGATCGCACTGATCCCAGGTCCAATAACCTCGTCTCACCCAATACAAGCTGCTCAGGCAATAAACCACCTCAAACACTGCCAAAAATCTCGTATGAGCCACAATGTGCCAACAAGCTACAGATCGAAGGCGATACATAAGGAAAAATAAACTCTCGAAAGAACTACTCAACGCACGTAACTAATTAAACAACCGAAAGGATGTTATGAACCTTCCTCAGGAAATGAGAAGCAAAACACACAATAATAGCTATTTGAAACTGTACTCAATATTATACTGTTGCGGCGTGCAACCCGATCCACACATGATACCGTTGCGGCGTGCAACCCGATCCAACCATGATACCCGCGGCGGCGTGCCACCCGATCCAAACAACGTACCCGTGGCGGCGTGCCACCCGGTCCACACATAATAATCTAAGGAAAACATACCTCGAGCCGTAACGCTCATACTCACGAAATGCCCGAATATCAACCACAAGCATGTTAAGTGCATAATACAAATCCTGAGGAGACGGGTAGCGCCATAAGCTACAAAACTCAAGCACGACTAAGGTGCGATTATATCTTCTATTACATTACAAAAAAGAAAGTGGTAGACAAAATATTAAATAAAGTAATATGCTAATATTTTTTTTATTAACAATTCAATTATATTAAATATTGGATAATATAATAAAAAAAATACATAACAAAAAAGTTATTCGATTACTATATAAGTCCCTTTAATTTAATAGAGATTTTATTCATTAAAATTCAGATAATATTATTGACAAAAATAGAATAAAATTAAAAATAAAAAATATTTCAAGATTAATAAAATATATATATCTTCTCTTATATTACAAAAAGAAAGTGAGCAGATAAAAATATTAAACAAAGTAATATGCTAATAAATTTTTTTATTAACAATGTAAAAATACTAAACAATGGATAATAGCATAAAGAAAAATATAGAACAAAAAAGTTATTTAATAACTATAAAAGTCACTTTAATTTAATAGTGATTTTATTATTGGGTATATCACATTTACAAATAAGATGACAATTGAATTTATTAAAGCAATACGATCTAATTTGTTCAAACAAACACGGTCACAATCTATATCTATATATTATTAAAAGGAGAGGAAAAAGCCCTCTCCTTAATCCAAGTGGCAGCCTAAAAAAAAGTAACATGGCATAAGTAGTTAATAATTAGTTATTGGTTGTTATTTTTGAATTTAAATATCTATAAAATAATAAAATAAAATATTTTATAATAAAAAATGATTTTCTTTTAAAAAAATGCACATTCAAGTTTGAGAGTAGTTTCAAGTTAGTGTTTTTAAATTATTTTAAAATAAAAAAATTAAAATTACAAAAAATAAAAAACTTCCAATTTAAAATTTCTTTGTTTTTTAAATAATTTTTCTTTTTTTTTAAAAAAATAAAAAATTTATTTATTCAGAAAATATTATTGAGAATAATAGAATAAAATAAAAAATAAAAAATATGTATCTTCTATTATATTATAAAAAGAAAGTAGCATGCAAAAATTTAAATAAAGTAATATGCTTATAAAAGTTTCTATTAATAATCCAATAATACTAAATATTGGATAGAGTAATAAAGAAAAATACAAAACAAAAAAGTTATTTAATGCCTATATAAGTCTCATTAATTTAACAGAGATTTTATTCATTAAATTTCATATAATACTATTGAGAACAATAGGATAAAATTTAAAATAAGAAAATATTTCAAGAGTAATAAAATATATATCTTCTATTATATTATAAAATAAAAATAGTAGATAAAAATATTAAACAAAGTAATATGCTAATAAAAGTTTCTATTAACAATGCAATAATACTAAATATTTGATAATATAATAAAGAAAATTAAAGAACAAAAAAGTTATTCACTGACTATAAAACTCTCTTTAATTTAATAGAGATTTTGTTCATTAAAATTCAGATAATATTATTGAGAACAATAAGATAAAATTTAAAATAAAAAAATATTTCAAGAGTAATTAAATATATATCGTCTATTATATTACAAAAAAAAAAGTGGTAGACAAAATATTAAACAAAGTAATATGCTAATAAAAATTTCTATTAACAATTCAATTATATTAAATATTGGATAATATAATAAAAAAATACATAACAAAAAAGTTATTCGTTGACTATATAAGTCCCTTTAATTTAATAGATATTTTATTCATTAAAATTCAGATAATATTATTGACAACAACAAAATAAAATTAAAAATAAAAAATATTTCAAGATTAATAAAATACATATATCTTCTCTTATATTACAAAAAGAAAGCGAGCAGATAAAAATATTAAACAAAGTAATATGCTAATAAAAATTTCTATTAACAATGTAAAAATACTAAACATTGGATAATAGAATAAAGAAAAATATAGAACAAAAAAGTTATTTAATAGTTATAAAAGTCGCTTTAATTTAATACTGATTTTATTATTGGATATATCATATTGACAAATAAGGTGACAATTGAAATTTAATAAAGCAATACGATCTAATATGTTCAAACGAGTCCGATCACAATATAATTTAATTAATATATTTTAATATTGACCGCGCGATACGACCAGTAGTAATTAACTTAAGGGAGAATCCGCGCGTCTAGCGAAGAACGCTCAACTGCTCTTCGAGTGACGAATTGCACAGTTGATCTCCCTTGCACCTACTAATCCTTTTTTACGTAACTATATACTATTTATTATAATACATATATATGTTACAAACTTACTAACTTTCATGAGTTTTCAACATGCAATGATCATTCTTTGCTACCAATTTTTCTCAAGTGTTGCTTTCACAGTTCCCCCGTGTAAGTACAACGAAAAACGAACAAATTCATGTTTTATCAATTATCACCATTAGAATCCATATTTATTACTATAGTTTATATGCCAAAGAAGAAAAATATAGCAGTTTACATTTCATATAAGGCGTAGCTTTTTATTGAGAAAGGCCACGCTGCATGAATGAGTTCATACATACATTTATATATGTGTACATATAATAGATTGAACTCACTCCAAATTCACCGGCTAAATTCTGTCTCTGTAGATAGGCTTTGTTATGTCAATGATAAGCATTGTGACATCTGATGCTTGTCAGAGGCACAGTTTATTATTTTTGAGCATTTCTTGAATCACAGCAACAAGAAAAGTTATCGAAGAAACTAAGGAGTCGTTTGTTTTGAAGACAAGTGATGCTGGGATTAATTACACATTTACTGCTTTATCCTAGGATAACTTATCCTGAGATTACTGTTCCACCCTTTGGCAGGTATAAGTTACCCCAGCCTGTTTTTAATCCTGGGATAACTTACCCTAGGATTAGTAACCAAACAAGGTATAAGACGGTACTAAATTTTCATCCAAGGATTATTTTCTTTATCCATCATACCAAACAACCCCTTAAGAGGAATAAAACAGAATCTCAACACATACTATTGAATTTCTTGGGTGACCTTTCACAATAATATACATACCAACTAGTAAATCACAAGCACAGAAGATGAAATATGACAAAGGTTTACTATAGGTACAGGTAAAACACAGTTAAATAAGAAAACAAATAGAGGACTGTGACATTTCTTTCTGACTTTTGGTTCCATTTCCAGTATCATCAAAACTGCAGGAGCTAGAGATTAAACAAATTGAGACACAGCATCCTCAGTTGACATCCTCCTGTTATGTTTTGTTGGGAGTAGGGAACCAGACTCCTTGGATTTTGGCCATTTGGAGGGCTTTCTCTCTTCTTTCGTCCATAGCTTGGCAGCCACCGTCTTGAATCCACTCTTTGCACAAGTAACTAAAAGCTTAACGAGCTCACTGAAATTCAAGAGCGGCCATTGCCAAATATTAAAGTAACATCTGTTAGAATAGTAGCTTGGGATTGAGATGTAGCAATTGTTGTTGTTGCTGTTGTGTTTGAAAAGCAAATCCTAGACTGGACATTCAAACTATCATTTGTTTCAATTCAATGTCAGATTGTGCAAATGTAAATTAGTGTTTGTCACCTGCTTTTATCCCACCCAATAATTTAACCGCCATGAAGTATTAGGTGAAACACTGCAGATATGACTACCACTATCATGTCACAAAGACCAATAAAAATCATCCCTAGCTCAAAGATGCATGAAGCTACAAGAATCGAAGAAATAATAGATGTAGATAATCTTTTAACGCTATATCCTTTGCTCTATTTTACCTCAATGCTTAATTGTAGTGCATTTCTACTGATGCTTTAACCTTCTAAGTGGGAAACAGAAGCCTCTTTCCTCTAGCACTATTTGTCTCCATCAAGTTGCTGGATCTTGTTATGCAGCACTTCAGCATTGCGAGCTTTATTCCCCTTTTCCCCCTTGAAAAATTTGGCAATTTAATATTTTGCTTTTTTACTCCAAGGCTATTAGCTATTTGAATAGGAGCCTCCTAAAGGAAATACATTTTGAACAGATTATGTGATATTGAATCTACTCTACATGAACATGAACTAGATCTATTCGTCTCCTTTATTTTTAAGAGAATCTCCCCGCCGGAACTATTGTTAAGACCACCAAGCTCTCTCGATTGTCGGATGAATTTTACTCTTTCTGCTTTGCAGTTAAAGTATACTAGAAACCTGGGCTACTTTGTGCTACCAATCTCAGGCTATTACTTTGAGAAGAGGGCAGGAAGCCATGTTCATCCCTCCAACCCCCAAAACTTATACTCATTTGTATTTCACATGTTTAATGCTCTTTTAATTTAGGGAGTTGCCACTAAAACATGCAAGAAGCCGATTGCCCATCTCGAATAAGTGTATGTGTGTTCTTCCTAACTGAAACTGAGTCAAACAAGGCAAAGTGCCAAAGTAGAGGAAAGGTAAAGATAAATAGAGTTAGTTCTACCAGGGTTTCCCCCATTTTTCCAAGTTTAAATTCACAAAAGCAGCCACAAAGCATATTGAACTCTCAATGTAAAATTGGACAAATTGGAAAATATAGTGGTCCATGAGTTTGCAATAGCAGATTAGCTCAATGTCCTTTCTACCAAATCCTCTATCTGACTTCATCTCCTATAGCCAAGATATTATACTGAAAACTGCGAATACCAAGTCATCCTCAAGGATACTTTATGGAGTATCTTTTACTCCCAAAAAGATGATATAGTTTCACCACCTACACTCTTTTGAACCTTGAGGAAAAATCATGATAAATGATCTCTCTGCCAGGATAATTATCGCATATGGCAAATTAATCAATCATATAGGTCAATAAAGAAAGAGAAACCTCTGATCAAGCGAGTTCAGGGAAAAGGGATGGCTGCACTTACAGAGGTGAGCAAGGAGAGCGACCACCATTCACATAGTAGATGAACAAGTACGCATCATAATGCTGACCGTTAATAAAATAAAACGCAGGCAGCCTCCTCACACATTGAAAGTACATCTTTTTGTACAAGTATATGGCAGGGTTATTATATGAGATCACATGTAGGTAAACTGCTCGACAAGTCGGGATGGTCGAGGCATATTTTATGACCTCGTGAATTAGAGAACTAGCTGAAAATCAAAAAGTACAGACCATTTGGTAAGTCATAAAATGAAAGAAATAGATATAAGAGTGTAAACGGAAAAACAAAGCCTCACCTATGCCGAGATTTCTATAAGAGTCTGCAACTCCCAGTGTCAATATGTAAATAAGTGTTTGCTGTGATCTCGATGAGTCATATCTCAGAAAATCTTCTATCTACAGATAAATGTGATTCAAAATCAATAAAATTTTATAAGGCTAAATTCTACGAGTAAAAGAGCAGAAAGGCTCACGTCACTGTCTTTTGCTAGAACAGTCCTGGCAGTCACAAATCCAATAAGTTCGTCATTTTGCCCATTGGGACGATTGCGATCAACAGCTCCCCATGAAACAATGCCCCGGCCATTAACAACATTTTGGAAGAACTCAGATTCATATCTAAGTACCCCGAAAAAAAAAAAGAGTTATTAACAAAATGAAATGTGTACCTTAAAGATCAAAAACTTTTGGTTATGGAACACATTCCAGTTTAAAAGTTCAAGACACTATCTGACAGCATCTTACTTGAATGACCCAAACATGAAATAAATAATCATACCTGATCGGGAACAGATCCCCGTGGATTTTCTCAAGTACTTCCAAATCAGAGGTTCGTATAGGCCTATATTGAATGAGCGGAATGTGGGAGAGTTTGAGGTTCTGCATTGGACAATCTAGCATCAATCCCCAACAAAAATTTGGTGTATCTGTAAAGCTCGTTTGAGAAGTCTTCCCTCCATCTATACATCATGAACCAGAATGGCCATTTAGTCTCTGCAAGCTGGAGGTGATTTCTTGCTCTTCCTCAATTCCTTTATACACGTGAGGTAGTAGCAAAACTAGACCTCACAAGAAAGTAATCTAAAAGTGTCCAGTAATACGCCCTTTGGTAATAGTAGCTCCAGCAACTATCGGCACGCCAAATATGTACTACAGAAAATAAAAAGGACGCAAGGGTGAGCAAGTTCACAAAGAAGCACATTTGCTTTTTCCTTGAGTAGAAGAGATTTTATCCAAATCTCTAGTATCTAAAAGCTCAGAGCTTATATATACGACTCTCTTGTATGCTAATACAAATGAATTATTAGTACCAATAGAAAAATACTATCTACAAGCAACACTAAAAACTTGGAGACTCAAATGATGAAAGATCTTATCAAGTTTCATCTTCATGATTATCCCAAGTTGGAGGTTAACTTTAACTGGCAGTAAGAATTGGGAAATTTCACTCAATATTTGACAGCAAACTTCAGAATAGTTCGAGTTGAACCAGGTTCTAGCTTCTAACTCTCAATTTCAAGTGGGAAAAGAAAAAGGGAACACAATGAGGTAAACCAACAACAAGGCTTTCGAAATCCTGCACAATTATCTAGCAAATGTGAGTCCCAATTCTAATTCACAAAAAAAGGTATTCAGAAACTAATGTTATGACCTGTAGGCTAATCTTCACCCTATGCAAATTTCTAGTGGAGACATAAATCACACACCATTTGAGTTTTTTAAACAAACAAAAGAAACTAAAGAGTACCAATTGAACTCAAGGAATAAAGAAAGCTACATTCATCACATACAGAACTTAGCTAAATTTTCCCACAAAGAAATAAAAAAGACAAAATCCAAAAGGTACCAAATTCAACTGGAGTAAAAGAAATTCCACTCACTACCAAGCTTAGCTAAAATTTTCAAACCGAAATAAAATATATAGAATACCAAAATTGAACACGCTAACAGCAGTAGAACAAATAGAAACCCACATAGCGGATATGAAGAAAGAATCGAATTTTATGATCTTTATAGCAAAAAAAAAAATTGATCCCTATAAGACCATGTAAATTGTCAGATCAGCAGCAATAATTACCTGTGGTGTGGCAGCTGAAGCTTGAAAATGGGATATGAGATGTGAATTACAATATGCAGGGATAAGAAATGGGAAAAATCAGAGAGAGAAAGTTAAAAAATATTCCTTTCTCTTTCGTCGAAGTGAAAAATCCTTTGGACGGGAAGAAAAAATAGGAATCCAATTCTTTATCGACGCTAAAAAGCCCTCCTTTAATTTTCTTCCGGTCAACGACTCTGACTCGGCGACACAACTCGCCGGTGCATTGGAATGTCTCTTTTGCCCCTATTCTCTATTCGAATTCAATTTTTTTTAATTTTATTTTGTGTGGTTAATTTGACATTCTTGTCAAGTGATATTTGAAAATGATAATAGGCAGTTGTTAAGGTGTTTATATCAAATTATGTTAACTTAATAACAGTTAATTTATATGTATTTCTTACTTCACTAAATTACTTAATTATAATAAGTAACATAATTTAGCGAAAATATTTAATGCGAATAAATTTTTATCAAAATATTAATTTTTTGTTCAATTTATATGACGCTGACTAAACACCGAAATTTAAAACGTCAATTTTATACATAATATAAGTGATAGTGAAAATCTACTAATATATCTAGTTACAAGGTAATTGGTGTTACTAGCAAACAATAACTTCCCTGTTTCGCCCCTTCTATCTAATTGTCATGACTCATTATGTATGTACACATTGGGTGCACACAAATACTAGTTGATTAGAAATTAAAGTTTATTGACGTCTGTTTTGCTAAAGAACCATTCAAATATTAAACAAATAATGGGACGCGAAGATCGGAACTATATATGAATCTGAGCCATTGCGATCTATATTTCAAACACATCAAAATTGAGTTAAATACACAAAAGTGCCCAAGGTGATCTAAGATCTTTCAAACATGCCACATTTGACTTTGATGATAAAGTTGACTAATTTTTGGAGTAATTTAACATTAATTCTTTAATAAATTAGAGTAAGAAATAATGATAAACGCTGGCTAAATAATCTATCTATCTATATCTATATATATACTATATTAAAAGTACGAAACTCCTTAATGAAATGTTGTTTGTCTTTTTTATCCTTTTAAAAGTAATTTTACACTAGACAATATTATCATTTAACTATTTATCTAATATTTAAGATTTTAAAATAAATAAAAGTTTAACTATTAAGTCTTTCCTTATTTGAATTACGTATAAATTCCTAAATATTAGGAATTTAAACTCAAATAAATTTTAAAATATATATAAATACAATCCTTATTTAAATTGGGTAAAATAACTAATCTTTAACTCCAAAAATATGAACCCTCTCACATTAGGTAGACATATAATTTATTTTATTATAATTATGAGTATGTTTACCTAAATATTTATCTATACTATATTTAAAGCACAAAAACTCTTAGCGAAATGTCGTTCGCCTTTTTTACCTTTTAAAGTAGAGTTCACATTGGCAAAATAGTCATTTTAATCAATTCCCTAATATCTAGGAATGATCATTTAAATTATTTTCCTAATATCTAGGAATAGTCATTTAATTTTACTAGAAATCTTTCCTTATTTAAAATATATAAGACTCTTAATATTTAAGACTTTAAAAGTAATAAAAGTTTTACCTTATTTAAATTATTTCCTCATTTAAACTAACATACTTTTCATATTGAGATAATATGAATTGTATTCTTTGATGGGCGTTGAAATCACTTGAGGGACAAAGAGTACAATTTTAAATCACAAGATCCAAACGCCACCAGTTATGTATTTTATTTTGAATTTAGTTTTGAAATAATTAGTTTTGAAATTTTAAAATGGAATTCCTTGGTTTTAATTTTTTTGTTTTTTATACTTTATGTGTATTCTGACTCATGATTATCTTTAATTATTAATATAACTATGAATTGTGATAAATATCAGTACTAATAGTAAGATTCTCATGATAAAGCCAACCAAATAATAAAAGAGATCATATTTCAGCAAAATTATTCGTGAATTAAGAGAGATAATATCCAATCAGTTGAATTCAAGTACCATCACTAAATATTTTCAATGAAATTTGAATTCAAGTACAATCACTAAATATTATCAATGAATACCTTTTAATTAGTTAATTATAATTTATTTTATAATTCAAAAAATAAAAAAATATATATGTAGATAAAAATAGATATTTCAAACACTATTATAATGATTTATCTTAATGCACATTATATGAAATATTAATAGATTTTTATACCTTTTGAGAATAATATTACATAACGATACCTTATGTTGGTTAAGATAATAATAATAATAATAATAATAATAATAATAATAATAATAAATATTAATTAATTGAATGTCTTCAATCAATCAAAGGTTTTCTCTCGGCGCATGTTACGTTAGGGTTTACTAACGTGCGCCCAATCCGAGATGACGAGAAAGAAAAGACAACCGGGTCCGACGACGACCTCGCCCAAAGCTCCGGTACTGACCTCTAGGCAGATAACACTAGAGTCAGGTGTTCCCCAGACCTTAGCACCGATTCAATTGGACCATTGGCTTCCAGGAATGGTGAGTGCTCCTACAGTGATACAAACGGGCCCCCAGCCGGACATTGCAGAAACTCCTCCGGAGCCTGATGTAGGGGCTTCAAATGCGGCGAGAAAATTGACTTTCTCTGCCACATCTAGCGGAGTCAAGCCTACAATGGCTGAAGTAGTTAAAGGAAATAGAGAGCAACAAACGAGATTGAAGCTTGATTACTTCCCACCTGTAATGAAAGATGGAGTGAAAGTAGTTAAGCTAAATCCCCAGGAGATAGCTGACCAGAATCAGAAGTGGAGTCTACCATTAATTGATTATGTTATTGGCAATAACCCTACTTTTAAGGAAATGCTGAAATTTGTCTATGGAGCCTGGAGCTTCGCCAATACACCTCAGGTATTCCTTCATAATGATGGGCACTTCATTTTCAAATTTGAGAGTGAGGAAGATAAAGCATCGATTCTCCAACAAGGACCATACACGTTCAACTATAGGCCTTTTATTCTTAAACAGTGGGATCCAGAGTTCCAAATGAACAACGAACCTACTCAAATTGTTCCTATATGGGTAATGTTCCCAAACTTGCCAATTCAATTCTGGGCCCTTGGAAATTTGGGTAGAATAGCAAGCTATCTTGGGAAATCAGTGTGTACCGATAGGTTAACTGCTCAAGAGCAAAGAATTGCTTATGCTAGGATATTGGTTGGGATGGATATATCCTAGCAGCCTGATTCAATCTCCCTTGAATTAACTAATGGAAAGTGCTGCTACAATCTATTGAGTATGAATGGAAGCCCATGTATTGCCAAGATTGTTTGAAAGTGGGATATATCACAGGGAAATGCAAGGAGGGACCAACAGTACCTGAACAACATCAACTAAGTAACAAAAAGAAAAAAAAGAAGTTGGAATGGAAAGCTAAGGATGTGCCTAATCAGATATGGGATAATCAGACTAATGCTCAAGTAACTGAATAAGGTGCTAACAAGGAGATTCTAAAGATGATCAAGAAGCTAAAAGGGAAGGGCAACAACAGAGGAAGCTAATTGTCAGAGGGAAGAAAGCAATGCCAATAACTACTGATAAAAGCCAGGGAATTGATGAACTGGAACTCGTGCTTAGAAGGAATCAATTCAGTGCTTTGAGAATACAACTAGAGGTTACCACTAATAAAGTGGTAAAGGGCACTAGTCCAACCAAGCAGCCCTCATGATCTTTGGATCATGGAATATTAGAGGGCTAAATAAGCCCTTCAAGCAGAAGGAAGTCAAATCCTTTCTACTTAAGAATAAAATGGCTCTTTTGGGATGCCTTGAGACAAAATTTAAGGCAAGAAGAGCAGGGAAGATTCAAAGGAAGTTAGGGGCAGAGTGGCAGGTTTACTGTGATTATGCAGACTACCCAAATGGAAGAATATGGGTTTGCTGAAAATCACAACAAGTGGAAGTTGATATCCAGTACTTAAAACCTCATATAGTTCACTGTAAAGTAAAAGATAAGGATTCTCAATTTGCCTGCTATGCAATTTTCGTATATGGTTACAACACCATTGATGAAAGGAAAGATATCTGGAGACAATTGATATTAATCAATAGTATGGTGGTCGACCCTTGGATTATTCTTGGTGATTTTAACACCATATTATCTGTTAATGATATAATTAATGGATCACCAATTCAACAGATAGAAACACAAGACTTTCAAGATTGTGTTAATGAGATTGGGCTTGGTCAGATGTCACGACCCCAATTTTCCTCCGTAGGAGGTCGTGATGGCACAAAGACTAGGTTAGCCTATCAATTATGCGGAATACAAAACCGAAACTCAAATCTCAACATATAAAATAAATCAAACCACGATTCAAATAGTTACAACTCCCAAAACTCGATAGGAATAAGTCATAAGCTTCTAAGAATTTATTCTAAGTATCCCTATATATCATAGTCTAAAGAGAATAAGTAAAACAACATAATAGGGATAGAGGAGGACTCTGAGGTCTGCGGACGATGACAGATATACCTTGAAGTCTCCACGTACAGTCTAGCTCACTGATACCTGGTCTGATAGGAAGTACCTGGATCTGTACAAAAAGATGTGCAGAAGCGTCGTATGAGTACACCACAACGGTACCAAGTAAGTGCCAAGTCTAACCTTGGTAGAGTAGTGACGAGGTCATGTCAGGGCCCTACTGAAAATAATAAAAAACAGGGCGAAAACTTTAACAATATCATAATAATAATTACAATGGGAATGAATAAAGTAAGTAGTATGTCATAATTTAACTACACAGAATGTCACGACCCAATTCCATCTTAGGCCGCGATGGCGCCCTACACCATTGTTAGGCAAGCCAATACCGGTCAAACTAATGGTTTCCCGTTTAAAAAAATTATTAAGTGGATAAAATTTCCTCATTTGTTTAAAAGATTTAGAAACTTGCAAATGTGACATAATTAAACGGAAGTAAACGAGTATAAATCGTAATCATGTAAACAAATCCAAAATCATAAGTCTACTAGTGTGTGTGCCAGGACTTGGTATCACAATTATGTAGGCAATCTAGTAGAATATATAAAAGAATACTAGCCTACTATCTGAACTGAAATAGACAGAGAAAAAAAATAAAACATAAGGGAGACTCCAGCTGCTACAGAACGGCTCGGAAGGCAACTCACCGTGAAGTCTCGAGATGGGGATCAAATCTGTGCACCAGACTGGTAACCAGATGCACCTGCCTCAGATCCTGTACAATTAAGTACAGAAGTGTAGTGTGAGAACATAAATATTATGTACCCAGTAAGTATCTAGTCTAACCTCGAAGAAGTATGACGAGGGGTCGACTCCGACACTTACTAGGGCCAACAACATGATAATATGAAATTCTAATTAAGCATGATATACAATAATAAGACTCAGCACAAGAAATAACTAAACAAGTTTTCAGAAATATTTAAGAGCTTGAATCACTTCCTTCATTTGAAACATATGATCACACAAACAATGAATTTATCCGATTATGAAAGGAACTTCCAGTTCTATTATCACACACGAATACCACCGAGGACGTTCAACCCGATCCAACATAAATGTAAACTGTGCACTGCCGATGGTCGAACGATGCGAACCATAGATAAATACAACCTGTGCACTGCCGAGGGTCGAACGACGCGAACCATAGATGCATCTATTACCCCGCTCGTGGATCATACATGCGACGTGGTCAAATATATATTTATCAATAAATCATAACCCTTTCTTGATTCTTTTCAAAATAAAGACAATTCGACTTGAAGCTTTTAAATCCTTAAAAATCCTCAACTCAGTTCCATTTGATACAATTAACAAATATAATCAAATAACGGTGTCCACAAGCATGGTGTAAACCTAAAACTACCCGGACATAAACATGAATAGTAGCTACATACGGACTCTCGTCACTTTGTGCGTACGTGACCCCCACAAATAACAACACATATTAATTAAGTTCACCTATGGGGTAAGTTCCCTCTTACAAGGTTAGAAAAGATACTTACCTCGTCTCAAAGCTTACTTCCCAATTCAAGAATGAGCTCAAACCTCCAAATTTGATGCCAAACGACTCGGAACTAGCCAAACATTATATAAATCGATCAATCTATGCTCAAAAGTTCATATCTCCACTATTAAAGTGATTATCCAACCAAAATTGCACGATTCCTAAAATGCATCCCCGGGCCCACATGCCCGGATTCCGAAAATATTTGAAGAAAGTTGTTACCCATAACCTTAGGAACATAATATATGATTTTCACTAAGTTTCATAATTATTTTCGTGGTAAAATCTCATTTTTATTAAACCCTAGGTTTTTCATCTCAACCCATGATTTCTACCAAATTTTCATGTGAAAATCTACCCATAATATATGTACTAGACTCATATTCAAAAGAAATTACTTACCTCACAAAGCTAGGTCGAAATCCCCTCCTTAGAAGCTCTCAAATTGCCCAAGAGTGGAAGAAAATGTGATAAAAATGGTCCTAACCTGTAATAAATGAGGCTCACTGCCTCCAGCGGTTTCCGCATCTGCGGTCATAGGGCCGCACCTGCGCCCTTGCTTCTACGGACAAGGGTCCGCTTCTGAGGAATTCACTGGGCCGGCTGGGAATGCTTCTGCGGACGGGTACCCGCTTCTGTGGTCCCGCTTTTGCGAAGGATGGGCCGCATCTACGGAACTTGGGCTGCCCTCCTTTGGCCGCTTCTGCGGGGCTTGGCCCGCACCTGCGAGCTTGCACGTGCGGCTGACCAAGCGCAGGTGCGGTTTTGACAGATCTGGTGCATTAGCTGTTGCTCCAAATTCTCATCTTGGTCCGAGCCTCGCCCGATTGACACTCGGGCCCCCCAGGGCCCCGCCCGAACATACCAACATGTTTGGAATCATAAAACGGACTCGCTTGAACTCTCGGAACGCCCGAAACAACATTAAAACTAAGAATCGCACCCCAAAACCAATTGAATCAAACTTAAGAACTTCAAGTTCTTTAATTTACTTCCAATACGCCGAAACGTACTTAAACTACTCAGAATGACATAAAATTTTACGTGCAAGTCTTAAATGAACTTCCAATATCACCAAAACCCGCTCCAAACCAAAATTAAAGAACTTTTAAAACCTTCAAGAACCAACTTTCACTATTAGGCGCCAAAACGCTCCTGGGTCATCCAAAACCCGATCTGAACATACGCCCAAGTCCGAAATCATCATATGAACCTATTGGAACTGTCAAATCCTGATTCCGGGGTCGTTTACTCAAAACTGTTGACTGAAGTCAAACTTGGCCTTTTAAGCCAACCTTAAGGAACCAAGTGTTCCGATTTCAACCCGAACCCTTCCAAATCCCAAACTAACTATCCCCACAAGTCATAAAACAGTAAAAGCATGTACGGGAAGTCTTATTTTGGGGATTGAAGTTCTAGAAAGAAAAACGACCGGTCGGGTCATTACATTCTCCACCTCTTAAACAAACATTCATCCTCGAACAGGTTTAGAATCATACCTGAAGTGCTGAATAAGTGTGGATATCTGCTCCATATGTCCTCCTCGAACTCCCAAGTCGCCTCCTCGATTGGTTGGCCCCTTCACTGGACCTTTACCACGAAAATCCTCTTGGATCTCAACTAGCGATCCTGTCTAGCAACAATGGCAACTGGCTGCTCCTCATAACCCAAGCTCTCATCTAGCTGAATAGTGTTGAAGTCTAACACATGTGACAAGTCGACGTGATACCTCTGGAGCATAGAAACGTGAAAAACCGGATGAACCCCTGATAGGATAGGAGGTAAAGCAAGCTCATAAGCAACCTCCCAACCCGCCTCAACACCTCAAATGAGCCTATAAACCTTGGGCTCAACTTGCCCTTCTTCCCGAATCTCATAATGCCCTTCATCGGTGAGACATTCAAGAGAACCTTATCGCCTACCATAAATGATACATCACACGCCTTCTGATCCGCGTAACTCTTCTGTCTGGACTGTGCTGTGCGAAGTCGCTCCTGAATCAACTTTCCCTTTTCCAAGGCATCCTTCACCAAATCAGTACCATATAACTTAGCCTCGCCGGGCTCAAACCACCCGATAAGAGAATGATATCTTCGGCCATATAAAGCCTCAAATGGAGCCATCTCGATGCTGGATTGATAACTGTTGTTGTAAGCAAACTTGGCAAAAGGCAAGAACTGATCCCACTGTCCCCCAAACTCAATCACACATGCTCTGAGCATGTCCTCCAAGATCTGGACTGTCCGCTCTGATTGCCCGTCAGTCTGTGGATGGAACGCAATGCTGAGATCTACACGGGTCCCCAACTCACTCTGTACGACTCTCCAGAAATGCAAAGTGAACTGAGGGCCTCTATCTGATATGATGGAAACAGGCACACCGTACAACCGAACTATCTCTCGAATATAAATCTGGGCCAACCTCTCTAACGTATAAGTAGTTGCAACTGGAATGAAGTGTGCTGACTTGGTCAACCTGTCAACAATGACCCAAACTGCATCGAACTTTCGCAAGGTTCGTGGCAACCCAACTACGAAGTCCATAGTAATGCATTCCCATTTCCACTCTAGTATAGTCATCTGTTGGAGTAAGCCACATGGCCTCTGGTGCTCATACTTAACTTGCTGGCAATTTAGGAACCTAGCTATATACTCAACTATGTCATTCTTCACCCGCCGCCACCAATAATGCTGTCTCAGGTCCCGATATATCTTCGTAGCACCTGGATGAATAGAATATCAAGAACTGTGTGCCTCCTCTAGGATCCTCCCCCTCAAGCCATCGACATTAGGAACACATAGACGACCCTGGAGTCGCAGGACACCATCCTCGCCAATAGAAACCTCTTTGGCAACACCCTGTAATACCGTCTCCCTGAGAACTGCCAAGTGCGGATCATCAAATTGTCGAGCCTTGATCTGCACCAATAGTGAAGACTGGGCAACAACACATGCAAGAACTCGGCTGGGCTCTGAAATATCCAACCTCATAAGTCTGTTAGCCAATGACTGAATGTCCAAAGCTAGTGGCCTCTCCTCTGCTGAAATGAATGCCAAGCTACCCATGCTCTCTGCCTTCCTACTCAAGGCATCCGCGACTACATTCGCCTTACCCGAATGATAAAGAATAGTGATGTCATAGTCCTTTAGTAACTCAAGCCATCTGCGCTGCCTCAAATTGAGATCCCTTTGCTTGAACAAGTGCTGCAAACTGCAGTGATCAATGTAAATCTCACAAGGCACCCTATATAGATAATGCCTCCAGATCTTAAGAGCATCAACAATCGCGGCCAACTCCAAGTCGTGCACAGGATAATTCTTCTCATGGGGCTTCAACTGACATGAAGCATATGCAATAACTCGCCCTTCCTTCATCAATATACAACCCAAGCCAACACGTCAAGCGTTGCAATACACAATATACATCCCCGAATCGGAAGGCAACACTAGAATTAGTGTTGTAGTCAAGGCCGTCTTGAGCTTCTGAAAGCTCGCCTCACAATCATCGGTCTAACGGAACGGAGCACCCTTTGGGTCAATCTAGTCAAAGGTGCTGCAATGGATTAGAAGCCCTCCACAAATCGGCGATAATAACCTACTAGCCCCAAGAAAGTCCTGATCTCAGTCGCTGAAGTAGGACGAGGACAACTCTGAACCGCCTCAATCTTCTTGGGATCCACCTTAATACCCTCGGCTGATACCACATGCCCCTAGAATGCCATAGAATCTAACCAAAACTCATATTTGGAGAACTTAGCATATAGTTTCTGTTCCCTCAAGGTCTGAAGCACCACTGTCAAATGCTGCTCATGTTCCTCCATGCTACGTGAGTAAATCAAGATGTCTTCAATGAAGACAATAACAAAGGAATCGATATAAGGCACGAACACCTTGTTCATCAAATCCATAAATGCCGCTGGGGCATTAGTCAGGCCGAAGGACATCACTAGAAACTCATAATGTCCATATCTAGTACAAAAGGTAGTCTTCGGAACATCTGAGTCCCGAATCTTCAACTGATGGTATCCCCATCTCATGTCGATCTTAGAAAATACCCTAGCACCCTGCAACTAGTCAAACAAATCATCAATACGCCGCAACGGGTACTTGTTCTTAATGGTGACTTTGTTCAACTGGCGGTAATCAATGCACATCCGCATAGTCCCATCCTTCTTATTCACAAATAATACTGGTGCACCCCAAGGTGATACACTCAGCCTGACAAACCCCTTCGCTAGCAACTCCTTAAGCTGTTCCTTCAACCCTTTCAATTCTTTCAGAGCCATACGATATGGTGGGATGGATATAGGCTGAGTGCCTGGAGCCAAGTCAATACATAAATCAATATCACGATCTGGTGGCATGCCTGGAAGGTCAGAAGGAAATACATCGGCGAAATTTCGGACTACTGGCACTAAATCAATCATCGGAGACTCAGCGGTGGTATCCCGAAAATAGGCTAGATAAGCCAAACAACCCTTCTCGACCATATGTCGAGCCTTCAAAAAAGAGATAACCCGACTAGATGTACTGACAGACGAACCCTTCCACTCCAATCTAGGCAACTCGGGCATTGCTAAGGTAACAGTCTTGACATGGCAATCAAGGATGGCATGATATGGGGACAACCAGTCCATGCCCAGGATGACCTCAAAGTCGGTCATATCAAGTAACAAAAGGTCTACTTTAGTCTCGTAACCACAAAATGTGACCACACAGAACTGATAGATCCGATCCACAACCATAGAATCGCCCACATGAGTGGACACATAGCAGGAGTACCCAAGGACTCGCGAGGAATGTCCAGGAAATGAGAAAACAAAGATAATACATATGAATAGGTAGATCCTGGATCAAATAACACCAAAGCATCCCTACCACAGACATAAATAATACCTGTGATCACGGCATCTGAGGCCACTACATCTGGTCTGGCCGGAAAAGAATAAAATCTAGCTGGAGCACCGGCTGGCTAGCCTCCACTTGACTGAACAATAGCTGGCTGACCTCCCCCTGCCTGGCCTCCACCTATAGGATGGCCCCTACCCGCCTGTCCCCCACCTCTGGGCGGTCGGACGACTGGTGCTACAATCATGGGCTGATGACCCTGCTGTACTGCCTTGCCCCGAAGTCTGGGACAGGTTCTCTTCATGTGACTCGGATCTCCACACTCGTAACAACCTCTCGGTACCATAGACTGCTGCCCCGAAGTCTGACCCCGATGGCCTGCATACCCACTAGAAGAACCCTGAATGGCTGGTGAGTTGTATGAACTCTCTGGCATGGCGCTGAAATAGGCACTGGAAGAATCCTGATGAGCTGGTGGACAATAAGAACTCTCTGGCATAACACTAAAATAGGGTCGCGCCGGAGCACCCCGAGGAGGTGGCGATGCTGGATATATGGCCCTGCTAGGTTGACCCCTTCCAAACTGCCCTCTGCCCCTGGCCGGGGCACCTCTAAACTCTCTAGAGCCCTCTTGTCCTGCTGTATCTGCTCTCTACCCCTCTGGGGGTAGCCCTCAATCCTCGTAGCAATCTCTACTACTAGCTGATAACCAGTACCCATCTCAACCTCCCGGGCCATACTAGCCTGAATATTGGGGTGCAACCCCGCAACAAATCTCCACACTCTCTCTGTATCGGTAGGAAGTATCATAAGTGCATGGCGAGATAACTTAGAGAATCTTGCCTCATAATCGGTCACTGACATCTGACCCTTCTCTAGCTGCTCGAACTGACCTCGCAACTCTTCCCTCTGAGAGGGTGGAATATACCTATCCAAGAAAAGCTGTGTAAACTGGTCCCAAGTCATGGGAGGAGAACCCACTGGTCTGCTAAGAAGATAAGACTGCCACCATCTACGGGCCCTGCCCTCAAGCTGGAAAGTAGTGAAATCCACCCCATGGGACTCCAATATCCTCATGTTGTGCAGTCTGTCCCTGCACCGGTCAATGAAGTCCTGGGGATCCTCATGCCGCTCGCCCCCAAAGATAGGAGGGTTTAGCCTAGTCCATCTGTCCAATAGCTTCTGCGAATCACCGTCCGCAATTGGTCTAGGCTCAGGTGCAACCGCTGCAACTGGCTGGGCTCCGCCCACGAGTAGTGTACCCAGAGTCTGATATACTACAGCTGCATGCCCCGGAGCCTGGGCAGTAGGAGTCTGTGCTCCCCCTCCCGCCTGAGATGTGGCTGGGTCTGCTGGAAATAAACCAGCCTGGGTTATAGTGTCCATGAACCGCAACATACGGCCCATGACCTCCTGAAAACCCGGTGCTGACATGAAATCTACCGGGGATGCCTCTGTGGTGGGCACCTCGCCCTACTTCTCAATGATGGGATCCTCTAATGGATCCGCTGGTGGTGCTACCGGGGAAGCTCTAGGATGCCCTCATGCTCTACCTCAGACTGGTGCCCTCCCCCGGCCTCTGCTCGGCCTCTAGCAATGGGGGGAGCAGCTCCTCTCGGGTCTGGAATGTACGCCGTACGCGTCCTCACCATCTGTGAGAGAAGGAGAGAAAGGGTTTTAGTATGCCACCAATTGCACGATAAGAGATGAATAAAGAGTAGTTTCCTAACACCCTATAGCCTCTCGAAGATAAGTACGGACGTTTTCGCACCGATCCGCAAGACTCTACTAGGTCTGCCCATAACTTGTGAGACCTATGTAAACCTAGTGCTTTGATACCATGTTGTCACGACCCAATTCCATCTTAGGCCGCGATGGCGCCCAACACCATTGTTAGGCAAGCCAACACTGGTTAAACTAATGGTTTCCCATTTAAAAAATTACTAAGTGGATAACATTTCCTCATTTGTTTAAAAGATTTAGAAACTTTCAAATATGACATAATTAAACGAAAGCAAAGGAGTACAAATCGTAATCATTTAAACAAATCTAAAATAATAAGTCTACTAGTGTGCGTGCCAAGACTTGGTGTCACAAGTATGTGGAAAATCTAGTAGAATATTCAAAAGAACACTAGCCTACTGTATGAAATGAAATAGAAAGAGAAAAAAAAAACATAAGGGAGACTCCAGCTGCTGCAGAATGGCTCAGAAGGCAGCTCACCGTGAAGTCTCGAGATGGGGATCAAATCTGCACACCAGACTGGTAACCAGATGCACCTGCCTCAGATCCTGTACAATTAAGTACAGAAGTGTAGCGTGAGGACATAAATAATATGTACCCAGTAAGAGTCTAGTCTAACCTCGAAGAACTAGTGACGAGGGGTCAACTCCGACACTTACTAGGGGCAATAACATGATAATATGAAATTCTAATTAAGCATGATATACAATAATAAGTCTCAAAACAAGAAATAATTGAACAAGTCTTCAGAAATATTTAAGAGCTTGAATCACTTCCTTCCTTTAAAACATATGATCACACAAACAATGAATTTATACCGATTATGAAAGGAACTTCCAGTTCTATTATCACACACGAATACCACCGAGGACGTTCGGCCCGATCCAACATAAATGTAAACTGTGCACTGCCGAGGGTCGAACGACGCGAACCATAGATAAATGTAAATTGTGCACTGCCGAGGGTCGAACGACGTGAACCATAAATGCATCTATTACTCCGCTCACGGATCATACATGCGATGCGGTCAAATATATATTTATCAATAAATCATAACCCATTCTTGATTCTTTTCAAAATAAAGACAATTCGACTTGAAACTTTTAAATCCTTAAAAATCCTCAACTCAGTTCCATTTGATACAGTTAACAAATATAATCAAATAACGGTGTCCACAAGCATGGTGTAAACCTAAAACTACCCGGACATAAATATGAATAGTAGCTACATATGGACTCTCGTCACTTCGTGCGTACGTAGCCCCCACAAATAACAACACATATTAATTAAGTTCACCTATGGGAAAAGTTCCCTCTTACAAGGTTAGAAAATAGACTTATCTTGTCTCAAAGCTTACTTCCCAATTCAAGAATGCGCTCAAACCTCCAAATTTGATGCCAAACAACTCAGAACTAGCCAAACATTATATAAATCGGTTAATCTATGCTCAAAAGTTCATATCTCCACTATTAAAGTGATTACCCAACCAAAATTATAAGATTCCTAAAATTCACCCCCCGGGCCCACCAGAAATTTTTGAAGAAAGTTGTTACCCATAACCTTAGGAACATACTATATGATTTTCACTAAGTTTCGTAATCATTTTTGGGGTAAAATCGCATTTTTATTAAACCCTGGGTTTTTCATCTAAACCCATGATTTCTACTGTAATGACCCAACCGGTCATTTTAACTTTTAGAACCCCGTTCCCTAAAATAAAACTTCCTGTAGGTGCTTGTAATGATTTATGACTTGCGGGGATGGTTGGTTCGGGATTTGGAAGTGTTTGAGGTGAAACCGGAACACTTGGTTCCTTAAGTTGGCCTTAATGTGCTAAGTTTGACTTCGGTCAATATTTTTAGAAAACGACCCCGGAATAGAATTTTGATGATTCCAACAGCTCCGTATGGTGATTTTGGACTTAGGAGCATGATCGGAATTTTATTTGGAAGTCCGTAGTGAAATTAGACTTGAAATGGCTAAAATAGGAATTTAAAGTTTGAAAGTTTGACCGGGGAGTTGACTTTTTGATACCGGAGACGGAATCCAGTTCTGAAAATTTTCATAGCTCCGTTATGTAATTTATGACTTGTGTGTAAAATTTGAGGTCAATCGGAGTTGATTTGATAAGTTCCGACATTGAATATAGATGTTGAAAACTCTTAGTTTCATTAAGCTTGAATTGGGGTATGATTCATGGTTTTAGCATTGTTTGATGTGATTTAGAGGTTCGACTAAGTTCGTATGATGTTTTAGGACTTGTTGTTATATTTGGTTGAGGTCCCGAGGTCCTCGGGTGAGTTTCGGATGGTTAACGGATCAAAAGTTGGACTTAAAAAGCTGCTGCAATTTTCTCTTCTGCTGCATATTCTGGGCTGTGATCGAGCCTCAGATCGAGCCCCAGATACCTAGCCTCAGATCGAGCCCCAGATATCGAGCCCACGATCGAGGCCTGAGTCGAAGCCAGGGACGAGGCTTAGTATCGAAGCCTCGATAGAAGGCAAGGCTCGAGGGCATGATCGAGGGTAAGGCTCGAGGGCTAGGATCGAGACCCATGCTCGATGCCCTGGTCGAAGGCCCAACCTCGATACCCCGATCGAGCTCCCTGAGACCGAACTCCCTGAGACTGAGCTCCTTGAGATCGAGCTCCTTGATCGAACTCCCTGAGATTGAGCTCCCTGAGACCGAGCTCCTTGAGATCTAGCTCCTTGATCGAACTCCCTGAGATCGAGCTCCCGAGATCGAGCTCCCCTGATCGAGCTCCTTGATCGAACTGGGCAGAGCTGTAAGTTATAAAAACAGAGGACATTCGTCCCATTTGCCATTTTTGGCAAACTTGAGCTTGAGTAGAGACGACTTTTGGCAGATTTTCAAGGAAAAAAATATTGGGGTAAGTGATTCTAACTCGGATTTGGTCTACATATACAAGTATATCATTGTTTTCACAATTTAATTAGTGTTTTGAGATTGAAATTTGGAAAAGTTTAGAAATCTCATAGAAACGAAATTTTGAGATTTCGGTATCGATTCGGAGTCGGATTTGAGTGAAACTGGTATGGTTGGACTCGTAATTGAATGGGTTGTCGGATTTCGTAACTTTCGTCGGATTCCGAGATGTGGGCCCCGCGGGCAAATTTTTAATTAATTTCGGAATTTTTATCAAAAATGTAGTATTTCCTTATAGAATTGATTCCTATAATATTTAGTGATTGTATCGAATTATTTTGGATAGATTCGAGCCAGACGGAGTTGGATAATCGTGGAAAAGGCCTTATAGTGGATTAAATTGGAGTAAGACGAGGTAAGTCTCTTGTCTAATCTTATGAGGGGGAAATTACCTCATAGGAGATTAAAAATTAAATAATTGTTGCTAATTGTGGGGGCTACATACACACGAGGTGACGAGAGTCCGTGCGTAGCTACTATTAATGCTAAAGTCCGGGTAGTTTAGGACTCAAAGCATGCCTTACTTGTGTAAATTGTATTCTTTGATTTATTTATATTAATTGATATCTATATGAATATATTGTGAATTGTTAGATAAAGATATTAAAGGATGGAAATCTCATAGGCTTTATTGTCTGTTTAAATCAATTAATTGTTAAAAGAAATTGTTCTCCTCCCAAATTCATCTCATAATTAATATACTCTCCTTCCGGAGGCACATAAGAAAATGTCCTCCTTTCTTGTGGAGCGGGCCGAACGCCTCGGCAGGATAGATACATCTATGGATCGCGCCGCACGTCCCTCGGTAGTGTACACGACACTCTGGATCGGGCCGTACGTCCTCAGCAGAAATCGTGCTTAATAATAATAATTACACGATACTTTAATAAATTATTTCAGCTCGTGAAGCTAATTAATATATAGGAAAATCCTTGAAATTTAATAAATTATTATTCTTGCTTGTTAAGGAATTAATTGTTACTCCTGTAAATGAGATTTAATTGATAAATTAAAAATTATTTGAGTTAAAGGAATTTAATTAATATATTGAGAATTGTTACATTTGAAGGAATTTGATTATTTCCGCTAAATAAATAAATTATTTGTCAATTCTGTAAATCATGCTGATTTAAATATCTTAGTTTTATTTCAATTATTCTTGACCTATAGTGAGTGTCAAAGTCGGCCATCTCGTCTCTACCACTTTGAGATTAGGCTTGATACTTACTGGCTACACGTTATTTACGTACTCATACTACACTTACTGCACTTTTTGTGCAGGATCTGAGACAGGTACTAGTGGAGGACCTATCATCACATACCCACGTCATCCCGAGGCATAGTGGTGAGCTGCCTTTCTGAGCCGTTCTGCAGCTACCAGTGTCTCTTCTGATATTTCTATTCTGTCTATTTTATTTCAGACAATATTTGGAGTTTTGTATAATCTACTAGATGCTCATGCACTTGTGACACCGGGTCTTGGCACACACATGAGTAGAAATTGGTATTTTATTATCTTCTTGGAATAAAAGTTTAACCAATGTATGTTTGACTTATTAGTTGGCTTGCCTAGCTGTAGTGTTGGGCGCCATCACGACCTATAGGCGAAATTGGGTCATGACAACATGGTATCAGAGCACTAGCTTCACGTAGGTCTCACAAGTTATGAGCAAACCTAATAGAGTCTTACGGATCGGTACGGAGACGTCTGTACTTATCTTCGAGAGGCTATATGGTGTTAGGAAACTACCTTTCTTCATATTCTATCGTGCAATTGATGTAGTACTAAATATCCTTCTCTTATTCTCTCACAGATAGTGAGAACACGCTCTAATGAGATTCCAGACCAGGGAAGAGCTACTCCCCCAGTTGCTAGAGGCCGAGGCAGAGGCTGAGGGAGGGCTCCAGCCCGGGACTATTCCGCTTATGCTGCCAGTGGATCCAGCAGAGAATCCCATTATTGAGGAGCAGGGTGAGATGCCTGTGGCAGAGCCAGCTCCGGTGGACTTCACATCTGCACCGGGATTTCAGGATGTCTTGGGTCGTATGCTGCGATTCATGGACAAAATGACTCAGGCTGATTTATTTCCGGCAGACCCAGCCACATCTCAGGCGGGCGGGGGAGCACAGACCCCTACTGCGCAGGCTCATGGACAGGCAGCTGCTGTATATCAGACCCAGGGTGCACTACCCGTGGGTGGAGTCCAGCCAGTGGCAGCAGCTACACCTGAGCCTCAGGCCAGTTGTAGCCGCCGATCCTCAGAAACTATTGGACAGATGGACTAGGCTACATCCTCCTGTCTTCGGGGGTGAGCGACATGAGGATCCACACGATTTCATTGATCGTTGCAAGGATAGACTGTACAACATGAGGATATTGGAATCCCATGGGGTTGATTTCGCTACTTTTCAACTAGAGGGTAGAGTCCGTAGATGGTGGCAGTCTTATGCTCTTGGCAGACCAGCAGATTCTCCTCCCATGACTTGGGACAGGTTCACCCGTATCTTCTTGGACAGGTATATTCCACCCTCCCAGAGGGAAGAGTTGCGGTTTCAGTTTGAGCAGCTCCAGCAGGGTCAGATGTCAGTGACCGATTATGAGGCGAGGTTTTCTGAATTATCTCGCCATGCACTAATGATACTCCCTACTGAGGCGGAGAGAGTGCGAAGGTTTGTAGCCGGTTTACATACTGGTATTCAGGCTACTATGGCTCGAGAGGTTGAGATGGGTACTTCTTATGAGCGAGTTGTGGAGATAGCCCGGAGGATTGAGGGTGTACGTCAGCGGAGCCGAGAGCAGATTATGAGAGATAAGCGGTTCAGGTACTCTGGAGAGTTCAGAGGTGCTCCGTCCGGGGGCAGAGGTCAGTTCGTGAGGGGACAGTCCAGCAGACCCCCATATCCAGCACCACCACCTCCTCGAGGTGCTCCAGTGCGACCTTATCTCAATGCTATCCCAGAGAGTTCTTACCGCCCACTAGCTATTCAGGGTCCTCCCAGTGGGTATTCAGGTCCCCAGGGCCAGACACTTAGTCAGCAGCCCATCACACCGAAGAGTTGTTACGAGTGCAGGGATCCCAGTCACTTGCAGAGGTTTTGTCCCAGGCTTCGGGGTAGACCAGTACAGCAGGGTCAGCAGCCTATGCTTACCGGACCAGTTGCTCCACCAGTAGTCCGACCACCCAGAGGTGGAGGACAGGTGGGTTGGGGCCGTCCTAGAGGTGGAGGTCAGCCAGGCGGAGGCCAGCCAGTTGGCGCTCCAGCTCGGTTTTATGCTTTTCCGGCTAGACCAGATGCGGAGGCCTCAGATGCCGTGATTACAGGTATTATTTCTGTTTGTGGCAAAGGTGCCTCAGTATTATTTGATCCAGGATCTACGTATTCATATGTGTCATCTCTATTTGCTCCATTCTTGGGCGTTTCTCGTGAGTCCTTGAGTACTCCTGTTTATGTGTCCACTCCTGTGGGCGATTCTGTTATTGTGAACCGGATCTACCGGTCCTGTATTATTACATTCTGTGGTTATGAAACTAGAGCAGATCTCCTATTGCTTGAGATGACCGATTTTGAAATTATTCTGGGTATGGACTGGTTGTCTCCATATCATGCTATTCTAGATTGTCATGCCAAGACTGTTACCTTGGCTATTCCAGCATTGCCTAAGCTGGAGTGGAAGGGTTCGCCTGTTAGTTCATTTAATCGAGTTATTTCTTTTATAAAGGCTCAACACATGGTTGAGAAGGGTTGTTTGGCTTATCTAGCCTATGTTCGGGATACTACTGCAGAGACTCCGGCTATTGATTCAGTGCCTGTAGTTCGGGAGTTCCCCGATGTATTCCCGTCAGATCTTCCAGGTATGCCACCTGATCGTGATATTGATTTCTGTATTGACTTGGCTTCAGATACCCAGCCTATATCTATCCCACCGTATCGTATGGCTCCGAAAGAATTGAAAGAATTGAAAGAACAGCTTGAAGAGTTACTAGCCAAAGGGTTTGTCAGACCGAGTGTATCGCCTTGGGGTGCACCGGTATTATTTGTGAAAAAGAAGGATGGAACAATGCGGATGTGTATTGATTATCGCCAATTGAACAAAGTCACTATTAAGAACAAGTACCCGTTGCCGCGTATTGATGATCTATTTGACCAGTTGCAGGGTGCTAGGGTATTCTCTAAGATCGACTTGAGGTCGGGGTACCATCAGTTGAAGATTCGGGATTCGGATGTTCCGAAGACTGCTTTCCGTACTAGATATGGTCATTATGAGTTTCTGGTAATGTCTTTTGGTTTAACTAATGCACCGGCAACATTTATGGATCTGATGAACAGGGTATTCAGGCCATATATTGACTCATTTGTCATTGTCTTCATTGATGACATTTTGATCTACTCTCGTAGTAAGGAGGAGCATGAGCAGCATATGAGAGTAGTGCTTCAGACATTGCGGGAACAAAAGTTATATGCCAAGTTCTCTAAATGTGAGTTTTGGCTAGAGTCTGTAGCATTTTTGGGACATATCGTATCGGGCGAAGGTATTAAAGTTGATCCTAAAAAGATTGAGGCAGTTCATAATTGGCATCGTCCCACTTCGGCGACGGAGATCAGGAGTTTTTTGGGTTTGGCAGGTTATTATCGTCGGTTTGTGGAAGGTTTTTCATCTATTGCAGCACCTTTGACCAAATTAACCTAGAAGGGTGCTCTATTTCGATGGTCCGATGATTGTGAGGTGAGCTTTCAGAAGCTCAAGACATCATTGACTACAGCACCAGTGTTAGTATTGCCTTCTGGTTCGGGGATGTATACAGTGTATTGCGACGCTTCGAGCGTTGGCTTGGGTTGTGTATTGATGCAGGAAGGGCAAGTTATTGCATATGCTTCACGTCAGCTGAAGCCCCACGAAAAGAATTATCCGGTACATGATTTGGAGTTAGCTGCGATTGTTCACGCTCTTAAGATTTGGAGGCATTATCTTTATGGGGTGTCTTGTGAAGTTTACACAGATCATCGCAGTTTGCAGCATTTGTTCAAGCAGAGGGATCTAAATTTGAGGCAGCGCAGATGGCTGGAGTTACTAAAAGATTATGATATTACTATCTTGTATCATCCGGGAAAAGCAAATGTGGTTGCAGATGCCTTGAGCAGAAAGGCGGAGAGTATGGGTAGTTTGGCTTTCATTTCAGTAGAGGAAAGACCATTAGCCTCAGATATTCAGTCTTTGGCTAACAGACTTGTGGGGCTGGATATTTCAGAGCCCAGCCGAGTTCTTGCATGTGTTGTGGCCCGGTCTTCACTATTTGAACAGGTCAAGGCTCGCCAGTATGATGACCCACACCTGGTGGTTCTTCGTGAAACGGTACTACGAGGTGGTGCCAAGGAAGTCACTATTGGTGCAGATGGTGTTTTGCGACTCCAGGATCGTCTGTGTGTTCCTAATGTGGATGAACTGAGGAAAAAGATCCTAGAAGAGGCACACAGTTCTCGATATTCTATTCATCCAGGTGCTACTAAGATGTATCGTGACTTGAGGCAACATTATTGGTGGCGACGAATGAAAAAGGACATAGTTGAGTATGTAGCTCGGTGTCTAAATTGCCAGCAAGTTAAATATGAGCACCAGAGGCCAAGTGGCCTACTCCAGCAGATGACCATATCAGAGTGGAAATGGGAACGAATTACTATGGATTTTGTAGTTTGGTTGCCGCGGACCTTGAGGAAATTTGATGCAGTTTGGGTGATTGTTGACAGGCTGACTAAGTCGGTACATTTTATTCCTGTTGTGACTACGTATACTTCAGAGAGGTTGGCCTAGATTTATATTCAGGAGATAGTTCAGTTGCACGGTGTGCCAATTTCCATCATATCAGATAGAGGTCCTCAATTTACTTCGCATTTCTGGAGAGCAGTACAGAGTGAGTTGGGGACCCGTGTAGAGCTCAGCACAGCCTTTCATCCGCAGACCGATGGACAGTCAGAGAGGACAATTCAGATTTTGGAGGATATGCTCAGGGCATGTGTGATTGACTTTGGAGGTCAGTGGGATCGTTTCCTGCCTTTGGCCGAGTTTGCTTATAATAACAGTTACCAATCCAGCATCGAGATGGCTCCATTTGAGGCTTTATATGGTCGGCGATGTCGTTCACCTATCGGATGGTTTGAGCCAGGCGAGGCTAAGTTATATGGTATTGATTTGGTTAGGGATGCCTTAGAAAAGGTAAAGTTGATTCAGGAGCGACTTCGTACAGCACAGTCTAGACAAAAGAGTTACGCGAATCAGAAAGCGCGTGATATATCATTTATGGTAGGTGAAAAAGTTCTCTTGAAGGTTTTGCCGATTAAGGGAATTATGAGATTCGGGAAGAAGGGCAAATTGAGCCCAAGGTTTATAGGCCCATTTGAGGTGTTGAAACGAGTTGGGGAGGTTGCTTATGAGCTTGCCTTGCCTCCCAGCCTATCGGGAGTTCATCCGGTGTTTCACGTATCTATGCTCCGAAAGTATCATGCCGACCTATCACATGTGTTAGACTACATCACAGTTCAGCTAGATAATAGCTTGGGTTATGAAGAGGAACCAATTGCCATTGTTGATAAACAGGTTCGCCAGTTGAGGTCCAAGAGGATTTCTGCAGTAAAAGCCCAGTGGAGGGGCCAACCAGTCGAGGAAGCGACTTGGGAGGCCGCGGAAGACATGCGGAGCAGATATCCACACTTATTCAGCACTCCAGGTACAATTCTAAACCCGTTCGAGGACGAACGTTTGTGTAAGAGGTGGAGAATGTAATGACCCAACCGGTCATTTTAACTTTTAGAACCCCGTTCCCTAAAATAAAACTTCCTGTAGGTGCTTGTAATGATTTATGACTTGCGAGGATGGTTGGTTCGGGATTTGAAAGTGTTTGAGGTGAAACCGGAACACTTGGTTCCTTAAGTTGGCCTTAATGTGCTAAGTTTGACTTCGGTCAATATTTTTAGAAAACGACCCCGGAATAGAATTTTGATGATTCCAACAGCTCCGTATGGTGATTTTGGACTTAGGAGCATGATCGGAATTTTATTTGGAAGTCCGTAGTGAAATTAGGCTTGAAATGGCTAAAATAGGAATTTAAAGTTTGGAAGTTTAACCGGGGAGTTGACTTTTTGATACCGGAGTCGGAATCCAGTTCTGAAAATTTTCATAGCTCCGTTATGTAATTTATGACTTGTGTGTAAAATTTGAGATCAATCGGAGTTGATTTGATAAGTTCCGACATTGAATGTAGAAGTTGAAAACTCTTAGTTTCATTAAGCTTGAATTGGGGTATGATTCATGATTTTAGTATTGTTTGATGTGATTTAGAGGTTCGACTAAGTTCGTATGATGTTTTAGGACTTGTCGGTATAATTGGTTGAGGCACATAAGAAAATGTCCTCCTTTCTTGTGGAGCGGGCCGAACGCCTCGGTAGGATAGATGCATCTATGGATCGCGCCGCACGTCCTTCGGCAGTGTATACGACACTCTGGATCGGGCCGTACGTCCTCGGCAGAAATCGTGCTTAATAATAATAATTACACGATACTTTAATAAATTATTTCAGCTCATGAAGCTAATTAATAAATAGGAAAATTCTTGAAATTTAATAAATTATTATTCTTGCTTATTAAGGAATTAATTGTTACTCCTGTAAATGAGATTTAATTGATAAATTGAAAATTATTTGAGTTGAAGGAATTTAATTAATATATTGAGAATTGTTACATTTGAAGGAATTTGATTATTTCCGCTGAGTAAATAAATTATTTGTAAATTCTGTAAATCATGCTGATTTAAATATCTTAGTTTTATTTCAATTATTATTGACCTATAGTGAGTGTCAAAGTCGGCCATCTCGTCTCTACCACTTTGAGATTAGGCTTGATACTTACTGGCTACACGTTGTTTACGTACTCATACTACACTTGCTGCACTTTTTGTGCAGGATCTGAGACAGGTACTAGTGGAGGACCTATCATCACATACCCACGTCATCCCGAGGCATAGTGGTGAGCTGCCTTTCTGAGCCGTTCTGCAGCTACCAGTGTCTCTTCTGATATTTCTATTCTGTCTATTTTATTTCAGACAATATTTGGAGTTTTGTATAATCTACTAGATGCTCATGCACTTGTGACACCGGGTCTTGGCACACACATTAGTAGAAATTGGTATTTTATTATCTTGGAATAAAAGTTTAACCAATGTATGTTTGACTTATTAGTTGGCTTGCCTAGCTATAGTGTTGGGCGCCATCACGACCTATAGGCGAAATTGGGTCGTGACATCTACCAAATTTTGCTTGTGAAAATCTACCCATAATATATGTACTAGACTCATATTTAAAAGAAATTACTTACCTCACAAAGCTAGGTCGAATTCCCCTTCTTAGAAGCTCTCAATTTGCCCAAGAGTGGAAGAAAGTGTGATAAAAATGATCCTAACCCGTAATAAATGAGGCTCACTACCTCCAGCAGTTTCCGCACTTGCGGTCATAGGGCCGCACCTGCGCCCTCGCTTCTCCGGACAAGGGTCCGCTTCTGCGGAATTCACTGGGCCGGCTGGGATCGCTTCTGCGGACGGGTACCCGCTTCTGCAGAGGATGGGCCGCATCTGCGGAACCTGGGCGCCCTCCTTTGGCCGCTTCTGCGAGGTTTGGCCTGCACCTGCGAGCTCGCATATGCGACTGACCAAGCGCAAGTGCGATTTTGACAGATCTGGTGCATCAGCTGTTGCTCCAAATTCTCATCTTGGTCCGAGCCTCGCCCGATTGACACTCGGGGCCCCGCCCGAACATACCAACAAGTTTGGAATCATAAAACGGACTCGCTCGAACTCTCGGAACGCCCGAAACAACACTAAAACTAAGAATCGCACCCCAAAACCAATTGAATCAAATTTAGAACTTCAAGTTCTTCAATTTGCTTCCAATGCACCGAAACGTACTTAGACTTCTCGGAATGACACCAAATTTTACGTGCAAGTCTTAAATGATATTACAGAACTATTCCCAGTCTCGAAATTCCTTTTGGACCTCGATATCACCAAAACCCTCTCCAAACAAAATTTAAAGAACTTTTAAAACCTTCAAGAACCAACTTTCACTATTAGGCGCCGAAACGCTCCCGGGTCATCCAAAACCCGATCCGAACATACGTCCAAGTCCAAAATCATCATACGAACCTATTGGAACCATCAAATCCCGATTTCGAGGTCGTTTACTCAAATCTGTTGACTAAAGTCAAACTTGGCCTTTTAAGCCAACCTTAAGGAACTAAGTGTTCCGATTTCAACCCGAACCCTTGCAAATCCCGAACTAACCATCCCCGCAAGTCATAAAATAGTAAAAGTATGTACGAGAAGTCTTATTTAGTTGAACGGGGTTCTAGAAAGCAAAATGACCGATCGGATCGTTACACAGAATAAGGGCAAATAATACCTCGCGGAAGGAAAACATAAATTTACAATTTTAAGAAAAAACACACACACAATAAAAAAAACCAACGGCAAATGCATTCATAAAGAAATATCAACAAGGGCACTCCCGAGGTACCGTCTCGTAGTCCCAAATCATAAATAAATTCACAATATCTCATTTTCTTATATCACCGCGGGAGCCTTCACATTTAATTTTAAAGAAAATGTTTTTCTCGAAATAACATCCCGCGTTTTAGCCACCCTTATCATATCGCATGACTTGTAGTAGTTCCTCCACTAGCCACGCGTATCAAGCCACCCTTATCTCACCGCATGCGTTTCAACACCCAGACCTTATACCACCACATGCGTATCAATATCACAATGTATCACAATTTGCATCTCAAGTGCCCAAATATTTTAACTTGCCAAAATAAATCAACAACAATATTATTTTCACAACAAGGAGCTCGCTGTTCAATCACAATGAATACAAAATCTCATAAAATATTCGGAAGTGAATAACTCAACAAAAATAATATTTCACAAATTTAATACCTTGCCTCAATACCAATTTTTTTTAATGTCAAATACTTCATATTAATAATAATTCAATTAAGAAATTCGACTTTCAAATAATGAGCACAGAATAAAAGAAATAAATTTTCAACTAAACAGGTAAAGCAATTAGCAGGAAAAAGGTAAGGTAAATTTAAAATATAAAAAAAATAGACCAATAATGATGAATATAACAGGATAAGATAATTTAATTACTATGTAATAGAGATCTACACAATTTAAAGATATAATCTTTCACATTTAGCCCGTGTACACACTCGTCACCATGCGTACATAACTTTCAACACATCACAATGTTCATATTAATACCAATCCTAAGGGGAATTTCCCCCACACAAGGTTAGGCAAGTCACTTACCTTGACTTGCGTTAATTTAATCCAATAGTAGGCCTTTTCCTTGATTATCCAACTTTGAATGTCTCGAATCTAACCACAATTAGTTCGATAAAATCAACACAAGCTATCAGAATCAATTCAAATGATAAAGGGCAGATCTTTTAATTTAAAACCCCGAAGCCAACCATACTTTGAAACTTATGGGGATATTATGGAAATTTGATTCTAAGAGAGAAAATTTAGCCAACACACCTTGCTTGAGCTTTTCTTAATTACTACAATGTTCCAAAAAAATCCTAGCAATCCCAATCTATTTCAAAACATAAAAAAATTGAACCACAATTAGAGAGATACTCATGGTTTCAGCCTATTTGAGCATTTTATCAAACACTAGATGTGCAAATTGTTTACAAGGTTCTTCCACAAGATTTTTTTTTACTTCACAACCCAATCTATACCCATTTGAGCTCAACAATCGTCTCACACACCTTATTGGTAAATGTATGTATAAATAATACTCTTACACCCAAGAATCACACTCTTAATTAACCATCTTCCACCCAAATCCGAAATTGAAAACTAGGGTATGAAACCTTACCTCTTAGGTGAAGATCTTTTGAGATTTCCTTGTTGGATTTCAAAGCTTGGACAAGATCTTGATGAAACAAGCACTTTGGTTTCTCTCTCTCTCTAGAACACTCTCCCTTCTCTCTAAAATTATCAGATTTTTGAAAAAAAATGGTCCATTGCGTCTATTTAACGAAATAGGGTCGGGTTATGAAAACCCAAAAAATAAACTCCGCGACAGGATCTGCGGTCGCATATGCAACCGCATAATGGTTTTGTGGCCCGTGAAATGGACCCTCGAAACTAGGCGTATTCTGCCCAGGTATGCGGTCACTATGCGGCTCGCAGACCTGTTCTGCAGTTGCATAATGCACCGCAAAATAGTTCTGCGGTCGCATAATCGTCCGCAGATTTGCACCCACACCTGCCCATTCTGCGGCCATTATGCGAACTGTAGAGTGATTCTGTGGCCGCAAAGTGGACCGAAGAAATGCATCTTTCTGCCCAAATTTTTTCTTTAACTCCACCGTGCACTATTCAACCTAAAAAGTCCGTACCGCTCTACAACCTTTGAACTAATTAATCTACCTTGGCACCACAAAATCATAATTTTCTTAGCAGAATTTTTTGGGGCCTTACATCAGATCAGAATGAAGGGATGTCAGTACTCTTGGTGTAACAAGAGAGATCCTGGAGACAGAATTTACAGCTTGATAGATTGGGCATTTGGCAATGCTCAATGGATTAGCATGTATAGTAGTATAGAAGCTCATTATCTAAATCATGGTTGTTCAGACCACTCTCATATACTTCTTACTACTAATATTGTCAGACAAAAGCTACCAAAACCTTTCAGACTCCTCAATGTTCTACTGCAACAACAATCATTCAAAGATGTGGTGCAGTCTGTATGGGAATCCAGTATACCTGGGTATGCTATGTATGGAGTATGCAAGAGACTAAAGCAAATAGAACTTATTGTGAAGCAGATTGTCACGACCCAAAACTCGACCTGTCGCGATGGCGCCTATCATAGTACTAGGCAAGCCGACACCTCACACATACTAACACTTTTAAATGAAAAATAAGAATAATACAGGTTTAAATCATCAAACTCTCAAAACTGGATAGAAGTCCAAAACCCAATACAGTAATTCCCAACATCAGGGTTTCACAGAGTACATGAGCATCTATACAACACAAGTGTAGAAATACTATCTATAAAAGACTAAAACTAAGTACATAAAGCGGAAAGATAGGGAAGGAGAGACAAGGTCTGCGAACGCCGGGCAGCTACATTGGAATCTCCAACGATCAAGCTGCGTAAAGAAATCAACACCCACCATGACCAGAAGCACTTGGATCTGCACACGAAGTGCAGGGTATAGTGTGAGTACAACCAACTCAGTAAGTAACAAGACTAAATAATGGACTGAAAATAGTGACAAGCTTCATGGATATAATTCAATTTATAGAAATTTCAACATAGAAAGATAGGCATACTTTCAAGTTCAACAGTTAAACTTTGTACAAGTAAGATAAGATCAATTCTGAATTATATGAGGAATACGACCTCTCTATATCTACATGCCAATGCACATGCTGTATGTAATGTTCCACACTAGAAGCTTCTTGCACTCACACTTTTGAAAATACTCAATCACTCAGTACTATATATGGTCAATCTAGCCCAGGAAAGATCCATCCCAAATATATATGTATCGACTGACAGTCAGTCACTCAGTACTGTATAAGGCCAATCCATCCCAGGGAAAATCCTTCCCTAAATATAAATGATTCAGGCAAGATCGCCTAGGGAAGATCCATCCCTCAATATAAAACTATTGCGCTCACTGTGGGTGCGCAGACTCCGGAGGGGCTCCTTCAGCCCAAGCGCTATAATAAGCTATATTCAAGCATAAATAAATAAAACATGTTGTGGCGTACAACCCAATCCCATAAATATCACTCACAATCAGGCCCTCGGCCTCACTCAGTCATCAATCTCTCTAGTCTCTCGGGCTCTCAGTAATCATGATAATTAGCCCAAACGATAATGATATGATGTATCAATAATGAACAATAGAGACTGAGATGTAATATGCAAGCAAAGCTGTGACTGAGTACAAAACAATAATTTAGCAGATAATTCAACATGTATACGACCTCTGTGGATCCTTACAGTGCAAACACATAGTCTAAACATGATTTCTAACACGATTTGCAGTTCATTTTCTATAACACATGAAGAATATACGGATAACAATAGATTTTCGAACTATTCAGTTCCATGGAATTGACTAAGTTATAATTTCTACGGTGCACGCCCACACGCCCGTCACCAAGCATGTGCGTCACCTCCAAACCAATCACATGACACATATTACGGGGTTTCATACCCTTAGACTCAAAAGCCGGCCCCCGGGCTCACGTCTCAAAACACGATAAAAGTCACAAAACCCGAAAGCCCATTCAACCACGAGTTCAACCATACCAAATTTGCCAAAATTCGACACCAAATCGCCACCCAAATCCCCAAATTCAACTCTCCAAATCCCTAGACTCAAACCCCCAAATTACACCTTAAAACCACACAATCTAGGTGGAAAAATAAATGGGGAAACAAGATTATCGAACAAAAATGATCACAAGTGACTTACCTCAAGAAACCCCTCGAAAATCCTCTGAAAAATCGCCTTATATCGAGTTGAAATTTCCAAAAATAAAGAAAAATCGTGAACCCTTGAATTTAAGTGTTCTGCTCAGCCTTTTCGCTTCTGCGGCTCATTTAGCCGCTTCTGTGATCGACCATCCGCATATGCGGAACTCACTCAAAGCTGAACAACCGCTTCTGTGGTCGAAAACCTCGATCTGCTTCTGCGGACCAGCCTCCCTAGCTCCCTTCCGCTTCGGCGACACTCCACGCTCAGGTGCGAGTCCGCACTTGCGGAAATCATTCCACATCAGTGCTCCACTGTACTCAATCCAACCCCCTCTTCTGCGTTACTCTAGCCGCACCTGCGGCTGGAGATCACACCAGGAAACTCCGAGGTTCAGCAATGCACTAAATCCCATTTTCGATCCGTTAACAATACGAAATCAACCTGAGCCCCCCCGGGACACAACCAAATATACCAACAAGTCCTAAAACACAATACAAACTTAGTCGATCTCTCAAATTACCTCAAAAAATATCAAAAACACGAATCGTTCCCCAATTCAAGCTTATTGAAACTAAGAAAATTCCAACTTCTACAAATGACGCTGAAACCTATCAAATCACGTCCGATTGACCCCAAATTTTGCACACATGTCACAAATGACACCACAGACCTACTCCAACTTTCGGAACCCCAATCCGAGCCTGGTAACCACAAAGTTTACTCTCGGTCAAACTTCTAAATTTCCAACTTTCATCATGTTAAGCCTAATTCAACTATAGACCTCCAAATCACAATCCGGACACGCTCCTAAGTCCAAAATCACCCAATGGAGCTAATGAATTCATCAAAACTCCATTTCGGAGTCATCTACACATAAGTCCACATCCGGACAACCTTTTCAATTTAAGTTTTCATCCTTGAGACTAAGTGTCTCAATTCATTCCGAAACCTCACCGGACCCGAATCAATTACCCCGGTAAGTCACATAGCAGTTACAAAGTAGAAAATGAGCATTAAATGGGTGAACGGGGCTACAACTCTCAAAATGACCGGCCGTGTCGTTATATCCTCCCCCTCTAAAACAAACGTTCATCCTCGAACGAGTCTAGAAACATACATGGAGTCTCAAATAGGCGTGGATAACTACTCTGCATCTTCTATTCGGTCTCCCAAGTAGCCTCCTCAACTGGCTGACCTATCCACTGCACCTTCACTGAAGCTATGTCCTTTGACTTCAACTTTCGAACCTGCCTATCCAAAATGGCAACCGGCTCCACATCATAAGTCAAATCACCATGCATTTGAACTGTGCTGAAATACAAAACATGAGACGGATCGCCGACATACTTTCGGAGCATAGAAACATGAAACACTGGATGCACACTCGACAAACTAGGTGGCAAGTCAAGCTTGTAAGCCACCTCTCCAATCCTCTGAAGTACCTCAAACGGCCCAATATACCGAGGGCTCAACTTGCCCTTCTTCCCGAGCCTCATAACACCCTTCATGGGTGACACCTTAAGAAGTAACTTTCTCCCCAACACGAACCTTCCTATCGGTGTAACTCTTCTGTCTAGACTGCACCGTGTGAAGCCGATCTTGAATCAATTTAACCTTGTCCAAAACATCCTGAACCAAGTTAGTACCCAATAGCCTAGCCTCCCCTGGCTTGAACCAACCCACTGGAGATCGACACCGTCTCCCATAGAGAGTCTCATACGGAGCCATCTGAATGCTAGATTGGTAGCTGTTGTTGTAGGCAAACTCTACGAGCGGCATAAACTAATCCTAAGAACCCCCGAAATCAATGACACAAGCACGTAGCATGTCCTCCAATATTTGAATAGTGCGCTCAGACTGTCCGTCTGTTTGAGGGTGAAATGTTGTACTCAAATCAACCTGGGTGCCCAACTCTTACCGCACCGTTGTTTAAAACTATAATGTAAACTGCGTGCCCCGATCTGAAATGATAGACACTGGCACACCGTGAAGGCGAACAATCTCGCTGATGTAAATCTCAGCCAACCGCTCTGAAGAATAAGTAGTCCCAACTGGAATGAAGTGCGCGGACTTGATCATCCGATCCACAATCACCCAAATAGCATCGAACTTCCTCGAAATCCATGGGGCCCAACTACAAAATCCATGGTGATCCGCTCCCATTTTCACTCTAGAATCTCTAGCCTCTGAAGCAATCCACCCGGTCTCTGATGCTCATACTTCACCTGCTGACAATTAAGGCACTGAGCTACAAATCCCACTATATCCTTCTTTATTCTCCTCCACCAATAATGTTGTCTAAAGTCCTGATACATCTTCGCGTCACCTGGATGAATGGAATACCGCGAACTGTGGGCCTCCTCAAGAATCAACTCACGTAGCCCATCTACATTATGCACATAAATCTGACCCTACATCCTAAACACCCCATCATCCCCAATAGTAACATCTCTGGCATCATGGTACTAAACCGTGTCCTTAAGGACAAGCAAATGAGGATCATCATATTGGCGCTCTCTGATGCGATCATGTAAGAAAGACCGAGAAACCACACAGCTAGAACCCGAATGGGCTCCGAAACATCTAATCTCACGAACTAGCTAGCCAAGGCCTGAACATCAACTGCAAGAGGTATCTCACCAACAGGAATGAATGCAAGGCTACCCATACTCACCACCTTTCTACTCAAGGCATCGGCCACCATATTGGCCTTCCCAGGATGATACAGAATGGTGATGTCAAAATCCTTTAGCAGCTCCAACCATCTCCGCTGCCTCAAGTTTAGATCCTTATGTTTGAACAAGTGCTGGAGACTCCGATGATCTGTAAATACCTCACAAGACACACCATAGAAATAGTGCCTCCAAATCTTCAATGCATGAATGATGGAAACCAACTCCAAGTTATGAACAGGGTAGTTCTTCTCATGGGGCTTCAACTGACGCAAAGCATAAGCAATCACTCTACCCTCCTGCATCAAGACACGCCCAATAACAATAGAAGCATCACAATACACTGTATAAGAGCCTGAAGCTAAAGGCAAAACTAGAACTCGAGTTGTTGTCAAGGCAGTCCTGAGCTTCTGAAAGCTCTCCTCACACTCATCCGACCACATGAAAGTAGCACCCTTTTGGGTCAATTTGGTCAAGGGCGATGTAGAAGATGAGAAACCCTCCATAAAGAGACGATAATAGCCGGCCAAGCCGAGAAAGCTCCGAATCTCCATAGTTGAGGATGGTCTGGGCCAACTCTGAACCGCCTCAATCTTCTTCGGATACACCTGAATCCCCTCACTGGACACCACGTACCCCAAGAACGCCACCGAACTAAGCCAAAGCTCACACTTGGAGAACTTGGCATAAAGCTTCTCCTCCTTCAACCACCGCAACACAACTCTCAAATGCTAGGCATGCTCCTCCTGGGTATGAGAGTACACCAGGATATCATCAATGAACATTATGACAAATTTGTTGAGATAAGTCTGCAATACACTGTTCATTAGATGCATGAATGCTGATGGGGCGTTGGTCAGTCCAAAAGACATCATAAGGAACTCATAATGACCATACCGGGTCCCGAATACTGTCTTTAGAATATCCGAGTCCCAAATCTTCAACTGGTGATACCCAGACCTTAAGTAAATCTTAGAGAACACCCTCGCTCCCTGAAGCTGGTCAAATAGATCATCAATGTGCGTCAAAGGATATTTGTTCTTGATTGTAACTTTGTTCAACTGCCTATAATCGATGCACATCCTCATAGTATTATCCTTCTTCTTCAAAAATAGGACTGGTGCACCCCAAGGCGACACACTAGGTCTAATAAACCCCTTATCAAGAAGTTCCCGAAGCTGCTCTTTCAATTCCTTCAACTCAACTGGTGCCATACAATACAGAGGAATAAAAATGGGCTGAGTGCCCAACACCAAGTCAATATCCCTGTCGGGCGGCATGCCCGACAGTTCTATAGTAAACACATCCAGAAAATATTGCACCGACAGAATCAATAAAAGGAGTATCAGCACCAACATCCCTCACAAAGGCCAAATAAGATAAACAAACCTTCCCAACCATCTGTTGGGCCTTCAAATATGAAATCACTCTGCTGGGAACATAGTCTAGAGAACCTCTCCACTCAATCCTTGGCAACCCCGACATCGCCAACGTCACATTTTAGCGTGACAATCCAGAACAACATGACATGGTGACAACCAATCCATACCCAAGATCACGTCGAAATCAACCATACTAAGCAATAAGAGATCAACTCTAGTCTCCAATCCCCCAATAGTCTCTACACACGACCGATATACACGGTCCACAATAAGGGTGTTGCCTACTGGTATAGATACATGAACAGATGAAACTAAGGACTCACGGGGCATATCCAGATAATGAGAAAAATACGATGATACATACGAATAAGTGGAACCTGGGTAAAATATTATAGAGGCATCCCTGTGGCATACTGAGATAATACCTGTGATCACTGTATTTGAAGCAACAACATCTGGTCTGGCACGAGTAACATAGAATCAGGCCTGACCGCCACCTGATCGGCATCCCCCTCTTGGGCGACCCCTAGTTGACTGAGCCCCACCCCAAACTGGCTGGGCAGGTGGTGAAGTAACTAGTGCTGAAGTTGTAGTTCGACTCCTCTACTGAGCTGGACCTCCCAAAAGGCGGGGGAAATATCTCTTTATGTGACCCAAATCTCCACACTCAAAACAACCCCTCTCTAAAAATGGCGACAAGTACTGAGGCAGAGCCCGAGAACCAAAATTCCTGCTAGAAACACCCGGTGTAGATGAACCCGGAGCTGAAGGAGCACGAGACAAACTCTGAGCTGGAAGGGCACTGAGAGATGACTGACTCTAACGAGCACTGTATGAACCATGGTTGGATGATGCACCACGGTGAATTGGACGAGCCATCTGAGTGGGCCTATACGGACGACCTTGTTGTGGTAAGACTGTCCCCCAGAATGAACACCACTAGGACCACCCGAACGTCAAGGCCTCTTGGCCTCCCTATCCTCATGCTCCTGACTATGGACCATCTCTATCTGCCGAGTAATATCAACCACCTCATCGAAGGTAGCACCAGATACCCTCTCTAGAGTAATAAGCAACCACAACTGATATGTGAGGCCATAAATGAACCTCCTAATCTTCTCCCTGTCTGTGGGAACTAACCAAACTACGTGATAAGCTAACTCCGAAAACCTCATCTCATACTGAGTCACAGACATGCCATCCTGACGAAGCTGTTCAAACTGTCTGCGCAGCTCTTCCCTGCGAGACTAAGAAGAGAATGGAGAACTCATGCCATGTAAGTGGTGCTGCACCGACTGGCCTGTGCCTCTCATAGGCCTCCCGCCATCTGAAAGTAGCCCAATAAAGTGAAAAGTAGTTCATGAGACCTACTGGTCTCTAGAATACCTATCGGGCAAAGAATCCGCTGGCACCTATGCAAAAGGTCCTGGGCATCATCAAATTCAGACCCACTGAATGATAGAGGCTGGAGCCTCCCAAACCTCTCAAGTATCCTCTGCTCATCATCGGTCATAACGGGACCCACCCGGTCCTGAGCAACTGTAACCGGCTGGACTGGTAGTACCCTCGGTGTTTGAAGTCCCTGCATCACCTACTATGGAGTACGGGCGGTGGGGGTATGAGTACCTCCCCCAGCCTGATAAGTGGCTAGTGCGGCCTGAGTCAAAACTACTTGAGCAAGGCCAATGCAAACAGTCAATATCTGGATCAAAGCCTACTTAAATCACAATGGGCATAGTTGGTGCCTGAGTTGGCCCCGCTGGCTCAACCACATCCGGAACCTGATCCTGAGCAGGAACAACTAGTGGATCAGCAGGTGCTGCTCTAGCTGTTGTACGAGCTGCACCTCTGCCCCTACCGCGACCTCGGCCTCTCGTGGCGCTAGTTGGTGGTACTGGTGGCTAGTCATCTCTTCTGGTAGCACGTGTCCTCATCATCTATGATAGAATAGAACATCAGAAATTTAGTGACCTGAATCAACAAATTCACACGACAAGAATACAAGAATGTGAAGTTTACTAAGGGTTCGACAGCCTCTCGAAGATAAGGACAGACGTCTCTGTACCGATCCGCAAGACTCTACTAAACCTACCCATGACTTGTGAGACTTATGTAACCTAGGCTCTGATACCAACTTGTCTCGACTCAAAACTTGACATGTCATGATGGCGCCTATCATAGTACTAGGCAAGCTGACACTTTGCACATACTAATACTTTTAAATGAAAAATAAGAATAATACAGGTTTAAATCATCAAACTCTCAAAACCTGGATAGAAGGCCAAAACCCAATAAAGTAATTCCCAACATTGGGGTGTCACGGAGTACATGAGCGTCTATACAACACAAGTCTGGAAATACTGTCTATAAAAGACTAAAACTAAGTACATAAAATGTAAAGATAGGGAAGGAGAGACAAGGTCTGCGAACGCCGGGTAGCTACCTTGGAATCTCCAACGATCAAGCTGCGAAAAGGAATCAACATCCACTGTGACCAGAAGCACCTTGATCTGCACACGAAGTACAAGGTGTAGCGTGAGTACAACCAATTCAGTAAGTAACAAGACTAAATTATGGACTGAAAGTAGTGACGAGCTTCACGGATATAATTTCAATTTACAAAAATTTCAACATAGAAAGATATGCATGCTTTCAAGTTCAACAGTTAAACTCAATGCAAGTAAGATAGATCAATTCTGAATGATATGAGGAATACGACCTCTCTATATCTACATGCCAATGTACATGTTATTTGTAATGTACCACACTAGAAGCTTCGTTCACTCACACTTTAGGAAATACTCAATCACTCAGTACTGTATATGACCAATCCAGCCCAGGGAAGATCCATCCCAAATATATATGTATCGACTGACAGTCAGTCACTCAGTACTGTATAAGGCAAATCCAGCCTAAGGAAAATTCATCCCTAAATATAAATGATTCCGGCAAGATCCAAGCCTAGGGAAGATCCATCCCTCAATATAAAACCACTGCGCTCATTGTGGGTGTGCAGACTCCGGAGGGGATCCTTCAGCCCAAGCGCTATAATAAGCCAGATCCAACCATAAATAAATAAAATATGTTGCGGCGTGCAGCCCGATCCCATAAATATCACTTACATTCAGGCCCTCGGCCTCACTCAATCATCAATCTCTCTAGTCTCTCGGGATCTCAGTAATCATGATAATCAGCCCAAACATTAATGATATGATGTATCAATAATGAACAATAAAGACTGAGATGTAATATGCAAGCAAAACTGTGACCGAGTATAAAACAACAATTTAGTAGATAATTCAACATGTATACGACCTCTGTGGGTCCCTACAGTGCCAACACATAGTCTAAATATGATTTCTAACACGATTTACAGTTTATTTTCTATTACACATGAAGACTATACGGATAACAATAGATTTTCCAACTATTCAGTTCCATGGAATTCACTAAGTCATAATTCCTACGGTGCACGCCCGTCACCAAGCATGTGCGTCACCTCCGAAACAATCACATGACATATATTACAGGGTTTCATACCCTCAGAACTAAATTTAGAACTGTTACTTACCTCAATCCGAGCAAATCTCTACTCCAATACACCTTTGCCTCGCGAAACGGTCTCCGAATGCCTCGAATCTAGCCACAAACAATGCGATACAATAAACACGGGCTAAAAGAATCAATTTCATAAGAAAATACTAAACTCTTAATCAAAAGTCAAAAATTGACTCAAAACCCGGACCCTGGGTCCACGCCTTAAACGTAAAAGTCACAATATCTGAAAGCCCATTCAACCACGAGTTCAACCACACCAAATTTGCCAAAATCTGACACCAAATCGCCACCCAAATCTCCAAATTCAACTCTCCAAATCTCTAGCCTCAAATCCCCAAATTACACCTTAAAACCACACAATCTAGGTGTAAATATCAATGGGGAAACAAGATTATCGAACAAAAATTAGCACAAGTGACTTACCTCAAGAAACCCCTCGAAAATCCTCTCAAAAATTGCCTTGATCGAGTTGAAATGTCCAAAAAACAATTCGCGAACCCTTTAATTTAAGTGTTCTGCCCAGCCTTTTCGCCTATGTGTCTCATTTAGCCGCTTCTGCGGTCGATCATCCGTATCCGCGGAACTTACTCAAAGCCGACCAACAGCTTCTGCGGTAAAAAACCCCGCTTCTGTGGGTGCGCATCTGCGCAAATCATCCGCTTTTGTGGACCAGCCTCCCCAGCTCCATTCCGCTTCTGCGACACTCCACGCGTAGGTGTGAGTCCGCACCTGCGGAAATCATTCCGCGTCTGTGATCCATAGTCCTTAATCCAACCCCCGCTTTTGCGTTACTCCGGCCATACCTGCGGCATCGCACCTGCAGCCAACCCCTCGCAGGTGCGATCACAGTGAACTCCCAGGTTCAGCAATGCATTAAATCCCATTTTCGATCTGTTAACCATCCAAAGTCAACACGAGGCTCCCCGGGACCTCAACCAAACATACTAACAAGTCCTAAAAAATGATACGAACTTAGTCAAGCCCTCAAATCATCTCAAACAATATCAAAAACATGAATCACAACCCAATCAACCGTATTGAAACTAAGGAAATTCCAACTTCTACAAACGACGCTGAAACCTATCAAATCACGTCCGATTGATCCCAAATTTGGCACACAAGTCACAAATGATACCACAGACCTACTCCAACTTTTGGAACCCCAATCCGATCATGGTAACCACAAAGTCCACTCTCGATCAAACTTCTAAATTTTCAACTTTCACCATTTCAAGCATAATTCAACTATATACCTCCAAATCACAATCCGGACACGCTTCTAAATCCAAAATCATCCAACAGAGCTAATAGATCCATCAAAATCCCATTCCGGAGTCGTCTACATATAAGTCCACATCCGATCAACCTTTTCAACTTAAGTTTTCATCCTTGAGACTAAGTATATCAATTCATTCCGAAACCTCACCAGACCCGAACCAACTACCCTAGCAAGTTACATAGCAGTTATAAAATATAAAATGAGTAGTAAATGAGGGAACGAGGCTACAACTCTCAAAATGACCGGCCGGGTCATTACACAGATGAACCAAGAGATTAATAAGCTAGATCAGAAAATTATGGACCTGCAAGCAAAGCTCAAAGACACTCAGGAAGAACTGGAAGTAGACCTGTTTAATGCTCAATTGATTATGGAAGAGAAAGAGTTAATGCTGGAACTGGATAAATGGGCTACTATATAGGAGAAAGTCCTTAGACAGAAGTCGAGAGCTGTTTGGATCACACATGGTGATTCAAACTTTAAGTTTTTCTATGCTCAACTCAAAGCTAGGCATTCCAGGAATAATATTGCAATTATATGCAATGAGCATGGAGTAAAACTAACAGATCCTAAGCAAGTGCAGTAAGAATTCATAGCATTCTTTCAACAACTGTTGGGAATCAGAGCACAAGAACTACCCTGTTTGAATACACACATTGCCAAGGATGGTCCTTGCTTGCAGAGGGACCAACAAAAGCTATTGATTCAACCTGTCACAAGGTTAGATATTCTCCAGTCACTGAGAGATCTACCAAATTATAAAGCTCCAGGGGTGGATGGGTTCAATGCAGAATTCTTTAAAGAATACTGGAGTGTGATATGGGAGGATGTAAGTGAAGCTGTCTTACAGTTCTTTGAATCTGGGAAAATGCTAAGAGAGGCCAATTGCACTACTCTTACCTTAGTGCCAAAGGTGACAAATCCTAATTATGTGAAGGAGTACATGCCCATAGCATGTTGTACAACATTATATAAGATTATATCAAGAATTCTCACTGCCAGACTCAAAATGGTAGTAAATCAATTAGTTGGAGCTTCACAATCAACATTTATAGCAGGAAGGAGTATCCTAAATAATGTAATTGTGGCACATGAGCTTGTTAAATGTTATACACAAAAGGGGATCTCTTCTAGATGTATTATCAAAGTTTATATAAGGAAGTCATATGACTCAGTGGAATGGGACTTCTTTAAAGCTGTTCTTCTAGAATTTGGATTCCCGGGAAAATTTGTTGGGTAGATCATGGAGTGTGACTACTGTGAGCTATTCCATTTTAAATGGTGGAATCACTCCCAAGTTTATGGCAAATAAAGGACTGAGATAGGGTAATCCCATGTCCCCATATTTATTTGTCTTGGTCATGGAATACCTCAACAGATTCTTAAAATAGTTGCAGCATAACCCTGACTTCAATTACCACCCCAGATGTAGTAGAATAAAGCTGGTGCATATCTGCTTTGCTGATGACTTGCTTATGTGCTGCAGGGCTGACCGAATTTCCATACAGCTGATGCTCCGAGCTTTCAATCACTTCTCTAGTGTGTCTGGCTTGAAGGCAAACTTGAACAAGAGCTCACTATACATCTTTAGTGTTTCACAAGCATTGGAAGATCAGATCCTGAATGAAATACAATTTGTATTAGGTGAGCTGTTATTCAAATATCTGGGTGTACCCATTTCATCCAAGAAGATCTCCATACAACAATGTATGCCAATTGTGGAGAAAATGACTTCCAAGATCAGGTGCTGGACTACCAAATTCCTATCTTATAGTGGGAGAGTAAAACTGATCAAGAGTGTTCTCTTTGAAATGCAAACATATTGGGCCCAGGTCTTTTGATACCAAAGAAAGTGATACAACTAATTACCAGCATCTGCAGAACCTTTATATGGACTGGGCGCTGTGAAGCCTCAAGGAAAGCATTGATCTCATGGGAATCATTATGTATGCCAAGGGCTACAGGAGGTCTAAAGTTGATAGATTTCAATATTCGGAATAAAGCAGCCATTTGCAAGTTGTTGTGGGCAGTTGCCTCAAGAAAAGAGTCCCTATGGGTGCAATGGATACATGGATTCTACATAAAGAATAAAGTTCAAGCTACTATGAAGACGCCCCTACCCCCCCACCCCCCAACAAGCATGCTGGCTTGTGAGAAAAATCTTTGATGCAAGGAGCTGGTTTGATAATATGGACTTCATGGTGGAATTACACAAATGCAGTAGTGATGGTGGTTTTAGCATAAAGAAAACTTATATATCTTTCCAGCCACAATACCCGAAGGTATCATGGAAACAACTCATTATGGGGGCAAGACAGTTACCCAAGCATCAATTTATTTTCTGGCTAGCCATTAAACAAAGGCTAGCCACTGTTGACAGACTAGAGAAATGGGGGACAAATATTCCCAAGGATTGTGTGCTATGTTCAATGGGAGTTACAGAAATATTAGTGCATATGTTCTTTGAATGCAGCTATGCAAGACACATTCAGACCTCTTTACTAAGATGGATGGGTGAAAATAGATAACCCAAGGCATGGAATGAGGAAGTGAACTGGATTTCCAAGAGAAGTCGAGGAAGCAGAGCTAGAGCAGAAATACTGGCATGGTTGTTCGCGGCAACTGTTTATCACATATGGAGTGAACGAAATGCTAGAAGATTCTAGAATGAAAGGAATGAAAGTCGTCGCAGACTTAGAGAAATTGTTCTCCAACTACACATCAGATACCAGAGTTACAAGAAATGGAGGAAGATATTAGAAAGCTTAAACATTTATCCTAGCTAAGAGTAGTTTGCATGTCTGTAAATACAAATAGTGAATGCTCTTTAGATAGGTAGGAATAGAGGTGGCTAGTTTTAGAGTCCAAACAGAACTAGCGGATGTCATATATACAAATGGTTGAATAAAATTTCTTTATTTTGGACAAAAAAATAATAAATATTAATTTTTACCTTAATTTTTGTGATAATCATTTTTTTTTCCAGGAACACATGTAGTTGGGTTTAAAAAATACCTATCTGATTAAATTATTCGTATGATAGTTAAACCTAATAATATGGAGTCTTGTTTATTTTTTTAATTTTTCAGTTTGATTTCCAATAAGGAATAAGATAAAATTCATACTTGAGTAAATAGAATTTATTTTTTAAGCCATGAAGAATATAATATTGTTTCAAGATATATTTGAGTACGAGTTAGTATATTATTCTGTCATGTCAATCAAATGCACAATTCATATGCCAAAATCATGATAAGACATTATGATAATTTTATGCAATGCACGCATTTTTTTCTTTATTAAATTGGCTATATATTATCAATATTCATCATATTACTCAATTAAATAGATTAATAATATATGTGTAATTTTAAAAAAACTTATACTCACTGATATGAAGTACACACGCAACGCGCGTACTCTAAAACTAGTAAAGCTTAAAAGTACAAACAAAGCCAAAAAAAGTTATTGATTGGAAACCACGAGGATTTTAGATTTGGAAGTATTAATTAGTGTAGTTTCGAAGAATTAATTTTGAAAATTACCTACATTGTTATTTTTTATATGTTAAGTTTGAAAAATGAATAATCTGAAGTATAAGTTAAATATAAAGTTTTGGAAATAAAACTAACTAAAAATAAAATATTTAAGGTACCTAACAATCTAAAATTTTGTAGAGTAATTTATATGAAGTTAGTTGTCACAAAGTTGAAGTTGGTCGACATCTTCACTTTTGTAGCTTTAAAAAACTAAACTATTTATTCAACAAATAATTCTATGTTAATAAATTATATTAACATTTAAAATTTATGTAATATTTAAAATTTTGAATCCAACTAATTAAATTTTACCATAATTTTGATGGAATATGATTTACAGATCAATGTTCGCACTAAAAACTTTTCGATAAATGAGTCTAATCTATCTATCTATATTGACACAATATATCATAAAAATATGAATTATTAACATGAAATGTTGATCAACTTTTATCCTTCATAAGTGCCGTTCATGTTGAATAAAAATCGTAATTATAATTAATAATCTATTTTTAGTAGAACTAACATTTAAGATTTTAAGCACTTCCATGAGATAGAGATTCTTTCTTTATTGAGTTAATTAAATAGGATCGACATTAATCTATCATTTTCATGATTTTACACTTTCTTCTTTAAAATCTATTATATAACTCAAACATAATTCTTACAATAATATTTATATGACTTTTTAAAAAAATTAATACTTATTGAGACAAGGTATACGCGCAAAGCGTGTACTCTTCATAAGTGAACTCTATAATGGATAAAATTGTAAAAAACAAATGAGGAAAAATTAAGAAGAAGAGAAAAAGTAGGAAAGTCTATATTTTCGTAGGTTAAAAAGGGAAAAAGAACAAGACATTAAGTAGGACACTCATTATTTAATACCATTATTTAATATCATATAAAAGAGGTCAAATTTTTCTGTAGTTAAAAAGGGGAAAAAATATTTGAGGTAAATTTTCTAACGTTTAGATTATTCTTATAGTTTTGTAATAACAAACATCTTTTAGATTTTTGTGGTGCCAAAAGTTCGTGTGATTTTCTACATAGCTATCAATTCAAGTTCGTAATTACCAGTTGAATGGTAATTACCAGTTGAATGATGTTCTTGTAGTTTTTTATAAGTGCTACATTTATATTATAAACTTTTCTGTTTTTTGTGAATTTATAATTTGTTGTTTTGAGATATAAATATTAATTAAGAAAAAAAATACATGAAATTAGAAACATGAGAGTTAAATATTTACGAATAATCAAATTTCAAATAAAAAGATATAACAAATTATAATTAATAGTGTGCATGGATAAAAACTACCGAGAAGATGAAAAATTGGCCTCATTCTTGGAGATGCCACAATATGGATGTCATTAAAATTATAATTTTGAAATATAATTTAATTAATTTCTACGGAATCTAAAATATGCCGTATGCTCCTTAATGCTTTATAGTGATTTTTTCAACTGAATATAAAACTTAATTTCACTGATAATATTCGGCAGTTGTCTCTCCAACGTAAAGCCTGTTTGGCCAAATTATTAATTTTTTTTCGTTGTTGTATATTTTCTATATTATTTCTTATTGATTAAAGAAATAGAATAATTCACATTTTGCTTGCGAGAAAAAAAATATTTTATCAGTTAGATGACCTTGTGTGTGTTTTCTAGAATGAACTTAAGAATATATACTTTTCAAAAAGATTTCAAAAAAATTCTTAAATCTTCGAGAGTTTATGTGTTCTTAATGAAAATAAAAAGAAGCACGACAACTTGTGATAGTGTAGTAACGAATAATTTTTAAGCTGACAATAGTGACTGATTAGATGATTGAGGGTTTTTATTATCACCATTTCTTCATTTATTTAGTTGTTAAATAGAATCAACAATCACCATCTCAGGAACTCACACTTTTTTCTTAAACTTATTTTATAGCTCAAACTTAATTAGTTAATATAGTATTTATGTGATTTTAAAAAAAAATATTTATTAAGACCGGATACACACGCATCGTGTATCCTATAACCAGTGATATAAATACTGTCAAGTTGTTAAAATTTCAATTCCAAAGTGGTAGAAACATTAGAGTAAGTTGACAGTCTAACCGTCGAAGTCGACTAAGACAATCATTTGAAACAAAGGGTAGTTTATCGATATAAATGTGTCCCCATCTAAAATAGAAGAGAAAAAAGTAAGTGAAACTAAAATGCATAGGAATTTATAATGCAACATCTTGTTTAATATTCACTACTAAAAATTCGGGAAAATTCGACCAGAGGCATACCAACCAATATTGATCGGTCAACAAAAGCGACCAAAACACCATCCAAAACGGACGAAAACTATCAAAAATATATTTTATATTTTTTTAAAATTATATACCGACCGAAATTGGTCAAATATTTGACCGTAATGGTCATACTTGCTTAGTCAAAGCACTTTTTTGATTACCGACCAACATCGGCCGGTAATGTGGACACACAATTTTAAATTTTACTAATTATATTATTATTTAAAATATTTTATAAAATTTATAGTTGAATTTACCGACCAAAGTCAGTCGGTTATTACAGGAGAAGATTTTATGTAACGACCCGACGACCGTTTTGAACTCTAGCGCGTCGTTTGGCAGTTTGAGACCTCGAGTAGCTTCACTTCATGTAGAACAACTTGTACGTGTGGTCGAAATTTGGATTTTTGGAAGTTCGGAGTTGATTCGGAAGAAAAATTCTAATTTCGGAAGCTTTAAGTTGGAAGAATTGACTAAGGTTTGACTTTTGAGCAAACGACCTCAGAATCGGAATTTGAAAGTTCCAATAGGTTCGTATGATGATATCGGACATGGGCATGTTCGGGTTGAGTATCGGGTGAACCGGGGGCATTTCAGCACTTAATATGGAAAGTTGGCATTTTGAAAGTTTTAGAATTTCATAAGTTTGGTTTGAAGTGGATTTTGATGTTATCGGCATCCGTTTGAGGTTCTGTGCCTTGGAATAGGTTCGTATCGTGATTTGTGACTTGCACGCAAAATTTGATGCCATTCCGGGATGTTTAAGTGTAATTCGGATGCGTTCGGCAAAATTTAAATGTTTGAAAGTTTAAAGAAGGTTTCGATCATTGATTCGTAGATTTGATGTTGTTAGGTGTGATTCGAGGCTTCGACTAAGTCCGTATTATATTTTGGGTTGTATTGGTATGTTTGGATGGGGTCCCGGGGACCTCGGGTTTGAAATGGATTGAAAACGGTTTGAAACTTGGAATTGAGGACTTGCTGATGCTGCCGAAGTCTGGTACCATCGCACCTGCGGAAGGAGTGGTCGCAGGTGCGATTTTTGTGGAGGAAGTCTCGGAGCGCATGTGCGAGGAAAATTCCACACCTGTGAAGCCGCTATCGCAGAAGCGAAGGTTGGCCAAGAAGGCCTGGGGACGCAGTAGCGGACATGGTCGTGCAGGTGCGCAAGCGCATAAGCGCTTGAGGCCATGATGGCACCCAGCTATCGTACTATTTATTTTATCATGTCTCATTTACTATCACGACCCAAATCTCCTATAGGCCGTGATGACGCCCAATTCCGCCGCTAGGCAAGCCAACATTGAACTGACCACGTGATTACTCCTTTTAATAAGTTTTCAAGTAATTAAATTCCATTAATTAAAAGAATACGAAATAACAAATTAAATAAGTAAGGCGAAAGTAGCTAAGTGCAATCATAACAATAGTAATAATCCCAAAACCATAAGGTCTACTAGTGTGTGTGCCAAGACCTGGTATCACAAGTGTATGAGCTACTAGTAGAATGCACAAAACACTAAGCTATTGTCCGAAATAGAGTAGACAGAAAGCAAAAACACAAAAGAAAGACTTCGGGTGCTGCAGAATGGCTTGGAAGGCAGCTCACCGCTAAGTCTCGGAGTATCAGGGGTGTGTGTCGGGGTAACTACCAGATGCACCTGCCTCAGAACCTGCACGGTTAATGCAGAAATATAGCGTGAGTACATAAACAACATGTACCCAGTAAGTATCAAGTCTAACCTCGAAAAAGTAGTGAATAGGGGTCGACATCGACACTTACTATGGGCTAACAATAAAATGCATAAATTATAAGTAAGCATAGATTATGTAAACAATTAATACAATTTAGTAACAAGTAGTGAATAATAATTCTTTAAATAATAATAAATTCCCGAATCAACTCCTGTGATTTAAATAATTAATAACCGCTCAAGCCATATATTAGGTAAAATTAGGCTACGAGTATTATCACACACGATTTATGTCGCGGTCGTACAGCCCGATCTAGAAATATATTGTGCACTGCCGAGGGTTGAACGACACGAACGATAGATGCATCTATTAACATGATGTAAACTTAAGACTACCCGGACATCACATGCAATATAGCTACGCACAAATTCTCATCACCTATTACATAAGTAGTTCCCCACACAAATAATTTATAACGAAATACACCTAAGGGGATGAGTTCCCTCTTACAAGGTTAGGTAAGAGACTTACCTCGTTCTCAAGCTCGCTTCTGATCCTCAAATTTGTTCTAAAGCCTCAACTTTGTGCCAAACGACTCGGAACTAATCAAATGTTATATTATTTAGTCAATACATGTTCAAAAGTTCATAATTTAACTATTAGAGTAATTACACAATTCAAAGATAAATGTTACCCATAACCTCACGAACTCAAATATAAATGTTTTTACCCAAACCCACAACCATTTTTGTGGTTAAATCCCATTTTTATCAAAGTCTAAGTTTTTCATCTAAACCCATAATTTTCATAATTTTACATGTTAAAATCTACCTATAATCTATGTATTTAACTCACATTGGATAGAAATTACTTACCTCTAAATAGCTAGTGAAATCCCCTCTCTAAGAGCTCCGAAAATCGCCTAAGGAATGCAATAAATGAGCCCAAAATGTTTAAGTCCCGACTTAAATTAAGGTTCTGCCCAATAGGTTTTTTCGCTTCTGCGGTTCTTTGGCCGCATCTGTGGCTCTACATCTGCGAAAAACTCATCGTAGATGCGGTCCTCCCTTAGCTGGCCTAAATCCGCATTTGCGGAATGATGGCTCGCTTCTGCGCTGCCGCACCTGCGCACACCCAGGCTTCTGCGATCCCTTGACCGCTTCTACGATCGTGCATCTGCGGTTTCTGGGCTGCCAATGCTGGGCCGCTTCTGCGGCTGCTGGCTTGCTTCTGCGAGCTCGCACCTGCGGCCGGCCCTCCGCAGGTGCGATTGAACCAGAAGTTGGGTGCTTCAGTTAACCAACTAAGGCCAAATAACTTCCGCGCATCGCCCAAATGGCATCGGGGGGCCCCGAGGCCGTTCCCAAACGTACCAACAAGTTTGAAATCATAAAATGGATTCGCTCGCACCCTCGGAACACAGATAACAACATTATAACTAAGAATCATACGCCAAAGCCAATAGAATCAACTTATGAACTTCAAATTCTTCCAACTTACTCCGAGCGCACCGAATCATACTTAAACTACTCGGAATGACTCCAAATTTTGCGTGCAAGTATTAAATAACCGTATGGAACTATTCCCAGGCTCGGAATCCCAATTGGACCTGGATAACACCAAATCCTACCTCAAACACAATTTAAAGAAGTTTAAAAACCTTCAATGTGCCAACTTCCAATATTAAGCATCGAAACGCTCTCGGGTCATCCAAAACCCGATCCGAACATATGCACAAGTCCAAAATCATCATACGAACCTATTGGAACTGTCAAATCCCGGTTCCGAGGTTATTTACTCTAAATGTTGACCAAAGTCAAACTTAGCCTTTTAAAGCCAAACCAAGGAACTAAGTGTTATGATTTCAACCCGAACCCTTCCAAATCCTGAACTAACCATCCCCGCAAGTCACAAAATAGTAAAATCACATACGAGGAGTCTTATTTAGGGGAACAGGGATTTAGAAAGCAAAACGACCGGTCGGGTCGTTACACTCTCCACCTCTTAAACAAACGTTCGTCCTCGAACGGGTCTAGAATCATACCTGGAGTGCTGAATAAGTGTGGATATCTGCTCCGCATGTCTTCCTCGGCCTCCTAAGTCGCCTTATCGACTAGTTGTCCCTCCACTGAACTTTTACAGCAGAAATCTTCTTGGACCTCAACTGGCAAACCTGTTTATCAACAATGGCAACTAGCTCCTTATCATAACCTAGGCTCTCATCTAACTGAACCGTGCTGAAGTCTAACACATATGACCTGTCGGCATGATACCTCCGGAGCATAGGCATGTGGAAAACTGGATGAACTCCCGATAGACTGGGAGGCAAAGCAAGCTCGTAATCAACCTCTCCAACTCGTCTCAACACCTCAAATGAACCTATAAACCTTGGGCTCAACTTGCCCTTCTTACTGAACTTTATGATTCCCTTCATCGGCGAGACTTTCAAGAGAACCTTCTCGCCCACCATAAATGATAAATCACGCGCCTTCTGGTCCGCGTAACTCTTCTGTCTGGACTGTGCTGTGCAAAGACGCTGATGAATCAACTTTACCTTTTCCAAGGCATCCTCCAGTAAATCAGTACCGTATAACTTAGCCTTGTCGGTCTCAAACCATCCGATAGGAGAACGACATCGCCGACCATATAAATCCTCAAACGGATCCATCTCGATGTTGTACTGATAACTGTTGTTGTAAGCAAACTCGGCCAAAGGCAAGAATCGATCCCACTGCCCTCCGAAGTCAATCACACATGCTTTGAGCATATCCTCCATGATCTGAACCATCCGCTCCGACTGCCCGTCGGTCTGCGGATGAAAGGTTGTGCTGAGCGTTACCCGGGTCACCAACTCACTCTGTACTGCCTTCTAGAAATGCGAAGTAAACTGAGGGCCTCTATCTGATATAATGGAGATAGGCACACCATGCAACCGAACAATCTCCTGAATGTAAATTTGAGCCAACCTCTCTGAAGAATACGTGTTAACAACCAGAATGAAGTGTGTCGACTTCGTCAACCTGTCGACAATGACCCAAGCTGCATCAAACTTCCCCAAGGTCCGCGGCAACCCAACTACGAAGTCCATAGTAATGCGCTCCCATTTCCACTCAAGTATAGTCATCTGCTGAAGTAGGCCACCTGGCTTCTAATGCTCATACTTAACTTGCTGGAAATTAAGGCACCTCGCTACATACTCAACTATGTACTTCTTCATCCACCGCCACCAATAATACTGCCTCAGGTCACGATACATCTTTGTAGCACCTAGATGAATAGAATATCAAGAACTGTGTGCCTCCTCTAGGATATTTTACCTCAAGCCATCAACATTAGGAACATATAGGCGACCTTGGAGTCGCAGAACACCATCCTCACCGATAGTAACCTCCTTGGCACCACCCTGCAGTACCGTCTCTCTAAGAACCAACAAGTGCGAATCATCAAACGGGCGAGCCTTGATCTTCTCGAATAGTGAAGACTAGGCGACAACGCATGCAAGAACTCAACTGGGCTCTGAAACATCTAGCCTCAAACGTCTGTTAGCCAAGGAATGAATGTCCAAAGCTAGTGGCCTCTCCCCTGCTGAAATGAATGCCAAACTACCCATACTCTCTGCCTTTCTGCTCAAGGCATCCGCAACTACATTAGCCTTGCTCGGATGATAAAGGATAGTAATATCATAATCTTTTAGCAACTCAAGCCACTTCGCTGCCTTAAATTGAGATCTCTCTACTTGAAAAAATGCTGCAAGTTACGATGATCGGTGTAAACCTCACAGGACACCCCATAAAGATAATGCCTCCAGATCTTAAGAGAATGAACAATCGCGTCCAACTTCAAATCGTGTACAGGGTAATTCTTCTCATGGGGCTTCAGCTGACGTGAATCATATGCAATAAATCGCTCATCCTGCATCAATACACAATCCAAACCAACGCGTGAAGCGTCGCAATACATAATATACATCCCCGAACCGGAAGGCAGCACAAACACCGGTGCTGAAGTCAAGGCAGGCTTGAGCTTCTGAAAGCTCGCCTCACAATAATTAGACCATCGGAACGGAGCATCCTTCTGGGTCAATCTAGTCAAAGGTGTTGCAATAGATTTGAAGCCCTCCATAAACAGGCGATAATAACCTGCTAACTCCAAGAAGCTCCTGATCTTGATCGCTGTGGTGGGACGAGGCCAACTCTAAACTGCCTCGATCTTCTTGGGATAAACCTTAATACCCTTGCCTGATACAACATGCCCCAATAATGCCACAGAATCTAACCAGAACTCACACTTGGAGAACTTAGCATATAGCTTCTGTTCCCACAAAGTCTGAAGCACCACTCTCAAATGTTGCTCGTGCTCCTCCATTCTACGTGAGTAGATCAAAATGACATCAATGAAGACAATGACAAACGGATCAATATATTGCCTGAACACCCGGTTCATCAAATTCATAAACGCCGTCGGGGCGTTAGTCAAACCGAAGGACATCACTAGAAACTCATAATGTCCATATCTAGTCCGGAAAGCCATCTTCAGAACATCCGAATCCCGAATCTTCAACTAATGGTACCCCGATCTCAAGTCAATCTTGGAGAACATCCTAGCACCCTGTAACTGGTCAAATAAATCATCAATACGTGGAAACGGGTACTATTCTTAATAGTAACTTTGTTCAAGTGGCGGTAATCAATACACGTCTACATAGTCCCATCCTTCTTCTTCACAAATACCACTGGTGCACTCCAAGGTGATACACTCGACCCGGAGAACCCCTTTGCTAGCAACTCCTCGAGTTATTCTTTCAATTCCTTTAACTCTCTCAGAGCCATGCGGTATGGTGGAATGGATACAGGCTGGGTACCTGGAGCCAAGTCAATACATAAATCAATATCACAATCTGGTGGCATGCCTGGAAGATCATAAGGAAACACATCAGAGAACTCCCGGACCATGGGCACTGAATCAATTGCCGGAGTCTCTGCAGTAGTATCCCGAACATAAGCTAGATAAGCCAAATATTCCTTCTCTACCATGTGTCGAGCCTTCAGATAGGAGATGACTCGACTAGATGTACTGACAAACAAACCCTTCCACTCCAATCTAGGCAACTCTAGCATCGCCAAGGTAATAATCTTGGCATGGCAATCAAGGATGGCGTCATATGGAGACAACCAGTCCATTCCCAGGATGACCTCAAAATCGGTCATATTGAGCAACAGAAGATCCGCTCAGGTTTAATAACCACATAAAGTAACAATGCAGGACCGATAAATCTGATCCATAACAACAGAATCGCCCACTAGTATGGACACATAAACAAGAGTACTCAAGGACTCACGAGTAACACCCAGGAAATGAGCAAATCGAGATGAAACATATGAATAGGTAGACCCTAGATCAAATAGTACTGAAGCATCCCTACCATAGATAGAAACAATACCTGTGATCATGGCATCTGAGGCCACTGCATCTGGTCTGGACAGAAAAGCATAGAATCTAGCTGGAGCGCCACCTGACTGGCCTCCACTTGTCTAACCTCCACCCTTAGGACGACCCCTACCCACCTGCCCTCTGTCTATGGATGGCCGGACGGTTGGTGTGGTAGCTGGTGCAGTAATCATAGGCTGGTGACCCTGTTGTACTGCCTTACCCTGAAGTTTGGGACAAAACCTCTTCATGTGGCAAGGATCCCCACACTCGTAACAACCCCTTGGAACGACGGGCTGCTGACTAGAAGTTTGACCCTGATGACCAGAATACCCACTGGAGGAACTCTGAATAGATGGTGACCAGTAGGAACTCTCTGGAATGGCGCTGAAATAGGGTCGCACTGGGGCAACCCGAGGAGGCGGCAGTGCTGGATATGTGGGCTTGCTAGACTGACCCCTCACGAACTGACCCCTGCCCCCAACTGGGGCACCACTGAACTCTCCACAATATAGAAACCGCTTATCCCTCGTTGCCTGCTCTCGGCTCCGCTGACGAACACCCTCGATCCTCCAAGCTATCTCCACAAATAGCTTGTAAGAAGTCCCCATCTCAACCTCTCGGGCCATAGTGTTCTGGCTAGCATAGTGCAAACCTATAACAAATCTCTGCACTCTCTATGCATCGATAGGAAGTATCATAAGTGCATGGTAAGACAACTCATAGAATCTCGCCTCATAGTTGGTCACTGACATCTGGCCGTGCTGGAGCTGCTCGAATTGAAATTGCAACTCTTCCCTCTGAGAGGGTGGAATATATATGTCCAAGAAGAGGCGTGCGAACTGATCCCAAGTCATGGGAGGAGAACCTGATGGTCTGCCGAGAAGATATGACTGCCACCACCTATGGGCCCTGCCCTTGAGTTGAAAAGTAGTAAAATCCACCCCATGTGACTCCAATATCCTCATGTTGTGCAGTCTGTCCCTGCATCGATCAATAAAGTCCTGGGGGTCCTCATGTTGCTCACCTCTAAAGACAGGAGGTTATAGCCTGGTCCATCTTTCCACTAGACTCTGCGGATCGCCGGCTGCAGTTTGTCTTGGCTAAGGTATAGCTGCTGCAACTAGCTGGGCTACGCCCATGGGTAGTGCGCTCAGGGTCTAATACACGGCAGTTGCATGCCCTGGAGCCTGAGTGGTAGGGGTCTGTGCTCCCCCTTCAGCCTGAGATGTAGTTGGGTATTATGGGAATAAACCAGCCTGAGTCATAGAATTCATTAATCGCAGCATATGGCCCATGACCTCCTGGAATCCCTATGCGGAGATGAAATCCACCGGGGCTGGCTCTGATGTAGGCACCTTGCCCTGCTCCTCAATAATAGGATCCTCTACTGGATCCACTAGCGGCATAGCTAGGGCAACTCTAGGATGTCATTGTCTTCTACCATGAGCCGGAGCCCTCCCTCGACCTCTGCCTCGGCCTCTAGTAATAGGGGGAGCAGCTCCTCCATGATCAGGTACATCTGTTGCGCGCGTTCTCACCATCTATGAGAGAATAGTACAACATCAACTGCACGATAAGAGATGAAGAAAGAGTAGTTTCCTAACACCCTATAGCCTCTCTAAGATAAGTACGGAAGTCTCCGCACCGATCCGCAAGACTCTCTTAAGCCTGCTCATAACTTCTGAGACCTACGTGAACCTGGCTCTGATACCATGTTGTCATGACCCAAATCTCCTATAGGACGTGATGGCATCCAGCTCCGCCGCTAGGCAAGCCATCAGTGAACTGACCACGTGATTACTCTTTTTAACAAGTTTCCAAGTAATTAAATTCCATTAATTAAAAGGTTACGAAACAACAAATTTAAATAAATAAGGCGAAAGCAGCTAAGTGCAATCATAACAATAGTAATAACCTTAAAACCATAAGGTCTACTAGCGTGTGTGCCAAGACCTGGTGTCACAAGTGTATGAGCTACTAGTAGAATATACAAAGCACTAAGCTACTGTCCGAAATAGAGTAGACAGAAAGCAAAAACACAAAAGAGAGACTTTGGGTGCTGCAGAACAGCTCAGAAGGCAGCTCACCGCTCAGTCTCGGAGTATCAGAGGTGTGCGTCAAGGTAACTACCAGATGCACCTGCCTCAAAACATTCACGGTTAGTGCAGACGTATAGCGTGGGTACATAAACAATATGTACCCAATAAGTATCAAGTCTAACCTCGAAGAAGTAGTGACGAGGGGTCGATATCGACACTTACTATGGGCTAACAATAAAATGCAGGAATTATAAATAAGCATGGATTATGTAAACAATTAATACAACTTAGTAACAAGTAGTGAATAATAATTCTTTCACTAATAATAAATTCCGAATCAACTCATGTCATTTAAATAATTAATAACCGCTCAAGCCATAAATTTATATCAAGCAAAATTAGGCTCCGAGTATTATCACGCATGATTTATGCCGAGGTCATACGGCCCGATCCAGATATATATTATGCACTACCGAGGGTCGAACGACATGAACCATATATGCATCTATTAACCTTCTGAGGTGAATGAACCGCTCCCATGAGAGTAGAGGAATTTACATCCCTCGCGGAAATACTTGCGACGCGAGTGAACATAGATTTCTCATAGTTATTATAAAATTATTCAATTCTTCCCAAACATAAGAAATCCAAACTAGGGATTTTAAATCTAAAAATCCTTAATCTTATTTCCATGTAAGAAAATTAACAAGCATAACCACATAACAGTGTAAACAAGGCATGATGTAAACCTAAGACTACCCGGACATCACATGTAATATAGATACGTACGGATTCTCGTCACCTAGTGCATATGTAGCTCCCCACACATAATTTACAATGAAATACACCTAAGGGGATGAGTTCCCTCTTACAAGGTTAGGAAAGAGACTTACCTCGTTCTCAAGCTCGCTTTCGATCCTCAAATTCTTTCTAAAGCCTAAACTCGGTGCCAAATGACTCAGAACTTCTCAAATGTTATATAATTTAGTCAATACATGTTCAAAAGTTTGTAATTTAACTATTAGAGCAATTACCCAACCCAAATTGAAAGATTCCTAAAATTCACCCCTGTTGCCCATGTGCCCGAATTCCAAACATTTTTGAAGATAAATGTTACCCATAACTTCACGAACTCAAATATAATTATTTTTACCCAAACCCACAACCATTTTTGTGGTTAAATCCTATTTTTATCAAAACCTAGATTTTTCATCTAAACCCATATTTTTTACAAATTTACATGTTAAAATTTACCCATAATCTATGTATTTAACTCACATTGGATAGAAATTACTTACCTCCAATTAGCTAGTGAAAACCCCTCTATAAGAGCACCAAACATCGCCCAAGGAATGCAATAAATGAGCCCAAAATGTTTAAGTCCTGACTTAAGTTAAGGTTCTGCCCAGTAGGTTTTTTCGCTTCTGCAGTTCTTTGGCTGCATTTGTGGCTCTGCATCTGTAGAAACCTCATCGCAGATGCGGTCCTACCTTAGCCGAACTAAATCCGCATTTGCGGAATGAGGTCTCGCTTCAGCGCTGCCGCTCCTGCGGCAGATGAGTCGTACTAGCGCATGCCCATGCTTCTCTAGTCCCTTGACTGCTTCTGCGGTCGCGCATCTGCGGTTTTTGGGCTGCCAATGCTGGGCCGATTTTGCGGCTACTGGCTCGCTTCTGCGAGCTCGCACCTGCGGCTGACCCTTAGCATGTGCGATTGCACCAGAAGCTGGGTGCTTCAGCTAACCAACTACGGCCAAATGACTTCCGTGCATCGTCTGAATGGCATCCGGGGGCCCCGAGGCCCCACCCAAACGTACCAACAAGTTTGAAATCATAAAACAGACTCGCTCGCACCCTCGTAACACATATAACAACATTAAAACTAAGAATCATATTCCCAAGCCAATAGAATCAACTTATGAACTTCAAATTCTTCCAACTTACTCCGAATGCACCGAATCATACTTAAACTACTCGGAATGACTCAAAATTTTACGTGCAAGTCTTAAATCACCGTACGGAACAATTCTCGGGCTCGTAATCCCAACTGTACCTCGATAACACCAAATCCTACCTCAAACCAAATTTAAAAAACTTTATAAACCTTCAATGTGCCAACTTCCAATATTAAGTGCCGAAACGCTCCCGGGTCATCCAAAACCCGATCTGAACATATCGCCAAGTCCAAATTCATCATACAAACTTATTGGAACCATAAAATCTCAGTTTCGAGGTCGTTTACTCTAAATATTGACAAAATTCAAACTTAGCCTTTTAAAGCCAAACCAAGGAACCAAGTGTTCCGATTTCAACCCGAACTCTTCCAAATCCCGAACTAACTATCCCCGCAAGTCATAAAATAGTAAAAGCACATACGCGGAGTCTTATTTAGGGGAACATGGATCTAGAAAGCAAAACGATCGGTAGGGTCGTTACATTTACATCCTAGACAGATGTTGTATTATTATTGTACTCCCTAGTAAATGCTCATGCACTTGTGACACCAGGTTATGGGATATACTAGTTGATGCTTACGGTTCTATATATTATCATCGCCTCCATTTTTTTTAAACTACAAATTTTGTACGTTTCCGTGAATTTAAAGGTGTAAATTTCCTTCCTTATTAAAATTTATGATTTCGAAAGTAATAAAATGAGTAACTAAATTGATCAACCACTGTTGGCTTGCCTGGCGGCGGCGTTAGGTGCCATCACGACCTATAGTAGATTTTGGGCCGTGACAGCTTGGTATTAGAGCTTTAGGTTCACTTGGGTCTCACGAGTCATGTGCAAGTTTAGTAGAGTCTTACGAATCGGTACAGAGACATCTGTACTTATCTTTGAGAGGCCACAGGGATGTAGGAGCACTTCCCTTCTTGATTCCTCATCGTGCGGTTTGATTCCTTTGAGGCTTATGACTTTATTTCCTTCCTAGTCAATCTTATGCGATGTGGAGCGCTTGTTATCAATTGGGCATTGAGGAGTTGTAGTGGTACTGCAGATGTGGTGGAGGATGTTTTTCCCTGCGTACTCGAACGAGTTATTATCGTCGTCTTGTAAAAGGGGGTTCTGTCATTTCATGCCATATATCAGTATTGCCTATGGTTTTGATGTTACACACAGATTGCTATGTTGTTCATACATTGTTATCGCGCAATGTTGGTATTATGGTAGGGTGCTTGTCTATGCGTCGAGGCAGTGAATAACTCGAAATGAGGATTTCTCAGTGCATGGTTTAGGGGTTCGGCATTTAATTCCAGCGGGGGGAAAGATAATCGGTCTATGGTTGTTCAGGCTTTGGTTGATGGAGTAGCGAGACTTGATATTTTTTAGCTTGATGGAATTCTTATTTGTGACGTGGTGTCGTCATCCGTGTTTGAACGCATTAAGGTTCACTAGTGTTATGGTCTTCTTCGCTTTGCCTTTGGGGAAGGGTATTGTGAAGTGGTGCCTAAGAAGCGGTTGTCAAAGATAGCGGAGTGTAGCGGTTTCGGAATCGAATTGGTGTTTCTAATGTTGATGACTCGAGAAAGATGATCTTCCAAGAGGTTTAGAGTTAGTAGCAATTTATTAGTTCAGGTGCTACAAGTATGGATTTGATTTAAGGCAACATTTGGGCAGCGAAGTATGAGGAAGGACATGGCAGGAGGTGTCTCGCGGTGGTTGAATTACTAGCAGGTCAAGTATGAAAAGCAGAGGTCGAGAAGTTTCTTAAAGGAGATGATTTAACTAATGTGAGACTGGCAGAGTAACATATGGAATATGTGGTAGGATAGCCACATGCCTTGAGAAAAGTTTAGAGCAATTTGGGGAATCGTGGTGGGAAGTGACTAGGTCCACGAATTTTTATTTAAAATAGAGGCTACTGCACTGAGGAAGATTGAGTATGGAAAAGAGGAGTTTGCTTGAAATGAAGAGGGATGTGAAAACTTGATTACCGTTTTTGGATGCGACATGACTTTGAGTTTGGAACGTATTGTCGGACGTTCAGTTGATGTCAATGGGGAATGAACAGACTTGTATGGCTAGTGGACAAGTAAGGACTCAGGAGGGTTTACTGAATTCGTGGTAATTGTACCCAATGCAGCGTCGTTGGAAGATGTCGGCATAGAATTCCACATGTGGGTTATCTCCTGTGAGCAAGTTAACGGTTGCGTGAGGTTGATGAAGTTTCTACAAAGATTTCTACTTACTACCTAACAAGAGATCGAGTGTGTGATTGTGGCTAATAATTCAGAATGTTTTATGAAAAGCTTAACAAAAGATTTCGAGAAATTTGGTGGGTTAACGGTGCGAGATCATGATAATTGAAAAGGAGGAGTCGTTGTGGGCTCTACATTATGTGATGGTAGCTTAAAGCTAAGTGGGAGAGCCCACCATCTACGATTGGATCACATGGTTGTCTGCTTGTATGGTTTCTGGTTATCGGTGCATTGTTGGATTATTTATGACTAAGAAAAGGAAACATCAAGGGTAATTCAGGAAAAGAACTTGAGAAATGTGTGCTATATTTGGCCTTATCGATTCATGTTCAGGTTTTTGGGAAGACTCAGAGTTTATCTTCTTGTAGAGGCGATGTACAAGGAAAAAAATTTAGCCGGTTGCTTTTTTGATAGGGTGTTCAGGTGCTAACATAGCATTGGAGTTTGATTATATTCGGGACCAGCTCAGAGTGGGTGACTCTCAATAGTGGTTTTAATAGGTTCTGGGGTGTAGGCGCGGTGTCTAAGAATTTTGGGTTCATTGTGTGGCTGAAGACCGGGATTTTGCAACAAAGTGTGAAGAATACCTAGTGAATTTTCTATGTTATCATCATGTCTGCAGAGTAGTAATGGAGGAATAGGAGAAATACCTTCGGATTCGCAGAAGGTCTTTCAGAACGGGTATACCAGTTGGAAATGCTACTGTGCGCATAAGGAAGGTATGAGATAGTTCACGAGTATTGAGACGATGTGGTATCGTGATTCGGGTCACTCGGGATGAGTGTTGATCAAGTTCGTTATGTTTTGAATGGAGCTATTATTATTTCTAAGGTAAGTCAAGAGTAAATTGGAAGAAGTTGGGCCAGTTAGTAATGGTTTGAATCAACGTGATTTTGGCAATGATTAGTTCCTTCGGTATGTAAGCTATATAGGTGATTCGTGGCTACACGTGCGGGCTTGACAACCATCGTAATTTGATCGATTTGGAGGTATTTGATTATAATGGTCGTGTTATGTGTAGATAGATTCCGGAAGATTTATGACGGTTTAGACCACAACTTGAGGTTTTTATTTTCTGCGGTTATGGGAATTTGGTTGCGTGTTGCCAACGTTCCTCTGAAATTGTGTGGAGTGAAAGAGGTTTTAGATGATGAAGTATTTATTCTATTGGTGGTTCAGGAGTTATGATGAAATTCTTGAACTCTCGCGTAGCGGAATGATAGGTGCAGTGAGCGGCATGGGAATTGGAAGTTGAGGATCAAGGTTGCGGTTATGTGTTGACAAGAAAGTCACTAGCTCGAATGAGCAGGCAACATTTTATATGTTAGAGGAAGATGGCACTATCTTAGTGTCGCCTGGGAATGGTATCCAGGGTGAGAGGCAACGTGTATTGATTTGCGGATTCCTGGTTGCCTTTACAGATTTAGTACGGTTGGTGGTGTGGAGGTGCAGACTTTGCTACCTGGTGCGGAAGGTCGTGGGAGCGTACCCCACGGGAAAATTTGTATAAGTGTGACATGTTAGTCACCTGATTGTTAAGGATTGAAACCAAGTATGGAGATTCTGGTACTGCCGCTAATATGAGATTTTATGCCTGAAAGGCGCTATGTTCCTTGGGTTGTGGATCGTGGGAGTTTGTTCCGGATTGGACTGTTGTTCATGTGTGTCATGAATAGAGTTATTGGTGATCCTTGAAAGGGTATTAGCCCAGTATGGGATAAGCGGAATCGGCTTGAGGTCTGCTAGTAGATTTACATCAGATCGGATGTGTTCATTCGTCATAACATTGCTTACGGAGGAGTCTTCAAGCATTGAATGTTATTCCCGTCGTCAGCTATTTCATGTAATACTCTATTGTACCATATGGGTTGTGAGACGACTTGATTATTCGCACAAGTATTGTGGTCCCGTGTAGCTTGTGGTACTATATGAGCAGGATGGCTCTCAAGATGCAGGTCATTCATTGCACCTTAGTCGTGCTTGGGTTTTGTAGCGTAAGGTTTTATCCTTCTCCCCAGGGTTGTATTTTTGCACTTGGCGTGCTAGTGATCGATATCCGGGTATTCCGTAGGTATAAGCATTATGGCTTGATGGGTATTTCCTTATTTATTGCTATGTGTGGATCGGGTGCAACGCCGCCACGGGTATGTTGTTTGGATCGGGTTGCATGCCGCAACGATATCGTATGTGGATCGGGTTGCACGTTGTAATGGTGAGATGTTGAGTATGGTTCCCTATATCTTCTTATGTGTATTTTGTTTCTCATTCTATGAGAAGGGTTCATAGCATTTGTTCGATCATTTTGTTAGTTACGCGGGCTGGGTAGTTCTTTTCCAAGGTTTGTTTTTCCTTATATATCACATTCGAGTTTGTAGTTTGTTGGCGCATTGATGGCATCATATGAGGTTTTTGGCAGTGCTTGAGATGGATTATTGCCTGAGCAGCTTGTACTGGGTGAGATGAGGTTATTGGACCTGAGATCAGTGCGATCAGAGTTATGTAAGGTATATTAAAGAGCAAATATCATTAATCAGTTCAGAATGAGGTAATGGTTCTTGTCAGGAGCAGAGACTCCATGATTTATTGATTTGGTTAGGTTGTTATGAGTTTCTACACATCTCTTTCGTCGTGGCAGTATTGCGAGAGTTGGAACAAGGCTTACATGGGTTATGAGGCATATTGTGGGCATCAGATTTGTGGAATTGCAGCTATTGTTGTCAGAGAATGTTATTATGATCAAGCGACTTATGTGGTGCATGGTGTGATTTCAGCGGAGGAGCATGGTTGTGTTGGGTGCAGTGTGTAGGGATTTATACAGTGTTCGTATGTTAGAATCAAGCCTCGTAGAGAATTTCGGATGTTAAAATGTGGTTTCAAGGCTTGTGGACTAAGATAGCATAAAGGATTTTCAGTCTCGCTCAAGGGTGTGTGTTCATATGGATTGTGGTGGCACAGATAGGTGCACGAAGTGTTGAACGGTGATTTTGGGAAAACTCCGGAGCATGTTCTTAGCACGTTCGAGGACGAATGTATGTTTAAGTAGGGGAGAATGTAACGACCCGACCGATCATTTTGAACTCTAGCGCGTTAGTCGGCGGTTTGAGACTGTAACGACCCGTCCAGTCGTTTTGAGAGTTGTAGCCCGTTTTCCCCATTTACTGCTCATTTTGTACTTTATAGCTGTTATGTGACTTGCCGGGGTAGTCGGTTTAGGCCCGGAGAGATTTCGAAATGAATTGAGACACTTAGTCTTCAAAATAAAAACTTAAGTTGAAAAGGTTGACCGGATATTGACTTATGTGTAAACGACCCCGGAATAGAATTTTGATGATTTCAACAGCTCCGTATGGTGATTTTGGACTTGGGAGCGTGTCCGAAATTTTTTTTGGAAGTCCGTAATTAAATTAGGCTTGAAATGGCTAAAATAGGAATTTAAGTTTGGAAGTTTGACCGAGGAGTTGACTTTTTGATATCGGGGTTGGAATCCAGTTCTGAAAATTTTCATAGCTCTCTTATGTCATTTATGACTTGTGTGCAAAATTTGAGGTCAGTCGGAATTAATTTGATAAGTTTCGGTATCGAATGTAGAAGTTGGAAATTCTTAAGTTCCTTAAGCTTGAATTGGGGTATGATTCGTGGTTTTAGCGTTGTTTTATGTGATTTGAGGTTTTGACTAAGTTTGTATGATGTTTTAGGACTTGTTGGTGTATTTGGTTGAGGTCCCAAGGGCCTCGGGTGAGTTTCAGATGGTTAACGGATCAAAATTTGGACTTAAACAGTTGCTGGAATTTTTCTGCTGGAATTCGGGGGCAGAAATCAGGGGCAGCGATCGAGGGCAGAGATCGGGGGCAACGATCGGGGTAGCGATCGAGGGCAGCGATCGAGGGAAGCGATCGAGGGCAGCGATCAGGGGCAGCGATCGAGGGCAGCGATTGAGGGTAGTGATCGGGGGCAGCGATCGAGGGCAGTGCTTGGACAGAAACTTTAAGTTATAAAAAGGGGACTTTGTCCCATTTTCCATTTTTGACAAATTGGAGCTTGGGAAGAGGCGATTTTTGAGAGATTTTCAAGGAAAATATCGGGGTAAGTAATTTTAACTCGGATTTGGTCAATATACACGAATATATCATTATTTTCATCATTTAATTAGTGTTTTCAGATGGAAATTTGGGAAAAAATGTAGAAATCTCATAAAACAAATTTTTGAGATTTTGATGTCGATTCGGAGTCGGATTTGAGTAAAACTAGTATGGTTGGACTCGTAATTGAATGAGTTATCGGATTTTGTGAGTTTAGTCGGATTCCGAGACGTGGGCCCTACAGGCAATTTTTGGGTTAAATTTCGGATTTTGTTAGAAAATTTATATTTTCATATAGAATTTATTCCTATAATTTGTATTGATTGAATCGAATTAATTATGACTAGATTCGAGCCGATCGGAGTCGGAAAATCGAGGAAAAGGCATATTACTTGACTGATTAAGCGTGGTTTGAGGTAAGTGACTTGTCTAACCTTGTGTGGGAGAAATTTCCCTTAGGATTGGTATTGATATGAAAATGTTGATGTGTTGAAAGTCGTATACACGAGGTGACGAGTGTGTACACGGGCTAAATGTGGAAGATTATGTCTTTTAATTGTGTAGAGTATTGTTTCATATTAATTAAATTATTTTATTCTGTTATATTCATCATCATTGATCTATTTTATATTTTTAAAATTTGCCTGACCTGTTCCTGCTAAGTGTTTTACTTGTTTAGTTAAAACTCTGTTTCTTTTGTTCCGTGCATTATTTGAAGGTTGGATTTCTTAATTTAAATATTATTTAAAAAATAAAGTATTTTACATTTAAAATTTTGATGTTAAGTCAAGATGTTAAATTTGTGAAATATTATTTTTGCTGAATATTTTGTGAGATTTTTGTATTCATTGTGATTGATCCGTGAGCTCTGTATTGTGAAAATAATGGATATTATTTTTTTATTGAATATTTTGTGAGATTTTTTATATTCATTGTGATTGAGCTGTGATATCTGTATTGTGAAAATAATGTTATTGTTGATTTATTTTGGCCAGTTGAAATATTTGGGCATTTGAGGTACAAATTATGATATATTGTGATATTGATACGCATGCGATCGTATAAGGTCTGGGTGTTGAAACGCATGCGGTGAGATATGAATGACTTGATACGCGTGGCTAGTAGGGGAACTACTAGAAGTCATGCGGTGTGATAAGAGTAGCTAAAACACGGGATGCTATTTCGGAAAAAATATTTTCTTTAAAATTAAATGTGAAGGCTCCCGCGGTGATATAAGAAAATGAAATATTGTGAATTTATTTATGATTTGGGACTACGAGGCGGTATCTCGGGAGTGCCCATGTTGATATTTCTTTATGGCTGCATTTGTCTTTGGTTATTTTGATGAATACCTTAAAGTTGTAAATTTCTGTTTTTCCTTCCGCGAGGTATTGTTTGCCCTTATTCTGTGTAGTTAAATTGTGGCATACTATTCACATGATTTATTCTCATTGTCATTTTTATTATTATATTGTTAAACTTTTCACCCTGTCTTTTATTATTTTCAGTAAGGCCCTGACCTGACCTCGTTACTACTCTACCGAGGTTAGGCTTGGCACTTACTGGGTACCGCTGTTGTGTACTCATACTACACTTCTACATATTTTTTTGTGCAGATCCAGGTACTTCCTATCAAACCAAGTATCAGTGAACTAGCTACACGCGGAGACTTCAAGGTATATCTGTCAGCGTCCGCAGACCTCTGGGTCCCCTTCTATCCTTATTGTGTTGCTTTCCTTATTATCTTTAGACTCTGATGTATAGAGACTCTTAGAATAAATTCTTAGAAGCTTGTGACTTATTTCCATCGGGTTTTGGGAGTTGTCACTATTTGAATCACGGTTTAATTTATTTTATATGTTGAGATTTAGTTTCAGTTTTGTATTCCGCGTAGGCTTACCTAGTCTTAGATACTAGGTGCCATCACGACATTCTACGGAAGGAATTTGGGGTCGTGACAGAGACCTCAAGTAGCTTCACTTCATGTATTACAACTTGTACGTGTGGTCAGAATTTGGATTTTTGGAAGTTCGGAGTTGATTCAGAAGAAAAATTCTAATTTCGGAAGCTTTAAGTTGGAAGAATTGACTAAGGTTTGACTTTTGAGAAAACGACCTCGGAATCGGGATTTGAAGGTTCCAATAGATTCGTATGATGATTTCGGACTTGGGAGCATGTTCGGGTTAAGTATCGGGTGAAACGGGGGAATTTCGATACTTAATATGGAAAGATGGCATTTTGAAGGTTTTAGAATTTCATAAGTTTGGTTTGAAGTGGATGTTGATGTTATTGACATCCGTTTGAGTTTCCGAGCTTTGGAATAGGTTTGTATCGTGATTTGTGGCTTGCACGCAAAATTTGACGTCATTCCGGGATGTTTAAGTGTAATTCGGATGCTTTCAGCGAAATTTGAATGTTTGAAAGTTTAAAGAAGGTTTAGATCGTTGATTCGTAGATTTGATGTTGTTGGGAAAGATTCGAGGCTTCGACTAAGTCCGTATTGTATTTTTGGTTGTATTGGTATGTTTGGATAGTCTCCAGGGGGCCTCGGGTTTGAAATGGAATGGAAACGGATTGAAACTTGGAATTGAGGACCTGTTGATGCTGCTGAAGTTTGGTGCCATCGCACCTGCAGAAAGAGTGGCTGCAGGTTCGGTCACGCAGGTGCGAAGAGTCCATCACAGGTGAGATTTTCCTCGAGGAAGTCTGAGAGCAAGGAAAATTCTGCACCTGCGAAGCCGCAGATGCGGAGAAGATACCGCAGAAGCAGAGGTTGGCCAAGAAGGCTTGGGGCCGCAGAAGCGCTCGAGGCCCGCAGAAGCAGAAGCGCAGATGCGCTACTTGGGGCGCAGAAGCGAGGGTTGCTGGTTTGAGCTAGCAATGGATTTTCCAAAGTGCGGAGCCGCAGAAGCGGCTAATTCACCGCAGCTGCGACAGTCGTTGGGCAGTGGGGTGTTATTTAATTCACTTTGAAACATGGCCGAAAGCAATTATTGTTTGATTGTCACCGTCAGTTTTTGCCTGATGATCATAAGTTTAGAAGGATGAAAAATGCATTCAAAAAGAATAAAGTGGAATATGATTCACCACCTCATATACTTTCTGTCACGACCCAATTTCCTATAGGTCGTGATGGCGCCTAACATCACAGCTACGCAATTCAACTAGTGATTTAAACATATAATTATTTCTTTAACAATTAGCCGAGTAATTAAACTCTTCTTACTTGCAAGAATTAAAAAAATATGAAAGGTATGCTAAATTAAAAACCAAGAAAAATAATTGAGTCCAAATTTCACTAGTGTGTGTGCCAAGAACTGGTGTCACAAGTGTATGAGCATCTAGTAGATTATACAAAATTCTAAATACTGTCTGAAATAAAATAGACAGAATACAAATACAAGAAGAGGCACTAGTTGCTGCAGAATGGCTCAAAAAAAGCAATTCACCACTAAGCCTCTGGATAACGTGGGTGCGCGCCGATAGGTCCTCCGATAGCACCTGTCTCAGGTCCTGCACAAAAAGTGCAGCAAACGTAGCATGAGTATGTAAACAACGTGTACCCACTAAGTATCAAGCCTAATATCGAAGAAGTAGTGACGAGAGGTCGACTTTGACACTCACTAAGAGTCAATAATATTATAATAGAATATATTTAATTAAACATGATTTTTAGGTGAACAACAATAATTTTCTTAACAAGCAAAAATAATTAATTCCTTACATTTCAATAACTTCCAATTTATTAATTAACTTCACAAGCAGCAATTAAAATATCAAGGTATCGTGTAATTATTATTATTAGGTACGATTTTTGTCGAGGTCGTACGGCCTGATCCAGAATATCGTGTATACTGCCGAGGGACGTGCGGCACGATCCATAGATGCATCTATACTGCCGAGGCGTTCGACCCGCTCCACAAGAAATGAGGACATTTTCTTATGAACCTCCGGAATGAGAAGTTATTATAATGTTAACACATAGGATGTTCGATCTCTATTAACAATTAAATAATTTACACAAAATTCGAGTATATGAAGTTTCAATCTTTTACTATTTCCTCTAAAATTTACAATATAATCCCAATAGTCTAATTAAATAAAATATTCAATTAAGTCCTAAAGTACCCGGACATAGCATAATTAGTAGCTACGCACGGACTCTCGTCACCACGTGCAAACATAGCCCCCACAATTACCAATAATTATTAATTTAAATAACCTATGGGGTAAATTCCCTCTTACAAGGTTAGACAAGAGACTTACCTTGTCTCAAAGTCCATTTCTCAATCACATTGTCGTGTAAAAATCCCAATTCGGTGCCAAAAAATCCGAAACTATCCAAATATTATATAAAATACTTAATACATGCTCAATAATTCGAAATTAGACTATTAAATTAATTACCCAACCCAAAATGGTAAAATTCCTAAAATTTATCCGGGCCCACATGCCCGGATTCCGAAAAGTTTTGGAGGAAATCGTTACCCATAATCTCAAGAACTCAAATATACAATTTTCATCCAATTCCATAACCATTTTCGTGGTTAAAATCTCATTTTTATACAAATCTAGGTTTTTCCTCTAACCCTTGATTTTCACGATTTACAGGTTATAATCTATCCACAATCTATATATTTAACTCAAAGTGTGTAGAATTAACTTACCTTCAAGTTTCTAGTTGAAATCCCCTCTCAAAAAGCTCCAAAATCGCCCAAAAATGGAGGAATTACGGGCTAAAATGGCTGAGTCTCTCCCCTTTAAAACGTTTTGCCCAGCAGTATTCTCGCACCTGCGGACAAATGGATCGCTTTTGCGCAACCGCAGGTGCACCCAAGCCTTCGCACCTTCACATTTCTCGCTTCTGGGCGCCTTGCCTCGCACCTGCGGACAAAGGGACCGCTTCTGCGCAACCGCAGGTGCGCCCAAGCCTTCGCACAAGCGCATTTCTCGCTTCTGCACGCCTTGCCTCGCACCTGCGGTTGCACAGAAGCACCCCAAAATTCTGCATCTACGGTTGATGGCCTGCCTTCCCCTTTCCGCATCTGCGAGCACCTGTCGCATCTGCGATGGTCTCACCTGCGACTGTCCAAGCGCAGGTGCGATTGCAGCAGAAGCTGGAAGCTTCAGCTGCTGTTCCAAATTCCAAAATTGGTCCGAGCCTCGTCCGGTTGACACCCGAGGCCCCGCTCGAACATACCAACAAATTTGGAATCATAAAACGGACTCGCTCGAACCCTCGGAATGTGTAAAACAACATCAAAACTAAGAATCATACCTCAAACCAAATTGATTCAACTTAGAATTTTCAAATTCTTCAAACTTACTCCAAACGTGCCGAAATATACTTATACTACTCGGAATGACATCAAATTTTGCGTGCAAGTCTTAAATCACCATACGGAGCTATTCTCAGGCTCGGAATTCCAAACTTACTTCAATTACTCCAAAACCTAGTCCAAACCAAATTTAAAGAACATTAAACCTTCAAATAGATAATTTTCACTATTAAGTGCCGAAATGCACCCGGGTTGTCCAAAACTCGATACGAACATAGCCCAAGTCCAAAATCATCATACAAACCTATTGGAACCGTCAAATCCCGATTCCGGGTTCGTTTTCTAAAAATGTTGACCGAAGTCAAACTTGGCATTTTAAGGCCAACTTAAGAAACTAAGTGTTCTGATTTCAACTCGAACACTTCCAAATCCCGAACCAACCATCCCCGCAAGTCATAAATTGATAAAAGCACATACGAGGAGTTTTATTTAGGGGAACGGGGTTCTAAAAGTCAAAATGACCGGTTGGGTTATTACATTCTCCACCTCTTAAACAAACGTTCGTCCTCGAACGGGTTTAGAATTATACATAGAGTGCTGAATAATTGTGGATATCTGCTCCGCATGTCCTCCTCGGCCTCTCAAGTCACTTCCTCAACTGGTTGGCCCCTCCACTGGACTTTTACCACAGTAATCTCCTTGGACCTCAATTGGCAAACCTGTTTATCAACAATGGCAACTGGTTCCTCTTCATAACCCAAACTCTTATATAGCTGAACCGTGCTGAAGTCTAACACGTGTGATAGGTCGGCATGATACTTCTGGAGCATAGATACATGGAAAATCGGATGAACTCCTAATAGACTGGGAGGCAAAGAAAGCTCATAAGCAACCTCCCCAAATCGTCTCAACACCTCAAATTGGCTTATAAACCTTGGGCTCAACTTGCCCTTTTCCCCAAATCTCATGATTCCCTTCATCGGCGAAACCTTCAAGAGAACTTTTTCACCCACCATAAATGATAAATCACGCGCTTTCTGATCCGCGTAACTTTTCTGTCTGGACTGTGCTGTACAAAGTCGCTCCTAAATTAACTTTACCTTTTCCAAGGCATCCTTTAACAAATTAGTACTATATAACTAAGCCTCACCGGGCTCAAACCATCCGATAGGTGAAGGACATCGCTGACCATATAAAGCCTCAAATGGAGCCATCTCGATGCTGGATTGGTAACTGTTGTTATAAGCAAACTTGGCCAAAGGCAAGAAACAATCCCACTGACCTCCAAAATCAATCACACATGCCTGAGCATATCCTCCAAAATTTTAACTGTCCGCTCCGACTGTCCGTCGGTCTGCGGATGAAAGGTTATGCTGAGCTCTATACGGGTCCCCAATTCGCTCTGTACTGCTCTGCAAAAATGTGAAGTAAACTGAGGACCTCTATATTATATGATGAAAATTAGCACACCGTGCAACCGTACTATCTCCTGAATATAAATCTGGGCCAACCTCTCCGAAGTATACTTAGTCACAACCGGAATAAAGTGTGCCGACTTGGTCAACCTGTCGACAATGACCCAAACTGCATCAAACATCCGCAAGGTCCGTGGCAACCCAACTACAAAGTTCATAGTAATGCGTTTTCATTTCCACTCCGGTATAGTCATTTGCTGAAGTAGGACACCTGGCCTCTGGTGCTCATATTTAACTTGCTGGCAATTTAGACACCTAGCTATATACTCAACTATGTCCTTCTTCATCCTCTGTCACCAATAATGTTGCCTCAGGTCACGATACATCTTCGTAGCACCAGGATGAATAGAATACCGAGAACTCTATGCCTCCTCTAGAATCTTTTTCCTCAGTCCATCCACATTAGGAACACATATACGATCCTGGATTCGTAGAACACCATCCGCGCCAATAGTAACTTCCTTGGCACCACCCCATAATACCGTTTCTCGAAGAACCAATAAGTGTGGATCATCATACTGGAGAGCCTTGATCAGCTCAAATAGTGAAGACTGGGCCACAACACATGCATGAACTTGACTGGACTTTGAAATATTCAGCCTCACAAGTCTGTTAGCCAAGGACTGAAAATCCAAAGCTAATGGCCTCTCCTCTGCTGAAATGAAATCCAAACTACCCATACTCTCCGCTTTTCTACTCAAGGCATCTGCAATCACATTTGCCTTGCCCGGATGATACAGGATAGTAATATCATAATCTTTTATTAACTCAAGCCATCTGTGCTGCCTCAAATTTAGGTCCCTCTGCTTGAACAAATGCTATAAACTACGATGATCAGTGTAAACTTCACAAGACACCCCATAAAGATAATGCCTCAAAATCTTAAGAGCGTGAACAATTGCAGCTAACTCCAGATCATATATCGGGTAATTCTTCTCGTGGGATTTCAGCTGACGTGAGGCATATGCAATAACTCTCCCCTCCTGCATTAATACACAAATCAAACCAAAGTGTGAAGCGTCACAATACATTGTATACATACCCACACCGGAAGGCAACACTAACACTGGTGATGTACTCAATGCTGTCTTGAGCTTCTGAAAGCTCACCTCACAATCATCAGACCATCGGAACGGATCACCTTTCTGGGTTAATTTGGTCAAAGGTGTTGCAAGAGATGAAAATCCCTCCACGAACCGACGATAATAACCAGCTAAACCTAGAAAACTCCTTATCTCAGTCGCCGAAGTGGGACGATGCCAATTCTAAACTGCCTCGATCTTTTTGGAATCAAATTTAATGCCCTCGCCCGATATAATGTGCCCCAAGAATGCTACAGAATTTATCCAAAACTCACATTTGGAGAACTTAGCATATAGCTTTTGTTCCCGCAGTGTCTGAAGCACCACTCTCATATGCTGATCGTGCTCTTCCTTACTACGCGAGTAAATCAAAATATCATCAATGAAGACAATGACAAACGAATCAATATATGGCCTAAATACCTTGTTCACCAAATCCATAAATGTCACTGGGGAGTTAGTCAAACCAAAAGACATCACCAAAAATTCATAATGACCATATCTAGTCCGGAAAGCAGTCTTTGGAACATCCGAATCCCGAATCTTCAACTGATGGTACCCCGACCTCAAGTCGATCTTATAAAACACCCTAGCACCCTGCAACTGGTCAAATAGATCATCAATACGTGGCAACGGGTACTTGTTCTTAATGGTGACTTTGTTCAGTTGGCGATAGTCAATACACATTCGCATAGTTCCATCCTTTTTCTTCACAAATAATACCGGTGCACCCCGAGGCGATACACTCGGTCTGACGAACCCTTTAGCTAGTAAATCCTCAAGATGTTCTTTCAATTCCTTTAATTCTTTTGGAGCCATGAGATACTGTGGGATAGATATAGGGTGGGTATCTGGAGCCAAGTCAATACAAAATTCAATATCACGATCTGGTGGCATGCCTAGAAGATCTGAGAGAAATACATCAGAGAACTCTCGGACTACAGGCACTGAATCAATCGCCGGAGTCTCTGCAGTAGTATCCCGAACATAGGCTAGATAAGCCAAACAACCCTTCTCGACTATGTGTTGAGCTTTTAGAAAGGAAATAACCTAGTTAGATGCATTGACAGACGAACCCTTCCACTCCAACCTAGGTAATTCTGGCATTTCCACAGTAACAGTCTTAGCATGGCAATTTAAGACGGCATGATATGGGGATAGCCAGTCCATGCCTAGGATAATCTCGAAGTTGGTCATATCAAGCAGCAGAATATCTGCTCTAGTCTCATAACCACAGAATGTAACAACACAGGACCGATAGATCTGATCCACAACAACAGAATGGCCCACAGGAGTAGACACATAGACAAGAGTACTCAAGGACTCACGAGAAACACCTAGGAAATGAGCAAATAGAGATGACACATATGAATACGTAGATCCTGGATCAAATAATACTGAGGCATCTTTGCCGCAAATAGAAAAAATACCTGTAATCACGGCATCTGAGGCCTCTGCATCTGGTCTGGCTCGAAAAGCATAGAACCGAGCTGGAGCGCCAACTGGCTGGCCTCCACCTCTAGGACGGACCCTACCTACCTGCCCTCCACCTTTGGGTGGTCGGACGGCTGGTGGAGCAACTGGTGCGGTAATCATAGGCTACTGACCCTGCTGCACTGGTCTACCCCGAAGCCTAAGGTAGAATCTCCGCATGTGACTGAAATTCTCGTACTCGTAATAACTTCTCGGTGCGATGGGCTGCTGACTAGAAGTCTAACCTTGGTGACCTGAATACCCACTGGAAGAACCCTGAATAGCTGGTGGGCGATAAGAACTTTCTAGCATAGCACTGAAATAAGGTCGCACTGGGGCACCCCGAGAAGGCGGTGGTGCTGGATATGGGGGCCTATTGGACTGCCCTCTCACGAACTGACCTCTACCCCTAGACGGAGTACCTCTGAACTCTCCAGAGTATCTAAACCGCTTATCCCTCATAACCTGCTCTCGGCTACGCTGACGCACACCCTCAATCCTTCGGGCTATCTTCACAACCAACTCATAAGAAATCCCCATCTCAACCTCTCGGGCCATAATGTCCTGAATGCCAGTATGTAAACCCGCAACAAACCCCCGCACTCTCTCCACATCAGTAGGGAGTATCATAAGTGCATGGCGAGATAACTCAGAGAACCTCGCCTCATAATCGGTCACTGACATCTGACCCTGCTAGAGCTGCTCAAACTGAAACCGCAACTCTTCCCTCTAGGAAGGTGGAATATACTTGTCTAGGAAAATACGGGTGAACCTATCCCAAGTCATAGGAGGAGAATCTGTTGGTATGCCAAGAATATAAGACTTCCACCATCTACGGGCTCTGCCCTCCAGCTGAAAAGTAGCAAAGTCTACCCCGTGAGACTCCAATATCCTCATGTTGTGCATTCTGTCCCTGCACCTATCAATGAAATCCTGGGGATCCTCATGTCGTTCACCCCAAAGACAGGAGGATGTAATCTAGTCCATTTGTCCAATAGCTTTTGCGGCTCGAGTGTAGCTATTGCCATTGGATGGACTCCACCCACGGGTAGTGCACCCTAGGTCTGATATATAACAATTGCCTTCCCATGAGCCTGTGCGGTAGGGGTCTGTGCTCCCCCGCCTGCCTGAGATGTGGTTGGGTCTGCCGGAAATAAACCGGCATGAGTTATAGTGTCCATGAACCGCAGAATACGACCCATGACCTCCTGGAATCCCGATGCAGACGTGAAATCCACCGGAGCTGGCTCTGCTACGGGCACCTCGCCCTGTTCCTCAATAATAGGATCCTCAGCTGGACCCACTGGTGGCATAACTAGAACAACTCTGGGATGTCCTCGTCCCCTACCACGGGCTGGATCCCTCCCTCAGCCTCGGCCTCGGCCTCTAAAAATAGGGGAGTAACTCTTCCCTGGCCTGGAACCTCATTAGAACGCGTTCCCATCATCTGTGAGAGAATAAGAGAAAGATGTTTAGTACTACATCAACTACACTATGGGAGATGAAGAAAGGTAGTTTTCCTAACACCCTATAGCCTCTCGAAGATAAGTACATACGTCTCTGTACCGATCCACAAAACTCTATTAGGCCTGCTCATACCATGTTGTCACGACCCAATTTTCTATAGGTCGTGATGGCGCCCAACATCACATCTAAGCAAGCCAACTAGTGATTTAAACATATAATTATTTCTTTAAAAATTAGCCGAGTAATTAAACTCTTCTTACTTGCAAGAATTAAGAAAAATATGAAAGGTCTGCTACATTAAAACCAAGAAAAAAATTGAGTCCAAATTCCACTAGTGTGTGTGCCAAGACCTGGTGTCATAAGTGTATGAGCATCTAGTAGATTATACAAAATTCTAAATACTGTCTGAAATAAAATAGACAGAATACAAAGACAAGAAGAGGCACTAGTTGCTGCAGAATGGCTCAAAAAAAGCAGCTCACCACTAAGCCTCTAGATAACGTGGGTGCACGCCGATAGGTCCTCTGATAGCACCTGTCTCAGGTCCTGCACAAAAAGTGCAGCAAGCGTAGCATGAGTACGTAAACAACGTGTACCCAATAAGTATCAAACCTAATCTTGAAGAAATAGTGACGAGAGGTCGACTTTGACACTCACTAAGGGTTAAGAATATTATAATATAATATATTTAATTAAACATGATTTTTAGGTGAACAACAATAATTTTCTTAACAAGCAGAAATAATTAATTCCTTACATTTCAATAATTTCCAATTTATCAATTAACTTAACAAGCAGAAATTAAAATATCAAGGTATCGTGTAATTATTATTATTAGGCACAATTTCTGCCAAGGTCGTACGGCCCGGTCCAGAGTGTCGTGTATACTGCCGAGGGACGTGCGGTGCGATCCATAGATGCATCTATACTATCGAAATGTTCGGTCCGCTCCAAGAGAAAGGAGGAGATTTTCTTATGAACCTCCGGAATGAGAAGTTATTATAATGTTAACACATAGGATGTTCGATCTCTATTAACAATTAAATGATTTACACAAAATTCGAGTATATGAAGTTTCGATCTTTTACTATTTCCTCTAACAATTTACAATATAATTCCAATAATTTAATTAAATAAAATATGCAATTATCACAAGTAATTCATGATTTGAGTCCTAAACTACCCGGACATAGCATAATTAGTAGCTACGCACGGACTCTCGTCACCTCGTGCGTACGTAGCTCCCACAATTACCAACAATTATTAATTTAAATCACCTATGGGGTAAATTCCCTCTTACAAGGTTAGACAAGAGACTTACCTTGTCTCAAAGTCCACTTCCCGGGCACAATGTTGTGTAAAAATCCCAATTCGGTGCCAAACAATCCGAAACTATCCAAATGTTATATAAAATAATTAATACAAGCTCAATAATTGGAAATTAGACTATTAAATTAATTACCCAACCCAAAATGGTAAAATTCCTAAAATTTATCCCGCCCCACGTGCCCGGATTCCCAGAAAATTTTGGAGGAAATCGTTACCCATAATCTCAAGAACTCAAATATATAATTTTCATCCAATTCCATAACCATTTTTGTGGTTAAAATCTCATTTTTATACAAATCTAGGTTTTTCCTCTAACCCTTGATTTTCACGATTTATAGGTTATAATCTATCCATAATCTATGTATTTAACTCAAAGTGTGTAGAATTAACTTACCTTCAAGTTGCTAGTTAAAATCCCCTCTCAAAAAGCTCCAAAATCGCCCAAAAATGGAGGAATTACGGGCTAAAATGGCTGAGTCTCGCCCCTTTAAAACGTTCTGCCCAATAGTGTTCTCGCACATGCGAACAAAGGGACCGCTTTTGTGCAACCGCAGGTGCGCCCAAGCCTTCGCACCTGCGCATTTCTCGCTTCTGCGTGCCTTGCCTCGCACCTGCACGCTCGCAGGTGTGCCCCAAAATGTCGCACCTGCGACTGTCCAAGCGCAGGTGCGATTGCCGCAGAAGCTGGAAGCTTCAGCTGTTGTTCCAAATTCCAAAATTGGTCTGAGACTCGTTCGGTTGACACACGACACCCCCGAGGCCCCGCCCGAACATACCAACAAGTTTGGAATCATAAACGGACTTGCTCGAACCCTCGGAACATGTAAAACAACATCAAAACTAAGAATCATACCTCAAACCAAATTTATTCAACTTAGAATTTTCAAATTCTTCAAACTTACTCCAAACGTGCCGAAATATACTTATACTACTCGGAATGACACCAAATTTTGCGTGCAAGTCTTAAATCACCATACGGATCTATTCTCAGGCTCGAAATTCCAAACGGACTTCAATTACTTCAAAACCTACTCCAAACCAAATTTAAAGAACATTAAACCTTCAAATAGTTGATTTTCACTATTAAGTGCCGAAATGCTCCCGGATTGTCCAAAACCCGATTCGAACATACGCCCAAATCCAAAATCATCATACGAACCTATTGGAACAGTCAAATACCGATTCTGGGGTCATTTTCTAAAACTGTTGACCGAAGTCGAACTTGGCATTTTAAGGCCAACTTAAGGAACCAAGTGTTCCGATTTCAACCCGAACACTTCCAAATCCAGAACCAACCATCCCTGCAAGTCATAAAATAATAAAAGTACATACATGGAGTTTTATTTAAGGGAACGGGGTTCTAAAAGTTAAAATGACCGATTGGGTCATTACACTTCAAGTGAGGAAATTTGGGAGATGGTACAAAACTTCAGTAAAGTTACTGAGGCTCCACCTTCTAGATTCCCCGGATATGGTGTTACTCATAATTGGACAAAACAGAGTATATTTTGGGAGTTTCCTTATTAGAAGGATAATCTTCTCCCACACAACCTTGATGTCATGCATATTAAGAAGAATTATTTTCACAATTTGTTCAACACAATGATGGATGTTAAAGGTAAGACAAAAGATAACTCGAAGGCTAGAATAGACTTACAAGAATATTGGAGGCGACCTGAATTATACTTGCAGACAGCGAACAATGGTAAGGTGTTCAAGCCCAAAGCAAGTTACACATTCACTCTGGAGGAAAGACGACAAATTTATGATTGGGTTATGAAATTGAAGATGCCTGAGGGTTATGCGTCGAATCTTGGAAAAAAAATAGATATGGAGGTTGGGAAGTTGAGCCATATGAAAAGTCATGGCTGTCATGTTTTCATGGAGACCTTAGTACCTATTGCATTTTGCGATTTGCCTGAAAGAATCTGGAAACCCATCACAAAGATTAGTTTATTTTTCAAAGACTTGTGTTCTACCACTTTAAGGGAAGAAAACCTACTTCGGATGGATCAGAACATTCGTGTAACTTCTAGTAAGATGGAAAAAATATTTCCATGTGGTTTCTTTGATGTGATAGAACATCTTCCAATCCACATTGTACACGAGGCACGACTTGGAGGGCCTGTTCAATGCGGATGGATGTATCCCTTTGAGAGGTAATATTATAAGTTTGATGTATTATTCTATTTTATTTGAATGCTCTTGGCTAACATAACATTATGTAGGACAATTGGCAAATGCAAATAATTTGTTAAGCAGAGGAATAGTATTGAAGGATCTATATGCGAAGCCTATCTTGCAAAGGAAACTGCACATTTTTGTTCTTATTATTTTGAGAGTAACGTGCCATGTTCTAGGAATAGGCCCAATAGGCACACTGTCGAATGTGTGAATGATCCATTATATCCACCAATGTCCATCTTCAATTAACCAGGCCGATGTTCTAAGGATGTTAGAAAGAAAAGTTTGAGTGATATGGAGTACAAGTCAGCTACAATGCATGTGTTGCTAAATTGTCCCGAAGTTCAACCATTTCTTAAGTAAGTATTGATTTATTAGTTATCAAAATGTAAAATTTACAGTGGTTACATATTGATGCAACTACTAAAAAATTTTGATGTGTCACAGTCACTTCGTGAGTCAATTTGGCCATGATGTTGTATATACAAGTTTTGATACGTGGTTCAAACAGTTTGTAAATTTATCCTGATAATGTTCTTCTAAAGTTTCCGCTATATATATGAGTTCCCGCCATTTATCCTTATATATATATATATATATATATATATATATATATATATATATATATATATATATATATATATATATATTCGGTTATGCTAACTTATGAGTTTTTTTAACACTATGAAGGTAAATAATCTAAATAATGGTGTAAATCAATTTTTGAAAGATATATCTTGGAGACCTGAGCTTCAGGTCACAACAATGTCTAAGTACGTAGTGAATGGTTATAAGTTTCATACAGAGGATTGCTCTAAGAATAAAAATAGCAACAACAACGGGGTATAGGTTCAAGGTGGTGATGGCAACCAAGTTGGAGATATTGAATATTATGGTGTGGTCAAAGAAATATTACAACTAGAATATACATGTTGGCCATATAAGAAATTGATACTCTTTAGATGCAAGTGGTTTGACCCAAATCCAATAAGAGGTACAAAAGTACACCACCAATATAACATAATTGTGGTTAGTCATACGAGGGAGTATGATCGCTATGATCCTTTCATAATTGCACATAACGTTAGGGAAGTGTATTATGCTCCTTATCCATTGTGGCATAATAAGTCCGATTGGTGGGTTGTAATCAAAACCAAGCTTGTAGGTAGGGTGGAAGTCGAGAATGTGTTAGATGTTGCATATCAAAACGATATCTCTGATGTTCACCAAATAGTGGACGATCAATTAGAAAATGATTTAGAAAACCTGAACGCATATTAGAAGAAGTTGATATAAATGAAGTAACAATTATAGAAGATGAGGATGAACAATCAACAAATGAAATTCAAACAAGTGAGGACGATGAATTCTCGGACGAGGAACAATACGTCGACGAGGATTAAAAAGTTGGATTTTTAAAAGCACTCTCGTGTTATAACTAGTTTCTTCTATGTTTCAATAGATGGCAGGCAAGGGTCAAGGTAACAATAACCCTACTAGTTCTCGGGGTCGATAAAAGACTAGGAAGGGAAAGAGGAGGGTAGAATATGGAGATAATACTACTCACTCATTTCCACCCTCTTCAGAGATGCCTATATCTTATCCTCCACCACACGGCTATACTGAGCTGCCACAGCATCACGAGACCTATACCTTCATCCAGACACCGGGTCTTCCATCACAGGTCCATAGGACTATACGTCTAACATACAGTCCAGTTTCCTCACAGCCATGTGGATCGCTGCCATCTGCACCACATCCACGTGGATTGCAGCCATCTGCATTACAGCCACGTAGATCGCATCCCTACATATCACATCCACATGGATCGCAACCATCCATATCAAATCCATATGTATCACAGATTCACAGCCGCATAGATCGCATCCAGCTATGTCGCAGTCACAGGGATCGCAACCATCTTCATCATCGACTTCATCCATTTCAGGACTTCACCTACGAGACCGTAGCTTTGAGCCCGCATCTATACCATCTACGCATGCCTATGATACACATGCTGAGGATGATGATACAGAGGTAGTGCATCATGGTCGCTATGGCATGATCATCATAGTCCCTGAGGGTAACGGGTAAGAGTTATTTGTTATTTTTGCATTTATTGTTTTATAATGCTTTTACTAATATTCTCATGTGTTTTTATTAAATTGCATGTTCAGGACGAGTAAGCAGACTACGAAGATAATCACCAATGCGATAAAAAAGCTTTATGATGTCCCCTATGCGACTTGGAGTGATTTCCATACTCGCTGAAGGAGCAAATTTTCAACCAGTTTAAGGTATAAATGTTCTTTTAAGCAGTTTAATAATTTATATTTATGATGTTTCCATCTAATATTTAACTTTTGAAATGCAGAGTAAGTGTGTATGTGAAGACCGCTATAGCAAGGAAGTGGTTGCAAATTTTCATTTTAAAACCCGCAAGACATTGGCGGATCATTTCTCGGATGGTAGAAAGAAGAACAAGAGGCATGACTGGCGTCTGCAGCATTTATGGGATGATTTGTTAAGGCAATGGCAGACTGAGCAATTCTTACAGAAGAGCAAACTAGGGAAGAAAGCTCGCTCATCCGAGAAGGGAGGCTCATTGCACACTGGGGGTGCTATCAGCATCAGGACAATAAGAAGAAGATTGGTAATTGCTTAAATTATTACGTCTTTACTTTTCTAAGTATATCAATTCTATTTATTAACCAAATTAATTTGTTTTCAGGAAAAGAAGTATGGGCGTCCAATGCACCATGATGAGTTATTCAAGGAGACACATATTTTAAAGAAGAAGAAAGAAGGGGATGTAGATAGGTGGGTCGAGGACCGGGCAGAGACTACATATGTAAGCTTTCAATTTTCCTTAAGTGTTATAATTTACTTTTATAAGATTTTTTATATACTAGTTTAATTTAAAATAACATATGGTCGCTACCAAAGTAACGTGAAGGACTTCATTCGTAGTCAGCCAGCTAGTGAATCGGGCGAACCAATCCAACCTTCGGACGAGGATGATGAAAGAATATTGTTGGAGGTTGTTGGCGATCCAAAAAAAGGGAAGGTATACGGGCTTCCTGAGAAAAAATTTCATCGCTACAGGTATGGAATGCAAGGGATAGGGACTTCCTCACAGGGCGAGACACTTAATATGGAGAGCCTCTCAGCTATGCAGGAGACAGTGACAAGGCTTACATCCGAGCTAGAAGCGGCCAAGGAAAGAGAAAAGCTTAGAGATGCTCAATTCCTTGGTATGCAAGCTCATATCAGAACTCTCCTTTCTACTGGAACTTTTTCGTTGCCTCGGTCTTGTGAGTCCTCGCTAGAGGCTCGACCTCCACGTGATCGTTCCTCCCGTCCTTCCTGTGATCATTCCTCCCGTCCTCCCCATGATCGTTCTTCCCGTCCTCCACAAGACCGTTCCCTATACCGTCTTGTAGATGAAAGTTCATCAGATGGTGATGATGTTGTAGAAAACACCCCTTGACCAATATTTTGATATACTTTGAACTAGACTAATAGAACTAGTTTTGAATTAGATTGAACAATTTTGAACTTGTTGTAATTACTTAGTTTTAGTTTGATTTTGAATTGTGATGTTTAATTAAACTTTGTTAGTGTTAAAGTATTATTTGGATGTTTGGTTGGATTTGTGGTGAATTATGGGTTGTTTGATTATGAATGTGGGGGGGGGGGGGAGGGGGGGGGAGAGGTTATTTGATGTGAATTGGGGGTATTGGTATGCTATTTTTATTTGGCAGGTGGTGTAGCTACCAAAACAGGCATTTTCTGCCAAAATTAATCTCAGAAAACCGACCGACCTTGGTCGGTAACTAATAAAAAAAAATTAATTGCAAAATACCGACCAATGTTGGTCGGTTAATGCACATTGAATTTCCAGAAATTCAACATTACCGACCAACTTTGCCATGTCCAGATTACCCACCAACGTCAGTCGATATTATTAAATTTAATTATTTATAAAAAATATTAATTTTCTAGTACCGACCAACGTTGGTCGGTATATAAAATATTATAAATTAATTTATTTTTTATTACCGACCAAAGTTGGTCGGTAAACAAAATTATTAAATTTAGAACACCGACCAACGTTAGCCGGTAAATTAAATTATTAAAATAACATTCCGACCAATATTGGTCGGTAATTCAATTAAATTGTGAGATGGTCGTGTAGAGCATACCAACCGAAGTTGGTCGGTAGTAACTTCCGACTGATTTTGGTCGGTATGTTATACCGACCTTCAAAATACTGACCACACATAAATGGTCGCGTTTTGGACGGTTATTGGCTATTACCGACCGATTTTGATCGATTTTTTTGGACTGTTTTACGCGGATTTTTAGTAGTGATTTGACGAGTTCATGCGATAGTTTCATTATTCGGAAGAACTTTACATGATTCAATATAAAAGTTAAGTGCGGTTCAAAAACCCACCTCAACCTTTGTTTAGTTGGACTGGAACTTCATATCATGTAGCTCGGATAATAAATCAAAATAAGGATCTGATTACAAAATCGGCAACAACATAACATACATGGTAAGAGCACATTAGTTTAGTGCGGTGGGTTCTCGCCTCTTTGAAGATCTGCACTCAATATGTACGACTCAAATTCTGTGTGATTTCATAGGAAAGTGCCACTCAGGAATCGATGGTTTACTACAGCTTCTGCAATTGGCCTCCCACGGTAGTCACGACTAAGCATTGCCTGCATAGTAAAACAACCCAAAAACTCATATTTAGTGGACCTACAGACTAAACAAATGCAAGTGCACGGACTCATACACATTTCGCTGCTCAAATAATATGGAGAATTGAAAGGGAGCAAAAGAGTGGCCTGAAACTAATACTAAGGAAATTTTCCACTACAATATTTTCTTTGGACAACTCATTTAAGTTCTAATATGAAGGAACTTGAAAGGGAATAAATGAGTTGCAATGAAACTCAGACTAATTTTAAGGTATTCCTCCTCATGGTCATGGTGCCTCCAGTATTTTGCAGACTTGAATAAATAATATGGAATTCGTCAATATTCGTTGCAATAGTTGAGATATTCAACCTGTAGTAACTCCCAGCCAGCACCATCACCTAGATCAAGAAACTTGACTGCTTCTATCAGGCGATCATCAGCAGAGCAATACCTGACCAAAATAAGTTAAGTACCTAGTGCGAATGGTCCTGATAAAAACTGATGATTTTTGTGTGTTCAGAATCGGCTCAAGGTGAGAAATGTACGATGGCAAAACGGTGTCAATCAATAATCTCTTTACCGACAAACTTAAGTTACAATCTTTTTGGCACTTCTCTCTCTCCCCCCCCCCCCCCACTCTCTCTCCTCCCTCCCTCCCTGTCCCCCCCCCTCCCTCTCCTCCCCCCCCCCCCCTATATATTGCGTGGGTTTGGGGGTAGAGGGGCATTTACATGCCTTCTTCCCCTACATTTCTATAGCTCCTAACTATGGCCATAACTTTGTCGGCCAATAAAACACGGTAAACCACGTAAAAGCTGCTTGCATATGCAATATGTAACATCTTATATAAATGTCCCTTTCTCTTCACAGCCATTTTATGACTTTAAGCCTGTCTGAATTTCAGCCATATAAGTTCTATTTCAAACCATAGAATTCAAAGTGAGTTCTCTTACTCCCTTGCAGCTTGAAGATCAAGTTGAAAAGTATTCTCCAGGAGCCTCTGCAACGGCACGACAGAAGAATAACAGTGGATAATGATCAGCTCCAGTCACCATATAAGAGCAGAAGGTAAAACATTTATATAGTTATAAGGGGCACAAACCCGCAATGATAGGCTGTCCATGACTCCTGCTTGACAAAATGGAATAAAGGCTAAATAAGCAAAAAGAAGTCCAGCTTCAAATCTGCAAATAGCAAAAGGTTTCATATGAGCAACCTAAGATTTTTTCCAACGAAAAACTATTGCACTCATGGAATGTACATGTCATCTGCTATTCCAAAAGCTCTTCTCTCCAAAGGACTAGATGCTCCAGCAACAGATGCCCGTCTCCAAAGTCCTTCTGACAGGATATTAGGACGATCTTCAAGTTGAGAATACCTGTAAAGACAAATTGTTATAAAATATCAACCTTGATGGTCATATAGCTATCTTTATTTTATTTTTTTCTCACCACCTTCACCGGCCAATTATCTGAGAAGAAAATGTCACCATACGGTTGTCATAAGGGGAACAAGTAATGAAATCAATTAAACTACAGTTGCTTTTATGTGAATTGCTTGTTTCTGGCAACTTAGGAAGATACTCCTTAAGGAAGTAGTCAGCAGAACCTCAAAAGGTATGAACAGAAAAAAATAAAACAGAACAGAAGAGTATTTACCAATTACTTTGCATATACTTCACATATTAATCAATCCTTGACAAGATAAATTGTATGACAGTCAGCAGAAAAGAAACAAAACGAATATTCAGCTCGCATTTATATGTAAATCTGAAATCAAATGGAGTAGTATATTTTCCATAGATAGTCAATCACAAGCATAGTTAAGTCATCCAAAATCAATACAGACCAAAGTGGGATCAGATGCAGCTTTCAAGATATGTAGATTGCTATTTGTTGCCCCATGAGATTGATGTAGTAGGCGAGCGAGCTATGTAATGGGGATACCTTATATCAACAGAGAAGGCAAGGTCCCGGAGCTGAGGAACTAGATATGCAGCATCTTTCTCAACAACTGTACTGGTAGTTTGCAACAAAATCACGATTCAGATAGAGGTAACAATGTTTAAGGAACAACCATCCACCTACCCCAAAAAAATGGAAGAACCAAATGAACAGGAAAAAAGGAGAAGTGGTAACCTACTTTAGGACAACAGAAGCAGGACCAAGACTTTGGTGTAATCTGTCATTGTCATGCATATAGGCCAGACCTCTCATAGCCCCATGAAGCAGCCTAATAACGAAGTATCTTCTGCGTTTTATGGTCTGATCCTGCTCAAAGGGGTTCCACATTCTCTGTTCTCCTCCAGCAACCACTTTTGCCATTTTCTCACTAGTAATTTTAGCATAATCTGCAGCACTGTATTTTCCATTATCCCTAAAAGCAAGCCACTGAGGAAGCCCAAAAATTTCCGTGATGTCATCAGAAACATAAGCCATAAGCAAGAAGTTCACATATAATCTGCCTACAATGACAAAAACAAAACATACCTGTTCCCCAGTTTTTGTCTCAAATCCTCCTAGAAGTGTTTGAATATGCTTGCAGAAATCTTTTGGGCTGCTCTGTTAAATATATAAAAAGAAAAGATTCTTATTTGAAGTATTCGACCAGCAATGATCCAACAAGATAGCTCCGTAAATGCTATGGGTTCAACCAAAGAATTATAATATTACTTGAAGGGAAGCATGAGCATTAAGCTCATTCGCAGCCATCATGTCAGCCTCACTTCCACCAACTTGTTTTCCAGGATATACCTGCATCATATGACACTTCTTATCATATGAAAATTCTATTGAGAGGAAGGGGAAAAGAAGACTTACCATAAAGAGGCTGCTGAAGAGGCTTAGAGAGGAAGCTAACATCAAGGATACAAGCTTTGAATTAAACTATCTTTTGTGTATCTGAATAATGTATTTGCCTCAATACCCTACTCTGTATGTTTCTTCTGTTGAGATTGTCTTGAAGGAAGATTTTAGCGTAGTGGCAAAGAGGGTTCAAAAATTGCATTAGATCACAGGTTCAATTTCCTAGTTGGATATTCTTGTATTTTTTTGGATCGCCTTGTTTAAATTCCTAGGTTGCCACTAGCAATGAGCATACTTTGAAAGCAATAACTTAGGTTCCCATTCTCTTCTTTGAGTAAAGACAGCAAGGAGTAAGATATGTAGAAGAGCATAACTGTGGGAAAGATGAAGATCACCAGTAGGGAAGTCAAACATGGTTAAGCAAAGATCAAGATTTTCCATAAACATTTAACAGTTGGCAAGATTCACAAGTTCGTTACATCCGCTTGTATATATCCATTACCTACTCAGACATAGTAGCATGAGTTCTGTTACAGGACACAGGAGCAACGCAGTAATGACAAAAAAACCTGAACATTCATGTCACCGAGTTGTCACTTGAAAGCAAGTAAAATATCAGCTACGCAATAGTTATTAAGCTCAAGATTGAAAGAGTTTCAATTTGTGAAAAAAGTCAGACAATCAATACATCAACATTGAAAAGAATGGCAAAGGCAATCACCTTAAAAATAACCCGAGTTCCTTTACGTGGACCTTGGGCTACTCTCCCTTCATAAAGCCTGCAAATGAACTGCGGATGATAGTATCAGCAGCAAGATTAAAGGTAACGATAAACCACTATTACCTACTTTATCCAAATTCAACAATTTAGAAAACATATAATCCCAGAAAGGAATTTCCACCTGATCGTGACATTTCCTTCTCCAATATCTTGTACTTTAAAGCTCCCTATATCTTCTGATACCGCATAATCCATCCCCATTCCGGATTGGAGGCCCGAGTAACTATAACAAAAAAAAATTAAGAAAATTAAATGGTACAAACCCAAAAAAGAAGATGCATCATGAATAGAGACGTAAAGTTTAAAGGAAGATGAATATACATCTATATGTAGTTAAAATTAAGAGGATAAATTATCTACACACCCTTGTAATATGACTTAATTGCACATACCCTTTTATTTTAAAATTAAACACTTACCTATAACTTTATAATAGGAAATTCTACACAAATATAATGACTCCATTGTCTATTTACAAAAATATAGTCCGAATTTGAGTGTCTGTTCAGTGGCCACACTTACCTAGTGACATTCATGAAGCCATAGCTACCGATAAGCCTTCCAACTTCGAACGAATCGGAATTCGTGATCAAACTAGCAACACATAATCCAACAGCTCGACAAGGTCTAATTGTACAAGGTAGATTCGAATTCAGACTAAGACTTAAACCAATTCCGTAAAATGATGATGAAGAAGACCTCGCGATAAACGACGTTCCACATTTAGAAAGGCAATCTGCTACTGCTCCTCCAACCACCATCGCCGCTCTCCGTGTGCAGCGGCGCTATCGGATAATGTACTAGTACTATGAAAAAGAGAACTTTACGCTCTAATTTGTCAATTTTGTTGTGTTGCGTCATAATATGGTACGTGCGTGGTTATGCTTAAAACTTAAAAGTGAACAAGTCTATCCATAAAACTTTGATATTTTCACAAAATAGACCCCTAAAGTTAAGAACAAGAATATATGAAGATTATAAATTTCAACCTCCCAATTTAACCCTTCAAAACTTTGTGAATGATTGAGTGTGATAATACCTTTTTAAAATTGCACCTAAAATAAGGGTCAAATAGTTTTGTGGGTCTTTACAAACTTATTTTTAATTTTATGATCCTATTTCTTTTTGACACATAGAAGATTGCTTTTACACCTAAGAGATTTAAAATGATATTTTCTTAATTTTAACATTGTAAATGGCCATAAAGGCCCGTTCCCTCCGTAAAATAACAAGAGTAGAAAAGGAATGTAATACTTATATTCTAAAAATTATGATAGAGTAAAGCAAATTTTTGTTTAAATATTAGTAGAATTGAGTAGGTATTGATATCATTGAGTATGACTTGGCATGCTACCTCTAAGTCTCAAATGTTACTTACTTCTTTCTCTTTTGTCATAATTTTCAATCTTCGAGTCAAATTTCATATTTAGTTTGAAAATTATTAAAGTTGAACAAGTATTGATTGATACCAAATCAATACTCTAGTTAGATCTTAGCATATTACCTTGATCTAAAATATTACATATAATTATCATTTTTAGACGGACATTATTTTTCAATCTCCGTTAATTTTTAGTCTCCGTTTTCCTCTTTGAGATGTAAATATCAATGATAACAAAAATGAATGAATAACTAGTACAATTGAATGGCTACAATTTATTTTTGTTATTTTTTGTATATGCAATAAAATGCTTTATACATTAGTTCTTTTTTTTTCCTGCTACTTGGTTATGTCTAATTTGTATCCTCATTTATGTACTCTAATATTTTTACAGTATGTTGAATAGGTGTTGCTCTTGTTTATGCTCACAACTTTCTAATAACTAGCTTGTAACTCCATCATCAATCAGGGATCTAACTGTTGTTTTGTCACCTTGGTGGGTATAAAAAACTAAAAATATGCAAATTTAGGATGAGTGCACAAATAATCACAACAAATATGCTCCTCGGGAAAATTTCGATAAATGTAGGGAGCAAAGGATAAAAGAATATGCCTCGTTGGCGCAAATCAACCGTTCTATGACCTTCTCGCGTCCTCTATTTTCCAATTTCCACCGTTTGGTGCCAGTCAGTCTCTCCCCTACTCCCCCTTCTTCTTTCTCCTTAGTCTCCGTTTGCTCACTGTACAGCGACATTTTTCCTTTCTTTGCTTCTCTTCGGATCTCGATACTTCCATTTTCCGCATAATCTTCAATATATGTAAATTCTGCTTCTCTGTGTATTTATTTTCTGTTGAGTTTGTGAATCGCTCGCCGAGTGTATTGAGAAAACGGTGCGATTGAATGGACGGAGTTTATGAGAACACGGCGGTAGGGAATTCGCCGCCGCCTTTTCTGAGCAAGACGTATGATATGGTGGATGATCCGTCGACGGATTCTGTGGTGTCGTGGAGTAAGAGTCACAACAGCTTTGTTGTGTGGAACGTGCCGGAGTTTGCTAGAGATATTTTACCCAAGTATTTTAAGCACAATAACTTCTCCAGCTTCGTCAGACAGTTGAATACTTACGTCTGTACATTTCAGTCTTCCTTTTTCTTACTTGAATCTTCGTCTGGTTGCTACTTCTCTTGCACTTATGATTGTGTCCGAACCGGTTCCTTAAACCCTAAGTCACCGCTTTAATAAAAGTTTAATCAATTTTCTATTTCTGCAAAATTTCTGTTTGGGTTTAGAGTACTAAGATATTTTGTTTCCTCTATTTATACTGATTTTAATGCTTTTACTTATTATTTCTCTCGCTTCTCTATCTTCTGAATTTTTTCCATTAGAAATTTCGAGAGTATATTAGTGGTATATTGTGCTGGAACGATGTCGTTAAACTAGAGCAATTATGCTAAGCTTCATAGATAATCTGAAAAATACTGTTAAAGTTCCGTCTGGATAGTGTGCTATCACCAGATTATTATATGCAATTTGTAATCATCTTCTACAAATTTTATATCTGCATGAACTGATAATGAGTTGGCGTCGGGAATATGTAAATAGAAACATAGGGGTCATTATAATCGGTCGTTCAGCTGGTTATTTGGTTATTGCCAATTTTCTGTAGGAATAGTTGCAGGGTAATGATCCATTTTATAGGTTTATTCTAAGTGTATCTGCTAGTGTCTTATCAAGGATAAAGGAAATTAGTGCTTCTAATTTGAGAAATAGTTGCAAAGATGGCATACCTGATTTGCCCTCAAAGTTTAGTTCAAGTGACAAAGGTTGAATAAGATAAGCTCACTATTTTATATAGTCTCTCTGTCACAAAGATTGTGTGGTTTCAAAGTGTTACTCTGAAGCTGGTTGGAATATTCAGTTTTGAAGGGATTTTAATGATTGGGAGATAGATGAGATCAGTCAGCTGTTAGCTGTTTTAGAACCCTTCAAACTGGACAGTTCGAAGAATGACTCACAGGTGTAGCTGGCAAACAATGAAGACATATTTACAGTAAGTAGCTGCTGTAATATGTTTCAGGAAAATTTGAATAATTGGAAGGAGGCATCACCCTGGAAGATGATATGGAAGATTAAAGCACCATCAAAGGTGGCATGTTTTGGCTGGTTTGCTATTAGAAATGCCTGCCTAACTCAAGATCTTCTTCAGAGAAGAGGATTTATAATGTGTAGCAGGTGTTATCTATGTGAGAAGAAAGTAGAATCAGCAAATCACATACTGATTCACTGTGTTTTTGCCTGATAGATCTGGGCTGTCGTGTTATGTTTATTTGGAGTGCACTGGGTGATGCCTAGAGATGTGCAAAGTTTATTGTCGAGCTGGCAATCACAGAAGATTGGAGAAAACAGAAAAGATTGGAGAAAACAGAAATGAAATTTGGAGAACAGCTCCTTTATGCATCTTATGGAGTATATGGTGGGAAAGGAATAGGAGGTGTTTTGATGGAGAGAGGAAATATATAGCAGAAAATCTGTTTCAATGGTGTCAGGAGAGGATAGTAGAAGGCTTCTCAGATGTTTTAGACTTTTTAGATTCATTGTGATGAGTGTGATTAATTGCTATATGGTGACTTCTGTGCTGTTGTAAATTTGTTTTTTGCAGTACCATCTTGGTACTTGCCTTAATAATATTTACTTATCTTATTAAAAAATAAAAATGAAGGTTGAGGTACTTGTGACTTAGGTCACATGATCAAGAAGAGTAGGGGGGGGGGGGAGGGAGGGAGGATTATCCGCGAGTTACGAAGGCTGTAGTTGGTCCTGAGGGTTTATGTTGCTCGGACTCTATGAAAATGTCGCCGGGTGCGTGTCGGATCCTCCAAAAGTAGTGCATTCTTGGAGGATCTGACAGGGGCGCAACAACATTTTGGAGAGTCCGCGCAACATAGGGCTTCAGACAGCTTTTCTCGGTCATAAAAAGATAAAAAAGGATGGCACATCTGTTTTGATCTCTATGATTATAATTTGTGATGTTTGGTATTTATGGGGGAAGCTTAGGATTGAATTGCTCAAGGGGACTATAATTAACTGAGATGAAGATATTCCTTCGGGGAGGTGGGGTAAAACTTATCCCATGCTTTTACCCCTTCTTTATTTTTCTCTCATCCATCACTCACTAACCTCCATTGCCTCACCACTCTCTGTCTCCCTATGTTGTTGTATTTGCTCTTGTTTTTCAAACATTTATTGTTCCCTTTTTTATATCTACTGCTCCAGTAAAATTTTACTTGTAAAAAGAATCTACTGTTTCCTGTGAAGTAGCTTTAGTAAATGTACTGAAGATAGTGTTAGCCTAGCTGTTAGAGTAGTTTTAGGTTAAATCGCATATTATTCTATGCCTTTGGGGCACGCCATTTTGTCACAAAATTTAATATTGCTTTATTCACGTACATACTTTTGCTACACCATTATAGTCCTGCACTTTAACTCCCGGGTAACAATCGTCGACATAGTTGATGGAATCGTTCCAGCTTTAGATGTTTTAAGTAATAGATGGATGTTAGGGATTTGTTTGTGACCAGAGAGTCATCTTTCTGCAGAGTGTGATCGTCGCTATTATGTGTTCTGCCCTTGTATTTTTGTTATGATATGGAGTCTCCTTGTACCCACTGGACAACTTTAATTCCTTTTATAGTTTGCTTTCCCCTTTTGTCAATCAGGGTTTCAGGAAGGTTGATCCGGATCGCTGGGAATTTGCAAACGAGGGATTTCTTAGAGGCCACAAACACCTGTTGAAGAGTATAAGCAGGCGAAAACCCTCTCAGGTGCAGGGTCATCAGCAAACCACCTCCCAAGTGCAAAATGCATCTGTTGGATCTTGTGTTGAAGTTGGGAAGTTCGGAATAGAGGATGAGGTGGAAAGGCTCAAAAGAGATAAGGATGTTCTTATGCAGGAGCTGGTTAAGTTGAAACAGCAGCAGCAGGCGACGGATCACCAAATGCAGACTGTTGGGCAGCGTGTCCAAATAATGGAGAAAAGGCAACAGCAAATGATGTCATTCCTTGCCAAGGCCATGCAGAGCCCTGGCTTTGTAGCCCAACTGGTACATCAACAGAATGGCAATAACAGGCGTCTTACTGGAATGAATAAGAAAAGGAGACTTCCTGACCAGGATGAAGAAAATGTTGCAGGCAATCCTGTTAATATGTTGCGAGATGGACGGATTGTCAGATATCAACCTTCAATGAATGAGGCAGCAAAAGCATTGCTGCGGCAGATTCTGAAAATAAATACACCTGGGAGGCTGGACAACAGATTTAAGAATACAAATGGTCTTTTGACGGATAATCCCCTCTCTCCCAAGAATACACTAAGTGGTGATACGTCCAGTCGTATTTCTGGGGTTACCCTCTCTGAAGTATTGTCAATGTCTTCACAGTCTCATATAATGTCTGATTCAGGATTTCCATTCAACTCTTGTTCATCTGTCATGTCTGAGAGCCAATCTTCAACTACTGTGGTTCCTGGGGAGGCCAAAGTTCCTAAGTTACCTGAAACGGATGCTCTGAACTCTCTCACAGACCATGATTTGCCTGAATTTTCTCAAGTACAAAGGATCAATAGACAGGAAACTTTTGGAATAACTGGTCTTAAGAGGTCTGAGACTGGAAATGTGCCATATATTGACAACACGCAAGCCATTTTGGATGGTGTAACACCAGTTGCCCCTGATGGATTTTCGGCAGACACCCATGTCGATGTCCTGTTAGATGATGTGCCTAAACTTCCAGCGATTAATGATATTTTCTGGGACCAGATTCTTTCTGCAAGCCCTCTTAGTGGGGATACAGATGAAATTGGTATGGAAGATGGCTTAGAAAAGGAAGAGGATTTTCTAGGAGTTCAGGAGAATGATTTGGATAAACTAAACCATATGTGTCATCTTACTGAACAGATGGGGCTTCTTTCATCAGCGGCCCAGATTTGATGATTTCATGGATTTTATTTGAGCACTGCAACGACAGAGGTAAAATCTCCATCCTCCTTTATGAGCTATTGCTATCTCATCAGATTAGAGATCTTGCAAAACTTTTGCTATTTGGGTGGTTTTTCCTCATTTCAATTGCCATACAAATTGGGCTCTTATGGATCAAAGATTTCACCATCTATAATGTTTGACCTGTGCATGTATGTGTTACTTAGCAAAAGGAATTTCACTTCGATGTATGTGTTACTTAGCAAAAGGAATTCACTTCAATGTACACGTGTAAGTGGTTATGTAACTCGCTGACACCGTGTTGATATCTTGAAAATCTGTTCTTGATATAATTCTTGTTTCATCGTGGGGTCTGAAATAATTCGTTGATCATATGCCTCGGTGTACTGCATTAAACGGGTGTATCACAAACATTGTGAGGTTGGGTCAGGTGTCAATATTATATTCTCTTTTCTTCCTTGCCTTCTATTCCAATGTTTATTGTTGCTAGTACGTTTACTCACTGCATCAGTGTGATACTGCATTGAACACAATACTGAAGGTGTGAATTTTAGAGGGTGTAGAGCATTGAACTTTCCCCCATGTGGTAATATTTTTTTGTCAGGTGGACGCTCTGAACTGGTGGGCGTTAACAAGCTTGTTATGAAGGACTGATCTTCACTACTAATGATGTTCTGAGTAGTGAAAAAGGGACCCCCAAAAGAAAAAAGGGGTGTGTCTGATCTTGTTTTAGTTTTGATGCATATGTATTTTGACTTTGTATGGATATTTATCCAGAATACTAAAATGTTGTTTACTTGTTAAGAAAGTAAAAAGGGCACGGTAGAAAGTTGTTGCATAAGATCTGTTTGTAAATTTTGCTGTTTACATAAGCAACGACAATAAGGATTTTGTTGAAGATGCAAGCGTGATGTATGGATGGCTTGCTTTTTGTACAAAGATATTGAATGGTATTTGTCTGCTATCGTGAGGTTTGTATTCTATGCAGAGGTTTCTTATAGCTGCTTCTCCCACTAAATAGATGATCCTCTTTCCCAGCATATTATGAAAATTTCCCCCTTTCTATGTTACTTATTGTTGTGCTGATGCTGATAACTCTCTAAATGGCCTTAGCGTTTGTGGTGGTTTAGAGTTGGCAGTATCTGTTTTGGTTTCTTTGTACTCGCTACCTACAATTGTACAAAAAACAGAGAAGCTGCTTCTTCTGAGTGGGTGAAAATACGCCTTTACGATCCAATCAACTTTTCTTAGCGCTTGGAATCGGAGAAATTCATCTTTAGATTAAGCAATTTATAGTTAGACTGGTCCCAAATTTATCCTGTTCATTTTTCATCCCTTTTTAGAAGCCAAAAAATGGTCTGTCGGATAGGGTAAAGCATGTTGGACTAATGTGGCACTGATCATGTCCTTCTAAGTTAGGAAATAGGGCTGTTAGATGTTTGAGGGCCGGGCCTACATGCCATGTTCAAATGAATGTAACTTGGAAACTCGCCCAGTTTTCAATAAGGCACGGTAAAGAAGCATCGAAAAAGAAATGGCACGCTTTTTTTAGCATTTTCCCAATTCAGATTTTGAGTTGAAAAGGCTCCTTTTCTGTCATGGCTGGACGAATACATAAAACTATTTGATAGAGACTAATATTTACTTTATTAATGACAACAGAATGCTTAATCAAATAATATCTTGATTAAAATGATTCAACAGTCTCACAAGATCACTTGATCAGAGTATACAATATTAGGCATAGATATTTGGTTACACCCGTTTTGGTCATTCCTTGTATTTTTGTTCAATTTCAACGTGTGCTTTTTCCCCCTTGCTAGTGCTTTTGGGGGTCGGTGGGGGGGGGGGGGGGGGGGGGAAGGAATTGGTCATATTAATAGAGCAATTGAGAACCCCATTTAGGAGTCTATTGAACATTACTGGAGATTCTCTATGAGAGGTCATCCGTTGAATATCCTTAAATGATGCTAAAATAGCCTGCTTGGCTTAGTTTGGGCTAAAACTGTTTTTTCAAAGTAAAGGTATTTGGCAAGTATTTCTAAAGAAAAAAAATGTTTTTAAGTAGAAGTAGAAGCAGTTTTTGAGAAGCAGAAAAAAAAAATTCAAAAATATTTTTTTTTACAGCACTTTTGAAAAAAATACAGGTAGAAACAGATTTTAAAAGTTTGGTCAAATATTAGTTGCTGTTCAAAAGTGCTTTTCAAATTAATTAGTCAAACATAAGTTGGTTTTCAACAAAAGTATTTTCTTAATAAGTACTTTTGAGAAAAACACTTTTGAAAATAAGTTGATTTTAGCTTGGCCAAACAGGCTATAAGTAGGATTTTTACTTAATATGTGCTTCTAAAATTAGGTTATCTTGAAAAGTGATTTACCAAATTTTGATTAATTAATTTAAAAAATACTTTGAACAATAATTAATGTTTGACTGAGCTTTAAAAAAGTGTTTCTAAGTGTATATTTTTTTCAAAAGTGGTTTTCAAAAAAGCGCTTTTAAAAGAAGTTACTTTTATCTACTTCTCAAAACTATTTTTGCTTCTGTCCAAAAGTATTTTTTTCCTTCTAAAAGTTTTGTCAAATACTTTAACTTTGCGAACAAAACACTTTTGGCAACAAAAAAAAAAGTACTTTTGGCCAAACAAAAAAAAACTTTGCCATACAAGCTATGAAAGTGTATTTTTTTTCAAAAATATTTTGCAAAAAAATGCTTTTAGGAAGAGCTGCTTTTTCTGCTTTTACTTTTATTCAAAAATACTTTTTTCCTTCTAAAATTTTTGGCTAAACATGTTAACTTTGAAAAAAAATACATTTGGCCCAAAATTACTTTTTGGAAGCTAATTTGAAAAGCTAATTACTTTTCAAATTAATTTAGTGCCTTAGGAACGGTACTTCTCCCTTCACTTCCAAAACCAAAGAGCTCTTCGGCGATTTGCTACTTCCGGCCAAATCCCTTCAATCTCAGGTCAGTTTCTCCTCTTTCTCTCTCATTTTTGGTCCATGGTGTCTCAAACACTGTATTTTGTCTTCTATTCTACTAAGGTAGTGAATCTCATCTGCTGCTTTATCTTATTCTCACACAAAAACAGCTTAATAAGCATGCACAAATTCAGCGGACATTGATATTATTTGCTACAGCCTACACAGCTACGCTACTGATTAGAAGTTTATGCTAGTGGAAAATACCCATCTGCATGATTCTTTTTGTTTTTAAATTACAGGTGATAACGTTCAGTTTGTACCCTATGTTATTGCAGAGTCAATATTACAGATTCAAACTTCATATATATATATATATATATATATATATATATATATAAATACTGGTTTATTGACTATTGAGATTTTTTTAACTGAAAATCCTGAACAAGAGCCTCGTTCAGAAGATTACAATGTAATTATTTGCTTAGTTTCGTGCACTAATCCAAATATTTTTATGGTGTGAGTTGGTTAAAGCTTTGAATGATTTTAGAGTATATCAGCGTTAGTCCACTTCATTTGAATGTTAAGTGTTGCTAACAGTTGATTGCCATGTTAATTTGATATCAATCATATAATGTTTAACTAGTTGTGTTTCCTTGAATTCCTTCTTATACCGTGCGGATTCTTCTACTTTCTATATGTTCTGAATCTTGATTCTGCATACTACTATACGGATATTTGATTACACCAACATCGTTAATAGTTGATCAAACCCCAAAATATGTATTAACTTAACCAATAACCGACTTTTATCGGTTCAGGTTTAGCACATTTAGAAACCGATAACTGATAAGGCAAAACGATAAATGCAGATACTGAACCTAACCACCCGATAAGCACTCCTACTTATTAATTGTGGCTATCTATGTCAGTTGGTAAGCTTAATAGAAGCGAAAGGTAATGTGATTCTACTTTTGCACAACAAATGTGATTATTCCACTATATTCATGAAGGATATTCAGAGGAGATGGATGAATGGTTTCAACAGAACACCCCCTTCTTGTTCTTCTTACAGTTGTTGCATGTTAATTTGACGATGCTGAAACAGCAGTTCTGTCCAGATAGTTAACCTCATCTTTTGTAGTCTTGTTTATTTTCTACAGGTTCTTATTGGCGAATGTTGCTCTGATGTCTCCAAAGCTCAAGAAGCAGTGTCGTCGAACTTTAACTACTGATGTACTTAGCAACCTTCCTGAGAATGTAATTGATGATATTCTTATGTGTTTGCCTTTTCAAGATACTGTGAGGACAAGCATCTTATCGAAGAAATGGAGATATATCTGGTGCAGGCTTCCGAAGTTGACGCTTGATGAAACACTTTGGAAATCTCAAAAGGATTTGAGATCCCTTAACATTTACTTTACAAAGATTATCTTCAATATTTTCACCTTTCATTCAGGACCTATTACAACGTTTACCCTCTGCATTCCTCATTTAGGAATGTGTAATAAGATTGACAACTTGATATATTTCCTTTTTAGGAATGGCGTTCAGCATCTTTTTCTTAGACTTCCGACCAAGGGTAAACCATACAAATTGCCTTCTTCATTTTTCACATGTTTGCATTTGAGGCATCTGACTCTCGAAGGTTGTTTAATACTTCCTCCACCCTCCTTCAAAGGTTTTGATAAGTTAACTAGCCTGGAATTACGTGGCGTAAAAATTTCTTCTGAGTTGCTTGAAAGTTTAATCTCTGGATGCCCGCTGCTTGATCATTTGGCGCTGAAAATCTCATATACTTTAAGAAGTGTCATTGAAATTAATGCTCCCAACCTGAAATCCTTTGACTTTGACGGCAATATAAGATCTATTTGCTTAAAAAGTATTCCCCTGCTGGAAAAATTATCACTTGCGCATTGGGGATGGTATGATGGGGCAAGTTAATTTTATATCATCAATTTCTTTGAGTCTTTTTCTGCTCTCGAGCATCTCCACTTGAGTAACATAATTACTCTCAAGGTAAATCTGCTTATTTGAATCTTTAATGCATTTTTATATATGGAACATCTTTTGGGCTCTGAGTCATCTTGTAATGTGGCATTTTCTTCCTAGTTCGTGGCTGCAGTAGCAGGTGAAGTACCGACTAGGCTTCCATTTCAGCTTAACCGGGTGAAACGTCTGTACCTCTTTGGTCATTGTCTGTGTGAATTATGTGAGGTCTCCTATGCTCTTTGCTTGATGAGAAGCATCCCGTATTTACAATATTTGGAAATCGAGGTTCTTAATCATTTCATTCTTTTCTTTCTCCTCCTTATTTATTGCTTTCTTATACCTCAGATTCTCAATAAATTCGGATATATGGTTTTTTTTTTTTTTTTTTTTTTTAAAATCTTAGGTGGATAATGACGTATTTGTTGCTCCAGAATCTCATGAAGTTGAAGGTTTTTCAGATGTGACATTCAATCACCTCATGAAAATTAAGCTAGAAGGCGTTATAGGCAAAAATCCTCAGATGCAGCTTATCAAGCTTCTCTTAGCCAAGTCTCCAGTGCTAGTCAGAGTGAAAATTGAGTCCTGGCTATATGTAAATTCTGCAAGTTACTCATCATCAGAGAAAATGAAGAATCTGCAAGAGTCAAAATTACTCGCTGAGATATCAAAATTTCAGCGTGCATCACCTAAAGCACAAGTTATTGTCAAAAGTTTACTAGTATAAGATTACAGTCATGTTTGATCTTCACGAATCTTTAATTAAACCATGAACTTTGGCTAAATTGTTTTGGTTGTTGAAGTGAATAGATAGAAAAGAATGTTGATGTTGTAGTATATATCGCGGTGTTTTGCCTTGCCATACGTTAAGAGTTTTGTGATAGATTTGGCATTGCAGTGCCGCGCTGTGCAACTTTTGGTAGGGCGGGTGGGGCGGGTTAAGTCTTCCCCTGCCCTGCCCCATGTAACTCCCTGCCTATTTAGATCTCACCCTACCCTGCCCCGTTTAGCACTGCCAGTGCTAAGGGCTCTTGAAATGATGTACAACTACAAATTGATATTGTGGTTTATTTTGAACATCAGAGTTAGGTTGTGGTTTGCTGTGTGTAAGGAAGAGCTGTGGAGAATTAATACTGCGTAGTACTGCTGTGCAACTTTTCTTTTTTCAATTATTAAGGTACTTAATATTTTAATTATTTAATCTCATACTATATCTTATGGAGTTTTTCTGTTCTCGAGGCCAAAATATATTTCTCCAATTAGCTGACTTTAAAATATTCTTATGTTATGGTCTTTAAAGACTTTTACTATATAATGCTATTTTTTTTAATCAAATAAAGGGAGATCAGCTAAATATTTATGGTATTATTTTTGTTGTGTGTCGCACATTCAAGGGGAGGTGCCTTAGTGCATGTTATTTGCAGATGATATAGTCCTGATTGATGAGACGCGAGGTGGTGTTAACGAGAGGCTGGAGGTCTGACATACTCTTGAATCAAAGGATTTCAAGTTGAGCAGGACCAAGACATAATACTTAGAGTGTAAGTTCAGTGGTGTTACCCAGGAAGAGGACGTGGATGTGAGGCTTGATACGCAAGTCATTCCCATGAGAGAGAGTTTCAAGTATCTGGGGTCTATAATTCAGAAGGATGGGGAGATTGATGAGGATGTCACGCATCGTATCGGAGCGGGGTGGATGAAGTGGAGGCTCGCTTCCGGTGTCTTGTGCGATAAGAATGTGCCGTTGAGACTTAAGGGTAAATTCTACAAGGTAGTGGTTAGACCGACTATGTTGTATGGGTTAGAGTGTTGGCCAGTCAAGAACTCCCATATCCAGCAGATGAAAGTAGCTGAAATGAGGATGTTGAGATGGATGTGTGGGCATACTAGGTTGGATAGAATCAGGAATGAAGTTATTCGGGACAAGGTGGGAGTAGCCTATGTGGAGGAAAAGATGCGTGAGGCGAAGCTAAGATGGTTCGGGCATGTTAAAAGGAGAAGCACATATGCCACAATCAGGAGGTGTGAGAGGTTGGCCTTGGAGGTAGGAGGAAGGGTAGAGGTAGGCCAAAGAAGTCTCGGGGAGAGGTGATCAGGCGGGACATGGCGCAACTTGAGCTAACCGAGGATATGACCCTGGATAGAAGGTTAGTAGGTAGTCGTGCGTTTCCCTTTGTCTTCGCTAGTTCGATAGTATTAGTGATAGTATGGTACCCCCTGTATCCTTAGTTTGCTATTATCACATTTCTTGTTCTGTTACTATTTGCCATCAGTACTTCATTAGTTTGCTAGTAGTACTTCTTCCATATTCTCTATTGCTATTTTGGATTTAGTTTTTTAAATATAATGTCTTGCTATTACTTTCTATCGGTACCTCTTTTATATTCTCTATTGCTATCTTCAATTTAGTTTTCTAAATATATTATCTTGCTATTATTTGCTATCACGGCTTTTTCCACCTTCTTTAGCCGAAGGTCTATCGGAAACAGTCTCTCTGCCCTTCCAGAGTAGGGTAAGGCTGCGTACATCCTACCTCTCCAAACCCCACTTGTAAGATTACATTGGGTTGTTGTTATTGTTGTTGTTGTTGATTTGCACAAATGCAAACTTGGATTGCAGCTCTTTCTTTCTTGTTTATTCTTTCTTGGTCTATTCCTTGTTACGATGGTACCTATAGTTGGAAATAACTTACTAAATCCCAAATTTAGTTCTCTTTCATTTTGATCTAATGACTTTGGAGTACATTGCATACAAGTAGGGGTGTCAAAGGATATTTAAAAATTCGACTAAATCGACCGAACCGTATCGTATTGAATCGGGTTTTAGGTTTCTTTTAATAAAACAGTAAGTTTTTATATAAATTTTTATAATTATACCGATAATTAGGGTAGATTTTTTATTTTATGAAAATAAACCGAAAAAATACTGAACCGTACCGAATAAATTTACATGTGAAAAATATATTTATATATTAATTTTAAAAATAATAGAGCATTAACCTTTTCCTTGGGTCTTGGAATTATGAAAACAGTTACAAGCCAACAAGTAATTAAACTCAAAATTCTAATTCCCAAACCTATTACGCTACTACTATTGAAACTAAATTATTTCCAACACATTCATTAGCAAGCTAAGACACAAGGTATTGTAGCGCTTATAAGTAGCAAACTACAATGTATTGAATATGTTTCCTTTCGTATGATTTAGATTTATCTTTTTGAATATTCAATATTCTATAGACTTTATTCTTGAGTCTCAGTCCCAACTTGGTTAATATATTTCCACTCGTGTAATTTATATTTTCTTTATATTAATTTGCTTAGTTTCTTTTATGTTGCTGTAGAATAGTTGATAGATCTATACTCTATACATCTTTCATATTTTTTTAATTCATCACCCTTTCAAATGTAAAAATGTTTAGAGAGTTTTGCTAAAACCTATAAAAGTACGTATGTTATTGCATTCTACTCTTACTATTGACTTTTACATGACATTTTTAAAAAGAATACTGAAAATTAACCGAATCGTACTGATACTGAAGAGAAACCGATATGATTGGGACGGTTTCGAAAAGTCTAATTTTGGTTATACATAATAAAATAATCGAAAATTTGGTGTGGTACAAATTTTATAAAATAATCGGCCGAACAAAACCATTGACACCCCTACGTACAAGGCATTCAATTTAGCAATCTTGATTTATACGCGATGGTATCTATTTTCTATTGAGTCAGTGATGTATATCATGTTAGCAACAATATATAGATCAAATAATAAATATCGATTTTCAGTATATATTGCAACTTGCAAGTATCGTCAGAAAACAATTACTATTGTAATAATAAAAAGCATTGAAGCACTATTTTGGTAAAAGAAATTAAATGATAAATTAGTTTATATCCAATTGAGGTTAAAAATATTATATCATCTATTTTTCTGTGAATCAAATTAATTTTTTAAGATACCTAGAGTAAGGTAAATCTTCGCATTTCAAATTTGGTCTTTTTATTTCTGAAGGTACAAATGTTACTCTAGATAATCATTATATCTGTACTAAGATAATATATTTTGACAAACAAAATACATCAGTTTTATGTTATATCTTTATGTTATTTTCAACTAAATTTTATGTATCCACGATAAATATTTTTTTTTTGTTCTGTATTTTTTGAAAAGAAACTTTTCCCAAGGGTGTTTGACTTGGATTCTTCAATTTTGTACACGAATCTATATATTATTAAAAGTCAAAGAAAAAAGCATCACAAGCCAAGTGGTAGCCTAAAAAAAAGGTACATGGCATAATTAGTTAATAATTAGGTATTTAGTTCAAAATTAGTTATTAGTTATTATTTTTTAATTTAAATATTTATAAAATTCGAAAATAAGAAAAAATAAAAAATTGCCAATTCAAATCTATATATTATATTATATAAAAAATTGCCAATTCAAATCTATATATTATATTATTAAAAGCCAAAGAAAAAAGCATCACATTAAGCCAAGTGGCAGCCTAGAAAAAATTCACATGGCATAATTAATTAATAATTAGTTAAGTTAAAAATTAGTTATTGGTTATTATTTTTGAATTTAAATATCTATAAAATTCAAAAATAAGAAAAAATAAAAAATTACCAATTCAAATTGGGGAGTAGTTTCTTCCTAATATAGTAGTCTCTCTCTCTCTCTCTCTCTCTCTCTCTCTCTCTCTCTCTCTCTCTCATATATATATATATATATATATATATATATATATATATATATATATATATATATATATATATATATATATATATATATATATATAAAATAAATAAAGCCAAGTGGCATAACGATACGATGACAAGTGTAGATTTTTAGGACAAAGCTCCAACAAAGTTGGAGTTTCAAAATTATTTTAAAATAATAAAAAAAAAATATCAATTCAAATTGGGGAGTAGTTTCAAGTTGGAGTTTTAGAATTATTTTAAAATAAAAAAATAAAAAACTTTCAATTCAAATTTGGGAGTAGTTTCTTTCTAATATGATAGTCTATATCCATATCAATATATATCTATCTATCTATATAGAATAGAAGAAGCAAATCAATGTGATGATGCCAAGTGTAACAAACAAAAGTTAATAATCGTCACATTTTAGGACAAACCTCCTACAAATTTGGAGATTCAAAAATTATTTAAAAAAGGAAAAAAGAAAATGAAAAAAAAGACAAAGAAATTAACTACCTAAAATTAACTACTCAAACATGGGTGAGTATTTAGGTTTGTTAATTTCTTTGTTTCTTTTGTTTAAATTATTTTCTTTTTTTCTTTATAAATAAATTTTTTATTTATTCATTAAAATTCAGAGAATATTATTGAGAATAATAGAATAAAATTTAAAATTTAGTCCCAGCTAATCAAGTTCATTCCAGCTCCCTGTGAAAAATAATAATTTTAAGAGTAATAAAATATATATCTTCTATTACAAAAAGAAAGTAGCAGACAAAAATATTAAACAAAGTAATATGCTAATACAAATCTATTAACAATGTAATCTATACTATATTAAAAGCACGAAGGCCCTTAGCGAAATGTTGATTGAACTTTTTACCCTTCATTAAAAGACATCACAATAGACAAAATTGTCATTTAATATTTTCCTCAAATTATTACTTAATTATTTTTATAATATTTCACCTAATAATTACGCATAGATTTATTAAAAGAAAGTCCTTATTTCCTTTGATTTCTTTCCAAATATGGTGACTTGAAGAAGTCACTATATAAGCATATCTCCAAATAAATTTGGAGAATTGAAAACGTATACGTAGCCACCTATATAGCTCTAGAAAAACTTATGGTTGTTTATTTCTTTCATAGCTTGTTTTGATTTGGTTTAGGTTTAGCTTTTTATTTTTGCTTTATTCTGTCACGACCCAAAATCCATTAAAGGTCGTGACAACATGGTATCAGAGCACTAAGTTCACTTAGGTCTCACGAGTCATGAGCGAGTCTAGTAGAGTCTTGCGGATCGGTACGAAGACGTCTGTACTTATCTTCGAGAGCCTACAGGGTTGTTAGGAGCACTTCCATTCTTGATTCCTCATCGTGCAATTTGATTCCCTTGAGGCTTATGCCTTCATTTCCTTCCCATTCAATCTTATGCGACGTGAAGCGCTGGTTACAAATCGGGAATTGAGGAATTATAATGGTACTACAGATGTGGTGCGGGATGTTTCTCCCTGTGTAGTTGATTGGGCTATTGTCGTCGCCTTGTGGAAGGATATTCTGTCATTTCAGCTCAGTAGCTATACTTCGGAGAGCTTTGAGGCCATGCACAGGTTGCTATGATGCTCATGAGTTGTTATCGCACAGTATTGATGTGAAGGTAGGATGCTTGCATATGTCTCGGGGCAGTGAATGATTTGAAAAGAGGTTTACTCAGTGCATGATTCAGATTCGGTACTTTATTTCCGACGGAGGAAAGGCAATCGAACTAAGAATGTCCAGATTTGGGTTGATGGAGTAATGATGCTTGGTATTTTCGAGCGTAGTAGAGTTCTCAAATTGTGATGTGGTGTCATCGTCCTTGTTGAACGCGTTAAGGTTCGCCGATGTTATGGCCTTCTTTAATTTGCCTTTGGGGCAGGGTACTGTGAAATGGTGCTTGAGATACGGTTGTCAGAGATAACGGAGTGTAGCGGTTTCGGAATCGAATTGGTACTTCTAGTATTGATGGTTCGAGAAAGAGGATCTTCTAAGAGGTTTAAAGTTAGTAGTGATCTGTTGGTTCAAGTGCTACAGAGGTAGATTGTGATTTAAGGCAACAACTGGGCAGCGAAGAATGAGGAAGGGCATGTGGGAGGTGCCTTGCAGTGGATAAACTTATAGAAGGCCAAGCATGAGAAACATGAGTCGGGTAGTTACTTAAAGGAGTGAGTTTGACCAAAGTGGGAGAGTGACAGAGTAGCATGTGGGTTCTATGGTAGGATAACTACACGCCTTGAGAAAGTTTAGAGTGATTTGGGATTCATGGTGGACCGTGACTAGGTCTATGGACTTAATTTGAAATATTGGCTGCTATATTGAGGAAGATTAGGTGTGACAGAAGGGAGTTGCTTGATATGAAGAAGGATACAACATGACTTTGGATTGGAATATATTGTCGCACCTTTAGTTGATGTCCATGAGGAGTGAATGGACATGTACATCAGGTGAATGAGCACGGGCTAAGAATGGATTACTGATTTCGTAGTTATTGTACCTAGTGCAGCGGCATTGGATGATGTCGGCATAGAATTTTCACATGCGGGTTATCTCATATGAGCAGGTTAGCGATTGCGTGGTGCTGATGGGGCTGTCACGAAAGAATTCTACTGGTTATCCGATAAGAGATCGAATATGTGAATGTGGTTAGTGATTCAGAGTGTTCATGAAAGGTAAAATGGAAGGATTTCGAGGAATTTGGCAAGTTGATTGTGCAAGATCAGTTCAACGATGAAGAAAGAATCTTTGCGGGTTCTAGATCTATGCAATGGTATCTTCAAGCTAAGTGGGAGAGTTCCACCGCCTACGGTTGAATTGCATGATCAGCTAATTGTGAGATTTCTGGTTATCGGCATATTTGTGGGATATTATGACTAAGGAAGAGGGTCATCAGTGGTGATTTGGGCAAAGAATTTGAGGAATGTGTGCCATAATTGGCCTTATAGATTCATGTTCAGGCTTTGGGAAGACTCATAGTTTATATTTCATGTAGATGTGATGTTCAAGGAAGATGATTCGGCCGGGTGCTTCTTTGAGAGGGCGTTCATGTGCTAGCAGAGCCTTGGAGTTGGTTATATTCGGGACCAAGTCAGAGTAGGGGGCTCTCAATAATGGTCCTAGTGGATTCAAAAGTTAAGGCATGGTGCCTGAGGATTTCGAGTCCATAGTATGGTTGAATATCGAGCTTCTGCAGCGGATTATGATAAAGGAGATTGGAGTGTTCCGTGTTATCTTTGGTCTACGGGGTATCAAGAGAGGAATGGGAGCATGTAGCCTTGGATTTATAGAAGAATTATCAGAATAGGTATATCAATTGAAGACGTGATTATGCGCACAAGTAGGGTATGAAATGGTTCGTGGGTTTTGAGACAGCATGGTCTCCTGATTCAAGGCCACTCAGGATGAGTGCGGATTGAGTTCGTTATATTGATAAAGGAGTTGTTATTTCTAAGGAAGATCTAGAGTAAATTAGGAGAAGTCGGGTTTGGTTAGCAATGGTTGAATTGACATAATGATGGCAATGATCATCTCCTTCAGTGTGTTGGGTTATTCATGTGATTTGTGATGGTACGTGCGAGGTTTGACGGTCGTCGTAACCGGTCTTATTTGGAGGCTTTCGAGTATTATGGCATGTTATGTGCATATGGATCCCGGAGGGTTAGGGTGGTTTAGACCACTACTTGAGGATTTGTGTGTTATATGGTTATGAGAATTCAGTCACTGTGTTGCAATGATTCTCTTGAAACGAGTAAAGTGAAAGGTTTCTACAAAGTGAAGTGCATATCCTATTAGTGGTTTAGGAGCTATGATGCAATTCTTGGGCCCTCATGTATTGATAAGATAGGAGAGGTGAGCGGCATAAAATTTGAAAGATTAGAGATTGAGGTTGCAGTTCGGTATTGACAAGGATGTCACGAGCTCGGATGAGCAGGAAAAGGAATTTAGATGTTTAGAATAAGCTGGTATTGTCTCCAGCGTCACCTGAGATCAGTGTCCTGTGTAAGAGGCTTTGCGTACTGATTGCGAATTCTTGATATGCTTTACAACATTAGTGTGACCGGCGGTATGGATGTGCAGACTTGTTACCTGATGCGGAAGGTCGTGAGAGCGTGTCCCACGGAAAGATTGTGTAAAAGTGGCATGTGTTGATACCCAATTTTTCCCTCATATTTTCCATATATATATATATATATATATACCTTCAAAATAGTGCATATGCATCATCGCTTGATTTACAAGCATACACAAGTATTTTTCATAATCTTCCATAATTTTTAAAGACTTTAAATCAATTTATTTCTGTATTTTTATTATATAAATATCTAATAATTACCCTACAAATTATTTTTATGATGATTTAATCATCTAAACTTATCATTTATACCAATATGAGGTTTTAAATATTTTCAGTGCATTTATCATAATTACATTTGCATTTTTAGGGCTAAATTGCATATTTTGCAATAATAGCCCATATGCATATATAATTACATTATTCATACAGAAAATGACTTTTTATATTTTTATAATGTTAAGTAATTATTGTTAATCATTTTCATGTACAAATGATTTTTTTTAATTAATTATTTTATAAATTATTTATTTGTTAAATAGTGGGTATTTAAAATCTAGCCCTAAAATCCCCTATTTTCGAATTTAACCCAACACCCTTACACCAGCCCAATACCCTTGGCCCAAGACCCATTAGCCCAATCCCCATACCCATTTAAATACCCGACCCAGGACCCCTTTAAATCGTGACCGTTGATCTCTAAGATCAACGGTCCACGTTACACCCTCCCTTTTAAACCAACCTAAACCCCTAACCCTAATCATTCTATACCACCTCGCCACCCTGGAATTCCCTCGTCTCTCATCTCTCATGAACCCTATCCGCCGTTCCTATCAAACCCCCCAAATCCGACCCCAAAACGGAATCCACCACGGATTCCCTTACCTTATTTACCTCTCCTCACCACTGGCCACTCGTCTATGATCTTACTTAGTTGTTTGCCTAACATGGCAAGCAAATCTTGCCAAAATCGAACCAAATCGGTTCACACCTCTAATTGTTGTGGCTATTCCGTCTATGTTCATCATTGATTCTTTGTGAGTAACGAATATTCTTCATATCTGTTGATGATTCTTACCTACCCCAAATGAGGGTTTTCAAACCCTTTCAATCGGATCAAAATAGGTCCGATTTTCTGATTTTTAATGTTATTCCGCTTCTATTCATCTTATTTTGTGCGAATCTTACTTTATTTTCCACTGATTTCACACTTTTCCTAAAACTAGGGTTTGAAACTTTCTCATTTTCTTACCGATTCTGGTGAATCTTTCCTTTCTGTGTTCGATTACTTTCTTTCCTTATGTTTTCCCTGATTTTTACTTTAATATTTGTTTAAATATTCTGAATAATTTTTGTTTTGGTATTATTTGTGTTTCCTTTAATATTTGCTTAAATATTCTGAATAATTTTTGTTTCGATATTATTTGTGTGTCCGTTAAAGTCTGCCTTAATAAGTCTGAACGATTTATGTTTTGGTATGTCTGTGTATTTACCTTAAATATTCTGAATAATCTCGGATGTTTCCCTGATTTGCTGAATCCCTTTATTTGTGCCCTAAATTACCTATAACTGATTCTGAAATATTTTCTTGCATACGACTGATTTGTTTCCATGTTTATGTACTGATTTCTATCACTATATATACTCTTCCCCCATTCCCTTTTGAAAGGACCTTCGACTACTTTCTGAACTCACTATAGACTTACTAGACCTAAGGTTATTCTGATTTTGCATTCTATACTCTAACTTTGGCCGGCTGGAAGCCAAGGCCAGTCAGCTCTGAAATCTTGCTATATATTGTGGACTTCCATACTTTGTGCATTTTTTTTTCCGCTAAACTGGTGAGTCACCTAACTTCAGCACTTTCATTCTTATATGTCCATGATTTGTATATGTGATTACTACTGAATTTGTTATTCAATATGCTTGGAAGGGTGTTTAAGTATAGCTCTATCAAATCGGTATGTCTTAGTCCCTTTAACACTTAATTGCTCCTAATATTACATGTGCTGAAGTTATTTGAACTTATTTAGGGTCTATCCAGTTAGTGTATAAATCCTTGAATGCCTATGAACATGTTTATCCCATTACCCTGAATCCCTGCAGTGAATGCCTCACATCTGTGACTCTTATTACTAGTTATAATCTGCCTCTTTGCTATTGCGTTAACATGATCACTCGATCCCACACGCCCTCTAGTGTTTGTTTGTAATTTGGAATAGTTGTCTCATCATGTTCGAATTGCTGCTTTATCCTTTGATACAAACTGGATCATCTTTGGTTAGATCATTATAACAAAGTTACCTGCTACTTAACATGATTTTACTGAGTGTGTGTGTCTTGACTTATGACTGTAAGCATGATGCCCTCCCCCCTTCTATGATGATGTTCTGGTTTTCTTGATAATAACACTAGGTTATATACTTAACATGATTCAGCATGCTTTAACTCATTCTACACCTATGACTTTGCCAAACTTGCAAACATGTTCTTTGCCAACTTTTAGCATGTGACTGCTACTGTGCTGAGTTTGAAACCTGTTTATCAGTTTCATTAAACTAGTTCTTTTTTTAAGTGTCTACTTGTTGACTCAATTTGGTCATGTCTGTTTAAATCCTCAATTCCTGTCTACTCAATTTTGGTCTTTCTTTCTCTGTCACCTAAGCTCTTTTAAATCCTATTCTTAGCCAATGCTGCCCAAGTTCTGTCCTTTGGCCTTCCTAGTGTGAGCAATGTTCAGGGTTCATTAGAGACCCTTGTGAACTCCGACACACTAGGATTTGGTCCGTAATCCATCCTCTGAACTATTCTTGTTAACCACCCTAACGTGAGCACTGCCCTGGGTTCTTGAAGCCCTTGGGAACTCTGACACACTTGGGCCTTGGTTCTATATTCTCAACTCTATCTTGTGCTCACTGGGTGAATCATTCAATTCCTGGCTGTTGTATGTCTATGAGTGTGTAACTTGGAGACTGTTGTGATTTGTGAGAATAAAGGCCAGGCCTGTCCAGGTGTATTTTGGGCATGCTGTAGGCTCCCTATAGTTATTCTCCTATGTAATTTATGCTATTCATTCTGGGTCTATAATAATTATTGTAATAACATTTGGGGTATTAGTGAAATTGGGAAAGGGATTTTATCTTATATTTGCAATAAATGGGGTAGAAATCCTGCTTATAGGTTCAATAATGTGTGTTTAGTTATCGTGTGTTAGAAAGCATGCCTATAGGTATCCTATTATGTTCAGTCATTTAGCAATCCTGCCTATGGTTTCAATACTTGGTTCAATTGTGATCTATTTCTGCTTATTAGAAACCATGCCTATAGGGAATTGTATGATTCAATATGCATTTACATGCTGCCTTATTCACAAATTGTAGAGATCATGTCTATAGGATCTAAAATCAGATTTAATTGTAGAAAGCATGCCTATAGGTCAGAATCCGTTTAATTATCATCTTGCTCGTTTATTCAGGAGTTCTCAACACTGTGTCATTATTATCACTAGAAAATATGCCTATATGACTAAATAAGTAATTCTGAATATCCTTACGTGATTACCATTATTTATTATTGAGTATAACACCTAGACATCGTGTCTATAGGTTTAATCCCTTTATGCTTAAAATTAGTAGGTAAATTATGTAGGTTTCTGGAAATCGTATTTAGGAAATGGCTTTTGCGTGTAGCTGTCTGCTCAGTAATTTGGTATCACATAGAGATCCTGCCTATAGGATTCTGCAACCTTAACTCATTAAAATCTGTCAATGATAATCAGTTTGGCGTGAATTTGTTGTCTAAATGCGGAGGCTAACTTGAGCCTTTATTTGCTTATATGTGAAAGTCCTAAATGTTTTGCTTGTCGCCTAGTATTTTCCCTTTTGAGCAACCTAAGTTAAATTCTAGAACCACCCTGAAATAGAGGTCCAAATACCTCCTGGACCATAGGCATGGGACGGGTAGTGCACGCATAGAGTACGACATAGAATTGACTAGTGCGCTTTAGGTAAACAACTTAAAGATAGTAATCGGGTAGTAGGAGATGATAGTCTGTGCTCGCTGAATAATATGAGTAACACCCCATCTTGAGGGAGTTACGAAGTATTATTTATGTTGCACAGGGTGATCCTTTAGGCTAAAAAACTTAGGACCCCCAACCTTTGTTTAAAGTCAATCATTTTATTTGCCCAAATTGCTTCCCTTCTCTTAGACTAATTCATATAATTCGAGTTCGGCCGGGACCCACCGTTGTGGACCTCGAGGAGTGCCTAACACCTTCTCCTCAAGGTAATTTGAGCCCTTACCCGATCTTTGGTGATGCGAACTGGTTAATCCAGAGTTATTTGCAAAATAGGTGCCCTAACGCACCTTAATCCGTTAGGTGGCGACTCTTCTTTTTTAATTACCTTCCTTTAAAAGAGTTGTCACGACATCGAAGCCCGATTTCGCGAGAAAGAAGGGGCGCGACAGCATGGCGACTCTGCTGGGGATATTTTTAGGCTCTTACCATAGCGAACTTGGTCTATATGAATTAGTCTTCTTTGATGAATGTGTTTCCTTGTTCTTTATCGTTACATGAACATCCCGCTTCCATTTTCCCTTTTATGGCTACATGCACACCCTTTCCCCTATTTCCCTCCATTTTGAATTTGTATGCAAATCTTTGCTTAATTTGGTTACAATGTGCGTTTTCCTTTATTTCCTAGTCATGTTCACCTACTCCGAATCATTTTTAAATTTGCTACATCATGTCTCTATCCCTACCCCTACCCCTTGCTTGCTTTATTACAATTCTTTCATATTGCGCGAACTAACTTCTTCCTTATTTTTTCTTTGTTTTTATATCTTTACGTTTCATTTAATACTGCATTTATCGTCTTCATCACGCAAAATACTTGACAACGTGTTGTTTTATGTTTTCATAAAGCATGTTCCATATCATATTCCACTCGTGCGTAACTAATACCATAGCGGCACTTGATGAGTGTCCGCGCTCTTCCTAAATCACCCTTTAAATTTGGAAAGGCTTATTTGCGGTAAAACTAGTCGATCAACGGTGCAATCGATGGTTCCGTACCTTCCCTTCTCAAGTTATCTACTTGAGAGTACGAGTCTAGACTCTTCTAGAAACCCCCACTCTTATATTAACTGTGCATGCATCATGTCTAAACCTAGTATGGGTTAGAATGTTGTTCGCGTAATAACTCTTTAAGGCAAGCTTTGTCCAAAGCCCGCCGGGATTTCCTTAAATTCCAATGGGTACGATCATGACATGTGTATTATTTGGAGAAAACGTGCCGATATGCTAATCATTAATGTGTAAATAGTCGAATCCGGAGAGGAAAGGGCTAACTTTATTTGTTTTGCAGAAATGAGGCACGAAGTCCCCAGGTTCGGCATAGTTCTAAGTACCCCACCTTTGTTGCTAGATTGGTGGGAAATTCTCTCGCCGAGTGACAAAACCATGTGAAAAGAGTTCTCAGGAATTTACCTTCTTTGTTAGATATTCAACCGAACAATGTGTTAATTGAGGCTGCCACCATGTTCTGGGATGAGAAGAGGGCCGTCTTTCGTTTTGATGATATAGAAATGTCTCCCTTCTAGAGAAAATAGGAGGCTTCGCTGGGCTCCCATGGGATAGCCCTGGCTTGTTGGTACCATAAAACTGTACTTCTCGAGGTTTCCTAAAAATGATGGGTTTCAGGAAAAATGATAAGTTAGTCTGTCTGAAGAAATCTTACATACCATTCGACTTCCTTTACGAGTGTTATGGTCACATCAAGTCATATCACCTTTAACATGATGAATTTGCCATCACTTCTTTGGGTTGGACTCACCGCCGGGTTTTTGTATTCATTGTCTATTTTCTGGGGATGTTGATATTCCAGATACAAGGAGAAAGGATCCACACTCACCTAGCTATGGTCACTAAGACCCTAATGGAAGGAATTAAGGGGAAAACTTACACTATTATCCCAATGATCGTGGCTGAGATGTACCGAGCCTTAGACCATTGCAAAAAGGGATATAGGCATTTCGAGGGTTGCAATCTGTTACTGCAAATAAGGTTGTTGGAACACCTTCAGAGAGGACAATACCATCAAGAATTTCCACGACGACCATGGAATGACCACATAGCTTATCACCATCTGAAGAGAATGACTTTTATCCCAGACAGGTTTGCACAATCGGGAAACGCTGTGAGTTGGGTACATTTCTTTAGCAATTTGACTGATGACAAGATACATTGGATGTTTGAGTGGTTCCCTAGCAGTGAATTTATCATCAAGTCGAGAGATGCTCCTCATCTAGTGCTAATCGGATTAAGGGGAATCTATCCTTATGCTCATATCAGAGTCATGAGGCAAGCTGGGAGAAAAAACAGGTTATACCACGAGTTTCCAAAATGGTTCATTACAAAGCAGATCTCCAAGGGAATGTCATTCCATTCAAGTTCGAGGCACAACACATGTGGCATCAAAAGATTATTGTAGAGAAAGATACCATCGAGCCAGACAGGTATCATGCCGGCCATGTGTACTTCTACCCATCATGGTTGGTCGATGACATAGCAGGAGAGGTCAAGACAGGGGTTGATTTGAGAAATAGGGTCATAGACGACGCTGCTGAAGCACAAGTCAAATACAGGAGGTTGCGCAAAAGGGTCTTTGAATCTGAGTCCAGGCATTTAGAACATCATAAAGTGGACATGGAAGCAATCAATGAATGGAGGGGAATCGCTACTAAATCAACAGAAAGGTTGGAGTATTTGGAGCAGGGTTTGATGGAACTTGAGGGAAAGATAAGGAAAAGGGTCTCGGATTGTCAGAACGCAGAGGGAAATGAAGGAGGACATCTAGCAAGGGCGTATCTGCTATTGGACATGCGCGACCTGGAGAATCTGATTGACGGGGCTAAGAAGGCCAAGCTTAAAGAAGGTCCCTCTGGGACCAAGTAGATTAGGCGTGATATTTTCTAGATTCGTTTTAGAATTTGATTGTAGTAAGGCAAATGCCACTAGTGACTCTTTATAATTATTGTCGTTTTAGTAGAGATTTGGTTTATTTATCATATTAATCAAATGATATAGTTATCAGCATTGAGTTTTCTCCAAAGCTATATATCGCTAGGCCTACCTCGAGCACGATGAAGTCCCCAAATTAGGACGTGAATTCCGCAATACGTGTTTAAATATCGTAAATATTCTTTTAATACTCTTTACTGATTTGTTTACCTTTTGTTTTTCTTCTTTTCTTTGTTTATTCCCATCCCCTAAGGTTGGTTTGTGCATACTGGCATCATCGGAATATCATACCAGATCTAGAGGTCCTCCACCACCTCCTCCTCCAAGTGATCCTAATAACAAAGGAAAGGCTAAGATGGATGATCTGAGCGGTATCAGGAAAGACAACACTACACATGCAGAGAATGTTGAGACTTCGGATGGTCGGAGTACTCCGGCACAGAACGACTTGGTTTTGTGATTAGAGCAAAAGATACTGGAGTTACAAGGGTAACTTGAGCAGGTCCGTAACTTGGCAAACCTTTCCCTTACCCTGAGTGTTCCCGACATCAACCAACAAAATGCCCAAATCTCAACACCTCCTCAAAACACACAAAACCAGCACCCGCAAAATTCTCCCACACCTCATCAATACACCACGCCTCCCCAAAATCCTAATCCTCCACCAGTACCAACTCCTCCATATCATCATCATCATCCGACCCAGTACCCACAAACTACCACATACCACACTCCTCAAAATGCAGCACAGCCTACTCCTGACCCGCAAAACTCAACCAATGACCAACATTATGCCCAGATTCCTAGAGTCCACCATAGCAATCCCATATATGTTGAAACCCTACCCCATACCCCATAACATACCCTATACATACCTGAATCCGCCGAAAAGGACCTGCTCATCAAGAATATGGTAGAGGAACTCAAGAAACGTACCATCAGGGTTCAAAATGTCGAAGGGGGCAAAGGCGTCGAGGGTTTGAATTATGAAAATTTGTGTATTTAGCCAGATGTAGAACTGCCAGAGTGTTACAAACCTCCTAAGTTCAAAATGTTCGACGGAACTGGTGATCCGAAGGTGCACTTGAGAACATATTGTGACAAACTTGTAGGACTTGGCAGGGATGAAATAATCCGCATGAAGCTATTCATGAGAAGCCTCACTAGAGATGCCCTGTCTTGGTAGATCAGTCAGAACCCAAAGAAATGGGTTAATTGGGTAAGCATGGCATCGGATTTCATGGATCGGTTAAGGTTTAACACAGAAAACGCACCAAACATTTTCTACATTCAAAATCTCAAGAAGAAGCCAACGAAAACTTTCTGCGAGTATGATACTCGGTGGAGGTCTGAAGCTGCAAAAGTAAGGCCAGCGCTGGAAGAAGAACAAATGAATAAGTTCTTCGTCAGAGCTCAGGATCCGCAATACTACGAAAGATTGATGGTTATTGAAAACCATAAATTTTCTGATATCATCAAGCTGGGAGAGAGAATAGAAAAAGGGATCAAAAGCGGAATAACGACGAATTTTGAAGCACTCCAAGCCACAAATAAAGCCCTGCAGTCATGAGGTATCTCCAAGAAGAAATAAGTAGGTGCAGTAATGGTAGCCCAAGGTCTGAAGTCTCCTCTCACATACCAAACACCTCCACCCACATATCAGCCTTCACCTCCCATATACCAATAACCTGCCACCACTTACCATACCTATAACACTCAACCCGCATACTACCACTCACCACCATCCCGCCAAAACTACCAAAAACCTAGACCAAATTTCGACCGCATACCACCCAGACAATACACCATAATTGTTGAAACTATAGACCAATTGTACGAGAGACTGAAGGTTTCCGGTTATATCACTCCCATTCCCGCTATCGCGATGGAAAATTCCTCTCAATGGGTCAATCCAAATAAGACATGTGCCTATCACTCAGGCATGAAAGGTCATACTATTGATGAGTGTCGTACTTTGAAGGATAATATTCAGACATTAATTGACACCAAAGTCATGCAGGCAAAGGAGGCTGCACCCAATGTCCGTAACAATCCTCTCCCAGATCACAGGGGCGGAGGGGTAAACATGATAGATACCGATGAAGAATGGGGCTCAAAGGGGTCAATTGGACTCATTCGAGAAGGGGATAATCCTGAAACATCTCCAGTCACTCTCACACCTATCATGATACAAACTCAGGCACCAATTGAAGTTGAGGTAGTTGCTCCAACTCCGTTTGAGGTTAAAGTAACAACACCCTTCACTGTGATGGTAGCACCTACACCATCTTATAAGTCTAATACTATACCATGGGATTATGTTGCGGAAGCAAGAAGGAAAGGAAAGGGGAAAATGGAAGAAACTAGTGCATCACAAGGTATGACTAGAACTGGTAGGGTTTACACGCCCGAGCATTTGGGGGGAACAAGTAAAGAAGCCGCTTCCAGGCAGCCCATCATTGAAACCGGCCCAGATGATCTTTGGAGAAAGGTGCAAGCAAGGGAGTATTCTGTTGTTGATCATTTGAAAAAACCCCTGCTCAGATATCCATTCTATCACTACTGCAGAATTCTGAGGCACACAGGAATGCGTTGATGAAAGTGTTGAATGAGGCTTATGTACCCAACAACATTACCAGTGGAGAGATGGCCAATATGATCGGACAAGTATTGGAAAGCCACAAGATCACTTTTCATGAAGACGAGCTACCACCAGAAGGACTAAGTCACAATAGGGCACTGTATATCACAGTGCAGTTTGAGGATAAGTTCATTTCCAGAGTCCTGATATATGGGGGTTTGAGTCTTAACATATGTCCACTAACTACTCTGAAAAGATTGGGTAAAGGCCTGCACGAGATACGAGCAGAAAGTATGAACGTGAAAGCATTTGATGGGTCTCAAAGGGCCACAATTGGGGAAACCAACCTTAGCCTACAGATGGGCCCAACTTGGTTTGATGTTGAGTTTCAAGTGTTGGACATATCTGCTACCTACAAACTATTGTTGGGACGACCTTGGATACATGCCGTTGGGGCCGTAGCTTCTACTCTACATCAGGTCATGAAGTTTGAGTGGAACCATCAGGAAGTGATCATCCATTGGGACGGAAGTAATCCTATTTACACCAGTCAAACTGTTCCGGTCATCGAGAATAGAAGAAAGTTGGGTGGAGAAACATACCATCGCATCGAGCGCGTCAACGCAATTGAAAATGACAAATGGTGGAGTAGTAAAATAGAAGGCATATTGTCATGGACAGTGTATGATCCTGGCAAAGGTCTCGGTAAGAATCTCCATGGGATCACAAAACCAATACAACTAAAGCATCATGGCACAACTTTTTGGCTTGGGTATGAATACATCTGGCACGAGTATCAGAATTGGTCGCCACCATGGCATGGTCCTTATTACCCTCTAGAGCAACCAGTACCACATTTGAGCCAGTCATTTCATCAAGCTGACATGATATGGGAGTCCGAAGAAGATGAAGTTCTAGCCGGTATAAGGAATCTGTTTCTGGATGATGAAGACATGTATTGTAGTGCGATAGTTGAGGAGGAGGAGGAGGAGGAAGGCCTCATTATTCAAACCGTGGAGAAGGGAGTTGTTCTCAAGAACTGGACTGCTGCACCATCAAGGGCCCATCGAGTTCCTGGGTAGCCTGGCAATTAGCATCATTTATTTTAAAAGCAATTTTTATGAGCATTTAAGACATTTTCAGTATTTTATTTTAAGAATGTTTTGTTTTGAAATAATTGCTCGGGTCATCGAGCCGTACTTGTATGACGTTTTCAAGATTTATCTAAATGCATTGTTGTTTTTATTTATTATTATTCTTTACGTTTTTTCTCTACAGCATAATTACTACCTATCCCGATGAACTTACGACTGTGACATGTAATGAGACAACGCAACATAAGGATACTGATTTAGAGGATCTGGAAGAGGATATAATACCCAAGGAAATTGTTAGAGAAGTGAAAAACTTTGAAAATAAGCCTAAGTCCAATTTGGATGAGACTGAAACAGTTAATCTAGGAGACTCCGAAACAGTCAAGAAAACACGTGTAAGCAATCACCAGTCACCATCAGAGAAAGAAGAATACACTTGTTTCCTGAAGGAGTATGAGGATATCTTTGCATGGTCCTATGATGATATGACTGGTTTGAGCACGTCCATAGTGGCTCATAAACTACCTACCAACCCAATGTGTCCACCGGTAAAGCAGAAGCTCAGAAAGTTCAATCCAGATATGAGTTTGAAAATCAAAGAAGAAGTCACCAAGCAGATCAAAGCTAAGATTCTCAGAGTGGTTGAATATCCAACTTGGTTGGCTAACATCGTGCCAGTTTCGAAGAAGGATGGGAAAGTCAGAGTATGCGTCGATTATCGAGACCTAAACAAAGCAAGTCCCAAAGATGATTTCCCGTTACCCAACATACACATACTGATCGACAATTGCGCCAAGCATGAACTCCAATCCTTTATGGATTGCTTCGCGGGATATCATCAGATCTGGATGGATGAAGAGGATGCCGAAAAGACAGCTTTTATCACACCATGGGGGGTGTACTGCTATAAAATGATGTCGTTTGGTCTGAAAAATGTTGGGGCCACTTATATGAGGGCCATGACAACTATTTTCCATGACATGATCACAAGGAAATAGAGGTTTGTGTGGATGACATCATCATCAAATCCAAGAAAAGTACATATCACATAGCAAACTTGAGGAAATTCTTTGATCGGCTTCGGAGGTACAATTTGAAATTGAATCCCGCAAAATGTGCCTTCTGGGTCTCCGTAGGAATATTATTAGGATTCATCGTCAGCCGCCGAGGAATTGAGATAGACCCATCAAAGGACAAGGCTATCCAGGATTTGCCACCTCCAAAGAACAAGAAAGACGTGATGAGCTTCTTGGGACGTCTTAATTACATCAGCCGCTTTATAGCACAATCAACTGTGATCTGTGAGCCGATTTTCAAAATGTTAAAGAATGATACAACATCCGGACAAGAATTTCATCGACCCCATTCCGGTAAGGATTCATAATCGGCCAGCTTACTGCGCTTATGTTGAAGAAGAAGCAGACGGGAATCCATGGTTCCATGATATCAAGGAGTACTTGGCAAAAGGAGAGTACCCAAAGCATGCAAATCATACTAAACAATGCACGCTCCGAAGATCGTCCAACCATTTCTTCCAAAGTGGAGGAATTATGTACAGAAGGACTCCAGACTTAGAAGTATTACGATGTGTTGACGCCAAAGAAGCTTCCAAACTGTTCGAAGAGATACACTCTGGAACTTGCGGACCACACATGAATGGTTTTGTTTTAGCCAAGAAGATACTGAGGGCAGGTTATTTTTGGATGACTATGGAAACAGACTGCATCAGGTATGTCCAAAAATGTCATCAATGCCAAATACATACATATATGATACGGGTGCCGCCAAATGAACTCAATGCAATGAGTGCACCTTGGACTTTTGCCGCTTGGGAAATGGACGTCATTGGACCAATCGAGCTCACCGCTTCAAACGGGCACAAGTTCATTTTAGTGGCCATAGACTACTTCACAAAATGGGTCGAAGCTGCAACCTACAAAGCTGTAACCAAGAAAGTCATCGCAGATTTTGTTAGAGATCGTATTGTTTGCCGATTCGGGGTTCCAGAGTCCATCATTACCGACAACAATGCCAATCTCAACAGTGACCTAATGAAAGCTATGTGCGAGACCTTCAAAATCAAGCACAAGAATTCCACAGCATACAGGCCTCAAATGAATGGAGTCGTGGAGGCCGCAAACAAGAATATCAAGAAATTACTGAGGAAGATGGTAGACAACCACAAGCAATGGCACGAGAGGTTACCATTTGCCTTATTGGGGTACCAGACCACAGTCCAAACATCAACTGGGGCAACTCCCTATTTGCTAGTCTACGGTACCGAAGTTGTCATTCCTGCCGAGGTTGAAATTCCTTCTTTAAGAATTATACAAGAAGCTGAACTCAGTGATGCGGAATGGATAATAAGCCGCTATGAACAATTAGCTCTCATTGATGGAAAATAATGAATGCAGTGTGTCATGGTCAACTCTATCAGAATAGGATGTCCAGAGCTTTCAACAAAAGGGTCAAACCTAGACAGTTCGCACCGGGGCAGCTAGTATTGAAGCGGATCTTCCCGCATCAAGATGAAGTCAAAGGGAAATTTTTGCCCAATTGGAAAGGGCCCTACATGGTTCACCGAGTACTAACAGGAGGAGCACTCATACTCGCAGAAATGGATGAAGAGGTTTGGCCAAAGCCTATCAATTCAGACGCAGACAAAAGATATTATGTTTAGAATGTTCGCATTTCTTCATCTGATGTAATTGAACTACGCTTGACCTGATTCCCATTTAAGAGGGGATATATAGGCAGCCCTGTGGGTTCGGTCACAATTCAATAAAATTCTCATTTTCCCCACAATCAGAAACTGGGGCAGAATTTTGAGGAGGACCCTCAAAATTCCGGGGCAAGCTCAGCCAACGGCACCGTGTGCGGAATATCCAGAAAATTGTCTGAATAACTGGGGTAGAATTTTGAGAAGGACCCTCAAAATTCTATGGCAAGAAGGTCGCAATGTCTCTGATAATGTCACAGTTACTGGTTCATCTAATTTATTTAATATTACTGTGTTTTAAATAACTATGCACACATATTTTTCGGAAAGCTTTACTTTTAGCCAGATGTTACCCATAGTAACTCGAGCAGGATTTCAATGCAGAGCAAAGCAAAGCAAGAAGGCAGAGGCACAAACCGACCTCCCCGTAAAAGTTACAATTTTTCTTTGGATACAGAAACAAGGAATAGCCGCGAGTACGTGCGCACCTTAGAATCACTATCTTCATAACAACAAAGCTACCGAACGCAAACATATCTCTAGCTAAGAAATACTCTGCTATCACTTATTATCTATTCATTGCATGAGACTAAGCATTGTCTCTATTTTGCATAAGTCTAAGCCCTACCTCCTTAATTGCATAAGGCTAAGCTCTGTCTTTCATATTGTATGAGACTAAGCATTGTCTCCCATCTTGCATGAGGCTAAGCCCTACCTCCTTAATTGCATAAGGCTAAGCCCTACCTCCTTAATTGCATAAGGCTAAGCTCTGCCTTTCCTATTGCACGAGACTAAACATTGTCTCTATTTTGCATGAGTCTAAGCCCTACCTCCTTAATTGCATAAGGCTAAGGTCTGTCTTTCATATTGTATGAGACTATGCATTGTATCCCATCTTGCATGAGGCTAAGCCCTACCTCCTTAATTGCATAAGGCTAAGCTCTGCCGTTCCTATTGCACGAGACTAAGCATTGTCTCCATTTTGCATGAGGCTAAGCTCTGCCTCCTCAATTGCATAAAGCTAAGCTCTGCCTTCCCAATGCACGAGACTAAGCATTGTCTCCCATCTTGCATGAGGCTAAGCCCTGCCTCCTTAATTACATAAGGATAAGCTCTGCCTTCCCAATGCACGAGACTAAGCATTGTCTCCAATCCTGCATGAGACTAAGCATTGTCTCCAATCTTGCACAAGACTAAGCATTGTCTCTCCTTGTATAACCAAAAATGCTGCGTTATACAAAACCTTGCATTATTCTCTTCTCTTGGGGCTAAACTCTGCCCCCAGTTCTTCATAAGACTAAGCTCTGTCTTGTTTCATCTCAAGCATCATGTCTTTGCATCTCATGGGCTGAAGCATAGCCAAATTTTCCGAAGGCGTCATAGTCCGAAGGCATCATCCTCATAGCCGGAAGACACAATGCCATGGCCTGAGGATCTCTCAATATTGCACATTATTATTCAAAGGCATCATAGTTCAGAGGCACCATCTTCATAGCTCGAGAACATTATTTCATGGCCTGCGAATCCCCTATCTCACAATTCATGGCCCGGGACATCACGATCTAAGGACATCATCCTCACCATCCAAAGACGATCTCCATAGTCTAGAGGGAATTTTCATCATGCTTAAATTTATGCAATAATCTATATGTATTTGTATGCATCGTATTTTGAGTTTCCAGGTGATCCAAGAAGTAACCGTTCTCTTAACTGGAGCAATCTTCGCTCCGGTTTCCATTCAACGTTCATGTCCAGCAATTATTTCAAACGTAACCAACCACCATCTGTTACCCATTTCCATTTGATAACCATTCAAAATCCATAACCATTCCCAAATACATCCGTTTACAAACCTGATATCGTCCTATCCAGAATATTTTGTCCGTTCTTACAATAACTCCATCGGTTTATTCCACCGTTGGATCCATAACTACACATGGCCTGATTCATGTAAAACCAGAGATATGTAGGCAGCTCAAAAACCAGGGTCCGGCCTATATCTTTTAAAATCACCCCGTTCGGTCAAAATCGATCATCATTTCTTTACCCGATAACTCATTCACCCTTCCCGGGTAAAGAGAGGCAGTTGTTGATACCCAATTTTTCTCACATATATATATATACCTTTAAAATAGCGCATATGCATAATCGTTTGATTTACAAGCATACACAAGTATTTTTCATAACTTTCCATAATTTTTAAAGACTTTAAATCAATTTATTTCTGTATTTTTATTATATAAATATCCAATAATTATCCTACAAATTATTTTTATGATGATTTAATCATCTAAACTTATCATTTATACCAATATGAGATTTTAAATATTTTCAGTGCATTTATCATAATTACATTTGCAATTTTTAGGGCTAAATTGCATATTTTGCAATAATAGCCCATATGCATATATAATTACATTATTCATACAAAAAATAACTTTTTATATTTTTATAATGTTAAGTAATTATTTTTAATCATTTTTATGCATAAATTATATTTTTGGTTATTTATTAATTATTTTATAAATTATTTATTTGTTAAATAGTGGGTATTTAAAATCTAGCCCTAAAATCACCTATTTTCGGATTTAACCCAACACCCTTACACCATCCCAAGACCCATTAGCCCAATCCCATACCCATTTAAGCACCCGACCCAGGACCCCTTTAAATCGTGACTGTTGATCTCTAAGATCAACGGTCCACGTTACACCCTCCCCTATAAACCAACCTAAACCCCTAACCCTAATCATTCTATACCACCTCGCCGCCCTGGAATTCCCTCGTCTCTCATCTCTCATGAACCCTAGCTGCCTTTTCTATCAAACCCCGCCAAATTCGGCCCCAAAACGGAATCCACCATGGATTCCCTTACCTTATTTACCTCTCCTCATCACTGGCCACTCGTCTATGATCTTACTTAGTTGCTTGCCTAATATGGCAAAAAAATCTTGCCAAAATCGAACCAAATCGGTTCACACCTCTAATTTATGTGGCTATTCCGTCTATGTTCATCATTGATTCTTTGTAAGTAACGAATATTCTTCATATCTGTTGATGATTCTTACCTACCCCAAATGAGGGTTTTCAAACCCTTTCAATCGGACCAAAATAGGTCTGATTTTCTAATTTTTAATGTTATTTCGCTTTTATTCATCTTATTTTGTACGATTTATATTTTATTTTTCACTGATTTCACACTTTTCCTAAAACTAGGGTTTGAAACATTCTTTTTTTTTTACCGATTCTGGTGAATCTTTCCTTTCTGTGTTCGATTACTTTCTTTCCTTATGTTTTCCCTGATTTTTACTTTAATATTTGTTTAAATATTCTAAATAATTTTTGTTTTGGTATTATTTGTGTTTCCTTTAATATTTGCTTAAATATTCTAAATAATTTTTGTTTCTATATTATTTGTGTGTTCTTTAAAGTTTGCCTTAATAAGTCTGAACGATTTGTGTTTTGGTATGTCTGTGTATTTACCTTAAATATTCTGAATAATCTCGGATGTTTCCCTGATTTGATGAATCCCTTGATTTGTACCCTAAATTACCTATAACTGATTCTGAAATATTTTCTTGCATATGACTGGTTTATTTCCATGTTTATGTGCTGATTTCTATCACTATATATACTCTTCCCCCATTCCCTTTTGAAAGGACCTTTGACTACTTTCTAAACTCACTATAGACTTACTAGACCTAAGATTATTCTGATTTTGTATTCTATGCTCTAACTTTGGTCGGCTGGAAGCTAAGGCCAGTCAGCTCTGAAATCTTGCTATATACTATGGACTTCCATACTTTGTGCATTTTTTTCGCTTAACTGGTGAGTCACCTAACTTCTGCACTTTCATTCTTACATGTCTCTAACTTGTATATGTGATTACTACTGAATTTGTTATTCAATATGCTTGGAAGGGTGTTTAAGTATAACTCTATCAAATCTGTATGTCTTAGTCCCTTTAACACTTAATTACTCCTAATGTTACCTGTGCTGAAGTTATTTGAACTTATTTAGGGTCTATCCAGTTAGTGTATCAATCCTTGAATGCCTATGAACATGTTTATCCCCTTACCCTGAATCCATGTAGTGAATGCCTCACATCTGTGACTCTTATTACTAGTTATAATCTGCCTCTTTGCTATTGTGTTAACATGATCACTCGATCCCACATCCCCTCTAGTGTTTGTTTATAATTTGGAATAGCTGTTTCATCATGTTCGAATTGCTGCTTTATCCTTTGATACAAACTGGATCATCTTTGGTTAGATCATTATAACAAAGTTACCTGCTACTTAACATGATTTTACTGAGTGTGTGTGTCTTGACTTATGACTGTAAGCATGATGTCCTCCCCCCTTCTATGATGTTGTTATGGTTTTCTTGATAATAACACTAGGTTATGTACTTAACATGATTCAACATGGTTTAACTCATTCTACACCTATGACTTTGCCAAACTTGCAAACATGTTCTTTGCCAAATTTTAGCATATGACTGCTATTGTGCTGAGTTTGAAACCTGTTTATCAGTTTCATTAAACTAGTTCTTTTTTTAAGTGTCTGCTTGTTGACTCAATTTGGTCATGTCTGTTAAAATCCTCAATTCATGCCTTCTCAATTTTGGTCTTTCTTTCTCTGTCACCTAAGCTCTTTTAAATCCTATTCTTAGCCAATGCTGCCCAAGTTCTGTCCTTTGGCCTCCCTAGTGTGAGCACTGCTCATGGTTCATTAGAGACCCTTGTGAACTCTGACACACTAGGATTTGGTCCCTAATCCCTCCTATGAACTATTCTTGTTAACCACCCTTACATGCTGCCCTATTCACAAATTGTAGAGACCATGTCTATAGGATCTAAAATCGAATTTAATTGTAGAAAGCATGCATATAGGTCTGAATCAGTTTAATTATCATCTTGCTCGTTTATTCAGGAGTTCTCGACACTGTGTCATTTCACTAGAAAATATGCCTATAGGACTAAATAAGTAATTCTGAATATCCTTACGTGATTACCATTATTTATTATTGAGTAGAACACCTAGACATCATGCCTATAGTTTTAATCCCCTTATGCTTAAAATCAGTAGGCAAATTATGTAGGTTTCTGGAATTGTATTTAGGAAATGGCTTTTGCGTGTAGCTGTCTGCTCATTAATTTGGTATCACATAGAAATCCTGCCTATAGGATTCTGCAACCTTAACTCATTAAAATCTGTCAATGTTAATCAGTTTGGCGTGCATTTGTTGTCTAAATGTGGAGGCTAACTTGAGTCCTTATTTGCTTATATGTGAAAGTCCTAAATATTTTGCTTGTCGCCTAGTATTTTTACTTTTGAGTAACCTAAGTTAAAATCTAGAACCACCCTGAAATAGAGGTCCAAATGCCTCCTAGACCATAGGCATGGGACGGATAGTGCACGCATAGAGTACAACTTAGAATTGACTAGTGCACTTTAGGTAAACAACTTAAAAATAGTAATCGGGTAGTAGGAGATGATAGTTTGTGCTCGCTGAATAATATGAGTAACACCCCATCTTGAGGGAGTTACGAAGTATTATTTATGTTGTACGGGGTGATCCTTTAGGCTAAAAAACTTAGGACCCCCCACCTTTGTTTAAAGCCAATCATTTTATTTACCCAAATTGCTTCCCTTCTCTTAGATTAATTCATATAATTCGAGTTCGGCCGGGACCCACCGTTGTGGACCTCGAGGAGTGCCTAACACCTTCTCCTCAAGGTAATTTGAGCCCTTACCCGATCTTTGGTGACGCGAAATATTTAATCCAGAGTTATTTGCAAAATAGGTACCCTAACGCACCTTAATCCGTTAGGTGGTGACTCTTCTCTTTTAATTACCTTCCTTTAAAAGAGTTGTCACGACGTCGAAGCCCGATGTCGTGAGAAAGAAGGGGCATGACAGCATGTAGTCACTTGATTGGGTAAAGATTGAAACCAAGTATGAAGATTGTGGTAATATCGTTGATTCGAGAATTTATGCCTGGAGGGCGCTCGGTTCACTTGGTTGTGGGCTGTGGAAGTTTGTTCTGGTTGTTCTGGTTGTTCTTGCATCTTATGGGAAAAAGGATTATTATGGATACTTGAGAGGTTATTAGCCTAGTACGGTGCGATCAGAATCGGCTTGAGGTCTGTGAATAGATTTAAATGTGAATATGGGCTCTATGTCAGGCCGGATGTGTTCATTTCAGCATAACGCTCCTTATGGAGGAGTATTCGGACATTGGATGTCGTTTTGTCGGCGGCTATTTCATGTAATACTATATTGTGCCGCGTGAGTTGTGAAACGACTTGTTAATTTCATGTGTGTTGAGTTTCCGCATAGCGATGGTGTTATATGAGCAGGATAGCTCTCGAGACTCAGATCAAATATTGCACCTTAGTTGTGCTTGAGTTTTGGCGTTGTCGGTCCTCCCAGGGATGGTATTATGCACTTAGCGTGCTTGTGTCCGATATTCGGATATTTTGTAGTAATGAGCATTCTAACTCGGTAAGTATTTCCTTATAGATTTTATGTGTGCATCGGGTGGCATGCCGCCACGGGTATGTTGTTTGGATCGGGTTGCACGCCGCAACAGTGTGATGTTGAGTACAGTCCCCTATATTCTATTTTGTGTGTTTTGTGTCCCATTTTCTGAGGAAGGTTCGTAACACCTTTCCGGTTGTCTAATTAGTTACGCGGGTTGAGTAATCCTTTCCAGAGATTCATTTTCCTTATATGTCACGTTCGAGTTTGTAACTTATTGGCACATTGCGGTAGCATATGAGACTTTTGGTGATATCTGGGGTGGCTTGTTGCCTGAGCGGCTTATACTGGGTGAGATGAGATCTTGGATCTGGGATCAGTGCGATCGGATTATATGAAGTATATTAAAGAGCAATTACCATTATTTGGTTCATAATGAGTTGATGATTCTAGTCAAGAGGGGAGATTCAATGGTTTGATAACTCGGCAGTTGGTTACGAATTTATACATATCTCTTCTGTTGTGGCGGTATTGCAAGAGTTGGAGCAAGACTTATATAAGCTATGAGGTGTATTGTGAGCATCGAATTCGTGAAATTTTGGCTATTATGATCAGAGAATGTTATTATGGTCATGTGAATGTTGCGATACATGGTGTGAATTCAGCAAAGGTATGCAATCATGTTCTGGTACATCGTGTGGTGATTGATACGATGTTTGTATGTTGGAAGCAGGCCTGGCAGAGAATTCAGGATGTTGGAATTGGACTCAAAGGCTTATTTGCCTAAATAAAAGAGAATATCTTCATATTTGATCGAGCTAATGTGCTTAACTGAGTTGTGGTAGCACGGGTAGGTGAATGAGGTGTTAAACAGTGATTTCGGACAACTCCAGCGCAGTTCTTAGCATGTTCAAGGACGAACGTATGTTTAAGTGGGAGCGAATGTAACGACCCGACCGGTCGTTTTGAGCTCTAGCGCGTCGTTCGACAGTTTGAGGCCATGAGCAGCTTCACTTCAGGTATTATGACTTGTGCGTGTGGTCGGGATTGAATTTTGGGAAGTTCGGAGTTGAATTGGAAAGAAAATTATCATTTCGAAAGCTTTAAGTTGAAAGAATTGACTAAGATTGGAATCGGGATTTGGGATTTGAAGGTTCCATCGGGTTCGTATGATGATTTCGGACTTGGGCATATGTTCGGATCGGGTTTTGGATGCCCCGAGAGCGTTTCAGCACCTATTGTGGAAGTTAGCATTTTGGAAAATTTTCATAAATTTGGGTTGAGGTGCATTTCAATGTTATCAATGTTCGTTTGGGATTCCGAGTCTGGGAATAGATCCGTATGGTGATTATGGTATTGGGAGCGCGTCTGGAAGTGGATTCGGAGGTCCGTAGGTCATTTTGGAGTCATTTGGCTAAAGTTAGAAATTTGAAGGTTTCTGAGAAGTTTGACCGGAAGTGGGCTTTTTGATATCGGGGCCGGAATCCGATTCCTGAAGTTGGAATAGGTCCGTAATGTCAAATGTGACTTGTGTGCAAAATTTGAGGTCAATCGAACGTGATTTGATAGGTTTCGGCATCGAATGTAGAAGTTTGAAATTCTAAAGTTCATTAAGCTTGGAATGGGGTGCGATTCATGAATTCGACGTTGTTTGATGTGATTTGAAGGCTCGACTAAGTTCGTAATGTGTTTTGGGACTTGTTGGTATAATTGGTTAAGGTCCTGAGGGCCCCGGGTGGATTCCGGGTGGTTAATGGATCGAATTTGGAATTTGAAGAAGGGCTGAAGCAGCTGAGCATCTGGTGTAACCGCACCTGCGTGAAGAGGGCCGTAGGTGCGAGCCCGCAGGTGCGGGAAAATGGCTCGCAGAAGCAGAAGGGGGCAGGCTGCTGAGAACCGCAAAAGCGGAAGAGAACAACGCAGGAGCGGACGCGCAGATGCGCCGCATGGAGCGCAGGAGCGAAAAATGTTGGCCGAGCTGGAGCCGCACATGCGATGGGATTTCTGCAGTTCGGGACAGCAGATGCGTCCAAGGCACCGCATGTGCGAAGATCGGGCTGGGCAGAATGCTTTTAAGCGGGGTTTTGGCCATTTTTCTCCCATTTTCATTTGGTTTGGGTGATTTTGAAGAGCTTCAAGGGGAGAGTTTCAGCAAGCAACTCAAGGTAAGTGATCCCCCCTTATTATAAGTTAAATACATGGTTTGTATAAGGATTTAAACATGGAAATTAGTATAAATTGTGGGGGTTTTGGTAGAAAACCTAGAATTTGGTATTTTGGATTTTGACCCCGAATTTGGGCATGAAATTGAGAATAAACTATATATTTGAGTTCGTGAGGTTATGGGTAAAGTTTATCTTCGAAAAATTTTGGAATCCGGGCACGTGGGCCCGAGGGTGATTTTTATCGACTTTTTGATTGTGGTTAGAGATGGTTATAGCCTAGATTATATTGAGTATTTGAGTATATATTAATGGGTTTGCATACTTATTAGCTAGTTTTGGAGCGTTGTGCATCAATTCAAGTTGTTGAAGGGCTCGGAAGCCAGTTATGGAACTTTGTTGCGAGGTAAGTCTCCTTTCTAACCTTGTAAGAGGGAATTTACCCCATAGGTGAAATAAATCAATGTGTGCTCTATTTGTGGGGGCTATGTACGCACGAGGTGACGCGAGTCCGTGCGTAGCTACTATTATCCTTAAGTTCGGGTAGTCTAGGACCCAAAAGCATGCTTTGCTTGTAATATTCGCAATCTTGTTGTCAATTTAAAATGCTTAAATCATATCGAACTTTGTTATTAAATTTCTAAAAGGTTAGACATCGTTTTCTTAACTTTTAAAAGAGAAATTGCCTTTTCCTTGGATAATTGCCCCTTGATGAATTCTTGATTGATTATTTGAATGTGTTATCTTTGTGGAACGGGCCGAACGCCTCACCAGATTAAATAGATGCATCAATGGTTCGCGACATCCGACCCTCTGGCAGTGCACAATTTAAACAATTATTGGATCGGGCCGTACGACCTCGACATGATTTGCGCATGCTTGTATTGCTTGCCTTGAAATTTATAACTAATGATATTGCCTCCCTGGTCTGAGATAAACTGATAATTTGATATGGCCTCATTGGCCGGAGATATAATTGTTAAATAATGGGAGATAAAATCTGGAGATTTCTTAACTATGAAAGAATTGTTTACTTACTTTAGATATGGGCTTGCAACCGTATTAATTAATCCATGTCTAATTTAACGATATTATTCCATTTATTCATAGCCCATAGTAAGTGTCAAAGTCGACCCCTCGTCACTACTTCTTCGGGGTTAGGCGGGATACTTACTAGGTACGCATTGATTTACGTACTCATACTACACTTGTTATACATTTTTGTGCAGGTACACATATGTTTAGCGGCCTTGTGGGTGCAGAGGCATAATTATGGTAGGAACTTAGGTGAGCTGCATTCTATACGATACACCGCAGCCAACAGAGTCTCCTTCAAAGTACTTACATTTTTCCTGTCCAATTTGTATTTCGGACAGCTGTTGTATTTTATTTTACATTCCTAGTTAATGCTCATGTACTTGTGATACCGGGTTCTAGGATAGTTATGGGATGTTCAGTATTGAAATTGAAAAAATATTGTATTTATTCTGTAAATTCATCTTTTACTAGATAAATTGAAGTAAATTTACGATTTCAAAAGTATTAAAATGAGAATTTAATTAACTATTTAGTGTTGGCTTGCCTAGCAGTGGTGTCCGGCACCATCACGATCTTTAACGGATTTTGGGTCGTGACATATTATTTGTAGTATATTTTCATGAATTAATATCAAATAATAATTTTGACCTTCAATTTAGAACTCCGCATAAACTCTTTGCTAAAGTTCTTGCTTATGCTCTTCTTGCTTTTATTGGCAATCTAAAGTGTCAGCCGATCATGTATGCCTTTATATTCATTTAAAGTGCTGAGAATTTTTTGCTTAATTATGATGTGGTTTCTCTTTTATTATAATAATAATAATAGTGCAATTTGTTTTTCCTAGCCCTTATACAAAGTAAATTTATTCTTTTTCCTAAAACACAGTCTTTTCTTTCTTGTATAGGATTATAATTTCTTACACAGTAATTGTCAAGTTCATTAATCCAATACTTGGCGATTTCCACAGGCTAAAATTATCTAAAGTCGATGCTTCTTTCGTTATTTGTAATATATGTTTGTGTCACGACCCAAAATCCCGCCACAGGCATCGTGATGGCACCTAGTCTCTAAGACTAGGTAAGCCGATTTCAATTACATTTTGAAGCCATTTTTTTTTGAATTAAATAGGTAATCAAAACTAACAGCGGAACAAATATGAATATACGACCTCCGAAGACTGGTAGTACTGAGTCACGAACTCTAACTGAATACATGGAATGATCACGAGGACCGAATATACAATACTGTTTGATTAAAAATTAACAGGACAATGAAATGAAAAGACTCCAAGGGACTGCGACGACCAAGCAGCTCTACCTTGAATCTTTACGATCCCGTTTTAACTCTGCTCAAGTCCGATATCTCCAATACCTGGCTCTGCACAAAAATACGCAGAAGTGTAGTATGAGTACACCACGATCGGTACCCAGTAAGTATCAAGACTAACCTCAGTGGAGTAGAGACGAGGTACAGTCAAGACACTCACTAGTCAAATAACATGTGCAATATAGCAGTATACAATAGTATTGGAAAACAACTAGCAATGATAACAAGAAACTTAACCAGTGATATAACAACAAAGCAATAAGAACATCATAATTATTGCTCAGACGAATAAGGAAACACAAGTACAACCAATTTATCAAGTCCTTCAAATATAAATTCTTTCGTCTATATGTTTTTCAAATAAAAATCCTCAGGATATAATACTTTCCAATAAATATATTTTCAAGTAAAAGTCACCATGTGACACCTCATTTCACAATCATAAAAATTATGGGTCTCATCCCACTTTCATATTTTTTACGGCACCTCGTACCCATATTTCTATCACCATCATATGGATAACTCACATGTCAATAATAAAATCATCATTGTATATAAGATCCGCAAGATCAATTTATTTTCAATAAAGTAAGGTAAAAATCTTTAAATCAAGTAAGAAATCAACAAAAAGATAAGTTTATTTTAGAAATCGTTTGAGTGAAGACAATGACATTTCCATTAAAATAAAGCATCAGATAAACTACTGATTTGGATATAAAATTTATTAAATTAAAACATACTAAAAGTTTTCTTTCATTTAAAACAACTCAATCATCAAAACAAGTACAACCCAAAAATACAAATCCTCAAAGTCTCGTACAAAAAAATCAAGGTCAACACAATACATCAAGAAATACAAAACACTTAATATTAAGTGAAATAATACATCACGGAGAACACGAAAATTTATAAATTTCGGAAAAATAAAATAACCAAAGGCAAGTGCAGCCATAGAGAAATATCAACAAAAGGACACTCCTAAGGTACCGCCTCGTAGTCCCAAATCATAAATAAATTCACAATCTTTCATTTCCTTATATCATCGTGGGAGCCTTCACATTAAATTTTAAAGAAATTATTTTTTTCTTGAAATAGCATCCTGTGTTTTAGCCACCCTTATCACACCGCATGACTTCTAGTAGTTCACCTACTAGCCACGCGTTTTAAGCCACGCTTATCTCATCGCATGCGTTTTAACACCCTGACCTTATATCACCGCATGATTTCTAGTAGTTCCCCTACTAGCCACGCATTTCAAGCCACCCTTATCTCTCCCATCTCACCGCATGCGTATCAATATCACAATATTTAACAAATCACACCTCAAGTGCCCAAATATCACAGCATAATACAACTTGCACCTTAAGTATCCAAATATTACAACATATCACAAATTGCACATCAAGTGCTCAAATATTACGATATATTACAAATTGCACATCAAATGCTCAAATATTACAACATATCACAAGTTGCACATCAAGTGCTCAAATATTACAACATATTATTTTTCCACAATAAGAAGCCACGACTCGATCATATTGTGCACAACATCTTAACAAAATGGTCGGGAGTGAACAACTCAACCGAATAATATTTTATAATTTGGCACTTTGCCTCAATATGATTCACTACCTTTATAATTCAATACCAAAATTTCAACAACGTGAACTGAAAAGTAATTCATCTTATTAACTAAATTTTCCATTTAAAATTATTTGTAGGTAAAATCAATAATGAAAGTGTTTTTCATAAAAATGGCAACTCAAACAAACACAAAGTTCACATAAAAGTCAAGTGACAATCACACCAAATTATCATATAAAAATAATCGCGGCAAACAAGGAATGTGGCATGACAAATAAGGGGTTTAATAAGTTACAACAATTTTCCAACTTAATACTTAGGGACGTCTACGAATTTCAACCGATATAATTTGCACATATAAATCAAGTACGTATTCGTCACCTCGCGTACATGATTTTCAATTATACAATTTTCACATAAGACTCAATGCCTAAAGGGTAATTTTTTCACTCGAGGTTAGGCAAGATACTTACTTTTTTTAAGTTATGCCGATATTCTACAATCGTCTTCTTACTTGAATTGACCTCTGGACCGCTCAAATCTATCCAAATTAATTGTATAATTTCATCAAAATTCATCGGAAATAATTCCGAATAATAATACGTCAACTTAAAAATTTATTCCAAAAAGTCAACAAAAGTTAATGCGGGGCTCACCCCTCGGAACCCGACATAATTTTCATGAAATCTGAATACCCATTCTAATACGAGTTCAACCATACCAATTTTATCGAATTCCAATAACAACTCGACCTCTAAATCTTAAATTTTCGTTTTTGGAAAATTTTACAAAAATCTTGATTTTCCTCCATTTAAATCCGAATTAAATGATGGATTCAAAGGCATAATCATGGAAACTAATTAAAACTGGATAAGAATCACTTACCCCAATACACCCACGCAAGAATCTCTCCAAAAATCGCCTTCTACCGAGCTCCCACTTTGATTTTGTGTTATGAACTCAAACCCCCATTTTTGGGACTTTTAACTCTTCCTAGATAGGCCTTCTTCGCGAACGCGTCCATCTCCTCGCGTTCGCGTAGAGTAAAAATCCATTGATCGAAATTACCCTTCGTGAATGCGAGAGTCCTCTCGCGAACGCGTAGCTTCACCTGCTAGACCCTTCGCGAACGCGAGAGTCCTCTCGCGAACGTGTAGCTTCACCTGCCAGACCCTTCGCGAACGCGTTCTCCTCTACGCGAATGCGTAGAACAAATCCTTGGGGTCCCAGCTGCCTCTTCTTCCTCTTCGCGAACGCGAGCTCCAACACACGAACGCGATGCCCATCTTTCTACACCTTCGCGAACGCGGGACCTACATCGCAAACGCGAAGGCCAAATTCAAGCAGCATTCAAACTTCCTCTACGCGAACGCGAGAGGACCTATGCGAACGCGTAGAAGGAAATCAGCACCAGCAGAATCTGATGCTTCAGCTATAACACCAAGCCCGATTCTAATCCGTTAACAATCCGGAACACACCCGAGGCCCCCGGGACCTCAACCAAATACACCAACAAGTTTTAAAATATCATACGAACTTAGTCGAATTCTCAAATCACATCAAACAACATCAAAACGACGAATCGCTCCTCAAATCAAAATTTATGAACTTTGAACTTTCAAATTCCATATCTTGTGCCGAAACACATCAAATCAATCCGGAATGACTTCAAATTTTGAACATAAGTCACAATTGACATAACAGAGGTATTCAAATTTTCAAAATCGAATTTCGACCCCGATATCAAAAAGTCAACCCCCTGGTCAAACTTCCCAAAAATTCATCTTTCGCCATTTCAGGCCAAATTCCTCTACAAACTTCCAAATAATTTTTCGGACACACTCCTAAGTCCAAAATTACCATACGGAGCTATTGACATCATCAAAATTCCATTTCGGAGTTATTTTCTCAAAAGTCAACTCTCCGGTTAACTCTTTCCATTTAAGCTTCTAATTAAGGATTGTTTCTTTTAATTAATTCCGAATCTTCCAAAAAATTAAACTCAACCACACCCGCGGGTCATAATACTTATTACGAAACTACTAGAGACCTTAAGTCACTGAACGGGGCGTTAATTCTTAAAACGACAAGTCGGGTCGTTACAGTTTGTTTGTGCAATAGTTATGGCAAGTTAGGCTAGAGTGCAGATTAGTCTTTTAAGTGCACTTTTGTATTGTATGCATTAAGCACGACAATTGTATTTGACAATGAAAAGTTCAAATTATTTTTTTCTCTTTATTATGATCGTACCACTTACGATCAATTGCAGTGCACTAATTTTAGTGCAGGACCTAATGAAGTCGAACTACATTGTGTGCTCCTAGCTATAATTCTGTTTCTACTATTCAAACTAATGTTAGAAATTAACTATTTGATTTTTGTTTTCTATAAATATTTTCTTCTCGAATTTTTGCTAATAATATTTGTGTTATATGTTTATATGTTCATAAGTTTGCCTTTATATAATTCATTGGAGTCATTATGTTCTTCATTTATATTTTTCATTTTTCTATAAATTTACTCTTTTGAATTTTTTGTTCCTTTTACAACTTTAAATCGTTGATTATATTTAAATGCGCTGATAGCTTAAGAAACTTTTTCATAGTTTATTTGATTAAATATTTTACTTGGTAATTTATTATTATTGTAAATAATATGCATCTAAATGATTAAATGATAAATAGTCATCATTTTTGTTTCAATGATAAATAAATAATTAGAAATGTTTAGGACCGACTGCAAAGTTTATGAAAGAGAAATTAGGTTAGGTTTAATAATGCATTAATATATTATTATATCATACAATAAAATACCTATAATTAAAATAATATATAACTAACTTAGTTGATCTATTTATCTTTGCAAGTTCTAAAAATATTTAATTACTATATCTATGTAATCACATTTATTTTTTTTCACTTAAGTGACGATTTAACGTTATTTTTTATTTTACATAATTAATATTTCTTGTATACAAATTTTAGTTTACTGACGTTGTATACACGTGCAACACACGTACACTAAGACTAGTAATACTAAAAATTGGATAATATAATAAAGAAATATATAGGACAAAAAAGTTATTCGATGACTATATAAGTCTCTTCAATTTAATAGAGATTTTATTCATTAAAATTCAAACAATATTATTGAGAACAATAGAATAAACTTCAAAATAAAAAAATATTTCAAGAGTAATAAAATATACGACAAAATATTAAACAAAATAATATGCTAATAAAAATTTCTATTAACAATGTAATAATACTAAACATATTGGATAATATAATAAAGCAAAAATATTTCTTCGTTACAATAATTTATTTCTTTGGGTAAATGATGAAGCAAAAACTTTTCTTCGTTACAATAATCTATTTCTTCGAGCAAATAATGGAGATGGAAAAAGGAAAATACCTTTTTTGATTGCCTTAACCATATTTACCTTTTTGGATTCTTTAAGAAAAAGATATTTTCGGTTTGGGAGTACAATTTGGGGAAAAAGCTACAAAATCTCATTACCTCGAAACGAAAATAGCGGGTCCATTTTCCCATTCTCCCTCTCGCACGTCACACGTACGTTGACGTTTTGAAGTAACCTTTTCTCCGAAAACCCACTGCCTTTCGCTATCTTATAGCACAAACAACTCCTCTTATTTTCCGTTTATACTATACATCCGCTCAATTACAAGCTTCCACAGATTTATTTACTTCAAACAACTGAATAGTCCTATTGTTTCTGATCTTCTTGTGATTCGATGTCGGTGAGTAGTTCATAATCTCTTGTTTTTTGCTTCTTTTTCATTTTTGTTGTTGCGAATCGATTTGATCTATTCGGAAATCTATGAATTACTGTTCTACTGGATTCGATTACTTTCGATTGAGGTCAATTTATCGATTTCATTAGTTAATCATTCTCACGTAAATGCCCTAGATTTTGCTTCTTTTAATGAAGTTGATAGTTCTGATTGCTCTGTGATACTCTAGTACCTAGTTCATGGATTTGTTAGATAAATCTGTTAGAAAGTGTGTATGACAATGTAGTGCTCCTTATTGTCTTCGAGGGATTAACTAGTGGTAGCAACTGAAGTGCATAATTCATTTGTGAGTGGCTTTTGATGTTCCAAAATGTACTTTTAGGAATTACATTAGAAAGTTCGATTAAAATGCTTTTGGTAAATTCCCGATCATTAGTCTGATTTGCTACAAGAGATGCGACTGGATGATATTGATAGGTCAAAACAATAAGGTCCTTTATTGGACTTGAGTAGACTTGGGCACCAAGTGTCTTTGGGATTTGGGAAGAATTCTGAGTTTCAAATATATGTTTTTTCTCCTCATATTTTGTACTTTTGGTAAGTTAGGTGTCCTGCGAGGCCTCAATGTTTACTACGTAGTACTGTAATTGCTTCTTAAAATGATTAATGCCCAAATAAATTCATTTTCTACAAGGAAGACTATATCTAGGACCAAATGATGAAATTTAAATGTTTGATGAGAAGAGGAAACTTTAAAATCCCCGTTTCGTAGTGGATTTTTGTAATATGTGGTAATGTTTTTTATTAGAATTTTTTTCGTCATCAGAAAAAGATACTATGTGGTAATGTCCATTGTACATTTATGATTTTAAGAAGCTTTCGCGTAAAGTCATCCATGCCTCAAGTGTTGCTCCTCCATATCAGTAAGAAAATTGTTGCTTAATGTTGTACAGCTTGCATTCTCCACTAACCTTTCCTTTAGAAAGAAGAACGAAAGACCATTAAACAAGATGCATGGCTTTTTACCCTGTGTTGTCCAGTCTTGCTAATCCTCTCTGGTTATTTATCATAATAGGTTAGAACAGTGAAAGTGAGCAATGTCTCTCTTGGTGCGTCGGAGCAAGATATCAAGGAGTTCTTCTCATTCTCCGGGGATATTGAGTATGTTGAGATGATAAGGTTAGTGTCGGTAACACAAAGTATTGTCATTCCTCTTCTCTGTTTGTTTTCTGTCTAGGAATATCTTGAAATCAGAGACACAATCTGCCTATTGAGAATTTAAAAGCTAATATGATATGAGCTTCTTGTTGGTTTCTTTTATGGCTTTATGCACATTTCTTTTATTGCTATTGTAGTGAGAATGAGCGATCTCAAATTGCATATGTCACATTCAAGGATCCCCAGGGTGCAGAAACTGCAGTTCTTCTTTCTGTAAGTTTACTTTTCTTATCCTCTGGAGTCCTATGTAAAATCTTTACTGTGTAAGTACTATAATTTCCACTAGTTCAAGTCGTTTAGATTTGATGTTTAAAAGGCTTGTAAGTTTCTTAAGGAAGATTGATTTTAGGGCAGTAAGAAATACTCCCTCTGTTTCAATTTAGATGACACACTTTCCTTATTAGTCCGTTCCAAAAAGAATGACACATTTCTACAAAGGAAATAATTCAACTTTAAACTCTTTATTGTACTCATTTTACCCATAATGACAAGCTTTTATAACCACACAAATGTCATGACCCCACAAAGCTTTTACTCCTTAAGCTTTTAATACCACAAATTTCAAAAAAAAAAAATTTCTTAAACTCCGTGCCGAATCAAACTACCTCATCTAAATTGAAACGGAGGGAGTAGGATTTTTTTCATTTTTGGCCCATCGGCTGAAATTAATTACAGGTGCTACCCAACATATACAAACATATACACTGATTATGCATATAATATGTGTATTTATGTGTATTATATGTATATTCACTCTTAACATACAAAACATATACATTTGCAAGCTATTATTTTGGAGGGAAGCCCAACAAAGTAATTATCCCTAAAAAAATATATTGTCATTTGAATTTCATTGTGTCATTGAGTGCATTTCCGTAAAAGCTAATGAGTTCCTGATTCAATTATTCGGTAAGCATCCTTTATCAGATGTGATGAAAACCCCTTATTTTTTGTTTATTTATTATTTATTTTTACATATCCTCCTATTTGTCTATGTGGTTTGTTGTTCATCGAGTGAGGTGATGACGAACAAATTGAGGTTCCTGTTAGGAAATTGTTGTGGCAGTTGCTTCAGGAGGTTGGTCGTTTCAGTTCTCTTTTGAGGCTTATATGCAGTATCTAGAACTTTTGGCTTTTATTGTTTGTGCTTTTGGTCCATCCTTGGTGTTCTATTTCAGTTTATTCACTGCTGGCTATAATTGTTATTCATACCAAGGATAGGGTCGCATATTGATGAATATTAGAGGTGTTTCTGCACAGTGCATTGCTGGTAATAAAATTGTTTTGCCCTCTAATACCTATTGTGCTCTTTCTTTCTATAGCTAAAGTAAATTTTTTTGAGAGGCTGCCACTTTAAACTAGTAAGACCATTTTTACTCTAGATACCATTAAACAATCCATGCAATACTGCACTCCATTGCCAGTGGGCATTTCCTCCGCATTTCAGCTTATATCTTGGAGCCTTTGTATCAGTAAGAAAGTCATAGAAGTCCAAAAGAGGCAGTGATGGACTAAAATGGGGTTGATTGATGTTGTGTTCCATGATACAGGCAATTCTTTGATTGTTACACTTTCAAAACATATCAGCACGATGACAATTAGCTTTTCTTCTGAGGGGGCAGTGGAAGGGAGGGGGACGTGAAGTTTTTCCATAAAATTTATCTCCGGATTATAGCTGTCAGTGTTTCATTATTTTATCCTCCTCTTCTTTTGTTCCTTTATGTGCGCTTGAAGGGAAAGGGGGAGAAGATTGAATGACCCTCTTCCGTTCTCTTGAAAAAAATTCATGTGTGTTACCCACTTACCCCAAGCAGCATAATTGGTAACAACGAGTCCAAAAGTTTTGAGTTGTTGAAAGTCTTGAATCTCACCAGATATGCCAGAGAATTGTTCTGCATTTAAAGAAGAAGAATCTTTGAGATCAACCCTACGCCCATTTGATGCATATGTGGCCTTTTCCTTCTGCCATTTGATGGCATTTGAGTAAATTGCTTTAAGAGATAGTCTAGGGAGGAAATTGTAGTTAAGAGACTATGCAGCGTAGTAGAGATACAGATTAACTGCATCTTAATAAATTGCAATTGGCTGTTCAGTAGCTTGTTATAATGCTTGATTTGAAGGAGGAAGGATTAGCTCCATAATTTCTCATTCTTTTTTTAACTGCTGCTTTTTCTTTTTCCTTGGTGGGGTGGGGGGTAAAACTGATAATAATATCGATTGTGCTTTCCAGGGAGCCACAATTGTTGATCAGTCTGTCACAGTAGCCCTGGAACCTGATTACGAGCTGCCTCCTACAGCTCCAGTGCCAATCAAGGTCTGTATAATTCATCGACATTCTGGTCTTATCTACTGTCTGGTAGTCACTAACTAGTGTATACATCCTATATATACGCAGGCAACTGGGAGCGGTAATGCAGCTGGTGGTGGATCTGCTATTCAAAAGGCAGAAGATGTTGTGAGCAGCATGTTGGCAAAGGGCTTCATCTTGGGCAAGGATGCAGTTAACAAAGCAAAGACATTTGATGAGAAACACCAGTTCATATCCACTGCCTCAGCCAAAGTTGCTTCACTAGACCAAAAAATTGGACTTAGTGAGAAAATCAATATGGGAACAACTATTGTGAATGACAAAGTGAAAGAAATGGACCAGAAGTTCCAAGTTACTGAAAAGACAAAATCAGCTTTTGCAGCTGCTGAGCAGACAGTTAGCACTGCTGGATCTGCCATTATGAAGAACAGATATGTTTTGACAGGGGCATCTTGGGTTACCGGTGCTTTCAATAAGGTCACCAAGGCTGCAGGGGAAGTGGGCCAGAAGACGAAGGAAAAGATGGCAGAAGAAGAACAGGGAAGAAATTCAGCTTCAGGTTATGTGCCTATACATGCTTTCTCGGAGTCCCCAAAAGCTTCCAAAACCGAGGAACCTGCCAATCCCTCTTCACCTAAGGGCCTAATCCTCTAGCTTGTGCAAAAATATTTCAAAACTATTGTTCGATTCCGCTTGTCTGATCTTCTAGCTGTCATTGTGTTATGGTTAGACTTAGATGTGCTACGTATACATAAAATGTCCTGTACGGTTGTTGATACATAGAACGATAGTTGCTGGACTATTAAATTCCTGTCGAAGTCTGGTATTTGTCAAACGTAACATTTTCATTTGCCTTTGGGTTTGGTAATTTGGATTTTGAAAGTAGGCAGCTACCCGAGGTTGTACTGCAACAATTTTATGCGGGTATGAGCTTTGACCTGATTAGTTTGGCTGTTTGTCCCTGTTGTGAAAACAACTGGAGATACGCGGATGAAAAATTGTTGCAGAAACAGGAAAGGGATCAGAGGTGTCCTACTGTTACGGGCCTGACTCTTTGACATTGGGTGTGGCGCGGCTGTGGCAAGGATTGGGCGTGATGGCCTTGCCATTTGCCTATATGCGGGCAAAACGATCATGCGGGCAATGGACAAGACATTGTCATGTGGGGGTTGTGGGAGAGTATTGGCCAAGGTCTTGGGGCAGGCAAGACATGCTTGGCAAAAGCTTGACAAGGCAATGTGGGCAAGTTGCGGCGGCATGGCATGGCATGCGCGCCAAAGTCAATGACACGGGCACTTCGGGTTGTGGCAGCGCCAAGTGCGGGCTAAGCTAAAACACGGCAGTGCGGAATGATGGCAAAGGCTTTCAATAGCTAAGGCAAGGCTATGTGAAGCAAAAGACAAGCAATGGCACGGGTAAAACAAGCGTTGACATGGGCAAGGCAGAAACTCGGCCAAGGCATGTGCGGGCGGCAGTGGCGTCGAGCGTGTGCGGCAAAATCATGGACGGCAGGTTGCGGGCAAGGCGTTGGTGCGGAGCAATGTCAAAATGAGCCAAGGCTGGGCGCAATGCCAGCCTTGGGCGTGCAATAGTTGACCAAGTCAAAGGGCACATGCAGTGCACATGCCAAAGTAGTGGGCGGTTACCTTTTTGTAACTACTTGTACCCATGTCTGTTTAGTGCTTGTATCCACTACCATTTCGTGGAGATAATGGCTTATGTAGTAGGGAATGTCAACTACAAGTTAGGATCAGATTTAGCAATAGCCTGCTAAGTGGCAAAAGTTGTAGACGACAAGTGTCCATGTGTTGTGAAGTCCCAAAGGCTGCCTATGTGCTATAAATAGGTGCCTTTGGACTTAGTCAGATTTTAAGTGAGAATTTCGTGTGAAATTCAGTAAGGGAAACAAGAGAGAAACGTGAGGCTTTCTAAGTGTTTCAAAAAGGGGTTAAGGCTGGGCATTGGGCAGATTTTAGTGTGCAAGATCGACTTGTGATCTTGGCTAGACGAAGTGGGTTGTGAGCGACTTGTGTTCCTAGCAAAGTGAGGGTTTCTTTTGTAGATTTTCAAATTAATTCAAAGGTTGGGATCTTCCCGTATTTGATTGTGTTCTCTTTATATTTGCTGCCTAATTTCGTGTAAGGCCAAACTTGTTGAAAATTTGGCTAAGTGTTGGGAAAGGTAGAGTCAAGTGCGCAACTTGACTGCCGTGCGGGTGTAACTTTAGGCTGACTAAAAATGCTCCTGTGACAACTGGTATTAGAGCGGAGCAAAGTTCGTGGTGATGGTAAGACGACCAGTAGCAGATTTCGTGTTGTTGTTTGAAAACATGGCTGGTGGCACAAATGTTGAACAACGCCAAAGGGTGGAACAGTTGTAAGCACTCGTTGGGCACTCTTGAAATAGGTGTTGATTCTTCTGTTCTTGCGAGAATGGCACGTTTGGAGGCAGATTATGCGGCGAGGCATGAAACTACGCTGGCAGAAATGGCCTTGGTACGCAAGGAAAATGAAGAACTGCGCGAGGTGGTGGTTCAACTTCGAAGGGCATTACAAAACATTGCCCCTAGAAGTGATGGTTGCACCAAGGTGAGGATTCCGGAGCCAAAGGATTATGGTGGTGCAAGAAGTGCCAAAGAACTAGAAAATTTCTTGTGGGATATGGAGCAGCATTTTCAGGCTGCTCGTGTGCCGGATGATGAAAAGGTGACCATCACACCTATGTATTTGACTTATGATGCGAAAATGTGGTGGCATACACGAGTGGTAGAAGTGGAAAGTGCCGGAATGCCCATGATTGAAACTTGGGAGATACTGAAGAAGCAATTAAAATCTCAATTCCTTCCAACCAACTCGTCATGGGTTGCAAGAGATGGCCTGCGTCGCTTGAAACAAAGTGGCACGGTGAGTGAGTATAGGAATTCTTGTCCTTGATGCTGAATGTAAGTAATATGGCAGAGGAAGACAAGCTACATTACTTCATGAGCGGATTGAAGGGCTGAGCACAATTAGAGTTGAGAAGGCAGAATGTTCAAAGCCTCTCTACTGCTATTGCGGCGGCAGATGCGTTGGCTGATTTCAATTTAGGAGATGACCCCGCTGAATCTTCGCATTCAAAGTCCGACGAAAGAAAAGACAAAGCAAAGGAATGGAAGAAAAGTGGGAAAGACCAAGCTGCTGAAGATGAAGGATTTGCCAAGAATGGGAGACAGGCGGAGACTTCCAATGGCAAGGAAAGAAGCGGCAAATTCAAAGGCTGCTTTACTTGTGGTGGACCTCACTTGAAGAAGAATTGTCCGGTGTAGGCTAAGATGAATGCTATGTTGGCTGCGGAAAAACAGGAACAAGTGGCAGAGGCAAATGCCATTGTGGCAAATGTGAATGGAGCAATATGGGCGTTGTATGTCAACAACCCCTTGGGGCTGAATAACTAAGTTGGATCGACGAGGACGTCGATTTCAAATGGTGCGGATGGTTTGTTAGGGGCCTGACTCTTTGACATCGGGTGTGGCGCGAGTGTGGCAAGGATTGGGCGTGATGGCCTTGCCATTTGCCTATATGCGGACAAAACGATCATGCGGGCAATGGACAAGACATTGTCATGTGGGGGTTGTGGGAGAGTATTGGCCAAGGTCTTGGGGCAGGCAAGACATGCTTGGCAAAGGCTTGACAAGGCAGTGTGGGCAAGTTAGGGCGGCATGGCATGACATGCGCGCCAAAGTCAATGACACAGGCACTTCGGGTTGTGGCAGCGCCAAGTGCGGGCTAAGCAAAAACACGGCAGTGCGGTATGATGACAAAGGCTTTCAATAGCTAAGATAAGGCTATGTGAAGCAAAAGACAAGAAATGGCACGGGTAAAACAATCGTTGACATGGGCAAGGCAAAAACTCGGCCAAGGCATGTGCGGGCGGCAGTGGCTTCGGGCGTGTGCGGCAAAATCATGGGAGACAGGTTGTGGGCAAGGCATTGGTGTGGAGCAATGTCAAAATGATCCAAGGTTGAGCGCAATGCCAGCCTAGGGCGTGCAATAGCTGACCAAGTCAAAGGGCACATGCAGTACACATGCCAAAGCAGTGACGGTTACCTTTTTGTAACTATTTGTACCCATGTCTGTTTAGTGCTTGTATCCACTATCATTTCGTGGAGATAATGACCTATGTAGTTGGGGATGTCAACTACAAGTTATGATCAGATTTAGCAATAGCCCGTCAAGCGGCAAAAGCTGTAGACAACAAGTGTCCATATGCTGTCAAGTCCCGAAGGCTGTCTATGTGCTATAAATAGGTGCCTTTGGACTTAGTGAGATTTTAAGTGAGAATTTCGTGTGAAATTTGTATACGGTCAAAACCGATTCTCAGTCATAAAGGCCGGTCGAGACAATGACGTTTCAATCGAAGGGTATCCGCATGGCGAGCTCGGACGAATTCCGAAGTAGAGACGTCGAGCTTCGAGCTATAAGACCAATCAACCGCAAAACTCGATATCATTATCGAGCCCGCATCCGAATCGGACTACAGGGTAATGACGACCGACACAGGCCCCGAATATCGATGCTCCAAGGCAGAACCTAGCTCGAACTAAGACTGGGGACTCGATCTAGCACCAAGCTCGAGTCAATGCCAAGCCCGCAGATAAGAGCCGTTACAACCGCACCAAGGGAGAGAATCTCGGCGAGAATCAAGGGAGAGGCAAACCATCATGAGTTCTCCAATATATGTATTATTTTATGTTGTTACAAATAAAGTAGTGACCCTCTACTATAAAGGGGGAGATAGACCGCAATAGAGGGAGGATTTTCATTGAGCTGGTTCTTCTAATATTTTTCAATCTTCACTTCCATCATTTTTCCATTTCCCTAGCAAAAATACTTGTATCGTCATTTTGTATCAAAGAAATTTGTATACCCTTAGAACCATATCTAAATTTAACGTTATTCGATTTTTTCGGGTAAACAGTTTGGCACCCACCGTGGGGCTAAGGGTAACGGTGATTGTTTGATATAAATCTACAGTACATTCCAGCTTACAACTTCGAACCAGCCATGGCTCTACCTATCGACCTCGAAGCTGGTCTTCAAGATGAAACCAATAACTTGGTGCCCAAGATCGAAAGGCTACCTAACAACGACAACGAGGCTCGAATCGAAGAGCCCGAAATTCGAGCCGAAGTACCAGTGGATATCAATTCGCAAATAGCTCTAGAAGCGAATCAGCGTTCTGAACCAGAGAGGAGCGTTCAGGGCGGTGCTCGATCCATAGCCCGAGACACCTACAGCACGGGGAAAATCGGGGTCAGCTTGCGTATGATTTTTGAAATGTTGCAAGCCCAACAAGCAGCGATAGCTCAGTTGCAGAGCCGATCCCATACGCAAAGCGGGCCGAACTCCAACCTGCATCTTCGAGAAGTCACACCTAGAACGGAACCCGCCGTAGTGAAATCAAACGAGCAGGAATCGGGGACTGCTCCTGAAATTGCTAAATTGCTCGAAGAACTCATGAAGCGAGTCGAAGCCAACGACAAAAAAATGGAAACGTATAATGCTAGGGTCGATCAAATTCCGGGGGCTCCGCCAATGATAAAAGGGCTCGATTCCAAAAAATTCATACAAAAGCCTTTTTCCTCGAGCGCGGCCCCAAAACCAATCCCCAAAAAATTCTGTATGCCCGAAATTCCCAAATATAATGGTACGACCGATCCTAACGAACACGTCACCTCCTACACATGCGCCATCAAAGGCAACGATTTGGAGGATGATGAAATCGAATCCGTGTTGTTGAAAAAGTTCGGAGAGACCCTCGCAAAAGGAGCGATGATCTGGTATCACAACTTACCACCGAATTCCATTGACTCCTTCGCCATCTTAGCAGAATCGTTCGTAAAAGCGCATGTTGGTACCATAAAGGTTGCAACAAGAAAATCGGACCTCTTCAAAGTAAAGCAAAGGGGTAACGAGATGCTGAGGGAATTCGTATCCCGATTTCAAATAGAGCGTATGGACTTGCCACCGGTCACAGACGATTGGGCCGTACAAGTCTTCACCCAAGGACTGAACGTGCTAAACTCGACAGCGTCACGTCGGCTGAAACAAAATTTGATCGAGTACCCAGCAATAACTTGGACAGATGTACACAACCGGTACCAATCAAAAATTAGGGTCGAAGATGATCAATTGTGGGCTCCGTATGGGCCCGTACATCAGAACCACACAACCGCTAGAAATCAAAGGGAAACCAACAGAGAACAAAGGTCGAACATAGATCGATACAAACCGTACGACACAGATCGGATGAACAACGGTTCAGCACATGACACGGTTCGGAACAACCGAAGGATTGATCGGGGCAAACTTCTCGGGGACTTATGAGCAAGAGCGGCTTTGATAAATATACATATCCTATAGAAATCCCTCGACTATCGGAGTATAATTTCAACATTGGCACATCCGCCATCGTATCGGCCATCGGACACATCAAAGACACCAGATGGCCTCGACCCATGCAAATCGATCCTGCCCAAAGGAATCCCAATCAAATGTGCGAATATCATGGCACCCATGGTCACAAAACGGAAGATTGCGGGCAACTAAGAGAGGAAGTGGCCCGCTTATTTAATAAAGGGCACCTTCGAGAATTTCTGAGCGATAGGGTGAAGAACCATTTTAGAGACAAGGAATTCGGTAAGCGAAACGAGCCAGAAGAACCGCAACACGTCATTCACATGATCGTCGGCGGCATCGATGCCCCCTAGGGACCGATGCTTAAACGCACTAAAACATCGATTGTGAAGCGATCTCGAACTCAAGATTATACACCCATAGGGACATTATCCTTCGGTGACGAAGATACAGAGGGAATCATCCAACCCCATAACGATGCACTGGTAATATCCGTACTCATGAATAAAACTAAGATTAAGCGTGTGTTAATTGATCCAGGTAGCTCGGCCAATATCATCAGATCGAGGGTAGTAAAACAGCTCGGTCTGCAAGATCAGGTCGTACCTGCAACTCTGGTTCTAAACGGATTCAATATGGCATGTGAAACCACTAACGGCGAAATTTCCCTACCGTTAAACGTGGCCAGAACCATCCAGCAAACAAAGTTTCACATGATCGAAGGTGATATGAGATATAACGCCCTCTTCGGAAGGCAGTGGATCCACAACATGAGAGCCGTACCCTCGACCCTACACCAGGTCCTCAAATTCCCAACATCGGGAGGTGTCAAAATAGTGTACGGGGAACAATCGGCCACAAAGGAAATGTTCTCCGTCGAAGAAGCAAAATCAATATCCTCGCCTTCACCGATAAAAGGATCAGGTTCAGAACAGAGCGCCAAATAGCAATCACAGACATCGGCTTCGACCCAGCCAGGTAAGTAGAACATTGAAGAAGACGATGATGATCGATGGATCCCTCGATCCTTCGTAACCCCTGATGATTTCGATGCCACCAAATCAACAATTGAGGAACTGGAGCAAATCGTGCTGATCGAACACTGGCCCGAACGAAAGGTATACCTGGGAACGGGTTTGAGCCCCGAACTCAGGAAGAAACTCATTCAATTTCTTATCAATAACATCGACTGTTTTGCCTGGTCCCATCTAGATATAACAGGGATCCCGCCAGACATAACGGCGCACCAGTTAAGCTTGAACCCTATGTTCAGACCAGTGAAGCAAAAAAGAAGGCCCCAGTTCGAGGAAAAGCACGCATTTATAAAGGACGAGGTAACCAAACTTCTCAAGATAGGGTCCATTCGGGAAGTAAAATACCCCGAATGGTTAGCCAATGTGGTTGTTGTACCTAAAAAAGGAAACAAACTTAGAATGTGTGTGGACTATAAGGGTTTGAACAAAGCATACCCCAAAGATTCCTTTCCACTGCCCAATATCGATCGTATGATCGATGTCACGGCCAGCCACGAGATTCCCACCTTTCTCGATGCCTATTCAGGGTATAATCAAATTCAGATAAATCCGGACGACCGGGAAAAGACTTCATTTGTGACCCGATATGGAACATATTGTTATAACGTAATGCCCTTCGGGCTAAAAAATGCAGGAGCTACTTATCAACGCCTAGTAAACAGAATGTTCGAAGAACAAATAGGTAAAACGATGGAAGTTTATATTGATGACATGCTAGTTAAGTCCCTGCGCGCAGAGGACCATTTGGCCCATTTGCAGGAAACGTTCAAGATTCTAAGGAAATTCAACATGAAGCTCAACCCCGAAAAATGTGCTTTCGGGGTCGGTTCGGGCAAGTTCCTCGGCTTCATGGTCTCAAATCGGGGAATTGAGATCAACCCCGACAAAATCAAGGCCATCGAAGACATCACCGTCGTGGACAGCGTGAAAGTTGTACAAAGGTTAACGGGAAGAATTGCAGCCTTAGGCCGGTTCATTTCAAGATCATCGGATCGGAGTCACAAATTTTTCTCCCTACTCAAAAAGAAGAACGACTTCGCCTGGACGTCGGAATGCCAACAAGCGTTACAGGAATTGAAAAGATACCTCTCGAGCCCGCCACTGCTTCATACTCCGAAAGCGGACGAACAGCTCTACCTGTACTTGGCGGTATCGGAAGTCGCCGTAAGCAGCGTCCTAGTTCGAGAAGAGCAAGGTACACAATTTCCCGTTTATTACGTAAGTCGGACCTTAGGAGAAGCGGAAACTAGATATCCGCATTTAGAAAAATTGGCACTTGCCCTGGTAAGCGCATCTAGAAAGTTAAGGCCGTATTTCCAATGTCACCCCGTAAGCGTATTAACCACCTACCCACTCCGAAATATCTTACATAAGCCCGAACTATCAGGCCGATTGGCCAAATGGGCCATCGAACTCAGTGGGTACGATATCGAATATCAATCCTGCACGGCCATCAAGTCTCAAATTCTGGCAGACTTCGTGGCCGACTTCACGCCAACCCTCATACCCGAAGTCGAAAGGGAACTCCTTTTGAAATCAGATATATCGCCCGGGGTATGGATCCTTTTCACGGACGGTGCTTCGAATATAAAAGGGTCCGGATTAGGCATAGTTTTAAAACCCTCCACGGGTAACATTATTAGGCAAGCTATTAAATATATCAGGTTAACTAACAATGAGGCCGAGTATGAAGCCATGATTGCAGGTCTCGAACTAGCTAGAAACTTGGGAGCAGAAGTCATTGAGGCACACTGTGACTCTTTGCTGGTGGTGAGTCAAGTAAACAAAACCTTCAAAGTCCGAGAAGGTAGGATGCAAAGGTATCTGGATAAACTTCTTATCACCTTACACCATTTCAAACAATGGACCCTACGACATATCCCACGAGAACGGAATAATGAGGCCGATGCTCTAGCAAATTTGGGATCGTCGGTCGAGGTAGGTGATTTGAGCTCGGGGACTGTTGTTCAACTGTCAAGATCGATAATCGAAGAAAGTCACGCCAAAATAAATTCTACTAGCTTAACCTGGGATTGGAGAAACAAGTATATTGAGTACTTAAAAAATGGAAAGCTCCCTTCAGACCCTAAAGATTCCAGGGCCCTACGGACTAAAGCTGCTCGATTTACGTTGGCTGCGGATGGAACACTATATCGAAGAACATTCGATGGACCGATGGCGGTATGTGTGGGTCCGGGAGATACCAATTATATCCTCCGGGAAGTACACGAGGGCACTTGTGGCAATCACTCCAGCGCTGATACATTAGTCAGAAAAGTGATCAGAGCGGGGTATTATTGGATCGACATGGGCAAAGATGCGAAAGAATTTGTTCGTAAATGTGATAAATGTCAGAGGTTTGCGCCAATGATCCATCAAGCCGGGGAGCAACTTCACTCGGTCCTATCCCCGTGGCCATTCATGAAATGGGGGATGGACATCGTCGGCCCTCTGCCATCGACCCCAGGTAAAGCCAAATTTATTTTATTTATGACTGACTATTTTTCTAAATGGGTTGAAGCGCAGGCATTCGAGAAAATAAGAGAGAAAGAAGTCATATACTTTATTTGGGATCATATCATATGCCGATTCGGGATACCCGCCGAAATAGTATGCGACAATGGGAAGCAATTCGTTGGTAGCAAAATCACAAAATTCCTCAAAGATCACAAAATAAGAAGGATATTATCAACACCATACCACCCCAGTGGGAACGGTCAAGCCGAATCAACGAACAAGACTATTCTTCAAAACCTGAAGAAGAGATTGAACGACGTGAAGGGAAAATGGAGAGAAATCCTGCCCGAAGTCCTTTGGGCATACCGAACAACATCAAAATCCAGTACGGGGGCGACCCCGTTCTCCTTAGTATATGGTTCCAAAGCATTGATACTAGTCGAAGTCGGTGAACCTAGTCCCAGATTTCGATTCATGACAGAGGAATCAAATAACGAGGCTATGAACACCAACCTTGATTTATCGGACGAAGGACGAGAAGCTGCCCTCGTCCGACTGACCGCCCAAAAGCAACGAATCGAAAGGTACTATAATCCAAGAACTAAACTCCGCTATTTCAAGCCCGGGGACTTAGTGTTAAGAAAGGTCACCATCAATACTCGGAATCCGAACGAAGGAAAATTAGGACCAAATTGGGAAGGACCATACCAGGTGCTCGAGAATGTTGGAAAAGGATCATACAGGCTCGGCATCATAAACGGCAAACAACTGTCAAGCAGTTGGAATGTATCACATCTAAAACGATACTACTTCTAAGGCACGACCTTTCCATATTCATCTAACTAACCCATGCAGAAGTACGAACAAGAGCTGAAGAAGATCTTTCGATCAAGAGCACGCGTTTCACTCTTTTTCCCTTAGACCGGTTTTCTCCCAAATGGGTTTTTCGGCAAGGTTTTTAATGAGGCAACCATCGATCGTGCTGCTCTTTCAACAATATCCGAGGCCTCTTTCCGACAGACCTCGAATACCGGTGGGCATCAGGGCCCTCAAATACATCGAGTTCAGATGCAAGAAAGTCATCTCACAACAATAGGATTGCAACAGAGAAAATTGTAAGAGCCAAATGGTCAAAATGAACCATGCTCATATAGATTGGCCCAAACATAAACACATGTGCAATGACTTGAAGATTTATTGTTCAACCAGAATTAAGATTCACTCGACCATTAAGCTTACGGGCTACTTACATTCCGAGTTCGAAACATTTACTCGAATATTAAGCCTACGGGCTATTGTTATTCCGAATTCGAGCAAGCTCTCACTCGACCATTAAGCCTACGGGCTACTTACATTCCGAGTTCGAAACACTCACTCGAATATTAAGCCTACGGGCTACTATTATTTCGAGTTCGAGCAAGCTCGCACTCGACCATTAAGCCTACGGGCCACATTATCTCGAGTTCGAAACATTCACTCGAATATTAAGCCTACGGGCTATTGTTATTCCAAGTTCGAGCAAGCTCTCACTCGACCATTAAGCCTACGGGCCAGATTATCTCGAGTTCGAAACATTCACTCGATTATTAAGCCTACGTGCTACCTTTATCTCGAGTTCGAGCAAGCTCTCACTCAACTATTAAGCCTACGGGCTACCTTTATTCCGAGTTCGAAACAATCACTCGAATATTAAGCCTACGAGCTACCTTTATCTCGAGTTCGAAACACTCACTCGACCATTGCGCCTACGGGCCACATTATCTCGAGTTCGAAATATTCACTCGATTATTAAGCCTATGGGCTACTGTTATTCCGAATTCGAGCAAGCACTCACTCGACCATTATGCCTACGGGCTACAATGTTTCAAGTTCAAAACATTCACTCGACAGCTAATAAGGTACTTTTTCTCTGAGTTTACATTAACTCAACCATTACATTACACCTACAGATTATGTTCCTTCGAAGTTTGAATCATCGACTCAATAAGCAAACCCAAGGACTACAAATCTGATCGATCAGAGAGACTACAAGGTCAACATTCGATTAAAGGTCTTCACAAAACAAAAACAAGTCGACATGATTATACATGTATATACAAAAATTGCCTACGAGATTAATATACAAACACGAAGAATTAGAAACTAAGCTTCCTGGTCGACCTCCTCCCTGTCCTCGGATCCGCTTTCGCTACCATCATCATCGTCGTCGTCAGAAGCCAAGGCTTCAGCTTCCGCTTCGAGCTCTTTTGCCTTTTTTACCTCTTCGGTAAGGTCGAAACCTCGAGCGTGTATCTCCTCGAGGGTCTCCCTACGAGACCTACACTTAGCAAGTTCGGCAACCCAATGAGCTCGAGTATCTGCGGTCTTCGCCGCTTCTCGAGCCTCCATCTGAGCAGCCTCAGCATCAGCCCGATATACAGCAATGGACTTATCCGCCAAGACTTTCGACGACTCAGCCTCTGCCTTAGCCTCAGCAAGTCATGTTTCAAGCTCCTCGATCTTCTTAGCTTGAACCGACCCCTTTTGCTTGACACTTTGAAGTTGAACGTCGACCGATAATAATTTTGTTAAGATGGTTTCTTTTTTCGCTGCCAGGTGGTCGAGGGTCTCCATCCACCAATTGCATTCAGCTCGGATTTGACCAACTTCTTCTCGAAGCAACCCGATCTTTTCGACCTTTTGCTGCAACTGAGACAACGAAGGGTTAACTCCCACGGTTGAGTCAGACCCATACTTTAACAAAACGAGGCTCACCTACTTATCGAGCTCGACCCCTTCTTCACGGACCCTAGCCAAATCCGCTTGGAGGTCCTTTATAGCCTCGTCCTTTTGGCTGTAAAGAAGCCGCAGAGCATCTATCTCACCTGAGACCTTCCGGAGCTCGGCCTCACACTGGCTAAGATCGACTCGAAACCTACTAATGGCCTGCACAGTAAGAAACACGAGTCAAGTATGGTAAAGAACAAATAAACGAAGTATGGAAGAATCATTACCCGAGTAATGAAACGCTAAGCCTCCTCCAATAAAAGAGAAGCGTCACCGATATCGGAACCATCGTCGACTCCAGTAAAACAATCCCTGAAGGGATCCCCTGCACCAGAGCCTGCGCCGATATCAGGAGTCTTCAGCTCTCGAGCTTCCTTCAGCGCCTCCTTAGAAAAAGCTGGAAGAGAAGGCGAATCACCCATTGTCATAGCCCCGAGCAAATCGCTCGGGGTACTCCGGTCGAGATTCTGGTCTTCAGAAAAAACCCCGACAGCTACAGCCGCCATCGGCTCGGGAGCTCTGGCAACCTCGATGGCCTCCGTAGACCGAACTACCAAAGCCGAGGAGCTATTTTCTTCTTCTTCTTCTTCTCTCAGTCGTTGGACCGAGTTAATCGAAAGGGCAACTGTTTTTCTCTTCACCCTGCGAGTTTTGGGCTTGGGGTCCTCTGACCGAGAGAAAGTTTTTCGCTTCTTATCTTCCCCTTGTTTAGGGACCAGGGGCTTGTTTCTCCCCCCCCCCCCCCGAAGGCCTCAAAACGGCATCCCTGGTTACACCTGCATAAGAGGGAATCGGTAACGAATAGAACGCAAAGAATACTTCGAAGGAAACAAGAAGCAAACCTCACCATGGTTCTTGGCCTCCCATCTGCCTTTTGCCAAATCACGCCAAGCGCGCTCGGCGTAAGAGGAGGTCGAGGCCAACTTCCGAACCCAGTCCTCGAGGTCGGGCACCGCTTGTGGCATCCAAGGGGCAGCTGAACATCAGGGAAGGACATCAGAAAAAATTGGAAAAACACCTGAAAAGTGAACAAAAATCACTTACGGTCAAAATTCCATTCCTCAGGGAACGGCATCTTCTCCTCCGGAATGATATCACGGGTCCTCACTCGGATATAACGACCCATCCAACCTCGATCCTTGTCTTCATCGATGCTCGACATCAATGCCTTCGATGCCCGACGATAAAGTCTGATTAGTCCTCGAAAGATCTGAGGCCGATACAGTCGAATGAGGTGGTTCAGAGAAAAATCCAACCCTCCGGCTTTGGTAGAGAAGAAGCGCAATAGGATCACTATACCCCATAAAGAGGGATGGATTTGGCCAAGGGTAACTTGATACCTTTTGCAGAAATCAATAAGCACAGGGTCGACGGGTCCCAATGTGAAGGGATAAGTGCAAACACTTAAAAAACCCTCCACGTAAGTGGTAACATCCTCATCAGAAGACAAAATTTGTAGCACGACCTCAAAACCCCAATTGCAGTTTTTTCGGACGGCCTCGAGGTGAGCCTCCGTTATAGAGCATGTGTACATCGATACATGTTCACATCGACCCGGAACGGAGGAAGGGTTCTCCACCTTAAAATCGGTTTTTAAAATGCATGGGCCAGGGACATAGTCATGAACTGACGGCTCCACCGGCGCCTTATCATCAGACGGCCGTGAGGAAGAGGCTTTTTCTTTCTGAGGTACAGTTTTGGAAGTTTTCGCCATTGGTATGAAAGGAAATGGTGCAAAGGAAGAAATAGACAGCGCCAAAATTCTGGTATGAACGGCCCCGTAGCAGCAAAGTAGAGAGGATAAATAGGAAAGTCTGGAGGAAGAGAAGGCGAAAAAATGGTAAAAGTTGTGTGGAAAGACCATTTATAGACTGAGGCCTGACGGTTCGGTATCAGCGGTGGCCGACCACCGTCTGACACACAATTAAATGCCTCGGTAAAACCGAGCCGAAGGGACAGCCATCACACACGTCGAGATCGGGTTCGATAGAAATGTCGGCATAAATTTGATCGAGCCGCAGGGAAATCATACCGTTCCTCGCCACATCCTTTCCGAGAAATGAGTGGACTATCTGTATACGATCAAAACCGATTCTCAGTCATAAAGGCCAGTTGAGACAATGACGTTTCAATCGAAAGGTATCCGCATGGCGAGCTCGGACGAATTCCGAAGTAGAGACGTCGAGCTTCGAGCTATAAGACCAATCAACCGCAAAACTCGATATCATTATCGAGCCCGCGTCCGAATCGGACTACGGGGTAACGACGACCGACACAGGCCCCGAATATCGATGCTCCAAGGCAGAACCGAGCTCGAACTAAGACTGGGGACTCAATCTAGCACCAAGCTCGAGTCAATGCCAAGCTCGCAGACAAGAGCCGTTACAACCGCACCAAGGGAGAGAATCTCGGCGAGAATCAAGGGAGAGACAAACCATCATGGGTTCTCCACTATATGTATTGTTTTATGTTGTTACAAATAAAGTAGTGACCCTCTACTATAAAAGGGGAGATAGACCGCAATAGAGGGAGGATTTTCATTGAGCTGGTTCTTCTAATATTTTTCAGTCTTCCCTTCCATCGTTTTTCCATTTCCCTAGCAAAAATACTTGTATCATCATTTTGTATCAAAGAAATTTGTATACCCTTAGAACCATATCTAAATTTAACGTTATTCGATTTTTTCGAGTAAACAAAATTCAATAAGGGAAACAAGAGAGAAACGTGAGGCTTTCTAAGTGTTTCAAAAAGGGGCTAAGGTTGGGCATTGGGCAGGTCTTAGTGTGCAAGATCAACTTGTGATCTTGGCTAGACAAAGTGGGCTGTGAACGACTTGTGTTCATAGCAAAGTGAGGGTTTCCTTTGTAGATTTTCAAATTAATTCAAAGGTTGGGATTTTTCCGTATTTGATTGTGTTCTCTTTATATTTGCTGCTAATTTCGTGTAAGGCCAAACTTGCTGAAAATTTGGCTAAGTGTTGGGAAAGGTTGAGTCAAGTGCGCAACTTGATTGCCGCGCGGGTGTAACTTTAGGATGACTAAAAACGCCCCGTGACACCTACCATCATCATTGTTTGCGTCTGGATGTGATTTTATCATACCTTTTTGGAAAATGTTTTATGTTTTGAGTAAAAGTTTTGAAGACATGTTTTGGGGACTGTGTGGTTTGTAAAAATGTTTTTGAACTTAAAGAGATATGTTTGGATTTACAGAGGAGCAATAGGGTTTTGGTTAGGCTTTGAGGATGTGAAATGTTTTCCAACGACACAAATTTTCTGTTTCTGGATAAGTTTTCCGAACCTTACATACAAGGACTGCAGAAAACGGGAAAATTTCTGTTGCAGAATTGTATTCAAGTTAGCATTTGAGTGAAGGTAGCTTGTCGGAGATCTCCGTTTCTTCCTACCAAATGCATCTCATTTCTGTAATGATGTGTTTTTGCAACAAAAACTTACCTAACAAAAGAAGAAACAAAACTAAAACAAAGAGATTTGCAAAATTGGAAAAGCCAAGTTGAACTATGAATGCATTTTCAAACACTCCCATCTATTTCCACCAGATAGCTTCTTTGATTGATATCGGTTCTTCTCCGAGCACAGTATGTTTTTGTAATAGATAGATGAACTTTATGTTTACTAATTGCCCCAATGGAAAATACTCAGTAATCTTTAGACCATCCTAAAACAGCAAGGGATATCCATTTTCCAATGCCATTGCAATTGTCAAAAATAAACTTTATTTGCTGCTATGTACGAAAGACTTAAACAGGCACTAGAACTATAGGCGCCTAAAATTAATCAAAAGATTGTCAGAATGAAAACTATCAAAATAGTACAAACCAGAAAGAAAAGGCGTTTCATGTCCATGAATTGTCAAACGCAGCGGAAGTCATAGCCTGAGCAAACTCCTCAAAGCTAATACAACCATCACCATCCCTATCAGCTTCCTTAATCATCCCTGTTAGCTCTTCTTGTGTAAGCGCATGTCCTAATTTTGCCATCGAATGTGCCAACTCCGCCGCGGTTATCAAACCATTGCCGTCCCTATCAAACATCTGAAAAATCTTCTTCAGCTGTTCCTCCGAGTACGGAGATTTCGCCGGTATAAGCTCCGGCGCAACCAAAGCCACGAATTCTGAAAACTCAATCAAACCATTGCTGTTCCTGTCCGCTTTTTGTATTAAATCCTCCAATTGATCATTACTCGGCTTTAATCCTAAGGATCGGAGTAATGATCCGAGTTCAAGTTGCGTTAAGCTTCCGTCGTTATTCCGATCAAATGACCGGAAAATCTCACGAAGTTCCGCAATTTGCTCATCGTCTAGCTTCTGCGGTGCATCTCCGCTCATGATCTCTAATCAAAGGTAGAATTTCTCTCCTATTCAACAAACAGAATCGCTTTTTGATTATCGAGCCTTTCAAATCGTGACACCAAAATGAATACACAAAGTAAAAAATCGTAATATTCAAACTGCTTTGAGAATTGGTGAAGAGCATAAACCTCTGCTAAAATTATTCAGAAACTTTGGGGGAACTATGAGGAAAAATCGGATCTGGGAATTGATCAAATCAGCGTGCATATGAGGATGAAGAGCGTAACAGAAGGAAAACCTAAACCATAATTTAACGCGTGTATATTTTAATTCCTTTTCAAATTTTATTTTATATTTAATGGAAATCAATCAGTTTGGGTTTCATCCGTGCCGTCACTCTCTAGTCTCTGCTTTTGATCATAATTGGGGGTTTCAGATAAGGAAAGAGAAACCGTCAACTCATCCCCTGCCTCTGTTTTCAAATTTAAAAAGGCCGTTGCGCATATCACGCGGGTCCTCACTCCTCACCCGCCACCGATATTTTGTCTCCTTTTTTCTTTTTTTGAAGTGAAAATTTTCCTTTCAACATATAGCACTTTTGCCTCTATTTTTTATTTTTTAAATTTATTTTAAAGGAGGTATCTTTCCCTAACTCCATCTGTTAACTACTCCACTGTTGTTTCTATTAACTTATGGTATTCAAGTTTATATATAGAGTTGTTGGTGTTCGAGATGATCATACTCTGTTGATTAACTAGTTCGAGGAGACAGAGTATTCGTTCCCTAGATTAGAGATTTTGTTCGGTTAAGTGCTTCTTGTGGCTTCTAAATTATGAGAATATTGCCTCCACAATGATCATTTAACTATGATTTTTTTTCCACCAAAGTCATATACTCATACAAAAATTATAAAACTTTCACAGACTCACATAAAATTAATAATAACCGAAAGTTGTATTTTCCGGTCACTATGATTTTTGTGTAAGTCTGTAAAAACTTTATGATTTTTATGCGAGAAAGTATAGTTATATGATTTTGATGAAAAATATCATAGTTATTTGACTATTTGTGAAATTTATCGTTAGTTATAGTCCTTGTAAGAGAGTTTAAAAAGAAAACAAGCGATGTTGAGGTCATCACTCCAATGCACAAGTCAATAATGTCCAAAGCATTGGAACAATTGTAAAAATAGTTTTAATGTAAATTGAAATTTTATTACAAGTGCAAATCTAATTTCGATCTTGGTTGTGAATTTTTGTGCAATTGATGTATGTATTGAATTCTTTGTACCTACTTGACCCTTCCTACCATTTTTTACTATCCACTTGAAGGTGGAGTTGAGGGCCAGCTAAATGTTGCTTTTTCAAATTGTACGTGGAAGTTTTTTCCATCATAAACTTAACTCTTCGCATTCCCTCGTCCTCTTTGCCCTTATGTAACTAAAAAATTATCTACTTCGGAGTTAGTTTGATTTACCACTTTAATATACATAATTCCAATATAAATATAACATGAGTTCTATTTACTCTCATACGGGCTCGGTTCATGCAAATTGGTTGTGAAATTCGTTAATGTCCAGCTCGCCTCAGTGTTCTAAATTCATTTATATTAAACTCTTCATCTCGTGTCTGCCTCATTAGTTGATTAACCTGTTGTGGTGGATGATTAAGTTGTTATGGTGGAGGATTATGTTGTTGTGGTAGAGAATTAAGCTGTTTCGATTTAAGTTGCTGCATTGGAGGAATAATCTGTTACGATAGAGGATTAAACCGTTGTTGTAACAAGTACAATATTAGGTTGGCCGTATAAATTATGTGGTATATCCAAAAAGAGCAATAATCAAATTATATTTTTGCATTCTTATGTATAAATCTAAAATTTTCCTCAAAATCAATATCATGGCAAGCCGTCAAATAAACTACAATAACTAAGACCTTTGATAGATACAAAAATAGTAAGAAATTAAGCATATGACGACATTTTATAAATGTCTTATATGGTCACATAAATGTCATAAAGCTATTTACCGATATTTTATTTTACACTTGTATCAAATATCGGAAATTTCAATGTCGTTTTTTTTTCCCGATATTTAGATTAATGTTGGCAAATAAAAAGTAACATTTATTTACGACCTTTTATCAAATGTCACAATATGAAAACTTTTAACTGATTTTGTTCGTGACATATATAAAAATGTCGGAAATGGTCACTCATCCTGTCTACACAAATAGAAAAGTCGGCAAACATTAGTAGTTAATAGTTTCTTCTTTTCCTTTTTATATATTAATAACTAAATAAAATTTTAGCTAATACAACAACCGCATATTCAATTTCATTCTACAAATGTCATGATACTCACTAACATATCTTCTTTGAAATCTCATAAACACCATCCAATAGTTGTTCTAGTACAATAAAAAGTTACTTAATACATCTTCAAAACAAAACAAAAAACACTATCTGAAAATGAACTCCAGATGTCAACAGTCGACTACAAAAATACTCAATTCTTTGCTGGTCACTCAGTGAACCTTTGTATAGAACAGAAACTGGAATCTATACACTCTTCACTAGACTCTACACTGGTTCTTTGCTGGTCAAAGTGAGCCTTCATCTACAGAGGGAACTGGAATCTCTACGGCCGCACTTTTTCACCAAACATTTTCTCTTAATTTTTGCATATGACCTATACAACAACAACCTACCCGGTCTTATCCCACACCGTGGGATCTGGGAGGGTAGTGTGTACGCAGACCTTACCCCTACCTTGTGAGGATAGAGAGGTTATTTCCAATAGACCCTCGGCTCAGGAAAGCATAAGCACCACATTAAAACAACAATTACATATGACCTATGATGAGAGAAAAGTTTCTAACAGTAAGTCAAAACTAAAGATGTAAAATAGATGTTAAAATAGTCTCTAACAGTTGGCATGCAATTTTTATACTTTATACAGCAAATGAAATGATACTGCATGCAACTCCCTTGTCAAATAAAAATATGATTAGCACTAATAACAAAAAAGTACCTTTAGGCACATGAGGAGTTTGGATTCAATGTCTCATAGTGGCGATCATGGGCTCAATTCTCACCCTTCAGTAAAGAAGATTGTAACTCATATTGAACACTAAGCAGCAATCTATACCTGCTCATGGATGCATGAAAAGAGAAGATTCATGAAAATGATACCAAAATCTCTTAGACATGTTTTCTTTAGAGCAAGCCCATAATATTCCCAAGCAAACCAAGTGAAAGTCTCATAATTCAATTGGGTTAATATAATAAACAGGTAAGACTAACATAATTGAATCAATTTCCTCTGTTTTGTGCTAGATTTACAGATCAAGTCTCACTTTAGCAAATAAGATTGTGCTTTAGATTCAAAGAGTATTGAAATATTCTAGCAATAAAAAAAGGTGGATTGAAGCATTCTCCAGCAATAACCAAGAAGAACCAATACTAAGTTCTTTCTTAAATTTGAAATGACTCAAAAACATATTACTATCAAAATTCTCTAAAAATAACAGAGTTTGCAAGGTAGCTGTTAGAACCAAAATATGTGAAAGGCTTACCATAACAATCACAATGATACAGCAATCCAACATCCAATATCTGTTTTTGCAGAACTTTAAAGGCTGAAAAAAATATAATACTAGTAATATTCACTGGGGATTCTCAAAACGATTGTAAATACCCAATTCACAGCTGAAATTTCTGGGCTACAAACTGAGTTAAAGTATACTAGTCTACGTATTCATAGACATGTCTTGCAGGGGCGGCTCCACAAGGTGTCAAAGGGGTTCAGTTAAACCCGCTTCGTCGAAAAATTATACAACGTATATTGATATATTACGTTTAACAGAGGAAAATTACTACTAAAAAAAACGTTTGAACCTGCTTTAACACAAACATGCTCTCAATGGAGGTGGTTGAGTGGGTTCAAAGTGTGAGAGAGGTGCTAGGATCGAATCCAATTTGGGGAATTTTCCAATTTATTTTTTAATCCATACTTGAATGGAGTGTGTGCAACTGAAGGCCAAGACCATCTTTGTTTCAAATTAAACATCATCCTTCAAATTTATTACTCTCGTATTCTCTCCTTTGTCATTTTACTATTTCTTTGACTTCTATTTCTCTTCTTTTTTCTCTGCAAATAGCTTCTTATTAGTAACAAGGAAAAACTCTAGATTTATTTAAATATCTTGGAGTTAATAAATATTTATTAAATTAAATTTTTTGAAGTAAAATTTGTTAAATTAAATAGATAAATTTCTTAGAATAGAGATAAAAAAAAATTTTAACCTTCATAAAATATTTTCAGTTTTGTTAAAATTAAAGAGTACCAAGAACAAAAAAGATAATAAAATGATCAAACCCTACTTGTCATACCCGACACCAAATCACCACTTATGTTATTAGACACTTTCGTCTTTGACTGAACACGCTTGCGCAAAATCCTAGGTCCGCCACTAATGTCTTGGGGAATTTTCCAATTTGGTTTTTAATCCATACTTGAATGGAGTGTGTGCAAATGAAGGCCAAGACCATCTTTGTTTTAAATTAAACATCATCCTTCAAATTTATTACTCTCGTGTTCTCTCCTTTGTCATTTTACTATTTCGTTAACTTCTATTTCTCTGCAAATAGCTTCTTATTAGTAACAAGGAAAACTCTAGATTTATTTAAATATCTTGGAGTTCATAAATATTTGTTAAATTAAATTTTTTGAAGAAAAATTTGTTAAATTAAATAGATAAATTTCTTAGAATAGAAATAAAAAATAATTTAAACCTTCATAAAATATTTTCAGTTTTGTTAAAATTAAAGAGTACAAAGAGCAAAAAAGATAATAAAATGATCAAACCCTACTTGTCATACCCGACACCAAGTCATCACTTATGCTATTAGACACCTTCGTCTTTGACCGAACCCGCTTGCGCAAAATCTTGGGTCTACCATTGACGTCTTGGGGAATTTCCCAATTTATTTTTTAATCCATACTTGAATAGAGTGTGTGCAACTGAAGGCCAAGACCATCTTTGTTTCAAATTAAACATCATCCTTCAAATTTATTACTCTCGTGTTCTCTTCTTTGTCATTTTACTATTTCGTTGACTTCTATTTCTCTTCTCTTTTCTCTGCAAATAGCTTCTTATTAGTAACAAGGAAAACTCTAGATTTATTTAAATATCTTGGAGTTAATAAATTTTTTTAAAACTCTATTCTAAGAAATTTATCTATTTAATTTAACAAATTTTACTTCAAAAAATTTAATTTAACAAATATTTATTAACTCCAAGATATTTAAATAAATCTAGAGTTTTCCTTGTTACTAATAAGAAGCTATTTGCAGAGAAAAGAGAAGAGAAATAGAAGTCAACGAAATAGTAAAATGACAAAGGAGAGAACATGAGAGTAATAAATTTGAAGGATGATGTTTAATTTGAAACAAAGATGGTCTTGGCCTTCAGTTGCACACACTCTATTCAAGTATGGATTAAAAAACAAATTGAAAAATTCCCCAAGACGTCAGTGGTAGACCCAAAATTTTGCGCAAGCGGGTTCGGTCAAAGACGAAGGTGTCTAATAGCATAAGTGATGACTTGGTGTCGAGTATGACAAGTAGGGTTTGATCATTTTATTATCTTTTTTGCTCTTTGTACTCTTTAATTTTAACAAAACTGAAAATATTTTATGAAGGTTTAAATTATTTTTTATTTCTATTCTAAGAAATTTATCTATTTAATTTAACAAATTTTACTTCAAAAAATTTAATTTAACAAATATTTATTAACTCCAAGATATTTAAATAAATCTAGAGTTTTCCTTGTTACTGATAAGAAGCGAAAAGAGAAGAGAAATAGAAGTCAACGAAATAGTAAAATGACAAAGGAGAGAACATGAGAGTAATAAATTTGAAGGATGATATTTAATTTGAAACAAAGATGGTCTTGGCCTTTAGTTGCACACACTCTATTCAAGTATGGATTAAAAAACAAATTGGGAAATTCCCCAAGACGTCAGTGGTAGACCCAAGATTTTGCGCAAGCGGGTTCGGTCAAAGATGAAGGTGTCTAATAGCATAAGTGATGACTTGGTGTCGGGTATGACAAGTAGGGTTTGATCATTTTATTATCTTTTTTGCTCTTTGTACTCTTTAATTTTAACAAAACTTAAAATATTTTATGAAGGTTTAAATAATTTTTTATTTCTATTCTAAGAAATTTATCTATTTAATTTAACAAATTTTACTTCAAAAAATTTAATTTAACAAATATTTATGAACTCCAAGATATTTAAATAAATCTAGAGTTTTCCTTGTTACTAATAAGAAGCTATTTGCAGAGAAAAGAGAAGAGAAATAGAAGTCAACGAAATAGTAAAATGACAAAGGAGAGAACATGAGAGTAATAAATTTGAAGGATGATGTTTAATTTGAAACAAAGATGGTCTTGGCCTTCAATTGCACACACTCCATTCAAGTATGGATTAAAAAACAAATTGAAAAATTCCCCAAGACATCAGTGGCGGACCTAGGATTTTGCGCAAGCGGGTTCAGTCAAAGACGAAGGTGTCTAATAGCATAAGTGGTGACTTGGTGTCGGGTATGACAAGTAGGGTTTGATCATTTTATTATCTTTTTTGCTCTTGGTACTCTTTAATTTTAACAAAACTGAAAATATTTTATGAAGGTTAAAAAAAATTTTTATCTCTATTCTAAGAAATTTATCTATTTAATTTAACAAATTTTTCTTCAAAAAATTTAATTTAACAAATATTTATTAACTCCAAGATATTTAAATAAATTTAGAGTTTTTCCTTGTTACTAATAAGAAGCTATTTGCAGAGAAAAGAGAAGAGAAATAGAAGTCAACGAAATAGTAAAATGACAAAGGAGAGAACACGAGAGTAATAAATTTGAAGGATGATGTTTAATTTGAAACAAAGATGGTCTTGGCCTTCAGTTGCACACACTCCATTCAAGTATGGATTAAAAAATAAATTGGAAAATTCCCCAAGACACCAGTGGCGGACCTAGGATTTTGCGCAAGCGGGTTCGGTCAAAGACGAAAGTGTCTAATAGCATAAGTCATGACTTGGTGTCGGATATGACAAGTAGGGTTTGATCATTTTATTATCTTTTTTGCTCTTGGTACTCCATAATTTTAACAAAACTGAAAATATTTTATGAAGGTTTAAATTATTTTTTATTTCTATTCTAAGAAATTTATCTATTTAATTTAACAAATTTACTTCAAAAAATTTAATTTAATAAATATTTATTAACTCCAAGATATTTAAATAAATCTAGAGTTTTCCTTGTTACTAATAAGAAGCTATTTGCAGAGAAAAGAGAAGAGAAATAGAAGTCAACGAAATAGTAAAATGACAAAGGAGAGAACACGAGAGTAATAAATTTGAAGGATGATGTTTAATTTGAAACAAAGATGGTCTTGGCCTTCAGTTGAACACACTCTATTCAAGTATGGATTAAAAAACAAATTCGGAAATTCCCCAAGACGTCAGTGGTAGACCCAAGATTTTGCGCAAGCGGGTTCGGTCAAAGACGAAGGTGTCTAATAGCATAAGTGATGACTTGGTGTCGGGTATGACAAGTAGGGTTTGATCATTTTATTATCTTTTTTGCTCTTAGTACTCTTTAATTTTAACAAAACTTAAAATATTTTATGAAGGTTTAAATTATTTTTTATCTCTATTCTAAGAAATTTATCTATTTAATTTAACAAATTTTACTTCAAAAAATTTAATTTAACAAATATTTATGAACTCCAAGATATTTAAATAAATCTAGAGTTTTCCTTGTTACTAATAAGAAGCTATTTGCTGAGAAAAGAGAAGAGAAATAGAAATCAACGAAATTGTAAAATGACAAAGGAGAGAACATGAGAGTAATAAATTTGAAGGATGATGTTTAATTTGAAACAAAGATGGTCTTGGCCTTCAGTTGCACACACTCCATTCAAGTATGGATTAAAAAACAAATTGGAAAATTCCCCAAGACATCAGTGGCGAACCTAGGATTTTGCGCAAGCGGGTTCAGTCAAAGGTGAAGGTGTCTAATAGCATAAGTGGTGACTTGGTGTCGGGTATGACAAGTAGGGTTTGATCATTTTATTATCTTTTTTGCTCTTGGTACTCTTTAATTTTAACAAAACTGAAAATATTTTATGAAGGTTAAAAAAAAATATTTAAATAAATCTAGAGTTTTCCTTGTGACTAATAAGAAGCTATTTGCAGAGAAAAGAGAAGAGAAATAGAAGTCAACGAAATAGTAAAATGACAAAGGAGAGAACATGAGAGTAATAAATTTGAAGGATGATGTTTAATTTGAAGCCTGACTGCTACTTAGCTTCAGCCCTTAGACAATAAATAGCACAATCGTGCTAAAGCGATGACAATCACACGAAACAAGCAAGAAAGCTTTGAAATAAAGAGACTCAAATTTGGGAGACAAGTGCCAAATTTCTGTTGTGTTATTCAATATCTGATGCCTTACAAAGAATGAATACAAAACCTATTTATAGAACTAAAATGGCTATACAAAGGGGGTTGTTGGCAGGGCTGGTAAGGCTGTTACAGCAGCCTGGTGCATTCCAGCCTGGAAAGCTGCATGGATTCCTGCATGAAAAGCTGCCTGGATTTCAGCAAGAAAAGCTGCCTGGATTCCTGCATGAAAAGCTGGAAAGGCAGACTTTGTGGAATATAATGTCAACCATGGCCCACTGATGGCAGTCCGAGAGTTGAGCTCGGACAAGGCTCGCTATCGCTGGTTTTGCCAAAAATTAATAGGTGCGATGGCGGGGCGGTGCACGCTCCCCCACTTGAAATGGCGACGACCCCGGTGCCACACAACTGAAGATAATTGTGGACTTGTTCCCTGAATTGCCACAAATCTTCAAACTTCTCCCATGATGCCTCCTCTAACGAAGTTCCTTTCCAATGAACAAGGAACTGTGCGCTTGAATTGCCCCATCCTTTTCCACGGACCAACTGATGGTCTATGATGGCTTCCAATTGCTTGTCTATTGCTGGCGGAGTAGCAAAAATTTGGCTTCGGCTGGACTGCGCCCGATCCTTGTCTTCCATGTCTTCGAAATATGGTTTCAATTGGCTAGCATGGAAGACTGGATAGATTTTCAGATGACGCGGCATGTCCAGTCGATATGATATTATCCCCACTTTAGCAACAATTTCGAATGGGCCCTCATATCGGCGAATCAGACTATAATGTACGCCTCGCAGTGATTTGAACTGCCGTGGATTTAATTTCACCATGACCCTGTCTCCAATCCTGTAGTTGACTGGACGACGCTTCCTATCCGCAAATTTCTTCATTTTGCGGGCTGCCTTGTCAAGATATGGCCTGGCTAGATCGGCTTGTTCCTCCCAAAACTTGGCCATGTGAAAAGCCCCCGGATTCTTCAATCCGACGTTGGCGGGCAATGATTGAGGAGTGTTAGGTTGTTGCCCAGTTGCAAGCTCAAAGGGACTCTTCCCAGTCGCCTCGCTGCGTTGCAAATTGTAAGAGAATTGAGCTATGTCCAGTAGCTTAGCCCAATCTCTTTGATTGGCGCTGACATAATGCCTCAGATAGAATTCAAGCAAGGCATTAATCCCATCCGTTTGTGGATGAAAACTTGTTGAGAAGTGCAGTTGAGTTCCCAACAAGCTGAACAATTCTTTCCAGAATGCGCCGGTAAAATGAGGGTCTCGATCGCTTATAATGTGCTTAGGCACGCCCCAATATTTCACGATGTCCCTCAAGAATATACGTGCTGCCTCTTTAGCTTTGTAACCGGCAGTGGTGGCCGAAAATGTTGCATACTTGGTGAATCTATCGACAACCACCATAATGGTGCCGAATCCCTCCGAATTTGGCAAACACATGATGAAGTCCATGGTTATGTTGTCCCATGGCTTCGCCGCAACTGGTAGCGGCTCAAGTAATCCCCCAGGAATCTTGGATTCCACCTTGTCTTGCTGACAAACTAGACAAGTGCGTACATATACCTCGATGTCGTCCCGCATCCGAGGCCAATAATAAGAAGACTCAATCAGGGCCATTGTGCGTTTTTGCCCTGGATGACCTGCCCAGGCAGAGTCATGACCTTCTTTCAGAAGAGTACGCCGGAGATTTGCCCATTTGGGCACGTAAACTCTTTTGCTAGTGGTGTACAAGAGACCATCTTCTACCCAAAATCGCTGAGTTTTGCCTTGACTGGCCAAGGCAATAAGCTGTTTTGCCACGGGATCATGTTGCATACCTTCTTTGATGGTCTTGATGATGCCACTGCTTGCTGAGCTAACCATGTTTGCCAATATTGTCTTGCGACTCAAAGCATCGGCAACTACGTTAGCTTTCCCCGGTTTATATTCCAGGGTGTAGTCGAATTCGGCCAAGAAATCTTGCCAACGGGCCTGCTTGGCAGATAGCTTCTTCTGTGTTTGGAAGTAGCTTGTTGCAACGTTGTCAGTCTTGATAACAAAATGTGCCCCCAACAAGTAATGACGCCAAGTCCTTAGGCAGTGGACTGCAACAGTCATTTCTTTCTCTTGGACCGTGTAACGCCTTTCAGCATCGTTCAGCTTTCAACTCTCAAAGGCTATAGGATGGCCTTCTTGCATCCGTACGCCTCCCATAGCAAAGTCAGACGCATCAGTTTGGACTTCAAATACTTTCGAGAAATCAGGCAGGGCCAATACGGGTTCCTTGGTGATTGCTGCCTTAAGTTTCTCGAATGCCTTCTGGCAAATGTCGCTCCATTCCCACTCTCTGTCCTTCTTCAGCAAGTCAGTGAGGGGAGATGCAATAGCCGAGTAACCGAATATGAATCTCCGATAATAGTTGGATAAGCCGAGAAAGGACCGAAGTTCCGGTACCTTTGTTGGAGCTTCCCAGTCATGGATAGCTTCCACCTTGTCCCTATCCATCCGAATTTCCCCATGGCTGATTGTATGCCCGAGGAACTGTACTATGGGCTGTGCGAAGCTGTATTTCTCACGTTTGACGCACAGATCATTTTCCCTTAGTACCTTGAATACCTTGCGAAGGTGTTCCGCATGGTCTTCCATATCGTTGCTGTAAACCATGCCGATTGGATACTTGACGCACCTGTCATAGGGGCATCATGTGTCGACTTGTGAGCATGGCTTTGGTTCAGCCATGCAAGCAAGGGTCCGTTGGCCTTAAGGTGCAGGTGTGGGCGACACTGCACTACTTCGGAATGGAAGCGTGCTGCAAGAGGGCTATGTATGGGCATGGCACGAAAGAGGCGCATGACAATGGCCAAGGGCTAAAGGTTGCCTTACTCGGGCGAGGCACGAGCTAGTCGCGGATGCACTAGGCGAGTGTCAAGCTTGAGGATTGGGCTGTGCATGCGGGAGCGATGCTCAGTCTTGGGCTAAGGACAAGGCATGTCCTAAGCCAGTCCCCAGGGCGCGCATGGATTGTGATCCTAAGATGGAGCGCCATGACATGTCTAGGGCCAAGGGCCTAGGCATCTTACGGGCGGCACAAGTTGGGGCGAGCCCCACCGACAGGCACAGGATCGTGCTTGGGAAATCCTGGGACAGGAAGAAAGGCTGGCCCGCAGCCAAAGGGGAGTCCGCGGGCGCCGCACGGGCGAGCAAGTGCCGCTACCCCAGGGCGCGCATGGATTGTGATCCTAAGATGCAGCGCCTCGACATGTCTAGCGCCTTAGGGCCTAGGCATCTTACGGGCGGCACAAGTTGGGGCGAGCCTGCGGGTGAGCCCCACCGACAGGCACAGGATCGTGCTTGGGAAATCCTGGGACAGGAAGACAGGCTGGCCCGCAGCCGAAGGGGAGTCCGCGGGCGCCGCACGGGCGAGCAGGTGCCGCTACCCAATGACTTTGGGAATGTAGTACTCACCAAAGGTCGTCCCAAGTGCTGGCCGAATGCCAAGTGGGACGACAGTGCTAAGATGTATCCTCCACATTGAGTGTGGGAGGATCCCGCCTATGCAAGAGGCATAAGGGCGAAGTCGTGGGTCTGGAAGCGAACACATCTTCAAGGTAGTGAAGGCAAAGAGAGCTACGGGAGCGGAATGCTACGTGAGCTATGCCAGAGGCATTTGAAGGTCATATGAGCGAGTGAGCTACTAGGGCCGCGCCAAAGAGGGCGTCTTAATGCTACGGGAGCGAAAGGCTACGGGAGCCATGCCAAAGGCATCTTAGGGCTACGTGAGCGAAAGGCTATGGGAGCCATGCCAAAGAGGGCATCTTGAGGCTACGGAAGCGGAAGGCTACGGGAGCGACGTCAAAAGAGCACATGACGTGCTAACCTGTGAAGGAAAGCTTTAGACGGACATGAAGGCCATGAGGGTCATGGTGTGATTTGACTAGTGTGGGTCAATCACAAAGTTAGACACCAGAGGGTGCAAGTGCGGAGGCACTTTCCAAGTGAACACCGAATGGAGGTGAAGTGCAGAGGCACGCTTGGAAGATACTTGGGGGAGAAGTGCATGGGGCACGACTCCTTTTGAGAAAGGACTTCGAGGAAGTCCAACCCACAGGACCAAGGGAGCTTGAATGGGCATACCTGAGGGGGCAGACTCCGGGATGTCTTAAGCCATGATGTGTCATCGGGGCGATGAAATTATGAGTGTGGGAGGATGTTACAACCCGCACTTTGGGGTTGTAATTTCGGCCAAGAACTAGTGAGAAAAGGTCCTTCTGATGGTCTGAAGTAGAGCAGTCTACTCGGAAAACTTGGGCTTTTTAATTTTAAGCATATATAAGGGGGGCATAGGTGATAAAAGCTCCGACCTGCCTTCCCCATACGCGCTGCCACCGAGCCGTATAGAACGAGCTGCCTTGGGGGCGAACCCCAAGGGCCTGCCTAGATGACTCAAGGGAATGTCAAAGGTATCCATACGAGTTTGGGAACTCATATGGGCTGCGCAACGCCTTAGGGCCTGCGTTGGGCATCAAAAGGGCAGTGGAGGTAAAAAAGATTTTTAACCTTCATAAAATATTTTCAGTTTTGTTAAAATTAAAGAGTACCAAGAGCAAAAAAGATAATAAAATGATCAAACCCTACTTGTCATACCCGACACCAAGTCACCACTTATGCTATTAGACACCTTCGTCTTTGACTGAACCCGCTTGCGCAAAATCCTAGGTCCGCCACTGATGTCTTGGGGAATTTCCCAATTTATTTTTTAATCCATACTTGAATGGAGTGTGTGCAACTGAAGGCCAAGACCATCTTTGTTTCAAATTAAACATCATCCTTCAAATTTATTACTCTCATGTTCTCTCCTTTGTCATTTTACTATTTCGTTGACTTCTATTTCTCTTCTCTTTTCTCTGCAAATAGCTTCTTATTAGTAACAAGGAAAACTCTAGATTTATTTAAATATCTTGGAGTTAATAAATATTTGTTAAATTAAATTTTTTGAAGTAAAGTTTGTTAAATTAAATAGATAAATTTCTTAGAATAGAGATAAAAAAAAAATTAACCTTCATAAAATATTTTTAATTTTGTTAAAATTAAAGAGTACCAAGAGCAAAAAAGATAATAAAATGATCAAACCCTACATGTCATACCCGACACCAAGTCACCACTTATGCTATTAGACACCTTCGTTTTTTGACTGAACCCGCTTGCGTAAAATCCTGGATCCGCCACTGATGTCTTGAAAAAAATTTCAATTTATTTTTTAATCCATACTTGAATGGAGTGTGTGCAAATGAAGGCCAAGACCATCTTTGTTTCAAATTAAACATTATCCTTCAAATTTATTACTCTCGTGTTCTCTCCTTTGTCATTTTATTATTTCGTTGACTTCTATTTCTCTTCTCTTTTCTCTGCAAATAGCTTCTTATTAGTAACAAGGAAAACTCTAGATTTATTTAAATATCTTGGAGTTAATAAATATTTGTTAAATTAAATTTTTTGAAGTAAAATTTTTTAAATTAAATAGATAAATTTCATAGAATAGAAATAAAAAATAATTTAAACCTTCATAAAATATTTTCAGTTTTGTTAAAATTAAAGAGTACCAAGAGCAAAAAAGATAATAAAATGATCAAACCCTACTTGTCATACCCGACACCAAGTCATCACTTATGCTATTAGACACTTTCGTCTTTAACCGAACCTGCTTGCGCAAAATCTTGGGTCTACCATTGACGTCTTGGGGAATTTCCCAATTTATTTTTTAATCCATACTTGAATAGAGTGTGTGCAACTGAAGGCCAAGACCATCTTTGTTTCAAATTAAACATCATCCTTCAAATTTATTACTCTCATGTTCTCTCCTTTGTCATTTTACTATTTCGTTGACTTCTATTTCTCCTCTTTTCTCTGCAAATAGCTTCTTATTAGTAACAAGGAAAACTCTAGATTTATTTAAATATCTTGAAGTTAATAAATATTTGTTAAATTAAATTTTTTGAAGTAAAATTTGTTAAATTAAATAGATAAATTTCTTAGAATAGAAATAAAAAATAATTTAAACCTTCATAAAATATTTTCAGTTTTGTTAAAATTAAAGAGTACCAAGAGCAAAAAAGATAATAAAATGATCAAACCCTACTTATCATACGCGACACCAAGTCATCACTTATGCTATTAGACACCTTCGTCTTTGACCGAACCCGCTTGCGCAAAATCTTGGGTCTACCACTGACGTCTTGGGGAATTTTCCAATGTGTTTTTTAATCCATACTTGAATAGAGTGTGTGCAACTGAAGGCCAAGGCCATCTTTGTTTCAAATTAAACATCATCCTTCAAATTTATTACTCTCATGTTCTCTCCTTTGTCATTTTACTATTTCGTTGACTTCAATTTCTCTTCTCTTTTCTCTGCAAATAGATTCTTATTAGTAACAAGGAAAACTCTAGATTTATTTAAATATCTTGGAGTTAATAAATATTTGTTAAATTAAATTTTTTGAAGTAAAATTTGTTAAATTAAATAGATAAATTTCTTAGAATAGAGATAAAAAAAAAAAATTTAACCTTCATAAAATATTTTCGGTTTTGTTAAAATTAAAGAGTACCAAGAGCGAAAAAGATAATAAAATGATCAAACCCTACATGTCATACCCGACACCAAGTCACCACTTATGTTATTAGACACCTTCGTTTTTTTACTGAACCCGCTTGCGCAAAATTCTGGGTCCGCCACTGATGTCTTGGGGAATTTCTCAATTTATTTTTTAATCCATACTTGAATGGAGTGTGTGCAACTGAATGCCAAGACTATCTTTGTTTCAAATTAAACATCTTCCTTCAAATTTATTACTCTCATATTCTCTCCTTTGTCATTTTACTATTTCGTTGACTTCTATTTCTCTTCTCTTTTCTCTGCAAATAGCTTCTTATTAGTAACAAGGAAAATTCTAGATTTATTTAAATATCTTGGAGTTAATAAATATTTGTTAAATTAAATTTTTTGAAGTAAAAATTGTTAAATTAAATAGATGAATTTCTTAGAATAGAGATAAAAAAAAATTTAACCTTCATAAAATATTTTCAGTTTTGTTAAAATTAAAGAGTACCAAGAGCAAAAAAATAATAAAATGATCAAACCTTACTTGTCATACCCGATACCAAGTCACCACTTATGTTATTAGACACCTTTATTTTTTGACTGAACCCGCTTCCGCAAAATCCTGGGTCCGCCACTGATGTCTTGGGAAATTTCCCAATTTGTTTTTTAATCCATAATTGAATGGAGTGTGTGCAACTGAATGCCAAGACTATCTTTGTTTCAAATTAAACATCTTCCTTCAAATTTATTACTCTCATATTCTCTACTTTGTCATTTTACTATTTCGTTGACTTCTATTTCTCTTCTCTTTTCTCTGCAAATAGCTTCTTATTAGTAACAAGGAAAACTCTAGATTTATTTAAATATCTTGGAGTTAATAAATATTTGTTAAATTAAATTTTTTGAAGTAAAATTTGTTAAATTAAATAGATGAATTTCTTAGAATAGAGATAAAAAAAAATTTAACCTTCATAAAATATTTTCAGTTTTGTTAAAATTAAAGAGTACCAAGAGCAAAAAAATAATAAAATGATCAAACCTTACTTGTCATACCCGACACCAAGTCACCACTTATGCTATTAGACAGTTTCGTCGTTGACTGAACCCGCTTGCGTAAAATACTGGGTCCGCCACTGATGTCTTGTATTCTAGAAATAATGCTTTGAATTTCATATAGATACAATCACTAATCTAAAAGGTAAAAGTAACTTGATGATAGAGCGGAGTGCTCAATTTCAGAATAAAAAACCTAATCCCTTTCTGTTGGTAATAAATTTATACAAATAAATTACTGCAATAATACCAAATTTATTTAACTTGAACTAAAGAATAAGGCCAGATTTCTCGATTAAGAGCCAGAAAGTGCAAAGAGAGCAAAAGAATTCTTATTACCTTTGTATTTGGGTCTCCGAATTGTTTCTCCTTAGTTTGTAAATGATTATGGAGAGGATTGAGGGTTTTTCAGGGTTTTCGCTTCTCGTGAGATTGGGTAAAATACGGTGACAAAGACAAAATCGGTTACTAACAGTAACGGATGTTGAAATAAACTAACGGCAATTCAAGTAAATTGTTAAATAATTTGTTTAAGAAATATTTTTGAGGAAATAAATATGATTTTTCAGGCGCAAGTTTTTAATAAATTTTATCAAGTCAAGTTCACGTCCAAACACAACTTAACTTGTAAATGATTTTTTTTTTACTTATATTTCAGCTTTAAATAATTTTTTCTTCAAACCTCAATCAGATATTATTTGAATGCTTACTAAATTTTAAACTGAACCCTAGCAGATATTATAAAATAACTTGTGTTAGACTTTTTTATTTTGAGGAAAATGAGGTATATAATAAATGTTGCTAAGATCCAACATTAAGCTATAGCAATATTATTCTCTTAATTTATTTATAAAAGAATGATAATGATGCAGTAAGAGAGTCAAACTTTCTAGTTTTTATTTTATTTTCATTATGACAATAATTCATTTTCAATAATACAATAATACAATTCTAACCCTTTAAATCCCAAACGCTTACCTAAGTATTATTTCATCATTTTATCTTCTTAATATTACTCCCCAATATTTGTTTAAGGCATCAGTTTTTTTTTAAAAAAATGAAATCATCTTCTTCCTCAAGCTAAAGCCTAGAGTTTAATATTTTTATTGCTTATATATTTTTCTTTTTAATAACTCTATTAGTGCCCTCTGAATCCCAATTAAATCCTTCTTTTTCTCTTAAATCTTCTGCAAAATTCCCTAAGCTTTTGCTCCATTTTTATAAATTTATTAGCATAATGTAAATGCCTTTCTTCTATTTGATTAGGGAATTTTTCACCAATATCACTGTAAACAAACTTATAGCTCCAACAATATTACACTAAATTTGCACTAATTAATACTTGATTTTAAACTATTGAAATCAATCATTTTAGATTTTTTTTTATGTCACTATTATGTGCCTAGCTCATTTTACCTGTATATAAATTGTTGAATAAATTTATTTACTTCTTTTGGAATAAATATCTTGTGTTGCTTCTACAGTATTAGGTTTGCATGTTGTTGTTTTTTTAAAATTATATTTTCTCTAATCTATTATATAAAAAAAACGTTTCTACTTCACTAGATATCTTATATTACTTGCAGTGTATTAGGTGTCTTGTTTCATTTTTGATAAATTTTGTATGATTTATTGTAAAAATAAAAAATAAAAATTGCACTTCAATCGAAATTGACCTTAAACTGTCTGATAATGTTTTTGGACAACAAAAAATTAGTTCAACATTTTCGTCCATTGAAACTTTGCAAAATAACTACAAGCAATATAAAATCTAAATTATAGCTGCGAAAAGAGAGCCAAAAAAATGCTATGTATTCCCTCCGTTCATTTTTACTTGTCCATTATTGACTTTGCACACCCTTAAGAAATAGTAATAAATAAACTGCATAATTTACTATGATACTCATATTAATTAGTGTATAGTTTTAATATATTTGAAAAATTATTTGGAATGAGTAATTAATGATAAAAGTAAAACAGAAAAAATAAATTTTTTTTTTTTCAAAAAGTAATAAATAAAAATTTATTTTTAGAATACTTGACAATTAAAAGTAAACCGAGAAAATATTATTTAGCATGATTGAACAGCGAGTTCTCCACACAAAATTAAGATAATCTAAAGTGATAATTCAGGGGTATAAAATACTGCTATGTGTGACATTGGAACATTCAAAAGAGGGCCCCACATGAACAAGAAGTGTCAGTTCCAAATACAACTGCTATGAACGCGTAGAATGGGGCCCGTATACTTTCAGCAAACTCATCCAATGTGTCCAAGTGATAATGCTATAAAGTACAATATCTTAAAGTATATAAACACTGAAATTCCGAAAGTGCCCCTCGTCAACAAGCAAGCATGTTGAGGTTGCCTGCTAACTCTCTCTTATAGAATAGTAGAATTTACTAGTCTAGTTCTTTATTTTTGTAGTTAAATTCCAATACCTTAATTATAAAAGTCGTTTAACTCCGACTAATATTGTGACACTTAAATCAAAAGTCACAAACTTTTATGACATTTTTTATTAGGGAAACTTACGCAAATGTCCCAAATAAGTCTCAACTTACCAACTTCTAATCATTAGTCATAGACTTATCAAAACTAGCCAAACACATATAAAAATTGAAAAACCAAATAAATAAGGTTCTTTCGCTCAAAGAACCACATGCAAAAATCAACTTCCATATTTTTAAGCGTGATTAGCAACATTAGGTGCAAGACGGAAAGGAAATTTCATGGATGAGGTAGCAAATAAGGTGATAAAATTAAAAAAAATACAATATTCCAAAAATCTAAGCAAAAAAGGATTTTTTTCAATGGATATAGTTGAAATTCATTGAAAACATATAGATAAGTCAATATACAAAATTTGAGAAAGATTGAAGGTGATTTGGACTGGTTTTGTATCAAAATTCGTAATTAAATCGAGTTCAAAAAATTCTTCTGCGACACATGTATTAAACATGTATCACGCATGTATCTCACACACATGTATACATGGATATACATGTGATACACAATTGATATAAATATAATACATATGTGATACACAGTGTGATACATATATCATTTTTTTCATGTTCAGTTTTTACTTCGAATTTTCAATTCAAACCACCTCAAAACTTCACCAAATCATCCCAAAACTGAGATTCAAGCTCCTTAAGATGTACCCAATCTATTCTAATAACACTCACTCAAAAGAAAACAAAAATAAATAGCTAATTAGCTAATATTAGTAATATTTGGCTAATATTAATAATATTTTATGAATTGGCCAAATTTTATAATGAGCTACTTATAAATAGACATAGCTGGTAATTCCCTTTTTTATTAATCGTCTCATTTTTACGACATTTGTTTGAAAATGTCAAGAAACTTAATATTCAGCGCCATTTGTTACAAGAGTCGACAAATAAGTGTCGGCGTAGATCTGATTTGTTATAGTGATAAAGTATTTGACAATATTCATAACACTAGTACTCGTGCCATATCAAATTAAGAAAGCATTGTGAAAATAATTCATAATCATCGGTAGGCTCTCCTTATGCAAAAGGAGAACCTCCTCCTTATCATGAGGAGATTTCTTTCGCTTTCGGTCAAAGTATTGAAAGCATATTCATTTCTAAATCATCACACGCATATTGATCTTGACATTTCAGTTCATTATTTTGCATTAGATCCATTTTTATGGAAACTATGTTTATATTTTTTTTGTTGCAAAATGTTTGGTCAATCAAAAAAGTATTTGGGTGAATTTAAAATGATAGATCTCGATCATATCTATATTCGTTCTAGTGAGTCGGATATAAAAATATTTATGGTTCGATTTAATTCGATTTTTTATTAAAAGAAAATCAAATCAATTAAGTCGATTTTTGTATATATATATATATATTTTTTAACCTAATCAAACATAATACTATAATTTATCGGTTTCGATTTCATGGTGATTTTTAGGTGTCTATGTACTAATATTTTTTAATAACAAAATCAAAAGATTTTTGCGTGTCAAAAGCTTAAATTTTTCTATATCCGAGTGGGACGAAGAAGAAAAATAAGATTAATGAAACATCAATAAAAACAACTACAGATAAAGTCGGAAATCGAATAGAGAAAAAGGACAAAACAAGTTGGAAAAGATATTAATCACGATGTTATAAATTGAAATATCAAACTACTTTAAAAGTAACAATCAAGAAAAAATACATATAGTTGCAAAAGCATAAAAAGAACGACAAACTCAGTCATAGAATTCTTCTTCAATGCATTACTAAAAGTCGCAAAAACGCAGTTCCAATTGTCTTGTCAGTTTCATGTACCGTATTTTTTCTAACCAAATCAAGAAATTGGAGATGAAAATCAATACATGCATGCTATATATGGATCGGGTTGGTTCGATTTTTATCAAAAGCAAACCAAACCAACTATATCGGTTTGGATTGGTTCGATTTCATCGGATTTTTCGAATTTTTTGTTACATGAATATTATTTCAATCTTACTTTGTGTTATAGATGAAGTTTTGATAAGTTAATACATGTTTAGTAACAATTGAAAAAATTGACAAACATGTGATCTATTAAAATATTCTTATGGGAGAATTATTTTTAGTAACACATGATATTTATTTTTTTAGTCATCTAACAATAATTTTTCGTTGATGTACGCTTTCAAGGTTTACCGAATTTAATAATTAAACATATAAATCAATATGATTCCTAAATAGTGATATGTTATATTTAATTTTAAGTTATCGAAATACCATTTCAAATTCGAAAAAGATATAAGAAATCTTGACATATGAATATGGAAAAACAAAGAGATGATTGACGCATTTCAATAACACTTGATAAGAAAGTGATACAACCCATTATTTAAAGTAAATAAAAATGAATGCACTTTATAGTTCTATTAAATATTACATTCCACAAGAAGATCCCAAATATTTCAGGATAATTTTAAAAAAAAATTCTATAAAAATTCTTAAAAGTATATATAAATATTTTATAGTTATATGTCGGTTTGGTTCGATTTTTTTACTCAGTACCAAAATCAAATCAAAACAAATCTAATCGGGATTTTTAATCAGTTTGGTTTGACTTTTCGGTTTAGTACAGTTTTCCGGTTCGGTTTGAACACCCCTACTTGTATGTTATAGTGACTTCATTTATCTTGTATTCCTACTATTGTATGACCCAAAAAATAGATCTTAGTTTTTAAACAATTAAATTTATTAAAAAAATAGGGTTAATCACATTCAATATCAATATTCAATAGTTGATCTAGTACTTTCAGAGCGAATATTTAATACGTAACGCTAAATAAGACTATATCGGGGCACTGATGGAGCAATAAAGGTTTATAAATACAAAAGGTAGCAATAAATGATAACAAATGGCTTTTAAATAGTAAATGAGATAAAGATCACCCGACAAGAGTAAAATCTTCCGATATGCTTCCTGACAATGATGGATGATGATAAGTAATTGTATATTCCGATTCTTCTTGGATCGGGAGAGGTGGGTAAAGGAAAAGAAGGTAAAGTTAAGCTTTGTTTCTATTCAATAAAGTGAGAATCTTGCACAAAGAATGCTGATGATATTCTTTACAAAAGGTCTGAATCCCTTTTTTGGGTTACATCTCTTTCTATTTAAAAAAAAAACACATGTGCTTCAAAGCCCTCGATAGTACAACAAAAAGAAATATCTATTAGAATATTCTCTAGGGAATCTAAATCCTTGCCTTTTGTTGAATCATTTTGACGTCGACAATGACTTATTTCTCACATCTGACTTCGACCTTTTGAAGTTAGATTGACACATCACAACCTTTGAAGGCACTATTACCGTTGACCGGGTCAAATATATACAATGAAGTTTTCGCCCATACAACTACCTTTTTGCTTTATTCATCTGAACGATAAGAGTGCAAGTGATATAGATGTAATAACTCGACCGGTCGTTTTGAGCTCTATCACGTTGTTCGGTAGTTTGAGGCCTCGAGTAGCCTCACTTCAGGTATTATGACTTGTACGTGTGGTCGGAATTGAATTTCGGGAAGTTCAGAGTTGATTTGGAAAGAAAAATCTAATTTCGGAAGCTTTGAGTTGGAAGAATTGACTAAGGGATGACTTTTGAGTAAACGACCTCGGAATCGTGATTTAAAGATTCCGATAGGTTCGTATGATGATTTCAGACTTGGGCGTATGTCCGGGTTGAGTATTGGATCATCCTGGAGCATTTCGACATTTATTATGGAAGGTTGGTATTTTGAAAGTTTAAGAAATTCTTAAGTTTAACTTGAAGTGGATTTTAATGTTATCGATGTCCGTTTGGAATTTTGAGCCTTGGAAGAGCTTCACCATGTCAATTATGACTTGTGTGCAAAATTTGAGGTCAATCGGACTTGATTTGGTACATTTTGCCACAAGATATATAATTTGAAAAATTTAAAAATTTATAAGTTTGATTCGAGGCGCCATTCATGATTATGATGTTGTTCGATGTAATTTAAGGCTTCGACTAAGTTCGTATTGTATTTTGAGACGTGTTGGTATATTTGGTTAAGGTCCCGGATCCTCGGGTGAATTCCGGATGGTTAACGAATTGATTTTGGCCTTATGAAAAGGTTGTTGGCAGCATATCTGGTATAATCGCACCTGCGAGGTTTTGGCCGCAAGTACGGAGTCGCAGAAGCGACACTGTGGCCGCAGAAGCGACCTTTGGACTAGCTGGGATTGCCGCAGATGCGAATGTATTTCCGCATCTGTGAGCCCACAGATGCGAGAGGAGCTCCGCAGAAGCGAAAAATGAGAGGGGCAGTTGGGTCGCAGAAGCGGAGGGGTATCCGCATATGCGGGAGAGCAGAAGTGGAGGGGTATCCGCAAAAGCGGTCGCACATAAGCGAAATATTGTCTGCAGAAGTGGATTTCGCCTAGCTTGGAGGGAACCGCACCTGCGATGGATTTTCCACAGGTGCGGCTGGTGTCCGTAGGTGCGGAAAGTCGCTGGGAAGTAACGTTTTATAAAAACGGGACTTGGCCTATTTTTCACTTGGTTGTGACGATTTTGGAGAGCTTCAAGGGGAGATTTTCATCAAGCATCACAAGGTAAGTGATTCCCACCTATTACAAGTTAAATGCATGGTTTGTATAAGGATTTAAACATAGAAATTAGTAGAAATGTGTGATTTTTTTTGTAGATAACCTTAAATTTGGTATTTTTAGAATTTGACCACGAAATTGGACATGAAATTTGGAATAAGTTATATATTTTAGTTCGTGGTGTTATGGGTAAAGTTTATCTTCAAATATTTTCGAAATCCGGGTATGTGGGCCCGAGGGTTGATTTTACGAACCTTTCGAGCGGATTTGGGAATTGTTTACATTGATTAATTATGGGTATTACAGTATCTTTGATTGGTTTGCACATTGTTTGAATAATTTTGGATCGACGGACATCGATTTGAGGTATTGGAGTGGCGTTGGAGCCGGTTATGGAACTTTGGAGCGAGGTAAGTCTCATGTCTAACTCTATGAGGGAAAAACTACCCCTAGGTGATATTTATTGTTATGTGCAACTAGTTGTGGGTGCTACGTATGCACGAGTTGACGAGAGTCCGTACGTAGCTATAGCATGTTTATGTTTGGGTAGACCTAAGATCTTATCATGTAATATTTGAATTATTTGAACTCATGTTGCTGACATTAATTAATCGAAGTTATAAATAAAATTGATTTAGAAATAGTTATATGTATACTAGGCCAAGCCTTAACACTTTGAGTTGTGGGCGAGTTATTTGAGAAACGGTAAAGATTATATCCATTATATACTCACGTACAGTGTTGTAAACACGTGCCTCGTAATTCGGTAACTTCCTTTCTTTCTTGTGGATCAGGCCGAACGCCTCGGCAGTATATAAATGCATCTATGGTTCATGCCGTTCGACTCTCGGCAGTGTACACATTATTCCGGACCTGGCCGAACAACCTCGGCAGAATCGTGCGTTATATCGCTTGTAGACCGAACATTCACAAGTTAACTTCTCTACCGATGCCCGACATTTCAGTTATGTTACTCCGGGTTTATTTGATGATGACACTTGGCATTCCTGAGCTGATAAGGCAGAGTACAAGAATTAGAAATTCTTGCTTTAAAAGAAGTAATTAGAAGATTATGTAACTTACAGATTTACTCTATCACTGTCGTATGCTTTATATCTGCTCATGTTTTATTATATTATTTTTATTGGACCTTTAGTAAGTGTCGATATCGACCCCTCGTCACTACTTCTCCGGGGTTAGGCTAGATATTTACTGGGTACGCGTTGATTTACGTACTCATGCTACACTTTTATACTAAATGTGCAGGATCATGACAGGTTCACTATTGACCACCTTGGCGCGTAGGCGCACCTGTTGGGGAGACTTCATGTGAGCTGCATTCCAGTCTACGTATCGCAGTCCACCGAGCTTCCATTGTACTATTTATTTTATCATGTTGTATTACATTCGGGACAGATATTGTAATATTATTGTACTCTTTAGAAAATACACATGCATTTGTGACATCGGGTTTTGGGGGTTCCTACGGGTTGTTCACTACTGTAGTTCGTGTAAATTCCATTTCACACTATTTCATTAATAAAAATTATAATTTTAAGGTATTAGAACGAGTAATTAAATTGACTAATCCTTGTTGGCTTGTCTGACTACGGTGTTAGGCACCATCACGACCACTAGTGAATTTTGGGTCGTGACAATAGATATATAAACGTTCACGGCCAGTTGGAAAGGAAGTTTTTTGATCGGTGCCTTTCTTTTAAAATAACAGACTGCAAATTGCACTAAATTGCGGAGGTAAATAAATCCCCGCAATTTGATATAATTTGGAGGTTAGCACTAACCCGGTAATTAATTCTCTGTAATAGATAATTTTGTTGTAGTGATAATAAAAGAGAAAAATATTGCCTCATTAATTAATGCATTGTTTGGTTCGAGGTGACTACTTGTCCCCGCGAGTCTCGATCTCATATATATATATATATATATATATATATATATATATATATATATATATATAATACTAGTTTCTGGACATGTGCGTTATACGTGTATCCATATCAATTACTACAAATATTATTAAAGTAAAATAGATAAAATTAAAAAATGTGTGTGATAGAAAACTTGAAAAGAAAGAATATATGCTCAATTTGATTAATGATAAGCCGGTTTAATATACGGCAAAAAAAAAATAAGCTCAAATTAGTAACATGACATTTTTAAAAGGAAGAATATAAGCTCAAATTGATCAACGCCGAACCTATTCGACGAATATAATAATCTATCAAAGAAGGAATAAGGTTTCAGTTCAATTATGAGAATGAGAACTGTTAACCTTAAAACATTATGAATACTTGGTATATTGTTTGTTGAAATTCACTTGAAATTGATTTATTTTTCTTCTTTTTGTCTAAAGTGAATTTATAAAGATGACTATAAAATGAAATAAGTTAATAATCATATGATTACATAAAAGGTTAAAACATTTGAAAATATTAGGCACGAAGATTTCTTCATCGAATTTTTTCTTTTGGTAGGAAAATTCGCAGAAAACTAATTACCAATGAATATTTTTGTATAGTCCCACGAAAGTTTTTATGGATTTTGCACTTTTCTTGTAATGCTAAAAAAAAAAAAAAAATTTAAAGAGAAAGAAAGAAAGGGTGACTATTCAACGCCATAAACATTCTGAATACTTGATAATTGACTATTAAAATTTTGCTCGGTGAATGACTTATTTTTCTCCCTTTTGTCTAAGATAATTCATAAAAATGTTTGTAAAATGAAAGAATAAGGTGAAGTATTAAAATAAAGAACCATACCATTAATCTAGAATGCATAATAAACATTAATTAACACATTATTAGAATATTACTTCAAAAAAGAGCTTGATAAAGGTTATTATCGACTAAAATGTCAAGCCAATCACCAACTTTTTCCCTAAGAGTATAATGACATATATATATATTCAGATGAAATATACCATATGTATAACTTTACGAAAAATTAATGAAATGCAAATTCATGCAAATAAGTGATGTATCCATGCATCTCAAAGAGTAACAAAACAAAGCTATAGACACCAAATCATATAATGAAAAATAAAAAGACAAAAAAAGGAAAAAGAAAGAAATAGAATCTGAATGATATTATAGTAATTAAATTATTTAATAAGGTTCAAAGAACCAACGGAAAAAATAGAAGAAAAGCAATAGAATGCACCACAAACAGATTAAAAATTTTGATGGAGCATCTTTCATGGGTTTCTCAAAACTTTCTTTTATAAATTAAATTATCCAAGAACTTTTACACTGAAGCATAACAAGGAAAAATATCGTTAAATATCTATATAATTAGCAAAACACTCATAGAAAGTAACTGAAAAAAATCAAATTACTTGATTTGGCACTTGTAGTTTGGATTTATGTGTTGCAGATGATGAGTAAATATGCTAAATTTGCAGAACAATTTTTTAAAAATTGATAACTGCTTGACAGAAGGAACAATTGCTTGATTGACTTAGTTTCCCACTTTTTATGTGTGAATATGATTTAACAAATAAATAAGGGATGAGAACGGGTGATATACATCGTATATGCATAGTTACTCCGTCTTTCCAAATAATATTAGTTCAATTTTATAATTATTGTAGAAAGCTGAAAAGAACTTCAAAACATTAAATTGGTATTCTGTTGGAATATGAAAGAAATTCCAACACCTTGAATAAGACGTAGTAAGTGAGTGTTGTAGCCGGCCAAGTATGAATTGATTTATCTTATTTTATTTTAATTATATTATATTCTATTGAAAGGTAGATTTACTTTTTAGTGCCAAAAATTATAGAAATAGTATTAAATTGAAGGGCAAATTGATCACTCAACTTTTAATGGGTAATTTAGTAATTCAACTTTAACTTTTTGGCTTCACACTTATAATATAGTATGATGATATATAAGCATATTATACTCGAACTATAAGTTTTTTTTTTCCTTTCAAACTGCTAAATTGTTTATCCGTAAAACAGTACAGTTGAATTTATACGTGATTTCTAAACAAGTGAACTAATTTGATCCTGAAATAATGCAATAATTGAAGAAATATACAATACTTAGCCTTGAAATGTAGATGAAATAGCAGAGATGACAGTTCCGGGAACAAGGTTTCCGGGCACAACAATGATGAGATTAAAAAGCATGAAAGTAAGATTATATTAAGCTTTGTATAGAATATAGTATAAGTTTAGCCAGAAAATTCGTATCCCTTACAATGATAACTGAGCTCACTATGTATAGCTATGTCTAGGGAAGGAGGTCCTAGGATCGTGTCATCCTTTAATGTCAATTATGAGGGTTATTGATGAAGACGTAACGGTGAACATAAATGTCAAATTCTCTGTAACGGACCATCGCTCTTAATGCTGCAGAATATTCCCTATTAAATGCTACCGGGCGTAGAGCATCTAACACACCTTTATGAACGTTATCCTTTCTGGTGACAAGCGGAATAGCTACGCTTGGTCTTCGGCCATCCCCGTCTTGGGTTTCACGTGTCCTCCCTTTAGACGACCACGTGTTATATCATATTTTACCTATACGGATAATCCCCCTGCTTTCCGGTGACATAACTTTGTGTTACCGGGAAGTTGGTAGAAACACCTTTTTGGCGGAAATTACTATAACTCCCTCTAAAGGTTTCTGACAGTTGATTAGACGCACGTCTCTCCGCATTTAATACCCCGAACACGCGTCATCCCATGATTCAGCATAACTTTTGCCGATTATCGAGGTAATCATGGCCATGATTTTAGCCACCAAAATTTTACCTATACGCAACATTCTTTTCCTTTGCGTTTCATAATTTCTCGAGATTTTGATTTGCATCTTTGTTTTCCATCCTTTCTCTAATTTTCTTCAAACACAAAACCTTTTCCATCTTATTTTTCAATGGATTCTTCCTCCAAGCGTGCTGGTTCTACAAAGAACAAGAACAAAACCAAGGACTCTGTTCCTCCAACGGTGGGTTCCATCATCCTAAGAAGCCTTAGTACCACAAAGGACTTTGAAGAGAAATTTTTCCTACTGTTAACCCTCGTACATGGTCTGTTAGTAGGTACCCTTCTTCCATCCATCCTTCCAGTATTCCTGCTGTGAAGGAGGACTGCCGCTGCCATGAGTTGGATATCATTGCTCCTGATCAATCGGAGCGAGTGACCCTTCCCAAGGAAGGTTTTACATACTTTTTCATGTATCCCTTTTACTTTTGGTGTGTTTTCTTTGAGCGGAGAGCTTGATTCCATGATTGCGAAGTTTTGCCTTCTCTACCAGGTGTGTTTGGTACAGGTAAGTCCTTCAGTGTGAAGGATAATCGCCTGCCTTCGACGTTTGTGCCAGAAAACTGGAGAGGAGCTAACCTTAACTCATATGATGAATCTCTATTCTCCCAAAATCTTCCGCGGGGGAATGATAAACCTCTGCAAGTGTGGCCACCATGCTTTGCTGTATAGCATAGATGATGACAATGACCGTGGAAGGATGGAACGGTTCGTTGCAGTCGCCACTAACGACATTATTCCGACAACGACTTCATCCTTTTCGGTCTCTTGGAACCACACTCCTAAGCTCTTTGTTTAGTATTTCTTTTTACTAGATATTCTTTTATGGTCGTATCAACTCTTCACCCTTCGCATGTTATACCAATTCGATGGATCCCACCGGTGGTGGAAGGTTTGGACCGGTAGGTTCAAAAGATCTTGGACATCACGACGCGCGAAACTCGTTTGTGGAAAGAATTGGCCCTTAAATACGGGTGGAAGGCAAAAAATTATGGTAATTTTAGTTTACCTTGCTTCCATTTTTTTGTATATGGAGAACTTGGTTGAACCCTTCTAACTTGTTCACGAAATTAGGTCTACCTACGAGCTCTGTTGTTGTCCCCGAGGAGGACATTTTGGCTGATCCTGCTGATGCAGCGAGGCTGCTTCAGGAAGCACTTACTCGAACAGGAATCTCCGGGCCTATTTCGTGCGCAAATACCTCTTTACGGAGTCCCCGGCCGAAGGATAATCAACCAAAGAGAAGACATTCCTCCGCAATCGGGGAAAAGAATTAGAGGGCAAAGACTGATGCTCCCGAGTCATCTTCGGTGGCGATGATGACTGGTCCTCTTTCTGGGTCGGTCATAGACACCGTGATGATTGATGAAGATGAAAAGGAAGCTAGTGATGAGGGAGCTTCTCTACATAGAAGGCGATGATCCTTATCATCTCAACAGGATGCTCGACCTGTTGAGATAGTTACACCAACTGAAGACGATGTCTCGGCACTTTGGGGAGAATCTGATTTGGTAGAAAATGCCAACTCCCATTTTCGGGCCCCAATTGTTATAACCGGTATTGCGGGGCTAAGTACCGGGTCCTTGCCGTCTTTGGTTGGCGATAATCCAACAGCCAACACTGCATTTAATGCAGCTGCTTCTCACTCTTCAACTTCATCAGCTTCATCTCCACCTTCACCAACACTAGCAACTGCTACATCACTTCCATCTTCATCCACTCTTCCACCAACAGTTGCTACATCACCTACATCGGCCGCATATGACCATGAAGAAGGTGTTCCTATTCCACAGTCCCTAGTTCATAGGAATTTGGGCAAAATTATGCTGCCCTTTCTGAAGATCTACAAAGGAGGAGGAACGTTGCTCTTTCAGTCCCTACTGAATGCAATTTGCTATCCTGGCCGGTGAAGCTTGCTAATTATCTGAAGCCTTTGGCTTCATAAAAAAGAATGGGAAAAGATTCAGGCACTCTCGGGAGAGTGCTTGTTGAACAATTCCATGCATAACGCCGCAACAGCACATTCTTTTCTTCCTTCATTACTTCTTATACTTTTGTATGAATATATTCTAACTTTTACTTCTTCTTGTATTATAGGCTAACTTTCTTGCTTCTGAGGGCATTCAAAGGTTGATTTGTGAGAAGGAAGAACTTACTTCTGAACGAAATCAACTTTTGGTAGAATGAGACCAAACAGTTCTACGCCTCTCGGAACTGGAAACCAAAGCTAATGAGGTCGTTGTTTTGGAGGCTCGTTTGTAGCAAAGCGAGCAAGAAGTGGTAGCCCTTAGCCAAGAAATTGGCCCGTTGAGGGTTAGATTTGATAAAGCTAAAGCCAAATGGGCTGAAGTCTAGGACACCGTTCTTGCTGCAACCGAGCGCGAGGTTGCTATTGCCGAAAAAGTAACTAACTTAGAAGTAGCCTTGAACTCCAAAATCGAAGAGCTTGCTGCTGTGGGGTAGAAACACGCCCAACTAGAAGAGAAGTACAAGAAAACTATCGAGCATAATAGGCTCTTTAGTTCAACTATCCGCAACCTTGACGTCAGCCTCAAATATGCTAAGTCCGCCCGGGAAAGCCTTTCTGCCGAGGTTACCCAACTCAAAGAAGAACTTAAGCGCCGAGCGGCTTCCCTCGTTGTTGAAAAAACTTATGCCATGTACAACATGAGGAGAAAAACCTTGGAAGAGGCCAAAGCTGGTATCATCGACTTTGATGCCGAAATTCCTAAGGCCAGAGAGCTTGAGTTAGATACTAAAAATGGACTCCTAGTGCAGTCTGATGCTACTGGTTCTTTTGGTTCCAGTTTCGAGTTTTCGGGAACTGAAGATAGATCGGAAGGTGACGATGCTGAAGACCAAATTGGGGAAAACGTCGAGCCATCAGTGGACCCACCTACTTCTCCCGAAAATGCGGACACTTCTCTTCCTCCTAGCTCTAGAGGTGCTGCGGTTTAGATTTTCTTTTCATTTTCCCATTTTGAACTTTTACCATTTTGGCACGTTCTTGTAAATAAAGACATATTTTTGCTCAAGTATTGTTTTAGTCTTACTTTTGTTTGAATATCTATGCAAGTCTTTAATCTTTGCATTTGCTCAAGAATTCTGCGCATGTTTTCCTATTCGCGCTTTACTGTGTGTAGTCTCGAATGTGTTTTCCTCGAAGTACTTTGGTTCCAAGCATTATCCCTTTTACGTGAGGGTTTCTATAAGTATTTGCGCAAGTTTAATTTTTGCGTCCTTTTAATATGTGGCTTCGGGTGTATTTTTTCCCGAAGGTATTTTTTATTTCGGGCATAGATTCTTCCATAACCAACCCTTTATCGTGAGGGTTTTTATAAGAGAGGGCCCTCTTATGTTTACGGTACTCTTGAAGAGGACGTCTTTTGTTCATTACGGCACTAACATTTGAAGTACTTGTATAACTTTAAAATAATAAAGTTTATTCATCCTTCAGACAAGAAACAAGATAAAAATAAAAGGATTTCATTTTATTCCTTCTATTTTCAAAAAATACATAAGCATTTGCTATGCTGAAAAGAAATTGCCATTACTTGTGGCTATCTTATACAACTTATTTCTATGGGGCTGGCTGTGTAGTCCCTGGTCTTGATGATGCATTTTGTTTTCGGATTTTTGTTTCTCGGTTGATGTGGCAGTCATTGTTGTCGTATCCTCATATCATTCCCCCCAGAGTTCGAATGCGAAGAGTGCGAATTTGAACACTGGAAGTCTTGTATCTTCGAAAATTCCACTAATTAATTGCTAGATAATCCTCAACTTGGTAACATAACTTTACTTCCCCTCAGGAATTTATGCTATCGAGCGAAGGAATATTTAACAACCCTCTAGTGGTTTGTTTTCGTGAACGGTTGGGTAACCTTTGTTCGGTAGCAAACTTAACTTCCCAATGGGAATTTGCTATCGAACCAAAGATTATCTAACCCTCCCCAAGTGTAAGCTTTCTTGTTTGCCTTGCTATCAAAGGTCTTGTTGCTGTTGTCTTCATAGTATGCTTTCTGTTGCTGCCTCATTAAAAACTTTACAGAAAAACCCAATCGGGACAAAAACTGAACGAAGGGAAAAAGAGTGCAGCACATACTTTCCGTTTGAATAATGTTCATCTGCAATAATATCTTTTGAGGTGTGCCACGTTCCAGTTGCTAGGCAACTTGTCTCTATTCTGGTTCTCTAACTCGTATGATCCTTTCCCGGTGATAGCTGAAATTCGGTACGGACCTTCTCACGTTGGACCTAGCTTCCCCTCGTTGAGCTCCCGGGTACTTTGGGTTACTTTCCCAAAATAACGGAAGTTGGCTCTTCGATTATAATATCGCTCCATTCTATGTTTTTAAGCTGTCATTCTTACATGCGCCAAGTCCCTGCGTTCCTCAAGCAGTTCCAAGTTGATTAACATTGTTTCGTTGTTCGACTCTTCATCTGCCTGAAAATATCTCAAAGTGGGTTCACCTACTTCCACCTGGATTAAGGCTTCAGCACCATACACAAGGTAAAATGAGTTTCTCCTCAACTCGATCTGGCCGTTGTTCGGTAGGCCCATAGAACTACGGGCATTTCATCGGGCCATTTGCCTTTTGCCGCTTCAAACCTTTTCTTGAGGTTTTGAATAATCACTTTGTTTGTTGACTCCGCTTGACCGTTTGCACTTGGATGATAAGGGGAAGATGTGATCCTCTTTATCTTCAAATCTTCAAGGAACTTTGTAACTTTTGCACCGATAAATTGTGGCACATTGTCGCATGCTATTTCTTTTAGTATTCCGAATCTGCAAATTATATTTTTCCATAGAAAATCGACCACTTCGTGTTTTCCGATCTTTTGATAAGGATCTGCCTCCACACATTTAGAAAAATAGTCAGTCAAAATTAAAAGAAACCTTACCTTTCCGGGATCCAGTGGTAGCGGTCCGACGATGTCCATCCCCCATTTCACGAATGGCCATGGGAACAGAACCGGATATAAGGGTTCTGCTGATTGGTGTACTAGTGGTGCGTAGCGTTGGCACTTATCACATTTTCGTATGAAGTCTTTGGCATCTTGTTCCATGCGAGGCCAGTAATATCCTGCCCGTACCAACTTCAACTCCAAAACATCTGCGCCCGAGTGATTACCGAATATTCCTTAGTGGACTTCTCTCATGACATAGTTCGCTTCTGACGCTCCTAAGCACGGGGCCAGCGGGCCTTGGAAGGATTTTCTATACAATTGGCCTCTATTGAAGATATAACGTGCAACTTTGGCGCGTAACACCCGTGATGCTTTGGGGTCTTCGGGCAACTTCCTGTGCTCGAGATAGTTGATTATTTTATTTCTCCAGTCCCAGACCAGACTAGTCGAATTTACCTCATAATAACCATCTGTATCCAGGACTGAGTTCATCATTTGCACTACCGTCCCAGATTTCAAACCCTTTATTTCCGTTAATGATCCTAATTTTTCTAATGCATCCGCTTCTACGTTATCCTCCCTCGAGATATGAGTACTTGACCACTCCCAGAATCGTGCCAAAAGAGCCTGGACCTTTACCACGTATCGTTGCATACGTTCTTCTTTGGTATCAAAGATCCTGTAGACCTGATTTACCACCAGCTTATTTAACCAAAGAATTAGATTCTCATTCAAAGCCTATTTTTAGAAGTACTCGTGTTACTGATAATCAAGAAATTCAATATTCTCTCAGAAATAAGAAAGGAAATTAGAATAAGAAATGACAAAGTAATCAATAGAAAGCACAAGAAAATAATTATATTCTATAATAATCAGAATGTGTCTGTACAAATGACATTTCTTTCCCTTATATAGAGGTCTTCAAGTACAACGTATTTTCCCTTTTAAGACCGAGTCATTATGAGCATTAATGACATTAATGAAATGTTATAATTGGTAATCATACTGTTCGTGAAGATTCTGTAATATTTGTAATCATCCACGCTCATTAATTGAAGATCCATAAATCTGCCCTTTTTACTGTCATGACTGGTGCCTCTTCATATAACTTAAAGAGACTCGAGCAATCATTTCTTTTCACCTCGTGGGTAATTTGTTCATATTTGCTGCGACTCGTGTCTCTTTTAGTGCTCCTCTCCAGTTGTCGCTTTTCTAGTGATCCACGTGCCTTACCATTTCAATCACATAATTAAATCCACGTGTAATATTTATTTTTACCAATACAGATAGCCCCTCACTTACCAATTATTCAGCAATTGAATATCTGGGAAGTGGATCACATTTATGGCAAGAATGTTTTTGTCGTCGTTTCTCATATACCATTGCATCTTCCTCTGAACCAATTCGTCGTATGACACTTCTATTTAATGTATGTTACAAGTGACAATCATCGATTGGTTATGCAACTCTTCAGCGGATTTTAGGGCTTTTTTGCGGCTGCATCAGTCACGAAGTGACTGTTTTCATAATGACGTTTCCACCATTACCCTCTTTACATGACTGTTGCTTATGTTAAATACATCCTTTGCCTTTGATTTTACAAAAAACTTTATTCAGTGTTCTTTATTCACAACTTACTTTTATTCTTCATTATGTACTATTTCCCCATACAACTATGTCTTCTTCAAATCCTGATCCTCGAAAAGTCGTCATAGTAGATGAACTTCCCCCTTCTTCCGCTCCTATCAGGAGTAGGAGAGGTGGTAGGTTACGTAGTTTAGGGTCAGTGTCTGTACGTGGTTCTCCTTCTCAACCTAGTACTACTCCTCTATAATCTTCTAGAACTAGAGCTTCTTCTTCACATAGATCTTCCGCTAGAAGTAGGGATTCTAGTGAACTGCTTCGTGAACCTACTGTCGACGAGATTATTCCCGCTGAACTTTCCTTTTTCACTGATAGAGAATTAATTAAAAATCAGGTCATTTCCATGACTTCTCATGATCGTGCTGATGTTTACCCTTCCCAAATTACTGAGGGTTTAGTTTCTATTGTGCGGAGAGATTGCTATTGGAAATTTGACTTCCCGATTCTGGTCCCCCATGAAAATCAAAGGATCACTTCCTTTAAAGCTGGTTTTTCATTTGTGTATACGTATCCCTTCACATTAGGTTTTAGGCCATATATTGATCCAGTTATCATTGAGTTTTGTCGTTTCTTCGATGTGTGTTTAGGACAGATTGGTCCTACTACCGACGAGATTATTCCCGCTGAACTTTCCTTTGTCACTGATTGAAAATTAATTAAAAATCAGGTCACTTCCATGACTTCTCACGATTGTGGTGATGTTTACCCTTCCCAGATTACTGAGGGTTTAGTTTCTATTGTGCGGAGAGATTGCTATTGGAAATTTGACTTCCCGATTCTGGTCCCCCATGAAAATCAAAGGATCACTTCCTTTAAAGCTAATTTTTTTTTGTGTATACGTATCACTTCACATTAAGTTTTAGGCCACCTATTGATCCAGTTATCATTGTGTTTTGTCGTTTCTTCGATTTGTGTTTAGGACATATTACTCCTATTGTATGGAGGGATGTGGCATGCCTTAGATACTTGTCAATTTTGGCTTCTTTACCCTTCATCTTTTACCATCTGATTCATCTTTACTCTCCCAAATTATTTCATCATGGCTGAAGACGACAAAGATCGTGGCTGGTATGCTCGATTAGTTGCTGCTCCTACAAGTGGGTTAGTAGGTGAAAAGAACATGCCCTTCCCCGAGAAGTAGAACTTTGCACGTAAGTCTTTCTTTCAATCTTTTATTTTTCTTCTTTTTTTGTGAAGAACTTGTAATCTAGTAACTGTTTTACTTTTCTTTTTTAGCAACTATGGGAACTGTTGAGGAGATTCCTGATCTCCGTTGTTGGGTAGAGAAATTGTTAACCGTTGCTCCTATGGAAGAAAGGTCCTGGAAATACCTTTCACCAGATTTGGATGGAAAGTTAAGACTCACAGTAACTTTCTCTTTCACTTTCTTCCTTACTTCCATGTTTATTTTGGAACTTATTAACCCCTTTCTTTGTTAGGGTTTCCCATTCGAGGTGTGAGTGCTGCTTCAATCACTGCCTCGAGGCTCTCTCTATCAAAGGCTCAAGAGATAATCTTGAGTTCTTCGTCAAAAAGAAAAGCTGATAGACCACAGATCTCTAAGGATGAAGAAGAACGGGACGAAGGCTCGTTGGTTCATAAGCCACGGGCTAGGAAATGGGTCATTTCAGATGACGAAGCTACTCCCCTTCCTAGTTCTGTTCCCATGTCCGAGCCTGAAAATGCTACCTTAGTGAGTTCTGATGAAGAGACGCCTGCTGCACCTCGTGACTCTACTGAACAAATCTTTTCTCGTGGGTTTGATGAAGAAAGCTTTGGCTTTATATCTGAGGAAACGCCTCTTGCCACTTTTTATGCCTCTACTCCGATTGAACCTCAGCTACCCGTTCCTGCTGCTACTGCCACTATTCCGCCCATGGTTATTTTGACTTCCTTGACTGCCCCTACTGTTACAACTTCCCATGTTGAAGTTGGTTCCTCCGGTAACAGTAGGGCAATGAAACAAGTTACCATCGAGATTCCTGAAGATGGTAATCTTTTGAAGAAATCTGGCCAAGCTGATGTATGGCTGAAACCACTGATTGGCCCAGTTGAGAAGTCAAAACTGGAAAGTCACGGCTTTCTAACGTGGATGAATGATATTGTGCATTCGTCTTTAAAGGTATAAACCTTGTCTTTTTATTTTACGTGATTTCTCTTTTACTGGTATCACATTCCTCTTTTCATTGCGTAGATTAATCTCATCGGAACGGAGATGATAAAAAGGATCATCCACACAGAGCAGTTGATGAATGATTATCACGCTGAGGTGGACAACTAGAAAGAACAATTCGAGGGGCTTCAACTTGAGATGGAGGTTTTAGAGGAAGAAAAGTGCACCTTAGAGCAGCAAGTAAAGGTTATGGCAGCAGAACTTGCGGTTGAGAAAGCCTCATCCAATCAGGTGGGCAATGACAAAAATCTTGTCGAGTCTTCATTTGCTGAGCAGCTTTCCAAGGCTTATGAAGAAATTAGGAACTTAAAGGATTTGCTAAACCAAAAAGAAGCTTACTCTGGGGAGCTTGTTCAAATGCTCAAGCAAACTCAAGAAGATCTTCGTGTATCCTTGGACAAGGTTTAGTTTTTAGAGAGATCTCTTTCCCCTACAAGCTTCTTACGATGCTGCCTTGAATGAGAAGGATGAATTAAGAGCTGAGGTTGAGCAGTGGAAAAAAGATTATGAGGCCCTTGAAGACAAAGTTGCTGTTGATTTTAGCTGGTCTTTTTTGAACACTCGCCTCGAAACGTTAATGGAAGTAAGCCAGGAAGGCTTTGACTTAGATGCTGAGATTGCAAAGACTAGAGAGACGATTGAAAAGACCCAACAGAGTCAAAGCTTTTCTTCACTGAGGTTGGCATTCCCGAGGGTGATGAAATCGCTCCTGGTGAGGCTGTTGTTCAACCTTCTCCTGCTTAAGTTGCTCTTCCTTCTGGTGATGATGCCACTCTTCATCCTACCGGTACAGATTCTGCCCCACAGTGAAAGTTAAAAGTTTGAAATGTTTCTTTGTTTTTTTTATTTTTCTTATTGGTGGAACATTTGGAGATTTACCCCTCGTCCCATTTGGGGGTAATGTTTTGGAAAATCTTACCCTTATTCCGTTTTGGGGTTTTTTGTATAAGACAATTAGGTTGGAACTAAGTTCATACTTAGTTTTAGCCAAGTTATTATAATATCATCTTCTAAGTTTTTGTTCAACTTCTATGATATTTTATTCCGAGTTTCTGTACTACTCTTTTTTTAGGCATTAAAAATGCTTCAGTACTTCGTGACTTTTTGAAACAAGCACGATTTATAAAAGAGGGCTCTTTTATAAACAACACTTAATGAAGAAGACGTCTCAACTTCATAATGGTGTAAACATACGAAAGAAGAAATAGGAACACACACGTTTCTTTGAATAACTTTGAGGAAGTTTTGTATCTTTCGAACTTTCAAATTGTATAATACTTTACATGTATTCAAGTATCATCTATAACTCTTTCGTAACTATTTTCTTTACAATAGATTTTACAAAATTCAAGGGTATATCTTGAAACCCATGACTAAATATTGCCATTCGTAAGATTTAGAAATTTATATCCACGAGTATATTTTTCATAGGTTTTTGAATCAGGCTTGCATTTTTGGCTCTTGACTTTGCTCTTAACTTTCAATTTGTTGGGTATACCATAGGCTTGACTTGAATTCTGACTTTTCCAGTCTTCTTTGCCTTCCTTATATATATATATATATATATATATATATATATATATATATATATATATATATATATATATATATATATATATATATATATATATATAAGTCCCCAAGTATTTGAGATTTGAAGTATGAAATATCGAGCACTTGATTATTCCTTCCATGTGGTCCATTTCCTGAAAAGGAAAAATATACGGGACTCAGAGGTATATATAATTTAGATGATGACTGCTTAACCCTTTATATTTCCATCAGAAAGGTTGCAACCCTAGACCAGGAATAATGTTGCTTCCGCGTGTCTTTCAGGTCTAATATCATCATTTGGTGTAGGCTAGCTTTTTGCCTATCATCTAAAATTGTTAGTATAATTTTAACTGTTCAAAACAAAATTCGTAATTGAACGATACCTGACCGTAAGTATTTATTTTGCTCAGAAATAGTATTTTTTTAAATGAACAACATTCCAACTCGAGGGTAAAACCTTGCCATCCATGGTTTCTAACTTGTAGGCACCTTTTCCAGCGATACCTCGAACTTTATAGGGTCCTTCCCAATTTGGATTTAACTTTCCTGCTCCGGTTGTTTTCATTGATTGGAAAATCTTTTTAAGAACGAAGTCCCCAATTTTGAAGTACCTGAGGTGAGCCTTTCTGTTGTAGTATCGTTCTATGATTTGCTTTTGTGCTTCCATCCGTATTAAAGCTACTTCTCTTCTTTGTTCGAGTAGGTCCAAGTTTGTTCTTAATTCCTCATCGTTCGACTCTTCCGTTGCCAATGTGAATCTCGTGCTTGGTTCTCCTATTTCAAATGGATTAAAGCTTCTGAACCGTACATAAGCGAAAATGGAGTTTCTCCCGTGGCTGTTTTTGTTGTGGTTCTATAAGCCCATAACACTCCTGGTAATTCTTTAGGCCAATTCCCTTTTGATATTTCTAGTCTCTTCTTCAAATTATTGATGATAATCTTATTTGTTGACTCAACTTGTCCATTTGCCACGAGATGGTAAGGTGAAGAGGTTATTTATTTGATTTGCCAACTTTGAAAGAACTCCGTGATTTTCGAGCCTATAAATTGTGGGCCATTATCACATACGATTTCTTTTGGAACTCCAAACCGGCATAAAATGTTTCGCCAAATGAAGTATTTCACCTCCTTTTCTCGTACCTATTTGAAAGCTCCTGCCTCTACCCATTTTGAAAAGTAATATGTTAACACTAATAAGAACTGTACCTTTCCTTTAGCTTGTGGTAAATGCCCTACTATATCCATTCCCCATTACATAAATGGCCATGGGAAAATAACTGTATGTAATAACTCTGCAGGTCGATACATATTATTGGCATATCATTGACACTTATCACATTTGGCTACAAAATTTTCCACATTTTCTTCCATTTTAGGCTAGTAATATCCTGCCCTGATTAGTGTTTTAACTAAGGATCTTCCACCTGCGTGATTTCCGTAATGTCCATCATGTACTTCCCTCATCACGTACTCCGTTTGATTGGGTCCAAGGCACCTTGCTAAAGGACCGCCAAATATTTTTTGATATAAATTATCTCGAATTAGGCAGTAATGAGCAGCTTTTCGTCGAAGCACATGAGATTCTTTCTTGCCTTCAGGTACGATCCCGTACTACAAAAAATTAACAATCTCGTTTCTCCAATCCCATGTTAAATTATTAAATCTTACCTCATGTTTATCCTGGTCAAGTGTTGAATGAAATAAATATATTACAATAGCATTTTATTCACGCGTTACTTCTGTAACTGAAGCAAGGTTAGCCAACGCGTCTGCTTCTGCGTTTTCTTCCCTGGGTATTTGCACGATCTTCTATGATTGGAATTGCCTGACCAGTTCTCGTGCCTTTTTTCAAGTATTGTTGCATTCGTCCCTCTTTAGCAGTGTAAGTCCCCTGCATCTGATTGACTACCAGTTGAGAGTCACTTTTAATCATGATTTGCTCTATGGAGAGTTCTCGTGCTAGTTCCAAACCTGCAATTACAGCTTCATACTCTGCTTCATTGTTAGTAATAGGGTAACATTTAATTGTTTGTCTTATACATTCACCTGAGGGTGGGATTAAGACAATACCTAAACTGGCTCCTTTGACATTTGAAGAGCCATCAGTAAATAAAGTCCACGTACCTGGATTAGCTCCACTAAAAATTTGTAATTCCTTTTCTACTTCAGGAATTATGTTTGTATTAAAATCTGTGACGAAATCTGCTAAAACATGAGACTTTATTGCTGTTCTAGGTTGATAAATAATGTCATATTCACTTAGTTCTATTGCCCACTTGGCTAGTCTGCCTGGCAATTCTTGTTTATGCAAAATATTCCTTAATGGATATGCAGTTACTACGAAGATAGGATGTCATTGAAAATATGGTCTCAATTTCCTAGCTGCCATGACTAATGCTAAAGCTAGTTTCTCTAGATGAGGATATCTAGTTTCAGCATCTAATAAAGATTTACTAATATAATAAATAGGAGATTGTTTGCCTTTGTCCTCCCTTACTAAAACTGCACTTACAAATAGTCTTTCTCCATCCCTTGGTTTAGACAGTAGGGGAGGATTTGTTAAGTATGCCTTCAACTCTTTGAGGGCTTGTCGACATTCCTCAGTCCATTCAAACTGATTTTGCTTCTTCAATACTGAAAAGAATTTAACGCTTTTCTCTGAAGATCTTGAAATGAATCTTCCCAAATCTGCAATCCTACATGTCAATCTTTGTGCCCCTTTTTGCTTGTGAGTATATCAGGTATTTCTTCAATAGCTTTATCTGTGCAGGATTTACTTCAATTCTTCTATTAGATACGAGAAAGCCTAGAAACTTACCTGAAGCTACGCCAAAAGCGCACTTTTCTGGGTTTAGTTTCATATTATATCTGCGGAGGATCTCGAAGGTAGTTAAAAGATGTTGAAAATGATCTTCCACTTGTGTAGATTTAACCAACATATCATCAATGTACATTCCATCGTCTTCCCCAGGTGTTCTTGGAACATCTTGGTCACCAATCTCTGATACGTGGCTCCAGCATTTTTCAAGCCAAAAGGCATGACTTTGTAACAATAAGCCCCCATGTTTGTAATAAATAAAGTTTTTTCTTCGTCTAAGGGGTCCATTTTTATTTGATTATAACCAGAATACGCATTTAGAAAGCTTAATAATTCGTGGCCTGCGGTATCATCAATCAATTGATCTATATGCGGTAACGTGAATAAATCCTTCGGGCATGCTTTATTTAAGTTAGTGTAATCCACACAAACTATCCATTTACAGTTCTTTTTCGGAACTACCACAGTATTAGCTAACCAATTAGGATATTTTACCTCGCGTATTGAATCGATCTTTAAGAGTTTCTGTACCTCTTCATCGATCACTTGATTTTTGAATGATCCTTACTTCCTCTTCTTTTGTTTGACAGGTATGAATGATGGATCTTCATTTAATTTATGAGTCATCACCTCCGGAGGTATACCTGTCATATCTGAATGGGACCATGCAAAACAATCCGCGTTAGCTTTTAAATATTCAATTAACTTACCTCTCCTATCTAGGTTTAACCTTGCTCCGATATGAATTCTTCGATCTGGCCATTGTTCGAATAGTGGAACAACTTCAAGCTCCTCAATCGTTGACTTGCACCCACATCTTTTTGACTTGCACTCGTATCTTTTTGACTTGCATTTGTATCCTTTTGACTTGGCCGTATCACCGAATTGATGCTCCTTGAAGTTTGTCAATCTCCTCGAATATGTTGAATTCCCCATTTTGAAGGGAATTTGATAATCTGATGTAATGTGGATGGCACAACATCCATATCATGAATCCACGGCCTCCCAAGAATCACATTATAGGCCATATCCGTGTCTATCACTTGAAATTTTGTTTCTTTGATGCCCCCTTCTGCGTATGTACTTAGTTCAATCTCGCCCTTTGTAATAACGGTTGAGTTATCAAACCTAGATAAGGAATGTGCTTTTGGAACTACACGATCGCCCATCAGCATTTCGTTCACCACTCGTAATAGAATGATATTCACAGAGCTACCTGAGTCAATCAAAACTCGTTTTACATTAGTATCATGTATAAGTAAAGATATTACCAGTGCATTGTTGTGAGGAATCATTAATCCATCGGCATCTGCATCATCAAAGGTTATGTTGCCATCTTCCAGAGTTTGGCGAGTTAGCTTCCTGTGAGTTATTATGAACTTTGTTGTTTTTCTCGCGGCTGTATAGGTTATGCCGTTGACTTCTTCTCCGCCGTTTATTACATTTACTGTTCTCTTTGGAGACGAAGGTTTTGGGGGCTCTTGCTTATTTTTCATGTAATCTTGTTTGCCTTTCTCGCTGAACAATTTCGTCAGATAGCCCTGCTTCAATAAATGTTCCACCTCACCTTGTAATAATCTGCAGTCTGATGCTCTATGGCCGTGATCATTATGGAACTTGCACCAAAAGTCTGGGTTTCTTCTATTTGGATTTGATCTCATCTCTTTAGGCCATCGTACCTTATCCCCCATGCTTCTTAAAACAACGACCAACTCGGAGGTACTCACGTTAAAATTATAATTCCCAATCCTTGCGTTCACCTCATTTTTTTCTGAATCTCGACGATGACGAACCTGAATCTCTATTTGTGAACCTGTGATCAGCCCGCATGTTTTCAAATTTGGAACGAGCTTCTCGCCCCGAAGGTCCCATATAAGGCTCGTACCTATTCTTACCGAACCTCTTCTCAGATTTTGACCGCCTCGAACCTGTTTTTTCTTCAACCCTTGACTAAGCTACGATATCTTCTTCGATCCGTAACTTGGTAATGTACCTATTATAGACATTATTCCATATCGTGGCAGGGAATTCTTGTAGGCTCTCTTTAAGCCTCCTCATAGCTTCTGAACTTTTCTCGTTTAAATTGCTTGCAAATGCCATGGCTGCCCAATTGTCAGGTACTCTTGGTAGCAACATTCTTTCACGTTGGAATCTATCTACGAATTCTCGAAGCAATTATGTATCTCCTTGATTTACTTTGAATATATCCTCCATTCTCTTTTCAACTTTTTGTGCACCCGAGTGTGCTTTTATAAATAGATCTGCAAGCTCAGCAAAAGAGTCAATAGAATTTTCTGGTAAAAGAGAGTGCCATGTTAACGCTCCTTTAGTAAGTGTTTCCCCAAACTTTTTTACCAGCACAGATTCAATCTCCTGCTTGGTTAAATCATTGCCTTTTACTCCCATGGTGAATGCAGTAACGTTGTCACGTGGATCAGCCATTTTATCGTATTTCGGGATATCAAGCATTTTGAACTTTTTGGGAATTGGTAATGAAGTTGCGCTTGGTTTCCATAGTTGTTGTGAATATTTGTCGAAATCAACTCCTTTGATCATAGGTGGTACGCCGGGTATTTGCTCAATACGGTCGTTTTGTTCTTTCACCTGTTTCTGCAAGGTTAGTATTAAAGTTTGTAAATCAGAATTATTAGGCGTACCCGGTCTCCCATCACGTGACTCGTTGGGAGTTCCTCCGCTTCCAGAATTAGCCAACCCTGATCATGGAATTTCCACATTTGCAGTATTGTTTGGTGGAGGTGTGGGTGGCACAGCTGGTAGTCCACCCACGAAAGCCTGGAGAGCATCATTCACGTACTCAGTAATTAACTTCTTCACAACATCCTACTCGACAGTTTGTTCATTTCCATATTGTTTATTGTTTTGAGTAGTGGATCTTTATGGTGATGCTTCTCTTGAATTGCGTGGGGTTCCTTGAGGTGACAGAACTGGAGTTCCTTCCACCGGCTGGTTGTTGTCATTGACATTCGACATGATTCGGTTAAGAGAGAGTGATTTGGAAAGTAAGAGAAGATTATCAGATTCCCGGCAACAGAACCAATTTGTTTAACCAAAGAATTAGTTTCTCAGTCAAAGCCTATTTTTAGAAGTACTCGGGTTACTGATAATCAAGAAATTCAATATTCTCTTAGAAATAAGAAATGAAATTAGAATAAGAAATGACAAAGTAATCAATAGAAAGCACAAGAAAATAATTATATTCCAATAATAATCAGAACGTGTCTGTACAAATGATATTTCTTTCCCTTATATAGAGGTCTTCAAGTATAACATTTTCCCCCTTTTAAGACCGATTCATTATGAGCATTAATGACATTAATGAAACGTTATAGTTGGTAATCGTAACCGTTCGTGAAGATTCTGTAACGTTTGTAATCATCCACGCTCATTAATTGAAGATCCATGAATCTGCCCTTTTTACTGTCTTGGTTCATTCCACAGGTACCTCTTCATATAACTTAAAGAGACTCGAGCAACCATTTCTTTTCACCTCGTGGGTGATTTGTTCGTATCTTCTGCGACTCGTGTCTTTTTAGTGCTCCTCTCCAGCTGTCGCTTTTCTAGTGATCCACGTGCCTTTCCATGTCAACCACATAATTAACTCCAAGTGTAACATTTATTTTTACCAATACACAGCTGCGAGTCACATTTGATTTCAATAACCTCAGAATCAAGTCCCCGGGCCAATTCGAGCCCTGCAATCAAAGCTTCATACTCTGCTTCATTGTTAGTTAAAAGGATCGTTCTGATGGCTTGCTTTAAGGTTTCCCCCGAAGGAATGATTAAGACTATTCCGAGTCCAGACCTCTTTACGTTGGAAGCTCCATCCGTAAATAAGGTCCAAACCCCCGATGTCGATTTCGATACTATTACTGCCTCCTTGGTTGCCATAGGCAGTAGTCCCGGACTAAAATCGGCCACGAAGTCAGCCAAGACTTGCGACTTAATTATAGTCCTTGGTTTATATTCTATATCGAACTCACTCATTTCGACGACCCATTTGGCCAATCTGCCCAAGAGCTCGGGTTTTATGAAGGATGTTCCGCAAAGGAAAAATAGCCACCACAACTATCGGGTAGCATTGGAAGTAGGGCCTCATCTTCCGAGCGGCGACTACGAGAGCTAAGGTCAGTTTTTCCAAATGTAGGTAGCGAGTTTCTGCTCCCGTTAAAATTTTGCTAACGCAATAAATGGGAAATTACGTACCTTCGTCCTCCCGGACTAAACCACACTTACCGCAACTTCTGAAACCGCGAGGTAAACTAGCAATGTTTCACCTTCTTTTGGTTTTGAGAGCAATGGAGGGCTCGATAAGTACTTCTTTAGATCCCTCAGAGCCTGTTGGCACTCCAATGTCCATTAGAAATTATTTTTCTTTTTTGAGCAGTGTGAAGAAGCGATGATATTTTTCCAAAAATCCCAGAAACTTGTGAGACCAGAAATCCTAGAAACTTACCAGAACTGACCCCGAACGCGCACTTCTCGGGATTAAGTTTCATGTTATGCTTCCTCAGGATGTCGAATGTTTCTTTCAAATGCTTAAGATGGTCACCTGCATTCAAAGGCTTAACGATCATATCGTCTATATAAACTTCCATAGTCTTTCTTATTTGCTTTTCAAACATCTTATTTACGAGCCGCTGATAAGTGGCTCCGGCGTTTTTCAACCCGAAGGGCATTACATTGTAAACAATATGTACCAAAATTTATTATAAACAAAGTTTTTTCTTGATCTTTCGGGTTCATCTTGATTTGATTGTATCCGGAGTAAGCATCGAGGAAACTCATCAACTCGTGTCTGGCCGCGACATCAATCATTTGATCGATATTTGGCAGTGGGAACGAGTCTTTTGGGCACGCCTTATTAAGGTCTTTGTAGTCTACACACATGCGAAAATTATTGTTCTTCTTACGAACTACTACTACATTGGCTAGCCAATCCGGATATCTTACCTCTCGGATCGAACCGATTTTAAGCAAGCAGGTTACCTCTTCTTTGATGAATTTATTCCTGGCCTCGGCAATAGGGCATTTCTTCTGTCTTACCGGAGGTACGTTGGGATCCAAACTCAGCTTGTTCATGGCTATTTCCCTCGGGATACCTGTCATTCCATGCAAAACAATCAGCATTAAATTTAAGGAATTCAATAAAACCAGACCTGAGCTTCGGGTGCAGTCATGTCCCCAAATGGAATTTTCTTTCTAGGAATTCCTCGAACAATGCAACTTGCTCCAGTTCCTCCGCCGCGGACTTCGTTGCATCCGTATCTTCTGGAACTTGGAAATATCTCGGCACCTGATATTGTTCTGACGACTCTGCTTCCGAGCTAACTCCTTCTAGCTCAGGAGTAGGTGCCAGTTCCTGTAATTGCTATGTCGTGCATTTCTTCCCTTTGCTACTGGAAACTGAGATTGCATTCATCTTCCTTGCTTCCGGTTGATTACCTCTTATCTTCTTGATTCCTCCAGGCGTCGTATGTTAAGGGTACAACTTTTATCTTGTGTAACCATGGCCTTCCCGGGATGATGTTGTATCCCATGTCACTATCTACTACTTCGAAGAGAGTTGTTTTCATTACTCTTTTAGCATTCCTGAGCAGCAAAATCTCTCCCCGGGTCATCACACTCGCAAGGTTGAATCCAACAAGGAGATTTGTTGTCGGAATAATGCTTCCGGTGAGTTTAGCTTGCTCCAATTCTCTCCATTGTATGATATTAGCCGAACTTCCTAAATCCACTTGAACACGTTTAATCTTAAAATCTAATACATTTAAATAAATTACCAGTGTGTCGTTGTGTGGTAACAACAATCCGTCTATGTCCTCCTCCGTGGAAGTGATATCGTTTTCCCGAAGTCTTTTACTATGAGTTATTGATACTTTCGTCTTCTTCGCTGCTGAAAAGGTGACCCCGTTAATCTCATTCCCTCCGAAGATCATATTGATCGTTTGGCATGAGGGTTCTTCTCCTACTTTCGAAGGTTCTGCGTTGTCTCTGTTACGACCATAATTGTTCTTAGCTCGGTCACTCAAAAATTCTCTGAGGTAACCATTCTTCAATAGTGTAGCCACTTCTTCCCGGAGGTGCCGGCAGTCCCCTGTCCGGTGACAGTTCGTCCCATGGTACTCGTACCATAATTTGGGATCTCTTTGGCTGGAATCGAATCTCATAGGTCTAGGGAATCATGCTTCTTTAATGTTTCTTATGGCTGACACCAACTCCACTATACTGATGTTAAAGTTATATTCCGATAAATTAGGGTAAGAAGGATCCCGAGACCCCGACGTCTCTTTATCTTGGAGTGATCTATTGTTTCGACCACGATCGGTCCCTTTATTAACGATGAATTTGTTTGCTGCCCGAAAGTTTCTGCCAAGACCTTCGGTCCGCTCGTAGGGCAAAAACTAGCCCCTCGAAGTCCGTCTGTCCGCGTCGTAGTCATCCTTTGATTTTTCTCTGCTCTTCTCCCGTCCTTTGGCCAATGATGTGGAACCGACCTGGTCATATTCGATCCTTATCTTTGACTAGTACCTGTTGTGGACATCTGCCCAAGTTGTTGCTTGAAACTTAAGCAAGCTCTCCTTCAGCTTCCGGGACACGTCTAAGCTTCTAAGATTCAATCCTTTGGTGAATGCTTCAGCTGCCCATTCGTTCGGGACAACCGGGAGCAACATTATTTCTTTCTGGAATCAGGTGACGAACTCTCGTAATAATTCAGATTCTCCCTATGCGATCCTGAATATGTCGGCCTTCCGGGCTTGTACTTTTCTGGCCCCGATAGTGCCTGCTTCAGTTCCATCATAACATGATCCTGCCACGTGAGATGGTCTAGAATGATTGCATGTTGCTCTTGCAGGACCCTCACCGCATCCACGACATGCTCCTCATCAGCATCATCGGGAGTTGTATCCCGAACCTGTCGAGGGTATTGTATGTCATGCACCGGCATGGCGTCATTCTCCTCATTGCGGGTGTCACTGATTGGATCCTCGAAATGAGGCTGATCCCTTCGAATTTCAGGATTGTGCGTGTTTTTAACAATGTTATCTGCCATTTTTTATGATTTTTTTCTAAGACAAAATAATCAAACCGCGTTAGTAAAAAAGGCAATGATCAATTTAATTGCACGGCTGTCTAGGCCCCATGGTGGACGCCAAACTGTTTACCCGTAAAATGGTACACAATTGAATTTATACGTGATTTCTAGACAAGTGAACTAATTTGATCCTGAAATAATTACAATAATTGAAGAAATGCACAATACTTAGCTTTGAAATGTAGATGAAACAGCAGAGATGTCAGTTCCGGGAACAAGGTTTTCAGGCACAACAATGATGAGATCAAAAAGCAAGAAAGTAAGATTGCATTACGCTTTGTATAAAATGTAGTATAAGTTTTGCCAGAAAATTCGTATCCATTTCAATGATAACTGAGCTCACTATTTATAGCTATGTCTAGGGAAGGAGGTCCTAAGATCGTGTCCTCCTTTAATATCAATTATGAGGGTCATTGATGAAGACGTAACGGTGAATATAAATGCCAAATTCTCTGTAACGGACCGTCGCTCTTAGTGCTGTAGAATATTTCCTATTAAATGCTACCGGACACAGAGCATTTAATACACCTTTATGAACGTTATCCTTTCCGGTGACAAGCGAAATGAATGCGTTCGGTCTTCGGCCTTCCCCGTCTTGGGTTCCACGTGTCCTCCCTTTATACGGCCACGTGTCATATCATATTTCACCCTATACACTAACTGGATTGGATTGGTAGTAACATAAAAATTTTGAGTAGTTTTGGAGTTGAACAATAATGGATAACCAGACTTCAATATGTGTGTGAGAGAGATAAATAGAGAGGGAGAGAGTGTATTTTTTAAAAAGATGGCACAGTTAATAGAGTTTGCACTTACTGTATGAGTTGTACTCCTTCCATTCCTATATGCTTGTCTTGTTTCACTTTTCCGTGGTCAATTTGACTAATATATAAAGCTAAATTGAATAAAATTATCTCAATATTTTATAATTAAAACTATATAATTTTCAATTCTTCTCATATCAATATAGTAAAAAAAATACATATTAAATTTTGTGGTCAAAGTTCATGTAGTTTAACTCTCAAGAATCGATAACTAAATGGAAACGGAAGGAGTACTAAGTAGGCGTTTGGACATAAGAATTGTAAAATTTCGAAAAAAAATAAAAAAGTTTTTCAAGTGAAAATAATATTTGAAAATTAGAGTTGTGTTTGGATTTTTGTGAGTCGTCTGAGTGAAAATTTTGAAAAATAATTTTTTGAAGTTTTTCAAATTTTCTAAAAATTTCAAAATTCATTTTCAAGTGAAAATTAAAAATTTTATGGCCAAACACTGATTTCGAAAAAAGTAAAAAAAAAAATCGAAAAAAAAGTGAAATATTTTTCATGGCCAAACGGACTCTAAGTACTATAGATGATAAATTGTTCTTTTTCTTTTTGTCGTTGAACTCAAAGTTGGTGACAGAATAGAGAAATGAAATTTTGGTACGTTTGTGTGGAAAGGGAAAAAGAAAAAAAATAAGCAACTTTTTCGTCCATTCTGTAGAAGTCGTAATTAACTGCACTTTGCAAATGCCTCAGCTTCTATGATCACCTCCCAAACACCTATTACTCAGTCTAGTCTTGTTTGAAGAATTGTTCCAAATAGCCGCCCACCTAATTATTTAAATTAAAAATAACTAGTAAAAATATAATATTTGCATAATTTATATATTATATGTGTATATTAATTGTGTAGATTTTCCCAGAAGTTAGTAAGAAAATCTTTTCTCGATACCAAAATATATGGTTCATTTTTCATATGTCTAGAGTCAAAGATATAACTCTTTGGCCAATATCTTTTACAGCAATTTAATGTTATGTAGAAATGGAAAAATTAACCTGTAGTATTTTCAATATGAAAAAAGAAATAGCAATAGTGCTTTCAAAGCAATTTTAGCCTCTATGATATTTTAAAATGACATACTTATCTACATTGAATATCATTCTAAATAGATTGGTCAAATATTAATTACTGGAATACTAAATGTAACAAAAGTTTGGGAGTATAAACACATCACTACTTTTCGTACAAAGTACAAACAAAGATTGACTATTCATTACGTAATAGTTGGACTAACTTACTATGCCCAAAGTATGAAATTAAGTGAGTGTTTGGACATAAAAATTATAAAATTCCGAAAAATAATATTTTTTTTCAAGTGAAAATGATATTTGAAAATTAGAGTTGTGTTTGGATATGAATATAATTTTGGGCTGTTTTTGAATTTTTGTGACTGATTTGAGTGAAAATTTTAAGAAACAGTTTTTTGGAGTTTTTCAAATTTTCGAAAATTTCAAAATTTATTTTCAAGTGAAAACTGAAAATTTTATGGCCAAACAATAATTTCGAAAAAAAGTAGAATTAATTGCGTTAAAATGTTTAATTTTTTCTTTACAAATTTTAATACTCAAGTTTAAGGACAACAATATCGAGTAATCGAAGCATTTTTTTTCTTCTTCTTTTGAACGTGAAATGGGAGGAACTAAGAGAATCAATAGTTTCATTTAAGCTCATAAGAGAAGGTTTTTGTAAAACATAAACGAATTTTAACAATTAATTTTGCATGAAAATGCAATATCTCGTTGATAAAGTGGGTCGGGTCGCATCCGGGTAACCGCAGCCTCAATGCAAAGGTATAAATAACCAACAACTGCAACGTTCTATCCATTTTTGAAATCTTTGAAACGGCGGTGAGATTTCTCTTGTTAACGTTCTTCAGCGTCACTCTCTCTCTCTCTCTCTCTCAAAGCACGGAAGAAATGGTATGTCTTTTCAGATTTCTTCACTTCTTGTGTGATTCTTTGATCAATTTTCTTACTAGTACTAATTAATACACCAAGAAATTTAAACTTGCTCCAATCTTAAGTAAATGTTTGCATTTCTGCAAATTCTTCGATTTCCTTCTACTCCATATCTTTGCATGTCCATTTACTTTTTCCAGATTCCTAATTTATAAGAACATATTATGGCGTTTGGATCTGAATGTATTAAGCGTAGACTCAAAACATGTCTTGGCAGTTTATTTTGCGAAAGGCAATCTGATCATCTTTTCAGTTTTATTCTCTTTTTTCCTCTGATCCATTCTTTCAAAATTATGTCCTGCCAATATGAGTTTCTTTTGCACTTTTTTTTTAACATTACATGTTTTTCCTCAGTATTATAGATGTAAATGTTCAGGCATGGTCCGTCCAACTATTTTACTCCTAGTCCTTGCTGCAGGCTGATGCAGGGAATGGATTATTAAGTGAAAAAAGAATTCCAGCAAAACGTAAGCGTAAAGATGTTTCGAATTGGGATACAGCATTTTCTTGTGATGTTCAGAAAGTAACCAAAACAAAACCTGCAAGAGAAGTGAAGAAATCTTGTTATCGTAGCCCTTCTCCTGTAAAAGTTTCTCAAAAAAGGAAAGTCAGTCAGCTTAGTACGAGTGAATTTGATTGGATTGATACGATCAAAGAATGCCCAGTATATCATCCATCGAAGGAAGAATTTGAGGATCCCTTGGCTTATGTACAGAAAATTGCTCTTGAAGCATCAAAATTTGGTATGTTGACAACTCAAATCCTATTTGTTTCGATGTTAGTATACTTATGTGCAATGTATGTGAAAAGTTGTCGCAGATTCATGAATATAATTTGTTGTTTTGATGTCTAATATACCCTCTAATTGCAGTGTGAAAAAGCTTTAGTGCAACATATGTGTTATATACTACTAACTTTTTTCACTTTTTATTCCTTGAGGTTTCAACCGAGTGAACTATGACGAGAAAATTTGCAACCCTTAGTAATTTACTATCTCTTTATTTTTTTAAAATAATTGATTAATCTAGTTTTATTTTGTTCTAAAAATTGGTTAAACTGGCCATCAATTGGTGATAAGTGCTTACAACTTGGGACGGAGGGGGTGTGACATTATGCTTTGAAGGTTATGAACTGCATATGCTTCCTACAACTCAGGGTGAGATTGGCTCTAGCAGATTGCAACATCATAACGGTGTTTATCTTGGGAGACCGTATTTCTGCTGCCTGTTTGTCACCTCTTTTTGGAATGATTAGGAACCAGAACAGCTCAATAACACACTTTTAATCTATTCTCTATATTCTGTTGTTTTCTAACTGTAAAATGGTTAAGTTGAACTTGTTTTGCTTCACTTATTGTGCTGTGGTAATCATACATTTTTGTCCATCTTCTGCTGATTGACAAGAGTGAGTCGCTCTAGTGGTAAGCACTCTCCATTTCCAACCAAGAGGTTGTGAGTTCGAGTCGCCCCAAGAGCAAGGTGGGGAGTTCTTGGAGGGAGGGAGCCGAGGGTCTATCGGAAACAGCCTCTCTACCCTAGGGTAGAGGTAAGGTCTGCGTACATACTACCCTCCCCAGATCCCACTAGTGGAATTATACTGAGTTGTTGTTGTTGTTGTTGTTGTTCTTCTTCTGCTGATTGACCAGCATTTTATTGAATTTATAGGCATTTGTAAGGTTGTCTCTCCTCTGGGATCTTCTGTTCCACCGGGAGCAGTGTTGATGAAAGAGCAAAAAGGTTTTAAGTTTACCACTAAGCTGCAACCTCTGCGACTTGCTGAATGGAATAACAACGATAAGATCTCCTTCTTCATGAGAGGAAGGTACTATATATAATAAGTGATGTTCAGCAGAATAGCCAAGTATCATCACAAAAATGGTGGTACTTCTAAGTTTTATTGCAGCACAAATCACTGCTATCTTAATGTTGGTCATTATCGAAATTGTCTTGTTACTTCTTTTGGATTATATATGGTTGGCATGTGTCATGAGTTTTTTTTGTGTTCCAGAAATTATACTATCCGTGATTTTGAGATAATGGCAAACAAGGCAACAGCTCGTAGATACTGTATATCTGGATGCCTTCCTCCTGCATATGTGGAAAAGGAATTCTGGAAAGAAATGGTACATGCAAAGAAAGGAATGGTTGAGTATGGAATCAATATAGATGGTAGTGCCTTCTCAAGCACTTTCAGCGATCCTCTTGGAAGTAGCAAATGGAATTTCAAGGTTCTACATAAATGTTTTCTGCTAGTTTTTTAACGTCCTTCTGCATTCTTCTGTTATCATCTTTCTTCATTGTTATAGATGGACAACATCCTCAGCTTGATGCTACTCATGGATGATTTGAACTGAATTGGAGTTCATATTTTACTATTTTGCGTGTTGCTTCCTTTAGTGCAAGCCCCATTTGATTTGCAAGTGTCTGACTAATCTACATTTTCCTTTTCATCCAATATCTTACTGTTATTCATCTGTGCAGATACTACCTCGGCTGCGAAGATCCACATTACGCTTGATAGTAAACGAAATCCCGGTAATGTATGATTGTATATTATAGGAACAATTCAGCATTATAGTAAATGCTTTAATGTTTTTGATACATTTATTTGTTTCAGGGAGTAACTGAACCCATGCTATACATTGGGATGCTATTTAGTATGTTTGCGTGGCATGTGGAGGATCATTACCTCTATAGGCAAGTCATACTATGGTTACCAACATTCTCTTAGATGTTTCATCCATTTAATCTCTTCAAGTTTTCTTGACTTTTGCCTTTCTCAGCATTAATTATCATCATTGTGGGGCGCCCAAAACTTGGTATGGAGTTCCTGGGCATGCAGCTGTTCAGTTTGAGAATCTTATTCGGCATCATGTCTACAATGAGGAAATTCTATCAGAAAATGGGCTCAATGGAGTCTTTAACGTTCTTCAAGAGAAAACAACAACGGTTTCTCCAAAGATTTTGCTGCAATATGATGTCCCCGTTTGCAAGGCTGTGCAAATGCCAGGGGAGTTTGTTATTACCTTCCCTAGAGCATACCATTCAGGATTTAGTCATGGTTAGATCTTGAAGCTCCTAGTCTAACCTGAAATTAATTTTGGGGGATATTACTTTGCCCATACAACTAATTTTCCTTGTTCCTGCAGGCTTTAACTGTGGCGAGGCTGTGAATTTTGCAATTGGTGAATGGTTTCCATTTGGAGCTGAAGCATGTGAACGTTATGCTCTTCTTGGCAAGGTTCCAATTATTCCTTATGAAGAGCTCCTATGTGCAGAAGCAATGAGTCTCCCAGAGTCTTTAACTCACATACCTTATTGCTCAGCAGATTTAGTCTCCCTTCGTTGTGTAATGACTTCATTTTCATGCCTATTGAGATCGTACCACCATGCCCGCTGGTGCTTGAAGAAGTTTAGAACTTCACTTAGAATGTGTTTAAAACCTCGAGGATCATCCGTCTGCGTCCTCTGTAGACGACTATGTTACGTGGCATACATTGAATGCAAATGTTTCGATGGTCCCATATGCCTTTTTCATGGTACCTAGCTAAACACCTCAATGCTTGCTAACATTTCCAATGAGCTTCTACTTTAGAAAATTGCAATTTGATTTACAAGCAACAGGTTCTGCAGGTCGACGCACCATAGGACTTAAAACCTGTTTGCAATTTTTGAGAAACATTTGATCTTTTTTTTTCCTGGTTCCTCCAATCCCCATATCCTCTTTCTTTAACAAAGACAAAACTTTATTATGCAGATTTTGAATCTTTTAACTGTCTGTGTGGAAGTAGCTGCAGCCTCTTTGTTACAGAGGACATTTCAAAAATGGAAGTTGTTGCACAGATGTTTGAGGCTGAGGAAGGAATGCTCTATGAGGTTGAGCAAAAAATGAAGTCTGAACCTTACTTGTGGATGCAGACCTTATCTTCGTGCGTGAAAGGAAAATATAGTCCATATTGCGAGGTATCAATTCTTGCTGAATCCTTGGTGACCAACTTATTTATGTAGCATCATTTTGCTTTCTGGTTTACAGTCTCATGAGCGCTTTACATAGTCTCATGAGCGCTTTCTGATCTCAATATTTATACTTGCCCTTGTCTCTGCCGGACAAGCTCCCTCTAGTTGAAACTCTCCAAAGTTATCAATTCAAATAGCGAGAAGCGAAACAATATATAGTTCATATCACGAGTAAAGAAATTATTGCCTTAAATGACATCTAGAAGTTAGAGGATATCTGTTTGATGCATTGCAACCTTCATGACTTAACAGATAATGCCAATAAATACTCAAAACAATGAGGCCACTTGTATAAAGATGTCCAGGATCGGAAGAACTTCTGCTCTAGACAAGCAAAGGAGGAATAAGAAGAAAAAGGTATAATTTTTTCTCGGTGTCACCAAAAATACTGTACTTTGATCTGTTTGGTGTACCAACATGCCCACAATAGTATATTGAGCATTTTAGCAGGCTGTAATCCTTTGGATTCTGCTCTTTCTGTTTTCAACTTCTGATCTGATGAAGCTATTTTCATGTATTTGATAAAAAGTTGAGTTCTTTGTTCCTTTTGCATGCTTTGCAGGTTTATATTTGTTGGGCCACTGCATAATGCTGTTTATGGCAATCTTGTCTCTTAGTCTCATTTCATCAATATATAATCATTTTTTTTCTCCTTGTCTATAAGTTTCCAACTAGTTTGGAATTGATGTATAGTAATAGTTGTTGTTTTTGTTGTTTCTTAGCTAGTTTGCTTCAGGCACTTGCTATTTCTTTATCAAGATATTAAATAAACTGTGAAGGACCTATATATAAACCAAATGATTAGGTGTTTATGTGGAGATTATACAGTCAGTTAGAGAAGAGAAGTTGCCAGTTAGATTACTACTGCTAGGAGTCTCACCCTGTATTGATGAACAGTGTGACAGAGAATCAATCGAGCGTGAAAGCGAAGGAATGTATCCCTGGAGCTCTATGCTTGTCAACACTCAACAGCAAGAAAATGATACCACGGAAAATAAAGTCTCAAAGATATAGCTCTAGTACTGAAGACGACGGACCATCATTTTCTAAAGGTAAATGCAACCGATGCAAGGAAGTAGGTGACACCAAATGAGAGCCATAAAGCTTCACTAACCTCAATGTAACGTCTCTGTTTATATCAACCAACGTGCCTTTTCTGTTGGTCCAACCATTGAAGGCAAAATATTAGTATCTTGTAACTCTAATTGTGATTTGTAGGCATAATGAAGTTCATATTCACGAGTTTATATTATTTTCAGGTCCAATTCATTAATTTATTGTGTATTTTCAGTCCTTTAAGTGAACGTCACAGCTTCATAGTTGACCTATTGCAGTAGTCATAACTTAAATCATGGTTTCTTCTCTCGTAGTTGCCAATAAGAATATATGAGCATGAATGTGCCATTTGTCGGAAGCACAATTATTGTCCGATCTTCTTTATTCGAAGAAATCAAGTGAGGTACAGACCTCTCAACAACGTCAAATATGTGAAAAATGATGGTTGTATGACTGATTCTTTCAAGCTTTATATAGCCGATGCATCAAACTGATTAGTATAGGTTACATTTCGTTCTTCACATCAGTCATCACGCAAACGACATCAACATCCTCATTCTAGCCAAATGCTGAAATCTTATTTTTTAACCAATACTAGATAGGTATGCCCGTGCAAAGCCCGGGCTCAACACGAAAGTCAATACTATATTCTAAGTTTGCCTCAAACTATATAACTAAAGAACACAAATTTAAGCAATTAGTTTTCATGCTCTGGGTAAAGATAAATTGATGGATGATATTGAAGACGTCAATAATTTGGGATAAATGTATATTTATTTGGCGAACTGACTAAATGAGAAACAAAGGATAGAGAATATGTAAAAAAATCTCTTTTGATTTTTAGATTCTAAGTTCTTCCTTTTTTTCTCCCACTCTTTCTGTGAGGCAAAACCTCACCACACTACACTACACTTCGACATAAGAGAAGAGGATTGGGCGCTTTCTATCTTTGGGATAGGAGTTGGCGGTCTTCTTTAAGAGAACTTCAATCTAATACTTATTATGGATCAACTCATGTTTTCAATCTATTATTATTACGAAGATGCATCACGTCAGGATCTGTTGCTCAAATCGAATCATGCAAACATTATGGAAGTTCTTGGATCGTATAAAATAGTAGTAGTACCAAAGACGGTACGTTATATCAGAAACAGAAAATTGGCCAGTAAGAAGTCACACTGACAAAACTAAAAATCTGCAGTCCGCTGGATTAGCAAGATGACTATGGTTCTAGAAAGGTCCAGCTGTTTTAGTGATACATATACTTGATAATAATATCAGTATCATTTATACCATCAACAACTTGTTCTATTTGTGCAAAGGCAAAAATGTGAAAAGTCATACTATTCACTTTCCACAAGAGGAACAAGTTTTTGCAAACAAAATCACTTAACTAATAAAAAATATCACATTGTGTCTCTTATATCACTCTAAACTCACTTGATTAAATTTCCTACACACATGCATCCCAGTGTTTTTCTTAAAAACAACTCAGTCGAGCCACCAATTTTTGAAGTGAAGTCTCAAACACAACCTACAAATAAACCACGAATAAAATATGATGAAATGCAATTTATCATGACTAACCTTTGAAAGGAATCGACATACCCAAAGGACAAATAAAGAAAAGGAAAGGGACATATATTGGTCATAATTATGAAAATAAGTGCAGATAAAACTAATGAATATATATATATATATATATAGCACTGAATGTGACAAATAGAAGATTGATCTTCACACTTATCAACATGTACCATTTACCAACGTGTAGGGAGAGAATTTATATTTATCATTTTAAAAAAAGCTCCACCAACGTGTTTACTCTTTCAACTTGATCACAACCTATCAACTGATCCACAAAAAGTTAGTCTTTTATTTCATCTTTGTGCATGAGCAATTCAAATACAGAAAGTAACGATATTAATCTAATAATAAAAATCTTGAATATATTGACTGACCTGAGGTTTTTTTGTTTATATAGACTAGACACGCATTTTCATCATTGCACACCTAAGAATTTAGAATGCATTAGAAACAAAAATCAGCAAGTAGAGAATTGAATGATCTTTTGTAAGAGATGGTGAAATATGGCTCTTTTATATAAATCAATATTAATTTTTCTTATTAGATGCAGCAATTCACCTCAAAGAGAGAATCATATTTATCCATATCCATAAGAAGCACCAGAACTGTGACTTCCTCCATGCTTTTTCTACATGAACTTTCAGATACATTTCTTATAATTGTCATCACTGTAACTGTCAACTGTCCACTTTACCAAATTCTATGCCCTTTACAGTATTTTTCTTAAAACTTTTGGAAATATATTTCAATTGAACGAAAAAAATGACAGTAAAATATCCTAGTTGGTATCTTATTTAGAAAGATATATCCAAATTGATAAGCCTTATGTTTTGAGCACATACGATTTGACATATTATTTGAATCTAAAATCCTTACTCAATATATTAAAAATATATTTTCTTCCCCACTTATCATTCTCCTCTTTAACTGTCCGTAACTACTCTATATATTTTTACTGGTAAGTTATTCCTCTTTTTTTGTGATTTGGACTGCGAATTAGAATTATATTACGTGCCAAAGAAAAGAACGAAAAAGTAAAGTATGTCAATATTTGTTCTTTCAGTTATATCTGAAATGAATTAAACAAATTTTATTATAAAATAGTTGCTCGAAATTAAGAGGATAATTCTATTCATGTAGATTTGCTTGAGGCAACATGTTCTTTTCTAGTAAGTTAGTAGTAAAGAATTTTAAGCATATGCAATATGAATGCGGACACGACATAATAGAATCCTTCTTTAAAGGCATTCCTAATGTGGCTCGTGCCGTGACCGGGCAACCATATCTAGTTTTTAAAAAATCATATCGTGAGTATTTTATAAGCTCACAACCTTCTACATATCATGTTGCCTTAATCAACAAGAGTTAACGTATGTTAGTACATTAAAGATGCTAGCTGAAAATACCCTTTCTTATTATTATTTTCGATTAAACTATAAAATAATTCAAAAACTAATTATCAATTTATCACCTATATGATCTTAAAATCACATACTCTACATCGATTACAACAACGAATTAAGCACATTATATATGCAACTCCTGATAATATTTTAATAATAGAAATACCAAAATAAAGGAAGTAAGAATAAAAAGTTGTCATTTCGGATCAATGGATCAACTTCAAACCTCATTCAAAAGGAGATTAGGAAGAAGAATTAAAAGAGAAACAACAGAAGATACAAATTTTGGTATGAGAAAGAACAAGACTATAAGAGCATAGGTGAGAAATCAATGCGCAAAATAGTCGGGCAATGTAAACAAAAATCTAAAAGGGGATTATATATTAAAATTTTCAATTATCAAAATCTTCACCGGTTTTACACCTCAAAAGAAATCAAAGTTTCAAAAGAGCAACACCTCAATATTAGTAGTCAACATTTATCTTATTAATATAATAAATAAAGAAAAGAAATAAAAACAAAGAAGCACTTCAAAAAACAGCAATTGAAGGGGTTATACCTTAATATTTTAATTCAGCAATATGAAAGCTTCAAAAGTGCTCCATCCCGCAAGAACAAAGCTGAGCGTTTTCTTTGATCGGCACAAGTATTTAGAAAGTAGTAGCACACAATTTTATCATTATTGTAAAACACAATTGCATTCGAAGTCTGATTCCTTCTTGATTCATTAAACCACCGATGTCAAGAGCACAATCTGTCATCGATTTCACCACATTTAGTCAAACTTCAATCTTCTATTTTATTTACTTAATAAGAAATGTTAGTCCAAAATGTTAAACAAGTCCCTTTGCATCAGTCTAAGCATAAAGAGTGGAAAGAACTGAAAAGAATTAAAATTACAAGTAAACATAAAAACTTGGCAGATACCTCACCAATTCACTTTTGTCTTAAACTATGGGTAAGAAGATGCTAACCATTAGGATACCGCAGTGAAATAATTAGAAAACAAATAGAAGCAAAGATGAAGGACCATTGGACAAAGTAAAGGTGAGAGAAAGTTGGAGGACTTAGCTGTGGAGGATTATAGATGAAGAATGTCAGAAAGGTTACGTGTTATGAGCAATAAAAATTCAATTAAGGTCAGATGAAATTAAAAATATACTCTTGGTCTACCAACTTCTCTTTTCTATATATTAGATATACACCAAGAATTAGTGAATATAAAATGGCATAATATGGAAAATACCGATCATATGAGTATCATTGTTTGATGGAAGATAAACAATTCCGACCTTAGCTCAGTTGGTAGAGCGGAGGACTGTAGTCGATACACTCGCAGATAATCCTTAGGTCGCTGGTTCGAATCCGGCAGGTCGGATCCTCATTTTTTCATTTTTCCCTTACATTTTTAAGCCCTCACTCCCTCTTCCCTGCCCTCCAGCCACACCAAAATTAGACATACTGAGAGGGAAAAACAGCAGCGTTACTTGAAAGTGCCATGCCACTTTCTGCCTTTTCCATTTGGGGGCAACGTAGGGACTTTCAATTATATTGTTTTTACTAAAAACAACAGGAAAAGAGTTATGAAAATACGAGTAGACCCTAGTTCAGGCTTATTCGTTTAAGTTATATATATCGTCAATTTAAAGAAATTATAAGAAAGCTTATTGCACATATTTTTTGAGTGATCAAATAGTTCAATTTTTTCTACACTAAAGGTTAATGAGATTTGAATTTTTTTTAATCTGAAGTTTATGTTATATAATATTTTTTGACTGATTCAATAGTTCAATTTTTCGTCTTTTGTGTGGACAATTTCAATAAATTCGATTGGCGTCAAAGCTGGAATCAATTTAAAATGACAGGCATGCCATGAGTTTGGTGCAGTATCCAATAAGAATTATTGACAAAATAGAGATAAAGTAGATAATACGCAAACTATGACTATCCCTTACATTGAGAACAAATTGGGCAATTTACCCAACATAATAAGTGTCATGGGCGGCTTTCCAACCATGCCCCATGATCCCTTGGACGCGCCCCGTGGCGTTCTAGCCAGCCTCCCAACGCCCGTCGTCACGGTCGGCCCCGTGGTCTCGGCAGCTCCAAGTGACAAGCGCGCATGTGCCTCTGTTGCCCCACCGATAGCCATCGCCATCGCCCAGCCAACGGCGCCGCGCGCGTAGACAATGCCGCGCGCGCAGACCCTGATGCTAAAGACAAAGTTGTTGTTTTGTAGAAGACTAAGTCCTTTTCATTGTAAATATAGAGTAGTTTTGCTGCATTTTCTTTAAGTGTGATTTTTCAGCTTTCATAGGTCTAGTCATGTAACTTTGGTTTATTTTTTTAAGCATTATTAAGGGGGACCAAGCAATCAAAACTTTCAAGCAAGCAAACAATTCTCTGTACTGGTGTCTCTCCCCCCGATACCATCTTGTTTTTCTGTAATAGCTTTCATTCAATGCAATCAAGCTTTCTTTCATTCTCAATTCTCTTTTCTGCTCTCTTTCAATTGCTCATGACATTGGTTTTCCCGTACGGCACTGACAATCTAGTCTAGCGTACGGAGGGGACCTCAGTTGGCGGACAGCAACCGTACTGACATCGGTTGCCTAGCCTTACGTCGCCCTTCCAAGGAACTTCAGGAAGGCGCCGCGTAACAGTTGGTATCAGAGCCTAGGCTCGACATCGGACGAGGGATCACATTGCAATTACCACCATTTCTGACCATGGTGAATTATGGGGATCGCATCGCGACCCTTGAGGGAACGGTTGACGCATTACGGCCCATCGTGGAAATGGTGCCCGATCTAAAAACCAGCCTAGTGCAAAGGTTGGACGACCTGGACCGCAGACTCATCCAGGCCGAAGTTGACATAGAAAACATCAGCCGCGACTCTGAAGGAGACCGGCAAACAGCAGCCACAGAGGCAGCTGAAATTTTTGGTAAATTTGAGGTCCTCCAGCAGGAGCGTGCCGAGGATTTAGCCAACAGGGAACAAGAGGCAGACAGGGTGACTGCCATGCAACAAACCATTGACAACTTGACAGGCCAGCTCAATGTTGTCAATGCTGCTTTACAAGGCCTACTTCGAGGAGGCGGAAACCAATTTGGGGGTGGTGTGAACCTCGCCCCCATGGCACAAAAGCTGAAAATTCCTGAGCCAAAGCCATACAGTGGAGCTCGGAATGCCAAAGAAGTGGAAAATTTCATTTTCGACATCGAGCAATACTTCGATGCCGTGGGAAGCCTGGAAGAAGCTAAGAAGGTAGCAACTGCTGCCATGTATCTTCAGGGTGATGCCAAACTCTGGTGGCGGGTGAAGTACGAAGCCATCAAGGCAGGTGAAGATGCCCTCGACACATGGGCGGAACTGAAGGCAGCCATACGCCTACAGTTCTTCCCCGAAAATGTTGAGTACAATGCCAGGAGAAAGTTGCGGGAGCTCCGCCAGACCAAATCAGTGCGAGATTACGTGCGGGAATTCTCTGCGCTCATGCTGAACATCCGTGACATGGGGGACAAAGACAAACTCTTCACCTTCATGGAAGGGTTGAAACCTTATGCCCGGATGGAGTTGCAGAGACAAAAGGTAGACACGTTGCTTAAGGCAATCCAAGCAGAAGAGTGCCTTGGGGATTACCAAGTGGAAGCCCGGAAGGATAGGCCTCAACAGCCTGTCCGAGGAGGATACAAATGGGGCCAGCCAAACACTGGTGGCCCTAGCAGAAGTGGAGGAGACTAGAGTGCACCCAAATCCAAGGCTCCCTCTTTCGGTAGTACTAGTGCTGCATCTAACAACAATGATCGGGGGAGGAAACCCCCCTCAGGATGTCGTCATTGCGGCAGACCACATTGGAATAATGAATGCCCATATGCACAGATGAACGCCCATCAAGCTTTTGAGGATGGGACGGATGACGACGCTGATGATGCGGACCAGACCGAGCCAGTAGGTGCATTCAATGCAATTGTTGGCTCCATTTCTGAGCCCTTAGCGGGAACCAGTGCCGGTATCCGCAAGAAGAAGGACCCATGTCCAATTGCCAGGAAAGGAAATAAGAAGGCGAATTTGAGGACTCCTCCTCATCAAGAGAGGACCTTAATGTTCATTGACATGAAGGTAAATGGCAAGCCCATTCAGGCAATGATAGACATGGGTGCCACCCACAACTACTTAGCCTCGACTCAGGTGGAGCGTCTTGGACTAGTTGTAGGAAAGGGCAAAGGTCGTGTGAAGGCTATCAACTCACCACCTCAACCAGTGGGTGGAATAGCCAAAGAAGTACCAGTGAAACTTGGCCCTTATGAAGGAAAGTTCAACCTGCGCGTAGTGATCATAGATGACTTTGAGTTAATAGTGGGGTTGGAATTCCTGAGACAGACCAATACCATGCCCGCACCGTATGCAGACATGCTACTGATGATGGGAGCAAATGGGGCCAAGCCCTGCATTATTCCGTGCATTCCCATGAAGATGGCAGCCGAGAACATCTCGGCCTTGCAGTTGAAGAAGGGGTAAAAAGACATGAACCCACGTTCCTGGCTACCCTCTGCATGGAAGATATAGAATGCTCCTCGGGTCCCATTCCTGCACCCGTGAAGGAGTTGCTTCTGGAATTTGAAGACATTATGCCACAAGATATGCCAAAGCGCCTTCCGCCTAGGCGAACTGTGGACCATGAGATTAAGTTGGTGCCGGGTGCGAAGCCACCTGCCCGGGCGCCGTACAGAATGTCACAACCCGAACTCTCCGAGCCTCGGAGACAATTGACGGAAATGCTAGACACAGGGATCATCGTGCCCTCCAAGTCCCCATACGGGTCCTCTGTGCTTTTCCAAAAGAAACATGATGGTAGTTTACGACTCTGCGTGGATTACCGGGCTCTAAACAAATTCACCGTGAAAAACAAGTACCTTATTCCGCTAATGGCAGACTTGTTTGATAGACTGGGTGGTGCGATGGTATTCACCAAAATAGACCTGAGGACAGGTTATTGGCAAGTTCGGATTGCAGATGGTGATGAGCACAAGATGACCTGTGTGACAAGATATGGGTCGTACGACTTCCTGGTTATGCCCTTTGGCTTGACTAACGCGCCAGTCACATTTTGCACCTTGATGAACCAAGTCTTCCGAGAATACATTGATGAATTCGTCGTGGTTTATTTGGATGACATTGTGGTATATAGCCAGACACTGGAAGAACACCTGGAGCATTTGCGGAAGGTCCTAGCCCGATTGCGGGAGCACGAATTATATGCGAAGCTATCCAAGTGCTCCTTTGCTCAGAAACAAATTGACTTCCTCGGACATGTCATCGAGGAAGAGAGGATCAGGATGGACCAGCAGAAGATTCAGGCCATTACAGAATGGCTGCCTCCTAAGGATATCCATGCCTTGAGGTCGTTCCTTGGTCTATGCAACTTCTATCGGCGGTTTGTGAAAAGTTACTCCCTCATTGCAGTGCCGCTGACAGAACTTCTCAAGAAGGCCACCCCGTGGGATTGGGGCCCCAAGCGGGCAGAGGCCTTCGACGCATTGAAGATGGCTATGTCTAGTAGCCCAGTCTTGGCCCTCCCTGACTTGGCCAAGCCATTCGAAGTGCAAACGGATGCCTCCGACTATGCACTTGGTAGAGTATTGCTATAAGAAGGGCATCCCGTAGCGTACGAGAGCCGGAAACTGAAGGATGCAGAGCGGCGCTATGCCGCCCATGAGAAAGAATTATTGACTGTCGTTCATTGCTTACGCCTTTGGAGGCATTATCTACTAGGAGCCCCATTCGTGGTCAAGACAGACAACACAGCCGTTAGCCATTTCATGACCCAGCCAAAGCTGAATGGTCGACAGGCTAGGTGGCAGGAACTCCTAGCAGAATTTCACTTCAACCTGGAGTACCGAAGTGGAAAGACCAATCATGTTGCTGATGCACTCAGTCGGAGAGCTGATCTAGCATCGATGTGTATACTCGCCGCCCTAAAGGGAAGCGAAGTAACCACCACCATAAAAGACCAGATACAGGATCTACTTATCAAGGATCCTGCTGCACAGTATTTGGTTGATTTGGTAAGACAGGGCCAGACTCGCCAGTTCTACACCGAAGATGGTTTCCTGAAGGTGAAAGGGAATCGACTTTATGTTCCTAAAGGAGGAGATCTGCGACGGGCTCTTCTTGCGGAATTCCACGATACTTTGTGGGCCGGTCATCCTGGCGAGGAACGCACCATGGCATTACTTCGCCGTGCATATTATTGGCCTCAAATGGTCGATGGCGTCGCTCAGTATGTGAAGACTTGTCTAGTATGCCAGAAGGATAAGTCAGACCGCTTGACGTAGGCAGGGCTCTTGGAACCACTAGCTGTCCCAAAAAGACCTTGGGAAAGCGTTTCCCTGGACTTCATCACCAGATTGCCCAAGGTCGGAGATCTCACAACTATCTTGGTTGTGGTGGATCGGTTTTTCAAGTATGCTACCTTTATAGCAGCCCCACAATATATATCAGCAGAAGATACAACTCGACTATTCTTCTCTCATGTCGTCAAATATTGGGGCCTACCTAAAGACATTGTTAGTGATCGCGACTCACGCTTCACTAGCAATTTTTGGACCCAAATTTTTAAGTGCCTCAGGTCAAAATTGAGTCATAGCTCAAGTTTTCATCCGCAATCTGATGGCCAGACGGAGCGATTCAATGGCATGCTAGAGGAATATCTCCGGCACTTTGTGACCGGATTGCAGAAGAATTGGGTGAAGCTTCTGGATGCTGCTCAACTGTGTTTCAATTCACAAAAGAGCTTGAGTACCAACAAAAGCGCTTTTGAAATTATTACCGGACAGCAACCGCTACTCCCACACACAGTGAACGCACCAAACATGTCAAAATCTCCTCGGGCCGCTAGCTTCTCAAAAGAATGGAAGCAAAATTTGGAGATAGTGTGGAGCTATCTTGTCAAAGCCAAAAAGCGGATGAAGAGGCATGCTGATCAGAATCGCCGCTTTATTGAATACCGGGTGGGAGATAAAGTGATGGTCAAAATCTCAAAGTAGTACTTGTTTGCAGGGGTCCATGACCCTCGCCTATTGCAAAAATATATTGGACCCTTGTCCATTGAAAGGCGCATTGGGAAAGTTGCATACCGTGTGGATACCCCAGCTTGGTGGAAAATCCATCCAGTTTTCCATGTCAGTCTCCTGAAACCTTTTCGGGAAGATATAGAGGATCCTTCACGAAACCAACTCACAATACCAAGTATTCGAGGCCCCAATTCAACCCGGAAAAGGCGTGCTGAAGCTATTCTTGATGATCGAGTGATTCACGCCTCAATAAAAGATCACCAGGAGTTCTTGGTGAAATGGCAGGGATGTGATGCATAGGAGAATACTTGGGAGAGAGGAACAAACCTCAAAGCCTACAAGAGCCTGATTGATGATTACCTTGCAAGGAAGGCGCCGAGGACGTCGCCAACTCAGGTGGGGGAGAATGTCATGGGCGGCTTTCCAACCATGCCCCATGACCCCTTGGACGCGCCCCGTGGCGTCCTGGCCAGCCTCCCAACGCCCGTCGCCACGGTCGGCCCCGTGGTCTCGGCAGCTCCAAGTGACAAGCGCGCATGTGCCTCTGTCGCCCCACCGATAGTCATCGCCATCGCCCAGCCACAGGCAGATGCCAACGGCGCCGCGCGCGCAGACCCTGATGCTAAAGACAAAGTTGCTGCCAACGGACTTGTTGCTGCTTTGTAGAAGACTAAGTCCTTTTCATTGTAAATATATAGTAGTTTTGCTGCATTTTCTTTAAGTGTGATTTTCCAGCTTTCATATGTCTAGTCATGTAACTTTGGTTTATTTTTCTTAAGCATTATTAAGGGGGACCAAGCAATCAAAACTTTCAAGCAAGCAAACAATTCTCTGTACTGGTGTCTCTCCCCCCGACACCGTCTTGTTTTTCTGTAATAGCTTTCATTTAATGCAATCAAGCTTTCTTTCATTCTCAATTCTCTTTTTTGCTCTCTTTTAATTGCTCATGACATTGGTTTTCCCGTACGGCACTGACAATCTAGTCTAGCGTACGGAGGGGAGCTCAGTTGGGGGACAGCAACCGTACTGACATCGGTTGCTTAGCCTTACGTCGCCCTTCCAAGGAACTTCAGGAAGGCGCCGCGTAACATAAGAGATGTAAAGCCGGCTAAAATAATAAAACATGCTCTTATATATTTACCATTAGATTAAATGATATGAATTTTATGTCTTCAAAAGATGTTATTCGAAATTTATATACAATTAATCAGTACATCTATTTATATATAATGAAATAATTTTTAAATATATCTCCTATTATAATGTCATGGATGGAAAAAACATTGTACTGCAACTTTTCCTCTAAAGAAAAACTGTATAAAGATCACACAAAACAAAACTATATACGGGAGTAATTGATTTGGTGGAAAAGAAAAAAATAATCAAATGAGTTGTAAAGAAAAAATAAATAAATGCATAATTCACAAGAAACCGAAGAAAGCGCATTTAAAGCGTAGTTGGTATACATACGAAATAGAATACGGAAATACAATTAGCACTTAGCAAAGGAGTAGGTATAAAAGGTAAGGTAGAAGACTTTGGTCTCCATTCTCAAGGAACATCGGAAGATTCCTTCATCTAGAGAGAGAGAGAGAGAGAGAGAGAGAGAGAGAGAGAGAGAGAAGTCAGTCGCGTTACGCGTCATCTTCTCATAAACACGCAATCGAACAGTCTTCGATCCTAAGCTTTTCAGTTTCAAGGTAAGTCACTCAGTCCTTGCACTCTCTTTCGTGATCGCCGTATTATTTTTTTTTCCTTGTGTTTTTTTAAAAGGTAGAATTTTGTGCGATCTTGTTGCTGAATTTTGTTCCTAATATACTTCAATTTCAGAGTTATATATCGGAAAAATTGATCTGCTTACCTGGAGTCTTAATTCAGCTCGCCGAAACTTGTACAAATTTGATTATTTTTCTTGCAACTCTGCTGCACTTTGAATTGCTTTTTTTTTTTCTATTAATTTATGAAGTATTTTTCATGTAGTTTTCTCTCACGATCAAAAATTTCCAATGACTATAGTCCATTACCGGGATGCTTATTTTGTTTGTTCGAGTCTCGTGGATACTTTTAATTTCTTGATTCTTTTTCGTTATTAAACTGTAGCAATAGACCAGAATTAGGTATTTATGATATCCCAGTAATCTATGGGTTTGAATATTACATGGTTCCTGCAAGGTCAATCGATAAGAAGAAAACTTATGTATCGTTGTTGAGGTCAATAATTTATGCTTCTTCTTTTGTTTTAATTTTCAGTATAACTCTGAGCCTGTTTAGCTGGAGATAGTGTAGAGGCAAGGATTTGAAGAATTTAAGCTAAGAAGTGTCGAAGGAGTGAGTTGCGGAAGATTTAATTGAAAATGAGTGACAACAATTTGTTGGATAAAGTCAGCGCCTTTGGGGAGCGCTTGAAGATTGGGGGAACGGAGGTTGGGCAAAAGATCACTGCTGGAATGAGCTCGATGAGTTTCAAGATGAAGGAGCTTTTCCAAGGCCCAAATCAGGCTGATAAGCTTGTCGAGGAAGCCACAGCTGAAACTCTGGATGAACCTGATTGGGCTATGAATCTTGAGCTTTGTGACATGATTAATCACGATAGAATCAATAGTGTTGAACTGATAAGGGGCGTAAAGAAAAGGATAATGCTGAAGAGCCCTAGGATTCAGTACTTAGGGTTGGTGTTACTTGAAACTATTGCAAAGAATTGCGAGAAGGCATTCTCAGAGATTGCAGCTGAGAGGGTTCTGGATGAGATGGTGAAGCTGATTGATGACCCTCAAACTGTTGTTAACAATCGGAACAAGGCCCTGGTGTTAATTGAAGCTTGGGGAGAATCATCGAGTGAGCTTCGCTATTTACCTGTGTATGAAGAGACTTACAAGGTATCATTACGATTTTCAGTTTCACATTCATTTCATAAATTTTAAGAAGTCAAATGTTTCAGTTGTCTCTTTGTTTTTGTTGACTTGGCATTTTAGACAAGAGCATTGTAGCAAATACATGAATGATTCAAAATGAATGATTCTTTCAGCAATGAAAGAGTAGATACGTACTTTCTGATATTCATTTCTTCACATTCCTGTGTGATATTCTTTTTGTTATTGTTTTAGAGTTTGAGATCCAGAGGGGTACGTTTTCCTGGTCGTGACCATGAAAGCCTAGCTCCGATCTTCACTCCTCCAAGAACAGTGTCAGCTTCAGAACCAGATGTTACTCTGGCACAGCAAATCCAACATGAAATTCCACGGGAGAACTTTTCAGCTGAACAGACAAAGGAGGCATTTGATGTGGCTAGAAACAGTGTAGAGCTTCTGACAACTGTTTTGTCCTCTTCACCTCAACAGGATGCTCTGCAGGTACTTCTATTTTATTCCTATCAACATGTCAATCTCAGGACCTGAAGATATTGTCTTAATACATCCTCAGGGTATCAGTGTGGACTATTATGTTGGGGAAACATTTGGGGTCTATTGTTGACTTTTGTGGTTTCGTGAAGTAAAATAGAGGAATATTTTGTGTTGTGAGGAGAAAATGCATTTTATGTCATATTAGGAAGTAGACACCATTTAAGGCTGACTACAAAGGAAAGTAGGACTGCTTTTTGAGATAGATGGAGAATCATACTATTGACTAAATCAGTCTTATATAATTGGATCACATGAGTTATTTAAGAGTTTTGAAAGAGGTTTATAAAGGTTTTGTGTTACTTCACCCATTACTTTAATGTGTGGATGCTCAGTTTTTTCTTTCATATCATATCACAGCCAAACCTTCGGTAAGTCATTCTTACACTGGTAACTCCATATTGAAGTTCACATGTGAACCAAAAATCAGATTTTCCCACATGAGTTGTCCAAGGGTTTCCATTGAAGTTTGATTTAAGATTTTTGTTCGATGCTCATATTCTTTTTTTCCTGAGAAATCCCTGAAGGCAAGTGAAGCACGATTTTGATAATCTGTGGATAGTGGGCCCGCCCCTCTATCATTCTCCAATTAAATACCAAGCTTTGTCTGCAGTATGATTCGAACCGTGATGTGCGCCTAACCCGCACATTGCTCGAATGCTCTCTTACCACTAGAGCAAGACCTTGGATGCTCATGTTCTTCCACAAAATCAAAATATCTTTTTGGTGTTATTTGTGCCAAAGTTTTTAATATTTTGAAATGTGATCCTAAAATAGTTAGAATAAACATATACTCCCTTTGTTTCAATTTATGTGAACCTATTTCCTTTTTAGTCCGTGCCAAAAAGAATGACCTCTTTCCTTATTTGGAAACAATTTACCTTTATGCAATGATTTATAGCCACACAAAATATATGTGCTTCATTCTACACCACAAGTTCAAAAGTCTCCTCTCTTTTCTTAAACTCCGTGCCCAGTCAAATGGGTTCACATAAATTGAAACGGAGGGAGTAGTTTGAGGCTAAAACTCGATCATCCTCAGGGGCTTTTGGTGTTCCTAGCCAATGAGCTCAAACTTTGCAAAATTTATTTAAGTCAAGCTCAAGATTAACTTAAAAATTCATTTAAATGTGCTTAGTTCATGTGTTACTCAAGCGTAGCATAAACATCTAATACTGGGGGTTTATTATTTCATCTTTTTGTTATGTAAAAATATCTTTCTAGCTTTGTGATTTGTGCATTTGTAAATCATGCCTTCTAGGTCTGTGTAGCCTATTTTCTATTAAGAAGTATCAAGTCTAGCTGTATTCAAGTCCAAATGAGCTGGTTGGATTTGCGAAACTAGTGGTAAAGTTGTTGCCCAGTACAAATACTTACATAGTGATGTTGTTTTATGCAAAGAATTCACTTCTTGACCAATTGTCTGAGCAACGATTTATTGATGGATTGATAGTATAAAATTAGTCTTTATAACGGATACAGAGGATTTATAGCAGATCCGAGCTCATCTGTGATTGACGTACAATTATTTGATTGAGATCAATGTGAATTAATACAGAAGAGAAAGTGAAGAAGAATATGAATGGATGATGGCGATGTATAAAGATTCTGAGTTATGTTTGGAAGGAAAAATTGAACTACTGGACAATAATGAACAAGACATCAATTTTGCTTGCTCTCATCTTTTTGTTCCAAAAACTTAAGAAGAGTCACTTATAAAAAAAGTCCCCTTAAAGAAGTGTCATCCATTTAATGAGCGGGAAAGGATTTACAGTATGTTAAAATTGTCAAGTTATTGCAGCCATGTTAGCTGGTTTTTGACATTGCATTTGAAGATTTAAGTTTAGTTTTTCAGTGCAATAGTTTCTGTTTTTACCAGCAAGTTTTGAATTTTGGTGGTCTTACGACTAGCAGCATTGAATAGCTGTTTAGGTTTCTCGTGCAATTTTTTGTAGTTGGTTTTTAGAATGCAGTTGAACACATTGTGTCCTCCACCCGGAGACCGAGTTTTGTTCTTTTCATTTAAAGCTTTTTCTTGCTATATTTGGTGCATTTAGTGTTGGAATGCTGTGATGGAATTATTGTTGCTTGTGCGTTTTGATGAGGACCACTTCTTGTTAGCGACATGCAGGTGTAGAGGAGATCAATTTAAAAAAAATTCAAGCTTTCATGTCAGGGCAGAGATTCAATTTGGGATTGGAATATATGCCCTTTCCTGGTTAATAGTGTTTGAGCTTAATCTTCTGGGTTAAAATAACTGAATATCAGAGCCCATCGGACTAATGCATTGATAGAAAGATTTATCAAGTACTCCTGCAAGCAGGAAATTTTAACATGTTATAATGGTTTGCTAGATATTGGGAGGCTTAGTGTGTACTTGCACAATGTAATTTTATAAGATGGCATCTACATGGTGTAGCATTAAATACTTTCTGATTTATCCCGAAACAAGGAAAAGAATCATCAAGTACTTTAACTGTGTCTTTTTTGTGACCTTATATGTACTTATAAGTTGTTTTATAATGAGTATTAAATGTTACTCTAAACCGTCAGGTAGTATTCCACTGCATATTACTGTAAAGGTAGTGACTGAAAAAGGCGGTGCAAGTCCTAGGTAAAGGAAAACTTCAGTATCGTGGTGCATGGTTTGTCGCCACTGTGCATGTTATAAGATTGTTTGCAAGTGTGGTTCTCATTTCTATTCGTTGGTTTCTTAGTTTCTTCCTTCACATGGCTTTCTACAAAGGACATATCTCTAGGTGCGTCATAGTACTTTGCTGGCAAGTGGTTTCACATTTTTAGCTGGTAAAGATCATAATCTTGCTGGCTTGCAATTGAAATATGGCAAGATGTAGCAAATAGTTAGTAATTAGTATATGATTCTTTTGTTTTGATAACCGTGGTGTCCGGGCCAACTTGCACGCACCTCGACTAATCCATGGGGTACTCGGTACCTCCCACCACCAGTATATGTTTTTTTTATCATTGAGGTATTATGTTCCTTTCTTATTCCCTCCGCATTAAGTTGATTGTCTGGCTTATTTTACACTCTTATGAGGGGAAGAGTTGACAATATTACTGTTTATTTGTTATGCGATTACATGGGGCTCATACGTTATTTTGGTGTTTAAGGATCAGAATAAGAAAAATGACCTTTTCTTTTTATAAGTAGGAAAAAAATGACCTTGTTGAGAAGAGTAAAATAGGCCGCGAATGACCTTAGGTGCAAAACAATTGGTGAGCCCAAGGTCGTTTTCTTATAATAGTTGTTTATCAATTGCATGAATTGGACGAATGCCAGTTTTGTTTGACAGTCTGAAGTTAGTAGCTAGCCTTCCATCACTTTGTGCCGAAATTTCTGTTAGAGTGGACTGTTGTTGATGAGCTTTTCTTAAAGTGCTCATCACGTTGTGCCAAAATTTATGTTTGACAGTCTGAAGTTCATAGCTAGCCTTCCATCACTTTGTGCCGAAATTCTGTTAGAATGGACTGTTGTTGATGTGCTTTTCTTAAAGTGCTCTAGCCTTTTTTTTTTAAATTTTAAAAAAAGTTTCTTAAAGTGCTATAGACTTGTGTGGACATTTTGAACAGCTGAATCTTTAATTAGTGATATGAGTAAACATTTAAGATTTATAGATTAATCATAGGAGCTACCCTGCAAAACAGCGAAGACACTAGTCAAATCTCTTTAAGATATATTCTCAAAGTAGGCTAGATCGTGAAGATGAATTATAGGAGCTACCCTGCAAAACGCTGCCTTCAGCTTGAGCTGCGTTGTGATCGTGAAGATGTAGTAGGCTAGATCTTTGTCAAGTAACTCAATAACGGAAATTCCTTTTTTAAACCCCTCAACGTTATTCCATATGGTCAGCGTCAGCATGTATATCTTTTCAGTGTCCAGATTTTGAAATATTTTCTGGTATATGTTTCGTTGAAGGGGCTTCTCAGAAAAGGCCACTATTTTTCTCCCCACCATTAGATGGAAAATGATTTTTGTGCCACCCATGTCACGCTGTTGCTGCATGATAGAGCAATCTCCTTACATAAATTCGCGATTGTGGATTTAGCTTTTTGAATATCGGGGTCATACTCCTCTAATTTGTTGCCTACCTCTCAAATTGTTTTCTGCAGGATGACTTGACAACTACGCTAGTACAACAGTGTCGCCAGTCCCTCAATACTGTTCAGAGAATCATCGAGACTGCTGGAGATAATGAGGCCCTCCTTTTTGAAGCCCTGAATATAAATGATGAAGTCCAAAAGGCCCTCTCGAAGTACGACGAGTTGAAGAAACCTATGGTTGTTTCATCAGAGCCAGAACCTGCCATGATTCCAGTTGCTGTGGAGCCCGATGAGTCCCCCCGTGCTGGAAAAGAAGATGCTCTGATCAGAAAACCAGCAGGCTCCCGGTCTGCAGTCCACGGAGGGAATGATGACATGATGGATGATCTTGATGAGATGATTTTTGGTAAAAAAGCGGGTGGCACATCTGAATCAGGACATGACACAAAGAAGCAGCAATCACCAAAAGATGATCTCATCTCATTTTGAATTCCTTCCCGTGCATTTGACTTAATACTGGAATCCACAGGCTTTGGTGATGTTAATATCAGGCTTGTTCAATTTCTACCAACTCTTGTGCTAATGATTGAAACCTTCATAAATGAATGTAGAAACTTCGTCGATTTGTTCTCACATATACCTGAGTTACTTAAAGTTTTAATGTTGGAACTTTTCGGATTTAACTGCTTGAAAAAGATATACCCTGCTTGTTTTTCATGGATATTGGATGATATTTGTTCTTGATCTCGTGTCAGTGCTTTGAGACATGTCAGTAGTGGCTCCATTTCAGCTGTTCTAAGTGATGCTTACGTGTCTGTGAACTTCCGTTTGAGAATTAAGATATTTATACCCTGTACTATGAGAAAATATTTAAATATATTCCTCGTTATACTTTGGATTCAAATGTACTCCACAATTTCGTGATTTGTGGTAACATATTAGATAGTATCAACACCTATTAAGGACATAAAATTAACATAAACATATCCTTCGTAATGTTCAATTAATCAATCGATGAGTCCCTAGTTGGTCTAATACAAATTTGCTTAGTAGTGTTGAATTCAATATCTTAAGTCACTCAGGTCAACATGCGGTTAAATAGTCTTTTCACACAATTCAATCTTCATCCGATCCATTATCCTGCCCCACCATTCCCTTTTTTTGGGTTACTGCCATCTCAAGAAAAATAGTACACTTTTTATTTTCAGTTTGTACATTTAATTAAGAAATGAACTTTCTTGAACTTACCTGTCACAAATTTTAGTGTTATGTCGTAGTGAATTGAATGCTAGAGCAAAATTCTTTTGTTGTATTTAGTTGAATAGGCAGAAACATGCATTAGTTAATCATGATTAAGTAAGATCAATTTGTTTACAAACACATGTTATGTACCTATTGAATGATGAAAATAAAATCTTATGGAAAAGAATTATACGGCACCCAAAGGAAATAAGATATAAAGAATTAAAAGTAAAAATAGATTTTTTAATGTAAAAAAGAAAAAGAAAAAAAAGTGAGGACAGACCACAAATCCAGTGAACCGAAATTACAAAAGAAAAAGAGGAGCGATAGGGACTTGGCAATTTACACTAGCAGATTGGTGAATGGACTAATTCTGTAATCAGTCTGCTATTTCCTATTTTTCTGGTTCCAAGTTCTAACATATATACACTTCAAGGTGTTGAGCAGTGATTCAATTATCTAAATGGCCGGAAGACATTACAGTGCTGCTTCTGGAACCTTCAAACCCAGATCTCCGGTACTACTTTTCCTCCTCGCATTTCTCGCTCTCACTCTTCTCTTCTACATCTTCTCCTCTTCTTCCCCGTCCCGCTATTCCTCCCGAAACCCTAACTCCGAGATCGATTACTCCTTTGTAGCTTCGCTCGAGAAATTTCTAACCAAATCTCCGCGATCCCCGACGGCCGGTGACGATACTGTTTCAGGAACAACGTCAGTTGAGGATGCTAAGAACCTGGACGAATCCGCTTGGAAAAATGAGAATCAAAGGCTTTATGATGAGCCGTTTTACCCTGCTTTTTCGCCTCTCAAAGTATACGTATACGAAATGCCATCGAAATTCACTTACGACTTACTCTGGTTGTTTCATAATACGTATAGAGAGACTTCGAATCTCACCTCTAATGGCAGTCCTGTTCACCGCTTGATTGAACAGGTAATTTTTTAGTGTTCTTTTTAAGTATCATTTATTCGGTTAGTTACATTTGTTTAGCCCATTATGATGAAAGTTTCAATTTTTTGTGTAGCATTCAATTGATTACTGGTTATGGGCCGACTTAATAGCAGCAGAATCAGAGAGGCTATTGAAGAATGTTGTTAGAGTACATAAGCAAGAGGAAGCTGACCTGTTCTACATTCCGTTTTTCACTACCATTAGCTTCTTCTTGATGGAGAAGCAGCAATGCAAGGCTCTTTATAGGGTGTGAGTGCATCTCTTCTATAACGTTTTTCCAATTTCTTATTGATTCTTTACTATTTCTGTTTGAACGTAGAGTTTGAGTTATATGCACAGACGGTGTAAAAAATATTTACATAAACAGAAAGGTAATTGTAGTTTATTATTTAATAAGCATTGATTGGTAACCTAGAATAAATGGTAAGTTACCTGCTATAATAAGTTAAATTGGTGTAAAAATCATATTACACTGTTATATATCTTAAATCCTGACATTCTCTTGCGCGATTTAGTAATTTTTTTTCTTGCTGAATTTTGCTTAATGTTAGATTTTCCGTGATTAGGAGTAATTTAAGCTGCACTCAGTCTGTGCAACTTTTGCTTTTGACTGAAGCACAATCCTGATTATATTTTGGGAATCAGTCTGGTCCAAATTTCTAATACTGCAATCAAAGCTACATTTTCTTTGTTAATCTTATTTCATAGGCATACTAATTCTTTATTTGATGAAGCATACTAATTCTTCTACTGCATCGAGCTCTCAGTCCCATAACCTAGTCTTAGGCGTTTACATTGTGTTCGTTATAATGCTCTGTTTGCAGACTTGGGGGAAAAGGGACAGAAAATTCTCCCGTTGGAAGGAAAACTTGTAAACTTGTCCTACAATTGGTTAATTGACTTAGTTCTGAGTGGGGAACCTAGTATCAATGTGTATTTTAAATGATTGTTCCTTCCCCTCTTCCATTTACGATGCTTGAAACTTGTACCTACACAAATTTTTTGATATAGCCTATCATGATCAAATTTAAAAGAGTAACTGCTAGTTTTCTAGTTTCACATCCTTATGGTTGAACACCTGAACAAACATCTTAAACTTTTGATACTTTTTGTCTATTTAAATAGAACTTCAGATCTGTGATAGGATTAAAGATTTTTTTATGTTAGTGGAAGATGATGCTAGACTTTGTCTAGCCGTGGCATTGTCGTAAGTCAATATTTGTTATTACTTTTCTTAATTTAGGAAGCTTTGAAATGGGTTATGGATCAACCAGCTTGGAATAGATCTGAGGGAAGAGATCACATACTTCCAGTTCATCATCCTTGGTCTTTCAAATCTGTCCGCAAGTTTATGAAGAAAGCTATTTGGTTGCTCCCAGATATGGACTCAACAGGGAACTGGTTAGTATCTTCACTGCTAATTTCTATATCGAAATTATTGTAGCTCTACATCATCTACTGTGGCTACTTTGAACTTCAGGTACAAGCCTGGGCAAGTTTATCTCGAGAAAGACCTGATACTTCCTTATGTTGCCAATGTCGATCTATGTGATGCAAAATGTTTATCTGCATCAAAGAGATCTATGCTGCTATTTTTCCGGGGGAGACTTAAAAGAAATGCTGTAAGATTCACCCTGTATTAATCAGCAAGTTATATTCAGTTTGTTTACCACTTCACATTAAGTTGATGTTACTGCTCATGTTCTAAGTTGGTTAAAGATGGAATCTTATGATGTTTTGGAAAATTTGGGGCTATCCTACGACAGTAAAATAGGTTCTAGGTTACCATGTTAACCTTTAATAATAAATATCCTGACATCTGCAGATTTCAGAATATTTGAGGACAGGGCAAGAAATGGTGGAAAAAGGACTTTCAAGCTAGTTGATGATGCAAACGTCTGTGCAATTGTGAAATCCTAGAATAACAACTTATTTATTTCCTTCCATCTTAAGAGAATATCTCGGTAGGAACTAGTTGCTAAATCGTGCTAGGAACCGGTTGCTTAATATTGCTAGGGCAGAACATGGACAGTCAATCTTGCAACACTGTTCACTCTTTTGAGATTCCCGTTATGAAATAAAGAACTGAAGTTTCTAGTGTAGTTGATGCTACCTTGTAACCTTCCAAAGTTATATATACACAGTACACGACATTCTTGATTATAAATGAATGAGACGGTGAAAGGAAATTTTTTTCCATGCTATACAGCAGGAGGATGCCGAACTATCAATTACTTTGCAGTTGTGAACCAGATTAACAACTTTTCTATTTTCCCTTGTTTTGTATACCATGATTATACTGCTAGGGTGCAGAATGTGATGCCCAACTATTGCCATGTTGTATGGAATGTTTATAACTAGATTTATTACTGCTAGGCTAAATTTTTTTTTTTTGGGGGGGGGGGGGGGGGCGGGAATTGGTTTATAAGGTTTAATTTGTTACTGTAGTAGTTTCCATAGTTACAATTAGAAGCAATGGACTCTGAATCTGCTTTTCCTTAAGCATTCCATGCGCTGTGTTTGTTGTGTTATTCAGAATGAGTATTTTTCCAGAGTGGTTAGAATTATGGTATGTTGTGGCTAATGATATCTTTCTTTTCAGGGTGGGAAGATACGTTCCAAACTTGTGGAAGAGCTCCATGGTACAGATGGAGTACTCATTGAGGAGGGGACTGCTGGAGAAGGAGGAAAAGCAGCAGCACAGAGTGGCATGCGCAAGTAAGATTTAGACTGTCTGAGTGTATCTTTAAATTCTGGAAGTGAAGTTTGTTCATCAGTTCAAACGTTAATTTGTTCTGTTATATTTATTTCCTTGGATAAACAGGAGTATATTTTGCCTAAGTCCAGCTGGTGACACCCCATCATCAGCGAGATTGTTTGATGCAATTGTCAGTGGCTGCATTCCTATCATAGTTAGCGATGAACTAGAGCTTCCTTTTGAGGGGATTCTTGATTATCGGAAGGTATTAGTTACTTTGGAACTCTTATTTCAATCTCTATCAGTCTCTTGGAGAAGTGTTAAAAAGGTGAAATGTTTTTCAAAGCAAATAAGGCTATGGTAATGGCTCTCTTTTTAGAGGAGATTTTTTATCCAGACTTTTGCGAAGCCCCTAGTACAAGGTTAACATGATGAATCCTCTTAATTGGAAACCCATAATAGGAAGTGTTCCTAGTCAACAAAAGCTGCAGTATCAGTTCAAGGCCAGTTGTAATGTTGATGGTGTAAGAGGCAGTTACGTATCTCAATCTATAGTAGTTTTTGGTTGTCTACAAGGAAGTTACATCTATCAATGTGTAGTAGTTTACTAGGGAGCGGCCCATTACTTTTCTAGCAACTACCTCTTCTTCGAGTGTTGTATGACATGGATTTCTGTATTTGAATGTAATTGTACTAAAGCTGGAATTCATCCTTCTTTTCAATCGTAATTACCACCTCTTTACCCAACAAAGTTCATCCCTTCTCGAGAGTGAGCATGGAAGGGAAGAGATGAAGAAATGAAATTGCATACTATGTATGAGGCTCTTGCTCTTGTTTATCACTTTTTCTTTGGCAGATTGCTCTGTTCGTCTCTTCTAGTGATGCTTTGCAACCAGGATGGCTTCTCTCATTTCTAAAAAGTGTTAGTGCAGCTCAAATCAAAGATATGCAAGTGAACTTAGCTAAGGTACGTAGACTTTTAGGTTGAGACTATCTCTTAGAAGTAGCATTGTCTTTCATTTCATAGAATGGCTAGAAAAATAAATGCTTTTCCTTATGAATGCAGTACGCAAGGCATTTTGTTTATTCTCATCCAGCTCAGCCGCTAGGTCCTGAAGATTTAGTCTGGAGAATGGTTCGACATTTGCTTCTCTTTGGTTTGTTGTTATTTTTGTCTTCATTATTATGAAGTACTGGTTTCCTATTTTTATTTTTATTTTTGTGACGGTTGGATTTTTTTGTGCTAACTAACTAAATTCTTTAAGGATTGGTTTCCATTCCTATCATACCACTTTTTTTTTAAAAATCTTTCTGTGGATCAAAATTCAACTTTCTTTGAGTGAATTGCAAAGAAAACACCTTATTCAGGTGAAGTAGGAGAAACACTTTGTATGATATAATCAAATGGATTTCTCTAGGCTGAAAGTCCCATAATTTTTTTGACATTCTTTTTATTCATTGCAGTCATTTACTTGTGTTAAGATTTATAGAGTTGGTCATTGTTACTGCTCATTATATTTCTTGTTGTACATTTTGATTCACTCATGATGCTTCATTGCTAATACTTATCCATGCAATAGGTTGCTTCACTAATCCCTTTCTTTTTGTGAACAGGCTATTATTTAGTATTTTCTTCTTCTTTTTTGGTTGGTTGGAGGGGGGTCTTCATCTATTTTGACTATGCCATCTGCGAGTTGCAGTATGAAAGGTAATAGAGTCCTGAATTTTGCTTTCCTTCATTTTCTGGTGATTCACCAGATGGCAGGTAAGCTGGTCAACATCAAGCTTCACACTAGAAGGTCACAGCGGGCGGTGAAAGGATCCAGAAGCGTGTGCACTTGTGAGTGCCGCCATCCCAATGTTACAAGCCCAGGTCCATTGTCTTGATTGTAGATCACAGATGTTTCTTTTTGTTTTCCTCGTATATTATTTTGCACTTCAACATTTGATGTAGTTCTAAGAGACTTAGCAATATGTGATTCTGATTTATTATTTGTGTCAAATGTTTGCCCAAAGAATATTATGATAGCTTGATTTAGAAACTCAATATCATGCAATATGTATACACTCCTTTAGTGGATTTCTGAAGAATTCTCCACTTTGTGATGGCATGGATTGCTACTTATGGAGGCCTTGAGATGTTGAGGTTTTGAATTTTTTGAGGCGTTAACTATTTTTTTAGGAGTGCGGCATATGTGTTATCTTGGGCCCGGTTCCTTTATTACCAGTAAGGAAGTGATGGTTATATTTGCTGCTATTATCATACAGATCTTTGTCTCCAATTTGGAAATATCAGGTAATGGATACAGCTAGTGGAGTCATAGGATATTGAACTGCTTAGTTAGATGTATACACATGAACGAAAAAAAAAAGTATTTTAACAGTTTACACATGTGGTGAGAGATGGATGCACATGCTTTCTTTTTAATTCCCTCAACTGTAGTGTTGGATGGTAATGGCAAAGGGGATGGGTGCAATGACTATGGTTGGCAAGGCTGCGTATGGGACGTGCGAGGCACATATGATAATAATTTGTTTATATCATGAAATCATGATAGATCGTGCTCATGTTTTTGGATGGTTGCCTTCGCATGTTGCATGAGCTGTGTCACTGGCAATTGTGTAGTTTCCTGGCAACAAGTCACCGACCTTCTTATGTTTTTAGATCCCATCATATAGATGATTTCTTCCTTCGTATAACCCCCCCCCCCCCCCCCCCCCCCCCCCAAAAAAAAAAAAAAAAAATTCTCGTCTTGCCCATCTCTTAGTGCATTCCTTTCCGCACGATAAGTAATCATTGCTTCCGCAGAGGAATCTCGGCATCAGATTTGGGACAACTTCTGAAGTGTAATGTAGCCATTCCTTTATACTATTGGAGTAATTTGCATTCCCGACACTGTCATAAGTGGCATATGTAAATGTAAAAAGGCCTTCTTTAGAGTATCATCAGTGGATTTTTGAATCTGAGGGCAAATGGTTCTAGTTCAAGGAGTGCTTATATTTTTCTTTAATTGAACACCTTAATGGTCCCCATAACTATCCCGAAAAGAATATCCAACATATTATTGGTTCACAAAACTATCATCCAGTGGGTTAACAACTATTACAGCCGAGAAAGCGACATACTAAAAGTAACGAAGCCATGACTGCATTTTGCAAGAATTGGCACATTTGCGTATAGAGATAATAGTGGTAAATAGTACTCTAGGATACGAAGAGAGCAAATTGAATGACGTTTTAAGTGGGTAAAGAGTTGTTGCCAGCCAACGTTCCCGCGTCGAACAATTTATATATTTATGTATAAAAAAATAGCATAAAAATTGGGCCAGCCCACCATAGTCAAAGTATTATAGGGAGAGGTAGACAAAACGGTGATCGTGAAGTCCTCATATGCTCCGCTAATTACGCGTTTACCATCATCTCGGCCATGTTGTGTGGCACTTTTGCAATTAGTGTACAACTTTAGGTGCTTTCTTTTAGGGGATTTGCTTCACTATTGATTAGAGTTGACTCTTTTCCCAAATAGGACCATTATTCTCAATTAGGAGTTAGGACATTATCAAATCCAATTGCATTTGCTTTAAATAAATCTTTGGTATAATAATAAATCTTCAAATTGTATTTTGTGTATTTTGATATCTTTTTATAGGATTAAAATCGTTTGCAATTCATTCTATTGAACACATTGTCAGGTAAAAGTAAAGATTTTATGGTTTTAATTGAATTAATAAGTGTCTAATCAATAGGGAATACTTGGTCGTTAGTAATAATCCAATTTGCTTTTACCACTTTTTACTACATGTCAAAGGCCCTTTTTATTTCGCCCTTTTGGTGTAGATCCTTTTTACTTTTTGAAAATCCTAGTCAGCACTAGATATAAGAATAACTTCCATCTTGCCGATAATATCTGATTTGCCCTTTTCCGACACCCCGCACCACGTTTGAGAAAATAAATCAAAATAGACGAAATTTTGCGTCTTCGTCCTAGCCTACACAATATTTAAAAAGGGAAGAAAAAGGACAAAAACACGCCATTACAGAACATCTTGTAGTAAGACACAGTGAAACTTTTCTCTGTAAATTTTCCAAATCTTCTACTTATTCCTATTTATTATTTAAAGCTATAAACAGAGATTGAAGTGAAAAGAGAGCAATAAAAGCTTTAATTGAAAGTAGAGAACCGGCATTCGACTACAAGTTCCTTTAATTTACTTCCAGAGCTATTTAATTCTTCCATTTCAAGCTAAAGTGTACGAAATCCCATTCTTAGTTTCTGATAGAGCTTCAGGCTTTGTGAAGACAGTTGCATAACACATTACTCATTTTGAAAATCTTTCAGATTTAGCATTGGATTGTAAAGATCCACAGACTCTCAATTTGGTAGTAACCAAATTGGTTTTGCTGCAGCGATTCAGTTCTCTTGTAATTTTCAATTCTCAAAATGATGGCTTAGCATTTCTTAAAAAGGTACAACCTGCTTTCCCTATAAGTCTTATAAAGGTCCTTACATTTTAGTAGTGACCAATGAATTAAGTGGTTTTTGTTATTTATTTATGTACTTTAGTTGCTAATTGTTATTTACATCTGGATTTTGGTAATCTATGAAAATATTATTCTGGATCTGATCATCTTGATCTCATTAATCTGATTATGAGACGTGATTGTGCTAGTTTTCTAGCTTTTTGAGTACAATTGAGTTGAAGTTTGACTTCAGTTGAACTTCATGTAAAATTTGTGCATCTTTCTTATAAGTTGCATGCTTATATGGTTCTTATTCAAGCCAAGTATGTGAAAAGGAAAAAATGAGAAGCTAAGATTTGGAATCTCAATCTACCAATTCTTCAAGACTTAAAAGCTCTGTCTTTGGTAGTTATTTCTCATCATTAGCATACTATATTTTCTCAAGAATGCTTAGTAAATTATGATATCAAGATGTCTACATCTGAGTATTTGGTTGTTTCCCCCTGATTGGAAGGATAACGATAGAGCATGTTGATAATGATATTTATCTATGAATTTGGAACTTGAACCAGGTTAATGTTTTCTTTCTTCAGGATCTGGCTTTAAATCCTAATTAGTCTTTGGAAATGGCATCAAAATCATTCAAAGCTAGTAGATCATCTGTGTCAAATTCCTCGGATTTGCCTGATTCGCAGCACGGCAAACCTCCACTTCCTCCACATGTGTCTTTCCAGCGGCGGACTTCCTCAGGCCGATATGTAAACTACTCAAGAGATGATCTTGATAGTGAACTTAGCAGCAGTGACTATATGAACTATATGGTACATCTCCCTCCGACTCCTGACAATCAGCCCATGGATTCTATTTCTCAGAAGGTTGAAGAGCAGTATGTATCAAGTTCACTGTTCACGGGTGGTTTTAATTCTGTTACACGTGCTCATCTCATGGACAAGGTGATTGAATCAGAGGCAAATCATCCCCAAATGGCGGGTGCAAAAGGTTCGTCATGTGCTATCCCAGGATGTGATGCTAAAGTGATGAGTGATGAAAGGGGCATTGATATCGTTCCCTGTGAATGTGATTTCAAGATATGCAGAGACTGTTACCTGGATGCTGTCAAAACTGGTGATGGTATATGTCCGGGGTGTAAGGAGCAATATAAAGTCACTGATTGGGACGAAGCGAATGGAAATGATCGGCCACTTCCTCTGCCTGCGCCAGCTGGGATGTCAAAGATGGAGAGAAGGTTGTCAATTATGAAATCAACTAAGTCGGCATTGATTAGGAGCCATACTGCAGATTTTGATCACAACCGTTGGCTGTTTGAAACAAGGGGCACATATGGGTATGGAAACGCTATATGGCCAAAAGAAGGTGGATTTGCAAATGGAAAAGATGATGATATTGTTGAGCCTACTGAACTGATGAACAAACCATGGAGGCCACTTACGCGCAAATTGAAAATTCCTGCTGCAATCCTAAGTCCTTACAGGTAAGACGTTATTTCCGGTTTTACTTTTCAGAGTCCTTCTCTGCGTTGTTTTAGGATTGATACTAATAGCTGTACGCTCTACTTAATCACCCTTTTTGGGGGTCTGAAAAATAACTAACTGCCTGCTTGCTCTTCTGCTTTTGCTTCATTTGTCCCTGACACGTAATTTTTCCATTGATTTCAGCTACCTTTTAATCGATCGATTAATTTCTAAGTTCTCCATTAAATTTTAATGCATGCATTTTTCTCGTATTACTACCGGTTGTTTCTTTTGCTTCGGTTATCTTTTTATCTTGATGTTGTTACTGCTTCTTTTCCATGGCTTCTCGTTAATGTATTTCTTTTCAACAATGTTGTAACTATGCTTTTCCTTAGCTGAGGGTCTATCGGAAATAATCTCTCTACCTTCATAAGGTAAGGGTGAGGTCTGCGTACACGCTATCCTCCCCACCCCAGACCCCACTTGTAAGATTACACTAGGTTTGTTGTTGTTGTTGTTGCATTTTTCTCCTAACACATGCTATGTGTATTTCACAACTGGGTTAGTCTTGCATGACACATAGCTGGTAAATTTGCAAATCTTTTCCTTTATTCGGTTGCTACTACTTGAACCATTCAGGGGTGCAGATATCAAATGTTTTATCTTTTAATGAACTTTTACTTTCCAAGGAAAAAGATCACTGCTATCTTTATAATGTTTTAGTTGTTATAAGATATAAAAAGAAAAGAAAAATCTGAATGTGTTTCTTATTCTCCTCACCTGAATACTGCTATCACTATTGTTCTAGTGTTTACTGTGAAATGCCTTCTCTTTGATAATCCAAAGGACCCTAGTCAATAAACTGGACGGAAAGAAAAAGTGGTTCATTGCTTTGTCTAGCGTTTATCTCATGCAATGACAATCTACAGGTTCCAGATATTTTGAGCTGATATATACTTTCTTTTCCTATGTTTCAGACTTTTGATTGCTGTTCGGTTTGTTGTACTTGGGCTTTTCTTAACATGGAGAGTGCAACATCCCAACAATGATGCAATTTGGTTGTGGGGGATGTCCGTGGTTTGTGAAATATGGTTTGCTTTCTCATGGATTCTTGACCAATTGCCCAAGCTTTGCCCTATCAACCGTGCGACTGATCTTGGCGTCTTGAAAGACAAATTTGAGTCACCTAGCCCTAACAATCCTACTGGGAGATCTGATCTCCCTGGCATTGATATGTTTGTCTCTACCGCTGATCCAGAGAAGGAACCTCCTCTTGTGACTGCGAATACTATATTGTCCATTCTAGCTGCAGATTATCCTGTGGAAAAGCTTGCTTGCTATGTTTCTGATGATGGAGGGGCTCTTTTGACTTTTGAGGCAATGGCAGAAGCTGCAAGTTTTGCTAATTTATGGGTACCATTTTGTCGTAAACATAACATTGAACCTAGAAATCCAGACAGTTACTTCAGTTTAAAGAAGGATCCATATAAAAACAAGGTAAAGCAAGACTTTGTTAAGGATCGTAGGCGGGCAAAGCGTGAGTATGATGAGTTTAAGGTCCGTATCAATGGCTTGCCAGAGTCCATTCGCCGTAGGTCTGACGCTTATCATGCAAGGGAAGAAATTAAGGCCATGAAGCAACAGAGGCAGAAGACTGAGGATGAACCTGTAGAGAATATAAAGATCCCAAAAGCTACGTGGATGGCAGATGGAACCCATTGGCCTGGGACATGGTTGAATTCTGGACCTGAGCATTCCAAGGGTGATCATGCTGGAATAATACAAGTAAAATTCTCTTAACTCTCTACTCTGAATTCTTTGGAATTCCACCTACAATCACGTTTACAAATTGATAGGTTTATGTAAGCTATTAATATGACCATGTTTCAAATATGCAGGTGATGTTGAAACCTCCAAGTGATGATCCACTGCATGGTAACAGTGAGGATGGGGTTATGGACCTGACTGATGTTGATATCCGTCTTCCCATGCTTGTTTATGTTTCTCGTGAAAAGCGCCCTGGATATGATCACAACAAGAAAGCAGGCGCTATGAATGCCCTGGTTCGAGCGTCCGCGATCATGTCCAATGGTGCATTTATTCTTAACCTTGATTGTGACCATTACATTTACAACTCCCAGGCTATCAGGGAAGGTATGTGTTTCATGATGGATAGGGGAGGGGATCGTCTTTGCTATGTTCAGTTCCCACAGAGGTTTGAGGGCATTGATCCGTCTGATAGGTATGCCAATCGCAATACCGTATTTTTTGATGGTAACATGAGGGCCCTTGATGGGCTACAAGGTCCAATGTATGTGGGAACTGGATGTCTCTTTCGAAGGGTAGCCCTCTATGGTTTTGACCCTCCTCGCTCCAAGGAGCACCAATCCGGTTGCTGTAGCTGCTGCTTTGGTCGCAGAAGAAAGCATGTTAATACACCAGAAGAGCATCGGGCCTTGCGACTAGGTGATTCGGACGATGAAGAAATGAACCTCTCACTGGCTCCTAAGGCTTTTGGGAACTCAGCAGTCCTTATTGATTCAATCCCGGTGGCGGAGTTCCAAGGTCGTCCTTTGGCAGATCATCCAGCTGTGAAGAATGGACGGCCGCCTGGTGCTTTGACAATTCCTCGGGAGCATCTTGATGCATCAACTGTTGCAGAGGCCATCAGTGTCATCTCCTGCTGGTACGAGGAAAAGACAGAGTGGGGACAACGTGTCGGATGGATTTATGGTTCAGTTACTGAAGATGTTGTCACAGGATACAGGATGCACAACAGGGGTTGGAAGTCAGTTTATTGTGTTACCAAACGTGATGCATTCCGAGGGACAGCCCCTATTAATCTCACTGATAGGCTCCATCAGGTCCTTCGATGGGCTACTGGTTCAGTTGAAATCTTCTTCTCCCGAAACAATGCCCTTCTGGCCAGCTCAAAAATGAAATTCTTACAGAAAATTGCTTACCTCAATTGTGGAATCTACCCCTTCACATCAATCTTCTTAATTGTCTACTGCTTCCTACCAGCACTGTCCCTGTTCTCCGGTCAGTTCATTGTCCAAACACTCAATGTCACCTTCCTTGTGTACCTCCTGACTATTACAGTCACCCTCTGCATGCTTGCGGTGCTCGAGGTCAAGTGGTCAGGCATCGAGTTGGAGGAGTTGTGGAGGAACGAGCAGTTCTGGCTGATTGGAGGGACAAGTGCTCACTTAGCTGCTGTGCTTCAGGGGCTCCTGAAAGTTGTTGCTGGCATAGAAATTTCTTTCACCTTGACGTCAAAATCAGCTGGTGATGACGAAGACGATGAATTTGCTGATCTCTATATGGTTAAGTGGACATCCCTCATGATCCCACCCATTACAATCATGATGGTAAACTTGATAGCAATAGCAGTTGGTTTTAGCAGGACAATATACAGTGTTATACCACAGTGGAGCCGTTTATTAGGGGGTGTATTCTTCAGTTTTTGGGTTTTGGCACATCTCTATCCCTTCGCAAAAGGGCTTATGGGCAGAAGAGGCAGGACACCAACCATTGTCTTTGTATGGTCAGGACTTATTGCTATCACCATTTCCCTTCTTTGGGTAGCAATTAATCCTCCAGCTGGCACTACGCAAATTGGAGGATCATTCCAGTTCCCATGATCATCTTATCTTTCGGAAGTTTAAGCAGCCCTGATATCGTGGCAAAAAGTGCTGGTATGTTTGACTCGTTGCATATCAATTGGAGTTGTATTTTTTTTTCATCTCACCAATGAAATTGGTGTCATACAAGCTGCTCAACTATTTTTAGCATAGTGGAAGCAGAACTAAGCAAGTTTAGTTGAGTTGGACTTGGATAGAAAATATTCAGCATTTTTTGTATCATCTTGGACCGGAATTATTCATTTAATTGTTTGGTTTACAACACCATTGATGTTAAGGAATTGCAATATGCATTTTTGTCATTGAACTGTCCCTCTTCACTTCTTTCTTCTGTTAATCATGGAAATTTTGAATATCTGGCATCTGGTTTTGTGAAGCTGATTTAGACTGGAGTAAATTGACTCTAGAGTTCCAAAGTAAGATTAAAAAGCTTTTAAATTTTTCTCTAAATCTTGAGATCTTTCTTCATCTTTTTCTTCTTTTTTTCTTCTTTATTCCTGTTTGAGAACTTGAATCATGTGATATTGGTTAATTCTCTTGTTAGTCAGAGGATTTTATATGGTAGAAGTAACCTAAATTCTTCAATTTCCTCAAATACCCAGAAATTCTCAATTCATCAGTTAAAGTTAAAGTGTTGTCTTTTCCTTTAAATTGTTCAAAAATAACTTAATTATATATAGTTATTTTGTCTAAAAAATTTAACCATCTTCTTCTACTGCCTCTTTCATTTATCTTTTTGATGAAATTTAACTATAGCTTCACAATCTGTTCTAACTAATATTTCTATTATATATATATATATATATATATATATATTGTGTGTGTATAACTAAGGGCCCGTTTGGCCATAAAAAAATTCACTTTTTTCCGAAATTTGTTCACTTTTTTCCGAAATAAGTGTTTGGCCATAAAATTTTCCATTTTCACTTGAAAATGAATTTCGAAATTTTTCAAAAATTTGAAAAACTCTAAAAAAAGTATTTTTCAAAATTTTCACTTCAGATTATTCACAAAAATTCAAAAACAGCTCAAAATATATGTCCAAACAGAACTCTAATTTTCAAATGCTCCATCCGTTCACTTTTACTTGGCACATTTTGACTTTTCACGCCCCTTAAGAAATAATAAATGAAGTGCATAATTTACCATGATACCCATAATAATTGATGCATATTTTATTGAATTTGAGAAAATGATTTGAAATGAAAAAATTGTCTTCTCTTGATATGTGTAAAGTGATAAGTAAAAATCAAAATCTATTTTTAGTATACATGTCAAGTAAAAGTGAAAGGAGGGAGTACCATTTTTACTTGAAAGAAGATTTCACTTTTTTTCTGAATTTTATAATTCTTATGTCCAAACGACCACTAAAACGTCCCACGACCAAAAAGATTTTCATTCATGCAGGCGGAATGAAGTACAGTTGTTGAGCAGCAAATTTGCATGTTTTAGCTAACTTCCCATCTAAATAGTAGAACACCTAATATTTGTATTATCCAATAAAAATAAGATCATCAAATGATCCTCCTTAAAGAATCAAAAGTCATCAATTCATTGATACACCATAAACCAAACATGGCCAACAATCCTAAGACCTTGTTTTTCTTACTCATAATGGTGATTTCTTCAGTTTCTGCCACAAACACTACCTCAAAAACCATAGATATTTTACAAGCCATTGATGAAATGAGAAAAGCCAATTACTTCACTTTTGTCATGCTCATTAACATGGCCCCTCCTGACTTCTTTCAAGGAAACATCACTTTCTTGATGCCAAAAGACAAGACACTCTCCCAAACCTTAATCTCACAAAATGATGTTGCAGATTTCTTGCTCCAACATTCTATCCCTTCCCCTTTACTTCTCGAACACCTCGAACATTTTCCTACAGGTTCTATTATACCAACTTCAAAACCTGACATTGTACTTAAGGTGAACAATTCTGGTAGACAACATTTCTTTCTCAACAATGCTCGAATAGTTAGTCCCAATATATGTACTGGAAATGGCTCTATCATTTGCCATGGCATTGATCAAGTCCTGGAATCTACCACCTTCTCATCTGATCATCATAACTCTACATTTTTACCCGTTCCGTCCCATTGTCCCAATGTCACAACCCCACCGTTTGTGGTGGCAGCTCCTCCTCCTGTCATGTCACTGCCGCCATCAGCAGAGCCAGTAAGGAGTGGAAGTTTTAATAATCCGACCCCATCGTGGACCCCACTGATGAAATCTGGTGCTCAGTCGATACTGCAGCTAAGGGATGCAGTGGTAGCTGGGCTGCTGTTGCTGCTGTTGGTGTGATGTAGTTCATCTGTTTGATTCGAATCTACTAACTAAAATCAAGAATGTGATTAAAGATTGTGTACATGGGGGGCAGATGTGGTTGTGACTTATAGCTAATAGTATTTGATTTCTTGTCTATGAGATTTGTTTGTTTAAAGATTCAAACAGATTATTGTTATGTGATCAGTTTTAGTTCATGAAACTATAGAATGATTTGAAGTTACTTACTTGCAAAATATAGGATTAATCAATTTTATGGTACTAATATAATTGATTGAATTTCATTTAGACAGATATGGATTTGCTTTGACTAAGGTAGATTATGGGAAATAGAAGGAATTTCATTCCTACCATATTTACAAGCTGAAAACAACCCTCCATTTAAAATGTTCAAGAAAAGATGTAGAATGGAACTCGAAAATAAGTGAGCGACTATTGGTACTAGCTTTTTAAATTTTTGCCAAGTTCATATTTTTTACATGAGGTAAGGAGCAATATGATATTAGCTTAAAAAAATAAGTGCGCAATAACAAATTAACTAATGTGATATTTGTGAAATTAACAAAATTAGTAAGGACTAACTATGAATTTAAGAGCCTTCGCTCCATATGATCGAACTTCCATAAAATCTTGTAACTGCAAGATGCTCCTCTTTTAAGAAGCAGAGTCCGGAACCAAAATGTGATTTTTTTAAACTCAAAGAACCAAAATATGTGAAAAACAAATTGGTGACCATAATATATATAACGTCCTTTTATAAGGCGCTATACCTTAACGGCCGTTTGCCCAGTTAAGTATAGCGCCCTTATTTAAGGTGTTATATTTGAACGCAAACATGCAGAGAGATAAGAACCAAGATGATGTTGTGGTATTTTGTGCCCTAATGTAGTGCTCATATTTGTAATGTAGTGCCCTTTTAGTGTAGTAAAATGTAATGCCATTTAACTTAGTACCTTTGTAGTTATTTAAATTAATCATTTAAGTACATGTTAAACCCAAAAATATCTCAAAAAAACCGATAGTTCAAACACAATCTCTCTCCAAACATATAAGATAATAAAATAACATATAAAATTATAATATATTTTAATATTAAGAGCTATACTTAACGTTCTCTGCCCGTTTGCGTTCAAATATAACGCCTTAAATAAGGGCGCTATACTTAACTGGGCAAACGGCCGTTAAGGTATAGCGCCTTATAAAGGGCGTATATATATATATATATATATATATATATATATATTATGGTCACTAATTTCTTTTTCTCACACATTTTGATTCTTTGAGTCCAAAAAAATCACATTTTGGTTCCGGACTCTCTTTTAAGCTTTTCGTACTCCCTAAAATGTCACGTAGCAGATCTGGACCACAATCTATAGGTTCCACATCCTAGTAACTTTTATTCTGATCCCGTATATATTAAAAATTATTAAATAATCATAAATATGTTTGTGTGAATTCAATTATTATTATTATTATTATATATGATGTCCATATAAGAACTAATAAACATCAACTCTTAGCTAGATCCGCCTCACTCACTTAATAATAACCAACAATACACATTGATGAAACCAACACAACAACGACTGCCTGCTCAAACCAATTACAGTACACCTTTCAAAGTACCACCACTAGAATTATTGAATTCTTCTTTATGACATGACGAACGAGAAGAAATTAACCCCAAAATTGTCAATTCTAGCTTTTGATAAAATATGGCATTCGACTACTTAATAACATGTCGGATCGGTGGAGGTGCGAATTCCACCAATATCTAGTCTTTCTTCTTCCCTATTTATCCTGTGAAATAAAAGGAAGATGATAAAACGAGATGTACTTTTTTTCTCTCTCTATCGTTCCATTCTATGTGTGTGATTTTGTTTATATTGTCGGTCTCAAAATCGAATAAAGGAGGAGGATTACGATAATCTGACAGTGAGGAAAAAAACTTGTCTGATTCAAAATGAATCCTCATAATACTTCTTTTTTGGGATTTAGGTATATTTATTTGCATCGTTTTACTCATTCAATTATGTACTATACGGAAATAGAATATTAATGGTCATATGTTATTTTCATAATGAAAGGACATTCCGTTACACAAAGCATCCTGTGTTCATGCAGGTTTGGAAAAATGATGGCTCCCCGGGTGTTATGTAGGCAGTCTACCCTTATGCAAATATCAATACTGTTTTCATAATGGTAGAGTCAAATTTCAAAAAGAAAAAAAAACGTAAGACTTTAATTTATGAATACTAGATCACGTATGTCTAATTCGAGATGAGCATTTCATCTAACAATAAGGTAAAATTTTAATGTATTACTACTATATGGGTTCAGATTCCCTCGACCGCGAAAAACAATTGTGCAAAATAAGTAGAAACAACAAGAACGACATACTGTAATTTTATAAGTGTGATATGGAGAAAGTAGGGTACCCTCGGCTCAAGAAAAATATTTTCAAAATAGGTTTGAAAAATACAAGAATAATAAATTACGATAAAAATACTAAAGAAAAGAAAAGAATTGACAGTAAAATAGTAAATATAACAAATAAGCAAAAAAAAAAAGTAAAACGAAAAAAATGAAAGATAGAAGAACTGCTCTCCTAGAAAATTAATTCTCATTATCATTGTAGGTGACATTGAAAATGAGAGATGAACTTTGGGGTATCACATCTTGCAGCAACAATAAAAGTCCCACGTGCCAGCAATAACACAAGAGCCATCATTAAAGGATCTCTTTATGCAAAATGCCAAACACTCGTCGTTATAAAATGATGTCGTGCACTCATCATAGCAAAGTGAACTCACTTGTTTTCGATCTGTTCATTTAAGAATTTGAAAAAAAATCAATAATCTTTTTTTATAACTATTTCTAAATGCAATAAACCAGTATGAAATGTAAAAAAGGAGCAAGATAAATGGAAAAAGTGTTACCAAGATTCCTTGCAATAGCCAAACCAATGATAGCTAGAAATACAATGAGAATACATGAGTAGGAGGATCTGCACCAAGCCATTGGAGCTTATGATTTGTATTTGCTTTGTTATGGTCGATATATAAAGCTAATGACTTAGGCTTTGGCAAGTATTTATAATCCTGTTGTGACAAATTTCAAAAGGAAAATATATAGGGAATCCATCTTTTATGGGAAAATCATTATTACAGCATTAAATTTATTAATGCAAGTAATGAGTTTCCAAAATAGCGGAGGTCTCCAAATTATTACGAGGACCCGAGGGCCTTTTTTCTTGGGAGTTTTCTTATGTACAGTGATACCTCTCTATAATAGCATCCTCATATAACAACCATTCATTATAAAAGTCAAGCTTTTTTCGAAACCGATTATTATGTTGTGTTATAATATATGTCCTCTATAACAACGCTTCACTATAGCACCTAAAAAATATCGGAACAAACGAGGATGTTATAGAGATGTTTGACTATATACTATAATAGACACTTATTTACCTATTTTCTTTAAGTTTTGTAATTTTCAATAAGTATCTAGATTTTTCTTATAAATTGTATATATTCTCCCCTTAAAAGGCTCCCACCCCATTATTAGTGCCTTCAATAAAGGGATTCAATTAAATTCTTTCCTTTTTTCCCTCTTCTCTCCTCTCTCCTCCTCCCTCCCCCTATTCCCTAATTTCTTCGGTTTGTTTGCCTAACACAGTGTGTGACAAATGGTCCATTCGAAGTTAAAAAGACACATGATTCTCGAGCATACATACATACAATTTCAAATTTTAAGATTTTGTGATTTGTGTGGATTAAATATTCTTGCAAGTGATTGAGAATAGATTTTGGAGTTTATATCTCAATTTTGAGAAAAATTGGTTAAGTATAGATGTAACGACTCGACCGGTCGTTTTGAGCTCTAGCGTGTCGTTCGGCGGTTTGAGGCCTTGAGTAGCTTCACTTCAGGTCTTATGACTTGTACGTGTGGTCAGAATCGAATTTCGGGATATTTCGAGTTGATTCGGGAAGGATATTCTAAATTTAGAAGCTTTAAGTTGGAAGAATTGACTAAGGTTTGAATATATAGTAAACGACTTCGGAATCAGGATTTAAAGGTTCCAATAGGTTTGCATGATAATTTCAGACTTGGACGTATGTTCGGGTCGAGTATCGGGTGACCCAGAATATTTCGGCACTTATCACGAAAAGTTAGTATTTTGAAGGTTTAATAATTCCTAAGTTTGGGTTGGAATGGATTTTTATGTTATCGATGTCCGTTTGGGATTCTGAGCCTAGGAATAGTTTCGTATGGTGATTCTGATCTTATGAGCATGTCCGGACGTTGATTTGAAGGTCCGTAGGTCATTTCGGCGTCAATTGGCGAAAGTTGGAAATTTGGATATTTTGAGAAGTTTGACCGGGAGTGGACTTTTTATATCGGGGTCAGATTTCGAAAGTTGGAATAGGTCCGTAATGTCAATTATGACTTGTGTGCAAAATTTGAGGTCAATCGGACGTGATTTGATAGGTTTCGACGTCGATTGTAAAAGTTTGAAGTTTCAAAGTTCATTAAGTTCGAATTGGAGGGTGATTCGTATTTTTAGCGTTGTTTGATGTGATTTAAAGGCTCGACTAAGTTCGTATAATATTTTAGAACTTGTTGGTATGTTTGGTTGGGGTTTCGGGGGTCTCGGGTTCGTTTTGGATGCTTAACGGATTGATTTTTGAACTGAGGGAATGTTGGGATTTTTCTGGTTGCTGGTGTAATCACACATGCGGAAAAAGGGCCACAGGTGCAACGTCGCAAAAGCGGCCAGGAAAACGCAGAAGCGGCTCGCGCAGGTGCACATATGGACAGCAGGAGCGGCTCTCGCAGGTGCGCATATGGACCGTAGAAGCGGCTCTCGCAGGTGCGACCTTCTAGGCCGCAGAAGCGGAAATCAAGACCGGCAGAACCCTTTAAGTTTGAGGGTTCGATATTTTCACCCATTTTTCGAATTTTGGATCTCGGGTTGGGCGACTTTTGAGAGAAATTTTACCATACAACCCGGGATAAGTGTTCTTGACTCCCTTATAATTATATTTCATGAATTAATCTTCATTTTTGGTGTATGATTATCGAATCTTCAAGGGAAATCGAAGAAAATTTCTATAATTTTACAAAAATGAATTTTCTAGTTTTGAATTCCGATTCAGAGTCGGATTTGAGTGAAATTAGTATGGTTGAACTCGTAATTGGATGGGTTATCGGATTTTGTGAGTTTAGTGGGGTTCCGAGATGTGGGCAACTTTTCGAGCGGAGTTGAGAATTTTATAAATTATTAAATTTCAAACATTGGAGTATACGTTTTGATTGGTTTGCACATTGTTTGCATAGTTTTGGATTGTCAAGCATCGGTTTAAGGTGTTAGAGTGGTGTTGGAGCCGGTTATGGAACTTCAGAGCGAGGTAAGTCTCTTGTCTAACCTTGTAAGAGGGAATTTACCCCATAAGTGATTTAAATTAATAATTATTATTAATTGTGGGGGCTACGTACGTACGAGGTGACGAGAGTCCGTGCGTAGTTATTAATTATGCTATGTTCGGGTAGTTTAGGACTCAAAGCATGGCTTACCTGTAATAATTGCATCCTTTATTTAATTAAAGTACTAGAATTATATTGGAAATTATTAGAGAAAATAGTAAAATACCGAAATTTCACATACTTGAATTTTTGTGCAAATTACTTGATTGTTAATATAAATTGTACATCCTTATATGTCAGCCTTATAATAACTTCTCATTCCGTAGGTTCATAAGAAAATGTTCTCCTTTCTTGTGGAGCGGGCCGAACGCCTCGGCAGTATAGATGCATATATGGATCGTGCCGCACGTCCCTCAGCAGTGTACACGACACTCTGGATTGGGTCGTACGACCTCGACAGAAATCGTGCTTAATAATAATAATTACACGATACCTTGACATTTATTGCAGCTTGTGAAACTAATTGGTAAATTGAAAATTTATTGAAATTGAAGGAAATAATTATTTCTGCTTGTTAAGGAAATCAATGTTGATCACATAAATCATGTTTATTTAAAGATTTATATTTTTAATATAATTGACCCGTAGTGAGTGTCAAAGTCGACCTCTCATCACTACTTCTTCGAGATTAGAATTGATACTTACTCGGTATACGTTGTTTACGTACTCATGCTACGCTTGTTGCACATTTTTGTGCAGGTACATATATGTTTAGCGATCTTTTGGGCGCAGAGGCACAGCTATTGTGGGGACTTACTGTGAGATGTATTTTCATGTTACGAATCCGCAGCATACAAAGTCTCCATCGGTGTTATTTACATACTCCTGTCTAATTGTATTCCAGACAAATGTTGCATTTATCATATTTCCTAGTTGAAGCTCATGCACTTGTGATACGAGGTCTTGGCACACACATTAGTAGAATTGTGGATTTAAGTATTTTTTTTTTCTTGATTTTTTATTTATTCAGAACCTTTGTATTTTTCTTAAATATTGCAAGTAAGAAGAGTTTAATTACTTGAAATTTTTTTGAAAGAATAATATATGTTTATTTCATTAGTTGACTTGCTTAGATGTGATGTTGGGCACCATCATGACCTATAGGTAAAATTGGGTTGTGACAATAGAGTCGAATTTAGGTGAAAATTCAAACCGAAACTCGAAGAAGAAGAAGAAAAAGAAGAAGAAGAAGAAGATTGAAGCTTCTTAATGGATGCCGATGGAGAACCCTTTGCTGCTTCAATTTTAGAGACAAACTTTTGCTATTTTCGTTTATATTGTGAGAGAAGTATCAATTTTAGATGATAAGTAAGAGGGAGAGAGAATGATATATGATTTTTTTTTAAATAGATGAAATTCGAATTTTTCGGAGACAGTTGGTGAAGGAGAGAGAATGAGATACTAAATTTAAGGAATCTTCTATTTTCTTCTTTTTTATGATTTTGTACATAAATGGTAAATATAGATATATAATATAATTATGTACGAACATAAATAAAATTGATAAATAAGTTTCTGTTATAGTATAGCCAGGTAAATTTTACTTTTTTTTCTTGAAGATGTCGAGAATCAACCAATGAAAAATTCGTAACTAACGTGACTCACAGGCCCTCTCGTGCAAATAAAATAAGAAAGGAACTCGCCCTTTAACACTAACGGATAAGAGTTGAATGTTGGTGAGATAACTTGGTGAACAAAATAATATGAGAGAAAGTTATCGAACCGAGTTACGGTCGATCGAATAGAGCACGGAATCGACAAGAGCAGTCGAATAAGGTAATTATCACGACCCCAATTTTTCTCCATAGGATATCGTGATGGCACCTAGTCTGTAAGACTAGGTAAGACTAACATTTATGCAGAATATAATGAAAATAATAATTAAAGTCTCAATAACTCAACAACTAGTATAAAATAAACTCCGCAACTCAGCATATACAACTTTCCAAAATCTGGTGATAACAAGTCACAAGCTCTACGAATAAGTACTGATCATCCCTATACAACGATATGTATACTAAGGAAAAGAAATGAAATAAACTAGATATAGGGGGACTCCGAGGCATGCGAATGCCGGCAGGTATAACTTGAAGTCTCCAAAGCTGAACTCGTCTCACTAGTGCCTGGACTGGTAGGAGGTACCTGGATCTGCATAAAAAGATGTGCAGAAGCGTAGCATGAGTACACTACAACGGTACCCAGTAAGTGTCAAGCCTAACCTCGGTAGAGTAGTGACGAGGTCAGGTCAAGACCCTACTAGATAAATAAGAAACAGAACGAGTAATTAACAGTGTAATAATAATAACAATGGAAATGAAATCAGTAAAAAATATACCAAGATTAATTACACTGAACTAAGGCAAATAATGCATCACGGAAGAAAATAAGGAATGTTATGCCAAAAAAATAAAATAACCAAATACAAGTGAAGTAATAGAGAAGTATCAACAAGAGTCGCTACCGAGGTACTGCCTCGTAATCACAAAACAATTAACAGTCTTTCCTTATATCACCGCGGGAGCCTTGCATTTAGTTTTAAAAATTATTTTTCCGAAATAGCTTCCCGCATTTTACCCACCTTATCATACCGCGTGGCTTCAAGTAGTTCTCCTACTAGCAACACGCGTATCAAGCCCACCTTATCTCACCGCATGTGTTTCAACCTCAAAACTTTATACCACCGCATGCGTATCAATATCACAACGTATTACAAATTGCACCTCAAGTGCCCAATATAACAACTTATCAAGAAACCAACAACAATAGTGTTTTCACAACAAAAAGCCCAAGGCTCAACCACAATATGCACAAGTGTCTCACAATAACAACCGGAAGTGAATAACTCAAAAAGAATAGTATTTCACAACTTTACAACTTTTCCTCAATGTAAATCACGACCTTTATAACTCAATACCGATCTCAACAACAAGATATTCCACAATTAACAACTTCAAGTAAAGAACTCAACGGTTAAATTATGAATAAGGAATAGAGGAAACAATGCTTCAACTAAACATGTAAAGGCAATTAACAACTAAGAGGTGAAACAAGTAGAGCACATGATGATAGACTAATGATGATGAATATAACATGTTAAGATAACTAATTTAAGGCATGAAAGGAATCTACATAGCTAAAATCGATTAATTTTCACAATTAGCCTGAGTACACACTCGTCACCTTGCGTACACGGCTTTCACATATCACAATTATCACAAACCAACACAAATCCTAAGGGGTAATTCCCCCACACAAAGTTAGGCAAGACGCTTACCTCAAAACACACTAACTCAATCTACTAGTAGGCCTTGTCCTCAATTATCCAACTCCGAACGACTCGAATTCAGTCAAAATAATTTCATACCATAAATATAAACTATAGAAAAATATTTTGAACAATAAAGTTACGATCTTTATTAAAAAAAAAAAAAAGTCAACTCAAAAGGTCAACCTGGGTCCGCATCTCGGAACCCAATCAAAATTATAAAATCCGAATACTCATTCGATAACGAGTCCAACCATACAAGAATTATTCAAATCCGACCTTAAATCGCCTTTCAAAACCCCAAAATTTAGTCTAGGAAGTTTTCACAATTTCCCCCCAAATTTCCAACTCAAAACACTAATTAAATGATGGAAACAACAATAGATTCGTGTAATATAACCAAAACCGAGTTAGAATCACTTACCCCAACGATTTTCTTGAAAAAATCTCGAAAAATCGCCACTAACCCAGCTCTTTAGGTCCAAGTCAAACCCTCGAACTTGCCACTTTTTTGCCCATTGAATTCGCATCTGCGAACGTACAGCCGCATCTGCGGCTCCGCACCTAATTTCCATCGCAGGTGCGGTTCTCACTAAGGGCCTGAGATTCCGCTATTGCGGACCACTAGCTCGCATTTGCGGAGCTTCGACCGCATCTGCGGTCCTTCCCCCTGCTCCCTCAACTCCGCTCCTGTGATGCCTCTCTCCACACCAGCGAGTCCACTTCTGCGGAACATGGACTGCAACTACGGTCCCAGCTGGGCATGCCAAAATCTGCTTCTACGGCTCAAGGGCCGCTCCTGTGGCGCCACTCCTGCTACCCAAAATGCGCAGGTGCGATTGCACCATAGATGTCACGTAGCCTCCTGATTATAAATGTGGCGCGCTACACATCCATAATCAAAACTCTACTAGACACGGCTCATAGACAACCCCTAGGACAGACTTGCTCTGATACCAAGTTTGTCACGACCCAACTGGAGGGTCATGACTAGCACCCGGGCCATACTTGCCGAGCACCAACGTACATTTTATCTAACCTTCCTTATTATCTTTAAGGGCCGACAAGATCAATATAAATAGTAGACATGGATCATGAACATCCAACAATTAAAGATAATGTCATGAACATACATAACATGGGACGACAAGACTGTCAAGAAACTATATATAAGGTACGAGCTATCATGATGCCATGAAAGACTATACAACAAAAATAAGCCGAAAAGGCATTCTAAACCATACATAAGTCGACACCTGTCTATGAGCCTCTAAAGGAACATGAGTGCTACAACATTGCCGGAACAGGGCCCCGACATACCCATAATGTCTATAAAAAAATGCATACCAAGACCACGGCAAGTCCGGAGAAGGGATCTCGCCAATAACCGCTGAACTGGACAGCCTACTGTGGTGGGGGAGCTACGTCTACCTGTCTATCAGGACCTGTAGCACGACATGCAGCATCCACAAATAAAAAGGACGTCAGTACGAATAAAGTACTAAGTATGTGAGGCAAGAAAGCATAAGTAAGAACAGTAATGTAAACAGGGATAGAGAATATACAACCTGTGACATCTGGGTACCTCTGAGGGCTACTGACATGAAATACATGATACATACATATATATACATAAACATTTAAAACATACGCCTTTGTGGGCATCACCATCATCATATCGTACCCGGCCATAATAGGCTCGGTAAAACGTACCCGGCCATCATAGGGCTCGGTCGAATCGTACCCGGCCATCATAGGGCTCGGTAAAACCCAACTGATCAGTGGTTGCACAATAGGTGCCGTACCCGGCCGACTATAGCGCGGCTCGGTAGAGTAAAATAGATACATATATATGATGCATGCTGGACTAATTGGAATCATATTTTGAACCTTTCGGAGTGACGTAAGGTCGGTATCCTTCGTACATGTTATTAGGATTAACTCTTCATCAAGAATCTTATAAGAATCAGGAACTACCAACAACATTGATAATATAAGAATAAGAGAAGTAACATCAATATCAATCGTTTCATAAGAAGGGCAGCAATGTAAGTACTGCTAGCTTCTAAGAGTAGAGTATCTTTGGGAGTTCGTTCATTGCATTATGTACAATCGGAGTCATGCAAAAGAATGAAGGGGATAGCCTCACATACCTTGTATATACTGCCCAACCTCAAGCTATGCAAATGTCACGACTCCTTAGTCTATAATAAGAGAAATGACACTATCATTATCGTTTAAGCGTCGTAACTATTATGTATCGACCGCAACCTATTTTACGATGAAACGAACAACACCTCCCCTATTTATATGACTTCACACAAGTTAATACAATCACCAAACAGCCCAAACAACATCATTAATAATCATATTGAGCCTCCCAAAACAGTCCACCAACCAACAACATTACTACCAAGCCTTTCGATATATATTTCACAAGTTCTAGCTTCGACGACTTAGTCGCAACTTGGATAATCTTAAATATATATATAGAGTAAGAGGTTCCTTAACTTTAAACAGAAATAACAACTCCAATTTGACCTTAATTTTCCACGAAATATCTCTCCAATTCTGCCACAAGAATATGGAAGCGAAACTAGCAATCAATTCGGGTTTTTCGGCACTAGAATTACTTTAGAAGACTTGAAATCACCTAGGGTTGATATTAAAAACTTGACGGAGTATTTACAGAACATAAAACACTTAAAACAACCTCCCACACGAGCTGGAACAACACAAAAATCAGAAATAACAAGAAGAACAAGAAACTTACTAGCGCCACGGGATTCCCGACATTTGATTTGTGTTGTTTGCCCTTTGTTTGGGTCTTGGATCATGAGAGAACCTTGAGAGACTATTTTTAGGGTTATAAGGTCTGAATATACTGAAAAATAATGACTTAAAACGGGGTTGAGGTATCTTATATATGTCCATATGTCTTAAACCGCCTTTGTGGGCCCCATAGAGAGCAGCTTGGCGCACTCTCGCAAAAATGCGAATATCTCTCTATTCCGAGATCGTATCGATGAACGGTTTAATGCGTTGGAAACTAGACTCATAGATCTTCAATTTGATAAGTAGATCACCCCATAATTCTAAGCACATTGGGAGAAAAATGCAGTAACATTTGACCTAAAGTTTAAGTAAAATTATAAACCTAAGTTGCGACAACTTTTATCGACTTTTGTTTCATAACTCGCTTGACTTCAAGACTTATGATGCGGATATTATATGATTCAAATACATTAAAACAAGATCTCTTGGGACAATTAATCACCTCTAGTGTTACCCGAAAATACGGGTTACAACATCCTTGATTCGTTTAACTTCAAATACTTGTTAACCACTCTTATACACCCTTGTATCGTTTAAGACCAATAGGATTAACTTCTTATCATCTCAAAGATAATCTCTTCTTGGATTTACGTCGACTAACTTACGGCGTGATCTATGGTACGCGAATTTGGGTTGTAACACCCTCTCCCCCTTAGGAACATTCGTCCTCGAATGTAAGGGTTTATGGGGTGTCTAACTCATCGTGGATTCCGACGGAAATTTCCGGCTGAGCTTCCCCTATAAAATGGACACTAGCCAAACTTGCAAGCAGTTAAACCCAACCTATGGCCTTACAAGACTATACAAAGCATTATGGATATGTACATTATCTGCATATCACCATTTGATATTAAAAAAAAAGTATTCACAAGCTATTGCTTACCTCATAGAGCCGTTCCACCTTATAATGCGTCCTTCTTTCCCCCGGCATCCTCGTTATCTTCACTCTGGAATAGGTAAAGGTATTTAGACTTCATCTCCTCTTCTGCTTCCGATGTCATTTCTTCTATATTCTTGTTCCTCCATAATACTTTGACGGAAGCTACATCCTTTATTCTCATCTTGTGGACTTGTCGATCTAATATAGCCACTGACACTTCATCATATGATAGATCCTCTGTAACTTGTACATCTTTGATAGGGACGACCCGAGAAGGGTCTCCAATACATTTCCTCAACATAGATACATGGAATACCGGGTGGACAAATTCCAATTCGGATGGCAATTCTAACTTATAAGCAACCTGTCCAATTCGTTGAAGAATTTTGTACGGCCCAATATACCGCGGACTCAACTTACCTTTCCTCCCAAAACGCATAACACCCTTCATCGGTGAGATCTTCAGGAAAACCCAATCACCAACCTCAAATTCCAGATCACGACGTCGGACATCGGAATAAGACTTTTGCCTGCTTTGTGCCGTCCTCAGTCGCTCTTGTATCACTTTCACCTTCTCAATGGCTTGGTGAATCAAATCTTGCCCATATAATTCTGTCTCACCGACTTCGAACCATCCAACTGGTGATCTACATCTCCTCCTGTACAGTGCCTCATACGGGGCCATTTTAATACTGGAATGGTAGCTATTATTATAGGCAAATTCTATAAGTGCCAGATGGTCATCCCAATTCCCCTTGAAATCTAGAACACATGCTCGTAGCATATCTTCAAGCGTCAGGATGGTACGTCCAGCCTGTCCGTCAGTCTGCGGATGGAATGCAGTGCTGAGATTTACTTGTGTGCCTAAACCCTTCTAAAAAGACCTCCAAAAGTTAGCCGTAAATTGAGATCCTCGGTCTGATATAATAGATACCGGTACACCATAAAGCCTAACAATCTCCTTGATATACAACTTCGCATAATCTTTAGCCGTGTAAGTTGTCTTAACTGGCAGAAAATGGGCAGATTTTGTAAGTCGATCAACTATCACCCAGATGGAGTCAAACTTATGATAAGAGCGAGGTAATCCAATAATGAAGTCCATATTAATCACCTCCCATTTCCATGTCGGAATCTCTATATTCTGAATCAATCCACTAGGTTTCTGATGCTCGATCTTTACTTGTTGACAATTAGGACACTGAGCTACAAATTCTGTAATAGACTTCTTCATGTTATCCCACCAATACTGCTCCTTAACGTCATGATACATCTTTGTCGAGCCAGGATGGATAGAATATCGGGACTGGTGAATCGTAATCATAATCTTCTCTCGCAACCCTGCCACACTAGGTACACATAATCGGCCCTGGTATCTCGGTGTCCCATCTCCTCCGATCTTGAAAGCTGTAATCTTACACTGCTGAATTCCCTCTCTCAATCTTACTAAGGTAGGATCTTCATATTGCCGTGCTTTTACCTCGGCTACCAAAGATGATTCTGCTTTATTCTGTACAGTAACACCTCCATCATCAGAGTCCAACAATCTGATTCTCATATTGGCCAGCTGGTGAAGCTCTTTGGTCAACCCTTGTCTACCTGCCTCAATATGTATTAAGCTTCCCATTGACTTACGGCTGAGAGCGTCTGCCACAATATTAGCTTTACCGGGATGGTACAATATCTCGACATCATAGTCTTTCAGTAATTCAAGCCACCTACGCTGCCTCAAATTCAACTCCTTCTGCTTGAAGATGTATTGTAAACTCTTGTGATCTGTGTAGATGTCAACATGGACGCCGTATAAGTAGTGTCGCCATATCTTCAAAGCATATATTACTGCAGCCAATTCCAAATCATGAGTCGGGTAATTCTTTTCATGCTTCTTTAATTGCCTTGATGCATAAGCAATCACCTTCCCACATTGCATCAATACGCACCCCAAACCTATACCTGAGGCATCACAATATACCACATAACCTTCTGTTCCTTCTGGGAGAGTGAGCACTGGCGCGGATGTCAATCGATTCTTTAACTCCTGAAAACTATGTTCACAAGCATCAGACCACTGGAACTTGGTAGTTTTCTGTGTTAACTTAGTCAATGGTGCTGATATAGAGGAAAAACCCTTCTACAAACCGCCTATAATATCCTGCTAGCCCCAGGAAGCTGTGGACTTCTGACGGTGTTGTAGGTCTCGGCCAATTCTTCACTGCATCGATCTTCTGAGTGTCAACACTAATACCCTCATCAGATATCACATGGCCAAGGAATGCTACTGAGTTCAGCAAGAATTCACATTTAGAGAGCTTAGCATATAACTTATGATCCTGAAGGGTCTGGGCATAAGCCTGAATACGGGAAATATCCATGCCCTCTACCAAGGAGGCTGTTGTGCACTCATTTATCAGATGTGGTCCCAAACCGTTCACGAACAGGTGCACCCTATCACTCATCTTAGCCACCATATGGGGAGTATACCTTGCTAAAGAATCAAACTGTATACTATACTCTTGTAAACTCATATTACCCTGTTGAAGGTTCAAGAACTTATCAGCTCTAGCTCGTCGTATCTCAGCTGGCAAGTAGTGATGAAGAAAGGCCTCAGAAAATTCCTTCCACACGGCTGGAGGAGCGTTCTGACCCCTAGATCTCCCCCAACTATCATACCATAAAATCGCTAAATCCCGTAACCGATAAGAAGCCAACTCTACTGCCTCCGTATCACTAGCATGCATAACCCGCAATGTACAATGAACCTGATCAATAAATGTTTGCGGGTCCTCCTTGGGGTCTGATCCGGTAAACACTGGAGGGTCTAGATTAATAAAATCACGAAATCTCGCACTAACCGGTTTATCAGTAGCACCGGTATTCTGCCTCTGAGCCTGAGCAGCTACCAAGCTAGTCAACAACTGCACCGTACTGCGCATATCGTGGTCTGTAGTGCCGGACGGAGGAACTGGATGTACTGGATGCCTCCTAATATCCTCTGGAGGAGATAGAGAAGTATGAGACGGCATCTTACTCTGAGGCTCACTTTGGCCTGCTATGGCTGGAGGCACCTGAATGTTACCCTCTCCCACAGCTGTATCAAGCCGTTTACTAATCGCTTGCTTCCTAGTCGAAGGCATCGCTAAAAGAAAACAAGGTGAATATTAGATATGAACACTTACGACTCAACTCTACGCACGATCTAGATTCAGGAAGAAGGTAACAACCCTAGATGTCACGTAGCCTCCTGATTATAAATGTGGCGCGCTACACATCCATAATCAAAACTCTACTAGACACGGCTCATAGACAACCCCTAGGACAGACATGCTCTGATACCAAGTTTGTCACGACCCAACTGGAGGGTCATGACTAGCATACGGGCCATACTTACCGAGCACCAACGTACATTTTATCTAACCTTCCTTATTATCTTTAAGGGCCGACAAGATCAATATAAATAGTAGACATGGATCATGAACATCCAACAATTAAAGATAATGTCATGAACATACATAACATGGGACGACAAGACTGTCAAGAAACTATATATAAGGTACGAGCTATCATGATGCCATGAAAGACTATACAACAAAAATAAGCCGAAAAGGCATTCTAAACCATACATAAGTCGACACCTGTCTATGAGCCTCTAAAGGAACATGAGTGCTACAACATTGCCGGAACAGGGCCCCAACATACCCATAATATCTATAAAAAAAATGCATACCAAGACCACGGCAAGTCCGGAGAAGGGATCTCGCCAATAACCGCTGAACTGGACAGCCTACTGTGGTGGGGGAGCTACGTCTACCTGTCTATCAGGACCTGCAGCACGACATGCAGCGTCCACAAATAAAAAGGACGTCAGTACGAATAAAGTACTGAGTATGTGAGGCAAGAAAGCATAAGTAAGAACAGTAATGTAAACAGGGATAGAGAATATACAACCTGTGACATCTGGGTACCTCTGAGGGCTACTGACATGAAATACATGATACATACATATATATATACATAAACTTTTAAAACATACGCCTTTGTGGGCATCACCATCATCATATCGTACCCGGCCATAATAGGCTCGGTAAAACGTACCCGGCCATCATAGGGCTCGGTAGAATCGTACCCGGCCATCATAGGGCTCGGTAAAACCCAACTGATCAGTGGTTGCACAATAGGTGCCGTACCCGGCCGACTATAGCGCGGCTCGGTAGAGTAAAATAGATACATATATATGATGCATGCTGGACTCATTGGAATCACATTTTGAACCTTTCGGAGTGACGTAAGGTCGGTATCCTTCGTACATGTTATTAGGATTAACTCTTCATCAAGAATCTTATAAGAATCAGGAACTACCAACAACATTGATAATATAAGAATAAGAGAAGTAACATCAATATCAATCGTTTCATAAGAAGGGCAGCAATGTAAGTACTGCTAGCTTCTAAGAGTAGAGTATCTTTGGGAGCTCGTTCATTACATTATGTACAATCGGAGTCGTGCAAAAGAATGAAGGGGATAGCCTCACATACCTTGTATATACTGCCCAACCTCAAGCTATGCAAATGTCACGACTCCTTAGTCTATAATAAGAGAAATGACACTATCATTATCGTTTAAGCGTCGTAACTATTATGTATCGACCGCAACCTATTTTACGATGAAACGGACAGCACCTCCCCTATTTATATGACTTCACACAAGTCAATACAATCACCAAACAGCCCAAACAACATCATTAATAATCATATTGAGCCTCCCAAAACAGTCCACCAACCAACAACATTACTACCAAGCCTTTCGATATATATTTCACAAGTTCTAGCTTCAACGACTTAGCCGCAACTTAGATAATCTTAAATATATATATAGAGTAAGAGGTTCCTTACCTTTAAACAGAAATAACAACTCCAATTTGACCTTAATTTTCCATGAAACATCTCTCCAATTCTGCCACAAGAACAAGAAAACGAAACTAGCAATCAATTCGGGTTTTTCGGCACTAGAATTACTTTAGAAGACTTGAAATCACCTAGGGTTGATATTAAAAACTTGAAGGTGTATTTACAGGACATAAAACACTTAAAACAACCTCCCACACGAGCTGGAACAACACAAAAATCAGCAACAACAAGAAGAACAAGAAACTTACTAGCGCCACGGGATTCCCGACATTTGATTTGTGTTGTTTGCCCTTTGTTTGGGTCTTGGATCATGAGAGAACCTTGAGAGACTGTTTTTAGGGTTATAAGGTCTGAATATACTGAAAAATAATGACTTAAAACGGGGTTGAGGTATCTTATATATGTCCATATGTCTTAAACCGCCTTTGTGGGCCCCATAGAGAGCAGCTTGGCGCACTCTCGCGAAAACGCGAATATCTCTCTATTCCGAGATCGTATCGATGAACGGTTTAATGCGTTGGAAACTAGACTCATAGATATTCAATTTGATAGGTAGATCACCCCATAATTCTAAGCACATTGGGAGAAAAATGCAGTAACATTTGACCTAAAGTTTAAGTAAAATTATAAACCTAAGTTGCGACAACTTTTATCGACTTTTGTTTTATAACTCGCTTGACTTCAAGACTTATGATGCGGATATTATATGATTCAAATACATTAAAACATGACCTCTTGGGACAATTAATCACCTCTAGTATTACCCGAAAATACGGGTTACAACATCCTTGATTTGTTTAACTTCAAATACTTGTTAACCACTCTTATACACCCTTGTATCGTTTAAGACCAATAGGATTAACTTCTTATCATCTCAAAGATAATCTCTTCTTGGATTTACGTCGACTAACTTACGGCGTGATCTAAGGTAAGCGAATTTGGGTTGTAACATACTCGAGGCGAAAAATCACATCAAACAATATCGATTCTACGAATCGTAACCCAATTCAAGCCTATAAAATTATGAACTTCTGAATTCCAAAACTAATGTTGATTCATACCAAAATAATTTCAATTGACTTCAGATTTTGCATACAAGTCATAAATGACATGACAAACCTATTTCAACTTCTAGAATCGAAATCCGACCCCGATATTAATAAAGTCAACTCCCGGTCAAACTTTTCCATCTCCCAAACCTTCAACTTTCTAACTTTCGCCAATTCACGCTGAAACGACCTATGGACATCCAAATCAACATCCGGACATGCTCCTAAGTCCAAAATCACCATACAGAGCTATCAGAACTGTCAAATCTCCATTCCGAAGTCGTCTACATAAAAGTTAAACTACGGTCAACTCTTTCGATTTAAGGCTCCAACTTAGGGACTATGTGTCTCATTACACTCTGAAACTCACCCGAACCAAAACCAAACACCCCTGACAAATCACATAACCATAATACAATATAGAGGAGGCAATAAATAGGGGATCGAGGCTAAAATAATTAAAATGACCGACCGGATCGTTACAGTAACGAGTCTAAGGGACGGATCAGGTCGGCATAGGCTTAATAGTGAACCCTAATAGCCTTCTCCACTTCATGCCTTAGCTCTAGGGGAATGAATATCATACCTGACTTTCTTTCTTTTGGGCAGTCGAACATTAGATCTCTTTATTTAAGTCTTGCTGGCCACTTCCTAACAGAAGAGTGTTGAAAGTACGTCAGACTCATCTCCAGGCCAAAAGAAGTATGATCTCAATCAGGTTCTTTTATAGCTCCTTCTAGTCAAGCCAGTTGAAGCGGTGTTGATCGAGTCAGACACATTTCTCTCAATCACGAGGCAGATCGAAAAGGAATATACATCTTTATACAATTTGCGGTCATTGGCTTTCTAAATTCCGGAGGAATTCTGTCACAAAATTCATGCAGGGCCGGCTCTAAAGTGTTGAGTAGTAAGGCTTGAATCTTAGACCCCCAAATTTTGGAGGGCCCATTTTTTAAAAATAATAAATTTATAGGTATTTAAAAAATAATATTTAGTACTTTTAATACAAAAGTAGAGTTTTTAATATAAAAGAAAAGAAAGCTCTTTAGATATATAGATAAAGTAATAATTTGACTTACTTAAACATGGGTAGATGAATAGTTTTTCGAGCGTTCAATTTTTCACTTCTTACTCCTTCATTATATAACGTGTAAAAAATTTACTCTCCCTTTCTTAATTTGCCCAAGTCAATCTTTCTTTTCTCGATCTCTTCATATTTCAGAAACCCCTACATATTTTCTGTCTTTCTCTTTATTCTTACTCACCTTCTTTCTCTAAGAAATTTAAACTTCCAATAGTTCTATACTTCTATTGCGTGATAAAATCTTATCTAAAATTAACAATATCTCAAGAAAAATTAAATGAGTTGGCTATATTATCAATTGAAAATGAATTATTATGGAAAATTGATTATAAAAAAGATTATTAACACCTTTGTATCTCAAAAAACTAGAAAAATAGATTTTTAATAAAAATATATTGTATAACTTTCTTTTAAAAATTTAGGTCTCGTATTAAACTTTGAGTTTAGGCTAGCTCCGGATATACTTGAGTTGCCCCTGAATTCATGCAACGTAGTAGGGCCTAAAATTCTTTAAGGACTGCTCTATTAAAGTGTCGGTAGGCTACCAACCAGCTTACAACTTTTCAATTGTGATAAAAATCCTTATGTATAACACCCCAACTTTTTTGGCTGAGGTGCAATTATTTATTATATGATTTTACTCATGTACTATAAGGAAATAGAATATAATGGTCATATGCTGTTTTCATAATGGTAAAGTCATATTTCACGGAGAAAAAATAAGATAGAGAGTTTAATGATATACTAGATCACGTATGTCTAATTTAGGATGAGCATTTGACCTATTAGGTAAAACTTTAATGGATTATATGGGTTAATTATTATATATCTCGATCCAGATCACTTGATCATCATAATCAATATAATTTGGTGTAACTATTAATGGAGTATGATTTGTATAAATAAAATATATATTTTTCAGAAAATATTGTTCAAAAAACAAGTCGTTTTCTGGCAACCGAATGACTTCCTTTGCTTAATGTTTTTCTCCAATAGTCCATTTGAAATAGTTTCTAAATTTTAAATTTTAAAGAGTTAAATAGTACGTAGGACAAAAATATTTATAAGAGAACTTTTCAGAAAATAGTTTTCGCCATATCAAACGCACCACTATTCGTGAGTGTGGATAATTTTTCATCGATCGCTAGTGATACGATATAGAAGTAGGGGAATGACATTATGTGAGCTAAATTTTCTTTTCCCATCGATCGCTACATCAAGTAGTTATAATGTGATGCAGTATAAAACTAGGGGAATGTCATCAATGAGAATTAATCATTTAGGGGTCATTTGGTAGCTGGTTACTGGATAAAGAATAAATTATGCAATAACATAACTAATATCATGTTTGGTAATATTTAGGTACTTTGTACAAAATTCAGCATAATTTATGTTATATTTGGTTGCTTTTTCGATTGGGGGTATAAGTAATACATGGATAAATTATACGACAAATATATATAAAGTATTATTTATGCAAGATAGAATGTGGAATAACTGATACATGGTATTAGTAATATATGGATTAAACAATCAAATGACCTAAAAATCCTCATATTTATTGAAAATTATACATTGTATAATTAAAATAAAGTAAAAAATTAACAAAAAATAATCTCTACATTATAATCTATAAATTACTAATCCATATATAACTAATCCCTTCTTAATTAAATCATGCATAACAAAACTCTGTAAAACTAATTCTTACATAATTAAATCCTGCGTAATTAATTCATGCATAATTAATTCCTACCTTATTAGTATCTGCATAACTCTAACCAACAACCCCTTAATGACTAGACTAAAACTTTTACTCCTCCGAAAGGAAGTGCAGAGACATAAAATTAATTCAAGATCCACATTGACCATAGAAAAAAACAATCGTTTAAAATAAGCAAAATATATAAAACGAAAAAAAAAAAACTAATCTTGCAGAAAGCTAATTTTCATTATATCATTATAGCTGACATTGAAAATAAGAGATGAATATTCTGTCTATCAAGTTTTGCAGCAACAAAAGAATAAGCCCGATCCCGTAGAGTCAAGAACGCAAGAGCCACCATTAAACGATCTCCTTATGCAAAACGCCAAGCATTCGTTGTTAAAAAATGATTTCGCGCACTGATCATAGCAATGTGGACCTACTTGTTTTTGATCTGTTCATTACCAAAAAAAAAATAAAAAAAATCTAAATAATCGTTTATTCAACCGCTTAAACTAAGAATTTGAAGGTATAGAAAAAATGGGAACAAGATAAATGGAAAAGGAGTTACCAAGATTCCTTGCAATAGCGAAACCAATAATAGCTAGAAATACAAGGAGAAGACATGAGTAGGAGGACCTGCAAAAAGCCATTGCAGCTAATGATTTGCTTCGTTATGGTCGATGTATATGCAGCTAATGATTTAGTATTTATAATTATGTGTGACAAACGTCAAATGGAAAATATATAGGGAATCCATCTTTTATGGGAAAATCATTATTGCAGCATTAAATTTATTAATGCATGTAATAAATTTCCAAAATAGCGGATGACGGTTTGCAGTCATTAAGTCCTTGGAATAACCTGGGAAAATAAAATATTTAGCTCACACAATAAATTTAAGAAAATTTAGTAAAATATTATCTCTAAATATTCGGCAAGTACAAAGGTCTGCATTTAAATTGAAAGATGTTGGGTTAATATTTTAACAAAAACATGTAATTTGGCTATTTCACTCTTTTGAGCCTAGAGGTATATTCATAGGCTAAAAGTTGATATAAAAATAATTGGTTGGTTTCAGACAACTAAATTTTTTGGAGGACCTACGAATTGGAATCTGTGGTTTATCAACGATATTGTACTTTTCAATAAAATGCAAGAGCAAAATATTCGGCTAGATTAGTTTTAAAGAGATGATTACTCAAATGGTCACTCAACTATCCCAAATTATCTGCTAAAGTCATTTTTCTTTCCTTTGTAACAATAAAGTCACTTAACTATGCTTATAGCACTAAGAAGGTCACTCAACTAGATTTTTCAAAGTTTGGATTGCCAAATACCTACTTTACCCTCTAAATTATAAACATTTATCTTCTTTTTATTTTTTTTAACTTTTTAATATTATGATTTTTTTTAAAATTTATATTATGGACTTACCTATATAATAAATAAATTTTATTTATAAATTTAAAAAATAAAAAATATTTAAGCATATATAATGCTGGAATAACAAAATAATGAGCATAGTAAAATAATTAATTAGAATAATTTGTTCGTAATAATTTTAGTATTAACAACAAAAATTCAAAAATTTATTTACAAAATTGAAAAAAAAAAAAAATAAAGGTTGTAAAATATATATTTCATGCACGTAATATAAAATAATTATTTAAATAAAGGTATTTTTATAATATACATTATATATTTTTGAAAATTATGCTCAATTATATTATTATTTCGTCATTATATGAGCTGAAAATTAATTTTTTATTTTTTATTTTATAAATAAAATATATTTATTCTATAGGTAAGTCCACAATATAGATTAAAAAGAGGAAAAAATATAATATTTAAAAAGTTAAAAAATGATATTTTAGAGGGTAAAATAGGTATTTGACAATCAAAAGTTTGAAAAATCTAGTTGAGTGACTTTTTGAGTGCTATAAGCATAGTTAAGTGACTTTGTTGTTACAAACGAAAGAAAAGTGACTTTAGCCGATAATTTGAGATAGTTGAGTAACCATTTGAGTAATGGACTCTAGTTTTAAAGGACTAAAAGTGACAATGGAAGGATGACTTGCCAATACATTGACTTTAGATGTGTTATTACTTGTTTATGGCATATGTTCTTCACATTTTATAAATCTATCTATCTATATCTATCTATATATCTATATCTATCTATATTATTATAAAAGCACGAATAATTTATTCTAATGTTGAGCGACTAAAATATTCCCGAAACTTTGATAGACTTTTATGCTCTTAAATATTTTTATAAATTAAGGATCTAATTGTCAATTACCTAATGATGAAATTCTTTTTTAATTTGAACTCCACATACACTGCGTATAAACTCCTACTCTGAGAACTTCTAATTCAACTAAAAAGTGGTACAGTTGGAAATAATTATGAATTTGAACAAGCTTCTAACACTAATCATGTTCCAACTTTTCATTAATTTACCATATGTGTTCTACTTATAATGTGAAAGTTCTGTACCAATCCGATATGAACACAAGCACTTTTAAACACTTATCGACATGGAGAAGGACACTTTGTATAATTTATATATGTTTACACTTAAACAAATTAGGTAGTATTTATTGTTTTGGAATATCAATCTTCTAGAGGTAATTTAGTAGTTTTGTTCGTTACATAGTTTTCTCTCAAAGATTAGTTTCATATATCTAACTCAACAAGTTTAGACATAAACGAAGCATCAAACTCGCAGAGGAAGCAAGCGCACAACTGCATGTAGTAGCATTTGAGCTTTGGCGGAATGAGTAATTTACTTCAACAGCTTTGTATGTTAAATCTGGTTAAATTTTTTTTTTATATATATATAATTTCATAACATGAGTTCCTTCTCGAGATTAAAAATAAAAGGAACTGTAAGTTGTAACGATCTCAATGGAGAATAAACTATGTCAGCTTGGCTTCTTATTCGAGTGTATTATTTATCCGTCCTGATATGATGACATCCTTTAATAATGCGCTTCATCATGTTACACTCAAAGGACATAAGTCTTTCCAGAGGTAATTTAATTTCTTAATTTCATGAATTTTCTCTTAAATATTAACATAATATATCCAATAGAGAATTCATGAAGTAAATCAGCATGCAATACATTGCTATTGTTGTTCTTTCTTTAAAGGTAATTTTTAAAAAAACTTGATATCTTCTTTATTTTTGGTTGATCTTACGCTTCACTTTAACAGACCCAATGAGAATATCAGTATAAAATTTTAGCACAGTTCTGCAAAGGGTATCAGTTATCTAGTTCTCTTTTCTGTTACAAAATTATATTATCATACATTATGTCTTTCTTAAAATAATTGTATAATAAAATCATCTAGAATTAAGGATTTCACTCTTCTCAAGAAGTTATTTTAAAATTTAAAATCCTAAAGCAAGTTGTCCAAAGATCTCATAAATCCTATTGTAATACATATTTATACTGTACTTGCCAATCGATACACAACTTGCATCATAAACAATATTAAATAAAGATAATTTCAGAGACCTCGCTTCAGGTTTGACTTCATAACACTAACATCTCTTGTGGTTCACGATATTACGTTTACCTCCCTTTTTTCATATTTGGTGTAACAAAATTATTAATTGACTAAAAATAGACCAGTTTGCCCCTAACGAGTTAATTTTGTTTTTCTTCTCTTTTGTATGACAAAGTTTCTTATACTTTTTTTAGTAACCACTTCTACGAACAAAACATTGCCGATATAAGCTTGAGGAAACATTGCCGATATAACCAACAGAAGAACAAAATAACGGAAGGCCGAAATATCCGTAACGGGTCAGATATTTCGGCGGGAATCTTGGCACGTATCAATAAAGAACCGACAAATCAGCAAACCAAGAGATTTTTACCTTTTATAGAATTGTACCTAAAATAGGACTCCCCTACTATATAAAGGGGGTCTGATTACTTGTAAAAGATATTGTAATACGCATTTCAAAGTATTATACTATTATTCTTTTCAAGTTCTTATTATTCTCTTGTTGTTTTGTTCTGATATCAATTAAAGCATTTTTGGTTCGAGGGTGACTAACCTTCCAAGGCTAAGACTGTTCAATTTAAGTGGTTTGCATTAACTTTTTCATTACTTATTTCAATTGCATTCTAATTTGTCATTTTGTATCAAATTAAATCACATTGCTCTTTGAAGTGTCTCTGCTTTCAGGTTAAAACACAAATTGTCTAACTCTCAATCAACACCCCTACATGTTGACAACGAGTCCGGTCACCACGGTAAAAATAACAACATAGCGCCCGGTGACGGAGTACCACCCGTTGATCCCATCGGAATTCCGATCGCAGATCCGATTGACGCTAATTCACATGTGGCTATCGACGCAAACTTGCCTATCGACCCCGAAAATAGCGTTCGTGGTGGAGCCCGATCGGCAACTCAAAATACACAAAACGTTGGAGGAGATGGGATCAGTTTACGGGAAATTTTTAAAATGCTGCAGGCTCAACAAGCGGCGATAGCTCAGTTACAAAATCAAAGCTGTGCACCGAGCAAGGTTGAACCCAATCCACCCCGAGAAGTCACCCGCAGGGATGAACCGGTCACAGAAAGGTCAAATGAACATGAATCGGGGGCTAATCCCGAGATCATAAAGATGCTTGAAGAGGTGACAAAACGGATATAATCAGGGGAGAAGAAAATCGAAGCTAATGACAAAAAGGTAAAAACCTACATTTTTAGGGTAGACCAAATCCCTGGAGCACCGCCAATATTAAAAGGCCTGGATTCCAAGAAGTTCGTGCAAAAAACTTTTTCTCTGAGTGCGGCTCTGAAACCGATTCCTAAGAAATTCCGCATGCCCGACATTGTTAAGTATAACGGAATGACCGATCCAAATGAGCATGTAACCTCTTACACATGCACCATCAAAGGGAATGACTTGGGGGATGATGAGATCGAGTCTGTCCTATTGAAGAAGTTCGGGGAGACCCTATCAAAAGGGGCTATGATATGGTATCACAACGTACCTCCTAATTCTATTGATTCATTCTCTATGCTTGTTGATTCTTTCATGAAAGCACACGCCAGTGCCATCTAGGTCGAGACCATGAAATCAGACTTTTTCAAAGTAAAACAGAAGGATAACGAGATGCTCAGAGAGTTCGTGTCCCGATTTCAAATGGAACGAATAGATCTGCCACCGGTCGCTGATGATTGGGCTGTTCAGGCTTTAACCCAAAGGCTCAATGTTCGAAACTTGATGGCTTCACATCAGTTAAAACAAAACCTGATAGAATATCCGGCCATTACTTGGGCCGATGTGCATAACCGGTATCAATCGATGATTAGAGTAGAAGATGATCAACTCAGGGCCCCTTCGGGGTCTGTTTACCCCATCAGAACCATCGACAGAGTCAAAAGAGACATCGATCGTGAAGCGAGACCAAACAGGGATCGATATCATCCATATAACGAAGACCAGAGAAGCAGTGAGTCCGGGCAGAACTCTATGAGAAACGAAATAAGAAGTGATCAAGGTCAGAGCAACCGAGGACTCATGAGCAAAAACAACTTCGATAGGTCCAATGGGCCTAAAGAAGCACCGAGGCTATCAGAATACTACTTTAATACCGATGTTGCCGCCATTGTATCAGCTATCGGGTGCATCAAAGATACCAAATGGCCTCGACCTCTACAATATGATCCAAACCAAAGGGATCCTAACCAGATGTGGAAATATCATGGCACTCACGGCCACAAAACGGAGGATTGCCGACAGTTGAGGGAGGAAGTAGCCCGACTATTCAATAATGAGCATCTTCAAGAATTCCTGAGCGAACGAGCCTAGAATCATTTTAGGAACAAGGATTCTAACAAATAGGCAGAACAAGAAGAACCTCAACATGTCATTAACATGATCATCGGTGGGGTCGATATCCCTCAGGGGTCAATGCTGAAACGCACCAAAGTATCCATCACTAGGGAGAAACGAACTTGAGATTACATACTGGAAGGAACTTTATCTTTCAATGACGAGGACGAGGAAAGGATTGTGCAGCCCCACAATGATGCACTGTAATATCTGTACTCGTAAATAAAATTCAAGTTAAACGTGTGTTAATTGATCCAGGTAACTCGGCTAACATCATCCGATCGAGGGTCGTAGAACAGCTCGGTCTACAAGACCAAATCGTGCCTGCAGTCCGAGTTCTAAACGGATTCAACATGGCATGTGAAACCATTAAGGATGAGATAGTATTACCGGTAAACACTGTCGGGACCATACAGAAAGCTAAGTTTTATGTAATCGAAGGAGACATGAGGTACAACGCTTTGTTCGGAAGGCCATGGATCCATAACATGAGGGTAGTACCCTCAACTCCACACCAAGTGTTAAAATTTTCATCACCAGATGGAATTAAAACGGTCTATGGAGAATAGCCAGCCGTAAAGGAGATGTTTGCGGTCGAAGAGGCGATTCTGATATCCGCACTTACAATGACAAATGGGTCAAGTTCGGTCACAAAACCAGAAACCAAATAGCAATTACCTACACTAGCTCCGATCCAACCAGAAAAATAGGGGACTAATGAAGACGATGATTACGGGGTACCCAGGTCTTTTATAGCCCCCGATGATTCCGACGCCACTAAATCGACGGTCGAGGAGTTGGAATAGGTCATATTGGTCGAGCATCTACCCGATCGACATGTATACCTGGGCACGGGGCTAAATCCAGAGCTCAGGAAAAAACTCATTTAGTTTCTTATAGCTAACATAGATTGTTTCGCTTGGTCCCACCTTGATATGACAGGGATCCCACCGGAGATAACCACTTACAAGCTGAGCCTGGACCCGATGTTCCATCCGGTCAAGCAGAAAAGGAGACCCCAGTCTGATGTCAAACATGCTTTCATCAAGGACGAAGTATCTAAACTCCTTAAAATAGGGTCCATTAGGGAGGTTAAATACCCGGATTGGTTAGCAAATGTAGTAGTAGTCCCTAAAAAGGGAATAAATTAATAATGTGTGTAGACTATAAGGATTTGAATAAGGCATGTCCCAAGGATTCTTTCCCTTTGCCCAACATCGATCGAATAATCGATGCCACGACCGGCCACGAGATCCTCAATTTTCTCGATGCCTACTCCAGGTACAACCAAATACGGATGAACCCAGGTGATCAGGAAAAAACCTCTTTCATCACTAAATACGGTACATACTACTATAACGTGATGCCATTCGATTTAAAGAATGCTGGTACCACTTACCAACTCCTAGTTAATAGGATGTTCGAGGAACAAATAGGCAAATCAATGGAGGTTTACATTGACGATATGTTGGTTAAGTCCTTGGGAGTAGAGGACCATTTAAAACATTTGTTGGAAACCTTCAGCATATTAAAGAAATATAATATGAAGCTGAACCCGAAGAAATGCACGTTTGGAGTTAGCTATCCAACCGAGGAATCGAGATCAACCCCGAAAAAATCAAAGCCATCGAAGACGTCACAATGGTGGGCAACGTGAAGGCCGTGCAAAGATTAACCGGGCGCATAGCCTCCCCTGGGGCAATTTATTTTGATGTCATCCGACAAGAGCCACCGATTCTTCGCACTATTGAAGAAGAAGAATAACTTCTCATGGACCCCGAAATGCCAACGAGCTTTGGAGGAACTCAAATGATACTTATCGAGCCCACCACTGCTTCACACACCGCAAGAAGACGAACAACTATACTTGTACTTGGCAGTTTCAGAGATAACAGTAAGTGGAGTCCTGGTCGGAAAGAGCATGGTACGCAATTTCCAATTTACTAAATTAGTAGGACCCTTGGTGAGGCCGAAACTAGGTACCCTCACCTAGAAAAACTGGCGCTCGCTTTGTTAAGCGCCTCTAGGAAGCTAAAACCATACTTCCAGTGTCACCCCATATGTGTCATAACTACTTATCCGTTGAGGAACATTATGCATAAGCCCGAGATCTCGGTCCGATTGGCCAAATGGGTTGTGGAAATAAGTGGGTACGATATTGAATACCGACCTTGGACCGCCATTAAGTCTCAAATCTTGGCAGAATTTGTGGCCGACTTTACGCCGGCCCTAATACCCGAGGTCGAAAGAGAGTTATTAATTAACTCAGGGATCTCCTCGGGAATCTGGACCCTCTTTACAAATGGCGCCTCAAACGCAAAAGGGTCCGGACTTGGCATCGTATTGAAGCCACTAACATGCAATGTAGTTAGACAATCTATTAAGACTGTGAAATTGACTAACAACGAGGCCGAATATGAGGCCATGATTGCAGGACTTGAACTAGCCAAAAGCTTGGGGGAAGAAGTGATCGAAGTCAAGTGCGACTCCCTCCTTGTGGTAAACCAAGTTTATGGAATATTCGATGTTAGAGAAGAACGAATGCAAATATACTTGGACAAGTTGCAGGTAACATTACATCAGTTAAAAGAATGTACTTTGCAACACGTAACTCGTGATCAAAATAGTGAGGCCGATTCCCTCGCTAACTTAGGGTCATCGGTCGAAGACGACGAGTTCAATTCGGGGGCAGTCGTACAACTTATGAGATCAGTGGTGGAAGAAGGACATGCCGAGATCAACTCGACGAGCCTAACTTGGGACTGGAGAAATAAATATGTAGAATATCTTAGGACCGTAAACCTGCCCTCGGATCCAAAAGAATCGAGGGCCTTGCGTACAAAGGCAGCCCAATTTAGCCTATCCGAAGATGGAACCCTGTTCAGAAGAGCATTCAATGGCCCACTCGCAATATGTCTAGGGACAGGATATACTGAGTACGTTTTGAGGGAAATCTATGAAGATACATGTGGAAATCATTCGGGCGTTGAATCGTTGGTTCAAAAAATAATTAGAGTCGGTTATTACTGGATCGATATGGAAAAAGACGCGAAGGAGTTCGTACGAAAAATGTGATGAATGTCAAAGGCACACTCCGATGTTTCATTAGCCCGGGGAGTTGCTGCATTCGGTTTTGTCACCATGGTCATTCATGAAGTGGGGAATGGATATTGTTGGCCCCCTTCCATGGGCTCCTGGTAAGGCTCAATTCATATTATTTATGACTGACTACTTTTCTAAGTGGGTGGAAGCCCAGACATACGAAAAGGTCAGGGAGAAAGAAGTCATCGACTTCATTTGGGATCATATCATATGTCGATTCGGAATGTCGGCCGAGATCGTATGCGACAATGGGAAACAGTTCATCGGCAGCAAGATAAGAAAGTTTTTTGAGGATCATAAGATCAAAAGGATCCTATCAACACCCTACTACCCTTGTGGGAACGGGCGAGCAGAATTGACCAACAAAACCATACTCCAAAACCTCAGAAAGAGATTAACTGACGCCAAAGGAAGATGGAAGGAAATCCTTCCCGAAGTCTTATGGGCATACCAAACGACCTCGAAGTCCAGCACCGGGGCCACCCCGTTCTCACTGGTCTATGGCACAAAAGCTCTAATACCGGTCGAAGTTGGAGAACCAAGTCTCGGGTTCTGATATGCAACCAAGGAATCAAATGACGAGGCTATGAACACGAGCCTAAATCTACTAGATGAAAGGCGCGAAACAGCCCTTGTCCGGTTGGCCGCCCAAAAGCAGCGGATTGAAAGGTATTACCATCGATGGGCTAACCTTCGACACTTCAGTGTCGGGGACTTGGTACTAAGGAAGGTTACACTAAACACCCGAAACCCGAACGAAGGGAAGTTGGGTCCAAACTGGGAAGGCCCTTATCAGATTATTGAGATCACCGGTAAAGGATCATACAAACTCGGAACGATGAACGGTGAGCAACTACAGAATAACTGGATAATGCGAGGTGAAAAACCCATTGGGTAACACCCGAACTAAAAAGGCTACGGCCATACTAAAATGGCTCAGAGACGTCCGAAATCTGTAAAAAGAAACAAGGCCTTCAAAATTTCATAACCGGTGTTAATGGCTACCCTCGGCAAATTATAAGCTAAACTACTTTGGGAAAAACTTTCTGGTAATACCGAACCCCCACGATGCCTTAAAACGAAATAATGTTGAAGGCAAGGTTTGTTCGAACCTCTGAACTTAACCTAACTATTTCATGTTAAGGCATTTTGTTCTTTGCGAATTTAAGTGATAAAGCAAAGGGAAAATTCAAAAGCCATTGAAGGGAAAAAGCCTTATATACATATATCAAAAATTCTTTTTACAACGGCCAAATAACCCCGATGCAAATTCTTTATAAAGGCCGAACGACCTCAACAAAAAGGTAATACAAAAAACAAAAAACAAAAACATCTAAAAAGGTCCTAAGTGGCTTAATCTCCACCATCCTCGAACTCGCCCAAATCTTCAGACTCCTCAAAATCTTCCTTCTCGATCTCAGCCGATAAATCAAATCCCCGAGCGTGAACTTCCTCAAGGGCCTCCCTTCGGGATTACCACTTCATATGCTCAACTATATGTTTTATAAGGTCCTGAGCTGCTTCGATATCGGCCTTGTACTGGGCCACCATTTCATCAGCTTCGGCTTTGACCACAACGACCTTTGACTTGGTCGTTTTAAGCTCATTGACCACACTTTCTTGATCTAAGACAGCCGAACCTAACCGGGATTGGAGCTCCTAAACCTTTTTGGTCTGAATCTCAGCCCTCTCCTTTGCTGCTCTAAGCTGGACCAAATCAGCCTGTTCCTTCCGAGTAACTTCCAGCTCGGCACGGAGGTTCTTAACCTCCCCTTCGAATTTCTCGCTAAGAAGTTTAAAGGCGTCTTTCTTCTTAGTGAGCTCACGAACTTTGGCTTCGAGTTGTTTCAGCTCGTCTCTGTACCTTAAAAAGATCTCGTGATGTGCATCGAGGCCTACGAGCACGAAGAGAAACACTAAGTTATCTATGAAATAATCTAAGTGTAAATGAAAAAATCACTTTGGAAAGCATGAAGTTACCCGGTTTAGTGCCTATTGTGCTTCGTTGAAAAGGCAGGGTACATCTACCTCTTTTATCTTGGCTTTATCATTCTCGGTAACCAAACACTGAATAGAATTGGTCACCCCTACGGGGGCAGAGAGGACTCTGGCATCCTCCGGAAGGGAGATAACAATGGATCACTTCCGATCGGGATTAGCACTTGGGGCAGGGAATCGATCGACCAATTTCGGGCTCGAGGAAGGCCCGCTTGCTTTAGAGGGTGAGCTCTTCCTCGGTATCTCTAAATTTCTAAATCCAGTGGCATCCTCCGTGCACGCCGAATCCACGCCATCAAACAACCACGGAAAGGGTCGTTCACTCTATGGGCCCCCTCGATGGGGCATTCTTTTGCCAATGGGACTCGTTGAACATCGACTCTATGAACGAGGGCAACTCGGCAATATCTATCGGGCCAAGTGCTTCCTGCGGGGCTTTGCCCACATCCCGGGAAGCTTCAGTTCCTGCCTCTTCCTCGGCTTCTCCGACTTGATGAAGATCGGCCTCGCCTCCCTCTGGTTCAGAGGCCCCTTGCCCTTCGAGCTACGATGGCTCGCTGGCCACCAGATCGAAGGCTTCTCCTTCCCTCTCGGACTCATCCCTCAATCGATAGAGTGTGTCCGGAGACAGTACTCGAGCACTGGTGCTTTCCTTGGGTTAACGCGCCAATTTTTCCTTGGCTTCTTCTTCTTAGTGCTCGGAGAACTCGGATCCATTTTTCTTTTCTTCTCTTTATCGTGCCTCAGAGAAGATGGTTTGGTGAGGATATCGTCATTACCTAATGGAGGCCTCATTGCGATATCTTTTGATAAACCTGCCAAAGGAAATAATACGAGTAATAACTCAACAATGCAGAGGGAAAATCAAATGCCACTTAAGAAAAATTTCACCATGGGAACGGGCCTCACATCGGCCATTCGAAAGCTCGTGCTACGAACACTCGGATTAGGTCCTTTGTGTAGCAATGCACTTGACCCATTCCTTGAGTCGAGGAACTGCATCCGGCATCCGAGCAACAACTGCACCACCACAAAACATCAATGAGAAGGGAGGAAAAGGAAGAGCGATGAACAAAATCTTTAAAGAAAGATTATACTTACGTGTCATATTCCACTTCTTAAGAAATGGCATATGCTCGGCTGGGATCAAATTCGAGGTCTTCACTTGGACAAAGCGGCCTAACCAGCCTCGATTCTGATCTTCGTCGATGCTCAAGAACAGGGCCTTACTGGCCCAATGAGCAAGCTTTATTAGTCTCCCTCGATAAAGTCGGGGACTATATAAGCGCATGAGAGGGTCGAGGGTGAAGGGATATCCCTCGATCTTGCTTATGAAAAAACGAACAAGAATTACTATCCTCTTAAAGGAAGGGTGAATTTGACCAAGGGTCACCTCATACCTCTTATAGAAGGCAATAATGACCGGGTCCAAGGGACCCAGCGTGAAGGGATAAGTGTAAATACTTAATAATCCCTCCACGCGAGTAGTGATGGCTTCCTCAGGCTTGGTGTAATGACCCGACCGGTCGTTTTGAGTATTTCAACCCCGCTTCCCCCTTTACTGCTCGAATTGTACTTTACAGTTATTGTGTGAATTGCCGGGGTAAATGGTTCAGGTCCGGTGAGATTTTGGAATGAATTGGAACACTTAGTTCCAAGGTTTAAAGCTTAAGTTAAAATAGTGACCGGATGCGGACTTATGAGTAAACAACCTCGGATTCGAATTTTGATGACTCCAATAGTTCCGTATGGTGATTTTGGACTTTGGAGCGTGTCCGAAAAATTATTCGGAGGTCTGTAGTGGAATTTGGCTTGAATTACCGAAAGTTTAATTTTTGGAAAGTTTGACCGGGGGTTTGACTTTTTGATATCGGTGTCGGAATTTGATTCCGGAAATTTGAATAGGTTTGTAGTGTGAAATGTGACTTGTGTGCAAAATTTGAGGTCAATCGGACGTGATTTGATAGGTTTCGGCGTCGTTTTCAGAATTTGGAAATTTGGAAATTTATTAGGCTTGAATCCGTGTGTAGTTCGAATTTTTGAGGTTGTTAGGTATGATTTGCGGCCTCGAGTTGGTACGTGTTATATTATGGAACTTGTTGGTATGTTCGGACAGGGACCCGAGGGCCTCCGGTGAGTTTCAGATGGTTAACGGATTAAGTTTTTGAATTGGAAGACTGCTGGAACTGAAGCCTTCTGGTATAATCGCAACTGCGGAAAATTAGTCATAGGTGCGAGCTCGCAAGTGCGAGCAGGGGTGCACTGAAGCGAGGTGCGCATGTGCGGAAGATGCTTCGCAGGTGCGCAATCGCACCTGCGCGAGTAGGAGCGCAGATGCGGGCAGAGGGCTGTGAGGCATTGGTCGCAGGTGCGAGGGAAAATTCCGCACCTGCGTGAGCGCAGATGCGGACGGATGCGCGCAGAAGCGGAAACTGGGAAGGCGAGTGGAGTCCGCAAATGCGATGTTTTGCTTGCACAAGCGAATGCGCAGGTGCGCAAATCTTGTCCGCAGATGCGAAAATCGCTGGGGCAGAACCTTAAATTCGAGGGTTCAACATTTTCACCCATTTTCGGATTTTGGAGCTCGGGTTGGGCGATTTTGGAGAGGAAATTTTCCACGCAACTTGGGGTATGTGTTCTTAACTTCCTTGTGATTATATTCCATGAATTAATCTTCATTTTTGGTGTAAGATTATTGAATCTTCAAGAGAAATAGAAGAAAATTTCTATAATGTCACAAAACGAATGTTTCAAGTTTGAATACCGATTTGGAGTCGGATTTGAGTGAAATTAGTATGGTTGAACTTGTAATTGGATGGGTTGTCGTATTTTGTGAGTTTCGTCGGATTTCGAGACGTGGGCCCCACAGGTGAATTTTTGGGGCGTAATTTTGGATTTTATGGAAAATATTAGCGTTTTGATATGGAATTAATTCTTATAAATTGTGTGAACTGAATCAAATTAATTGTGGTAGATTCGAACCATTCGGGAGTTGATACGCGCATAATGGGATTTCTGGAGCATTGTTTAGCTTGCTCGGCATTGGATTTGGTTTGTTCGAGGTAAGTAACTCTTCTAATCTTGGAGTTGAGGGTATGAACCCTGAATATATGTATTTTGTGAATTGTTGGTAGGTGACGCACATGCTAGGTGACGGGCGTGTGGGCGTGCACTATAGAAATTGTGACATAATTATTTCTGTGGAATTTGTAGTAAAATAATCTTGGCATTTTCCATGCAGTTTTATGAGTTAAAGATATTGAGCTGAAAAGCATATATTAAAAATCATGTTGAGGCTATGTGCCAATATTATTGGGACCCCAGAGGTCATATTACTGTGAATTATTTATTTTAAATTGAAAATTCATACTCAGTCATATTCATTTCATTGCATATCATATCTCAATTTCTGTTGTTATTTATTGATACATCATATCATCATTTTTGGGCTATTTTTCATGACATTGTGAGCCCGAGAGACTGGAGAGATTGATGACTGAGTGAGGCCGAGGGCCTGATTTTGTGAGGGTATTTATGGGATCGGGATGCACGCCGCATCATGTTGCATATTTATGGGATCGGGCTGCACGCCGTAACATGTTTGATATCGGCCGAGGGCATGATTGTGAGGATGAGTGTGGATCGGGGCTGCCCTCCTGCAGCATACTTTATTATTATAGCACGTGAGTTGTCCGTGCAGCACGTGAGTTGTCCGTGCAGATTATAGCGCTTGGGCTGAAGGAGCCCTTCAGAGTCTATACACACCCCCAGTGAGCGCAGATACCTACTGAGTGCGAGTGCCGAGTGCCGAGTGCTGAGTGACTGGGAGGTATGAGTGATTATGAGGTATGCCCGAGTGGCAAGAGTGATTGTAAGGTATGCCCGAGTGGCAAGAGTGATTGTGAGGTATGCCCGAGTGGCACGAGTGACTGTGAGGTTTGCCCGAGTGATGTTCTGCCCGATGGGCTGTTTATGATTTTATCACTGAGTTGCATCGCATTGGCATGCACACATGACATACATGCATAGAGATGTATTTTTCCTCATGTTGTACAACATCACATCATTCATGATTCTCACACATTTTGACAGATGGTCATAGTGATGCATTGTTTTCACGGGTTAACCGGAAGGAAAATGAAACATATTATTTATTATTGAAAAGATTTTTGGAGAAATTTATTTTTTTCAAACTATTCATATTATTGGTAACTTCGGCAAACGATTTGGGTTTTTATTGATGTATTTGAAAGAAAGAACTACTATTTTTGAAATCATTATTTGGCTGAGTATTTTATCCCTGAGTTACTTCTGGTATTATTTGCTTTATGTTGTTATGGATTGTTGTGGACTATTGGTTTTGGACCCGTCCTTGGTGGAAGCTCATCACTAGTTTCAACCTTCGGCTAGGTTTGTTACTTTCAACCTTAGTACTGATACTACACTTCTGCACATTGCGTGCAGATGTTTGTTGTTGTTGTTGTTGCTGTGCTCGATGGTTGCAGGATTTGAAGATGTACCTGCGTTTCTGTTGTAGCTGCCTCTTGTTTAGGGTAGCCTTAGATTTATAAAATCTCTATTTATGTATTATTCAAACAGATTATGTATTTATTTCATTTCTGCTTTATATACTCTATTCTTAGAAGCTCATGATTTGTACTACCAGTTCTTGGGGATTGTATAAGATCAATATCTTTATTCACTTAAATTGCTTTAATAATTATCATTGAAATTTGGTTAGTTGGTAATTGGCTTACCTAACAGGATGGGTTAGGTGCCATCACGACTAGTTGGATTTTGGATCGTGACACTTGGGGACCACTACATGCTTATTAGCCTAGTTGCAATCTTTCTTAACCTAGGAAAGGACGTCCTCAGTGCTCGAGCAAATATATCTCGAGACCGGATCCCACTGACCCGGTACCGAGGAGGGCTTCTCGGTCGTGAAATCAGCACCGATCAGGCACCCCTCGGGGATGAATATTTTTAGAGGAGGTTTCGGTGCTGGTTCCTTGGTATTCCTCTACAGCTAGTCACGAGGCAGAGGGAGTTTTTTTTTGGGAACAAATTTTGAAGTCTTCGGCATTTATTTGATAAATGAAGAAAAGAGAGGGAGTTAAAAGATTAAGCTTGATGGTTGGGAATAAAACCAGAGCTGAAGTTCTTATAAAAGGATTTCAGAATAGCCAGAAATTTAGTGCTTGGAAGTGTTGAAATTTCTAAGGAACAAGGGTAGAGAAGATTTAGATGTAAAGTTTGAATGAATGAAGAAGGGGGTATTTATAATTTCCAAATGACGGTTCAAAGCCAGGAGTGGCCGACCAGCAACTGACGAGCATTTAATGCAATTAAGATATGATTGACGACACATTTCGTTTATTTTGTCCTTTCTGACGTGGAGTACCGAGGTGAGAGTCGGAAGCTCATATCGTTTCTTGTCATTTACTCTCCAAAAAACGAGGGGACTATCTATATACAATCAAAATCGGACTCAACTATTACATGGCAGATCGGGCTAGGAATGCGAGGGGTTGAAGATCGACCCCGAGTCTCATCGGACCAGAACACGAGGTCAGAATGTCCGTCCTTGAGAACATCAAGCCCATAATCCCGGATAAGCTCGAGGAAACATTGCCGGTATAACCAACAGAAGACCGAAATAACGGAAGGCCAGAATATATATAACCGATCGGATATTACGGCGGGAATCGCGGCACGTATCAATAAAGAACCGGCAAATCAGAAAACTAGGAGGTTTTTATCTTTTATAGAATTGTACCTAAAGTAGGACTCCCCTACTATATAAAGGGGGTCCTATTACTTGTAAAAGACATTATGATACGCATCCCAAAGCATTATACTATTATTCTCTTCAAGTTTTTATTATTCTATTATTGTTCTGTTCTGATATCAATTAAAGCATTTTTTTGCTCGAGGGTGGCTAACCTTCAAAGGCTAAGAGTGTTCAACTTAAGTGGTTTGCATTCATTTTTCCATTACTTATTTCAATTGCATTCTAATTTGTCGTTTGTATCAAATTAAATCACGTATCCTTAAAACCACTTACAAATTCCATAGTTATCCGATTTTGAGGTTAAACAAAAAACACAACAATAACAACACGACGCCTTAATACGAACTCTGCCTATGTGAGCTCGCTAACATTGATAGTCCCAAGCCAGCATAAAGGAAGAGGGTTGTGGTAGGTGGCCAGCCAACATAAAACTTGCCAATTCATAATGAATTCATATAAGAAAATATCATAATTATAATTAATAATTTATTTTTGACAGAACTAAAATTTAGAACTTTACTAAAGAATGATTTTGTCAACAGAACAAAATTCTAATCGAGTTGAAATTAGTTTGTTAACCGTTCACAAAATGATTTTCATGTCAAATACCACAACAAAAACAACATCAACAACACGACGCCTCTAATGACCCAACCAGTCGTTTTGCCTTCTAGAACCCCCGTTCTCCTAAATAAGACTCCCTGTATATACTTTTACTATTTTGTGACTTACGGGGATAGTTAGTTCAGGAATTTGAAGGGTTCGGGTCGAAATCGGAACACTTGGTTCCTTAGTTTGGCTTTAGAAGGGTAAGTTTTGAGTAAACGACTCCAGAATCAGGATTTGACGGTTCCAATAGGTTCTCATAATAATTTTGGACTTGGTCGTATGTTCGAATTGGGTTTTGGATGACCCGGGGGCGTTTCAGCGCTTAATAGTGAAAGTTGGCTATTTGAAGGTTTAAAATTTTTCAAATTTGGTTTGGAGTAGGTTTTAAAGTAATCGAGGTCCCTTTGGAATTCTGAGCCTAGGAATAGTTTTGTATGGTGATTTAAGACTTGCACGCAAAATTTGGTATCATTCCGAGTAGATTAAGTATGTTTCGGCACGTTCAGAGTAAGCTTGAAGAACTTGAAGTTTCTAAGTTGAATCAATTTGGTTTGGGATATGATTCTTATTTTTGATGTTGTTTTATGCGTTCTGAGTATTCTAGCGAGTCCGTTTTATGATTTTAAACTTGTTGATATATTTGGATGGGTCCCGGGGGCCTCGGGTGTTAATCGGATGAGGCTCGGACCAAGTTTGGACTTAGGAGCAGTAGCTGAAGCTTCCTGCTTCTGGTGTGATCGCACCTGCGCTTGGTCAGCCATAAGTGCAAGCTCGAAGATGCGAGCCACGAGCCGCAGAAGCAAACCAGTTGGGGCATCCCATTCATCCGCAGGTGCGGAATTGTTGGCATACCTGCGAGGGCGCAATTGCGAAGGCAGCGACCGCAGAAGCGGAGAATGGCGCAGGTGCGGGAGATGAGTCACACCCGCAGACGCGCAAAAGTCGTCCTTTTGTCTGCAAGTGCGGAATCTGGCCAGGTGGGAGAATTCGCACTTGCGAGGATTTGTCCGCAGGTGCGATAATGTCTCCACATGTGCGAAAATCACAAAAGGCAGAACCTTCATTTAAGTCGGGGTTTGAGTATTTTGGACCTATTTTTCTCCATTCTTGGGCGATTCTGGAGCTTTTTGAGAGGGTTGTTCACCTAAAAACTTGGAGGTAAGTTAATTCTACCTATTATGAGTTAAATACATAGATTATTGATAGATTATAACATGTAAATTGTGAAAATCAAGGGTTTAGATGAAAAACCTAGGTTTTGATAAAAATGAGATTTTAACCACGAAAATGGTTATGGAATGGGATGAAAATTGTATATTTGAGTTCTTAAGGTTATGGGTGACGATTCCCTCCGAATATTTCCAGAATCCAGGCACGTAGGCCCGGGGTAAATTTTAGAAATTTTACCAATTTGGGTTGGGTAATTACTCTAATAGATAAATTGTGAAATTTAAGTATTTATTGATTAAATTATATAACATTTGACTAGTTACGAATTTTTCGGCACCAAATTGAGGCTTTAATGCGAAATTGTGATCGGGAAGTGAGCTTTGAGACGAGGTAAGTCTCCTGTCTAACCTTGTAAGAGGGAATTTACCCCATAGGTGTTTTAAACAAATAATTGTTCCTAATTGTGGGGGCAACGTACGTACGAGGTGACGAGAGTCCGTACGTAGCTACTATTATGCTATTGTCCGAGTAGTTCAGGACCCAATTCATGAACTATTTGGAATATTTGCACCATACTTGTTAGTTTAAAATGCCTAAATTATATCGGTATTTGTTGGAGAAATTGTGAAAGATCGCTAGTGAAATTTGTATTATTTTTGTATAACTCAAACATGTTTAAGTCAAATGCTTATAAAATATCCTTCTCTTCTTGTGGAGCAAGCCAAACGCCTTGGCAGTAGATAGATGCATCTATGGTTCGAGTCGCTCGACCCTCGGCAGTGTACATATTATTCCGGTGTCTTGACATTATTATTGCAGCTTGTGAAGATAAATGACTTATTGAAAATTATTAAATTATGAAAGAATTATTTATTCCTGCATGTTAAGGAAATTTGTTATCATTCCCATAAACCGTGTTTATTTAAAAATTCCTATCTTAATATTACTGACCCATAGTAAGTGTCGAAGTCGACCTCTCGTCACTACTTCTTCGAGATTAGACTTCATACTTACTGGGTACACGTTATTTTCGTACTCATGCTACACTTGCTGCACTTTTTGTGCAGGATCTGAGACAAGTGCATCAGGCGGTCCTATCGGGGCGCATCCCAGATATCCCGAGGCTTAGTGGTGAGCTGCTTTCTGAGCCATTCTGTAGCTCCTAGAGCCTCTCCTTTGTATTTGTATTCTGTCTATTTTATGTTCAGACAATAGTTGAGTTTTGTATAATCTACTAGATACTATAAACTTGTGACACCAGGTCTTGGCACACACGCTAGTAGAATTGTGGTTTTGAACTATTACTTGGTTTTAATTATTTAAACCTTTTATTTTCTTAAATCTTTCAAATAAGGAAAGTTTAATTATTCGGAAACTTATTAAAAGAGAAAATATATGTTTAATTTATTAGTTGGCTTGCCTAGCGATGACGTTGGGCGCCATCACGACCTATAGGTGAAATTGGGTTGTGTCAACGCCTCAATTCCAACTCTGCCTATGTGAGCTCGCTAACATTGTTAATCCTAAGCCAACATAAAGGAAGAGGGTTGTGGTAGGTGGCCAGCCAATATAAAACTTTCCAATTCATAATGAATTCATTTTAGAAAATATTATAATTATAATTAATAATTTATTTTTGACAGAACTAAAATGTACAACTTTGAGGACTTCGATAGGGAAAGCTTCTTCTTTTATTGAGTTAGTTAAATAGAATTGATAATCATCATTCTCATGATTTTATAATTGTCACAACCCAAAATCCCACCACAGGCGTTGTAATGGCACTTAGTCTCTAAGATTAGGTAAGCGGATTATAATAACAATTCAAGCCACTTGTTTTTTCTTTTTAAACATATAATTATAATATAAGTGTCAAAACCAACAACGAAAATTTTCAAACAACCTCCCAAGACTGGTAATATTGAGTCACGAACTCTAACTGAATACATGAAATTATCTCGAGGATCGAATTTACAATACTATTCGAATAAGAAATTAACAGTACAATAATATGGAAAGACTCCAAGGGACTGCGACGACCAAGCAGTCCTAATCTTGAATCCTTCCAGTCATACTCTATCTCTGTTCGAATCCGATATCTCCAATACCTGGCTCTGCACAAAAATGTGCAGAAGTATAGTATAAGTACACTACGTCGGTACCCAGTAAGTATCAAGACTAACCTCGGTGGAGTAGTGACGAGGTACAGTCAGGACACTCACTAGTCAAATAACTTGTGCAATATAGCATAAAAAAAATAATAGAAAATAAATAGCAGTGATAGCAATACCAATCAACTAGTGATTTAAATAGCAAGGTAGAAAGAACACTATAAATATTGCTCAAACGAATAATAAATACAAGTACAACCAATTAATCAAATCCTTCAAAATATACATCTTTTATCTATAAATTTTTCAAATAAAAATCTTTAGAATGTAATCCGTACAATTAAATATATCCCGAATATACTTCATTCAAATAAATATCTTACTAATATAATTCTTTCAAATAAATATCTTTCAAATATAATTTTTTCAAGTAAATATCTTTCGAATGTAATTCTTTCAAGTAAATACATTTTGAATATAATTCTTTCAAGTAAAAGTCAGCATGTGACACCTCATTTAACTTTTCTGGTGTGAGAAATATATTCAGCATATCACATCAAATGGCACGGCAATACCTTCGTACACTTGTCTCATTCTCACCCAATAAATATGTGTAGATCAAATCAATTGGCACGACAACACCCTTCTGCATTTATCTCTTTCTCACCGTGCATACATATAACAGTATCAACTAGGTGGGAGAAATGCCAATAACAATAACAGAAATAAAGTGGGAGGCACATAGGAAGCGACAACGACTACAAGTCACATAAAAAATATAGGTGCACAATAACATCTCAAGATAAAGGCATGAATGTATACACAACGAAAAGATATCACAATATAATGTATGTCTCTTGTCCTCGCCTGCACGAAAACACCCTTCGTGCCATGAAGATATGATAGTATAAAAATAATGGTACGGCATCACCCTTCGTGCTTTTACTCTCATCCTCACATGATAATATAATTAAAATGGCACGGCATCAACCTTTGTGCTTTACACTCTCAAATGGCACGACATCACCCTTCGTTCTTTACACTCTCAAATGGCATGGCATCACCCTTCGTTCTTTACACTCTCAAATGGCACGACATCACCCTTCGTGCTTTACACTCTTCATTACAAAGCACATGTATATCATTAACAAGCAAGGTAGGAAGCATAAATAACATGAGGGAGAGTGTTTAAACGACAACACAATATAACAACTCATATCACAACTTGCCCACCGACCACAACCAACTCCAAAGATACAACAAAATCAATTAATTTCAAAGCAAATAGCCCAAGGCTCCACACAACGTATATAAAACCTCAAAACAACAAGAGATATGGAAAAGTAACTTAGCATAGGACAACACCTTCTTTAATCCAAATGTTTGATAAATATATTAACGCCTCTTTTTAAACTTATTTAATTAATTAATTGCAGACGGAAATCCATAATGAAATTAATTCCAAGAAATATCAAATTAACAAACACACGAAATTCACATAAAAATCCAAGTGACCATCACCCAAAATTATCATATAAAATACAAACTCGACAAACAAGGAACGAGGCATGACAATTAAAGGATTTAATACGTTCCAACAATTTTTATAATTTAGTACATAAGGGTGTCTACGAATTTAAACAGATATAATTTGCACATATAAACCAAGTACGTACTCGTCACCTCGCGTACATGGTTTTCAATCACACAATTTCCACATAAGACTCAATGCCTAAGGAGAATTTCCCCCACTCAAGGTTAGACAAGATACTTACATTTTTGAAGTTAGGCCGATATTCTAAAATAGCCTTCTTGTTTGAATTGACCTCCGAACAGCTCAAATCTATCCAAATTGATTGTATAACTTCATTAAAATTCATCGGAAACAATTCCGGATAATAAAACGTCGACTTAAAATTTCACATTACAAAGTCAACCAAAGGTCAATGCAGGGCCCGCCTCTCAGTGCCCGGCAAACTTTTGCGAATCCGAACACACATTTCGATACGAGTTCAACCATACCAATTTTATCGAATTCCAATAACAAATCATCCTCCAAATCTTGAATTTCTGTTTTTGAAAAGCTTTACAAAAATCTTGATTTCTTCCATTTAAATCTGAGATAAGTGATGAATATAACCATAGGTTCATGAAATATAATCACTTTAAGATATAGAACACTTACCCCAACCAAGCGTGTAAAAAATCCCTCCAGAATCGCCCAAATCCGAGCTCTAAAAATCCAAAACGAAAATGGAAAACTAACCAAGTTCAATCCTGATGTTTCTACCTAGTTTCGCACCTGCGGACGAGTTGCCGCATCTGCGGAGCCGCTTTTGCGAGCCAAAATCCGCTTCTGCGGAAGTCCACTAACCAGAGGCCCTCGCACTTGCGGTGTTCTCTTCGCTTCTGCACAATCGCATAAGCGATGACCAATTGCTTATCTGCGAAGCTTCTCGCTTCTGCGCTCCATGTACCGTATGTGCGATCACGCAGGTGCGGGAAAGTCTTCGCACCTGCGACCACTACCCAGACCTGTCCATTTTGCTTCTCCAACCTTAGCCTCGCTTTTGCGATGGGGCATCTACGATTAATTTCATCGTAGATGCGATGACATCAGTGGCTGCCAAAAACTAGCATTCACAAAAATTTCCAAATAATCCGCTAACCTTCTGAAATCCACCCGAAGCCCTCGGGACCTTAACCAAATATACGCCCTAAAATACAATGTGAACTTAGTAGAGGATTCAAACCACGTCAAACAATGCCGAAATTACGAATCATGCCTCGAATCGAATTATGAGTTTTCAAATCTTTCAACTTTTATAATTTGCCCCGAAATGTATCAAATCAATCCGGAATGACTTCACATTTTGCACACAAGTCATAAATGACATAATAGACCTGTTCCAATTTTCAGATTTGAATTTTGACCCCGATATCAATAAAGTCAACTCCCGGTTAAACTTTCTAAAAATCTTCCATTTTCCTACTTTCGCCAAAATACGTCAAACTGTCCAACGGACATCCAAATCCAAATCCGGACATACGCCTAAGTCCGAAATTACCATACGAATCTATTGACATCATCAAAATTCCATTCCGGAGTCGTTTGCTCAAAATTCAAACTCCGATCAACTCTTTTCATTTAAGCTTCAAGAAAGAGAATTGTTCCTTTAATTAAATTCCAAATCTTCCGAAAATCAAACTCGACCGCACACGCAAGTCATGATGCACATCACAAAGCTGCTCGAGATCTTAAGTTGCTGAACAAGACACTAATTCACAAAACGACAATTCGGGTCGTTACATTTTCCCTGTTTAAACATACGTTCATCCTTGAACGTGCTAAGAATATTTCTGAGGACTTTAATTTACTCAGTGTATTTACTACACACATACTCACGGGTGATTCTATGTCACCGCAAATTTGACATGGATTCGACAATGCCATCTCTGTTAAAGATTATTTCTTTCATCCATACTTATAAATTTTAAAACCAATTTCTTACACTCCACCATTTTAAAAAAAGGCCTGATTTTTACATCAACCCACGGTATTAGTCACAAATGGCTGTAGCTACTCGTGCCTACGCACACATCATACATATGCCCATAACCACATCTCTGGTCATAATAGTTGTTCATAATTAATTCCAGCATCCTCACTTAATCTCATATTAACCAAAATCTCATGTCAAATTTTTACAACACTGACAACAAAATGTGAGGCATGAAGACCTCATAATTATTTACCCGACTTAACGAGTCACATTTAACGCCACCTGAGCACTCACCTCGTGAGATAAAACTCAATAATTACAGCACGAATATGGCTAAATATGTACAGAAATACATAAAAGAATTATCAAATAAGCCTAACATGCCTGACTCCCTATTAGTACTATAATACAAATTAAATTTCACAAAGGGAGAATTTAAAATACATGAATTTAACCACAAGGATCTCATCCTGATATAACTTCCACCACGGCGCGTAGTTCGGGCTAAACATATCAAATCACATCATATAAAATTGCGAGGATCTCGCCCTTAACTCTGAATCACAAGTACTTTGCACACCGTGCCAACTGAATTTTTCCATTTCTTTTCTTTCTTCTTTTTAATAAATCCCATGAAATAATTTCACAACACATAATAAACCCCCATACCGGTAGGACATATAATTCATAAAATTGTAATCAATTATCTTGAAATTACATCAAAACCCACTGTAGTGAATAATAAAAAGTCACTTTTGGACACATAGCACACAATAATGTACAAAACAAAATGATAGACACAGGCTAACACCACCAAGTCTCCCAACAGGGATAAACATGGGAGTGGAGTACAAATTCAAAAATCCACCATATAAGGAGCATGAAAGGAGTTCTCACCTTGATAATCAGAATCAAATCAAAATAAGAATAGTACTCCTTTTATTATAAATTATATCATACCTGTAACGAAACCATCTGGTGTATCGGCCTCATAAAATTCATAGCAATTATATTAATGGGTCAGGCCTCCCCCTCTTAGGCTCCCTCTACCCGCCTGTCCTCCACCCCTAACTTGCTGTGCACGTGGAGTATTAACTGGAATAAAGCATGTAGCCTGAGTGTTCTGATGAAATCCACCCCTCCTAAGTTTGGGACAATCTCTCATGATGTTCCTAGTATCACCACACTCATAACAACCCTTCTAAAGTCGCGACTGCTCGTACTGAGTCTGTGCTAGATAACTGAAATAACCATTGTAAGAACCTCGTGCCGGAGGTGCAGTAAAAGTATTAACTGGATCACTACGAGTAATCTGAATAGCGGACTGGGCTGACCAACTGCTCGAGCCTCTACCATGATGAGTCATAGTTTCAAAGTAGAATTCACTGAATCCTCCCGAGTTCCGAGACCTTTTGACCTCCTTAGACTCGTTTTCCTCATATCGAATATGTTCTAACATTCGGGCAATCTCTACTACTTGCTGAAATGGAATGTCAGTCTGTAAATCTCGAGCCATGCTTATTTTAAAATCATAATCGAGCCCTTCAATAAATCCGCGAACTCGCTCTCTAACTATATGAATCAAGATAGGTGCGTGACGGGCTAACTCACTGAACCTGATAGCATATTCTGACACTATCATGGTGCCATGATGCAACTGTTCAAACTTTGTGCACCATGCATACCGGAGAGTCTGGGGAACAAATTATTTCAAAAATATTTCCGAAAATTGAGCCCAAGTTGGTGGTGTTGCATCGGCCGATCTGCCCTCTTCATAAGCTTGCCACCATCGATACACTGCTCCTGACAACTGTAATGTAGTAAAGGCAGCTCCGCTCACCTCCACAATGCCCATGGTGCGGAGAATATGGTGACACTTTTCTAGAAATCCCTAGGCATCCTCAGTAGCGGTGCCACTGAAGGTAGGTAGACTATACCTCTTAAATCTCTCAAGTCTCTTTTGTTCTTCTTCTGATGTCTCTAGCCTGAACTCAGGATGAACTGGAATAACAGGTTATACCGGTACTATACCCACAACCTGACCAATGTGAACCTGCTGCTCTGGAGTACGGGAGGTAGGAGTCTGAACTCCTCTCCCACTCTGTGAAACATTTGGTGAAACAAAGATCAATCCCGCCTTAGTCAATATACCAAACATGTTCAGGAATTATACTAAAGTCTCCTGAAGTCCGGGGCTAACAATGGGTGCTTCCGGTACCTGTCCCCCAACTGGAGCTACTGAACGGCTCGTGATGATGATTTCATCGAAGAAGAAGTTATCCCGAAATATGCAAAAAAATCAATATTTCTCCTACTGTCAAACCTTCAAAAAACAAGAAGGTTCAAAAATCACCTAAAACTATACCCCAACAGTCATTGGAGAAGGTAAACTTTTAGTAGTTACAATTTTGGTTTTTTTTAAAGTTACAAAACCTGTTCTCAATCTCATGACTATACATATTTTTTGTTTTTTTTGTATTTATTATAATTTTGTCTACATTGTGTATATTTGTTGTTGGCTATCTACTTTTCTACATTTCCCTCAAAATTGTAGATTTCTTGTATATTATTCAAAAATATTTTGTTAGGGAATGTACTACATGATTTAGTTCGGTTTATTGGTTTTTTCTCTATTTTGTAGATGTTAGTTTCGTTTTCTATAAACAAATTGTATTTATGTGTAGTTGTTACTTTCTAATTTCTTGCTATAAACATAATTTGTAGCTTCAATGTAGTCAGTTGTTATATGTGTTTACTAATTTTGTAACTTGTATGCAATGTATTTATGTCTTTTTGATTGTAGGTAAATTGTAGTAGAATTGTATTTATTTTATTTTTTGGTCTTCAAACAAGTCTTTTTTTAACTTACTATTTCATTTGGTACAAAATCGAACATTTTTTGCACCACATGATGTTGATTATGGCATCACTAGGTTCCAGACATTATCCGAACCTGTTGTTCCCGGCCAAATCAAGGTGTTATTGTTTGAAAATGGGTTAAAGTTGTTTAAGAAGACATGTTTTGGGCATTTTCTTTCCCTGTCCAAAATATGTATCCAAAATCAGGAAATTCACCTTCTCATGAAGTATGAATTGAACGCATCCGGATCTGATTTTTTTATTGCAAAGATAAATGGTGAGAGGCTGAACTTTGGGTTGAGGGGGTTTGACCTCATCACTGGCCTTATATGTTTCACAAAAGTAACGGACTTTGGTTACACAACTAAGTATGACAGTAAAATAATGAGGAGCTATTTTACGAACAAGGAAAAAGTTGAGAAGTCATACTTGAAACAAATTGTAACCAACCGTAGTTGGGTGAATGATGAGGATGCAGTCAAGCTGTGTATTCTCTATCTGATAGAATTCTTCCTTTGTCCTTCATAGAAAGATAATGGTTTGGTAGACCATTTTAGGTTCTACTTGGTGGACTCGGGGTAGTATGCGAATTTCGCATGGGATATCGAAGCTTATACACAATTGCTTCAGTCCGTTAGGCACAAGCTCAACCCTTTTGTGCATTTTTATCTCATTCGAGGTTTTGCACTCGCTATGAAAATATGGTTGTATGAGTGTTGCTCTACAGTCAATATTGATATAGCTACAAGGGTTTATAATTCGATTCCCCGCATACTTAACTGGACAGCTAGTAAGGACAAGATATGGATATCTGCATCGGAAGATAGAATGATCAAACCATCATGGATCAAGGTAAATATTTTTCACTTATGAACAGATAATTTAATACAAATTATCTACACATTTTATATATATTATGACTACGTCCCTCACATTTTTTTCTCTCAGTTCACCAACATGCTTGAAGCCCCAGAAGAGCTTTCAAGAATGGATTTGCCAGAAAAAGTTTAATACATCCTAGAAAAAGCCGAAACAAAGGCCGGACATCCGATAGATGCTCCATCTCCATCTTCATCTAGACATAAGCAGGCAATGGGAATAGATGACAAGAAAGATATTGTGAAATAATTAAAAAACATTAAAATAAGATGTTGATAAGGTAACCTATTAAGATAATCCTAGTTGGATTCTTCAATTTATGTTATGCAAATTATTTCTTTAACTCTTTCTATTTTATTACGTAGGTTGGTTCAGACCTTGGAACCTTCAAGAAAGAGGTATACCTAATTTTTTTATTTTTAGTCTTCTTTATAAACCTCTAATTGTTAGATACATTATAACAATTTTTCGTTCGTTAGGCTTTTGAAGAACTAGGTAGCATTCGATTGCGACTCAATGATTCCATCAAGTCTGTGTTACAGGCAATTGATGCTAAGGTTTCATTCGAAATATATTTATTTTGGACAATAATATTTACCATGTTTATGTTTATAATAGTATTCATAAAGTACACAGCCTAACAAATTTCCAATGCAGTTTTCTAGTAGTTCTACGAAAAATGATGAGCATTACAAAGAAAAAATAAACAACAGAATTCGGACAGTAGTGCTAAACCAGTGTTGGCCAGCAGTAGTAAAATAGGTTTTTTAACAATTATAACACAATTTGATGACAACTAATCTACATTATATTTATATTATATCTACAATATATCTACATATAGCTTAAATTACAAACAACTACAAACAAATAATCTACATTATATTTTCAATTGTTCTCTTAGATACAGGGCACATGTGTGACATTCAAAATGAGGAGAATGTTCCTGTAGGTGTTGACTTATCTTTCCAATTTCAAGGGGCATTGGAGGAAGAAACTGCAGGTATGATTTAGTACATTTTATCTATATATTGCACAATACATATTACATCAGAGCTACAGAACATCATTTAAACAAATTAACTACAATTCAACTATAATTTATCTATAGTATAGTTTCTGTTTATTACAAATGATCTACAATTTTATTAAGTTGAATACATTTATTGTAATAGAGAATGAAACAACGCATGTGGACTATCCAAAACAAATTAACTTCAATTAAGCTACAATTTATCTACAGTATAGTTTATGTTTATTACAAATGATCTATAATTTTATTAAGTTGTACACATTTGTTGTAACAGGATGCAAAACTTGGCATAGAAGGAGAGCATTTAAACGAGGAGAAGGTAACTTTACCTTTGCAATCTCCCATTCAACAAGCATATGATATACAAAAAGGAGATGATTACAATGAAGATTACACTGGTATTATATGTTACAATATAATTGTAGGAAAAAAACAACAACTTTCATATAAGTTTCATCTTCCCAAAAGAACTAATGCAACCAACATACAATGTTGTTATTTTGTTTTAAATATTGTAGGTGAACCAGCCGACTACATCAATATAGGTGATTCGGACAATGACTCCAGATCTGAAAAAAAAAAGGCAATAACACTTGATGATTTTGAGCTTCCAGAGAACTTCTCATAGATTGTTAAGTTCGAAGAGGTAAATGAAGATGAAACAACTCCTGTGCGTCAGGGAAGAATAAGGGTTCCTGGAAAGCACGCCAGATCCCCCTTTCTCCCTTATTTCAGTTCTGGGGGAAGCATTTCTATTGAACTTCCTAAAATTTTCAACATCAAGCATCCATTTACCTGAGTTATTAGAGACGATATTGATCCTGACTTGTTGGAATAATTCAATAAGTGGTTATATTTAGGTACCGACACGGTTTCAAAGAGGTTAGATTATACAATTTTTTTCATATTATAGAGTGCGTACAATTTATGGATTTCAAACTGAAACTACATAATAATTGTACTTGATATGTCTCTAAATAAGAGGAAGGCGCCTTATACTTTAAAATATAACCAGCTCAACCCGTGGTTTGATCTTGGAGTGGAGAAAGTTGATAAAAAAGACTGGTTTTATACTTTGGCACATCCCGGACAAGTACTCAACAACACGGTATACACATACCCTGGTAGAATTTAATGATTAGTTGTAGTATTCTATTATTTTAGAAATATGTAAATTTTTTGTTTGAAAATTATAGTTAAATTGTATGAAACATTGAGAAATAATCAAATCTGCTTTTTTTTTTTGCAGCACATTGATGTTTTTTATACTATTTGAGGAAGAGAGAGAAGTATGGTCCTGCAAACAAAACACAGTTTACAACCACTGACTGTATGTTCAAGACTAGAATTGAACAAATTTTTGAGAGGTACATTAATGCTCTTGCCGATAAGAAGCTTGTTGTTGTCAAACCCCAGGATGTCGTGGCAGAATACATATTGGGGTATCGATTACTTGCAAATGTTGCATGGGACAAAGTTGATTTTGTGATTATGCCAATAAACATTGTGGATAAATTTCATTGGTTGTTATATATGTTTGACATCACCGATAGGGTTTATATGTTTATGATTCTATGGTCTCTTCACGAAATCACAAACTTCTTGAATCTGTTGTCGACAAGTTTGCTATTATGATCCCCATCTACTTGTCATGCACCGACTTCTATGGCAAGCGTCCAGACATCAACTACAAGAACACAAAGGCATACATTGAAAAAGTGTTACTGACCCTCTTGACATTCAGTGGTTGGTTGGTGAGATACACCAGCAAAAAGAAGGATCACTATATGTGCTGCTTTCCTTCTATCTATTTAACTAATTGTATTTTACATTGAATGATAAAACTTTTCCCTTATTATTTTTTGCAGTGACTGTGGTGTATACGTGGCGACATTTGCAGAATAGTTCAGAATTAGAGAGCTATCGATTTCAAAGGAAGACCTTTCTGATATTGATCAACACCATTGACGCTATGGAGCGCTCCTTTGGGATTATTCTAGGAAAAAGTAAGATCTTGGTGCAATTAGTGAAAGTGAGGTGGCTGGACGATTAGCAAGAAGAAAAGGGGCACCAGTTGTGAACGAGAGAACACAAGTCCGGAAAAAGAAGAATTAGTTACCCTTTTCAGTAGAAAATTTGTAGTTAAAGTATTTAGATATAGTTGGATTATAGTAAAGTTGTAGACAAATTGTTTAGTAGGAAGGAGTCAGCTGGAATTTATTTGTACCAAAATTCTACTACATAGAATATAAAACATCTGTGGCTTTTTCTTGGTTGAAAGTTGTTAGTACTTGATCTCGATATTGGTACTATATAATTTGTTTACAACATAACTACAATTATTTTTACAACAACTATACAAAAATTATAATGACCCAACCGATCATTTTAACTTTTAGAACCACGTTCCCTAAAATGAAACTCCCCAAATGTGCTTTTATTGATTTATGACTTGCGGGGATGGTTGGTTCGGAATTTGGAAGTGTTCGGGTTGAAATCGTAACACTTGGTTTCTTAAGTTAGCCTTAAAAGGCCAAGTTTGACTTCGGTCAACATTATGTGAAAACGACCCCGGAATAGAATTTTAATAATTCCAACAGCTCCGTTTGGTGATTTTGGACTTAGGAGCGTGATCGGAATTTTATTTGGAAGTTCGCAGTGAAATTAGGGTTGAAATGGCTAAAATAGGAATTTAAAGTTTGGAAGTTTGATCGGGGAGTTGACTTTTTGATATCGGGGTCGGAATCCAGTTCTGAAAATTTTCACAACTCCGTTATATCATTTATGACTTGTGTGCAAAATTTGAGATCAATCGGACTTGATTTGATAGGTTTCGACTTCGAATGTAAAAGTTAGAAATTCTAAGTTTCATTAAGCTTGAATTGGAACATAATTCGTGGTTTTAGCGTCGTTTTAGGTGATTTGAGGTTTCAAATAAGTTTTTATGATATTTTAGGAGTTGTTGGTATATTTGATTGAGGTCCCGAGAGCCTCGGGTGAGTTTCGGATGGTTAACGGATCAATAATTTGACTTAAAATGCTGCTGCAATTTTTCCTTCTGCTAGATATTTTTGGGCTGTGATCGAGTCCAAGATCGAGCCCAGGTATCGAGCCCAGGGTCGACAGCCTGAGGCGAAGCCAGGGACGAGGCTTAGTATCGAAGCCAAGATCGAAGGTCCAGCTAGAGGGGCATGATCGAAGGCAATGCTCGAGGGCCATGATCGAAGGCAATACTCGAGGGCCATGATCGAGACCCAAGATCGAGGGTCACAATCGAAGGCTCAGGCTTGATGCCATGATCAAGGCTATGATCGAAGGACCAGGCTCGATGACATAATCGAGGCCATGACCGAGGTCCAGGCTCGAGCCTGTGATCAAAGCCACGATCGAGGCCTAGGCTCGAGGGCCATGATCTAAGCCACGATCGAAGCCCAGTTCGAGGCCCAATTCCGAAGGTTGCCTAGGCAGTTTTATAAAAAGAAGGCATCCGTCCCATTCACATTTTTTAACAAATTGGAGCTTGAGTAGAGGCGATTTTGGATAGATTTTCAAGGTCGGATTTAGTCTATATACACAAATATATCATTGGTTTCACCATTTAATTAGTGTTTTGAGATTGAAATTTGGGAAAAATTTTGAAATCTCATAGAAACGAATTTTTGAGATTTCGGTATCGATTCGGAGTCGGATTTGAGTGAAACTGGTATGGTTGGACTCGTAATTGAATGGGTTGTCGGATTTCATAACTTTAATCGAATTTCGAGATGTAGGCCCCACTGACAAATGTTTAATTAATTTTGGGATTTTTAATGAAAATGTAGTATTTTCTTATAGAAGTAATTCCTATAAATTTTTTTGATTGTATTGAATTATTGTTGTTTAGATTCGAGCCAATCGAAGTTGGATAATCGAGGAAAAGGCCTACTAGTGGATTAAATTAGAGCAACATGAGGTAAGTCTCTTGTCTAATCTTGTGAGGGGGAAATTTACCCCATCAGTGATTAAATTAAATAATTATTGTTAATTGTGGGGGCTACGTATGTACGAAGTGACGAGAGTCCGTGTATAGCTACTATTAATGCTAAAGTCCGGGTAGTTTAGGACTCAAAGCATGAATTACTTGTATAAATTATATTTTTTGTTTAAACATAAAAATCAAGTATAAGAGATTTCCATTCTTTAATAATTTTATCTAACAATTCACAATTCACAATATATATATATATATATATATATATTATCTTATAATAAATATACTCTCATTCCGTAGGTACATAAGGAAATGTCCTCCTTTCTTGTGGAGCGGGCCGAACGCCTCGGCAGGATAGATGCATATATGGATCGTGCCGCACGTCCCTCGGCAGTGTACACGAAACTCTGGATCGGGCCGTACGACCTCAGCAGAAATCGTACTTAATAATAATAATTACACGATACTTGGATAGTTCATTGCAGCTTGCAAAGCTAATTGATAAATTGAAAATCATTGGAATTTAAAGAATTATTATTCCTGCTTGTTAAGAAATTATTGTTATTCCTGTAAATGAGACTAATTGATAAATTGAAAATTTATTGGAAGTAAAAGAATTTAATTAATATATTGAGAATTGTTGCATTTGGAGGAATTTAATTATTTTTGCTGGTTAAATAAATTATTGTAAATTCTGTGAATCATGCTGATTTAGATATTCTAGTTTTATTTCAATTTTTATTATTGACCCATAGTGAGTGTCAAAGTCGGTCATCTCGTCTCTACCACTTCGAGATTAGGCTTGATACTTACTGGGTACACGTTGTTTACGTACTCATACTACACTTGCTGCACATTTTATTGTGCAGACACACATATCTTTAGCATCCTTGTGAGCGCAGAGGTGTGGTTAAAATGCGGGGACTTAGGTGAGCTGCATTCTATATTACGATCCGCAGCCAATAGAGTCTTCTTCAGAGTTATTTATATTTTTCTGTCTAATTTGTATTCTGGACAGATGCTGTATTTTATTTTTAATTCCTTAGTAAATGCTCATGTACTTATGACACCGGATCTTGGGAACGGTTACGAATTGTTTAGAAATTTAGTTGCTAAAATTATTTATCATTTACTCTATGAGTTATATCCTTGTTGTTTCATTAAAGAAATTTTGATTTCAAAAATATTAAATTTGTAATTAAGTTAAGTTTGTATTGTTGGCTTACCTGACAGCGGTGTCCGGCGCCATCACGACCTTTAGGTGAGATTGGGCCGTGACAACATGGTATCAGAGCACTAGGTTCACTTAGGTCTCTCGAGTCATGAGCAAGTCTAGTAGAGTCTTGCGTATCGGTACAGAGACGTCTGTACTTATCTTCGAGAAGCTACAGGGCTGTTAGGAGCATTTCTCTTCTTGATTCCTCATCGTGCGATTCGATTCCTTTGAGGCTTATGCCTTTGTTTCTTTCCTACTCGATATTATGCGACGTGAAACACTTGTTATACATCGAGAATTGAGGAATTGTAATGGTACTACATATGTGAGGCATGATGTTTTGTCCCTGCGTAATTGATTGGACTATTGTTGTCATCTTGCAGAACGATGTTCTGTCATTTCAGCTCAGTAGCTATATTTCGGAGGGTTTTGAGGCTACGCATAGGTTACTACAATGTTCATGAGTTATTATCTCGCGAAATTGATGTATGATGGGGTGCTCGTTTATGTACCGACTCAAGGGGTATTCTCAGTATATGATGAAAAGGTTCTACATTTAATTCCAGCAAAGGGAAGGTAATCGTACTATGAATGTTCAGGTTTGGGGTTGATGGAGTAATGAGTCTTGATATTTTCGAGCGTGGTAAAATTTTCAATTGTGATGTGGTGTCATCGCCTGGTTAAATGCGTTAAGGTTCGCCGGTGTTATGGTTTTCTTTAACTCGCCTTCACGGCGAGGTGTTAGGAATTGGTATTGGGAAAGCAGTTGTCGAAAATAGTAGTGTGCAACACTTCAGGATTCAATTGGTATTTCTAATGTCACGACTCAAGGAAGATGATCTTCTAGGATGATTAAGGCTGGTAGCAATTTGTTAGTTCAGGTGTTACAGAAATGGATTTTGATTTGATACAATATTTGGGCAGCGAAGGATGGGGAGGGACATGTGGAAGGTGTCTTATGGTGGTTAAGTTCCTAGAAGGCCAAGTGTGAGAAACAGAAGTCGAGTAGTTGCTTACAGGAGAGGGTTTGACCAAAATGGGAGAGTGGCAAGGTAGCACATGGGTTACGTGGTAGGATAACTACACAACTTGAGGACATTTTGAAGTGATTTGGAATTCATGATGGACAGTGACTAGGTCTACGGACTTAAGTTGTAATATTGGCTGCTATATTGAGGAAGATTGGGCGTGACAGGAGGGAATTGCTTAATATGAAGAGAGATGCAACATGACTTTGGATTGGGATGTATCGTTGCACCTCTAGTTGACATCCATGAGGAGTGAATGGATTGGTGCAACTGGTGAATGAGCTCGAACTCAGGATGATCTACTAATTTTGTAGTAATTGCACCCAGTGCAACGACGTTGGAATATATCGGCATGTAATTTCCACATGCGGGTTATCTCCCGTGAGCAGGTTAGCGGTCGTGTGATGTTGACGAAGCTTCTGCGAAGAATTCTACTGGCCACCCAGTAAGAGATTTAATATGTAAATATGGCTAGTGGTTCGGAGCAGTTATTAAAGGTTAATAGAAGGATTTTGAAAAACAAAATTGCGTGTGCAGAATCATGTCAACGATGAAGAAAGAATCTCGGTGGATTCCAGAATTTATGTAATTGTAGCTTCAAGATAGGTGGGAGAGCCCACCGTCTACAATTGGATTGCATGGTTGTCTATTTGTGAGGTTTCTAGTTATCGGTGTATTGGTGGGTCATTTCAACTAAGGAAAGAAAACATCAGTGGTAATTTGAGCAAAGGATTTGGGGGAATGTGTGCCATATTTGACCTTATCGCTTCATGTTCAGACTTTGGGAAGACTTAGAGTTTATGCTTCGTGTGGATGTAATGCACAGGGGAAGTGAGACAGTCGGGTGTTTCCTTGATAAAGTGTCCATACGTTAACAAGGCCTTGGAGAAGCTCATGTTTGGGAACAAGTCATAGCAAGTAACTCTCAACAACGGTCGTAGTGGGTTCAAAATTTTAAAGTACGGTGTCTAAGGATATCGAGTCTGTAGTATGGTTGAGTATCGAGCTTTTGCAGCAGATTATGAAACGGGGCTTAAAGTACTCTACGTTATCTTCAGGTTGTAGTGTAGAAGTAGAAAAGCGGAAGAAAATAACTTTAGATTCATAAAAGAAGTATCAGAAAGGGTGTACCAATTGAAGATGTAAAAGTGCGCACAAGGAAGAGTATGAGATGATTCGTGGGTTTTGAAGCAGCATGGTCTCATGAAATAAGGTCACTCGGGATGAGTGCGGATTTGAATTCGTGATGTAATGAATGGGACTATTATCATTTCTAAGGCAAGTTGAAAACAAATTGAGAAAAGACGGGTCAGCTAACAATGGTTGAATTGGCATGATGGTGGCAATGATCAGTTCCTTCAGCGCATTGAGTTATGCATGTGATTTGTGGCAGTACGTGCGAGGCTTGACGGTCGCCGTAATTGATTGTATTTGGAGGAATTCAAGTATTATGGCATGTTATGTGTAGATGGATCCCGAGAGAGTTATGGTGGTTTAGACCACTACTTGAGGAGTTTATTTCCTGTGGATATGGGAATTCAGTCGCGTGTTGCAATAGTTCTCCTGAATTGAGTTAAGAAAAAGGTTGCTATATGATGAAATGTTGGGTCTGTTAGTGGTTCAAGAGTTATGATGGAATTCTTGTACTCTCGAGTATTGGCATGCTAGGTACAGTGAACGGCATGGGAATATGGAAGTTGAGTATCAAGGTTGTAGTTCGGTTTTGACAAGAGTGTCACAAGCTCGGACGAGCAGAAAAGGATTTAGAGGTTTAAAGCAAGCTGGTATTGTCTTCAGTGTCACCTGAGATCGATGTTATGTGGAAGAGGCTTTGTTTATTGATTTGCGGATCCTTGATTCTCCTTACAATATTAGTATGGCCGGTGGTATGGATGTACAGACTTTTTATCTGTTGCGAAAGGTCGTGAGAGCGTATTCCACGAAAAGATTGTATAAGTGTGACAAGTAGTTACCTGATTGATTAAATATTTAACAACCAAGTATGAAGATTGTGGCGGTATCGCTAATTCGAGAATTTATGCCTGGAGGGCGCTCGGTTAATTTGGTTGTGGATTGTGAAAGTTTGTTACGGTTATGATGGTTGTTCTTGTGTGTTATGGGAAAAAGGGTTATTATGGATCCTTGAAAGTTTATTAGCCTATTACGGTGCGATCAGAATCGACTTGAGGTATGTGGATGGATTTAAATATGAATACGGGCGTTATATCAGGCCGGACGTGTTCATTTCAGCATAAGCGCTCCCTATGGAGGAGTATTCGGACGTTAGATGTCGTTTCATCGTCGGTTATTTCATGTAATACTATATTGTGCCGTGTGAGTTGTGAAACGGCTTGATAAATTTCTAATGTGTTGAGGTTCCGTGTAGCGATGGTGTTATGTGAGCAGGATGGCTCTCGAGATTCACATCATATATCGCACCTTAGTTGTGCTTGAGTTTTGTAGCATATGGCGTTGTCGGTCCTTCCAGGGATGGTGTTATGCACTTAGCGTGCTTGTGTCCGATATTCAGATATTTTGTAGTAATGAGCATTTTAGCTCGGTAAGTATTTCCTTATAGATTCTTTTTGTGCGGATCGGGTGGCACGCCGCCACAGGTATGTTATTTGGATCGGGTTGCATGCCGCAATAGTGCGATGTTGAGTACAACCCCCTATATTCTACTTGGTATGTTTTGTTTCCCATTTTCTGAGGAAGGTTCATGACACCTTTTCAGTTGTCTAATTAGTTATGTGGGTTGAGTAGTTCTTTCCAGAGTTCATTTTTCCTTATGTATCACATTCCAGTTTGTAGCATGTTGGCGCATTGTTGGCGTCATACGAGACCTTGGTCAGGGTTTGAAGCGGCTTATTTCCTGCGTAGTTTATACTGAGTGAGACGAGACTATTGGATCTGAAATCAGTGCAATCGGAATTATATAAGGTATATTAAAGAACAAACATCGCTATTCAGCTCAAAATGAGATAATGGTCCTTGTCAGAAGGAGAAACTCAGTAAATTATTGACTCATCAGTTGGTTATGAATTTCTACACATTTCCTCCATCGTGGAAGCATTGCGAGAGTTGGAACATGACTTATATGTATCATGAGATGTGTTGTGGACACCAGATTCGTGGAATCTCGACTATTGTTATCGAGTATGTTATTATGGACATGTGAATGGTGCGGTGCATGGCTTAAATTCAACCAAGGTATGCAATCCTGTATTGGTGCATCGTGTAGTGATTAATACGGTGTTCATAAGTTGGAAACGAGCATGGTGGAAAATTCTGGATGTTAGAATTTGGCTCTAAGGCTTATTTGCCAAAATAAAGGGGAGAATCTTCAGATTGGCTCGAGCTAATGTGCTCAACTGAGTGTGGTAGCACGGGTAGGTGCACGAGGTGTTAAACAATGATTTTGTACAACTCAAGAACAGTCCTTAGCACGTTCGAGGACGAACGTATATTTAAGTGGGAGAGAATATAATGACCCAATCGGTCATTTTAACTTTTAAAACCACGTTCCCTAAAATACAACTCGACGAATGTGCTTTTATTGATTTATGACTTGCGGGGATGGTTGGTTCGGAATTTGGAAGTGTTAGTGTTGAAATCGAAACACTTGGTTCCTTAAGTTAGCCTTAAAAGGCCAAGTTTGACTTCGGTCAACAATATGTGCAAACGACCTCGGAATAGAATTTTGATGATTCCAACAGCTTCGTATGGTGATTTTGGACTTAGGAGAGTGATTGGAATTTTATTTGGAAATCCGTAGTGAAATTAGGCTTGAAATGGCTAAAATAGGAATTTAAAGTTTGGAAGTTTGACCGGAGAGTTGACTTTTTGATATCGGGGTCGGAATCCAGTTCTGAAAATTTTCACAGCTCCGTTATATCATTTATGACTTGTGTGCAAAATTTGAGGTCAATCAGACTTGATTGTTAGGTTTCGACTTTGAATGTAAAAGTTGGAAATTCTAAGTTTCATTAAGCTTGAATTGGAACATAATTTGTGGTTTTAGCGTCGTTTTAGGTGATTTGAGGTTTCAAATAAGTTTGTATGATGTTTTAGGAGTTGTTGGTATATTTGGTTGAGGTCCCGAGGGCCTCGGGTGAGTTTCGGATGGTTAACGGATCAAAAATTTAACTTAAAAAGCTGTTGCAATTTTTCCTTCTGCTGGATATTTTTGGGCTATGATCGAGCCCAAGATCGAGCCTGGGTTGACGGCCTGAGGCGAAGCCAGGGACGAGGCTCAGTATCGAAGCCAAGATCAAAGGTCCAGCTCGAGGGGCATGATCGAAGGCAATGCTCGAGGGCCATGATCGAAGGCAATACTCGAGGACCATGATCGAAGGCTCAGGCTCGATACCATGATCAAGGCTATGATCGAAGGACCAGACTCGATGCCGTAATCGAGGCCATGACCGAGGTCCAGGATCGAGCCTCTGATCGAAGCCACGATCGAGGCCTAGGCTCGAGGGCCTTGATCTAAGCCACGATCGAGGCCCAGTTCGAGGCCCAATTCCGAAGGCTGCCTAGGTAGTTTTATAAAAAGAAGGCATTCGTCCTATTCGCCATTTTTAACAAATTGGAGCTTGAGCAGCAATTTTGGATAGAATTTTAAGGAAAGACATTGGGGAAAGTTATTCTAACTCGGATTTAGTCTATATACACAAATATATCATTGGTTTCACTATTTAATTAGTATTTTGAGATTGAAATTTGGGAAAAAATTTTAAATCTCATAGAAACGAATTTTCGCGATTTTGGTATCAATTCGGAGTCTGATTTGAGTGAAATTGGTATAGTTGGACTCGTAATTGAATGGGTTGTCGGATTTCATAACTTTAACCGGATTTCGAGATGTGGGCCCCACTGACGAATATTTAATTAATTTTGGGATTTTTAATGAAAATGTAGTGTTTTCTTATAGAAGTGATTCCTATAAATTTTAGTGATTGTATCGAATTATTGTTGGTTAGATTCGAGCCAATCAAAGTTGGATAATCGAGGAAAAGGCCTACTAGTGGATTAAATTAGAGCAAGACGAGGTAAGTCTCTTGTCTAATCTTGTGAGGGAGAAATTTACCCCATATGTGATTAAATTAAATAATTGTTGTTAATTGTGGGGGCTACGTACGCACGAGGTGATGAGAGTCCGTGCGTAGCTACTATTAATGCTAAAGTCCGGGTAGTTTAGGACTCAAAGCATGAATTACTTGTGTAAATTGTATTCTTTGTTTAATTAATATTATTCATATATATATATATATATATTGTGAATTGTTAGATAAAATTATTAAAGGATGGAAATCTCTTATACTTGATTTTTCTGTTTAAATTAATTAATTGTTAAGAGAAATTGTTCTTCCTCCTGAATTTATCTTATAATAAATATACTCTCACTCCGGAGGTACATAAGAAAATATCCTCCTTTCTTGTAGAGCGGGCCGAATGCCTCGGCAGGATAGATGCATCTATGGATCGTGTCGCACGTCCCTCGGTAGTGTACACGAAACTCTGGAACGGGCCGTACGACCTCGGCAGAAATCGTATTTAATAATAATAATTACACGATACTTGGATAGTTTATTATAGCTTGCGAAGCTAATTGATAAATTAAAAATCTTTGAAAATTAAAGAATTATTATTCATGCTTGTTAAGGAATTATTATTTTTCCTGTAAATGAAACTAATTGATAAATTGAAAATTTATTGGAATTGAAAGAATTTAATTAATATATTGAGAATTGTTGCATTTGAAGGAATTTAATTATTTCTGTTAGTTAAATAAATTATTGTAAATTCTGTGAATAATGCTGATTTAGATATTCTAGTTTTATTTCAATTTTTATTATTGACTCATAGTGAGTGTCAAAGTCGGTCATCTCGTCTCTACCACTTCGAGATTAGGCTTGATATTTACTAGGTACACGTTGTTTACGTACTCATACTATACTTACTGCACAGTTTATTGTGCAGACACAGATATCTCTAGCATCCTTGTGGGCGCAGAGGTGTAGTTAAAATACGGGGACTTAGGTGAGGTGCATTCTATATTACGATTCACAGCCAACAGAGTCTCCTTCAGAGTTATTTATATTTTCCTGTCTAATTTGAATTCTAGAGAGATGCTGTATTTTATTTTTAATTCCTTAGTAAATTCTCATTTACTTGTGACACCGGGTTTTGGAAACGGTTACGAATTGTTTAGAAATTTAGTTGCTAAAATTATTTATCATTTACTCTATGAGTTATATCCTTGTAGTTTCATTAAAGAAATATTTATTTCAAAAATACTAAATGTGTAATTAAGTAAAGTTTGTATTGTTGGCTTACCTGACAGCGGTGCCCGACGCCATCACGACCTTTAGGTGAGATTGGGTCGTGACAAAAATACATAATCTATTCAATTTAGTTGTGTCGTTAGTAAAGGCTGAAAGTAATAAATAAACCCAGTATTTGAATAAAACAACTACAAACCAATTGCATTAAGAGTTGAAATCTGTTTAGCAAGCATTCATTCTATGAGACAATGCTTATTCAATTTAGAAACACATTTACACCACAACTATAATTCTCCATAATAGAACAAATAAAACTTCATCTCTTAAAGGACAAATTATCATCAACAGTACTAAGTAAAAATTTTTTTTAAACTGTATCAATTTTTAATTTTTTTTGGGAGCATTCTTACAAGATCTTTTGTTATTCCCTTCTACTCCGCAGTTGCCACATGAAACCTTGTACTTCTTTACATTTACTTCATCATATGTTTTGTATCTTTGTTTTTGCAGTCTCCCTGGCTGCCTTTTTCCCGTAGGTGGCTTTACAACTTCTTCAGCTATATGTTGTGGCACATGCAAGCATAATGTGGCATGCCGGTATAAATAGTAGAAGTTGGCTTCAAGATACTCTCATCCCAGTCCGAAACAACACATATATTTGGTTTTTCACCATATGTATGTTTGAATATCTCAAAACACCACCTCCATGATGCGTCATTTTCTGAATCAACAACGGCGTATGCTAGTGATAATATGCTACCTATCACACAGGTGGCAAAAAGAAATTCCATTTCTGTAATAAAACTTAAGAAGGTGCCATCAACTATTATAACTGGCATACAATGATCTCAACCCTTTATGAAATTTCACTACCGACCCCGGATAAGTCTTCTCCAGAATATATAAATAACTCGGCAAGCGGCTGCAGGAATCAACAGGATGACCTCTCAAAAATTCCAAAGCATTTTCTTTGCTCTCCACGCTTGCATGTATGTTAAGTTCATACCATGATCCGACAACATGTCAGTTTGTATGTCTTTGGTGTGTATATTGCCTTAGGATCTGCATATTTTGGCATCACCGTGCTGCCAACTACCATGGTAGTTGGTTTGTGTTGTATGTATGTGTTGTCCATCAAAGAGCATGTGTGCAAGCTATTGAATTTTCGAACCTTGAGCAATGTTGATTCATTTATGCGGGTGGACTTGAAGTGCCACGTACAATTATCACCAACACATACGAGGCAGTAGCTACAGAATAAAAACAATTCAAAAAATGTTATTGAAATTGTAGCTACAAAAGATTTTTTAAAACAATTTATATACAAAAAAACTATAACTTATCCATAATATGAATTTGACAAATAAAATGTTCATACCTTCTTACACTAGACCTTTTCACCCTAAATTGAAACTTATTCATGATAGAATAGTGCTTCATTGCAGTGATAATTATTTGCTTGTCTTGTCTAAACTTGGCCAACTTCAATTACATTTGGCGTATGTTCTGTTATGATGATACTTTCATATTCCACAATTGCCGGAGATGTTTGCATATCAATCAACTTCACTGTTCATGATAGTTCTCCAATTGTATTACAATTACTTGACAATTGTACCATGTTAGTATTACGATAATCAGAAGAACCTATACTCAATTAAAAGTATAGCAATCCAGACCTATGTATATTCATGTGGTTCAGTATTTGAAATAATGCTTGTAGAGACATAACAGTTGAACTACATTTGTTAGGTAGTAAAATTTTAGATAATTTGTAGAAAAAATGTAAAACACTTGAAATTGAAAAAACATTAACACTGGAAAAATAGAGCAAACCTGAAATTGTGCTCGTATTCGACATGCTACATTCCAAATAGAAACCAAGCACTGTTATATACAGCGGATACATTCCTAAGTTTTTGTTTTCCTTTTTCGTATCCATATACACTCGGACTCCCATATCTCTCCGAATTTCCATTAGAGGACAATGTTCATTGACCGTGTATTTGATTTCGATAATTTTTGCGGAGGTATCAATCATTAGATGCTCTGCAATTCCAGAATTCAATAGACTATAATTTGAATCGTCATTGACTACAATTCCGTCAACATCAAAATCTTTGTATCTCCCAACGCTATCCTATTGCCCATTGAGCTGAAGCACAATCACTAATTTTGACATTATGTCACGAAATTCAATTCGATTATAGCTAATTGTTTACATTGAATTGTTCAAAACCATTGTTTATGGAAAACGAGAGGAAACCAGAAAAAAACAGAGAATAGAAGGATGCGATGATAACCACTGAAAATATGCGTAATAGAAGGATTCTACGAATATGTTGCCTTCATAATTGGTCGAGGATTGCGTCAGTAAAATCTCTAAGCGATCCCAAAATTCCCGCGCCTAAATAAGGAAAAATATCCCAAAAAGGATTCTAGTTTAAACAAATGTATAGATTTTGTAGCTAAACTATGTTTAGGTCAGGTAAATTCAAAAACATGTACATTTTTTGTAATATGATTTGAAATAGTGTAGAGGAACGAAACAATCCCAAAAAGTAATTGCGTCATATCAAATCTTATATCATAGGAAAATAAAATGCACAAAAATGGAAATATGTACAGTAAAAAGTGGTAAGGACAATTGTTTTGGTAAATAAACATAAAATTCTTTTATTTATCAAAAATATAAGTCGGGACTCAATATTGTGCAATTGGATGACCCGTCTTGCTCCAATTTTACTTCTTCTTTTTTCCTTGTATTTTTATTGCCTTAACGACGTGATCCAGAATACCACAAACGTTTAGGACTATTTTCTTAAGAATCTTATTTTCTACCCCAGGATTGTTGCCAGATTCAATGTTTACTATATAGCTTATACATTGATTATACACAATTACATATATATTACATGAATTATACATTTATTACACATCCGTCAATTATTTTTAATTTAAGAGATTATGTGGATTGTTATTGGATTGGGGTAAATTTGAAAACCTAGGAATCTTCCCCATCTTAAGATGTGGAGCACATGGGCTGATGTAGAAAGCCTAAATGCGAATTTGGCCGAACTCAATAGTTTTGCTCATTAGTATATTTGTATTAAAAGTTTCATTAAATATATACACATATTAAAATTAAAATTCAGTTATTAATATTTGAAGTAATCGTTCTAAAATTTAGAATACACAAAGTCCATTAAAAGAAATCCCCAATTCTTTGTAAACTATCTGAAATGCATATTTAGCCCCATTGAGCATGGCTTGTGATGACCCGATAAGTAATCTTTAAATTTAACATTCAATTCTGTGCTCTGAAACCTCGAATAGCACCATTCAGCATTCTTCGACTTGCGTGCGCGGTCCGTATAATCTTTCGGAAAGCTTTTATGTGAAATTGATAAAAATGTGAAATAGTGCTTTAAAACTCATTTAAGTTGACTTCGATCAACGTTTTGAGCAAACGGGCATGGATCAGTATTTTAACGGTCTTGGTGGGTCCGTATCGTGATTTGGGACTTGGGCATATGCCCGAAATCAAATTCGGAAGTCCCTAACTCGAATTATCGCCATTTGACGAGAACTAGAAACTTAAAGGTTAAAGATTTCCAACGTTTGACCGTAGATTTAACTTTGTCGATATCGGACTCAGATTGAGATTCCGAGAGCTAGAATAGCTCTGTTATATCATTTGAACTTACCTGCAAAATTTGAGGTTATTCAGGATTGATTTGACATGTTTCGACGCGAGTTATAGAATTGAAAATTTTATGTCACGACCCAAAATCCACTATAGGTCGTGATGGCGCCTAACGCCGTCGCCAGGCAAGCCAACGTTGATTTATCAATTTATTTACTCATTTTATTACTTTCGAGATCATAATATCCATTACTTAGATAGTGTAAAATGAAATTTACAGGGGTAAAATGATAATAACTACGTGATCTACAATAACGAATAACCAATAGAAATCCCCAAAATCCGGTATCATAAGTGCATGAGTAATTTCGAAGGAGTACAATAATAATACGATGTCTGTCCCAAATGTAATAAGAAAGAATAAAATAAATAGTATAATGGAGACTCGGTGGACTGCGATGCGTAGCCTGAAATGCAACTCACATTAAGTCTCCTCAACAGGTGCGCCTACGCGCCAAGGTGATCATCAAATAAACCTGTCAGATCATGCACATTGAGTGCAGAAGTGCAGCATGAGTACGTAAATCAATGCATAGCTAGTAAGTATCTAGCCTAATCCCCGAGAAGTAGTGACGAGGGGTCGACATCGACACTTACTAAAGATCAAATAAAATAATATAATAAAATATGAGCAGATATGAAGCATATGGAAATGATGGGGCAAATATGTAAGTTACATAATCTTCCAATTACTTCTCTTAAGTAAGAATTTCTAAATCTTGTATTCTACCTTAGCAGCTCAGAAAATGTCAAGTGTCATTATCAAATAAATAAGAAATACCCTATAAATGCCGGGCATCAGTGGAAAGATTAACTCGTGAATATTTAGACTACTAGCGATATAACGCACGATTCTGCTGAGGTCGTTCGGCCCGATCCGGAATAATATGTACATTGCCGAGGGTCGTGCGACACAAACCATAGATGCATCTATATACTGCCGAGGCTTTCGGCCTGTTCCACAAGAAAAGGAAGGAAATTACCGAATTACGAGACACATGTTTACAATACAGCACATGAGTATAAAACGAATATAATCTTTACCACTTCTCAAATAACGCGCCTAAAACTCAAAGTGTCAAGGCTTGGCTTAGCGTACATATATTTATTTCTAAATCGATTTCAATTATAACTTCAATTAATTAAGCCAGCAGAATGAGTCAAAATAATTCAAATATTACATGATAAGATCCTAAGTCTACCTGGACATAAATATGTTATAGCTACGTACGGACTCTCGTCACCTCGTGCGTACGTAGCACCCACAACTAGTTGTACATAACAATAATTATCAACTAGAGGGTAGTTTCCCCCTCACAAAGTTAGACAGGAGACTTATCTCGCTTTGAAGTTCCATAACCGGCTCCGAAGCCTCTCTAACACCTCAAACCGATGCCCGTCAATCCAAAATTAGTCAAACAATGTGCAAACCAATCAAAATATACTCTAACACACATAATTAATCAATTTAAATAATTCCCAACTCCATTCGAAAAGTCGATAAAGTCAAACCTCGAGCCCATGTGCCCGGATTCTGAAACTTTTCGAAGATAAACCTTACCCATAACATTAGTAACTCAAATATATACTTTATTCTTAATTTTATTTCTAAAATCGTGGTCAAAATCCAAAATTATCAATTCTAGATTTTCTACAAAAATCTCACAATTTTCCTAAATTTTTCACGTTAAATCCACATATAAACCTTATATTTAGCTCAAAACAAGTGAGAAATTACTTACCTTGTGTTACATGATGAAAACTCCTCAAAATAGCCCAAGAACCGAGCTCCAAAAATCCCAAATGAAAATGACGAAATGATCAAGTTCAATCCCTTATGTTCTGCCCAGTTTTCCCTTATGCGGATCACTTGACCGCATTTGCTGTCCCGCTTCTGTGAATTTCCCATCGCTTATGTGATCCAGGACTTCCAGCTCACTTCCGCATCTGCGTTCTCCCATGCACAGATACGCAAATGTGCATCCGCACCTGCGCCCCGGGGCTTCCTCTCCCCTTCTCGCACCTGCGACCCCTATCCGCATTTGTAACCTCGCAGGTGTGGACAACCCTTCACACTTGCGATCAGTGCCCAGCTTCGCCCAAACCGCACCTGCAACCATTTCCTCGCTTTTGTGGTCACGCACCTGCGGTCAAACTTGCGCAGGTGCGATTACACCAGAACTGGTGCACTTCAGCCATTCTTTAAGCTTTCAACTTAATCCGTTAACTATCCGAAACCACCCCTTGACCCCCAGGACCTCAACCAAACCTACCAAAAAGTCCTAAAACACAATACGAACTTAGTCGAGCCTTTAAATCACATCAAACCATGCTAAAACCACGAATCGCACCCCAATTCAAGCTTAATAAACTTTAGAACTTTAAACTTCTACATTTGTTGCCGAAACCTATCAAATCAAGTCCGGTTGACCTCAAATTTTGCACACAAGTCATGATTGACATTACGGACCTACTCCCACTTTCGGAATCGGAATCCGGCCCCGATAACAAAAAATTCACTCCCGGTCAAATTTCCTAAAAATTATCTAATTTCTAACTTTTGCCAATTAACGCTGAAATGACTGACGGACCTTCAAATCATTATCCGGACACGCTCCTAAGACCACAATCATCATACGAAGCTGTTGGAACCTTCAAATCCCGATTCTGAGGTCGTTTACTCAAAATCCAAACCTTAGTCAATTCTTCTAACTTAAAGCTTCCGAAATTAAAAATTTCTTTCCAAATCAATTCCGAACTTCCCGAAATTCAATTTTGACCACACGTAAAAGTCACAATACCTGAAGTGAAGCTACTCAAGGCCTCAAACTACCGAACGACGCGCTAGAGATCAAAACGACCAGTCAGGTCGTTATATTCTCCCCCACTTAAACATACCTTCATTCTCGAACGTGCTAAGGACTGCTCCATAGTTGTCCAAAATTACTATTTAACACCTCGTGCACCTACTCATGCCGCCACAATCCAGTTGAACACATTAGCTCGAGTCAGACTGAAGATCCTCCCTTTTATTTAATCCATAAGCCTTGGAACCAAATTCCAACCTCCTAGTTTCTCTACAAGACCTGATTCTAACATACGAACACCGTACCAATCACCACACACTGTACCAAAACATGATCGTGCACTTATGCTGAAATCACACCATACACCACATAAGTCGGTTTCCCATAATAACATCCTCCGACCATAATAGCCGCAATTTCACAAATCTGATGCCCACAATACACAACATAACACATATAAGCCCTGTTCCGAATTCTCGCAATACTGCCACGACGAAAGAGACGTGTAGAAATTCATAACCACCTATCGAATCAATAAACCATGGATTCTCTCCTCCGGACAAGAACCATTACCTCATTTTGAACTGAATAACGATATTTTCTCTTTAATGTACCTTATATAAATCTGATCTCACTAATATTAGGTCCAACAACCTCGTCTCACCCAGTATAAGCTGCTCAGGCAATAAGCCATCTCAAAAACTGCCAAAATTCTTATATGACGCCCACAACGTGCCAACAAGCTACAACTCAAATGCGATACATAAGGAAGAACGAACTCTGGAGAAGGACTACCCAGCCCGCGTAACAAATAAAAAGTCTGAATAGATGTTATGAACCTACCTCATGGATGAAAACAAGGCACACAAAATAAGTGTAAGGAATTATGCTCAACATCTCACTATTTCAGCGTGCAACCCGATCCGACATGACACTATTGCGGCGCGCAACCCGATCCACATAACATGCCCATGGTGGCGTGCCACCCGATCCAGGAAATATACCCGTGGCAGCATGCCACCTGATCCAGACAATATACCCGTGGCGGTATGCCACCCGATCCACACATAACATCAAGAAGAGAAACAAAACACGCACATCAAGTCGTAACGCTTATACTTACGAAATGCCCGAATATCGACCATAAGCACGCCAAGTGCATAATACAAAACTTGGGGAGATGGATAGCATCATACGCTACAAAACCCAAGAACAACTACAGTGCAATGATGACCTGCATCTCGAGAGCCATCCTTCTCACATAACACCACAAGCTACACAGGACCTCAACACGTGTACGAATAATCAAGTCGTCTCACAACCCATATGAAACAATAGAGATTTATATGGAATAGCTGACGACGGGAAAAACATCCAATGCCCGACGCCTCCTCTGTAAGAAATGCTATGACGAACGAACACATTCGACCTGACGTAGAGCACACACTCACATTAGACCCACCAACGGACTTCACACTGATTCTGATCATACCATACTGGGCTAATAACCTTCCAAAGATTCACAATGTCCCTATTCATGACACATAAGAACATCCGTCAAATCCGAAACAAACTCCCACAGTCCACAACCAAGGGAATAGAACGCCTTTCAGGCATAAACTCTCGTATTTGCGATATTACCATAACCTCCATACTTGGTTTTAATCTTTAACAATCAAGTGACTAACATGCCACACTTATACAAATCTCCCAGTGGAGTACACTCCCATGACCTTCCGCTCAAGTAGCAAAGTCCGCATATACGTACCACCAAACGTACTATTTCTGTAAGGAAAATCAACATCCACAAATCAATACACAATGCCTCTTACACAGAACACCATTCTCAGGCAACATTAAGATAATGCCAACTTACTCTAAACATCTAAATTCTTTCCTGCTCATCTGAGTTTGTGACATTCTTATCAACACCGAACCGCAACCTTGATCCTCAACTTCCAATTCCTATGTCGCTCACTACACCTATCGTGATGTTATGCGATAATACAAGTATTTACCATAACCCTTGAACTACTAGTGGAATAAACACTTCATTGGCTAGAAACCATTCACTTAACTCATTTTAGAAGAATCAATGCAGCACGCAACTGAATTCCTAAACCGTAGAAAATACAAACCTCAAGTCGTGATCTAGACCGTCATGACTCTTCCGAAATCCCTTTACACAACAAAGCCATTTGAATCAAATACCTCCCAAATCAATCAAGGTATGGTGGCTATCAAGCCCGCACGTACAACCACCAACCACATGTATAACTTCACACGCCGAAGGAACTGATCATTGCCACAATCATGCTGATTCAGCCATTACTAACCGACCCAACTTCTTTCAATTTACTCTGGACTTACCTCAGAAATAATAATACCTCCATTCAAAACACATGAACCCAACCCAGACTCATCCCGAGTGACCCAAATCGCGAGACCACATCGTCTTGATGCCCATGAACCATCTCATACCCTTCTCAAGCGCACAATAGCATCTTCAACTGGTACATCCATTTTACAAGACCTTCCGCAAATCCGAAGCTATTTCTTCCTTAACTCCAATACTGCACCGCATACCCGACGGTGACATAGAATATTCCAAGTCCCATTCATAATCCACTGTGAAGACTCGATCCTTAACCACACAATGGACCCAAAATCCTTAGGCACTGCACTTTAATTCTTGAACCCACTAGAACCATTGTTGAGAGTCACCCACTTTGACCTGATCTCGAATATCACCAAACTTCAACACTCTGCTAGCACATGAACACACTCTCAAAGAAGCAACTAGCTGAATTCTTTTCCTTATACATCACATCCACGAGAAGCATAAACTCGGAGTCTTCCCAAATCCTGCACCTCAATCGATAAGGCGAAGTATAGCACACATTCATCGAGTTCCTTGTTTGACTTATTCCTGACATCTCCTTTTTCTTAGTCATAAATAATCCACCAATACACCGATAATCAAAAACCACACAAGCATACACCTACGCGATCCAATCGTAGATGGTGGGCTCCCCCACTTAGCTTTAAGCTACCACCACATATTGTAGAGCCCGCGACGATTTCTCCTTATCAATTACCATGATCTTGCACCGTTAACCCGCCAAATTTCTCTAAGTCTTTTGTTAAGCTCTTCATGAACATTTCGAATCATCAGTCACAATCACACATTCGACCTCTTACCGAGTAGCAAGTAGTATTCTTCGCAGAAGCTTCACCAATATCACGCAACTGCTAACCTGCTCACAAGAGATAACCCACATGTGGAATTCCTTACCGACATTTTCCAACAACGTTGCACTGGGTACAACTATCACATAATCAGTAAGTTCTTATGAGCCCATGCTCGCCCACCAGCTGTATAAGTTTGTTCCTTCCCCATTGACACCAATTGGAAGTTCAACAATACCTTCCAAACTCAAGTCATATTGCATCTGAAACGATAATCAAATCTTCACACCCCTCTTCATTTCAAGCAAACTCCTTTCTTCCATATTCAAACCATGTCCGTACAGTAACCATCATTCCAAGTAAATCCGTAGACCAAATCACCTTCTATCACGATTCCCAAACCATTCTACACTTTTTCAAGGCACGCGACTAGCCTACCGTAGAATCCATATGCTAATCTGCCACTCTTACTTCGGTTAAACCATCTCCTTTAAGCAACTCCTTGACCTATGTTGTTTGTACTTGACCGGCTAGAAATTCAACTACTGCGAGACACTTCCCGCCATGTCCTCCCTCATACTTTGTTGCCCAACTGTTGCCTCGTACCAACTCCATATCTTTAGCACATGAACTAATGAATTGCTACCAACTCTAAACCTCCTGGAAGATCATCCTTCTCGAGCCATCAACATTAGAATCACCAATTCGGTTTGGAACCGCTACACACCGCTATCTCTGACAACCGCGTCTTAGGAACCATTTCACAACACCCTGTCCGAAGGCAAAAATCAAAGAAGACCATAACACCGGTGAATCCTTAATGCATTCTAACAAGGACGACAATACTATATCACAAATGAGAATTCCACCACGCTAAAAAATATCAAGTCTCGATACTCCATCAACCAAAGCCTGAACGTCCATAGTCCGATTGCCCTTCCTTTGCTGGAGTTAAATGTTGAACCTCTAAGTCATGCACTGAGAAATCCTCCTTTTGAGCCATTCACTGACACGATCTATAAATAAGTACTCTACCATTACACCAACATTGTTTGATAATAATGCATAAACATCATAGGTATTCGTGCACAGTCTTGAAATCATAGGGAATATAGATACTGAGCTGGAACAAAAGAACATCCTTCTATAAGGAGACGATAATAGTCTGCCCGAACACGCAGGGAAAAACATCCTGCACCATGTCTGCAGTACCAATACAACTCATGGACGTCAAATTGACAACAAGCACTTCACGTCGCATAAGATTGAGTAGGAAGGAAATAAAGGCACACGCTTTAATGGAATCAAACAGCACGATGAGGAAATCAAGAAGGGAAGTGCTCCTAACAGCCCTGTAGCCTCCTGATGACAAGTACATACGTCTCCATACCGATCTGCAAGACTCTACTAGACTTGCTCATGACTTGTGAGACCCAAGGGAACCTAATGCTCTGATACCAAACTGTCACGACCCAAAATCTACTATAGGTCGTGATGGCTCCTAACGCCATCGTCAGGCAAGCCAACATTGATTTATCAATTTATTTACTCATTTTATTACTTTCGAGATCATAATCTTCATTACTTAAATAGTGTAAAATGGAATTTATAGGGGTAAAATGATAATAACTACGTGATCTACAATAACGAACAACCAGTAGAAATCTCCAAAATCCGGTTTAACAAGTGCATGAGCAATTTGTAAGGAGTACAATAATAATACAACGTCTGTACCGAATGTAATAAGACAAAAAAAAACAATAGTAAAATGGAGACTCGGTGGACTGCGATGCGTAGCCTGAAATGCAACTCACATTAAGTCTCCTCAACAGGTGCGCCTACACGCTAAGGTGATCATCAAATAAACCTGTCAGATCCTACATATTTAGTGCAGAAGTGCAGCATGAGTACGTAAATCAATGCGTACCCAGAAAATATCTAGCCTAACCCCGGATAAGTAGTGACAAGGGGTCGACATTGACACTTACTAAAGGTCCAATAAAATAATATAATAAAACATGAGTAGATATGAAGCATATGGCAATGATGGAGCAAATATATAAGTTACATAATCTTCCAATTACTTCTCTTAACCAAGAAGCTCTAAATCTCGTATTCTACCTTAACAGCTCAGAAAATGTTAAGTGCCATTATCAAATAAATAAGGAATTCCCTATAAATGTCGGGCATCAGTGGAAAAATTAGCTCGTGAATATTCGGACAACTAGTGATATAACGCACGATTCTACCGAGGTCGTTCGGCCTGATCCAGAATAATGTGTACACTGCCGAGGGTCGTGTATCTATACACTGTCGAGGAGTTCGGCCCGCTCCACAAGAAAAGGAAGGAAGTTACCGAATTACGAGACACGTGTTTACAGTATAGCACATGAGCATAAAATGAATATAATCTTTACCAGTTCTCAAATAACTCGCCCAAAACTCTAAGTGTCAAGTCTTAACCTAGCGTACATATATTTATTTCTAAATCAATTTCAATTATAACTTCAATTAATTAAGCCAGCAGAATGAGTCCAAATAATTCAAATATTACATGATAAGATCCTAAGTCTACCCAGACATAAACATGTTGTAGCTACGTACGGAATCTCATCACCTCGTGCGTACGTAGCACTCACAACTAGTTGCACATAACAATAATTATCATCTAGGGGATAGTTTTCCCCTCACAGAGTTAGACAGGAGACTAACCTCGCTCCGAAGTTACATAACCGGCTCTAAAGCCTCTCTAACACCTCAAACCGATGCCCGTTGATCCAAAGCTAGTCAAACAATGTGGAAACCAATCAAAATATACTCTAACACCCATAATTACTCAATTTAAACAATTCCCAACTCTGCTCGAAAAGTCGATAAAGTCAACCATCGGGCCCACATGCCCGGATTACGAAAATATTCGAAGATAAACCTTACCCATAACATTACTCACTCAAATATATACTTTATTTTTGATTCCATTTCCAAAATCGTGGTCAAAATCCAAAATTATCAATTCAATATTTTCTACCAAAATAACACAATTTTCCTCCATAAATCCACATATAAACCTTACATTTAGCTCACAACAAGTGGAAAATTACTTACCTTGTGTTACATGATGAAACATCCTCAAAATCGTCCAATAACCAAGCTCCAAAAATCTCAAATGAAAATGACGAAATGAACAAGTTCGATCCCTTATGTTCTGCCCAGTTTTCGCTTATGCGGATCACTTGATCGCATTTGCAGTCCCGCTTCTGCTGATTTACCATCACTTCTGTGATCCAGGACTTCCAGCCCACTTCCGCATATGCGGTCTCCCATGCACATATGCGCATCCGCATCTGCGGATATACTTCGACACCTGCGCCCTCGGGCTTCTTCTCCCCTTCTCGCACCTGCGACCCCTCTCCGCATCTACGACCTCGCAGGTGCGGACAACCCTTCTCACCTGCGATCACTGCCCATCTTCTCCCAAACCGCACTTGCAACCATTTCCTCGCTTCTGCGGTCAAACTTGTGGAGGTGCAATTGCTCCAGAATTGGTTCACTTCAGCCATTCTTTAAGCTTTCAACTTGATCTGTTAATCATTCGAAACCACCACGCATATGCAGTCTCCCATGCATATATGCGCATCCGCATCTGCGGATATACTTCGACACCTGCGCCATCGGGCTTCTTCTCCCCTTCTTGCACCTGCGACCCCTCTCCGTATCTACGACCTCATAGGTGCGGACAACCCTTCGCACCTGCGATCACTGCCCATCTTCTCCCAAACCGCACTTGCAACAATTTCCTCGCTTCTGCGGTCACGCACCTGCGGTCAAACTTGTGCAGGTGCGATTGCTCCAGAAGTGGTCAAACTTTCGCCAATTGACGCTGAAATGACCTATGGACCTCCAAATCAACATCCGGACACGTTCCTAAGACCAAAATCATCATACGAACCTATTTGAACCTTTAAATCCCGATTCCGAGATCGTTTACTCAAATGTCAAACCTAAGTCAATTCTTCCAACATAAAGCTTCCTAAATTAGAACTTTCTTTCCAAATCAACTCTGAACTTCCCGAAATTCAATTCCTACTACACGTACAAGTCAAAACACATGAAGTGAAGCTAATCAAGGCCTCAAACCACTGAACGATGCGCTAGAGATCAAAACGACCGGTTAGATTATTACATTTCATAAACGCATAAGTCCGAGTCGAGGTACAATTCATAGTATCGACGTTGTTTGACGTGATTTGAGACCTCGAGTAGGTCCGCGTTATATTACAGGACTGCTTGGTATATTTGGACGGGTTTCTAGCGGCTCAAATAAGTTTCGGGGTATTTTTGAACCATTTCTAAGCCATTTTTAGCTGCTGGTTTTTGGCTACAGCACTATGCAGTGCGATCGCATGGAATTGGTCGCGATCACGATGAGTAAAATGGGAAAAATTGGCCAGTGCATCGTGATCGCGGAAGGCCTTTCGCGATCGCGTAGAGAAAAATTCTATTATCACTGACCCGATTTTGGAAGCTTATATCTTGCAATCTATAAGGAATTGGAGATGATCCAAAAATTAAAGTTGTACTCCTTGATGTCTAGTTTTCAGAAAATCAAACTATTTGTCATTTAGAGTTTTGTACAAAACGTTATGACTAATATATTACATGTTGTCTGAGAAGAATTTTGGGAAGAGTAATAGAAGTTTGTGGTTCGCGATCGCAGGGAAATGACCGCGATCACATAGAGTAAAAATGTTCTTGAAATTTTTGTTTCGCGGTCACGAAGGGTAAATACTTGGGCAGCAGAACTTATGTTCTGAAAATGAGACGAATTTCCATTTTTGACGATTTGGAGCTCGGGGAGAGGCGAGTTTCGCAAGATTTTAAAGGAAAACACCGGGGTAAGAGTTCCTAACTCAATTTTGATTAAATTACACGAATCTATTATTATTTTTATCAACAAATTAGTATTTTGGGTTGAAAATGGTAGAAAACTTTATAGATGTTAATTGAGGACTTGAAGGCCGAGTTATGGTCGAATTTGAGTAATTTTGGTATGGTTGAACTCGTAACGGAATAGGTGTTCAGATTTCTTAAATTTTCGTCGGGTTTCGAAAAGTGGGCCCCATGTTGACTTTTGGTTGACTTTTTCGAAAATGACTTAAATGAAGTCTCTGTCGAATTGTGAATAATTACTAAAGCTCAATTTGAATTGTTGGTAAATAAATTCCTAGGTTTGATTGGTCTGGAGACTAATTCGAAAGGAAAAGTCGTGGTCGAGTGATCACTTGAATTGCGAAACAAGGTAAGTGTCGTGGTTAACCTTGACTTGAGGGAATAGAATCGTTGAATTATGTGTTATGTAAATTTCATATGTAGCGACGTATAAACAAAGTGACGAGTGTCTATACATCGTCAAATTGCTTGTTTTCATATTTTTACGTATTTCACTAATTGCCTTATTTTATGAATTAATTTTTATATTAAATAATTTTCTTATTTTCATTGCTTACTATTATGCCTTGATTTCATGCCTTAATTGCTACCTGCTTAATTGACTTTTTGTGTCATAATTGCTACTTGGCATTTAGCATTTTATATATTAAATTGCATATCTCCTCTGTGATTCTACACTCATTTATTACCTGTCCCTATTAGTTTCCTACATAAATTATAATTGTTGTATACCTTGTTTCCTAATAGTTCCATATTAATTGTGGCATTTATTGAAGTTGTCTTACGTATAAGTGTTGTTAATTTACATTGTGGGATCGGGTTGCACGACGCAACGAAATTTATTTGAAAGATTATATTGTGGGATCGAGTTGCACGCCGCAAAGAAATTAATTGAAAGTTTACATTGTGGGATCGGGTTGTACGCCGCAACAGAATTTATTTAAAGTTTATATTGAAGGATCGAGTTGCACGCCGCAATGGAATTTAATTGAAAGATTATATTGTGGTAACGGGTTGCACGCCGCAACAGAATGATAAAAGAAATAATTGATTGTTGATATGACTTACATGTCTTGTCTCTATTCCTGTTATTATCATTATTATTGCGTACAGGTTAATGTAAGCGACCTACCTTAGCCTCGTCACTATTTCGTCGAGGTTAGGCTCGGCACTTACAGAGTACATGGGACCGGTTGTACTCATACTACACTCTGCACTTCTTGTGCAGATACTAGAGTTGGTCCCGGCGGCGTACTGTAGACTTGCTTGGATTCAGCTACCAGAGGAGACTTGAGGTATAGCTGTACAGCGTTCGCAGCTCTGAAGTCCCCTTTCACTTTATCTTAGCTGTGTACTTTCTTTCAGACAACCTTGTTTTTCTTCAGACCCTTATTTGTATTATTCTAGAAGCTCGTGCACTTGTGATACCAGTTCTGGGATGGTATTTTGACATCGTTATTGTTTAGGTTTGTTCACTGTAATTCAGACTTTATTCTAGTTATTTGGTTTCTTTATTATTAATTAAAATAAATTATTAAAAATGGTTAACATTATTCTAACGTTGGTTTGCCTAGCAAGTAAAATAATAAGCATCATCACAGTTTCGAATGTGGGAATTTCAAATCGTGACATTTGTATATTTTTTTTCCGCGTGTCTTAATTAGGTCCTCTTAGAAGAACATAAAATGTGGGGGCAAATAACTGTGTAACTAACAGACAAAAAGTGTATCCACAATATTAATTGAAACAATAACTGTGTCTTGGGCGAGCTAATATTTATTGTCACAAAATCAAAATGCATTTGGTTAATGAGTGGTCGTGGAAACGCATGACCCGCTATACAATTCATTTGTGGCTACAACTTCATTTCATTTTTGATCTTATTGCTGAACCATATTGAAAGAAGTGGTAGTATTAAAGACGAATGTCATTTTTGATTAAGCAATGGAATCGAATGACGATTGATGCAGCTTTGACAAGCAAGATTTCACATGAGGTCAACTTGCAGTGAAGCAACCATTCAACGTGCTTCGGACGAATTCAACAATAGCAGTAATGGTCCCACGATTTTTACTAAAGTAAAGTCTAACATATAAGGAGTAGATTTATGGATGGTTATTTAATTTTGTATTCATTGTCAAAATATTATCTATTCTTTCTTTTGTTACATAATTTATCAAAATAACTTTGACTGATTTTTGTAACAAGTCCACCTGAAATGTGAGGGAAACCGACAAAAATGGTTCTTATGTTTGGAAGCAGGTTCAAAATGACCCTTATAAATATTATTTAGCGAATTGATCCTAAAGTGAACCCTTTTTAATTTTTATTGAATATCTAATAAACCCTTCTTAAATACCAATATAGTCCCATTAAATCTAGTGGTGGACCAAAAGTTTTAAGATTATAGGTGCTCTACCACCTTAAATATAGAGTTACTATTAAAAACGAATTATAAACGTGAAACCAGTTGAAAAGTACGAAAATAATAACAATGTGTTTTAGCAATGTAAGCATATCACACCCTTTCAAACTAATTTAAATAGTTAGTATTTGATCCCTTAAACGATGAAGAAAAATTGACAATTTATCTGAAAGTCGAACCACCGAATGAGTGAAAAATCACTAATCATCATAATCGAGTTTAATGCTACTAACCTACATTCACCTTAAAAATTAGTTAACTCCTTTCATGATATATAAATTTCAGATCTTCAGGCCGCATGATTGACAACAAAAAATAAAATCAATATCTCATATCTAATTGCAAGTTAGACTAAATAATTCGATGGGATGGACTCGTCAAATAAAATCAAAAATTGCACAAGACACTAGAAGTAGATTTTAAAATAACAGTGACAGTACTTCAAAAAATTACACCTATAACCCATAAATAGCAGACATTATAAAATACACTTTTAAATGTGATTCCATATTAAACTTCTTTTTGCAAATTTTTTAAATAATAATTATAGCTTATTAAGTACTGACGAATCCAAAACTGCACACTACCGCTAAGGAGTATATTTAAGGGCCCATTTTGGACTTACTTCTAAGTATAAGGATCATTTTTGTTATTTTTTCTTATATTTCATTAAGGTTCTTTACAAATAATCTTTGTGATAAGTGAAGCAAAGTAAATGAGGGGGGCAAAAAGATATCCACCTTTGACTTCTTCTCCGCCTGCTGACTGTTACTCGGCTTGATGCTTCTATTTCTTATTCGTAGATTATAGATTAAGAAATAATTTTTATATAACAAAAAAAAAAGAATAGTGACTTTTGGGTACTATTGGCCCAGCATGAAAAAGGACGCCTCAGACTTCGTGAGAAAATACGAACAGTGCCAAAAGTACGTCCCAATGATTCACCAAGCAGGTGAACACCTCCACTCAGTTACCTCCCCGAGGTCGTTCATCAAATGGAGAATGGACATTATGGGCCCCCTTCCATAAGGAGAGACGCCTTATTCTTTGGTCTATGGGATCGAGACAGTAATACCGGTCGAAGTCGGAGAACCCAGCCTAAGGAACTCCCACGAATGCGGTATGAATAACGATGAGAGCAGAAGGCAGGAACTCGACGAAATCGATGAGCGAAGAAAGCAAAATGCTATTACAACAAGAAAGCAAAGGTCCGGTCGCTTAAAGTCGGGGACTACGTGTTGAAAGCCAAAACTCAAGCGAGCAAAGACCCCCGGGAAGGCAAGCTGGGAACAAAATCGGATGGTCCGTACAAAATCACATCCAAAGAAAATAAGGGTTCATTCCAACTAGAGACAATGAAATGAAAGCAGCTACCAAATAATTGGGATATCAGTGTAACGACCCGGCCGATTATTTTGGGTATTACAGCCCTGTTCCTCTATTTATTGCTCATTTTATGCTTTACAGTTGTTATGTGACTTGCCGGGGAAATTGGTTCGGGTACCGTGAGGTTTCAGAATGAATTGAGACATTTAGTCTCAAGGATGAAAGCTTAAGATGAAATAATTGATCGAATGTTGACTTATGTGTAAACGACTCCGGAATAGAGTTTTGATAATTCCCATTTTCTAGCCTAACTTCCCACCTTTCACGTTCCTTTCCCTCACGTCTCCTCACAACACACACCTCACTTTCTACCTCCCCACTCTTCCTCTCTAACAACTCACACACCATACTATATAATATAATTGGCTTTTAACATTAGGTGGGGACGAATAGGAAAAAGAAACAATTGAGTACATAAAAAACGAAAAGAGAGAATTTAGAGTCGTGCAATAAGAAAAGAGTGAACAATATTTTTCACCCAAAGAACATTTTGTTTTCATTGCCATTATCATGCTTAACTCTTCATCATGTGAAGGCAATGATACTCGTGTTTTTCAGCCATATATCAGCTTTAAAACCTCATTGTTTCGTCACCTAAAACCATCTCCAAAATAATACAAAAACACTACCAAAAACTCCTCCAAAGCAGCCACAAAAATCTGTTGTAAAACAGCCCAAATCAGTCACTAAACAGCCCCAAAAACAGCACAAAACAACCACCAATATCGACTCAAAAACTGTCCAAAAAATACTAACTGCCAAACATATCTGAAAATCTGTTTAGAAATCATCTGAAAATTAGTCTGAACAGTCACAAAAATCAGCCGAGCTCCACCTGAAATTGAGGTAAGTCACTTGTAATCATTGTTAGTCAATAATATTGAATTATCATTGAGTATTTCGTCTAGATTACGTATTTTTGATGTGAAATTCGAGGATTTGAAGGCCAAGTTGATGTCGGAATTTGGTAAATTTGGTATGGTTGGACTCGTGGTTGAATGGACGTTCATATTTTGTAACTTTTATCGGGTTCCGATATGTGAGACCCACTAATGATTTTTGAGTTAAATTTCAAATTTTGTTGGAAAATTTAGTAATTTCATATGGAATTGATTCATATAATTTGTGTTGATTGTATCAGATTATTATGACTAGATTCGAAGCGTTCGGAGGCCGATTCACGAGTCAAGGTCTTTCTAGCGGAGTGATTTGAGTTGCCTGAGGTAAGTATCGTATTTAAACTTGGTTAAGGCACTAGTTGTCTAAATTGTTGTGATAGCCACGTACTTTTGAGTGCGCACATGTGTGGGGATGGTCCCATGTACAGGCATCAAGGTTTGGGTTGTGCTCGGGGTCCTATAAGCCTAGAAATGACTGTTAAGCTTCGAGCTTCGATAACAAATATGTGGTAACATTTTATGCGATCTGATTAAACCATGATGTGTTTACTCAGAGGTTTAAATCTCGGGACAAACTTGATAAATGCTTTTCATTGATGAAATTCCCGGATTAGTTATGATAGCACACTTTGCATAGGCCTACACTTTAGCATGTCATTTATACCAGTCTAGGGACATGAGAATCTTAATTCATTTATTATATACTTGTACCCTTGATTTATTGCTACTGTATAATACTTTGGCACGTGAGTTGTCCGTGGAGCACGTGAGTCGTCCATACGGATCCATATATTGATATTTTGGCACGTGAGTTATCCATGTGGATTTATATATTATATTATTGACACGTGAGTTGTCCGTGTTGTACGTGAGTTGTTTGTGTAGATTATATTATTGGCACGTGAGTTGTTCGTGCAATGTGTGAAACTTGTATTTTCTTGATCTTTATCTAATTTACTTGATTTCTTTACCCTACATGCCAAAATATTGTTGAGCAGGATATAGTTGTACTGATTTAACTGCTAAATTCAACAAATTAAGCTTTTCTTACCTTGCCTTATTTATTTGTGATACTTATTTAGTTGGTTGTACTCACACTACATCCTGCACTTCGTGTGCAGATCCAGGTACTTTCGAATACGACGGTTGCTAGATTTGGGGATTCATCTGTTAGAGACTATCGAGGTAGTTGCTTGGCGTCCGCAAACCTTGACTCTCTTCCCTTTCAGTTATTTGTGTTGTTCTATATTTTCAGACAATATTTTTATCAGCCAGACTGTGTTATCATTTAGATGCTCATGTACTCAGTGGCAGCGAGTTTTGGGAGTGTATTTATACCGGTATTTGTGAGATTTTATATTAAATTTAAATATTATATATTCAAACTTAAAGATATTTGTGGTTTATTGAGGTTGTCCGCTTGCCTAGTATTAATATAGGCGCCATCACTACAGGTGTGATTTTCGGTCGTGACAAGTTGGTATTAGAGCCTAGGTTACATAGGTCTCACGAGTCAAGTGCAGGTTTAGTAGAATCTTGCGGATCGGTACAGAGATATTTGTACTTATCTTCGAGAAGCTGCCGAATCCTTAGGAAAATTTTCACTTGTATTATGTCGTGCGAATTTGTTGATTCCGGAAACTAAAATTCTGTTATTCTATTCTCTCATAGATGGTGAGGACACGTACTACCGGATCGGACGGTCAGCCACCAGTTAGGGCCACGAGAGGTCAGGGCCATGGTAGAGGTCGAGGTATAGCTCGCACAGCAGTTAGAGCAGCACCTGTAGAACCACCAGTTGCTCCAGCTCGGGAGCAGGTTCCAGATATAGTTGGGCCGGCGGGACCAGCTCATGCACCATGTATGCCTATTGTGACTACGGGCCTTCAGGAGACCTTAGCCCATATATTGACTATTTGCACTGGCCTTGCCCGGGAGGTTTTGGCTCAGGCCGCACTAGCCACTTCTCAGGCCGGGGGAGGTACTCATACCCCTATCGCATGTACTCCAGAATAGGTAGTGTAGGGACTTCAGATATCGGGGGCACTACCAGTCTAGTCGGTTGCAGCTGCTTAGGCCCAGGTGAGTCCTATTATAAATGACGAGGAGCATAAAAGACTAGAGAGGTTTGGGAGACTCCATCTTCCATCATTCAGTAGAATTGAGTCAGATGATGCTCAGGATTTCTTGGATAGATGCTAGCGAATTCTTCGTACAACGGGTATTCTAGAGACCAGTGGAATCTTATTTACTACTTTTTAGTTGACTGGAGCAGCCTTCAGATGGTGGGAGACTTATGAAAGAAGCAGACCAGTTGGTGTAGCACCACTATCATGGCATGAGTTCTCCGTATTATTCGTGGAGAAGTTTGTGCCACAGACCCACAGAGAGCAACTGCGCAGGCAGTTCGAGCATTTACGTCAAGAGGACTTGTCTGTGACCCAGTATGAGATGTGGTATTTAGAATTGGCTCGTCATGCAGTTTGGTTGGTTCCCACTGAGAGGGAGAAGATCAGGAGGTTCATTAATGGCCTCAACCAGCAGTTTCGTTTTTTATGACTGGGAAATATTGCAGGTGCTAAATTCAACAAGGTGGTTGACAGTGCTCGATGGCTAGAGATGGTCTGTATTCAGGAACGTCAGGAGAGGGAGGCCAAGAGGTCTCGTGGTCCGGATAATTCCAGCGGTGTTCCTTCAAGGGACAAACCTATCACTATAGGGGTCGTCCTTATAGGCCCGCTCAGATGGCTCGTTCAGCATAACGTGGTGTATCAAATAGCCACGATTCTTACAGTGCTCGCTCAGGCTAGTCCACATCAGTGCACTATCAGCCCAAAATTCTCGCCATACCTTGTCTGCTCAGGTTTCTACAGGAAGTGCCTCGGGTTATTAGGACCAGCAGCTCCATCAGAGGAGGGGTTGTTTTGAGTACGGGGACTTGGGTCATATCAAGAGAGATTGCGCTAGATTGTTGAGTGGGACTCCACAGCAGAGTTCTCGGCCGATGGTACCAGCACCGGCGATTCCACCACCTACCTAGTCATCTCGGGGAGGGGCTCAATCAGCTAGGGGTCGCACAAGAAGGGGAGGCCGATCAGGTGGCGGTCAGGCCCGATTCTATGCTATTCCTGCCAGGCCAGATGTCGTTGCTTCAGATGCAGTAATCACATGTATTGTCTCAGTATGCCACATGGAAGCTTCTATATTATTGGACCCTGGTTCCACATATTCTTATGTATTATCATATTTTGCTCATTATCTATATATGCCCCGTGAGTCCTTAGTTTCACATGTTCGTGTATCTACACCGATGGGCGATACTATTATTGTGGAACGTATGTATCGGTTGTGTGTGGTAACTATTGGGGGTCTGGAGAATAGAGTTGATCTCTTATTACTTAGTATGGTTGATTTCGACATAATCTTGGGTATGGATTGGTTGTCTCCATGTCATGTTATTCTGGACTGTCACGCAAAAGCCGTGATGTTGGCAATACCGGGATTGCCGAAGGTCGAGTAGAGAGGTTCTCTAGATTATGCTCCCTGCAGGGTAATTTCTTCCTTGAAGGCCCAGCGGATGGTTGGGAGGGGGTGTTTGTCATATTTGGCCTTTGTGAGAGATGTTGATGCGGACACTCCTACTATTGACTCTGTACCGGTAGTGCGAGACTTTCTGAATGTATGTTTTGTAGACCCGCCAGGTATGCCACCCGACAGGGATATTAACTTTGGTATTGACTTGGTGCCGGGTACTCAACCCATTTCTATTTCTCCGTATCGTATGGCACCAGCTGAGTTGAAGGAATTGAAATAGCAACTTCAGGAACTTCTTGATAAGGGTTTATTAGGCCTAGTGTGTCGCCTTGGGGTGCACCAGTTCTATTTGTGAAAAAGAAAGACGGTACTATGCGGATATGCATCGACTACAGGCGGTTGAACAAAGTTACAATCAAGAACAAGTATCCTTTGCCACGTATTGATGATTTTTTTTACCAGCTTCAGGGAGCGAGGGTGTTCTCTAAGATTGATTTGAGGTCTGAGTATCACCAGTTAAAAATTCAGGATTTGGATATTCTAAATACGCCATTCAGGACCCGTTATAGTCATTATGAAGTTCTTGTGATGTCTTTTGGGCTAACCACCGCCCCAACAACATTTATGGACTTGATGAATAGTATATTCCAGTTTTATCTTAATTTGTTTGTCATAGTATTTATTGATGATATCTTGGTGTACTCACATAGCTAGGAGGAACATGCACAACACTTGAGTATTGTATTATAGAGATCGAGGGAAGAGAAAATTTATGCCAAGTTCTCCAAGTGTGAGTTTTGGCTTAGTTCGGTGGCATTCTTAGGGTACGTGATGTCCAGTGAGGGGATTCAGGTAGATTCAAAGAAGATAGAGGCAGTTCAGAGTTGGCCCAGGCCATCTTCAGCTACTGAGATTCGGAGTTTTCTCGGCTTGGCCGGGTATTATCGTCGCTTTGTGGAGGGCTTCTCGTCTATCACAGCGCCTATGACTAAATTGACCCAGAAAGGTGCTCCATTCAGGTGGTCGGATGAGTGTGAAGAGAGCTTCCAGTAGCTCAATACTACCTTGACTACAGCTCCAGTTCTAGTTTTGCCTTCAGCTTCAGGCTCTTATATAATGTATTGTGATGCTTCACGGATCGGTATTGGGTATGTCTTAATGCAGGAGGGTAGAGTGATTGCTTATGCTTCACACTAGTTTAAGTCACACGAAAAGAACTATCATGTTCATGATTTAGAGTTGGCATCCATTGTTCATGCATTAAAGATTTGGAGGCACTATCTCTATGGTGTGTCTTGTGAGGTATTTACAAATCATCAGAGTTTTCAGCACTTATTCAAACAAAAGGATCTAAATTTGAGGCAGCGGAGATGGTTGGAGTTGCTAAAGGACTATGATATTACTATTCTGTATCATCCCGAAAAGGCCAATGTGGTGGCAGATGCCTTGAGTAGAAAGGCGGTGAGTATGGGTAGTCTTGCATTCATTCCTATTGGTGAGTGGCCTCTTGCAGTTGATGTTCAAGCCTTGGCCAAAAATTTTGTAAGATTAGATGTTTCGGAGCCCAGTCGGGTTCTAGCTTGTGTGGCTTATCGGTCTTTCTTATATGACTGCATCAGAGTATGCCAATATGATGATCCCCATTTGCTTGTCCTGAAGGACACAATTCAGCACGGTGGTGCCAAAGATGTTACAATTGGAGATGATCGAATATTAAGGATGCATGGTCGAATTTGTGTGCCTACTGTACATGGGTTGTGTGAGTTGATTCTTGAAGAAGCCCACAGTTCGCGGTATTCCATTCATCCGGGTGCCGCTAAGATGTACCAGGACTTGAGGCAGCATTATTGGTGTAGAAGGATGAAGAAATATATAGTTGGGTTTGTAGACCAGTGTTTAAATTGTCAACATGTGAAGTATGAGGATCAGAGACCGGGCGAATTGCTTCAGAGACTTGAAATTCCGGAGTGAAAGTGCGAGTGCATTATCATGAACTTTGTAGTTGGACTCCCATAAACTTCGAGGAAGTTTGACGTTGTTTGGGTGATTATGGATCAGTTAACTAAAATCGCACATTTTATTCTAGTCGGTACTACTTATTCTTCGGAGCGGTTGACTACGATCTATATTCGCGAGATTGTTCGCCTTCACGGTATGCAGTGTCTATCATTTCAGATTGGGGCATGCAGTTTACATCATAGTTTTGGAGAGCAGTGCAACGAGAATTAGGCACACAGGTTTAGTTGAGTACAGCATTTCACCCTCAGAAGGGCGGACAGTTTGAGTGCACTATTCAAATATTGGAAGATATGCTACGTACTTGTGTTATAGATTTCGAGGGTTCTTGGGATCAGTTTCTGCCACTTGTAGAGTTTGCCTATAACAACAGCTACCAATCGAGCATTCAGATGGCTCTGTATGATACTTTGTATGGGAGACGGTATTGGTCTCCAGTAGGTTGGTTTGAGCTAGGTGAGGCTAGGCTATTGGGTACTGATTTAGTTCAGAATGCTTTGGAAAAGGTTAAATTGATTCAGGATCGACTTCGCATGGCGCAGTCTAGACAAAAGATTTATGCCGATCGGAAGGTTCATGATGTTGCTTACAGGGTAGGAGAGAAGGTATTACTCCGAGTTTTGCCTATGAAGGGTGTTATGAGGTTCAAAAAGAAGGAAAAGTTGAGTCCTAGGTATATTGGGTCTTTTGAAATACTTAAGAAAATTGGAGAGGTGGCTTATGAACTTGCAAATATTGATCCTAAAGTGAACCCTTTTTAATTTTTATTGAATATCTAATGAAGCCTTCTTAAATACCAATATAGTCCCATCAAATCTAGTGATGGACCAAAATTTTTAAGATCATAGGTGCTCTGCCACCTTAAATATAGAGTTACTACTAAAAACGAATTATAAACGTGAAACCACCTTAAATAACGACATGTTTTAGCAATGTAAGCACCTCACACCTTTTCAAACTAACTTAAATAGTTAGTATTTGATCCCTTAAATGATTAAGAAAAATTGACAATTTATATGAAAGTCGAACCACTAAATGAGTGAAAAATCACTAATCATCGTAATCGAGTTTAATACTACTAACCTACATTCACCTAGAAAATTAGTTAACTCCTTTCATGATATATAAATTTTAGATCTTCAGGCCGCATGATTGAAAATAAAAAATAAAATCAATATCTCATATCTAATTGCAAGTTAGACTAAATAATTCGATGAGATGGACTCGTCAAATAAAACCAAAAATTGCACAAGACAATAGAAGTAGATTTTAAACTAATAGTGATTTTACCTCAAAAAATTACACCTATAAGCCATAAATAGCCGATATTACAAAATACACTTTTAAATGTGATCCCATATTAAACTCCTTTTTACAAATTTTTTAAATAATAATTATAGCTTATTAAGCACTGACGAAATCAAAATTGCACACTACCGCTAAGGAGTATATTTAAGGGCCCATTTTGGACTTACTTCTAAGTATAAGGATCATTTTTGTTATTTTTTCTAATATTTTGTCACGACCCAAAATTCCACCATAGGCGTCGTGATGGCACTTAATCTCTAAGACTAGGTAAGCCGATTACAATTATATTTCGAGTCATTTTTTGTTTTGAAACAGATTATTTAATACAAGTATCGAAACTAAAAGCGGAAACAAACATAACAATCTCCCAAGACTGGTAAGATTGAGTCACGAACTTTAACTGAATACATGCAATGATCTCAAGGATCGAATATACAATAATGTTCGAATAAGAGTTAGACAATACAATAAAATGGAAAGACGCCAAGGGACTGCGACGACCAAGCAGCTCTACCTTGAATCCTTGCGATCAACACACTAACTCTGTCTGAGTCCGATATCTCCAATACCTGGCTCTGCACAAAAATATGCAGAACTGTAGTATGAGTATACCATAGTCGGTACCCAGTAAGTATCAAGACTAACCTTGGTTGAGTAGTGACGAGGTACAGTCAAGACACTCACTAGTCAAATAACCTGTGCAATATAGCAGTATACAATAGTACTGAAAAACAACTAGCAGTGATAGCAACAAAAATCAACCTGTGATATAAATAGCAAGGCAACAAGAACACCATAATTATTGCTCAAACGAATAAGGAACACAAGTACAACCAATTAATCAAGTCCTTCAAATATAAATCTCACATATAATTCTTTCGAATAAATACCTTCCGAATATACTTCTTTCAAATAAATATCTTCTGAATATAAAATTCTTTTAAATAAATATCTTTCGGATATACTTCTTTCAAATAAATATCTTTCGAATATAAATTATTTCAAATAAAAGTCACTCTGTGAAACCTCATTTCATAATCATAAAACACAGGTCTCAGCCCACTTTTATAATTTCGTAACACAGGTCTCAGCCCACTTTCATGTTTCCACGGTACCTCGTGCCCATATTTCTATCAAAACCGCACGGACAACTCGCATGCCAATAATAAAAAAATATCATATTTTCCCCGGTACCTCGTGCCCATATTTCATATCTGTTGCGGCGTACAACCCGATCCCATATAACATTAATCTGGTTGGCACTAGCCACATGCTCACAATTTCAACATAGATCAGACTATTATCAAGTTTACCGAAACAACAAGACAAGTTGCACAAGATATTAAAATAAACACAAGAAAAATCACAACATCACATGAAAATTACCAACGCAATAACTCCACATCATCACATATCATTCCTGATAATAGCCACCCTTATCTCTCATATAGTCACCATTATCACTGATGTAATAGTCTCCCTTATCCCTCCGCCCTGACAATATTAATAGTCACCCTTATCGCTCCTATAGCCACCCTTATCGCTCCAATAATAGCCTCCCTTATCACTCCGCCCAGACAATATCCCAACACACATAACAACAGTGAAATGCCACCCTTATGCCCGAATAATGTCAACAATGAAATGTCACCCTTATACACCGCATAATAGTAACCCAAATCACACAACAATTCACATAGAATATTATAACAACAGCACAGCATCATCAACTCGTATTTACAAATTTCCCATAGGCCACAACCATTACTAAGGTACAACAAAGTCAATTAATTTCACAACAGATAGTCCACGGCTCAACACAATATATATATATATATATATATATAAAATCTCAAAACCAACAACAAGGATGGGAAAATAACTCATCATAGGACAACATCTTCTTTAATCCAAATTTTAGATAAATATATAAATGCCTTAATTTATTCTTATTTAATTAATTATTTGCAGATGAAAAATCCATAATGTGATTATTTCCAAGAAATATCAAATCAAAAAATACACGGAATTCACATAAAAATAAAAGTGAAAATCACACCAAATTATCATATAAAATACAAACTCGACAAATAAGGAATGAGGCATGACAAATCAAGGATTTACTAAGTTCCGATAATTTTTCAATTTAATACATAAGGGCGTCTACGAATTTTAATTGATATAGTTTGCTCATATAAACCAAGTACGTACTCGTCACCTCCCATATATGGTTTTCAATTACACAATTTCCATATAAGACTCAATGCCTAAGGGGTAATTCCCTCACTCAAGGTTAGGCAAGATACTTACCTTTTTGAAGTTAGGTCGATATTCAAAAATAACCTTCTTACTTTAATTGACCTCCGAAAAGTTCAAATCTATCCAAATTAATTTTATAACTTCATTAAAATGCATCGGAAACAATTTCGGATAATAAAACGTCGACTTAAAAATTCACATTAAAAAGTCAACCAAAAGTCAACGCGGGGCACGCTTCTCGGAACCCGACAAAATTTTTATGAAATATAAACACTCATTCTGATACAAGTTCAACCATACCAATTTTACCAAATTTCAATAAAGAATCAACCTCCAAATCTTAAATTTCCATTTTTGAAAGATTTTGTAAAAATCTCAATTTCTTCCATTTGATTCACTAATAATTGATGAAAATAACCATAGAATCATGAAATATAATCACTTTCGGATATAGAACACTTATCCCAATCAATCTTGTGATACATTCCTCCAGAATCGCCCAAAACCGAGCTCCAAAAATCCAAAAAAGAAGAAAATGACCAAACCCCAATCATTGTCCCGTGGTCGCGATGAACAAATTCTATTAACTCTTCTCAGATAGCATGTAGTATAATAGCCATAACTTTTTGTACAGAACTCCAAATAAAAAATGGTTTAATATTATGAAAACTAGACATCAAAGGCTATAAATTTTATGTTTTGATCATCTCCCAATTTCTTATAGATTACGAGATATAAGCTTCCAAAGTCAGTCATGTGCAGCAGAAATTTCTTCTTCGTGATTTCCAAACTCTTCCCATATAGCCTGTAGTATATACATCATAACTTTTAGTACACAATTATAAATGCCAAAAGATTTGATTTTTTGAAAACTAGACACAAAGGGTTACAACTTTCATTTTTGGATCATCTCCAAATTGTTTATAGATTGCAAGATATAAGCTTCTAAAGTTGGGTCAGTGCAGCAGAATTTCCTTCTATGCGATCGCGGCCCTTCCTTCTGAGATCGCGATTCACAAGGCCTGGATTACACTTTACTCTTCGAGATCGCGTCCCAGACCTCCGCGATCGCATAGCAAACTTCCGACATCAATTAGCAGCAATTCCAAAAGCCCTAAAAGTGGTCTGAAACTACCCCAAAACTCACTCGAGCCACTCGGGACCCCGTTTGAATATACCAACAAGTCTCATAACATAATACGGACTTACTCAAGGCCTCAAATCACACATAACATCATCAAAACTATCTCGATCCTATGAATCGTAACCCAAATTCAAGTCTATGAACTATGAACTTCCAAATTCTGAAATCGATGCCGATTTATATCAAAACAACTTCGATTGACATCAAATTTTGCACACAGGTCATAAATGATATTACGGACCTATTCTAACTTCCGAAATCGAATTCCGACCCCGATATCGATAAAGTCAACTCCCAGCCAAACTTTCAAATTTCAATTTCCAACTTTTGCCAATTTACGTTGAAACGACCTACGGACCTCCAAATCAACGTCCGAACATATGCCTAAGTCCGAAATCACCATACGAAGCTATTGACATCATCAAAATCCTATTCCGGAGTTGTTTGCTCAATAGTCAAACTCCGGTCAACTCTTTCATTTAAGCTTCAAAAATTAAGGATTGTTCTTCCAATTAAATTCCGAACCTTCCAAAAATCAAACTCGACCACACACACAAGTCATAATACATATTACGAAGTTTCTCGGGATTTTAAGTCGTTGAACGGGGCGTTAATTCTTAAAATGACAAGTCGGGTCATTACATATTTCATTAAGGTTCTTTACAAGTAATCTTTATGATAAGTGAAGCAACATAAATGAGGGGGGAAAGAGATATCCACCTTTGACTTCTTCTCCACCTACTAACTACTACTCGGCTTGATGCTCCTATTTCTTATTCGTAGATCATAGATTAAGAAATAATTTTTATATAACAAAAAAAATAATAGTGACTTTTGGGTAATATTGGCCTACCATGAAAAAGGACGCCTCAGACTTTGTGAGGAAATGCGAACATTGCCAAAAGTACGCCCCAATGATTCACCAAGAAGGTGAACACCTCTACCCTATCACCTCCCCGTGGCCGTTCATCAAATAGGGAATGGACATTGTGGGACCCTTCCCATCAGAAGAGACGCCTTACTCTTTGATATATGGGACATAGGTAGGAATACCGGTTGAAGTAGGAGAACCCAGCCTCAGGTACTCCCACGAAAGCGATGTTAATAACGATGAGAGCAGAAGGCAGGAACTCGACGAAATCGACAAGCGAAGATATATGGCGTACATAAGAATGGTCACCCAAAAACAACAAGTAGAACGCTATTACAACAAGAAAGCAAAGGTCCGGCCGGTTAAAGTCGAGGACTACGTGAGCAAAGACCCCAGGGAAGGAAGGCAGGGAACAAAATCGGATGGTCCATACAAAATCACACCCAAAGCAAAATAGGGTTCATTCCAACTAGAGACAATGAAAGGAAAGCAACTACCAAATAATTGGAACATCAGTGTAACGACCCGGCCGGTTGTTTTGGGTATTACAGCCCCACTCCCCCATTTACTGCTCATTTTGTGCTTTACATTTGTTATGTGACTTGCCGGGGTAATTGGTTCAGGTTCGGTGAGGTTTCGAAACGAATTGAGATACTTAGTATCAAGGATGAAAACTTATGTTGAAATAGTTAACCGGTTGTTAACTTATGTGTAAACGACTCCGGAATAGAGTTTTGATAATTCCCATTTTCTAGCCTAACTCCCCACCTTTCATGCCATTTTCCCTCAAGTCTCCAAAGGAAAAAGAAACAATTCACACACCATACTATATAATATAATTGGGTTTTAACATTAGGGGGGACGAAAAGGAAAAAGAAACAATTGAGTAAGTAAAAAAGGAAAAGAGAGAATTTAGAGTCGGGCAATAAGAAAAGAGTGAGCAGTGTTTTCCCCCTAAAGAACATTTTGTTTTCATCGCCATTCTCATCCTTAACTCTTCATCATGTGCAGGCAATGATAGCTCATGTTTTTCAGCCATAGATCAGCTTTAAAACCTCGCTATTTCGTCACCTAAAACTAGCTCCAAAACAATACAAAAACACTACCAAAATCTCCTCCAAAGCAGCCACAAAAATCTGTTGTGAAACACCTCAAATCAGTCACCAAACAGTCACAAAAATCAGCCGAGCACCACCTGAATTTGAGGTAAGTCACTTGTGATCATTGTTAGTGAATAAGATTTTGAGGATTTGAAGGTCGAAATGATGTCGGAATTTGGTATGGTTGGAATCGTGGTTGTATGGGCGTTCATATTTTATAACTTTTGTCGGGGTTCCGAGACGTGGGCCCCACTAATAATTTTTGAGTTAAATTTTGGATTTTGTTGAAAAATTTAGTAATTTCATATGGAATTGATTCCTATAATTTGTGTTGATTGTTTCGAATTATTGTGACTAGATTTGAGGCGTTCGGAGGCCAATTCGCGAGGTAAGGGCTGCTAGCGGAGTGATTTGAGTTTACTGAGGTAAGTATCGTATTTAAACTCGGTTAAGGCACTAGTTGCCTGAATTATTGTGATAGCCACGTACTTTTGGGTGTGCATATGTGTGGGGATGGTCCCCATGTGCAGGCATCGGGGTTGTGTATTTATGTTTGGGTTGTGCTCGGGCTCCTATAAGCCCAGAAATGACTGTTAAGCTTAGAGCTTCGATAACGAATATGTGGTAACATTTTATGCGATCTGATTAAACTATGATATGTTTGCTCAGAGGTTTAAATCCCAGGACAAACTTGATAAATGCTTTTCATTGATGAAATTCCCGGATTAGTTACGATAGCATACTTTGCACAGGCCTACACTTTAGCATGTCATTTATACTAGCCCAGGGATATGAGAATCTTATTTCATTCATTATATACTTGTACCCTTACTTTATTGTTATTGTATGATACTTTGGCACGTGACTTGTCCGTGCAGCACATCCGTGCGGATTCATATATTGATACTTTGGCACGTGAGTTGTCCGTGCGGATCTATATATTATATTATTGACACGTGAGTTGTCCGTGCAGATTCTATTATTAGCACGTGAGTTGTCCGTGCAATGTGTGAAACTTGTATTTTCTTGATCTTTATCTGATTTACTTGCTTTCTTTCCCCTACATGCCAAGATACTGTTGAGCATGATATAGTTGTATTGATTTAACTGCTGAATTCAACAAATTAAGCTTCTCTTATCTTTCCCTATTTATTTGCGATACTTATTGAGTTGGTTGTACTCACACTACACCCTGCACCTCGTGTGCAGATCCATGTACTTCCGGATACGGCGGTTGCTAGATTCGGGGATTCATCTATTGGAGACTATCGAGGTAGCTGCTTGGCGTTCGCAGATCTTGACTCTCTTCCCTTTCAGTTATTTGTGTTGTTCTATATTTTCAGAAAGTATTTTTATCAGTTAGACTGTGTTATCATTTAGATGCTCAGGTACTCAGTGACACTGGGTTTTAGGAGTGTATTTATACCAATATTTGTAGGATTTTCTATTAAATTTAAATATTATATTTTCAAACTTAAAGAAATTTGTAGTTTATTGAGATTGCCGGCTTTCCTAGTATTAAGATAGGCGCCATCAAAACATGTATGATTTTGGGTCGTGACAATCAACCACCTCAAATACTTCAACTTCTAAGAGAAAAAATGTCCCCCAAGTCGTACTCTTTTACTCTCACTTGAGTTTTGTCCCATTTGGGTTTTCTCAAGGAGGTTTTAAACGAGGCGGCGAAGGGAACACTGCGAGTCGAAGTACGCAAAGGAGGGACTGTTATTACTCTTTCATTGCTCGACTACTCAATACTCTCCAAGTCAAACAATGAAGGGACTAGACAAACTGAGACTGGAATGCCAACACCCAAAATTTGTAACCTTCTCCAAGTATGTAGCCAAAGCAACAATGTCAAAGAAATAAGAAACTTACGTTTATCAGGACACCTTTTTGCTATTAAGGTGGTGTTCGACCTCGCTCGAACAATACCTATCGGACCTCGGCCGCGATTTAACGAAAAGGTTATGTTCGACCTCACTCGAACAAACACCTACCCCTCGGTCGCGATTTAACGAAAAGGTTATGTTTGACCTCGCTCGAACAAACACCCATTGGCCCTCGGACACAATTTAACACTTGGTTATGTCCAACCACACTCGAATAACATGCGTTGGTCCTCGGCAACGATTTAATACTAGGTTATGTCCGACCATGCACGAATAACACAGATCAGTCCTTGGCCACATTTTAACACTAGGTTGTGTTCGACCACGCCCAAACAAACACCGATCGACCCTCAGCCACAACTTAATAAAGGGTAAAGTTTGACCCAACTCGAACAATACCCCCCGGCCACCACATGGCAAAAGACCAAAATCAACCAAGTTCAAACAACACCTATCAGCCATTAGCACACCCAACTTATATATAAACAAAAGGCAGACACAGCCCAAAAATAACCGTCAACATGGCTACGATCAACTAGATGACAATGAAAATAGAAAGAGCAGAAGTTGTAAACAAGCAAACGACAAAGTGTTAAATCCATGAGCACAAAAACAAATAACAGGTATGGAAGAAGGTACAAAAAACAACTTAAATTCCCGTATATAAAAATTTGCAAAGTTCATTACAAAGGCTCTTAAAGAATAAGACAAAACACAAAAGAAGTATAAGAAAAAGGCTATTGGCTCTCGCCATTACGGGCCTTTACGACCTTACCATCTTGATCCCCATCTCCATCGCCACCTTCGCCCTGAGGATAAGTAGTATCATAGCAGGCGTTCTCCTCGAGCCGGTCCACACCCTCTTCCCCATCCTCCTTATTGGCCTGAGGCATAGCGGGGTCATATCCACAAGCGGCTCAAGCTTCACGATCCTTAACATGAGCATCTACAAGGGCAGCCTCAGAAACGGACCCTCCCGCATGCAAATCCCGGAACACATCTAACTGGGCCTCGACATGGATCCACTCTTCATATAACTCCCGAGGTATATTGGGAAATGCAGAAGCATGGGAAGAGGATGGTTGTGCAAGTAAGTGAGTCTTCTCAGCTGCTAAAGCGGTCACTCGATCATGAAGCATGGAGTTATCCTTCTCCAGCTCCCCGATTCTTTCCTCGAGCCTATCTTCCTTAGCTCTCACTGTTGATTGATCGTTCTCCCGCTCGGCTCGGAGAGTTCTATTCACCAGCTCAAGTCTCTTTGTCTTCCTCCGATCATCCAAACATGAGGACTCCACATTCTCAAACTCCTTTTGCTTCTCGACAATCTCACTATTGAGGGCCTCCAGGTGAAGTCGGTACTCTTCTAACTGCCCTCGCAACTCGACCACTTGAGCATGAAGGTCACTACATTGGGCCTTCACGCCCCTGCTGACCTCAATCTTCTCTTACCTACTCATCAGTATCCCTTCGAGGATGCTACACTTCTCGATGGCCTGCACCAACTCATCATCCTTCTCTTTCAACTCATCCTGAAGGTCCTGCATGTCACCACCTTCGTGAAACCGCATGCGGAGATCTCGATACTTGCCACGATACTCAAAGTACATATCTTTCAATTTTACAAAGATTTCTTTATGCCTCTTCTCCCTCCGGTCGTACTCGATCTCCAAAATCACCGTCTGCAATCATAAAAATGAAAGAGAAGAAAGAAGTCAGAACCAAGGACGCTCTGAAAATGAAAAACAAAAGAGGTCGAAGCACAAATACTCATCCTAAGAGCAAGGCCAGCAATACTCCTCAACAAAGCACCATCGTCTATTTCTTTAAAGGTCTTACCCTCTATTTCAGAACAGAGAGGGCCAAGGGTAGGGACTACCTCCTCGGTGTTCACCAACAGGTCGCGATCCATGGGGATCGCGATGGTCCTCGTAGACCCCTCCAACCTTACCTCAAGCTAGGTAAGCCTTTCTTACATCATCCTCAAGTCATCCACATCGACGTCGGAACCTGACTCATCGCTCTCCTCAACGATGCTTTATCCCCTATCATTGACAGGCAAGAAGGTATCTGTGACTGTTCGAGAGGTCGATGCCTCCTTTCGCCGTAAAGTGTCGAGAACATCAGCAGCCGTCCTTTCAGTCTCTATCACCGCAGAAGGAGGAGATACATCCACTTTGGCTCCCACCGACCTCGTAGCCTCGGAACTCGGCTCGACATCATCTCCCACAAGAATGGTCTCTGTCTCACGCAGCGAAAAGTCCCCTTCCGCCGTATCAACGGTCGAGGTGACTTCATCACCGACATCCATGGACCTCCTCTTTTGAGGCAGGAGATCTCCATCACTAGGAAAAGTCTCATCATCCTCGTCGATTAGAGAGTATAGAGGAGGAGTCGAAGTCTCCACTGCTGAAGCAGGAACAAAGACGGACGCGGTGACAGAGGGATTTAGAACAAAGATAGGATCAGTCGCAGTCGAAACAGGGGCGGAAACTAAGGGCGTAGTGGCCTTTCTCTTCCGGAACGAGGGCGTGGAAGCTCTCTACCTCCTCGTTGACCCCTTGGCCAAAGCTAAGGAAAAGAGAAAATCAGCAAACAAAAATGAGCAAAGAAATCAAGGCGCTGATGATAAAAAGAAAAAGTACCTGTCGAGGGAGGAGACGACCGAAATCTCAGTGAAAAGCTTGATGAATCGTGCACCCCCGCTGTATGGGGAAGGATCCGTCTAACACAATCAGCGAGGTGGGTTATCATCTGAAGAATCCGAATAGTAACTATAAAAGGAGAAGACCGGTTAACCAACCGACAACGAAGAGAACACTGGAAACATGAAGTATGTAATCTAATACGAGCACTCACGAGTAGGATTCCAAGCCTCGGGGAAGTCTGCGGAGGTGGACGCTACATCTTCGATCCTGACATAGAAGTAGTCAAGGCAGAAGTGCTGACTAGCTTTGTCATCCATCCTCACCACCAAGCATCTTCCTCCTCGGTGGCGAAGATTCAGCAAAGTCCCTCGGTAAAAATGAGGGGCGAAGAGATGGACCAAGTGGCGCACTGTAATGTCGATGCCAGCTAATTCGGTGAATTTCGTCAACGTCATGGCCACCTTAAAAATATAAGGAGCGAGTTACGCTAGGCACACGTTGTAGTACCGGCATAAGTCTTCTATCAGTGGAGGTAAAGGAAACGAGTACCCAATCAATAATGGGTATGCGTAAAGGGCGTAGAAGCCGGGATAGTGTACTCGAACCTCGTCATCACCCGTTGGGATCAAGTCTACGTGACATGGATGGCCGAGTATAACCTTGAGCTCAGCTAATTGCTCTGCCATCATCGCAGATTTGAACTTCTCCATCACTATTTCCGGCACCTAATGGATGTCCGGTTTGGTATCTAGGTATCGGGGTACAATCTCCTCTACAGTGGGTAAACTTTCCTCCTCAGCGGAAGTTCCGCCTTTTTCTCCCTATTTGGGAAAAACAACGTCTAAAGAAACGAAATGATTTTCCATATGAATATATAACGATTGCGAAGACATTGTTGCAGAGAAAAGATGGTGAAGCAAAAGAGAATGAATGTCGAAAACAACAGAGAGTTGAAAGGATTTTGCGAAGTAGATGAAGGAGAAGCTATTGCTTAAGAAAAAGAAGGAGTTTGGAAAAAGTTTCAAAATCAGCAAACTTTCGCCTATTTATAAGGTTTGAGAGGCACCAAAATCGAAACGACAGGCCGTGATTAGCACGGAAATCAAAACGGCACAACCAATCAAGGGTCACACTTGAATCGATGCAACGCGTCGGGAAACGCCGTCATTATGATGCATGATATCATGACATCACTTTTCTCTTGGACCAAATGTCTCCAACGGACTTCCCGAGAAATTCAAAGAATTCAAAATGTTTGGGCCTAAGAAGGCCATGTTTGCCCTATCTCCATGACCACGACCTACATAGCCAACTCGATAGAATTGTATCACAAACGGCATTGTCCATTTATCGACCTCGTTCCCGGGGATGACCTCGATAAGTGGAGGGACTAACTGTATGGGTCAAAATCCATCTCTAGAATACTTACGTCAGGATGGCATTAGCGAAAAACTCCCAGGCCGCCACGTGTTGAAGTCACTTAAAGAACAGAAAAGGTCATGGTCGAAGAGTTAGCAAGGATTAAAGTCGAGGGGTCGTCAAAGATCGAGGTCGAGGTCAAATACCCTTGACGGAGTCATAATGGCTAGTTTCTAGATAGGACATTAAAGAGAATATACAAATGGATATTCTCTGCACTTGTACTGTTTGGGTTTTTAGGAACATGTTCCCTATAAATAGAAAGAGACACAATGATAGGGTACGTGTGATATTCATTTGTAAAATATACTTTGACTTTAAAGAGAGAATCTAATCTTATTTCAAGCCTACAAAAATAATATTTTCACTAAGATTCTTGTCCACACTTTACCACTGGATCCGAGAATAACTCAAATATTCATAGACATATCCATCATTCATCATTGTCAGAAAGAACATCCATTGATTTCATCCTTTCTCGGGTGACGCGCGTTCGTTTTATTTTTGCATTAATGTCATTTATTATTGTTCATCACTATTTAATGCCATATTGCTTCTGTTTGGATTCTTAAATATTAACTATTGTACACTTTCATAGCTTTTGGGATAGATCCACATGTTATTTATCACAGTTCCGAAAATTTCGTCTTTAGTATATTATTATTAACTAAGATTAACCCTCATTTGTATAAATTAAATTAGTTGAACCAAGATCTATATTTTTGGCCAAACAATTTGGCACCGTCTGTGGAGATTTCTTAGTTAAATTTTTAGTTTCTTCTAGATCTATAGCTAACGTAAGTCACTAACCTCACAAACCCCGAGATCTTCTTTCTTAGTACGTACAAAAACCTCCATGGCATGTAACCAAGGAGAAAGGACAAAAATAACAAGTGATTTACCTAGAAACCTCATGAAAGTTATCAACAAGAGCTACAAAATAGTAGGCAAGGACGTGACACCCAACGTTTCCCCTAGGTGCGAGAGGTCGCCTATCCCCTACTACAGCATAACAAAACCAGTGGAAAAGGGGCCTTTACGTCCGCAGAAGAAGGAACGCCCCCAGCTGTGAAAAAACTCCTCGAAGTATTGCTGACCGACACGCTAGTGAGCGTCCTCAACAAGCCCGCTCCAGGCATGACTACAGAAATTGAAAGAGCTTGCATGAAATAATAAATAGACGAGCAGTGCAACCAACAAAACCCTCCGACAATAGATATATCTCACAATATTACTAACAGTGCAGGTGACAGCGCCCTCGTTGCCGTTCTAAAGAGGATGAAAAAAATAGAGAATGAAAACAAAGCACTCCAAAACCAGATGCAAGAACACCAAGAATGAGTCGACAAAATACCCGGCGCTCCTAAGCTATTGCTAAAAATGGACGTCGGCAGGTTCGTAAAGTAACCGTACAGTGATGATGCAGCCCCACATACCATACCAAAGACCTTCAAAATGCTGCCCTACCTCGGGATATATGACGGAACGACCGATCTCGAGGATCACGTGACCCACTACGTCATCGCCGTGAAAGGCAACGACCTCGCCAAAGAACAAGTGTCCTCTATTTTGCAGAAGAAGTTTGGCGAAACCCTTATTCACAACTATCAGCCCGCTCTATAGAAACTTTCGAGGAAATGGCTGATAAGTTCGTAAGTGCCCATGCTAGAGCCAAGAAGGAAGAAGCAAGAGTAAACGACATATTCGACATCAAGCAATCCTTGAGAGAGGGAATCAGAGACTGCCTCGCCCAATTCAACAGAGTAATAATGACTCTGCCGAATGTGTCCGAAGGGATGGCGGTCACCGCTTTACAGAATGGGTTCAGTAGAGATGGTTCAAGAGTGACTAGAAACCTGTTGAGCCGATTGATGAAATATCCTCCAACCACCTGGGATGGAATCCATAATGCTTACTGTGACGAGGTCCGAGCAGACGAAGACGACCTCAACGGAACAACTCACCGGCTAGTCTCGGTACAAGCCGAATCCAGTAAAGAATGAAAAGACAACATTAAGAGGGATCAGCCGGTTTCGCGACCCAACAGGAAGGGCACACGCAATACATCAGGGCGGCCGTCGCACCTTCTCCTCGCTATGAAGAAGGCACATCCAGGCCAAGAACAGGGACTCACCGAAATGAGATGAGGTATTCCCTTTTAATTATTTGCTCATAATTTTTGTGTGTCACCTACAGAAATAGTCTACGCTCTTGAGAAACTCGGAACAAAAGTGAAGTGGCCGCCGAAGATGAGATCAGATCCGAACACCAGAAAATTCGATGCGCACTGTTAGTTCCACTAGGAACATGGGCACAAAACAGAAGATTACAACGCCCTCAGACTAGACGTCATAAACATGCTGCGGCAGGGACACCTCAAAGAGTTGTTAAGCGACAAGGGGAGAAACAACTTCGCCAGAGGACGTGAACATCAAGGCTCGCCAAAGCTGCCATCACCATCTCGTACTATCAACATGATCATCGGCATCAGCGATGACGCCTCTATCAACGGCGTGAAGCTCACTACTACTCACAAGCTCAAGCGGTCTATAACCCGCGAATGGTACGACGGACTCAAAGAAAGTATCATCTTCGATGAGTCGGATGCCGACGGTTTAACTTTCCCTCATAATGATGCCCTCATTATTACTTTGATCATTTTAGATACCGATGTCAAACGTATCATGGTTGACGATGGAAGTGGAGCTTGTATTATCCATCCCCGAGTCCTCACCCAAATGAGACTTGAGGATAAGATAGTGTCGCGCTACATCACGCTAACCAGTTTTAATAATGCAGTTGAGCGGACATCAGGGGAAATTACACTCCCCGTCTTAGCCGGCGACGTGACTCTGGAGACGACATTCCACATCATGGACAAAGCCACCGCGTACAACGCCATAGTGGGACGACCAAGGATACATCCCATGAGAGTTATCCCCTCCAGCCTATACCAAGTAATTAAATTACCAACACTATAGGGAATATTAAGCATACGCGGAGAACATCGCACGTCCCGAGAATGCTACCACATTGCCTTAGACAGCACGGCAACCCAACAGAAAAAAGACAAGGAAAAAAAGGCATGGCAATCAATAGGGTCGAGGTCGACGTAGGGAGAGACCAGGGATATCATCATGGATCCTGAAATGGTCGAGGCTGGAGATTTAACCATATAAGACCTCAATCCCATTCAATTGGACCTCAACGACCGTAGCAAAAAGGCCTACATCGGCTGCAAACTCTAGGAACCGGGTAAATTCAGTCAATTCTTAATAACTAACGTAGATTTGTTTTCCTTCAGCCATGCAGATATGCTGAGTATCCTAAAGAAAATCTCCACACATAAATTAAACATCGACATGTTCCACCCCCCACCCTCACACCACCCATTAAGACAGGTCAGGCATAAATGCAACCTCGTCATTAACGATGTAGTCTGTGAGGAGGTGGAGAAACTATTAGAGAATGGCTCCATCAGGGATTCTAAGTACCCTAAGTGGATCGCCAACATAGTGATGGTCAACAAGAAAAATGGGAAATGGCAGATGTGCGTGGATTTCACAGACTTGAACAAAGCATGTCTAAAAGATTCGTTCCCATTATCCCACATCGACCAACTCATCGATGCAACAACCGGGCATGAGCTATTGAGTTTCTTGGATGTGCACTCAGGATATAACCAAATACTTATAGATGAAGAAGACCAGGAGAAGACCACGTTCATCACCCACCAAGGAACGTATTGTTATAGGGTCATGACGTTTGGGCTGAAGAACGCGGGGGCTACATATTAAAGATTGGTCACAAAGATGTTCAAAGACCAGCTCTGCAAGGCCATGGAAGTATATATAGATGACATGTCGGTCAAGTCCGTAAAGGCAGAGGACCATATCGATCATTTGAAGGAAGCTTTCGACATACTAAGATAGTACGGAATGAAACTAAACCCGGAGAAATGCGCGTTTGGTGTAGCCTCAGAAAATGTCTTGGGTTTTATGGTGTCGCAACGGGGGATCGAGGCCAACCCATACAAAATCAAAGTTATCGAAGGGATACCGGAGCTCTTGACAACCAAGAAGCAAGTCCAAAGGTTGACTGGTCGAATTGCCGCCCTATCGAGATTCATCTCACGGTTGTCTGATAGATGTCACAAATTTTTGGCATACTCAAAAAGTACAACGGTCTCGAATGGACTCTCGAGTGTGTCCAGGATCTGCGAGAACTGAAGGCATACCTATCATCACCACTTTTGCTTTCAAATCCTGAACCTGGGGAGTAGCACCTCGTCGATCTAGCCATCTCCGAAGTAGAGGTAAGTGCAGTCCTGATCCGTGAAAATAAAGGTATGAAATCTACCATCTATTACATTAGCAAAACATTTGTCAATGCCGAGACGAGGTACCCGCACCTCGAAAAATTGGTTGTGGCATTGGTCGTAGCTTCACGAAAGCTTAGACCCTATTTCCAGTGCCACCCCATCTCGGTCGTTACAACCTTTCCCCTGAGGAGCATTTTTCATAAGCCCGAGCTATCGGGGAGGCTGGCCAAGTGGGCCATCGAGCTAAGTGAGCATGATATCACATACCAACCGCTAACGGCGATAAAGTCGCAGGTGCTCACCAACTTCAGTGCAAAAATAATATATGAAGTCTAAAAGGAAGCCGTATAAGTTTCCCTCCAAACACAAGACCTCTGGGTCCTATACATCGATGGCGCATCCAACGCATCAAGGTCCGGACTGGGACTCGTACTCGAGGTTCCTACATGCGAAGTAATTCCCCAGTCCATAAGGTGTACATATATGACTAACAACGAGGTCGAGTATGAGGCCGTAATTGCAAAGTTGAGGCTAGCACTCAAATATGGGGCGAAGTGGTTGAAACTCCACTGTAATTCCCATCTCGTAGTCAACCAAGTCACAGGGATTTTCCAAATTAAGGAACAAAGGTTGCAAAATTATCATACCAAAATCTGCAAGCTACTGCCTGAGTTCAGCGAATGCCAGCTCGACCAGATCCCACGTGCGCAGAATGCCAAAGCGGACGACCTCACCAAATTAGCCGCAGCTACCAATAGCATCACGACTGGGATAAAAGTGTAGTCCACCTCCTCAACTCGTCACTAGACCAAATCAAGGTAAGAACTATAAGCTTAACTTGGGAATGGTGCAATCGTATTATCGCCTATTTGCAGGACGGCACACTCCCAGATGACAAGAAAGAAGACAAGAAACTAAGAATGCAAGCGGCCAGATACAGTCTCCTTCATAGCAACCTATACAAGAGGACTTACGGCGGCCCTCTAGCAAAATGTTTGGGCCCAAACTAGACCCAGCGCGTCCTCGAAGATGTCCATGAAGGCCATTGCGGTGCTCACTCCGGCAATCAAGCACTAGTTAGATGCCTCATACGGGCGGGATACTATTGGCCCACCATGAAAAAGGATGCCTCAGACTTCATGAGGAAATGCAAACAGTGCCAAAAGTACGCCTCAATGGTGAACACCTTCACTCAGTCACCTCCCCGTGGTCGTTCATCAAATGGGGAATAGACATCATGGGCCCCCTCCCAGAAGGAGAGACGCCTTACTTTTTGGTCTATGGGACCGAGGCAATAATACCGGTCAAAGTCGAAGAATCCAGTCTAAGGTACTCCCACGAAAGCGGTATGAATAACGATGAGAGCAGAAGGAAGGAACTCAATGAAATCGACGAACGAAGAGATATGGTGTACATAAGAATGGTCGCCCAAAAACAACAAGTAGAATGCTATCACAATAAGAAAGCAAAGGTTCGGTCGCTAAAAGTTGGGGACTACGTGCTGAAAGCCAAAACTCATGCAAGCAAAGATCCTCGAGAAGGCAAGCTGGGAACAAACTGGGATGGTCCGTAAAAAATCACACCCAAAGCAAACAAGGGTTCATTCCAACTAGAAACAATGGAAGGAAAGCAGCTACCAAACTATTGGAACTTCAGCCACCTCAAATACTTCAACTTCTAAGAAAAAAAGTGTCCCCCAAATCGTACTCTTTTTCCCTCACTTGATTTTTGTCCCATTTGGGTTTTCTCAAGGAGGTTTTTAATGAGACGGCGAAGGGAACATTTTGAGTCAAAGTACACGATGGAGGGACTATTGTTACTCTTTCATTGCTCTACTCCTCAATACTCTTCAAGTCAAACAACAAAGGGACTAGGTAGACTGGGACTGGGACTGGAATGCCATCCAACACCCAAAATCTGTAACCTTCTCCAAGTATGTAACCAAAGCAACAATGTCGAAGTAATAAGAAACTTACGTTTATCAAGACACCTTTTTGTTGTTAAGGTGGTGTTTGACCCCGCTCGAACAACACCTATCAGCCCTCGGTCACGATTTAACGAAAAGGTTATGTTCGACCTCGCTTGAACAAACACCCATCGGCCCTCGACAACAATTTAATACTAGGTTATGTTCGACCATGCTTGAATAATACCAGTCGGCCATCGATCACGATTTAATACTAGGTTATGTTGGACCTCCTCGGCGGAAGTTCCGCCTTCTTCCCCCTAATCGGGAAAAACAACGTCTAAAGAAATGGAATGATTTTCCATATGAATATCTAACGATTGCGAAGACATTGTTGCAGAGAAAAGATGGTGAAGCAAAAGAGAATGAATGTCGAAAACAACAAAGAGTTGAAAGGATTTTGTGAAGAAGATGAAGGAGAAGCTATTGCTTAAGAAAAAGAAGGAGTTTGGAAAAAGTTTCAAAATCAGCAAACTTTTGCCTATTTATAAGTTTTAAGAGGCACCAGAATCGAAACGACAGGCCATGATTAGCACGAAAATCGAAACGGCACAGCCAATCAAGGGTCACACTTGAATCGATGCAACGCGTCGGGAAATGCCGTCATTATGACGCATGATCTCATGACATCACTTTTCTCTTGGACCAAATGGCTCCAACGGACTTCCCGAGAAATTCAAAGAATTTAAAATGTTCGGGCCTAAGAAGGCCATGTTTGCCCTATCTCCACGACCACGACCTACATAGCCAACTCGATAGAATTGTATCACAAACGGCATTGTCCATTCATCGACCTCGTTCCCGGGGATGACCTCAATAAGCGGAGGGACTAACTGTATGGGTCAAAATCCATCTCTAGAATACTTATGTCAGGATGGCATTAGCGAAAAACTCCCAGGCCGCCACGTGTTGAAGTGACTTAAAGAACAGAAAAGGTCGTGGTCGAAGAGTTAGCAAGGATTAAAGTCGAGGGGTCGTCAAAGATCGAGGCCGAGGTCAAATACCCTTGACGGAGTCATAATGGCTAGTTTCTAGATAGGACATTAAAGAGAATATACAAGTGGATATTCTCTGCACTTGTACTGTTTAGGTTTTTAGGAACATGTTCCCTATAAATAGAAAGAGACACAATGATAGGGTACGTGTGATATTCATTTGTAAAATATACTTTGACTTTAAAGAGAGAATCTAATCTTATTTCAAGCCTACAAAAATAACATTTTCACTAAGATTCTTGTCCACACTTTACCACTGGATCCGAGAATAACTCAGATATTCATAGACATATCCATCATTTATCATTGTCAGAAAGAACATCCATTGATTTCATCCTTTCTCGGGTGACACGCGTTCGTTTTATTTGAATAAATGTCATTTATTATTGTTCATCACTATTTAATGCCATATTGCTTCTGTTTGGATTCTTAAATATTAACTATTGTACACTTTCATAGCTTTTGGGACAGATCCACATGTTATTTATCACAGTTCCGAGAATTTCGTCTTTAGTATATTATTATTAACTAAGATTAACCCTCATTTGTATAAATTAAATTAGTTGAACCAAGATCTGTATTTTTGGACAAACAATTTGGCACCGTCTGTGGAGATTTCTTAGTTAAATTTTTAGTTTCTTCTAGATCTATAGCTAACGTAAGTCACTAACCTCACAAACCCCGAGATCTTCTTTCTTAGTACGTACAAAAACCTCCATGGCAGGTAACCAAGGAGAAAGGACAAAAATAACAAGTGATTTACCTAGAAACCTCATGAACGTTATCAACAAGAGCTACAAAATAGTAGTCAAGGACGTGACACCCAAAGCTTCCCCTAGGCGCGAGAGGTCGCCTATCCCCTACTACAGCATAACAAAACCAGTGGAAAAGGGGCCTTTACGTCCGCAGAAGAAGGAACGCCCCCAGCTGTGAAAAAACTCCTCGAAGTATTGCTGACCGACATGCTAGTGAGCGTCCTCAACAAGCCCGCTCCAGGCATGACTACAGAAACTGAAAGAGCTTGCATGAAACAATAAATAGACGAGCAGTGTAACCGACAAAACCCTCCGACAACAGATATATCTCACAATATTACTAACAGTACAGGTGACAGCGCCCTCGCTGCCGTTCTAAAGAGGATAAAAAAATAGAGAATGAAAACAAAGCACTCCGAAACCAGATGAAAGAACACCAAGAATGAGTCGACAAGATACCCGGCGCTCCTAAGCTGTTGCTAAAAATGGACGTCGGCAGGTTCGTAAAGTAACCGTACAGTGATGACGCAGCCCCACATACCAAACCAAAGACCTTCAAAATGCCGCCCTACCTCAGGATATATGACGGAACGACCGATCTCGAGGATCACGTGACCCACTACGTCATCGCCGTTAAAGGCAACGACCTCGCCAAAGAACAAGTGTCCTCTATTTTGCAAAAAAAGTTTGGCGAAACCCTTATTCACAACTATCAGCCCGCTCTATAGAAACTTTCGAGGAAATGGCTGATAAGTTCATAAGTGCCCATGCTAGAGCCAAGAAGGAAGAAGCAAGAGTAAATGACATATTTGACATCAAGCAGTCCTTGAGAGAGGGAATCAGAGACTGCCTCGCCCAATTCAACAGAGTAATAATGACTCTGCCGAATGTGTCCGAAGGGATGGCGGCCACCGATTTACAGAATGGGTTCAGTAGAGATGGTTCAAGAGTGACTAGAAACCTGTTGAGCCGATTGATGAAATATCCTCCAACCACATGGGATGGAATCCATAATGCTTACTGTGCCGAGGTCCGAGCAAACGAAGACGACCTCAGCGGAACAACTCACCGGCTAGTCTCGGTACAAACCGAATCCAGTAAAGAACGAAAAGACAACATCAAGAGGGATCAGCCAGTTTCGCGACCCAACAGGGAAGGGCACACGCACTACATCAGGGCGGCCGTCGCACCTTCTCCTCGTTATGAAGAAGGCACATCCAGGCCAAGAACAGGGACTCACCGAAATGAGAGAGGTATTCCCTTTTAATTATCTGCTCATAATTTTTGTGTGTCACCTACAGAAATAGTCTATGCTCTTGAGAAACTCGGAACAAAAGTGAAGTGGCCGCTGAAGATGAGATTAGATCCGAACACCAGAAAACTCGATGTGCACTGTGAGTTCCACTAGGAACGTGGGCACAAAACAGAAGATTACAACGCCCTCAGACTAGAAGTCATAAACATGCTGCGGCAGGGACACCTCAAAGAGTTGTTAAGCGACAAGGGGAGAAACAACTTCGCCAGAGGACGTGAACATCAAGGCTCGCCAAAGCTGCCATCACAATATCATACTATCAACATGATCATCGGCATCAGCGATGACGCCTCTATCAACGGCGTGAAGTTCACTACCACTCACAAGCTCAAGCGGTCTATAACCAGCGAATGGTACGACGGACTCAAAGAAAGTATCATCTTCGATGAGTCGGATGCCGACGGTTTAACTTTCCCTCATAATGATGCCCTCATTATTACTTTGCACATTTTAGATACCGATGTCAAACGTATCATGGTTGACGATGGAAGTGGAGATTGCATTATCCATCCCCGAGTTCTCACCCAAATGAGACTCGAGGATAAGATAGTGTCGTGCTACATCACGCTAACCAGTTTTAATAATGCAGTTGAGCGGACATCAGGAGAAATTACACTCCCCGTCTTAGCCGGCGGCGTGACTCTAGAGACAACATTCCACATCATGGACAAAGCCACCGCGTACAACGCCATAGTGGGACGACCATGGATACATCCCATGAGAGTTATCCCCTCCAGCCTATACCAAGTAATTAAATTACCAACACTATAGGGAATATTAAGAATACGCGGAGAACATCGCACGTCCCGAGAATGCTACCACATTGCCTTAGACAGCACGGCAACCCAATAGAAAAAAGACAAGGAAAAAAAGGCATGGCAATCAATAGGGTCGAGGTCGACGCAAGGAGAGACCAGGGACATCATCATGGATCCTGAAATGGTCGAGGCTGGAGATTTAACCATATAAGACCTCAACCCCATTCAATTGGACCTCAACGACCGTAGCAAAAAGGCCTACATCGGCTGCAAACTCTAGGAACCGGGTAAATTCAGTCAATTCTTAATAACTAACATAGATTTGTTTTCCTTCAGCTATGCAGATATGCCGAGTATCCCAAGGAAAATCTCCACACACAAATTAAACATCGACATGTTCCACCCCCCCACCCCCCTACCACCCATTAAGACAGGTCAGGCATAAATGCAACCTCGCCATCAACGATGCAGTCTGCGAGGAGGTGGAGAAACTATTAGAGAATGGCTCCATCAAGGATTCTAAGTACCCTAAGTGGATCGCCAACATAGTGATGGTCAACAAGAAAAATGGGAAATGGCGGATGTGCGTGGATTTCACAGACTTGAACAAAGCATGTCTAAAAGATTCGTTCCCATTATCCCACATCGACCAACTCATCGATGCAACAACCGGGCATGAGCTATTGAGTTTCTTGGACGTGCACTCAGGATATAACCAAATACTTATAGAGGAAGAAGACCAGGAGAAGACCACGTTCATCACCCACCAAGGAACGTATTGTTATAGGGTCATGACGTTTGGGCTAAAGAACGCGGGGGCTACATATTAAAGATTGGTCACAAAGATGTTCAAAGACCTCGGCAAGGCCATGGAAGTATATATAGATGACATGTCGGTCAAGTCCGTAAAGGTAGAGGACCATATCGATCATTTGAAGGAAGTTTTTGACATACTAAGATAGTACGGAATGAAACTAAACCCGAAGAAATACCCGTTTAGTGTAGCCTCAGAAAATGTATTGGGTTTTATGGTGCCGCAATGGGGGATCGAGGCTAACCCATACAAAATCAAAGTAATCGAAGGAATACCGGAGCTCTTGACTACCGAGAAGCAAGTCTAAAGTTTGACTGGTCGAATTGCCACCTTATCGAGATTCATCTCGCGGTTGTCTGATATATGTCACAAATTTTTTGGCGTACTCAAAAAGGACAACGGTCTCGAATGGACTCTCGAGTGTGTCCAGGATCTGCGAGAACTGAAGGCATACCTATCATCACCACTTCTGCTTTCAAAGCCTGAACCTGGGGAGTAGCACCTCGTCGATCTAGCCATCTCCGAAGTAGAGGTAAGTGCAGTCCTGATCCGTGAAAACAAAGGTATGAAATCTACCATCTATTACATTAGCAAAACATTTGTCAAAGCCGAGACGAGATACCCGCACCTCAAAAAATTGGTTGTGGCATTGGTCGTAGCTTCATGAAAGCTTAGACCCTATTTCCAGTGCCACCCCATCTCGGTCGTTACAACCTTTCCCCTGAGGAGCATTTTTCATAAGCCTGAGCCATCGGGGAGGCTGGCCAAGTGGGCCATCGAGCTAAGTGATCATGATATCACATACCAACCGCTAACGGCGATAAAGTCACAGGTGCTCACCGACTTCAGTGCAAAAATAATATATGAAGTCTAAAAGGAAGCCGTAAAAGTTTTCCTCCAAACACAAGACCTCTAGGTCCTATACATCGATGGCGCATCCAATGCATCAAGGTCCGGACTGGGACTCGTACTCGAGGTTCCTACAGGCGAAGTAATTCCCCAGTCCATAAGGTGCACATATATGACTAACAACGAGGTCGAGTATGAGGCCGTAATTGCAAAGTTGAGGCTAGCACTCAAATATGGGGCGAAGCGGTTGAAACTCCACTGTAATTCCCATCTCATAGTCAACCAAGTCACAGGGATTTTCCAAATCAAGGAACAAAGGTTGCAAAATTATCATACCGAAATCTGCAAGCTACTGCCTGAGTTCGGCGAATGCCAGCTCGACCAGATCCCACATGCACAGAATGCCAAAGCGGACGACCTCACCAAATTAGCTGCAGCTACCAATAGCATCACGACTGGGATAAAAGTGTAGTCCACCTCCTCAACTCGTCACTAGACCAAATCGAGGTAAGAACCATAAGCTTAACTTGGGAATGGTGCAATCGTATTATTGCCTATTTGCAGGACGGCACACTCCCAGATGACAAGAAAGAAGACAAGAAACTAAGAATGCAAGCGGCCAGATACAGTCTCCTTCATAGCAACTTATACAAGAGGACTTACGGCGGCCTCTAGCAAAATATTTGGGCCCAAACTAGACCCAGCGCGTCCTCGAAGATGTCCATGAAGGCCATTGTGGTGCTCACTCCAGTAATCAAGCATTAGTCAGATGCCTCATATGGGCGGGATACTATTGGTCCACCATGAAAAAGGACGCCTCAGACTTCATGAGGAAATGCAAACAGTGCCAAAAGTATGCCTTAATGGTGAACACCTTCACTCAGTCACCTCCCCGTGGTCGTTCATCAAATGGGGAATGGACATCATGGGCCCTCTCCCAGAAGGAGAGACGCCTTACTTTTTTGTCTATGGGACCGAGGCAATAATACCGGTCAAAGTCGAAGAATCCAGTCTAAGGTACTCCCACGAAAGCGGTATGAATAACGATAAGAGCAGAAGGAAGGAACTCGATGAAATCGACGAACGAAGAGATATAGTATACATAAGAATGGTCGCCCAAAAACAACAAGTAGAACGCTATTACAACAAGAAAGCAAAGGTCCAGTCGCTTAAAGTTGGGGACTACGTGCTGAAAGCCAAAACTCATGCGAGTAAAGATCCCCGAGAAGGCAAGCTGGGAACAAACTGGGATGGTCCGTACAAAATCACACCCAAAGCAAACAAGGGTTCATTCCAACTAGAGACAATGGAAGGAAAGCAGCTACCAAACAATTGGAACTTCAGCCACCTCAAATACTTCAACTTCTAAGAAAAAAAGTGTCCCCCAAATCGTACTCTTTTTCCCTCACTTGATTTTTGTCCCATTTGGGTTTTCTCAAGGAGGTTTTTAATGAGACGGCGAAGGGAACACTTTGAGTCGAAGTACGCGATGGAGGGACTGTTATTACTCTTTCATTGCTCTACTCCTCAATACTCTCCAAGTCAAACAACAAAGGGACTAGGTAGACTGGGACTCGAATGCCAGCCAACACCCAAAATCTGTAACCTTCTCCAAGTATGTAACCAAAGCAACAATGTCGAAGTAATAAGAAACTTACGTTTATCAGGACACCTTTTTGTTGTTAAGGTGGTGTTTGACCCCGCTCGAACAACACCTATCAGCCCTCGGTCGCGATTTAATGAAAAGGTTATGTTCGACCTCGCTTGAACAAACACCCATCGGCCCTTGACCACAATTTAATACTAGGTTATGTTCGACCATGCTTGAATAATACCAGTCGGCCATCGACCACGATTTAATACTAGGTTATGTTGGACCATACTCGAATAACATCCATCGGCCACAACTTAATAAAGGGTAAAATTTGACCCAACTCGAACAACACCCCTCGGCCACAACATGGCAAAAGACCAAAATCAGCCAAGTTCAAACAACACCTATCAGCCTAATAGGCACATCCAACTTATATATAAACAAAAGGAAGACATAGCCCACAAATAACCGTCAACAGGGCTACGATCAACTAGATGACAACGATAATGGAAAGAGCAGAAGTTGTAAAGAAGCAAACGACAAAGAATTAAATCCATGAGCACAAAAACAAATAACATGTATGGAAGAAGGTACAAAAAAAAAACTTAAGTTCCCCCATATATAAGAATCTGCAAAGTTCATTACAAGGGCTCTTAAAGAAGAAGAAGACAAAATACAAAAGATGTCCAAGAAAAAGGCTACTGGCCCTCGCCATCACGGGACTCTGCGACCTCACCATCTCGATCCCCATCGCTATCGCCACCTTCGCCCAGAGGATAAGCAGTATCATACCAGGCATTCTCCTCGAGCTGATCCACACCCTCTTCCCCATCCTCCTCTTTGGCATGAGGCGTAGCGAGGTTGTACCCACTAGCGGCATGATTTTTACGAGCCTTAACACAAGGGCAGCCTCAGAAATGTACCCCACCGCATGCAAATCGCGAAACACATCTAACTGGGCCTCGGCATGGATCCATTCTTCATATAACTCTCGAAGTACATTGGGAAAATCATAAGCATAGGAAGAGGACGGTTGTGCAAGTAAGTGAGCCTTCTCGGCCTCCAAAGCGGTCACTCGATCATGAAGCACGGAGTTATCATTCTCCCGCTCGGCTCGGAGAGTCCTATTCGCCAACTCAAGCATCTTCGTCTTCCTCCGAGCATCCAAACGAGAGGACTCCGTCTTCTCAAGCTTCTTTTGCTTCTCGGCAATCTCATTATTGAGGGCCTCCAGCTAAAGTCGGTACTCTTCTAACTGGCCTCGCAACTCGACCACTTGAGCTTGAAGGTCACTACATTGGGCCTCCATGCCCCTGTTGACCTCAAGCTCCTCTTCCGTACTCCTCAACGTCCCCTCGAGGATGCTACACTTCTTGATGACCTGCACCAACTCATCATCCTTCTCTTTCAACTCGCCCTAAGGGCCTGCATGTCGCCACCTTCGTGAAACCGCCTGCGGAGATCTCGATACTTGCCGCGATACTCAAAGTACTTATATTTCAATTTTACAAAGATTTCTTTACACCTCTTTTCCCTCCGGACACTCTCGATCTCCAAAATCACCGTCTACAATCATAAAAAGAAAAGAGAAGAAAGAAGTCAGAACCAAGGACGCCATGAAAAGTAGAAAAAAAAAGTTGAAGCACAAACACTCACCCTTAGAGCAAGACCAGTAATGCTCCTTGACAAATCACCATCGTCTATTTCTTTAAGGGTCCTACCCTCTGTTTCGGAACAGAGAGGGCCAAGGGCAGGGACTAACTCCTCGGTGTTCACTAACAGGTCATGATCCATTGGGATCATGATTAGGGTTCCAAGCCTCGGGGAAATCTGTGGCGGTGGACACTACATCTTCGATCCTGACATAGAAGTAGTTGAGCCAGAAGTACCGACTAGCTTTTTCATCCATCCTTACTACCAAGCATCTTCCCCCTAGGTGGTGAAGATTCAGTGAGGTCCCTCGGGGGAAGCCGGGGTGGTGTACCCGAACCTTGTCATCACCCACTGGGATCAAGTCTACGTGACCCGGAAAGCCGAGTCTAACCTTGAGCTCGGCTAATCGCTCCGCCATCATCGTAGATTTGAACCGCTTCGTCACCACTTTCGGCGTCTTGTGGAAGTCCAGTTTGGCATCTGGGTATCGGGGTACAATCTCCTCTACATTGGGTAAACTTTACTCCTCTGCGGCAGTTCCGCCTTCTTCCTCTTATCAGGAAAAATAACGTCTAAAGGAACAAAGTGATCTTCCGTATGAATATATGACGATTGCGAAGACATTATTGTAGAGAAAAGATGGTGAAGCAAAAGAGAATGACTGTCGAAAACAACGGAGAGTTGAAAGGATTTTGCGAAGAAGATGAAGGAGAAGCTATTGCTTAAGAAGAAGAAGGAGTTTGGAAAAAGTTTCAAATCAACAAGCCTTCCCCTATTTATAAGGTTTGAGAGGCACCAGAATCGAAACGGCAGGCCATGATTAGCATGGGGATCAAAACGGTAGAGCCAATCAAGGGTCACACTTGAATCGATGCAACGCATCAGGAAACGATGTTATTATGACGCATGATGTCATGACGTCACTTTTCTCTTGGACCAGATGGCTCCAACAGACTTCTTGAGAAATTCAAAATATTCAAAATATGCGGGCCTCAAAAGGCCATGTTTGCCCTATCTCCACGACCACGACCTATATAGTCAACTCGATAGAATTGTATCACAAACGGCATTGTTCATTCATCGACCTCGTCCGCGGGGACGACCTCGATAAGCGGAGGGACTAACTGTATGGTTCAAAATCCATCTCTAAAATACTTAAGTCAGGATGGTATTAGTGAAACACTCCCAGGCCGCCACGTGTTGAAGTGACTTAAAGAACAATAAAGGTCGTGGTTGAAGAGTTAGCAAGGATTAAAGTCGAGGGGTCGTCAAGGATCGAGGCCGAGGTCGAATATCCTTGACGGAGTCATAATAGTTAGTTTCTGGATAGGACATTAAAGAGAATATTCTAGTAGATATTCTTTGCACTTGTACTGTTTGGATTTTTAGGAATATGTTCCCTATAAATAGAAAGAGACACAATGATAGGGGACATGTGATACTCATTTATAAAATATACTTTGACTTTAAAGAGAGAATATGATCCTATTGCAAGCCTACAAAAATAACATTTTCACTAAGATTCTTGTCCACACTTTACCACTGGATCCGAGAATAATTTAGATATTCATAGACTTGTCCATCATCCATCATAGTCAGAAAGAACATCCACTGATTTTATCCTTTCTCGAGTGATTCGTTCGTTCTATCTACATAAATGTTATTTATTGTTGTTTATCATTATTTAATGGCATATTGCTTCTGTTTGGGCTCTTAAATATTAGCTATTGTACACTTTCATAGCTTTTGGGACAGATCCACTTGCTATTTATCACATTGTCGAGAATTTCGTCTTTAGGATATTATTATTAACTAAGATTAACCCTCATTTGTATAAATTTAATTAGTTGAACCAAGATCTATATTTTTTATCAAACACTAATTATTTTAGAACTATTTGTACATAAAATTTAATATATATCTATTTTCTTCTTCGAGTTACTCTAGGCTTATTAGTACTTTCGCAAACAAATTCCAATTAAAGGGAATCGGTGGTAGACTGGTAGGTGAGCTTAAGGTTGACGGGAATTTCTTGAACTTCCTTAGCGGATAGTTGGAATGCTGGCTTACTATACGGCCAAGACATAGCAGAAGTGAACCACTAGCTTTTCTTTGGATTTTCTTTTAGTTAATTTTTTTTTTGGATAGATTTGATAGTATTTCGAATTGAACGACGAATTTGTCTTTGGTTCACTAACTAGTCCAAATGTTATATTGGTCCTTTCAGTGGTGGAGCTTGGTGGAGAAAGGCGGATTGAATGCAAAGAAAACTGTACTCTATAGCCCCTCAAAATTTTAATAGCTCATGTTTTTGTCCATTGATATAAAATGGCCCTCCGGTTTAAACATATTATATCTAATAGTCCGAAATGTCTATTTTGTATATTTTTTATATAGTGACGGTCTATTTTGTATATTTGTTGTATAGTGACAGTCTATTTTGTATATTTTTTTGTATAGTGATAGTCTATTTAGTATATATTTTGTATGGTGACAGTCTATTTTATATTTATTTTGTATAGTGATAGTCTATTGTATATAAATTATATAGTGACGGTCTATTTAGTATATTTTTGTATAGTGACAGTCTATTTTGTATATATTTTGTATAATGACAGCCTATTTAGTATATTTTTTATTTAATGACAATCTATTTTTGTAATAAATTAAACCATTTTGGGCTAAAAATTATTTCTCCAATGAACCTGTGTTTGTGATTGTGGGTCAGATGTATAATTCGATGGCTAGCCGTTATAATTGATTTTGGGCTATAAATGCATATTGCAATTTGTGGCTAGCGGCTGATACTAGTTTCTAGCGGACGGACATAAATGAAGTTTGCTCTTGAATCTACTATATTAAAAGTTAAATAATTAAACAATGAATCTCCTCGATTTAAGAAAAAAAATAATTAAATAATAATCGAGTTAAAAAATTGCTTTAAATCATAGGTTAAAAGTATTTTTTGAATCCCCTTATTAGAATATCTTGTTCAGCCACGGCCACGTCACTGATCTCTTACTCTTGACCTGCGAGACTTCAGGTTGAGGAAGTCCCAAGTCTCAACTTTTGTAACGTAACTACCCCTTTTGGCCTTTTCCTTCTTTCTCCCCCTACGCCACACGTTTATTTACCTACCTAACTCTTTGGAGTGTGCACCTTACTTTCCAATGTATTTATATCACCTTCCCTTCTCCTTACTATAGCAAATCTCTTTAATTTTTTTGTTCTTCTTTGTTTCTCTCACACCCTCACAAGTCACAACTCAAACTTTTCTTTTCAACCATTTTTCTCTGCATAAAAAAGAGAAGATTTACAAACCACAAGAAGAAAAAAAATGTTGAGTGTAGCTAGTGTTGAAGCCCAGAAAGCAGAGTTATCTTCTTCTGTAATTCCTCCTTCTGATCAATCTACTGAAGAGATACACGTGTTTAGATCAAGATTACCAGATATACAAATTTCCAACAATGTTCCTCTTCATGTTTACTTGTTTGAGAGGCTCTCTGAATTTCAAGATAGGACATGTCTTATAGCAGGCAGCAGTGGACAATCCTACACTTTTGCTGAAACTCATCTCATTTGCCAGAAAATAGCTGCTGGCTTAACAAATATAGGAATCAAAAAGGGAGATGTAATCATGACTTTTCTCCAGAACTGCGCGGAATTTGTGTTTACTTTTCTCTCGGCTTCTATGATTGGCGCCGTTATAACTACAGCTAATCCATTTTACACAAAAGCAGAGGCGTTTAAGCAATTAAAAGCGTCGAATGCAAAACTAATCGTTACTCAATCTCAGTACGTGGATAAATTTCGTGATTCTGGAGAGAATGACCCGAAAATTGGCGAAGATTTTTCAGTCATTACAATTGATGACCCCCCTGAAAATTGCTTACATTTCTCTGTACTTTCTGAAGCTAACGAAGAGGAAATGCCAAAGGGAATTGTAATCCAACCAGATGATCCAGTAGCTTTACCATTTTCTTCAGGAACAACAGGGCTACCAAAAGGTGTGATTTTAACTCACAAAAGTTTAATCACAGGAGTAGCTCAATTAGTCGACGGAGATAATCCAAATTTGTACTTAAAACAAGACGACGTGGTGCTATGTGTGCTACCTTTGTTTCACATATTTGCGTTAAATTCAGTGCTTTTAGTCTCGTTAAGAGCAGGAGCTAGTGTTTTACTAATGCAAAAATTCGAAATTGGTGCATTGCTGGAGCTGATACAAAACCACCGCGTGTCAGTTGCAGCAGTAGTTCCGCCCTTGGTTCTTGCGTTGGCGAAAAATCCGATGGTTGATTCGTTCGATTTGAGTTCGATTAGGCTCGTGTTGTCCGGGGCGGCGCCGCTGGGGAAAGAGTTGGAGGAAGCGCTACATCAAAGAGTCCCGCAAGCTATATTTGGTCAGGTAAAATTTTAAGTGCCCTGAATTTTCGTTTAGCCAAGGAAACAAAGAACAAACTTACACTTCTTGATATCTTACTTTTGGCCAACAAACTATAACCAATTTAATTTCATGTCATTTGAATGATTTATTTCCCAATAAATTATAGTGTGTAAATAGGGTAAAATAATTTTTTTATATACATTCATAAAATTTCAAATTCCCTTAACATTAGAGAAATAAAGGTTTACGATTCAGGCGTGGTTCCCTTGTTAGAATTCTTTGCTTCACACTGATTAACAACCAATAATAGAAGTAAAAAAATTGAAATTTTAGATTAGTTAACTTAAAATAAAAAAGAGAAAATGAAAGTCTAAGGAAATCAAGTCAACTGGGCAACGGAATGTAAGATTTTAGCAGAAAGTCATGTTTTTTAGGTAATGCACAAGCTTTTTAACATTTTTTTTTTCTTCTTAAAATAGTATAGTCACAAGTAGCTGTAATAATCAAGATCGCCAAACTTTGTCTGTGTCACGTTTTAAAATAAAAGGTCTAATAAGCCTGAAAATGCAGTTAGAGGTTCAAATTGAGTGCTGGATATTAAAGTGGGCGTTTGGACATAAGAATTGTAAAATTTCAAAAAAAAAGTGAAAAAAATTTCAAGTGAAAATAATATTTGAAAATTAGAGTTGTGTTTGGACATGAATATTATTTTGGGTTGTTTTTGAAGTTTTGTGAGTGATTTGAGTTAATTTTGAAAAACAGTTTTTTGGAATTTTTTAAATTTTCGAAAAATTTTAAAATTATCTTCAAATGAAAATTGAAAATTTTATGGCATTTCGAAAAAATAAAAAAAATTCAGAAAAAAAGTAAATTGTTTTTTGTGTCCAAACGGGCTAAACTTATTGAAAAAGACACTCTCTATATGTGGTATAATTGTTAGTATTTCTTCCAAATTGTCATAATCTAAAGGTAGATCAGACGTAATTAGCATGCGAAATTACGCGTAATCTACATATTGGGTTACAATAACAACTATCTTTTCTCACATAATCAATAACCTGTTGAATTTATGGATTACACGTATCCAGCATGTGAGAGGAATCAACTGGAACGTTTGAATCATTTAATATAACATTATTTCTTTATTTTTGTAATAACTAAGTTAGCATTTATTTCTTGCTATCATATTACAGTCTCGTCATATTTCAGACTATCGAAATGGTTGCATTTTCTGCACGTACCAGACAGAAAATTGAATAGCTCATTAAACATTACTAGGGGAATTGACAAATATGTTAGCGGTAGAGAGAGACCATTTAATATTAGCCGGCAGGTCGGTAGCACTCATAGGCAGTCTTTAATTGTTCTAGATCTTTGCCATACTCACCTTTCATGGAAGAATAGGATATGTTGATCTGGTTTCATATTGGCATATTAAATACTGAGAAAAATTAAATTCATCACCATTTTTATCTAGATTTTTTAAATTATGAATATAATCATTTTTAAACTTGTACGTATTTAATCAGTTCCCAAAAGTTTGTTCTACCTTTTATTTTAGACGTGGGATGAATTTATATTTCCAATATCCTTCCGCAATTAAAAAATGTAGAAGTGTTTTTGTATTGTAAAAATTGAGGCTTAAACTTTTTTTTTTTTTTTTGGTTTGGGGGGGGGGGGGTTGGATATCTATCACATACTATTATTTATTACACTCATGAATATATTAGGTTAAGATAGAAGCCAAGTTGACCAATTTTAGTGGGTCATATATTCGACTTGCGATCATAAAATATAATCAGATCGCAAACTTTTCGGAAATAGGATTAATATACTTGTAAAATATCTGTTAATAGTTTTTATTTTTAAATATAACTATATTTTTATGGGATTGAATACTTTTAGCAATTTAGATTATAGAGAATTTACAAGAAATAAGTAGGAATTCGGTGATGTTATCCACAACTGCGAAACGCGGATAAATTTACTAGTTTTTGTATAATTAGTACTGTAGATCCGAACCATAAAAATTGTATTGCGCTTAATTAGTGAAATTGAACGTAAATTGGCAGGGGTATGGTATGACAGAGGCAGGACCAGTAGTAACAATGTGCCCAGCATTTGCAAAGCAACCATTTTCAACCAAATCTGGCTCATGTGGTTCAGTAGTTCGAAATGCAGACCTCAAGGTGGTCGACCCCGAAACTGGTGGCTCCCTCGGCCGCAACCAACCCGGCGAAATTTGCATCCGTGGTTCCCAAATCATGAAAGGTAATTATAATTTATTATGAATTTAACTTTTATATACTGCAGTAGGAAAAAATTTATTTTTACGCAATCAAATCACTCAAAATGGTAACTAATGCTCGGAAAATCATAACAAATTTTTTTTAGTTATCTATTCAAATAATCTAGACAATCATATTTATATTAAACATTATATATGTCAATTAGGTTATCTGAATGATGATGAGGCCACGGCACGGACCATAGATGTCGATGGATGGCTCCACACTGGTGATATAGGATACGTAGATGACGATGATGAAATATACATCGTCGATAGAGTCAAAGAGCTTATCAAGTTCAAAGGATTCCAGGTACAAATGCTTAATTACTCATCTATCTTCTATGTTTTATGCAGTGGTGTAACCATCCTATGTCAAGGGTGGTCAAGTGCATATCATTCGTCTAAAAATTATACTGCGTATATAAGTTAAATAGTACTTTATATAGTTATATATTATATTTTGAACACCCTTAACGCAGTTGAGCGAGGCAATCCAACGGTTCAGGGTGTTCCAAGTGACCTGCTATTCACGGGTTCAAAGTTCTGCCCATTTTATTTGTCGAAACTAAACGGAGTTCAAAATAGCAGGTTGTTTAGCTAAATGTTGCGTAGTTTGATCTAAAACGTACACCATTTATCAACAAAAACAATTATTGGTTTGTTTAAAGTTTGAACACCTTTGACGGAATTTCTTGCTACGCTACTGATTTTATGGGATGGGTTTTAGCACAATTGAGTTAGAGCTCACTTCTGGAGTGACATCTCAATACCAGAAAAACTAGAATTACTAAGGAGTTCACTAACCAATTTAACTTTAAATGTTGTTAGGTGCCACCAGCTGAGCTTGAGTCCCTTCTAGTAAGCCATCCAGATATTGCAGATGCTGCTGTTGTACCGTAAGTGCAATACAACTCCACACTGATTAATTACACAAATATATGCATGTATTAATTTGAATGTATAAATTAGGTTAATTGTTTAACAATTTGTGCAGGCAAAAAGATGATGCGGCAGGGGAAGTCCCAGTTGCATTTGTGGTCCGCTCCGCCAATGGTTTTGAAATTACTGAAGAAGCTATAAAGGAATTTATTGCCAAACAGGTACAGATTTTCTCACCACTTAGCTCTCAATAATTCTGAAAAAGATTGAGTTTTTTTTTTCTCAATATATGCTCATAAAAATTCTACATAAAATGATATGCAGGTGATATTCTATAAAAGATTGCACAAGGTGTATTTTATTCACGCTATTCCAAAGTCTCCGTCTGGAAAGATACTGAGGAAAGAACTGAGAGCCAAACTAGCTGCGCCCTCCACCCAGTGAAGACGACCTTTTGTGCATGTAATTAAAGGCTTAGGTTCGGTTTGTATCTGTTTGATATTATTTAAATTTTTTGAGACATATCTCAAAAATATTAATATCCAAGTCGTTAATGCCCTGTAGTTGTATGTGGATTCTCATATTCAATGACTGTGATTCTCATATTCAATGTTAGTTTTTTTTCTTCTTTTTGTTTTATAACTTTTGAATTTTTGACAACATTGAATGGTTAAGTTCATTTGGGGTTGTAACTTGTAAGTTTCTTGGCTTTTTGTGTGAAGCTGTCTCATATTCTTTGTAAGGAAAACTTTCCGATTATATAATTGCTAGAACTTTTCTCTCAGTACTACATAGTCTGTGATGAAGGTTATTTGGGGAAATAGAATAAAGAAATAAGGGAAAAGGTACTCTTGTACTATGGTAAATAGTTCAAATCTATCCTCTTATGCTTTTCGTATTACTTTATGGCACCATTGAAGGATTTGTAAAGATCATAAAATGGGTATTGTGATTTGTTGAAGTTTGAGCGAAATTGTTAGCTGGCGATATCAGGCTTGAAGTATACCCAAATGGGTCTATCCTGTTCAGCAGATATTGAAGTTCTTTTTTGTTCTGACGATTAAGAATTTTGACAACTTTGTGCACTGTTAAGGTATGTTCTGCTATTTTAACTTTGCCAAACGATCCAATGCAAGTGTTTTCCCGAGCTTATAATTCCGTAAAAATGAGTCTACAATGCTGTTTTTTTTTTTGTGGAGTGTTGATCCATCCATTTTTCCGGCAGAAGCTGAAACCTGAAGGAGCAAATTGAAACAAATTCAAACAATAAAAGATAAAAATAAAATTTGGGATATAATTAAGCAATTATATTCAGCATTTGGGGACTAAAGATGGCATATTTATGTATGAAAAGTGGCAATGGCCTCCTGAATACGGGAAAGAAGTTGAGGTTAGTCGTGGGGTGGGGTGGGGTGTGGAGGTTATTCTTTTAGGGGTGGGGGGTGCGCAAGAATGGAGTTTACTAGGGCCGTTAGGGTTAGGAGCAAATCTGAAGAGTTTATTAACATTAGGGGTGTAGACATGTAATTTTTTATCCTCCACAAAATTTTACACATCTTAGTGCTTATATATTTCTTTTTTGTCTAATTTACTATTTTTATTAGTTTTGACTCTTTTGCTTTATCTTATCTTAAAAATCAAAAAACTACAAAATATATTTTCTTAGTTGATATTTTGTCTAATTAGTTGTACTCTTGAAAAAAAAAATACAAAAAATAGCCTTGACATTTTATTTTTCAAAATATAAGAAGAAAATTTCAAAAAATATATTTACTTAGTTTAGTTTTAAAGTTTTAGGCTTTTAATAAGTATTGAGTAGTATTAAAATTTCTTTAATTTGGCTATTTTGTTTTATTTTTAGTTATTTCCTATTATTTAGACAATTAGTATTTTTGGTTTAACTTTAGGAAAAAAGAAAGGAAAGAAAAATTAAAAACAAACAAAAGCAAAAATAAAAAAAGAAGAAGAAACGAGAATAACAAAGTTGGAAATGAAGTAAGAAAGAATTTTAAGTGGTCCCCTTTCCCTTAATTTTTGCTCTATATCACGTGCCCTTTACCTCATTCTAGCTTATTCAAATATTCTTTTTCTTTAGAACGAATTGCTTTGTGACATCTAGCCTTTCTCCATAACCATATTTATTCCCTCTCATCCACATTCACCTGCACACTCCCATTCAGCTACATACACACACGACAGAAAAGAAGAGAGGAGAGGAACGAGAGCACAAAGGTTGAGAGAGAAGAGAGATCCGAAAAGAAAAAAAGAAGAAACAGAGGCTAAAAACGAGTGAATAAGGAGAAAGAAGAAAGTAGTCACTGCCTTCTCTTCTTCTTCACAATTTAATTCTCCTAACTCAAGTTTTAGCCATGAGAAGCAGTTTTCTTTAACCACCAAAAACCAGCTGCTCTCTTCCACCCAAAACGACACCAAAATCTTAGCCAAAACCCAGCTCGAAAATGGCCCCCAAAAGGCCCCGATTCAGCTGAAAAACGGCCTATAAAACGAGTCAAAACCCCCATTTAAAAACAATCCACATTTTCCGAGTCGAGTTCGTCGCGTGGTTATGTTCCGAGTTGAGGTTTTTCGTTGAAGCTCCGAGAAAATTCCTGTTGGTCGAGTTCGGTTGTCGTTCATTTTAGCCGTTGCTGTACGAATAATTGCTTAGAGTTCTTTTCTGTTAAATAAAGTTTGGAAGAGGCAAGCTCAAAGGTCAATTTCTCTCTTTCGTTAACATAATTGTGCCGTGAATGAATATATTTTCTTAAGCTTTTCTGTGTGTTAATGTCATCTTTATTATCATGTGATTGATTTTGATGTAAGTTTATGGAAATCTCTGTTTTGAATTAATTTAGAAAGAATAGAGTTTGACAAAATGGATTGCTAAGATACGAGGGCTTCGGGATTAATTAAGAAAGGTATAGGCTTGGGCTGTAGAAGACTGCTACTGCTTTCATTTTAATTATATTCCTATGGGCCAAATGAAGGTACTAGGCCCAACAATTTTGGTGTCCATTTTTTATAAAAGGGGGGCTAACCCGCCTAATAACTTCAAACACTTTTATGCTAATTGACTCTTTTAGCAATTAGATCCCTTGATTAGATTAACTTGTAACCTGTTAAATAGTTGTAAACATAGATTATAGTAATTCATTTAAATGACGCAAATTTCTAATAACTTAGTATATAAAACTGATTCTCTTATTAATTTCCAATGAATTCAGTCCTACACTTCTCCCACAAAATTCCATAATATATGGACCCGCAATCAATCTTAAATTAGTTTTAGAGCTATAACTCACATCGTAGCCTGCTTTAGGCGTGATTAATAATAAATTATCGTGATTACGGGTACGGTTCTCGTGGCATAGTCATGATATACGTGACTCCCAACACAAGTGCGTGTTTCACGCGACTTGACTACAATTTTAAATAATAATTAAAATAAAATATTGTGAATCACGAGTGCGTTTCACGTGGCGTAATTTGTGATGTGTTCAAAAATAACAAGTGCGTGACACCGCAACTTGTTTAAATAAACTTCATAATTGTTTAAAATAATTAAAAGCGAAAATGCACAATAGGTTTAAAACATGTAATAAATCAAATAATTAGGCCACGTATTAATTGTTAAGTGACCGTGCTAATACCACGGAACTCGGGAGTACCTCACACCTTCTCCCAAGTTAACAGAATTCCTTACCCGGTCTTCTGTGTTCGTGGACCATAAATAGAGTCAATTTCCTCAATTTGAGATTTTAAAATAAACTGGTGACTTGGGACACCATAATAATTATTCCAAGTGGCGACTCTGAATTAAATAAATAATCCTATTTCGAATAACGTCACTTTAATTGAAAAAACTCCTTATCCCCTATCCCTCGGGAAAAAGGAAGTGTGACAGCTCTGGTGACTCTGCTGGGGACATGAACCTAGAATCTCTGGTTCAGGGTTCGGAATTCGAGCTTAGAATAACAGTTATACTTGGCTTTTGCTTATTATCTGATTTTTACGTGTTTGAGCCTAATGTGCTAAATGTCGCTTTTTACCGCTTTGATATTATTTGAAATGTATATAAAAGTGTTGTGAAACCCTTCTCTCTGAGTCTTCTAAATTTTCTGGGAAGCGCACGCTGGCGTGGCTTCTTTTCTATTAGAGTGTCATATCCCTGATTTTAGAACGAGGATCAAATCAGTTACAAAGCCGGATGGCCTTTTGGTTTCTGGTGCGTTTCCTCCCTCGGCTCAAGTTGTCCGCTCGGATAAGCCAAATCTAGAACAACACACCTCAGGATTCAAACTTAGAATAACATAGCCTCATGTCGGATCCCTAGTAGGAACTTTTGTTTGCATCACGTGCATTTGACTTTGGGGATTCAACACATGGGTTGGGTCCGTCTAGGATAGGTGTACCCAATATAAAAGACCATCTTGATGCATTTTACGTGCTACTTGTGCATGTCTGTTTCGGCTTGCATGTTGACCGGCTTCTAGAATAGGGAAAGAAAATCGAGAAAAACCAAGAGTGAGGTAGGAGTGAAAATCACCCGGTTCTGAAAACTTCGGTATTCAAAATATCCGAAAACTTTGCCGAAATTTTGAAAAAAAAGAGAGAAAATTTCAAAATAAGTCATATTTTCCTGTTGCGTCAAAATTTACCAACCTATGCGGGTCTGATTCTATCGAATGTGATACGTAGGCAAACCTAATCGATTCCAGCCCCCAATTTTTAAAAATCCAAAAATATTTTCTTTTAATTCCTCTTTATAAGTCTTTCCTTAAAAAATTTCAAATACGAAAAAAAAAATTAAAAACCTAAAACATTTTCTTCCTTTATAGAAGTCTTTCATTCAAAAAAAAAAATTCAACCAAAATTCAAAAATATATTTTTTTTTCCTTTTTTGGAAGTCTTTCTCCCAAAAATTCAAAAAAAAAAAAAATTCCAAAAATATTTTTTTTCATATGTAGAAGTCCTTCTTTCGGAAAACAAATTTAAAAAAAAAAAAATCAAATTCCAAAAATATTTTCTTTCTTCTTTATAAGTCTTTCTTTCGAAAATTAAAAAAAAAAATCAAAATCCAAAAAGAGTTAGTTTATCTACCTTATTTCTGATTTTTCCGAACTACGCAAGATCTGATTCATGTTCTTACATGATACGTAGGCAACCCATATCAGGTTCGATCGAATGGTTTAAAAAAATAAAAATAAAAAGAGAAAAAAAAAAGGGAAAAGAAAGAGAGTGTTCATTCTAACATGTTTGTTGTTTTGAAATAAAAATCTAGTTAAAGGTGGTCAGTTTATTGGTGTGCAATGGTGAGTCCAGGATCCCTCAGAAATAAAAGCATCTTCTCAACCGAAGGAACAAGAACCACTATTGTTGATCCAACTAAGGTTAAGAAAAGGCAAGTAGACAAGTTGGTGATAAAAATGGAGGCAAATATTGGTTGACTTCTATCAATTTTGAGCAACATGACATGCTCTGCTTGGATGATCTGTGATGATAGGGATACATGAGAATTCGTCCAAGTCCTTTGGCAAATTAGTTACTGTGAAAGTTCCCATGATGTAAGTCCTAAAATCCGATAGCCAATATGGGGAGCGGTTTGATCAAAAGTCAAAATTTGAGTGTTGAATCCAAATCAATCAAAATGGTTAAATGTTGTAGTAATGATAATATGCGAATATGTGGCTAAAATGTTGCTTAGTAACTGGAAAGTCACTCCTCTTTTAGCCATGGTAGCTTATTTTGTCTTCTTTTCTTCTTCTTTTTGTCTTATCGGACCCTGCTATCCTTTATTCAATAAAAAGAAGTCAGTCATTTGTCCATTTTGTGCATAGTTCTTTTCACGCTAGTTTTAGTGACATGACATGCATGCGAAATTTTTGGCCACATCCTAGAAAACTGATTTAGTCTTGAATTGGATAAGTGAGAAAGAGACAATTTTGAAGATGAATGAAATATTTGGAAAATAAGCATGAGCCAAGTTTACATGGAACCAAAGCAATCATACTCATAGAAGTTAAGGATCTCTACCTTTTGAATCATTGAGAAGATCGAGTTTAAGGATGATCAGATGGATTGAAGTCTATTTAACACTAAGAGATAGATAATGTTTTTCAAAAGAAGGTGTATTCCAGACAACTTGAAATAGATCAGTTTAGTGGCAAAATGCATCTTCTATATCAAGATAAAATCCAAGAAAAGTCACCCAAATTGACAAGGGTCATTCATTGCGAGGAAAGTATTGCTCATACAGCTTTACTGTAACACCCCAGAAAATTTTGAAGTACTTTAGCGCTAGTAAGAAAGTTGATGTCCGCTCATTATATTATTTTGTGTGCAGACAAGGACTATTAATATAATGGATATCAATTGGATATGATAATAAGTGTACAAGGCATATTATAAGTAATATGGGGTCTAAGGAGAGCCCTAAGTCCAAGTCAAGTTGAGAATTTCATGATAGACTAAGGTTCCAAATAAGTACGCACAAGACCAAACTTTGGACGAGCATATATACATATATATATAAGGATTTATGTGGTGGTTTACCTATCCAATTAAAGGTCTTCGAGTCTAGTTTCTAACGTTTCAAACCGTTCCTCACTTAGACATTCCTACAAGAAGTTATGACCAAATTATCAAAGGCTGGCGGAGGAGCTTGCGGATGCGAAGCATCTGAGGCCGCGTCCGAAAGAGAGGCTGGCAGTGAAGTACTGCCATAGCATCCAGGTCCACATCCGAGCTTCAAAGAGGAGTGAAGTGGGGATGCGAAGTATCCAGGGCCGCATCCGAAACCCAAAAATCTGGGCCTATAAATACAAGGTCGGGTAAAGAGGGTATTTTGGGTATTTGGGGGTTAGGGTTCTTGAAGTGAAGGGGCGAGTTTGAGCTCAAATCAAGTCCAATCGACCAAGGTAAGTTGTTAATGATATTTTGGGTTGACTATTACTCAATATACATGAGTTCTAACATAATTCTTACATCCAAATACAAGATTTCATCATCAAATCCTCAAGAACACAAAAATCACCAAAGTTGTGATTTTTCAAGACTGAGCTACTAGAGGTAATTTCAATGCTTCAAACTCGTTTATTATGAGTAGTTAGAAGTATTTGAAGCATTTGTTACAAGTTTTAATGGATGAAAGATTGGATTATAAAACTCTAGTTCATGGCATGAATAGTACTTTTGAGAAAATAAGAGAGAAGGTGAATGGTAATCTTGGCGATGAAATTTATGAATACAATGAATCTATGGGATTTGTTACTAATATTGGTCTCATTGGATGTTGTTATTGTAGATTGAAGTTGATTAGTGTAGTGCATCGTTGTAGTATCATTAAGGGAAGAATTTGAGGTATGTTGGCTAAATTTTCTCTCTAGGAATTGAATTCCATAATGTTTCCGTAAAATCAAGTATGAGTGGCTCAAGATTCCTAACTCCTATATTCCGGGTTATTCCCTATAAATTTGGTTATCCCGAATGAGCCTTATGTCGAAATATAGATGTTCAAAGTATGAAATGTGATGATTGATATAAGTGAAAGTTATACTTGTGGCCAATAGAGCCAATGAAATGAAATGATGTGAGAAAGGTTATAAAATGAGCCTTGATTCAACTATTCCGAATTGACTTCGAAAATAGAATTTCCTAAAAGCCTATAAATTCAAGTCATGCTCATATGTGGCTGTTTTAACATACGTTATGATTTGTGAGTATCTTTAATGTGTTTTGCGTTCTTATATATTCGTGAGTGAAAATTGTGTATTGCCCTTTTGTGGGGGGGGGGGAACGTGTCAAGAATAGATGGTGTGTTATTTGCTGATGATTTAAACTGGCGCATCAATTGCCAATCATTTTACTCCACTTCTCGGAAAGGAATCTATGGTGCTTAAATTGGTCATTTCTAAATTCTAATGAACTTAAAGTTGTGATTTCCGGAATATTATATGTATGTTGATATTTATGATGATGATACATGAGAGGGAAGAAATAAAAATGTGGAATAACAAATATGGCCACCGTGCCTTGAATAAAAAATCTTGTGAATGGCCAAAAGAGCCAAGGAAATATTGTTGTTATTATTGGTTGAAAATACTAGTGGAGATTTATATAATGTGGAAGATGATGAGGTAAATACATTTGTACCTATGTTATTTTTGTGAATTTTTCCCCTTATTTGGGATGAGATTGATGTGATAAAATTATTCTTCTTAATTGGGATAAGATTGATTGATATAAAAGGGTTGATGTATCGAATAAGACAGCCTAGCCGATCAGGTCGTGATCGGGCACCATGTCGCACACATGGTGGTGATTGTGCTGGAAATTATAATTGAAATTAAGATTTTAGTTGATGTCTTCAAATAAGACAACCTAGCCGATCGGGTCGTAATCAGACTCCGTGGTAAAATTACGGTGGTATTGGTATTGATAGTAATTGTGGTTGATTCTTTAATGAGATAGCCTAGCTGATCGGGTCGTGATCGGACTCCGTATTAAAGACGGTGGTATTGATATTGAGAGTAATTATGGTTGATGTCTCTAATGAGATAGCCTAGCAGTTCGGGTCGTGATCGGACTCCGTACTGAGAATACGGTGGTACTGGTATTGTGAATAATGGTATATCGATACTAAAGAAATCTCCCAATGTGAGATATGAAAATTAATTTGAACATTGTCTTGATCCTAAATTGAGGTTTGATGTTGATTAAGGTTTTCATTGATATTATGATAATCTTGTTTGTATTATTTGTCATTCTATTGAGAGGGTGTTTAGTTATACATACTAGTACTATTCGACAGTACTAACGTCCCTTTTTGCCGGGGGCGCTGCATCTTTCAATGGATGCAAGTGGTTCCACAGCAGGAGATATTAATCAGTAATAGCAATGCACCTTCTTCCCATTTGACTTGGTGAGCCCCACTTCATCCCGGGGTCATGTATCTTTTATACCTTGTGTATTCCGTTTGAGGTATAGCCCGGGGCCTTGTTGCCAGCATTATCATTGTACTCTTCTTTATCCATAGAGGCTCCGTAGACATAGTGTGGGTTGTGTATTGGTGCTAGGAAAGACAAAATATGTTATGTTGTGGTTGTATTACTTGTCCATTTGAGACATTAAAAATGATGAAGCTATTGGAAATGAATTGGTATTGTAGACGTGAACACAATTTTGTCTAATTAATGAAAATATGTATTATCTCCATTCGTGGATGAGTTTGGGTAGAATGAAATCTAACAGGCTTGCTCGATCGGGTTCACCTGGTTGAGAGCCGGTCACGCTCCTCGATTTTGGGGCATGACATTTACACTGAAAAAGACCCAGAAAGTAACATGTCCATCAATGTCGTGATTGTGAAAGGCTAACGTGATTGGCATTCTCGGGGCTAGGAGGCCCTTTTATTTTTGCTACCCAAACACTTTATACCTCTTGTTACCTTTTTTGAGCATGTGTTATTTTCTTTGACCACCCTCTTTTGGAATCAAGTTTAGAGTCAAAAGTCAAAAAAAAAAAAATGAGAAAAAATTCATACCCCAAGAGTAGAAACTGTGGCAACTCTTAGAAAGTTCAAGTGAAAAACAAAAAGAAAAAAAAAAAGATCAATCAAAGGTCCATGCCCCCAAGAAAATAAAGGTTAGGGCAACTTGTTTTGAAAAGAAAAGAAAATAAAGAGAAAAAAAGAAAAACAAAGAAAAATAAAGAAAGATGAAAAACAATAGTTAGGTCAGATGTTTGAATTACGTTTGACCTGATTCCTTAAAAAAAGGATACGTAGGCAGCCTTACACGGTTCGGTCCAACTAAATAAGAATTCAGAAGAAAAAGAAAAAGAAAAAAAAAACCAAAAATCCCCAGTATGTGAAACTGGGGCAAAGATTTTGTTTCACTTTTGAAAGAGTCGATTCCAAGAGTTGTAAGTCTACAACCCCTTATTTTGAGTCTACTTTAAGCCTTCATGCCGTCCTTTCTTTCCAACCCTATCCAAAACCTTCCAAATAAAGACCTCCCGATATGCCTTCAAGAATGCCAAGAATGCAATGAGTAATGGGTGTCACGCGACATAGAACACTGTCAAGTTGCTCATACAAGAAAGCAAAAGAAAAAGAAAAAAATTGAGAGTCTTACTAGTGAACACCCTCATGGGCACTGTAAGGCGGCGGTAAGTAGAGATAAATAAATGAGAGAGACTTGTTGATGAAAACCTCTCGGAGCACCACTAGTCAAAAGTGAGTCGTGAAACTGATGCAAAGAATTAACACAAACAAGCCTGACTTCAAAGCCCGAAGGAATAGCGAAAGAAATGATTAGATCAGTTTGATAGATCAGGTCGATGAGTCCAAAATGCATGTCATGATTATTAAGGCTAGTTACCGGAAAAAAAAAAAGAAAAAAAAAAGAAACTCTTCTTTCTGTTCTTCCCGATAGGGGCATTTCTTGTTAATATTGTTTCTTTGCATCATTGTGTCCTTCACTTTGAATCAGTCCTTGTCAAAACAAGCAAGGAAAGATTTCAAAATCTGCTACCAGCTTTTGAGTTATACAAAGTAAATTTGGCAAGCACACTCTGTTGTTACAGTCAACATACCTTGAGGATTCATACAAAGGGTTCCCACCAAAAGACTCTTGTGAGCCTACTTGGCTAAAGCAAGCAAAGATAACCTCAAGGTTAATCAGGGATTCGATGTAGTACTGAACAATGACTATGAAAAGACACTTACCAGTTGTGATTCTCTCTGACAGACAAATTGCTCTAAAAGCAAAAGTCATTCAAGATATCAGAAAAGGTTATCCAAGAAAAGAAATCTCATTTTTGAGATAAGGCTGATTGAGCCACAAAACACAAATGGCACTGAGACCGAAACACTCAGAGTTGATACATAAAGTAAAGGCCTCTTGTAAGCAACAACATAGTCTCCTAGTAGTACAACCAACTACCAATGTAGTCGGTCTTCCAAAGGCTGGATGATCCCACTGCCAAGCTGCCAAAGACATCAAGGCCACAAACCGACCACCACTTTTAAAACTGACAATATTTTCTTTGTTTGAAACAAGAACAAAGAAGTGTAAGAAAAGTGGTTAGTCAATAACAAGCAAGGTCTTCCAAGCTGAAATCAAAGTTGTCATGGCAAGTGTAGGAGCAATCGTCCTCGAGGTGTCATGCCCAAATTTTGTCAGCACAAAGGCTGTTTGAGAAGGTTTTTACCTCCTAGGCATTTTCCCTGTTTGAGAAGAACCGTACATCCTAGGCACTCTCCCTAGTCGGAAGAGTATTCAGTTTTACTTGAGTTCAGGGGTCCCGCCTGTAGAATAGGGTCAATTTCAGTTTTCTTAAGTTGTTCATCTCATGTTCAGCGATCCCGCCTGGAGAATAGAGTCAGTTTTTATTCTAATCAAGCTCAGTTTAAAGTTTTCCTCAGACTCAATCTCACATCTAGGAGATGCACTTCCTAGTTTGAGTTATTTAGTTTCTAGGAGATGCACTTCCTAGTTCACGTTTCACCCCTAGGAGACGCACTTCCTAGTCGGGGTATTTCAGGTCATTCTTTTAGGAGACGCATTTCCTAAATTGAGATTTCACTTTTAGGAAACACACTTCCTAGTTCGGGTAGTTTGAGTTCATCCTTAGGAGACGCACTTCCTAGTTTGGATCATTCAAGTTTCACCTCTAGGAGGCGCACTTCCTAGTTTTGGTCGTTTAAGTTCATCCCTAGGAGACGCACTTCCTAGTTTGAGTCATCCAAGTTTCACCCCTAGCAGACGCACTTCCTAGTCTGGGTCTTTCAGGTCATTCTTTTAGGAGACGCACTTCCTAAATTGAGATTTCACTTCTAGGAGACGCACTTCCTAGTTTGGGTAGTTTGAGTTCATCCTTAGGAGACACACTTCTTAGTTCGGATCATTCAAGTTTCACCCCTAGGAGACCACTTCCTAGTCTGGTCTTTCAGGTCATTCTTTTAGGAGACGCACTTCCTAAATTGAGATTTCACTTCTAGGAGACGCACTTCCTAGTTTGGGTAGTTTGAGTTATTCAGTTTCTAGGAGATGCACTTCCTAGTTCAAGTTTCACCCCTAGGAGAGACACTTCCTAGTCTAGGTCTTTCAGGTCATTCTTTTAGGAGACATATTTCTTAAATTGAGATTTCATTTCTAGGAGACGTACTTCCTAGTTTGGGTAGTTTGAGTTCATCCTTAGGAGACGCACTTCCTAGTTTGGGTCGTTTAAGTTCATACTTAGGAAACACACTTCCTAGTTTGGGTCATTCAAGTGTCACCCCTAGGAGACACACTTCCTAGTTTGGGTCATTCAGGTTTTATTTTTAGCAGACACACTTGCTAATCAAAATTTTCTTGATTTTACTCACAGGAGACGCATATCCTAGTCGGGTCTTTAGTTTTAGTCTCATCATTGCATCCTTCATCGATAGCATAGGTGATTTACAGTTTTGCTAAAATCTCACAAATCTTCCTAGAGCAAACTGGGGCAGAAAATTTTGTTTGTTTTGTTTGTTTTAATTGCAGGCACCCACCTGGAGAACGAGGGAAAATATTTCAGAAATCGATTTTAGGTTTAAGTCAGAAGTGCCAGGAGCCCGCCTGAAAAACAGGGTCAACTTTTAGTTTTCAAAGTTCAAGTCAGTAGCAGGTGCCCACCTGGAGAATGAGAGAATTCATTTCAAGTTTCAAGTCATTAGCAGGCGCCCACCTGGAGAATGAGAGAATTCATTTCAAATTCAAGGCAGTAGCAGGCGCCCACCTGGAGAATGAGGGAATTCATTTCAAGTTTCGAGTTAGTAACAGGTGCCCACCTGGAGAATGAGGGAATTCATTTCAAGTTTCGAGTTAGTAACAGGTGCCCACCTGGAGAATGAGGGAATTCATTTCAAGTTCAAGTCATTAGCAGGCGCCCACCTGGAGAATGAGGGAATTCATTTCAAGTTCAAGTCGTTAGCAGGCGCCCAGCTGAAGAATGAGGGAATTTATTTCAAGTTCAAGTCAGTGGCAGACCCCCACCTGGAGAACGAGGGTATTCATTTCAGAGTTATTCTAATTTTTAAGTCAGTAGTAGGCGCCCACCTGGAGAACGAGAGAATTCTTTTCAGAGTTATTTCAAATTTCAAGTCAGTGGCAGGCACCCACCTGGAAAACGAGGGAATTCTTTTCAGAGTTATTTTAAGTTTCAAATCAGTAGCAGCCCCCCACCTGGAAAATGAGGAAAGTCATTTCAAAATTCATTTCAAGTTTCCATTCAGTAGCAGGCGCCCACCTGGAGAATGAGGGAATTCATTTTAAAATTTATTCTAAGTTTCAAGTTAGTAGCAAGCATCCACCTGGAGAACGAAATTATTCGTTTCAGAGTTATTTCAAATCTCAAGTCAGTAGCAGGCGCCCACATGGAGAACGAGAGAATTTATTTCAAAATTCATTTCAAGTTTCCAGTTAGTAGAAGGCGCCCACCTGGAGAACGAGTGAATTCATTCCAAGTTTAAAGTCAATACCAGGAGCTCGCCTGAAGAACAGAGTCAACTGTCATTTTCCAGTTCAATTCAGAAGTACCAGAAGCTCACTTGAAGAACATGGTCATCTTTCAATTTTCAGTTCATGTCAGAAGCATTAGGGGCTCGCCTGAAGAACAGGGTCAACTTCTAGTTTTCAAGTTCAAGTCAGAGGTAGAAGGATCCCGCCTGAAGAATAGGGTTAACCTCTAGTTTTTTAATTCAAATCAGAAGTAGCACAAGCCGCCTAAAGAACAAGGTTTGCAAGCTCAAGTGTACTCCAAGTTCAAGTTTTGTTTCAAGTGCAACCAGCTGTCACACCTCCTTTTTCCCGAGGGGATATGGGAGTGAGAGTTTTTCCAATTAAAGTGACATTAATCGAAATGAGATTATTTATTTATTTCATAGTCGCTACTTGGGATAGTTATTATGGTATCCCAAGTCACCGGTTTATTTTAGAATCCCAAATCAAGGAAATTGACTCTATTTTTACGGTCCGCGAACACAGAAGATCGGGTAAGGAATTCTGTTAACGCGGGAGAAGGTGTGAGACACTCCCGAGTTCTGTTATTTTCTGGTTTTGACAGCCAACTTAGAATGTATCACTAATGTATTTGAACAAGTTGCGATGTCGCGCACTCATTTATTTTTGTACACATTACGAACCGCGTCACGTGAAATGCACCCGCGATTTGCAACATGTTTATTATTATCTTTTTATTATTATTCGAAGTTGTTGTCGAGTCACGTAAAACGCACACTCGAATTGGAGATTACGTGTCATGACTATGTCACGGGAACCATGCCCACAGTCACGATTATTATTATTGAACGCGCCTAAAGCAAACTACGATATTCAGAGTTGTTCATTTTCTGTGTTTGAGATTATGTGAAGGTCAAGGCTTCATAAGATTGAATATTTGAGAAGGAAACATAAATAAATTCGATTGCCATTTTGGACTACGAACTAACCTGTGGCTTAAAACAAATATTTTACATCATAGAGTAGTAAACCATAAATTAATAGAAGAGGTCAAATAGTTAAGAAATTGAAACCGGAAATTGGCAGATGTGAGATTTGCTAACTTTAGCAGACAATTAATGTTGTAAGAGGAATCATCCAATTACTAAATGCATGTATGCTGTGAGCTTTCGTGTGTTTAAAATTATTAAAAAGCAAAATGACCTAGCAAACATGAGGGATTATATTTGTAAACAAGTTGGGCTAATTCAAATACATTATTGATACATTCTAAGTTGGCTGTCAAAACCAGAAAATAACACATTAGGCTTGTAAGCTACTAAATTAACTGATGAAGAAGCTCAGAGTGGGCCTGCCAATAACGAGTGGGCCTGGCAGTATTTGTGGTGACCAGACCCTTATTAACTTTCATGTCCAAAGGCTAATCCCATTATTATTAACCTGCTGCAGAATGGGCCATCTATCTTCTCCAGCCCAATGAAATGATATTCTAATTTTAAGGCTATTAACGCATTGTAAAACTCAATCTGTGGGGTAATTATACAATCATCCAAACATCTATTACTTCAAACAGTTTGAATAAACACAGAAAATTTACAATCCAGTTCGATTGAATCTACAAAATACGCAATCGATTTCAGTTAACACTTTTAAAACTGGCAGATCTCCTAGCTCATTTCAACATGTATTCTTCTTGGCAAACGCAACATTACGACGCCCTACATGGATTTGATGCGGGTCTGTGTTCCTCAATTTACCATTGTGACCAACTGGTGGCCACAATTGCCAATTGATTGATCTCCAGCAACAAACAAATTTTAGAGTAACGCACAAACATACTTCAAAATCTGATTGGCAAAACAAGCAAGATTAACCAGATAACTAATACAAACTAACTTTGAACAAGAAGTTCACGAGTGAGGATTTAATATCATGAAACACACTTAATATACAGAGGTGAAGTACGGAAATGCACACGGTTTACCAAATAAGCAAATCACCAAAGAGAAAAACGAGTATTTAACAATAACCAGCATGATTCTAAACCCATCTATCACAAATAAACTAAACATACACAAGTTAAGTCATGAGTTTACATGTCTCGTCCATCATAATCAAGTAGAAGCATAGCAGAAGTAAGAAATAGCATGAACGAGCTTCAGTCACTCTATTAAAAGAAATGCGAGTTTTACAGATGTGTACCTAAAGATGGAAACAAACTTGAATAATCCAAACAAAGCAGAAAATAAGTCTCAGAAGTTGAGAGTTGCAGCAGGAACACAACTTAGCAGTAACAGCAAAAGCTGTAGAAAAGCAGCACAAAAACAACTCCAATCTTCAACCAGCGATCCAGAAATTACTCAAAAGAAACCCAGCAATACAGAAAAGCAGCATGAGATTCAGGTGATCCTAAGTCTTCATTTTTGCTTCTGTATTAAAATAGAATCCCATAGTGTTTTTTGGTGAAGAAATATGTATGAGATGATAGCAGAAAAAAGGAAAAAATCGTCAATCCTCTGTGTGCCCTTTTAGTGTGAATCTCTATCTCCTCTTTAACACGTGTTTGTGAGGGGTATATATGCTGTGAATAAAAAATCAGAAGAGAGGATCTGTTAGGAGAGGGAATTCTGTCAGCGTGAAATCAGGGAATATGAGAGGAGTAGGGAATATTTCCTAACCGAAAATAATGCTAGCTGCCCTTTTGCCTGTTGATTCTTTCCCCTATCTTCTTTTTCAAAAACACCCGGGTCGGGTGCCCATGACTTGGGTCAGGCGCCTATGACCAAATGACCCATAACAAGTCGACCCAACACAAATCAACAAATCAATCAAAAAAAAGAAAAGATGAAGACGAAGTAGGGTTGGGGATTTTTAGGGCGGCTAGGTTTGGGGGTGAGGGAGATGAAGAAGAAGTGAAATGGATTTTAGGGTTTTTTTGGGGGGAGGGGGGGTGGGGGGAGAGGGTCTTTTTGGACAGATTTAAGAGAAATGGGTGGGGAGTTCGGGACCGTTGGATTAGATTAGATGAAGGGCTGGGATTGACTTGGTCCAAACGGTGTCGTTTTGGATTTGGGGAGGCTGGATCATGCAAAAGGGGAACTGGGCTGGGGCAAAAGAACGACTAGGCCTCTTAGAGACTTGCCCAGTCCGGCTTTGCAACACAAATTGGACTTTTTTCTTTTCTTGCGCTCTTTTCTATTTCTTTGATTTTGAAACTTAATTAAATTAAATAAAAATCCTAAACAAACTACTAAAATCTTTGAATTAGATTCTAAATTGTAGCATTAAATTAATTATCTATTTCTAACATCTAAATAATTAATTAACTTAAACTAATGAAAGGAAAATACTAATTTTAAAACTAAAAACTAAACATGTAAAAATGGCCATTTTTCGTGATTTTTGTTTAATAATGCAATTAACTCATCTAATTAAATACTAAATACAATTAAGACCTAAAATGCTATGTAATGAATATTTTAGACATTTTTTGATGTTTTTCATAATCTTAGAATATTAAATGCGCAACTTAATGCAAACAACAAATAACAAGAAATTCCTAAAAATTCTATAAAAAATAAAAATAATTAGAAAAATCTACTTTTGTGAATTATGTAGAAATATTTTTAGTCGGAAAAAAATCACATGCTCACAGCTGTCCCTCTTTGCTCGTAAAAATTAAGAGTTATCGGGCAAAGATAAAGTGAGCAAATATGAGCAATATTTGCTCGTTTGGATACTCCATGGGAAGCGTTTTGAAAATGTTTGACCGAACCTTGCTTCGGAGGTTGCCTGCATATCCTTGGCTATAAAGGAATCAGGTCAGTGTAGTTCTGGAAATTTTGGTAGCTGGGACTACCGAAAAAAACTGTGATTTCACTGTTATTGTTGTTGCTGTTACTGCTTGCTGAGCTCCTTATTACACCAAAATCAAAATGAAAAGACACTAAACAAGCCTATCAGCTATGAGTTACAAGATTCCTATCTAAAAGTCTTCTGAAGCTTGATCTTAAGTCTTGGTTGGTTCTTCACACAGGCTCTGATTCGAATCTTAATGCTTTCTAGCTGCAGGTGCTAGTTCATTTTTCTTCATCTTTTCGAATCAAGACGGGACATGCAGAGCTTATGGCTTCAGTCATGTATTGAGTAGTCCACATCTTTTCTACGCTTCTGCACTTTGTGGGCGATTGGGCATAAGAATTGTAAAATACCAGAACAAAAGTGAAAATTTTTTCAAGTTAAAATGGCATTTAAAAATTAGAGTTGTGTTTGGACAAGAATATAATTTTGGGTTATTTTTGATGTTTTGTGAGTGATTTAAGTGAAAATTTTGAAAAACGCATTTTGGAGTTTTTAAAATTTTTGAAAAATTCCAAAATTCATTTTCAAGTGAAAATTGGAAATTTTATGGCCAAACACTGATTTCGAAAAAAGTAAAATTTTTTCGAAAAAACGTGAAATTTTTTTTATGTCCAAACGGGCTCTTTGGATTCACTTCTTTCTTTTCTTGAAAAAGCGACTAGAGAGTGGAGACCCTATATTGGAAAATCATCAACTAGGGAATGAAGACTAGGTTGGAGAAGAGACTAGGGAGTGGAGACCCTATGTCTAAAATATCATCAACTACGGAGTGGAGACCCTATGCTGGAAAATCATCAACTAGGGAATGGAGACCCTATGTTGGAGAAGAGACTAGGGAGTGGAGACCCTATGTCTAAAATATCATCAACTAGAGAGTGAAGACCCTATGTTGGATAATTATCAACTAGGGAGTGGAGACCATATGTTGGAAAAGAGACTAGGGAGTGGAGACCCTATGTCTTAAATATCATCAACTAGGGAGTGGAGACCCTATGTTGGAAAATCATCAACTAGGGAGTGGAGACCATATGTTGAAAAAGAGACTAGGGAGTGGAGACCCTATGTCTTAAATATCATCAACTAGGGAGTGGAGACCCTATGTTGGAAAATCATCAACTAGGGAGTGGAGACCCTATGTCTAAAATATCATCAACTAGGGAGTGAAGACCATATATTGGAAAAACGCAACTAGGGATTGGAGACCCTATACTGCCATGATTTGGAACTTTTTTTCTTTTTATTTTCTCTTTTTTTTCATCATTATTTTCTTCTTTTTTTATTATTTTATTTCAAATAATGAGTTAATGCGGGAAAGTATTTTGGAGGAGACTTCCCTTTTGGAGTGGTTGCTGCAAAGTTGTTTCTAGCCTTTGCACAATTTCTTTTTGGTTGCACCTACTTCTTGCAAGGTTGCTTTTGGATAGCACCTGTTTCCTATTTTTCAAACAAAAAAAAATTTGTCAGTTTGAAACGGTAGTTGGTTTTGTGGCCTTGATTGTTTCAGTCACTTGGTCTCGGCCCTTTCAGCTGTAACTGGTTGTTTCCTGAATACCGATTGTATTTCTAACCTCGGAGAACCTCTGGCCTTTCCAGATTTTGCCATGATGGTTAGTCACGTGGGACTTAATCTTTTCAACTTTTATTTTGCCTTTGTGGGCATTTGACTTTGAATTTTCTCTTACAACATTTTTTAATTTCGAAGCATCGGCCAACATGGCCAGTTTGAGTCGACTTGATGACCCTATCGAGATTGGGTGCCTTTTTTTTTTGCATATTGGCTTGTATCAAGCGAGAAACCTGTAAATCAGTCTTGCCATCCCTTCTTTGTCTTAGTTTTGGAATAAAGTTAAATCGAAAAGGATTCAAAGAAAAGCAAACAATGGAATGGACAAATGAATTTAGACGAGAGGTATCCCTTTCGGGGAAAAGAAAGGACTTATCTGGAGTATATACGGACTTCAATGAACATGACATGCCTCTTGGACTGGATGCCTGATCTGTGTAAACTGTCCAACTCTCAGAAATTCATCAAAACTCTTACCTCGAGAGTGAAAAACCTTGCCCAAGACTGTGTCGATGCCAATGACTTTGAGGATCCTCTTTTCGATTAGTGGCGCCCTTTGCGGGTTTTCACCACCTGACCTCTCTCATTTCTCTTCTCATCATGGCCTTATAGTGCTCTTTACAAGTTTTCACTAATAAGACTCTCATTTTTAATTTCTCTACTTACCATCGCCTTACGGTGCCCGTAAGGGTTTTCACCGATAAGACTCTCTCATTTTATTTCTCTCATTTTGTGTATCAGATCCAAGTAACTATATTCTCCTATTTTGAACCTCTTTGCCGATTGATCAGAAGGACTTGAACATAGTTTTGGGGTAAAAAGCATTTGGATTGAATTATAACATTGTAATTTCTGCCCCAGTTTCAACTTTTGGGGGAATTGGATTTTTATTTTGGTGTGACTGAACCCCAGAGAGAGGCTGCCTACGTATCCTTTAGGAATCAAGTCGAGCGTAGTTCAAGGAACTTTTGTTTTTGATTTCTTTTGTTTTCCTTCTTTTCATCATTTTCATTTTTTTTCATGTTCCATAGAGGGTAATTAAAGAAAAAGGGAACTGGCTCAAAGGGTTTGCAAGGGTTGGTAGTGTTTAGGTAGCGAGAATGAAAGCATTCGTCATCCAAATCGGAGAGTATTAAAGTTGCGAAAAGGGTCAAACATAATACCTCTTGACCGCATCTGCATTGGCAGCTATTTCGGGGTCATTTCCTTCAATGTCTCCCAAGTACAACTCTCCTTTCGGCAACAGTTTTCTTATAATGTACGGAACTTTCCAATTTGGAGCAAATTTTCCTTTTGCTTCCTCATGATGCGGGAGAATACGTCTGAGAACGAGTTGCCCCAGTTCAAAGTTTCTAGGCCGCACTTTCTTATTGTAGGCACGGGCCATTCTTTGCTGGTACAACTGCCCGTGGCAAACTGCGGCTATCCGCTTTTCATCAATCATGGTCAATTATTCCAATCGGGTCTTGACCCATTCATCATCCTCGATCTCGGCTTCAACAATGATTCGAAGAGAGGGAATATCAACTTCTGCAGGTATTACAGCTTTAGTGCTATAAACCAATAAGTAGGGCATGGCTCCAACTGATATGCGCACGGTTGTGTGATATCCCAATAATGCAAAAGGCAGCTTTTCATGCCACTGTCTAGAACTTTGAATCATTTTCCTGAGGATCTTCTTGATATTCTTGTTTGCAGCTTCAACGACGCCATTAGCTTTGGGCCGATAAGGGGTAGAGTTACGATGCGTAATCTTAAATTGTTCGCTTACCTCCCTCATCAAGTGGCTGTTCAGATTTGCAACATTGTCTGTAATGATAATTTTAGGAATACCAAAATGACAAATAATTTTGGAATGCACGAAGTCCACCACCGCTTTCTTGGTGACGGCTTTGAAAGTGACTGCTTCAACCCACTTTGTGAAATAATCAATGGCAACCAAGATGAATCTGTGCCCATTTGAAGCTTTTGGCTCGAGTGGCCCAATGACATCCATACCCCAAGCAACGAATGGCCAAGGTTCTGATATAGGATGCAACTCTAAAGGCGGTGCATGAATCAGGTCACCGTGTATCTGACACTGATGGTATTTTCGGACAAAACTGAAGCAATTCTTTTCCATGGTCATCCAGAAATAACCTGCCTAAAGGATTTTCTTTGCAAGGACATATCCGTTCATGTGAGGCCCACATACTTCTGAATGCACTTCGTTCATGATCTTTTCAGCTTCCTGGGCATCTACGCACCTTAAAAGATTCAAATATGGAGTTCTTTTGTACAAGACTTCTCCGCTCAAGAAGAAATTGTTGGCAAGCCTTCTGATAGTTCTCTTTTGATCTCCACTGGCCTGCTCAGGGTATTCCTTTGTTTTCAAAGACCTTTTGATATCATGATACCATGGTTGAACATCTGGTTCTATTTCAATTGCATTACAATAAACATGTCTTTCTTGAATTTGGATTTCCAGCGGGTCAATATGGACGTTGCCAGGATACGGCAGCATTGAGGCCAACGTAGCTAATGCACCAGCTAACTCGTTGTGGAACCGAAGAATATACCTGAACTCGACGGACTTGAATCATTTACTAAGATCTTCCACATGTTGCCTATATGGGATAAGCTTGATATCTCTCATTTCCCATTCACCTTGGGCTTACCGAATTATCATATCAGAATCTCCCATGATTTACAACTCTTCCACATCCAGATCAACTGCCATATTAATGCCCATAATGCAGGCTTCATACTTAGCGGTGTTGTTGGTATAAAAGAACCGAAGCTGGGCTGTGGCCGGATAGTGCTGACCAGTGGGCAAAACCAAAATTGCCTCAATCCCGACACCTTTTGCATTTACAACTCCATCAAAGAATATTTTCCAAACATTGGTGTCTTCTGGAATTACTTCAACTGAATTTACTTCCTCGTCCGGAAAGTAAGTACTTAGGGTTTGGTATTCATCATCAACCTGGTTCTCAGCTAGATGATCCGTGAAGGCTTGAGCTTTCATCGCCGTGCGGGTGACATAGACGACGTCGAACTCCGTGAGCAGGATTTTCCATTTCGCTAACCTTCCCGTGGGCATTGGTTTCTGGAATATGTATATCAGAGGATCCATTCTGGTTATAAGGTATGTGGTGTAAGCCAAAAGATAATGTCTAAGCTTATGGGCGACCCAAGTTAGGGCGCAACAAGTTCTTTCCAACAAAGTATACTTGGCTTCATAACTGGTGAACTTCTTGATCAGGTAGTATATGGCTTGCTCTCTCTTCCCGGTCACATCATGTTGCCCAGGACATAGCTGAACGAATTTTCCAAGACTGTCAGGTACAAGAATAAAGATCTTCCTGGCTCGAGCGGAACCAACACTGGTGGATTTGACAGATATTCTTTGATTTTATCGAAAGCCTCTTGACATTCATTCGTCCATTTGATCGCCGCATCTTTCTTCAGCAACTTAAATATGGGCTCACATGTGGTAGTAAGCTGAGCAATGAACCTGCTGATGTAATTCAGTCTTCCTAGCAGACTCATGACCTCTTTCTTGGTTCTCGGAGGTAGCAAATCCCAAATAGACTTTATCTTTGTTGGATCTAACTCGATACCCCTCCGGCTGACTATAAACCCTAGAAGTTTTCTAGATGGAACCCCAAATGCACATTTAGCTGGGTTCAATTTCAAATTATAACTGCGCAGATGCTCAAAGAACTTTCTCAAATCCCGCACATGGTCTTCGTGTGTTCTTGATTTAATGATCACCTCATCCACATACACCTCAATTTCCTAGTGCATTATGTCATGGAAGATGACAGTCATAGCTCTCATGTACGTTGCCCCAGCATTTTTCAGAACAAATGGCACGACCCTGTAACAGTAAGTTCCCCAAGGTGTGGTGAAAGCCATATTTTCTGCGTCTTCTTCATCCATCAGAACCTGGTGATATCCAGCATAACAATCCACGAAAGATTGTATCTCATGTTTGGCACAATTGTCAACAAGAATGTGGATGTTTGGAAATGGGAAGTTGTCCTTGGGGCTTGCTTTGTTTAAATCCCGATAATCAACACACACTCGGGTTTTCCTGTCTTTCTTTGGCACTGGGAAAACATTAGCCAACCAGGTGGTGTATCGGACCACTCGGATCACACCAGCTTTCAATTGTTTGGTGACTTCTTCTTTGATTTTATCACTGATGTTCGTTTTAAACTTTCTCTGCTTTTGTTGGACGGGTGGATAACCGGGATAAGTTGGCAATTTATGCACTACCAAATCGACACTCAGCCCTGGCATATCATCATAGGACTATGCAAACACGTCTTTGAATTCAAACAAAAGTTGGATCAACGCATCTCTAGTTCTTTCATCGGCGTGAATGCTTATCATGGTTTCCCGAACCTTTTCTGGACTACCCAAATAACTGGCTCAGTTTCATTTAAGTTTGGCTTAGGCTTATTCTCAAATTGTTCCAGTTCTCGATTTATTTCTCTAAAATCCTCATCTTCGTCATATTCCAGTTCTTGATTCATTATTTCACAGTTAGACATCGTTTTAGGATCTGTGCATGAAGACCGCAAGCATGTCATGTTATTTAAGTCCGTATTATTAGAACTGAAAAGAAAAAGATAAGAAAAATAGCAAAATCAGAATAGAGAAAAAGGAGACATCCATTGACAATGAAATATTGATTTCATTTCATTGAATTGAATATAAGAAGGTTTACATCGAAATCAAAAGACAATAAAATAAAAACATTCGAGTTACACCCTGAAATAACTCGTAATGTAGAAAATATGGCAAGACTGGACTACCGGGATTCCCGCCTGACAGGGAATGGGGTAGCCTTCCAATTCTGAAGCTTGGCATTTGGTCTCATGTACAACACCTCAGCAGTGCTTGTGCTTTCCCCCAGCTGGGCCATCTGGGACTCGTATAACATTTGTTTCATGGCTTCACAAATATCCTCAATCTCTTCGGCCGTGAAGGCCTCTTCTTTTTCTTCTTCCGCATATTTGGGTTTAACGAATGACTTGGCAAGATGTGGAATGGGCTGGGGCAGGACCCACCCAATTTTCTTGCGCTCATCAGCCCATTTTTCGTCGATCTCTGTATCTCGGAAACCTACGCCGAAGAACTTCTCATTGACGATCGAAGTAACGATCTCTATGATGCCTTGTAGAGATACCCCGAGCCCCTTTCCGGGCTTGTACCCATGTTTAATCATTTCAGTGGCAACCATGACCGAGGCATTAGATAAGCAGGGTTGAGGGAATGAGGCCCCTTCTTCGCATTGGTCGGCGACCACAATTTCAAAAGCTTGGTATACAATGTGCTCACTTCCTTCTCTAGCTTCGAGACACGGGACTGAAGGGTCCCGGTAAATGGACTGTTCATCCTCCCCATGTACAACAATTTCTTGGTTTTCATGCTCAAATTTGACCATTTGATGGAGAGTGGAGGGCACAGCTCCTGCAGAGTGAATCCATGATCTTCCTAGGAGAAACTTATATGAAGTATCTATGTCCAGAACCTGGAAAGTTACTTCGAAATCCACAGGGCCAATGGTCAAAATCAAATCAATTTCCCCTATTGTGTCTCGCTTGACACCATCAAAAGCGCTCACACAGACATTGTTTGGTCAAATTCTTTCTATTCCAATTTTCATCCTCTGGAGCGTTGAGAGAGGGCAAATGTCAACCCCGAACCCGCCATCTAGCATGACTCTCTTCACATAATAACCTTCGCATTTGACAGTCAAGTGAAGGGCTTTATTGTGGGCGGCTCCCTCTAGGGGCAGATCATCACGGTTGAAGGAAATCCTATTGACTTTGAAGAATCGTTCAGCCATTCTCTCTAGTTGTTCAACTAAAGTTTCAACCGGGACATATGCCTCGTTCAATGTTTTCAGGAGTACCTTCTGATGTTCATTCGAGCTCAATAACAGAGATAGAAGCGAGACCTGGGAAGGAGACTTCCGGAGTTGGTCAATTATGGCATATTCCTAAGTTTTCATTTTTCGGAAAAACTCTTCTGCTTCTTCAGCACTCATAGGCTTCTTGGGTGGAAACCGTTTCTCCTTGTTCAGTTTTAACTTCTTTAGCTCTTCTGTGTTGTGGTACTTCCCCGATTGGTTCATTTCGTTCACTTCTCCCATAATCTCTTTCCCCTTGTAACTAACCACTATTTTGTTGTAATTCCAGGGGACTGCAGTGGGGTATCTCATAAGGCTATGTGGTGCGCGGCTGATAACCATGGGCTCAGTCAGCCTTGGTGAAATTACCGGCCCCAACGTCACATAAGTCCCTTTTGGCACATACAACTTTGGCATGCGTGACTTTCTTATGCTCAAATCTTTTGGGAGTGTTCAACATGTTTCCTTGAGGCCCTAGGAATATAGAGAATTGCGTCCTTAGCAGGTGCTGCCCCAATATTTGTTTCTACAGCTTTTTCTGCAACTTGAGGGATTGGAGTGATTTTCTTCTCATTTCTAGCTTGTTTTGCCGCCGCTTTGGGTTTTGCCTCTGAATCGGCAATGGAAATGATGGCTTTTAAGGTTGGATAAAACTATTTATCATCACAAATCATTCCGATGACTGGCTCATTGTTATGAGCCGGTAATGGATTGTTAGTCACATTGGGGACTTCCTCGTCCCTCAGCACCACTCGTTTTTGTTCTATCAAATTCTCAACTGCCCTCTTGAGAGTCCAACAATCCTCCGCATCATGACCCTCTGCCCCCGAATGATAGGCACACCTGGTACCGGGCCAGTATGATAGAGATTCCGGATTTTGCCAGTTTGGAGGCACAGGTTGCTACAGACCCATCTGGATTAATTTTGGAAACAGGCTAGAGTAGGACTCACCAATAGGGGTGAAGTCATTTCTCCTGGGAGGCTCACGGGGGCATGTATTATGTTGGTAGTTGTTTTGTGGTGGACGGGGGTTATATGGAGCTTGGTGAGGATGGTTATTTTGGGAGGTGGAGCTCAGTTTTGGTTCTAGTGCTGTTGTGGCCGTGTATAGGGTTGGGTATTCACCACCGCATAGGGAGGCGGTGCCACGGCATATGCTGTATCTTGATGGGGGTAGTAGTATTGTGGGGTTCTGGGAGGCAGGTAAGAATGATTACAGGATCGACGGGGGCCTCTCGAACCTGAAGCCATCATGGCTCCTTCTTCCATCTTCTTTCGATTTGCTAAACCTCCCGAGCTGTTCTGTATGGCTTGGGAGGTGGCTCTCAAAGCAGATTGACTTATGATTCGACCAGTTTTCAAGCCATTTTCTACCATTTCTCCGACTTTTATAGCCTCTGCAAAAGGTTTGCCCATGGCAGACATCTTGTTCTGAAAATAATCGGCCTCTTGGGCTTGCAAGAAAATATTGACCATTTCTGTCTCATCCATAGGCAGTTTCACTCTGGCTGCTTGCTCACGCCACTTGATAGCGTATTCATGGAAGCTTTCTACGGTTTTCTTCTTGAAATTGGTCAGAAAATTCCTATCTTGATCTATATCAACATTGTATTGAAATTGCCTGACGAAATCTTGGGCCAAGTCGTCCCATATATGCCAATGGGAGATGTTCTGGTCCATGTACCATTCTGATGCAATTCCCGTCAAGCTTTCCCCGAAATAATCCATCAATAATTCTTTTTTTCCACCAGCACCCCTCAGCTGGTTACAGTATCGTTTCAGGTGAGCGATCGGGTCTCCGTGCCCATCGTACTTTTCAAATTTTGGCATTTTAAAGCCAGCGGGCAGGTGAACATGGGGAAACATGCACAGATCGGAGTATGAGACACTCTTTTGGCCACTCAGGCCTTGCATGTTCTTTAGACTTTGTTCGAGGCTTTTCATCTTCCGAGCCATCTCTTCTTGCTTGTGGTTTCTCACGGCTCTTTCATGTTCCATGAGAGACTCAAACTATGGGTGCTGAGGGTAAGAGTTTGGGGTAACATGAGCAGTGTCTAGCTGAAATTGCGGGACTTAAAAAGTGAAAGCTGAAGGCTCGAAGCATGGCCTGGGCACTGTTGGTTGTGCCGTAATAGAGACCAGTGGTGCGGTGAATAATGTAGAAGGTACCCCTGCAAATGGTGCATGGGGGCGAACCTCAGAAGGCATACCGATGAAATTGGCTGATATAGTGGGGTACCCAAACGGGATGAATGGGTTGGTTATGGGGATGGGGACATTGGAGGTTTCACTCATCCTAGGAAGCAGTTCGGGAAATTCGGGGATTGTACTGGGTGGTTCTTTGCCATTAGACCAAGCGTCCCACATTTCTAACATACGGAGCCGCATCCTCCTATTTTCTTCAGCAGCTACTGACTTAGGCTATGGAATAGCCGATACTGGGCTATCTTTAGGATCAATGATTGGTAGACAACTTTCGGAGGCCATAGGAACACTGCCTTTGGATCTTGTGAAGTAGGGATGGGAAGCCAGATTACCACAAAACCAACAACCTAAACAAGACATGTCTTATTTGCACACACAACAACCTGGTTAGTTTGAGATATTTAATAGATAAGGAATCGCATATTGGGGATGTAATGCACCTGAACAGTTAAATGTTTCTAAATGTCTTTGCAATGGCTGTGTGTTTCATCCCGGCTTTACTATCTCTTTTCTCAAATTTCAAATCCTGATTTCTTTTCCCTTCCCTTTTTGCTGCTTTCACTCTTTTTTCTTTCTTGTTCACTTAATTTTCCTTCTTTTTCTCTCTTTTTCTTTATCCTTTTGGTTTATTTTTCACTCAGATTGTCTATAGCTATGATCAAATCTGATGGGAATTGCCTACGTATCATGACGCCGCATGAATCAGATCATTACGTAGTTCAGGAAACAAATGCAGAATAAAAGAAAAGAATTTTTTGGTTTTTTCAATATTTCATTAAATAAAATATTTTGGAAATGACAAAGACTTTGGAAATACTGACGATTAAACATACAGACTCAAAATAGAAAAATAAACAGACTTGAAAAAGTTAAACAGACTCGAAAAGGTAAAATACAGACTCAAAGCCAAAAAAAATCAGGAATACATAAGAGCCTCCAATACTACTCCGGGGGCCCGCGGGACATCAGTCGGTCTCGACGCGGACCTGCGTGCAATCTCTTCTTGAAGGTACTCTAAAGCAGCCATCACCTGACTGACAAAAGTCATCACAGAAGCAAAGAACATGGACCTGGTCATATCTTCGCATTCATGGCACTTTATTGCAACATAATCAGCGATTTCTTTAATACTCATTCTAATGACACCCTTTTCTTGGAGCAGGCGTCCAATTTGCTGAGATCGGGCCTCCAACACTTGCGTGGCCGTGTGGTTTTGGTCTTGCAATTGTTGCATGTCTACTTCCAATCGGGAAATCAATATATAGCAATGCTCTCTTTTTGCTTCAAAATCCTTTGTTTGCTGGACCATTTCATTTTCAAGAGTGGTCAGCTTTTTCTTTAAGATCGTGACCCCTCTGTCATACTTTTGCTTTAACTGCTGAACAAAGCTTGTCCGTTCTTCTATATTTTTTGCCAATTTTGTCTGAGCTTTTATCAATTCATCCTCGGCCTTTGTCAGATCAGCCCCGTAATCACATACTTTTCGCCTAAGACTGCTTATGAGTCTTTCATCTTTTTCGCTTCTTCCTGGGTTTTCAACGGCTATTTTCATCTTCTGAATCTGAGCTCGAAGGGCTTCGTTTTTTCGAACCAATCTCTTCTTTTCTCCTTCATCCACAGCAGCCTACAAGCTACTATCAAATTTGATATTTCTAATTTGATCTTCTAGTTTGCTTATAGTGGTCCGGTAATCATTCTCTTTGGCTAACCAAGCCCATTGTTCCTGCGATGTTTCGACAAATTCTTGGATATGAGGCCTTTTAGTCGGCCTTTCAGATTCATCATTTATCGCGACTCTCTTTCCATACCAAGCGACATAACCAGGTAATGTCTCGCCCCTGGACAAATCAAGTACTCGGGTGTATGCCCCCAAATACTGGCATTCGCTCCAAATTTGGCGAACCACTTTTTCAGGAAATTGGCCATCGGAGTGGATCTCGACTACATAAGTACTAAGATCTTCATCTCTAGGAACTGTCTGGCATCTCCCAAGTTGTCTCAAAATCCGGTACGGGGCATAGGGCTGGATGCTTCAGAGACCCATTAGAAGGAAGTAGGGACCAGTGGCAGGCATGTAAATAATCTCATCAACGGGAAGCCAACCCAATATCCATTCTATCTGATCCGCGGTTATAAAACGAAGGCGGGACATCAAATCTTTGACCCTTTCCGGCATTTCAAATCCTGTCACCCGTATACCAAACTCTTCGATGCAGTTCTTCCCCGTAGACCCGCAATTCATGTATCGGGGACGGTGACAAAGGTGCTCGATCATCCACATCTGCAACAGCAGATTGCATCCCTCAAAGAACCTGACTCCGGCCTTGCAGGATGTGATGGCTCGGTATATATCTGATACGATCATGGGTGCAAGGGTGCTCTTGGCCTGGGTAGTCAAAACATGGACAACTCCGGCTACATGCAATTCAATGTGCCCGTCCTCCCTCGGAAACACTAAAAGTCCTAAAAATTCCACCATAAAGGCAAAACATCTATGTGTTTCCCACTTTGATCGGTTTTCCTTACTGCAGAGTCCATTTTTTGGACCCTCGAATCCCCTTAAATGCCCATACCGTTGGTATAGAAAGTGAAAAGTGGAAGCTCCACCTGCTAGACTTTCATTCTTGATCTGCCTGTTTATTTTCAGTAGGTCTAGAAACTTGTGGGGAGTAACGGTCCTTGGAGATATCAGATACTTGTGTCTTAATCCCTCCGCACTCCCGGCATAGCCCTCTATTTCTTCCAAGGTAGGTGTAAGCTCAAAATGTCAGAAGTGCAGAACATTGTGAGCGGGGTCCCAGAATGACACTAATGCTTCTATCAAATTATTTCTAGGTTGAATTTTCAATAGTCCACTGAGTGCCCCTAGGTATCGGTTGACCTTGTCTTGCCCTTGTTTTCCCAAGTCCTCCCACCACATGTGGAGTGCTAGTGGAATCTGATCCATAACCTTTACCGGTAAATTCTGAACAGTGCTTATTCTGCACATTTTTAAATTAGGGTGACTAGGTTAAAACATGTGAGTTTTGTTTGAAAACTGATCAGAAAAGATTATTTTTGCAAAATTCAATTTAAAACAAATCATGACTACTTTTGTAAATACGACCCTTCAGCACTTCGAAAGGGAAGATTTCAGGGTTGTATTTGCTAAATGGTCAAAAACTAGAAAAAAGGACCATAAGCGGCTATTCTTGCAAAGACGGCATTTTGGCGTCCGATCGGGACATTTTTGGATATTTGGACAAAAACGGCATCACCTAATCTTTATTTATGACGGCATTTCATATTTTAGTTATTTTTGCAAAAGCGGGGCTGGACTCGATGAGGGTTGCCTACGTATCCCACGTCCGGTGAGAATCAAACCCGGATAGTTCGGTAAGTTTTGACGTAACAGGAAAATATGATTTATTTTGAAATGACTTTTTTTTTTAAAATTTCGGCAGAGTTTCGGGATATTTTGAACACTGGGGTTTTCAGAAACGGGTAATTTTCTCTCTCCTACCTCAATCTTGGTTTTTCTTTATTTTTCTTCCCTATTCTAGAAGCCGGTCAACATGCAAGCCGAAGCAAATAAATGTACAAGTAGCACGTAAAATGCATCAGGGTGGTCTTTTTATTTCGGGTACACTTGTCCTAGACGGACCCAACCCCTGTGATGAATCCCCAAAGTCAAATGCACGTGATGCAAACAAGCGTACTTACTAGGGATCCGGCATGAGGTTAAGTTATTCTAGGTTTAAAACCTGGGTGCATTGTTCTAGACCTGACTTACCCGAGCGGACAACTCGAGCTGAGGGGGAGGAGGGGGGGAACATACCGATAACCAAAAAGCCATCCGGCTTTCTAACTGATCTGATCCTCGTTCTAAATTAGGGTATGACACTAACAGAAAAGAAGTCACGCCAGCGTGCACTTCCCAGAATATTTAGAAGACTCAGAGAGAAGAAGGGTTTCGTAACAGTTTTATATACATTTCAGACAATATCAAAGCGGTAAAAAGCGGCATTTAGCACATTAGGCCCAAACATGTAATATCAGACAATCACAAGAAAGCCAAGTATAACAGTTATTCTAAGCTCGAATTCTGAACCCTGAATCAGAGATTCTGGGTTCGATCCCCAGCAGAGTCGTCAGAACTGTCACACCTCTTTTTTTCCAAGGGGGATAGGGGAGTGGGAGTTTTTTCAATTAAAGTGACATTAAACGAAATGGGATTATTTATTTATTTATTTTAGAGTCGCCACTTGGGATAGTTATTATGGTGTCCCAAGTCACCGGTTTATTTTAGAATCCCAAATCGAGGAAATGGACTCTATTTTTACGTTCCAAGAACACAGAAGATCGGATAAGAAATTCTGTTAACCCGGGAGAAGGTGTGAGGCACTCCCGAGTTCCGTGGTTTTAGCACGTTCACTCAACTATTAATAATTGCCCTAATTATCTGATTTATTACATGTTTAAAACCTATTGTGTATTTTTAACCTTTTAAACCACTTTTAATTATTTATGAAATCTATTTGAACAAGTTGCGATGTCGTGTACTCGTTTGTTTTTGTACACATTGCGAGTCGCGTCACGTGAAACGCACCCGCGATTTGCAACATGTTTATTATTTTTTTTATTATTATTATTCGAAGTTGTTGTCGAGTCACATGAAACGCACACTCGAATTGGGGATTACGTATCATGACCATGTCACGGGAACCGTATCCACAGTCACGATGATTTATTATTGCACGCGCCTAAAGCAAACTTCGATATTAGAAGTTGTTCATTTCCTATGTTTGAGATTATGTGAAGGTCAAGGCTTCATAAGATTGAATATTTGAGAAGGAAACATAAATAAATTCGATTGCCATTTTGGACTACGAACTAACCTGTGGCTTAAACAAATATTTTACATCACAGAGTAGTAAACCATAAATTAATAGAAGAGGTCAAATAGTTAAGAAATTGAAACCGGAAATTGGCAGATATGAGATTTGCTAACTTTAGCAGACAATTAATGTTTTAAGAGGAATCATCCAATTACTAAATGCATGTATGTTGTGAGATTTCGCGTGTTTAAAATTATTAAAGAGCAAAAGGACCTAGCAAACATGAGAGATTATATTTGTAAACAAGTTGGGCTAATTCAAATACATTATTGATACATTCTAAGCTGGCTGTCAAAACCAGAAAATAACACATTAGGCATGTAAGCTACTATATTAACTGATGAAGAAGCTCAGAGTGGGCCTGCCAATAAAGAGTGGGCCTGGCAGTATTTGTGGTGACCAGGCCCTGATTAACTTTCATGGCCGAAGGCTAATCCCATTATTATTAACTTGCTGCAGAATGGGCCATCTATCTTCTCCAGCCCAATGAAATAATATTCTAATTTTAAGGCTATTAACGCATTGTAAAACTCAATCTGTGGGGTAATTATACAATCATCCAAACATCTATTACTTCAAACAGTTTGAATAAACACAGAAAATTTACAATCCAATTCGATTGAATCTACAAAATACGCAATCGATTTCAGTTAACACTTTTAAAACTAGCAGATCTCCTAGCTCATTTCAGCATGTATTCTTCTTGGCAAACGCAGCATTACGACGCCCTACATGGATTTGATGCGGGTCTATGTTCCTCAATTTACCATTGTGACCAACTGGTGGCCACAATTGCCAATTGATTGATCTTCAGCAATAAATAAATTTTAGAGTAACGCACAAACATACTTCAAAATCTGATTGGCAAAACAAGCAAGATTATCCAGATAACTAGTACGAACTAACTTTGAACAAGAAGTTCACAAGTGAGGATTTAATATCATGAAACACACTTAACAAACAGAGGTGAAGTACGGGAATGCACACGGTTTACCAAATAAGCAAATCACCAAAGAGGAAAATGAGCATTTAACAGTAACCAGTATGATTCTAAACCCATCTATCACAAACAAACTAAACATACACAAGTTAAGTCATGAGTTTACATGTCTCGTCCATCATAATCAATTAGAAGCATAGCATAAGTAAGAAATAGCATGAACAAGCTTCAGTCACTATATTAAAAGAAATGCGAGTTTTACAGATGTGTACCTAAAGCTGGAAACAAACTTGAATAATCCAAACAAAGCAGAAAATAAGTCTCTGAAGTTGAGAGTTGCAGCAGGAACACAACTTAGCAGTAACAGCAAAAGCAGTAGAAAAGCAGCACAAAAATAACTCCAATCTTCAACCAGCAATCCAGAAATTACTCAAAAGAAACCTAGCAATACAGAAAAGCAGCGGGAGATTCAGGTGATCCCAAGTCTTCATTTTTGCTTTTGTATTAAAATAGAATCCTAGAGTGTTTTTTGGTGAAGAAATCTGTATGAGATGAGAGCAGAAAAATGGAAAAAATCGCCAATCCTCTTTGTGTCCTTTTAGTGTGAATCTCTATCTCCTCTTTAACGTGTGTTTGTGAGGGGTATATATGCTGTGAATAAAAAATCAGAGAGGGTCTGTTAGGAGAGGAAATTCTGTCCGCGTGAATCAGGGAATGTGAGAGGAGTAGGGAATATTTCCTAACCGAAAATAATGCTAGCTGCCCTTTTCCCTGTTGATTCTTTCCCTTATCTTCTTTTTCAAAAACACCCGGGTCTGGTGCCCATGACCTGGGTCGGGCGCCTATGACCAAATGGCCCATAACAAATTGACCCAACATAAATCAGCAAGTCAATCAAAAAAAAAAAGAAAAGAAAAACAAAAACAAAAAAATGCAACCAATCATAATTCCATTTTCCTTAAACAAATTAAAATCATTTTGATAATGCAACTAACCTAATCAAACAAAACAAAAAGTTTAACACTTTAATCCTAATTTCAAAATTTTAAAAGATAAGAAGAGAAAAGAAGGAAAGAAAGAAAACACAAAGAAAATAAGAAATGAGGAAGAAAATACCTAAAAGCTTCTGCTCGGAGACCCAATCGACGGAAAAAATGGGAATTGAACTCATCATCAATTGATTGCTCTTATCAAGAGCAAACAACTGATGTTGATTTCGAATTCACAAGGTCGAGTCTCGAAAGAAAAATTCTGACGGTTCCAAGATCTAAAAATTGCGAAATTATGGTTTTTTTTTTAAAGAAACTAAAATGAGATATAAGATGAGGAGGAAGAGGGGATTGTGGGGTGTGAATTTGAGGGAGTTGTTTGGGTGTAGCCGCCGACAAAGTAGGGTTGGGGAGTTTTAGGGCGGCTAGGTTTGGGGGTGAGGGAGATGAAGAAGAAGTGAAATGGTTTTTAGGGTTTTGTTTTTTTTTTGGGGGGAGGGGGGGTCTCTGTTTGGACAAATTTAAGAGAAAGGGGTGGGGAGTTCGGGACCGTTGGATTAGATTAAATGAAGGGTTGGGATTGACTTGGTCCAAACGGCGTCGTTTTGGGTTTGGGGAGGCTGGATCGAGCAAAAGGGGAACTGGGTTGGGGCGAAAAAATGACTGGGGCCTCTTAGAGACTGGCCCAGTCCGGTTTTTTTTTTTTTTAGCAACTATACCACTCAGCATCACTTTCCTAGTGGCTAATATATAAATAAAATCTCAAAATGGGTCCAAGGCTTACAAGATGTCCAAACCACAATAGAAGTTGCATGAAGCTACTAGCTATTAAAAAGATAGAAAAGCTAAAATCTAATGAACTAGCAATTATAACATAATAAGTTGAATGCTTCCTTCTTATATCAGTGTATGTGAATCCAATTGTCATTGGCAAATACCAAGCAGCACCTATCAAGCTCTCACCAAGTGCCAGGGTATACTGTCCATTGGCTAAAATAAATTCCAAACATCTCCACTACAGAGTTGAAGCCAGCATAGTCTTCCAAGTGTAGCTACTATATGATCTCCATATGCAGTGGACTGATTTTGTCCAAGTATTAATCATGTGCTCACTCATCAAAATTAATGTGTAGAAGAGGTGCTTGGCTTTAGGCAGGCTTTGCAGGGCAAAAGCCAGGCTTGAGCTGCCTTTAGGCAGGCTTTGCAGGGCAAAAGCCAGGCATGAGCTGGCTTTAGCCAGGCTTTTCAAGGCAAAAGCCAGGCATGAGCTGGCTTTAGGCCGGCTTTGCAAGGCAAAAGCTAGGAATGAGCTGGCTTTAAGCAGGCTTTGCAAGGCCAAGGCCAGGCTTTGAAATTGTTCCTTTTTGTGATCTTGTAAGCTCAGATCCTTCCCTACTAGTACCTTTAATGTAGACATCATTCTAAACATTGTTAAACCATCCTCAGATTGAGCATGAAAGCATGCTAATACCACTGAGAAATGATTCAACAATCTCCAAAAATACCATATGATGGGTTCAGCATATTCCTTAGCATTTGGACATATCAGAAGTAGGATAAATTATACCATCCCACACCTGCTTATCGTATTTTTTCTATACACTATCAAAGCACCCCGAGAATGAGCATGGGACCATGCTAATACCATTGGAAAGTACCTTAATAGCATACTGAATGAGACAAAGAAACATACAGGTTTGTGCAGAGTCCAATCGTGTGAAGCCATCAGTCTGGGGTTCTTCTCTTTGCTATCCTAACCCTAAAGTTAGGTGATTGAGATTTGTCTAGATTGATCAACCTCCTCCCTGCACTAGGCAGTTTAGAAAATGAATGAAACTCAGATGTACCTGCAAAAAAGAACATAATGTTAGCTATAAAATCCGCCACTGAGTTTCCTTCTCTGAACACATGTTAAAAGATCACATTGAAGTTGTCCTTCATCTCTACAATTTTCTTCACATCCTGTGCAATTACCCAAGGAGGATCCCATTCCCCTTCTATCGCCTTCTTCATCACCAATGAATCAGTCTCCAATATGAGAGGCTGAAGATCATGCTCCACACAGTATTCCAACCCTTGAAGAATAGCCTTAGCTTCAGCTACCACATTAGTTGTCACTCCCAGGTCTACTACCCTAGCATACACCACATCACCTTCATCATCCCTCACACAAAATCCTAGGGAGCTAGGTCCAGGATTGCCCTTTGAAGCTCCATCAGTATTATATTTGTACCAACCATGAAAAGGAAGCTGCCATGTTACTCTTGTAGTGATCAATATAGGTTTATATCCTTCAAAGTATTGAATCATGTCTGGCCATAACAATGGAATATTAGGCATCCAAGCATACCTCACCATTGTCAGTTGATGCAATATCCTATTTATCTCATGAATCACCCTATTTGTGGACACTGAACCCCCATGTTTACCTGCATTTCTTCTCTTCCAAAGCTCCCAAGTGATGATAGCTGGTACTGCTTGAAATAGTGGCTTTAATTTTGGACAACACTGAGCATACCACCAGTGCCTTATAATCTGCTTCAATTGAATCAATTGCACAGTAATTCCAGCAGCCCCCATGAACAAGTTCCATACCTTAGAGGCAGTAGGACTTGTGACAAATATATGCTCAATGGATTCCTCTTGGGGCTGCTGACAACACCAACACCTAGACATCACAATTTGCCCTTGCCTCCTCCACATGTCATCGGTGGCTATTTTCTTCCTCCACAAGAAGAAGGATATCTTGAATGGCAAACCTTTAATCCATATTAACTTGAAGTCCTTATTAGGATCAACCCTATGCCTTAATATTTTCCAAGCACTACTAACACTGAACTTGCCTGAAGGAGTTGGCATCCAGTATGGCCTATCCCAATATCCCTCACCGCCTTCATAGTGCACATTTAGCCTTATATGTTCTGCAATTTCCTCATTGAAAGTTTGATCTAGCAGTTGATCATCCCATGCTTCCCATTTCCGCAGTTCTTCCACCTCCTGAAGACCTTCATTGATTGGAAAGTCTTCAGGTAATACGTGATAAAGTGCACCCAATCCAGTCCAATTTTCATGCCAAATATTAGTGGTTCCACTCTTCAATTCCCATACGATCTCATGTTCTACTTCTTCCCTAGCATTCAGCATTTGTCTCCAAATATGAGACCCTTCCCTAAAATGCACCACTGTTGTTAGCTCCTTCTTGTAATACTTATTCCACATGAAATTAGACCACAATAATTTTTTGGTCCTAAATCTCCACCATAGTTTAGCAAACAGTGCCCTTGAGACATCATGTAAGGACCTAAAACCTAGGCCCCTTTCCTCTTTAGGAAGGCAGAGATTTTTCCATGAAGCCCAATGTCTGCTTCTCCCTTCTTCCTTTGTGCTCCAAAAGAAACTAGCAAAAGTCTTATGTAGATGCTCCAGGATGTTGTTTGGTGGATCAAGGATTGATAACATATGAACTGGCATACTTTGCAACACACTAGAGATGAGTGTTGCCTTTTTTCCAAATGACAGCAGCTTTCCTTTTCAAGAATATAATTTAGTCTTTACCTTCTTGATAAGATCCTCATAATAGTCCTTCCTCCTTCTAATGTAAAAAATAGGACACCCTAGATATGTGAAGGGGAATTTACCTCTTGCAAATCCAGTAATAGCTCCAACTGCCTGAAACAATCCATTAGCAACCTTTGAATGCATGTAGCATGAACTCTTATCTTTGTTGATCATCTGGCCTGATATCTTCTCATAGTTCCCCAATACTACCATAATCTTGCTCAAGGAGGGAGGATGAGCAGATGCAAAGATTATCGTATCATCAGCATATGCCAAGTGGTTTAAAGGATCAGACCACTTAGGCATTCCAAATCCCACAAATGACTTGTCTTTAAAGAGCTTATTCAAAGACCTGGATAGTACCTCAGCTGACAGAATGAACAATGCTGGAGATAGGGGATCCCCTTGTTTCACACCCCTTGTCGACTTAAAGAACCCTGAGGACTGCCCATTTACCAATACTGAATACCAGTTATTTGACATCAAGTTCCACACCATATTGATGAAGTATTCAGAAAATCCTATCTTCCTTAGCACATGCAATAAGTACTTTCATGAAACCCTATCATAGGCCTTATCCATATCAAGCTTGATCACTACATTAGCTGACTTTCCCCTAAACCTTATGTTAGTGACAATTTCTTGAGTCAATAAGATGTTCTCAAATATACTCCTACCCTTTACAAATTCGGATTGATTAGGAGTTATTAGAGATGGCAAAAAACTCTCTAATCTGTCATGTAACACCCTAGACAAGACCTTGTTAATGAAGTTGCTCAAACTAATAAGTCTTAAGTCAGAGAAGGTCTCAACTATAGGTTTCTTGGGTAGCAACACTAGATTGGTGTGAGTGATGGATTTAGGCAATGCAGCTCCTCCATAGAAGTGTAGCACCATGTTGTGTATATTAGCACCAATAACATCCCACCATGTTTGATAAAACAAGCCAGTGAATCCATCAGGACCACTAGCACTCTCCCCACTAAGCTCAAAAACTGCTGCCCTTACTTCTTCAATTGTTGGCAATCTGCTAAGTTCCAAATTCTGATCCATAGTGACCATTGAAGGTACATTATTGAGCATTGAAAATTCAGAAGCATCCCCTTCATTTGTGAACTATTTTTGATAGAAGTCCACTGCAGCTGTAGCCAATTGCTCCTGGTATTCAATCCATACCCCACTGCCATTTTTGATCCTCTTCAGTTGCAATTTCTTTGTTTTGCCCATTGACACGATTGTGAAAGAAACTTGTATTCCTATCTCCTTCAACAAACCAAGTCATCCCATCTTTTTGCTTCCAATACTGCTCCTCAATACTCAAGTATTTCTTCAATTCAGATTAAGCCTTTTGAAGCACAATCCTATTCTCAGTTGTAGGCTCTTCTTCAAACAACATCTCCTTTACCCTAACAATGTCCTCCAAAATAGCCAATTGCTTGAAGATATCACCAAATGTTTCCCTACTCCATTTTGAGAGTGCTGCCTTCACCCTCTTGATATTCTTCTTAAACATAAAAAACGGATCCCCTATGAAATCAACTTATCAATTCTGCCTCACCACATCCATAAATGTAGCATGCTTTGTCCAAAAGTTCAAGAATCTGAAAGGCTTGACAAAATTGGTTGTCTGCACCCCACATGTCATTAGCAATGGTGCATGATCTGATCCAGGTCTGATTAGATGCTCAACTTCAAAAATTGGCAACATGTTCTGAAATGGCAAATTCACAAAAATCCTATCCAATCTCTTGAATATACACTCAGCATTGGATCTCCCATTCCACCATGTGAATGGACTTCCTTTGTACCCTTGCTCAAACAAACCACAGGAGTTTACACAAAATGCAAAATCCTCATATTCAGGAGGGTGTACTGGAAGTCCCCCTATTTTCTCATCTTCATGCAATACCACGTTGAAATCCCCTCCTACCAACCATGGTAATTCCATATCACTTGCCAAGTAATACAAGTGATCCCACAAATCCAACCTCTCCATTGCTGAATATTTTGCATAAACAAATGTCATCATCATGTGCTGCCGCAGGTCATGGTGAAACACTCTCACAGTCACCTGTTGCTCAGTATCCTCCACTAATTCCTATTCCACCACTGCATCAAAGAACAACCATATTTACCCATTAATATTTGCATAAGCAGTCTCCATATTCAACCTCCTTTTATATCTATCAATGAGTCCCTTCTTTTGAAAAGGCTCCATCAATGCAACTACACAAAAATTATGCTCCATATTCATGTTGATCACTCTAGGAAAGGCATGTTGTGTATTCACAGACCTTATGTTCCATATTAATGTTTTGATCATCATCATTTAGATAGAGAAGCTGCCCTCCTGGCATTATTCTTGAAGGTTGTGGTGGATCTTTACTCTGATTCTTCTTAGTTTTCTTACCTCCTTTAGCACTAGTTGTGGGTGATAAATCCCCTTCCCTAGCCACTTGTTTGAAGTTTTCTGCAGTTGATTCATTTTCTCCTTCATCCTCCATTGGATTTTGTCTCAATAAGTCTTCATCAATTGGTGTCACATTGTGTGTAACTAAATTATGTAACTGTTGTAGAGAAGTCTTAAGTGGAACATTAAGATATAGTTGCATAATTTGATCGGTGCCAGATTCCATAGGCACTTCCTCTATTTCCCCAGATGCTCTTGGAACAATTGCTCGCTCATCAGCCTGTTCATACTCCTTGAGTTGTAGCTCAGAGACATTGCCTAGCCCAGGAGTTAATGTAGCAGTCTGCTCTAAAAGCACTGTCCTAGTGAGATCACCACCCTTCCCATTGCTTGAAATTTGGTCTGAACCCACTATATCATCCCTAATATTCATATCAACATCTTCATCAAGTTTGTTCTCTGATACATACGCCGGAACACCATTTACATAGGCCAAAATCTCTCCAGTGGCACTAAGGTTGGGGTTTACTGTAGCTGCCTAATCAGGTGAACCTGGCTTTAGGCCTGGCGTCGCTAGCCTAACACTTGGGGAGCCTGGCTTTAGGCCTGGCGTTGCCAGCCTAATGCCTGGGGAGCCTGGCTTTATGCCTAGCATCGCAGCCTATCGCCAGGTGAGCCTGGTTTTATGCCTGGCATCGCCAGCCTATCGCTAGGTGAGCTTGGCTTGTTGTCCTTCTTCACCTTGTCTTCTATTATCTTTGTTTTGCCAGCTGATCATCCTTAATAGATCTTGGTGCTGTCTATTACATCCTTAAGTTTAACAAGGAGGAAAATATGATTAAAGCTTTGCAAAATGGGCCTTGGTTTGTAAACGGTCACTTCCTTTCAGTCCAAAAATGGGAGCCAAATTTTGGGGGATTTGCAGTCGTACCTATATTTGTGCTACCTTTTAATCCGTACCATATTTTAAAAAATTATTGATTTGATAGCCAGCTAACAAAAAATTCGTAATAATATGACAATTACACCCCTGAAAAAAGATATAAAACCTGCATCACGCATTAATCGCGTGATCTGCAATCTCATTCGTGAAAAAAGATATCCTCATCTCCTCTCAGCAGCTTTATAAAAAAAACCAATAACTTGTCCAGATTCATCTTCAGAATCACAAAGTTGTTTCACCTTGAAGCTAAAACTTCATGCTAATGTAGCATGATATTGTTTCATGTTGAAACTAAAACTTCATGCTAATATAGCATGAAGTTGTTTCATATTGAAGCTAAAACTTCATGCTACATGCTAAAGTTATTTATCCTGCAGTCTACAGTTTTGTCATGAGATTTATCCGAAACTTCAGTCTAAATATGTTGAAGTTATTTAGTTCATTTGCTAAAACTTCAGACTAAACATGCTTAAGTTATTTAGTTCATTTACTAAAATTTCAGACTAAACATGCTTAAGTTATTTAGTTCATTTGCTAAAACTTCACACTAAATGATCACGCCTAACTATGCCTTGTAAAAACGACTAAGCGGTCGCTGCAAATATAACCCGATTCAATTCCGAAGTCGAATCCCACAGGGAACTAACCTATTTACTACAACTTTAAATAATGCTAATGATAAACTCAGACAACTTCCGGATGCAAGAGTTTTATGAATAATCAGTGAAATTTATTTAGCTAAGGAAAAATGACAATAAAATTAACAATAATGAAGACTAAAATTGAATTCAAGGGTAAAAGGATCTATGGCTATTGATTTCCCCAATTGCCGGATTAATTCTCAACTCTTTAGCTATAATCTCGCCGTAATACTCTATGAGGATTATGAGTTTCGGGCTACCGTAATTACCTCTCGATCAATTACGATAATTTACTAGAAGCATTCTCTCGAACTACTCTAGTTAACAATTTATGCAACTCAGAATTATCCCACCAAAGCATCGTTATTTCTAACCTCACTTTTAAATTAAAGTAATTAATCTCTTAACTTACCCAAGAGTGGTGTTGTTCAACAACAATCTAACCAAGTGTTCTTTATCAAGCAACACAAGGTAACTAGACATGATTAATCAAGGGCCCTTCCAATTAACCACAATACAATACGTAGTTGAACAATCATAGAACAAGCACGGCTCAATTATAACAAAATAGAGTCAAGAATTCATCCAACAATTGGTTCCATCAACCCTAGATAATAGATTTAGCTACTAATACTAATGGAAAACAAATCACTAAAATAATTCATAATCAACAAATAGAAGTATGAAGAAGAAGATGAAAACTCTTAGGAAATTATCCGTCTTCTCTCCCTCGTTCTTGCCTCTAAAATCTTCTAAAAACAGTTATCCCCCACTTCTGGGCGAGTTTAGGTTTTATATAGGTTTAGGTTAGTCGCCTAGGAAATTACATAATTAACCCTGCGTGTTTGGCTTTCGTCCGCGGCCGCGAATTGACCGCGGATCCGGCCGCGGATTTCCACTGCCTCACTGCATTTAGTTCGCGGACCAATTCGCGGCCGTGCACCTGCAGGGGTCGTCTCGCTTGCTTTTCTCGCTCCTTTTCGACGGGGCTAACCTTCGATTGGCCTTTCACACTCCATGTTGACTCCAAAGCACTCGTTAGCTCCCTCCTAGCTTAGAGTAGCTCCTGCAAAGCATCAAATTCTTAATTAGAGCATTTTGTTATCTTTTAGCATTCAAATATCAGTAAAATGCGGCTAAATTAGAGTGTAAGTAGTGCCTAAATTGCATAAATATAGCCTACTATCAATACCTCACACTTAAACCATTGCTCGTCCCCGAGCAATCAAACCACACTCTAAGAGGCCTAACTTCACTGAGCGACTTCCCTACTCGTCACACCAAGAATATTTCACATAAATTGAGGACATTATTGCAACATCTATACCTCAGGAGTTGACTCTCTCTAGCCACGCAATGTTCCTAACTGGCTTACTTACTCTAATTCATAGGTCCAGACTTACCTCTCCTTCATGAATCAAGTGCCTGCTCACAACAAAAGAGACTCATTTCACAATCAGTTAAATTTACACACACTGAGGAACTTTAAAAGGAACAGAATTCACTCACCCTCAGAAATGACATTCTTGTGCCACAAAAAACGCACCATAGGCTTGCCCGTAGTGTACTACTCTACTAATTGAGCTCACTCAGTCTAGGATCAAGTAGGACTTTATTTAGATGTAATGTAGGCTACAGATTGGGTAAGATATATTTGGATATGATAGTGACTACACCTCCTTAAGCACTTTAATACATTTAGTTTACAATCAAGTCCACACCTTAGTTAAACCAATATTTTTATCTTTAACACCACATATACCACCCCACACTTCTTCTTTGAGCACAATCACCTTAAAAGCCACCAAAGAATTATTACCAATCAACATGATACACTATTAACAATGTTTTTTTTTTTCACAAGTGACCTTTTCCAACAAGATATACCTTTCTCCTTATTTCCCTAGTTCCACTCAAAAGCTCCACCAACTACCCCACACTTTATCCTTTGTAGATTCATAGTATTTCAAGTGCTTACGAGAGGTAAAGGGTTCAAAAAGATGGTCAATTCAAACAAGAGATAGGGCTTGTAATGTGGTTGCCAAGAAAACAGGATTACAGGCTCAACGAGGTTAACTATGGTACATAGCAAATAGGTGGGTGGAGTATGTATATATATGGTTCAACAAAGAAATGCCTATATCACTTTCCAAACTAAACAAGACTACCATTTCGCTTTGCAGACATACGGGGCAAGTTCTAGGCGTTAAATGTCGTGCACAAAATATAACAAGCCTTACACACACATGGCACATGTCTCATTCCAGATTAGATCATCAAACACTCAGATCAAGGTACTTAAGCCAAATTAAGAACATACATTTTAAGGCCTTCTTACAAGAGTCAACAAATGAGCCTAAGCATCACACTAAAGTAACCACTATATTCAAGGTATTACGAAATTACGGGATCCTATGCTAATTCTACCTATAGTCCATAAGTTCCTAACTAAAAATAAAAAGCTAACTACACTGGGTTCAAACAAAACCCTTGAAAAAGAACCGTGGTTTGAATAAAAATCAAGGGGGAATTGATACACTACTACAAAAGAAAATCTTTTTGGTTTTTTTTTCTTTTCTTTTCGACTTTAGACCTTCAAGAAACCCATCGAATGATATCCATTGTCGGTTCAAGTTGAAATTGATTTATACAAATAAACTACGAAACTGTCTACATACAACATACAACAAAGTATCCCCCACCCCATAATTAAAAAGATAGCATGTCCCCATGTCATACAAAGTAAAGTAATATGAGGTAAAGGAACTTCCCTGGTGGATCAGTCTTGATCGGAGACAGTGCCAGGGTCGAGATGACATGCTCTCCCCAGCGCACGCAGCCAGCCCATGATTTTCTTTTCTGACTTCGCATTTTGGGTAGCCAAAGCATCAACTCTGGTCCCCAATTCTGTGATGGAAGTGCGCACTCCTGCTATGTCTTGTTTTAGGGTTGTCATTAGTGTGCTCTGTCTACCCCGGGATGGTCCTTCGGCCACTGCAGGTTGTTCCTGTGGGGGTGAGGCAGGTTCAACCTCCTCCTGACCTTCATCGCCCTCTTCCGATGCATTAGAATCGTCACTATGAGTTGCCTCTGGTGCCACTGGGTCTTTCCCGATGGTCACTTTGTCTGCCAGGAACTTTGCTTCTTTCTTTACCATGCCATCCACATTTGGGTTCTCAGGCACTTTTGCTGCCCGGCACAATCTAGTGATCAGAGAGGGAAAAAAGAAAAGAAAGATGATCAATACAGGAAATTCATGGAAATGCTTTGACAGATTCAATTGAATATTCCACTGATGGATGCTTTGAGAGAAATGCCAGGGTATGCAAAAATGATGAAGGACCTGATGTGGCGAAAATTTGACTTCCAGGACCTGTCCACTGTAATTCTGACACAGACCTGCAGCGCGATAGTGACAAGACCAATGGCCCAAAATGTGTCTGATCCATGTAGCTTCATTATCCCATGCAATATTGGGAGTTATGCTTTTGCTAAAGCATTGCGTGACTTGGGAGCCAGCATAAACTTGATGCCCTTGGCAATCTATACAAAATTGGGCATAGGCAGAGCTAGACCGACCTCAATGTTGCTGCAACTAGCCGATCGCACAGTCAAAAGACCGACAAGAATTCTTGATGATGTGCTTGTGCAAGTGGGGAAATTTGTATTTCCTGCAGACTTTGTTGTTCTTGACTGTCAGGTGGATAAAGAGATACCCATCATTCTGAGAAGGCCATTCTTAGCCACTGGGAGAGCTTTAATTGATTGTGAGACTGGAGAGTTGAAAATGAGGTTTAACAATGAAGAAATAATATTCAACGTTCAACAATCCATGAGGAGACCCAGTGAATTTGCAAATTGCTCACTAGTGGAGGTCGTGGATGCGATACTGCAAGAAGAGGATGAGACCCTTAATGTCAAGGATCCACTAGAAGCCTGCTTGATGAATTTGGAAGATATGGACGGTGAAGGGTTGACAGAGTGGGTCATGGCTCTCGAAGGTCAAGGATTCTGGAAAAAGGGAACCTCAGTTCGAGCCCTTACGCTTAGAAGAGAGAGCAACACCACCTGCAAAACCATCAATAGAGGAGCCACCACAGTTGGACTTGAAACCACTTCCAGCCCACCTCAGGTACGCTTTCTTGGGGCCTAATTCTACTTTGCATGTTATTATATCATCTAGTTTGCTAGTTGTGCAGGTAGAGCAACTATTGTAGGTATTGCAAGAATGTAAGACTGCCATTGGTTGGACCATGGTAGACATAAAGAGTATCAACCCAGCCTTGTGCATGGACAAGATTCTTCTGGAAGAGGGGCAAAAACCTTCCAGGGAGCATCAACGATGGTTGAACCCAAATATGAAGGAAGTAGTAAAGAAGGAAGTGATCAAGTGGCTGGATGCGGGTATCATCTTCCCCATCTCTGATAGCAACTGGGTCAGTCCTGTCCAATGTGTGCCGAAAAGGGGAGGAATGATGGTCGTACAAAATGAGAATAACGAGTTGATCTCGACTCGTACAGTCACGGGGTGGCGAATTTGCATGGACTATCGGAAACTGAACACATCCACTCGAAAGGACCATTTCCCATTGCCTTTCATTGACCAAATGTTGGACAGGTTAGCTGGGCGGTCCCACTTCTATTTCTTGGATGGATACTCGGGGTATAACCAAATCTCAATAGCCCCGGAAGACAGAGAGAAAACATCCTTACTTGTCCATATGGCATTTTTGCCTTTCGGAGAATGCCCTTTGGACTTTGCAATGCACCGGCTACATTCCAGCGGTGCATGTTAGCCATTTTCACTGACATGGTGGAGGATATTATGGAGGTGTTTATGGATGATTTCTCCGTGGTGGGGGATTCATTGAATATTGTCTTCACAACTTAAGAAGAGTGCTCAAAAGATGTGTAGAGACAAATCTAGTGCTGAATTGGGAAAAATGCCATTTTATGGTACAAGAAGGAATAATGTTGGGGCATCGAGTGTCCAGCAAGGGCATTGAAGTCGACCATGCTAAGATTGATGTGATTGAGAAGCTGCCACCGCCCACTTTGGTAAAGGCAGTGAGAAGTTTCCTTGGGCACGTCGGGTTCTATAGGCGATTCATTCAAGATTTCCAAAATTGCTAACCCCTTATGTAAGTTGCTTGAAAAGGATCAGCCCTTTGTGTTTTCTAATGATTGCAGGTTGGTTTTTGAGGAGCTGAAGAAGAGATTGGTGACTGCACCCATCATAGTGGCACTCAACTGGGAGCAATCACTCGAACTCATGTGTGACGCCAGTGATTATGCTATAGGAGCAGTCTTGGGGCAACGCAAAGACAAAATGATGCACCCGATTTACTATGCAAGCAGGACGCTCAGCGGTGCACAACTCAATTACACTGTAACAAAAAAGGAAATACTGGTTGTAGTGTTTGCCTTCGACAAATTCAGGTCGTACTTAATTGGTTCAAAAGTTATTGTTTATACTGACCATGCAGCAATTAGGTACTTGATTGCAAAGAAGGAGTCAAAGCCACGCTTGATTCGCTGGGTTCTGTTGCTACAAGAATTCGATCTGGAAATTTGTGACAGAAAGGGGACAGACAATCAAGTGGCAGACCACCTCTCAAGATTGGAAGGAGCTGAAAAGAGAATGGAGGTTGAAGACATAACAGAGACATTCCTAGATGAACAGTTACTTGCTGTGACAATGGAGGAGACGCCGTGGTATGTTGATATTGCTAACTATTTAGCAAGCGGTATTGTACCTTATGAACTCTCCTCAATTCAAAAGAAAAAGTTCTTCCGCGATTGTCGAGTCTATTATTGGGATGAACCTCTATTGTTTAAAATATGTGTAGATAACATGATCCGGAAGTGTATCCCCGAGAAAGATCAACCTTCTGTTTTGCAGGCTTGTCATGCTTCACCATATGGTGGACACTTTGGAGGAATCCGAACAGCAGCAAAAGTGTTGGAATCGGGATTGTATTGGCCTACCCTGTTCAAGGATGCCCATGCTTGGGTCAAAAGTTGCGATGAATGCCAAAGGACATGCAACATATCTCACCGTCACGAGATGCCGATGACCACAATTCAAGAGGTGGAAGTTTTTGACATGTGGGGGGATCGACTTTATGGGGTCGTTCATCAACTCGTATGGTAACAAATATATATTGGTAGTGGTTGACTATGTCTCTAAGTGGGTCGAAGCGGTGGCTCTCCCAACCAATGATGCAAAAGGGGTAACAAATTTCCTAAAGAAAAATATCTTCACACGTTTTGACACCCCGAGAGCTATAATCAGTGATGGTGGAACCCATTTTTGCAATAGAGCGTTCGCACGTCTGTTGGAAAAGTATGGAATTCGCCACAAAGTAGCCACACCGTACCACCCACAGACGAGCGGGCAAGTTGAAGTGTCCAATAGAGAAATTAAAAGTGTCCTAACAAAGACAGTGAATGCAACAAGGATTGATTGGGCGAAGAAGTTGGGTGATGCATTATGGGCGTACCGCACAACATTCAAAACTCTAATTGGTATGTCACCGTACAAGTTGGTGTTTGGAAAGGCATTCCACCTTCCGGTAGAGCTCGAACATAAAGCACTTTGGGCACTACGGCAGTTGAATCTGGATATAGAGACCACAGGCACCAGCAGAGTCACTGAGTTACATGAGCTCGAGGAATTCAGGTTCCATGCATTTGAGAATGCTAGATTATACAAAGAAAAGATGAAAATGATCCATGATAAGCATATCTTAGATCGGAACTTCAAGCCCGGAGATCTAGTGTTGTTATACAAATCGAGATTGAGATTGTTTCCGGGTAAGTTGAAGTCTCGATGGTCAGGACCCTTCATAGTGGTGCAAGTGTTCTCAAGTGGAGCTGTAGAGATTGAATCCGAAGATGGGACAAACAAGTTCACAGTAAATGGGCAAAGGTTAAAACATTACCTTGGAATGGTCGAAGAGAAAGGGGATAGAGTGGTGATAACTTTGGAAGAGCCCCAGTACGCGAACGAGGAGTGATAATGAAAGCCTGCGTCGTGTCACGACGTTAAATCCGGCACTTCCTGGGAGGCAACCCATGGTTTGTTGTAAATCGTCATGCCGCGACGTTAACTTAGGCGCTTTTTGGGATGCAACCCATTATTTTTCTTACTTTGGTTGTTGTAATTGATTTTGAACGACTTTGACCGATCTACTAGTGTGCAGGGCAAAAGTTATGTGCATCGGAAGGATTCGGGGGTCGATATTAACCCGAGAATAGGTAAAAATGCAGCAAACACAAAACTTGGCTGGAGACGGAGATCTGCGGCCGCGGATTGGACCGCGGATATGGCCGCAGATTTTGGCCTGTGTTCTGCCCCCCGTCCACGGCCGCGGATTGGACCGCGAATTGGGGTGCGGATGCGCGAGCGTGTCCATGTAAGTTTTTATTTTATTTTTAGTCCCCCACCACACACTTAAACCCCCTTATTTTCCCTAACCCAAACCCTCATTTCCCCCACTTCTCTTCTTCCCTTCCTAACTTCAAGAACCCAAACCCCTCCCTTCCCCTATATTTTCCTTTCAACACAAGACTCTTCTCCTTTCTTCTCTTCTCCACTCAACCGATCTCCAACCTCTGTTCTTCTCAAGATCTCCAAGTAAGTACATGATTTTATTCCTCTTTCTTAGTATTCCTCTTTTTTTTTCTTTTTTGTAATTTGTTTTTCTCAATCTTTTCCCTTGATATTGTATGTATAGGGTAGTAAAATCATAGGTGCTTTTGTCTGGGATTTGGATTGTGGTTTATATGTGGTATATGGAGGCTATGTGAATTGGTTGATTTGGGGGAAGCCATTGTTGGGTTTGTGAGGAATGGTAGTCTAATTGGGTCTTTGGGTGACTTGGGGGAACATATGCACACTACCTGTTTGTTGATTTGCCTTAATGAGTGTTGAATATAAATTGTGACCAATTGTGCGAGTGAAGTCTGAGTAACCGCCATTGGGACACATATTCCTCTCTCCACTGATAGTAGTATTTATTGTGTAGGTAACATGCAACCTTCAAGGAAGAGACGCGCTACCGGGGCCTCATCACGTGTTCATGGAGGCTCATCTTGGGGACGGGCACCGGCCAGTGCAACTCAGTTTGATCGTACCAGGTTTGTCTCCAGAGCTGCCCAAGACCATTTCAGTTTGAAGGCCACTAAAAAACCTGTATCGGAAAGGGGTATTGACAGGGCATCCCTCCAGGATGAGTGCCCTAATATGTATCGGGAGTTGATCAGGCGCAGATTGGACAACTTTTTCGAAGAGCCGGAGGAGGGTAACTTGATGCTTGTTCAGGAGTTCTATGCCAACTGCCCCGAACATGAGGATAGAATATGCACTGTGCGACACAGAAGCCATCAGGAGAGTGTATCGATTGCCTGAATTCAATGGGGAGGAGGATTTCTATGATACTTATAGGAGAGAACCCATCACATGGAACAAGTTTTTCAGAACTATCTATGCACAGACAAAGAAGTAGTGTGGGTTGTGCCGGGATCGAAGCTACACTCTTCCTCACTCACTTTTGAAGGAAAATGTTGGTTGTACATCATCAATAGTCGCTTGCTGCCATCCCACAACACCACTGAGGTAAATGGTCCGAGAGCTGCCTTGATATGGTATTTCGTGAATGGCCATGACTTCGATGTGGCCAAGGTTATTCAGTCTGAGATGTTCGTCCGTTCACCACAGAAGAGGTATGGTTCTTTTTCCCCTCTCTGATCACTAGATTATGCCAGGCAGCAAGGGTGCCTGAGAACCCAAATGCGGATGGCATGGTAAAGAAAAAAGTAAAGTTTCGGGCAGACAAAGTGACCATCGGGAAAGACCCGGTGGCACTAGGGGCAACTCATAGTGACGATTCTAATGCGTCGGAAGAGGGAGATGAAGGGCAGGAGGAGGTTGAACCTGCCTCACCCCCACAGGAACAAGCTGCAGTGGCTGAAGGATCATCCCAGGGCAGACGGAGCACGCGAATGACAGCCCTAGAACAAGACATGGCAGGACTGCGCACTTCCATCACGGAATTGGGGACCAGAGTTGATGCTTTGGCCACCCAAAATGTGAAGTCAGAAAAGAAAATCATGGGCTGGCTGCGTGCGCTAGGGAGAGCATGTCATCTCGACCCTGGCACTGTCTCCGATCAAGACTGATCCACTAGGGAAGTTCCTTTACCTCATATTACTTTACTTTGTATGACATGGGGACACACCATCTTTTTAAGTGTGGGGTGGGGGATACTTTGTTGTATGTTGTATGTAGATAGTTTCGTAGTTTATTTGTATAAATCAATTTCGACTTGGCCCGACGATGGATATCATTCGATGGGTTTCTTGAGGGACTAAAGTCGAAAAGAAAAGAAAAAAAAAGATTTTCTTTTGTAGTAGTGTATCAATTCCCCCTTGGTTTTTCTTCAAACCACGGTTCTTTTCTAAGGGTTTTGTTTGAACTCGGTGTAGTTAGCTTTTTATTTTTAGTTAGGAACTTATCGGCTATGGGCAGAATTAGAATAGGATCTCGTAATTCCGTAATGCCTTGAATATAGCGGTTACTTTATTGTGACGCTTAGGCTCATTTGTTGACTCTTGTAAGAAGGCCTTAAAATGTATGTTCTTAATTTGGCTTAAGTACCCTGATCTGAGTGTTTGATGATCTAATTTGGAATGAGTCATGTGCCTTGTGTGTGTGAGGCTTGTTATATTCTGTGCACGACATTTAACGCCTAGAACTTGCCCCTTATGTCTGCAAAGCGAAATGGTAGTCTTGTTTAGTCTGGGAAGTGATATAGGCATTTCTTTGTTGAACCATATATACACATACTCCACCCACCTATTTGCTATGTACCATAGTTAACCCCGTTGAGCCTGTAATCATGTTTCCTTGGCAACCACATTACAAGCCCTATCCCTTATTTGAATTGACCATCTTTTTGAACCATTTACCTCTCGTAAGCGCTCGAAATACTATGAATTTACAAAGGATAAAGTGTGGGGGTAGTTGGTGGAGCTTTTGAGTGGAACTAGAGAAATAAGGAGAAATGTATATCTTGTTGGAAAAGGCCACTTGTGAAAAAAAAAGAACATTGTTAATAGTGTATCATGTTGATTGGTAATAATTCTTTGGTGGCTTTTAAGGTGATTGTGCTCAAAGAAGAAGTGTGGGGTGGTATATGTGGTGTTAAAGATGAAAATATTGGTTTAACTTAGATGTGGACTTGATTGTAAAATAAATATAATAAAGTGCTTAGCGAGGTGTAGTCACTATCATATCCAAATATATCCTACCCAACCTGTAGCCTACATTACATCCAAATAAAGTCCTACTTCATCCTAGACTAAGTGAGCTCAATTAGTAGAGTTGTACACTACGGGCAAGCTTATGGTGCATTTTCTGTGGCACAAGAATGTCATTTCTGAGGGTGAGTGAATTCTGTTCCTTTTAAAGTTCCTCAGTGTGTGTGAATTTTACTGATTCTGAAATGAGTCTCTTTTGTTGTGAGCATGCACTTGATTCATGAAGGAGAGGTAAGTCTGAACCTATGAATTAGAGTAAGTAAGCTGGTAAGGAACATTGCATGGCTAGAGGGAGTCAACTCTTGAGGTGTAGATGTTGCACTAATGTCCTCAATTTATGTGAAATATTCTTGGTGTGATGAGTAGGGAAGTCGCTCAGTGAAGTTAGGCCTCTTAGAGTGTGGTTTGATTGCTCAGGGATGAGCAACAGTTTAAGTGTGAGGTATTAATAGTAGGCTATATTTATGCAATTTAGAAACTACTTACACTCTAATTTAGCCGCACTTTATTGATATTTGAATGCTAAAAGATAACAAAATGCTCTAATTAAGAATTTGATGCTTTGCAGGAGCTACTCCGAGCTAGGAGGGAGCTAACGAGTGTTTTGGAGTCAACATGGAGTGTGAAAGGCCAATCGAAGGTTAGCCTGATCAAAAAGGAGCGAGAAAAGCAAGCAAGACGACCCCTCCAGGTGCGCGGCCGCAAAGTGGGCCGCGAATTGGTCTGCGAACTCAAGGCAGTGAGGCAGTGGAAATCCGCAGGCGAATCCGCGGCCGTGGACGGGCGAACGAAAGCCAAACACGCAGGGTTTTCCTAAGCGACTAACCTAAACCTATATGAAACCTTAACTCGCCCACAAGTGGGGGATAGCTATTTTTAGAAGATTTTAGAGGCAAGAACGAGGGAGAGAAGACGGATAATTTTCTAAGAGTTTTCATCTTCTTATTCATACTTCTATTTGTTGATTATGAATTATTTTAGAAATTGGTTTTCCATTAGTATGAGTAGCCAAATCTATTATCTAGGGTTGATGGAACCAATTGTTGGATGAAGTCTTGACTCTATTTTGTTATAATTGAGCCGTGCTTGTTCTATGATTGTTCAACTACGTATTGTATTGTGGTTAATTGGAAGGGCCCTCGATTAATCGTGTCTAGTTACCTCGTGTTGCTTGAGAAAGAACACTTGGTTAGATTGTTGTTGAACAACACCACTTTTGGGTAAGTTAAGAGATTAATTACTTGAATTTAAAAGAGGGGTTAACAATAACGATGCTTTGGTGGGATAATTCTGAGTTGCATAAATTGTTAACTAGAGTAGTTCGAGAGAATGCTTCTAGTAAATTATCGTAATTGATCGAGAGGTAATTACGGTAGCCCGGAACTCATAATCCTCATAGAGTATTACGGCGAGATTATAGCTAAAGAGTTGAGAATTAATCCGGCAATTGGGGAAATCAATAGCCCTAGATCCTTTTACCCTTGAATTCACTTTTAGTCTTAATTATTGCTAATTTTATTGTCATTTTTCCTTAGCTAAATAAATTCCACTGATTATTCATAAAACTCTTGCATCCGGAAGTTGTCTGAGCTTATCATTAGCATTATTTAAAGTTGTAGTAAATAGGTTAGTTCCCTTTGGGATTCCACTCCGGACTTAAACTGGGTTATATTTGCAGCGACCGCCTAGTCCTTTTTACAAGGCATAATTGGGCGTGATCAAATTTTGCAACTCAGAATTTCCGCGACATCAGGTCCTTCATAATTTTTGCATACCCTGGCATTTCTCTCAAAGCATCCATCAGTGGAATATTCAATTGAATCTGTCGAAGCATTTCCATGAATTTCATATATTGGACAGGTCCTGGAAGTCAAAAATGATGGAAATGCTTCGACAGATATAATTGAATATTCCACTGATGGATGCTTTGAGAGAAATGCCATGGTATGCAAAAATGATGAAGGACCTGATGTCGCGAAAATTCTGAGTTGCAAAATTTGATCACGCCTAACTATGCCTTGTAAAAAGGACTAAGCGATCACTGCAAATATAATCCGGTTCAAGTCCGGAGTCGAATCCCACAAGGAACTAATCTATTTACTACAACTTTAAATAATGCTAATGATAAACTCAGACAACTTCCGGATGCAAGAGTTTTATGAATAATCAGTGGAATTTATTTAGCTAAGGAAAAATAACAATAAAATTAGCAATAATCAAGACTAAAATTGAATTCAAGGGTAAAAGGATCTAGGGCTATTGATTTCCCCAATTGCCGGATTAATTCTCAACTCTTTAGCTATAATCTCGCCGTAATACTCTATGAGGATTATGAGTTCCCGGATACCGTAATTACCTCTCGATCAATTACGATAATTTACTAGAAGCATTCTCTCGAACTACTCTAGTTAACAATTTATGCAACTCAGAATTATCCCACCAAAGCTTCGCTATTTCTAACCTCACTTTTAAATTCAAGTAATTAATCTCTTAACTTACCCAAAAGTGGTGTTGTTCAACAACAATCTAACCAAGTGTTCTTTCTCAAGCAACACAAGGTAACTAGCACGATTAATCGAGGGCCCTTCCAATTAACCACAATACAATACGTAGTTGAACAATCATAGAACAAGCACAGCTCAATTATAACAAAATAAAGTCAAGACTTCTTCCAACAATTGGTTCCATCAACCCTAGATAATAGATTTAGCTACTCATACTAATGGAAAATAAATTACTAAAATAATTCATAATCAACAAATATAAGTATGAAGAAGAAAATGAAAACTCTTAGAAAATTATCCGTCTTCTCTCCCTCGTTTTTGCCTCTAAAATCTTCTAAAAACAGCTATCATTCACTTCTGGGCGAGTTTAGGTTTCATATAGGTTTAGGTTAGTCGCTTAGGAAAACCCTGCGTGTTTGGCTTTCGTCCGCCCGTCCGCAGCCGCGGATTCGACCGCGGATTTCCACTGCCTCACTACCTTGAGTTCGTGGATCAATTCGCGGTCGCGCACCTGGAGGGGTCGTCTCGCTTGCTTTTCTCGCTCCTTTTCGACCGGGCTAACCTTCGATTGGCCTTTCACACTCCATGACTCCAAAATACTCGTTAGCTCGGAGTAGCTCCTGCAAAGCATCAAATTCCTAATTAGAGCATTTTATTATCTTTTAGCATTCAAATATCAATAAAGTGCGGCTAAATTAGAGTGTAAGTAGTTTCTAAATTGTATAAATATAGCCTACTATCACTAAATATACGTAAGGTTTTGTCTTGCATTATGTAATTTTCTAATGAGTTTTTGCGAATGCATGCTGGAGTTATTTAATTCATTTGCTAAAACTTCAGACTAAACATGCTTAAGTTATTTAATTCATTTGCTAAAATTTCAGACTAAATATACTTAAGTTTTTTAGTTCATTTACTAAAACTTCAGACTATATATGCTTAAGTTTTTTAGTTCATTTGCTAAAATTTTAGACTAAACATGCTTAAGTTTTTGTCTTGCAGTATGTAATTTTCTAATGAGATTTTGCTAATGCATGCTGAAGTTATTCAGTTCATTTGCTAAAATTTCATACCAAAACATGCTGAAATTTTGTCCTGCAGTCTACAGTTTTGTTATGAGTTTTATCCGAAACTTCAGTCTAAATAAGCTGAAGTTTTTTAGTTCATTTGCTAAAATTTCAGACTAAACATGCTTAAGTTTTTGTCTTGCGGTATGTAATTTTCTAATGATTGTTTTCTAATGCATGGTGAAGTTATTTAGTTCATTTGTTAAAACTTCATACCAAAACATGCTTAAGTTTTGTCCTGCAGTCTACAATTTTGTCAATAGTCTTTTATTAAAGAAGGGTAAAATTATCTTTTTAAAATATTTTTAACAAAAAAGTGGGTACGGATGCAAACGAAAAAACAAAATGGGTATAAGTTAAAAAGGAGCGACCAAATAGTGCGCCCCATGCAATTTTTACCAAATTTTGTGGCTTCAGAAGCAAAACAATCGCTCACTGCAGTTTGGATTCGTTTGCGTCAACTTCCAACTGAATTTTATGATGGAATTATCTTACAAAAAATTGGAAATAAAGTTGGAAGGATCAGCCACTTTGAGGGGACGATATGCTAGATTATGTGTCGAAACTCCTCTTGATTATCCAGTTAAGCCATACATTTTTATTGGTTCGCACAAGCAACACATCTTATACGAAGGGGACAATTTTTTATGCAAAAGATGTGGAAGATTAGGCCATTCATCCCTACCGTGTCCCTATGTTGTCTTGTATGCTCCACAAGAAACTATGTTATATGCCAATTCTCAACAAATAGCTACCGATACAAATGGTGGAGAATGGCAAACGATGGTATTCTCAAGAAGAAAGAAAGTTTCTCATAAAGCAAAGGCTGAGCCAATCGGTGAATCACCTGTCACAGGTATTAATGTCAAGATTTTTGAGGCATCAACATGTAAGTATCCCAATACCCAAAAACTAAAATATAAAAGCAGAGATTCACCATTGGTGCTGGACACAGACAAAAGAAAATCTCATTTAGGGCCCGTTTGGACATAAAATTTGATGGAAGATTTTTTCAAAAATTTTTTACTTTTTTTCGAAATTAGCGTTTGTTCATAAAATTTTTAATTTTCACTTAAAGATGCCTTTTAGAAATTTTCGAAAATTTGAAAAACTGCAAAAAACTGTTTTTCAAAATTTTCACTCAAATCACTCATAAAACTTCAAAAACAACCCAAACTAAAATTTATGTCAAAACACGACTCTAAATTAAAAAAAAAATTCTAACATTTTTTCGAATTTTACAATTCTTATGTCCAAACACCTACTTAGTTTCTAAAACTGTTATTCCTTCTGCAGTCGAGCCTCTCAATGGGAAAAATAATTTTTTATTATTAGAAAATCAGCCCATGGTTTATGAAAATACCACTAATAAGAAAACCACTACTCATGATCATCATGACCAATGCATGGACAACCTTGAGGTGGACTCCCTAGAGCCCAACATGGATATCTCTAAGAGTGCCATCACAATTACTAGTCAACCTATTACTAGTCTTAAAACCCCTGCTAATAATAAAAAACCTCAAAAATAAGAATTCTCTATCCCCCTCATTACTAACAACGAGACTTATATTACCAATGTTATTACTAATTTAAATAATTCTAATAACATTACTACTTCTAATCAATCTAAAAGCTCCTCACACTTGTCCTCTGAAAATATATTCGATAAGCAAATGCCTGATGCTAGTATCTGTCCTCTACCGAATCCATGGAACTAGCCAATCCTACTATTACTTTCAATAAGAAAATCCCTGAAAGCTCTTGTGACCATAAGTCAGAATACTTGGCCACCGAAATACATTTAAGTAGCCAAATGGCTAGAGGTAAAGAATAAAATTCACAAGGCACATCCTTGCAAGATCATACCAAAGATAACATGCATACTATGCAACTAGACTCTATTATAATTGATTTGCCTATCCTTTCTCCGGATACTCTTACTTCCCCACTTGAACTTCCCACTAAAAATTCAAATATTGAGAATAATGCCAAAAACACCATTTTCCTTGAAAAAGAGATGCAGACTAATCCAAGTTCTGAGAATCCAAGCTATGGACAATCTTCATCCACTCACACCTCTTCCAATGGAGACCAATCCTCCTCACAATGCTCAAGAACTAGGAGGAGAAAAAATAATAGTGGGGAAGGAAGGATTTCTTCCACCAGGCAGGGAATCGAGGGAAAAATTCTCAAGCCTAAACGAAGCCACGAACAAGTTCTTAAAGGAGAGGCAAAAGAAGAAGCACATCTTCAGTTGTCCTGCTCTGTGCAGGTGCGCCATGGACATAAGACCATTACAAGACTCAACGACAGTAAAACATGCAGTGACCCTAGTTCTCCCGATAAGGGAAAGCATGTCTTCGCCTTTGGTGGGGGAGAACAACAACAATCAACTCCATCTTGTGATGATGAATCGACAATCTAATTTTGTTATTTGGAATGTTCGTGGATCGAATAATGAAAGCTTTAGGAGGAGTTTTAGAGAGTTAGTTGGCACTCACAAGCCATGCTTGGTAGCTCTCCTAGAAACCAAGATGAAGACTCACGCCTCTCTTATTAATGACTTTTATTTTGCTAAGATAATTGAGGTTCCCGCAAAAGGTCAGTCTGGTGGTATGGCTATCCTGTGAAACCACAATATTGTAACTGTACAGGACCTCTTGAGAAGAGAACAAGAGATCCACCTTATGATAGAGGTTCTCCCTTATCGTAAAACTTGGCTATTCAATGTCGTATATGCTAGTACAGAAAAATTAGTCAGAGATAACTTGTGAAAAAATCTCGAAGACATTCATAATTCCTATATTGGCCCATGGCTCGTAGGAGGAGATTTTAATGATGTCATAATTACGTCAAGTGAAAAACTAAGATGAAGACCTATTAGCCTAGGCAGAACCTCAAAAGTTTGGGAATATATTAACAATTATAATCTTATTGATTTAGGATTTAAGGGATGCAAGTTCACCTGGTCTAATCATAGGAAAAGGAAGAAAGATTTAATTATGGAAAGACTGTATAGGGTTTTGGCCAATGAAGAGTGGCTTTCGCTTTTTCCTCATGCATCTGTTACCCATCTACCTAGGACTTATTCAGACCGTAACTCCTAATTAATCAATCTCAATTCCTCTAGTAGTGCCATCTCGAAACTATTTAGGCTTGAAACTATTTGGTGTACTCACTCGGATTTCATTAATGTAGTCACTTCTAATTGGAAAGATAAGGACTTGGATTCTGCTATTAATACCTTTGAGGAGAGAGTGATATATTGGAAGAACAATTCTTTTGGGGACCTTTTCTGAAGGAAAAGAAGACTGCTAGCTCGATTAAATGGTATCCAGAATTCTAGCAACTATCATACTAGTATGTTTCTTCAGAAATTAGAAGACTCCCTCAAGTTGGAATATAATAATATTCTCAAGCTAGAAGAAGATTACTGGAAGTTGAGGGCTAGAGTTTCTTGGTTAAATGATGGGGATGCAAATACAAAGTTCTTTCAAATAACAGCCACTAACAGGAAAAGGAGAAATACTATTACTTACTTTAAGAGTGACAATGGTGAATGGATAGATGATCACAAGGCTATCATGGATCATATATTGAATTACTTTGAGAAGATGTTTACCACTTCCCATAGTTGTACTAACTGGAACCATATTCTCACGAGTCCTAAAAGTTTTGACAATCTAGACCTCTCTGCCTTGGATAACCTTCTTACTAATAATGAAATTACTACATCTCTTTTTTTTTTAAACCCTTTAATACGCCCGGTCCAGATGGGCTAAACCCCTTTTTCTTGCAAAAATATTGGAATATAGTTGGCCCATCAGTTACGACTCTATGTCACCAAGTTTTTAATATCCAAGCTATTCCTTCCGCTTTAAACAACACATATCTTTGTTTGATCCCTAAGATCCCCAACGCCAACAATTTGAAGAATTTTCGCCCTATTAGTTTATGCAATATTGTCTATAAAATTATTACAAAAATCATTACCAATAGAATTAAGCCTAATCTTGATAAAATAATTAGCCCTTTCCAGGCTAGCTTCATTAAGAATAGAAGGGCTAGTGATAATGCTATAATTATTCAGGAGATCATGTCCAGATTTAGAAAATATAGGAGTATGACAACCAACATGATCCTAAAGATAGATCTGGAAAAAGCTTTTGATAGATTAAAGTGGTCCTTCATTTACAGAACCCTCCTATTTTTTAAGTTTCCTGCTAATATTACTAGGTTAATTATGTCTTGTATTTCGACTAGTAACATCGCTATCCTTGTGAATGGTGCTAAAATAAATTATTTCGCCTCTACTCGTGGGATAAGGCAAGGTGATCCTATGTCACCTTACATATTTATCCCATGCATGAAAATGTTGTCTAGATATATTAGCCATCAGGTAGACATTAATAATTGGGACCCTATAAAAGTTAATCGTAGAGGCCACTCCTTCTCTCATCTATTTTTCACAGATGATCTTACTCTCATGGCCAAGGTTAACAACAAATCTAGTGAAACTATTCTCAAGAGTCTTAACCTTTTTTTGTGAGCTTTCAGGTCACACGATTAACTATGACAAGCCTAAGATATTATTTTCCAAAAATTGTCATAAGGATACAATGAAGGAGATCTCCAGGTACTTTGGTATCAAGGTTAGTGACAATTTTGGAAAATACTTAGGATTCCCAATCTTTCAAGCCTCCCCTAAGGCTAATGACTTCTACTTTATTTTGGATAATATGCGTTCCAGGTTATCCAATTGAAAAACTCAATATATGAATATAGCAGGCAGAGCTACTCTTACTATCTTAACTCTTGCTACTATTCCAAATCATGCCATGCAATTTACCCTATTACCTAGTAAATTTTTGAAGGAAATTGACAAACTTCAAAGAAATTTTATTTGGGGTACCACTGACCAAAAGAAGAAGCTTCACCTCCTGAATTGGTCTACTATTACCACTAATAAAGCCTCCGGCGGCTTGGGTATGAAGAAGGAACTTGGCCTTGCTAACTAGCCTATGCTGGAGACTCCTTAACTTTCCACATGCTTTATGGTCTCAATTGCTCATTAACAACTATGCTTGTGGAACCAACAAAGCCTGCTCTTCCTTCATATGGCGTAGTATACAAAAGGGATGGTACTACTGCAATATGGGGATTCTATGGTCAGTTCACACTGATTCCACCTAAATATTTGGAATGCTAGATGGATCCCAAATAGTTCAACCCTTAGGGACTCTATCGAAGGTCCCTTGAACAACATTGACCTAAATTTAAAAGTAAAGAACCTATGCAATTACTACTATTAATAAGCGTGAATGATGAGCTGCATCCGGTTAGAAAACGGGTTAGAAAGGTTTAATTGTAATTTAATAAAAATACCCAACGTTATAGTTTGACGTGTGCTGCCCCGCTTTCTTCTAGGTTTGACACGTCTGTTACCTACCAAAATTTTGGATTGCTCATGGACTTCTTATGTGAAATTATAGTCAGCTTCTTTTGTTTTGTTCCTGCAAATCTCTGATGATTTCTCAAGTTCCTCCTCTTCTATGCTCCGTCTTTCAGTTTGCCGTTTACACATACCTGGGCTAGCCCTTCCATGTTCTTGCTATTTGTCTTATATACATTAAAGGTATGATTACTACGGTTGTTTACATTTAAGATTCTGTGGGTTTTTAATCTGAACAATGTTTGTTTCTCATGTTTTGAACTTGGATAGAAGATTTAGACTACTTTTGTATGAAATTTTAAGCTAATTGGTGATGTGTTGTTACGCTCACTGTTCTGCATCTTCAACCTTCTCTTTTCTGGGCTTAGACTACTTTTGTATGAAATTTTAAGCTAATTGGTGATGTGTTGCTACACTCACCATTCTGCATCTTCAACCCGCTCTTTCTCGGGCTTACTCTTAATTTTCATCTGTTCGACCTATGTCCAAGTGCAGTAAAAACAAATTTGGGTTTGTTATTATACAAACTGCCTTTGGGTTTGCATTAGAAGTGTTTTTGAAATTGCCCGAAAGAAACTGTAATTGATCTAAACTTTTTTTTAATATGGTGTCTCAAGAAATATTAACTCATACCTTCTAGAGCTTTGATATCTCTATTTTTTGATGATTTTTAGCAGATTTTAGCTCTACCTTTTTCCTTTTTGATAAGGGAGCTCTTTGACAACCTCAAGTACGGGTTGCTTCTGTTTCTTTACTTGTTTATGGCTTCCAGAGCATTAGTACTGTTATGGTAAGGAAGAGAATTAATTCAAGATTCCTCGGTCGCCACTATACTTTCTAGAATACTTCCGGCCGATATGTTACCCACACTTGAATTTCTAAAGTTAAGCTAGATTTGGTCAAAGTCATCTTTGCACTAGATTTTGTTGGCAAAACACAAAGAACATAACATGTACTATCATAAGAAGGTTTTTCAAGTAACACATAAAAGTATATCGAATATCTTTTTTAGTGAAATCCAATTGACTTTACATACCATAACTTTATTGATGCCTATTTGGAGAAATTTGCTAAAGTCGAACTAGCAAAAAAGCTACCAAATAAAAGTTTCACTTCCAAAATTGGAATTAAAAGAGCAATTAGTATTAGGAATATATGATGATTATACCTGAAACGGAAAGAGCATTAAAGAAATAAAATAAATATCATAGAAGTGCAACTATAAGGTATTTTGTTTTTTTGAAAGAGAATCTAGTATAGCTTCCATAGCTTAGAAATCATGATAAAGTAAACGACAAAGCCATGTGAATAGTTGCTTTCTTATTTTTCTGATTTTCGGAATAGCTGCCGAGTAGAAATTGTTTAAATTGGGAAAAACTGTGAAAACTCTTATACTCAATTAACTTGCCTGACCAAAATACTGCTTGTGTCTTTCAGTTACTCTAAAGAGTTGGACATAATATTTGGCAATATATTCTATTTTTTTGGTGGATAAGAATCAAACTTTACAGTGCCAATGTATACGAGTTAAATCCATTTTTGAATTGAAAATTAAGAGCTAAAAATGAAAGGAATTATGGAAGTGCGCATTTAATGCTGCCAAAAACCTTTTGTTGAGTACTGACTGCGGCATAAGCACTCAATTTGTAACTGATTGTTTAAAAGACTTTAGCGAACTGTACCATGTTGTATAATAGTTTTCTTGATAAATCTTGTTATTTTTTTACTAGGTAAATTATGGCTACATTGAACACTTGTTTCCTTACTTACGTGAAGAAAATTGTGATGCAGTTATAATATATTTTCTTGGTTTGGTATGTTCGTATGTCATTAGTCCTTTAAAATGGAAATACTCGCATGCCCTTTAATTAGTATAGGAGCCAATATTTTTTATTTCAACGTCAACAAGTGTGGAAGATGCACTTTTTTTAGTGTTTTTGTTCATGTGAGCGGTATTGTGAAGAGCGTGAAGTGAGAAAAAGTGACAACCCTTTTTTCGCTTAAAGCGAGAAGCGAAAAGCGAAGCGCTCGCTTTTTTGAAGTGAAGCGGAATTTTTTTAAAAAAATATTAAAATAAATACTAAAGGGAAGGGCAATAAGAACTAAGAATAAAGGATATAAAAATAAGAGGAAGGGAAGTATACCATTCCAGTAAAAAGGGAAACATTTCAAACGAAAAAACAGTGCAATAAAAATGAAAAAGATAAAAATGAAAAAGAAGAAGAAGAAGAAGAGGAAAAGAATGAGAAAGAAGAATTGAAGGGAAAAAATAATTTCTTCGCCATCATTTCATTGTTATTTAGACGTTGAAACAGTGAAAGGATGAGGAGGAGGAAGAGATGATTTTGAAGTTGAAAAGTGTAGAAAACTTGGAACCCTAGTCGCCTCTTTCTTTCTCTGTTGCTGCTGGAGTGCTGGTCGATATGTTTTAATAAAAGAACTGCTATTTTAATTAGGCAGCCCTTTAAAACAAAGAAGCGCTCGGTTCAGTCGCCTCGCTTTACATCGTCGCTTCTCGCTTTTTAGTGGGAAGCGACCGCTTTTTCATACCCGCTACGCTTCTGATAGCAGAAGCGGTGAATGGGTCGCCTTGCTTCGCTTCTCGCTTTAAGCTAGGAAGCGACCGCTTTTCACAACTCTGCATATGAGTGTATTGGAAAAAAAACACGAGAATTTCTTAGAGTTTCAAAGCTCATGCTATGAATTGCTAGATTATTTAATCAAAGTTTTCATGCTTTCAAGGCAAGTAATCTGCTTACTTGATTTGTGCATCAGCATTTTTTTCCAGAACAATCTAAAGCGATATTAAATTTGAGGAGAGGAGAAAGGGTTTAGACTTGGCAAAAGAAGCTCTTATTCCTTCTGGATATTTAAGTGTCAAATTGTAAACAGGAGCAGATTAGTTCTACTTATGATATTTGATTGGCTTGGATTGGATTGAGAGCTAAAGAAGAGCCTTATTGTCAGGCATCTAGATATACTTCTTTTAGTTTCAAAAAATCAAAGCAATTGCAGATACACCTTAAAATTGGAGCTAATTAGTAGAAATGTATAAATTGGTGATAATTGATGTTTGATACTGAAGCTCTATTTAATAAGTTGATAACCCAATTGAACATACTATTTAATTCTTCATTTACTTAGGCTAGAGTTATTCTCATTTTTCAATCTGTGCCTAATATTTAAGGGGGATATCTTGTTGGCTGACAAAATTGGCTTAATGTTATAACTTCTTTTTCAGTATTCCCCCTTAACCGAATTACATTAGTGATGTAGAATGGTGTTGATGATAACTAATGTGTAATTTTTTTCTTTTGATACAGACCACCCACTTTTGAGCAACCAAAAATGACTACTGAGAAACCCCTTGAAACTGGTAGCATGCTTGTTCAACAGGAACATAATGTGAAGAGAGTAAAGTTGCCTAGCATGCATTTTAAAGACGCAGCACTTGGAGATGCAAATGCTGATGCCATTAATGTGATGACCCAAAAGGTCATCTTATATTTTAGAACTCGAATCTACGGTCTTAAGCCTTAAAAATCTCATTTTTTACCCTTCTTGATTTGCGTGCGCAGTTCGGACAGATTTTCGGAAAGCTTTTATGTTGAAAACTAATAAAAATAAAAAATTTTGCCTTAATTTTAGTTAACTTCGGTCAACATTTTTGGTAAACGGGCCGGGATCCTTATTTTGATAATCCCGGTAGGTTCGTATCGAATTATGGGACCTGTGCGTATGCCCGTAATTGAATTTGGAGGTCCCTAGCTTGAGTTATGAATTTTTGATGAAAATTAAAAGTTTGGAAATTATTTATTTTTAAGAATTTATTGATATTTGGCATTGTTAGTATCGGGTTCGTATTTTAGTTTCGGAGCCCAGTATAGGTTCATTATGATATTTAAGACTTGTCTGGGAAATTTGGTAAGAAACAGAGTTGATTTGACGTGATTCGGACGTCCGATTGAGAAAATAAAAATTTTAAAGTGTTCTTGAGAATATTTGGTATTAAATCCGTAGTTCTAAGTGTTATTTTGGTAATTTGATAGCGCGAGCAAGTTTGTATGATGTTTTTAGACTTGTGTGCATGTTTGGTTTGGAGCCCCAAGGGCTCGAGTGAGTTTTGGATAGGCTACGGAATGATTTGGACTTAGAAAAAATAGTTGGTGTGCTTCAACTGTGTTGCAGGCCTCAGACCTCGCAAATGCGAGGTCAGGGTTGGCATTTGCGATCACTGTTGAGGTCGCATTTGCGAACTTCTCATCACAAATGCGATGAGAAGCTGGGCCAGCCTGTGTTCGCAATTGCGAACTTTCTTCTCATTTGCGAAGGGAGTCTGGGAGGGGTATGGATCGCAAATGCGATCTTTTGTCCGCATTTGTGAGGTCAGTGATCGCAATTGCATCACTTTCTTCGCATTTGCGAAGGGCAGCAGGATTGTGAAGGCTTCGCAATTGCGATAGCCCCTTCGCAATTGCGAGTTTCGCATTTGCGAAGCTCAGGTCGCAAATGCGTCGTCTGCAGCTGAACAAAATGACTTTTGGACGAGAATTTTTATTCATTTCCCAAATTTTCAAGACCTAAAACACAAGAGGCGATTTTTCAAAGACCATCTCTTCCCCAAATCATAGGTAAGTGATTCTAAACTGGTTTCTTTCAATCTTTCACTACATTTTATAAGATTTCAACCAAATATTTAAGGTCTTCAAGGTAGAATTAGGGGTTTTGGGGTAGAAACTAGGAATTTGGGGATTTAGACCTCAATTTGAGGTCGGATTCCAAAACCAATTATATATTCGGGTTCGGGGGTGAATGGGTAAATGGAATTTGGTCCGAACCTCGGGTTTTGACCGAGCGGGCCCGGGATCGATTTTTGACTTTTTGGAGGAAAATTTTGGAAATCTAAATTTATGCAATGTAATTGATTCCTTTAGCAATATTTGATATTATTGAGTCATTTTTGAATAGATACGAGTGGTTTGGAGGTGAATTCCAAAGGAAAAGTTGTGATTGAGAATTAAGTGACCTTCGGAGCAAGGTAAGTGTTTTGTCTAACCCTGACTTGAGGGAATTAGGAACCTTAGATTACTTGCTAAGTAAAATTCGTGTGAGCGGCGTATATGTTAGGTGACAAGTACTTATGCGCCGCCAATTTACCTGTTATCCATGTTTCTCAGTTTTTCTTATATTGTCTCAATCCTATGTCTAATTGTGATATGTTATACTAGTGTTGTTCAATTTATCGTTCTTATCATGTTTATGGATTTTTTTGGTGATAATCGAGTTTTTATTTCAAAGTTGAGATTAATTTTATGGAACCAAATGTTGAGGTAAGGTTTGTACTTGCTATTCTATCTCTCTGTTGATATTTATACATTGCATTATGGTAAGGGAGAGTGTTAATGCACGAAGGGTGATGCCGTGCCATATTGTGAGTGTTAATGCACGAAGGGTGATGTCGTGCCATATTGTGAGAGTTAATGCACGAATGGTGATGCCATGCCGTTTCTATTGATTTTTTGGTGAGATTGAGAGTAAAAGCACGAAGGGTGATGCCGTGCATTTGTTTTCTTACTGTACCCACTATTCCTGTTGATTCATGGTATATTGACTGCTCCGGTGATCATTCTGTTGTAGTTCTTTATCTTGTATTCCCCTTAGTATGTTCCCCTCCCGACTTTTCCTGTTTAGTTCTCCATTCCTATTATTTGCGTATACACTGTTAAATTGTACAGGTTGATTTGTAGGTGCCTTGCCTTAGCCTCGTCACTACTTCGTCGAGGTTAGGCTCGACACTTACTAGTACATGGGGTCGGTTGGACTGATACTGCACTCTGCACTTTCTGTGCAGATTTTGATACCGGCTCGGGTTGATCGAGATTTTGCTATTGGTCCGCTGTCCGGAGACTCAAGGTAGATCTGTCGGCGTTCACAGACCTTGAAGCCCCCGTCTATCTTTTTTGTTCTACTGTTTCTTTCATTCAGACAGTTGTATTTTTTTCTGACTATTACTTGTAGCAAATTCTAGAATGCTCGTCAATTGTGACTCCAGATCCGGGTAGTAGTAGTTAATACAGATTTATGATATTCCGCACTTATTATATTTCATCTTAGTTAATTATTGTTGATTACTGAATGGAAATAAGGAATTGGTTAATGATTATCTAACGTTGGCTTGCCTAGCAAGCTAAATGTTAGGCGTCATCACGGTCCCGTCGGTGGGAAATTTGGGGTCGTAACAGTTGGTATCAGAGCACTAGGTTGCCTAGGTCTCACGATTCGCGAGCAAGCTTAGTAGAGTCTGGAGGATCGGTACGGAGACGTATGTGCTTATCTTCCAGAGGCTATGAAGTTAGGAACAAGTTTCACTTCTTTTATTCTCTATTGTGCGATTTTGCTTCCTCAATGCTGATTGAACTCTTCTACTATTATTCTCTTGCAGATGGCGAGAACACGTACCGCTTTCTCAGTTGAGCAGCAGCCAGAGCCTCCAGTGACAGCTCCTACGCAGGGCAGAGGTCGAGGCCGAGGTCGTGCCAGAGGCCGAGGCAGGGGAAGGGATCAGCCTAGGGCCCGAGCAGTGGCCCCAACAGTGGAGCCTCAGATAGATATTGGCGAGGAGGTTCCAGCCCAGACTGTTCCTGCCGGACCAGCTCAGGTTCCGGAGTGGTTCATTGCTACCCAGTACTTCAGGATGCTTTGGTCCGTTTGGTGGGTTTTATAGAGAGTGTGGCCCAGACTGGCGCATTTCCCATGGCACCAGCAGTCTCTCAGGCTGGAGGAGGAGCCCAGACTTCTACCACTACCGCTCCAGAGCAGATAGCTCCCCAGTATCAGGCTCCAGCAGCTTAGCCAATCGGATTAGTTTAGTCGGTTATTGCGGCACAAGTCGGAGATGGGCCAGCTATGTCTTCTGAGGCTTTATGGAGATTGGACAAGTTTACCAAGCTTTTTCCTGTTCACTTTAGTGGTGCTCCTTTAGAGGACCCCAGGAGTATCTTGACAGTTGTGAACGAGGTTCTACGGAACATGGCTTTAGTGGAGACCAATGGGGTCGATTTTGCTACATTTCACATGACTGGTTCCGCCAAGAAATGGTGGAGAGATTACTTGTTGACCAGACCAGCTGGGTTGCCTGCTCTTACTTGGGACTAGTTCTCTCAGCTCTTCATAGAGAAGTTTCTGGCTATCACATTTAGAGAGGAGCGTCTCCAGCAGGGCATTATAACTATTACTCAGTATGAGATCCGTTTTGTGGATTTGGCCCGTCATGCCATTCTTCTGCTTCCCATAGAGAGAGAGAGAGAGGGTGATGAGGTTTATTGATGGACTTGCTCAGCCTATCAGATAGAAGATGGCTAAGGAGACTAGGAGTGAGATTTCTTTTTCGGCGGCTGCTAATGTCGCCAGACGAGTCGAAATGGTTCTTACTCAGGGAGGTCAGGGGTCTGACAAGAGGTCTCGTCATTCCGGTGAGTTCAGTGGTGCCTCGTCTAGAGGCATGAGTACTTTTGGTAGAGGCCATCCTCCCAGGTCGTTTCATTCAGCGCTCCAGGCATCCCACGGTGCCTCAGGTGGTCATGGCCCTTAGATGCAATATTCTGACCAGCTAGCCTACAGTGCACCACCAGCTCCTATTAGTACACCTCCACTCCAGAGTTATCAGGGTGGTTATTCAGGTTTATAGGGTTAGTTTCAGGGTCAGTAGTCACAGCAGCCGAGGTTATGTTATACTTGTGGTGATCCGAGGCACATTGCTAGATTTTGCCCTCGGGCAACGGGAAGCTCACAATATTAGAGTTCTCGTGCCATGGTCCCGGCACCGGTCGCTGCACCACGTACTCAGCCAGCTAGAGGCAGGGGTCAGGCAGCCAGAGGTAGGGGCCAGACAGTTAGAGGTAGAGGTCAGGCCGTTATAGGTGGAGACCAGCCAGATAGAGATCATCACAGGGACGTAGTTCAGGGTGGTGGGGCCCAGCCCCGGTGTTATGCTTTCCCAGCCAGGCCTGAGGCTGAGTCATCTAACGTTGTTATCACATGCACTGTTTCAGTTTGTAGTAGAGATGCTTAAGTTCTATTTTATCCGGGATCTACTTACTCCTATGTGTCATCGTATTTTGCTTCCTATTTGGTTGTGCCCCATGATTCTTTGAGTGCTCCTGTGTATGTGTCCACACCAGTGGGAAATGCTATTATTGTAGATCGTGTTTATCATTCGTGTGTGGTCACCATTGGGAGTCTAGAGACTCGTGTAGATCTTTTACTTCTTGACATGGTTGATTTTGATGTCATACTTGGTATGGATTGGTTGTCACCTTATCATGCTATATTAGATTATCACGCCAAGATGGTGCCTTAGCCTTGCAGAGGTTGCCTCGATTAGAGTGGAGAGGGAATCTTGGCCATTCGGCCAGCAGGGTTATCTCTTATGTGAAGGCTCGACATATGGTCGAGAAGGGGTGTCTAGCTTATTTGGCTTATGTCTGCGATTCTAGTGCGAAGGTTCCTTCCATAGATTCAGTGCCGGTTGTTCGTGAGTTTCTAGAGGTGTTTCCTGCAGACCTGCTGGGGATGCCACCCGACAGGGATATTGATTTCTGCATTGATTTGGCTCCCGGTACTCAGCCTATTTCCATTCCGCCATATCGCATGGCCCCGCCAGAGTTGAAAGAATTGAAGGAGCAGTTGCAAGATTTGCTTGATAAGGGCTTCATTAGACCTAGTGTCTCGCCCTGGGGTGCACCGGTGTTGTTTGTGAAGAAGAAAGATGGATCGATGAGGATGTGTATAGATTATCGGCAGTTGAACAAAGTCACCATCAAGAACAAATATCCATTGGCGAGGATTGATGATTTATTTGATCAGCTTCAGGGTACCAAGGTATTTTCAAAGATTGATTTGAGATTTGGCTACCATCAGTTGAGGATTAGGGCATCCGATGTTTCTAATACAGCTCTTCGGACTCGGTATGGGCATTATGAGTTTCTAGTGATGTCATTTGGGCTGACAAATTCCCCAGCAGTATTCATGGATTTGATGAACCGGGTGTTCAAACCCTACTTGGATTTCTTTGTGGTTGTGTTTATTGATGATATCTTGATCTACTCCCGCAGTCGAGAGGAGCATGAGCAGCACCTTCGGATCATTCTTTAGACTCTGAAAGACAGTCAGTTATATGTTAAGTTCTCAAAATGCGAGTTTTGGTTGAGCTCAGTTGCTTTCTTGGGTCACGTTGTATCAGCAAACGGTATTCAGGTGGATCCTAAGAAGATTGAGGCAGTCCAGAACTGGCCTAGACCCACATCAGCTACAGAGATCCGTAGTTTCCTAGGTTTGGCGGGCTATTACCGTTGATTTGTGGAGGGGTTTTTATCCATAGCAACCCCGTTGACCAGATTAACCTAGAAGGGTGCCCCGTTCAGGTCGTCAGACGAGTGTGAAGCGAGATTTCAGAAGCTCAAGACAACTTTGACTACGACACCGGTATTGGTGTTACCCACAGGTTCAGGATCTTATACAGTATATTGTGACACATCTCGTATTGGTCTGGGTGCGGTATTGATACAGGGTGGCAAGGTCATTGCATATGCTTCACGGCAACTGAAGGTTCACGAGAAGAATTACCATGTTCATGATCTAGAGCTTGCAGCCATTGTTCACGCGCTGAAGATTTGGAGGCACTATCTTTATGGCGTGCCATGTGAGGTATTCAGTGATCATCGGAGCTTGCAGTATTTGTTCAAGTAGGAGGAACTCAATTTGAGGTAGAGGAGATGGCTGGAGCTATTGAAAGACTATGATATCACCATATTGTATCATCCCGGGAAGGCCAATGTGGTGGCCGATGCTTTGAGTAGAAAGTCAGTCAGTATGGGTAGCCTTGCATATATTCCAGTTGGTGAGAGACCGCTTTCATTGGATGTCATGCCTTGGCCAACCAGTTTGTGAGGTTATATGTTTCTGAGCACAACTGTGTTCTAGCTTGTACAGTTGCTCGGTCTTCTTTATTTGAGCGCATCAGAGATCGGCAGGATGACGGTCCTCATTTACTTTTCCTTAGAGACACAGTGTGGCACGGTGGTGCCAAGCAAGTTACCATTGGAGATGACGGAGGTTTAAGGATGCAGGGTCGTATTTGTGTGCCTAATGTGGATGGGCTTCGTGAGTTAATCCTTGAGGAGGCTCACAATTCTCGGTATTCTATTCACCCGGGCAATGCCAAGATGTACCAGGACCTGCGGCAGCATTATTGGTGGAGGAGGATGAATAAAGATATAGTTGCTTACGTAGCTCGGTGCCTAAATTGTCAGCAGGTAAAATATGAGCATCAAAGACCCGGTGGTTTGCTTCAGCAGATGGAGATTCCTGAGTGGAAATGAGAGCGAATCACTATGGACTTTGTTGTTGGACTCCCACGGACTCAAAGGAAGTTCGACGTTGTATGGGTTATTGTGGACAGGGTGACTAAGTCGGCGCATTTCATTCCAGTGGCAGTTACCTATTCCTCGGAGCGGTTGGCAGAGATTTATATTCGTGAATTCGTCCGTCTTCACGGTGTGCCCGTGTCTATCATTTCTGATCAAGGTAGGCAGTTTACCTCGCACTTTTGGAGGGCAGTTCAACGTGAGTTGGGTACGCGGGTTGAGTTGAGCACAACATTTCATCCTCAGACGGACGGGCAGTCCGAGCGTACTATTCAGATCTTGGAGGATATGCTCCGCACCTGTGTTATTAACTTTGGAGGTTCTTGGGATCAGTTTTTGCCGTTAGCAGAGTTTGCCTACAATAACAACTACCAGTCGAGCATTCAAATGGCTCCCTACGAGGCATTATATGGTAGGCAGTGTCGGTCGCTAGTTGGGTGGTTCGAGCCGGGAGAGGCTCGATTGTTGGGCACAGACTTAGTACAGGATGCCTTGGATAAGGTCAAGATTATTCAGGATCGACTTCGCACAGCTCAGTCCAGGCAGAAGAGTTATGCCGACCGTAGAGTTTGTGATATTGCATTCATGGTTGGAGAAAGAATATTGCTTCGGGTATCGCCCATGAAGGGTGTAATGAGGTAAGGAAAGAAGGGCAAGTTGAGCCCTAGGTATATCGGACCTTTTGAGATTCTGGAGAGAGTGGGAGAGGTGGCATATAAGCTTGCGTTACCACCTAGTTTAGCAGCTGTTCATCAGGTATTCCATATGTTCATGCTTCGAAAGTATCACGGCGATCTGTCCCATGTGTTAGATTTTAGCTCTGTCCAGTTGGACAAGGATTTGACTTACGAGGAGGAGCCGGTGGCAATTCTTTCCCGGCAAGTTCACCAGTTGAGATCAAAGAGTTACCCTTCAGTTCGAGTGCAATGGAGAGGTCAGCCTATTGAGGTAGCTACTTGGGAGTCCGAATCTGATATGCAGAGTAGATATCCCCACCTTTTTACCAGCCCATGTACTTTTTTATGTCTGTTCGAGGACGAACGGTTGTTTTAGAGGTGGAGATTGTGATGACCCAAAAGGTCATCTTATATTTTAGAACTCGAATCTGCACTCTTAAGCCTTTAAAATCTCATTTTTTTTACCCTCCTCGATTTGCGTGCGTAGTCCGGGCAGGTTTCCGGAAAGCTTTTATGTTAAAAACTAATGAAAATAAGAATTTTTGTCTTAAGAGTTGATTTTAGTTGACTTCGGTCAACATTTTTGGTAAACGGGCAAGGACCCGTGTTTTGACGGTCCTGGTAGGTCCGTATCAAATTATGGGACATGTGCGTATGCCCGAAATTGAATTCGGAGGTCCCTAGCTTGAGTTATGAGTTTTTGATAAAAATTAAAAGTCTGAAAATTATTTGTTTTTAAGAATTTATTAATATTTGGCATTGTTAGTATCGGGTCCGTATTTTGGTTTCGGAGCCCGGTACAGGTTCATTATGATATTTTAGACTTGTCTGTGAAATTTGGTGAGCAACGGAGTTGATTTGACGTGATTCGGACGTCCGGTTGAGAAAATAGAAATTTTAAAGTGTTCTTGAGAATATTTGGTACTATATTCATAGTTCTAGGTGTTATTTTAGAGATTTGATCGCGCGAGCAAGTTCGTATGATATTTTTATACTTGTGTGCATGTTTGGTTTGGAGCCTCGAGGGCTTGAGTGAGTTTTGGATAGGCTACGGAGTGATTTGGACTTAGAAAAAATAGCTGGTGTGCTTCAGCTGTGTTGCAGGCCTTAGACCTCGCAAATGCGAGGTCAGGGTTGGCATTTGCGATCATTGTTAAGGTCGCATTTGCGAACTTCTCATCTCACATGCGAAGAGAAGCTGGGCCAGCCTGTGTTCGCAATTGCGAACTTTCTTCGCATTTGCGAAGGGAGTCTGGGAGGGGTATGGATCGCAAATGCGATCTTTTGTCCGCATTTGCGAGGTCAATGATCGCAATTGCGATACTTTCCTCGCATTTTCGAAGGGCAGCAGGATTGTGAAGGCTTCGCAATTGCGATAGCCCCTTCGCAATTGCGAGCTTCACATTTGCGAAGCTCAGGTCGCAAATGTGTCGTTTGCAGCTGAACAAAATGACTTTTGGACGAGGATTTTCATTCATTTCCCAAATTTTCAAGACCTAAAACACAAGAGGCGACTTTCCAAAGACCATCTCTTCCCCAAATCATAGGTAAGTGATTCTAAACTGGTTTCTTTCAATCTTTCACTACATTTTACAAGATTTCAACCAAAAATCTAAGGTTTTCAAGGTAAAATTAGGGGTTTTGGGGTAGAAACTAGGGATTTGGGGATTTAGACCTCAATTTGAGGTCGGATTCCAAAACCAATTATATATTCAGGTTCGGGGGTGAATGGGTAAATGGAATTTGGTCCGACCTCGGGTTTTGACCGAGCGGGCCCGGGGTCGATTTTTAACTTTTTGGAGGAAAATTTAGGAAATCTAAATTTATGCAATATAATTGATTCCTTTAGCAATATTTGATATTATTGAGTCATTTTTGAATAGATACGAGTAGTTTGGAGGTGAATTCCAAAGGAAAAGTTGTGATTGAGAATTAAATGGCCTTCGGAGCAAGGTAAGTGTTGTGTCTAACCCTGACTTGAGGGAATTAGGAACCTTAGATTACTTGCTAAGTGAAATTCGTGTGAGCGGCGTATATGTGAGGTGACAAGTACTTATGCGCCGCCAATTTACCTGTTATCCATGTTTCTCAGTTTTTCTTATATTGTCTCAATCATATGCCTAATTGTGATGTGTTATACTAGTGTTGTTCAATTTATCGTTCTTATCATGTTTACAGATTTTTTTGGTGATAATCGAGTTTTTATTTCAAAGTTGAGATTAATGTTATAGAACCAGTTTTTTGAGATATTCTGTGAGGGTAGCTATGGAATGTGACTAGGAACTTTGTAATATATGAAATTAGTTGCATTCCATTTGTAAGGGAGTACAAAGTCGAAATAATCTTTTGTTTCAGTTAGAATCGGAAGGATAATACAGTGTATACCAAAACAATTTACCTTTATTCCAGTTGGGCCTGGGCAAAGCCCGGGCTACCCCCACTAGTAGTGATAATAGCTAGGATCTATCCAAGATATCCTTCATTTTACCACCCAATATCATTGATAATACGGAGAAGGTCCAAATATACCCATGTACTTTCGAAAATGGTCTAAGAATACCCCTCGTTATACTATTGGGTTATCTATACCCCTCTAGTCATACTTTGGGTTCAAATATACCACTCATTTAAACGGAGGGACACGTGTCATCATCTTATTGGTCAATTCTAAATATCTCCTAATTAATTAAAAATACTCATTATCCATACCCGAAAAGCAATTTTATAAAAAAAATTTTGTAAAAACTGGAAAAAACTGATTTTTTTACTAAAAGCTGAAGAAGAAAAAAACGAAAATATTTTTTTTTACAGTTTTTACAAAAATACTGCTATAAAAAAAGCTAAAAAATACTTTCTAAAACAATATTTTTGTTAAAACTGAAAAATAATTTTCTAAAGCAATTAAAAAGGGGAAAAAACTGGTTTGTTTTTACTAAAAACTGAAAAAATCAAAAATATTTTTTTTCCAGTTTTTAGAAAAACATTGCTTTTAAAAAAACCGAAAAATAATTTATAAAGCAATTTGTTTTGTAAAAACTGAAAAGCAATTTTCTAAAGAAATGTTTTGTAAAAACTAGAAAAACAAATATTTTCTTTTTTTCAGTTTTTAGTTTAAAAAAATCAGTTTTTTCAGTTTTTAACTGCTTTAGAAAATTGTTTTTCATTTTTTTATTCAGTTTTTACAAAAACATTGTTTTAAAAAAAATTAATTTTTTTGAAGCAGATTTTTTTGTAAAAAATGAAAAAAAAATATTTTCATTTTTTTTAGGTTTTTAGTAAAAAAAAATTCTCTTTTTCCAGTTTTTACAAAAAAAAATTATTTTAGAAAATTATTTTTCAGGTATGTGTAATGGGTATTTTTATTATGAGATATTTAGAATTGGCCAACAGGACGATGACACGTGTCCCTCCGTTTAAATGAGGGGTATATTTGAACCCAAAGTATAACTGCAGGTGTATAGATAACCCAATAATATAACGAGGGTTATTCTTAGACCATTTTCGAAAGTACAAGGGTATATTTGGACCTTCTCCATTGATAATATTAACTTTATTCCTCTAAACATATGTCCCAATGCTTTTGACACTCTGGTGTGGGATATCAATAATAGTGGTACCTTGTCACGACCCGAAATTTTCCATCGACGGGACCGTGATGGCGCCTAACATTTCACTTACTAGGCAAGCCAACGTTAGAGAATCATTTATCAATTTCTTATTTCCATTCAGTAATTAACATTAATTAACTACAATAAAATATTTAAAAAAATGCGAAATATCATAAATATGTATTAACTACTACCACCCGGATCTGGAGTCGCAATTCACGAGCATTCTATAATTTACAACAAGTAATAGTCTAAAAGAAATACAACTGTCTGAACGAAAGAAAACAGTAAGACATAAAGGATAAACGGGGACTTCAAGGTCTGTGAAAGCCGACAGATCTACCTTGAGTCTCCGGACATCGGACCAGTAGCAAATCTCGATCAACCTGAGCCGGTATCAAAATTTGCACAAAAAGTGCAGAGTGCAGCATCAGTACAACCGACCCCATATACTGGTAAGTGTCGAACCTAACCCCGGCGAAGTAGTGATGAGGCTAAGACAAGACACTCACATATAACCTGAACAGTATAATCATGCTAGAGGCAACAACAATAAGTAAAACAATAATGCAAAAATAATGGGAGGGGAGCATACAGTGGGGGAATACAACATAAAGAGTGAGAATAATGAAAGGACATAATTAAATCGGAAATCCTTAAACGAATTGAGCAATCAAGACAACAAGGAGAACTGCACGGCATCACCCTTCGTGCTTTTACTCTCAGCCTCACCAAATAACAAATAATACTGCATGACATCACCCTTCGTGCTTTTACTCTCATCCTCACCAAATAACAAATAAGACTGCACGGCATCACCCTTCGTGCTTTTACTCTCTTCCTCGCAATATAAATAAATTATGTATGGCATCACCCTTCGTGCTTTACACTCTTTCTCATAATATAATTAAATTATGCACGGCATCACCCTTCGTACTTTACACTCTTCCTCACAATATAATTAAATTATGCACGGCATCACCCTTCGTGCTTTACACTCTTCCTCACAATATAATTAAATTAATAAGAACGGATAGAGAGAAGTTTCACAAGAAATTAATATTTCATAAATGATTACTTTCACAATTTAACATCTCAACCTCGAATCAATATTTACAATTTTATCGACCTTGGTGGAACCGGATACAAGTCTTCCAACATTCCAACAACAACAATAAGCATGGATAGCAAGATTTAAGACTACAAAATTGCAAGAAATGGAATTTCACTCGCATGCTATGACTCGACCACAACGTATAGATGCTCGTCACCTCAACTATACGTCGTATTCAACAACAAGCACATAGCAAATACTCACACAATACCTATTTCCTCAAGCCAAAGTTAGACACAATACTTACCTCGCTCTGAAGGCCACTTAATTCTCAATCACAGCTTTTCCTTTGGAATTTACCTCCAACCCACTCGTATCTATTCAAAAATGACTCAATAGTATCAAATATTGCTAAAGGAATCAATTATATTGCATAAATTAAATTTTCCAAATTTTCCTCCAAAAAGTTAAAAAATCGACTCCGGGCCCGCTTTGTCAAAACCCGAGGTTCGGACCAAAATTCACTCACACATTCACCCCCGAGCCCGAATATATAATTGGTTGTGGAATTCGACCTCAAATTGTGGTCTAAATCCTCAAATTCCAGAAATCCCTAGTTTCTACCCTAACCCCTAATTATACCATGAAAACTCTAGATTTTAGGTTAAAAATTCAAGAAATATAATGGGTAATTAAAAGAAAATGGTTTAGAATCACTTACCAACAATTTGGGGAAGAAAATGACTCTTGGAAATCGCCTCTACCCGTTTGGTTCTTGCAAAATGTTGAAGAAATGGCTCAAACCCGTGTTTGGAGTCTGTTTTAAGTCACTGGACAGGCCTTCATCGCGTTCGCGAGAGGCATGTCGCGATCGCGATGCACAGCGGCCTAAGGCCTTCGCGTTTGCGAGTATTCCTTCGCGTTCGCATAAGGCAATTCCCCCCTAGCCTTCGCGTTCGCGACCCAGTGGATGCGTTCGCGTAGAAGAACATGACCAACCCTCCCCTAGGTCCCCAAATGCTTCGCGTTCGCGATGGTCAGGTCGCGTTCGCGAAGGGTAAACCCCCCATCACTTCGTGTTCGCGAAGAAGAATTTTTAGTCTCACCAAATTACTCTTTGCGTTCGCGAGAGGACCTTCGCGAACGCGAAGAAGGATATGTCAGACACCAGAATCTGCAAAAAAGCAGATTTTTCCCAAGTCCAAAACATCTCGTGGCCTATCCGAAACTCACCCATGCCCTATGGTCTCCAAACCAAACATGCACACAAGTCTAAAAACATCATACAAACTTGCTCGCGCAATCAAATTGCCAAAACAATGCCTAGAACTACAAATTTAGCACCAAATCAAATGAAATTCGCAAGAACACTTTAAAAGTCCCATCTTCTCAACTGGACGTTCGAATCACGTCAAATCAACTTCGTTTCTCACCAAATTTCACAAACAAGTCTTAAATATCATAATAAAACTGTACCGGGCTCCGGAACCAAAATACGGACTCGATACCAACAATGCCATGCATCAATAAATTCTTAGAAAATAAATAAATTTTCAGACTTTTAATTTTCCTCAAAAATTCAACTTGAGTTAGGGACCTCCGAATTCGATTCCGCGCATACGCCCAGGTCCCATAATTCGATAAGGACCTACCGGGACCATCAAAGCATGGATCCGGGCCTGTTTACCAAAAATGTTGACCGAAGTCAACTAAAATCAACTTTAAAGGTAAAAATTCTTATTTTCATTTGTTTTCAACATAAAAGCTTTTCGAAAATCTGCCCGGACTGCGTACGCAAATCGAGGAGGGTAAAAATGAGATTTTTAAGGCTTAAGAGCGCAGATTCGAGTTCTAAAACATAAGATGACCTTTTGGGTCATCACATTCTCCACCTCTAAAATAACCGTTCGTCCTCGAACGGACATAGAAAAATACCTGGGCTGGTGAAAAGGTGGGGATATCTACTCCGCATATCGGACTCGGACTCCCAAGTAGCTGCCTCAATAGGCTGAACTTTCCATTGCACTCGAACTGAAGGGTAACTCTTTGACCTCAACTGACGAACCTGCCGGTCTAGAATGGCCACCGGCTCCTCCTCGTAAGTCAAATCTTTGTCCAACTGGACAGAGCTGAAATCTAACATATGGGACGGGTCACCATGATATTTCCGGAGCATAGACACATGGAATACCGGATGAACTGAGGATAACCCTGGAGGCAACGCAAGTTTATAAGCTACCTCCCCCATTCTCTCGAGGATCTCAAATGGTCCGATATACCTAGGGCTCAACTTGCCCTTCTTCCCAAATATCATAACACCCTTCATGGGCGATACCCAAAGCAATATTCTCTCTCCAACGATGAATGCAATATCACGAACTTTACGGTCAGCATAACTCTTTTGCCTGGACTGAGCTGTACGAAGTCGATCCTGTATAATCTTGACCTTGTCCAAGGCCTCCTGAACTAAATCTGTACCCAATAACCGAGCCTCCCCGGGCTCGAACCACCCAACTGGCGACCTACACCGTCTATCATATAATGCTTCATAGGGAGCCATCTGAATGCTCAACTGGTAGATGTTATTGTAGGCAAACTCCGCTAATGGCAAAAATTGATCCCAAGAACCTCCAAAGTCAATAACACAGGTGCGGAGCATATCCTCCAAAATCTGAATAGTACGCTCGGACTGCCCGTCCGTCTGAGGATGAAATATTGTGCTCAACTCAACCCGCGTACCCAACTCACGTTGAACTGCCCTCCAAAAGTGCGAGGTAAACTGCGTACCTCGATCAAAAATGATAGACACGGGCACACCGTGAAGACGGACGATCTCACGAATATAAATCTCTGCCAACCGCTCCGAGGAATATGTAACTGCCACAAGAATGAAATGCGCTGACTTAGTCAGCTTGTCCACAATGACCCAAACTGCATCGAACTTCCTCTGAGTCTGTGGGAGTCTAACAACAAAGTCCATAGTGATACGCTCCCACTTCCACTCAGGAATATCTAACCTCTGAAGTAAACCACCAGGTCTCTGATGCTCACACTTTACCTACTGGCAATTTAGGCACCGAGCTACATAGGCAACTATGTCCTTCTTCATTCACCTCCACCAATAATGCTGCCTCAAGTCCTGATACATCTTGGCGGCTCCCGGATGAATAGAATATCGGGAACTGTGGGACTCCTCAAGGATGAACTCATGAAATCCATCCACATTAGGCACACAAATACGACCCTGCATCCTCAAAACCCCATCATCTCCAACAGTAACCTCCTTGGCACCACCGTGCCGCACTATGTCTCTAAGGACAAGTAAATGAGGATCGTCATCCTGCCGATCTCTGATGCGCTCAAATAAAGAAGACCGAGCAACTGTACAAGCTAGAACATGGCTGGGCTCAGAAACGTCTAAACTCACGAACTGGTTGGCCAATGCTTAAACATCCAATGTAAGCGATCTTTTACCAACTGGAATATATGCAAGGCTACCCATAATGACTGACTTTCTACTCAAAGCATCGTCCACCATATTTGCCTTCCCGGAATGATACAATATGGTGATATCATAGTCTTTCAATAGCTCCAGCCACCTCATCTGCCTCAAATTGAGTTCCTTCTGCTTGAACAAATACTACAAGCTTCGATGATCAGTGAATACCTCACATGGCACGCTGTAAAGATAGTGCCTCCAAATCTTCAGCGCGATCAAATCGCCAAAACAACACCTAGAACTATAAATTTAGCATCAAATCAAATGAAATTCTCAAGAACACTTTAAAAGTCCTATCTTCTCAACTGGACGTTCGAATTACGCCAAATCAACTTCGTTTCTCACCAAATTTTACAAACAAGTCTTAAATATTATAGTGAAACTGTACCGGGCTCCGGAACTAAAATACGGACCCGATACCAATAATGTAGTGCATCAATAAATTCTTAGAAACAAATAAATTTTCAGACATTTAATTTTCCTCAAAAATTCGTAACTTGAGCAAGGGACCTCCGAATTCGATTCCGAGCATACGCCCAGGTCCCATAATTCGATACGGACCTAGTGGGACCATCAAAGTATGGATCCAAGCCCGTTTACCAAAAATATTGACCGAAATCAACTAAAGTTAACTTTTATGGTAAAAATTCTTATATTTCGTGGAAGGATCTCTTTTCATTTATAATTTGGAGCCTCTGGATGAACAGGAATAGAAATAACCTTAACAACACAAATAATACTTTGAGTTCCAAGACCATCATAAATAAAGCTGTGGAATATAAGCTTCTTACTGATAGAAAAAGCAACATAGCTAAAAAGATTCTTATCTGAATCCAATGGCATAAGCCTCCAATCGGTTGGTATAAATTGAACATAGATGGTGCTTTTAAATGAGATAGACTAGTTTGTGGTATGGGGGAGTGATAAGAAATATCAATGGTGATTGGGTTGTTGGCTTCCAACATTTCTCACAAGCAGTATCTCCACTCCACGCGGAAATCTTGGCACTCAAACAAGGCCTTCAACTAGCTTTGGATATGAATCTCACTCATCTAGAAGTGGAAATTGACTCAACCGAGGTAATAAAATATCTGGATCAAGGATACCCTACTTACAACACTTTACTTCATGATTGTAGGTGGCTAATATCCAGAATAGGGAAGCTAAAGGTCATGCATAACTTCAGAGAAGGAAATGAAGTAGCTCACTTGTTATCTAGGGAAGTATCCTACGAGACTAACATCAATAAACCTATTTATTTAGAAGTACCACCTTCTCTTGTTATAACCAGGATGTTGGCAGACAAAAACGGTGCTACCTCTGTTAGGCATGTAGTAGACGATGCTTGTAGGATGTTGGCCAAACTTGGCAACTGTAATGCCCTTAAGGGTATTAGTATTTTGTATAACAGTGTGGAAGCACCTTAGTATATTCTAATAAAAGTTCCAAATTCTAAAAAAAAAAAGTATTTAGTATAATCTTAATGACGAATAAAATTGTTAAAAAATTGACAGTACATAAAAGAGATTGTGTCGTATTGTTTTGGTAAAAGGCAACAAATTAAGATATAGATCATTACGAACGCAATAAATATTTAATAGTACTTTTAATAAAAATAATTATTAAAAATATCTCGATAAGTTAAACAAATTAAATATTTAGTATTCTTATAACGACGAATAAATATGATAAAAAGTTGACAGTACAAATAAAACCCTACCGAATTTTAGTTGTAAAATACTAAAAACTAACATATAAATAAATACTTTATATCAAATTAAGTAATAATATAAAAATTTATGAATTAAATATTAATATAAAAAATATTGCAATATATTTTAAGACGTTAAACGATTAAAGAGAATAATATTTTAATTAATATTATTTAATTTACAGACATCATCATGGATCGTCCGTCTGTGCATCCTGGACCTGCTTCTCGAGAGCTAATTTTGTTCTAGACGGGTCATAGGTCTTCACACATCTGGGATGGATAGTTTCTTAGCCACAACTTCCACCCGAGACGTATTAACGATTTTTGGGAGTTTATTAGGGACCGCCCACTTTATCCTCGTACAGTTGCGTGCCTTAAGTGGACTGATTTTTACCGGATTGTAGAGGTCGGCCGGTTGCAGTTCGATTGGCCCCTAATCACGACTATGATCAAGCGGTGGAGACTTGAGACACATACATTCCATTTGCCAATCGGCGAGGCGACCATCACGCTAGAGGGCGTGGAGGTATTATTCAGGTTGCCCGTTGATGGTTTGGAATTTAGGGGTATCAATGGTTATTTAAAAACCGAATGAACCGACCGAACCGCACCGAACCGATTTGTAGGTTTTTTTTTATTAAAATCATAGGTTTTTTTATAAATTTATAACCGTACCAAAAAATTAGGGTAGGTTTTTTATTTTATTTAAAGAACCGAAAAATAACCGAACCGAATATATACATATATATATATATATATATATATATATATATATATATATATATATATATATATATAATAAGGAATTAATCTGTTAAGCAAAGCAAAGTGAGTTTAGGTGGTATAAAGACACCTTTATGAGTAGAGTGATGGAACTACCAGAAAATAAGTTTGAACATTGGAAAGCTAAGTTCATAGATGGCCTTCCCTCTTTATTTGCCGAAAGAGTTAGAAAGGTTTTAAGAGGTAGTTATGGAGAAATTCCTTATGCAGACTATACCTATGGTAAATTAATAGGAATTTGCACACAGGAAGGATTAAACCTGTGCAATGAATTAAGATTGTCCAGACAACTTAAGATGGATAAGCTTAAAGAAAGAAACCAGTTAGGGGACTTTTGCGCCCAGTTCGGTTTACCCGAAACTTCTACTCATAGGAAAAAGAAACATAAGTATCATAGATACCCCAACCAAGACAGTCCTTATAGGAAAAAGAGATCTAGATATAGATCCAAAGAAGAACGAGAAGCCAAGAAAGCACATCGCAAGTCTACTAGATTTACCAAAAATAGGTCTAAGTGAGATCTTGCTGACATTAAGTGTTATAAGTGTGGTAAATTTGGCCATATAGCTCCAAATTGTAAGCTTCAAAAGCTGAAAACCTTAGGACTAGAAGATGAACTACGTGATAAGGTTTATAGTTTGTTATATACTTCTGGATCGGAATCTGATTATTATTCTGAATCAGAATCCGAAGCTGAAATTGATTTGCTTGATTTATCTGATAGTGATAAAAATATTGATAATACTTGTACAACTTGCAAAGGTGATACATGTACTTGTGATGATGAATTTTATAAATTACAATCACATTTTCAAGACCTAAACATGAAAACTATTACTTCTGATAATGTAATAGAACTTTTAAAAGAAGTTAATGATGAAAAACTTCGTGAAAAAATTATTAATTTGGCTGCTAGTTCAAGTTCTAATTCAAGTTCTGGTTTTGCAAAACCTTTTGAAAAAGAATTTGAATATTCCCCGCCTTATTCCTTACTAGAGGTTAATAACCGTTTGTTAAACAAAAATGCATCTCCAGCAAGAGATTCTTCTTTCGATGATTTAAAAATTGAAGTTGAAAACTTAAAACGAGAGATCAAATCTCTTAAACAAAATCAAATGATTTGTGATCATAGGATTACTCAGATTGAGAAAATCAATTCTCCAGCTGAGAAATCTAATGATAAAAACAAAGGTATTTTTGAAAATGATATTGAAGAAAAACCTATTAATTTTAATCCTAAACATGATATGTTTTTAGGAATGATGCAAATTATTACTGCTCATAAATGGTACATCAAATGTACTATTCTCATTGATAATAGTTTCTCAATTACAAACATTGCCATGATTGATAGTGGAGTAGATGTTAGCTGCATTCAAAAAGGTTTAGTACCTACGAAATATTTTCAAAAAACTACTCATATGGTTAGATCTGCATCCGGACATGCTTTAGATATAAAGTATAAACTTCCTAATACGGGTATTTGTCAGAATAAAGTCTGTATTCCTCACTTCTTTTTCTTGGTAAAAAACCAGTTATACCCTCCAATTATACTTGGAACACCGTTTATTAACGCCGTTTATCCTTTTACTAGCATAGACTCGAAAGGTTTTACTGCTACTTATAAGGATAAAGAGATAAGTTATACTTTTGTTACAGATCCAGTAACTAGAGATATTAATGCTTTAATTGATATGAAGCAAAAACATGTTGATTCTTTACAATTAGAAATGTTTAGTATGAATATATTTGATACTCTGAATTCTACTAAAGTACAGGAAAAAATCAAATTGATTTCCGAGCAGATTGCTATTGATATTTGTGCTGAGCATCCTAGTGCTTTTTGGAATCGAAAAAAGCATATTGTTACTCTTCCATATGAAGATAATTTCACTGAGGATGATATTCCTACTAAATCTCGACCTTGTCAGATGAATGCAGAATTGGTGGAATTTTGCAAAAAAGAGATTGATAGTCTGCTATCAAAGGGTTTGATAAAACCCTCAAAATCTCCTTGGTCTTGTACAGCTTTTTATGTTAATAACGCAGCTGAAAAGGAACGTGGTGTTCCTAGATTAGTCATTAATTATAAGCCCTTGAATAAATATTTGAAATGGGTTAGGTATCCTATTCCTAATAAAAGAGATTTATTGTCTAGATTATATGACGCCAATATATTTTCAAAATTTAATTTAAAATCTGGTTATTGGCAGATTCAAATATTTAAAGAGCATACTTATAGAACTGCTTTTAATGTTCCATTTGGGCAATATGAATGGAATGTTATGCCTTTTGGTTTAAAAAATGCCCCTTCAGAATTCCAAAAAATTATGAATGATATTTTCAACCCTTATCTAGACTTCGTCATTGTATATATCGATGACATTTTGGTATTTTCCAAAACACTTGAAATGCATATTAAGCATTTAGATATTTTCAAAAGAATTGTTATACAAAATGGTTTGGTAATCTCAAAACAAAAAATGAGCTTATTTCAAACTAACATTAGATTCCTAGGACATTATATTTGTCAGGGGAAGATTACTCCTATTCAACGATCGATTGATTTTGCCTCAAAATTTCCCGATGTTATTACTGATAGAACTCAGTTACAAAGATTTTTGGGAAGTTTAAATTATATTTCACCTTTTTATAAAGATCTGTCACGTGATTTAGCCCCCTTATATGATAGGTTAAAAAAGAATTATAAAAGCCCTTGGACTGATAGTCACACTACTTTGGTAAAAAATATTAAACAACGTGTTAAATCTTTACCTTGCTTAACCCTTGCTAATCCTACATGGCAAAAAATTATAGAGACTGATGCGTCTAATATTGGTTATGGAGGGATATTAAAACAGATAAATCCCAATGATAAACATGAATATCTGATTAGATTTTATTCTGGTAAATGATCTGAAGCCCAGAAAAAATACGCTACTGTGGCACATGAAATGTTAACCATAGTAAAATGTATTTTAAAATTTCAGGACGACTTATACAATCAAAAGTTTTGATAAAAACTGACGCACAATCTGTTAAATATATGTTTAATAAAGATTTTAAACATGATACCTCAAAAATGATATTTGCAAGATGGCAAGCTCAATTAGCCCCTTTTGATTTTGAAATACAATATAAAAAGGGAATTGATAATTCTCTGCCAGATTTCTTATCTCGTGAATATTTACAGGATGGAACCCCCTGGGGTAGGGGAAGAGGTAGAGGTTGGGGAAGATCATCCCCACAGTCCAAAGGAAGGTCATCACCTTCGGGATCGTCATACGGATCCTCATCAAACTCCCCAGTTATACAAATGGGAAGAAGGAATTTAGTCAATGAGAGGATATCTCTCAGAGAAGAATCATCGATTGGACCATCCGTCCTCTGGAAGATATTCCAGAAGATAGTCTGTTATACGCACATTTGCAGGCATATTTGACTGCTCAAAAACAGAAAGATACTTCTGTTAAGCAAAGTAATACTTTTGCTTCCATTATATATATGTATATATATATATATATATATATATATATATAATAAGGAATTAAATTTTTGGTCTTGGGCCTTGGGCCTTGAGCCTACAAGTATTTAATATCCCAAATTCCTACTTTTAAAACCTAATTTTCCTACTAAGAGTAAAGAGTCTAAGACTGCTTCTATTGAAACCAAAGTTGTGCTATCATCCTTAACTTAGCAGTTAGCACTTAGCAACAAATCACAAAGCACAAGATATTGATTTCTCTCCTCTCGTATCGTATGCCTACTGATTTCTATTATTCAACTATGCATAGTATATCAATATAAATTTTGCACAAACAACTCAAATTGTCTATATCGAATTTAAATAAGTACTTCTATTAAGTTATAACACGCACTGTTGCTACTAGTATATGATGCTTTCATATGCTACAATCGTTGATTTGGTAGTTTTATTCTTTCTGAAATTTTATCATTTAATCATACTTTTTGGAATATTAATTCTTTCTTTTAGTTACTAATAACTTACTTTTGATTTATTATAACAGGTTGAATTTATGGAGCAATCTCTTCAATAGAATATCTCTGATCGTGCCAATGCAGAAAATAGTACAACAGGTTCTAAAGCAGGTAATCCTCCCCGACCACCTCAAAAGCGAAAAATGACCAATCAAAAAGTTCCTCAAAAGAAAATAGTGATCATGGGTTAGAAGCTTGGCATCATTTTACTAGAATTGAAAAAAGTGAACCAGTTAAGGCTACATGTAATTATTGTAAAAAAGAAATTGCCGCTTCAGGGCAAAATGGCACTTCAGACATGTGGAACCATCTGAATAGGTGTAAATTATATCCTTTTAGATGAGAAAAAAATCAAAAATCTATAACTGATTTTACCATCAAAGGCGAGGAAGGTGATAAAACAGAAGTTGGTAAACTAAGGCCTCTTAATATAGAGGAAATTAGAAATGCCCTTGCTACTATGGTTGTTATTGATGAATTGCCATTTAAGATTGTAGAAGGGGAAGGTTTTAAGAGATATAGTAGAGTACTTGAACCAATATTTATAATCCCTTCAAGGAATACAGTTGTAAAAGATTGTCTAGAGCTTTATATGAAAGAGAAATCCATTTTGAAAATAATAATTAAAAATCACTGTGTGTGCCTTACCACAGATACTTGGACATCAATTCAAAACCTTAATTATATGTGTCTCACAACACATTGGATTGATGATGATTGATTTTATCAAAAGAGAATTTTAAACTTTCAGCTTATTGAGAGCCAAGCGGGAAGGATTATTGCTAGTTCTATTGAGGAATATTTAATTAATTGGGGAATTGAAAGTGTTCTTACAGTAACAGTAGACAATGCAAGTTCTAATAATACATGTCTTGATTACTTGATTAAGTGTGTTAAGTGAAAAGATTCAATTTTAGACAACAAATACATGCATGTCAGATGTGCAGCTCACATTGTTAATTTAATTGTAAAAGAAGGTTTAGCAGAACAGGATAAAGCCATTATTAGAATTCGAAATACAATAAAGTATGTGCGATCTTCTCCTTCCAAGTATAGTTTGTTCAAAAAATGTGTTGAGAAAGAGAAGATTTCATGGAATCATCTTGTTTGTCTTGATGTTGATACTAGATGGAATTCCACATATAAAATATTAGAACATGTTGAGAAATTTGAGAAAGCTTTTGTAAGGATGGAATTAGATGATTCAAACTATAAGAAGTACTTTGATGGAGGTTATAATGGAGCCGGAGATGAAAAAAAAGAGACAAAAAATAATAAAGAAAAAGGTCAAAAAATTATTGGATTTTCCAATATGAATGATGTTAGTAATTTTTGTGAAGAATTGAGAGATGGGAGGAAGAAGTTCGTGAATAAGAAAAAAAGAGATAAGAAAATCATTGGCCCTCCTAAGCATGAAGATTTTCAAGCTGCAAGATGCTTTGCAAAGTTCTTAAAGTTATTTTATAATGTGACATTGAAGTTTTTTGGCTCATTGTACACTACTTCTAACACTTTTTCCCGTGAATTGGTTGATGTCTATTCTGCAATTGGATCTCTTTCCTTAATAAGGATGATGGCATGGGAAGCATGTCACTAGAGAAGCATGTCACTAAAAATGATGGGAAAATTCGATAAATATTGGTCTTTTAATAGTAAGACCAATTATTTGTTGTTTGTTGCTATTGTGTTGGATCCACGTTTTAAGTTAGAATATGTTGAGTTTTGCTTTGGTGAAATATATGGTCATGATAATATCGTAATAAAATCAAGAATTGCTAGTGTGATAGAGTGTTTGGATGAGTTGTATCATGAATATAAGAGATTGTATACATTTGAACAAGAGAAATTTGAAGATTTAACTTCTAATAAAGTTTTTCATGGCATGGATACTGATGAATGTGATAAAAGTTTAGATTTTCTTGACTCTCAATTTGCAAAGCGCATAGAATCACAAAAGAAAACAAAAAATGCATCGGAGGTAGCCAAATACTTGAATGATGAGTTGATTGGAAAAAAAATTGAATTTGATCTATTGGCTTGGTGGAAAGGAAATAAAACTAAATTTTCTGTTCTCTCAAGGTTGGCCAAGGATGTTTTATCCATTCCAGTGTCTACCGTATCGAGTGAACAAGTTTTTAGTACTAGTGGTCATGTAATTGATTCATTTAGGAGTTCTATAACTCCTAAAACCGTAGAAGCTCTTATATGTGCGCAAAATTGGTTACGTTCTACTCCTATTGATTTACGTGAATCGCTGGGTAATATTGAAAGTCTTGAAGAGATTGAAGAAGGTAATAAAATTTTCTTTATTAATTTTATTATTTTCTTTATTAATGTGAAAGATTACAATATTTATTAAGTTAATTTTGTTTGTTTTACTTTTTGCAGATTGTTTGAATCGCACCAACCATTATTGCTAATTTTGATGAATAATTGAGGTTCATGACTCACTTGTAAGAGAACCAAATTAGTTAGTTTATCACATAGGCTTTTTCTTTATAAAAGAATGACAACTTACTTTTCTCTTTCTTTACAGATAGAAGGTCAGTTGATGTTCCTGATGGTATCGTTGCTGCCTCACTGCCTTATTAGATCAATTATAAGTTTTGTTATTTTATGAGTAGTATTTCTATAATTTTTTTTAAAAGAAATGAATAGAAGCTATAAATATTGCAGAGACAGGAATATGACTCAATTATTGTTTAAACTTATGCTATCTTTGGGTGCATTTTATATGTTTTTCTCATGTTATGTGTTCTTGATGATCCACGTTAAAGTATGGCAGCTAGTAAAATTAGACATCGTGTACCTTATATATTTATTGTGTGAAGTTTATTTTTCTTATAGAGGGTGTAGAAGTCTCGCAGATCAATGTTGGCAAAAGAAAATGGGTGGAGTAATAAACTAGGAGTCATTGACTGTTTAATAGTACATACTTATTTAGATATTTAGGTATTGTCTTAATCTATATTTTATATGTGACTATTTAAAAATATACCGAAAATTAACCGAACCATACCGAAACCGAAGAGAAACCGAAATGATTGGGACGGTTTTGAAAAGTCCAATTTTGGTTACACACAATAGAATAACTGAAAAATTGGTATGGTTTATATTTTATAAAAAAAAAACTGACTGAACCGAACCATTGACACCCCTAGTTTAGATGTCCAGTACCCGCCTGCTCTTAGGGATTATAGGAGGCACGACTATCTACAGATGCTGCAGAGGCGCACTGGATTCCAGCCGGCAGAGCAAACTGCTATCAGTGGCGTTAGTCGATTATAGCTATCTCTTGTTAGGCAGCATTTGGAGGCGATGCACGAGCATATCACGGATGAGTCACCACTTGAGGCTATTGAGCGGCAGTCAAGGATGTTGATCTTGATGATATTTGGTTGAATTCATTGCTCGAACACTTTGGGAAACCTTGTTTGCCTGCGATTCTTGCATCATCTATAGCGGTTAGATCACTTACCCATGTACAATTGGGGTGGAGCCGTTCAAGCGTACCTTTATAGGCAGTTGTATAGGGCGTCCATGTGTAGCATGAGAGACATCGCTGGATTTATTCTGCTACTACAAGTGATAACATTATCAGTTCATTTCATGATTATCATAGAGATAGTAAAAATTACTCAAATTTACGTCTACAATCAATATTAGGTTTGGGCTTGGGAGCGATTCTTGTAAATGCAACCCCTTCCTCGACCGATAGCTCCAGATGCATCACCTCCGTTATTTCTACCACGTGCTAGGAGGTGGATAGATAGGCGAGGTTGCGCCTGCGACGTCAAGGCTCGATATCATCTCCTTTATTACAAGGATCTGTTGGATCTACTTGGAAATGCGCTCAGGTAAATATTTGACTAAGTTTATTTGATAATGTTTGATCTGTCTTGCGTTTACTCACTATTATTGCATTTAATAAATAGTTCATATGGAGGCCATACGGCGACGATCTCATCGCCGGTTTGCCAGATTATTGCTCACGCGGTCAAGCTGTGTGGATGTCTGAGGTCCCACTAATATGTCTTAATATAGTCGAGCATCATCCGACCGGACGCGTCCTGTGACATTTTGGTCGTCGATAGATTATACCAGCTCCTCCCTATTGGCATGCCACACATTATGAGCAGGATGATCGCAGCAGGGTTGACCATGCACACTTGGCATGGTTAGAATCCCAGATAGAGGACTGAGATCAAATAGTGGGCTTGATTCTGCCATACCCTCCACATGACCGTGTTGACGGTGAGCATGAGTACATGGCTTGGTATCGTCATGTTACTCGCACTCTAATTGGTAATCCCGTTCATCGGGAGAATGGTCTGTACGTTCCATACGCCAGGAGGCATGAGACACTGGTATATTATTTGATATACTTACTTATCATGTTAGATTTCCTTAATTAATATGTTATATCTTATGCATACTATTGGCTTACACCGTTTATACCATATGGGTCTGCAGATGCAACAACATGTAGGCGATGGAGCATCATTTGTGCACGAGTGGGGTCGTCAGGTTTCTCAGCTTGCTGTTGATACATTAGTAGATGCTCAAGCGGATGCGCGATTAGGTTTTGATGCTGCATATGTGCCGCCTGAGGATTATCACCATGGGCCATGTGTGCCCCCAGCACGTGGTACACGAGTCAGGCGTGTCCAAAGAGGAATGGGTGGCCCGCGTGGTCGTGGTGGTCAGCGAGGACGGGATCCCCAGCAAGGGGGCACTGAGGCACCCGTGGAAGATATTAGTGAGGATTTGTCGGGTGAATTTGGTGAGGCACACGATGTTAGCGATAATATGCCTACATTCAGACTTCTATCACCGGGTACTTCACAATTGACCCTGACAGCTCTATTGTTGATCACAAGCACCACCATTTCGTCGTTTGATTGGGATGAGTATTATCCTCATGTTCCAGGCTCATCGAGGATTACAGAGGCTCGTCTGGTGCGAGATGTGCAGAGTGGAAGATGTTTGAGTTATGGCTATGCATCTAGGGATGTTGATGATCCTCTAGGCATAGAAATGGAGACATCATATCCGGTGGAGACGGCACAACCTTCATCTACTCCAATGCACCTCGGAGTTCCACCAGAGCATTGTGTGCCCACTCAGACACATGTTTATTTGTATTACTTTATTTTTAATTTATTTGACCTTAATTATTAGTCAGTAATATCTAATTTGTTTATATATTTTTTTAAGATTTCTCCATCATCTATCACGGAGGCGACATCGTGTGATACTCGATTGTCGGAGACGCATGATCTTATTTAGGAGCCGGCTGAGATACTGGTTTGACTATAATTCTTTTAGCTATTATGTTACTATTCTATATATCATATACTAATCTGCTAATATTTTGTAGCTTATTGATGGCCCTACAGAGGCCTCTACTGATCCTGCTAGCCTTCCAGACGATCATGTTGCAGTGCATCCTCAGATAAAGAGGCGACGAGATAAGGATGATCCGGATAGCATAGCCGGTCGGGATGGTATGCGCCTCAGGCCAGCCAACATACTAAAGCATACATGATGTGGGACACATTGATATGTAGTTTGATTTGTATATATGGGATTAATTGTTTTTAAATGGTATTGATCTTTTTACATTATGAGCTTTGTGTTTTTAGTTTTAGTCTTATTGATTAGGTTAATACAAGAACACAAAAAATACGTCATATTAACATAAACTAAAATACAATAAAAAAACACATAATACATGAAATCTAAAACATAAAATAAACACTACACTTAAAACAACCATGTGCTCGTTTAGTCACTATCGCACATTATTCTCTGCTTCAACTGCTGAAATATTTATTACAACCTTCTTTTTTTTTTCTTCTGCCTCTTTCAATTGCTCCTTCACTGCCGCAAGTTGTTCTTCGAGTTTCCAGATCTGTATTCCGTACTCCCCGGTATGATTCCAAATGTTTAGCAAACATGCTTTGTAGTACTCCTGGTTAATGGATTCATCGTACCATTCATCAAAACCACATTGGTTTTCGTCCTACAAATGGTGATGATAAGAAACGAATATTAATGAATGTTATAAATAATCTATTAGCCAACATAAATTTCAATATTAATAACTCACAACTTGTTTACACATCCAATGTTTGCGCCCTAGATTGCAAGTTGACCAACATAGATTCAAAATCGCATGTTTCCCACAGTAACACCTAGGCACCTCATCGCATCCAGACATAACGTATTGCTTGAACTTCAAAATTTATGGAAAACAATATTCTTTGTTTGGTTAAGTTGTGATGATCCATAAAGAATAACGTAAAATGTGCCGGGGGGGGGGGTGTTATAGGTTAGAATGAGTGATTTTAGGTTGCATAACGCATATTGTTCATGAGCCATGTTTCACTAAGAATGGAATAATTACGGTACAAGTGCATACATGCCTTTTACAGTTTGACAAGACAAGACGCGCATTAAATTTATATTTTTTTCTGAACTTGTGTACAACGCAAATTGTTCATGTGCTATGGTTCACTATTAGTGGAATCTTTACGGTACTAGTGCGTACATACTTTTTCAGGTCGACAAAACAAGATAACGCATATCCCACATGCGTCATGTTGAACTACCACCTATTTTGTTCTTTTTAAGTTGAACCAAATTTTCAGTTATTCATTTAAACAATCGTTTCAAAAATTTCACTTACATTTATTAAGGGATTTAAGAAGAGGCAAAAAGGTGAAGGTAGTGCAAAAGATCCACATGGAACATATTAGAACACAATCTATCCCTTCCTTGAAAAAACATGCTAGATTGCTATACTGATTTGGTGGATGACAGGCGGTATGGTGTTTTACATTCCTTGGAAAATAAGCCCATCAATATACATATAGATCTCAAAATTGTAAGGCATATTATTGAGGGGGAAACACATTCTACAAAGCCTGAAGGTATGCGAATTTGTGGTGAAAACCTACTCAAAAAGGTGAGATTATGAAGTATTATGTCATTGGAATGGGCTAGTTGTACCACAAGCATTATCTGGAATGTTCCAAACTAACACCTACAAAGATGAACCATAAGTTATTCGGCATTTGATGAAGGAGATTTCAAAGATGGAAAAGGCATTGACCATTCATCTTGCACTGGATGATCTTAATTGCCTCTAAGGAACGGAGGATCAACATTGGACTTTATTAATGTCACGACCCAAAACTTAGCCTGTCATGATGGCGCCTAACGTGATACTAGGCAAACCGACACCTCAAAATGTTTCCAACACTTTTAAGTAAACAACAAAATAACACAAGTTTGAATAATTAAAGTTCTCATAAACTGGATAGGAAGTCAAAACTCAATACGGAAGTTCCCAAAAGCAGGATGTCACTGAATACATGAGCGTCTATACAACATAAGTCTAAAAATACTATCTATGAAAAGCTAAAACTAAATACATAAAGCTGAAAGATAGGGAGGGAGAGTCAAGGTATACGAACGTCGGGCAGCTGCCTTGAAATCACCAAATTATCAGGCTGCCCGGATAACCAACACCCACCGTAACCAGAAGCACCTGGATCTGCACACGAAGTGCAGGGTGTAGCATGAGTACAACCAACTCAGTAAATAACAAGACTAACTATTGTACTGAAAGTAGTAATGAGCTTCACGGATGCAGTTAAATTTATAGACAATATAATACTGGAAAAAATAGGCATGCTTCCAAGTTTGACATTTAAAGCCAAAACAATTCATTCATGTTAAGTTCAATTGAAACAGGATATAAAGTCTCTCAGGAATTTCATGACAATGATTTATGACAGCTGAAGTACAACAGTAATGAAATAAAGTGCATATACTCAGAGTAACAGTCACCTAGTCCTCCTATGCACTCCAACCTCACAGTCACTCATTTCTCACAATCTCTTATTTCTCCCGACACTCGACACTTGCGCTCGGCACTCGCACTCAGTAGGTACCTGCGCTCACTGGGGTACAGACTTCGGAGAGGCTCTTTCAGCCCAAGCGCTATAACAAGCCAATGATGGCATAAATCAATAAAATATGCTACGACGTATAGCCCGCTCCCATAAATATCCTCACCATCAGGCCCTCGGCCTCACTCAGTCATCAATCTCTCGAGTCTCTCGGAATCTCAATAATCATGAGAATCAGCCCAAATAGCAATGATATACTGTATCAATAAAGAACAATAGAGACTGAGATATAATATGCACTAAAATATGACTGAGTTCAAAATAGCAATTTAGCAGATAATTCAACATGTAATACGACCTTTGTGGGTCCCTATAGTGCCAACACATAGCCTAAACATGATTTCTAACATGTTTCGTAGTTTAATTTTTATAACACATGGAGAATATATGAATAACAACAGATTATTCAACTATACAGTTCCATGTAATTTGACCAAGTCACAATTCCTACGATGCACGCCTACACGCCCATCACCTAGCATATGTGTCACCTCAAAATCAATCACATGACACATAAAACGGGGTTTCATTCCCTCAGAACCAAATTTAGCACTGTTACCTACCTTAATACGTACAAATCCCTACTCCAATATGCCATTGCCTCGCGAATCAGCCTCCAAATGCCCCGAATCTAGCCAGAAACAGTTTGATACAATCAACACAAGCTAAAGGAATCAATTCCATAAGAAAATACTAAGCTATTAATCAAAAGTCAAAAGTTGACTCAAAAGCCGGCCCTCAGGACCGCATCTCGAAATCTGATAAAAGTCATAAAATCCGAAAGCTCATTCAACCATGAGTCAACCATACCAATTTTACCAAAATCCGACACCAAATCGTCAATCAAACCCCAAAATTAAACTCTCTAAATTCCTAGCCTGAAACTCCCAAATTATACCTCAAAACCACACAATCTAGGTGAAAAAATCAACGGGGAAACATAATTATTGAACAAATTTAACCACAAGTGCCTTACCTCAAGAAACCCCTCGAAAGTCCTGTAAACAATCGCCCAATCCCGAGCTTAAAATGTTCAAAATGAAGAAAAATCGCGAACCCTTGAATTAATGTGCGCTGCCAGTGGCTCTACTTCTGCGGTTCATTTAGCGGCTTTTGCGGCACCGCTTTTGCGGTCAGTGATCCGCACCTGCGGTCTTACACTCGACCCCCGACGTACCGCTTCTACGCCCAAGGTCTCGCACCTGCAAGACCGCACCTGTGGCCCCGCGTCCGCTTCTGCGTGCCAAGAGCCAAGACCAAATTCTACACCTCCGACCACAATCCCGCTTATGCGGACTCGCATGTGCGCTCCTCCTTCTGCACCTGCGATACACCCAAAATTAGACAAACCTCGCTCCTGCGCCACTCTAGGTGCATCTGCGATATTGCACCTACGGCCAAGACCCTCGCAGGTGCGATCACACTAGAAGGCTCCCAGTTCAGCAATGTACTAAATCTCATTTTCGAACCATCCGAAATCAACCTGAGGCCCCCGAGACCTCAATCAAACACACCAGCAAATCCTAAACCACGATACAAACTTAGTTGAACCCTCAAATCACATCAAACAACATCAAAAACACAAATCGCACCCCAATTCAAACCTAATGAAAACTTAAGAATTTTAACTTCTACAAACGATGCCGAAACCTATCAAATCGCGTCCGATTGATCTCAAATTTTGCACATAAGTCACAAATGACACCACGAGCCTATTCTAACTCCCAGAACCCCAATCAGAGCCTGGTATCCACAAAGTCCACTCTCGGTCAAACTTCTAAATTTCTAACTTTCGTCATTTCAAGCCTAATTCCACTACGGATCTCCGAATCATAATTCGCACATGCTCCTAAGTCCAAAATCACCCAACGGAGCTAACAGAACCATCAAAATGCCATTCCGGAATCATCTACACATAAGTACATATACGGTCAACCTTTTTAACTTAAGTTTTCAACATTAAGACTAAGTGTCTCAACTCATTCCAAAACCTTTCCGGACCCGAATCAACTACCCCGACAAGTCACATAGTAGCTATGTACTATGTAGTATAAAATGAGCAGTAAATGGGGGAACATGGCTACAACTCTTGAAACGACCGGTCGGGTCGTTACATCCTCCCCCTCTTAATCAAACATTCATCCTCGAACGGGTCTAGAAACGTACCTGGAGTCTCAAATAGACATGGATATCTGTTCTGCATCTCCCGCTTGATCTCCCAAGTAGCCTCCTCAATTGGCTGACCTTTTCATTACACCTTCATCGAAGCTATGTCCTTTGACCTCAACTTTCGAACCTCCCGATCCAAAATGGCCATCGGCTCCACATCATAAGTCAAATCACCATTCAACCGAACCGTGCTGAAATCCAAAACATGAGACGGATAGCCAACATACTTTCAGAGCATAGAAAAATGAAACACCGTATGCACACTCGACAATCTAGGTGGCAAGACAAGCTTGTAAGCCACCTCTCTGATCCTCTAAAGTACCTCAAACGGCCCAATATACCGAGGGATAAACTTTCCCCTCTTCCCGAACCTCATAACACCCTTCATGGGTAATACCTTGAGAAACACCTTCTCCCTAACTATAAAAGCAACATCATGAACCATCCTATCGGCGTAACTCTTCTGTCTAGACTGCGCCGTGCGAAGCCGATCCTGAATAAATTTAACCTTTTCCAAAGCATCCTGAACCAAGTCAGTGCCCAATAGTCTAGCCTCGCCGGGCTCAAACCAACCCACCAGAGATCGACAGTGTCTCCCATACAAAGCCTCATACGGAGCTATTTGAATGCTCGACTGGTATCTGTTATTGTAGACAAACTCCGCGAGCGGTAGAAACTAGTCCCAAGAATGCCCAAACTCTATGACACAAGCGTGAATCATATCCTCCAATATCTGAATAGTGCGCTCGGACTGTCCGTCCATCTAAGGGTGAAATATTATACTCAATTCAACTTGGGTGCCCAACTCTCACTGCATGGCTCTCCAAAACTGCAATGTAAATTGCGTACCCCAATCTGAAATGATGGACACCGGCACACCGTAAAGGTGAACAATATCGCGGATGTAAATCTCAGCCAACTACTCCAAAGAATAAGTAGTCCCAACTGGAATGAAGTGTGCGGATTTGGTCAGTCGATCCATAATCACCCAAATAACATCGAACTTCCTCAAAGTCCGTGGGAGCCCAACTATAAAATCCATGGTGATCCGCTCCTATTTCCACTCTGGAATATCTAGCCTCTGAAGCAATCCACCTGGTCTCTGATGCTCATACTTCACATGTTGACAGTTAAGGCACGAGCTACAAACCCCACTGTATCCTTCTTCATTCTTCTCCACAAATAATGCTGCCTCAAGTCCCGGTACATCTTCGCAGCACCTAGATGAATGAAATATCGCAAACTGTGGGCCTCCTCAAGGATCAACTCACGTAGCCCATCTATATTAGGCATACAAATCTGACCCTGCACCCTCAACACCCCATCATCCCTAATAGTAACATCCTTGGCATCACGGTGCTAAACCGTGTCCTTAAGGACAAGCAAATGGGGATTATCATATTGACGCTTTCTGATGCGATCATATAAGGAAGACCGAGAAACCACACAAGCTAGAACCCGGTTGGGCTACGAAACATCTAATCTCACGAACTGGTTGGCCAAGGCCTGAACATCGACTACAAGAGGTCTCTCACTAACAAAAATGAATGCAAGGCTACCCATACTCACTGCCTTCCTACTTAAGGCATCGGCTACCATATTAGCCTTCCTAGGATGATACATAATAGTAATATCATAGTCCTTTAGCAGATCTAACCATCTCCGCTGCCTCAAATTTAGATCCTTTTATTTGAACAAGTGCTAGAGGCTCCAATGATTCGTAAATACCACACAAGACACATCGTAGAGAAAATGCCTCCAAATCTTTAATGCATGAATGATGAAAGCCAACTCCAAATTATGAACATGGTAGTTCTTCTCATGGGGCTTCAACTGACGCGAAGCATAAGCAATCAATCTACCTCCCTACATGAATATGCACCTAATACCAATTCGAGAAGCATCATAATTGTCACACCCCGAACCTGGGAGCGAGACCAGCACCCGGTGCCTCACCTAACCTGGCATACCAAATTGCGACTAAGGGACTCTGAACATATAATGTCATAATTTGGCCATGGGGCCACCTTGCAAGATAATTTGCGAAGCAAAATATAAAACTGAATGGAAACTAACGCTAACTAAACATCAATATAAAGCTATGCCGACAAGGCCGTCATAACTACTACAGCTGGCAAACCACCAAAATATATATACCAGGCCTACAAATCCAACATACTGCACTAACCAATAGGATATGTCTGCAAGCCTCTCTGATAGATATATTGTGATCGGAACAGGGGCCCGACCTACCCATAATATATATACATACATACAGAAGATGTACACGAAAATCTAGACCCAATAACTCCGAAGGATGTGGAGCTTACCGATCAGGCTGAACTCTGGAAACACCTACTGAGGAGGTCTACCCGTCTATCTATCCGAACCTGCATGCATGAAATGCAGCGTCCCCAGAAAAGGGACGTCAGTACGAAATAATATACCCAGTATGTAAGGCAATAACATAACTGAAAACTAAAACTGAACTAATAATATAATAACTAGAAGTAACTGGGAGTCAAAGATGATCTGGAGATATACTTACCTACTGATACTGACTCAACTCCTTCAATATATTAAGTAAAATAAATGTCCGGCCCTATAAGGCTCGGTACGTGTAACTTCTCGGCCGTAGTAGGCTCGCTCATAAGCGCTCGGACATACTAGGCTCTGTATCTCGGCCATCCTGGGCTCGCTCATAGGCGCTCGGCCACAGTAGGCTCAGTATATATAACTTACCATCTAATCAGAGGTTGCCCAATAGGGGCCTGCCCACCGATTATAGCTCGATGGTGGTGAAAATACTGTAATAATGTATGTGTATAGGCCCTCTGCTCTCTTGACTGGAAGAAGACAATACTAAATTTGACTATAGAGTCTCGATAATGAATAATACTGTAACTTATGAGACTAGAATACTGTGAATAAATTCATGAATAAGAACTTCTCTTTATGTCTCATTATTAACGCATGTAGCTACGAGATCATGCTAGAATGAAGGAAGGGCTTAGCCTTAACATACCTTATCACAATCTTTCCAATCACCAACTTGAACTCGCCTCTTCTCACCTTAATCTACAACAACGATAATAATACTATCATTAAGTTACGAAAGGTACAACTAACCGCACAACGAACGACAAACTTATTTTGTATTAAAACGGACAGCATCTCCCCTATAATCCTTACTTCCTCCAAATTCAAGATAACACCAACAACACCAAAAACAACAATAACAACATATATACATTATTTTCCAACCATATGTACACCACACAATACTACAAAACAGCCCAACACACCTCAATCTCTTTATACACAAAACAACCACTGTAGTAGTGTCAACAACCCGAAAATGTTACGATGAACGACCAGCCCGACATCCTGCATTTATGTGGTATTTCTCCACACCCTTCCTCCTCCAAAACTTCACAAAATAGTAGTAAAATATGAAGCCCAACAGCACCACAAAACAGTCCGCTACAAGTGAATAACTCGAACTCACGGCTTCCGATCACCGTCCCGTGAATTCTTACAAATATAGAACGACTTACTATGCATCTACAACAGAAAAAAATGGATGAAAGAGATCATTAAACTTACCTTATTTGTTGGATAACTCGGCTCCTATCTTGGTTCTTTAAACTCTAGGCTTTACCTCCAATTAGAACTTGAAAGGGAGAAAAAATCAATTGAGGTTTGTGGGGAATTTTTGGGAGGATTTTTGCGGAGATTAAGTCTGGTTATTTTGCCCTATTATCATTCTAATATATGAAGGGGATAGGCCTTTAAAAAGTCCTATTTGAACAACCCGAACTGGCCCAGTCTTGGATTCTCGTTTAAGCAAGTAGGTGACAGTTTGCGCAGTCTCGCAAACATGCCCATATCTCTCTACTACAATATCGTATTGACAAACGGTTTAATGAGTTGGAAAATAGACTCATAGATATTAATTTTATGGGTGGAACACCCCATAAATATAAGTATATTGGGAGAAAATCGCAGTTACATTTGACCCAAAGTTTCAGTAAAACTTATGAACGTAACTTGTGATGACTTTCATCGACTTTTGTTCCACCACTCGCTTGACTTAAAAATATAACACACTACTATCATACGAATAACATAACTCATAACATAACCTCCTTATCATGTTAAACACCCTGGTCTCACCCCAAAAATACATGCTATAACATTCCCAACTTGTCGGCTTTCGACGAAATATTATTTTCTTCATTTCCTTTAGCTTCTGAACCTTCCAACCCTCTTTGTACTTGTTGTTCATGATCTTCAATATTTGTAACTTCCAAGGTAACATGATTAACTTGCTTTATATATTTTCAAAGATGATCTCATTTTTTTGGGTCCTACATTAGTTTGCTCACGACGCAGTTTTACGTACGAAAATATAGGGTGTAACATCATTCCCCCCTTGGGAACATTCATCCTCGAATGTTTACTTTGAGACTTTGGAAAAATTTTGTTAGAGTTTCCTCCGTACACTAGACTATAACCAACCTGCATGCAACTAGAAAACATACTATGCATGCCACACATGGCAAATGTCTATAAATAACAACACTTTGCCTCAAACAGTAGTAAATCATAAATACTGAAAGTCAGAAAATAAGAGCTTATGTGATGACCTACTAGCCTGAATAGAGTTGTGCTGTAGCATCCCATCTCGAGCCATATCTTCAGTTTGAAATAGGTGGGGGTATTTATATGTCATTTCTTCCTCCGTTTCCCATGTCATCTCTTCCATATTATTGTTTCTCCATAAAACCTTCACAGAGGCTACCTCCTTATTTCGTAGCTTGCGAATTTGTCGGTCTAGGATGGCAACTGCAATTTCTTTGTATGACAAGTCCTTCGTAATCTGTACATCATCTGTGGACACCACTCTGGTAGGATTGCCAATGCACTTCCGTAGCATAGATACGTGAAAAACTGGATAGACTGACTCCAATTCTGAGGGCAATTCTAACTCATAAGCTACTTGGCCCACTCTCCGAATAATCCTGTAAGGCCCAATATACCGTGGGCTAAGCTTGCCTTTCTTGCCAAACCTCATCACGCCATTTATGGGGGATACCTTTAAGAATACCCAGTCATTAACCTCGAACTCTAAGTCTCGTCGCCGCACATCAGAATATGACTTCTGGCGACTCTGAGCTGTCAATAGTCGCTCCCGGATAAGCTTTACTTTCTCTACGGCCTGCTGAACTAGGTCTAGCCCATGTAACCCAGATTCTCCAACATCAAACCACCCTATAGGAGATCTGCACTTACGCCCATACAAAGCCTCGTACGGAGCCATCTGTATACTGGAGTGGTAACTGTTATTATATGCAAACTCGACAAGAGGTAGATGTTCATCCCAACTTCTTTTAAAATCCAACACACATGCTCGTAACATATCCTCGAGCGTCTGAATTGTGCGCTCGGCTTGTCCATCAGTCTGTGGATGAAAAGTTGTGCTGAGATTCACCTGAGTCCCTAGACCTCTCTGAAATGACCTCCAAAAATTTAAGGTAAACTGGCCCCACGGTCAGATATAATAGATACTGGTACTCCGTGTAGCCGCACTATCTCCTTAATATATAACTTTGCATAATCTTTTGTTGTATATGTAGATCTGACCGGTAGAAAATGAGCTGATTTAGTGAGCCTATCGACTATCACCCATATATAATCGAACTTATAATGAGAACGAGGTAAACTCGTCTAGCAATAATCGATTCTCCGACCGGTGTAGATACCATAAAAGGATCACTTAGTATTTCAGGCACTATACCAAACTTCCCCACAACAAATGGGGTAATATATGATAAAGTAGATCCTGGGTCTATCAAGGCATAAGCATCGTGAGAGAAAATGGTCAATATACCTATCACAACATCTGGTGAAGACTCCTGGTCCTATCGACCCGCTAAAGCATAGATACGGTTCTGATTAACACCTGAACTGGAACCTCTACCTCTGCCTCGGCCTCTACCAGCCGAAGATTGAGACTTGCACCCTGAAGGATGCACATACATAGATGATCCTGTCGCTGAACTTGATGGTTGTGCCATACCCCTAGAATCTCTATTTGGGCAATCTCGCATCATATGCCCCGGACGCCCACATGTATAACAAGCATCAGAACCTGCTCTACATTGGCCCAAGTGTCCTCTACCACAGATGTCACACCGCGGCGAAAATGACCATGTCTGCCTTGAACCTCGTTGTCGTTGCAAAATCGATGCCCGTGACTCTCACCCGGTCCTGACTGAGTATAACGGTCATACTTGTAACCCTGTAACTAAGGTGGCGGAGGCCTAGGTGGCCGTCTGAAGTACTGGGGCTTATAACTACCTTGAGACTTAGGAAATCTCATCCTCTTACGCTGCCCTTGCTCAGTCCTCTCTGTACCCTACTGTCGACGCCTACCCCTTTCTATATTCTGAGCGAATGCCTGAATCCGGGAGATATCCATATTATCATGCAATGCAGTGGTGGCACATGCCTGGTCAACTATGGGGCTAACCCTGCTATAAACCTGTGGATCCTGTCACGCATAGTAGCAACTATGGATGGTGCATATCTGGCTAATGAGTCAAAACAGAGACTATACTCTCGAACTCTCATATTGCCCTGCTTAAGGGCTAAAAACTGATCGACCCGAGCCTGTCGGATCTCCCGCGGTAAGTACTGGTCAAGGAAAGCATCTGAAAAATTCTCCCAACTAGCTTGAGGTGCATCACGTACCCTGGACCTCTCCCATCCCTCATACCAAAGGATGGCTATATCTCGGAGTCGAAAAGCAGCTAGCTCAACTGCCTCTTTCTCTGTGGCATGCATAACCCAAAAGATCCTGTGAAGATGATCTATGAAATCCTGTGGCTCCTCCCTCTGATCTGACCCCGTGAACTCTGGGGGACTCAAAGCAATAAACTCTCGGACCCTAGAACTCCCAGACCTCTCAGAAGATCCTACACTAGCTGATGCCCTAGCTTGTTGCTGGGTAGCTACCAATTGTGTCAACAAATGCACTGCACTCCTCAATTCCTGATCTGGTAGAAGTGGAGGGGGAACTAGATATGCGGTATCCCTAGGAATCTCCTCAGGTGGTGGAGGAGCCGGTAATGGCTGAGTAGGGGTCTCGCCTTGGGCCTCATACTGGGACCCATCTACTGGGGTTAACCTGCTGGTCCCCCCACCTATTGTTGTATCTCCCCTCTGGCTAGCCGTAGTCTTTCTAGTCACCGTCATATGTGTATGCAAACACTAACACGTAAGTTTAACTCAAATTTCCTATAACTCAGTTCTATAATACGATTTAGATTTGAAAGAAGGGTAACCAACTCCTAAATGCCCTGTAGCTCCCTGCTTATATAATGTGGTGCACAACACATCTATAAACAAGATCCTACTAGACACGGCTTGTAGACTCCCCAGGACAGAACTGCTCTGATACTAAGTTTGTCATGCCCCGAACTTGGGAGCGAGACCAACACCCGGTGCCTCACCTAACCTGGCGTACCAAATTGCGACTAAGGGACTCTGAACATATAATGTCATAATTTGGCCATGGGGCCACCTTGCAAGACAATTTGCGAAGCAAAATATAAAACTGAATGGAAACTAGCGCTAACTAAACATCAATATAAAGCTAGGCCGACAAGGCCGTCATAACTATTACAGCTGACAAACCACCAAAATATACATACCAGGCCTACAAACCCAACATACTACACTAACAAATAGGATATGTCTATAAGCCTCTACTGATAGATATATTGTGATCGGAATAGGGCCCCGACCTACCCATAATATATATACATACATACAAAAGATATACACGAAAACCTAGACCCGATAACTTCGAAGGATGTGGAGCTTACCGATCAGGCTGAACTCTGAAAACACCTACTGAGGAGGTCTACCCGTTTATCTATCTGAACCTGCATGCATGAAATGCAGCGTCCCCAGAAAAGGGACGTCAGTACGAAATAATGTACCCAGTATGTAAGGCAATAACATTACTGAAAACTGAAACTGAACTGATAATATAATAACTGGAAGTAACTGGGAGTCAAAGATGATCTGGAGATATACTTACATGCTGATACTGACTCAACTCCTTCAATATATTAAGTAAAATAAATGTTCGGCCCGATAAGGCTCGGTACGTGTAACTGCTCGGCCGTAGTAGGCTCACTCATAGGCGCTCGGCCATACTAGGCTCTGTATCTCGGCCATCCTGGGCTCGCTCATAGGCGCTCGGCCACAGTAGGCTAGGTATATATAACTTATCATCTAATCAGAGGTTGCCCAATAGGGGCCTGCCCACCGACTATAGTTCGATGGTGGTGAAAATACTGTAATACTATATATGTATAGGCCATCTGCTCTCTTGACTGGAAGAAGACAATACTAAATTTGAATATAGAGTCTCGATAATGAATAATACTGTAACTTATGAGACTAGAATACTGTGAATAAATTCATGAATAAGAACTTCTCTTTATGTCTCATTATTAACACATGTAGCTACGAGATCATACTAGAATGAAGGAAGGGCTTAGCCTTAACATACCTTATCACAATCTTTCCAATCACCAACTTGAACTCGCCTCTTCTCACCTTAATCTACAATAACGATAATAATACTATCATTAAGTTACGAAAGGTACAACTAACCGCACAACGAGCAACAAATTTATTTTGTATTAAAACGAACAGTATCTCCCCTATAATCCTTACTTCCTCCAAATTCAAGATAACACCAACCACACCAAAAACAATAATAACAACATATATACATTATTTTCCAACCTTATGTACACCACACAATACTACAAAATAGCCCAACACACCCACACTTTTCATACACAAAACGACCACTGTAGTAGTGTCAACAACCCGAAAATGTTACGACAAATGACCAGCCCAACATCCTGCATTTATGTGGTGTTTATCCATACCCTTCCTCCTCCAAAACTCCACAAAATAGTAGTAAATTATGAAGCCCAACAGCACCACAAAACAGTCCGCTACAAGTGAATAACTCGAACTCACGGCTTTCGATCACCGTGTCGTGAATTCTTACAAATATAGAACGACTTACTATGCATCTACAACAGAAAAAAATGGATGAAAGAGATCAGTAAACTTACCTTATTTGTTGGATAACTCGGCTCCTATCTTGGTTCTTTAAACTCTAGGCTTTACCTCCAATTAGAACTTAAAAGGGAGAGAAAATCAATTGGGGTTTGTGGGGAATTTTTGGGAGGATTATTGCAGAGATTAAGTCTGGTTATTTTGCCCTATTATCATTCTAATATATGAAGGGGATAGGCCTTTAAAAAGGCTTATTTGAACGACCCGAACTAGCCCAGTCTTGGATTCTCGTTTAAGCAAGTAGGTGACAGTCTACGCAGTCTCGCAAAAATGCCCATATCTCTCTACTCCGATATCGTATTGACAAACGGTTTAATGCGTTGTAAAATAGACTCATAGATCTTTAATTTAATGGGTGGAACACCCCCATAACTCTAATTATATTGGGAGAAAATCGCAGTTACATTTGACCCAAAGTTTCAGTAAAACTTATGAACATAACTTGTGATGACTTTCATCGACTTTTGTTCCACCACTCGCTTAACTTCAAAATATAACACACGACTATCATACGAATAACATAACTCATAACATAACCTCCTTATCATGTTAAAAACCCTGGTCTCACCCCAAAAGTAAATGCTATAACATTCCCAACTTGTCGGCTTTCGACAAAACATTATTTTCTTCAATTCCTTTAGCTTCTGAACCTTCCAACCCTCTTTGTACTTGTTGTTCATGATCTTCAATATTTGTAACTTCCAAGGTAACATGATTAACTTGCTTTATATATTTTCAAAGATGATCTCATTTTTTTGGGTCCTACATTAGTTTGCTCACGACGCAGTTTTACGTACGAAAATATAGGGTGTAACAACAATATATTGTATAAGAACTAGAAGGTGAAGGTAGAAATGGAGCTGTGGTCAAGGCAATCTTGAGCATCTAAAATCTCTCCTCACACTCATCTGATCACCTAAAAGGAGCACATTTATGGGTCGATTTGGTCAAGGGCGATGCAATAAATGAGAAATCCTCCATGAAACGACAATAATAACCGCCCAAGTCGAGAAAGCTCTAAAACTCCGTAGTTGAGGACAGTATGGGCCAACTTTGAACCACCTTTATCTTCTTTAGATCCACCTGAATCCCCTCACTGGACACCACGTGCCCCAAGAACGCCACCGAACTAAGCCAATACTCACACTTGGAGAACTTGGCATAAAATTTCTCCTCCCCCAACCACTGCAACACAATCCTCAAATGGTGGGCATGCTCCTCTTGGTTACGAGAGTACACCAGGATATCATCAATGAATACTATGACAAACGAGTCGAGATAAGGCTGAAATACAATGTTCATCATATGCATGAATGATGTTGGGGCGTTGGTCAGCCCAAAAGACATCACAAGGAACTCATAATGACCATAACGGGTCCTGAATGCTATCTTTAGAATATCCAAGTCTCGAATATTCAACTGGTGATACCCAGACCTCAAATAAATCTTAGAGAACACCCTCACTCTCTGAAGCTGGTCAAATAGATCATCAATGCGCGACAAATGATACTTGTTCTTGATTGTAACTTTGTTCAACTGCCTATAGTCGATGCACGTATGCATAGTACCATCCTTATTCTTCACAAACAGAACCGATGCACCCCAAGGCGACACACTAGGCCTAATAAACCCCTTATCAATAAGTTCCTAAAGTTGCTCTTTTAATTCCTTCAGCTCAGCTGGTGCCATACGATACAGAGAAATAGAAATGGGCTGAGTGCCCGGCACCAAATCAATACCAAAGTCAATATCCATGTCGGGCGGCATGCCCGACAGGTCTACAGGATACACATCCGGGAAATCTCTCACCACTAGAACAGAATCAATAGTAGGCGTATCAGCTCCAACATTCCTCACAAAGGCCAAATAAGATAAACAACCTTTCCCAGCCTTCTGTTGGGCCTTGCGTCACCTCAAAACCAATGACATGACACATACTACGGGGTTTCATACCCTCAGAACCAAATTTAGAATTGTTACTTACCTAAATCCGTACAAATCCCTACTCCAACACACCCTTACCTCGTGAATTGGCCTCCAAATTCCCCGAATCTATCTACAAACAGTTCGATACAATCAACACGAGTTAAAGGAATCAATTCCATACAAAAATACTAATTTATTAATTAAAAGTCATAAGTCGACTCAAAAGTCGGCCCACGGGCTCGCATCTCAAAATCCAATAAAAGTCATAAAATTCGAAATTCCATTCAACCATGAGTCCAACCATACAAAATTTACCAAAATTCGACACCAAATCGTCAATCAAACCCCCACATTAAACTCTCCAAATCCCTAGCCTCAAACTCTCAAATTACACCTCAAAACCACACAATCTACGTGGAAAAATCAATGGGGAAAGATAATTATTTAACCACAAGTGACTTATCTCAAGAAACCCATCAAAAATCCTCTCAACAATTGCCCAATCCCGAGCTTGAAATGCTCAAAATGAAGAAAAATCGTGAACCCTTGAATTAATTTGCACTGCCAGTGTCTCCTCCATTGCGGTTCATTTATCCGCTTTTGCGGTTAGGGATCCGCACCTGCAGTCTTACACTCAACCCCCGACCTACCGCTTATGTGGCCAAGGTCTCGCACCTGCAAGACCGCACCTGTGGCCCCGCGTCCGCTTCTGCGCGCCTGGAGCCAAGACCAAATTTCGCACCTGCGACCACAATCCCGCTTCTGCGGACAAGTAGGTGCACTACTCCTTTCACACCTGCGATACACCCAAAGCCATACCAACCTTGCCCATGCGCCACTCCAGCCGCATATGCGGCCAAGACCCTTGCAGGTGCGATCACACCAGAAGGCTCCCAGTTCAGTAATGCACTAAATCTCATTTTCGATCCGTTAACCATCTAAAATCAACTTGAGGCCCCCGAGACCTCAACCAAACACACCAACATCCTAAAACACGATACAAACTTAGCCGAGCACTCAAATCACATCAAACAACATCAAAAATACGAATCGCACCACAATTCAAGCCTAATGAAAACTAAGGAACTCCAACTTCTACAAACGATGCCGAAACCTATCAAATCACGTCCGATTGACCACAAATTTTGGACATAAGTCACAAATGATACCACGAGCCTACGCTAACTCCCGGAACCCCAATCCAATCCCGGTATCCATAAAGTCCACTCTCAGTCAAACTTTTAAATTTTCAACTTTCGTCATTTCAAGCCTAATTCCACTACGAATCTCTAAATCACAATCTGGAACGCTCCTAAGTCCAAAATCACCTAATAGAGCTAACTGAACCATCAAAACTCCATTCCGGAGTCGTCTACACATAAGTCCACATTCGGGCAACCTTTTCAACTTAAGTTTTTAACCTTGAGACTAAGTGTCTCAACTCATTCAGAAACCTTTCTGGACCCGAACCAACTACCCTGACAAGTCACATAGAAGGTACAAAGCACAAAATGAGCAGTAAATAGGGGAACGAGTCTACAACTCTCGAAACGACCGTCTGGGTCGTTATAATTAGAGAATGAAAATTGCATAGATACCTTGATTATCATGTATTCCCAATAGTTGTGGAGTGGGAGGGAAAACAAAAATTTCTACCGCAAATGATGGACATAAGAGTGACATATTGTTGTAGAAATCAAGCAAGTGGTCTTATTGATGATAGCGATGAAATACGATAAATGTGTGTCAACCGGGGCCTTGATTATGATGCCCTCGGTCTCGACGGATGCGAACAAGATGGTGACGAAAAAGATGAAGACAATAGAAATAAAGAGACCGATGAAAGTAACGATCAATTAGTGCCCCGCATTGACGATAATGACAAATAAAAATCATTATTTGTTTCTTCAAGTTTGTCTTAAGTATTGTATGGAATCTTCAATGCTAAGTGTCAAATATACTAATTTTATTTGAAAATTTCCACTATAGACACACACCATTACAAACACTTATTTCTACTAAATATATTGCTACAAAAAAACTAATTTTATGCTTGAAAATTGCCAATATTTGATGAAATGCCACCATGAGCTAAATTGCCACCACTTTCCAGACCGACTGTTAGATGTTTACGGCGACCGTGTCCTATTTGGGAACATATACCATATTTACGTGTATATACGGTATCACTAACATCCATTTGGTTCCGTATCCGCATTCTTTTTTGCACTTGCCTTTTACGCAAGAAATTCTTGTTACAAACCATTTTAAATGATTCTGGCAGCCAATAATGCTCAGTTACCACTGGTTGGAAGTAGCCGCTATAGTTGTTTGCATATGAAGCCACACTATATTCTTTATCAACTTACCTCGTTGTTGCAACCCAGTATGTTGAAAGCACTTCATGGCATGTGAGCATGGAAAGTGATAAATCAACCATTTCCCACATGAAAATAATCGACTGAATTTATTGATGGTGTGGGTATTATTAACACGGTTTTGATGCAAACCGGTGCGAACTTCAAAAATATTTCAATTGTTGCAATATTACAAATATGTATGCCACTGTGCCCGCTTTCTATATTTCTCAAATCGTTTCATAGGTTGTGGCATAAACTGAACACCCATTTCCAACAAGGACGATGTACAACAAAATCTTTCAACAAACCTCTCTGCCAGCTACTTGAATGACATCCGCACCATGGCAGTGACAGACAATCCACATGCATAATTCAACAACCCATTGAAAGACTCTGACACATTTGTAGTCAAAATTTCCCATATTCTGCCATCATCCTTATGAAAGTCCACTTATCAAGCTCATATTGCATCAACTAACGATAAGATCCTTCATCTTACTACCTAATCAATTCCATTCGCATAATGAATTTACACTCTTGATGGTCTGTTGTAGCCATCCACATTAAATCATGTAAACTCTTGTTCGGATGAGCCCGCTGGAAGTTGGCCTTCAAGTGCCTAACATAGTAACGATGGTAGGCGTACGGCTCCTTCCATGCATCCAAAGTATTCACAGAACTTAAAATATCACTGTGCCGATCATATATTAGACAAATACTTGAACGTCGTCTCACAACGTACTCCTTCAAGTGGTTTAAAAATCATGTCCAAGTCTCTTGACTTTCATTGGAACAAATAGTAAATGTGAGGAATATGCTTCCATTAGTATTTATTGCAACGACAATCAATATATTTATATCATACTTTCCATATACATGTGTGCTGTCTATGGAGATTACTGGCCGACGATGAACAAAACCATCAATGGATGGTTTAAATGCCCAGAACACATATTTGAATATGTATTTTGGTATGTTAGGACTCCGATCGTGCTTCCATTCAACAATCCTGAGGTTAAAGTATTGCAAAGAAGCCATGTACCTCAGTAGAGCCGCAAATGACTTGTCCTAATTGCCATAAACAATCTCAAACGCACGTTTACGCCCGAGAAATTCCTTTCTTTTGGTAATGGTACACTCATATACCTACGTAACTGATGATATACACTCTTTCACCTTGTACCTTATGGACGATTCAATGTGTGGAATCAAGACAAGGAGAATAAAATCAACATTCAAGTTAAAATGATTCCATTGAATGTGTCCATATCACAAGTGTGCTTGCCAATGTATTTCCCCACGATCCACACATTAGTTTTCAACTTTCTCGCACGTAGCATCCACTTACAACCTTAGTCCCATCTATGACAAACAACCTTATATATTTGCTTAGATGACTCAACAACCTCGATCTCACGACAGTTATTTATGCTGTAAATTCACACCACCCTGCTAAGGCGCGACTTGGCAGCAAAAAGCATATTCTACAGAGCTTTTTTGGTCTAGATTCATCCCACATTGATGTATGAATGTCATCAAGATCCCTTGTGAGGGCATCCACATCCGGTATACTAGGTAAGTGATCAAGGTAGGGAATCTCCCTTGAATAAAAGGGCACACGGAACTCGTACACTATGGGTCTAACAGTAGGTGGGGTCTGCATATACAGAGCATGCTCAGTTATGTCATCATGCTCCCTCGTCAAATCGGGTTGCTCATTCTCATTCTCATCTGCGAAGTGTAGTTCCTCATCATCGTCTCTCTCATCAGGGAAGGGTGTATCATCTCTAAAATCATCAGCGTTGTTGTCATAATCACTGTCATCTTCATCACTCTATGCATTTGCCATATCCTGATTCAATATATCGTCACCGCACAACTGAGTTAGGACATGACCGTCATATTGCTCATTTTCACTCCACAACCAAAAAATAATGAGTTTTTCATATTCATCCCAACATAATATATTAAGTTTATCTCTTAACTTACAATTCATAATATGTAGATAGCCCACGATGCACATTATCGAGTAGTTGATGACTCACAGATGGACTAACATGATCCAAACCTCCAAAATTAGGTATATTCCAACTGTTGGTTGGTTCATAACATGTAAAATTTATTTTTGGACGGTAACCCCTTTGAAAGATATAAGTGTTAGTACGTATATGATACATAAAAGAAACAATAATACTACAACAAGGAAAAATGGAATTTACCACTCGGCGTGTGAATTATGTAAACTTGCTGACACTCCATGCTGCTGCATTGGTGAGAAATTATGTCCTCGCTCCTAATCATTCGCCCGTGGAGATAAGTTTAGATCTGGCCAGATTCTTTCATACGAAACATGTTCGGATAAAACTGCTCCAAAAATACTATCACATGAATGATTGTTATCCATATTTTGTGAACCATCAATATTTTTTATGTCTTCAGACTTGACGTATATTTTCAGCATTTTTAACACAAGAACATCCCGGTGTTCATCCAGAGTCCTCAAAAAATCTTGCAAAGTTTCATCGTCTTCGATGTTAAACTCAACATAACAAGCAACCCTTGCGGAGTAAGCGAATGAGGATATCTTTCAGTTACCTTAATATTAACTGAACATTTACTCATACTCATTCTTTTACGAATCAAACATACCAATCTGTCGTACTCTAATGTGAGTGACAACTTAACAATACACTGCGGAGAATAACTATAGTATACCGAGTTATTCTCCACCACAACCTTACCACCCTAATATAATGCAACCCTAAATTTTTGCTCTTCAGACATTGTAACAAAATTCAAAAAATATTGATGAATATGAAGTGATACAAAGGATGCTGAAAAATGAAATTTTCAGAATGATTTTTTTGAAGAACGAATGTTGGACCTTAAATAAGCAAATATTCAATGCAAGGGGATGACAATTGGTATGTATAGCGCATGTATTATATGCGTTGTATATATAGCACATAAATACATGCGCTATACACAACAATTATTATAGGTCACAAATAACATGCATAGCGCATGTATTTCATGCGCTATACCTTAACGGGGTAACTAGTCGTTAAGGTATAGCGCATTAAATAAATGCACTATATATAAAAATGTTGTCAAATTACCCCCCTCCTCCCCCCCCCCACACATATTTTGGTATTTTGAGTCCAATTTTACATCATTTAGGTTCCGGACTCTATAAACTCATTATTAATGCTCTTTCCAATCAACATTAGTCACAATAAAAACTTAAGATAATGAAATATTAAGTGATGACTACACCTGGTATTGTAGGAGCATAAGAGTAGAGGAGGTCGAGGGGTCTATGTGTAAGATGCACATGGGTAGAGCTACCGGGCCAGATGAAATACTTGTGAATTTTTGGAAGAATACAGGTAGGGCAGGTTTGGAGTGGCTCATTAGGCTGTTCAACGTCATTTTTAGGATGAAGTAGATGCCCGGTGAATGGAGGTGGAGTACGATGATTCCTTTGTATAAAAACAAGGGCGACATCCAAAGTTGCAATAATTATAGGGAGATTAAGCTGCTAAGCCACATTATGAAAGTTTGGGAGAGGGTGGTTGAAGTGAGGGTGAGGACTAGTGTGTCCATTTCTGAGAACCAGTTCGGTTTCATGCATGGGCGTTCAACTATGGAAGCCATTCACATTGTTAGGAGATTGGTGGAGCGGTATAGGGAGATGAAGAAGGACTTGCACATAGTGTTCATTGACCTAGAGAAAGCATATGACAAAGTCCTGAGAGAAGTGCTCTGGCGATGTTTGGAGGCTAAAGGGATCCCAGTAGCCTACATTAGGGGTGATTAAGGACATGTATGATGAAACTAAGACTCGGGTTAGGGCAGCGGGAGGAGACTCGGAATACTTTCCGGTTATGATGGGGTTTCACCATAGATTAACTCTTAGTCCATTCCTATTTTCCTTGGCAATGGACGCATTGACGAGACACATTCAAGGTGATGTGGCATGGTGTATATTATTTGCTGATGACATAGTTTTAATTGACGAGACACGAGGTGGTGTTAACGAGAGTTTGGAGGTTTGGAGGCAGACCCTAGAGTCTAAGGGTTTTAAATTGGCCAGAACCAAGACAGAATACATGGAGTGCAAATTCAGCAACGGTACCCAGGAAGGGGATATGTAGGTGAGACTTGGTATGCAAGTCATCCCAAGAGAGATAATTTCAAGTATCTTGGATCTATAATACAAGGTAATGGGGAGATTGATGAAAATGTCACGCATCGTATCAGAGCATGATGGATGATGTGGAGGCTTGCTTCCGGTGTCTTGTGTGATAAGAATGTGCCGTTGAGACTTAAAGGTAAGTTTTACAAGGTTGTAGTTAGATCGACTATGTTGTATGGAGCAGAATGTTGGCCGGTCAAGAACTCTCATACCTAGAAGCTAAAAGTAGTTGAGATGAGGATGTTGAGGTGGATGTGTGGGCAAACCCGGTTGGATAAAATTAGGAATGAAGTTAGTCGGGAAAAGGTGGGAGTGGCCCCTGTGGAGGATAAGATGCGGGAGGCGAGGTTGAGATGGTTCAAGCATGTTAAGAGAAGAAGTATAGAAGCCCCAGTTAGAAGGTGCGAGCGGTAGCCTCGGTGGGCAACATGAGGGGTAGAGGTAGGCCTAAGAAGTCTTGGGGAGAGGTTATTAGGCGGGACATGTCGCAGTTGGAACTGACTGAGGACATGGCCCTAGACAGGAGGGTGTGGAGGTCAAATAATAGGGTAGAAGGTTTGTAGGTAGTCGAGTGTTTCTTTTTGTCTTACTTAGTTCGCTAGCATTAGTGTTAGTATGATATCTTTTATTCATAGATGACTATTACTACCTAGAGTTTGACTGCATTCTTGGATTCGATCTTATTTCATCTTGATGTTATTCCTACTTATTGCAATTACCTTTTCTTTTTCAGTCGTTCTCTAGCCAAGAGTCTATCGGAAACAATCTCTCTGCCCTTCTAGAGGTACGGGTAAAGATGCATAAATCTTAACCCCCATAGACCTCAATGGAAAACTAATGGGTTTGTTGTTGTTGTTGTTGTTGCAAGTGATGATGACTACACCTAAAAAGGCTATTCGTAAATAAAAAGAGTCACGTTTCTAAATCCCTGACAGTACCGTATGTCTCGATTTGTCCACTTATTGAAAGTGAAATACTTATAAAACAGAATAACGAGAATTACTATGCTAATTATGCATATAATTACAACGTAAAAAGCAATTCATATACTAATAGTTGTAATATAAGCACATCACACAGACCCAAAAAATATTATATTATTTTATAGTTTCTATTAATAACATAACACAATAATTATGGTTTCTATTAAATTATTGGGTTCCTATTAATCTTAATATGTGCCGCCCTATTAAGATTTCTCTTTTAGAGATTGATAGCCTGTTTGGCCAAAATGGAAAAATCAGCTTATTTTGAAAAGTATTTTTTTTTAAAGTGTTTTTTCAAAAAAGTATTTTTGAAGAAAAATAATTTGTGTTTGGCTAATCAATTTGAAAAGTACTTTTAAACAATAATTTGTGTTTGGCCAAGCTTTCCAGAAAATGCTTTTATGTGTCAAATTAAAATAAGGACATTAAGAGATTTGCTTAATAGTTTAATATCATATAAGTAGATAAACAATTACAAATATTTATTATTAAAGATAATAGTTAAATTTTTTATTTTATTTAAGTAAAATATAAAACTAAAATTAAAAAGTACTTTATTCTTTCAAGATAATTTAAATATATCAAAAAGTCATCCAATAAATATGAAAGTTCACCCCAAAAGTCATTTTATATTACTTAATAGTTTAAACTAAGTAAGGTTATTTTGGTATATATAATATTTTGCAAAGGGTATTTTTGGTAGGAAAAAAAGTCAAAACTGTTTCTACTTCTTTTGCGGGAGAGAAATTACTTTTTTCTGCTTCTTCAAAAATGCTTCTGCTTCGAGCCAAAACCAATATTTTTTCAAAAAAAAACTTGGTCAAATACCTCAAATTGAGCAAAAAAAATACTTTTAAAAAAAATACACTTTTGGCATAGCGAAAACAAACTCGCTATGAATCTGATGAATGCTTTTAGTTACCAAATGCGACTTATAAATCATATAACCGCATTCCAAAAATACAGACTCATATATAAGCATTATAAATGCAACTTATCCTATTCAACCAATTTTAAAATGACGTCGTCTAGTCCCTAATTGAAATTAATTGCCTAAATTAACCCACCGAAAATCCAAAAGAAAGCACTAACTCCCGGTTCATTAACACTAGTCCGGTCTGACCTTAACAAAGAAACAAAAGCCCAAAGTCGCTATTTCACCAAAAGATCTCAAACCCTACATAAACCCTGAACCTTCTTTTTCAATCTCCCAAGAAAAGTATATTAGGAGTAACATTTTTATGGCGTCTTCCTTTTCTTCTCCTCCAAGCCACAATCACTGAAAAAACCCCTAAACCCTAATTCTCACTCTTACAGCGAACCAAGAAAGGGGAAAAATGGGAAAAACATATGCAGCAGGGCTATTTGCAGCCCTAGCTTCTGCTAAGTTTGGTACAGAAACTGCTTATGCCGACGGTGGTGGTGGTGGTGGTGGTGGTGGTTTTAGCTTCTCTCCGTTTTCCACCTCTTCTAATAAGGTACCGAGTGCTCCTGCTGATGTTCCTCAGCCACCTCCGGCGGCAACGGCAACGGCAACTCCTGAGCCTCCTCCTAAGGTTCGAAATGATAATCCGAGGACTACTTCAGCTGGTTTTGATCCTGAGGCTTTGGAGAGAGGGGCTAAGGCTTTGAGAGAGATTAATAGTTCTAAAAGTGCCAAACAGGTACGGCATCTTAGTTGATTTTCTAGCTTTATTCTTAAGAAGGCAATAGTAATGTACTAAACCCTTATATCCCAATTTGTTTGGTACTGTTGGGGAATCAATTAATTGGAAAATGTTTTAACTATAGAAAGCAAAGATTTGTCTATTGTTATGTAGTTTATATTGTATTTTATAAATAAGGAATTGCTGCGGAATTCACTGAAAAAGATAATGTTTTTATATATTCTTATGTAGTTTAAATTATTCCTAGTTGTTTGTTTGTAGGTTTTTGAAGTGATTAAAAAGCAAGAAGACACAAGGCAGGTAGAGTTAACTGCAAAAATGCAAGAGTTTAAAGCACTGCAAGCTCAAGCTGAGACGGTAAGCTTAAAGTTCTATGGTGAACTATTCCTTGTTTATTAACTCGATAAAAGAAAGTTCCTTTTATTTGTTTTTGTTGAACGATTAAGAAAAAATTCTCCCTTTTAATGAAGCAGCAATCATTAGTATCAGCTGACAAATCTTGTTGTAACTTACGCCGTTATTTTATTTCACAATTTGTTTTTGGTTTTGATCTCCATTGTTTTATTAGTATATTCCTTGATTTATGTTTTGTTTTTGCTCTAAATCTTCGTTTAGGTGAGCTTACTATATGTAATTAAGCATTAGTGGTTGGTTAAAGTGGATTAGAAATTTCATTGGCTGTAGAGGACATGGTTCTGGATTAAAATGTGCAAACTAAACCAAGTGCAAACGACCCGATTCTTTGAAGACAATTAAGCCACATGAGGGATTTTGTTTTACCCTACTGGAAATAGATATGGAGTGTTGCTTGCTAAATACTTTGTTTTTCTGTCTCTGCATGCTGCTCCTCCAAAAAATATCATTTGTTTAAACTAAGTAGGGTGTATTGAACTTCTATTTCTTCCGGAAAATATGCGACAACCCTTTGTGCACTTGTTGGTAATTATTTATTGTTCACTTATCTGTTTGCAACACATTTCACTTGTCTTGTTTGTAATATCAAAATTTGAACTTTACATTTATGTACCAAGGAAGAAAAAATATATGATTGATTGTCTTTCTTTTAACAGGAGAGACAAAGGGTTATATACGACGAACAAAAAAAACTAGCTCAGCAACAGGCACAAATCAAGTCACAGATGGCTCGATATGAAGATGAATTAGCAAGGAAAAGGATGCAGGCATGTGAAGTGTTTTAATAATGTCATGGTTAAATTGGTATTGCTTTAAATGATAAAGCTGACTTCTGCTTGCATTCTGCAGGCAGAAAATGAGCACCATAGAGCTAGAAATCAGGAGTTGGTAAAAATGCAAGAGGATTCAGCTCTGAGACAAGAGGCAGCTAGACGAGCAACAGAAGAACAAATCCAAGCGCAGCGCCGCCAGACAGAGAGAGAAAAAGCAGAGATCGAGCGTGAAACTATTAGAGTGAGAGCTATGGCAGAAGCAGAGGGGAGAGCACATGAAGCAAAGCTGGCTGAGGATGTTAACAGGAGAATACTAGTAGACCGTGCAAATGCTGAACGGGAGAAATGGGTCGCTGCGATTAACACAACTTTTGATCATATTGGAGGTTCTTCTCTAACGACCATCTATTAGCTTGCTGATACGGGTTATCCATGTTTAGATTTATGGATCATATCAGTCTATTTTGTTCATGTTATTAGTATTGACCTGCATAATACATCTCTTGCTTTGGTGTTGAATTTTTTCTTCTAAACCTGTCTTTCATGCCAATGTGCTGTGCTTGTAATTTTTGCTGAAGAGACAATTTAAGTCTTCTGTTTCTCGGGAAAGAGAAACAGGAAGAGATTTGGATTTGTAGTTCTTTTAGTATTATGGAGTAATATTTGCTTGCTGGTGTTAGACACAATTAGTGAGTTTATAATCTACACATCTTTCTATGCTCATTTTCCTTTTTAGCCTTTTCAATGTGTGTACTAGAAAAAATAAAAAACGCCAGACATATTTTCTGGACTCTATTTATAAATGCTGCATTCTTCTGATTCTTGGCATGCCTCTGGCGACTATGATTAGTGCCAATACTATTGAGTGGGGGGGTTAAAACTTCTCAAAAGATAAATAGCAGTATCATTTTTTTGTTTTTGTTTAAAAAGGTCATCAAACACCACTAATTTGTGCAAATGCACAAAATGTAGGTAGGGTTGCATTTCTGGGCTACTGCTGATGCAAAATAAATATTATCTTTTGATGTGAAGATATCCATTTATGTAGGTGGTTTCCGTGCAATACTAACGGATCAAAATAAGCTTGTTGTGGCTGTTGGTGGCGTGACTGCTCTTGCAGCTGGAATATATACAACAAGGTATTTAATATATTTTCAAAATTAGCAACGTAAAGTTGTTTGCATGTGCAATTCTCTTGCAAGTCATGCTTAATGTTGTGATGTGCATTTTCTTATTTAATATTATTTGTGGAATTTAGTCATATTCTTTTCCTCTTTCAGAGACCACATGAACATACATCAGATTTTTTTTAACATGCATCTTGGTTTATGCTAAAGGTTTTAAGGAGGTCAAATATGTTGAAGGAGTTCTTTTTTTTTCTTTTTGTGTGTGGTGGTTTGGGGGGGGGGGGGAATGGTGGTGTTAAATTCTCCGTTGATAAGTTCTTTATTTTTCCATCATTTTAGCCGTGGCTTATGACGGTCCAGTGGGATCATCTTTTTCCGCTGGCTTTGTGAACCTGTTGTAGTTATGGGGACAATTCTTTTTTGCCCTTTCTTCTAGTTTGAGCATCACTATTATTCAAACCACCTTGTGGGGATGAAATGGAGATTCACTGACGAGGAAAATCCTACTCTAATGATATCTGATCTTTTAAGCATTTCTACCATTTTAGCCATGCAGAACTCATATAATATTTAGCTACTGGCTCTACTCGTTTTGTTTGACTGCTCCCTCTATTGATAATACACTTGTTTATTTAAACGGCCAATACTAAGAAGTTGGTTTATTTGGAATGTGGTGGTGGGTAAACTATTAAAGTTTTGGTTACCCTGTCTCTCTTGGATTCCGTGGTTGTTCTTGAAGATATTTTGCCAGCACTTCTACTTGTATTCACTAGTGTGGCTAATACGGCTGATGCAAGCTTGTTATCTGAATTGCAGAGAAGGTGCAAGAGTTGTCTGGAGTTATGTGGACAGAATATTGGGACAGCCATCATTGATCAGAGAGTCATCTAGGGGCAAATATCCTTGGTCAGGGTTCTTCCCACGAGCCATGAGCACTCTCTCGAAGGGTGCTAATGGAGGTTCTGCAACCAAGTCTGGGAAAGGGTTCGGGGATGTTATTCTACATCCATCTCTTGAAAAAAGGATTCAGCAGTTAGCCAATGCAACTGCTAATACCAAATCCCATCAAGCTCCATTTCGCAACATGCTCTTTTATGGCCCTCCAGGAACAGGGAAGACAATGGTTGCTAGAGAGCTTGCTCGCAGATCTGTAAGATCTTTCTCCCCTCTTTTGTTCTCTTCTCAGCTAATTTTTGGTGACCTTTACATAGTTACTTATATGGTATGTGTTTCATTCAATCTTGTTAAAGTATTGCATACGGGTTAGGGAGTGTCACACAAGCTGGCATACTTATACCATCTTATAAGTTGACACAAAGTCGCTGATAAAAAATAAATTGCTTTTTGATGCAAAGCATAACAGTTCTGATATTAAAGATTCATAAAAAAGTTTTATAAGGGCAATCTTTCAAGAGAGTGTTGACGTTGGTGGACTCCGTTTATGGAACATCTATAACTTGGCAGTTCTAATTTTGTTGGTGGTCAATAATATGCTTGATTCTTTGTCAGGGACTTGACTATGCATTGATGACGGGTGGTGATGTTGCGCCACTGGGATCACAGGCTGTCACTAAAATACATCAGTTATTTGACTGGTCCAAAAAATCCAGAAAGGGTCTATTACTTTTTATTGACGAAGCAGATGCATTTTTGTGCGAGTAAGTGACTTTCCCCTAACATTGCTGCATTTGATTGATCGAGATCTTTAATAGTTTTTGATAGGTTTGTACTATTTATTCGCGCCACCATGCTAGGAGGTGTACTTCCTTCGACAAAGTAATTTCAAATAATCTTGTTCAGGGATCTCTGGGGTCCTCTCTGACTTTAAGATGTACTGGTCGAATTTGTTTTAGTAGCAAGGCACTGAAAAAAAACCACCTTCAGGATGGCTAGGCATGCCTCAATGATGAACTCATAACAAGGTACTTGTTCTCGTTTGAGAGATGACTTGCTGAAGTTAGTCCAATGGAGATCAAATAATTGCGTCTAGGGGAATAACTTTATAGAACAGATAGTCTGCTGAAAATTCAATTGGATGATTCTTGAAGCCCTGAAGCAACATATAGAATTGAACTGATTCCATTCAGGTGAAGGTAGGCAGACTTGCTTGTTAACTTGATGGCAGAGCCAAAGTTGAGAGATTAGGTGAAGGGAAATTCTGACCTTAAATGTCTTCCAAGTTAAATGATGCCACATTGATCCCTAGATTAATCAGTTCTATCATCTTTTTTTTTTTTTTTTTTTTGATATTATAGCTATAGCCAGGTATTTATATGCTTGTCAGATTTACTCTTTTACAATGTTTAGGTGATGGACATGTAGAATTTGATTGTTCAGCCATTAGATCTCTGAGCTTGCCTTTTCATGTCAATTTCAGGCGAAACAAAACCTATATGAGTGAAGCTCAGAGGAGTGCCCTCAATGCACTCCTTTTCCGCACCGGTGATCAGTCAAAAGATATAGTACTTGCCTTAGCTACAAATCGCCCTGGTGATCTTGATTCAGCTATTGCAGACCGTATTGATGAAGTCATCGAATTCCCTTTGCCTGGTGAAAGCGAGCGCTTCAAGCTGATCAAACTGTATCTGGAAAGATATATAGCTCAAGCTGGGGAAAGGAAACCTGGTTTCTTTTCAAGCTTATTCAAGAAGCAGCAGCAGAAAATAGAGATAAAAGGATTGACGGATGATATTCTGAGAGAAGCAGCTGCCAGGACGGGGGGATTTTCAGGCAGAGAGATTGCAAAACTGATGGCTAGTGTTCAAGCTGCTGTATATGGGAGCGAGGACTGTGTATTAGACCCCAACTTATTTCGTGAAGTGGTAGATTATAAAGTTGCTGAACATCAGCAGAGGAGGAAATTAGCAGCAGCTGAGGGTGACAAGTGAATAATTTTTTTTCCTTGAGATAATTTTGCCAAAGAATGATCAAGGGCGCCTACTGAGAATTTTGTTACTGACCAATTTTCCGCGAATGACCTATTCTTTTCCCATTATTTCGGGAAATTTTGCTGCTTACAAGTTAAAGATTTCATGGTATGATTATTCATAGCCTAGGTCAATTCTGTGTTCTTTTCACGTTTTGTTTAGCCACTTGTGTAGTAAGCCCATGGAAATAAAAGTGCAATGGCTGAAAATTATTCCAAGAAGGAAAATATTATCTTTTCCTCTATGTTTTTGATAAAAGAAATGTCAAAATTTTAAGTGATTTTAAGTTCTATGCATTGAAGATGTAAAAATATTTACACTATGAGTAACCTTTTAATAGAATTATTTGCAGTTACTTGAAAAGAACAATATTGTCATTCTAAGAGTAGAGTAAAAAACAAGAACAGAATTTGAAGAGTAAATATTGTAAACTAAACAGTGAAGACCTAGAAAAATCAAAGATGCAACACTATTATTTTCAAATGAAAGCTTCATCGAAGCACACCCTCATTGTATTCTTAGTCAACGGATATGAGTTAGGTCTCTCTACTTTTGAGTGACAATATCCTCAAATTTCTGTGATAATGAGAAGTGTTTTTGAGGAGTAAAGAGTTAGTCAAGGAATTTTGAGTGTTTGCAATTCAATTCACACAGAGTGCGCAAAAAAAATGTTGGGGTTCACTTGTGCGTCATGTTGGGTGCATATGATGGACGTTTGAAGCGTAAGCCAACGCCCAAGGCACGAGGCCAAGCTCCCCCTAATGTCTCCAGACATTTTGAGTGCCTTGCCTCAGGGGCAAACACCGGACGAGTTCCAATTTTGCTTTCTAAAACATTATATCTAACATAAACCTTTGGCAACTAACAAAACTTCAATCGGCAAAAGCATGCATATGCACAAAAGAGGGAAATGAACTAGTGAAAACATCCGTATACCAGCTTTAAGAAAATGGATCACACGGACGTACTAATCCTTATTCTGAGAAGCAAAACTTGCCTGCATCATTAGTACAAAGGGTCAAAATAAGCACAACTGTTTACATATCAAATGAAGAAGACTCTTCTTAGTTCAGGAATTCTCATCATGCAGCCCTAATGGTGGTGATCTTGAACAAAGCGCAAGCCACAGTATTTGCATATAGCTGGCTCGTCCAGATCAAGGCATATATACTCAATTGGATGTCCAAGAGCAGGATTAGTGTCTGTTTCAGAAGATAAAAAAGAGCACTTTCAGGCAGAATGATTTGCAATGGAAGCAGTATTTCTTAAGCAACTCACGAGCACTTCCCGATTTTAAAAAAAAAAAAAGGGAACATGGTGGTAGTATTCAAATTACCTCCTTCACAGGCAGCAATCCTGCCCTCAACCTTGATAGGCGGAACTTCATTGATCAATTCCATGGGAGATTTTTTGCTAGTATCCTACCATTTAAGCACCACACAGCAATCAGGAAAATAAACAAAGTATTTACCAGGAAAAATTCTTGATGTAATTTTGGATTAGTGGCATTGTAGAAACAACAGCAAAAACGAGGATTCATATCTTAGAACCATCTCGAAACCTTATTGTTCCACTAGTTTTTTCAGATCAAGCTTATTCGTCCACTGGCTTGACACTGATCAATAGTGAGAAAATTCTTGATGAAATTTTGAATTAAAAGAGGCTTGGTAGAAATAAAAACAAAAACAAGGGCTTCATATCTTGGAACCCTCTTACTTATAAAAAAAAAAACTTAAAACCATCTTGAACCTTATTGTTCCACTAGCTTCTTTTTTTATATTCTTAAATCAAGCTTATTGGACCAAAATTATTTCTATAAAATGGTGACCTTTCTATATGACTTCTGACAAGCTTATAAAAATGCCTGCATTACATAATTCATGTCCAAAAATTGACTACAAAATGCATTTTCTATCACACAAAAATGGTCACAGGACAATATGGTGCAGTCTGTGGTAAGACAATTAAAGCAGAATCCTTTGGAAATGAGAAATAAAATTTTGGATTGCAGATGAGTTTAAGAAAATTGATTACTACTCGGGCTGCAGGCATGCCAGGCCAGCTCACAAGCTACTCAAGCAAAGTAGAATTGCTTAATTTGACTAGCATTCTGTTAATCTCAGTACAGCAGAAGCTTGTCTCCATACTCGTGAGCCCCTTTAAATTCTTCACCGAGATAATTGTAGCTTAAACACATTTGTCCAAATCAAAACACCATTAAACATCTTCCTATTACTATCAGCCTTCAGATATATGATAAACACAAACAACTTTTCAGTCCCTTCTTGCCATCTACAATACTGTGTTCATATCTTTACTCTCCCGTCTTCAATCTTTCTTCTTTTGTCTCTATCCTACTCTATTTCCTATTCCAATCTCATCTTTCCTTTTCTGTAATTTCAACATTGACTGCTATTTCAGCTTCCTTCTCTGATATGCGACACAAAATTGAGGTTTCACACTCAGCCACATGAAATTCTTTTTGAGTTGCAAAGATACTCATTCAAACTGTAAAAATTGGAAATTGCTAATTTGATCTCAATCAAACTGTTCAATCCCAAGCCTCCCAGTTTCTAGATTGTGTCAAGGTCAAGCGTCAAGATCTTAGGCTAGCCTACTCAAGCCTGGACCTGCCAAAGTCAAGCTTGCCTCAGATTTGGCTTGGCACAACAAGATCTTACGCTAGTCCTAACTTGTCCGACATTTGAGGACAGCAAATCATGGTTGCTTGTAACAACTAATTGAGATAAGACCTGACCTGAAACTAGCCCACAAAAGTTTGATGATAATTATGCACAAAAAATCTGATTTTTTTTCCTTTTCAGATTAGTATTGCTCTATGTAAGAAGAAACTATAAGCACTATATCCTACCTTGAGCTCTTCTACAACATGATTTTGGTTGCAATTTCTCCATGTAATATGCAAATTCGAAACTTAAAGGATAATCTCCAATACTCAACATTCGATTCCTTTTCACAAGATAAAAGATCACTCTAAAAGGTTAGAAAAAATCCTAATCCCTCACTTTAGAGATCAATTCTCACCTTCACGTATATATTCAACCTTCATATTAAAAACTACAGTTTCCAAATTCAACCGTCAAACTCTTCTGCAGTTGGACTTCCTAGGGTATCGAGCTACATAAGTTTCCAAAGGATTTCAGTTCTTTTCTCCTTATGTCTCTAATTTCAGAAATTCATTTTGATACATGCCACTGGGAAAAAGGACACCTCTTTAAGGAAGACTTAGACTCGGTACAATTCCATTTTCAAAATCTCTGTATCATAAGCTACGGCATCATAAATTCCGTTCAGCAAAAAAAAATGGAGAAATCTGATAGAAAGATGAAGATAAGAGAAAGGAGAAAACGAGTTAGGTACCTGCATCCATTTGTCTGTGTGGGAGGTGACGACCTCACTGCTACCAACACCGCTAAAACTTCTGGCGTTGGATCGGAAATTGGAAGATCTTCCGGTTAGGGTTTTCAGCATATTGCTGGCCAAAGCCACGCCTTGTTTCCTTCCAAATGACGCCATTTTTTTTTTGCCCCAACGTTGAAATTCCCACTGCTATTCAATAAATGAGATTTAGCCTACCGGGAAGCATCATACCAGATGACATATATTGCTTCTTCCTCTCTTTTTTTTTTCTATTTCTTTTTTCTCCCTTTTTTTTCGTTCATTTTTTCCCCCTTTTCTTTTAACTTGCAATAAAAATAAAAGGAAACTTGCAATAATGGTTTCATTTCCAGCGAAAATCGCCAGGACGAAAAAAGACCTAATACAGTCAAATCTGATATTTTTTTACTGTTGTTATTGAGGATATATAGTATAACATAACATAAAAATTTATTTTGTGAAAAAATTTGGCTTTTAGAATAAATGATTGTTATACAAGGATGTTGTTATGGAGATGTCTGAATGTATTGAACAATAATTTAGAGAAATTTACAATAAGTTATTTTGATAAAATAACAAGAAAAATTTACAATAAATTAGTAAGAGTGTTATTTTTCCTGCATGTTTAGGGGAAGGAAAAACATATACTCCAACTATGTAAAATAAGCTACTGGATTCAAGTAAAGCACGTGATAATAAGTTGGAACTATATTTTCTTGACAACCAAATTGTCTATCCAAATACATCAATTATTGTTGAGTAGCCCTTTATTCTGTCATTTGAGTTTGAGATTGATGTGATACATGTTGCACTATACTTGAATTGTAAAATTGGGAACATTCTGATCACGAAAATGTTCTCAAGTGAGTTAAATTATCGGATGGTTATAGGCCTATTTCTCAATTGCCAGATGGTTGGAATATTCATGAATTGGGTTTTGATATTAGATTCAATGACTCGGAATACCTAGTATCATTTCGTGTTATTTTCTACTTCATTCCATTGCTTTGGTAGAGAAATTTGAAAAACATCATACAGAATAAACATAATAATTAATAATTCATTCTATTTGGATGAAATGATTATCAATTAGTGGGACATGCATTAGCTTGACCGTCTAGATAGATAAAAAGACAAACAGATTTACCCACAAAGAAAAGCACATATAAACAAAAGATATGGTTATGTTGGTTAAAGTAGGGAGTACAATTGAATTACAAGAAAAATCTTTGTACTGAGGCATAAATATCTTGCTGTCTAATGAGATTCAAGTACACTCGATCAAATTTCTAACTATTCCAGTAACAGACTTGTCCCCTCCAACAAAATATAACAGCCAACTAATGCGTGTGATTATGGTAAAATATACTTGTTAGTGCGTATTAATATGCAAGTAGTAGAATATTACCAAGATCTAGTGTCTGTACATAATGCTTGATCATTTACGGTATAAGCAGTAAAAGAGACAAACTTAAAAACCAAATGCTATTTACACTTTCTCAGGCCTTCAAAATTGGTTTAACAGAATTCATCATATTCCGACTTGGGATGTTACCACGCCCAGTAAGAAGACCATCAGCACGTCGATACTCAGATAATGCTCTCTGCACGTTATTCCAACTTCTTCACAAAATATTAGCTTAGCTCCATCCCTGCCTGGTATATCTTTGACTATTGTATTCAGTATTCATGCTAGTCTACACACAGTTGCCTACTTGATACGATATAATTGTCATTTGGCATTTTCGTCTCGTCAACAACAACAAACACAGTGCAATCCCACATGTGTGATCTGGGGAGGGTAGTGTGTACACAGTCCTTACCCCTACCTTGAGAAAGTAGAGAGATTGTTTCCGGTAGACCCTCGATTTCATCTCGTCAAGAAATCCATTAAATGGTCCAACTCCAGAGTCTATCCTGATGAATCAGGCAGCTTTCAACCTTGATCCAACTTCAAGATTTTCCAAGAAGGGAATCCCCAAACTGTTCATAGACCTCAACACCTCTTCTGCTTTGACTTCTAAGCCTGCTGACCTGTACAAGTGCACAGCTGCACTCATTATAAACCGGTCAGGTTTTACGGACTTGGAAATTCGTTCAAAGAAGGAGATGCCTTCCTCCACGTGACCATAGTCCGTGTAACCTCTAAGCATAATACGATTAGACTCTAGGTCAGGTTGTAGTCCAGCGTTCATGACATTTTTATAGACCCTTTCTACTTCTCCAATTAATCCTCCCTTTGCAAAACCTGATAGCAACACGTTATAATGCGCACAAGAAGGGGGAATTCCTTCTTTCTGCATAGAATCAATGGCAAGCTCAGCTTCTGAGTACTCTGCTCCCCTTGTATATGCTCTAATAAGTGCGAGATAGGTTAAGGAGTCGGGTGAACAGTCACTGGTGTGCATGCTATGCATGAGGACTTCAGCTTCTCGATAAAGTCCAGCAGCAGCATATATATTCATCATAATATTGTAGCTCACCTGCAATGTGCTGCAAATCCTTAGTACTTTAATGTGGGCAATCCACTTCTCAGTGTTCTCTCATATAATATATGGCATTGAACATTAAAAATGCATTATTGACAACCAAGACATATAAGTTTGTACTAAAAGCCCATGGCAATATTTCACCAGCCAGGATGTGGCCCTACTGCAGATGACATTTACTGCCACAAAAATATAAGAAAAATGACTTGTGTACTGGATCTGGCTATGATTATGTGTACTACCTGCCCAGGTTTTATCCCTGCTTCTTGCATCTTGGCGAATAGATTAGATGCTTCATCATATTTCCCTGCATTAACCAAAAATAAGAATTCAGAAAACTGCTACAACAAAAGCATTGTGAGAGAAGTCAAGGGAATTCAAGTACAGCCACCCGTTTCCCCCTCCACCCGCACCCAGGAAAAAACCAAAGCTCTTCACCAACCAAAAACAATTGGAAACAGTACAATCATTCTGATAGGGGTTTGAACAGAGGCAAAAAATAACCATCTTGAAATTAAAAAATTCAGAAAAAAAAGGATACATATAGAAAGTATTGCCATTCACATTTGCAATTTCTTGTTAGGGAATTAGAAAACATACAGAAGATAAAGAGAAAACCAAGGAGCTTAACTGAGCCACAAAGATAAAAATGACAAATTTTCATTACTATCTACGTTTACAAGAAATCGTGAGACAAATAAGAGATTAGGAGAATTTGCATTCAAATGATGTTCACTAAAAGAGCCCAGGGTTTCTTTAAAAACCCTGATGCGAAATTAAGACAGCAGGTAATTACCAGCCTTTCCATAATAACATATCAAGTTGGTATAAGCCTTTTCATCCAAAGAAATGCCCATCTTCTGAGCCATATCAAAAGCTTTCACAGCTTTATCCAGGTTTCTTCCTCGTCCATATACACTGCACCCATAACAGATTCTTACACTTTGAGAAATGCAAAATATAGTATCTTTCCCTACTCAATTCAAAAAATGTCATGCTCTAACCTAATCATGGTATTGTATGTTTGAATTGATGGAGCAACACCCGAGGAGAGCATGTGCTCATAAACTCTGGTAGCAAAGCGCAATTTACCTGCACTCCAGTAAAATGTCTTCAGGTTTCTGGTCAACATTAGATCTCAATATGCTCCAAATGAAAAAAGAAAAAGAAAAATCTATCAAATGCTTTTAGGCAATAGTTTTCTTCGTAAAAGTAAACCTGCTTCCAGCAATGCCTTGATAAATGTATTATATGCCACAGTATCAAGCTCTAAATTAGCACGCAAAGAATTGTGAATAATGTCCTCTGCTTCAGCATATCTCCCTGCACATTGTATTCCAACAACATCAAGCAACACAATCAGATAATACAAGAACATAAGATAACTATTTGTTCTTTCCAATTTCAAGATTCATCTACAGCAGCTGTTTTAAAAGCGAATCCCAAAATCTATGAGATAATGGAACTCTTTATGCATTCACTTCTTCTAATCCTAAAAGCTGAATACACAAATTACTCCAGGGAAGAAAGTTGCAGTTCTCAACAAACAAAGAGAGAAATAAATTTAGTGTGGTGTTCCATCCACATTTTAAAGTTTAAGAATAATAAAAGCCAGTAAAAGGCAGTGAAGACATCAACGGAAAAATTGTGGGACGCAAACACCAAGTATCTGTTTATGTTATTTGATTGGCACAAAGTTAAACTAGCTTGAAGTACCAGGAGATGAAAGTGGTAGATTTGAGGCGAATGAGGGGCAGGTATGTTCATACTTCATATATGCTCTTTGGAAAAGGGCCTGATAATAAAAATTTCTAGAACTCTTTAAGAAATGGAGAGGAAAGGAGCCATTCTGATCCCTCGCCACCCTTTACCCACACTAACCTTAAGAGATTGTACTAGAGTGTTTAACAGTTTAGGATTATGCCAAAATTGATGATTGTTAGTTTAAACGCAGCTCCTACACTGTAAACACAAAGTCATAAAATTGAGCAGAAAACATTCAAGTCAAAGATTCCATACTCTTACCGCAATTACATAAACCATTCACTAGCATGCTAATAGCTACTGGACCAAAAAAATGCCCTTTCTCCATCTCTTCCTTGTAAAACATGTAAGCTTCCTCTTGTTTGTCACATCTATTATATGCATCAATTATGGAATTGTATAGAAGACTTCCAGTCCTCGAGGAGTCTGCAACAGATTCAAAGACATTTAGAGCTTCCTTCAATTTCTTCTGCTTCCCATAAAAATTTATCAAGGATGCACTTGCAGCATCCTCTGGTTTTCTGCCCAGGTTCATTAACAGGTTATGAAGGTTTTCCGCCTTTGAAATGTCACCTACAAGAGAAATTGACACAAATTACCAAAAAGATCAGGCATCTTAATGTTTCTGCTAAGGATGAATTATAGCAGGAAGAAATATTTGGATGCATGGCTCCTAGAACGCCAACATGCCACTTTAGTAACCATATTATATCACCAAAGAGTGATGAAGCCTAAAGAAATTATGAGATCCTAGGTTCGCACTTCACGGGGAACAGGAAATCAGGCAAGCTCAATGTTTTGCCCTAAACCAAATTATTACACATATCAAGAATATTAAAGAGCAGAAATAGTCAGTGTTGCTTAGCTCTAACTTACTAAATCAAAGTGCAAGTTTATTACCTTCTATGGTGAATTTTCTGATAAGCTGACATGCAACAGACAGGCCATTTGTACTCTTAAGCAACAATTTTAGTGTTTCTTCTGCCTTCGTTGTATTTCCATCTGCTATAAAGAGGATAAGGGCCAGCTCAAAAGCCACGGCACCTGGGTGGTCCAAGGGCTTGGAAGCAATTTCAGCTGCGGTAAATCTATCATTTCCATGAATGGCCACAGAAAAAGTCTCTGTAAATACAGAATCTTCAAATACCTTGCTTGCACTGAACTCTCCTATCAACTGCACTGCATCTCTGACCATTCCTTCAACGCAATAAACTTTCACGACTGACTTGAGAAGCTCCTCATCAAATTCCACTTGAACTTTCCTTATCTGGAAAATAAAATCTTTTGCTTTCTCAGTTAAGCCGAGTCTCATGTACAAATTGAGCATGTCTTTGCAAAAACCACAATCAGGACCTTGCGTCTTAGAGAGAGCCTGAAACACAGCTTCGGCAGATGCCAAGTCTTCCTTTGCAATATGGCACCTCAACAAGATACCATAACAGAATTTTGAAAATAATATGTTCTTTGACTTCATTTCGTCCATTACATTCAGTGCTTCCTCAAAGTTTCCAGCATTTAAATGGACTTGAGCCATTGTTGTATAGGTCTTTTCATTACTAATCACACCCAACTTCTTAACTTCTTCAAATGTCTTTTGAGCATCTTCGTAGAGACCAAGCTTGCCATATATTCTGATAAGCAAGCCATATATGACTTCATCTATTTTGATGCCATACCTTTCCATTTCCTCAAACAGAGCAAGGGCTTTGGGATAATCCTCCTTTCTGTAATACATTGTCAAAAGTGAAGCACATGTAAAGTTACTCGGGATTATCCCTTGTGATCTCATATCTTCATACAACCCGAAAGCGTCATCATAATTACCACTCTTTGAAACCAGACTGATGAGAAGGCTATAAGTTGCCTCCTCTGGAATGAACCCCAAACTCTTCATCTGATTAAAAGTCTTAAAAGCTACTTCAGCATGACCTTCTTTGACAAGTGAGCAGATAACAACTGTAAAAGTAAAATGATTGGGCTCAACCCCTTTTTCAGCCATCTGTTTCCATATAGTAATAACATTTTCATGAAGTGATCCTTTTTGTAAAGATGAAAGCATGAAATTATAGACTGCAGTTGAAGGTGTAATTCCCCTTTGCTGAACAGCAGAAAAGAAGGACATCATCTCTTTGTGACGTCCCCATCGAGCATAAGCACACAACATGGTACCGCAAGCAACCTCATCAGGTTCACACCTCGCTTCAAGCATTTCCAAAAAGGTCTGCTCAGCTAGCTTGATTTTCCCAACTTGGCCATATGCACGCAGGACAATCGTATAGACAATGACACTTGGCCGGTAGCTTAACTGTTCCAAGCATAAATCTAAATTACACCAAATTAATATTTCAGAATCTCCAAAGAAAGTAGTATTAGAAAGAAAAACTTGTCATTGCAAATGATTCACAGAGTCCAAGTGACAGATTCATAGCCAATGTTAATATAGATTTTAAGAACAATTTAACAAAAGGTATATTGAAATACTTCTATGAAACTTTGAAAAAACATTCTGTATAAACCGTAACGGGTGAAAGTAACTATTCCCTCGTCCAAATCTATATGAACTCTTTACAATTTTATACAACTCACAGGCCACAGCTTTCAGAGACATTTTTCTCTATCAAATAACTTCTAATCATTACTTTAATGTTTTTCTCCAATCTCAATAATGGAATAACGTGGTCAGTGAGGATTCATATAGCGGACCCCAAGTTGTTTGAGAATGAGGCATCCTTGTTGTTGTTGTTTCTCCACAATCAGTAATGTTATAGAAGTCAAATTAACACCTTAGAAATTAAATTTTGTCATATAATAAGGACCAGGGGAGCATATACTGATCCATCTCAAATATTTAACTTGTCATTTAAAAAAATCCAATCTTGTAAAAGAAGCACAAAAAACAAGGGAACAGGAACATGAAAGCTGCAGAAGCCTCTCAAAATCAAAACTAACATCAGATATAAAGAAAAGTTTCACACTGATATCCAATCCAATTCCCAAACACTGTTTTTAAGTAGGATATACTGGGTTCACCTAACTTAATGTAAAAGTTGAAGCACCAATAACAAACTCACCTGCAATTTCATCCAATCAAAAAAGTCTCTAACTTGTCGCCAACCCTTCTGTTCTTTGAGCACAACACACATCTCTCTAAATGTAAGCTTAGTAACAAAAGAACTCATCACTTCCCTCATATCATATGACCCTTCAGCTTTGCCCGAAAGACTTCTAACTCTCTTAATAGCCGCAATCACATGTTTTCCGTACAAATGCCCATTTCTATCGTCTTCCAAATACTGCACCATCTGTTCAGGCGTCCGCTTAATCCATTTAGGAGTCATAGCTTGTGAGCCTTGGTTTCGTCTCAACGCGCTTAAGTATTGGGCTTTAGCTTTGATAATGCGACGAGCGTTGTCATCGGAAAGTGGGTTTTTGGCGTGTTTTGATTTGGGCTTTGGTTTGTTTAGGTTTTTGTTGTTGCCGTCGCTGAGTGTCCATGGGTCTGGTGTGACGGAGCAGACGAATATGGTGGGTTTTGGTTTGGGTTTTTTGGTGAGTTTGTGAGATGGGGTTTTCAGTGGAGTTGAGCAGAGAAATGAAGATTGTAAAGCTTCCATTTAGCAATTTGGAAGGTTTTGAGAGAGTTGGAGAAGTAGGCGATAGAGCGCAGGCTGTTCAGTGGAAAGAAGATAGCATGGATAATGGCGGCTCAGCTCAAATTAGCTTAAAAGAATCGGGCAGTTTAAGATATCGCGGCTCTCGGTCAGCAATCGTCCAGCTATATTAACTTCTTATGTTTTGGGATAATTCATAAAATTATCATAACCATATTACCAACTATACCCTTTTCTTTTCGGGTCCTATTACTCCCGAACTTATTTTTACCAAAATTTATTTAACATTATATACTCGATTAAATTCGACCCCCATTTATAATACCATCAATGTATACAAGTGCTAATGGGTCCCACCCAATTCCCTTTTATTTTATCAAATCCCTTTTATTTTAAACCAAATTAAACTCATTCATTAATTAAACCCGACCCCGTTTATTCTTTCCTTTCATACTCTCCCATCTTCTATGGTCCAAACTAAATTCATCTCCCCTCTTTGATTCCTTCCATAAAATCACTCCAATCATAATTTTCTCTTTATTCTATTACAAAATCGGCTCTAATATAATGCAAAGAAGTATGTAATCTCTATTTTTATGGTTTATCGTCTTCAATTTCAGTAGGGCATTACAATATAGGGTTTAATTTGATACTGTGGTGTTGCAATCAAGGTCAATACAGAACCATTAGCTATTTATTCGTCACAATCTAAGACTAAAGGTTACTTCTTTACCGTCTTTAATTGATTTTTTTGGTAGTTTAGAGTTTTGTAAAAAATCTGTCATTGTACAAAATTATGAGATTTTGATTTTGAAACTGAGGGGTTTGCATGACGATTTTAATACTAAAGTTTTAATTTTGCGTGTTTACAATGATGTGTTCTTGGTTGTAAGTAAATAAATAATTTTCTAGTGCTGCCCTATTTTCGGCACAATAATTTTGTTGTTGGGGATTTTGCTGTAAATTCTGTTGCTGTTGCTACATTAAATGCACCTATTACACCAGCTAGTATAGGAAGGGGAAGAGGCAAATCAAACAATACAACATTTGTTGCAGCTAGTAGAGGTAGGGGAAGATGAGGATCTAGGAATGCAACAACTCCAGTTAGCAGAGGTAGGGGAAGAAGAGGATCTTGGAATGCAACTCCATCAGCACCTAATGCAACATCTGCTGCTCATCATTCACTAGCCAGTTGGTTTGAATGTTCTGCACCTAGTACATCATCAACACCTAATGCATCTGCTACACCTAATGCCTCTACTACTACACTAAATAGAGGAAGGGGAAAGGGTGTGGAAAAAAATAAAACATTTTAAAAGGCCAAGAGATGGGAATGAGTGTGTTTCAAGTTGAAAATGGCTTCAAAACTTTGAATGTAAGTGTTTATTCTTTGTGATATTCAATATGTTTTGTATATCTGTGAAAACTTATTTAGTTATTCTTTCTCTGTAGCCTGGCATACCAAGTAATAGAATAGTATCCACGCCAAGTACTAGAATAGTATCCACTGGATCAACAATGATAATAAGATCAGCTGATGTAACGGGTGACATTGGTTTCAAACCAAATAGTGAACTGAAATGCAAGGGGAAACCAGTAATCACAACAAGAAGGCTTCAAAAGATTAGAGGACAACATAGAATTCAAACAAGGAGAGGTGGTTCAAACAACTTAAGCCACAATAGTAGTGTTTGACCAAAAAATATAGACCTTTAATTAAACTAATTAATTTTATATAAAAAGGGATTAAACCTAGTTAATAATAATATCCCCAGATTTATAACTAGTCAACTCAAATAAAATCGGATAATGTTGGCGAAGGATTATATGGTGCGTACATTCAATATTTCTAGATCATTAATGATAGAAGAATTTCAAATAATAAATAATAATTAATGGCATTAACATAAATAACTAGAATGATTCACCCAATATTGAATGGGGTGGATGATTCCTCCTTCCGACAGTGATGGAGGATAGGCAAATACTATAATATTGGAACTATTCTCGGATCTGATGAAAAAGTGTGGAATAATATATAATCGAATCTTCTCAGAAAGGTAGTGTTTGTATTTTTTTAGAGATAAAGTCTTCCTCTCAAAAAGTGTTCTTATCAGAGAATATTACATGCCCTTTCCCCCTGTCTCTTTTATTTATTTATATGGAACATATCCTAGTCAACCCTAAAAGTAGAGACACCAAGAATATTCAATGAAATATTCTCTTGAATATCCTATTACAAAAACTAACCGTTAGCACTGCCCTTGATACTCGACCTCGGCCATTATTGACTGCTCGGCTACGAGCCCCGTTATTTACTAGTCGACCTAGACCATATCGCTTTTCACAATACCGCTCCGTGCTAAATCCCACTGAGGTAGATTTTGACCTATACAGTTAGTCCCTCCGCTTATTGATATCGACCCTGAGTGACCTTGATGAGCAGACTCTGTTAGTTAGGGTTGAGAAGTTTTATGCGAGCATGTCGAGTAGTAGCGCTTCGGACGGGATGGAAACGTGGCCTTTCGTGAGCCACAACCTAGGGTCACATCATTTTAGAGTGACGTCATGTCATCATGCGTCATTATTATGCATTTTACCGATATCCTATATCGTTTCCCGCGCCTCTGCCGTTTTGATTCTTGAGCTGGGCAACAACAGTCTGCTTCCTCGATATTGATGCCCTAACTCTTATAAATGGGGATACTCAATCCTTCGATTTACTCTTTGCATTCTAAAAATCGGGTTTTCATATCTTCTTCTTCTTTCCTCGATCAGAATCTCTGTTTTCTTTACCTTACTTCATACTCATACCTTCACGGATTTTGGTGGCTCATGCTACTCTTGGCTCTTCTGCGTTTACACCTCCTCTATTCATAAACCAAAATGGTTAATGTGTCTTCCAGTTCTGGGGGGTACCTGACCCTGTTCCTTTGGCAATGCGCATGCCTCCCCATGACGGTGGGGCTGCCATTGTTGCAGAAGATGAAAGCTTTCCTACGGTGGTGGAAATAATTACCCGTAATGAGAAGGTTAGAACTGACTTCTCAATGCTGCCCGAGGATGACCCTGAGGCTGTAGAGTCTGAGATAGATACGGCTGCCCTTGCTAATTACAGGGCGAAGTTCAAAATTCCAGTCCATATCGATCTGGTCCCGGCTGAACGCGATGTGGTGCAAATTCATCGCCCTGGATACTATGCGTTCTATGCATATCCATTCTACGTGGGCTACTCTTTTCCCATTCTCCCATTGGTAGAGGAATTATGTCGCTACTACGGCGTCTTCCCGACTCAACTTTCTCCTTATATCTACAAGCTAATCCTCATGCTGATGAAGTGCGCGAAATTGCCTGGACGCAGGGTTACTCTTCGCCACCTAATGCACCTCTTCGCGTCGAGTTTCCATAGGGACGATGTTGCACCTTCGTCACCGTGGAGTCAAAAGCTAAGTAGTGAAGATGGACGATAAAGCAAATCGTCGATTCTGGTTTAACTACTTCTACGTCAAGGCTGAGGACATGGTGGCGAACACAAATGGATTTCTTGAGGCGTGGAATTACGCCCGTAAGTATTTTTACTAAATGCTCATTTTTCTCGTTCTGGCTGTAGTCTAACCGTTCTGTCTTTCTCTCGTTCAGCCAAGACCGAGCCCCCTCATTTGGTTGCGGATATTCACGATTGGGTTAGCCAGGTCTTTCCTCACACAGTAGGGATTTATGGGCTTTTTCCAGAAGTTCGGGCCCAAGCTGTCAGCGACCGGTGAGTTTGTCCGTTCGTACTCATATATAGTGACTTTTTACATATGTCGTCCTGACCTTATGGTCGCGTGTTCGTCATGACTCTAAGAGTTGACGTTCTAATCTCTTTTTCAGGCCGAGGATCTTCGAGGAGGCAGAAAGCTCCTACTCCGGCATTCCATAAGAGGAAGGCCATTTTTGTTCCTGCTGTTGCTGTGAGACCTACTCGATCGTCGACTACTGCGGCGGGTGTTTCCACTTCCCCTCTGCGTCATCTAATTGACGAGGACGATGAGGAAAGATCGTCGCCGAATGATGATAATTTGCTCTCCCGCAAGAGGCGATCTGTTAGTATCGGCGATGGAGGTTTCCGCGTGGGGAGTTCGGTGATGGAGGGCTTTGTCATCAGAGAAACGACGACCATAGATCTCGGAGTTGATACCGAGCTGCTGTCCATGATTCCGCCTTCATCGGAGGCCGAGGGATGTACGTTGCTCCCTGAGGTCGAAACGGGTTTTGAAGGGTCGTCGGCGTGAGTCCCTAACGCCTTACTAGGGGGTGATACATTGACCTCGTTACCAGCCGAGGATCTTTCCTCTCAGGTTGATACCAAGGGAAAAAGTGTTTCCGAAGAGGATTATGAGATGAGCTCCGATATGGATGCTGAGGAGGTTAGGATGATAGGGGAAGGACTCATCCGACTTGAGGTGAGGTTGGAGGGGATCACGCGGACTATTGCGATCCCTCTAGACATGGATCTATTAGTTGACACGGAGGATGTGGTCCTTTCTCTTGGTCCACTCTGTTCCGATATGGAGGGTAAGACCCTCGAGAAGCTGAAGGATTCCACTTGTCGAAGAGCATAGTCGGCCTTGCTCTTACGGTAAGTTTGGTATTCCGTTTCCATACTCGTCGACTTTGTTCTTACCCCGCTCTGGCTTTTTTTTTTTCAGACCGTGGTCTTGGAAATTGAAAGTTCCCGCCGAGAGGAGAGGCGTAAGGCCATCTTGCAAAAGATGGAGAGGAAATATCGCGAATATCGTGATAAACACCGTGAGCTTTGCCGGCGACTTGGTGGCAGTAGCAACTTTCGGGCCCTCCGAAATGAGCTAAAGGAGAAGGATGACGAATTGTGAAGGTAATCAGACAATGTAGCGAGCTCGAGGGAGCGTTGAAGGATAAATAGTAGGAGCTCGAGGTGAGTGGGGGGTCGAGGCCCAATGCACCGACCTTCAGGCCCAAGTGGTCTCGTTGCATGCCGAGCTAGAGGAGTATCAACTTCGAGCGGCCGTTTTGAGTGGCGAGGTCGTCGAGAAGGTAGTGGGTTTGGAGAAGGCGGAGCCGGCCCAGTTATTAGCTGCGCATAAAGCGGTGGCTTTAGAGGACACTATCCGTGCTATCCGTTCTGAATGGGATTGTGCCTTGGAGACAGCTAGGCTCGGAGATGAGCGGCTTGATGAGCGGATTGGGGAGTTAGAAAAAGAGGGTGCGGACCTTAGTGATAGAGTTATTGCCCTCGAGGCCGAAAAAGCACAGTTACTGGTGCAGCCGTCCTCATCCTGCACTTATGCTTTTCCTGATGTTCCTCGGGATCTGTATGAGGAATGGATTCACGCCGAGGCCCAGCTGGATATATTCAGGGATTTGATAGGGACGGGGGCTGTTTCGGAAGCCGATTTAGAGAATACACGTGCTAAGGCACGTGAAGCTCGGTTTGCTTATGGCTATGACCCCGTTACACCACAAGCTTGTGATGATGAGGAAGACATGGAAGGGATTGAGCATGATGCCTAGTACGAAGATGAGTATCCCGACGACGGTGATAATGGTGGAGAGACGGGTGGAGATGGTGCTGCTGAGTTAGGTAGCGCATAGTTGCTTTTCTTTCTTCTGCTTGTAATTCTTGTACATACATTTGCTGGCATCTGTTTTAGCCTTTATAAGGAATATATTTGATGTATGAAATGTCGATTTCGCTATTCCGTATATAATTCTTTTCTTTTTGTTCGGGCTTGCACGCTTCTTTCTTTTGTTTTGTCGTTTCAATCATAAAAAGTTGGTTTTGGTCATGGCCGAGGATTAGTAGGTGTTAATTCGAATGAGGTCGAATGTAACCTTATTGAGTTGGTTCGAGCGAGGTCGAATGTGAGTTGATTCGAACGAGGTCGAATGTGAGTTAATTCGAATGAGGTCGAATGTGAGTTAATTCGAACGATGTCGAATGTGAGTTAATTCGAACGAGGTTGAATGGGTGTTAATTCGAACGAGGTTGAATGCGAGTTGATTCTAACGAGGTTGAATGTGAGTTGATTCTAATGAGGTCAAATGTGAGTTGATTCGAACGAGGTCGAATGTTAGTTAATTCGAATGAGGTCGAATGTTAGTCAATTTGAACGAGGTCAAATGTTAGTTAATTCGAACGAGGTCGAATGGGAGTTAATTTGAACGAGGTCGAATGTGAGTTTATTCGAATGAGGTCGAATGTGAGCTGATGCGAACGAGGTCAAATGTTAGTTAATTCGAACCATGTTAAATGTTAGTCAATTCGAATGAGGTCGAATGTTAGTTAATTCGAACGAGGTCGAATGTTGGTTATTTCGAACAAGGTCGAATGTTAGTTAATTCGAACAAGGTTGAATGTGAGTTAATTCGAACGAGGTCGAATGTTATTTACTTAATTGTGGCCCGGGGCCGGGTAGATACTGAGGCAATGTTGTTCTAGGGAAAACATGGGCGAACTTCATACATTTATGTGTTGCTCATATACTTGGAGAAATTTACATATTTTTCGGGCTAGCATTCCAGTCCTAGTCTATCTAGTCCCTTCATTGGGTGACCTGGAGATGTGTTGAGAGGTTGGGCAATGAACTGACCGTACGATGTCTCTTTCCTTTCGTATTTCAACTTGAAGTGTCCCCCTTACCATCTCGTTAAAAACCTCCTTGAGAAAACCTAATTGGGACAAAACTCAAGTAAAGGAAAAAGAGTACGACTTGGAGGACACTTTTTCTTAAAAGTTGAAGTACTTGAGGTGGGCGACGTTCTAGTTGTTTGGTAGTAGTTTTCCTTCCATTGTTTCTAGTTGAAATGACCCTTTATTTGCTGCTGCCGTGATTTTGTACGGGCCCTCTAAATTCGTCCCTAGTTTGCCTTCCCGCGGGTCTTTACTTTCTTGTGTTTTGGCCTTGAGCACGTAGTCCCCGACTTTGAGTGGTCTGATCTTGGCCTTTTGTTATAATAGCGTTCTGCCTGCTATTTTTGGATGACCATCCTTGTGTAGGACATATCTCTCCGTTCTTCGGCTTCGTCGAGCTCTTGCCTTCTACTTTCATCGTTCCTCGGCCCGCTCTCATGGGAGTATTGCAAACTAGCTCTCCGACTTCGACTGGTATTACCGCATCAGTCCCATAGACTAAAGAGTAGGGCGTCTCTCATGTGCTCGTCTTTGGCTTTGTGCGATAGGCCCACATCACTTCTGTTAATAGCTCCGGCCATAATTCCTTGGCGTCCTCAAGCTTTTTCTTCATGATGTTCAGTATTGCTTTATTGGAGGATTCCGCTTGCCCGTTGCCTGCGGGGTGGTATGGTGTGGGGAGTATTCTTTTGATATGCCGCTTCTCAAAAATTCAGCGACCTTTTTTCTAGTAAATTGGGGTCTGTTGTCGCAACTGATCTCTTTGGGGAGGCCGAAGCGGCACATAATGTTTTTCCATATGAATGCGATCACTTCATGTTCACGTATTTGGGTGAATGCTCCTACTTCTATCCATTTAGAAAAATAGTCAGTTAAAACCAAAAGAACTCGTACGTTACCTCGCCCCACAGAGAGGGGGCCGACGATGTTCATTCCCCATTTGATGAAAGGCCAAGGGGAAGTGACCAAGTGGAGATGCTCGCCCGCTTGATGGATCATTGGGGCGTACTTTTGGCATTGCTCACATTTTTCATGAAGTCTGCAACCTCTTTTTTCATGGTAGGCTAGTAGTAACCTGCCCGTATGAGACATCTGACCAGAGCTCGATTGCCTGAGTGATCTATGCAGTGGCCTTCGTGGACTTCTTCTAGGACATGTCGCATTTGATTCGGGCCTAAACATTTCACTAGGCGCCCGCCATACGTTATTTTGTATAGGTCGTTGTGAATGATGTTGTACCTGGCCGCTTGCATCCGGAGCTTCTTGGCTTTCTTTTTATCATCTGGGAGTACGTCGTCCTGCAAGTATGTAACAATAAGGTTGCGCCAGTTCCAAGTTAGATTTATAGTCCTTACCTCGATTTGATCTATCGATGAGTGGAGAAAGGTGGCCACGTTTCCTTCTCCGGTTATGCTTTTAGTTGCTGCCGCTAATTTGGCGAAGTCGTCTGCTTTGAGTTTTTGTGCTCGAGGGATTTGGTCGAGCTGACATTCGTCAAACTCGGGCAATAATTTACAGATCTTGGCCTATTATTTTTGTAACCTTTGCTCTTTGATCTGGAAAGTCCCTGTGAATAGGTTGACTACGAGTTGAGAGTCGCAGCGTAGGATGAACCGCTATGCCCCGTACTTGAGTGCTAGCCTTAACCCTGCAATCACAGCCTCATACTCGGCCTCGTTGTTAGTCATGTCCGGGCACCTTATGGACTAGCGAACCACTTCGCCTGTCGGGACTTCGATCACAAGTCCCAGTCCGGCCCCCGACACATTGGAAGCACCGTCAGTGTACAAAATCCATAGATCTTGTGTTCGTGAAGAAGCATGGGCGGCTTCTTTTTCGACTTCGGGCATTATTTTTGTGCTGAAGTCGGCGGCGAAGTCGGCAAGGACTTGTGATTTTATAGTCATCCGTGGTTGATATGTGATATCATTCTCACTTAATTCTATGGCCCACTTGGCTAACCTGCCCGATAGCTCGGGCTTATGCAAAATACTTCGCAAGGGTAAAGTTGTGACTACCGAGATGGGCTAGCACTGAAAGTATGGTCTAAGCTTTCGTGAAGCTACGACCAAGGCCATGATGAATTTTTCGAGGTGGGGATACCTCGTCTCGGCGTCGATTAAGGTTTTGCTAATGTAATAAATTGAGGATTGCGTACCTTTGTCTTCTCGGACCAGGACTGCACTCACCGATACTTCAAATACTGCGAGGTAGACGATAAGGCATTCCCCCGGTTTTGCTTTGGAAAGCAGAGACGGTGACGACAGATAAGCCTTTAATTCCTTCAAGGCTGGAACGCACTCGGAAGTCCACTGGAGGTAGTTGTCTTTCTTGAGTACGCCGACAAACTTATGGCATCTATCATATGATCGTGAGATGAATCTCGACAGGGCGACGATTCAGACGGTCAGCCTCTGAACCTATTTTTTGCTGGTTAAGTGATATAGTATACTTCTATGGCTTTGATTTGGTTGGGGTTGACCTCGATACCTCTTTGCAATACTAGGAAACCCAAGAATCTTTCTGAGGTCACGCCAAATGCACATTTTTCAGGATTTAGCTTCATTCCGTACCGCCTGAGTATATCGAAGGCTTCTTTCAGGTGGTTGATGTGATCTTCTTTCCTTTTGGACTTTACCAACATATCATTTATGTAGACTTCTATGGTCTTTGAACATTTTGGTCACCAACCTTTGGTATGTCGTCCCTGCATTTTTCAGTCCGAAGGGCATCACCCTGTAGCAGTACGTTCCTTGGTGAGTGATGAAGGTGGCCTTCTCTTGGTCCTCCTCTTCCATGAGGATCTGATTGTAGCCCGAGTAGGCATCTAAGAAGCTTAGTAGTTCATGCCCGGCCGTTGCGTCAATGAGCTGGTCGATATGAGGTAGCGGGAATGAATCTTTGGGGCGTGCTTTGTTTAAATCTGTAAAGTCTACGCACATCCTCCACTTTACATTCTTCCTTTTCACCACGACCACATTGGCGACTCATTGGGGGTATTTTGATTCCATGATGGAGCCATTTTCTAGCAATTTTTCGACCTCCTCGTGAACTGCATCATTTATTGCGGAATTGAACTTCAGCCTAACCTGCCTTATCGGGTGGTAGAACGGGTCGATGTTTAACTTGTGTGTGGCGACCTCCTTCGGGATTCCTGACATGTCTGCATGGGAAAAAACAAACAAGTCTGTATTAGCAGTTAAGAATTGACGGAATTTACCTGGTTCTTGAAGCTTGCAGCTGACGTAGGCTTTCTTGCTGTGGTCGTTATCATCAAGTTGGACGGGGTTGAGGTCTTCTACGGTTGATTCCGTGCCATCTATTGTTTCGGGATCTCTAATGACGTCCGCTTTTTCATCACAGCTCGACCTCGACCCTGTTAATTGCTATGCATCTTCTGCTTTGCCCTTCATTTATTGGGTATATGTATAATCCTGGGTGATGCGATAACGTTCTCGAGATGTGCGTTGTTCTCCTCGTATGCTGAATACTCCCCATGGGGTTGGAAATTTGATAATTTGGTACAAGCTTGAGGGGATAGACCTCATGACGTGTATCCAAGGTCCACCTATTATGGCATTGTACGCGTATCGTGGTCCATGATGTGGAGTGTGGTTTCCAGAGTGATGCCGAGTGTGATTTCCCCGGACGTTCGTTCAACTGCATTGTTAAAACCTGTTAGCGTGATGGAGTGCGACACTATCTTATCCTCGAGTTTCATTTGTGCAAGTACTTGAGCGTGGACAATGCAAGCGCCGCTCCCATCGTCCACCATAATGCGTCTTGCGTCTGTATCTAATATTCGTAAAGTGATAACAAGGGCATCATAGTGAGGGAAAACCAAACTGTAGGTATCTGACTTATCGAAGATGATACTTTCTTCGAGTTCATCATACCATTCATGAGTGATTGACCGTTTGAGCTTGTGGGTTGTGGTGAAGTTTACGCTGTTGATCGGCACATCGTCGCCACCCCCGATGATCATTTGAATGGTGCGAGTCGGTGAGGGTGGTTTCGGCGGTCCCTGGTATTGTTCACGTCTTCGGGCAAAGTTGGTCCTCCCTCGGTCGCTCAACAATTCTTTGAGGTGTCCTTGATGAAGCATGTTGACGTCCTCCTGCCTTAGGGCGATGCAGTCCTCGATTTTGTGACCTCGCTCTTGGTGGAACTCGCAGAGGGCGTTTGACTTTCTAGTGCTTGGATCTGACCTCATCTTTTGTGGCCACTTTACTTTTGGTTCGAGCTTCTCTAATGCATAGACTATTTCTGAGAGTGACACACAAAAATTGTGAGCGGATAGTAAATGGGGCATACCTCTCTCATTCTGGTGAGTCCCTGTCCTTGGCCTAGATGGGCCCTCTTTGTGGCGAGAGGGGGGCATGATGGCGCTTCTGACATATGGCTGATGCCTTTCTCGGTTGGATCGTAGAGCTGCAAGATCTCTCCTGGCATAATTTCTTTGATCCTTCCTGGTTTCGGCTTGTACCGAGGTCAATTGATAGGTTGGCCCATTCAGGTCGTCTTCGTCTGCATAGACCTCGACACAGTAGGCATTGTGTATTTCATCCCAAGTGGTTCGAGAATATTTCATAAGCCGACTTAATAATTTTCTGGTCGCCCTTGATCCATTCATGTTCAGTCTATTCTGGAAAGCTGTTACAACCATTCCTTCCGATACATTTGGTAAGGTCATCCTTACTTTATTGAATCGAGTGAGAAAGTCCATCAATCCCTCTCCGAGTGATTGTTTGATGGCAGATATATCGTTCACTCTTGCCTCTGCCTTTTTAGCCCCAACATGGGTCGTTACGAACTTGTCGGCCATCTCTTCAAATGTTTCAATGGAGCACGCGGACAGATGTGAATACCAAGTTAATGCTCCTCCGCTAAGGGTCTCGCCGAACCTTTTCAACAAGATGGAGGAGACTTGCTCTTTGGCGAGATTGTTGCCCTTTTCCACAGTAACATAGTAAGTCACATCATCTTCGAGGTCGATCGTACCGTCATAAATTTTCAGATAAGGCGGCTTCTTGAAGGTCTTGGGTATGGCATGTGGGGCGGCTTCATCACTGTAGGGTTGCTCGACGAACCGACCAGCGTCTCTTTTTGGCAAGAGTTTTGGGGCACCCGGTATTTTGTCGACTCTTGCTTGGTGTTCTCTCATTTGATCCCGAAGCATTTTGTTTTCATTTTCCATTTCTTCCATTTTCCTCAGAATGTTCATGAGGGTGTCGGTACCTGCATTATTAATATTGTGAGTGATACATATTACTAGAGGGGGAGGACCGTGCTGCTCGCCCGTTGCTGGTGTAATACAAGTCCTTGAATTTTCTCTAACTGCCTCCTGAGCGGGCTTGTCGAGGATTCCGGTCAGCGTATTTGTCAGCCAAGCCTCAAGTAGCTTCTTCACTGCTGGTGGCGCCTCTTCCACCGTGGACATAGAAGCTCCTTTACCACGGGATATTGTGATACTGCCGTGAGGGAGAGGCGACCCACTTCGTCAGGGAGAGGCGTTAGGCGTTATATCTTTGCCTTCTGTTTTGGAGACCTCATTGATGGTGTTTAAGAGGTTGGTAGTGAGATCAACCACTGCCTTCATTCTTTTTTCTCCATTACCTGCCATGTCAGATCCGTGTGTACAAGGAAGTAGGAGCTTTATTTTTTTTTGTGAACTCTGCCAGTTATAGATCTAGAAGAAACTAAAAACTTAACTAGGAATCCCCACAGACGGCGCCAAATTGTTTGACCAAAAAATATAGAACTTTGATTAAACTAATTAATTTTATATAAAAAGGGATTAAACCTAGTTAATAATAATATCCCCAGATTTATAACTAGTCAACTCAAATAAAATTGGACAGTGTTGGCAAAGGATTAAATGATGCGTACATTCAATGTTTCTAGATCATTAATAATAGAAGAATTTCAAGTAATAAATAATAATGAATGACATTAACGTAAATAAGGAGAATGATTCACCCAATATTGAATGTGGTTGATGATTCCTCCTTCTGACAGTGATGAGTGATAGACAAATACTATAATATTGGAACTATTCTCGAATTTGATGAAAAAGTGTGGAATAATATTAATCGAATCTTCTCACAAAGGTAGTGTTTGTATCTTTTTTAGAGAGAAAGTCTTCCTCTCAAAAAGTATTCTTATCAGAGAATGTTACATGCCTTTTACCCCTATCTCTTTTTCTATTTATATGGGACATACCCTAGCCAACCCTAAAAGTACAGACACCAAGAATATTCAATGAAATATTCTCTTGAATATCCTATTACAAAAACTAGCCGTTAGAACTGCCCTTGATACTTGACCTCGGCCATTATTGACTGCTCGGCTACGAGCCCCGTTATCTACTAGTCGACCTCGACCATATCGCTTTTCATGATATCGCTCCGTGTTAAATCCCACTGAGGCTGATTTTGACCTACACAAGTAGTTCTGCACATCCCCAGTAGATTTAGTTATTTTTGTTGACTGCAATCTACAAGCAAACAATTATTTGATATTTTTTGTTGATTGTAATCTGCAGTTTTTATCCTTTTAGAACGATAATGTATTAGTTTTCAAATGATGCCTTAGTACATTTGATGTTTTGTTGACTGATTTTGGTGGTATTTATGGAATGTTGCAGCTATATTTCTAATTCAGTGGTGTCTTGGCATTTACACAAAACCTCAATGTGACATATACATAGTTGTTGAAAAAATCTGGGAATCGATCATACCAAGTGAGCAATTCATACATAATTAACTTCCACATATCATATACTAAAATGAAGTTACATACCACAATGGCAACAAAATAGAGTTATTACAACCTTATCCGAACACTTCTAAATATTTTTACAACACAAAACAACTGCTATTGCAGCTTCATTTGATCACACTCCAAGTTGCCAACTTGGATTAGGCTGTAATCAACACATAACAACAAAGACAAATCACAATATATAAAATGAACTTCCTATTAAACCAACACCATGTCCTTTTCTTTTTCTCCTTTGCCCTTCTCTTTTTCATCGCCAGTCATAACCAAATTAATGTTTGCATTTTTCAGACTTTCAAGCTCAACCAATTGCATCTTGAGGCTGTCATAATGCACCAAATATTATTACATATCTTTAATTTTGTCAAACAATCTTGGAAGAATAAATTTCGATCTTTCGTCAACTTCATTGTCCTCCCATTGAAAAGATTTGCCACTCTTGGCCTGAAAATTTCATAAATTAGAATCAATTTAATAACAACACACAAAGTTAATCAACCACAATAGATAGGTTAGAAATGAACACATACACCATAGTAGGGGCAAGACCAAAATCTTCTGCCAGGATTACACTTCGACCAAGAAGTCTGCATTTGCAACAAAATTCCGTGTTTGCATCACACTTCAACATTGAACATTGGGTCTTCATCGTCCATGCAAAGTCTATTCAAGTTGGTATTTTCCATTTCATAACCCTAATTCCTAAAATATAAAAATATGGGAAGAAATTTCAAACTCTAAAATAAAGATTATGAAATCGAATTGACTAAAAATTAGTAAGTTATAGTCTATAGATTGAAACTCACCTCTTTAATTTCAGTACCAGAGAAATTTCTTCAACAATGGCAAATAGTCCCTTTAAGTTTAGAAAGAGTGATAAAATAATGGGTTCAAATAAAAGAGCTGAGTTTAACGTTTGGGGCCCTTTCTTATGGCTTATTTGGCATAACACGTGGCGATTGTATAGCAGACGAGCCTTTTAAATTTAGTCCTCATGCACTTGGAAGAGGTGTAGTCACGGTCGGGTTTAATTAAGCATATAATGTTAAATAAATTCTGGTAAAAATAAGTTCAGCGGGGTAATAGGACCCCCGAAAAGAAAAAGTGTATAGTTGGTAATATGGTTATAGGTTAGGAAGAATTTTGTGCATTATCCCTATGTTTTCTCTTCAGTTTTTATCGGTTTTTACTTCTAAAAATCACTCTTGTGAAAAGCATTTTTGTCTACCAGTTAAAAAAAAAGGAATATTTTTCTCAAATTCTTTTAAATACAGAAGTATTTGTTCAACTAAAAACGATTTGTGTTTACTGAATCTTTCTAAAAAGAGTGTATAAGTATCAAATTTCTAATAATGACATATTAAAATATATTAGTAAGAATCAACGTTTAACATTTGATTGACGAGGATACGATATACCAAATGAACGTTAACGTACTACATCCATGGACAAAGAAGAAAAACATCACTATAACACAAGTGTTTGTAGAGAGAATAACCTTATTTTTAAGTCTAGCATTCTCTTTTATCTAGCATACTTTATCATCTGCGTAATATCTCCTTATTTGCTTCATATGGTATCACACCCGTGGACTGAAGTGTTCAATGATTTTAATAGGAATTTTGACGAACATGCAACTTAGAGCTCAATGAAAAACGCCCGAGGTACCGTGTGTTCTCTTGTTATAAAATTATCATTTAAATAAAAACTGTAAAGTAAATAAACCGAAGAAAAGTATAGAAAGAGATTGATATATTATTCAATTTCAAACTGATGTAAATGATGAACTGAAATCTCCTATATTTATAGAAGAAACGAAGATGATGTGGAAGCTGCTACTGCAAGCTGCTTGTTAGTTGCTACTGCATGCTGATGTATAAGCTGCTTGTAAGATCCTACAGCAAGTTGCTGCGTAAGTTTCTTGTAACTTGTTATTGTACCAATTATAGATAATATTCTACCAGGGGTAATATTTATCCATAACGAAATACCGAAATGATAAGCTTCTTCAGGAGGCTTATTTCCAATAGAGTACTAAATGAATAAACATATTTACGGCGGAATCCAATATGGATAAACTTCTTTAGGAGGCTTATTTACAATGGAGTACTAAATGGACATCCATAATATAATATATTTATTATAATCATTCTTGGATGTTCATTAAAAAATAATGTACCTCACTAAAACCTTACTAATAAAATTCCCGTAGGAAAAAAATTCTAGTGAAGAAAAATAGTACACATATTTAGTAATACGCATTGCTAGCTGCCTCATTAAAAATCTTATAAGAAAAACTCTATAGAAAAAACCTTATAAGGCAAAAAGAGTATGACACATATTTTACTCCCCCTGATGAAAACCTTGGTTCAAATATTTGAGTCTCATTCCAATCTTGTATACCATCTTCTCAAAAAATTTAAAGTTGGTATAGATTTAGTGAATAAATCTGTATTTGAAGTTGGTAAAGATTTAGTGAATAAATCTGTCGGATTGTCACTTGAACGGATTTGCTGCACATCGATATTACCATTCTTCTAGAGATCATGTGTGAAGAATAATTTTAGTGAAATGTGTTTCGTTCTATCTCCTTTTATGAATCATCTCTTTAATTGGGCTATGCATGCAACATTGTCTTCGTATAAAATTGTGGGTCTTTTATCACATTCCAACCCATATTTTTCTCGAATAAAATGAATCATTGATCTCAACCATGTGCATTCCCTACTTGCTTCATGAATAGCTATTATCTCAGCATGATTTGAAGAAGTAGCAACAATAGATTATTTTGTGGAGCGCCATAATATGACATCATCTCCACATGTAAACACGTACCCGATTTGAGATCGAGCTTTATGGAGATCAAATAAATAACTTGCATCTGCATAACCAGTAAGATCTGCACCACCTTTGTTAGCATGAAATAAACTCATATCAAGAGTTCCCTTTAAATATCACAATATATGTTTAATCTCGTTCCAATATTTTCGTGTAAGAGAATAGCTATATCTTGATAGTAAATTAACAGAAATGCTATATTAGGTCATGTAGCATTAGCAAGATACATAAGTGCATCAATTGAACTGAGATAGAGTATTTCAGGACCAAGGAGTTCTTCATCCTCTTCCGAAGGTCGGAACTGATCCATATTCACTTCAAGTGATCGAACAACCATTGGTGTACTCAATGGGTGCGCCTTGTCCATGTAAAAGTGTTTAAAGTCCTTTCTGTATAGGAAGATTGATGAAAAAAGATCACGTATGCTAAATGTTTAATTTGCAGACCAAGACAAAGTTTTGTCTATCCAAGATCTTTCATCTCAAATTCTTTCTTAAGATATTCAATTGCCTTTTGGAGCTCTTCTGGAGTTCCAACAAGATTTATGTCATCAACAAAAACAGCAAGTATAACAAATTTTGATGCCATTTTCTTTATAAAAATATATGGACAAATAACATTATTTATGCAACCTTCTTTCAGCAAATATTCACTGAGGCAATTATACCACATGCGCCCAGATTGCTTTAAACCATACAAAGATATTTGTAATCTGATTGAGTACATTTATCGAGACTTTGAAATATATGCTTCAGGCATTTTAAATCCTTTAGGGATCTTCATATAGATTTAATCAAATGAGTCATATAGGTTATGACTTGCATTTAAATGGCACGACTTGTTCAGGTGTTTAGACTACACATCCTATAATCTTCTATAATATTGTGCACTATATTATATCAAATATATCGTCAGCATCATTTTGTATCGCTTCCCAATTGACATAACTTATTGAGATCTCATCACTTTCTTTATTTTCAGGTACATGAACTTCTTCTGGAGTTTCATGAAATGTTATATCGTGGGCTCTTATAGAGATTATTTCCTCTTCATTATGATTATTTTGATCATTTTGCTCCTATCATTTTTAAGGATTGTTACCTTTGGAACCGATCAGTCTACTACGCTTCATGCGTGCAGTAAACTTATCCTTCAGGGACTTTAATTTTAATAGGAGCATTTGCAGCTCAAATATGATATTTAATTTTGGATCAACAAATACTTCTGTCATTTGACTTGAATTATCTTCTGAATAAGGATCATATTAATGATAAATCGATTTTTATAGCATATTTTTCAGCTGCTTATTTCATCCCCCAAATGTTAGAAAAACTAACATATATTCCCAATTTTCTTTGGTAAATATATCTTTATGTATTGTGGTAGAGAAATTAATCATATACCGCACATCAAAATATATTAGATAGTAAAAATATTTGATTTCTGATCCTAAACCAATTGTGAGGGGAAGACTTATCTTATCTTGTTTGTTTGATGCATACAAGTATTGTTGTATGCAATTTAGAAAATCGTAGACCAACACATGAAGCTTTATTCTCATAAGCAATAGTTTAGCCATTAATATGAGGTATTGAATGCTAAACCAACTAGGATATAAACCAGCATTATCAAGATGAACTGTCTTGATTACATAATTTAAAAATTATACTCTTAATTGAGAAAAGCAATTTTAAATGTCAAACTACAAGTTGACAATAAACATACATGTAACCATCTTATATATGCATCTATACGTAGTTCACATGATAGGTGAATGTGTCACGACCCAAAATTCAACTAGTCGTGATGACACCTAACCCAACCCGCTAGGTAAGCCAATTATCAACTATCCAATTCCTATGAATTTAATAAGGAAATTAATTAAAAGAAAATATATGAAACCAATACATTTCTCCAAGAACTGGCAGTACAAATCATGATCTTCTAAGAATAGAGTTTACAAAGCTGGTATGAAATAAATACAACATCTGTTTGAAAAGTACATAAACAGAGTTTTATGAATCTAAGGCTACCATGAATAAGAGGCAGCTAGAACCGGAACGCAGATACACCTTCAGATCCAGCTCCCAACGAATACAACAACATCAACAGCCAACATCTGCACGCAAGGTGCAGAAGTGTAGTACGAGTACAACCGACCTCATGTACTCAATAAGTAACAAACCTAGCCTTAGGTTGAAAGTAGTGACAAGCTTGTACCAAGGTCAGGGTCCAGCTCCAATAACCAACAACAATTCATAACAACATAAAGCGAGTAATAAAAGAGGTAACTCAAAGAATAAATGCTCAACTACATCATGATTTCTGAAAATAATTCTGCCTTTCCAGTGTATTAGTGAAAATCCAAATCGTTTACCAAAAATATAAGTAAGTTTGAAAACAGTAATTTTTTTCCGAAAAATCCTTTCAACAATGATAAGATATTTTATTTTCTGTCCAGATAACCAGTAAAAAATGCATCACTATGCCCATATAAAAAATGTGTGAGAAGTCATGAATGACGTGATACCGTACAACATGAGAAAAATGCATCTCTATGCATGTATGTCAAATATGCATGTCAATACGATGCAACTCAGTGATAAAATCATATGCATACTCTCATAGTATCATTTCACTCAGTCCTCCCAGTCACTCAGTCCTCACAGTCACTCAGTCCTCCCAATCGCTCGGCACTCGCACTCAGTAGGTACCTGCGCTCACTGGGAGTGTGTACAGACTCTGGAGGGGCTCCTTCAACCCAAGCGCTATAATCTGCAAGGACAACTCACGTGCTGCATGGACAACTCACATGCTATAGTATTAATATCTGTATCCGCACGGACAACTCACGTGCTATAATAAGCCAATCTGGTCTGCTGCGGCGGGCAGACCGATCCCATAATAATAAAGTATATAAAGCCAATATGGCATGCTGTGACGTACAACCCGATCCCATAATTATCCTCATAATCAGGCCCTCGGCCTCACTCAGTCATCAATCTCTCTAGTCTCTCGGGCTCACAATGTCATGAAACTAGCCCAAAATGATGATATGATGAATCAATAAATAGCAACAGAGACTGAGAGATGATATGAAATGAATGAACATGACTGAGTATGAATTTATAATTTAAACAAATAAATCGACAGTAGAAATGACCTACGTGAGTCCCAATAACACCAACATTTGCCTAAGCATTATTTTTGACATGAGTCACAACTCGATAACTCTAGTACGTAGATATTTCATGATTTCAGATAAGTTCAGGTAACTACACAGTACCACAGGAATAACGGGTCACAGTTCAAACGGTGCACGCTCACATGACCGTCACCTAGCATGTGCATCACCTCAACACCAAACACATACCACGTATAATCGGGGTTCATACCCTCAGCACTAAGATTAGAAGAGTTACTTACCTCGAACAAGACGAATCCAATGTCGAGCAAGCTAAACAATGCTCCAAAAATTCCATTATGCGCGTATTAACTTCTAAACAGCTCGAATCTAGTCACAATAAATTTGATTTAGTCCACACAATTATAGGAATTAATTCCATATCAAAATGCTAATATTTTTTTACAAAATCCGAAATTACACTCTAAAAATTGCCTGTGGGGCCCATGTCTCGGAACCTGACAAAAGTTATAAAATATGAATGCCTATTCAACCACGAGTCCAACCATATAAATTTTACTCAAATCTAACATCAACTCGACCCTCAAATCTCCAAATTAAACCAAGAGGATTTTCACAATTTTCCAACTTAATTCACTAATTAAATGTTAAAAACAACCATGGATCGGGTAAAAATATTGAGTTAAGAACACTTACCCCGTTGTTTTTCTTGAAACTCTCCCAAAAATCGCCTCTTCTCGAGCTCCAAATTGGTAAAAATGTAAAATGGGACGAAGACCCATTTTCAGAACGTAAACTCTCTGCCCAGTCATTTGCTCTACACGATCGCGAAGTACAGTTTGCCCCTGACCAGTTTTAACCTTACGCGATTGCGGATCTGACCACGCGATCGCGATGCACAACTTCACAGACCTACACGATCGCGGACTCGTCCACGCGATCGCGAAGCACAAGCGCGTGACCTCCACTTCTGCTCCATTTCCTCTACACGAACGCAGCCTTAGCCACGCGTTCGCGAATCACAAAATCCCAAAGCTACGCGATCACATCCCTCTTCGCGCGACCGCATAGAACAAAGCTCAACAACCCCCAATTAACCCTACGCGATCGCGGATATACCCACGCGATCGCATAGAACAAAATCTCCACTATCCAGCTAAGCCTACGTGATCGCAGAAAAGTTCATGCGATCGCGTATAAGGAAACCAGATACAGACATCAGAAAATTCCAGCAAAATTCCAAGTCCAAAAATTGATCAGTTAACCGTCCGAAACTCACCCGAGGCTCCCGGGACCTCAACCTAATACACCAACAAGTCCTAAAACATCATACGAACTTAGTCGAGCCCTCAAATCACATCAAACAACATCAAAAATACAAATCGCACTCCAATTCAAGCCTAATGAAAAACTAACAATTTCCAACTTCTACCTTCAATGCCGAAACATATCAAATCAAGTCCGATTGACCTTAAATTTTGCACACAAGTCATAAATAACATAATGGAGGTATTTCAATTTTCAAAATCAGATTCCGGCCCCGATATCAAAAAGTCAACTCCCTGGTCAAACTTCCAAACTTAATTTTCTATTTTAGCCATTTCAAGCCTAATTTAGCTACGGGCTTCCAAATAATTTTCCGTACATGCCCCTAAGTCCACAATCACCATACAAAGCTATTTTCATCAAAACTCTATTCCGACGTCGTTTACACATAAGTCAACATCCGGTCACTATTTCAACCTAAGCTTTAAGCCTTGGATTTTATTCTTCCAAACTAACTCCGAAATACCTTAAAAATCAAAACCAAAAATTCAAACAAGTCATAATACATCGTATGAAGGTATTCAAGACTTCAAATAGTAGAAAGGAGCATAAATGCCCAACCGGTCGGGTCGTTACAGAATGGGTCCATATTCACCATATATATCTTCCAGAATTCAATGAACTTAGTCCCAACCTTAGCTAGTATAATCAATCTATGCTTGAATAATGTTCTAGTTCTTCAATATATGCTTATCATAATACTCAATTAGCTCATCATACTTAAATCGGATGCCAATATCCGTTATACCGACTTATAACTTATTTGCACTTAAAAACTTCAAGCTTATGATTTGGAGGTCCGTTAGCTCAGTTAGGTGATTTTGGACTTAGGAGCGCATCCGTAATATGATTTTGAGGTCCGTAGTAGAATTAGGCTTGAATTAGCGAAAGTTAGAATTTTGGAGATTTTGGCCGGCAGTGAAAATTTTGATATCAGGGTCGGATTGGATTTTTGGAAGTTGGAATAGGCTCTTGGTGTCATATTTGACTTGTGTGTAAAGTTTGAGGTCAATCGTACATGGTTTAGTAGGTTTCGGCGTCGTTTGGGGAATTTGGCAGTTTAGAAGTTCTTTAGGCTTGAATCCGAGTGTAATTGGTGTTTTGATGTTGTCTTGAGTGATTCGAATGTTCGACTAAGTTCGCATGGGATTATATGACTTGTTGGTATGATAGGTTGAGGTCTCGGAGGCCTCAGGGTGATTTCGGGTGGTTAACTGCTTGATGGGAGTTAAGGAAATGCAACTGAAGCTGCTGCTACTGGTGTAACCGCACCTGCGGAGTGGGAACCGCAGGTGCGAGTCCGCAGAAGCGAAGAAGGAGCCGCAGATGCGGCCAAGAAGGAGCTGGGCAGGAGCCGCAAGTGCGAAGGATGACCGCATGTGTGATGGATTCCCGCACTTGCAATAGGCGCATATGCGATCTTGGGGTCGCATGAGCGAGGCCAGGATTTTTAAGTGAAATCCGCACTTGCGATGGAATTTCCATAGGTGTGGCATTGCATAAGCAACAAGAAGACTGCAGGTGCGGTATTTCTGGGCAGAAAAACACCAGCTCGAGGTTTGGACTTTCATTTTCGATTTTGGACTTGAGAAGCTCGGGAGAGAGGCGATTTTTTGAGGATTTTCAAGGAAAACATTGGGGTAAGTAATTCTAACCCGGATTGGTCTAAATTTCGTGAATCTATGGATTTCTCCATCATCTAATTAGGGATTTGAGTTGTAAATTTGGGGAAAAGTGGTAGAAACTTCATAGGCTAAAATTTTGAGTTTTGGAAGGTGATTCGAGGTTGGATTCAAGTAATTCCTGTATGGTTGGACTCGTGAGTGGATGGGTATTCATATTTTGTGACTTTTGTCGGATTTCGAGACGTGGGCCAAGGGCCGGTTTGAGCCTATTTCGGATTTTTACTTATAATTTTGTGTTTCTCTTGTGGAATTGATTCTTTTAGCCTACATTAATTATATTGTACTGCTTTTGGCTAGATTCTGGGCGTTTAGAGATTGATTCGAGGGGCAAGGGTATTGCGGAGTAGGATTTCTGCGCGCTTGAGGTAAGTAACAGTTTTAAATCTGGTTTTGAGGGTATGAAACCCCAAGGATTGGTATAATGTGAATATTTGAAGGTGATGCACATGCTAGGTGACTGGCGTGTAAGCGTGCACCGTGAGGGATTGTGACTTGGTCCGTCCCGTGAGATTGTAAAGTCGAATAGCCATTGTTATCACTTGTTTTTCATTGCCTTTGAGCAATTGACCGCCTTTCATGTTAGAAACCATGCTTAGGCCTTATGATATCATTGTTGGGACCTGCAACGATTGTATACTTGTTGAATTGACTGCTAATTGCTGTCTTGTACTCAGTCACGGTCTTACTTGTGTGTTATATTTCTGTTCCCTCTCATTTCTTGTTGATACTTGTTGTATTCTCCATTTGGGCCGATTATTATGATATACTTAGTGAGCCCGAGGGGCTGGAGAGGTTAGTGACTGCTATAGGTCCTGAGTGCCGAGCTGTGAACTATGTGAGGGTATATGGATCGGGTTGCATGTCGCAACGAGCCTTATGCCTATTTATGGACTGTGGATCGGGTTGCACGCCGCAACTAGCCTTATGGCTATTTATGGACTGTGGATTGGGTTGCACGCCGCAACGAGCCTTATGGCTACTTATATGATTGGGTCGGGCTGTACGCAACAACGATATAGCGCTTGGGCTGGAAGGAGCCCCCTCCGGAGTCTGTACACCCCTAGTGAGCGCAGGTACCTATTGAAAGTGTGTATTGAGGGCTGAGAACCGAGAGTTTGAGCTGCTGAGATGAGTTGAGTGACTGCTGCCTTGAGAGGCTGTACTTGCTTTTATTTATTGTTGTACTTAGTTGCTACCTGATGTTGTTGTGAAATTTCTGGAAGATTCTTATCTGTTTTACTTGGGCTCGAACTGATTTGACTTATACCACCGGATTTGAAAGCATGTTCACTCTTTACTGAAAGCTTTTGAAATGATATGTATTATTATAGTTTGTCACTACTTCTCAGTTCCTTATTTAATTCTGTTACTTGCTGAGTTGGTTGTACTCATGCTACAACCTTCACTTCATGTGCAGATCCAGGTGTGTACGGTTCTGGCGGTCACTGAGTTCATGCACAGGTTGATTATCGGAGACTTACGAGGTAGCTGTCGGCGTCTACAGTCCTTATTTATCATTTCTTATTATCCTTTTCTCTCTTGTATTGGCATTTGGCACATACTGTAGTAGACTCTGATTCTAGATTGGTTAGTAGATGCTCATGTCATAGTGAAACCCCGATGTCGGGCTATTGTTTTTTCGCACTTATGTTTTATTTGGGTTTTACCCCCGCTTTTATGAAAAACTCCGGTTATTTTAAATGTTTTAATTCATTTATGTTAAATTTTGAAAGTGTTTTGGAAAGGTCGACTTGCCTAGTATCACGATATGCGCCATCACGACGGGTTAGGTTTTGGGTCGTGACAAGTTGGCATCAGAGCCTAGGTTACATAGGTCTCATGAGTCATGAACAGGTTTAGTAGAGTCTTGTGGATCGGTACGGAGACGTATGTACTTATCTTCAAGAGGCTGCAGAATCCTTAGGAAACTCCACATTCTTGAATTCTTGTTGTGCAAATCTGTTGATTCTAGTAACTAAACATTTGTTATTTCATTCTCTCACAGATAGTGAGGACTCGTACTACTGGGCAGGATGGATAGCCACCAGTACCACCAGCCAGGGTCGCGAGAGGCCAAGGTCGCGGTAGGGGCAGAGGTACAGCCCGCACAACAGCTGGGGCAGTACCTGCAGATCCACCAGTTGCCCAGATCAGGACCAGATTCCAGTTGTTGATGCACCAGCTCAGGCACCACATGTGCCTATTGTGATTCCAGGCCTTCAGGAGGCCTTAGCTCAGATTTTGACAGCGTGTACCAGTCTTGCTCAGGCGGTCTCTGTTCCGGCCACAACAGCCACTTCTTATACCGGGGGAGGTGCTCAGACTCCCGCTGCCCGCACACTAGAGTAGGTGGTATAGAGATTCCAAACATCGGGGGCACCACCAGCCCAGTCGGTTGCAGCTGCTCCGGACTATGTGGTTCTTGATATGCCTGAGGATAAGCAACGTAGATTAAAGAGGTTTGGGAGACTCCAGCCTCCATCTTTCAGTGGTACCAAGGGAGAGGATGCATGAGGTTTCTTGGACAGATGTCGGAGGATACTCCGTACAACAGGTATTCTAGAGGCTAGTGTGGTCTCGTTCACTACTTTTCAGTTATCTGGGGCTGCCTTCAGTTGGTGGGAGGCTTACGAGAGGCTTAGGCCAGTCAGTGCAACACCCCTTACCTGGCAGCAGTTCTTCGGTCTATTCCTGGAGAAGTTCGTGCCACATTCCCGCAGAGAGGAGCTGCGCAGGCAGTTCGAGCAACTTCATCAGGGTGATATGTCTGTGACGCAGTATGAGATGGGATTCTCGGATTTGGCCCGTCATGCTATCTGGTTGGTTCACACAGATAGGGAGAGGATCAGGAGGTTTATAGATGACCTCACTTTTTAGCTGCGATTGCTTATGACCAGAGAGAGAGTGTCTGGTGCTACTTTTGATGAGGTTGTCGAGATTGCGCGTCAGATTGAGATGGTTCGCAGTCAGGAGAGGGTTGAGAGGGAGGCCAAGAGGCCTGGTGGACATGGTGGATTTAGCGGTATTCCTTATGGGGGATATTCCACCACGGTAGGGGTCGTCCTTTCAGACATGCTCAGATGGCTTGCCCAGTCCACCGTGGTGCATCATCTGGCCATAGTTCACACAGTTATTAGCAGGTCCAATCATCTCTCAGTGCCATCCCAACTCAGAGTTCGTTCCGTGCTTCATCAGGTTAGGGCTCGTCTATGTGAGGTCCTTCCACCAGTCATCCCGGTGCTCGGGGATCCCTTCAGTCCCCAGCATCAGCACCGGGGAGTTTCTATGAGTGTGGAGAGTTTGGCTACATCAGGAGACATTGTCCCCACCTTACGGGAGGTCCGGCTTAGTAGAGGAGCCAGTCTACGACATTAGCACCAGTCTCTTCACCACCCACTCAGTTAACTCGGGGTGGAGCTCAGTCAGTTAGGGGTCGCCCGAGAGGGGGAGGCAGATCAGGAGGTGGCCAAGCCCGTTTATATGCCCTCCCTTCCAGACCAGATTCCATTGCTTCAGATGCTGTGATTACAGGTATTGTCTCAGCTTGCCACAGAGATGCCTCTGTATTATTTGACCCTGGTCCCACTTATTCATATGTTTCCTCGTATTTCGCTCATTTTATGGATATGCCCCGTGAGTCTTTAGTTTTATCTATTCATGTATCTACTCCTATACGCGATACTATTATTGTGGACCACGTATATCGGTCATGTGTGGTGACTATTGGGGGTCTGGAGACCAGAGTGGATCTTTTGCTGCTAAGTATGGTTGATTTTGATATGATGTTGGGTATGTAGTGGTTATCTCCATGTCATGTTATTCTAGATTATCATGCTAATACTGTGACGTTAGCGATGCCGGGGTTGCCGAGGGTTGAGTGGAGCGGTTCTATAGACTATGTTCCCAGTAGAGTGATCTCAAAATTGAAGGCGCATCGGATGGTTTAGAAGGGTTGTCTATCCTATTTGGCTTTTGTGAGGGATGTTTGTGTAGAGACTCCTGCCATTTATTCTGTCCCGGTGGTGCGTGATTTTTCGGATGTGTTTCCTTCAGACCTGTCGGGCATGTCGCTTGACAGAGATATTGACTTCGGTATTGATTTGGTGCCGGGCACTCAGCCCATTTCTATTCCACCGTATCGTATGGCACCGACGGAGTTGAAGGACTTGAAGGAACAACTTCAGGAACTCCATGATAAGGGGTTTATTCGGTCTAACGTGTCACCTTAGGGTGCACTGGTTCTATTTTTAAAGAAGAAAGATGGTTCTTTAAGGATGTGCATTGACTACAGGCAGTTGAACAAGGTCACAGTCAAGAACAAGTATCCTTTTCCACGTATTGATGATCTATTTGACCAGCTTCAGGGGGCGAAGGTGTTCTCCAAGATTGATTTGAGGTCATGGTATCACCAGCTGAAGATTCGGGATTCAGATATTATTAAGACAGCTTTCAGGACCCAATATGGCCATTATGAGTTCCTTGTGATGACTAAAGCCCCAATAACGTTCATGCATTTGATGAACAATGTGTTTCAGCCTTATTTGAACTCGTTCGTTATTGTATTCATTGATGATATCCTGGTGTACTCTCGTAGCCAGGAGGAGCACGCCCAACATTTAAGGATTGTGTTACAGAGATTGAGGGAGGAGAAGCTTTATGCAAAATTCTCCAAGTGTGAGTTTTGGCTCAGTTCAGTGGCGTTCTTAGGGAACGTGGTGTCCAGTGAGGGTATTCAGGTGGATCTGAAGAAGATAGAGGCGGGAAGATAGAGGCGGTACAGAGTTCGCCCAGACCGTTCTCAGCCACGGAGATTAGGAGCTTTCTTGGTTTGGCAGGCTATTACCGTCATTTTGTGGAGGGTTTTTCATCTATTGCATCGCCCTTGACCAAATTGACCCAAAAGGGTGCTCCATTCAGGTGGTCGGATGAGTGCGAGGAGAGCTTTCAAAACTCAAGACTGTTTTGACCACGACTCCAGTTCTAGTTCTACCATCAGCTTTTGGTTCTTACACAGTGTATTGTGATGCCTCGTGGTTAGGTATTGTATGTGTTCTGATGCAGGAGGGTAGAGTGATTGCTTATGCTTCGCGCCAGTTGAAGACCCATGAGAAGAACTATCTTGTCCATGATCTAGAGTTGCTATTGTTCACGCCTTGAAGATTTGGCGACACTACTTGTACGGGGTCCATTGTGAGATCTACACTGATCACCAAAGTTTGCAGCATCTGTTCAAGCAGAAGGATCTTAACTTGCGTAGGCGGAGGTGGTTGGAGTTTCTTAAGGACTATGATATCACCATTTTATACCATCTCAGGAAGGCCAATGTGATGGCCGATGCCTTGAGTCGTCGGGCAGAGAGTTTGGGGAGTTTAGAGTATCTTCGAGCAGCAGAGAGACCCTTGGCATTAGATGTGCAGGGACTATGTGGCCAGCTTGTCGGATTGGATATTTCGGAGCCGAGTCGGGTATTGGCTTGTGTGGTCTCCAGGTCTTCTCTTTATGATCATATCAGGGAGCGTCAGTATGAGAACCCCCATCTGCTCGTCCTCCAGGACAGGGTTCAGTGAGGTGATGATAGAGATGTGACTATTGGTGATGATGGCGTGTTGAGGATTCATGGCCGGATATGTGTGCGCAATGTGGATGGGCTTTGGGAGTTGATTATTGAAGAGGCCCACAGCTTGCGGTATTCCATTCATCCGGGTGCCGCGAAGATGTACCAGGATTTGAGACAACACTATTAGTGGAGGAGGATGAAGAAGGATATAGTTGGGTTTGTGGCTTGATGTCTCAACTGTCAGCACGTTAAGTATGAGCATCAGAGACCGGGTGGATTGCTTCAGAGGTAAGAGATACCAGAGTGGAAGTGGGAGTGGATCACCATAGATTTCGTAGTTGGGCTCCCACGGACTTCGAGGAAGTTCGATGCTATTTGGGTGATTGTGGATCGGCTGACCAAGTCCGCGCACTTCATTCCAGTTAGTACTACTTACTCTTCAGAGCGGTTGGCTGAGATTTATATCTGAGAGATTGTTCGCCTTCATGGTGTCCCAATTTCCGTCATTACAGATAGAGGCACACAATTTACATCGTAGTTTTGGAGGGCCGTCCAGCGAGAGTTGGGTACTCAGGTTGAGTCGAGCATAGTCTTTCACCCTCAAACGGACGGACAGTCCGAGCGCACTATCCAGATATTGAAGGACATGTTACGCGTTTGTGTCATTAATTTTGGGGGTTCATGGGACCAGTTTCGGTTTGGGGTGTTCAAAACCGAACTGAAACCGAAAATCGAAGCTTAATGGCTTATTGGTATCGGTTTAACGGTTTAACGGATGGGGAATAGATTAAATTTTTTTTATTAACGGCTTATCAATTTGGGGGCGGATTATTCAATTTTCTTAACGGATAATCCGTTAAGAATATATATATATATATATATATATATATATATATATATATATTCCCTCTGTTCCAATTTATGTGAACTTGTTTGACTGGGCACAGAGTTTAAGAAAAAATGAAGACTTTTGGAATTTGTGGTCCTAAACAAGTCAAAATGGGGCCTAGAGTATTTGTGTGGTTATAAAAGCTTCTCATTGAGGGTAGAATTGGAAGTTTAAGCTAAATTGTTTCCAAATTTAAAAAGGGGTCATTCTTTTTGGAACGGACCAAAAAGGAAATAGGTTCACATAAATTGGAACGGATGAAGTATAATTTATTTTTATCCATATATATATATATTAAAAAATCAAAAACCCTTCTTCCACTTCCAGTACTATATCTCTATTACTAATTTACTAATAGACATTTAGTTATAATTTACTATTCCAGTTAGTTACTATTAGATAATTTTGATGTCATGTATTATACCAGTGTTCTCTTCTATTTATTTTGATAGTTATAAGTTGTTAATAGGCTCATCCCCAGAGATGATTCTACTGGGAAATACGCTGGAATGTAGCTCTCTGTTTCTTCTATTTAGCTCTCTTCTTAGGTGCCATATTATATAGATTGGAATGTAGTCTGCTAAGCATAGGAATTTTATTTTGAGTCACAGCGGTCAGCAAACAATTAATGCACGCAATATATATTGAATTAGACTGATAAAAGCTAAACTGATACCAATCCTCCTGATATCTTATCGGGTGGCTAGCGGATTAATATATTTAAAAGCCGATAACCGATAAGCCAAACCGTTAAGAGTAAATAACCGCCCAATTCACCCGATAAGCAGCCCTAGTTTCGGTCGCTCGTGGAGTTTGCATATAACAACAGTTACCAGTCGAGCATTCAGATGGCTTCGTATGAGGCTTTATATGGGAGGCGGTGTAGATCTCCGGTGGGATGGTTTGAGTCGGGCGAGGCTAGGCTATTGGGCACTGACTTGGTCCAGGATGCATTAGAGAAGGTGAAATTGATTCAGGAGCGGCTTCGCACGGCGCAGTCTAGGCAGAAGAGATATGCTGACAAGAAGGTCTGTGATGTGTCTTTCATGGTCGAGGAGAAGGTTATGCTGAAGGTATCACCCATGAAGGGTGTTATGAGGTTTGGGAAGAGGGGCAAGTTGAGCCCCCGGTTCATTGGGCCTTTTGAGGTACTTCAGAGGATAGGGGAGATGGCTTACAAGATTGCCTTGCCACCTAGCTTGTCGAGTGTGCATCTAGTATTTCATGTTTCTATGCTCCGGAAGTATATCGACGATCCGTCCCATATTTTGGATTTCAGCACGGTTCAGTTGGATGGTGATATGACTTATAATGTGGAGCCGGTTGTCATTTTGGAGTGATATATTCGAAAATTGAGGTAAAAGGATATACCTTCAGTGAAGGTGTAGTGGAGAGGTCAGCCTGTGGATGAGGCCACTTGGGAGACCGAGCGGGAGATGCGGAGCAGATATACACACCTATTTGAGACTCCAGGTATGTTTCTAGACTCGTTCGAGGATGAATATTTGTTTAAGAGGGGGATGATGTAATGACCCGACTGGTCGTATCGAGAGTTATAGCCCCGTTTCCCCCATTTCTGCTTCTTTTGTGCTTTATTACTGTATTATGTCCGACCGAGTTAGTTGGTTCGGGTCCGGAGTGGGTTCGGAGTGAATTGAGACACTTAGTCTCTTAATTGGAAGCTTAAGTTGGAAAACGTCGACCGGATGTCGACTTATGTGAAAACGGCCTCGGATTTGAATTTTTATGGTTCTGTTAGTTCCGTTAGGTGATTTTGGACTTAGGAGCTCGTCTAGAATGTGATTTGGAGGTAAGTAGTAGAGTTAGGCTTGAATTAGCGAAAGTTGGAATTTTGGCGATTTTGGCCGGCAGTGGAAATTTTGATATCGGGGTCGGATTGGATTTATGGAAGTTGGAATAGGTTCGTGGTGTCATATTTGACTTGTGTGTAAAATTTGAGGTCAATCAGACGTGGTTTGGTAGGTTTTAGCGTCGTTTGGGGAATTTGGAAGTTTAGAAGTTCTTTAGGCTTGAATCGGGGGTGTAATTAGTGTTTTGATAATGTCTTGAGTGATTCGAAGGTTCAACTAAGTTCGCATGGGGTTATATGACTTGTTGGTATGACCGGTTGAGGTCCCGGAGGCCTCGGGGTGATTTCAGGTGGTTAACGGCTTGATGGGAGTTAAGGAAATGCAACTGAAGCTACTGCTACTGGTGTAACTGCACCTGCGGAGTGGGAACCGCAGGTGCGAGTCCGCAGAAGCGAAGAAGGAGTCGCAGATACGGGCAGCTGGGTGTAGGTGCTAAGGATGGCCGCAGGTGTGACGGATTCCCGCACCCGCGATAGGCGCAGATGCGGTCTTGGGGTCGCAGGAGAAAGGTCAGGATTTTTCAAGTGAAATCCGCACCTGCGATGGAATTTTCGCAGGTGCGACGTCGCATAAGTGACAAGAGGACCGCATGTGCGGTATTTCTAGGCAAAAAAACACCAGCTCGAGGGTTGGACTTTCATTTTCGATTTTGGACTTGAGAAGCTCGGGAGAGAGGCGATTTTTCCAGGATTTTCAAGAAAAATATTGGGGTAAGTAATTCTTACCCGGATTGGTCTAAATTTCATGAATCTATGGCTTTCTCCATCATCTAATTAGGGATTTGAGTTGTAAATTCGGGAGAAAATGGTAGAAACTTCATAGGCTAAAATTTCGAATTTTGAAAGGTGATTCGAGGTTGGATTCGAGTAATTCTTGTATGGTTTGACTCGTGAGTGGATGAGTGTTCATATTTTGTAACTTTTGTCGGATTTCGAGACGTGGGCCCGGGGGCCGATTTGAGCCTATTTCAGATTTTTACTTATAATTTCGTGTTTCTCTTGTGGAATTGATTATTTTAGCCTACATTAATTATATCATAGAGGGATTGTGACTTGGTCCGTCCCGTGAGACTATAAAGTCGAATAGCCATTGTTATCACTTATTTTTCCTTGCCTTTGAGCAATTGACTGCCTTTCATATTAGAAACCATGCTTAGGTCTTATGATATCACTGTTGGGACCCGCAACAGTCGTATACTTGTTGAATTGACTGCTAATTATTGTCTTGTACTCAGTCATGGTCTTACTTATGTGTTATATTTTTGTTCCCTATCATTTCTTGTTGATACTTGTTGTATTCTCTATTTGGGCCGATTATTATGATATTCTGTGAGCCCGAGGGGCTAGAGAGGTTAGTGACTGAGATAGGGCCTGAGTGCCGAGCCGTGAACTATGTGAGGGTATATGGATCGGGTTGCACGCCGCAACGAGCCTTATGGCTATTTATGGACTGTGGATCAGGTTGCACGCCGCAACGAGCCTTATGGCTACTTATATGATTGGGTCGGGCTTTACACCGCATCGATATAGCGCTTGTGCTGGAAGGAGCCCCTCCGGAGTCTGTACACCCTCAGTGAGCGCAAATACCTATTGAGAGTGTGTATTGAGGGTTGAGAGCCGAGAGTATGAGCTGATGAGATGAGTTGAGTGACTGCTGCCTTGAGAGGCTGTACTTGCTTTTATTTATTGTTGCACTTAGTTGCTATCTGATGTTGTTGTGAAATTTCTGGAAGATTCATATCTGTTTTACTTGGTCTCGAACTGATTTGACTTATATCACCGGATTTGAAAACATGTTCACTCTTTAGTGAAAGCTTTTGAAATGATCTGTATTATTATAGTTCGTCACTGCTTCTCAGTTCCTTATTTAATTATATTACTTGCTGAGTTGGTCGTACTCATGCTACACCCTGAACTTCATGTGCAGATCTAGGTGTGTACAGTTCTGGCGTTCACTGAGTTCGTGCGCGGGATAATTATCGGAGACTTACGAGGTAGCTGCCGGCGTCCGCAGTCCTTGTTTCTCCTTTCTTATTATCCTTTTCTCTCTTGTATTGGCATTTGGCACAACTGTAGTAAACTCTGTTTCTAGATTGGTTAGTAGATGCTCATAACTTAGTGACACCCCGATGTCGGGCTATTTTTTTTTTCCGCACTTATGTTTTATTTGGGTTTTACCCCCGCTTTTATGAAAAACTCCGGTTATTTTAAATGTCTTAGTTCATTTCTGTTAAATTTTAAAAGTGTTTTGGAAAGGTCGGCTTGCCTAGTATCACGATAGGCGCCATCACGACGGGTTAGGTTTTGGGTCGTGACAACGTGCGGCAATGATCTCTATGCCACAAAAATAATATTTATATCCTTTGTTATTCTACCTCTTCAGGAGATGAGTTGTGATATTTATGAAAATGTTCTTCAAAAATAACTTTGAATAGCTCATTATTTTGTTTAAGTACAGAAAGACACCGTTTCATAATATTTTCATACTTTAGGAGAAATTTTCAATTGTTTTACTACTTTAGGAGAAAATTTAAACTAAAATATTAAGTATATATACTCTCAATCATATTACCTCTTCTACAGGTGAATCGTAATATATTTACATCAAAAGCGCGTTCATATTTACAAGCTTTATTAATATTGTCACATTCACTCCAGGGAATGGATTAATATTATCAAAAGTTCTCTTCCTTCAGGAGATGGAACATAATTATCTGAACGTGCAATAACAACATTAAATTGTGTTGGCGTCTAACCTCTTTTAATATATTTGCTACTTCAGAAGCAAATCGAGGTATGCATGTAATATAGAGAAATTTTCTCTAACTTATCTTCATTGTAACCATAGCAAGCCTAAATTATCACTTCTGGTGGTCATAGGCATATACCACTTCTGATGGTTAACAAAATTTAGTTACAATGAGATATACACAATATAACTACTTCTGGTGGTTGTATATTTCTTGCAAACTCTGCTGGAGTTTAAGTGGATCTAACAATGTTACCCACTTTGTAAACCTTTATTAAGATAATTAGGATGAAAACAAATAGCAAAATAAGTATTGTATACAGAGCATATAACCAAGTAAGCGATGATAAAGATATTAAATCAAATATAAGCAAAAGGCTCAAATTACTTTACGCAATGGCCACTCTAGATGTAAGTGATTATATCACTATTGTCAAGAAGAAAAGCTCACCAACTCAAGGATATAATCTGCCTTATGATGCTCGGAATGAACAAGATCTAACCACGGACGTAAGAACTTCGTCTTACATCGAGGATGAACACTAAAATAAAAATTGAATTCGAAGTAAGTGCTCAAAATGGCAGTCTCGTGCTGATAACGTGTTATTAAATAAAAACTGTAAAGTAAATAAACCGAAGACATGTATAAAGAGAGAGATTGATATATTATTCAATTTCAAACTGATATACATAATGAACTGAAATATACTATATTTATAGAAGAAAGGAAGTTGTTGTGGAAGCTGTTGCAGAAGCTGCTACTGCAGAAGTTGCTGTATAAGTTGCTTGTAAGCTCCCACTACAAGTTGTGTAAGCTTCTTTTAAGTTGTTATTGTACCAACTATAGATAATCTTCTACTGGGGTAATATTTATCAATGAGATAATATTTATCCATAACGGAACCAAAATGATAAGATTCTTCAAGAGGCTTATTTCCAATAGAGTACTAAATTACATAAACATATTTACGGTAGAGTCCAATATGGATAAACTTTTTCAGGAATCTTATTTATAATGGAGTACTAACTGGACATCCAAAATATATTCCCTCCTTTAACTTTTACTTGACACGTTTTGACTTTTCATACCCCTTAAGAAATAATAAATGAAGTACATAATTTACCGTGATACCCATATTAATTGATGCATATTTTATTGGATTTGAGAAAATGATTTGAAATGAGTAATAAATACTGCGGGTATAACAGGAAAAAAAAATTGTTTCTCTTGATATACGTAAAGTGACAACCAAAAATAAAAATCTATTTTTAATATCCATACCAAGTAAAAGTAAACGGAGGAGTATTATATTTATAACAATTTTCATCTTTTTTGTAGGCTGAAAGATGTCAGGAGTGTCGTTGGTTGACAAAAATGGAAATCTTTCATTTCCTTTGGGTGGGGCATGGGGAATAAGGGATCATAAATCCACTCAGGTTTCTTCCAATGAAGTGAGGATGAAAATGAGAGGTTTCCAAAAGGACATAAATCAGGGAATTAGTTGAGTGCTATATACCATTCATAATATAAACAGGAAAGCTGACCCTTCAGGTTGCCCAGTTGGTTTGGAAGGCGGTCATCTATACCTCAATGCCTTCTGGGTTGAGCCTGTTTCACATGGCTTGCCTAGTGCGATTTATCTCCCCCGTATGGTTTATAGGGGAGGTTTACCCGGTACGCACCAACTGTAACGGCTGCGGGTACACATGGGAGGTTTACCCAGTGCACACCAAGTGTAGCGGCTGCGGTTTCCCTCTTGTCAAAAATATAAACAGGAAAGCTATTTCATTCGTTCCTTGGCAAAAACTCATTTCCTGTTCTTCCTGAGTTATCGAGCTCTGTTTCAGAGTCCCAAAAGATCCATTGAACCCACAAAATTGCATGATACAAACATATAATCACTAACAAGTAGAACTATAAGAACCCCTACCTCCTTTCTTCTAGTAGCCGAAACTAATACAAAACGTATATTACAAGCCATTTTTAACTTTCAGGAAAGTAGGGCAGAAGAAAATAATGAAGAAAGACAAGACATTGCCATCAAGCAGACAGCCAAATGATCCTAATGCCCTTCATATCGCGCTTACTCCACCATTGCATCTACCGAAGCTTCTGTAGCTTGCTTATCAGATTTCATTTTTCCCTTTCCTGTAAATTTGTAGTTAATAAGCGAAATTAACAAAGAATCCCTTGTCCAAATAAGAATGTAAAAATAGCAACTCTATAGGAACTTGCCTTTCTTCTTCAATTGCTTCAATTTAAGTTTTGAGCTCCTCTTCATGGGAAATTTAACAGGAGTTTTATTGGCATCTTGAGTTTTCCCTGAATTCATTGGGAAAATACGGAAATATCGATCAGTTACATGGATCAGCCCCCTCCACATAGGAAGCAACATATTCATATTGGAAGCATTAAATCTACACTTGTAAACACATAGAGTAAAGCAACAAATTGATAACTCTTTCCTACTAAACTAGCAATCTCAGCTCAATATAAGAAATAGACTAGCATCAACATTATAGCTCTCTAGCCTAGAATGGATCCAAGTCACTAGGTTCTGATTCTAACTAGCTCGAGTCTGGGGCAGAGCTAGTAAGAGGAATTGAATCCCCTTCGCCAAAAAATTATACTGTGCAAACAGGGTAAAAATACTATCTTTTGGTTATATATAAACATTTGAATCCTCTTAACATAAGCAAAATTCTATAGTAGTGATAAAGCGGGTTCAAAAGTTGCTTTAGGTCAATTTAAATCCCAACTATTGCCATTCTAGTATTTTCATTTTTTGAATCCCCTTACATAAATTCCTGGTTCTGCCACTGGCTCGAATAGCAAATGCCATTGCTCCCACTGCTCTCTTGAAGCAGTTGTTTCAGTTCATCTATCTTGTAATGGATTCATTCTCTCTCTCTCTCTCTCTCTCTCTCTCTCTCTCTCACACACACACACAAAAGCTCATAAGCAAAATGCTGCAGCAGGTTCGAACACCCTGCTTAAACACTAGGTCCGGAGAATCAGCTACAGCAGTAAATAACTTACCATCAGCAGCATCAGCTACTGCCATCTCCACATCCTGCATTGTAATCACCCCCTTTTCAATAGCCTCCTTTTGATCCTGTTTCACATCATTCACAAGCCTCAAATTACAAATTTGCACCTTTATACATACAGAAATTTAAAATAAGGAAGGAACTAATACTATTAGAGATTACAGACCCTGCGCCATTTCTTGAACAGCTTGCGTTTACGCTTGCCGGAGATAGAAAGAGGTTGGGCCTTCTGCTTAAGCTTACGGGTATTTGGGTCCCCATGTTTTGCTCTCTTACTCTCTGCGATTACTGCTCTCCTCTTCTTCTGCACCTCGTTAAATTTCGCCATTACGTTATCTCGCCTTCACCTTCAATACTATAGTCTTAAACCCTAGTTATTTTTCCTCTGCCGCTTTATACGTGTACGCCGCCGCTTTACGTTGACCCGGTTTATGTATCGACCCGCTTCACACGCCCGTTCTATTTTTTGGTTTTGTGTAAATAATATAATGAATAGTGATTTTCGATTGGTGACTTTCGATTATACACTCAAAAATATATATTATTTTAATTTCTTCTTTGGTCCTGCTTCATAACATGTAAATCACTTTTCACTCAAAAGTTAAACTTGTATATTTTATAGCTTTTGGGTATTAAATTTAGATAAAACTTAAATGTAATCTATGATCAAATTAAATTTTGATTAACAAAAACGACAAAATACTTTTTAATACACAAAGACTTCTGTCATATTCATTATGGCACTCCTTATTGCGTAAGGTGTAGTCGAAACAATATTTCCCGCATCTAAAAGCAAATAATATAGTCTCTGCGTTTTGTTTGACTATTGTGTTTTAGTTCATTAGAATTATTATGATCTCTTTTTTAAATGAAAAATTCGCCAATCCTAAAAATTCAAGATATAACATTTTATGAATGGTAGATATGACAACGGCAATAGAGAAAAGTACATTAAAAAATTTCTGGCATTCGAGAATATACTTATGCTGAAAGAATGTCCAAGGTGGGGTATCAAGATAAACAACAAATTAAAACAATATGCTTGTCATATTTCTCCTTTTGTACAAAATAGTGACCCATTATTGATGTCAATAATACATTTATGATGTAATACACAACTAGGCTAATCACAAGCCCTCCATTTCGTATACTGGTGTAGGAGCATTTATTTACAAACAACTTGACTGCCCCAGGTATTGTGACAAGGAGACAAATTCAAGTACGAAAATGATAGTCCAATCTGTTCTAAAGATGGGAGTTCTAGAGATATTTGGCCTCAATCTCTTCCAAAGTAAGCCCCTTTGTCTCTGGTATGATGAAGAAGATGAATAGAAGAGATAAAACAGCTATGCCCCCAAAGATAAAGAAAACAGTTCCAGCCCCCAGTAAGACCTGCAATTTGGAGTAACACAAAATATAGTTTCTCAAAGACCTATTTGTTACCAACTCATAGTTGATTTTGAAAAAAGACATCCATTTCAAAAGCCAAATAATACCAGTCTTAAAAGAAACATATGATGGAAAAAGGGTAGTGACCCAAGAGTGAATAGCCTTGAATACACAATCCACCAGTACCTTGTCAACTTATGATGGACGGCCAGATGACATAAACTTGTATGAACAAATTACATCACCACTTCTAGATGATATAAACTCACCAATGGCAAATATGACGTCTCCAAGCAATAAAGAATTTGGGTGCTAGACCAAACTATCTTGTGCAATTATACTTCGCGTAGGGGATACCCTACGGTTTTATCCATTAACAATCATAAACCATGATATTCCTTAAGGTGCCAACTATGTCCTTCTATTGGTCCCTCGTACATCTTCAATTTAACAAAGAAAACTAATCCTATGCTTAAAATTAACTCTGATGCACAGATCCGGTTACTGTTACTACAATCCTAATCTAATCCAGGAATCACGATAGACTAGTACACTTAATCACTTCTGGTGTTTGTCAGGAGTCATTTTAGACTTATAAGTTAGTGCAGGGACAAGTGTAAGAGTTAGAGATTAACTAGTTTTAAGAACCCCATTTAGCATTTTAGTAAAGACGGAACTAAGTGCAGTATTTAAAACAGTAAAGATAGTGTAAGAAAAACGTTAAAACTTACTGAAGTTTATTGGATGAACATTACAAAAACGTAAGAAAAGAATAGCATAAGAGAATACTAGAGGAGGGGGGTCTTTGAAAATTGGGAGAATTTTCGGTGTGCCTCTTACGAAGGGGATGGAGAGCCTTATATAGACTAGAGAAGAGATGCCTTTTCATCTTAGGCTTACAAGTGTACCATTTAGTTTTGCCAGATAATAGTCGGTGGTCGACAAAGATTAAAGTGGGCGGCTACCTTTTGAAAAAGTAAAGTCTAAAGTGGGCGGCTACCTTTTGAAAAAGTAAAGTGGTCACTTTAAAAAAGTAAAGATAAGATTCGTCCGATCTGATGATGGGTCTTTCTATTCACAATTGGGGTCCATGTAGGCCAAAGCTATTCCCTTTGGGTTGCACATGTCTCCATTGCTGCTTTCTCCAGATGAAGCAGCATCTTCGATTAATTGCATAATCTGGTGTTCTTCGTAATTGTCTATGTTTTGTAGGGCTTGCTTGAGCTTTGCTTTGGATGAAGAAGCTTTAGTAAAGCTTTGTTAAACATTCTTTGCTGTTTGAGAGTATAGCTTTTGATCTTGATTTCTTTGGACAAATATTTGATTCTTTCAAATTCTGCCTTAGAAAAATTCCAACTAATAATAAAAGAAATTCGTTTCTGAATAAAGTATTTGCACATTTTAATGTGCTCTGGTAGGGATGATATTGCTTCTTTGGTCTGAAAATCATCAAACCTGTTAAGGAATTGCTGAGGTAATATTTCTTTGTTACCTCCAAAAATGTTCCACCATTCGTAGAACCATCTTGGGATTATTGCCTTGGTGACTTCTAGACAATATTTGATGAACTGGTCTGAGGTATAAGAAATTGAACCAGGCAGTTTTGTAATCATGCCAATTGTAGGTTTGGGGTCTGTGCGCCATTGATAGAGCTATGGGTGTGTGTAGGTGATCTGCAAACAACTCAAATAGTGATAGAATCTTTTTTATATTGACTCTAGAGTAGTTGATATACTCCGGATTTTTCTCATTCAAAGTGTGTTCCACTTCTATGGAATCAGTATCTATTAGGATGACTTCATAGTACCTTCTTGTCTTGTATGGATTTTCGGTATCCACATAATTGAAATCCGTAAAACATGGTTTAATAAGGTCTTCTATCCTGAGACCTTCATATTCTTTATCTAGTGCTAATAAAGGTAGTACCTAATGGTAACATATTCAAATTTTTCTTTTTTGGGTGTGTCATCTTGTGACTTCTTTATTGAGGGATTAACTGCTTCTGCAAAAGTCTCTGGGACTTTTATGGCGTAACTCTCTTTGGTTTGAATTGAGGAACTTGAAGATGCTCCTCTTTCAACAGGTTTTGCTGATTGGAGATTAATCGGTTTTGCTGATGGAATTGGTAACTTGGGATACTCGGCTAGTGCTGTATACCTGTTCTGGAAAGGAAGTTGGGGCCTTTGAGGGGCTGTTGCTTTGGTAGGAGTAAAGGGAGGAAGAACAAATGGTCTAGCCATTTGCGGATTATTGGTTTCTTTTCCTTTGGTAGGAGTATTAGGCTTGAAGGGCCTCATTTTTTCCCTGTAGAAATTTTCTTTTTAGAAAATCAGGTAAAGAGTTATTTTTTCCTTTAATAAAATCTATTTTGAAATCAAAGCTAGATAGTAGAGCTTGCCATCTAGCAAATATTTGTTTCGAAACAAGGGTTTTAACATCTTTTTGAAGAATTTCTTTGGCTGATTTGCAATCAACTCTAACTAAAAATTCTTTGTTAATAAGATCATCTTGAAACTTAGTAATACATAGTACTATACACAAGACTTCTTTTTTAACAGTAGAGTAATTTTTCTGAGCAGAATTCCAGATGTAAAACAAACAAGTTGTTCATGGGATTCTAGGGTTATCCTTTGTTTAAGAATTCCTCCGTAACCTCTGTCGGAAGCATCTGTTTCAACAATCATAATTATGCTCCCAAACAACAAACTCCCAAGACAGCAAAGAATGTTCAACAAAGCTTTACAAAAGTTTCTTCATCCAAAGCAGAGCTCAAAGAAAAGCTCAAGCATGCCCTACAAAACATAGACAATTACGAAGAACACCAGATTATGCAATTAATCGAAGATGCTGCTTCATTTGGAGAAAGCAGCAATGGAGACATGTGCAACCCAAAGGGAATAGCTTTGGCCTACATGGACCCCAATTGTGAATAGAAAGATCCATCATCAGATCGGACGAATCTTATCTTTACTTTTTCAAAAGGTAGCCGCCCACTTTAGACTTTACTTTTTCAAAAGGTAGCCACCCACTTTAATCTTTGTCGACCACTGACTATTATCTGACAAAACTAAACGGTACACTTGTAAGCCTAAGATGAAAAGGCATCTCTTCTCTAGTCTATATAAGGCTCTCCATCCCCTTCGTAAGAGGCACACCGAAAATTCTCCCAATTTTCAAAGACCCCCCTCCTCTAGTATTCTCTTATGCTATTCTTTTCTTACGTTTTTGTAATGTTCATCCAATAAACTTCAGTAAGTTTTAACGTTTTTCTTACACTATCTTTACTGTTTTAAATACTGCACTTAGTTCCGTCTTTACTGGTAATTGAAGCCGGAGTGTTGCCACAAGTACAGTGGGTTTTAGTGCAGTGGCATTCATTACCAGATTGGCTAGAATCGGATTTATAAGCGATGTAGATATCTTCTTCATCGCTATACTCATCTGATGAATAATTTAGAGAGGAATCAGAATTGGCTTCTTCTAGGATAGAGAAGAGTTCCTTTTTGGTATCATCACTAATTTCTAGAAGATTGATTTTCTTCTTTTTCTTATCAGATTTGCACTCATTGGCCATGTGTCCGGTTTTTCCACAGTTCCAACAGACATCTTTGGATTTGTTAGAAGACTTAGAAGGTCTACGAAATTTGGATTTCTTTCTAGGTGTGTTTTCAAAATTTATGCGAGATTTGCTACGGTGAATCTTTCTGGAAGATTTATAGCTCTTGTCTCTTTTTGAAGAGTGAGTAGAAGGAGCAGCAATAGAGGTAAATCTGAAGTCTTGACAGAAACTTCCTAGTTCTCTTCTAGAGGAGTGTCGCTCTTTTTTGAGCTGATTTTTAAGCTTAATATCAGTGCAGAGTTCAAGACCCACAACATTGATGATGCTAACGAGGTCTCCATAGGTCATTTGATGATAAGGAATTTTACCATCACAACGATCTTGGATTTTTGTTCTGACCTTGTTTGCGAATAGAGGGGGAAGTCCGTTGATAAAGCGTTCTTTCCAGAAATCTAGATGACAGTCAGGTCTAATCATAACCTTGTTGATGAATTGGTTTTTATACCAGATAAAGTCATCTAGGGTTGGGCAAGACAGATTGTTTAAGATTTGCAAACTTCTATCTTGGAAGAGTTTGGGTTCTCCGATGAAGTGTTTTGCGATACGATAGAGAAGGATAGCACAAGCGTCTTCTCTAGTGATCTGAGAGGTTTTTCCATAGGGGTACTCTCAGTTTTAACAATTGTTTCAATGGTTGTAGAGGAGTATATGGCTTGTTTAATCTCATCAGTGAAATAATTATTCCACCAATGTTTTAACATGCCTGTGAACTCAGCTACGATCATGGAGGCGGCTTCTTTGTCAGAGGAGCCTCGTATTTTATAGGTTGTGATAGAAACACCCATTTCATGGAGTTTACTATATATCTGATGTTCAGCTAAGCCATCGATGTTCCATTCCATGATGCTTCTTCCTTCGTGAGCAGTAGAGTGGAGAAAATAATTTTCTTCGAACTGAACATCTGGGAATGAAGGGCGATTATGATAATTTTTTTGATTATGATAGCGATCATTGGAAAGTTTGTGAATGAGGGTGTCATTGAGTTTTGGATACTTATCTCTGGAAAATTCAGTCATTTTGAAACCGGGGTTTGGTTCAATATTCTGACTGGTGCTTGGTTGTGAAAGAGTTGGTTTTCCACTGAATAAAGATTTTTCTTTAGAATCTTCTATTTTTCTGGAGACAACATGAAGAAGTTGATTGGTGTAGTTGTTTTGTTCAATGATACGATCAACGTCAGAACACACAACCATACTAGTAGGCTTTTCGCTTTTAGTTTTAAAAGGAGAGGCAGAGATAACAATGTTGGATACTGGGATTTTTATCCCTTCCAAAGGAGGAGTGACAAATTCAATGACTTGGTTAGTGGTCGTGTACCATTTGTTGATCAAGACTTGCGGAAAAGATATTTCAAACTATCTAAAGAAGTCGATTTCGCATCTAATTCTTTTCATGTCTGACATCCAACAATCTCTGATTTTTTCTCTTTGTTGAAGAGAATATGTGGCAACATACCATTTTCTCTTAGTTTGATTGTCAGGATGAGTCCAGAGACGTTCAAGGGTCTCGGGATCTGGAGTGAAAGTATTTTCTGATTTTTTAATCATTTTGAGAAAGACTGGTACATTTGGAGAGGAGGTTTCAAATCTTCTGAAAAATAACATCATTCACCCCTCTAAATCCCCTTGGAGTTGTTCTGCTTTTTATGTGAATAATAGTGCAAAAAAAGAAAGAGGAGCACCACGATTAGTTATAAACTATAAACCTTTAAATGTTATCCTTAAATGGATTAGATATCCTATTCCTAACAAAAGGGATCTTTTAAAGAGAACTTACAAAGCTAATGTTTATAGCAAGTTCGATATGAAATCTGTTTTTTGGCAAATTCAAGTAGCTGAAAAAGACAGATACAAAACTGCTTTTAATGTTCCCTTCGGTCAGTATGAATGGAACGTTATGCCATTTGGGCTTAAGAACGCCCCCTCAGAGTTTCAGAATGTTATGAACTCCATTTTTAATGACTATAGTTATATGTCTATTGTTTATATAGATAATGTACTTATCTTCTCTGAAAACATAGATTCTCATTTTAAGCATCTCAACACTTTCCTTAAAATAGTTAAGAGAAATAGTCTAGTGGTTAGTGCTAAGAAGATTAAACTCTTCCAAACATCCATTAGATTTTTAGGCCATGACCAATACCAAGGTTCTTACAAACCAATTTGTAGAGCCATAGAGTTCTCTTCTAAGTTCCCAAATGAGATTACAGATAAAACTCAGCTTCAGAGATTTTTAGGAAGTCTCAACTATGTTGAAGATTTTATCCCAAACATTAGACAAGTCTGTGAACCTCTATATAAAAGACTTAGGAAGAATCATGTTCCTTGAAGCTCTGAACAAACACAATCAGTCATCCAAATAAAAGGTTTAGTACAAAACCTCCCATGCTTAGGAATCCCAAACCCAGAAGCTTTTATGATTGTTGAAACAGATACTTCCGACATAGGTTACGGAGGAATTCTTAAACAAAGGATAGTAAAACAGTAAATATGCAAATATCTAACAGATATTGTACCTTAAAATCAAAAATCTAATGGCTTCTTGGTAGAGTCTTCTTGGGTTTACATCTGTTTTCTCTAAAGTCATCTTAGCGACGGGATCACCTAACAAGGTCTAAACGCCTACCTCGGCAACAACGTCTGAGCCGGATATTAATCGGTTACTTCATACTTATAGAGAAAATAAAGACCTCATACGAAACTTAGAAGCATTTTAGAACATGATTTTAAAGAACAGTAGTAAGATAGATATAAGCATAGTCAAGTTTTAAAATACAATATTGAAAGTAATTTTGCCATGCCCTACACAGTATATGTACTTAGCTGCTCATGCTAAATACGTACACTGCCAATATGGCTCTGATACCAGTAAAGACGGAACTAAGTGCAGTATTTAAAACAGTAAAGATAGTGTAAGAAAAACGTTAAAACTTATTGAAATTTATTGGATGAACATTACAAAAACATAAGAACAGAATAGCATAAGAGAATACTAGAAGAGAGAGGTCTTTGTAAATTGGGAGAATTTTCGGTGTACCTTTTACAAAGGGGATGGGGAGCCTTATATAGACTAGAGAAGAGATGCCTTTTCATCTTAGGCTTACAAGTATACCGTTTAGTTTTTCAGATAATAGTAAGTGGTCGACAAAGACTAAAGTGGGCGGCTACCTTTTTAAAAAGTAAAGTCTAAAGTGGGCGGCTACCTTTTGAAAAAGTAAAGTGGTTACTTTAAAAAAGTAAAGATAAGATTCGTCTGATCAGATGATGGGTCTTTCTATTCACAATTGGGGTACATGTAGGCCAAAGTTATTCCCTTTGGGGTTGCACATGTCTCCATTGCTGCTTTCTCCAAATGAAGCAGCATTTTCGATTAATTGCATAATCTGGTGTTCTTCGTAATTGTCTATGTTTTGTAGGGTATGCTTGAGCTTTTCTTTGAGCTCTGCTTTGGATGAAGAAGCTTTTGTAAAGCTTTGTTGAACATTCTTTGCTGTCTTGGGAGTTTGTTGTTTGGGAGTTCAGCCTTTGATCTTGATTTCTTTGGACAAATATTGGATTCTTTCAAATTCTGCCTTAGAAAAATTCCAACTAATAATAAAAGAAATTCGCTTCTGAATAAAGTATTTGCACATTTTAATGTGCTCTGGTAGGGATGATATTGCTTCTTTGGTCTGAAAATCATCAAACCTGTTAAGTAATTGCTGAGGTAATATTTCTTTCTTACCTCCAAAAATGTTCCACCATTCGCAGAACAATCTTGGGATTATTGCCTTGGTGACTTCTAGACAATATTTGATGAACCAAGTGTGACCTGGTCTGAGGTATAAGAAATTGAACCATGCAGCTTTGTAATCATGCCAGTTGTAGGTTTGGGGTTTGTGCGCCATTTGATAGAGCTATGGGTGTGTATAGGTGATCTGCAAACCACTCAATGGTGATAGAATCTTTTTTATAGTGACTCTAGAGTAGTTGATATACTCCGGATTTTTCTCATTCAAACTGTGTTCCACTTTTATGGAATCAGTATCTATTAGGATGGCTTCATAGTACCTTCTTGTCTTGTATGGATTTTCGGTATCCACATAATTGAAATCCGTAAAACATGGTTTAATAAGGTCTTCTATCCTGAGACCTTCATATTCTTTATCTAGTGCTAATAAAGGTAGTACGTGAATGGTAACATATTCAAAATTTTCTTCTTTAGGTGTGTCATCTTGTGACTTCTTTATTGAGGGATTAACTGCTTCTACAAAAGTCTCTGGGACTTTTATGGCGTAACTCTCTTTGGTTTGAATTGAGGAACTTGAAGATGCTCCTCTTTCAACAAGTTTTGCTGATTGGAGATTAATCGGTTTTGCTGATGGAATTGGTACTGGAGCTGGTAACTTGGGATACTCGGCTAGTGCTGTATACCTGTTCTGGAAAGGAAGTTGGGGCCTTTGAGGGGCTGTTGCTTTGGTAGGAGTAAAGGGAGGAAGAACAAATGATCTAGCCATTTGCGGATTATTGGTTTCTTTTCCTTTGGTAGGAGTATTAGGCTTGAAGAGCCCTCTTTTTAGAAAATCAGGTAAAGAGTTATTTTCTCCTTTAATAAAATCTATTTTGAAATCAAAGCTAGATAGTATAGCTTGCCATCTAGCAAATATTTGTTTCGAAACAAGGGTTTTAACATCTTTTTGAAGAATTTCTTTGGTTGATTTGCAATCAACTCTAACTAAAAATTCTTTGTTAATAAGATCATCTTGAAACTTAGTAATACATAGTACTATAGACATGACTTCTTTTTTAACAGTAGAGTAATATTTCTGAGCAGAATTCCAGATTCCAGATGTAGAACGAACAAATTGTTCAGGGGATTCTAGGGTTATCCTTTGTTTAAGAATTCCTCCGTAACCTATGTCGGAAACATTTGTTTCAACAATCATAAAAGCTTCTGGGTTTGGGATTCCTAAGCATGGGAGGTTTTGTACTAAACCTTTTATTTGGATGACTGATTGTGTTTGTTCAGAGCTCCAAGGAACATGATTCTTCCTAAGTCTTTTATATAGAGGTTCACAGACTTGTCTAATGTTTGGGATAAAATCTGTGTGAGAAGGTACGAGAGAAAATATGTTATTGATATTGGATAAACAATACAATACAAGAGGTCCTTATTTATAGATATACTATACAAGGACATACTACTCCTCTACCAATGTGGGACAATACTACACTATATACATGTTGTAAACTAACACTCCCCTTCAAGCCGGTGCATACAAATCATATGTATCGAGCTTGTTACATATATAACCAATACGAGGACCAGTGAGAGACTTGGTGAAAATATCTGCAAGTTGATCATTCGACCTCACAAACTTTGTAGCAATCTCTCCTGAAAGTATCTTTTCTCTGACGAAATGACAATCAATCTCAATGTGTTTAGTTCTCTCATGGAACACCGGATTATGAAGGGCAGCTTGATTATCGCACACAAGTTCCATCCGACTGATTTCACCAAATTTCAACTCCTTGAGCAATTGTTTGGTCCAGACTAGCTCACATGTTGCCATAGCCATTGCTCGATATTCTGTTTCTGCACTAGACCGAGCAACTACATTCTGTTTCTAGCTCTTCCAGGTCACCAAATTTCCTCCTACTAAAACACAATATCCAGACATAGAACGTCTATCAGAAGTGATCCTGCCCAATTAGCATCTGAGTATCCAATGATCTGCTAATGACCTCGATCCTCAAAGAGTAACCTTTTGCCTGGAGCCGATTTTATATATCGAATAATGCGGACAACTGCATCCCAATGACTATCACAGGAAGAATTCATAAACTGACTTACAACACTCACAGGATAAGAAATGTCGGGTCTAGTCACTGTGAGATAATTTAATTTTCCAACCAGCCGCCTATAACTTGCAGGATCGCTAAGCGGCTCCCCATGTCCTGGCATAAGTTTAGAATTCGGATCCATCGGAGTGTCAACAGGTCTGCAACCTATCATCCTCGTCTCTCAAGAATGTCTAAAGCATATTTTCTTTGAGAAATAACAATACCTGAGCTAGACTGGGCAACCTCAATACCTAGAAAGTACTTCAATCTGCCTCGATCCTTAGTTTGGAAGTGCTGGAAGAGATGCTGCTTCAGATTGGTAATACCATCCTGATCATTGCCAATAATAACAATATCATCAACATAGACTACCAGATAAATACAGAGACTTGAAGCAGAGTGCCGATAAAACACAGAGTGATCAGCTTCATTACGAGTCATGCCAAACTCCTGGATAACCGTGCTGAACTTACCAAACAAGGCTCGAGGAGACTGCTTTAGAACATAAAGTGACCGACGCAAGCGACATACAAGGCCAGGAGACTCCCCCTGAGCAACAAAACCAGGTGGTTGCTCCATATAAACCTCATCTTCAAGATCACCGTGAAGAAAGGCATTTTTAATGTCCAGCTGATAGAGGGGCCAATGACGAACCGCAGCCATGGATAGAAAAAGGCGGACTGAAGCCACAAGATGCTACATAAATGAGCATCGATTTTTGCCCAAAGTGCTATTGCTTTTTCATCTCCATCGCTAGACTGTTTGATTAGATGATCTTGAACACCTTGACCTCTACACCATAACTCGACAGATGAAGCCCAAACTAAGTACCTTGAACCTCCCATTAAAGGTTCCGAGATAATAATAGCACTAGAGCTTCCAGAACTCATGTTTCTAGACCCAAAAGCATCAAATCCCAAAGACATTGTTGCAAATTATTACCAAATAAGAGAAAGAATCAACTGTAATCCAGTGAAACAGTGTACGGAAACACAGAAACAGAATATTGAAATATTGTAGCTGCCGGAATCTACTGTAGCTGTCGGAATAGTACTGTAGCTGCCGGAAAAAACTCAAAGTTTTCGGAATGAAATGAAAACAGTAGGGGTAGGATCGGAATTACCAGGCAACCTAACTGTTCTGAAGGAAGATTTTCAAAAAATGGCCGGAAGTGGTCGTGCGCGCCGGCGCGTGAGCTTCTGGTGGCACGTGGAGGCGCGTGAGGAGGCTGCTGCCGGAGTTTTTCACTGGGGTTTGGCCGTCGGACAGTGACGACTCTTGTGGTAGTGTTGGATTTTGCACAACACTGACAGAAATGAAGCAGATAGAAAAAAGCCTTAAAAAAGTATTGATTTCTCTTTCCCGGAATCGCTGGAATTTATGCACAGCGATAAGTCTCTCACAATTGCTCCGATACCATGTGAGAAAGTACGGGAGAAAATATGTTATTGATATTGGATAAACAATACAATACAAGAGGTCCTTATTTATAGCTATACTATACAAGGACATACTACTCCTCTACCAATGTGGGACAATACTACACTATATACATGCTTTAACTAACAATCTGCAACATAGTTGAGACTTCCTAAAAATCTCTGAAGCTGAGTTTTATCTGTAATCTCATTTGGGAACTTAGAAGAGAACTCGGCTCTACAAATTGGTTTGTAAGAACCTTGGTATAGGTCATGGCCTAAAAATCTACTGGTTGTTTGGAAGAGTTTAATCTTCTTAGCACTAACCACTAGACCATTTCTCTTAACTATTTTAAGGAAAGTGTTGAGATGCTTAAAATGAGAATCTATGTTTTCAGAGAAGATAAGTACATCATCTATATAAACAATAGACATATAACTATAGTCATTAAAAATGGAGTTCATAACATTCTGAAACTCTGAGGGGGCGTTCTTAAGCCCAAATGGCATAACGGTCCATTCATACTGACCGAAGGGAACATTAAAAGCAGTTTTGTATCTGTCTTTTTCAGCTACTTGAATTTGCCAAAAACCAGATTTCATATCGAACTTGCTATAAACATTAGCTTTGTAAGTTCTCTTTAAGAGATCCCTTTTGTTAGGAATGTGGGATATCTAATCCATTTAAGGACAGCATTTAAAGGCTTATAGTTTATAACTAATCGTGGTGCTCCTCTTTCTTTTTCCGCACTATTATTCACATAAAAGACAGAACAACTCCAAGGGGATTTAGAGGGGCGAATGATTTTTTTTTTTTCCAGAAGATTTGAAATCACGGTTTTACAAGTTTCCATCATTTCTTGATTCATTTGAATAGGTTTTACTTTGGTTGAGATGACCAGTTCATTGAATCCTTCAATGTATGGAGGTTCAATCAAATATTTTTTTCTTTCCCAAAAAGCATTAGGAAAATCAGAGAGATTGAAGAACCTGATTTAGTATTGACTATTGAAATGAAATGTGCCCCCAAAATATATCATATAACCTACCCCTATTAGCTCTGGATTAAGGTATGATTGATTGATATATTGTAATCTCTACTCAGTTTATGTGTTCTTTTGAGTGAATTTCCAAAATCAAAAAGACAATTGAAATCCGAAAGCTCAACCACTAACACAGATTCTAATCAGCAGAAGAAGATGTACTCTGACCATGAGACAGTACCAGAATTAGCACCTAATAGACCCCCTATTGTCAATGAGTCAATCTTTAAATTTACTATTTAGAATACAATCTGTTAGAACTAGAGGATGTACAATATCTGCACATTCAAATACATAATAAGCTTGAAGATATTCCACCGTAAAAGAAAATATTTTAAACCTATGCATGACAGGCAAAAGAGATGCCTTAATTGAATCTTAAATGGAAACTATTTAATTCTGTATGATAAAGGAATATAGCATACGACTTTCCAAGAGTACCAATTCCAAGCATCTGGTTTCACCCTCTATCCTTTTCTTCCAGGATAGAGGGTAAAACCAGATATTTGAAATTGGTAATCTTGGGAAGTCCTACGCTTTATTCCTAACACCCTCTATCATTTTCATCTGTTTTCTTATCAAGATTAAGCTTAAAATGATAATTAAAATAACTCCTCGAACGAATTGACAACAGACAACAGCATGCCTCACGTTGCTTTTAAGGGAATTCTATAACAGACTAAGTGCAAAAATAACCATCTAGAAAATTCCAGAGTATTAAAGAGTTTTCTTTACCTGAAGAGGAGAAAATGAAAATGCCACTAGTGCATTTGCACCGAAATTCACAAGAACTGAAATACTCAACCCTCGCCCTCTAACGCGCAAGGGAAAGATCTCTGAGATCATCAACCAACCAATAGGACCAAACGATAACTGCAAAAGATGACTTCAAAATGTTAGAGCAATACTTGGTCTAGCTCAAAAACCAAAAGAAGCTGGATAGAGCTGTCGTAGATTCCTTCTTTTTTTTTGTGGCTCAAGGAATGTTATAATTAAAACAAAAGAAGACATGAAAAGAGGCAAGAGGGTCGTTTAGAAAACCATAGGCTAGAATATTGTACAAAAAATTCCTAAAATCTAAAAAAACTAAGAAAATCACAGAAAAAACTGCAGATGTTATCTTGGAACTGTCAATACACCATAGTAGAATCTTTCCTTTTTCCTTTTTATTTGTTTCTTCTCTCAAAAAGTATGTCAAAACTTCACTTTTTTTTGGGAACAAGCCAGAATTGTTAGATAGTTATGTAGCTAATATGTAATTAGTCCGAGTCTCACATTGAATAGGAGTAGGATATGTATTATGTATAGTTATAAATAGGGCTATTTGTATTACAATTAACATCAATAATATATTTTTCTCATGTGCTTTCTCACATGGTATCAGAGCGTTGGTGAGAAAATATCGTTGTGCGTCATTCCAGCAACATCCGGGAATAAAGAACTCAATCACCGTGCAATTTTCCGGTGACCTAAGTGGTTGTCCGCGTTAACCTTCATATCTGACGGTATTGTGTGAAAACCAACACCACCACGAGATCTACCATAGTCCGACGACCACACCCCAGTCACCCTCTCCGGCACATCTCGCTCCACGCGCCCACATGCGTTGCGAAGGTCTCCAAAATTTCCGACGAGTTCTGTTCACGCGCCGGCGCGTGAGCATATTTTCCCGCATATTCCAAGTTTGGGTTTTCTTCTGCGGTGGCCGCCTTCTTTTTCCGACTCTACCCATATAATTTTTTGAATTTTTCAGGAACATTGTTTTCCGGCAATGAACAATATTTTTTCCTTTATTGTGAACAGTGTTTTCCCATATATTTTTCCTGCCGGAGTTACTTATTTTCACTATTTCAAGCGAAGAACTTGGTTTCCGGATAACTAAGGAAAAAAAATCTCCAGGTTAAGCTCTGATTAACCATATAAGTTTTAGCCAAGAATTTAAGAAATTAATTGTAGCGAAATGAGATCCAATACTATGAATAGTTGGATGGTTTCTCTATCATATTGAGTTCATTCAATACAAAGCATGTAAACAGACATTTTCAGAGATAGCTTCCGTTGTTCAAATAGGTAATAGCGTGACTTGTGTCTCCCAATCTTCATCTTCCGACTCTTGGATCATTGATTCAGGTGCATCTGATCACATTTCTGGTAACAAATCTCTTTTCACTACTATTTCATATTCTCAATCTCTTCCAACAATCACAACGGCGAACGGGTCTCAAACCATGACAACTGGAATAGGTCAAGCAAGTCCACTTCCTTCCTTACCTTTAGATTCAGTTCTTTATGTTCCCGGTAGTCCTTATGATCTATAGTCGCTAGTCACTTAGCCAAATCACTTAAATGCTCTATTTTAACTCTTGATAAACTTATTTTTATACATTAACGCAGTACAGGGCGGGTCACTGGTACCGGACGGGAGTCAAATGGACTTTATTACCTTATCCTTGCTAAATCACATGGACTCACATCTTGTCTTCCTTCAACAGCTTGTCATGTTATTGATTCACCAGATTTATTACATAAACGGTTGGTACATCCCAGTTTATCAAAACTTCAGAATCATACTTGGTTTGTCTCACTAGTCTACTCTAGAGTGTGAGTCATGTCAACTCGGTAAGCATACTTGCTCCCATTTTCCTCGGCGTACTAATAATTGAGCAAAGTCACCTTTCACTTTAGTCTACCCAGATGCTTGGGGTCCTAGTCGAGTCGGTTCTACTTTGGGATTCCGCTATTTTGTCAATTTTATTGATGATTATTCCAGGTGCACTTGGATATTCTTGATGAAAAATAAATCTAAGTTGTTTTCTATTTTTCAGGCCTTCCACGCTGAAATCTGAAATCAATTTGGGGTTTCTATCAGCACATTTCGTAGTGATAATTCCCCAGAGTATTTGTCTTCTGAAATCTCCATTTCAGCAGTTTATGAACTCTCATGGGATCATTAATCAAACATCTTGTCCATACACATCTCAACAAAATGGGTTAGCGGAAAGGAAGAATAGGCATCTCATTGAGACGACTCGTACCCTACTCATACAATCTCATGTTCCGTTGCATTTTTGGGGGATGCAGTTCTCACATCTTGTTATCTTATTAATCGTATGTCATCCTCAACTATCCAAAATCAAGTTCCATTCTCTGTGTTGTTTCCTCACTCGCCCTTGTTCTCTCTTCCACCTCATGTCCTTGGGAGCACATGTTTTGTTCATAACCGCTAGGAAAAGATAAGTTAGCTCACCGTGCTCTTAAGTGTGTATTTCTAGGTTACTCGAGAACGCAAAAAGGGTATTCATGCTACTCACCTGACCTCCAGCAGTGCCTTATGTCTATTGATATTACCTTATTTGAACTCAGTCATACTTCAGAGGCTTAGGTGATCACTTAGACATTTCGGAGATGCTACCAGTTCCATCTTTTGGAGATTCAGTCACTATTTCCAACTCACCTTCCTCCACGGCTCCATCACCTACAACTCCAACTCCAGCTCCACCACCTATAACTCTTCCTACATCCTCAACCACAGAAGTCTTACCCATACCAACCATTGAGGAATCTAGTGTTGCTCCTCCTAGATCTCCAGCCACAAGAACACCACTCTTGACTTATCGTCGTCGTTCGCGCCCAGCATCAGGCCCAACTGATTCACGTCCTGCACCTGACCCTACTTCTACTGCAAACTTGTCTTCTCCTAGTCCACCGCTTGCATTTCGAAAAGGTATACAGTCCACACTTAATCCCAATTCCCATTATGTCGGTTTAAGTTATCATCGTCTGTCATCACCCCATTATGCGTTTGTATCATCTTTGTCCTCTATTTTCATCCCTAAGTCGACAGGTGAAGCATTGTCTTATCCAGGATGGCGACAGGCTATGATTGACGAGATGTCTGCTTTACATACGAGTGGTACTTGGGAGCTTGTTCCTCTTCTTTCAAGTAAATCTAATGTTAGTTGTCATTGGGTGTATGCAGTCAAAGTTGGTCCAGATGACCAGGTTGATCGACTTAAGGCTCGTTTTATTGCCAAAGGGTATACTCAGATATTTTGGGCTCGATTACAGTGATATTTTCTCGCTCATGGCTAAAATAGCATCGATCCGCCTTTTTCTATCCATGGTTGTTCACCATTGGTCTCTCTATCAATTAGACATTAAGAATGCTTTTCTTCACGGCGACTTTGAGGATGAAATTTATATGGAGCAACCACCTGGTTTTGTTGGTCAAGGGGAGTCTAGTGGCCTTGTATGTCGGTTGAGCCGGTCACTCTATGGTCTAAAGCAGTCTCCTCGAGCCTGGTTTGGTAAGTTCAGCATAGTCATTCAGGAGGTTGGCATGACTCATAGTGAAGTTGATCACTTTATGTTTTATCGGCAATTCTGATTCAAATCTCTGTATTTATCTGGTAGTTTATGTTGACGATATTGTTATTATCGGAAATGATGAGGATGGTATTACTAAGTTGAAGCGACATCTCTTTCAGCACTTTCGGACTAAGGATCTGGGCAAATTAAAGTATTTTTTGGGTATTGAGGTCGTTCAGTCTAGCTCAGGTATTGTGATCTCACAACAAAAGTATGCTTTAAACATTCTTCAGGAGACAGGAATGACAGGTTGTAGACCTGTTGACACTCATATGGATCCGAATTCTAAACTTCTACCAGGACAGGGGGAGCCGCTTAGCGATCCTGTAAGATATAGGCGGCTGGTTGGTAAATTAAATGACCTTATAGTGACTAGACCTGACATTTCTTTTCTTGTGAGTGTTGTGAGTCAGTTTATGGATTCTCCCTGTGATAGTCATTGGGATGCGGTTATCCGCATTCTTCGGTATATAAAATCAGCTCCACAGAAAGGATTATTGTTTAAGGATCGAGGCCATGAGCAGATCGTTGGATACTCAGATACCGATTGGGCAGGATCACCTTCTGATAGACGTTCTACGTCTGGATATTGCGTTTTAGTAGGAGGTAATTTGGTGTCTTGGAAGAGCAAGAAATAGAATGTGGTTGCTCGGTCTAGTGCAGAAGCAGCATATCAAGCAATGGCTATGGCAACATGTGAGCTAGTTTGGATCAAACAATTGCTCAAGGAGTTGAAATTTGGTGAGATCAGCCAGCTGGAACTTGTGTGTGATTATCAAGTTGTCATTCATATTGCATCGAATTCGGTGTTCCATGAGAGAACTAAACACATTGAGATTGACTGTCACTTCGTCACAGAAAAGATACTCTCAGGAGACATTGCTACAAAGTTTGTGAAGTTGAATGATCAGTTTGCAGATATTTTCACCAAGTCCCTCACTGGTCCTTGTATTAGTTACATATGTAACAAGCTCGGTACATGATTTGTATGCACCGGCTTGAAAGGGAGTGTTATATAGTTATGTAGTTAATATGTTATTAATCTGAGTCCCACATTGAATAGTGTTAGTTTACAGATATGTATAGTGTAGTCTTGTCCCACATTGGAAGAGGAGTAATATCTCTTTGTAGTGAATAGCTATAAATAGGGACCTCTTGTATTGTATTTATCATCCAATATCAATAACATATTTTCTCCCGTGCCTTCTCACATGGTATCAGAGCATTAGTGAGAAAAGATCGTTGTGCGTCATTCCAGCGTTAACCGGGAAGAAAGAACTTAGTCATCGTGCAATTTTTCCGGTGACCTAAGGCTTGTCTAAGTGAAAGTCACTTTCTGTCGGTGTTGTGCTAAAACCAACACCACCACGAGGTAGATCACCCTCCGACGACCAACCCCTAAAATTTTATCCGGCAGAAAAGCCGCCACGCTCCTACATGCGCCGGCAACAACTTTTCCGGTGAGGGTTCCGGCCATTTTTTCGCGAAACTTCTTCAGGACAGTGTGCTCTCCTCAAATCACTTAAATGCGCTTCAGGATAGTGTTATTGAAACTGTCCTGAGCCGCTTAGTGTGTTGTTAGTCGCTTAGCCAAATCACTTAAATGCGCTGTTTTATTTCTTGATGACCATGTTTTTATACTGAAACGCAGTACGGGGCGGATCATTGGTACCGGGCGTGAATCAAACGGACTTTATTACCTTATCCTTGCTAAATCACATGGACACACATCTTGTTTTCCTTCTATAACATGTTCTGTTACTGATTCACCAGATTTATTACATAAACGGTTGGGACATCCCAGTTTGTCAAAACTTCAGAAAATGGTATCTGGTTTATCTCACTTGTCAGTTCTAGAGTGTGAGTCATGTCAACTCGGTAAGCATACCCGCTCTCATTTCCCTCGGCGTCTTGATAATCGAGCAGAGTCACCTTTTACTTTAGTCCATTCAGATGTTTGGGGTCCTAATCGGGTCAGTTCCACCTTGGGATTCCGCTACTTTGTCAGTTTCATTGATGATTATTCCAGGTGTACTTGGATATTTTTGATAAAAAATCGATCTGAGTTGTTTTCTATTTTCTAGACCTTCCACGCTGAAATTCAAAATCAATTTGGGGTTTCTATTCGCACATTTCGTAGTGATAATGCCCGAGAGTATTTGTCTTCCCCATTTCAGCAGTTTATGAAATCTCATGGGATTATTCATCAAACATCTTGTCCGTACACATCTCAACAAAATGAGGTAGCTGAAAGAAAGAATAGACATCTTATTGAAACTGCTCGTACCCTACTCATACAATCTCATGCTCCATTGCATTTTGGGGGGGATGCAGTTCTTACATCTTGCTATCTTATTAATCGTATGCCATCTTCAGCTATCCAGAACCAAGTTCCATTCTCTGTCATGTTTCCCCACTTACCTTTGTTCTCTCTTCCACCCCGTATCTTTGGAAGCACTTATTTTGTCCATAACCTTACTCCAGGAACAGATAAGTTAGATCTTCGTGCTCTTAAGTGCGTATTTCTGGGTTTCTCGAGAACACAAAAGGGGTATCGATGCTACTCTCCTGACCTCCAGTGGTACCTTATGTCCGCTGATGTTACCTTCTTTGAAACCCAATCATACTTCACAGGTTCAGGTCATCACTTAGATATTTCTGAGGTACTACCAGTTTCATTTTTTGGAGATTCAGTCACTCCAGCTCCACCACCTACAGCTCCAGTTGTAGCTCCACCACCTATAGCTCCAGTTGTAGCTCCACCACCTATAGCTCCATTTCCACCACCTATAGCTCTGGTTGTAGCTCCACCACATATAGATCCAGTTCCTCCACATAATTCAGTTCAACCTTCTACAGCTCCACCACTCTTGACTTATCATCGTCGTCCACATCCAGCATCAGGACCGGGTGATTCACGCTCCGCATCAGATTCTGCACCTACTACGGACTTGTCTCCTCTTAGTCAACCAATTGCACTCCGCAAAGGTGTACGATCCACACTTAATCCTAATCCCCACTATGTCGGTTTAAGTTATCATCGCCTGTCATCACCTCATTATGCTTTTATATCTTCTTTGTCCACTGTTTATATCCCTAAGTCTACAGGTGAGGCACTATCTCATCCAGGATGGCGACATGCTATGATTGACGAGATGTCTGTTTTACATGTCAGTGACACTTGGGAGCTTGTTCCTCTTCCTGCAGGTAAGTCTACTGTTGGTTGTCGTTGGGTTTATGCAGTCAAAGTTGGACCGGATGGCCAGGTTGATCAGCTTAAGGCTCGTCTTGTTACAAAAGGATATACTCAGATTTTTGGGCTTGATTATAGTGATACTTTCTCTCCCGTGGCTAAAGTAGCATCTGTTCGTCTCTTTTGTCCACGGCTGCTGTACGTCATTGGCCTCTTTATCAGTTAGACATTAAGAATGCTTTTCTCCACGGTGATCTTGAGGAAGAAGTTTATATGGAGCAACCACCTGGTTTTGTTGCTCAGGGGAGTTTAATGGTTGTGTGTGCAGATTGCGCAGGTCACTATATGGTTTGAAACAGTCCCCTCGAGCTTGGTTTGGTAAGTTCAGCACAATTATTCAGGAGTTCGGCATGACTCGTAGTGAGGCTGATCACTCTGTGTTTTATCGGCATTCTGCTCCTAATCTGTGTATTTATCTAGTGGTTTATGTTGATGATATTGTTATTACTGGTAATGATCAGGATGGTATTACTAATCTGAAGCAACATCTCTTTCAGCACTTCCAGACTAAGGATCTGGGCAGATTGAAGTATTTTCTAGGTATTGAGGTCACTCAGTCTAGCTAAGGTATTGTTATTTCACAGCGAAAGTATGCCTTAGACATTCTTGAGGAGACTGGAATGATGGGTTGCAGACCTATTGACTCTCCTATGGATCCGAATGTTAAGCTTCTGCCTGGACAGGGGGAGCCTCTTAGAGACCCTACGAGATATAGGAAGTTGGTTGGCAAATTGAATTACCTCATAGTGACTAGACCTGACATTTCTTTTCCGGTGAGTGTTGTAAGTCAGTTTATGGATTCTACCTGTGATAGCCACTGGGATGCAGTTGTTCGCATTCTTCGGTAAATAAAGTCAGCTCCAGGTAAAGGATTACTATTCGAGGATCGAGGCCACGAGCAAATTGTTGGGTACACAGATGCTGATTGGACGGGATCACATTTTGATAAACGTTCTACGTCTGGATATTGTGTTCTAGTAGGAGGTAATTTGGTCTCGTGGAAGAGCAAGAAACAGAATGTAGTTGCTCGATCTAGCGCCGAAGCCGAATATCGGGCCATGGCTATGGCGACGTGTGAGTTAGTTTGGGTCAAGCAGTTGCTCAAGGAGTTAAAGTTCGGAGAAATCAGCAAGATGGAACTAGTGTGTGATAAACAAGCTGCTCTTCATATTGCGTCAAATCCGGTGTTCCATGAGAGGACTAAACACATTGAGATTGACTGTCACTTTGTCAGAGAAAAAATACTTTCATGAGATATTGTTACAAAGTTTGTAAAGTCGAATGATCAACTAGCAGATATTTTCACTAAGTCTCTTTCTGGTTCTCGTATTAGTTACATGTGTAACAAGCTTGGTACATATGATGTGTATGCACCGGCTTGAGGGGGAGTGTTAGTTTATAGATATGTATAGTGTAGTCTTGTCCCATATTGGAAGAGGAGTAATATCTCCTTGTAGTATATAGCTATAAATAGGGACCTCTTGTATTTTATTTATCATCCAATATCAATAACATATTTTCTCCCGTGCCTTCTCACAAATAGGAATAGGATATATATTATGTATAGTCATAAATAAGGCTCACTATATTATAATTAACATCAATAATATATTTTTCTCTTGCGCTTTCTCACAAAAATACTTTCTAGTACCTCAGTGAATAACTGTCACATACTTTTTTCTTCTACTGATCTATGGCCTAATTTCATGATCTGCAAAAGATGGTGTGTAACGGTCAAAAAATGGCCTCCTACCTTTTTCCTTTTTATAAGCTCTGCTAGTATAAGATCAATGAAAAGAAGAAGCTTCTCAAAACAAACCGTTCCAACGCCAGTTACCAATAAGATTTGACTATTTTCACAGTCCACTGAAATTTTTAAAGTAACGGACATTCACAACATCCAAAGAAATAATTTCCATTATACCAGTGGGGTTAAAGATGAGCAAAGGTTGTTGCTTACTTTTCAAAAGAAGACAAAAATCTACAATTACTGCAGCTAATAAAATTTGTACAAAAACCATGATGTCATTCACACTGTATAGCCAAAAGTTGGACTCACTCAAACAAATCTATTATAGCACTTTCAAGCACAAATATTAAAAGAAATAAAGCTTGAATTACCTGGTAACAGCCAACATACAGTAGCAGAGCACTAACAGCCACAGCTGGTACATTACCCAGGTAAGTGTAATATGATCCCAGGAGGAAAAGTGATATTGCCTGCAGAGAATACATGATTAGTGGGAGCTTCAGTAAAATTAACATTGATTGTTATGAAGTTGCTTCTTTAGAAGTAAGTTATGTTAGTAGGTTAAACATGTCAAATCCACCTGGGTAGGCCTTCTGAAATCATAAACTAATATAATTAATACTCACTCCATTTCAATTTACACTTTTCATTTTGACATGCTCCAGAATGTTTGATAACATTCCATTGATAATATCATTTAATACAAAGTTTCACTACTTTCTAGAATTCCAATACATTTAACTATAAAGTAATGTTTTCTCAAACCAGTTACCATTAATTTAATACTTTTTACTACCACTATACACATGTCAAATTAACATCTAAAACTCAGTTGTCTAGTCAAACATGCAAAATGAAACAGAGGGTGTAGTACTTACAATCCCAGACACACCTCCAAGAAGCAGAGGCCTCCTCCCAAGCTTATCAACAACTACAACTGCTACTCCAGTCATAATGAGCTGAACATGGTGAGAAAAAGGGAATCGTAGGGTCATTCTAATGCTGTAGCAAAAGTTAAGTGAACTAGCAGCAATATACCATAAACGTAAAAAGGATAACTAGCACAGAGCCACAAAGGAAGCAAGCTAAAAGGAAAAGCCAGACTAGTACGACAATTATCATTATTTCTACATCAATGAATGTTACTGCATCAACTTTGCAAAGTTTTTCTGAACAAACCCACAAGTATTTTATCTACTTAACACCACAGGAAGTTGCAAACTGACATTACCAGAAACAGTATAACTTAAAACAGTGTCCTTTACCACCCGAGAGGACATATTGTCTTTTTCATTCTTTTCCAGGTAAGAACAAGGTTAAAATAGAAAGAGAAAGAAAACGATCTCCCTCAAGAAATCACCTTCAACAGCGCAAGGAAAATCGAAGCTCTTGTAGCATCAGCTGCCGCAGAAAATCCTGCATCCTGTGATTGTATGATAAGTTAGAATGGCACAAAGAAGAGAAAGTAATATAAGAACGGCATTAGCACTAAGCAACCTTCACCTATTTGGCAAGTGTACCTGAAAAATTTTTGCAGCATAATACAAGACACTTGGTTGCCCAGTTATCTGCCATGTGAAAAGCAAAAGATGAGAGCACACAGTTAGATAATTGCTAGTGGAATGAAAATGAAATATTAGATATATAGCTACCTGTTGAAACAAGATTAGTCCAGCACCAATTGTGAGGGCTTTCAAGCATTTTCCTTGCAACATTTCACCTATAGTAGCCTCTTTTTCTTCGCTTAGTTGCGAAAGCTCAGACAGAATGTCATCTACTTGACGAGGTGCTGAATCACCAATTGCTGCTCCCCTAAGCTGGCGCAAGCAACATATGGCCTTCTCTCTTAAACCCTGCAACTCACCCTTCCCCTGTATAGCACATAGAAGAATCCACCTGGGCGACGAAGGAAGCCACCACATTCCAATTCCCATAATAACTGCTAAAGGGGCACTAACTCCATACATATATCGCCAACCAGCAACAGTTTCTATCAGAAGGCTTCCAACTGTATATCCAACCTACAAATGACAGCTTAGCACAATTGAAAAGAGCCCAGTACAACAAATAATAATACCATGAAATATACCTATAGATCCAAAGAGCAACTTCTTCTACATTAATGGCCGTATAGACCAACCAGAATTTCCAGGCAAGTATGTCGTACTTACTAGCATCCCAAAAACTATGAAGAACTCCTTAAGAGAAATCAGCTGTCCTCGTATCTGGCTGGGAGCCGTTTCAGCAATGTACATCGGAGCAGCATGCATTGCCTGCCATGGAACAGAAGGAGAAAATGGAGCAATCAGTTTGAAAGTTGGGTCTTTAATAAGAAGTAGATTCCCGAAATACTTTTCCGGTTACTACTCCTTAATTCATGACTTGACCTTGATGGCCTGCTGTAATTGTTGCCTCGTCATACCAAACATGAAGAAGAAAGGAAGATAAAAGAGTTCATTTCTGTGTTCAGGAGTTTAATCAGGAAACAACTCAGAGAACGATAGAAGTGAGAGTTTCATGTGTGTAAAAGCATCAGGTAGAGTTCAACGAAAGTAGAAAGACACCTGAGAGAATAAAGAAAATGGTAAACAGTAGACAACTTTTAAAGGAGATATAAACAAGTGGAAGGACTCACGTGCTGAGAACGCACCATCTCAATTCACAGGTGAAAATACGAAAACCCCTGGTAAAATAAATAAAATGGAAAGAGAAGGTTGAAGGCGTTGCAGTATCTTACCAGTCCAATTCCTACACCATACAGCAAGCGCCCAATTACCATAATAACATAGACAGGAGCAAATGCTGTTACCAGAGCTCCAACAAAATAGAACAAAGCAGACACAATCAACTCCCTTCTTCTCCCTACAAATTAATTAAGTAGTTTCAGTCACAAGTTGAAATGTGACACCAATTGTGGTCAATAGAAAAACTAACCAAGCCAGTCAGCAATTTGGAAAGCAACCGCTGAGCCAATTAAAGCACCATACAGTGAGCCACTAGTCTGTGACAATGAGCAAACTTTAGATCTTTCCAAAGCTCTGACAGAAGAAGGCACATATGATTTACCAGAAAAGGAGATACTTACTACGAGACCAAGTTGCACAGAAGACAAGTCATACCAAGAAATTCCACTAAATGTAGCTGACTGCAGAATATAAGCAACATTAACTTGATAAAAGTTGTTCTTTTTAATTACTGAGCCAACTGCAGAATATACCCAAGGTGACCAATTAGAAGCCATAACTTCTATATACCAGAACTAATAACAATAGCGTATGTGACAAGCAAATATTATGAACCGTGAACAGTTGGGTGCATTTAAAAGGATCACTATCAGAATCATTTGATGACTTTTCCAGATTAACTTGAAACTGTAGAAAATATATATAGCTGCCTTTGAAGAGAAACAAGTAATTCAAGTGGATGCATTTATATGACTATCAACATCTTTGCAATAACAAAGATCTGGAGACACAAGATGTTCAAAGCCTGATCTCAATTGAAAATAAACTTAAAAACATATTACAAACTACCATGTGCTGGGAAATAGAAACAGGGTAACCGGAAGAAGCAAACCCAGGATTAACGCGACGAGGGCACCAGTATTTTGCTCAACCAGTGCTCCCCAAAGGCTAGTGTTCAGGGTGATTTAAATTAACCATTTTCAAGGTATACACACACATATACAAGATTTCAGCCGAAGTTTACGGGGTCCGGTGACCCCTCAAGGCTACTCATAGGTCCGGAAAGACAGATAAAAATTGTCAAGTTCAGTCTTTTTCCTACTTGCCAGAACCAACGCTGAAACTTCCATCTGTTTCCTCCAATATCAGTTCTCTTGTCCTTTTACACAAAGTAAATCCAGAATCCAGAAAGGCTCTTATGAACAGTCTTATGCATCATCTAATAAAGCTAGGAGAACATAAAAAGGAGTAGAAGAGCTAGAAAAATGGTAATTAGATTTCTTCTTTTTTCTTTTTCCTTTTTTTCTTTTTTCTTTTAATTATAACAAGCACAAGGACTCTTTACTAGGTCGAAGGAAAGAAGATACCTCTATGGAAATTGTAGCAGAGGATGTGGCTCCAATATCATAACCATAAAGCAGTCCTCCAAAAGCGGGGAACAGAAATCTGGAAATTGCTCATCAACTTATCATAATGTATTCAGATGGAAAAGATGAAAAGAATAAGTATCTCTACAAAGCTAATCAACATAATATTTTTCTATCCTAGTTTTCTTTTCCTTTTAATCTGGAATGCTAAACCTTAAGCAACTAGTCATGTACAGCTTTCAGTAAAATATAACCCAAAGCTAACACTTTGAAGCTAGAAAGTTTCTTTCTTTGTTCTTCATAACATACATCAGAGCTTCTTTTTTTCATTTGGATCATCTGATTAATTCATATCTGAGGATAAAGACCGATATCTATCTTGCCAACAATATCATAGTATGCCGAATTACAGCAAAGGATGACTTAACAAATCTAAATTTTGAAGAGAAGATTCCCTTTTATATAGATAGTTAAGATAACCTAGTAGAGGATTGTTGTTGAGCCAAAATCCATATTATAAGTTACACATATTGTATACGGTCAAAACCGAGGTTTGCCCTTCGTATGATTAATCGAGATTGGAACATGATGGTCCAAGGTTCATCATTGTAATATCAAGCCATGGTGCGAAGTATATGTTGTCGAGCTCGATACCCAGAGACCGATCAAGATCGAGGTCGGCCAAGATCGAGCTCGAAGACCCAGAGACCGATCAAGATCGAGATTGGCCAAGATCGAGATCGGCCAGGATCAAGATCGAGGCAAGAAACAAAAAAGTCGTTATAGCCGCAATTAGGGGGAGAATCTCGGCGGAAATCACGGCACGTATCAAGAAGAGGCCGATTAATTAGCCTATCATGAGAGCCCTTACTGTATTTAGAATTGTATCAAGAGTAGGACTCCCCTACTTATATAAAGGGGGTCTGATAAGGGGGTATTCACGCAATAAAAAGCAATATACTATTCTTTTCTTTAGGTTCTCAATACTCTGTTACTCTGCTTATATTTCATTTGCCATTTAACTTAGCTCGAGGGTCAAAGTTGTTTGCTTTTATTTTTCTTTACAGTCAATTTCAATATCAATTAGCATATTTTCTCAGTTTGTGCCAAGTAAAATCATGTGTCCTTAAAACCACATATAAATTCAATTGTTATCCGTTTTTAGGGTAAACAGTTTGGCGCCCACCGTGGGGCTAAGGATAATAGTGATTGCTTGGTGCTAATTTTTATAACACACGCTCTTTTACACTTGTTCTTGTAAGCGTTTTTGATTCTAGGATCGGGCATGTCGAACTCTCAAGCAGTACCCACACACATCAACAACAGCCTTGGTTTTCATAGCGAAAACGACAACGTAGCCGCCCCAGGAAACGAAGTGCTTCCAGTTGACCTCGAGGGAGTACCAGTTGCAGACCCCATCGACGTCAGTTCCCATGTTGCCCTGAATGCAAATCTGGGCGTCGACCCCGAAAACAGCGTCCGCAGAGACATTCGATCAGCCGGTCAGAACTCACAGGGCGGCGAAGAAGGCGGGATCAGCCTTCGAATAATATTCGAAATGCTGCAGGCTCAACAAGCTGCAATAGCACAACTTCAAAATCAGAACCACGCACCAAGTAGGGTCGAACCCGAGCCATGACAGGAAATTGTTCACAGGGCCGAACCAGTGCTGGGGAGGTCAAATGTGAATTGAGACAGGAACCGACCCTGCTATCTTGAAAATGCTCGAGGAGCTGACAAAGCGAATTGAATCGGGCGAGAAGAAGATTGAAGCGAATGACAAAAAAGTGGAAACATATAATTCCAGAGTTGATCAAATTCCGGGAGCACCACCAATTTTGAAGGGTTTGGATTCAAGGTTCATACAAAAGCCCTTCCCCCCGAGCGCAGCTCCTAAGCCCATTCCGAAAAAATTCCGCATGCCAGAAATTCCCAAGTATAATGGAACTACCGACCCCAACGAGCATGTCACTTCTTACACATGCGCAATAAAGGGGAACGATCTAGAGGACGATGAGATTGAGTCTGTACTGCTGAAGAAATTCGGAGAAACTTTATCAAAGGGGGCGATAATATGGTATCATAATTTACCACCTAACTCCATTGATTCTTTTGCCATGCTCGCAGATTCCTTCGTCAAAGCGCACGCCGGAGCGATAAAGGTCAAGACTAGAAAGTCGAACCTCTTCAAAGTAAAACAGAAAGACAACGAGATGCTCAGAGAGTTCGTATCTCGGTTCCAAATGGAGCTTATGGATATGCCCCTAGTCGCCGACGATTGGGTCGTTCAGGCTTTCACTCAAGGCCTAAACATACGAAGTTCGGTAGCCTCACAACAGTTGAAGCAGAACTTGATCGAATATCCAGCTGTAACCTGGGCCGACGTGCATAATCGGTACCAGTCAAAGATTAGGGTCGAGGATGACCAATTGGGGACTCCTTCCGGGTCCGTTTATCCAAACAGGACCATCGACAAAGTCAAAAGGGATATTGACCGGGAACCACGGTCAAACAGAGATCGATATCAGCCATACGGTGGGGATCGGAGAAACAACGGAGCTGGACGCAACCCCGTTTGAACTGATAGAAGAAATGATCGAGGACAGAGCTCTCGAGGGCTCATGAGTAAGAGTGGTTTCGACAGAAATGTCGAACCCAAAGAAGCACCACGACTATCGGAATACAACTTCAACATTGATGCATCAGCTATTGTCTCGGCCATTGGGCGCATCAAAGACACCAGGTGGCCCCGACCTCTACAGACTGATCCGGCCCAGAGAAATCCTAATCAAATGTGCAAATATCATGGCACACATGGTCATAGAACAGAAGATTGCAGACAGCTGAGGGAGGAGGTAGCCCGTTTGTTCAACAAAGGGCATCTTCGAGAATTCTTAAGCGATCGGGCAAAAACCATTTCAAGAACAGAGATTCAAACAGACAGAATGAGCAAGAAGAGTCGCGGCACGTGATCCACATGATTGTGGGAGGGGTCGATATTCCTCAGGGAGCCGTATTCAAACGCACCAAGGTGTCGATCACGAGGGAAAAACGAACTCGAGACTATGTACCGGAAGGGACCTTGTCTTTCAATGACGATGATGCAAAGGGGATCTTACAACCCCACAACGACGCACTGGTAATATTTATCATTCTGAATAAAATTCAAGTTAAACGTGTTTTGATTGATCCAGGTAGCTCGGCCAACATTATTCGATCGAGGGTCGTAGAACAGTTCAGCCTACAAGATCAAATTGTGCCCGCAGCCCAAGTACTTAACGGCTTCAACATGGCAAGCGAAACCACCAAAGGTGAAATTACTTTACAAGTGAACGTGGCCAGGACCATCCAAGAAACAAAGTTCCATGTGATCGATGGTGACATGAGGTACAACGCCCTGCTCGGAAGGCCTTGGATCCATAACATGAGGGCAGTACCCTCGACACTTCACCAAGTTCTGAAGTTCCCAACGTTGGAGGGAGTCAAAACAGTGTACGGGGAGCAACCCGCCGCCAAGGAAATGTTTTCAGTCGATGAAGTGATACCGGTATCGGCACTCTCATTAACGAAGGGATCGAAGGGAAAACAGGAGGCCAAATAGCAACCACAGATACCGGCCTTGACCCAATTGCAAGAGCAAGGGATCGACGAGGATGACGACTACTGGATCCCTCGATCCTTCGTAATTCCCGATGACTCCAACGCCACCAAGTCAATGGTCGAAGAGCTGGAACAAGTCACACTGGCCAAGCATCAGCCCGAACGAAAGGTATACCTGGGCACGGGGCTAACCCTCGAGCTCAGCAAAAAGCTTATTCATTTCCTTAAAGCTAACACGGATTGCTTTGCTTGGTCCCACCTCGATATGACAGGGATTCCACCTGAAATTACCACTCACAAACTAAGCCTGGACCCTAAATTCCGCCCGGTAAAGCAAAAAAGACGTCCCCGGTCCGAGGTCAAACATGCCTTCATCAAGAACGAGGTAACCAAACTTCTCAAAATAGGATCCATTCGAGAAGTAAAGTACCCCGAATGGTTAGCAAACGTAGTGGTAGTACCTAAGAAGGGAAACAAACTTAGAATGTGTAGATTATAAAGACCTGAATAAAGCATGCCCAAGGATTCTTTTCCTTTGCTTAATATCGATCGTATGATTGATGCCACGGCCGGCCACGAGACTCTCAGTTTTCTCGATGCCTACTCCGGGTACAACCATATACAGATGAACCCGGAGAATCAGGAAAAGATCTCGTTTATCACTAAGTACGGCACCTACTGTTATAATGTAATGCCATTCGGTCTAAAAAATGCTGGTGCAACTTATCAACGCTTAGTAAACCAAATGTTCGAAGAATAAATAGGAAAGTCAATGGAAGTTTATATTGATGACATGTTAATTATGTCCCTAAGAGTAGAGGACCATTTAAAGCATTTGCAAGAGATTTTCGATATACTAAGGAAGTACAATATGAAGCTCAACCCCGAAAAATGTGCATTCAGAGTTGGCTCGGGTAAGTTTCTTGGTTTCATTGTGTCCAACCGGGGAATCGAGATCAACCCCGATAAAATCAAAGCTATCGAGGATATCACGGTAGTGGATAATGTAAAAGCCGTGCAGAGGCTGACGGGGCGGATAGTCGCCCTAGGATGATTCATTTCGAGATCCTCAGCTAGGAGCCACCGATTGTTCTCACTGCTTAAGAAGAAGAGCAATTTTGCATGGACTCTGGAATGCCAGCAGGCCTTAGAGGAACTAAAGCGGTATTTATCGAGCCCGCCGTTGCTTCACACCCCGAAAGTGGACGAACAACTTTACTTGTACTTGGCAGTCTCGGAGATAGCGGTAAGTGGAGTCCTGATCCGAGAAGAACAAGGTACGCAATTCCCTGTCTATTATTGTTAGTTTACAGCATGTATATAGTGTAGTATTGTCCCACATTGGTAGAAGAATAGTATGTCCTTGTATAGTATAGCTATAAATAAGGACATCTTGTATTGTATTGTTCATCTAATATCAATAACATATTTTCTCCCGTGCCTTCTCACATGGTATCAGAGCAATTGTGAGAAACTTATCGCTGTGCATAAATTCCAGCGATTCCGAGAAAGAGAAATCGTTGTGCATAAATTCCAGCGATTCCGGGAAAGAGAAATCAGTACTTTTTAAGGCTGTTTTCTATCTGCTTCATTTCTGTCAGTGTTGTGCAAAATCCAACACTACCACAAGAGTCGTCACTGTCCGGCGACCAAACCCCAGTGAAAAATTCCGGCAGCAGCCTCCTCACGCGCCACCAGAAGCTCACGCACGTGAGCTCACGCGCCGGCGCGTACGACCACTTCCGGCCATTCTTTTGAAAATCTTCCTTCAGAACAGTTGGGTCGCCTGGTAATTCCGATCCTACCCCTACTGTTTTCATTTCATTCCGACAACTTTGAGTTTTTTCCGGCAGCTACAGTACTATTCCGACAGCTACAGTAGATTCAGGTAGCTACAGTATTTCAGTATTCTGTTTCTGTGTTTCCGTACACTGTTTCAGTGGATTACAGTTGATTCTTTCTCCTATTTGGTAATAATTTGCAACAATGTCTTTGGGATTTGATGCTTTTGGGTCTAGAAACATGAGTTCTGGAAGCTCTAGTGCTATTATTACCTCGGAACCTTTAATGGGAGGTTCAAACTACTTAGCTTGGGCTTCATCTGTCGAGTTATGGTGTAGAGGTCAAGGTGTTCAAGATCATCTAATCAAACAGTCTAGCGATGGAGATGAAAAGGCAATAGCACTTTGGGCAAAAATCGATGCTCAGTTATGTAGCATCTTGTGGCGATCTATTGATTCCAAGTTGATGCCCTTGTTTCGTCCATTCCAGACATGTTATTTGGTTTGGGCAAAGGCACGCACCTTATACACTAATGACATATCTCGCTTCTATGATGTGATATCACGGATGACAAACTTAAAGAAGCAGGAATTGGATATGTCTACTTACTTGGGTCAAGTACAGGCAGTCATGGAGGAATTTGAGAAGTTGATGCCAGTTTCTGCTAGTGTGGAAAAACAACAAGAGCAGCGACAGAAGATGTTTCTCGTTCTTACCCTCGCTGGACTTCCTAATGATCTTGATTCAGTACGCGACCAGATTTTGGCTAGTCCGTCTGTCCCGACAGTTGATGAATTATTCTCTCGATTACTCCGCCTTGCTGCAGCACCAAGTCCACCAGTGATCTCATCACAGATACTTGATTCCTCTGTTCTTGCATCCCAGACAATGGATGTTCGGGCATCTCAAACTATGGAGCATAGACGAGGAGGAGGTCGTTTTGGAAGATCTAGACCCAAGTGTTCTTATTGTCACAAACTTGGACACACTCGTGAAATGTGTTATTCCTTACATGGTCGTCCACCCAAAAATGCTTACATTGCTCAGACCGAGACTCCAGGTAACCAAGGATTTTCTTTATCTAAAGAAGAATATAATGAGCTCCTTCAGTATCGAGCAAGTAAGCAGACATCTCCACAAGTAGCCTCAGTTGCTCAGACTGATACTTCTGTTAACTGGTAATTCTTTTGCTTGTGTTTCCCAGTCTAGCACTCTTGGCCCATGGGTCATGGACTCCGGCGCTTCTGATCACATCTCTGGTAATATATCACTTTTGTCAAATATTGTATATTCACAGTCTCTTCCCACTGTTACTTTAGCCAATGGATGTCAAACTAAGGCAAAAGGAGTTGGACAAGCTAATCCCTTGTCTTCTATCACCCTAGATTCCGTTCTTTATGTCCCTGGCTGTCCTTTTAGTCTTGCATCTGTTAGTCGTTTGACTCGTGCCCTCCATTGTGGTATATATTTTATTGACGATTCTTTTATTATGCAGGACCGCAGTACGGGACAGACAATTGGTACAGGACGTGAATCAGAAGGTGCCTTTACTACCTTAACTCACTCAGTCCTTCCACAACATGTCTAGTTACAGATCCTCCAGATCTAATCCACAGACGTTTAGGACATCCGAGTTTATCCAAACTTCAGAAGATGGTGCCTAGTTTATCTAGTTTGTCTACATTAGATTGTGAGTCGTGTCAACTTGGGAAACATACCCGAGCCTCCTTTTCGCGTAGTGTTGAGAGTCATGCAGAGTCTGTCTTCTCCTTAGTTCATTCTGATATATGGGGTCCTAGTAGAGTCAGTTCATCCTTGGGATTTCGTTATTTTGTCAGTTTCATTGATGATTATTCAAGATGTACTTGGCTTTTCTTAATGAAAGATTGTTCTGAGTTATTTTCTATATTCAAAAGTTTCTATGCTGAAATCAAAAACCAATTTGGTGTTTCTATTCGCATTTTTCGCAGTGATAATGCCTTAGAATATTTATCTTCTCAATTTCAGCAGTTTATGACTTCTCAGGGAATTATTCATCAGACATCTTGTCCTTATACCCCTCAGCAAAATGGGGTTGCTGAGAGAAAGAATAGGCACCTTATTGAGACTGCTCGCACACTTCTAATTGAATCTCGTGTTCCGTTGCGTTTTTGGGGCGATGCAGTTCTCACAGCTTGTTATTTGATTAATCGGATGCCTTCATCTCCCATCAAGAATCAGATTCCGCATTCAGTATTGTTTCCCCAGTCACCCTTATACTCTCTTCCACCTCGTGTTTTTGGGAGCACGTGTTTTGTTCATAACTTAGCCCCTGGGAAAGATAAGTTAGCTCCTCGTGCTCTTAAGTGTGTCTTCCTTGGTTATTCTCGTGTTCAGAAGGGATATCGTTGTTATTCTCCAGATCTTCGTAGGTACCTTATGTCAGCTGACGTCACATTTTTTGAGTCTAAACCTTTCTTTACCTCTGCTGACCACCATGATATATCTGAGGTCTTACCTATACCGACCTTTGAGGAGTTTACTATAGCTCCTCCTCCACCTTCGACCACAGAGGTTTCATCCATACCAACCGTTGAGGAGTCTAGTGTTGTTCCCCCTAGTTCCCCAGCCACAGGAACACCACTCTTGACTTATCATCGTCGTTTGCGTCTTCCATCAGGCCCAACTGGTTCTCGTCCTGCACCTGACCCTGCTCCTGCTGCGGACCCTGCTCCTAGTACACCGATTGCACTTCGGAAAGGTATACGGACCACACTTAACCCTAATCCTCATTATGTCGGTTTGAGCTATCATCGTCTGTCATCTCCCCATTATGCTTTTATATCTTCTTTGTCCTCGGTTTCCATCCCTAAGTCTACAGGTGAAGCGTTGTCTCATCCAGGATGGCGACAGGCTATGAGTGACGAGATGTCTGCTTTACATACAAGTGGTACTTGGGAGCTTGTTCCTCTTCCCTCAGGTAAATCTACTGTTGGTTGTCGTTGGGTTTATGCAGTCAAAGTTGGTCCCGATGGACAGATTGATCGACTTAAGGCCCGTCTTGTTGCCAAAGGATATACTCAGATATTTGGGCTCGATTACAGTGATACCTTCTCTCCCGTGGCTAAAGTGGCTTCAGTCCGCCTTTTTCTATCCATGGCTGCGGTTCGTCATTGGCCCCTCTATCAGCTGGACATTAAAAATGCCTTTCTTCACGGTGATCTTGAGGATGAGGTTTATATGGAGCAACCACCTGGTTTTGTTGCTCAGGGGGAGTCTCGTGGCCTTGTATGTCGCTTGCGTCGGTCACTTTATGGTCTAAAGCAGTCTCCTCGAGCCTGGTTTGGTAAGTTCAGCACGGTTATCCAGGAGTTTGGCATGATTCGTAGTGAAGCTGATCACTCTGTGTTTTATCGGCACTCTGCTTCAAGTCTCTGTATTTATCTGGTAGTCTATGTTGATGATATTGTTATTACTGGCAATGATCAGGATGGTATTACCAATCTGAAGCAGCATCTCTTCCAGCACTTCCAAACTAAGGATCTAGGCAGATTGAAGTACTTTCTAGGTATTGAGGTTGCCCAGTCTAGCTCAGGTATTGTTATTTCTCAAAGAAAATATGCTTTAGACATTCTTGAGGAGACGGGGATGATAGGTTGCAGACCTGTTGACACTCCGATGGATCCGAATTCTAAACTTATGCCAGGACAGGGGGAGCCGCTTAGCGATCCTGCAAGCTATAGGCGGCTGGTTGGAAAATTAAATTATCTCACAGTGACTAGACCCGACATTTCTTATCCTGTGAGTGTTGTAAGTCAGTTTATGAATTCTCCCTGTGATAGTCATTGGGATGCAGTTGTCCGCATTATTCGATATATAAAATCGGCTCCAGGCAAAGGGTTACTCTTTGAGGATCGAGGTCATGAGCAGATCATTGGATACTCAGATGCTGATTGGGCAGGATCACCTTCTGATAGACGTTCTACGTCTGGATATTGTGTTTTAGTAGGAGGAAATTTGGTGTCCTGGAAGAGCAAGAAACAGAATGTAGTTGCTCGGTCTAGTGCAGAAGCAGAATATCGAGCAATGGCTATGGCAACATGTGAGCTAGTCTGGACCAAACAATTGCTCAAGGAGTTGAAATTTGGTGAAATCAGTCGGATGGAACTTGTGTGCGATAATCAAGCTGCCCTTCATATTGCATCAAATCCGGTGTTCCATGAGAGAACTAAACACATTGAGATTGATTGTCACTTCGTCAGAGAAAAGATACTTTCAGGAGAGATTGCTACAAAGTTTGTGAGGTCGAATGATCAACTTGCAGATATTTTCACCAAGTCTCTCACTGGTCCTCGTATTGGTTATATATGTAACAAGCTCGGTACATATGATTTGTATGCACCTGCTTGAGGGGGAGTGTTAGTTTACAGCATGTATATAGTGTAGTATTGTCCCACATTGGTAGAAGAGTAGTATGTCCTTGTATAGTATAGCTATAAATAAGGACATCTTGTATTGTATTGTTCATCTAATATCAATAACATATTTTCTCCCGTGCCTTCTCACAATTATATTAGTCGGACCTTAGGTACGGCCGAAACTAGATATCCACACTTGCTTTAATAAGCGCCTCTAGGAAACTAAAACCATAATTCCAATGTCATCCAATATGTGTTATAACAACTTATCCTCTTCGAAATATTTTGCACAAACCCGAGCTTTCGGGTCGATTGGCCAAATGAGTCGTAGAAATCAGTGGGTACGATATTGAGTATCGACCCCGAACCGCCATCAAGTCTCAAATCTTGACAAACTTTGTGGCTGACTTTACGCCGGCCCTCGTACCCGAGGTTGAAAAAGAACTACTGATAAAATCGGGTACATCTTCGAGAGTCTGGACCCTCTTTACGGACGGTGCTTCGAACGCGAAGGGGTCCGAACTAGGCATCGTACTAAAATCACCCACAGGTAATGTAGTTAGACAGTCTATCAAAACTACAAAATTGACTAACAATGAGGCAGAGTATGAGGCCATGATTGCAAGTCTCGAACTAGCTAGAAGCTTGGGAGCGGAGGTCATAGAGGCTAAGTGTGATTCCCTCCTCGTGGCAAACCAAGTTAATGGGACTTTTGAAGTCCGAGAAGACCGAATGCAGAGGTACTTGGATAAACTACAGGTGACTCTACATCGATTTAAGGAATGGACCTTGCAACATGTACCTCGAGAACAGAATAGCGAGGCCGACGCTATTGCAGACTTAGGTTCGTCGGTCGAGGACGACAAACTCAACTCGGGGACTGTCGTACAACTCATGAGATCGGCAATCGAAGAAGGTCACGCCGAGATAAACTCCACAAGTTTAACCTGGGATTGGAGAAACAAGTACATAGAGTACTTAAAGAACGGGAAGCTTCCATCGGATCCAAAGGAGTCGAGAACTCTACGCACAAAGGCAGCACGAATCACTTTGTCCGAAGACGGAACGCTGTTTAGAAGGACGTTCGATGGACCGTTGGCAATATGTTTGGGACCGGGAGATACCGACTACATCCTACGAGAAGTTCACAAGGGCACTTGTGGAAATCATTCCGTTGCCGAATCGCTGGTCCACAAAGTAATCAGAGCAGGGTACTATTGGACCGATATGGGGAAGGATGCAAGGGAGTTCGTTCGAAAATGCGACAAATGCCAAAGGCATGCGCCCATGATTCATCAACCCGGGGAACTACTCCACTCGATCCTGTCCCCATGGCCCTTCATGAAATGGGGAATGGACATCGTTGGCCCTCTCACGCCGGCCCCAGGTAAAGTTCAATTTATTTTGTTTATGACTGATTATTTCTCTAAATGGGTTGAAGCACAGGCTTTTGAGAAAGTCAGAGAAAAGGAAGTCATAGACTTCATTTGGGACCACATCATATGTCGATTCGGGATGCCCTCCGAGATTGTATGTGATAATGGAAAACAATTCATCGGCAGCAAAGTAACTAAATTTCTCGAGGATCACAAGATCAAAGGAATCCTATCAACACCTTATCATCCCAGCGAGAACGGACAAGCCGAATCGACCAACCAAACCATCATCCAAAATCTTAAGAAGAGATTGACCGACGCCAAAGGAAAATGGAGAGAAATACTACCCGAGGTTCTATGGGCATACCGCATAACATCGAAATCCAGTGCCGGAGCAACACCGTTCTCGTTAGTTTATAGCGTCGAAGCTCTGATCCCGGTCGAGGTCAGAGAACCTAGCATCAGGTTTCGATATGCAACAGATGAGTCGAATAACAAGACCATGAATACGAGCCTAGAATTGTTGGATGAAAAACGCGAAGCCGCTCTCGTCCGATTGGCCGCCCAAAAACAGCAGATCGAAAGGTACTACAATCGAAGAGCCAATCTTCGACATTTTAACATCGGGGACTTGGTGCTAAGAAAAGTCACCCTCAACATCCGAAATCTGAATGAAGGGAAGCTGGGTCCGAACTGGGAAGGACCGTACCAGGTTCTCGAAATCATCGGAAAAGGATTCTACAAGCTCGGCGCGATAAATGGCGAACAACTACCGAGCAATTGGAACGTATCGCACCTAAAACAATACTATTGCTAAGGTACGGCTCTTTCCGTTTTTATATATATTTTAAACTAACCCTTGCACGTGTTCGACCAGAAACAGAGATGGATTCTTCGACACGAAGCCTTTAGGTCTGAAAGCACGCATTGCACTCTTTTTCCCTTAGACCGGTTTTGTCCCAGATGGGTTTTCCGGTGAGGTTTTTAATGAGGCAACCATGGATCGTGCTAACTTAGAACAATTCAACAGTATCCGAGGTTTCTTTACAATCAACCTCGAACACTGGGGGGCATTACCCTCGAATATCAACTTTGATGCGAGGAAGTTACTTCATGGTAGCAGGGTCTCGATAGGAAAAAATTTGTAAGGGCCAAACGGTCAAACAAACCGTGCCCGCGTAGTTTGCTCGAGCCCTGGCACAGAACATGTACGCATGTATAATCATTTATAAAGAGAAGTATTTTTCTTTACAATTCCATACTCTCGATCTATTATGTAAACAGGCTTAAGGGCCGACCATAACCAGAGTTCGGATAATTACCGCCACGCTCGGGACTGTAGTCCGAATAATAAACGAGATCGAATTATTAAAATTCCGAGATCATAAGACCTTTTAGGCAACCCTCAATTTTTATAGGCCACGGCCAACCCACTCGGGGACTGACTCTTCGGGCAAGCTCGAAGTAAAACGGGAAAATAAGCCCAAGGGGCAAATCCCGAACTAAAGAGGCTACGGCCGAATAAACACGGGTCGGAGACGTCCGAATTCTGTAACAAAACAGGCCTTCGAATTCTTTCATAAACCGGTTAAAAAGGCTACCCCGGCAAAATCATAAAAGACTTCGGTAATATCAAGCCTCGAAAACTCTAATGAGTACAAAATTATTTGAACTCCTGAAAGATTCCTTAATTCAAGCTAAGGCATTACGAGTTTTTTGCAAATACAAATGATAAAATACTTTTTTAAGCCGAAAAGGGGAGAAAGCCATAAACAACCTTTCTTACAAAAGCCTAAGGGCTACATTACTTCGAGTTCGAGCAAGCACTCACTCGATCGAAAAACCTAAGGGCTATACTAATTCGGTTCCAATCAAATTGTCTAAACCTCGGACACAATTTTATGCTAAGGCATTTTCGACCTTCGCAAAATACAGAAAAGCAAAGGGAAAACACAAGAATCAAAAAGGCAAGAAAAGCCTTATATATATATTCAAAAGTTTTTTACAAAAGGCCAAATCGGACCCAGAAAAGATACAAAAGAAAAACAATAAACCTAATATCCTAAGTGGCTTGGTCTTCATCGGAGGCTGCGTCCTCAGGATTTTCTCCGTCCTTAGATTCGCTCGAGCTCTCGGAGTCTTCCTCAGGGAAGGCCAGCCTTCGGGCTCTGGTTTCCTCCGCCTTGGCATTTTCAATTTCGGACGCAACATCGAAGCCCTGAGCGTTGACCTCCTCGAGAGCTTCCCTCCGAGCCTGCCATTTAGCACTCTTGGCCTTGGCCTGGTTGACCTCAACATCGATCCTGAACTGGGCCACTTTAGCATCAGCTCTTTTATTAGCCTCGCCCACCTCGGATCTGGCCACTTCGAGTTCATCGGCCAAGCCTGCCTTATCAGAAGTGGCCAAATCCAATCGATGCTGAAGCTCATTAATCTTCTCGATCTGCACCGAGGCATTTTCTTCTGCAGCCCGAAGCTGGGTCTCAGCCAACTCCAATTGCGCTTGGACGGCCTCCTTTTTCAAGGCAAGGACGTCCATATTCTCTTTGAATTTTTCTGCCTCGGACAGTAGCTCATCTACCTGCGAATTGAGCCGTCCAATCTGTTCGAGCCTCTGTCGAACCTACAGAATCGGATCGTTAGTGGTTATCTCCCATTCATCTTCACTATCGTGAAGAATTCGGAATACCTTCTCAGCCATTCATCACAGTTTGATCCTCTTCGGTCACCAAGGACCGAAGGTAACTAGCAATCCCCACAGAGGGAGAGAAAATTCAGGCATCCTCCGGGACGGAGAGCAATATCCTCCGCTTACGATCGGGATTAACACTCGGGGCCGGGAATCGATCCACTAGTTTTGGAACCGATGAAGACCCGGTAGAGCCCGACCATAATGCTTTCTTCGGTACCGGTAATCCATCGAACCCGATAATCTCCTCCGAGGCAGCTGACTCGAGCCCATCTAGAAAGCCGTGGATATCAGTCGACTCCTGAATACCCTCGTAAGATCGACCTTCCAACATGTTGGCCTCACGGATCATAGCATCCGAAATCTGAGGGGATCCGCTAATGTCAATTACCTCGAGCTCGTCCCTGGAGATATCTTCTGCTACCCGAGAAGCCTTGCCCTCGTTCTCCCCTTCAACCATCTCAGCTCGAGACGGGATAGTCTCGGCTTTTCTTTTTTCAGGAATTATGGTCAGGGTTCCCTTATCTACCTCTGACGATTCGGAGGATTGTTGTATCACAACATTAGCCCGTACACAGGCTAATTCCTCTTCTCCTTCTTCGGGCTCATCCCTTAATCGGCGGATCGAGTCCGAAGGCATGATACCGGAGCCCCCCTTGGGCTTGCGAGATTTCTTCGCCGGTTTTTTCTTTTCCGAGACCGGGGAACTCGGTGCATCTTTTCTCTTCTTCTCTTTAACCTGCTTCAGGGCAGGGACCTCTTCATCACCAGATGGGGGCCTCGTGGCAACATCCTTCCCAAATCCTACAAAGGGAAAAAGGTAAGCAAGTGAAGAAGAACAAATGACAAACAAACTAAGAAAGAGACTTGCCATGACTGCAGGCCTCCCATCGACCCTTTGATAGTTCCACCCAAGCGTGCTCGGAGTACGGTCTCTGCAGCACCAGACCTTCAACCCATTGTTTAAGACCCGGAATCGGTTCCGGCATCCGAGCCACAGCTGTAACAAGAAAGAAAAAGTGGATCAAGAAAATGAAAGGCAGTCACAAATTAAAACGCTCGAAGGGAAATAAGTACTCACGGTTCATATTCCATTTCTCAGGAAACGGCATGTCATCGGCAGGGATCAGGTCCGAGGTTTAGACTCGAACAAATTGGCCCATCCAACCTCGATCACGAGTTTCGTCTATACTCGAGAACGGTGCTTTAGTGGCTCGGCGAGCAAGCTTGATTAACCCTCCTCGATAGAGTCGGGGACTATAAAGGCGCATAAGGTGATCGAGGGTGAAAAGACACCCTCGATTTTGCTTGAGAATAATCGAAGAACAATCACTATTCTCCAAAAAGAAGGGTGGATTTGGCTAAGGGTCACGTCGTATCTCTTGTAAAAGGAGACGATGACAGGGTCTAATGAACCCAACGTGAAAGGATAAGTATAAACACTTAAGAACCCTTCCACATGGGTAGTAATTGATTCTTCAGGCGATGGGACTACCACGTGCTTGTCACCCCAGTTGCATTCATGTTTTACTTTGTCGAGAATTTTCTTGGTGATTGAACACTGGTAACTCGAGATCGGCTCACACCGGCCCAGTACCGAAGAAGGTTTTTCAACCTTAAAATCGATGACAATTGAGCACCCTATCGCAACGAATTCCTCATGGTGAGGCTCCGCCGCATCCTCGCCGCCGGCGAGTCGTGATGAAGAAGCGGCCTCTTTTTGCGGCACCGTTTTGGAGGTTTTCGCCATTGATAAACAAGGGGAACGAGAATTAGGGTTGCATGCGATGTAAAATGTATGAAGCAAAGGGATTTTTTGAAGAAGATGCAAGAGTAGGGAAAAACCTTTTGAGTGAAAAGTTTGGATGAAGATGAAACTGTGAATATTTATAGCCTGGTGATGACGGTTCAGAACCGATAGTGGCCGACCAACGACTGACAGGGTAACTGGACCGACGGGACGTTTGTTACATACGTCATAATCGGGCTCGTCGCTGACATCATCATCCACTATGTCGGAGTCCGGAAATTCATATCGCTTCTCATCATCCTCTTTCCGAGAAACGAGGGGACTATCTGTATACGGTCAAAACCGAGTTTTGCCCTTCGTATGATTAATCGAGATTGGAACATGATGGTCCAAGATTCATCATTGTAATATCGAGCCATGGTGCGAAGTATATGTTGTCGAGCTCGAGACCGATCAAGATCGAGGTCGGCCAAGATCGAGCTCGAAGACCCAGAGACCGATCAAGATCGAGATCGGCCAAAATCGAGATCGGCCAGGATCAAGATCGAGCCAAGAAACAAAAAAGTCATTATAGCCGCAATTAGGGGGAGAATCTCGGCGGAAATCACGACACGTATCAAGAAGAGGCTGATTAATTAGCCTATCATGAGAGTCCTTACTGTATTTAGAATTGTATCAAGAGTAGGACTCTCCTACTGTATAAAGGGGGATAGATCATTTGTAAAGGGGGATTCACGCAATAAAAAGCAATATACTATTCTTTTCTTTAGGTTCTCAATACTCTGTTACTCTGCTTATATTTCATTTGCTATTTAACTTAGCTCGAGGGTCAAAGGTGCACATCTCATTTGGTTTGCTTTTATTTTTCTTTACAGTCAATTTCAATATCAATTAGGATATTTTCTCAGTTTATGTCAAGTAAAATCACGTGTCCTTAAACCACGTATAAATTCAATTGTTATCCGTTTTTAGGGTAAACACATATTATTTGAATAATCAAAGAAATTGACTTGCAATTCCAGAATACGTCTTACTGATACGTTACAAATGGAGGCTACTATGTTCAGTTTCAGCACCACATGCTTAAATTTGATGACTCAGATTACAAAGTGGACTCAATTAGTAAACACTCACGGAAGTATTGCTGAACGTATTGAGTAGTTCTCGGGATGGTGCTCCCCTTTTAAAAGTGGCTCTCGCACGTTGTTAATCTCACCCTATACCAATTCACAATCAGAAAAATTGCACAGCACTTTCCCCAAACAATGAATAAAAACATCTACTAGCAAAATATACAAGAATAAACGACCTTGTCAATGAATGAGACAATCGGCTGCTCCGGATCGCTGGCTGTCGCCATTCGAGAAGGCCAATTTGAAGATTTAAGCTTACAGTTTAGAGTATGTCAAGCTAACTGTATTTACTCTTTTTTCTTATTTAGTGGTTTATATTCTGGGAAGGTTAGGTGAAGAATTGAGAATGATTAGGAAAGAAAATACAAATATAGAAATTAGAAAGCAGTAGAAGGCAGATGACTAATTTCAAAGGAGCGGCCAATATGAGAGCATCGTTGCTATTCAACTTAGCAGAAAATTGAATTTGTTAGATGGAACATGGTGGACTTCTCTCTGAAAAACAAAAACAAATAAGAAAACGCCCAAGGATAATTAATAGAATAAACGGAAAAAGTCCAAATACCCCGGAACTATATGATAAGTGTACAAACAGTAAAAATGGCGTGTGGTAGCCTATCCACCGATTCTAACTTTGAGCAAAAATAGTCACTACTCTATTAAAATTAATATGAAAAGATATTTTTATCCTTTCTTCTATTTCTTTTATTCTCAAACCCTTCCTTTATACGCTTCTCTCATTTAAGTTTAGAGCCAAAATTTTATAGCCAAAATTTCGCTCCCTCAATATCGTTCCTGCATGCAACTCTCTTCTCTCGATTGAAATTCAGAGCCAAAATTTCACTCCCTCAATATCGTTTCTGCCCAGCCCACAATAATTTTCTGCGTATACTTTGTCCAACTTAATCTCTTCTCCTTTGTCATCTTCTCTGCAGCGAACCAGCGTACTGGTATATTTTCGATTTTACTTTTATGCATTTTTCTTTTTGTATATCTCTAATCGTGATCAATGCTGTATTTGTCATCAAGTATGTGTGAAATGTCCAAAATAATGATTATAACTTGATTCGCCGAGGAATAAGGTGCAGATTTTTGTGAGAAAATTATTGAGAACTTTTTGGTATTGAAATGTGTTTGTGGTTCAATCAATATATTGATTATGTAAAGACATTTCAGAAAAATAGTCCTAAGAATTTGTAAGCTAACTGTGTTTAGGAATTTTAGTTATTTTTATGATTCCAACAGCTCTGTATGGTGATTTTGGACTTAGGAGCGTGTTCGGAATTTTATTTGGAAGTTCGTAATGAAATTAGGCTTGAAATGGCTAAAATAGGCATTTAAAGTTTAGAAGTTTGACCGGGGAGTTGACTTTTTGATATCGGGGTCGGAATCAATTTCTGAAAATTTTTATAGCTCCGTTATGTCATTTATGACTTGCGTACAAAATTTGAGGTCAATCGGACTTGATTTGATAGGTTCCGGTATTGTTTGTAGAAATTGAATGTTTCAAAGTTCATTAGGCTTGAATCTATGTGTGATTCGTGTTTTTAGTGTTGTGCTTCTATTAAAAATACATCTAATTAGGTCCTGGATTTTAGTTTTTTAGTTTAAATATTAAGGACATTTCAGAAAAATAGTCCTACGAATTTGTAAGCTAATTTTAGTTAATTGTGCTTCTATTAAAGATGCATCTAATTAGGTCCTGAATTTTAGTTTTTTAGTTTAAATATTAAGGACATTTTAGAAAAATAGTCCTAAGAATTTGTAAGCGAATTTTAGTTAATTGTGCTTCTATTAAAGATGCATCTAATTAGGTCCTGGATTTTAGTTTTTTAGTTTAAATATTAAGGACATTTCAGAAAAATAGTCCTAAGAATTTATAAGCTAAGTTTAGTTAATTGTGCTTCTATTAAAGATGCATCTAATTAGGTCCTGGGTTTTAGTTTTTTAGTTTAAATATTAAGGACATTTTAGAAAAATAGTCCTAAGAATTTGTAAGCTAATTTTAGTTAATTGTTCTTCTATTAAAGATGCATCTAATTAGGTCCTGGATTTTAGTTTTTTAGTTTGAATATTAAGGACATTTCAGAAAAATAGTCCTAAGAATTTGTAAGCTAATTTTAGTTTATTGTTCTTCTATTAAAGATGCATCTACTTAGGTCCTGGATTTTAGTTTTGTAGTTTAATTATTAAGGACATTTCAGAAAAATAGTCCTAAGAATTTGTAAGCTAATTTTAGTTTACTGTTCTTCTATTAAAGATGCATCTACTTAGGTCCTGGATTTTAGTTTTGCAGTTTAAATATTAAGGACATTTCAGAAAAATAGTCCTAATGTTTACGTTCTATTTCCTTCTTTGTAGTGTGCTAATGGAAGGAGATCGTGTTTTCGAGCTTGATGATTGGCGTAATTCGATGAGCTATTGGAAAGGAGATTTTCAGTATAAGGAAACAATAAAAAGTTTCTTGTCGAACACGCAATGGAAGAAGTTGAGGGATGGTGTTTTCGGAAACTTTTTTCGATTACAAGGTGTGAAGTTCTGTGGTAGACTTATTCATTGTGTGTTGCTTTCAGAAATTATAAGCAATGACTCGCATTCAATGACATTCAAGGTTTGTGATCATGAAGTGAAGTTTACACGTGAAGCGTTCCAGATAATTACTGGGTTGAAATGTTCTTCTTCAGTGGACTTCAAAGTTTTACGTGAAAGAGAGAATAGGCTTTCGAAAGTCTACTTCCCTGGAAAGGATAGAATCGAGTTAGGCAATTTGTGGTATTTTATTACTAGTCACCCATATGGTACAACTGCATCATTTGTAGGCAGCCATGACGATGCGGTGAAGTTGGCAATAATTTATTTTGTTGAATCTGTGTTGATGGGGAAGCGCAAGAATCAGAATGCGTCTGAACGGGTAATGAAAATCGTAGATGACGATGAACTCTGCTCTTCTTTCAATTGGGGCTCTCTTTATTATGAAAAGTTACTAAAATCATTGAAGAGCTGCTTGAAGCCCAAACAAAATACTTCAGACAATGAGAATGAGAAAGAGAAAGATAAAGAGAAGGACAGCTATACTATACTTGGCTTCCTTTTCGCCTTCTGTGTTTGGATTATGGAAGTATTCCCAATTTTTCAGGAAAAATAATTTGTGAACTTCAGAGAATGTGGGTTCCCCCGGATGCTATGTTATTCAGATATGAAATTTCCACATTATGACACCCTATGTAAAAAGTACTTCCATAATGAAAAAGTAAGTTAACAAGATTACTAGCTATTTTTTTATTTATGTGTTTTAGTTCTGAATACTTACGTTTTTTTTTTCTTATATAATAGTTGTATCAGTTTCTCGAGATGGTACCATTTCTTTCTTCTGAAGTAGATGCGGAGCCCACTAGTGTGCATGTGCCATTGTCTCAAGATCAAAGTTCAATGCCTTCAACACAATTTGATGAAGTCTTGCTTAAGGAAATTGTTAACGTAGGTTTTCTGTCTTTGAATACCATTAGTTTTTTATTTACTTATTTTTGCTTAAGAGACTTTTTTGTGTTTATGGTTTTTAATTCAGATATTATCGGAGAAGTTCAAAAAGGATATGGAGGTAGAATGTACTATAATACATCAAAAATAGCTTTATCAGAAAAAAGAATTCAAAATGACATCAAGGTAATATCCTTAATTTCTGTGCTTGTAACTCTAAGTTAAGGACACCATGTCCTTAATTTTTGAGCTTGTGACTCTCAGTTTAGGACTTCCTATTCTTAACTTTTGAACTTGTAACTCTAAGTTCAGGACTACATGTCCTTAACTTTTTAACTTGTAACTCTAAGTTCAGGACTACATGTCCTTATTTTTTGAACTTGGAACTCTAAGTTAAGGACTACATGTCCTTAATTTCTGTGCTTGTAACTCTAAGTTACGGACCAAGTGTCCTTAATTTGTGAGCTTGTAACTTGAAGTTTAAGACTACCTGTCCTTAACTTTTTAACTTGTAACTCTAAGTTCACGACTACATGTCCTTAACTTTTTAACTTGTAACTCTAAGTTCAGGACTACATGTCCTTAATTTCTGTGCTTGTAACTCTAAGTTAAGGACCAAGTGTCCTTAATTTGTGATCTTGTAACTTGAACTTTAGGACTACCTGTCCTTAACTTCTTAACTTGTAACTCTAAGTTCAGGACTACATGTCCTTAACTTTTTAGCCTGTAACTTTAAGTTCAGGACTACCTGTCCTTAACTTTTTAACTTGTAACTCTAAGTTCAGGACTATATGTCCTTAACTTAATAACTTGTAACCCTAAATTCATGACTACATGTCCTTATTTTTTTAACTTGAAACTCTAAGTTCATGACTACCTGTCCTTAATTTCTGTGTTTGTAACTTGAAGTTTAGGACTATTTATCCTTAACTTTTTAACTTGTAACTATAAGTTCAGGACTACATGTCCTTAATTTTTGTGCTTGTAACTCTAAGTTAAGGACCAAGTGACCTTAATTTGTGAGCTTGTAACTTGAAGTTTAGGACTACCTGTCCTTAACTTTTTAACTTGTAACTCTAAGTTCAGGACTGCATGTCCTTAACTTTTTAACTTGTAGCTCTAAGTTCAGAACTACATGTCCTTAACTTTTTAACTTATAGCTCTAAGTTAAGAACTACATGTCCTTAACTTTTTAACTTGTAACTCTAAGTTCAGAACTACCTGTCCTTAACTTTTTAACTTGTAACTCTAAGTTCAGGACTACATGTCCTTAACTTTATAACTTGTAACTCTAAGTTCAGGACTACATGTCCTTATTTTTTTTAAGTTGGAACTCTAAGTTCAGGACTACCTGTCCTTAATTTCTGTGCTTGTAACTTGAAGTTTAGGACTATTTGTCCTTAACTTTTTAACTTGAAACTCTAAGTTCAGGACTACATGTCCTTATTTTTTGAACTTGGAACTCTAAGTTCAGGACTAACTGTCCTTAATTTCTGTACTTGTAACTCTAAGTTAAAGACTAAGTGTCCTTAATTTGTGAGCTTGTAACTTGAAGTTTAGGACTACCTGTCCTTAACTTTTTAACTAGCAACTCTAAGTTCAGGATTACATGTCTTTAATTTTTGTTCTTGTAACTCTAAGTTAAGGAACACTTGTCCTTAATTTGTGAGCTTGTACCTCTATATTAAGGACCAATGTTCGTAACTTATAAGCAGCTAACATTCTGATTCTTATTTTAAATACTATCTCACAGGCTTTAAAGAAAAACCTAGGATCAAAGATTGATACTTTATTGAAGCTTCTTGGCAAACCTCATGAAAGGACCATAGAGAGAGAACCTAGTGTTCCAATTAGCAAAGATGCAATTGATGATCAATGTGATGATATATATGTGCATGTAGAAGATCATCATGAAAGCGATTATAGAGATGCGCATCTAGAAGATGAAGCTGATATTGGCATCGAAATTGGGAAATGTTAGATATAGTTTTAGAATTTGTTATCATTGAAATTTATATTCAATAGCATAATACATATAAACTTTTTTGTGATTATAAATGTGTGTAGAATCTTTTGGTAGAGTACAATTTCAAGATGGAATGGAATGTCAAGACCAGGAAAATCCAAAAGAGACAAGTATAACAGACATAATTTGTAAATCTGGAGTGCAATCTCAGGATTTAGAAAATCCATTGGGAACAAGTATAAGTGAGATTGTATGCAAATGTGTTGAAAAAATATATGATCTATCTACACCTCTCTCACTTAAAGAGAAATTTAGAAATCAAAATGATGCCAATCAAGGTTAGATGGAATTTTCATGACATGTTGAATGTTAGTTTTAGTAAACTATTAGTAACAAGTATTAATTGTAAATGTTACAGAATCTTTTGAAACTGCATGGAAAGAAGATGGAGTGGACTATCAAGATGATGAAATTTTAAAAGAGAGAAGTGGAGGACAATCTCAAGACATAGAAAATACCCAAGGAACAAGCATAAGTGAGATTGTTTGCAAATGTATAGAAGGAACGTATGATATCTCTACACCTCTCTCTCTTACAGACAATATTGGAAGCCAAAAAAATTCTAGTCAAGATAATGATTTAACTGGCATGATCTTGACAGTTGCAAAAAGTTAGACGGAGTTTTTTTTCATCTTATACATGTTTATTTTAATCAAAGATTAGTAACAAGTACCAATTGTGTTAGCTCCTGTAAATATTTTGCAGAATCTTATGAACTTGCAATCGAAGAACATGGAGAAAAATTGCAAGATAAAGAAAATGCAAGCAATATGTCAGCACTATTGTCTGTTAAAGAAATACAAAAAGGCAGCGTGGCCAACACAAGTATTGATTGTGTCCTTAATATTGTATTCATAATTCAAATTGTCAGGACATTTCAAAAATTATGTCCTTAGTTTTTGTATTTTTATTTGATAATTCATAGAATTGACGACTTGCAGCAAACTAATGTATATGTAGTGTTGCTTGTAGAGCAAAACAAAAATGAAGCCGTTAACCAATATACTAGGAAAAGGAAGAGAGATAGTATTTGTTTTGATGGTCCATCATTTGCTATTCTTACTCCTACTCCTCCGCTACACAAATGAGCATTGATGAGGGTTTGTCTATGGAGGTTGAAGGAAATGTTGAAGAAGAGCTTGGTCGAGGGAAAAGGAATAATAAGCTTAGTTGGCAATTGAAATCTCCTTTTGAACAGAAAAGAAAAAGAAGAACATCGATGGCGCACAATGAAAATACTCCTAAGTATACACGCTGGATAAAATCAAAATATACTCGTACATGTATTTTTCATTATGCCAAAGATGATGAAAACTTATTGAAGAAATTCGTTGGGTGGTTGGGCAAGGAGAAATGGAAAGGTCGCAAAAAAGTGTAAGTCCCTAAATGTATTCATTATTTCTTAATTGCTTACATTTGTGTCTTGAACTTGTAATTTTAAATTCAGGACTAAGTGTATTGAGCTTCCAACTCTAACTTCATGACTAAATGTTCTAAATTTTTGAGCTTGTAACTCTAAGTTAAGGATTAAGTGTCCTTAACTTTTGAGATTGTAAGTCTAATTTCAGGCTAAGTGTCCTTAACTTTTTAACTTGTAACTGTAAGTTAAGGACTACCTGTCCTTAATTTTTGAATTTGCAACTCTAACTTCAGGACCAAGTGTCCTTAATTTTTGAACTTTCACTATAAGTTCAAGACCAATTGTCCTTAACTTATGAGATTGTCACTCTAAGTTCAGGACTTTAATTTATGAGCTTGTAAGTCTAAGTTCAGGACCAAGTGTCCTTAACTTTTGAACTTGTAACTGTAAGTTAAGGACTACCTATCCTTAATTTTTAAATTTGCAACTCTAACTTCAGGACCAAGTGTCCTTAATTTTTGAACTTCCACTCTAAGTTCAGGACCAATTGTCCTTAACTTATGAGCTTGTTACTCTAAGATCATGACTAATTATCCTTTAATTTATGAGCTAGTAAGTCTAAGTTCAGGACCAAGTGTCCTTAACTTTTGAACTTGTAACTATAAGTTAAGGACTACATGTCCTTAATTTTTGAATTTGTAACTCTAACTTCAGGACCAAGTGTCCTTAATTTTTGAACTTCCACTCTAAGTTCAGGAACAATTGTCCTTATCTTATGAGCTTGTTACTCTAAGTTCATGACTAGTTATCCTTTAATTTATGAGCTAGTAAGTCTAAGTTCAGGACCAAGTATCCTTAATTTTTAAACTTGTAACTGTAAGTTAAGGACTACATGTCCTTAATTTTTGAATTTGCAACTCTAACTTCATGACCAAGTGTCCTTAATTTTTGAACTTCCACTCTAAGTTCAGGACTAATTGTCCTTAACTTATGCGCTTGTCACTCTAAGTTCATGACTAATTGTCCTTTAATTTATGAGCTAGTAAGTCTAAGTTCAGGACCAAGTGTCCTTAACTTTTGAACTTGTAACTGTAAGTTAAGGACATCCTGTCCTTAAATTTTAAATTTGCAACTCTAACTTCATGACCAAGTGTCCTAAACTTATGACCTTATTACTGTAAGTTCAGGACCAAGTGTCCTTAATTAGGAATTGAGGCCTAACTTATAAACTTTCTAACTTTGATATTTTCAAAATTTTCAGGGGACAAACTGATATATATGTTGAGGATAATGGTGTGAGAAAGAATCCATATAAATTGTACCATAAAAAAATCACTAGAAAAATATTCTTCCTTGAGCTTGCAGATAGTAGATTTGTACTTAATGATAAGGTTTGATAATTCACAAGACATTTGTTTTCTTTCTTCTTAATTTATTATTTTTTAATTATTTATGACTGATGGATTTTTTTTTATTTTTTTGCCTTTTTATGAAGCATATTGACATTGCCCTGTATTATTTGAGAAAGAAGGATTGCTACCACTCTTGCGCCCATCCTTTTTGTTGCACAACTACAGATATACTTTTTGATAACTATATGCTAACTGTGTATAAGGATTTCAATGAAGATGCTTCAGATTTATTTTGGTGTGATGATAATCAGTTGGTTCTCACATCATATGTGTGGGGTGACGATCGTAGATGTGGAATTGCTTGGACAGGGGTTGAAAAAATCTTTTTTCCATGTCGGCTTCCTTCAGAAGATAATGATGTTGTGACACATTTTCTTTTGGGGGTATTGGACTTGAATGAGAGAAAGATTGATGTGTACGATTCTATATATAGTGAGCCATATGAGCAAGGAATGAAACACATTGAAATGTATGCACGCATGATCCCCCACTTGCTAAAGTTCTCAAAGTTTAAGAAAAATCACAAGTCTTTTGGAAATGCATTCTACAAATTTGATATTCAGTGGCAAAGATCACCACACCAAACTGGATCGTACGTGCTGTCATTTGCTATATAATTTATATGTACTTTAGATTTATTTTATTAAAGATATTATTTAATTGACTCCATGTTTTTCTTAGGACTGATTGTGGTACATTCCTAATCAAGTATGTGGAGTTGCTGATGATGGGAAAGGATGTGGAGAAATTCCAACCTGAGGACATATCAAACTTCAGAAAAGAACTTGTAACAAATCTTTGGGTACATGGAGAGTGGAAAAGAAATTCTGGTTATGATACACCACCAGAAAATATCGGCGACGACTATGATAGTGAAAATAAAACTTTCTGCCCAAAGGAGCTGTAGTGTAGTTGTAAAGAAAGTCAGCTGTAGTGAAATTAGTATAAAATTATTGTAAAGAATCCATATGAATTCTGAAATATCCTGTAAATTATCACAAGGCACTTTATTTTGTTTGCATAGCATAATTTTTTGGTCACAGCTATGCTAAATTACAATTTCAGCAGTAATATGAAGGCATCGTGTTATTAATTTCTTTCTTTCTATTAACTATTGATTTGTCCATTTTTTCACAGTTTTAAAGGGCCAATCTTTGATTAAATTGTCTTGAAGTTTTTAGAAATTCAAAGCAACACACATTGATTGTTGTAGAACTTCAGAATCTGTTAACTACATCCTTATTTGTTAAAGGATAAAAATAATATTCAAGACATTTTTTTAAATGTGCTAAACTTCTAGAATATAGACAATAAACTGAGATTTTCAGAAGTTAAGGACATTTTAGAAATTTATGTCCTATATATTAGATTCATACTTCAAATGTTCAGGACGTTTCAAAAAATTATGTCCCGAAGTCTACTTGTACCAATCTCATTTTAAAAATAAGATGTAGCAAGCTATGTTTAGCAAGCTGCAGATGTCAATTTTATAACTAGTGATTTGTCCATTTTAAATTGCCAGTTTTTTATTAAATTTGTAGAGATATAGCAAAAGATACATTGATTGTTGTAGAACTTCAGGACATTATGTTCATAAATGTCCTGATTTGTTGAAGGATGAAAATAATATTCAGGACATATTTTTCTAAAATGTCCTGAACTTTTGGAAATCTAGATAATAATCTGAGATTTTCAGAAGTTAAGGACATTTTAGAAATTTATGTCCTTAATATTATATTCATACTTGAAATTTTCAGGACTTGTAAAAGATTATGTCCTTAAGTTTTACTTGTACCAATCTCATTTTAAAAATAAAGATTTAGCAAGTTGCAGGCGTCAAATTATATAAAGAAAAGGACTTTCTTGTTTACTTACGGCAAGAATAAAATCCCATAAATAATAATTGGTGCGACAAAGGTAAATTGAACTCCCAGAAAAAGAAAAAGAAACAAAGAGCAAGTAAGTGCAAAGAAACTTTAAAAATTCAGGACATCTTTTATATAACCATCTGCTAATGTTTACTTGCTCAAATAAAAACAATCTAAATGAATTCAATTTATAGCAAAAACTTAAAAGAGTAGATAAACATAAGTGGATATATCTATTATTCTCTATGCTTCGTTGAAAATGGATGGACTACCGGAGAATATATACAGGATGTTCTATTATGACCAATTCTGTTGCAACGACCACATTTGAATGTTATTTTTTATGATTCGGTAGCTGGAATATGCCTTTTCTTCTGCCTTCTACCTGGCGGGACTTTGAAATCTGGAGGTTTAATAATTTGTGACTTAACACTCTCTGGTACAACCCAAGAATCCGTATGTCCTATAGGATGTATTTGTCTTTCATATGTTTTCAGCCAAGATTCCTTTAAGTACCAGTCCGAGCAGAAATTGGACTTCTTGATGTTTCTCTTCTCGATAGCTGCAATTGCATGTATACATGGTAATTCATCAAATTGAAACTGAAAACAATCACATGTTCTTTTGTTTAAGTCCACCAAGAAAGTAATTCCTTCTTCCTCAACTCTAGAATGCCATGAATCAACAGGGAAGACCTTCAAAGTTGAAAAACTATAAGTTAGTACATTATGTTAAATTATCATTAAAATAATAAGCTAAAGTAAGAACATAATACTTACATTTAAAGTAAAAGCTAAATCTATCTTTTTCTTCAATTCCTCTTCTACCCAACAAGAAACGTCATAAAAAGTTCCTTCTGCTTCATTTCTTCTTTCATAAAACCAACGTTGTAGCTTCACTTGGATGAAATCCATCATTCTTAATATAGGCAACTCCCTTGCTTCTAATAGCACAAAATTAATTTACTCAACTATGTTTGTTGTGAGCATATCATATCTTCGTCGTGGACTACAAGAACGTGCCCACCTTTCCGGTGGTTCTTCCATCAAGTAGTCAAAAGTCTTTTTATCAACTTTTGCTATATCTGACATGTATAGATCAAATTCTTTACGCCTGTATACTCTTGCAGCACTTTGGAAAAATTTTATGACCTCACTTTTCACTTTCCTTTGCTTTAGGTTCTGCTCCAAATGATAGATACAAATCCCATGGTGGCTTTCAGGATATACCTTTGCAATGCCATGTGCAATAGATTGATGCATCTCCGATAAAAAAATTAAATTGTCATGGCTCCCAATTGCATTGCGAAGCCCACTAAAGTACCACTCATAGGAATTGTTATTTTCAGATTCTGCAATTACAAAGGCTAGTGGGAATATTTGGTTATTTGCATCCTTTGAAACTGAAATCATTAAACACCACGATATTTTAACTTCAAAAAAGTTGCATCAACAGCAATCACTGGTCTACAATGATTCCAACCAACTATTGATGATCCATATGCATAAAACATATAAAGAAACCTGAAAATACAGTTTAACAGATGGTTAAAAATACAGGACACCAAATCCTTAATATTTACACTGCACACATCAAAGTTAAGGACATCTTGTCCTTAATATTTTCACTGCACATATCAAAGTTAAGGACACAATGTCCCTAACATTTTCAGTGCACACATCAAAGTTAAGGAGAACTTGTCCTTAACTTTTAGAATGCACACATCATAGTTAAGGATACCATGTCCTTAACTTTTACAATGCACACATCAAAGTTAAGGACACCATGTCCTTAACATTTTTACTGCACACGTCAAAGTTAAGGACACCATGTCCTTAACATTTTCACTGCACACATCAAAGTTAAGGATACCACATCCTTAACATTTTTACTGCACACATCAAAGTTAAGGACACCATCTCGTTAACTTTTTCGATGCACACATCAAAGTTACCTTAAGTTTTTCACTACATACATTCAAGTTAAGGACACCATATCCTTAACATTTTTACTGCACACATCAAAGTTAAGGACACCATGTCCTTAACATTTTCACTGCACGCATCAAAGTTAAGGACACCATGTCCTTAACTTTTATAATGCACACATCAAAGTTAAGGACACCATGTCCTTAACTTTTTCACTGCACACATCCAAGTTAAGGACACCATGTCCTTAACATTTTCACTACACACATCAAAGTTAAGGACACCATGTCCTTAACTTTTTCATTGCACACATACAAGTTAAGGACACCATGTCCTTAGCTTTTTCACTACACACATCAAAGTAAGGACATCATGTCCTTAACATTTTTATTGCACACATCCAAGTTAAGGACACTATATCCTAAAGTTTATAAAACAGACTAATAAACTCTTTTTGATTGTTTACCTGTTGTTGTCGTCTATCTGTATGTTACTGTATGTTCCCGGATTTTTACTTTTCATCATATACAAGTATGAAGACAATAATTCATAATTCTCTTCAGGAGTTCCTCTTATTAAAGCTGAAGTACGTTGAATAGCACGCCACGCCTTGTGATAACCAATGTCTAGTCCATGCAATTTTTGCATTTCTGCCATGACAAAGGCTGGTGTAACTTCAAACCTTGGGTCTCGAAGATTGTCGATAATGTAACCACTAATCAACTTTGAAGTTGCATGCCTTTGATCAGCTTTCATAGTGTTAACTGAGCAGTCATGATTTTTCTCAATCTTTACTATCTTGAATAGTGTTGAATCTTTAATTCTGAAAGCACGCACATACCACCCACACCTATCATCATTGCATTTCAACGAATATCTTATTGAGCTTGATCTAACAATCTTGAATTCAAAATGTCCTTTAATTGCTATATTGAAAAAACAGTTAATTATACTCTTCTTTTTGTCAAATATTGATCCCACTTTTATTTCATCCAACGAAGCATTTTCTCTTAATATCGTAGTTGGGGATTCTTTTTGTTTTGAATTTGAGCTTTGTCTAGTTAGTTGAGTAAAGGTTTTTTCAACAACTCCTTCTATTACCGGTGCACTCTCTAAGACTTGAATACCCAAAGCTTGTTCGTTGTCAATCTCTATAATGTTGTGTCCATCTACTTGAATAGAATCAAATGTTTGAAGCACCTCTTCAGTTATTGGTTGAGCTTCAACCACATCTATTTTCATTATCTGTTGGCATTTGTCTTGATTGTCTTGTTGAGTTTCTGTATTGACATGTTCAAAGGTGCTTGTAGAATCAAAAACTCTTTCTGAAATATCAACAATGAAACGACAGCCCTTGAATAGTGAATGACTTTTTAGTAACTCTATACATGTGTGAAGATCTAAATCTTTGGATACAAGTATTCCCTTGCTTGTTCCCAGATTGATATCAAACCATATCATTGCTTCAAACTTGTCTCTATCCAATTCAATAACTTCAAAGACCTGGTTAATGAAATCTTCAAATTGAATTGCCTCAGGTACTAGAACAAGCTTTGTTTGATGATCAAGATACTTATAGTCTGCAGTCCATCTACCATTAAAAGCAACTATAATATATATTGTATCCATCCTGCAAGTCAAGAAAATGGAAAATTCAGGACATATTTATACAACAATTGTAAAGTTAAGGACAAGATGTCCTAAACTTTATCAATACAAATTGCAAAACACAGGACACTATGTCCTTAATATTTAGAACAACAGTCATGAAGTTAAGGATATCATGTCCTAAACTTTATCAATACAAGTTGTAAATACAGGACACTATGTCCTTAATATTTACACAGTAGTCATGAAGTTAAGGACATCATGTTCTAAACTTTATTAGTATAGGTTGCAAAAACAGGACACTATGTCCTTAATTTTTACACAGTAGTCATGAAGTTAAGGACATCATGTCCTAAACTTTATCAGTACAAGTTGCAAAAATAGGACACTATGTCCTTAACTTTGATGTGTGTAGTCAAAATGTTAAGGACATGATGTCCTTAACTTGGATGTGTGCATTGTAAAAGTTAAGAACAAGTTGTCCTTAACTTTGATGTGTGCATTGTAAAAGTTAAGGACAAGTTGTCCTTAACTTTGATGTGTGCAGTGAAAATTTTAAGGACAAGTTGTCTTTAACTTTGATGTGTGCAGTTTAAATGTTAAGGACAAGTTATCCTTAACTTTGATGTGTGCAGTGAAAATGTTAAGTACATGGTGTCCTTCACTTTGATGTGTGCAGTGAAAATATTAAAGACATAGTGTCCTTAATATTGAGAACAACAGTCATGAAGTTAAGGACATCATGTCCTTAACTTTATTAATACAATTTGCAAATACAGGATACTATGTCCTTAATATTTAGAACAACAGTCATGAAGTTAAGGACATCGTGTCCTTAACTTTATTAATACAAGTTGCAAAAACACAGGACACTTTATCCTTAATATTTTTTAGAACAACAATCATGTTAAGGACACCAAATCCTTAACATTATGTCCTCAATATTTACAGAACAATCACAGAGTTAAGGACGCGATGTCCTTAACTATATTAATACAGAAAAGAAAAAAATCAAATTCCTAGCATCTTATTCGTCAGTAACGAAATAAAAATCCACACAAACACACAAAAGCATATAGAGATATCTGAAACTTTAGAACTTGCTGTAATTTTATGGTGAATTTTGGATGAGAAAGTTGAATTCTGAACTTAGACAAAAAGTTTAAAATCGGAAGAGAAGCTTCTACAATTTTGGACGATCACAACAATTCTCTACACGTAAGTTTGAGCTGCTGCTGATCGTGAATAAGGAGCGTATGTATCAGCGAAATCCTATATAGCAGAAGGGTATTTTCGTCCGGGCGGGTAAAAGTTTATTAAAGCAGTAACTAAAGACTAAATACATTTAAAACAGTGGCTTAAAAGTAAATACATGTGTTATTACTGGCTATCTGTGCACATCGCCCTACAAATAACCCTCCTTATAAGTTTGGCCCATTACCAACCTTGCTGTTACACTCTTGGGAGAAATTCAAAAATAGTTAGATTTACAAGTGGTAATAAAAAAATAGCCACAATTTCAAAAGTAATCGAAATTTAGCCACTTTTCATATAAAGATAAATCTGAACGAAAACACTGTTCAAAATTCGAAAAATATTCCAGCATAATATACTGAAGTTCCAGTATAAACTCCAACATATTATACTAGAGTTCCAGTATAATATACTGGAACTCCAGCATAATATATTGGAGTTCCGGTATAATATACTGGAACTCTAGCATAATATACTGGAGTTCTGGTATAATATACCGGTCCAACATAATATGCTGGAATTTCATACACTAGTGCTCCAATCTCCAATATATTATGCTGAAACTTTTCGCGTGTTGGAGTTCCAGCATAATATGCTAGAAGTTCATACACATGTGCACCAATCTCCAGTATATTATGCTGAATCGGTCTGTGTTGCAGCAAAATAGTGGTTATTTTTCAATGACTTTGCAAACGCTAACTATTTTTGAATTACCAGTCCGGAAACTGGCTAGCCCGTGCTATTTTTACTACCCTCTTGGCTCAGATACACCCTTAATTTTAAACTGTTGCCACAGTGGATAAGTTATCCACCCATAATTTGACATGTAGAATTTTAATTTACACCCAAACATTTTAATTCATACCCAACCCGATTTAACTAGCCTACCCGTTACCCGACCCGTATAACTTAACCCATTTCTTAAAAACACCTGAATTACTTCACTTATCAATTAGGGATAGCTCTTCTTCTCAATCTCAACGAGGAACTCATAGAGTTGCTGCAAATTCCGGTACAATTCTGGAAGACCAAGTTAGGGTTAGTGTCCCAACCATTTTTCACCATTCAATTCCCAAAATATGAGCCAGGGATCTTCGAATTCATCATATGGTTCGAGGAGGAAAAGTTGTTGTGGAGTTGCTGCTAGCCAATTCACTGCTTGAACTCCAAATAATGCAAGCAGACGAATTAACAAGTGTTCAATGCCTAAGGTAAATTTTATAAGACTTGTTTGTGTATTTTTGCTTAGGTTTATGATCTACAATTCTCAATAATTTTATTCTAATTACTGCGCAGGGACAGAAATGTAAGTTTTGGGAATGGGTAGATGATGAACTTCCTCTTAGAGTTATAGCATTGATCAGCAACTTAAAGAATGAAAATGAAGCTCCTAGATGTGAAAGGAATCTTCTGATGAAGGTTGTCGAGATTGAAAGTGTCTTAGCAGGGGATGTTGCAAAAATTAAAGATTTCAAGGAATTTGATGATGTTAAAGGGGAAAATGATGTTTCTAAGGAGTAAACGGATGGAGGTTTAGTGTTTGTGAAGGAAAGTTGTCTGAAAAAATGGAATGTGATTGGTATGGTATGGTGTTGCTTCGTTGGGTTCATGTGCGCTTGGATGATGAAATAGACATTCTGCTACCTTAAGATCAACCAAAGTTTAGGTGTAATTGACATATTTAAGTGATTATGTAACCTATGTTCAAACAAGGTTTATGTATAATTTACATGGTTAAGGTTTAATTTATGTTTTTAAGTATTTGTATGTTACTAGTTGCAATGTTTTAGAAGATTATTTGCATTTGCAGATATGAGTGAATGAAGAAACACTCCAATGTATGTTTGGATCATCTTTTGTATTTCCAGTGATCGTATATTTAGCCATGACAGTATTGGCGTCGTTGCACATATGCTTTCAATCACTATTTTTCCTCAGTTTTCAAACTCATCATTAGGTTTACTTATAAGACTTCTGGTTTCTAAGCCTAAAGTCCTTGCTTCTGCTTATGAATTTAATTTATTGTTCTTAAGTAAGTTAATTTCATCTAAATCTACTATATAAATACACGAGAGACCAAAGTAAAGAAGTGCTCCACTTAATTAGTATGTAACAGTATATAAAGAAACAAAGGCTTTATTGTTGTTGTGGCACATCCTGTCCTTGTATGTTGTTAACTCTAGCTACAGTTGCTGACTGAAGAGTAACATAACAGGACGAGACATGGATCATCTATGCATTCACCAATCTGCATGTTCTATTAAGAGGTCAAAGTTTGCAAAAATTCAACTTCCAAATTTCTATTAAAAGTAGTAACAAAAGACAATAGAGACAACTTTATTTCTTCGACATTTCTTTCTTAAAACTAGAAAAAAGGAATTGAAGTCAAACAGAAGTAGACAAATTTGCAGAAAATAAACTTGAGTGCTCCACAGCTTTGTACATAGCCAAAAAAGGTTTCATCAATACCATTTGAATAAGGCACATAATAGTTTTACCACACTTAACCATCAGATACTTAACCAACCCCCAAAAAGGTTAACTACCAACCAACCATTAATGTTTGTTTACTAACTAAATATAATTGTTTTAATAACCAATCATAACAAAAACCATAGCAATTGACTTTAAAGAAAATCTTCATCATTAGATGCAATTTTTCGTTTGCCCTTTTTGCCATCATCTTGGTATTTCTCTTTCTTGCCTCAAGTTGGACTTGGCTTGATGAGATTGCAGTTTTTCCCTTCCATGTCAGCTTAGTTGGAGAATAAGGAAGATTGGTAGGTGTCGAAGCCCCAATGTGATCTCCTCCAGTAAACTTAATTTTTCTTGCCCCAGTTGTAGGTCCTCTTAGGTTGCCCCTCTCAATCCTTGACTGTGTTTCTGAAACAACCATTGGCCTAAGTTGAGGGTCTTCTTCATTGTCAACTTCCGGACCATATGGTTCAACCTCTTGGGTGGCAGCAAATGGTCCAAAATCAGTTTGTGACTCTTGGTCACTCTCCATTGCATAAGACTCTTGAGTTTGACTGCAGCTTGCACCCTTTCTTTTACTTGATTGGGAACTCTTTCCAGTAGACTTAAGCTATTGAATTTTCAAAAAAATAAAGTCAATACATAATGTAACTATTACTGTTATTCAATTAAACAAAGATTAAGAAATGTACTACCTTGTAACAACTCCTTTCATTGTGGTTTGGTTGATCAGATTCTTGAGTTTGACTGCAACTTGTAACATTTCCAAAAGAGTTGGGCTATTCAAAAAATGTAAGTTAAAGTTAATTAACAGTATCAATGCAACCACTGCTGCTAAATAGTAACACTTTTTCCGGCATCAATTAACAATACAACTATTACTGAATAAGAAAAGTATTACCTTGAAACAACCCCTTGCATTGTGGTTTGGCTCACCACAGTTACTACATGTCATATGTGTCCCCTTCCTTGATTGGCTCCACTGCCCTATCTTTTTTCTTACCTCATCTGGTTCCCTATTTCTTTTCACTTTGGGTCTGCCAACTTGCTTCACAATATCAGGAGGTAACATGGCATGTGAAGGTTCAACCTTCCAGAACTGTCGACCCCTAACAGGCTAAAGCTTTTCCTTATATATTAGCAAGTATGCCTCTTTACTATACCACTAATAGATTTCACCTACAGACTCTACCCTCTTATACATCATTGCTTTTATTGCATGAGGGCAAGGAATGCCAGATAAATCCCATAACCTGCATGTGCATCTTCTTTGTTGCAGATTGACAGTGTCTATAAATTCCTCCAGACACTTCCTATCCCCAATCTCCATTAAATATGACCTTACAGTCATGTGCTATGCCCCTCCAATCACAATACAGTTTCAAGCAAGTTGGACTATATTCTGCATTCCAACTTCTCACTTTAGCCTCATTGTCTCCTAACAACACCATCACTTTCACTCTTATATCCTCCAACATTTTGATAATTGGTTTTCCTCTTGCCTCAAGAATCCATGCATTAAATGACTCAGTAAAGTTATTATCAACCATCATATTCTTACATTGAGTGTCAAGATATGCACTGCACCATGCCCTTGGGGGATACTTTAAGATATCCTTTGCAGCATCTTCAAACAGATTCCCTAATTTTTTCAATTGGTCTTTAAACTCCTCATCATATGAACTCCATGCACACCACCATAACAACTTTCTCATTTCACCACTCCTCCATTTTTTTGCACCAGTTAGTCTCAATATGTCTCACATAGTACATGTGATTAGCCTCAAGAAGTACTATGCTAACAGCATCCAACAAGCCCTGTGAAGTGAATCAAAAATAAAGAATGAAAGAAATATTAAACTATTAGTGCAAACCATCATATACTTTAAAATGCATAATGAAGGAAAATTAGAACTATTTACCTTTTGCATATCTGATATGAATGTGATTCCTGCACCATTTTTAAGCTCCAAAGGCAACTTCAACAGCACCATGAACCAACTCCAAGTCCTGCTTGTTTCCTTGTCCACCACAACCCATGCTAGTGGGTAGAAATGATTCATGGAATCTTGTCCTAATGCCACCAACAACTGACTCTTGGTTATACCCTTTAAGAATGTACCATCTACTCCAATTAATAGTCTCAAACCATTTTTTCCAGCCTTGCTTCAAAGCATTAAAGCATAAATACATTCTCAAAAAAAAATTGTTACCTTCTGCTAGTGCATCTTTGGAAATATTTATAACTACATCACTTCCCGGATTAGACAACCTAATTTCTTGGCAATATGCCTCAAGTTTGTTGTAGTCATCTATAAACTACCTTCCAGTTTCTGAAGAACCATATTCTTAGCCCTTTTCATTTTGGATCTAGTCACATTCAACTTCAAACAATGTTCAAGCTCACCTCTCATATCTTTAATCATGTATTTAAGGTTATTTTGGACCTTACTCTTAAAATACTGAGCTAATGTGGCATAATCAGCTCTAGAATTCTTAAAGGCATCCTCACATGTGTGCTCATCCTTCCAAGTTTTAATCTTGAACCCACCAGTTCTCCCATCTCCAAAAATTAGACACCTAAAGGGGCACCCTTCTTGACAACCATATCTGGCTCTTTTTTTCACATTTAATCAACTCCAAAGCCTTTTTGTTAGCTAAAGCATATAAATTCACAGCTTGCCTGCCTTTTTTCATGTCCTTAAATGACATACCTAGCTTCAACTCCTTATAGTTTTCCAACTTATCTTCTATAACCCTCCTCACTTCATTGCTAATACCCTCCATTTCTTCAGAATTATATTCCTCACCATCTGAAGGTTCATGTACACTACCAGAACCAAGACTATGTTCACAGTTTGTACCAACCTCAACATCTACATGATATGTTTCTGTTTGGTCTGTGATATGTGGATTAAAAATAGTCGACTTACTCTCATCAACAACAAAGAAATTTAAGACCTTGAATTTGTTACATAATAAGCAAAGAAGAGCCATGATACTCCCATCACCTTCTACCAAATAGTACTTACCCGAAGGCCCAACCACTAACAATTGTTTAACTTTGACAAACCCTAATCTAGAGGTAAACTCATCACATTTATCCTTATAACTCAATAAATAAGGATCAAATGATGTCCATAAGTGCACGAGTTCCTCACAGTATACTAGGTCAGGTGAAAATACCCATTTACCCCCATAATTGAACACAATATCAACCTTTGAAATCATCCTTCGTAAGCTGGGAAAAAAATAGAAATAAAAACAGAGATGGGACCACATAAGAAAAGATACGTATAAAGATAAAGCAAGGAATAAAAAAAACCTAAAAGACAAATCTGATTTCGGGACAACCAAAGACCCACCAAATCCCCAATAAAATCATGAGAACAAACAAAATCCAGCAATAAACAAACATATATAATACTTATAAACAGACAAACATTAACTCCACCAAAGGCATATTAAAACGATTTTAATCTTAAAACCCTAACCCAACAGTAAAATGTAACCAAACAAAAAAGAAGCAAAGTAACTTATCTTGACTAGAAAAGTCAAAAAGATGTTATAAATTTCAGCAGAAACCTCCTTCGATTGGCATTCCTTCGCATATGCAGAAACCCTAGCGGAATTTGGGCGGACTAGATGAGAGAAAACAATGTGGTTTAGTCGGTAAATATTTTTTAACATTTTGGACTATACGAGATAAAAGGGGTTAAGTTATACGGGTCGGATAACAAGTAGGCTAATTAAATCAGGTTGGATGTGAATTAAAATATTTGGGTGTAAATTAAAATTCCACATGTCAAATTATGAGTGGATAACCTATCCACTGTGGCAGCCGTTTAAAATTAAGGGGTATCCGAGCCAAGAGTATAAAGGCAAGGTTGGTAATGGGCCAAACTTCTAATGAGGGTTATTTGTAGACCTTATCGTATAGTTCATGGGGTATTTGGACCTTTTCCGTAGAATAAATAACACATAAAGAAATACTTTCGTTCTTTATTTAATTCTTCCTCTCTTTTTTTTACGTTCTTTGTTAAACTAGTATCTATGAACGTGCGTTGCACATTAATAATAGTATATGATGATTTAAATATTTATTTATATGAAGGAACAATAAAATTTAATTAATGAGAGAAATTTTATGTATATTAATACAACAATCATCTACATGCCGAAAAATATTATTACATTAACATAATACATGAATTTAAAATAAAAGTACATCATCAAAACTTACACAAATGATCAATTTTGTCATGTTAATTAGATAATTATATATTATAGTTTAAAAGTAATAATATGATGATATCTTAACGAACAATTTTTTTACGGACAATTTTTTTGTGTATGTTTTTTCTTAATGCGTTGGTTGCTCTGCCTTAATCAGAACTCTTATTGTCGATATTGATATCCCTCTTGAAAGTGCAATATATAATTGTTCATGTAAGAAAATATATTGCGGTAAATATAGTCCAATATTTAGGATATTTGTCCTTGTGATTTATTTATTATATTTGCAAAACATAAACATACTAAACATTACTTTCACACAAATTTAAAAGGATATTTCTTAGTTTCGGAAGAGGAAAGCTGAATTCAGGGATAAGAATATACTTAGAAGCACTTTAACCAATATGATAATTTTTGCATGCATGACGTTATTGTCAAAACTTCTATATACCATTTGTATGCAATTACATAAGCTATTCGGCGTATCTGAGCTTTGCAGTAGCATGACGAGCATATTTTTCTTCAAAATTAACCTATATACAATGGAAGATCAATTTTAACTTAGTCTATTATATATACAGTGACACTAACATATGTAAGAAATAAGAAACTTGACAATAAACATGTATGATAGAAGTCCATTTGGTATTAAAGTATTTAAGTATTCTTCTTGGTAGTAATTATTGATATTATTTTCTGCTGAGTCAAAAACTGAAAAATATTTTATTTTTACTATAAAATTTTGCAATCAACATTATCATTTATGTTGGCTAAGATATCTTTTTGATTCTATTATGCGATTTGCACAAATTACATTTTAATGTAATGATAGAAATATTTTTCTTATTAAATGCACTACTATTATCATTGGGATTGATAACCAAGTGTTCGGGAAGAACCAAATCATCTTTTATTGGATGCCCTTATTCGTTTCCCAAACGAAGCAAGAAGACACTGAATATTGGATCTGTTCTTACTTTATATTTCTTGTCAGTTGAATCTTTTTCGTTTGAGGCCAGAAGTATCACTTTGGCAAGCTAGCTTTTACAATCTCTGCTTTTGTCGATTTTGGAACTACTAATAGTACTTGACAGTCACCTCCATCATTAATTTTTCACCAAACAGTTCATTAATATCTAATATATCTCTAGAACTTCGAGCAAATATTTCGATCGTTTGACATTTAGCCATAAGTGTTTCATTCCATGTTATCAAGTTTGCTTTCCTTATAAATTTAGCACCATTGCTCTGCTTTGATATATTTGTGATGGTTATTTAAGCTGTTTGAAGAGGTATGTCAAATCTAAAGTAGGTGGTCTCACAATAAAATCGTTGTTGGTACACCACTTTCTATTATTGTTAACAGTGTCATGCCTCTTGATATGATATTTGTAAGTAATGCATTACATAGAAATATTATTTCGATTCCGCCGGAGGCATCTACAAAGAATAATATCATTATACCAGAGTCGACTCTTTATAATATAGTTTTGAAAGCTTGTTCTTGTTTAGGATTTAACTTTGATTGTGCTTACCGAGACACTTGTATAGCATTTTGATTATTAATAATATACTAACCTTTTTATTGTGTTCTAATGCTCTTTTTATAGAATAAATTTATATATCCTAAGATTTTTTTTTAACTTGAATAAGAATTTTACTCATATGATGAATTTAAAAAATAATTGAATTGGATTCTCTTGCTAAATAATTAATTAAAATATTAATTATTTAGTTTTAACATAAAAATAATTTATTCTATGTTGATTCAGATCTTAATATTGGTTCATCTCTTATTTTAAATATTTAATTTTAATTATAATTTTATCTACCATAAATTTTATTTTCAAAGAGTAAAAGATTGATATAACATTTCACTTTTAGATCTTTATGTTTGTAGAATCATTAGAGGTATTGACTCTACCAACCATTTTTTTTCTCTTTCTCACACATTTATATTCTTAAATATTTTCTTGGTTGTTGTTTAATAATTGGGTATTTTTTAATATTATACGAAAAAATGATTAAAAAAATTATTTGAGTAGAAAAATAGTTCAAATATAATATAAAAATATATTATCGTGGGGGTATTTTTTTCTCAATTTCAACTCTTTATGTAGTACATTTAATATTACTTTTATTTTTTCTTCGTATTCGACATTATGTATAAGACATTATGGAGTGGTAATGTAATGCCAATAAGAAGGATTCTAATGAAATTGATTTTATTAAACCTTCCTATATATTTTTAATAAGAATTTAATAGACAATTTTATTAATTTTAAAATCTTTAATATTAAAAATTAGCATAGAAGGTATTGTAGTCCAAAAAATAAGTTATTGCAGTTATGTCCTTTCCATGAGTTCTTCTGTTTATTATTTTTGTGCTATTTTGATATATAAATATTGTATTTATGCTTTTATAATAATATATGCTCTCATTTTTCTAAATGAATTTGGACAATATAATACATTTTGAAATTAAATTTGTAATAGGACATTATAATACATTTTCAAAATAAATTAGTAATAGGAATTTTTAAGAAGTAATAGGATTACATGACTAAAGATACTTACTTGTTCAATTTTGATATAAATTAGACAGCCCCAAAGTAATTATACTAATAGAGTTTCTAAAGGTAATCATGTAAGATTTCTAACGTGTAGTATTATGTCCTAGAACTAATAGGATTATAAGGCTAATATCTATAATTTCGGTTATATCCTTTTATTATGAGTTATTATGCTTAATACTATAAGGTTATTTTTGTAAACCAACATTGTATTCATACTTTTATAATAATATAGATATATATAGATATAGATTTCTTATAAAAGTCGTGTAAAATGTGGAATTGTGTGAAAACATTTTAGAACTTCTCCAAATGAAAAACTGAGTTCTATGTGAATTATTATAGGAACTAAAAAAGATTGAGTAGCCTACATAGACTTTCTGTCACTGGATTATATAAGCTAAACACCAAATCACTAGTTGAACCTATATTATTATTTAATTAAAACAGATAAACTACTTCTCTAATTCAATAACAATAGACACCTATTAGTTCGATAAAGAAATGTATACAGTCAATAATTAACAAATAGCAGATATTAGTACGGTAAAGAAATGTAAACATACAGTCAACAATTAATCATGGCACAACACCCAAAATTATTGTTACAAAATTACACTTCTTGTTAGCTAGTGTGTAGAAAATAAAGAGCCAATTATGAAAAATGATTAATCACATAGCCGACACCCAAAATAAGTGTTACAAAATTACCTCGCACAGCTACAATTCAATTGTCACTTCTTGATAATCATTGTTCGCTATAATACTCTAATCATTGTTCGCTATAATACTCAAGTATTAAACATTGCCCCCTATCGGATACATTAAAATGTAAAGCTAAGTTATGGAAAGGTTTAATAATGCAACATCCACATTGGGCCACTGGACCTGATTTGCTAATAATTTAAACTGATTTGGCGGGTGAGCCAGGCCCATGCTGTAGTGCAACACATAGACGACGCTCGAAAGCCCAGATAGCAAGCTACCTTAACAGACTCTTCCCTTAAAAAATTAAGTTAATATCGTGTGAATTGAAGAATCATACTACACTTGATTTTAGCCAAAATGCCGAGAAAGGTATGCTTTGAACCGTTTCTCGTTTGGCTTTTTATAGTTCGTAGCTTCCTTTTCTCTTTTTTCCTTCACCGATATGGGAACTGAACAAAGGCATCTTTTTAGATCCTACTCCGTGTAATGCCCGAATTAACTTCTGTCCCTCACCATTGCATTAGACTTTCTTTGAACTTGGTATATCAACCACTAACGTAACTTTTTTTTTTTCAATAATCAAGAGAATTAAAAATGTAATTACAAAAAAATAAAACCTTGTATATGCAACCGAAATAATCAAGCTAAAAACGGCAACAAATAATAACAAGAAAAATAATAATAAAATATATCTTTTGGGTGCTACTTATTTTATTATTTGGATCGAAATAAATAAGTAGCCAAAAGATTTTATGTTTTGAGTGAAAAAATAATTTCGACACATATTTGCTAAAAAAGAATTGAAACAAAATGGAAGTCATGCATCAAAGTAGAAGGAAAGGAAAAAGTTTTATGACTATTGTATTATCTATGCAACTTTGTGCTATAATGCTAAATCAAGACAAGAAGCGATCAAGGCACAACTACTCAAAATGAAGTGAATGTAACTAAGGGACTTTTTTTGTTCTTTTTATCTATATTTGGGAATGAAAGCGTAACGAGACCCAGTGGCATGCTTGTCCAAAAGAGAGAAGACGGTGCTTCTTTTACTGGTACTGATAGGTTTAATGCCGCAATTGCAAATTACAATCAAGGTCTCGTTTGCTTCTCAAAACTTCAACCTCCCTGTTCCATGTGAATTCACTCTCGGTTATCTTCCCCTTTCTACGTATTTTAGATTTGCTTTGTAGTGTGTATGTCAGAAACACTTGTGCTTATCCATGGGCTACTTGAAAAAGGTAATCAAAATGTTTCTTTGGATTTAATTGGTGAAAATCATTGTAAGTAAATCTAAAGTCTGAAACCAAGATTGAAAAGTAAATGTAGAGTCTGAAACCTAGACTGAATTCAGCACTCTCTTTTTTTGTTGTATATTCAATTTAGTATGTACATGATGAAGGGAGTAAGAGGGGGGATGAGAGAGAGCAGCAGCCGAGAGAAAGTTTTACAATATTTTTACTATTCACGCTCTTCTTCTGTAGTTCTGTGTAAAATACACACGATTGGGAGAACCAGTTGGTGTATACAAAATTGCTCGTGTTTTGGGGTGTGTTGAAGGAATTTGTCTACAGGCTGAGAGGATCAACTATGTATTAAGCCTAAAATATGTGTTATTAAACAACTCTCAGCAGTTACTCAGCACAAATCGAACCATAACATTCACTGCATGTATAGCAACCATCATCATTGGCTCTTTCCACCTCGTGCCACCATTTTCAGTTTCAATGGGACCAAACATCACTGAATAGATTAGTTTCAATAAATAACCATCAGATACTTTAAGCCAGTGAAGGAATGAAGACTGCATTACAGCATTGTGGATCCAATTCAACACCTAACACCATATCCAGGATAAGAAAATTTTATAGCAAGTGTATCGACCTGAAATTTGATGGCACACAAGCGCTTATAACCATAGGTTCAGTACAAGGGCTTTTTATTAACGAAGCATGGCAGAATATCCATATAACTCTCCAGCTGCTGTAGAAGTTGCTTTTCTTGAAGAAATCGGAACTTATTCCTTCTTAGCGGGTTGCCAAGTTTGGTACCTAGTCCAATCTCTTTGTCCAGGATTTAGAGCATGTCCCTTGGAGTGATATATGTATGCATCACCTTCACCAGAGAAGTTCTCCTTGTGCTCAAGTCCGTACCTCTTTGGTTTCAGCAATAGCAGCTGCATGGCATGTACTATAAGAATTCTGAAATGGTGTGGTACGCATCAAAGAGAAGTTGCAAGGACTTACTTCATCTCCGGTGTGATCAGTGATGTAATGGAGCCAGCCATGCCACTCTGCTGGAACTTGTGAAGCGTTATAACGATCCTTCTGGGCATACTCCACCCACCGGTGTCTTCCTGTATAATCATGTTACAAAAAGATGTTTACTTAAGCAATCATAAATACAAAATAAACAAATCACTGAGGTCAAAGGTCTCTCAAATTTGGGTAGAGGAACTATTCCCTGACATACATGGGAATTAAGGGTGATGAGCCTCCAAACTTTTACTCTTAGGGTTATGCAGTTAGTTACTTAAACAAGATTAACATCTCTAGAATATGAAAATGTATTTTCAAGCTTCCGAAAACCACCTATAAGAGCATGTTTAACCAGGTAGAAAACTATTATTTCACACCGTGAAACAAACAAGCCTCCAGTAAAGTTAACATCCTCTACCAAGAAAGATCACTAGAATACACATGCCGAAGCAGACTACTTGAACCGCACTAAATTCTGTTACCATGAAGTATTGTCTGGACAAAGTAGCAACTCTTGCTTGTGGATAATGCAAGCAGCCGGCAAAAACTACTCAGTGAATAAAGTGCAAGAGGTCTTTGCTTTTTTACCTAGAACAAGGGGAATATATAACTTTTCTTATATGAGGCCACATAAAGCCTTTCCTCTGATCGCCTTAAGGGAAAAGGGGAGCATAAGATATTACAACACAAATGACACAACCTTCAACTTTTAAATGATACTTAAGGGAACCCGTAACCTTGAATATGCATTCTGCGGACACTTTCATTGAACAAGATAACAACAAGTGAGATGTAAGAGGCAAAATGATTCAGACATAGGAAAGCAGGAAGCAGCTGTACCAACCATATTGCTCGTTGTCTAGCCTCTCATAGTATTTGTTACCAAATTTATCCACACCAACAAGTGTTCCACCTATGTTGTGGATCTTGGTTTGCCTGAACCAACAAGAAAGAAGAAACAAGAAAACAAAAACAAATACTATCTTAGATGCAAATTTAAGGAATCACTTTAATGAGAAAGAGGGGTGGCAAGGTCTATCAATATTGTCTCACTAATACCTCACAGAGAAAATATTGTCTTACTCAGAGTCTTAGACATGTATTTTTTTTTCCAGAAAGTTAGTTTTTAAACAACAAAAGAACACAACAAATCATTTCAAATGAACTCTTACACAGGCATGTAATATACCGCTTCGAAAGCATGAAAGCAACAAGATGAAAAAAAAACTCTAAACATCCAAACCAAAGAGGGAAACTAGCCAATTCAAACTTTCAGTCAATTACAAGAATATGAGTTTTGTTGTTCTATGTTGAACATCTAAAGTTACAGCACATTTCTACCAAAGCAAATTTTCTTCAGGGCTTGAAACCTTAGCATCTGCGGAGAAAATTTAAGGTCGAGAAAGAGAGTATCATTATTGTTGGTTATGAAAACAAGAAAAAAAATACTTTCCAAGATTTACACGTACAACACCAAAGGACTTTGTAGGACTTCTTTCATAATAGAGTTAGCTATCCAGATTTCCTAAAAATATTAACCTCAACAAAGAAAGTCAACCCCAGACAAGAAGCTGGGAGAAATCAAAAAGTAGACCTGCTTGACATGATCATGACATAAGCAACTAAAAATAGAGAATAACGAGAAGTAGTAGTACTAAAAACTCAGACAATAACCAAAATGAAGTCATTCCCCTTAAATTTGTCTTGTCTAATAACTTTTAACCAATTAACAGCTCTAACTCCACCCCCATTCCATCCAAGAAATGGACCAATTGTCTAATTATTACATACTAAGGACTAAGGAGAGCATCTAGTTCAGCCACAAGGACTAAGGAGGCCATCTAGTTCAGCCACCATAGAACTTCAGAATTATCTTTTTTATAACCAAGAAATCCCCAAGGGCCCATTGGCACACAGTTCGAATCTTGATTGATAATGTGCCCGCCCATCTATCATTCTCCACTTAAGTACCAGGTTTTTGTCTGTTCGAACTCGTGACATGCGCCTAATCCACACGTCACTTGTTGCGCTCTTACCACTAGCTTAAAGTCTTGAGGGCAGAACTACAGAAAACTTTCAACTAGTGATGAAAAACCAATTAAAGGTAGATAATTTCCTATACTTGAAGGACACAATGACCAGTTGGAATGGATAGATTATCAGGAAGGAGCTGAAGGAGAAATGAAAAAAATACCCCATCGTGTATATCTTGGACAGTGTGGATAGAGAGAAACCATAGGTGCTTTGAGGATGAGCTTTTATCCTTACCTTTTGTATAGTTAAATGTCTTCAGCATTTGTACCTTTAGCATAGAAAGGATGTAAACAGAATATAAACTGTATTTCCTGGTCTCATTTAGCATGTGAAGTCCATGATTCCTTCAAACACTTTTGTATCTATCCAGTACCTACTTGGTACTAACCAGATTAATAAATTTTACTCACTTATCACAAAAGTTTCTTATAATACATTGCGCACTTTGAGACATATGATCTTCAATTGTAGGAGAGCCAAGTAAAAACAAGACTTCGCCGCTGAAAAGTCTAATTCACTATCAAGACTTCATGTTGTTGTGCCTATCAGGCGCAAGCCACCTGGTCTATACAGTATCAGCAAAAGCCTTGACATCGTAATGTTGCAATTACTCTACAGCTCAGCGAAGTAAAAACTTGAAGGTACTCTAGTAAACTTCACATTTTAAAAATATCATTTTCTTCCTCAGTTCTACTACAGTCAATCGCTGACCATACTTTAAGGGTTATGCAAAAGCCTTGACATGGTAATCTAGCAATTGCCCTACAGATAGGTAATAACTTATAGGTATTCAAGTAGTAGAGCTATCACTTTCTTGATTTTACTTTCTTCCTAAGTTCTACTACAGTCAATACTCAATCTCAATCGCTGACTATACTGACTTTTAGGTCCAAGATCGAAAACTTAATGAGACTAGACAGGGAGAAGAGCCAGTAATGCCTCTTTGCCCGTCAAGGTAAGAAGTTTTGTGCATGTAAAAGTATTTGGCCGTTGAGTTCCTATTCACCTCAATATAACACATTGCTAGGGGAAATGAAAACACAGCTACCGCTCATGCATATGAGTGCCAATCTATCTATACACATAAAAGCCTGGACAAATCTAACTTTAAGGTTTTATTAGTTACTAATGACTCCCCTATCTAAAAGTGCTAAACCACCCTATTAAAGCAGCTAAAGAAATAGGCCAAACAAAGAGGTCACGTCGGCCCATCCCTCCACAACAACCACGAATCTTAAAGGAAAAATCCATGGTCCATATCCCGTGCTGTCATCTTTTTAGCTCAAGTCAACCAGAATTTGGGCAACCAAACAACAAATAAATGGAATGAACAGCTTTTTCATTTGCTCAACCAATAATCACTAGTCTAGACGGTAACAAGCACAGCAAACAACACTGTAGACCACTGAATAGTTTAGATACGAGGCCAGAACTCCAACAAGTATTGAACAATATAATAAAGATGAAAAATTCATACAACCCCCCCCCCCCCCAACAACAACTTTACCCTCATTGACAAATGAATGATTCAGTTATGCATTCATCATTTCAAGGCTGGTATCCCCACCAAAAGTAGCTCAATTTTTTAAAGTACTTCATTAGAAAGAGAGCTAAAAAGGTACTTACAAAAGATTTCCATCAGTGAGACAGTTCCTGGTACATGCAAAGATGGAAGATATAGTTAGCTGAGAGTTTGAGAGTAATGAATACCACATAAAAACAAGAAACATAAATGTTTTTAACTGGTAACAACGGTGATGGAGCAAAAAGTAAGTAAATTTCCAGATATTATGATAGAAAAGCATTTAAATGAAATGAACGGTACCAAGAACACATAAAAAGTTAATGCCCCAAAATACTGGAAGTCTACAATCGCTCATAATATCCAATTTACTTCGGTCAATTAAGGGGCAGAGCTAAATAAGTTTAAGCTGGTTAAAATCACAACAACTGCACCTCAGTCAAAAACTGGTTGTATTCACCAAAAAGAAAAGCTCCCATAAAGATCAGAAGTTTTCTGGAAATATACTATAATAACTTTATCACATGTCATTATGCACAATAACAACAACAACAACATACCCAGTATTATCCCACAATAATGACGAATGAAAAACACCACAGCATTTTACCAGAATCATATTCTATAATCGTTTTTTCAGACCATTTAAACATTGTACTGGAGCTAAAAGCCACCTCCAGGTCATCATTCGGGCATGGAGGCTGATAATCGTGTTCGTCATCACATCCCGCAGTAGAGTCACACTCATCTAGAACTTTAGCCTTCACACTCTTATTATTAGCACTTACGGTGATATAGTTAAGGCACCTATCTCCTCCACTGTACCATCCGGTTGAAAGGGTAACAACTGGAGTATCATCAGAGTGGTATTGGTTGTCAAATTCTGATGGTCCACCGCCATCTCCACCCTTTTGGAAGCTATTTAGGGTTAAAACAGCTTTTGTGTTGCCGGTCACTGGAGGCGAACATTTGTATGTGGTGTACATCTTGCCTTGTTTGCAAAAATCCGAGTCATTTTCGGGGTTACATTGACCTGGAGGTGGCTTTTAGCATCTTTTGGATACAGTTTAACGAAAGTTACCTCATTTAACGGGATTAAAAAAAATGTTTAGACTTCAGACAATTTAATAGGATTACTGATTTTATTTCAATGTTATCTTATTGTTCTTGTTAATGCAAATCCAAAAGAAATCAATTTCAACAGAATTACAAAACCAAATAATAGAACTATAGAGATTTCAAATCAAGAAAGAACAATAATTCTTTTACCCTCCAATTCTCAAGTTTGAGCTTACACTAGGAAATTAAATGGAAATAATCAGCACAAATAGTCGATTTTAGATTAAGTTTAGGGAATCAAATAGATAAAGATGCATATCAGACTTGCCATTTACGGCAAACATCAAAATGAGGTTAGATAAATAAAAGGTAGAGAACTAACAGGTATCCTTCTTCGCGGACCTCCCTGAGAAAATTTCCGATGCCCTTTTCCCTGATTGACTTGAAAATGCCCCTCACCACCGACGCCATTCTCTTCTGCTTCGTTCTCTGAATTCTGAAACTCACAGACACCGAGATTCGCTTGCTGCGATGAAAATATTATGGGCCTGAGGAGGGTCGGTCGGGTTTACAGATCCGACAGATTGACCCGCTTCGAACCCGTTGGAAGACAATTCAAGGTTCAAAGTAGTCTTAATATACCTCTATACTTTCGAAAAAGGTATAAATATATCCTTCGTTATACTATGAGTCCAAATATACCCATATCGCTATACTTTGGATTCAAATATACCCCTCATTTAAACGGAGGGACACGTGTTATCGTCTTGTTAGTCAATTCTAAATATCTCCTAATTAATTAAAAAAACTCATACACATACCCGAAATATTTATAAAAATTACTTTTAAAAAAACTGAAAAACGGAAAAATATTTTCTTATAAAAACTAGAAAAAAAAAATCAACAAAATATTTTCATTTTTTTAAAACTAATGCACATGTAGTCCACTACTATAGGAAAGTCTTTTTTTTTATTTTTTAAAACAAAAGCTTTTTTTCAGTTTTTACAAAAAAAAATATTTTTCAGTTTTTTCAGTTTTTGTTAAAGCAATTTTTATTGTAAAAACTGAAAAAAATATTATTTTAAAAACTGAAAAAAGACTTTTCTAAAGCATTAGGCTACACGTGCATTAGTTTTTTAAAAAAAAAATATTGAATTTTTTTTTCCAGTTTTTACAAAAAGATATTTTTCAATTTTTTCAGTTTATTTTAAAGTATTTATTTATTGTAAAAACTGGAAAAAAACTGATTTTTTTATAAAAACTGAAAAAACGACTTTCCTAAAGCAGTGGACTACCGATGCATTAGTTTTAAAAAAATAAAAATATTTTGTTGATTATTTTTTTCAGTTTTTATAAAAAAAATATTTTTTAGTTTTTTAAAAGCAATTTTTACAAATATTTCAAGTATGGGTATGAATCTTTTTAATTAATTAGGAGATATTTAGAATTGACCAACAAGACGATGACACGTGTTTCTCCGTTTAAATGAGAGGTATATTTGAACCCAAAGTATAGCGGTAAGGGTATATTTGGACTCATAGTATAACGAATGGTACATTTAAACCTTTTTCGAAAGTATAGGGGTATATTTGGCCATTTACCGTATATTTTATCTTCACCAGTTTTGATGTTTAATTTTTTCAAGAACGACACTTTCTATTTCCATCAACTATTTAGTAGTTGTAATGTGGATGTCCATTATTACTCTTCTATAGATAATCTTTCCTTTGGTACTCTAATGAAATTTATCTACAAGCAGCTGATGCAGTTAGGTTGCAAGCAACTCAATGAAATGATTTGCAGTAATTTCTTATTAAACAGACGGGTTGCAAGCAGCTCATGCAGACAGCTTACAAGCAGCTCAAGAAAAGCCTCGCAGCTGCTTCCTGAAAAGCCCCGCAACCGCTTCCTGAAAAATCTCACAACTGCTTCATTTATTCTATAAATAGAGGAGTTTTAAGTTCATTATATACATGAGTTTGAAATTGAATAATATATCAATCTCTCTATACTTATTTTCGATCTATTTACTTTACAATTTTTATTTTATAACAGTAGTAATAATTTTGATTGTTAGATTAATTGACAGTTGTGAAAAAAATAATTTAAAAAGAACTCACATTTGAAGGTTTAATTTTTACTTTTTTTAATCTATTCCTAGAGTTTGGTGTTGTAACCACCCAAAAATCTTTAAAGTAATATTTGCATTATCAATTGACCATGTCTTTACACTAAGGATATAGTTTACTTTGTGCTTCCTAAACTATAATTTGACAATATTTGAAAATTGCTTATTTTATATTTGTTTGACCAAAAATATCGATCTTGGTTCAACCAATTACATTTAAATGACGGAGAGTTAATCTTAATTAAAAATAATATCCTAAAAATAAAGTTGTCGGGACCATAGCAAATAACAAATATATTTGTCCGGGTGACGGTGAGTATAAGCAATAATAACAATATTCAATGAATCAAAAAGGTGAAGTATGGCATTAAACAGTAATAAATAGCAATAAATGTCGTTTTTAAGTAAATAAAACGTGTGAGTCACCCGAAAAGGGATGAGATCAGTGGATATTCGTTCTAACAATAATGAATGATTGATGAGCCTTTGAACACTTAGGTTATTCTTGGATCGGGTAGAAAATGCTAGGCAAGAATCTTAGTAAAAAGGTTATTTTTGTAAGCTTGCAATAGGACCAAATTCTCTCTATAAAGTCAATGCATTTTTTTACAAATGAATATCTCATGTCCCCTATTATTGTGTCTCTTTCTATTTATAGGGAACATGTTCTTAGAAAAATCTAATAGTACATCTGCAGAGAATATCCACTAGAATATTCTCTTGTATGTCTTATCTTAGAACTAGCCGTTATAACTCTGCCAAATATGCTCGACCTCGACCTTGATCTTTGCTGACTCTTCGACCGCATACTTTATTGCTTTGAGGCTTCCGGTCGACGAGGGTTATTCGTGCTGGCGAGGTCGATGAGAGGATAGTATCGTTTATGGTAAAACTTTGTCGAGCTGGCTATACTGGTCATGGTCGTGACGGTTAGTCAATGTGGCTTCTTGAGGGTCGCATTTGAATTCTTTGAATTTTCCCGGGAAGTCCGTTGAAACTATTTGGTCCAAGAGACGTCATGACGTCACGCGTCATAATGATGTTGTTTCCCGACGCGTTGCGCCGATTCTCGTGTGACCATTGATTTGTTCTGCTGTTTCAATCTTCGTGCTATTCATGGCATGCCGTTTCGATTCTGGTGCCCCCAATTCTTATAAATATGGGTGGTTTGTTGATTTTGAAACTTTTCCAAACTCCTTTCGTTTCATAAGCAGAGCTTCTTCTTTGCAGAACCCTTGCACTTCTCCGTTGTTTTCTTTGTTTCCCTATTTTTTCTCACATCAATGCATGACCTACCATCATATGTCCATATGGAAGACCACTCTATTCCTCTAGACATCATTTTCCCCGGCCAGGGGGAAGATGATGGAATTGCCGCTGATGAGGAAAATATACCTACTATAGAGGAAATCGTACCTGGTGTCTCGATGTTAAACCTAACTTCCAAAAGGCACTAGAAGTGGTGACGGAGAGGTTTAAATCCACAATGACGGTTGAGCGATTAACCGAACTCAAGGCTAGACTCGGCCTTCCTAGTCACGTGGATTTGATCATTGCGGGCGACGACGAGGTTCGGGTTCACCGTCCCGGCTTCTACGCCCTTTACTCATATCTGTTCTTAATTGGATATTCATTTCCCCTGCCACCGTTGATAGAAGAGTTATGCCGCTACTACAATATATGTCTGACGCAGCTCACCCCTTATATTTTTAAGGTGGTCGTGAAGTTGACGAAGTTCTCCGAATTGGCCGATGTCGACATAATAGTACGTCACCTTATTCAACTCTTCGCCCCTCATTTCTATCGAGGGAATTTGCTGAATCTTTGCCACCGCAAGGGGAAAATGTTTGGTGGTGAGGATGGACGACAGAGTTAGTCGTCATTTCTAGCTTGACTATTTCTTTGTCAGGGCCAAAGAAGTAGTGTCCGCTGCCTTAGGCTTCCCTGAGGTTTGGAACCCTACTCGTAAGTGTTCATATTAGTTTACACACCTTTTCGTTTCTACTGTTTTCCTTACTGCGGGTCGATTAATTGGCTTTATCCTTTCTGTAACTACTGCTCGGCCTCTTCAGATGGTGACCCACATTGCCGATTGGGTTAGACAGATTCGTCCTCATACGGCAGGGATACGCGAATGGTCGAGCTTTCCCAGAGAGTTAGGTCGTCTCTTCCCTCGGCAAGTAATTTTCTCCCTACCGTTGATGTCGCGATTTTTTCGCCCATGTCTGTTACCTTTAATGTGTTTTCCCTTTCCCATTTTTCTTTAGTTTTGATCAGGGGGTCTACGAGGAGGTCGAGATCTCCTGCACCCTCATTTCGAAAGAGGAAGGCCAATACACTTTCAGTCTCCGCCCTTGCTTCGACTACAACTGATCTTGTCTTTGTTCCCATTCCACCCGTAGACGCTTTCGCCTCCGCTTCGGCCGTTGTGATTTCTACTCCTCCTCTCTACTCTCTCATTGACGAGGACGGTGAGACATCTACCAGTGACGGAGATCTCCAACCTCGAAATAGGAGATCTGGGGATGCGCGTGCCGGAGTTGCCATAGCCACTGGTGCGGCAGAAGAGGACTTCTCGTTGCGCGAGACGATGACGATTCTTATGCGAGACGATGTTGAACTGAGTCTCGAGGCTTCGAGGCTGATGGAAGCCAACGTAGACGTATCTTTTCATTTTGAGGTGATGGAGACTGAGAGGGCGACTGCCAACGTTCTTGAACCTTCGTGGCGAGAGAAGGCTTCGACCTCTCGGACGACCGCTGATACCTCTTTGCCTGCAGACGGAAGGGGCAAAAGCAATCGCTGAAGAGGGCGATGAATCAGGTTTCGATGTTGATGCGGATGACCTGAGGATGATTGAAGAGGGGCTTACTCAGCTCGATGTAAGGTTGGAGGGGTCTACAAGGACTATTGCGATACCTATGGATCGTAACTTATTAGTGAACACCGAGGAGGTAGTCCCTGCCCTTGGTCCTCTATGTTCTGCAGTTGAGGGTAAGACCTTTAAGAAAATAGATGTTAGTACCTTGTCGAGGAGCATTGTTGGCCTCGCTCTTAGGGTGAGTGTTTGTGATTCGACCTTTTTTCATGTTTTTCAGGGGGCTCTTTGTTCTGACTTTTTCTTTTTAATGTTTGCAGGCGGTGATTTTGGAGATTGAGAGCACCCGGAGAGAGAAGAGGTTTAAAGAGATATTTGTAAAACTGAAAGATAAATAATTTGAGTATCGCAGTAAGTATCGGTTCGCAGTCGGTTTTGCGAAGGTAGTGACATGCAAGACTTGAGGGGCGATCTAAAGAAGGGGGACGATGAGTTGGTGCAAGCCATTGAGAAGTGTAGCGTCCTCGAGGGGACGTTAAGGAGTAGGAAATAGGGACTTGAGGTTAACATGGGCGTAGAGACCCAATGTAGTGATCTTCAAGCTCAAGTGGTTGAATTGCAAGGGCAACTAGAAGAGTGTCGGTTTCAGGTAGAGGCCCACAACGGCGAGATCGTCGAGAAATAAGATAAACTTGAGAAGTCGGAGTCCTCTTGTTTGGACGCTCAGAGGAAGGAGGATATGTTTGAGTTGGCAAATAAGACTCTTCGAGCCGAGCGGGAAAATGATCAATCAACGGTGAGATCTAAAGAAGACCAGCTCACGGAGAGGATCGCGGAGCCGGAGAAAGACGACTCAGTTCTTCATGATCGAGTGACCGCTCTAGAGGCCGAGAAGGCTCAACTACTTGCACGACCATACTCTTCCAACACTTCTAATTTTCCCAATATACCTCGGGAGTTATATGAAGAATAGGTCCATATCGAGGCCCAGTTAGATGTATTTCGAGATTTGCATACAACGGGGTCCATTCATGAGGCTGCCCTTGAGGATGTCCGGGTTAAGTCTCGTAAAGCTCGAGTCACTTGTGGATATGATACCGCTACGCCTCAGGGTGATGAAGAGGATAGGGAAGAGGGTGTGGACCAACTCGATGAGGACGTCTGGTATGAAACCGCTTATCCTCAGGGAGAAGGTGGCGAAACGGGGGCCGATAGGTGTTGTTAGAGCGTGGTCGAACCTAACCTTTTGTTAAATCGTGGCCGAGGGCCGATATGTGTTATTCGTGCGTGGTCGAACTTAACCTTAACATACAAAGGTGTCCTGATAAATGTAAGTTTCTTATTACTTTGATGTTATTGCTCTGGTTACATGGTTGGAGAGATTTATAGATTTTGGGCGTTAGCTGGTGTTCCAGTCCCAGTCCCAGTCCCAGTCTACCTAGTTCATTTATTGTTTGACTTGGAGAGTATTGAGGAGTCGGACAATGAAAGAGAAAAACAGTCTTTCCTTTGCGTACTTCGACTCAAAGTGTTCTCTTATTAACCCCCTTAAAAACCTCCTTGAGAAAACCCTAATGGGACAAAACTCAAGTGAGGGGAAAAGAGTACGACTTGGGGGCACTTCTTCCCCTAGAAGTTGAAGTATTTGAGGTGGCTAATGTTCCAATTTTTCGGTAGTTGCTTTCCTTCCATTGTCTCTAATTGGAACGAACCTTTGTTTGCTTTGGCTGTGATTTTGTACGAGCCATCCTAGTTGGTTCCCAGCTTGCCTTCTCATTGATCTTTGGTCACTTGAGTTTGGGCTTTGAGCACATAGTCCCCGACTTTGAGCGGCCGAATGTTTGCTTTCTTGTTGTAATAGTGTTCTACTTGTTGTTTTTGGGCGACCATCCTTATGTACGCCATATCTCTTCGTTCATCGATTTCGTCGAGTTCGTGCTTTCTACTCTCATCATTACTAGTACCGCTTTCGTGGGAGTACCTTAGGCTCGGTTCTCCGACTTCGACAAGTATCGCTGCCTTGGTCCCATAGACCAAAGATTAAGGCATCTCTCTTGTGCTCGTCTTCAGAGTTGTTCTATATGCCTATAGTACTTCTGGCAGTATCTCTGGCCACAGTCTCAGGGCGCCTTCGAGCTTTTTCTTCATGATGTGTAATATGGATTTGTTGGAGGATTATACCTGATCGTTACCTGATGGGTGATACGGGGTTGAAAGTATCCTCTTAATATGTCATTTCTCGAAGAATTCGATAGTTTTCTTCCCTGTGAACTATGGCTGTACAACAGGACGGGACGGGACGGGACGACATTTAGCCGGGACGGTGGCAGGACGAAACGGGACGGGACAAACGGGGCAAAATGGTAGGCCCATCCCGTCCCGCTAACAAACGGGACGGGACGGGACGGACGGTAGGCCCATCCCGTCCCGCTAACAAACGGGATGGGACGGGACGAGACGGGACGGGTTCGCGGGCCTTAAGTGCCATTTTAAAAAAAAATTATTTAAGCATTGAGTTTGGCAACAGATATTCTTTTGACAATGACTAAGTTTTTAAAGTTTGCAACATCTAGTTTTTTGACTTATTTAATAAATTTAAAAATTAAACAAAAATTAGGAAACTAAGTAAAGAATTATAAAATATTAAAATAAAATACTTGTAATAAAATATTCTAGCAATTATAAATATATAATAGAGTTATAATTTATTTAATATAATTTTAATCCATTAAATAACTAAGTAAGAGTGTAAGACAATTCATAAAATAAATTCAACGCTTAGAGCCTTTTATTTTATTAATAGAACTTTCAAATCTCACATACAAATATAATTCTTTTGAAGAGCACCTAATCTACGCAGCCACCTTCTAGGAAGGGTTCTGTTTGAACTAGGCCTCTTAGTAGCCAATAACAAATTATCATACTAATATTTGTAAGCTCCTATATAACTTCGTTGTAACTTATCTATAATTTCTCTCGGACATTGTTCTGGAATTGGCAATGTTGATTGATGTTCCATGAGTTCCATGCCGTTTTTGCTCCCAGTGCTAAGTATCTCATTATATTCTTCTTCTTCTTCCCTAGTGGTTAATTTTTCAAAACCAAGATTTCTTCTTTCTGAATTAATCCAATCTCTGAATAATACGGAAATCTTTAGGCTGTCCTCCGCTAATGAATGTCTATGATCTCCGATTTGAAATATTGTCGCGCTAAAAGTACTCTCCGATGCTACTGATGATGCTTGAATAGCAAGGATATCTCGGGCCATTATTGAAAGTGTTGGAAAAGCCTTGCCACGCTCCCTCCACTTTTGGTGTGCGCAAATCGTTGCTTACATATTTCACAGGTAGCACGTTAATTGACTTTATCATGTTTAAAAAATTTCCATACAAGTGATGTTTTGGGACGTTCACCCTTAGGCTTACCCCTTACAAGAGGTACAGGGGGTAAAGCTCCGGACCGAGATTGACTCTGAGTTGGAGCTTGTGTTGCGGGACTAGTGGGTGTTTCATCTAATTCTTCTTCCTTATTTTCTTCGTCCTCAATAAAAATATCATTGCCAAATTATCTTTGTAAAGTTTCATGATCTAGTTATTCTCCGAAATTAATATTATAACATGCGGGGTTCGGAAAAATGAAGTTTCATCAACATGAGTCATTTCATCTATATGTTTTCTAATTATAGGAGAAGGGCTAGGATTAGGATTACTACTACTTTCACCTTTACTATTTTTTTTAAAATACGTCAAATACGTTTTTAGGTGACATAATTTAAATACGAAATTAAATTTAAAAAGTTAACACAAAAATTTAAAAAACAATTGAAATACGAAAATAGAACACGTAAAGTAAACACAAAAATTAAGCACTAAAATAATGCGCAAAAAATATATATTAAAATTAGGATATAGAACGAGTGCACCGTGATTAAATATTAAAACTTGAAGAAATTGCGCAAAATATTGCTCCAAATACTTGAAGAATTAATTTGAAGCTTGAAAGTTGCTCCAAAAATTTGTCCAAATACTTAAAACTTATCACTTGATTGCGAGAAAATTGAGAGAATAATATAGATAGAATGTAATAGATTTGAGAGAGAATGATTTATTTTTGTGGAAAGAAATGAAGAAGGATTGGGGTATTTATAGTAGAAAATAGGGCCAAATTATAATTTAATAAACTTAGGGATTATATTAAAATTTTGGGGGTAGGGGTGTTTTTTTTTTGGGGGGGGGGGGGGGGGAGCCAAATATGGCCCTTTTTTGCCGTTGGGAACGACTATTTTTGCAATTATAGTCGTTGCCCAACGGCTATAATTCAAAAAAAGGGACGCGGGACGGGACGAAATGGGAAGGGATAAACGGGACGAAATAGCCATTCCGTCCCATCCCGTGTCCCGTTTAACATGGGCCCATCCCGTTTAAAATTAAGTGGGACGGGACGGGACGTCCCGTCCTGTTGGACAGCCTTACCGTGAACTGGGTCCGTTGTCAAAGCTGAACTCCTTGGGTAGGCAAAATCGACAGATGATGTTCCTCAATATAAAAGTGATTACCTCTTGTTAGCGTATTTGGGCGAACGCTTATACTTCTACCCATTTAGAGAAATATTCATTTAAAACCAAAAGGAATCGTACATTACCTCATCCTAATGGGAGGGGGCCTACAGTGTTTATTCACCATTTGATTAATGGCCATAGAGAGGTAACTCAGTGGAGATGTTCGTCTGCTTGGTAAATTATTGGGGCGTATTTCTGATATTGCTCGTATTTCTTCATGGGCTCTAAGGCATCCTTTTTCATGGTAGGCCAATAGTATCCTACCCGTATGAGACGCCTAACGAGCGCTCTATTGCCAGATTAAGCATCGCAATGGCCTTCATGGACTTCTTCAAGGACGCGCTAGGTTTGGTTTAGGCCCAAACATTTCGCTAAAGGGTCGTTGTATGTCCTCTTATGCAGGTCGTTGTGGAGGAGGCTGTATCTGGCTAGCTGCATTCTCAGATTCTTGACTTTTTTTTTGTTGTTTGGGAGTGCGACATCCTGTAAATAGGCAATAATATGACTGTGCCAGTCCTAAGTTAAGCTTACAGTTCTTACCTCGATTTGTCTAGCGATGAGTTGAGGAGGTGGACTACACTTTTATCCCCGATCATGATGCTTTTGGTAGTTGCGGCCAATTTGGCGAGTCCGTCCGTTTCGGCATTCTGCGCACGCGGGATCTGGTCGAGAAGGCATCCGTCAAACTCGGGCAGTTGCTTACAAATCTCGGTCTAATCTTTTTGCAACCTTTGCTCTTTGATTTGGAAAGTCCACATGACTTGGTTGACTACGATATGGGAATTATAGGAGAGTTTCAACCGCTTCGCCCCATACTTGAGTGCTAGCCTCAATACTATAATTACGGCCACATACTCAGCCTCGTTGTTAGTTATATCCGGAAATCTTATGGACTGGCGAATTACTTTGCCTGTAGGGACCTCGAGTACGAGTCTCAGTCCGGATCCAAAAATGTTGGATATGTCGTAGGTGTATAGGACCCACATATCTTATGTTTGGACGGAATCTTGGACGGGTTCCTTCTCGACTTCAGACACTATCTTTGCACTGAAGTATGAGACGAAGTCACCGAGCACTTGTGACTTTATCATCATTCGCGGCTGATATATGATATCATGCTCGCTTAGCTCGATGGCCCACTTGGCCAGCCTCCCCGATAGCTTAGGTTTATGCAAAATGCCTCTTAGGAGAAATATGGTAACGACCGAAATAGGGTGGCACTGTAAATAGGGTCTAAGCTTTCGTGAAGCTATGACTGGTTCCAAGGCAGTTCTCGAGGTGCGGGTACCTAGTCTCGGTGTCGACGAGTATTTTGCTAATGTAATAGATGGGAGATTGCATACCTTTGCTTTCTCGGATTAGGATTGCACTTACTGCTACTTCGGAGATGGCCAGATAGACGAAGAGATGTCCCCCGAGTTCGGGCTTTAAAAGAAGAGGCGGTGATGAGAGATACATCTTCAGTTCTCGCAGAGCTTGTACGCACTCGGGCGTCCATTCTAGGTCGTTGTCCTTTTTGAGCAAGCTGACAAATTTGTGACATTTGTCGCACGACCTTGAGATGAATCTCGATAAGGCGACGATTCGACCAGTCAACCTTTGGACTTGTTTCTTAGTAGTTAAGAGCTCTGGTATTCCTTTGATAGCTTTTATTTGGTCTGTGTTGACCTCGATCCCCCGTTGTGACACTAAGAAGCCCAAGAACTTTCCAGAGGCTGTGCCAAATGCGTATTTCTCCAGGTTTAGTTTCATTCCGTACCGTCTTAGTATGTCGAAGAATTTATTCAAATGGTCGATATAGTCCTATTCCTTTATGGATTTGACCAGCATGTCGTCGATATATACTTCCATGGTCTTGCCGAGCTGATCTTTGAACATCCTCGTGACCAGTCTTTGATACGTAGCCCTCGCATTCTTCAGTCCAAATGGCATAACCTTATAGCAATATTTTCCTTGGTAGGTGATGAACGTAGTTTTCTTCTTGCCATCTTCTTCCATAAGTATCTGGTTATATCCTGAGTACGCTTCCAAGAAACTTAGCATCTCGTGCGTTCGAGCATGCTTTGTTCAAGACCGTGAAATCCACGCACATCCATTATTTCCCATTTTTCTTTTTGACCATCACTATGTTGGCAATCCATTTGGGGTACTTCGACTCTCTAATGGAGCCATTTTCTAATAGTTTCTCCACCTCTGCGCGGACGGCATTGTTGATGGCAGGATTGAATTTATGTCTGACCTGCCTTACTGTGGTATAACGGGTCGACATTTAATTTGTGTGCGGCGATCTCCCTGAGGATGCCCGGTATATCTGCATGGCTGAAGGCAAATAAATCTGCATTAGTTATTAAGAATTGACTTAATTTACTTGGTTCTCGGAGTTTGCGGCTGATGTAGGAATTTTTGCTACAGTTATTGGGGTCTAATTAAACGGTGTTGAGGTCTTCTATGGCAGAGTCCGCAGCCTCGACCATTTCGGGATCCATAATGAAGTCCATAGTCTCTTCTTGCGTCGACCTCGGCCCTGTTGATTGTTATGCCTCTTTTTCATTGTCTTTTTCTGTTGGGTTATCGTGTTGTCCAAGGCAATGCGGTAGCACTCTCGAGATGTACGTTGTTCTCCGTGTATGCTGAATATCCCCCAAAGTGTTAGGAATTTAACTACTTGGTATAGGATGGAAGGGATATCTCTCATGGGATGTATCCATGGTTGTCCTACTATGGCATTGTACGTGGTGGCCTGGTCCATGATGTAGAATGTCGTCTCTAGCATTACACCACCGATAAAGATGAGGAGTGTAATTTCTCTCGATGTCCGCTCAAATGCATTATTAAAACTGGTTAACGTGATGTAGAGCGACACTATTTTATCCTCGAGTCTCATTTGGGTGAGGACTCGGGGATGGATTATGAAACACGCTCCACTTCCATCGTCCACCATAATATGGTTGACATCAGTATCTAAAATGTGCAAAGTAATGATGAGTGTATCATTATGAGGGATCAAACCATCAGCATTTGATTCGTTGAAGATGATACTTTCTTCGAGTCCGTCACACCATCTGTAGGTGATAGATCGCTTGAGCTTGTGAGTGGAGATGAATATAATGCCGTTAATGGAAGCGTCGCCGCTGCCGCCGATGATTATGTGGATAGTACGAGCTGGTGATGACGGCTTCGGCGGACCTTGGTGTTCACGTCCTCTGGCTAATTTATTCCTCTCATTGTCGCTTATCAGCTCTTTGAGGTGTCCCCGCAACAACATGTTTACAACTTCTTACCTGAGGGTGATGCAACCTTCTATTTTGTGCCCACGTTCCTAGTGGAACTCATGGTGGAACTCATAGAGGGCATCAGATTTTCTAGTGCTCGGATCGGACCTCATCTTCGGCGACCACTTTACCTTCTTTTCGAGTTTCTCCAGATCATAGACTATTTTTGTAGGTGATACACAAAAGTTGCGAGTAGATAATAAGGATGCATACTCTGTCATTTCAGTGAATCCCTATCCTCGGCCTAGATGGGTCTTCTTCATATCAGGGGGAAGGTGGGGCGTGGGCCCTGACGTATGGCTGATGTCTTTCCCTGTTGGGTCGTAAGACCGAGTGATCACTCCTAATGTTGTCTCTTCGTTCTTTTTTGGACTCGGCTTGTAGCGAGGTGAGCCGATGGGTTGGTCTATTGAGGTCATCCTCATCTGCTCGTACTTCAACACATTAAGCATTATGGATCTCGTCCCAAGTGGTTGGAGGATATTTCATCAACCGGCTCAGCAGTTTTCTCGTTTCTCTCGAACCATCTCTACTCAACCCGTTCTAAAAAGTTGTGACTGACATCCCCTCGGACAGGTTCACCAAAGTCATCTTTATCGTATTGGATTGGGTGAGGAAGTCCCTCAGTCCCTTTCCCAAGGACTGCTTGATGGCGAATATGTCGTTTACTCTTGTTTCAACTTTCTTGGCTCCGGCATATGTCGATACGAACTTATCAGCCATTTTCTCAAAAGTTTCTATGGAGCGGACTGGTAGCTGTGAGTACTGTGTTAATGCCCCTCCAGTAAGGGTTCCGCCAAACTTCTTAGCAAAATATAGGACACTTGTTCCTTGGTGAGGTCGTTGCCTTTCACGGAGGTGACCTAATGAGTCACAAGATCTTCGGGATCCGGTTTTCCATCGTATATCCTGAGGTAGGGTGGCATTTTGAAGGTTTTTGGTATGGCATGCGGGGCTGCTTCTTCGTTGTACGACTGCTCTACGAACCTGCCGGCGTCCCTCTTTGGCAATAGCATAGGAGCGCCCGGTATTTTGTCGACTCATTCTTGGTGTTCGTTCTTTGTTTTCATTCTCCATTTCCACCATCCTCTTTAGAACAACGACGAGGGCGCTATCACCTACATTATTAGTAACATTGTGAGCTATACCTGATGTTGAAGGGTGTGGTCGGTTACTTTGTTCGTCTGCTCATTGTACTGTGCAAGCTCTTGCGATTTATGTAGTCGTGCATATAGCAGGCTTGTTGAGCACGCTCGCTAGCGTATCAATCATCCATGCTTCGAGGAGCTTTTTCACGGCCGGTGGCGTCCCTTCTTCTGCGGACGTGGAAGCCCCCTTTCCATCGGGTTTTGTTATATTGTAATGGGGAGGAGTCGACCTCTAGCGCCTAGGGGAGCCAGTTGGTATCACGTCCTCGCCTAGCATTTCACAACTCTCGTTGATATCATTCATGAGGTTGTTATGGAAATCACTTGTTACTTTTGTCCTCTCTCCTTGGTTACCTGCCATATAGGATTTTGTACGTGCAAAAAAAGAGAAAAATCTTGGGGTTTGTGAGGTTAGTGATTTACGTTGTAGATCTAAAGAAAATTAAGAAATCCTCACAGACGGCGCCAAACTGTTTGACCAAAAATATCGATCTTGGTTCAACCAATTACATTTAAATGAATGAGAGTTAATCTTAGTTAAAAATAATATCCTAAATATAAAGTTGTTGGGACCGTAGCAAATAACTAGTATATTTGTCTGGATGGCAGTGAGTATAAGCAATAATAACAATATTCAATGATCCAAAAAGGTGAAGTATGACATTAAATAGTAATAAATAGCAATAAATGACGTCTAAGTAAATAAAACGTGTGAGTCACCCGAAAATGGATGAGATCAGTGGATATTCTTTATGACAATGATGAATAATTGATGAACCTTTAATTACTTAGGTTGTTCTTAGATCATGTGGAAAATGCTAGACATGAATCTTAGTAAAAATATTATTTTTGTGAGCCTGCAATAGGACAAGATTCTCTTTAAAAAGTCAATGTGTTTTCTTACAAATGAATTTCTGTCCTCTATCATTGTATCTTTTTCTATTTATATGAAACATGTTCCTAGAAAACCCTAATAGTATATATGCAGAGAATATCCACTAGAAAATTCTCCTTTATGTCTTATCTTAGTACTAGACGTTCTAACTCTGCCAAATATGCTCAACCTCGACCTCCACCTTGATCCTCGGTGACTTCGCGACCTTGATCTTTGCTGACTCTTCGACCGCATCCTTCATTGCTTTGAAGCTACTTCGCCTCGAGGCCAATCTTTGTGGGGACCTTACTGATAACACGTGCTGGTCGACGATGGCTATAGTAATGCTGACGTGGCTTACCCATATCAAAGATATTTTTGGGTCCATACAATATTGTGGTCATATTTATAAGGAGGTGACATATTTTTGTTATGTAGAACACCCTTCTTATCATTTTGTTAAATTAGTAAGAAATAAAATAGGAAATAAGTATTTTGGGGCAGCCAACCTTTTTATCCTTATCTAAGTAATATATATCTATTTTGTAATACTACTTTCGACAAGCACCTCTCATTTCATTCTTTTATGACAATGAAACCCCAATCCTCTCTCCTTCTTATCTTTAGAGAGATTATACCAAAACACTCCGGGTTCTTCAACTAAGTCAACCATCAAGTATTGTTCTTGTTAAATCACAAGTTGTACCTTTCTATTGTGGTAAGCTACTAAATTATTATGAATATCTTTTTAGATTAATATCTTCTTAGTATTTTAAGTAGTAAATTAGCTTTGTTTCGTAAGTAGCACCCTCCCAAAGAGATTGCTATATGTTTTGGTATCAGAGCTTTAGGTTTGTGATTCTAGGACTATTGTTGTGTCTTGTTAGTGCACTTGTTTCTTGTTAACATGCTTCATTTCGTGTATTGCCTACATGCATCATGTAAATGTCCATAATGCAATGTGATCTCCTTTATGTGGGAATCAAGCTGTGACTTCTTATTCTAATAGACATATGAAATCCACTCGTAAGGGTTCTAATAACTCTTATGCCCAACCTCACTTACATAAAGGTGTGTGAGAATATTTTCATGATCTTAATTTTTCTCGTACTAGTGGATCCGAAGAGAGAAATAATCAGGGTGCAAGAGTTGGTTCACATCCTCATATAATTCATAGTACTCCTCCTACAAACCCTTATTTTTAACAAGTGGCTAATTTATTTTATCACTTGGCCGAAACAATGTCTAATCCTAATGAAGTGAACTTTGAGAAAATGAGAAAAAATGGGTGGAGTTGAGTTTGAAGGCACTGTTGATGCTACTGATGCTGAACAATGACTTAGAGGCATAGAGAGAGTATTTGAGTAATTTGAGTGTTCAAAAGCTGCCAAATTTAAGTATGCAATCTCACTGTTACAAATGGATGGGCAATTGTACCATGCCAAAGCAAAACCTCTGGTGCTTACTTGGGATGATTTTGTCAAATAATTCCATTGAGTATGTCTCACTTGCTTATCGTGACATAAAGAAAAATGAGTTTCTGGATTTAAAGCTAAAGGGTACATCTATTGTTGAATATCAACAAAAGTTTCTCAGGTTTTCTCGTTGTGCTGGAGGTATTATCGATGATGAAAAAGATAAGTGCAGGCGATTCGAATATGGTTTGAATGATTCTATCTGAAAGTCTATAGCGGTCCTTCAACATGAACATTTTTCACTTTATCTTCAGTTTGTTGCACAATCTCACGACCAACCAATTTTCTTTAACCAACTTCACTCCAACATAGAAGAGTTCCATTTCCTCCCATATAAAGCTTCATAAGGAGACATGCATATACTTGATTAGCAGCTATTATTGTTGGCAAATTCTATCAAGGCTAAGTGTTTATCCCAACTACCTTCAAACTCAATAATACACGCTCGAAGCATATATTTTCAAGATTTGCATTATCCTCCCAGACTCGCCGTATGTGTAAGGGTGGAAAGAAGTATGAAAATTCAATCTAGTACGTACACAAAGCTTCTTGCAAGCTTGCCCATAATTTGGATGTAAACCTCTGTTCTCGATCATAAATAATAGAAACATGAACCCCATGCAGCCTCACAATCTCGTTGATGCATAATTCTGCTAAGTGTTCAAGTGAGTACTCCATTATGATTACCAATAAACGAGCACTCTTGCTTAGCTTATCAACTATAACCCAAATTACATCATGATTTCTTTAAGTGCACGGAAGTCCAGAAACAAAGTCCATAGTTATCCTTTTTCATTTTCACTCTAGTATCGACAAGGATTGTAGCAAACCATCAAAGAATAATATTGGTGGAATGGTATGAAGAAAGACATTGCGGCACCTTTGTGAGGGTGCCACTAGTGCAGCTTTTAAGGATGCAGTTTCTACTTTTTTATTTTATTTTTGTATTCAGTACAATTTTTGGTGTTTAGACTTATGAGATTTACGGGACTTTCATGCTGTTTTTTATTTTTTTTAAAATCACATTTTCTATTAAACTTAAGAGCCTAAATCTGCTAAGTGTTTGAGGAGGACCAAAAATGTTAATTTTCGAATAATTTAGAGAACCAAAATTATTCAAGAGTATACTTAATGGATTTCTAATCTACTCCAAAATGCAAGGTATCTTTTTTTTTTTAAAATATTTCCCTCACATTACGAAAGTGAAAAATTACAAAGTGCAAAATTAATTTTGATATTAATTTCTATTGTCATTAATATTGCATTGAGATGCCTTGCAAATTGATAATTATAGTATAATTCATGTGCTACGGTTCGGAAAGTACGTGCCTCATCAGAATAGTGATATTTTCAACCGCATTTTTTATTTGTTTGTTAGGAATTGGATGGTCTATATGCTCATATATATAGGATGTTATTTCGGTAACTGATAATTTAGCCAATTTTGGCCTTTAGTCAAGAATCTCATTTTAAATGGTATACGCTTATACCTTGACTCGTTTTGAATTGCATGCGCTTATGCCTCCTAGAATTTATTCGCTAAGTGGGAGAGACATTGTGTTTCATTCCCTTGCTTGATTTCTAGCTAGTTCATTTTGTTAAATTATTTTATTTTCAAATAAAAACAAATGACATATGCTAATGGGTGTCAATTTGCATCATTTGTGTCATGTAAATATGAACAAATACCTTATCGCTTTATAAAAAAAAGTCTAATGACATGTAATTTGATAAAACACACAAAGGAGATGTATAATTATTTTTGTACCCTAAAAGTTATCACTTTTTAGGCAAAAAATCAATCTCATGCGAAAATAGAAGATAAAAATTATACATAATTATATTCAAATTACTATCTATTTTTTGTAGTTCTTTATTTGAAGTTCCTTTGATTAGGATAGACTTAAATATATATATATATATATATATATATATATATTGGAAAAATCTTAATTTTGAATGATGGAAGTATTTTGTAGAGTTGCCAATAGAAGACCATCCTTCTATAAAATAAGCACGAGAAGAAGAAAATAACTCATAAATGCAAAAAAAATAGTGTAATGTCACATGACTGGTGAGTTAGGGCTGTTTATTTGGATCAGATATCCGAAATCCGAATCGATCCGCTTAATTTTGCATTTCGGATATTTGTACTGGATATGGATTATGTTTTATAAAATTTTGAATTTTCGGATTGGATTCGAATTGGTATAATTTTAATTCGATCTGATCCGAAATCCGAAATTATATAGACCTATATACTAAAATTTTAGAGTTAGGGAGTATTTCACTTTTTCACAGCCCACTAACCCATCCCACTGCCCACTTATGTTAGGTTATAACTTATAACCTATAAGTTATATCGAACTACTCTCTCTCACATTTCTCTGTTTCGGCTTCCGCCTTTCTTCTACAAGAACAAGAGTCCAACACTCTCCAACTCCTTGTTCGACTTCCGCCTCCAAGAGTCTAACTCCTTGCTCGACTTCCGCCTCCCTTTTCTGTCAAGACCAAACTACTCGACGCGACGGTAAGACACTTCTTGTTTTGTGTATTTTTTTTTATTGAATTTTCATGCTGTCTTTTTCCAATTTTTCTGTGTATATGTATGTATCGATTTGGCTTTGCCACTAGTATCTTCGGATCGAGTCTTTGCTCGTCAATGAATTGATTTTTTAGCTGTAATTTGCAAAAATTATGGAAAATTTATTGCTTTATGTGCTCATTTGAGCTCCGTAATTTATCTTACTTCTTCTTTTTTTGAAATGCTCTTTGAATTGTTTGAAATTGCAGATTCTTGACTGGTTGTCTCACAATCCTACTGAAATTGAGAGCTACATTAGGTCTGGTTGTGTTGTCTTAAAAGTATATATGCGACTTCCCGAAAGTTGGAACTTGGAACTCTTTTGTGTAATATGTTAAAGAATTTTTGTTGATTCAGTTTATTAGATAATTGTGGGAATTTTGGTTTGTTTTATTTTGATATGAAGATTGTGTTTTGTTTATTACAATGAAAGACAATTTTTGCCTTTCAATGTAATTCATATTGTGGTTTGAAACGTTAAGCACCATTCTTATGTTTTTATTGATAAACACCAATCTTAGTGGGCGTTTGGATATAAGAATTGTAAAATTCCAAAATAGGGGGAAAAAATTTTCAAGTGAAAATGAAATTTAAAATTTAAAGTTATGTTTGGACATGAATATAATTTTGGGTTATTTTTGAAGTTTTGTGAGTGATTTGAGTGAAAATTTTGAAAAATAATTTTTTGAAGTTTTTTAAATTTTCGAAAATTTTCAAAATGCATCTTCAAGTGAAAATTGTAAATTTTATGAACAAACGCTGATTTTGAAAAAAAAATATATTTTTTTTTTGGAAAAAGGGAAAAAATTTCTTATGTCCAAACGGGCTCTATAGTGGCAAAAAACATAGAGCATTACGAAAAAGTGAGTATGATTGGCAATAAGCCATAATAACGCGAACAATCCGATCCGACAATCCGAAATATTTATCTGATCCAAAGTTTAAAATCTGATCCGATCCAATATTAATTCATATCGGATTCAGATTGCATTTTGTAAAATACGAAATTCGAATTCGAAATGTACTAAATTCGATCCGATCCGATCCGTGCACAACAATATCCATAATGATTCAGTTAAGCATGTGTATAGTCTCCCTTTGTTCGAGGGTTCACTAGATCAAAACTTATTTTTGGCATGCACCATTAACATGTAGTTTATTTTTTATCACCACAAATAACTTACACTCAAATAATTTTCTACTTGTTCACCACCAACAAATAACGCAAAATATTTCTCTTACTTAAAAAATGAGGTCTTTATCTAGCACGATGAGAATTATTATGACTTTTATTTTTTCTAGAATATGGTTTATTTTTAGTAGCATGAACAACTCTTTTTGCAGAGTATATTATAATAAGTATAATTTGAAACTCTCACAATTTTTTAAATACAATAATATACGGTACTGATATTCAATCTTCATACTTGATCTTTGGATTTTTAGAACTTTTTAATTGCCTTAATCATTTTTCAGTTTTTTATATCAAATTTCCCTATTTGTCGGCATTCGATTCTTACATAATTCATGTTTGTGCATACCTGATTGATCCATGGATATTTTAGAAATGGCTTATTCCTAAGTCAATTAATTGATTTTGATTCTTTATTGATTCAAAGGTCTTTTCCTTAATCTTTGGAAGTATTTTAAAAAAAATATTTTTTCACAAAGTACATGGGTTGTAAGTGTTTAGTTTTTTATGCAAAGAGTGTATTTGCAATCAAGTTCACATTACTAAGGATGTAAATGTTTATTTCAGAAATACAGGGTGTATCAAGAAAATAAATTCAGTTGAAAACCGATATGGTTACCGGATCGGGTCAGGTTGTGCGTTGTGAATTCACACGTGGCGAATAACAATTGGCTAAACCTCCCTCGATGACGCGGAAAACAAATTCCTTCCTCCTCCTCATCCACCTTCTCCCATGGCTATCAAACTTACGCTTTAGACGATTTCAAGGAATAGCTAAGGAATCGCCGCGAGGATACAGTAATTTTGACAGGTAAATATCTGCGATCTGAACGCATTTCGTAACCCTTAATTTGCTGTTTCTATGTCCAGTCAATCAATCAATCAACTACTGTCTATTCCAAACTGGTTCAGTCAACTAACCGAATCCTCTATATCCATTATTTTGCTCCATTCGCGTCCGGTTCATACAAAAATTAGTTAAGTGTTTTTGTTCTGATTCCAGAGGTAATTTAAATCTCAGAATCATAGTAAAAGGTCTGAAATCTGTTCCCTAATTCGTAAGTTTATTGTTTCCATTGCGCCATTAGGTTAGGATCATAGTATCCTGTGGAATCGATCTACACACATGCATTGTTTTGATATTTGGCCTTTTTTATAACCTAGGATGTAAATTAACGTGATGCTCTTTCATTTTTTAGCTTATAAAACCAAAAACCATCCCTTTTAACACTTGTAATTTATGGAGATAAATATATTCTCTTCTTTTATTTGATCTGGTTTAAAGCTTTTTGATATTGACAGGATTTAGAGAAGATGGTGAGGTTACAAACTTATGCGGGGCTTAGCATAATAGCTACACTGGCCGTTATTTATCATGCGTTTAATAGCAGAGGCCAATTTTACCCAGCAATGGTTTATTTATCAACGTCCAAGATCAGTCTGGTTCTTCTTCTTAACATGGGTCTTGCCCTCATGTGCATTTTGTGGCAGCTGACTAAGAAAATCTTCCTTGGTTCTCTTCGAGAGGCTGAGGTGGAGAGGCTGAACGAGCAGTCTTGGAGGGAACTCATGGAAATACTTTTTGCCATCACAATTTTCCGGCAAGACTTCTCAGTTATGTTTCTTGCAATGGTAACTGCACTCTTGCTTATCAAGGGCTTGCACTGGTTGGCTCAAAAGAGGGTTGAGTATATTGAAACAACCCCAACTGTTACTACGTTGTCCCACGTTCGCATAGTCTCCTTCTTGGGCTTTCTCCTCCTCATAGACAGTCTCTTCTTGTACGACTCTGTCAGCTATTTGATTCAGACAAGACAGGCATCTGTTTCTCTATTCTTTGCATTCGAGTAAGTCAAGCTCTTCTGACCCACTGTTGTTGCTCCCTTTTTTGCTTAATATGTGCTCCATGAGTCCCACTACTAGTTTGTGGTGATTTTACTACTGTGAGTGATATTCCAAGAGAAGAAGCTAAAGATGTTAGTAGTCTTACTACCTTACCTTTTCAAAAAATAAAAAAAGAGACGTTAGTAGTCTTATTAGATTGAGGGCCTCCATAGTCGTGTTTCATGCCTTACAAATCATTTGGTTGGAGCATGGGATTGTATCATGTTTATGTGTGCGCTGGCGCGTTAGCAAAGTTGACAGTAGGCTTTGGATCTAAGAGTGCTATTTTCTTTTACGCAGTTCCTACTTTGCTTATCTTCTAAGCTGATGCAAAATGCCGTGATTTCGGTATACTTATTAGTATTGCATTGTTAAAGCTCGTGTTTGTTAGAAACCTGATTTGACTATTGTAAGGGCTGGATGATGTCAAATCTCTTGGAATAGCAGTCTTATCTCATATGTCATGTAAACTACGTTACAAATCTTAATCAGGTAAAGATGTTAGTACACCCAAGTTTCAATCCTCTTTGCTAGGATTGATCTTTTATAATGTATATTTTAATGATGATTCACTGTTTGGTTGGAATCCTTTGGTTTTTTCATGCATGTACTAACATTGTTATATCCATGAATTCTATTAACACATGGCTGATCCGCGTATCGTTCTTAAGTTCTGGATCATAGCTTTCAGTATATACTCTCCAGATGTCAAGTTGAGGATCATCATGAGGGAACTTCAAGACTGTGGTTACTAAGTATTAGTATTTCTAGCTGTTGGAAATATGTTCTTGAACTTGATTACTTCTCGTATTCTTTTTCCTAACTGCAGTTTGATCATGTTAACTGTATCCTATATTCTTCTCCCTAATGAAGAGCAACTTCTTTTGGGTAATGATTCAGGTACATGATACTTGTGACAACAACTGTCTCAACTTTTGTAAAATATGTCTTCTACATAAGCGACATGCTTATGGAAGGACAATGGGAGAGGAAGCCTGTCTATACTTTCTACTTAGAACTTATCCGAGACTTGCTCCACTTGTCTCTGTACTTGTGCTTCTTCATGGTGATTTTCATGTAAGTCAAATTTAACTTCTATTTTGCTATTGATTTCTCTGCTCATAAAGTGTCTAGAGGTTTTTCTACCAACAGCAAAAAAAGAGTAATTATATAGAGGTGTATCTCTTCTGGATATAAAAAATTTCATCCTTCTCTTACATAAGTTTCTATTGTGATCAAGAGCAGCCATAGTTTCTTGTAGAAAGCTCCATCCATTTATTTGACTGCTTTCACTTCTTTTTTTTCCGTAAGGAAACATTTATTAGTCCATTCCATTTTCCTTATCTAGACATTTATTGATGATATCAGTTGCCAATTTTGTTGCAAAAAAGCTGCTCTCGTCTTATTATACTTAGTCTGACCAACACAAGATTTAGAATAGAGTTGAAAATATACAGAATTTGGGATTATAGTATTAATGAACCGAGAGCTATAAGTTTGGCCGCACACCAGCATTCATATAATTGGTTGTCGTCGCTGTGAACCAAATGAGCCACATTTATAGGTTTCCCTGAAACGATTTTTTTTCTTTTTTAAATTTTCTTACAGTCAAGTTTCTGGATCAATAGGCCCTGTTAGATCTCTCTGCACGTTCTGTGGCCGGCTTTGCCTATGTGTTGGAAGGAGTGCCGAGGATACATAATTTTTTGGCCACCCTAATGGAAGTTATCATTATTTTGTGATGATGAAATAGGTGACAGTGAAGCATGTTCATTTCTTCGATGTGCTTGGTACTTTCTGTTGGTAAACTGGTACTAAGATGAACCCACTTGAGTACATCATTTCTCTTTTTCCCCTGGAGGCTTTCCTCTTTTATGATAGGTTCTGAAACACATTATCGATTCATGTACGGTTGGGGACATTCTTTTTGGTAAAGAAATAAACCTTGCAGCTGCCAGCAGTTCACCATGTTCTTTTTTATCCTCTGCCTCTTTTATGAGGGACATTTAGAAATAGGGAAGCACAATGTTCCAAAACCTTACTAAGGTTCCTCAGGTAGACATAGTTACATAGTCAAGCTGGTGTGTGATACTTGTTGCTTGTTCTGCAGATCTGTATGCCTTTTGATAGAAGCGCTCATTCTTCTTTATCTATGTTGATGTTACTTTCAATTTTTTGACCCAGGCTTGTTTATTAAGCCTTTTTTTTTCTTTCGCTCCTGTTATTAGTACATTGAGACACCTCACTTGGTTTTTCTCATGTTACTTGTTCATCTCCGTTTCCTTTTCCTTGCTTAGCACTTATATTTTATTTGTTTCTTCTACTTTCTAGGAACTATGGCGTGCCCCTGCATTTGATTCGGGAGCTTTATGAGACATTCCGCAACTTCAAGATTCGAGTTGCCGATTACATACGCTATCGGAGGATCACTTCAAATATGAATGACCGTTTTCCAGATGCTACACCAGAAGAGCTCGATGTGTAAGTTGATCACTCATAGCATTTGTATATTTTTGGTTTCTTCGCAACTTTCTAATGTAATCAGTTACTTCTATGCTTATGCAGAAGTGATGCTACCTGCATCATATGTCGTGAGGAGATGACCACTGCTAAGAAACTTATTTGTGGGCATCTGTTTCATGTACATTGCCTCCGTTCATGGCTAGAGCGTCAACACACCTGTCCTACTTGCAGAGCCCTTGTTGTGCCAGCTGAAAATGGGACGAATGTGGTAGGATCACGACCAGATGCTCAACAAGGTATAAGTTTTTCCATTCATTGCTAATAATCTGTTTTCGAGCATCAAATTGTAGCATAAGTGCTGAAGTGTGAATCACATTAATAGCAGGCCGTCCAATGGCAGACTTCTGACTTTTGAGGACGGTTTTGAATTTTTTTTCCCGAGGTTTATACTTTGTTGTCACTATGATTGTTGGATTGTATGTCTAGTTTTTTTTTTTTTTTCGAGAAGTGAATGTATGTCTAGTTTTCGTATGCTAAGGATGACAGTCATGTCGGAAGAGCTAATCCAGAGATGGGACACTTTTATGTATATATGTTTTTTGTACAAATGGATGAATGTGGCACTTGTATATATTTTACTGAACCTTTGTTAATTCTCTCTCAGGCCCTGGATCAAGTGGTGCAAGTACATCTCAGAGTGCGCAGGCAAATACCGTGGCAAATAATAATGTTAGCCAACACCAGGCTAGACTCCAAGCTGCAGCAGCAGCAGCAGCAGTTTATCAGAAGTCCTTTGTTTACCCTTCTGTACCAACGCTAGCGTGGTATTGATTTTCTTATCTTTTATGTAGACACATTATTGATTATTTGCTTTGCATATTTTTAGACCTTTCCTCATCTTACAGATGTGAAAAGCTGAAGTATACCTGTCTATATTCCTTTTTCAGCCTACTAGTTAGCGATAAGTAAATTGAGGAACTTTACAAGCAGGTTAGATAGGATTTCATTATAGACACCAATAAGAGGGAGTTTCATCTTTGTTATACACTAAGTTGCGCGGACTCTTCGTTTTTGGTGCCGCACCCGTCTCGATACGGGGCGGGAGCGGGATACGTCCCGGATTCGGTCAACTAACTTCGGATATTTTGACATGAGTCCATCAACAAATTTGGGGGGAAATTGAGATTTTGATTTCTCAAAATTAAAAATAAAACAGATTTAAGACATGGAGATGGCATACCTTCAATATTGTAGTACTTTTGTCTCATAGCAATGCTTTGTGTTTCGGAAAAACCAGGAATTTAAGGGGTCGTGTTCTGAGTTCGGACTTCTGGTAGACAGTGACAGCGAGAGTTGGTGGAAGGCCTTGAATTGCTTTCTTTTTCTCTTTATATCTCTATTTTTTATAATTTTGAATTTTTTTAGCCGAATCCCCGCGCCCGTATCCATACCTGGATCCACACCCCCAAATCTTAAAATTTAAATTTTGCCGAATCCGACACTCAGATCCGTGTCCGTATCGGATGCCCGAGTCCGAGCAGCTTAGGTTATACATGCTTCGTTTAACAACATAAAGTTGTTATCACTTGGTAAAGGGTCCACTCTGTTGTGCACTTTATTACTGCACTGCTCTTTTACACAGAGCAGATCTATTTTGGTTTTTGTATTCTATGGATAAGTCAACTCCTGCTTTTTCTCTTTGCCCTTGCGTTGCCACTGGATGGCTATGTTCATTTCTTGTGCTTCTCAAATAAATATCTTTCTTAAAAAGAAAATTTTGTTAGCATATTACGTGGTACAGAAGTTATTATCTATACCTTTGTGCTTCTTTTTTCGTATTCCGATTTTTACAAAATTACAAAATTAACTTGTGCCTCTTACATGCTCCCCAAAGAACATTTAAAATAGATCCATTTTAAGTGTCGTCTTGGTATATGGAAAGTCAAATATAGTTCTGCTTGAGATGAATTGAGCATGAAATTGTGAATTTGCAAACAATGTCTCGCACTAGCATGCCTTCAGGGATTGTGATGTAATCACTAGTCTGATTGTGGGTCATTTCCGATTCACTCAATTGGGTCAGTTTCCTAGAAATTACTTGCTTGTCATGGACCCTCTATTAATAGCTGCTCATTTAGCTGTCCATGACTGTCAATGAGGTTGCCTTCAACTTGTAGTTCTTTGTTCTGCGATAGAAACTAATGGTTGATGCAGAATGAGGTGGAAGGTGGCTGCTTCAAGTTCAACTTTTTGACAATGCACCCCCCTTCCTGTTTTCTTTCTTTCTGTTTTGGCAGTTGAAGATGGAGTCTGTATTTTAGTAAGTTTCATAACTGTTGGAAGGAAATTGAAACAATGGGGTCTTGCTTGCAGGTCTCCTGGATATGCTCCAGTTCCTCCGTACTATTGTCCAACAGGCAGTTCTGTCAATGTGCACCCAGATGGGGAGCGGGCATCGAATGAACAGTCACCGCAACATCAGTTAGCAAATATGCCCTTTGCTCAATATCCACAATGTGGTTTCCTCCCTTTTCAGTATCCTGGTGCTAACAACCTTAGTATTCCAAATGCTCAACTTGAGGCCCATAAGATACTTTTACAGCAACAAATTGAGGTATTAAAGTTTCTTTGCTTGATTGGTAACATTTTCTATATGCCTCTATTATACATTTGGTATTGCTCTGTAAAAGAGCAGGTAAATTCCAATGCACAAATCAATTCTACATGCGTGGAACTTGAAGTGTGGTCTTTTCTTCAATTCTACTCACCTATGTTTGTTTAGAGTTATGAAGTTATTGAAATAATCTTATGCTCCTTTGTCAATTCTACTCACATTTGTTTGTGTAAATTATTTCCTTTCTTTGTTCTCTAAGTAATTTATAGCTCACATGGCTCCTGTTTGGTATTTATGATTCATTCGATTCATTAGTTTGTTTGTGGACAATGATCTCTAGATAGAGTTCATTAACAGTCTGGATTGGAATGTTAATCTGGGATTTTGTTACTATTTTTAGACAATTGCAAGCTTTGCTTTATTTGTTATCTTATCATTTTTCTTGTTTTGGGGGGGGGCTAATAGGTGGATGAGATATATGAATCATGCACATGGCTGCTTTATAGTGGACCGGATTCTTATGTTGGATGATTGTTTTTTCTTACCTTCTCTCTATTTTTCTGTAATGCTTTTGTTTATTCTCTCATGGAGAGCTTAATTCTCATTCAATTATGCCGCTGTTGTACACTGTATTTATGATCAGGTTCTGCAAAACCAGCTCAAGCTTTTAGAGAATCCAAACACACAGAAACCAGCAGATGCTTTAGGAATTTCTGATAGTAAGGGAAAAACAATTTCGTCAGAGAACTCCCAAGGACAAAGCGAAGGTGCATAAATGTGAAGCTAGCACAACTGTATATTTGTCGTAAGTGCAGACTGAAGTTTGGACGTACAGTTAGAAATAGCAATTGAACAATGGAATTTACAAGAGGTTCTGTAAGTTGTATAAGTGTTGTATTTTAGTTCAGCAACTGACTACTTTTGTCTTCTGATAGGATTTCTTCTTGAGCATCTCAAAAATCTTGTACTCCTTTTGAGTTTTAACTTCACTTATTATATGCTACACCCAATTTTCCTTAAATAAACTTCACACTCTTGTTCTTTCTCATTCTTCTTCTTTAGTTTTTTCCCTTATGTGAGACATTTCAGGGGAAATAACAATTTTGTTATTCTTTTATAACTCACACAATGGGAATATATAGCAGTTTATCTGCCAGAGCTTAGACTATATGATTTTGCTCTTTCCCATACAATAGAATAGGAAAAACACTTGATAACAAAGCACTTACTTAGGACTGCACGTGAATTAGCATTTATGGAAAAAGATGACAGTATTAGGAATACAAATACAAGCAAAAAACAGTTTAACTGAAATGTTCTACTATCTGATTTAATTTGTATGATATTCTATATGTTTTTAACGTTTTTGAAACGTTTGGCCCTATTATTTATAATTTTCAGATTTGGAACTTTACGTAATATCTTTATACCAAACTAACATTTCGACCATTGTGTTAATATCTTTATTCTATTGTTACCAAACATAATATAAAGTCAAAACTAACGTATTGTCTATAAAATGTATCCCCTTGTTCAATAAAATGTGATGAATAGAATATTGTCTATGTGAAAATGAGGGTATACTACAAACACTAATAAAGAATAGAATACTAAGGATTTGTTTTGGTAATAACTGCGAAATATTACCATACAAAAACAAAAATTTAATACACCTAGAGAGCACCTCTCGATCACCTTCTAGGAAGAGTATTATGTCGATATAATAGAATACCATCAGTACTAAAAAGAGGAATTTTCTAAATCACTACAATTTAGAGCCTAATTATCATATGCACCTACAGTTTGTCTAATTATCATCTATAGTTATTGTTTAGTTGTTACCGGTTTGTATCACTTGTATTCAGACGCGCAACGAGTATAGCTTATATCAACTGTATTCCTTCGCGCACGAATACAATCTGTATCAACGAACACAACCTATATCAAATGTATTCTTTCACGCAATGAATATAACATGTATCGAATGAACACAATTTGTATTAACCTTATGTGTTCACGTAACGAATAAAACCAAGGCAAAATACAGGAGTGTGTACAAAGAATATTGTATTCGGGGTGGTTTAACAAATTGAGCTAAGAGAGCTTGTTGCTCTATTAATTCAGTTCAAAACAATTGATCTCTTGTTTCAGTATTATAGGTAGATTTGCTATAAAGATCAAATATAACTACGAATGAGTATATGTTTATTGTATCACGTAATTTTTCCTACTAAACAATGGTTAAGAGACCAATTCATAACTTCATACCAATAGTGTAATTATGGCCAATATTTGGCTAATGGAGTCCATCTCATATAAGCATAAGTATCTTTGCAAAGTGTAGACTTTGTTGACAATATTCTTTAGGACCCAAAAATATTGCATTATGTGGTGGATATCATTTGCACAAGTTGTATCTCTTCTTTTACACCTAAGAGGCCAAGACTTTTTTGCCCATAAAAGGGAAGGTAATTAGTTCATTTTAGACACATCAACAAGACTTGAGTCTTCATTTCTTGTTTCTTCCTTTATTAAGAGTGTTTTGTACGAGAGTTAAGTGTTGGGAAGCACTTGTGTGAACCCTTTCTTTGGAGTGATCTTGTGCGGTTATTTTCTTAGGGTATTTGGGATTAATTAGAGTGTTTACTCTAATTTTGTACTCTTATTGTTATAGTAAATTGCTCATCTCCACTTGTGGACGTAGATCACTTTGACCGAACCACGTTAACTTTGTGTTTTCTTTATCTACTTTAATTGTCGTTGTTATCAACTTCCATTGTCTTTGTTATTGTCATTATACCGTTGTTTGGCTAAATTTCGCACTATCCGGGTTCCCGATCCTAACAAATTGGTATCAGAGCCGAATCTAACCGGGTTAGTTTTAATAGCCAAAATGACTATAACAAAGATCTATGTTGAGAAATTTGACCGAAGTGCAAACTTCGGAATGTGGCAATCAAAAATATAAGTTATCCTAATTCAAGATGGCTTAGACTTGTCGTTGCAAGGAAAGGAGAAGAAGTCGGATAAAGTGACGGACGAAGAGTTTGCCATCATAGACAAAAAGGCAAAAACAGGTATCATTTTAAATCTCTCAAATGAGGTTTTACGTGAAGTTTCTATAGAAACCACAGCTAAAGGCATGTGAGAAAAAATAAAAACCTTATATATGAAGAGGACGGTGGAAAATAGACTTTACCTGAAGGAAAAGCTTTATACAATTCGTATGGGTGAAGGTACCTCTATTCTCTCTCATCTTGACACCTTTGATTCCATTCTTATGGATTTGAGTAATATAGATGCTGAAATTAAAGATGAGGATCAAGCCGTGTTACTGCTTTGTTCTCTACCCTCACCTCTTAAGCATATAAGAGATACTATGCTTTATGCAAAGGATAATATCTCTTATAAGGATATTAAATCTATTTTAAAATTAAAAGAACAAATAGATAGTGATATTACTAGGGAAGCTAGTGGAACTCAAGCGGAAGTAGGCTTGTTTGTTATGGGCAAATCCGACTCCATATCCAGATACAATAATTTAGAGTGTCGCTATTGTCATAAGAAAGGTCACACTATCTCTGAATGCTATAAGCTGAAAAATAAAGAAAAACATAAGGAAAGGAAAACTGAACACAAAAATACTGGCATTGCCGAAGCAAGTGTGGCTGTTGATGAGACTGAGGGAACTATTTTTTTAGCAACTAATAATAGTTTCAAATCTAACAATGAGTGAATTTTAGATCCGGGTTATTCTTATCATATGTGTCATAATCAGTATTTATTTACCACATATGAATCTATTGGAGGTGGAGTTGTCTTGATAGGCAACAATGCTGCCTGCAAAGTTTTTGGAAAAGGTACAGTCTGAATCAAAATGCACGATGGTGTGGTGAGAATTCTCACTGATGTTAGACATGTTCCTGACTTGAAAAACAATCTCATCTCTTTGGGCACTCTAAAATCTCTTGGGTGCAAGTACACAGGTGAAGGTGGAGTTCTGAAAGTTTCTCATGGTGCTCTTGTGATCATGAAAGCACACAGATCTGGTTCGTTGTATACTTTATTGGGATCCACTGTTATAGGCCTTACTACAGTTTCGGTATCGAATAACTTGTCTGATTTTGATGGCATTAAATTTTGACATATGCCCATTGGGGCTTTTGCGGAGAAGGTGGAGAAAATTTACTATTTCAGCTAAAATTAGACCAAGGTGGAGATTTATAATTATGGCCAATATTTTGGCTAATGGAGTCCATCTCATATAAGCATAAACATCTTTGCAAAGTGTGGACTTTGTTGGCAATATTCTTTGGTACCCAAAAATATTGCATTATGTGGTGGACATCATTTGCACAAGTTGTATCTTTTCTTTTACATCTAAGAGGCCAAGATTTTTTTGCCTATAAAAGGGAAGACAATTAGTTCATTTTAGACACACTAACAAGACTTGAGTCTTCATTTCTTATTTCTTCATTTATTCCTTTATTAAGAGTGTTTTGTATGAAAGTTAAGTGTTGGGAAGCACTTGTGTGAATCCTTTCTTTGGAGTGATCTTGTGACGTTATTCTCTTAGGGTATTTGGGATTAATTAGAGCGTTTACTTTAATTTTGTACTCTCTTTTATACTCTTATTGTTATAGTAAATTGCTTCTCTCCGCTTGTGGACGTAGGTCACTTTGACCGAACCATGTTAAATTTGTGTCTTCTTTATCTACTTTAATTATCGTTGTTACCAACTTCAATTGTCTTTGTTATTGTCATTATACCGTTGTTTGGCTAAAATTCGCACTGTCCGGGTTCCCGATCCTAACAAATAGGAAAACTACATTTCATATATGATCGATAATGTCAAAAAGATTTATATTGATCAAATAACGCGATTACTTTCCTATCATACTTAATAGTTACCATACCACAAGCATGAAACGTGATAAAATTTTATTGTGAAACACTCGCTCTCGCAATTCTAATCGTAACCTCTAAATCACATACAATCCTATTATCTTTGAGTGTAGATTGCTGATTCAAAGAATGAATATAATATCATTCAAGCACAACTACAGGGAGCAAAGTAGATCTTTTGGCAAAACAAGGAATCAAGAAGGAAGTTTTTGAAAAATTGACCATGTTCGTAGTTCCTGAGTGATTGCAAATGAAGCATTTTTGGCAATATTCTAGGAAGTACATTTACTAGACATATTACGGATTGTAAATTTGTAATATTAGCGGCCTAAATACAGTGGCTCAGTACCCGGATTTGATGGGGAATTCTAGCATTCCCTTTGTTGTACCTATTCAAACAGTTTAACTAATCTATGCATGCATCCCTTTAACCAAAAAAAAAAAAAAATCTCTAGAATCACACACCAAAGGTCCAAAACCAATGAAAAACAACCTAAAAGAAAAAAAGAAGAGTGAAACAGAAACTCCACTTTCACTGTTAAGTGTTCACTATTGGGAATGTGAGTGGGGCAATACCCTCATTTTCCCTCTTTTCCCCCTTTCCATATAAAAGCCAAAGCGGGGGACATTGCGGTACTCAAACCAGTCGCAACTCCCAAAACTTTGCCTCCTTGTTTTTCTAATTTCCCCTTTCACTAACCCTTTTTAAAAAAAAAAAAAAAAAACACGTAAAAAACGCTCCTCGCGCACACACTAATTATAAAAGGGAGGGAGGAGGGAAAAGCGCTTAAAATATTATTTCCCGAAGCCCCTATTTTATCTCTTTTTGTTTAGTACGTTTTGTTATTACTCCCCTCTAGTCTCTAGAAGACTGTTTCTGCTTCAAATTGAAGCTGTCTCTGTGTTTTTTCCTTTTTTGGCCTCTTTCTTCTAGAACTTAGCTTCAAAATCCCCACAACTTTGAACAGACTTAAGATTGAGCGCTCACGTTTTTTGCTAGGGTTTTTGTCCACATCTCTCTGTTTCTAGGGTTTTTGAACTGGACTGTTGATTTCTAGGGTTTATCACTCATTCATCTTTTCTCTCCATGGCGGCGGATAAGCTTAGAGATTTGAGTCAGCCTATTGATGTTTCGTTGCTCGACGCCACTGTTGCCGCTTTCTATGGCACCGGATCTAAGGAAGAGGTGAGAACTATTTGCCTTCTCTCCCAATTTGTCTAATTTTCTCCAGTTCATTTGCGTGACAATCTATTCCCCCTTACAATTGCTGGTTGATTTTGTTTTCAATTGCGTGGGACGCCAATTACTTTTCTGACTCGGTTGTTGAAAGTTTTCTGATTGCTAGTGTTTAGCTGAACAGTTTTACTTCGTTCTAAATTGGAAAATTGGCTCAACGAAGATAAATTTGTTACTTTACTGATTTTATGGTGCTATAAGTTCTACGGTTGGCTTTTAATTGGTTTCAAGGAAGCGTCACTTCCTTTCTTAAACTTGAAGATTTGTATTGCTTACGCCAGCCATTCCTATAGCTTTTCTCTAATTTTTTTAATTTAACTCATTGTTGTTATTCAAGATATTGACTTCTGTCCAATTCCTAAGGACTCTTAGTTTCAGAGGTCTGGAATATACATTGTTACCATTCTTTATTCTCACCACAAGTTAAAAAAAAAAGGAAAACGTGAGAGAAAACTGAAGGAAAGGGGAAAAGGCCCCACCTAAATACGCGGGCATGTTAAGAGGAGAAGTATAGAAGCCCCAGTCAGAAGGTGCGAGAGGTTAGCCTTAGTGGGTATCATGAGGGGTAGAGGTATGCCTAAAAAGTCTTGGGGATGTTATTAGGCGGGACATGGCGCAGCTTGAGTTGACTGAGGACATGGCGAAGCTTGAGTTGACTGAGGACATGGCGTAGCTTGAGTTGACTAAGGACATGGCCATAGATAGGAGGGTGTGGAGGTCGAGGATTATGGTAGAAGGCTAGTAGGTAGTCGAGCGTATCTCTTTGTCTTTCCCAGTTCGCTAGTATTAGTATTAGTATAATATCCTTTTATTCATAGATTGCTATTACTACCTAGAGTTTAACTGCTTTCTCGGCTTCAATATTTTTATCTTGTTGTTATTTCTTATTGTTGCCATTACTTTTGTCATCCGTTCTCCAGCCGAGGGTCTATCGGAAACAGCCTCTCTGTCCTTCTAGGGTAGGGGTAAGGCTGCCTACATCTTACCCTCCCCACACCCCACTTGTGGGAAAATACTGGGCTTGTGGTTGTTGTTGTTATCTTGAAGATAGATAGATAGTGGCATATTGGAAGGATTCTCAATCCTGATATGTGGATACGGAAAAATGCAATTAACTCTGCGGTTATTCAGTATGACACTAATTAGTAATTACCCAGTTGGTGTATATTGCCAGGCTGCTGCTAGAACACTTAAAAAGATGACCTACTGCATTCTATTCAGGATCATTTAAATGCTTTTCATACCCGTAGATTCACCAATTGGATAATGGGGTCTGTATTCTGTGAATTAGTAAGTATCAGATTTGGAAAAAAATGTTAAATATCATTAATGAGTGTTTAGTGTGAATAACAATTCAGTTAGGCAGTGTTAATTGTCCGTAGTTATAACAAGTATGTTAAGCAGTTACTGTTCGGTGCAGCAATTATTATTATTATTTTTTTGAATTCTAGGATTTGTGGTAGACCAGTCAAAGCAGTGTATCAACAAGCCTTAAATAGTGATGCTTCACGGAGACAGTTGTCTAATTCTGAGTTATTTCATGTCGTTGAAATGTATTACGATTGTGACTGTTTCTATTGATCAGCTGATAATGCCTTAAAAAACATCATTTTAGCTGGACTTATGGTTTACATGGAATTAACAAAGAAACAGGATGCGCGAAAGGGAATGATAGGTATAGTTGCATACACTAAAGGGTTTACTTTGAGGGCTGGAACTCGCAAAATCTTGTTCATGTTGCTAGCCATATTACAAGAAAATCTCAAAGACTCCTTATCAAAAAAAGAAAAGAAAATCTCAAAGACTGGAAAATAATAATAGTGGTAACTGATAGAAAATTCCATCTGGTATTTGATGTGACTTTTACATCTGCTTTCTTTTTGGAACCAGATATTTACGAGGACCTCTCTATTCTCTGATAGACTCGGAAGAAAAGAAACCTCAAGTATTTGTTGTTCCACGTTAGACATGTAGATTATAAATTAAAATTTATGTGGATAAATGGGAACTTCGGAGATGAACAATTATTGAGAATAAACAACAGAAGATGACTTACCCCCAAAGGATCACATCTATAGCTTGTCTGATGATGTGCTATGTCATCATCACTGATGATTCCCTTTTTTGGACGCATATACCTAGCTTTAGAAAGATTTGTTTTGCTTTTGCTCTTTTGGTAAGTATGTACTAAATTTATTGCTTTGCAGCGGGCTGCAGCTGACCACATTTTGCGCGATTTGCAAAATAACCCAGATATGTGGCTGCAAGTGGTTCACATTCTATCGAGCACTCAAAGCCTGAATACTAAGTTTTTCGCTTTGCAGGTCAGTTTTACAGTGTTTTTTTTGTGAAGTTTGACTTACGGCTATGACTTTTTTTTTTAAATTTTTAGTTTGGTGTTTAAATTAGAATAGGATTGTTTAACGCAACCGTCATACTATCATTAATGTTTTCTCTTATAAGTGTGACTTTGACTGATGTTGTACTGGCGAAAAAAGTAATTCATGTATTAATTTCTCATGATTTAAGATGAGAGCTTAAGTTCAGGAATTATACTTGGACATTGGAGAGATAAAGGAGGGCTGACAATCCAAATACCTTTTTTTAAAAATGGGAATTTGAATTGAGTTATCTAGTTTCGAGGAAAAAAAATTGAAACAGATGCTAAAGTTATGTGTTTTAATATTGATTGGTTACGATAGAGATGTTGATAGGTGGCATTTACCGTGTAACTGCCCAAAATAAAAAAATAACTGTTCTTTTGGCTCACTTCGTTGTCTTTGTTTGTTTGCGGTTTTTGATATATATGGCAGGAAACCGAGTAAAATACTTGACTGGCTTCACCCTGCAGGTTCTAGAAGGTGTTATAAAGTATAGATGGAATGCATTGCCAGTCGAACAACGAGATGGAATGAAAAACTATATATCTGAAGTTATTGTGAAGGTATAACTACATAATTCTTGTCATTTTTCTCTTTAAGTTATTGAGGATCTTGAATTGAATATTTCATTCCAATGGATTTTATTATCCGTTACATTTATGCATATCCATATATGGATCTCAGCTTTCCAGTGATGAAGCATCTCTTCGGCGGGAAAAGCTGTATATTAGCAAGCTAAACATAACATTGGTTCAGGTACTCTTAATACACAAAGCTCTCTCTCTCTCTCTCTCTCTCTCTCTCTCTCTCTCTTGGTGATTGCAAGTGATGGGACTGATTGTGACTCAAGATACACATGAAGTTGAAATGTCTTACAGAAATTATCTTTTTCTTGTGAATTTGTATTTTCAGATTTTGAAGCATGAGTGGCCTGCAAGATGGAGAAGCTTCATTCCTGACTTAGTTGCAGCCGCAAAGACAAGCGAAACTATATGTGAAAACTGCATGGCCATATTGAAGGTTCCTCTACATTCCATTTCCATCTTCCAGTGAAAACATTAGAATGTACACCTTGATAACTTGAAACACTATTCTTCAGCTTCTAAGCGAGGAAGTTTTTGATTTCTCGAGGGGTGAAATGACTCAACAAAAGATTAAGGAGCTCAAACAATCTTTAAACAGGTACAACTCCTGATTTATATGAGTTGTTTCCTGATACATTTTTTCATGTTTGTGATTTTCGACATAAGATTGTTTGATTTATAGGACTCTGAAAAACTAGCTTTTTGACATACTGATGTTGAATAGTGTCTAGAATTTGCCATCAAGTCGGGCCTTGGCTAAAGTTTTGAAGCTGCGGTATAAAAGAGAAGTAATTCAATAGAATTATGCAAATGGTAGAGAAATCCGAAACAGTTTGTTTGGCTGCTATAGAAAATAGGATAGAGTTATAACTGTTTTAGTGTGAGACTTTGTGGGCACAGGCGAAAATGTTTCGCCATTCTATTTTTTTCCCTTCACGAAAGAAGAAGATTTTATGCATAAATTTATCTTTTTCACCCCTTAATGCATACATTTGTATCTTTCTGTGATTAAATACTATTTTCTTCTTTTCGATTGTATTAGTCACTTGTTTTATAAACATAACACTTGTTCTTCCCTGCTAATTTTTATTTTTATTTTTCTCTTATTTGTTTTTCAAACATTCAATGCGATTAAAACCTGTTTATTTCTTCTATGCTTGGGTAATATCAGTCGGTTTTGAGAATTAAAAGAACCTATACACTGTATGAATTGCGGAGCTCCTTTTATCATTTTGAAGCCGAAGGTCTTTTATATAAGCATTATTTACATATTAGTTTATAACGAATTCTATTTAGACTTATCTTTTCTAAAGTGTTGGTTTTCTTTATTTACAGCGAGTTTCAACTCATCCATGAGCTATGCTTGTATGTGCTATCAGCATCCCAAAGAACCGAGCTCATCAGGGCTACTCTTGCTACACTCCATGCTTTCCTTTCATGGATTCCACTTGGCTATATTTTTGAATCAACACTGGTTCGTATTACTCAGCTGCTTATTATTTATCTTTTTGATTGAAGCATGTCTACAATTTATTGTTTCAATACAGATTGTGTTTGAGAGGTGCTGTCTGACCTTTGTCTCTTCATATTACAGCTGGAAACCCTGCTTAAACTTTTCCCCATGCCAGCTTATCGCAACCTCACACTTCAGTGTCTAACAGAGGTATATTATGACAAGATCTCTAGTAGAGTTTCTTCTAACAATTAAATCAATCCAAATTGATTCAGTATACTGTTGGTTGCTGTTTTAATATGACAGGTTGCTGCCCTTAATTTTGGGGAGTTTTATAACGACCAGTACGTCAAGAAGTACACCATATTCATGGTGCAGTTGCAGGTGGAGTTAAATTAATTCTTGATGTTGCGTTATGCTTTTTTAATTAGTTCAAGATGTACCAAGATGAAGGAAGTCTATGATTCTTAATTACATCTTTGTATTGTTGTATCTACACCCTCCATTCGCTTTTACTTTTGAAATGCTATCATTATTATGGGTATTATTGTAATACTTCATTTATTATTTCAAGGGGAGTGCAAAGTCCATTGTGGACAAGTAAAAATGAACGAGGGAATACTTTTTTTGCTTCTTTATAACGGCTGTCGGTGGAGTTGTATCTTTGGGTGTGGTACGGCCATTTGGTTTTACTCTGAAGCGAGGCTACCCTTCTCTTTGTTTCTCAATTGAGCCTTAAGAAATGTTCTCCTAGAATTGGTTGCTTGGTCTACACATGGATAGAAGTTATTAGAAGAATTACTAAACCTTCTGTAGGTATCAAATTTTGAATTGTTGTATGAATTGATGAGAGCAAGTGTCTTTTTCTCCATGTATTTCTGTAAAAGCAGCGCTCTTATGGTATTCCTATCCGTTTCTTTAGCAGTTAGCCAAATATATATCTATGTTTAAAGTTTCCTGTGAGCTTTGAAGGTTGTGGTTGACCTTGTACCGAATGCATGGTCTTCTTCTAATAAATTTGAAAATTTTAAAGGTGAAAGTTAGTCTCATGAAAACCTTTGTGTAGAACATTCAATCACTGACATACTGCAAACAAAATTTCATTATAGGAATAGCGGACAGTATTGATGCATTATGTTTGGAAGTTGAATTATTTGGATGATCTGGTGTGGTCCGAGGCGAACTATATTTGTCTGTTGGTCCCTTACTATTTTGTATACCACATGTATACCAGTGCTTCCTCACATCTGTGAAATTATTACTTTATCAATAAGAGTTATGTAGTCCAGTCTATCGGAAACAGCCTCTCTACTCCTCCGGAGTAGGGGTAAGGTTTGCGTACACACTACCCTCCCCAGACCCCACTTGTGGGGTTCCACTGGGCTGCTGCTGTTGTTGTTGTTTATGTAGTCCAGTAGGTGCAAAGGGAATCTTTTAAATTTTCTCCAAGTCTAGACACTGGCTGAAAGCAACAACAACACGATCAACTTGCTGATTGCATACAGTTTGGTTGCTTTGATATCCGAGTTGGAATGTCCCTGTAAACTCAGTTGATTGAAGCAAAATGTCCAAACTTCAGCTGAACTTAATTCATCTGCCGTCCTAGGTGTTAATGTTGTTGATAGAAAGCAAAGGTGTTAAAACTCATTAGACTAGGTTATTGTTCTCTTGTTAACACAACTGAGGCCTCCTTTAAATTGCTTATACTAGTCTTCAATTGTGTCTTTCAGCAGATGCTATGATAAGTTTGAGTTTGCCTTTCGATTTAGATTAAGTAACACATCACGTTCAACTTGCTGATTGCATACAGTTTGGTTGCTTTGATATCTGAGTTGGAATGTCCCTGTAAACTCAGTTGATTGAAGCAAAATGTCCAAACTTGCAGCTGAACTTTATTCATTTGCTGTCCTAGGTGTTTATGTTGTTGATAGGACTTATTTAGTTATACCTTATTGTATTAGCTAACTATCTTTGTGCTTTTGTGCTTTTGTGCTTGTGACATCTAGACTATTCTTCCTCCCAACACAAACATTCCCGAGGCCTATGCAAATGGAAGCAATGAAGAGCAGGTTTGTTTGAGACAGTGAATGGTTAGTCTATTGTTGTATCAACATGTAACTAATGCTTCTCTTTCCTTTATCCAGGCATTCATTCAAAATCTGGCATTGTTTTTTACGTCATTTTTTAAGGCAAGCTTCTTTACTCTGTGTTAACTACATGACAGCTTTCACTTTGTAGTTGCTTATTGACAATATGACTTTGGACCGTAGTAGTCAGCATTGTGTCTGAGAAGCTACTTTGTATGCAGTCTCATATACGTGTGCTAGAAACATCACAAGAGAATATAAATGCCCTCCTGTTGGGACTTGAGTATCTTATCAACATCTCGTACGTGGATGACACAGAGGTTTTTAAGGTATTGTTCCACTGTTTATTCGTGATGGATACACTTTCTTGGAAGTGTCTGATTCCTAATGTGTGGTTTCACAGGTTTGCTTGGATTACTGGAATTCCTTAGTTCTTGAGTTGTTTGAAGCGCATCATAATCTTGACAATCCTGCAATGACTGCAAATATGATGGGGCTTCAAGTATGAGAAGTTACCTGTATCCTTGCTGACTAAAATTCTCCAAAAACAAACTGCTCATATGCAAGTTTTTGTGTTAATTAAGCAGATACCATTGCTTTCCGGTATGGCTGATGGTCTTGGAGCGCAACTTATGCAGAGGAGACAACTTTATGCTGGTCCAATGTCCAAATTGAGGTTACTTATGATATCTCGTATGGCAAAACCTGAAGAAGTTCTCATTGTTGAAGATGAAAATGGGAACATTGTCCGTGAAACTATGAAGGACAATGACGTCCTTGTGCAATACAAGGTATCTATCTTATTACAGAATAACCTGTTGAATTTGATTGACATTTTTAGGCTCCTCTTGTTTGATTGGAGTAAGATGCATGCTATATTTGGCAAAAGGCACTTTGCCTGATTCTTGTTTTGCAATGTTGTGTCTTTCCCCCCCTTTTTATGTGTTTAATGATGTCTGATGTTGCAGATCATGAGGGAAACTTTGATCTACTTGTCACATCTTGATCACGACGATACCGAAAAGCAGGTGCACTTCTTTTGAAGCCATCAACTTTGATATGACCTAAATAAATGTAGTCGAAGCAGCATGCTGAATTTTTGTGTAATTCGTATGGGCAACATTATTTTCACATTATACTTTTTTGGTTGGTTAATCGGCACCCAAGAAGTCTACTTTAGAAATAGCTGGTTTGGATGTGTTATTATTACTTTTCTCAATTATGGTGAGCGTATGGGTAATTGCTGGGGATTCATTAAGTCCTGATATGTTGTAGTTTTAGTCGAGATAATGATCCTATCCTTCTTTACTAACTCCTGGAAAGGAGGTTCTAACAATTTCAATTGTCTTCGGGTTAATTTGCAATTTGTTTTATACTTCAGCGACTTAGTTATGGTTGAGCTGTTCATTTGTTTATCTTCAACATATTTTCAAGTGACTGTTGCTAGTTGCTTCTGGCTTTGATGAACCTTTACTTTTCATTGGGTGTTGTTAATTATCATTTCTTTACTTTGACATGGTGTTTCTGAAAAGATTGTTTTATGGTCCGCAGCTATGTTTCGAGATTCATAATGTTTCCATATTCTTGTATCACTCCAGATGCTGAAGAAACTTAGCAAACAACTCAATGGGGAGGATTGGTCATGGAACAATCTAAATACATTATGTTGGGCAATTGGGTCCATATCTGGGTCGATGCTGGAAGAGCAGGTATGCTTATAATAGTTTGTTTTATGTAGTTATTAACCAAATTACATGATTTTCACTGAGGCTCACAACTATATTTTGGCTGTGCAACTTTCTTGCTTAGCCCTCACACAAGATATGTCCTAAGTGTTGTTGCATGCTGTCATTTTTTGGTAAAGTTTTGCTTTATGTTCTTCTGTGTGCATCACTATTTTCTTGCATTGAACCAAGCAATATGACTTAGATCTTTTGTATCATTTGCATACTAAGATCTTGAATTTTCACATTTTCCTTGTGTTCACTTTGGCAGGAGAACAGATTTCTTGTCATGGTGATACGCGATTTGCTAAACCTATGTGAAATCACCAAAGGGAAAGACAACAAAGCTGTAATTGCAAGTAATATAATGTATGGATGCGATCTCATTGTTGTCTGCCAGTTCTATTCTCTTGCCAGAATTTTCAATTCTCGTGCTTTATATTTACAAATCTGATCTTCCAGAATGTTGCTTATACTAAATTTGTTAAATGGTTGTATTGCCTACGGGTACACTGAATTCTTTTCATGGCTTGTGTTGATTAAATGCTAGGTATGTGGTTGGGCAATATCCTAGATTTTTGAGAGCTCATTGGAAGTTCTTGAAGACTGTTGTGAACAAATTGTTCGAGTTCATGCATGAAACACATCCTGGAGTGCAGGTTTGACTACTGATTAATGATTTGGCTACAAGTTACTGTTTTGCTGTTTATCCTTATTTAGAAGTTTTTTTTCCCACTCAAATTACTGATTGGTTGGTTCACAAATCACCAATTGTTGTGCTGGCGCTTATGACTTGGTGATCGTTTGGGATGTCCTATGGAATAATGTCATATGGTATCAGGAATCAGATGTCTTTTTGTTATTAGTATTGGCCTCTAAATAAATTATCAAATGACTTACATATGAGTTGAGTTGCCACACACACCCTCCACACCCACCCACCCCCCCCCCCCCCCCTTTTTTTTTTTTTTCCGGGTAGTGTGGGTGGGGAGGGGTTAGAGTGCATGGTACTTATTTCACCTTTTGGCCTAGAAAACTGCACTGCAATAAACTATTTTCTTGTGCTTATATGCTATGGTTCATTGTCATGGCTTCATTTCTGTTCCTGATGACCTTTTGTCTCTGCTCTCTAGGATATGGCCTGTGATACATTTTTGAAAATCGTTCAGAAGTGCAAGCGCAAGTTTGTTGTAGTCCAGGTAAGAGAATTGTTTGTTAATAGCATCAGTTTTTATGACGATACAAGAGTTACAAAATGACTTAACACTGATCTTGTACTGACCACTATCCTTGTTCTCAGGTTGGAGAAAATGAGCCATTTGTCTCGGAGCTCCTAACCACTCTCCCGACAACTATTGCAGATTTAGAACCTCATCAGATTCATGCCTTCTACGAATCTGTAAGAGTTTTTTTGTTCGAAAGAATATACTTCATTTCGTTTTACTTGTTTCCTTAGATGTATTGTATTCACTATGTCTTATTCTATATATCAAGGGGTACAGAGTTAGGAAATAAAGATACTTTCGTTACATACTTGAATTCATTATTGGTAAAATGGGGAGTTTAAAATTAAAGAGTTTCCAAATATGGGAAGGTGTACATTTTTCCGAAACAAACTAACAAGGAAAGAATGATATAACATTGAAAAGAGGGAGTAGTACTTTATCTTTATTACTGAAAGGTGGGGTTCTATATCATTTTGTTAGGTTGGTCAAATGATTCAAGCAGAGCCTGATCCCCCCAAAAGAGATGAGTATCTGCAGAGGTTGATGGTGCTTCCAAATCAGGTATTTACCTATGGTCTAGATAAGATGTATTTGGGTGGTGCTATCTATTTCTTTATTTGTTTATTTATATTTTTTTGTGTATTAATATCTGGCTTTTGCGTTCGTTAAATGCGCCACATAACAATACGTGGAGTATACACTGCATATTATTTTGGCTTACGAACATATACTTTTTACAGAGATGGACTGAAATTATAGGACAGGCACGACAAAGCGTGGACTATCTTAAAGATCAAGATGTTATCCGAGCTGTGCTAAATATATTGCAGGTTACCTTTTATAGATGATAAATTCTTAAGCTCTTTCTGTAAATGTATAAGTTGGCATGCGCTTGTGATTTTGTTTTTTCCTTTCGCCTTCTTTCTCTTCTCATTGTAGTTACTCACAAAGTCTTGCGAGTTGCCAGAGTAAGGAAGAAGCCGGGGGCAGGGACAAGTATCCCAACCGACTGCTTTCTACTTCCAATAGGCCATGAACTGGATCAGATCATTTTCAGCGAGTCCATAAGAAGTGTTCCATGCTCTTTAATAGTCATTTTTTATATAATCTTACTAGTGCTATCAAATCTTTCAGGTTTAATTTTGGTGATTTACTTTTCTCCAAAATAGAAAATACTTTGGTGATTTAGACTTAAAGAAAGCGTGTGGTATGATATATGATCCTTTTCTCCTTATGCATGATCTGTTTGCACATTTGTCAGACCTCAGAAAATCATCCCAGTTTTAGTTTTACCGCATGTTAAATTTTCTACCTTGAATACTGTAGTCACAAAATGTGGTACACAGTTTGTCATGTCATTATGACAGGATATTAAATGGGACTTGCTAACACAAGCTGGCTAGTATACTTGGGGTTCTTAATGCAGGCCTCTCATTAGTACTATATGTTCCTTTTATTTTTTCTATGACAAACTTAGCAGGCACTTGGACCTGCATATTATTTGAAAATAATGAAATATTATTTGCAAATCAATGTTCATTCTATTTTGTCCATTATTCCAACTTTAACTTGAAATAGAGAATTTTGAAGTTGAGAAACTAGTTTGAGGAGTATTCTGAGCGTCAACCAATATGTCCAATCCGGATGCTGTGTTATTTTGAAATCACGTGGCTACTTCTGTGTGCTGGTCAGGGAGCTTTGATGATCTCCTATTTGGTTTTAAATGTTATCCTAGCAATGCCTTTTGCATAATATTCTCTTATTCTGAACATGAGTTTTTTTTTTTTTTTTTTTTTGCATTGCAGACTAATACAAGTGCTGCTAGCTCACTTGGGACTTATTTCTTACCTCAAATTACTCTCATCTTTTTGGACATGCTCAATGTTTATAGGTATGGATATCATATTTATTTGATTTTATGTTTTTTAAATATTTAGATGGCATCTTTATTATAAATATTTGGTGCTTTCTGATTTTTAATTGCGAACCTTTTCTGTTGCAGAATGTACAGTGAGCTTATATCTACAAGCATAGGACAAGGAGGGCCCTTTGCCTCAAGGACATCCATTGTGAAACTCTTGCGGTAGGTTCCAGTTTAGATTTCCCATTTTTTTTGCCAGCTTTAAGATGCATTTACTTACATGTGTCATATGTGGCAGCTCGGTAAAAAGGGAAACATTAAAGCTTATTGAAACATTTTTGGACAAGGCCGAAGATCAACCACATATCGGGAAGCAATTTGTGCCACCAATGATGGACCCAGTTTTAGGAGACTATGCAAGGAATGTGCCTGATGCTAGGGAATCTGAAGTTCTCTCGCTTTTTGCAACAATTATTAACAAGTAAGCTAACTGCCTCCAACTCCCAACTGGCACTAAGGATGGTCATCGGTCGCTTCGGTTGTCAATGTTATTGGTTCGGCATATCGGTTATCAGTTTATAAATATGCTAAACCGATAATCGAACCGATAAGATATCGGTTATCTGGTATCGGTTAGTCGGTTATCGATCCTTATCGGTTCAGTTATCGGTTTACCCGATAAGAATCAAAACACCCAAAAATTTTATGTTTTTATTATAGAAATCGCGATCATACTGTTTTGAGAAAGGAACTAAATTTTTGTTCTTAAGAAAGGATTAAATTTCAACTTTAGAAAAGAAAACTTTCTTTGCATTTAAAAATCCCGTGAATTATCTCAATTTTCAAAGTTATAAGTTAGTAGGAGTAAAGAAAAAGACATCAACAATTTAATCTTACTAACTATCTCACTGTGGGCGAGCATAATTCCTAGAAAAAAAATAAAATCCTAATCTTTTAAATGCTAAAGAATCGGTGCAAAAAAAGAAACAAATAGAAAAACTAAAAGTCTGAATAATTAATTCTTTAAAGTTTAAAACTAAAAATCTTAACTGAAAAAATTAATATGAGAAACTCAAAAAAGTTTAAAACTTACTCTAAGAATTAAGGTCTGAAGATGAAGAGTAACTGCTGAGAGAATTGAGAGAATGAAGCCGTACTTAATGGAAAATTATAAATTGATAAAGCTTATTGGGTTATCGGTTAAACCGTTAATAAAATTAGGCAAATCGAACCCAATAGTCAAATAATATTAAACCGTTACCAAGCTGTTTACTCAATAACCCGATATCGATAACCCAATAACATTTTGTCGGTTCGGGCTACCGGTTATACCCCATATATGCCCAGCCCTAACTGGCACTCAGCAGGACTGACAATTCATAAGTTGTGACTGTCTGCTCCATACATTAACTGACTGTCTTTGTAACACACAATGCGCTCAAGATTCCATGACTTTCTTTTGTGCACAATACTGTCCATATTCTTATGGTGCATTTGCTTCTGTATCTAACATTTTTTTGTTAGGTACAAGGGTGCTATGATTGAGGATGTCCCTCGCATTTTTGAAGCTGTTTTCCAGTGTACTCTGGAGGTTAGACACCCCCCCCCCCCCCCCCCCCCTTTTTTTTTTTTTTAAATTTATTCTGAGTTGATAAGTTTTATAATATTATATGTAGTCTCTTCTGTACTAAATATTCCCCAACGTTATGTAATTAAAATATATACTTATAAAGTACTTTTTTGATGATGTGTTTTCCTAATTTAACAATGCTGCATCTTCTCATAAATGTTATAGATGTATTCATTTAAATCTTTAATTTAGATGATACTATTCACCATCTTCATTCATTTGATTGCATGTTTCTTTGTTCTGCTACTTTTGCATCCTGTTTCTTGGTGACTAACTGCTTTTATCATCGTGGTTTTATTAGAGGTAACCTTTTGTTGACTGCCAAACAATTTTAACGGGTAGTAAGGTCATTATCATATGCCCTATCAGGGTGACTCAGCTGCAGACCTGTTATATGCTTTAGATATAATTTGGTTACTATAATAAACATTTGGGAAGCTCAGCATTGAGATGACACATGATCTGTTTGATGAATTCATTCTATGTATAACAGATGATTACAAAAAACTTTGAAGATTATCCAGAGCACCGGCTTAAGTTCTTTTCGTTACTTCGTGCAATTGCTACACATTGTTTTCCTGCTTTGATACGGCTGTCGAGCGAGGTATGTTTTTTTGCCTGCTCTTGGTATCTGTATGGACCACCAATTCTAATTTATGAAGCTTAGAATTCTTCAGAGATTTATTTATACGGTATCACATTTATTTTAGTGTCTGCATAAGCTTGTGCTGGATTTTCATAATGTACTGATTATTTTTCAGCAACTAAAACTTGTTATGGATTCTATAATATGGGCGTTTCGGCACACAGAGAGGAACATTGCTGAGACTGGACTTAATCTCTTGCTGGAAATGCTAAAAAATTTTCAGGTGCATCTTTATTGTTGGCCTTCCTATTGATTGTTAAATCTACGCGGTGGGGTTTAATAGTTTCTTCTTTCATGGCAGGCTTCTGAATTTGCTAACCAGTTTTATAGGACTTACTTTTTGACGATCGAGCAAGAAATTTTTGCTGTACTAACAGATACGTTTCATAAGCCTGGGTTTAAATTGCATGTATTGGTGCTACGGCATTTGTTTTGCCTGGTATGTGTCTAGCTAACAGATTGGTTTCCTATCTATACTTGCATTTTTTGTAACATAGTGATGTGATTCCAGGTGGAGTCTAGCATATTGACTGAGCCACTATGGGATGCATCAACAGTACCTTATCCATATCCAAATAATGCAATGTTTGTTCGTGAATACACCATTAAACTTCTTAGTACATCCTTCCCCAACATGACATCAGCTGAAGTATGACCATAAGTTTTACATAGTGTTTTTTCACCTAAATTTGTTTATAGTTTTTCTTTAGATGTTAATAATGCTTTGCTCTTTTCAGGTGACTCAGTTTGTCAGTGGGCTATTTGAGTCAACAAATGACCTTCCCACATTCAAGAATCACATAAGGGACTTCCTCGTTCAATCAAAAGAGTTCTCCTCTCAGGTTAGTGTTACTAGTAGACCATTTGTTTCCGAGCTTTATTGGTATGTCTTTTGTGGGGGAGGGGTTTTAAGTGGAGGTTTTCTATTTCTCTACCCTGCCCCTTATATACGTGCTCCAGAAGATCCAAACAGATTGTCATGCTTTAATTTTGGCATAATGGTACCCAGTTTCCTTGAAAAGAAAACTCATAAGATGTAGGACCCTACTTTCAATCTATTCATTACTCATTTTTCTCAAATTCTTCAAAAGTGTAAAAATCAGCGCATGAGTCACATGTTCCCACAAAAAATAAAAAATGGTTCACAATTTCGAAGTTATCTCTAATGTCTATGCTAGGTCATACTGAGACCATTTAAACAGGATGGAGTTACTAAGAAATTATCATGGATCTGATGAATTAAATTGTGTAGGGCTTTAGAATGTCTTTTTTTTTGTCATGGGTTAGCACTCGTGGTCCTTCTGTGAATTTCATATCAGCTTACATGCTAATTTTCTACCCTATGTCCACTAATTCATGTACCTTTAAATAATTCTTTGGCATAAACGTTTCTGAATTGAACTCTGTTTAGGTCGTATTGTGAGTTCCAGACAACCTGCTTGTTCATATCTCAAGTAGAGCTGTTTGGATGACTTGTGGAAAATGTTTTGTGAAAAAAAAACGTGCTTGGATAGTTGTTATTTTGAAGATCTCTGAGCATTTCTTGAGTGAATAACTTTTTTCTACGTAGTACCCTAAAACAACTTACTCAAATAACAATTCTTTGTAAAAACTGCTTTTATAAAACATCAACAAAAATGTGATTTCAGAAGCAATTTTTTTGCTGGATATCAAAAAGTTGCACAAACAAAAGCCATTAGTTTTAGAGCCGTTTGGATGACTTGTGGAAAAATTCTATGAAAAAATATTGGGAAAAAAAGCTTCTGAAAAAGAAACGTGCTTGGACATTTATAGTTATTTTTGAAGATCTCTGAGCATTTCTTGAATGGAACAACTTTTCTCTAAAAGGTACCGTAAAAACATTTTTTCGCAAAAACTTCTTTTGGAAAAAACTTAAAACAAAAACATGATTTCATAATCTCCTGTTACTGGATATCAAAAAGTTACACAATCAAAGTTCAGTAGTTTTATCCCCTTTCCTTCTGAAGTTTGATATATGTGGATTGCTTTCTCATGAGTCTGGGCTTAGTCTATTAAGGTTTTTGGTTCTTCAATCTTGGTCTTATAAGTATAACGTTCGAGAATGGCAATGAGCGGGGAGAAACCTTAGATGGGCATGGGCGAGTGGGTCAAAATTTATTTCCTGAAAATCTATAACAGGGCAAGATGGGTGGCAGGTTGTGAAATACTCAACCTAAACCGACTCAAATTAGCAAGCAATGTACAAAGTCTCTGGCTTTCACAGTTTGCAGCTTGAGGACCTTCTCATGGTTGGCTGCCTAAGTTAGAGCCCATTTGGTCATTTAGAAGTGCTTTTTGCAATATTTGATAAGCAAATGTTATTTGGCTAATCTTTCCAAAAAGTATTTTTGAGTATCAAATTACGAAAAAAGTACAGTAAGTGTTCAATTTACAATTGATATTATTTGTAAAAGAGAATTGTATTTATAAAATATAAAGTAAAAATATATATTAAAGATTTTAATGAATATAAAATATAGTTATCCAAAGAAATAATATTGCATATATGGCATTACTTATTGTTTACATGATGATTCAGACATATCAATATACATTGTTCAGTATAAACTAAAAACCCACTCCATAAATTCTATATAAAAGAAAGCTATATTTATAGCGGAGAGACTATTCCAAAGAAAAATAGGAGAAGAATAAAAAACGATAGAAAATAAGAAAAATGAAGAAATGGATGGTAGAAAGAAAAAAGTTAAATTAATGAGGGGATAATTTGGGAAATATAAATTTTCAGTAAGGATATTTTTGTGTTGAATTTTTTTTCTGCTTCTACTTCTCGGAAGAAGCTAGAATTTATTGCTTTTTTCCAAAAGCCGAAAAACTGCTTCTGCTGGTGCTCAAAAGCTAAGTTGCTCGGACTCTTCACTTTCAGTGCCGCACCCGTGTCGACACGACGGGGTGTGGGTATGGGTGTGGGATCCGTACCGGATCTGGTCAACCGATTTTGGGTACTTTGACCAAAATCAACGGAGAAATTTGGGATAGATACAATGATTTTTGAAAACAAATCAAAAGCTAGGGTGATATGGAAGAAAATGGAATACCTTGTATATATAAATTTCTATGTCAGTCCTTTTCCTTTTATCTCCTTCTAAAATTCTACTCTTGTTCAATATTTTCTCCTTCTCGGAATACCTTGTAAGTTTTTCACATAATGTCTCATAATTTAGACATATTTTTATAACTCTATTTTTAAATAATTGAATTATTTTTAGCCGAATCCCTGCACCCGTATTCGTACCTGGATCTGTACCCCCGAATCTTTAAATTTAGATCATGAAGGATTTGACCTCTAGATCCGCACCCGTATCGGACACCGCACCCGAGTCTGAGCAACTTAGCTCAAAAGCAACTTCCTTGTATTGGCCAAATGCCTTAAATATCCAAAAAAGTGCTTTTGGCTTCTTAAATTAGCCAAATGGGCTCTTAAACATCTATACAAACATGATTGTTCTTGTCATTTAGTTCTGGGAAGTTCTTGTCATGTCTAAGATTATGACATGATCTCGTCCAAGATTTTGGCATGATTGTTCTTCCGGCAAAGGGTGAAATATACCCATGTACTTTCGAAAATGGTCTAAGAATACCCCTCGTCATACTATTGGGCTATATATACCCTTCTCGTCATACTTTGGAACAAATATACCCTTATTTTGGATGGAGTGCCACGTGGCAGCGCCAGATGAAAAGACCTATTTTTTTTACCCGATCCGTTTTAAAAAACTCACCACCCGACCCGTTTTAAAATTCAGTTTTTTCAGTTTTTTTAAAGCATATATTTTGTAAAAACTGGAAATAAAGAAGGAATTTGCAATATATATATATTTAAGTCTTTTCAGTTTTTAAAGTATTTTTTTTTTGTAAAAATTGAAAAAACATTTTTTTTTTTGTAAAAACTGAAAAAAAAAACTCTCCTAAAGCAGTGGACTACATATGCATTAGTTTAAAAAAAATAAAAATATTTTGCAAAATCTTTTTTTCTTCATTTTTTACAAAAAAAAAATACTTTAAAAACTGAAAAATATATATTTTGTAAATTCTTTTTTTTTTCTTTTCAGTTTTTACAAAATATAGAATTTTCAGTTTTTTAAAGTATTTTTTTTTTTGTAAAAACTGGAAAAAAAAAAGACTTTGCAAAATATTTTCATTTTTTTAAAACTAATGCATATGTAGTCCACTGCTTTAGGAGTCTTTTTTTTTCAGTTTTTACAAAAAATATTTTTTTTTCCAGTTTTTACAAAAATATACTTTAAAAAAACTGAATTTTAAAACGGGTCGGGCGGTTGGTTTTTTAAAACGAATCGGGTAGAAAAAAAAGAAATGGGTCGTTTTCATCTGGTGCTGCCACGTGGCACCTCCATCCAAAATAAGGGTATATTTGTTCCAAAGTATGACGGGAAGGGTATATATAGCCCAATAGTATAACGAAGGGTATTTTTAGACCATTTTCGAAAGTACATGGGTATATTTGGCCTTTTGCCGTTCTTCAAAAAGCTTTAGCTTCTTCACAGCGACTTCCTCTTTCTTGTTGTACATGACCTATTAGCATCATTTGGAGGATACCAAAGATGCAACGCAGCAGGTTTGGATTCTATCTAGCCAAAACTGGAAAGAAAAAGCTCAAATGTTTGTTCTAGATTTCAAGAAATCACTTTCTGTGACACAATTCCCATTCTCAGTATTAAAAGAGCCATTTTCCATTCTAAGAAAATAAAATCGAAAAAGTGAAAAAATAAATAGAATATTATGAAGTGAAAAAACGAAAGAACATAAATGGGGCATGCCAGGGCAGGAGGCAAAATTATGGAAAAATGCTAAACGGGGCAGGGCTGGCGGGTTGGAATTTTAGGGGGGTTAAGGCTTGCCTATCCCGCCCTGCCCCATTTACATCCAAACTAATGTTTTTCTTTCCCTAGTAATGTTATTAACTAGCTTGTCATTTTTTTCCGTCTTTTGCTGTTCTTTGAACCACTTAATCCTGTTCAAAATAAAGATCTATCTTTTCCTTTGCTGGATTTTTGATATCCTCACTTGGATGCTTCATTTTTCTTGCAGGACAATAAGGACCTTTTTGCCGAGGAAGCAGCTGCTCAGAGAGAAAGGGAACGACAGCGAATGCTTTCTATTCCCGGTCTAATTGCACCTAATGAGATACAGGATGAAATGGTGGACTCATGAGATACAAAATGTCCACCATGTATTGATACTTCATTCCGTTTTATGCCCCTGGAGGTGGTGTGGGTGCTTGGAGTGTGTTATCACGAACTGTAGTGGCCAGCACATCCTATTTTAAAAGAATTTCTATCGTGTTGCGAAAATTCTCGGAGTAGTAGTGGAAGTGGTTTCTAGGACTCATGACAATGGTTCCAAGAAAAGGATTGGCTGGGTGTAGAGTAGTTAGATCCTAATCTAGGAGTACAGTGTGTTTATTGGACATTCATGGTTTCATTCGATATTGTAGTTTGTTAGAGTAGTTGATGGATTGTTGAATTGACATAATTCAGCCATTGAGAGTAGGTTTATTACGTATACATACAGGCATCGGCCAGTGGTGCAGAAATCATTTTTGTTTATTGGTGGAAACAACAGTGTATTTCTGGACTATACTCAGAAATATGATTTTTGGTTATTGGTATATGCGGTTTGTGGTTTGAAATGTATTAATGAAGGGCATCTATGAATTTTCAGCGAAGTTTAGGGATAATATTCTCTGTTTCATTACGGGAACATTACCGTTGGTTTTGCACAAAAGGAATAGAAAGGAATATAGGCACATGTGCTGAGTATTCTATTTTATTTGTTTTATTTTCGCTGGAATATAGACCACGCGTGGCTGCAGAAGACGCAGACTCATTCAAATTTATTGAATGACTTAACAAATTAGAGCAATGAAAGAAATTTATAGCTTGTTTGACCAAGTTCTCCACTCCTAGAGGCATTTTTTTTTTATTTTAAAAAAAGTGCTTTTTTCCAAAGTTTAAGTCTTTGGCCAAGCTTTTGAAAAAAAAGTGCTTTTGCGGAGAAAATAGTTTCTCTCCAAAAGTATTTTTTTGAAAAGTCTTTTTGAGAAAAATACACGTAGAAGTAGTTTTTAAAAATTTGATCAAAAATTAATTGCTGCTCAGAAGTATTTTTTAAATTAATTAGTCTAACACAAACTGCTTTCTCAAAAAGTAGCTGATTTTCGCAGAGTGTTTGCTACATTTAAATTATAATTTGTTTTCTATTTTGATATTATCACTTTATTTATTAGTGTAAAGTTTAAAGCGGCTAGAAGTTATACGAAAAGGTCGACAACATGCTTATGGTAAACAGAAAATTATGAGAATATGAAAGTTACTTAATTTACGGCAGTTATTACAAGCCGTTCAGTTCAATGAGTTTGACTGTTTGGATCTGAATTAAAATATTTGCTCAATTGTACAGCTTTTCTCCCTTTGAGAAATTTCTAGAAGTTTCAAGGCAAAAACAATATACGTATATTGTGATGCGACTTGATTCCAGTGGCAATTCTTCTGGAAATATAAAAAAGAGGGACAAAGAAAAGTCAATTATGATGTGTTACTTAAACAATGGTAAGTACAAGGAAAGGGGAAAAGGGGAAAAGAGCAAATAAAAGAAACTCAGAGAAGTTGCCAGCAGAAAGTGAAACCAAAAGGAAAAACAACGCAACCTTCTCTTCAAGCACAAGTTGTACTCTTTCCGCCTGTCTGTTTCTCAAATTCGATCATCCAATTAACAAGCTGCTTTATCATCAGATCATCTAAATATACTTTTAGGTGAAATAGCTTCCGTGGCATCGATTCTTGAAGTTTCACTCTCCAGTTTCATCTTATTTGCTTTTGGAGACAGACAGAAGGAGGGATAGAGAAGCGAGAAGAAGAGAAAGGCGAGGTAAAATGGGGCAAGCCTTTCGCAAGCTCTTCGATACCTTCTTCGGAAATTCTGAGATGAGGGTATAACAATCCCGGCCTAGTCCTTCTCCTGTTATTTGTCCATTATAATATGATCTATTGATTGCTCTTTTTCTGTAGCGCTTTGTCTGAATTTGCGTAATTTATTTGCCAATTTAAGCTTTCCGCACTTGTTCTTAGCTCGTTTTCTTTCATATGTTTCCAAATTTCCTTTCTTTGGATTAGAAGAAGCCAAGTGTTATATGAAACATGTTTGAGCTTATTCAGGACTATCTGTAATAAGCTGGATCGTGCTGAGCCTTCAACTAATGTGTATTTCGTTTGTGTTTCTAGCCAGCATATCACAAATATTGTCTTTGTGTATGAGCTGGAAAACTTTTTGAGTTGATTTCTAATTTTAAAACTTCCCGTTTTTTTTTTTTTTTTTTTTTTGAGAATATTGAATGAGAAAGAAACTTATCTTTGAAAGCACATGAAAATAATTAAAGGCACCTTAACATAATTAAGTATCTGTTGGTAAGGGATATTGGACGAATTTATGACAAGTACTGTGATGTATGTTCCATTTTTCGTGTTAAGTGCTAGTTAGAATGATTGATTGAAAATGTTTTCTTCCGCAGCAGACCAATGTTAATAATATTTTCTCTGATGAAGGTAGAATTTTACTAAATAGGATAGTACCAAGGCAGTACTAATCTGTAAACAGTGTCTGGTCCTTTACTACTCCTAAGCCTGTAAGGAATACACAAGAGCTAAAATTTCTACAATTTCAGCTGCTATGTTTCTAATCCTCCAACACTACAAATCCTGAATACAGCTAAACTTAGTATGGGGAATACAGTCTTTTAACCCCACTAATGTTAGTAATATCTGTTGTGCACTTACTGCAGCTAGTATGCTTCTTCAAGGTTGCTTCCTTTCTGACATTGATTGAATGCACTGTTGTAGTGCATATAGTTAAGTGATAAATTAGATCCTTTGAAACATGAAAGTAGTTTAATTGAAATACAAAACTGCACATTGTCAGTTCGGAATAACAAGTGAGAGATTTCCAAAACTACCTATCCGTATGCAGGTTGTGATTGATCATAGGTATAAGGAATGGGAAGAAATAAGAGTATACATCACTTCACATCCAAGTGTCTTTTTAGTTTTGTCAGAGACTTGTATGTTGGTGTAGAGATAAATGTGAGATTTAGAGAATCCCTAATTTAGTTTGAAAGATAAATTACTTAGTACCAGAATGAATTCATATAGCCGACCCAAAGTAGTTGGGGTTGAGTTGCAGTTGAAGAAAACAATGCAAGATGTCAGCTAGCAAATTGGAATAAATAACTTGGAAATCAGTTTCCACTTTCCCTTCAAGAAGGGCCTTAAGTAGATAGGGTAACCAGTTGAAAGTCAGAGAGGGTAAAAGGCCCTCCATAAATTTGTTGGCACCTTCACTGTGTCAGAGGTAATATGATCCTAGTCAGCATCCTTAATTTCTCCTTTAAGGCAAGCCCGAACATATGAAATATCATCAAATAAACTTTTCTCCCTTGGGGTATTAGGCATGTGGTACAGCGTCCAACGTGTTGAAACATTAGAAGGAATGGGTTCTTTGAGCCAAATCAGTCTGCTTCCCCTAATGGCTATTATTGCTCTCTCTTAGCAAACAACTGGTGCAAGTTGTTCGGGTTTCCGCAGCAGAAAATTCGTTTTCTGCAGAAGTAATAAATGATCACAAAATGCAACTTTTATTATCCACACTTCAAGAATTTGCTTTCATTATTCGTCCATTGCTATCTATGTTCACCAACCTCAGTTTCATCTTGAATCATTTCCTGCAGGATGATCTTAAATTTTCTGCTTGTATGTGTAGTTACTTTTTAATAATACGTGTTTCTTGTTCTCTTGTTTTCCCTCTACTGTTATTTGCTTGTCTCTGATTCTAATTTCAACTGGGATAGGTTGTAATGCTTGGGCTCGATGCGGCTGGCAAAACAACTATATTATACAAACTGCACATAGGAGAAGTTCTATCAACCGTTCCTACCATTGGTATGCTGTTTGTTTTAGCTTCTGCTTACTGTGGTATGGGAACAATTATGAAGTTCGTATTTCTAGAACTTCAATCAATCTGGTTGTGGTAAAGTCATTGTCAGCATGGGCATATTGCTTTCTTTTTTGTTTCTTGTTGTTTGACAGAGCTACCCGGTATCCAAAAGAATAGATGGGAAAATGTTTGTCGGAGACGACAGTTTATAACTTTCTATTGGTCATTGTTAGTTCATTATGAATTTCTGAGAGTGGCTGGTGCATACTACTTCATGAAGTAACTTATTTGGGAAATTGCTCCCAGCACTAACCAAAATAGTTAATGGAACCTTAACAAAAGCTGGCTTATCCTATCTAATTGACTTCCTCTTTACTTGCAAACTGCCTCCCGGTTATCAGGTGCAACACTTGATTCCATGGCATACTTTCTACATCTTTTTTTTTTCTTTTGGGGATAAATCACATACTTCTCTCTTCTTCCTTAGGTGAATCCTTTTCATTTTCTTACATTACTTTGGCTGTCGCGTCTCGGAGTCAGATCTTATCTTATGTGACTTAAAATACGTTATGGTTTTTCTAATTTTGATGTCATTGCTTTTTATCTCAACATAATATTTGCATCAGGGAAGTTTGAAATCTTGAGCGTTGATGTGAAAATTCGTCCTGCTTGTAATGTCATTAAAGCTTTGGGAGAAAATACCCTAAAACATCTGCATCACCAGGTGAATACTTGTCTATGCGTGTCTGAAACCACTGTAAAAAATGATTGTATTTGCATGTCTTGCAGGATTCAATGTGGAAAAAGTACAGTACAAAAATGTAATTTTTACGGTGTGGGATGTTGGTGGACAAGAGAAATTAAGGCCACTCTGGAGGCACTACTTCAATAACACAGATGGACTGGTAACTGCACCCATTATTATTCTTTGTTTTCTATTTCTTAAAAGAATAAAGATTGTATTCTTTCGTTTCTACTCTATATCTGCAAATCATTTCTTTACTTTGCGTAACAACAAAGAGGAATTTAAAGTCTTGAAAGTGATGAAATTAATTATCAAGGATCTAACTATACACTCAATTGTATACTTCTCCCTCCAACTTTGGGGCCAAGTTTATTTGCCCCTTCCTTCTGAGCCCCACCCCTCCACAGACCACGCAGAAGGACAAAAGGGAATGAAAAGAGATGAATATTTCAAATAAGAAAACATATGAATATTTTTATCCAAATGCTTGAATTTGGTATACAAAATAAACATGCATTATTAAATATATTTTTGCCCAATCCTTACGATTGACAAAACTTACCGCTTCTCTTGTTTACGAGACGCGAGACGGTGTGAACACGCAATTAGAGGTATGGAGGCAGACCCTGGAATCTAAAGGTTTCAAGTTGAGCCGGACTAAGACAGAATACTTGGAGTGTAAGTTCAGTGGCGAGACTCAAGGAGGGGAAGGGGAGGTGAGGCTGGACTCGCAGGTCATCCTTAGGAGAGGGAGTTTTAAGTACCTTGGGTCTATTATTCAGGGGGATGGGGAGATTGATGAAGATGTCACCCATCGTATTGGGGCGGGATGGATGAAATGGAGACTCGCTTCCGGTGTTTTGTGTGACAAGAAGGTGCCACCGAAACTTAAGGGTAAGTTCTACAGAGTGGTGATCAGACCAACGATGTTGTATGGGGCGAAGTGTTGGCCAGTCAAGATCGCTCATGTCCAGAAGATGAAGGTAGCAGAGAGGAGGATGTTGAAATGGATGTGCGGGCACACCAGGTTAGATAGGATCATAAATGAAGTTATTCGCGACAAGGTGGGTATGACCCCTATTGAGGACAAGATGCGGGAAGCGCGGCTTAGGTGGTTTGGTCATGTGAGGAGGAGGAGCACATACGTACCGGTGAGGAGGCGTGAGAGGTTGACATTGGAGGGCCTACAGAGAGGTAGAGATAGGCTAAGGAAGAGGTGGGGAGAGGTGATTAGGCAAGACATGGTGCAGTTTCAGCTGACCGAGGACATGACCCTTAATAGGAAGATATGGAGGTCGAGGATTTGGGTAGTAGAGTAGGTAGTCTAAAGTGTTCATAACAGTAGTATTGGCACGCAGTCTCGCTTTCTGTTGGTAGTAGGTTTTTATGACTAACTGTTTTCTTTCATTGTTGATCACCTTACTGTCTTGTTGTTTTTATTCTGCTTTTATATGACTTTTTGGTACCGTCTCTTCTTGTCTATATTTTCATTAATGTGGTGCTTATGCTTTCCTGAGCCGAGGGTTTATTGAAAACAACCTCTCTATCCTCACAAGGTAGGGGTAAGGTCCGCGTACACACTACCCTCCCCAGACCCCACAGTGTGGGATATTACTGGGTATTTGTTGTTGTTGTAAATTGCCTCTCTAAACTATATACAATATCTCTTCACTAAGTGTATTAATGTTATACAGATTTATGTCGTCGACTCTTTGGACCGGGAGAGAATTGGAAAGGCGAAACAAGAATTTCAGGTTGTTTCTCTAGACCTTAATTTATGAGTCAGGCTTCTTTGTCGATGACAGAATTAAATGGCCTTTATAATGTGTTTTCCTGTTCAAAAATAGGTTTTCCTTATAAAAATTATTGTGTTTTCAGGCCATCATCAGAGATCCATTCATGCTTAATGCAATCATCTTGATTTTTGCTAACAAACAGGACATGGTAAGTTGCTTTTTGTTCCAGTATGTTACTCGTCCTCAAAATGCAATTAAATGCTTATTTTCCATTTTTCTCTTATTACTTGGTCTTTACACAACAACAACAACAACTAAATACCCCATGTAATCCCACAAGTGGGGTCTAGGGAGGGTAATCTTTATGTAGACCTTAGCCCTAGGTAGAGAGACTGTTTCCAATAAGACCATCGGTTCAAGGATTACTTGGTTTTTAGACATTAAAAAAAAGTAGGCTAAAGCTACTAAATGAATCCAAGAAACTATAAAGGTTCAACTTACTGTTACCATTTTTATTTTAAAAAGAAAATAAAGGTTCAAAGGTGTTGTAGATGTTATTGAGCAACGTATCAGATTTATTGTCCTTGACTTTGAGATGTTCTGCTCTGTAGTTTGTTATAACTAAAATTTCCTTTGGATGAGGATGATATGCTGTAGTCCTTGATTCCTTGATTAGTGAAACTGAACTATTGTCCATATCTCATAAGATAGGTTCTACCTAAATCTAAGCGGACTTAACACATGTATTCTGATCCTTTATTATTGAAACCAAAGTGGTATCTGTCTCAGTAGATAGTTTCTCACTCAGTTCCGGTATTCAAAGTAGGCAGTGGCGGATCAAGGATTTAGAGGTTGCGGGTGCCATTGTTTATATAAATCATATATCTACCTCTAGTCGCAAAGGCCGAATAAAAAAGGCGGGTAGATTCAATAAGGTTTTTGTTACTCCGATTAAGTTGATTAAGTATTTCATTTACATAAGCAACAAATAAGTTCGATTTTGTCTAGTTACTTTTTTTTTCAACCTTAAATTTAAATTATATCATGAAAGGAAATTGCGGGAAAAAAAATTAATGAAGGAGCACCCCCAATTATAAAATTTGCTTATAAAATAGCTTAACCACTTCAAATTGTTTGTTTAACTAGATTAATTTACCTTCAATATTCTCGAGTTCATTATTTCTCTTAATTCCCAAGTTTGTATAGCAATTCTTTGCAAAGCAAAAGCTTTAAAGTTTCAATCTATGAGAATCAACTCAAATATATCTACAACTCAAAGAGATTTATTTTTTTTTAAAAGTCAATAGAAGAGAGTGATATTGCTCAATTATACTCCAGTATATATAGATTAATGTCGCGTCATCTTAAAAAAGAGATACTTCCTAAAATTAATTCAAATGACTTATCAAAAGAAGTTGCTTCTGAAGTAAGTATACTTGTGGGCAAAAAGGAAGGTTAATGCAAAGATTTTTTTTTTAAGAAAAGAAGAAGCAAAAAAAGAAAAAAAAAGAAGAAAAAGAACAAGAGAGAGGGACACATAGCAAACAAATGGAAGAAAAAGAGAGGTTAGAACAAGAGCTCAGCAGAGGAAAAAAAGGAAATAAAAAAGAATAGGAACAAGGAAAATGAAAAGCACACCAGCAACCTAGAGCATTAAATGTGTCCATAGAGATTCAAGCTCAGGTTCTTTAGGATACAAAGACCTTAAAGCCTTCGACAAACCAGTGGCACCCACATCTCATTTTTGTATTGCGGGTGGCACTTAATTTATATATTCGTCTTGTACTAGATATATGGATACATTTTCAAAATTTTTGCAAAAGCTTGCGGGTGCTGTACCACCCCTATCTCTCAAGGTAGATCCGCCCCTGAAAGTAGGTTAACATGGTCTCCAATGAACAAGTGCACAGACCACCCTTATTTCTCTTTCTTGCTTTCCAGTTTCCACCAAAGAAACAACTCATTCTTTTTCCTTATCTTTCTGTCTTGTCTTTGCAAATCTACCTGCATAAGGTAGGGCTAAGGCTGCGTATATAATACCCTCCCCAGACCCCCTATTTGTGGAATACACTGGGTTTGTTGTTGTTGTTATTATTTCTGTCTTTGCAATAAAACCTTCAGAAAGTAGACGTCCGTAATCATTGAATTGCTTGGCTCTGCCTGGATGCTGATTCTTGTAGCTGAGTGAGCTTCTAGAAAAGCGTTGTTAAAAGCAAGAATTTTATCACTTAAAAGCAATAGTCTGTCAAAGCAAGAAATTGTGGTAAGATGGATTTTGTAAATGACTCAGAGACCCAGGTAACAGTGTACAGAGAATCTGCATAGATAGTAAACAGGCACAATCGTTGTGCTATTCCAATTCTATAATATATTTACCATTTCGAAGAAAAAAAAGATGATGTTTCATGTAGTCACGTAGTGGCAAGAAACTATAAGTTTCATTTATCCACATGCTATTTCCTCCCTTTAGTGTTGGTCTCTAATTTTTATTATCTTGAATATCTTTTTTTATCCAGAAAGGAGCAATGACACCAATGGAAGTGTGTGAAGGCCTTGGTCTCTATGAGCTTAAAAACCGAAAATGGCATATACAAGGTACATGTGCTCTTAGAGGGGATGGCCTATACGAGGGACTGGACTGGTTAGCCAGCACTTTGAAAGAACACAAGGCTGTTGGATACTCTTCGATAGGCCCTTCATCCTTCTGAATGATCAGGTTTAGACCTAGCCTAGATGTCTTCACAGTTGTAGCTAGTATCCATAACCTGCTGATCTTACTTGACCCTTTGCAGGCTCAGTGAAGAACTTAAACAACTTTTGAGGGGCAACACTCAATACCCGGCTGTTTATAAATTCAAAGATTATGAACTCGCGATGATAGTTTTTTTCCCTTCTCTTCTTGGCGCTGTGCTTTTGGTGCTAGTGGAGTAGATAAGGCACTTGATTTCGGGCCTAATGTGAAACTTGATCTTTGATTTCTGTTGTATACTGAAACTTGGGCCTTACAATTGATGTTAACTTGACGCTAAGAATGCTTATGTCGATACCTACTGCACTACTCTCAGTATAAATGCTTTCATGTGAATATGGTAACTAATCATCTAGTTTCCAGATGCCCAACTATCGAATTTTTTGGAAAACATGCTTTCCCAGATGGTGCACGAGAAGCTTTTGCTTTCAAAAGTCAAAATATTAATGTCATTTTCTTCTTAAGCAAATCTTATTCCTGGAACAATTTTGTCATCCTGGAAATACATGTATCAAATAAAGTAGTGTTCTTTAAAAGAAATTCAAACCCACCAAGCGGTTGTGTATAGACTTTACCTCATTGTACATAATTCCCTGTGCTTACTAGTTCTGTATTCAGAAACCAGTCTTGTCTCGATCACTTAGCTTTTAATTCAATAGTAGGTCGACAGCGTCGATACACAGAAGACTAACTCGAGAATATATGTATATGTATTTTGTGCTCATCTGCATTGCCAGTTTGGGAGTTAAAATTGAGTTGATTAAATTTCTTTTATAGTAGTATTATATTTGTTAAAGTTGTGTGTGTGTGTTTGGGGGGGGGGGGGGGGGGGGGGGATCTATGAGGCAAGACGACCAATAATTCTGGAGGAAAAGAAAAGCAATAATGGCAATATAAACCATTCAAAGGCCAGCCTCTAATAAAATATGAATGTCAGACAGATAAGTATCAATTCTCAAACAGTCAAACTACTCCATTGATAAGGACCTAAAGAGAATGAAAGAATGAAAAAATCAATTAACTTGCTCGCTGGTATCATTCTCGTCTGCGTTCATAATGCAACTCTAAATTTTTTGTTTACCACTGACCATTGTTCTTCTTATTCTTAGTATAGACAACGTAAAATTATATGTGATCGAAGTTATAAATGCACTTTATTGCTGTCAAAATTTAGATTCACTAGTTTTACCAGTAGAGAATTATGCGGACATGACCTACCTATAATAGAAGAAAAAATATTACTACTACATTTTCTTTTTTCTTTTCTTTTTTTATTTTTGTTATGGATAAGACCAATACTATTCTGGTGGATCCAATTTTCCTTTTTAGGTTTCCTAGGATAAGAATGAAAAACTAAACTATTGGACATTTAATAGTACTATTTTCTAAATTTCACCATTCACCAACAAAGAATGATGTGGACGACCTTAGAGAGTTCAATCATTCTTAATATAGCAAGTGCAGACGCTTTGTTTTCTTCCTAAAATGAGTAAGAGAAATTCAAGTTTTTTTTTTTTGTGCGTGTGTCGTAAAGAATGAAATGGGATCCAGTTAGCTTAAAAACTACCGCATGATTATCAAAAAAGGAAGGTTTAATTTTGATCAATTATGATGGTGTAAACATCTTTTGTACTTAAAAGATTAACCTAATATGATCATACACTTGACATTTTGCCATTCAAAAACTAAAGAATATCACAGAAGGTCTCCTAATTGCACCATATACTTTTAAAATTAAGATACAATATGTACCATTCAAGAAGTTAAATAGAAAAAAATTATACAACTCTTGTACTTGGTAAATTGCTATTAAACCTTACATTTTAGCTTTCTTGGTAGTATCAAACTTTATTTTGGTATTTTCAATTTTTAATAGTCAGAATTTTGAAGCAATAGTAACGTTATCTCCGAATTATTTTTAATTCAAGCTGTGAAAACAGTCGGTAATACTTGCAATACAGCAAGCTATCTACCTCGTGCCCAGATACGATACTTCATTGGACTCACACAGAATTCCACGCGCATCGGACTTTTCTACCCACTTTTTGATCGTAGTACCATTTGGGGGAAAAAGGAACAGTGTTACTATTTTTTTAAATTATAAATTATCAGGAAAACCGCAGTGCAGCACACACTGGTTAATCTGTTCAGTTTGCAATAGCTCTCTTACTAATTTTGTTCTATCACATTTGACCCTTTTTCCAAAAGAAATTCACTATGCTGGAACCATAACTGATTAACTGTCACTGTCTCTCTCTCCTCGGTGGAATAAAAAAGAAACCACAACCACCAGTAACCAAAATAAGGTCTCTCACTTGTACCACACATTACCTACTGTTAAATCACACATATTTCATGTTATACTCCAATTTTCATGGATGGAATTATTTGAAGTTTAGATTTGATTTATCTCTCCTAAAAGATCAAAATAGAGATGCGTTCATGTCAAAATCCCGCTATGTTTTGCCATAAACGCGCCTTGATTTCGCATAGGAATCCGCTGTTGCTTTACTTCCCCTGCTGTCAAGGTTTTCGTAGAAATGCGAAATTCCGATGTGTTCTCGATCAGATAGTCCCCAAATTCGCCGTTTCCTCTTCTCTGAGCTCAGTTTTGACTTCCGGCAACGCGATTGCTGCAGCGGCCGCGGTGGCAGGTACCGGCTCACTTCACGGAGCGGTTTCGTCGGCGATAACTCAGGTTGCCGTCACGGCGGTGGCGATCGCCTCCGGAGCTTGCCTTTCCACTAAGGTGGATTTTTTGTGGCCCAAAGTAGATGAACAACCTGGTGAGCTCCTACTTTTTGTCCTTTTTCCTTTCCTATGTATATTTTTGGAGTTAAGTTATATATACTAATAGTGTAATGAATTTTTTACTCTATTAGTGTAATTTAACCTATTATAACAGGTTACTTATCATTTATTTTAGGCTACAGTTCAATGTTATTAAATAGAGTTATCTGCAATTACCATTTCAGTGACATGATTGTGGAAATATTTTTTACACTGTCAGAGTATAGCTTAAACTCTATCTTTTTATATTTATTTTGATTTTAAAAAGAAAAGTTGCATTGAAAGTATATGTTCCATTAGAAGTAAGTGATGCTGTTAGTAGAGTTGCAGTTTTGGTTATCAGGGAAGCAACTTTGACTGCAATTGGGTTTTGGAAGAATTGATGTGTTCTGTTAAACTAGGAAAAACGTATAGCAAGATATATTACACCTTTTAAATTTAGGAATCCTAGTGGACAGTGACAGAGTCTGTTAGTTTTTGTTTCTACCTTTTGTAGTGGACACCCTGGAGCTTGTCCTTTCAAAGATTTTAACGGGAGCTTGACCCTAACGTTTGCATGTATTATGGTCTTTAAATTGGAACTGCGTTTAGAACTATTGCTAGGGCAATACTTACATTTTATGCAATTTCTTACATGTTCAACTAAACTAGAAAGAAGCAGCTTTCACTTTCTTATTTCCTTTGTTGCACGTAGCATGTGCATTCTGCACCATTACCTCTAAAGCATTCATGGAAGATGTCTTATGTTCCATTCTATATTTGAAAGTGTAGGGATTATCAGATTATGTGTGCCTGAGATGTAGATAGGAGATGAGAAAGCTCCTTAGTTCTCTGGTTTTTGGAAGATAGAATCCGATAGTATACGAGCTTTGACTCAGTAACAGATTGACTTCTTTTTTTACTGTAAAGAGTATACATTAGAAGGGCTAGTAAGTAAGTGTAATTATTCTGCAGGATCACTCTTATTGGATGGAGTAGATGTCACCGGATACCCCATATTCAATGATGATAAGGTTTACCATCTCAACTTGCACCTGTTGATGTCCATATAAACATTTGTCAATAGTACTTAAGATTCTGAATCTATGAAGGCAGGTGCAGAAGGCTATTGCATTTGCACGAAAAGCTCACCATGGACAGCTACGCAGAACTGGAGAACCTTATTTAACACACTGTATCCACACTGGAAAAATCGTAGCTGTCTTGGTTCCATCAACTGGGAAAAGGGTACAATTCTGTCTTTCCAATGGCAGTAGTTTTTTGATCATCTCATATCACTTGAAGGTCTATGTGTCTCTCTTCATATATAGCTAGGTTCCTTGTTCTCATTTAATTTATATTGGAAGTAATGCATGAACTGTATTATGCATATCTCATAAATGAATTTGCTTACTGTAACTGCAAAATTTTTTGTAGGCGATTGATACGGTTGTTGCTGGAATTCTCCATGATGTGATTGATGATACTAGTGAAAGTCTGGACACTATAGAGAGAGAGTTTGACACTGATGTTGCAAATTTAGTAGCAGGTGTTTCTAGGTTAAGTTACATCAATCAGGTACAGTATGCACTATGATCACTAATGAGGGATTTGAAGTCACAACTATGGTTGATATGAGTTTAAATCAGGACATGATAAATAAAAAAAGATAGATGAGTCAATGATATGCCTCAATTTAAATTCAGAAAATTGCAGACCCTCGGAACCATATTATCTGGGTTACTTTGACTGGGCACAGAACAAGAATCTAAGATCACTGTGTTTAAATGGAAGTTATCGGAAAAAGGAAAGATAGAGATAACTCCTCTGGAAAAATGTATTTTTAAGGTAATATGATCTTTGAAATAGACTGTGGTGTAAAAGAAAAGTATATCTTTTAGACAAGTGACATAGTTACGGATGCCCCAAACTGGCCAACAGGATTGTTGATTTGGGTGAATCAATTGGTTTTCTCCTTCGTCTTCTTCATGGTTCTCTGTTCTCTTCTAACTTTTAACTAAATTTGCCATGCAGCTGCTAAGGAGGCATCGCAGGTTAAATGTGAATCAAGCTGCACTTAGCCAAGAAGAGGTACTTGAATGCACATTAAGATAGTTCACCATTGCATATAATCTGAAATAATGTGATGGCTTGTTTGGAGAATGTTAGTAATAAGAGGATCTCTTAATTCATTCTTGTGTATTCTTTGATATTCTGAGAGTAGTCCTGCTACTTCCATCTTGCCAGCATACTCTTCTCATTGTTTTCTGAGTAAAACTGAATATATGAATAGATGTGATGATATCCATCCTTTTTGTAAGGCAGTATGTAAATGTAATGTTCCTCTTCTCATATTTTATATTCGTTCACACTTTCAGCTCTTTATTATTTCTAAAGTTATCAAACAAGTGTGACTTCTGAGAGCAGCGAAAAAAAGGGCTTTGAACTGTTCTTTTTAGCATCATAATATGGTAGTGGATAAAGTATAAAACTTTGTTTAGTCCTGAAGTTAGTAGCTATGATAGAGGAAGGGTTCAGACACATGCTATAACTCCTCTAGTATTCCATGATTAATACAATATTTTGGAATATAAGGGAGGTGAGGTCTAAAAAGGCCATATATAGATTAAAATATCTTATTGACATTAACAAGGTTGTCTTTGTTGCAATCATGGAACCTTTTGTTGATAAGAACAAGATTGAAGGTTACAAGAGATTTCTGGGATTCCAACATGGTGCCGCTAATCCTAATGGCCAAATTTGGTGCTTCTGGAATAGTCAATGTGACCCTATAATTATTGCAGAAGATGATCAACAAATCACTCTTAATATCAAAGATAAGATGCAAGACAAGGGTCTCTATGTTACTGCAGTATATGATAAATGCACAACTGTGGAAAGGAAAGATCTTTGGAGCAGTATTGAGGATATTAATTTGCTCATAGATGGTCCATGGTGTATTGGAGGTGATTTCCATGTTATCATGGATCCGGAAGAGAAATTAGGTGGCAAACCTCATAGAGCTTACAAAAGTATTGACTTTATCACTACTATGGAAGCTTGTGGATTTAGTGACATTGGTTTCACTGATCCCAGATTTACTTGGTGCAACAATAGGAGACCTAGAAAAAGGATTTGGAAAAGATTAGACACGATTCTTGTGAATGACCAATGGAGTTAGGTCTTTCAACATAATTGTGTAAAGCACCTGGTGAGGACTGGCTCTGACCATAGACCTCTTCTTTTGAAGTGTCACAATGATCATCAGGAAGTCATCAAATATTTCAGATTCCTTGATTTTTGGACTGAACAACAGGACTTCTTGGAGGTAGTTCAAAAAGCTTGGGATGTGCAGGTTATTGGGAATGCTATGTGGAGGCTGAAGAGCAATCTTCAGGAGCATGGTAAAAAGCTCGGTCAATGGTCCAGAGATAAAGTGGGAGATATTCACCGGCAAGTAAGTGAATGGGAAGCTAAGGTCCATATACCGGAAGATCTTGATATTCAGCTGAATTCGAAACACAGTAGGGAGGACCTAATTAAAGCTCATGCAGAATACACAAATTGGTTGGGATTACAAGAGAATCTTTTGAGACAGAAGACTCAAACTAAGTGGTTTCAAGAAGGAGACTACAATAGTAAGTATTTCCATTGTGTGTTGAGAGAAAGCTGAAGAAGGCTTCAGCTTCATAGAATAAAGAACAACAGAGGTAGATAGGTAGAGGGTGATGATAAGATTGCAAGAACAGCGATCAGACACTTCTCCAAGTTGTTCAATCTTCCTCAACCTAAGATCAATCACAATGTGTTTAGTTGTATACCAAAATGCCTCACAAAAGATGAAAATGCTATGCTCTTTGAGCTTCCAGATGAATCAGAGATCAGGAATGCAGTATTTAGTCTGAGTGTAGACAGTACCGCTGGACCATATGGGTATAATGGAACATTTTTCCAACACTGTTCGGAGATCATTAAGAAGGATGTGGTGGATTTTGTTCTGGAACTTTTTAAAGGAAAGGAGCTTACAAGATTTTACTCACACACTTGCTTAGTCTTAATCCCAAAAGTTGAATCACCGACCAGCTTCTCTGAGTTGAGACCAATCAGCCTTAGCAACTTTACCACAAAAATCATTTCTAAAATCTTGGCTGAGAGGCTCAATCCTCTTCTTCCCAAACTGATTTCAGACAACCAAAGTGGTTTTGTCAAGGGTAGACTCATCACTGAAAATATTCTATTAGCACAAGAAATTATTCAAAATATCACCAAGACCAACATGAGAGGAAATATGGTTATTAAGCTAGACATGGCTAAGGCATACGATAGGATGTCATGGTCATTTCTAGTAGAGGTCTTAAAAAGGTTTGGCTCTGAGTAATTTTGGATTGATATGATTTGGAGGGTGATTGCTGATGTATGGTATTCTATCATTATCAATGGTACTAGAAATGGTTTTTTCACCTCTTCACAGGGTCTTAAGCAAGGAGACCCACTGCCACCTTCTCTCTTTATCTTGGTAGCCGATGTCTTGTCTAGATCTCTTATTGCTCTTCATGACAATGTTGATTTCATTCCTTTCACCATGAGTCACAGAGGCCCTCCCATTAACCATCTAGCCTATGCAGATGATATAGTCATCTTCACCAGCAGTAACAATAAGTCAGTAAAGCTCATAATGAAGCAGATAAGTAACTATGAAGCCTCCTCTGGACAAAATGTAAACACTGACAAGAGCTTCTTCCTCACAGATCCTAAGACTGGTGCACACAGAATTAATAGAATGAGGGAGTGTACTAGCTTTCTGGAAAAAACTTTCCCCTTCAATTATATTGGTTGTCCCTTGTACATTGGAAGGAATAAGTTAGAATTATTTGATGGCATGGTTACTAAAGTGGTAAAAAGATTAAATGGTTGGCGGGGAAAGATGTCCTATGGAGGAAGAGTAGTGTTGATTAAAAGTGTATTGCAGTCGGTGCCTGTGTATACTTTGTCAGCTATGAGTCCACCTAAGGGTACTTTGAACCTATTGGAGAAGCATTTTGCTAATTTCTTTTAGGGCTCCAAAAGTGATAAAACTAAATATCACTGGAGTTTTTGGAAGAATTTATGTACTCCTAAGGGTGAGAGAGGTATTGGTATTAGAACCATGGAGGATATCAGTAATACTTTTGCTATGAAAAGATGGTGGAGGTTCAGAACTCAACCATCTTTGTGGGCTTCTTTTATTGAGGCAAAATACTGTGCTAGAGCTCACCCAACCACTAAAGTTTGGGTCTCAGGTAATTCCCATGCGTGGAAGCATATAACTCTTGTTAGGAAACAAGTAGAGGCAAATATTGTTTGGAAAATAAATGCAGGTACTTGCAACTTCTGGCTCGATAATTGGACAAAGAAGGGTACTCTAGATACTATGTGTCCTGATTCAGGGGGCAGCAGAAAGGCTAAGGTACAGGAATACATTACACAATGTCAATGGAACCTGGAAAAACTTGGTATGATCATAGATAATGAAACTCTGCAACATATAGCTAACATTAGGATTGGGGAGCAGAATGAATAAGACTATGCCATCTGGAGCCCTACAGAGGATGGTAAATACACAAATAAATCTTCATGGCAGAGCACTAGATGCAAAAGGCAGAGAAATGAAGCACTTTACCGGCTATGGCACAAGTGCGTTCCCTTCAAAATTTCCTTCCTGTCCCGGAGATTATGCCATAGTAAATTACCTTTGGATGAGATAATCGCCAAGTTTGGTAACCAGCCAGTTTCTAGATGTAATTGTTGTCAAAGACCAAAATGTAATTCCATTCATCATACATTCAGTGAAGGTGATGCTGCTAGATACCTTTGGAATAGATTTGGTATGCCTCTAGGCATCAGACATCAGAATTGGCCTATTAGGATGATTCTCAAGAAGAGGTGGGGAGTCGAGCATAAAAATAACATTCATAAATTATTGCTGCAGATTGTACCATCTTCTGGGAAATCTGGAAAAGTTGGAGTTCTTGCAAGTTTGGAGACCAAAAATGGTTTGTCTATATTCACATGGAGCAGCAAATCACCTGGACCATTCAAGTTGCTGTTACTCTAGCATATCCTAACTGCAAACTGAATTGGCCTTGGGTGAGACTTTGTGAAGAGGTGGAAAGAATGAAACCTATTGTGAGATATTGGCAAGTAACATGGATGAAACCATCATGAGATATGATTAAGGCAAATACAGATGGGAGCTTTTTGGTTGACACTGGTATGGCAGGTATAGGAGGGGTAATAAGAGATTCACATGGAGATCTCATCATGGCCTTCTCCATACCAATCCACTGTAGAAGCAACAATGAAGCAGAGGCAATAGCAGCCAAGTTTGGTGGAGAGTGGTGCATTAAACAAGGATATACCAAACTCTGCTTAGAGCGTAACTCTCTTATAGTGACCAATATGTTAAAAGAGAGGAACACCAACAACATGAAGATGAACCATACAATTAGTGCCATCACACAGATTCTAGACCAGGCAGAAGTTCAAATTACCCATTGCTATAGAGAAGCCAACCAGGTGGCTGATCTTCTTGCCAAAAAAGCTGCAAACATTGGCAATAGCTCATATTACTACACATTCCAGCAGTTGCCTCGAGAAGCTAAGGGTCCTTTTTGCTTAGATAAATGACAGTTGCCTAGCATAAGAAGTAGATTTGACAAAGCCAATTTTTTTGTAAGTTAATGTAGTTTCTTTCCTCATGGAAGAGAAGCTGTATATGATTAGCTCTTTCATGAGTTTTTTTTAAGGCTGTTGCAGCTACAGTCTTGTGTATATGGAAGGTCAGGTATATGCCCCCTTCTCTTTTGTCATCTTTACCTTCTATATACATGGTAGGGATCAAGCCCCCCCCCCCCCAAACACCTCAGGATCCTCTCCCTGGGTGATGGCTTTTAAATTTTAAAAAAAAAAAAAAAGTAGCTATGCACTATGCTTTATATGTTTATTTCTTTGTATATCTGTTTACAGGCAAATAGTTTACGAGTGATGCTACTGGGCATGGTTGATGATCCACGTGTGGTGCTTATCAAACTAGCAGATCGTCTTCACAACATGAGAACCATGTACAATCTTCGAACCAATAGTTTTAGTTTGTTTCAGTTAGATTGATTTATGCATGAGTGTGTCCAATTGGGTTTCGATAATTAGAAAAATGTTGACTTTTTTATTTGAGTTCCTAACTTCAATATTTTGTCTTTGCAAATCCTAAACACCGACGCGTGACACTATTTTTTATGTGGTTGATTACTTGTTCATGGGAACTCTTCTAGATATGCATTACCTCCAGCCAAGGCTCAAGCTGTTGCTCAGGAGACTCTGGCTATTTGGTGCTCACTTGCTTCGAGATTGGGTCTTTGGGCATTAAAAGCCGAACTTGAAGATCTATGTTTTGCAGTGCTTCAGGTGTGTCATGCTTTATTCATTTATACAGCAAATGCTGTCATGTGAGAAGGCAAAAATTTGTAGTAACTGGAGAGTATATAATGCAGCCTCAAATTTTTCTTCGCATGAGAGCTGACCTAGCCTCCATGTGGAGCCACCCAAACAGGACAGGCAATGCAAGAAAAATATATGGCAAATCCAGCTCTCTTTTGCACCAGAGAATGAAAAGTATGACTGCTGAGCATGAAGAACCCGCAGAAACTGATGAGGAATACATATGCATGAAGGTGAAGACTGTTTGAAATTTAGTTTCATCTTTATTATTGAAACCGTTATTGATGCATTGCAACGATAAATTGATAATTAACTGATAATTTGGGTCTGTTCTTTCTGTTACCGGTCACTATATGAATGATCTATGTTCTATCAAGAGAATCACCATGTCATTCGAGCTCATATGCTTCTGCTTTGGTTGATTTTTCTTTTGCCTTTTTGTGCCAAATCATCTTTCACTAGTCACAACTTGTCAGAAGAAGCTTCTTATTAGAATTTTCTAAAAGCAGATATTGCATTTCCAACTGACGCCAAAGGTGCGCAATAAAGCATTACAACTTTACAAAACTAGAAGTTCAAACTGATCGTATTTCTGAACTTGTAACTTTCCAATAGCAAATTCAGTGTACCTGTTTCTGCACAGTCTATCAGTCATAACTTGACTTGAACAAGAATTTGATATTTTTACCAAAACCTTTTCCTTTGCCCCCTATGTGGGCAGGGGATGCCAGTATTATTCTTTCCTCCAACAGTTTTCGTCACTCTGTTTTTGCGGGTGGGTTGGTGCAGGTTGTTCATTCATCTGTGTTTATGTCTGCTCTTGTATTACCTAAACAGCTAATGAATTTGAGTCTAACTATCATTAACCTCCAGGTTCTTTTGCAAGCTGTACTTCCTTTTGATCTTTTACTAGATAGAAAGAAGCGTATTGACTTCTTCAACAAGCTTGTGGAAAATTCAAATTTGGAGACAAAACCAAAGGTCGTAAGGGATGCTGCTTTTGCACTAGGATCTCTGGTAGTTTGCGAGGAGGCTTTGGAGCGTGAATTATTCATTTCTACCTCGTATGTTTTGCTCATCAATCAACGCTATACATTTGGAATAAAAGAAAGGGCACATGACCTATTATAATGCTCTTTAACATTGTGTATCTGTTTTATGTTGCAGATATGTGCCTGGGATGGAAGTCACATTATCTGCACGCTTAAAAAGCTTGTTCAGTATTTACAGTAAGGTAGAAAGATAAATTCATAAAGCACAATAATGCAAAGTTGTTGCTTGTTAAAAATTATCAGAAATGTGGAAAATCTATTGTGGTGCTAAAGATGCTTTAAATTATAAAGATTTTGAGGTCTTTGTTGATTATCTTTCTTCTTTTGCTACTTCATACTCGGATATCTTCTCGTGCATTGCTTCTTTGTCATATTGATTTTAAGGACAATCTATTTATATTTTTATTTTACTTGACACAGATGAAAAGGAAAGAAATTGGCATAAACAAAGTATATGATGCCCGTGCCTTGAGGGTTATTGTCGGAGATAAGAACGGAGCACTACACGGCCAGGCAGTTCAGTGTTGCTATAATCTTCTCAACATTGTGCACAGGTGTATAAATAGATATTTTTTGTTTTGTTTAATATCCACCTTTATACATATAATTGGATTAGACATGCGAGCAGCAATGGCACAAAAAGTAAGAAAATGGTTTGTTCCCTTCGAAGAATCTGCACATTTATTAAGAACATATTGATCATCTGCTTGTTTTAATTTAATTATCAGATATCATATAAACTTTCTTAAGCTAAATTGAATATGCATGTCAATAATGTGCCTATAGAGGTTCAAACTTGACCTATTCTGCTTTTCAATTGTTTAGGCTATGGTCCCCTATTGATGGAGAGTTTGATGACTACATTGTTAACCCAAAACCAAGTGGCTACCAGGTTTGAACTTCCTTTTTACTTCAGTGGGTTACTGCTTTTATTAAGTTAGATTTGCCATCTTTGTGGCATAACCACTGTTCTGACTGCTATCCATCCTTAAATTCTCCTTCTGATCTCAGTCCCTACACACTGCAGTACAAGGTCCCGACAATTCACCCCTGGAAATTCAAATAAGAACCCAGGTATTGATCCTCAAACCTTTCAGTTGATAATAGATAGTTATTCTCTATACTTTTGGTCTTTCCTTTTCTTTTTTTCTTTTCTTTTTTTAATTTTCTTTTGTTAGTCGGTAGAGTGGTGATTATCGTTAAGTTTTATGTAGCTCTAAAATGCTGATCTTGAATATTCAGAGGATGCATGAGTGTGCTGAACATGGACTTGCTGCACATTGGCTTTATAAAGAAACTGAAGATAAGCTGCCCTTGGAGACCAGTGTAACTGGTTCTGGAACAACTACACCCTTCTCAACAGATATTGAAGATCAAGGTTCTATTGTAGATGATGGGTCACATAAGTATAGCTCGTTAAAAGTGGGACATCCTGTCCTCAGAGTGGAAGCAGGTCACCTGCTTGCTGCAGTTATTGTGAGGTAGATCATCGCTGAATTCATAGTATGTATCTCGAAAGCTTTTCATTTAACTTGTATGTGCATAATTTTCTTTTTCACCAGAGTGGACAAGGATGCAAGAGAATTGCTTGTTGCTGTAAGCTTTGGGCTAGCAGCTTCTGAGGCAGTAGCTGACAGAAGATCTTCTCAAACAAAAAGATGGGAAGCTTATGCAAGCTTATATAAGAAGGTACTCGGTGGAAGTTTTATAACTTATCATTTCAGGATAATATGGTTCTTATAACTCGCAAGTTCTGTGCTGAATAGTTGGCTGATCACTGCATGTCTGTTAGCCTATTCATGTTTTGTGCCAAGGAAATATAAGTCACATCTCTTAATGAAATCTCAAGAACTACTCCTCATTTTCCAATTCATTTACTTTGAAGTACTTAGAGATGGTTAGTTGACCTTGATTGCTGGATGAAAAGAAACCTTTATATTCTCTTGATATAACCTGATAAGCTAGCTATCACCCACACTAATCATGAAAGTGGCTTAAGTTTATTACGGGAAACTTTTCCTCTTTCATAGTTTTGTTGACCTTAAAAATGGAATACTAGATAAATAATAGAATTGTGAAACCAATATTGCCTCTTTAACTTACCTGATAGCTAGCTTGCTCTTACATCTGTGATGATAGCATTAAATAGTTGCATGGTGCCCGTAGATCAATATATAATGGGGGAGGCCAAACACATCTATCTGCAAGTGCAGATAGAGCAGCAGATCAAAATCTGAAAGCAGGTAGGAGGAAGAAGCTAATCAATCAGAATTGAGACAAGGAGGAGAGACAATATTGTCAAAAAGAGAAATTTACCTTGGAGTATTGGAATATGTAATTGAGTCCAGGAAATCTGCAGTTGATATAGCAACATTTAGTGTTCCTAGTTAGCCCTTTGATTGAGAATCGATATTCAGATTATAACTTTTAGGTATACAGGATCATCATCATCATCAACAACAATAATAATAACAATAATGATGATGAGATGGTGACGTAAGTTCTGTCATGGGCGGCTTTCCAACCATGCCCCATGACCCCTTGGACGCGCCCCGTGGCGTCCTGGCCAGCCTCCCAACGCCCGTCGCCACGGTCGGCCCCGTGGTCTCGGCAGCTCCAAGTGACAAGCGCGCATGTGCCTCTGTCGCCCCACCGATAGCCATCGCCAGCGCCCAGCCACAGGCAAAAGCCAACAGCGCCGCGCGCGCAGACAATGCCGCGCGCGCAGACCCTGATGCTGAAGACAAAGTTGCTGCCAACGGGCTTGTTGCTGCTTTGTAGAAGACTAAGTCCTTTTCATTGTAGATATAGAGTAGTTTTGCTGCATTTTCTTTAAGTGTGATTTTCCAGCTTTCATAGATCTAGTCTTGTAACTTTGGTTTATTTTTTTTAAGCATTATTAAGGGGGACCAAGCAATCAAAACTTTCAAGCAAGCAAACAATTCTCTGTACTGGTGTCTCTCCCCCCCGACACCGTCTTGTTTTCTGTAATAGCTTTCATTCAATGCAATCAAGCTTTCTTTCATTCTCAATTCTCTTTTCTGCTCTCTTTCAATTGCTCATGACATTGGTTTTCCCGTACGGCACTGACAATCTAGTCTAGCGTACGGAGGGGACCTCAGTTGGCGGACAGCAACCGTACTGACATCGGTTGCTTAGCCTTACGTCGCCCTTCCAAGGAACTTCAGGAAGGCGCCGCGTAACCGTTGGTATCAGAGCCTAGGCTCGACATCGGACGAGGGATTACATTGCAATCACCACCATTTCTGACTATGGTGAATTATGGGGATCGCATCGCGACCCTTGAGGGAACGGTTGACTCATTACGGCCCATCGTGGAAATGGTGCCCGATCTAAAGACCAGCCTAGTGCAAAGGTTGGACGACCTGGACCGCAGACTCATCCAGGCCGAAGTTGACATAGAAAACATCAGTCGCGACTCTGAAGGAGACCGACAAACAGCAGCCACAGAGGCAGCTGAAATTTTTGGTAAATTTGAGGTCCTCCAGTAGGAGCGTGCCGAGGATTTAGCCAACAGGGAACAAGCGGCAGACAGGGTGACTGCCATGCAACAAACTATAGACAACTTGACAGGCCAGCTCAATGTTGTCAATGCTGCTTTACAAGGCCTACTTCGAGGAGGCGGAAACCAATTTGGGGGTGGTGTGAACCTCGCCCCTATGGCACAAAAGCTGAAAATTCCTGAGCCAAAGCCATACAGTGGAGCTCGGAATGCCAAAGAAGTGGAAAATTTCATTTTCGACATCGAGCAATACTTCGATGCCGTGGGAGGCCTAGAAGAAGCTAAGAAGGTAGCAACTGCTGCCATGTATCTTCAGGGTGATGCCAAACTCTGGTGGCGGGTGAAGTACGAAGCCATCAAGGCTGGTGACGATGCCCTCGAGACATGGGCGGAACTGAAAGCAGCCATACGCCTACAGTTCTTCCCCGAAAATGTTGAGTACAATGCCAGGAGAAAGTTGCGGGAGCTCCGCCAGACCAAATCAGTGCGAGATTACGTGCGGGAATTCTCCGCGCTCATGCTGAACATCCGTGACATGGGGGACAAAGACAAACTCTTCACCTTCCTGGAAGGGTTGAAACCTTATGCCCGGATGGAGTTGCAGAGACAAAGGGTAGACACGTTGCCTAAGGCAATCCAAGCAGCAGAGTGCCTTGGGGATTACCAAGTGGAAGCCCGGAAGGATAGGCCTCAACAGCCTGTCCGAGGAGGATACAAAGGGGGCCAACCAAACACTAGTGGCCCTAGCAGAAGTGGAGGAGACCGGAGTGCACCCAAATCCAAGGCTCCCTCTTCCGGCAGTACTAGTGCTGCATCTAACAACAATGATCGGGGGAGGAAGCCCCCCTCAGGATGTCGCCATTGCGGCGGACCACATTGGAATAATGAATGCCCCCATGCACAAATGAACGCCCATCAAGCTTTTGAGGATGGGACGGATGACGACGCCGATGATGCGGACCAGACCGAGCCAGTAGGTGCATTCAATGCAATTGTTGGCTCCATTTCTGAGCTCTTAGCGGGAACCAGTGCCGGTATCCGCAAGAAGAAGGACCCCTGTCCAATTGCCAGGAAAGGAAATAAGAAGGCGAATTTGAGGACTCCTCCTCATCAGGAGAGGACCCTAATGTTCGTTGACATGAAGGTAAATGGCAAGCCCATTCGGGAAATGATAGACACGGGTGCCACCCACAACTACTTAGCCTCGACTCAGGTGGAGCGTCTTGGACTAGTTGTAGGAAAGGGCAAAGGTCGTGTGAAGGCTATCAACTCACCACCTCAACCAGTGGGTGGAATAGCCAAAGAAGTACCAGTGAAGCTTGGCCCTTATGAAGGAAAGTTCAACCTGCGCGTAGTGATCATAGATGACTTTGAGTTAATAGTGGGGTTGGAATTCCTGAGACAGACCAATACCATGCCCGCACCGTATGCAGACATGCTACTGATGATGGGAGCAAATGGGGCCAAGCCCTGCATTATTCCGTGCATTCCCATGAAGATGGCAGCCGAGAACATCTCGGCCTTGCAGTTGAAGAAGGGGGTAAAAAGACATGCACCCACGTTCCTGGCTACCCTCTGCATGGAAGATATAGAACGCTCCTCGAGTCCCATTCCTGCACCCGTGAAGGAGTTGCTTCTGAAATTTGAAGACATCATGCCACAAGACATGCCAAAGGCCTTCCGCCTAGGTGAACTGTGGACCATGAGATTGAGTTGGTGCCGGGTGCGAAGCCACCTGCCCGGGCGCCGTACAGAATGTCACAACCCGAACTCTCCGAGCTTCGGAGACAATTGACGGAAATGCTAGACACAGGGATCATCGTGCCCTCCAAGTCCCCATACGGGTCCCCTGTGCTATTCCAAAAGAAACATGATGGTAGTTTACGACTCTGTGTGGATTACCGGGCTCTAAACAAAATCACCGTGAAAAACAAGTATCCTATTCCGCTAATGGCAGACTTGTTTGATAGACTGGGTGGTGCGACGGTATTCACCAAAATAGACCTGAGGACAGGTTATTGGCAAGTTCGGATTGCAGATGGTGATGAGCACAAGACGACCTGTGTGACAAGATATGGGTCGTACGACTTCCTGTTTATGCCCTTTGGCTTGACTAACGCGCCAGCCACATTTTGCACTTTGATGAACCAAGTTTTCCGAGAATACATTGATGAATTCGTCGTGGTTTATTTGGATGACATTGTGGTATATAGCCAGACACTAGAAGAACACCTGGAGCATTTGCGGAAGGTCCTAGCCCGATTGCGGGAGCACGAATTATATGCGAAGCTATCCAAGTGCTCCTTTGCTCAGAAACAAATTGACTTCCTCGGACATGTCATCGAGGAAGGGAGGATCAAGATGGACCAGCAGAAGATTCAGGCCATTACAGAATGGCCGCCTCCTAAGGATATACATGCCTTGAGGTCGTTCCTTGGTCTATGCAACTTCTACCGGCGTTTTGTGAAAAGTTACTCCCTCATTGCAGTGCCGCTGACAGAACTTCTCAAGAAGGCTACCCCGTGGGATTAGGGCCACAAGCGGGCAGAGGCCTTCGACGCATTGAAGATGGCTATGTCTAGTAGCCCAGTCTTGGCCCTCCCTGACTTGGCCAAGCCATTCGAAGTGCAAACGGATGCCTCCGACTATGCACTTGGTGGAGTATTGCTACAAGAAGGGCATCCCGTAGCGTACGAGAGCCGGAAACTGAAGGATGCAGAGCGGCGCTATGCCGCCCATGAGAAAGAATTATTGGTTGTCGTTCATTGCTTACGCCTTTGGAGGCATTATCTACTGGGAGCCCCATTCGTGGTCAAGACAGACAATACAGCCGTTAGCCATTTCATGACCCAGCCAAAGCTGAATGGACGACAGGCTAGGTGGCAGGAACTCCTAGCGGAATTTCACTTCAACCTGGAGTACCGAAGTGGAAAGACCAATCATGTTGCTGATGCACTCAGTCGGAGAGCTGATCTAGCATCGATGTGTGTACTCGCCGCCCTAAAGGGAAGCGAAGTAACCACCACCATAAAAGACCAGATACAGGATCTACTCATCAAGGATCCTGCTGCACAGTATTTGGTTGATTTGGTAGGACAGGGCAAGACTCGCCAGTTCTACACCGAAGATGGGTTCCTGAAGGTGAAAGGGAACCGACTTTATGTTCCTAAAGGAGGAGATCTGCGACGGACTCTTCTTGCAGAATGCCACGATACTTTGTGGGCCGGTCATCCCGGCGAGGAACGCACCATGGCATTACTTCGCCGTGCATATTATTGGCCTCAAATGGTCGATGACGTCGCTCAGTATGTGAAGACTTGTCTAGTATGCCAGAAAGATAAGTCAGACCGCTTGACGCAGGCAGGGCTCTTGGAACCACTAGCTGTCCCAAAAAGACCTTGGGAAAGCGTTTCCCTGGACTTCATCATCGGATTGCCCAAGGTCGGAGATCTCACAACTATCTTGGTTGTGGTGGATCAGTTTTCCAAGTATGCTACCTTTATAGCAGCCCCACAGTATATATCAGCAGAAGATACAGCTCGACTATTCTTCTCTCATGTCGTCAAATATTGGGGCTTACCTAAAGACATTGTTAGTGATCGCGACTCACGCTTCACTAGCAATTTTTGGACCCAACTCTTTAAGTGCCTCGGGTCAAAATTGAGTCATAGCTCAAGTTTTCATCCGCAATCTGATGGCCAGACGGAGCGATTCAATGGCATGCTAGAGGAATATCTCCGGCACTTTGTGACCGGATCGCAGAAGAATTGGGTGAAGCTTCTGGATGCTGCTCAACTGTGTTTCAATTCACAAAAGAGCTCAAGTACCAACAAAAGCGCTTTTGAAATTGTTACCGGACAGCAACCGCTACTCCCACACACAGTGAACGCACCAAACATGTCAAAATCTCCTCGGGCTGCCAGCTTCTCAAAAGAATGGAAGCAAAATTTGGAGATAGTGCGGAGCTATCTTGTCAAAGCCCAAAAGCGGATGAAGAGGCATGCTGATCAGAATCGCCGCTTTGTGGAATACCAGGTGGGAGACAAAGTGATGGTCAAAATCCCAAAGCGGTACTTGTTTGCAGGGGTCCATGACCCTCGCCTATTGCAAAAATATATTGGACCCTTGTCCATTGAAAGGCGCATTGGGAAAGTTGCATACCGGGTGGATACCCCAGCTTGGTGGAAAATCCATCCTGTTTTCCATGTCAGTCTCCTGAAACCTTTTCGGGAAGATATAGAGGATCCTTCACGAAGCCAACTCACAATACCAAGTATTCGAGGCCCCAATTCAACCGGGAAAAGGCGTGCTGAAGCTATTCTTGATGATCGAGTGATTCACGCCTCAAGAAAAGATCACCAGGAGTTCTTGGTGAAATGGCAGGGATGTGATGCAGAGGAGAATACTTGGGAGAGGGGAACAAACCTCAAAGCCTACAAGAGCCTGATTGATGATTACCTTGCAAGGAAGGCGCCGAGGACGTCGCCAACTCAGGTGGGGGAGAATGTCATGGGCGGCTTTCCAGCCATGCCCCATGATCCCTTGGACGCGCCCCGTGGCGTCCTGGCCAGCCTCCCAACGCCCGTCGCCACGGTCGGCCCCGTGGTCTCGGCAGCTCCAAGTGACAAGCGCGCATGTGCCTCTGTCGCCCCACCGATAGCCATCGCCAGCGCCCAGCCACAGGCAAAAGCCAACAGCGCCGCGCGCGCAGACCCTGATGCTAAAGACAAAGTTGCTGCCAACGGACTTGTTGCTGCTTTGTAGAAGACTAGGTCCTTTTCATTGTAAATATAGAGTAGTTTTGCTGCATTTTCTTTAAGTGTGATTTTCCAGCTTTCATAGATCTAGTCTTGTAACTTTGGTTTATTTTTTTTAAGCATTATTAAGGGGGACCAAGCAATCAAAACTTTCAAGCAAGCAAACAATTCTCTGTACTGGTGTCTCTCCCCCGACACCGTCTTGTTTTCTGTAATAGTTTTCATTCAATGCAATCAAGCTTTCTTTCATTCTCAATTCTCTTTTCTGCTCTCTTTCAATTGCTCATGACATTGGTTTTCCCGTACGGCACTGACAATCTAGTCTAGCGTACGGAGGGGACCTCAGTTGGCGGACAGCAACCGTACTGACATCGGTTGCTTAGCCTTACGCCGCCCTTCCAAGGAACTTCAGGAAGGCGCCGCGTAACAGTTCCATCGGGCGCAAAAAATACTAGGCGATTTCTTCCCATCTGTCGAAACCTTGGTGGGCAGAGTTACCCGGTACCTGTGTTGGTGGAAGGTAGCAGGTACCCGGTAGAATTAGAAGAGGTGCACGCAAGCTGGCGTCGACACCACCGTTATCGAAACAAACAAAAAAGATGGTGATGTAAGTTCCTGTCTCTTCAAATTTCTGTTTACAACATACATCTTTTTGACATTATCAGCATATTTGCAGGCAAGTAGTCATCTCTTAGTGCCTAAGATCGTCAAATTTTAACTTTAGGGATTACAACATGGTTTTCAGGTATCTGATGAATGGTGGTTCGAACCAGGACATGGCGATTGGTGTACTTGCCTGGAAAAGTATACACTTTGTCAAGATGGCATGTACCACAAGGTATGAATCTCATACCATGGCTTGAAAGTTTAATTTTAAGAATGCAAAAGTAAATCATGATGTTATGTTTCCTTTGATACTTCCCAAACTGCTCCTTGAATATGTTCTTATTCTAGGATCAGCATAATTCACAAGTCAACTTATTAATCCCATGTGCAATCAATTTGTGTTACATAAAATGGGATGTATGGAGTAGTTGCGAATGAACAGTTAACATGTCTCTTTATTCTGCTGGGATCTTGTAACAACTACTATTTTGTTGATGCAGCAAGACCAGTTCCAGCGCATGTTGCCGACTTTCATCCAAATCATTGAATTGACAGAGGAGGAAGAAAATCTTTATTGGGCTATCATGTCTGCCGTCTTTGAGGGGAAACCTGTTGCTTCTGTTACATCTAACCCAAGTTTTCAGAATAAGCTTGGCTATACCTCTGCTAATCCAACACTAACGGACTCTGGCATCAACAATAAGGTACTGACTGCTAGTACATACCCGAAGTTCGCAATAGCAGTATGATGAACTTCTTATCATTGTTGTGCTCTTATCTAATACTAGGGAGAAGTAGTACTGTCGTCAGTGATGATGAATGAAGTTAGCCACTAAACCATGTAAATGGACTTTAGGTGTCTTTGTCTGATCAATGTCCATCCAATGTATGGGAAGAGACTAACAAAAGGGCATCAGTAGATGTTGTCACAAGATAGTGTTTTGCTTCATGGTCAGCGACAATGGTGTGGTGGGTGGGTATTTGGAAAAAAAAGAGGGAAAAGTTAGAGGACGGTTTGGTTCATTAAAGTAGTTGACTAATTCGACCAATGAAACTTTAGCTGCTTTGTGAGGTGACTAAAGATTGTAGAACATGAACTTATTTAAAAAAAAAAAAAGAACAGAAAGATTGTAAAACATGATACAGTGACATGATAAGAAAGCATTTTGTAGATCCTGTCTTTGTATCTCTTTTCAGTCTCAGGTGATCTATCCATTCCTATTTCCTTCAATCTTCATTGTTTTGCACATAAATGTACAGTGTATAAGCTAAACATGTCCCCCATATGACCCGTAATGGTTCATCTAGCTGATGAATTTTGAAAATGTACAGGTATATTTGCTAAGGACAATGCTTCAATGGGAGAAGCAGCTGCGCTCTGAAGCAAGTCTCCAGCAAGTGGAGTATGCTACAAAACCATACGATGCTAGCTCCGGTTTGCTAGGAGAGGTGGTGATTGTATGCTGGCCCAATGGTGAGATAATGCGCCTGAGCACTGGCAGCACTGCAGCTGATGCTGCTAGGAGAGCAGGCGTAGAGGGGAAGTTGGTTTCAGTAAATGGCCAGCTGGTAGTGCCCAATACAAAGTTAAGAGATGGTGATGTGGTTGAGATCAGAATGTAGATATGTTTCATTACGTTCAAATCTAGTACAGGCTGTACAGCATGTATATTCGTTGCAGTTGTGGGAAGCGCTCGCAACATATTGAAGTTCTATGTTCTTGCTTTGATTTGGTCACAGTAGTCATAGTACCTAGCTGCTGTGCAGATTCCCCTTTTTGTTCATAGTTAGGCCTTGAAGTGGCTCTTCAAAATGTACATATTTTTAACTTTAAGGCTCAAATGAAAACACTCTTGACGCAGGGCAAGCGCGATACCGTTCAAAGAAAAATGAAAAAAAAAGAGGTTAAACTAAACACCTTTTAGTCATTCGATCTGATTTCACAAAACTTCCTTTGTTTCTGTTGCGTAAAGAAAAACACGTAGGAAAAAGGAAATGTTTGTGATAAATTACAACAGATTCATGTACTTTATAAAATATGCTTTGCAAAAGTAGTTTTTAAGTTTCAAATAATTTGATATTTTTAGAATAGCCTGGAAAAAGTGTTACTCCCTTTTTAAACAACTTTGTGAACAAACAAAGCTTCAAACATTGTTAAGCAAACGCGAATGCAATTTTGACAGGGCAGTAATCAATGTTGTGCTGTTGCCTGTTGGATGAAGTAATTCAACTAATTAGATGCAACATTTTTTCTCAAAGAATAAATAGTAATATATCATCCCTATTTCATCCTCACAAAATGAACTCTTTTTGATTTTGTAAATAAATGAAAAGGTAGAGGATCAAATGGAAAAAGATAGAAGGATCGAGTGTAAAATCAAAGAATAGTATATACATCAAGGGTGCGAAATGCAAAGAAGTCTTTTTATCATTTTCATAACAAAAGGGCCTTCCCATAATTTGGATCAAAGTGAAATTATTGTTTAGGCTGCTTCTTTTTTCCTAACAGCTTGTTTGGATGATATCGTTTCATAATATATTATATATTATTATATTGTATTGTAATGTATCGTTCTGATATACACAATGTTTGAAAAGATTGTATTGTTTAACGTTATTTTATGATGTTATGCACCAACAATACGAAGAATAAACTTGTAATATTATTTTTTTTAAAGTATGAGTAATAATTATTATATAACAAAAATAAGATAAAAGATAAAATATAATTATTTAATAATAAGAAAGGGAAAGATGAAAGAAAAAATAAGTTAACGATGCGATCACACCAAATGAGTCATTCCATAAAGTATAACTATAAATTTAACATACGATAAAATAAAATTTAAATAACAATCAAAACAAATATTTAAGTAACAATACAATACATCCAAACAAGCTTGAGGAAGTGAAACCGGAGGACAAGCCACCTGTAACACAGTGAAATGTGCACTGAATTAGAAGAATGCAATAAATAAGCGACTAAAGTGAAACCAGAGGACAAGCAAAAGCAAAGAGAAATTTGTGATCCTACTTCTCCTCTCCACCTTCCTCGATGGTTCGCAAGCGATTTCATGATGTCAAAACAGGTGAAGAACCAATAATTTTGAGCTTATTTTGTTTGCTTTTCAAGTTTTTCCCCCTCTTATGATTCGACTATCACTTCTAGTATTTGCCGCAACCCATTTCTAAAAGCTCCAAAATCAGACTAAAAGAAGTATTAACTCTGTATATTCTTCTGTAAAACAGGATATATCATCCAATGAAATGGAATTTTAGGTTTAACAAATGTTGAGTTTACTCTAACTGTATGAGGCATGACAGTTGTTCGACGGAATGTTTGAACTAAATTTTCGTTATGCAAACGACAAAAAGATGAGTAATTTTATACATATATGTGAATGCGACTGTTTTGGTAGGTGCTTTGGTTGCAAAATCATTCGATGCCCAGAAATTCCTGAAGAGAGTTGGGTTAGGAAAAGAAGACTATCACTTCTGGAAGCAAGTGGGCAAGGCGTTGCTTTGTACTTACACTTTGTTCGGCGTAGCGTGGTTATGGAATGAGACTTCGCCACTTGGTTGGTGGACCCTGAAACCCAAGCCAAAGGAAGAAAAAGAACTAGCACACCTATACGAACGCCGGAAATTTCCATATCCAGGTGATGAGAAGGCAATGGAGGAGTTTATTGCCAGAGGTGGGATGATTGGTACCACTATTGGTCCTAAGGGAGTTGTTGAATCTGATAAAGATTCCTATAATTTTCAGGAAGCATTGCAGGATAAGAAATTTGATCAAGAAGCCTTCAAGTTGTGGATGAGGATGAAGAATGAAGTTATTTCGGAGCTCCAAGAGAAAGGGTTTGATGTAGAGTGAGTGAATATAGTTACTTCCTGCAATCAGATTATGTCTTACATTCATTGGTTAGAAGTGGTGTGATTATGTGTCAAACTTATGAGACTGCTTTGAAGTTCTTGTTATCATATCTGCTACTTTTCCGCGAGTTGATTTTTCCTATATTTGTATTCTTATAGAATCATTGTTATGCTCTTATATAATACTCTGGAGACGTAATAATGTTGTCAATGATGATGAATGAAGTTAGCCACCAAACCATGTAAATAGACATTAGGCTTGTTCTTTTGATCAATGCCCATCCAATGTATGGGAAGAGACTATAACAAAAAGGCATCACCAGTTATTGAAAAGTACTTATTCCTGGCAGGCTGGCACTGATCAGTGGTTACGACACCAAAAGTGTGGCATGTATGGGAATTTCATTTCCTTTCCCTCTAATAATCTTGCTATTTCAGCTTCCTGTTGTTTGACATAAGCTATCATTTTGATAACAAATGTTGTCAGAAAGATAGTGATTTGCTTCACGGTCAGCATAGTGCAGGTGGTTGAGAATTTGAAACAGAAAAAAAAAAGGGGGGGGAAAAGATAGAGGACAGTTTGGCTCATCAAAGTAGTGGATTAACTCGATGGATGAAACTTTAAAAGCTGGTTTTGTCAGGTGACTGACTAAAGATTGTAGAACATGAACTTATTTTTAAAGAAAGAGAGAGAGAATGTAGAACCTGAAACTGTGACTTTATAAGAAGGCATTTTTTGGATCCTGGGTTTGTATTTCTTTTCAGCCTCGGTTGATCTATCCATGCCTATTTCCTTCAATCTTCATTGTGTTTGCACATAAATGTACAGTGAATGAGTTAGCATAGGCTAGGAATTATCCCAAAAGTGATCATATTCAATAAGTCATGCATAACCCATTTTCTATCTGTATTAAATATGGGTCGGGTCAGATAATTTATCCGTTTTTACATTACCCATTTTCGACCCGCCCATATCCGATCTGACCTGCCAAATTGCCACCCCTACTGAGATATAATGCGCATGAGCACCACTAGCACTGCAGCTTAGCTGCTAGGTGAGCTGGCGTAGAGAGGAAGTTGGTTTCAGTATATGGCCAGCTGGTAGTGCCCAATACAAAGTTAAAAGATGGTTATGTGGTTGAGATCAGAATGTAGTTATGTTTCTATCTGGTTCGTCTTGCTTAAAGAAAACAATGGAGGAATAGGAAAAGATTTGTGTTATATAGAATAATAATAGAAGTAGTTTTTCAGTTTTTCAAATAAGTTGATTTGTTCTTAAAGTTGAAAAAAAATTACTCTTTTTGCCAAAAACTTTGTGACCAAACGAAGTTTGATGTTCTGAAAAGAATGTGCAAAAGTTTAAATATATTTCCAAACAACGCCTTTAATTTCGAAATAACAATCATAGGAGTACTTATTTTCAGTTATGCGATAATAGAAATTTCTTTTGGAAGCATTTGGTGGAAAATTCGAAAACTTAAACATATTTGTGAACTTTATAAGTTTTTCTATACGCTATTTGTACGATGATGAAAAACTTTGAAATTCGACTTAAAAAATTTTGTTGCCAATGAAGCTGAATTTCTTAATTTGGTAAAATGGCACAACTAAGTCAATTTTAGTTTTTCTTTGCAGAAAATGTGAATAAGAAAAACTTTTTTATGTATTTGCTCTGAAACTCACTAAAATCAATAAAAAAAAATAGATTCTGTTTTTATAGAACGTATATTATTAATAAATCAAGAATATAATGAACATACTCGTGTATAATCATAGTTTCTTTTAAGACAAATTTGTAAGCCACATAAATGCTTCTACGTAAATTTTGATGTACAATATATATGATTCATCGAAATAATTTTTACAAACAGAGGAATGTGATATAATTTCCTAAGTTAATTTTGTCATATATTTTAGCAATTTAAACTCATTCCCTAAGCTAGATGGAACACGTGTTATAAATCTTGATACCCAATTTTGCCCTCATATTTTCTCGAATAGTATATATACTTTTAAAACATCATTTGGCATCATTATTTAGTTACAAATCTATACAAGCATTTTTCTATAATTTTTCATAATTTTCAGAGCTTTAAAATTGATTTTTCTGTATTTAAATTACTTAAGTATTTTTTAATTACTCCTTTCAATTATTTTGTGATGACTTAATAACCTAAAATTATTATTTTGCATCTATAATACTTGCTTCAGATATTTTACTCTGTTTTTTATAATTACATTAGTATATTTAGGACATTTGCACAATCTTGCAATAATAGCCCGTATTTTATAATTTTTATTGCATTTATCATTTTATTTAAGGTAAAAATAATATCTTACATTTTTATAATCTTCTACTATTATTTTAAAATATTACTTTGCATAAATAGTATTTTTTATAATTTATTATTAAATTATTTTCCTTAATTTTCTATTTTTAAAATCTGGCCCAAAATTAGGATTAATTTTGGACCAATAGACCCTTGGCCCAATAACCCCACCAGCCCAAGCAACCTAATGAACCTACCTAGTCCAAAACCTGACCCAGCCTATTTAAATCTCAGTCGTTGATCAAAATTGATCAAAATTGATCAACGGCTCACAACACTCCCCTCATTTTCCTTATACTCCCAATACCCAAACCCTAGAGACAAATCCCACTACCCGCCACCTCTAAACTCTCTCTGTCTCGCCTCTCTCTGAAGAACCCTAATCGTCGCCCTTCACCAATCCCTCTTCTAATCCCATTAGACATGGATTCACCTGTTATTTACTTATCATATCCATATTTCTTCTCCATTTGTTACCTCTTTGTGGTATTACATAGTACTTGCTCTATTTTTGGCAAGGTACAAATCTTCAAATCAAAGGGAATCAGTTCTAATCGTTGGGATTCAGACAATATTTCGTCTAGATACATTTATATCAAGGCTATATGGGTCCTATTAGCCAAGATCTCCAGCCAATTTTCGATTTCTGTCAACTAGGGTTTACCTAATTTTTCTCTAATCTGACTTTTACTGATTCTACATGTTATTATTTCCTTATTTTTGTTGATTTTATGGTATTTCCTTGATTTGTTTGTTTGATTTCTACTACTATATAAACCCTTCCCCTTTTCCCCTTTGAAACAGACTTTTTAATTATCCGGATTCACTAAAAATATTGAAGCTATTACTCTATTGTTCTCTTATTCTCTTGTTCTATACTCTTGTTCTTGGCCGGCTGAAAGCCAAGGCCACCGGAATTCAATTTTTAACTTTTCTTGGTGCGAGCACTGCCCGGGATTCATTTGAAGCCCTTGAAAACTCTGACGCATTAAGAATCTGGGTTCTTGCTCTTTGTTGACATTCAGAGCACTGTGGAATTAGTTCTTTCTCGTTGTCTGTTTATTCAACTGATAACTGGTAAGTCTCTTGGCTTTACGATTTCATTCTTCTGTGTTTATGTCCTGTATATTCACGCCTCTGAATTTCATGACCTAATGTGTTCTTAGACCATCTCTGTGTGTAACTTTGCTAGTATTAAACTTGTCTTATGATCTGAACCTCTTTAGCATTTAATTTTTACCTAAAATTTTTAATTTTTGAGAGATGTTATTTGAATATACTTCCCTTGAATAATTTAGACCCTCTTAAGTTCATTTAGCCTAATGTTTTGGCACCTGAACGCTTACATTTACTATTTGACATGAGTTTTCATTCCTACTCTATTTCGAATTCCTGTAATGGCTGACTTGTATTTATAATGTGTTCTAATCTATGTTAAGACCTTCACTATCAACTATGACTTGTGATCACGCCCAATTATGCCTTATAAAAAGGACTAAGCGGTCGTTGTAAATATATTACGGTTAACAAGTCCGGAGTCGAATCCCACAAGGAATTAACATATTAAGCACAACTACTAGACTCGCACAAATTCACGCAATCAATATTCATAAATATTTAAATAATAAATTGGATATTTACTAACTAAATATCACGTAATGAAAATGCAGTAATTAATAACTAACTATGAACAGGTTGTAGACAAGAATTGGAATGGTCTAAGGTTTTGATTTCCCCTATTGTCGGAATCCTTTCCGCTATGTTTCCTATAAATTTGCCTAAGTTTTTTCTACTGATCATGAGCTCTCCGAGTGTCATAATTCTCTCCCGAGTAACTATCATAATTTACTAGACATATTTTTCCGAATTACTCTAGCTGGCACTAAGCTATGGCTCACTCGGATCGCACAGAGGTTTCGTTATTCCTAATCCCACCTTTAAACCCTCCGTATTGATCCCTCATATATGTTAGGAGTGATGTTGCTCAACAACTACCTAAATATGCACTCTCTTCCGAGTAATACACACTAAATAGGCACAGTCGATTGAGAGCTCTTCAACCAACCACAATATAAACGTAGTTGAACAAATAGAGAAAAACTACGGCAAATCTATATTAACGTAACAGGAAAATCATCCTCCAATAGGTTCCATCAAAACCCTAGATTAGAAGTTTAGCTACTGATACTCATAGTAACAATATCCCAAGTATTTTGCATAAATAAATTACAAAATAAAGAGATGAAGGAATGTAAAAACCGATGATTCTATCTCCCAACTGGTGTTTCACGAGCTATTCTTGCCTCCCATCGCAAAACTCCTTCCAAAGTGGTGTTAAATGTCTATTTATATGTGTAGAAAAAGACCTAAATGACATAGCCCAAGTCCTAGTCAAACAAGGAGACGAAATAAGCCTTCAAAATTCGGATCAGGCTCGCTCCAGACCGTGCGGCGCCAGGCATTCAATGCGCTCATCCTCGCCTTACCCCTCGCATCGCCTGCTCCCACGCGAGTCAGAGGCTCGCCTCGCCAGCTCTAACGCGAGCTCCATAGCTCGCTTCGCCAGCTTCTTCATTTTTTCGCTGCTCACTTTTTTCTTTCTTCTTTCCAACTGTTTTCGAGCACGCTACTTTAAATCTTCCTTTTTCTCTAATTTCATCTCCAATGTACCTACACATAAAATAGACTCAATTACGTGCAAATAAAGTATAGTTTGGCACCAAATCATCTAAAATGTAAGGTAAACAATGTACTAAAATATGAAATTATAGCCGAACATCAACTTGCTTCCCATGTTAATGTGTCCCTCGGCATGTCTTTGGTTTGCATGATTCTGTAGCCTCAGTGATTATTTGGGACCTTTGGAATGACTATCTTAATTTGTGTTTCCCTACCATGCTTGACATTGTTTTGCTTCACAATGTAAGTTAACATGTCTGTCTTTTGATTTGGGATGGATATTTAGCATAATTTGGATCCTTAAGCTTTAAACCTTCTAAGTTAGTGTCCTACTTAGACTTGTTTGGTATTATGCACCTTTGTATGTTAATCTTGTAATCTTAGAAAACTTGATTCTCCTCTAACTCTCTCAATGTGTTTTCTGCCAATATGTTATTTCTTGCTAAGTGTTAAACCTGTAATAGCAACCTGTCTCTAAGTCTTGTTGACCCTCTTAACTAGCATGTTCTGGTTTTAAGCAACTTTGCTATGTCTGCTTTCTAAAATACAAGTGCATCTCTCCAAATTTTGTCCCTTAATCATTGTTCTCCCACTCTCATTGGTTACCTACACTATTCTGAATCTATTACTCTTGGCCGGCTGAAAGTCAAGGCCACTAAGACTTTCTCTATTGATCTCCCTAGTGTGAGAACTGCTCAGGGTCCATTTGAGACCCTTGTGAACTCTGACACACTATGATTTGGGGTTCGTCTCTGACACTCAGTTATTTCCTCATTCTATCTACTGAATATGGAAACTGGTTTGTTTAAGTGATTTCCGTATGATTCAATGTTTGGGTCATATGATCAATCTGTGGTTGTTTGGTTTGGTTTGAGTTCCTCTATGGTTTGTGGGCTGTGCTGGTGAATATAGTCACTGTTGGGATTTGAGTATAATATTTGTGAAGAAAGCGTTTGTTGAAGGCCCAGGAAATACTGGGTATCTCCTTTTGGGCCTGCTATAGGTCTACTCTTATTGCTTGTATAATATTTTATAATTACATTCATCATTGGGTCTGTAATAATTTTGTAATAAACAATTGGGATGTTATTGAAATCGAAAAAATGGGCATACTCTAATGTTTGCATTAAAGAGTAGAAAACATGCCTATTGGGTTCGTATGATCTACTTGTTATTTTATCTAACCTGTCATTTGTGCTATTCAATTTACATGTACATTGGTAGAAATCATGCCATTAGGAGAATCACACACTCACACAACTTATCTACTATCAAAGCATACGTGCTTTATTTATTCCTATGTCTACTGCCATGTGTTACTAGACAACATGCCTATAGGAAACAAATATCAATAACCATTCCTTCAATAACTGTAGCATATTCATTAGATAGCATGCCTATAGGATTATACTAGCTTATGTTTTATTGATCTTCATCCAGAAATCATGCCTATAGGACTTTAATTGGTTAATTTGCTATTATTATTATACTGCTCACCTAGAAAATATGCCTATAGGGGCTATAAAAAATCAGTTTCAACCGTTAATCGTTAGAAATCCTGCCTATGGGGTATTACCACTTGCTTTAAAGTGTCAATACTGAACTTTCAAACACTGTTTCATTGCTTAGCCATGCCACTATTAGAGAGCATGCCCATAGGATCAAACACGAGTAATTCTGAATATTTCTGATGGTTCTTACTGCCCCCTATTGCGTAAATCACCTAGAGATCATGTCTATAAGCTTAAAGTGTCATCTTTGCATCTGTAACTGTCTGCACGTCTGAATCCAAGGTCATATAGAAACCATGTCTATAGGGCTTAAATGGCTTTAATTTGTCTCAGTTCTGAAACTGTCTAACGCCTAATGTGAGAACCTGCTTTTGTACGTATTTGTTGTTTAAGTGTGGAGGCTAACTTGAGCCCTTAACTATCCTTACATGAAGTCTAACTTGTTTTGTGTGTCGTCTAGTTTTATCATTTGAGTAGCCTAAGTAAAGTCTAGAACCAACCTTAAATAGAGGTCCAATGCCTCCTGGACCATAGGTACGGGACGAGCAGTGCACACATAGGGCACGACTTATAATTGAATTAGAGCGCTTAAATAAACAACTTTAACATAGTAATCAGGTAGTAGGAGGTGATAGTCTGTGCCCGCTGAATAATATGAGTAATTCCCTACCCCAAGAGAATTGCGAAGTATTATTTATGCTGCACGGGGTGATCCTTTAGGCTAAAAACTTAGGATCCCCCCCCTTCCCACTTAGGATCCCCCCCTCTTCTTTATACTTTTAGCCGTCTAATATAGACCGTCATAGTTATATCCTTGTAATCCTTATTTCTCATTGTGTTATAATAAATTTCTTTGACCCTTACTCTCTTTGTTTATCTTGCCTAATTATAATCCACATAATCTTAAGTTCGGGCGGGACCCACAGTTGTAGACCTCGAAAAGTACATAACACCTTCTCTTTGAGGTAATTTGAGCCCTTACCCGATCTTTGGTAGCGTTGACTAGTCAAACAGAGTTATCTACATAATAAGTGTCCTAACGCACCTCAAAAAACGTTAGGTAGTGACTCTTCTTTTTTTACCACTCTATCTCCCATCCAAAAGAGTTGTCACAAAGTCGAAACCTGCTTTTGCGAGAAAATAGGGCGCGACAATAAAGTTATATTGGTGTCTCCACTCGAGCAAGATTCGAATATGTCTCTTACTCGATATTAGGATATTTTATTGTTGTATTAATTGAAGTAAGTATGATATAAAAACTTATATTGTTCTATGGTTACTAGTTTAAATTGTAACATATGTAATCCTCATATACTTATAAACCAGTTAACGTGTTATTTACGTGAGATAATTGTGGAATAACAATATCACGGTTAAATAACATGCGCACTTGAATGACAGAACTGCCATTGAGGTTCTCCTCAAATTACTTTCCAAACTCTTATGCAGTTTAACCAAATACAAATTTAAGTTATGCATTGTATGTTTAATTTTTAATAGTGAACCAAATATCTTACTAAACAATCTTTGCATTACAATCTATGCATTACTAATCTTATATTATTAATCCAAAAATTACAACCTCAGTATAATTTGGTTCTAAATCAAACGACCCCAACATGTTTTCAAATTAGAGAAGATATCTGGCACATTCTAAAAGGGTGAAAATTATTTATACCCCTCAACTTTGCTTTAAAAATCAAACTCTCCCCTCATCATTGAACAATAATCATTCCCCCCTCCCTCTTTTATGTCCATTGTCTTTTTTAAATACCTATTTACCCTTACATATCAACCTTTATCTCTCTCTCTCTCTCTCTCTTAAATTTTTTAAAATCATGAAAAAATTCTTTCGTTTATTAAAATTTATATAACAAAAGTACCTGTAGAAAGCAGAAAAATTATTTCTGAGACGAAAAAAGAAGAGTGAGAAATAGTAATTTAAGTAATATATCCTATAGTGAAGTAAATGAGCAGAATACAAATAATTTTATTTTTTTTGTAGCAATCAAAGCTCTAATATATATTTATAAAGTGACAATAAAAGGGAGTAAAATTTTTATAAACATATTTGAATGGAAGTAATACAAAATAATTAATAAAAATATAGATAAATTTATAATAGAATTCTATATAGATAAATGATCAGTTTTGATCGTTATTGATGAAATAAAAATAGAGATAAATTTTATAGTAGATTTCTAAAAGATTATCTATTTATATTGTAAATGCATTCTAAATTATAATTTAAAAATTATTTCATTAATGACGATCAAAACTCATTTATCTATATAGACGATAGAGAATAAGAGAGCGAAACTAAAATCTATGCGTACGCATACATACATACATACATACTTGATGCACGTAAAATTTAAATAACAAATATAAAAAAACAGTGTTAGATTTTTTAATAAAATTATAAAAAAAATTATTTTACTTATAATGTTAATGAACTTAAGTAAATCTACACTAAGAAAGAAAATTATTTAAACTATAGGTAGGTTAAAAAATAAAAGATTATCCTATTTAATATAAAAAAAAGGCATTACATAGATGAAGAATTAAAAATGTCAAGGTCAAAATTGATATTGCATAGGATAAGAGGGAGAGAATGACTATTGTTCAAAGTTAAGAGGAAAGTTTGATTTTTAGAGAAAAATTGAAGGGGGTAAATGATTTTTACCCCATTCTAAAAACTTATGAAATTTTCGGGAGGAGGGATTTCAAATTATACATGGTTATATTATTTTTCTCGGAAAAAAAAAGAGGAAAAATGAAAAAAATAGTTCCTTTATTTTGGGGGATAAGTTAAAATTGACCCTTTAAATATATTGATGAGCACTTGTGGTTATTTAAGTTTGTGAAAAATAGCACTTTTGGTCTCTATCAAATATTTAAATTATATATTTATAATTTATTATGTTTAATGGGAAATGTGAGGGAAAAAAAAAAAAGATTTAACACGAGCACATTTAGAGGTGTAGTTTTTGTAGTTTTTCCAATTTATGTTTTTATATACTTCTAGAATCATCTATATTTTCACCTAGAGTCATCTATCTTTTCCAATTTATGTTTTTATATACTTCTAGAATCATCTATCTATCGGAAAACAGTCTCTCTGCTAGGGGGTCAATGGTTCGGTTCGGTCGGTTATTTTGTAAAATTTGTACCATACTAATTTTTCGGTTATTCTATTATATATAACCAAAATTAGACTTTTTGAAACCGTCCCAATCATATCGGTTTCTCTTCGGTATCGGTTCGGTTCGGTTAATTTTCGGTATTTTTTTAAAATATCATGTAAAAGTCACTAGTAGAAGTAGAATGCAATAACATACGTATTTTTATAGGACTTAGCAAAACTCTCTAGACATTTTTACTTTTTAAAGGGTGATGAATTAAGAAAATATGAAAGATGGCTAGAGTATAGATCCATCAACTATTCTATAACAACGTAAAAGAAACTAAGCAAATTAATATAAAAAAATATAAATCACACGAGTGGAAAGATGTTAACCAAGCTGGGACTGGGACTCAAGAATAAAATTTATAGAAGATTAAATATTCAAAAAGATAAATCTAAATTATACGAAAGGAAACATATTTAATACATTGTAGTTTACTACTCATAATCGCTACAATACCTTGTGTCTTGCTAGTGAATATACTGAAAATAATTTAGTTTTAATAGGAGTAGCATAATAGGTTTGGGAATTAGGATTTTGAGTTTAATTACTTGTTGGCTTGTAACTGTTTTCATAATCCCAAGACCCAAGAAAAAATTTAATATTTTATTATTTTTAAAATTAATATGTAAATATATTTTTCACATGTAAATTTATTCGATTCGATTCGGTATTTTTTCGGTTTATTTTCATAAAATAAAAAACCTACCTTAATTATCGGTACGGTTATAGGTTTATATAAAAACCTATGGTTTTATTAAAAGAAACCTAAAAATTTTGGTCGGTTTAGTCGGTTTTTAAATATCCATTGACACCCCTACTCTCTGCCCTTCTAGGATAGGAGTAAGGCCGCGTACATCCTACCCTCCCTAGTCCCCTCTGGTGGGATTGCATTAGATTGTTGTTATTGTTGTTGTATACTCCTAGAATCAGATACAACTTTTTGAGATGCACTATCCGTATTTTTATTGTTCTTAGTTTTCGATGCAATGTTTTGATACCGCGCTTATCGAATTTGCAAAGTTCTAGTGTTGTTTCTCATTAATTATTTTTTTCTATTTCACAGTTTCCATTATATCTGGGGTTCTTTAGCAAATACCCATGGGGCGAAAAGTATTTACCCGCCCTTATGCACTTTATTTTCTCGTACCCATCTTTTTAATATCCAACCAAATAAAGTCAAACTAAGCTACTATAAACCAAGTCAATTCAAGTAAAGTCAAGCAAATTCAAGCCAAAACAAAGCCAAGCCAAACCAATCCAAACTCAATCAAGCCAAATCAAGCTAAGCTAAGTCAAATGAGTAAAAAAAAGTTGGGATGAGTGGGTAGGCAGGGGTAATTAATTTTAATTGGGTAGGTATATATCGTAAATAGTTTTTAAATGGGTAGAAAAGGGTAATTATTTTAAGCTTAACGGGGTATTTTGCATAAATTGCTCAATGAAATATTTGATGGAGACAAAAAAATGTTCAATGTTAACAAGCCTAGAGGACCAAAAATGCTCAAGTATATATTTAAGGACTATTGTGAACATACCCTCAAACATAAGAGACCGTTTATGTCATTTTTCTCGAAAAATGAGTAAGTAAAAATCTGACAAGCGGGAAAAGGTTTTGAGGGGACCGTATGGTATTATTTCAAACGCAAATCCACCTCTCCATCTAAATTCTAACATCTACATTTCTCCCCTAAAAACACCCAAAATCTACTGTTCCCGTTTCGAATTTCACATCTCTCTGCAACATATATTCCAGTTCATCACACGCCAGGTGGTGCAGGCATTCATCAATTAAAGGGTAATACTCACTTGTTTCGGATTTAGCAGCATTCATCAGTTAGTAGAGAGAAGAAATTGTAACTCGAAAACTTGTAAATTAGTTCTACAGTGAAATAAATATATATTTATGCAAGAAAAACTCTATGTTTCGACTTATCCCGTCAGCTCCAATGCAGTTCGATCTAAATTTATAGCTATCTGTCCGCAATAATTGTGAGGATTTTAGGTTTTAGAATTTATTGGATGAATTATAATTATTTGTACATTTTTGTGCCAGAAAATTTCGACTACTTTTTAAGATGGGTGTGGAGAGCTACCATGTTATAGAGCTTGTGGGCGAGGGCTCTTTTGGGAAGGTGTACAAAGGGAGGAGAAAGTTTACTGGCCAGGTACAATTTTTTTAAGTCTCGGGCAAGACTGTTTGTTGTTCTTTCGGGATAAGGATTGTTAGTGCTTTTGCTAGTCATTCTTATTTTGGTTCTTACTTTTAAATTTGGTTACTCTCAGACTGTTGCGATGAAATTTATCCCGAAACATGGGAAAAGCGATAAGGACATTCACAACTTAAGGCAGGAAATTGAGGTATTCTCTGTGCTGCTGCCTTTTTTGGGAGTTATTATTTGTGAATATTCCTGTTCGAGAATGCAGCTAGGTCTATATAATGTGGTTTAAAAAAAAAACAACCATTTCCTTGGATTTTGCTGAAACAGGACTCGTATGCTTGCTCTTTGATCTTAAGTTTTAATTTCATCTTGATTACTGTTTTTTTGAGGTTCTGCTTGCACTGTCTCTATTTTCTCTGAAGGAGGTTATTTAAATGGTGCAGATTCTAAGAAAGTTGAAGCATGAAAATATTATAGCAATGCTCGATTCTTTTGAAAGCCTGCAGGAGTTTTGTGTTGTTACAGAATTTGCTCAAGTAATTGGTCTCCTCTCTCTATTCTCTCTTCCAAATGTTAGGTCACAATGCCATGTGCATTTTCTCCATGCATAAGACGTATTGAATTTCTATCCCGTAGTAGCAGGGCAGCATGGCTGACTAATGAAACCTATCATATCCAGGGTGAGCTTTTTGAAATTCTTGAAGACGATAAATGTCTTCCTGAAGAACAAGTCCAAGCAATAGCAAAGCAGTTGGTAATCTACACAAAATTTTGATTTCTTTTATATCTAAGCACTACTATTCTTCTATCGACTACTTATATGCAGAGGAATTCCATCACTGTCCCATATTATATATTTTATTTATTCATTTAACTGTTTTTTTCTTTCGTTTCAGGTAAGAGCACTGCATTATTTACACTCAAATCGTATAATACATCGTGACATGAAACCGCAAAATATTCTCATTGGTGCTGGATCTATTGTCAAGGTTGGTTATACACTAATTTATTATATGAACCAATAGTTTCATGGAATTGTGTTACAATTAGATATTACGAAAACATAATTGACGCGTTTATTTCTCATGGATATTATTCTAGTTATGATCTCTTACTTAGCCAATTCTGTAACAAAGTTTTGCTCATTCAAAATGTTGTGATTTCATGTTACCTGCAGTCTCAGAAGTTCCTTCTTTTTAGGTTTATGATTGTGTATGAGTGATGTCTTTCCTAGCACACCTAGAATTTGAAAAACAGTGCCATAAGCACAAAACTCAAGCAAAAGAAAACCATACAGTTCTCTATTCATTCTTTATTCACCATCAGATCCTCTGTGAGTATATTTTGACATCATTAAGCTCAACCGGAAGCAGTGGCAGAAAGGCAGTGTATCCTCTAATATGTTGAATGGAGGTTTGCATTTTGCGTATTAGAACAACTGCCCTACTGGCAATGTATGGGAGTGGATATTGGATCTAAACATATCCACAAGATGAGCGACCCATAAATGTGTATATTTAGATGGCTATGCTGTCATATAAGGTTAGAAATAATCATATTAGGCAGAAGGTGCAAGTAGCATAGATAGATGATAAAACAAGAGAAGGTCGCTTGAGATTGTTTGGTCATGTCCCATGTAGATCTTTAGAAGGATCGGTCTACATGGGTGAAATTCATCGGAGGTGCTAAAAGGGGACGAGGTAGACCTAAAATCAGATGGGAAGAAGTTATCTCGAAAGACTCAAAATTCATGAAAGCAACCTTAGCACAAAATACAGTAAAATGGAAGAAAAGATCCACATAGGCTATACCAACAAGTTGGGATTAAGATTTAGTCATGTTGATACAATTACTTTAGGTTCCTTAGCACAAAATACAGCAAAATGGAAGAAAAGATCCACATAGGCTATACCAACAAGTTGGGATTAAGATTTAGTCATGTTGATACAATTACTTTAGGTTCAATGTCCACTTTGAGTTTTGGAGTATTAAAGAGATCTATATGCTACTAGAAAATTTAAAGAGCTTCTATTTGGTATAGAACTTCAATTATTGAATATTGCATAGAGGCGCATCTAATGGAGTGACGTGGATACTTAGGATTCATATAGATTATTATTGCCGATCCAAACTAATTTGGGATTGAAGCATAGATGTTGTTTAGTTATTGTTATCATCATACATTCAAGTGATCTTTTTTGCCAGAGATCTAGTCTTATTTTAATTCCTTTAGGGAACATAATTTAGCTTATTCATTGGTATGTTCTGTGGCTATATGACAACTAGCCTGCAATATCTGTTAAAGCATTATTACATGATACGAACTTGCGATGATACTGGAAATGCATTTGAGCTTGTTTTATCTTCATGTTTTTGTGGATAATTTGGCAGTGTATAACTTGGTACTTATTGTACTCTGTGTTCAGCAGTAAAGATATAACCCTATCTTCTCATGTCTCCCTCTTATTATTTTTTATTTAACAGCTTTGTGACTTCGGTTTTGCACGAGCCATGTCCACAAACACAGTAGTTTTGCGATCCATAAAAGGTGACTTTTGCCTCACTTCGTAGGATTGCTTCAGTTTCCGGTCATAAATGGACATCAAGTGGTTGATGCAAGCTACATTTTCAAAAAAGTGGCTGATACAAGCTCCTGTTGGTCCATTCCTTACCTGATCTCTGTTTTCTTTCCATTTTCTTAGGTACACCATTGTATATGGCTCCAGAATTGGTACGAGAACAACCATACAACCACACTGCTGATTTGTGGTCTCTTGGTGTTATCTTGTATGTGACATCTACTTAATTTAGGAATGCTTTCGGTGTTTTGAGTAACTTCAAAAAGATTCCTTGTGATTGTTGGAAACGAATTGCCTTCTAGCTGGAGGGAAGCTTGACTCCTGTTAGATGAAATGGGCTCCTCTCTTATCAAAAAATGAAATGAGCTCCTCTAATGCTAAGAAAAAAAAAGAACAAACTTTTCAGCTTGGCGGCATTAAGAATCTGAACCTTCTAAAATAGGAACAAACGTCTGAATAGGAACATGCTCATACATTGACAAGGAAAACAGTTGCAGACTAGTCCAATTATACCCTTTATTGGCTTCTTTCCTTCTTCTGCATATTTTTATTTCTCCTTATGAATTTGATCAGCTGATTTTATGCAGATATGAGCTGTTTGTTGGTCAACCTCCATTTTATACTAATTCAGTTTATGCTCTTGTTCGCCACATCATCAAGGTAACCAAGGTTATGCTTGAATAGATTTTGGATCTAGAGCTGTGATTGATTAGACCACTAACTTGTAATCGCACTCGTACTCAGGACCCAGTTAAGTATCCAGACAATATGAGCTCAAGCTTCAAGAGTTTTCTGAAGGGCCTGCTTAACAAGGTTTCCATCTGTAAATATAAAAGCCCTTGCACTACTATATTTTTAGCTTCCTACTTTTGATCTAGTGATCAATTCTGTGAATCAGGTACCGCAGAATAGACTGACCTGGCCTGCACTTCTTGAGCATCCATTTGTTCAAGAAACATTGGAGGATGTGGAAGCCAGGGTAACTATAGATATTGAAAAGCAAGCTAATAATATTTAATCTTCCATTTTGGTCTTTCATTAATGGAGCAATTTATCAAAATAACAGGAGATTCGTGCTGCAGCAGCTGCTGCAAAGGGATCTGATGCAACTTGGAGGGGAAAGGGAGATATTCAATCAACTCAGTTGAATGTTGCAAGTCCCGAAAGTAAGTCCATCCATTAACATATTCCACACGCACTTCTAATTTTGCCCAATTCATCTATCTCAAATGATACCACTGCAGGTAAAAATCATATTCAAGCTGTAAGTGGAAATGGAAACATTGGGAGCCTTCAGACTGATGTTCATTTGAAAAGTCCAGACAACGTCACGGTCAATGCTTCACCAGAGGAGTTCCCAGGTTTCTCACAGCCTGATGATATTGTACAGTCAGGTAAGTTGTGTTCTGAAATGTAGAATAGACATATTTTTCTACTTATGTGATCATGCTGCAAAATCATAGGCTTTCTATGAGCTTACATACAATACAGCATTACAGCTGATACAATTGTTTTCAACATAGGAATAAAGGAAGAGCTTCATTCTTGTATTACCTCTTTGCCGATTGTAATCTAAGATATATGACCTGTATATATATTTTTTACTTAAATTTTTTTTAGTATTAGTTCCTGAATGTTGAAAAGGTCAATTTCACTTAGAAAAAGTCAAATCATGACACATTAGGATGGAAGGAGTAAACTAAACTCTTGTCACGACTTTCATTTAATTTTCTTTTTTAAATTGAATCAGTAGTGGCTCCACAGTTAATCTCTTTTGTTTCTGATCATGTAAGTAACTGAATATTTTCTTCTTCCGCACCCCTACGGGATAAAAGGCCACCGGGTTTTGCCTTGAGGTACATTAGTTCCTATCAGTTAGAGTTTCGTGTGTACATAGGACAGACAAAAAGTTCAACTTTTTGAAGAATTGTCAGTAGGCGCTGCATACATGTAATATAATATTTACAACACTATTCTTTATCTGAGTTTTATATGGATAAATAATAGCTCTTTCTTCATCTGTCAGTTTCTCCAGCTCATCTTTCTTAGCTTCGTAGGACATTTGAATTTCACTCACAAGATAGTTCTTGATCATGCTTTTAACTGCTTAGTTACTTATGATATCTCATTCATATGTTTCTGTTAGTCATTCTTGTGTTTCTTTCGGGAGGGGAGGATCAAGCAATCTTTACCAATTCTCCTATATCACATCCCGTATTTTATTATGTATAGCCCCGTGTGAGATTTCCATGATTTATGATGTGTACGATATCCATGATATATGTCATCTTATCAGGTTGTCAGGTTTTGGACAGACTGGAAAGCAACTCCCGAACAGTCAAGGGTGCAAAAATTATTGGGCAAGATAATGATGCATTATCAGCTATTTTGGTTCCGTTAAGAAACTTGTGTGAAGTTCCTGGCAGGTAAGAGCTCTGTATAAGAGGTGTGCATCATCTTATTTCATGATTAGACATGATATTTTATATTTTACATGATATTTGTAAAACATATTTGTTCAACGAGCAGGTAGTCCAAATGACCAGTTTTTGTTAGTCTAGATAAATCATTCGCCTTGTTTTTGATGTTCTTACTATCTAATTTGCCTCCAATTGAGAAAGAGTTTTTCATATTGAGGGATTCCGTCACCCTCTGCTGCAATAATGCTACTAGAATGAATTCCATCTGCATGTCTCTAAATACTTAAAGGAGAAAGATATAATTTATTTTCTCAGAGGTTTTGATATTATGTGTCACACGTATTAGAAGATCAGTTCAGAGAATTTTCGCTGCTTGCTGTTGTTTGACTTTGGTATCATTTATGAAGCCAAAGTTGGTAACATTTGATGGTTACAAGAACTGATATCTGGTTGAAGTAAGTAGGCACAACATTGCTACTTTTTTTAATATTAGTAACCTGCTTGTTTCTTGCACAGGGATCATGATTTTGTCATATTAAACCAATCACTTAGGATCCTTTCGAACTTAGTTGCAGCAGCTGCCATCAACTCAAATGGGACTCTTGATCAAGTTATATGTGTCCTTCTTGGTTTCACTTCTGCTGTACTTAAAATCAGGTCTTCTAATGGAACTGAATTGCTGATGAAGGTAATTTCATGAGAACGATCCTTACTTACCAGACCAAAGTAAAAGAGGAAGAGATTTTGCTCTGATATGGGTTTCTCTTCTTGTGGACTATAATTGCACATCTTTTCGTTGGACTTCAATGAGATAGCTAAAATCTCAAACTTTGTGCTTAATTTTTGTCCAAACTTAAGTGTTAAAATATGAAAAGAGAGCTACGTTTCACTAGGACTAATATGAATTTTGAATAACCCGTGTATCCTTCAAAACAAATTTTCAATAATATTGCTGGTGCTGTTTTGCTTCCTTAAAAACTAATAATTAACGTGGTCTGACTGTAATGCAGAGTTTCTCCGTCACCAGAAAATTGTTAGATATCTTTGGAGGTGCTATTGGAGGCTCATGTCTAGGGCATTGGAGAACACTTCATGAATTGTACTCGCAGGTTTCGTTTCCTAACTTGGAAAACTGTGCACTGATGTCAGCATTTTATACTTGCTTTTAACTGTTATATACTAATGTACAGGTGATAAATAACCTGGATGATGCTTCTGGTCGAGTTTTGTCTGAGTCAACTGGTTGCATTGCAGCTATGTTGTTTCGAGTGGCTCAGGCTCTTAAAGTATCATCTTCTCCGCCAACCCTTATAGGAACTCTCAAAGAACTGTTAGACCATGCTACCAGTTCTGGCATAGCAGACCTTTTGATTTTGTGCTTAGCTACATCAGGGTCAAACCTCATATCAGGTTCCTCAAATTTACTGCGAGCTGCTGCTGAAGCCTGCAGGGCTCTTTGGTTGCTGGTGGACGCATTTGAACTACTATGTCTAAGAGATAATAGATACCATTTTCCAATTAGCTGTTTGCGAAGTCCATCTTTACATCGACTTGACATCAAGGACCATGAGCGAGGTCCATTACTTGGAAAGGATTCAACAAAAATTATTGATTCCATGACAAAGGCATTTCTAAGGTCCAAAGCCATACAAGTTGCTGTTTATTATTGTCTGCATCAGCGTCTTGAGCCTTCTATCTGTGCTGGAGTACAGGTATCTATCTTTTTGCTGTCACTTACTATGTTTTACTGGAACTTGCTTAATGAGTTTGGAGCTGTTGGATTTTTGTGGATAGGTACCATATGAATCACAGTAACTTGGATTTTTTTTTTCTCTACTCTTTCTCTCTCTCTGTGTGTGTGATGTATTTACAAATCCACCAATGTCCATTTCTCAGCTAACTTTTACCATCTCTAGGCTAGTAATTTCATAGCAAAATGTTCTGGAACAATTATTAACTGACATTTGATGAAAGGTCCTGTGCTATTATCATTATATCTTGGAGCCATTGACCAATAGATCTATTTGGTGGTCCTGGTCGTGCATAGTTGGTTGCTTAAGTACTTCTATTCCCGCTCAAGCTAATGTAGTAAAGTAAGATTGCTCTCTACATTTTTCCTAAACATGACATCTAATAATGTAACGGGAAAGGGAAGAATAACGTGTGTCAGCTCAAAGTAGCAGGACAAGGACCATAGGGCTTGAAGGGAATAGCAAGAAGTTAAGCACGTGCTTTTTTGAAGTGAAGCGCACAAGTCATGACATTAAAGTAACAAACAAATGACTCTACTATTATTATGGTCAAATTGCAACTAAAATGACTGATCTCAGTATCCAATAATAATAATGCCAATATTAATCCAACTCCTCAAAGTTGATTTTCAAAGAACTGACCATGTTCAGGTTCACTTTGCGCATCATTGTTTGAAGCGGACATCTCTATGAAGTGATGCCCCCTTGCTTCGCTTCGCTTCTTTAAGCGACGAAACAATGTCTTTCAATAACACTGACACACTCTTTAAACAAATGGCTAATTGGCTTATTACATCTCATCAAAATATATTTTGTTTTCTGTTTTTCACATGAAGTGCACCCTGAAAGAAGGTTAGGTGGAGGAGACGTTGAATAAAGTAGCTATATTTTGTGCCTTTATCCTGATCTCTTGTCCTGTCACATGTCAAAATTATTAACTTATTCTTCTTTTCAGCTTGTTCTGAGGTGTTGCTTGCATAGTGGAGTTGTTGCCAATATCCTCTGTGGTCTACCTAGTTCTCTTCCTGTTACTACAGTGGTGAGTGGAGGAGGCGATGGAACTATTGTTTCAGAGATTTTCTCTGTACTGTCATCAACTAAGAAAGCACGTGGAGGAGAAGCAAACACCTTGGTTCTGCACTTAAGCCTTCTTCTTGCCACCATTGCACAATGTCTAAAGTCATCAGGAAGGAATTCTGCCTTGTTCATTCTCACTACATCTTCAAGAAAGCAGCTCACTCGGCTCTCTGACCTTGCACATTATTTCTCTGCTGATGTACAGTCATTATGCCAACCTCATTCTGCATCTGCAATGCTAGCTCTAGCATCCATTCTGTCTCTTGAAACTAGCTGCACAGTTGAAACTGCCATTCTTGACATAGCTGTGCCTATGATCCCTAGGACTGCCAAGCTATGTGAATACCTTAGGAATCCTGCTAATGAACAAGATGGAACAAGTATGTTTAGTGGAATGCTTTCACATTGGCATGGCCTAAGAGATGGATGTATTGGGTTATTGGACATACGACTGAAGAAGGAAGGACCATTGGCTGTGCAACACTCCTGTGCTAGTGGTATTCCACAGCTGCTTATTGATTTGTTGACAAACAACATTACAGAAGTCTCTTCTGAAGAATCCAATTTTTCAAAAGACCAAATTGAGCTATCACCAATCGGAGTTGCATGGAGCATTTCATTACTATGCCAATGCCTTACTGGGGGAGTGTCCACTTTTCGTCATATATTGCTTAAGATGGAACATGTCAAGGTCATATCTGATTTGATATTGGACATACATCTTAAGCTAGTCAAATCTTGGAGTGGACCCGGTGGCGGGGTGGATGGGGTTAGGGATACAATAAATGAGGTTATAGATCTTTTGGCATTTCCGTTTGTGGCTGTACAGAATGGTCTAGGTTTGCCATCTGCTACTGCTTCAGTGAATAGTGGATTTCTCCTTAATGTTGGTTCACCTGGTGGAAGAGTTTGTCCTGAAGACAGAGACATGGTGAAAGCAATTGAATCACATTTGGGAAAGTACACTCAAATCCTATTGGAGGTTTGACTTTTTATCTTCCCTTCAAACTCTTATAATCTTACTTGAAATATTGTGTACTTGAAGGATAAGGTTTCTGAGTGTGGTTTGCAGTTTATCGGCCAAATTTCTTGAAGGATATTTGTGGAAATGTAAGCATGAAATATCACAAGTACAAAGCAAATTGGAAGTTGGGCATTCTGCAAATTAAGAGTCGTTATGTGTGTCATCAGTATATGATTCTCCATATAGTTTTAAGCTTTCAATAAGCTACTTTGTCTAATGAGACATGCATTTTCCAGCATCGTTCTACTGCATGGATGACACACATGGTCCTCTGTACCTTACCTTTTGTCCTCGCTATAGGAAATTAATAAGATAACTCATCCTTGTATGACACGGATGGCAAGTGACTTTGGATTGGTTAACCCATGATAGATATGCTTTATGCTTGCAGGTAGGAGTTCCAGGCATTATTCTTCGGTGTTTGGAACATATGGAATCCAAAGATAAAGCCAGGCCCGTTGCATTTCTTGCCAAAATGACGACTTACCGACCTCTTGCTGTTCAACTATTGGGTAAAGGTTTGCTGGATCCAAGGAGAATGAAGTCTCTACTGGATGGTTCATGCCCCGGAGAAGTCGTTCTCGATGTTCTCATGATTGTTTCAGATTTAGCTCGCATGGATAAGGTCAATTCTTTACTGGGCATACACTCTAAGTTGATCGATGGTGAACTTTCGTGACTTTTAATTCTTCATTGGTTAGTGGGAGTCAAAGAATGGTGTACAGGAATGCTAAAGATTGACTTTGTTTATAATGTCATTGGCTGTGTTTTCTTTTCTCTCTCTCTATGTTTTACATGTTACTGCCTGTTTAATTTCTTGTCCGATGTATCCTTGATTATTATTTAAACATTCCTTGATACCTCTTATACTATTCCGAAGTTTCTTTTGGCAATATGCGGAAATTAAGAATGCTTGACCTTTAAAGTTGGATTTGTATGAGTCATAGTTAATTAATTTGTCAAAAGTAAGTTTGAAGTTGAGTATACGTTTTAAGTGCTTAACTGCTAGGGTTTGTTTATTTTTTTGTGTTTAAATCTGTTAATTATATTGAACGTACTATTATAGTCTAGTAAAAAAATTTACTCTTAAACCTTTTAGATAGTGTGAAATACTTATTTGATACGGATTGTACGTGGACTCATTTAGTGGTACTTATTTGATATGGATGTGCATAATCATTGAAGAGACTGATTGTATCATAAGTTTTCATAACTATGCTGACGTTGATTCTAACTGTACATATGCATCCAGGCCTTCTATGAATACATTGATGGGGCAGATATCTTGGAGTTTCTTAAGGAGTTCCTAACCGATAAAGATCCTAATGTGCGTGCCAAAACATGCAGTGCTATAGGAAATATGTGTCGTCACAGCTCCTATTTCTATGCTTCGCTGGTAACGCCCTCCTGTATAACCTCTGGTTTCATCTATGTCTAGTTTAAACCAAAATGATTTTCATTTATAATTTCAGCATTACTTTCTATTGAGGTTTTACAGTTCTAGAATTTACTGCATATACTAATTCTATCTTTCTCTTCCAACTCTCAATTGTTTTTTGCTGATTTTGTAGGCAAAACGTGGCATCATTAGTCTTCTCATTGACCGCTGTGCTGATTCTGACAAAAGAACGCGGAAGTTTGCTTGCTTTGCTGTAAAACTTTTGTTTGCTTCCTAGCTGTTTGATAAAACCAAATTATCCTTTTAATTTTTATCAAACTATTGTTATAAATGGTTAGCTGATTAAGATCTTTTCCGCGTTTGTAGATTGGCAATGCTGCCTATCATAATGAGCTGTTGTATGATGAGCTCCGGAGATCCATTCCTCAGCTCTCATATCTGCTGCTTTCAGCTGAGGAAGACAAAACCAAGGCCAATGCTGCTGGGGCACTCAGTAATCTTGTCCGCAACTCCAACAAGCTTTGCGGAGATATTGTTTCTAAAGGAGCCATGCAGGTTTTTCATGCCCCTATCATGTTTTACCTTCGTCATTGCTTATTTGCATAGCAAATCTAAACCTACTGATTCTTTTCAATTGCAAAGATATTGTTTCTAAACCAGAATATTTTCAGAGTCATGTCACTTTATACTAGTTTTGAGTGCCTGATGCAAATGCTTTATGCCTTAACTGCCTGTTCTATCCTAATAGAGAACGCTGAATTTGTTCCGCAAAGTCTCTTTACCAAAGTTGATGGTCCTTTTTCTCCAGGCATTACTTAAGCTGGTGACAGACTGTTCTGTCGTAGCTCTGAGCCCCAGTAGAAAAGATACAATAAATGAGTCACCTTTAAAGATAGCACTATTTTCTCTGGCGAAGATGTGTGCTCATCCACCTTGCAGACAATTCCTCCGATCATCCGAGCTATTTCCAGTAGTTAGGCAGCTTCAGCAGTCACCAGATTCAACGATAGCTAATTATGCCGCTGTAATTGTTAAGAAAGTTGCAGAAGTATAATTGATCATTGATTTGCTTGAAGTCTGCCAGCCAATGAATTGAAGCTCATCTTTCATGTGCCACTATGAAAATGTTGATGCACACTCAGTCGGTTTATCATGCATTTTGATCTTGTACAATTGAAGCAACATAAGGTCATCAATGACTTGGTTGCTGGTAAATATATGTATCTACCAACTTATTAAACTTCTCTATGCGGCTCAAATGTGGAAACATCCTTAGAATCAAGTAAATTTTTGGGCAGTTTTCTATTTCCTCTCACAGTGATGTTGTCTGTGCAGTAGGATATAATGCTGTTAGTCTTCACTTGAAGAAAATAATATGTATTGGTTCACTTTTGCGAAGCTCTGCGAATATCCTTCCTTTTGGTTGCACTGGACTAAAGCTCATTCCTTTGTAACAACTGGCATGAGAGACTTTTTTTCCCATTTTCCTTTTGTTATTTATTCATTTAATGCTGTTAAGCGCGATACTAAATTCAGAAATTCTGCCAAGATAACCCCTCTTTCATCCCCTCTCCGAACCTCACGTTATTATATGAATTGACTTAGTTGAGAACATGACCATGTCCAATACAGGAGAAGCTGAATGAAGTTGGAAGTGAGTTTGCTTCACTGCCTTAATGCAAAACAATAACTCTTCGTCTACCATTTTTCTTCATCATATCAGTCTTTGCAATTCAAACGTGATCTACGCCATCTTGTTGACTGAATGATACATAACTTGCATGATAACTGTCATGGGCAGCTTTCCAACCATGCCCCATGACCCTTTGGACGCGCCCCGTGGCGTCCTGGCCAGCCTCCCAACGCCCGTCGCCACGGTCGGCCCCGTGGTCTCGACAGCTCTAAGTGACAAGCGCGCATGTGTCTCTGTCGCCCCACCGATAGCCATCGCCAGCGCCCAGCCACAGGCAGATGCCAACAGTGCCGAGCGCGTGGACAATGCCGCGCGCGCAGACCCTGATGCTAAAGACAAAGTTGCTGCCAACAGACTTGTTGTTGCTTTGTAGAAGACTAAGTCCTTTTCATTGTAAATATAGAGTAGTTTTGCTGCATTTTCTTTAAGTGTGATTTTTCAGCTTTCATAGATCTAGTCATGTAATTTTGGTTTATTTTTTTTAAGCATTATTAAGGGGGACCAAGCAATCAAAACTTTCAAGCAAGCAAATAATTCTCTGTACTGGTGTCTCTCCCCCCGACACCGTCTTGTTTTCTGTAATAGCTTTCATTCAATGCAATCAAGCTTTCTTTCATTCTCAATTCTCTTTTATGCTCTCTTTCAATTGCTCATGACATTGGTTTTCCCGTACGGCACTGACAATCTAGTCTAGCGTACGGAGGGGACCTCAGTTGGCGGACAGCAACCGTACTGACATCGGTTGCTTAGCCTTACGTCGCCCTTCCAAGGAACTTCAGGAAGGCGCCGCGTAACAGTTGGTATCAGAGCCTAGGCTCGACATCGGACGAGGGATTACATTGCAATTACCACCATTTCTGACCATGGTGAATTATGGGGATCGCATCGCGACCCTTGAGGGAACGGTTGACGCATTACGGCCCATCGTGGAAATGGTGCCCGATCTAAAGACCAGCCTAGTGCAAAGGTTGGACGACCTGGACCGCAGACTCATCCAGGCCGAAGTTGACATAGAAAATATCAGTCGCGACTCTGAAGGAGATCGGCAAATAGCAGTCACAGAGGCAGCTAAAATTTTTGGTAAATTTGAGGTCCTCCAGCAGGAGCGTGCCGAGGATTTAACCAACAGGGAACAAGAGGCAGACAGGGTGACTGCCATGTAACAAACTATAGACAACTTGACAGGCCAGCTCAATGTTGTCAATGCTGCTTTACAAGGCCTACTTCGAGGAGGCGGAAACCAATTTGGGGGTGGTGTGAACCTCGCCCCTATGGCACAAAAGCTGAAAATTCCTGAGCCAAAGCCATACAGTGGAGCTCGGAATGCCAAAGAAGTGGAAAATTTCATTTTCGACATCAAGCAATACTTTGATGCCGTGGGAGGCCTAGAAGAAGCTAAGAAGGTAGCAACTGCTGCCATGTATCTTCAGGGTGATGCCAAACTCTGGTGGTGGGTGAAGTACGAAGCCATCAAGGCTGGTGAAGATGCCCTCGAGACATGGGCGGAACTGAAGGCAGCCATACGCCTACAGTTCTTCCCCGAAAATGTTGAGTACAATGCCAAGAGAAAGTTGCGGAAGCTCCGCCAGACCAAATCAGTGCAAGATTACGTGCGGGAATTCTCCGCGCTCATGCTGAACATCCGTGATATGGGAGACAAAGACAAACTCTTCACCTTCCTGGAAGGGTTGAAACCTTATGCCCGGATGGAGTTGCAGAGACAAAGGGTAGACACGTTGCCTAAGGCAATCCAAGCAGCAGAGTACCTTGAGGATTACCAAGTGGAAGCCTGGAAGGATAGGCCTCAACAGCCTGTCCGAGGAGGATACAAAGGGGGCCAACCAAACACTGGTGGCCCTAGGAGAAGTGGAGGAGACCGGAGTGCACCCAAATCCAAGGCTCCCTCTCCCGGCAGTACTAGTGCTGCATCTAACAACAATGATCGGGGGAGGAAGCCCCCCTCAGGATGTCATCATTGCGGCGGACCACATTGGAATAATGAATGCCCACATGCACAGATGAACGCCTATCAAGCTTTTGAGGATGGGACGGATGACGACGCCGATGATGCGGACTAGACCGAGCCAGTAGGTGCATTCAATGCAATTGTTGGCTCCATTTCTGAGCCCTTAGCGGGAACCAGTGCCGGTATCCGCAAGAAGAAGGACCCCTGTCCAATTGCCAAGAAAGAAAATAAGAAGGCGAATTTGAGGACTCCTCCTCATCAAGAGAGGACATTAATGTTCGTTGACATGAAGGTAAATGGCAAGCCCATTCGGGCAATGATAGACACGGGTGCCACCCACAACTACTTAGCTTCGACTCAGGTGGAGCGTCTTGGACTATTTGTAGGAAAGGGCAAAGGTCGTGTGAAGGCTATCAACTCACCACCTCAATCAGTGGGTGGAATAGCCAAAGAAGTACCAGTGAAGCTTGGCCCTTATGAAGGAAAGTTCAACCTGCGCGTAGTGATCATAGATGACTTTGAGTTAATAGTGGGGTTGGAATTTCTGAGACAGACCAATACCATGCCCGCACCGTATACAGACATGCTACTGATGATGGGAGCAAATGGGGCCAAGCCCTGCATTATTCCGTGCATTCCCATGAAGATGGCAGCCGAGAACATCTCGGCCTTGCAGTTGAAGAAGGGGTAAAAAGACATGAACCCACGTTCCTGGCTACCCTCTGCATGGAAGATGTAGAACGCTCCTCGGGTCCCATTCCTGCACCCGTGAAGGAGTTGCTTCTGGAATTTGAAGACATTATGCCACAAGACATGCCAAAGCGCCTTCCGCCTAGGCGAACTGTGGACCATGAGATTGAGTTGGTGCCGGGTGCGAAGCCACCTGCCCGGGCGCCGTACGGAATGTCACAACCCGAACTCTCCGAGCTTCGGAGACAATTGACGGAAATGCTAGACACATGGATAATCGTGCCCTCCAAGTCCCCATACGGGTCCCCTATGCTATTCCAAAAGAAACATGATGGTAGTTTACGACTCTGTATGGATTACCGGGCTCTAAACAAAATCACTGTGAAAAACAAGTATCCTATTCCGCTAATGGCAGACTTTTTTGATAGAGTGGGTGGTGCGACGGTATTCACCAAAATAGACCTGAGGACAGGTTATTGGCAAGTTCGGATTGCAGATGGTGATGAGCACAAAATGACCTGTGTGACAAGATATGGGTCGTACGACTTCCTGGTTATGCCCTTTGGCTTGACTAACGCGCCATCCACATTTTGCACCTTGATGAACTAAGTCTTCCGAGAATACATTGATGAATTCGTCGTGGTTTATTTGGATGACATTGTGGTATATAGCTAGACACTGGAAGAACACCTGGAGCATTTGCGGAAGGTCCTAGCCCGATTGCGGGAGCACGAATTATATGCGAAGCTATCCAAGTGCTCCTTTGCTCAGAAACAAATTGACTTCCTCGGACATGTCATCGAGGAAGGGAGGATCAAGATGGACCAGCAGAAGATTCAGGCCATTACAGAATGGCCGCCTCCTAAGGATATACATGCCTTGAGGTCGTTCCTTGGTCTATGCAACTTCTATCGGCGTTTTGTGAAAAGTTACTCTCTCATTGCAGTGCCGCTGATAGAACTTCTCAAGAAGGCCACCCCGTGGGATTGGTGCCCCAAGCGGGCAGAGGCCTTCGACGCATTGAAGATGGCTATGTCTAGTAGCCCAGTCTTGGCCCTCCCTGACTTGGCCAAGCCATTCGAAGTGCAAACGGATACCTCCGACTATGCACTTGGTGGAGTATTGCTACAAGAAGGACATCCCATAACGTACGAGAGCCGGAAACTGAAGGATGTAGAGCGGCACTATGCGGCCCATGAGAAAGAATTATTGGCTGTCGTTCATTGCTTACGCCTTTGGAGGCATTATCTACTGGGAGCCCCATTCGTGGTCAAGACAGACAATACAGCCGTTAGCCATTTCATGACCCAGCCAAAGCTGAATGGACGACAGGCTAGGTGGCAGGAACTCCTAGCGGAATTTCACTTCAACCTGGAGTACCGAAGTGGAAAGACCAATCATGTTGCTGATGCACTCAGTCGGAGAGCTGATCTAGCATCGATGTGTGTTCTCGCCGCCCTAAAGGGAAGCGAAGTAACCACCACCATAAAAGACCAGATACAGGATCTACTCATCAAGGATCCTGCTGCACAGTATTTGGTTGATTTGGTAGGACAGGGCAAGACTCGCCAGTTCTACACCGAAGATGGGTTCCTGAAGGTGAAAGGGAACCGACTTTATGTTCCTAAAGGAGGAGATCTGCGACGGACTCTTCTTGCAGAATGCCACGATACTTTGTGGGCCGGTCATCCCGGCGAGGAACGCACCATGGCATTACTTCGCCGTGCATATTATTGGCCTCAAATGGTCGATGACGTCGCTCAGTATGTGAAGACTTGTCTAGTATGCCAGAAAGATAAGTCAGACCGCTTGACGCAGGCAGGGCTCTTGGAACCACTAGCTGTCCCAAAAAGACCTTGGGAAAGCGTTTCCCTGGACTTCATCATCGGATTGCCCAAGGTCGGAGATCTCACAACTATCTTGGTTGTGGTGGATCAGTTTTCCAAGTATGCTACCTTTATAGCAGCCCCACAATATATATCAGCACAAGATACAACTCGACTATTCTTCTCTCATGTCGTCAAATATTGGGGCTTACCTAAAGACATTGTTAGTGATCACGACTTACGCTTCACTAGCAATTTTTGGACCCAACTCTTTAAGTGCCTCGGGTCAAAATTGAATCATAGCTCAAGTTTTCATCCGCAATCTGATGGCCAGACGGAGCGATTCAATGGCATGCTAGAGGAATATCTCCGGCACTTTGTGACCGGATCGCAGAAGAATTGGGTGAAGCTTCTGGATGCTGCTCAACTGTGTTTCAATTCACAAAAGAGCTCAAGTACCAACAAAAGCGCTTTTGAAATTGTTACCGGACAGCAACCGCTACTCCCACACACAGTGAACGCACCAAACATGTCAAAATCTCCTCGGGCTGCCAGCTTCTCAAAAGAATGGAAGCAAAATTTGGAGATAGTGCGGAGCTATCTTGTCAAAGCCCAAAAGCGGATGAAGAGGCATGCTGATCAGAATCGCCGCTTTGTGGAATACCAGGTGGGAGACAAAGTGATGGTCAAAATCCCAAAGCGGTACTTGTTTGCAGGGGTCCATGACCCTCGCCTATTGCAAAAATATATTGGACCCTTGTCCATTGAAAGGCGCATTGGGAAAGTTGCATACCGGGTGGATACCCCAGCTTGGTGGAAAATCCATCCTGTTTTCCATGTCAGTCTCCTGAAACCTTTTCGGGAAGATATAGAGGATCCTTCACGAAGCCAACTCACAATACCAAGTATTCGAGGCCCCAATTCAACCGGGAAAAGGCGTGCTGAAGCTATTCTTGATGATCGAGTGATTCACGCCTCAAGAAAAGATCACCAGGAGTTCTTGGTGAAATGGCAGGGATGTGATGCAGAGGAGAATACTTGGGAGAGGGGAACAAACCTCAAAGCCTACAAGAGCCTGATTGATGATTACCTTGCAAGGAAGGCGCCGAGGACGTCGCCAACTCAGGTGGGGGAGAATGTCATGGGCGGCTTTCCAGCCATGCCCCATGATCCCTTGGACGCGCCCCGTGGCGTCCTGGCCAGCCTCCCAACGCCCGTCGCCATGGTCGACCCCGTGGTCTCGGCAGCTCCAAGTGACAAGCGCGCATGTGCCTCTGTCGCCCCACTGATAGCCATCGCCAGCGCCCAGCCACAGGCAGATGCCAACAGCGCCGCGCACGTGGACAATGCCGCGCGTGCGGACCCTGATGCTAAAGACAAAGTTGCTGCCAACGGACTTGTTGCTGCTTTGTAAAAGACTAAGTCCTTTTCATTGTAAATATAGAGTAGTTTTGCTGCATTTTCTTTAAGTGTGATTTTCCAGCTTTCATAGATCTAGTCATGTAACTTTGGTTTATTTTTTTTAAGCATTATTAAGGGGGACCAAGCAATCAAAACTTTCAAGCAAGCAAACAATTCTCTGTACTGGTGTCTCTCCCCCCCGACACCGTCTTATTTTCTGTAATAGTTTTCATTCAATGCAATCAAGCTTTCTTTCATTCTCAATTCTCTTTTCTGCTCTCTTTCAATTGCTCATGACATTGGTTTTTCCGTACGGCACTGACAATCTAGTCTAGCGTACGGAGGGGACCTCAGTTGACGGACAGCAACTGTACTGACATCGGTTGCTTAGCCTTATGTTGCCCTTCCAAGGAATTTCAGGAAGGCGTCGCGTAACATAACATGTGTAAAATCTCTGTTTCATTGTCTAGAACTTAAAAACTCTTATGCTAGGCTGGCTATGCATGTAATACTCTCACGAATTAGCACTTAAACTTGGTATTTCACGCACTAAATATTCTTCAAAATGATTGTTCTCTTAATTCTGGTTCAACCTTTTGGTTTATAATTATGTTCTTTTCTCCATTTCTTTCATAATTATCTCAACAGCTTTCACAATATAAATTTGACAAATGCTAGAGAACCATTCTTGGTATATCAAAATACCTCATCTATAATAGAATTCACTTTTTCTTAAAATATTAAAATAACTTCAAAATACCACATCAAAATATTGAACTGAGAATTATAGGGCTTAAATCCGAAGGGAGCCCTTCCAAAAATTCTCAACGGCCAGGGGCGAACTCAGGCCGAAGAGGGGGTTTGGAAATAATTTTCAACCAGCAATAGACGCGCCTCGGTTAGAACCTCACTAGCTGCGTCATTGCCCCAAGGGCAAAGATAGTTTTTGGTTGGCGAGCGGCTTTGCATTATGTAGAGACCCATTCGATCTGCTTTCTCATGGATTACCGATATGGGACATTCGCAACCCTCTGAGTATAACTGTGACATTTTTGAGATCTACCTGAAAATTAAATATGCTTAGGCAACAACAACAACATACCCAGTATATTTTCACACGTGGGATTTGGAGAGGGTAGTGTGTACGCAGACCTTACCCCTATTCTTCTTTCTCTTCCTTATTCTCTCATTCTTCTTCCTTACTTTATTCTTTCTCTTCAACTTTCGTTGCTGCTGCTGGTTCATCTATGTCATCTTCTTCTTCTTCATTTTCTTCCTTGTCTTTTTCTTCTTTCCCTCTTCATCTCATTTTCATATTTTTCTTTTTATCATTTTTTCTTTTCTTCTAGTGGTTTAAAATATATGAGAGAAAGAGAAAAATATGAGATTTTACAAAGTGAGTATTCTGCAAAATACCCTCGAGATATTTTGAGACACTCCCATAAATGAGTATTATGCAAAACTTTTTCGTGATGTTCAAACATCCCCGGGATCAAACATCTCCCTGAATGTTTCAAACATCTCTCGAAATGTTTGAAACATCCCTCGGGATATTTCTTCTGCTTCTTTCTTTTTGATGTTTGATATTTTTTCCACAGATATTTCAAACATCTCCACAGTCATTTCAAACATCTGTGCAGATATTTTGAAATATCTCAGTAGATGTTTGAAATATTTTTTTAGATATTTAAAATATCTTCCTAAATGTTTAAGGATTAGGAGTGGCGGGGATAGAGAGGAGCGTTGTGAGATGGAGGAGCAAGGGGAGGATAGAGAGGACCGTTGCGAGATGGAGGAACAAGTGGAGGAGGAGGAGTGGCGGGAGGGGGTGGAGGAGGAGGGGAGGAGTGGGAGGAGGAATAAGGGTGGAGGAGGAGGGGGACTTTTGTAAATAAGAAAACATTGAAACTTTTAAAATTATGTCATTAACCCTAATCTTTAAAGTGTCCATTCTACCCCATTCTTAACACTTTTGTCTTAAAAATTGATATAAATTTTGAAGTGTCTTAAAAATTAAAATCCCCCGGAAGATCTGTGTCATAGCCTTCTAAATCATCTTCTATCTGCTCTTGTTTCTCGAGGAGATCAAGCCATCAATATGAAATTTTGGACTACTCTTCCTCAACTTCGTTACTATGGACATGGTCACTTGGAAATCTCCTACATTTGATATGGTAAAACATACATTAAACAACATTTATTATAGGGAAGGTGGAAAAAACTGTAACAATTAGTGTTAATAGAGATTTTTAGGCTTTTTAACATAAGCTAAATGCAAAGAATGAAGGGAAAACCCAAAAAATGAAAGAAAAAAGATAAATAGGTTTTTTGGCCAAAGAGAGTTGACACCTCACTTTTCTATTGCCCACTTATATATATATTAATTTATGGACACGTGCGTTGCACGTGTATCTTAATCGATCAGTATAAAATTCTTATCCCATGTCAATGAGTTCAAAATCCAATGTCAAGCTCGAAATGATGAATTATATATGAGCGTATTCGACTAATATTTTATTTAATTGGTCTATGTTATGGTTTATAGGATAATAAGATGGTTAGAAATTATTTATTTTTAACCTAATCGCTAATTGGACTTCGGAAAAAACTTTCTTTATCAATATACTATTTGTTCTACACACATTCCAAATCCTTCCTGATACCTCCCAAAGGAAAATCTCGTATTTGGATCCCAATTTGACAAGTTAGTGTGGGCTTATCCATGCGAACCGAATTATCTCACGACATTGTGAACACAATTCATATGCCGCTTTAATGGGCAAACAACCCAACCCTTGGAACATACTACAGTCCCAGGTGGTAAAGAGTCGACATTGACGTGCCAAACCTTCACCTCGATATGAGCTCTCTCCGGAACCAAAAGTTAAAATTTTGGTAGATACAGATCACGTAAAAAATTTGTTCGAGGAATGGGCCAGACCGGGTCATTTGAGGTAAATTCGAAATTGTTCGAATTGTGTATCATCAATTACTAACATTGATAAGCGACCCAAAGCAGGAACGACGTTCCGCAAATATATGACTCATGCTTCTTTAGGTTCTTTAAATTCCATGGGTGGTGTAGCTATCGAGACAAGTGCCCTCAGTTATGTCTCTCCTAAAAGTTGGTTAGCTAAAATTCTCTCAATTCCACGGCGATTGCACCAAAAAGTTGAATTTAACCTTCTTAAAATCATTTTGGGTTTTGAATTGTTCAAAGGGTGAAAATCATTTACATCCCCCAAGTTTGCTTTAAAAATCAAATTCATCCTCCAACTTTGAACAATTATCTTTCTACTCCTCATATTAAAGATGACTTCTTAAAATGCCTATTCTACCCTCTATAATTTTTATCTCTTATTTTTATTCTTTAATATAATTATATTTTTTATTTTAATTTATATTGTCAACTTACCTATAGAAAAATTTTAAAAACTTTTTTGTAACCAAAAAGAGAGAAGTAGTAGTCAAGCATATAAGTTAATGATGTTCAATAGTGAAATAAATGAGAAAAATAAAAAATTACAAAAAATAATTTATTTGTATAAGTAATTTTATTAATAGCAATTAAAAATTTATTTACAAAATTGAGAATAAAAGAGAGTAAAAATTCTATAAATTATACAATGCAGGTAATAAAAAAATAATGGGCATAAAATAGAGGTAAATTTTATAATAAAATTTGCAAAAATTATCAATTTAAATTTTACATGAACTTTATTTATAATTTTAAAAAAAATCTAGTAATAACAACCAAAACTCAAAAAGTTATATACATCATAGATAATAATAAATAGTGGAACTTAAAATCACATGCACACACCAACATACATTATATGCATTTTAATATACATAATATTAAAATAATAATAATAATAAACTAGCAATAAATTTGTAATAAATTCATAATATAATTATTTTATTTATAATGTTAGTGAACTTAGATTAAATTATATAAATAAGATATAGTATTTTTAACTTATGAATAAATACCTGCATTAAAAAATATCTAAATAATATAAAAAAAGTATTACATATATGGAGAGTTGAAAATGTCAAGGGTAAAAAAGACATTGTGTAGGACGAAAGGATAAAAATGATAATTGTTCAAAATTGGAGAATGTGTTTGATTTTTAGAGTAAACTTGGGGGATGTAAATGATTTTCACCCTATTATCAAATTATGAAAGGAATTTTTATTTCCCTCTTCATTTGCGGGTTTGATTAAATGGGAAAAGGATTGTCTGTTTCCTGCTCTGACATTCTCGTCCGGCTACAATGATCTTAAATTATGCGACGTTTATCAAGTGCTGGTCATAATGTATAAAAAGATGTTCTCTACTTAGAATTGTACACAAAAGAGTGTCAAGAAAAATAAAAGCGAAAGAATGGCAAAGTCTAAGCTTATAGTAATCTCAATTGTTGTTCTGAGAATACTCACTCTCTTGACATGCGCAGCTACTATTGCGCTTATAGTCACCAATAATTTCACACTTGAAGATGGCCAGAAAACCAATTTCACTGCCATCAGGGGCTTCTAGTGATCAGTCTTGTTTACCTCAAAATTGGATAACAATTAAAAATATAAGTGGTTTTAAGGATATGCGGATAAACTTGATACAAATTAATAAATTAAATTGCTATTGAATAAACAAAGATAAATAAATTCAAACCACACGAGTTGGATAGTTTCAGCCTTAATGAAATAGCCACTCTCGAACCGGGCTCACCAAAACCGGTGTATGAAAAGAACAAGAGCTGAAGACAAAGAAAATAATAATATATTGCTTTTTGAGTGCGTGTTATAATGTGCTTCATGAATTATCAGGCTCCTTTTATATAGTAGGGGAGTCCTATTTTAGGTACAACTCTATAAAAGATAAAAAATCTTCTGATTCACTGATTGCCGGTTCCTTATCGATACGTTCCGAGATTCCCGCCATAATATTGGGCCAGTCACAGATTTTTTGGCTTTCTGTTGGCTATGCCGGATTATCTGACAATGTTCTTCGAAGTCGTTCGAAGCTAGGACCGATTCTGGGACTATGACCTCGATATTCTCGAAGATAGGCGTCATGCCCCGGGTTCTGGCCTGGTGGGACTTTGGCTCGATTTCGGTCCCTTGTGCCATGTCTCGAGCTTGGCTTATTTTGTCGGAGGCTGGGATATACCATGAGCTCGATTTCACCCGTATACAGATAATCCCCTCATTTTTTGGAGAGTAAACGACGGGAAACGACATGAGCTTCTGATTCCTACTTCGACACATCATGACAGAAACGACAAAACAACTGAAACGTCTCGTCCGTCAAGTCATAATGGCATTAAATTGTCAGCCGCCAGTCGGTCGTACCTGGATGTGAAACGCCGCAGAACTACTATAAATACCCCCTCCTTTGTTCATTTTTACTTTACATCCAAACCTTCTACCCTCGTACCTTTAGGATTTCAATACTCTTTAGCACTTTTACCCCGGTTATTCGAGGTCCTTTTCAAGAATTTTTACCCATCTTCATATCAAGCCAACAAGTCTAATCCTTCAACTTTCTTTCTTTCTTCACCTTTCTAAGATTTTCCTCCATCTTCATTTTCTAAAGAAATGGCAAATACTTCTAAAAACGTTCCCGAGAAAGAAACTCCTTCTACCTCGCAGCCGGCTACTGAGGCCGAGGAGACCGTTCCGTGCACGGCTGTCAATGAACCAGTACCTGAACCCCCTTTGAAAATGTTCATCCCCGGGGGATGCTCGGTCAACGTCAATTTCAAGGTTGAAAAGCCTTCCTCCGTACAAGGTCGGTGTGAGGAGGTCTCGAGATACATATGCATGATTGCCGTAGAGGTCCTCCCTACGGGCCGAAAAGACTGCAATTGGGTCGAAAAGACATAGTGGTCCCTGACCTCGATGAAGTTATTACTACCTATGTTGAGGGATACCTAAGTGTTTACACTTATCCCTTTACATTGGGCCCGGTGGACCCGGTCACTTTATATTTCTGCAGGAGGTACAACGTGTGCCTAGGCTAGATTCATCCATCACTCTGGAGGATCGTGATCCTCCTCCGGTTTTTTATGAACAAAATCGATGGGTGCTTGTTCACCATTGACCATCTACTTCGCTTATACAGTTCCCGAATCTCCCGGGGGGACTGATAAAACTTGTGCATCGGGCCAGTAAAGCCCTGTTCTTAAGTATTGATGAGGATCGGGATCGGGGCTGGCAAGGCCATTTTGTCCGAGTGAGGACTTTGAACTTGATCCTAGATGAGTGTAGGCCATTCCTCGAGAAGTGGAATACGTCACGTAAGTATAACTTACTTTCGAATGTCGATTTTTTTCTTACTTCTCTTTTCCTTATCGGTGCTTTGTGGTGGTACAACCGTCGCTCGGGTCCCAAATATTGTGCCTCGACTCAAGGAGTGAGTCGAGGGTATTGTTTCACAGATGCCCTACTCTGAGTACTCGTGGAGCAAACTCTCGAAGGGCCGTTGGGAGGCCCGTTCCCATGGTGAGACTTCTTTCCCGAGTAGGTTGTATTAGGATTCTCCTTTTAACATTAAGCCCTTACTCCCTTTAGTTCTTTTTGCAGGCTTATCTAAGAATGTCAAGCTTAGGCCTCCAGTCGGTGGTGAGAACTTAACTGCCGAGTCCCCTGCTTCGAGACAAGTCTAAGAAAGGAAAAGTAAGAGGGATCCGAGTTCCCCGAGCTCAGAGAAAAAGAAAACAAGGAGAAGGCTTCAGATTCGCTATATCGGCTGAGGGACGAGTCCGAGGAAGAAGAACCTTTTGTTCTGGTGGTGTTACAACCCATATTCGCGTACGTTAGATTACACCGTAAGTTAGTTGACGTAAATCCAAGAAGAGATTATCTTTGAGATGATAAGAAGTTAATCCTATTGGTCTTAAATGATACAGGGGTGTATAAGAGAAGTCAACAAGTATTAGAAGTTAAACGAATCAAGGATGTTGTAACCCGTATTTTCGGGTAAAACTAGAGGTGCTTAATATTCTCAAGAGGTCTTGTTTTAAGGTATTTGAATCATATAGCATCCGTATCATAAGTATTGAAGTCAAACGAGTTATGAAACAAAAGTTGACAAAAGTTGTTGCAACTTACGTTCATAATTTTACTTAAACTTTAGGTCAAATGTTACTAAGTTTTCTCCCAATTTACTTGAAATTACGAGGTGATATACCCACAAAATTGAATATATATGAGTTTAGTTTCCAACTCATTAAACCTTTCATCGATACGACATCAGAGTAGAGAGATATTCGCGTTTCGCGAGACTGTGCCAAGCAGCTCTTTATGGGGCCCACATAGGCGGTTGAGATATATTGATGTATATTAGACCCCTTAAACCCATTTTAGCTTATTATTTTTCATTCTATTCAGATCCTAGACACCTAAAACCACTCTCTCAAGGTTCTCTCATGATCCAAGACCCAAACAAAGGGCAAACAACACAAATCAAGTGTCGGGAATCCCGTGGCGGTAGTAAGTTTCTTGTTCTTCTTGTTGTTGTTGACTTTTGTGTTGTTTTAGATCGTGTGGGAGGTTGTTTTAAGTGGTTTATATTCTGTGAAATACTCTCTCAAGTTTTTAATAGCAACCCTAGGTGATTTTAAGTCTTCTAAAGTAATTCTTGTGCCTAAAAACTCTAATTGATTGCTAGTTTCGCTTCCTTGTTCTTGTGGCAGCATTGGAAGGATATTTCGTCGTGAATTAAGGTCAAATTGGATTTTTTCTATCTGTTTAAAGGTAAGGAACCTCTTACTCTACATATATTTAAGATTATTCAAGTAGCGGCTAAGTCGTTGAAGCTAAAACTTGTGAGTTATCTATCGAAAGGCTTTTTAGTAATGTTGTTGGTTGATGGACTATTTTGGGAGGCTTAATATGATTATTATTGATGTTGTTTGGGCTGTTTCGTAATTATTTTAACTTGTGGGAATTCATATAAATAGGGGAGGTACTGTCCGTTTCATCGTAGAATAGGTTGCGGTCGATATATAATAGTTACGACGCTTAAAGGACAATGATAATATCATTTCTCTTATTGTAAACTAAAGAGTTATGGCATTTGCATAACTTGAGGTTGGGCAGTATATACAAGGTATGTGAGGCTATCCCTTTCCTTCTTTTGCACGACTCCGATTGTACATAGTGTAATGAATGAGCTTCCAAAGATATTTCACACTTAGAAGCTAGCAGTTCCCTTCTTATGGAACAATTGATGTTGATGTTACTTCTTTTATTCTTATGTTATCAATATTGTTGGTACTTCCTGATACTTATAAGATTCTTGATGAAGAGTTAGTCCTAATAACGTGTGCGGAGGATACCTACCTTACGTCACTCCGAAAGGTTCAAAATGTGATTCCAATGAGTCCAACAGACATCATATATATGTATCTATTTTACTCTACCGAGCCGCACTATAGTTGGCCGGGTACGACACCTATTGTGCAACCACTGATCAGTTGGATTTTACCGAGCTCCACGTGGCCGAGTACGATTCTAACGAGCCTTCTGATGGTCGAGTATGTTTTTATCGAGCTTATTATGGCTTGGTACGATATGGTGATGATGATGCCCACAAAGGCATACGTTTTTAAAAGTTTATGTGTGTGTATATATATATATATATATATATATATATATATATATATATATATATATTATGCATTTCATGTCAGTAGCCCTCAGAGGTACTCAGATGTTACATGTTGTATATTCTCTATCCCTGTCTATATTACTGTTCTTATTTATGCTTTCCTACCTTACATACTTAGTACTTTATTCGTACTGACGTCCCTTTAATTTGTGGATGCTACATGTTGTGTTGCAGGTCCTGATAGACAGGTAGGCGAAGCTCCCCCGCCATAGTAGGCTGCCTAGTTCAACGGTTATTAGCGAGATCCCTTCCCCGGACTTGCCGTGGTCTTGGTATGCACTTTTGTTATAGACATTATGGGTATATAGGGGCCCTGTTCCGGCAATGTTACAACACTTATGTTCCTTTGGAGGCTCATAGATAGGTGTCGACTCATGTATAGTTTAGATTACCTTGTCGACTGATTTTTGTTGTATAGTCTCTCATGGCAATATGGCAACTCGTACCTTATATATAGCTTCATGACAGCCTTGTCGGCCCATGTTACGTATGTATCTGTCATTGTTGGTTGTTTATGATTCATATATACCATTTACGTTGATCTCGTCGGCCCTTAAAGATAATAAAAAATGGCCCTCCAGTTTGGGTCGTGATAGGTGGCCCGCGAGCCGTCGCAACTCGAAAAGCAGGGGGCCTCTGAACCAGAGATATGTGAGGCCAATTTGCCTCAAGCCAGGGAGGTCGATGAGGAGACCGGGGCCGAGGCTTCTCGGGATGCGGGTAGTGCTCCGAAGGAGGAACTCGGCGTGATAGACATCACCGAGTCACCCTCGTTTACCGAGTCCATGTACAATGAGGCCCAAACGGTGAAAGAGCACCCCAACAAGGGGGACCATGGAGTGGACGACCCCTTCGCTGCTTTTTTGATGGCATGGATTCCATCGCCACAGAGGACGTCACCGGATTAGGTGACTTAAAGGTACCGAGGAAAAGTCCGTCCTCGGGGGCAGGTGGGCCTAACTCGAGCTCGAAACTGATCAACCGGTTCCCTACCCCGAGTGTGGATCCTGATCGGAAGCGATCCATTATCATCTCCGTTCCGGAGGATGATCGGGTTCTTTCCGCTCTAGGGGTGGCCAGTTACCTCCGGTGCCTAGAGAAGACCAAGCCAAAATGAACGAGGTAGACGCGCCCTGCCTTTTCAATGAAGCATAACAAGCACTGAACTGGTAATTCTAGATAATTCTTGATGATTTCAATTTATCCTCCAATACTTAAACTAATTCATTGATAATCTTAACATTTTTCTTCATATTTGTAGGCCTCGGTGCTTTACCATAAAACTTTCCTCCGGTATCGGGATGAGCTGAACCAACTCGAAGCCGAAGTCAAAGAGCTTGCTGAGAAGAGAGATACGTACAAACTTCTCAGCGAGAAACGCGAAGGAGAGGTTAAGAGCCTTCGAACTGAGTTAGAAGCGGCTTGGAAAGAACACACCAACCTGGTTAAACAGGTAAAAATCTTTAAAGTTTGTGACGATGAGATAGACAAGGTGACTAATGGTCGGAACCCGCAGGTCCAACAGAATATTGATCGGATCGACCAACTCCGAGCCGAGATGGATACAATCAAGGTCGAGGCCAAAGAGTGGAGAGGCAGGATGGACCGCCTGGCCTCGGAAAAGGAGACTGCCCGGGCACAGTTGACCTCGGCTTAGGCCCAACTTCGAGCGACGAGGGAGAAGGCTGAGGCACGGTCCCAAAAATTTGAGGAGCTCTAGTCTCAGCTAAGCTCGACTATTGCCGATCGAGAGGCCCTTGCCAAGGAGCTTAAAGCGACCAAGTCGGTGGTTGAAGTAACCAAAGTCGATGCCGACGAGATGACGGCCCAGTATAAAGCCGATGCCGAGGCAGCCCAGGACCGCTTGAAAGATATTGTCGAATATGTGAAGTGGCAGTCCCGAAGGGAGGCCCTCGAGGATGTTCATGCTCGAGGTTTTGATTTGTCGGCCTAGGTCAAAAGTTCTAAGGGGTTCGAGGCCTAGGCCAAGAAGTTGGCGTATCCCGAGGACGAAGAAGACTCCGAGAATTCAGGAGGATCCGGGGGTAGAGATCGATGGTCCCGGTGATGAGGCGGGCTCCGGTGGAGACCAAGTCGTTTAAGTGCCTTGTGGATTTTTCCTTGTTTTTGTACCTTTGTACTTTTTTGTCGAGACTGTTTGGCCTTTGTAAAGATCTATATATATATATATATATATATAAGGCTCTTTTTCCCTGCGACAGTTTTAAAGCTTGTTTCCTTTCGCTCTTTTCTTTATGATCGTAAAAATATCGAATGCCTTAGCACGTAATAATTAGGTCTTGTTCGGAGGTTCGAACAGGCCTTGCTCTCGATATGTTTTTGCTTAAGACTCATGGGGGGCTTGGTATGACCGGAAGCTTTTCCCAAAGTACTTTGAATATTTTAAATTACAATTTGCCAAGGGTAGCCTTTTGAACCGGTTTAAAAAATTTGAAAGCCTTATGTTTTGGTTACAGGTCTCGAATGCCTCCGAGCCATTCTAGGGCGGCTGTAGCCTTTCTAGTTCGGGTGTTGCTTAGTGGGCTTGTTACCCCGAGTCGTTTGGTCTTAACCGAGATAATCGACCCCGAATGGGGATGGCCGTAGCCTTAAAAGTTCGGGCCAATTAATTTGAATTCGCCGAGCATAAGAACCCATTAGACGGGAAAACGTTTCTTATAATGATTTATTATCAGGCTCGATCTCGTTATTTTTTATTAAGAATAGAGAGATATTACTTGTGCCACCACATTTCATAACAGTAAAAATCTGACTGCTGCTCCAACTTCGAACAATAGATAATTAGATATATCCCTCTCATTCTCATACCCAAAGAAGAGCCTATTTTGTCCTTATCATCAACCTGACTAGATCCATAAGTTGGTCAAATTGAACATTAAGTCGCAAAATGCCGCAGATCCAATGCTTACAAACACGAGTAGGTGCATACTCCCAAAGATAAAGAGATCTTTTTTGTCATTCTCTGTGAATTTTCTCTTGAATTTGGAAAACTATAAGGGGTATTTTCCGTCAATTGAAGCCAATCCCCATTTTGGCCATATGCTTGCGTGGACTGGAGTCACTGGACTGAGGTTGTGAGCAGAGCCTGTGTCCGCAACAATGGGTACCGCAGGAGCTTTCTACTCCGTTCCGTTGAACCACCAATTCCACCGGCAGCCACTTCTTTTTGGCCATTTACATCAAACTCCCTTTCTCCTCCCTATCACTTGACTACTCATCACTTCCTCTCGGCACAAAGTAAGCTTTACATTCCTTATTCTCCATTTAGTTGAATTACTCTTTGTGAACTCTGTTATTTTTTCTTAGATTATCAAATTATATTTCCGTCGAAGCTCCGGCTCAAGGCTCCTCTTAAATCCTCCCCGTGCCTTACTTTCAAGTCAACATCAAGGTACTCCTATCTTTAAAGCACATTACAACTTTCGCTTTATTACTGGTAATTTTACTGTGAATTTCTTATGAATTGTGAAATGCACTATAGGAGGAAGCGGCAGCAGTGAAGTTGATCCGGATCTTCGGTCCGTGCTTGAACTCGCGACTGATTCTGAACTCTATGAACTTCAAAGAATATTATTTGGTCCTAGGTAGTAATATACATGTAACAGTATCGTCCTAAACTTTTAGCGTTTTATTAAAAAATAAGGTGCTTTGACATTTCTAAACAAATTTGCCTTCTTGTGTGGTTATGTTTCAGTTACTTCAGCCCATTGTTGAAGTCAGTAATTGGAGAAGATTGGAGAAGACCTGGAAGAGAGGGAAGAGTTTTTGTCCATGCTTGAATCGAGATTTTTATACCTTGCAGCTGATGCTCGCTCCACATTGAGGTTCCTCTATTATAGTACTTGTTTAGAATAGTTGTGTTTTAGTCAGAACTTTAAAATTTTCTTCGGTCCAATTACTGAAAGGAGTTTGAACCAATGCAAATATGATTAACTCAAATATAAATCACCCAGCTGTACATTATTGCCCAATCAATATAATATTTGGTTGTAAAGTTGGGGGAAATCATGCATTAATCTCTCTCAGGGGGTTGGCGGAGGGTTCTTTGTTGCTATGACGAGTGGATAGATAATTGAGTTCTGTTCTAAAAACTCAGATGCATGTTATCTTCATTATTCAAACTTGATTCGCTGTGATCAACATTTATGTTCTACATGCAAATTACATGGATGCCTCTGGGAAGTATGAATTATCACAACTCTAGCTTTTGATTGCTAGCTCATTATTAAAAGATTCAGTGGTTGAGTATGTGGAGTTCAAATGGTAGTGATGCTTATTGGTTGCTTGTAAAGTTAGACTTGTGATAATGAAACAAAAATAACTGGCAGTTGTCACCCGATCATCTCTAGTTTGATGAAATTAGACTTTTTAAAATGAAACTGCTATAACTGGTGATTGTCACCAGATTCAGCTCTAGTTTGTTATACACAGTGTTTTGGCATTTCCTGACCTTCTACGTGATTCTTTTATTTTGGTTATGTTTTTGTTTTAACGTGGCAGTGATTGATGTTTAAAATTCAATCTAGGGGTAGGAGACCATCATATAGAGAGGTATTGCTTGGTGTCAGGGAAAAATTAAGTATAAGGTGTTCAGCCAAATTGTCTACAGAGGACCTGGAAGCAGAGATTTTTCTTTATCTGCTGCAGGAGTACTCAAGGTAAGTCCCTTTCCTTTTGATTTTGTATAAGAACAAATGGTGTGGTTGAGGAGAGGGACTTATTTTTGTTGTTTTGTTATTGTGGATGCTTTAAGAATTTTTTTGCTAGTTATTTCACATACTCCCTCCGTCTTATATGATATATGAAGTTTACTATGTTTATTTCACTTGTATTATACAAATAGTAGAGAGAAAATTTTAAGATAGTGATTGAAGAATTAGTTTGATAGAGAAATACTACACTATTTGATTAGTAAAATGAGTTTAAGTTCGTGAAACTTGTGAAAGTTGTATAGAATGATATTACTAGTGGATTTCATCTTAAAAAGATGATGTTACTAATAGAATGTTGTAACTTTCGAACAGTTTAGGTTGTCAGAAAATAGAAAATGTCCTATAAAATAGGACATATAGATAGTATTTATTGTTTTTCTCCCCCTCGATTTACTTTTCCTTTCCGATCAGTTCCATTGGATTTCGGCGCGCTTCATTGTCAGCTTTATTGACAAAATAATTTTCCTAATATCTCTTAGTTCTCCAGCTTCTGTATAGGAGGTTTTCTCTACCTTTCTTCTTTTGCTAGGTCTCACCGAATCACACATAGAGATATTGATTACTTCTGTTTGTTTGGAAACATTGACTCTTATATGGACCTTACAAGAAGAATATATATCTTCCACAGCTCAAAAAGGAGCTTGGATGATTCTGATGGACATGGTAGTCTAGAGTTTGGACTTACTAAGTGGAAGGTACAAGCTGTTGCCGCAATAAAAGCTGGGGCGGAAGGAGCCCGTTCAATAATATTAAAGGTTTATTCTTATATTGTGGAAACTTGTGAATCTTTTGAGCCTTTTGGTCATGCTTTAATTAACATGATCTTTATGTTCTAGGGTGGCGGGGTGCTAACATTGGGGAGGATATACAGCGGGGTAAAATTGATACCTTGTGATTTCTGCAATTTGCTTTCCTTATCCTGTGCTTTGATCCTAGTTGTAACCACAGACCGTGTTTGCTGCTTTTCTAGTTAGCCAGGAGATTTTCTGGAAAGATGCTATTGGAGGCTGCCAATTATCAGATAAGTAGGGAAGTCCTTAAAAAGGTGCTTAAAGGTCCTGAGTTTGTTGGAAACTGTAGCATATGTTAGACACTTTAAATGAGTCTCTTTATTGTTCGTGAAATGTGCTCTGACATCTGGATCTCTATTGCTTTCACGTGAATTATGGTCTTAAAATTGGCTAACCATTTATAATTATAAAAAAGAAGGTTGATTAACCATTTATTTTAGAGGAAGTTATGTGGTCTGGGTTCTAGCGTCTTTTTAATCCACTTTTCTTGTTTAAGGATTTCATTCGAGTGTGAACACTTGCAAAAGTTATGTAGTCTTGGCATTGTGTTGATACATCAAGAGCTGTTTTGGATTCATCTGCTAAAGTTAGGCTTTGTTGAATGTTAAGAAAGTTGCTAGGAATGTGCTTTTTGAGAAAGCTGTAGCAAGTAAAAGTAAAATAAATGGACTATCATTTGGTTGGATGCATTTGCTTGAAAAGAAAAAGAAATTTAAAATTAAGAATAAATCAATTTCCTAAACGAGTCCTGCAAATTTTGCACGACTTAATTTGGAGGATCCTTTGCAATGATTTTCATGACCATATTTCCCAAAATTTCCCGGTTATGAAATGCGTGAAAAAGTTTAAGGTTCAAGAAAGTTCCTTTTCATATGTAGCAACCTAATGGTGTTCTAACGAAATCTCTTGGATGGATGGAAACATACGAAAAGAGATGGTTCTTCAGAAATAGTGATTCTTTGTCATACCAAAGACAAATATTAATAACGTTTGTCCTGCATTGCAGTGTCTTACTAGATGGGTTATAACAGTTGATTTGTGATTCTCTCACATGGTTTTCCTCACTTCACATGGCTCTTGTTGGTTTTAGGGTGGAGAAGTGGCGGCTCTTAACGTGGAGTCCAGATTGGCCATGCTGGCTGCAAAAAAGGTCTAAGAATCCTATGAATACACATTGGTTTGAGGGTTGCCCATTCTGCTTCACTACAGAAGATTACTGCCTATAGTTGTTTTACTGGCATAAAGTCCAGCAGAGACCTCTATAGGAAGAGTGCCATCAGTTTATCTTATTCATGAATGATGCAGCCTCATACTCCTTAATTTCCTTAAGATTCTCCATACTTTCTATGCATTTTAGTTGAAGAAAGTTAATCATCCTGAAAGGCCATAACTGCTGAATTATTATGTTAAATGACCTAACAACACAAGATAAATGAAAAGGAAAAATGTCACTTAGAAAGACCGTATCAATAATAAATAACTGAAACCTTTTATGATGAAGTTAGTAATTCTCTTTCTGGCTCTGCTTCAATAACTACAATTTCTATAGAGTTCTAAGTACATGCTAACATTTCATTGTTATTGGTTTTGACAGGGCTTAGCAGGTGCTGCCTCCCGTTACTTTGGTCTAAGGAGCATGATGACATTTCTTGGTCCAATGTAATGTCATTTGTGCTGGAAACAGTGCCATGTCTTTCACTTTTTTACTTTCTCAGAAGAACAATTTGCTTCACTTGTTTATATCTGCAATAAAGATCACTTAGTTCTTCTCCTTGCCGTCTTTCAATTAAAGTTGCTGCTGCATTAGCGTCATTAGTAGACATTGCTCTATCATCATAGCACTCATCTCTTCTTCAATAAAAAGAGCTACTGGAACAACAATCCTCTTCCTTCAATTGTAGGATCCATAGCAGACATCTTGCTCCCATTCATGTCAATCCACTATGCTCTGCGTGTTTAGCTGGACCAGGTGACTCTTTTAGAAAACCTTAGGGGTGTCAAATAAATGGGTTGAATCAAATTGGGACGGGTTAAAATGGGTTGAGTCAATGAATTGGTTATGACTCAACCCATAAGTTTTATAGAGTTTTAATGGGTAAATTAGGTTACCTTAATAGTCAAATTGACTCCATACTTTTAGATGTGTTAGTTCGGGTTGTGTCCAAATTTACCTATCAATGAATTTATGTCCAACACAAGTGGCCCAAACATGTATGGGTTGGGCCGTTTTCACTTATTAGAGCTAAACTTGACACCATAGAGAACACCTAATTTGTCTTAATAGACAAATTATTCCACGTTGGAATGAAACGAATCCAAATGGAGTGGAATGAATATTGAGGATTCATAAAGTTTGCTCACCTGGTTCGAAATTGAGTTGTATTTTGTGACTTATTCCATTGTATGCAAGTGCTTAGACTAATAAGAGCTTGTTTGGTCTCAGGATTAAGGATAAATGAATGCTTATATTCTTTGGCAAGATTGCAAAATCGAAACTGAAGCTTTCTATAACGAAATAGTTAACGGAGTTGTGGGGCGAAATATATGGAGAGAAGTCATAGGGTTATGTTGGATTTTGTGGTTATCAAATTTTCCTGCTTTCTGTCTTACCGTCATATTGGATTTCGTTGTTGTTTGGGTCGAACTGGTTGATGCAAGTTGCAAATGCTTCAGCTGAAGTTGTATTCAAAGGCAATAGAGTATACTCGTCAGTTCAACAGTAAATGATTGAATGGCGATAAAAAAATATAGTAAATGTTTGAATGATGAATTATGGACCTTATGAGATCATTCTCTCTTGAAGGCTTTAACTTATAAGATAACTCTGCATATTTTCTTGCTATTTGGACCTTATGACTGTTCTCACTTGGAAAAGATGTTTCTTTTTCGAGCTCTCTCTCTACTCTCTAGGTTTGCACTGTTAGGAAACTCCTTTTTAATATGGTTCACTCTTTTATTTGATTTCTTTCCATGACTTTGTTGCCCAATTGCTGTCTCTATTAGTGAAGGTGAAGCAGTGAATTAAGTTCTCAGTTTTTATGGTTTTATATACTTCTCCTCGTATTGTTCTTACAGTCTGTGACCTCATTGTATCTGGCATCTTATGCAGTCTGTGGGGAACACTTCTAGCAGATGTTGTCATTCAAATGCTTGGAACTGATTATGCTAGAATTGTCCGAGCAATTTATGCGTTCGCACAGGTAATGTGCTATCATGCTTGAATCTTCAATTACAGGGATGGAGCCAGCTCTAACAAAATGGGAGAATAAGTCGTAAGATTGGTCTATTTTGATTATTCCAGTTAGAGATTTGTGTGTTTGTTTAAAGATAAATGTGAGATTTACCTCTAGTTTTATAGGCCCTAATTTACCTTAAATTAGTATAGGAATAAGATGGGCTGAATAGAGCAGAATTGATACAGAGGATTTATATAGCCTCCAACTAGTTTGAGATTGAGGTGTGTTAAATTGATTGATGGAAGCATTTTTAAAATAATTAAGTGCAGTATAAGATGGTAGTATATACTACTATCAAATCAGCAAGTTTACAAAGCTTAACGCTGTATAAATCCAATGAGGAATTAAAGAACTTTACCGTTCTCTGTATTTTGGTTAAGGTAAACTTTAAGGTTTATTTATTTTTACATTTTTTAGTTTTAATATTAAGTCTGTTTAAGGTAGAGAAAACGCATCTCTTTCATCTTCTCAGGTGTGCTAAAGTCACATGGGGTGAACTAGTTTGAATAGTAAGTAATCTATTAAAGTTAATTTAATCATCTTCAATAGATATCATTGTTTCATAGCCTTTCTGGCTTGGGACATTTCAAAGAAAAAGAAAAACTTTTAACGAAGGGATTCATGGACTCGCAAGCATAAAGGTTCCACTGCTCTGTTCAAAACCCCATGATCTTTCACCTTTGTTTGTTTGTTTGTTTCTTTTCTTTTTAAGTTCTTATACAAGTTGCCCTGTAAGTTTATGTTATCTGCCTTGAATAGCTGAAGAGATAATTTTGGTGGTTACTGCTGCAGTATAGGATATAGGGCTTTGGACATGTACTGTTTAAGAATGAAATTTGCGATGGTCCTGTAATATTTTTCCTGCATAACTATGAGTAGGTAAGCTTCTTAAGCATCCTCGTTTTTCATTTACTTCAGATCCGAATCACCCGCACATACAAAACATCTGATGCTCAGTAAAAAAGTTTACTTAGAGATTGAACTCTAAAGCTTACGGCACATGGCACACTGGGATATTAATAGGCTGTTTGGTTTCAAGGTGGTTCTCTACTTGTGCATATTTTGTTACTGGAGAGAATGTTCCCTGCAGTGCTCAGAAGGGCTTGTCCTTCATTGTACATACGTTTAGGGTGGAAGATAAGTCTCTTCACTAGTTTGAGATAGGCATAAAGCCTCCTTGAACTTGTATTTTCGTAAATATTTAGATTACTGACTAAAGAAAATGCTGTTCTTACTGGTAAAAATATGAAAAAAGGACACCGAAACTGGTTGCTGTAAGATTCTGTTGTGTATTGCCAGGGTTTTGTGAGGGTTGATGTTACTAAATTTTGCTATTTGGTTGTTCTGGCCTACGTAGTTTGAAATATGAGAGCTTTATCACATTTTCATATCGCGCCTAATTTTCTTTGCGGTATATTCTGAGTTTAAAGAATTTCTTCGTTGTCGCAATCAAATACAGGAAAAAGTTATTCACACGTGTTCACACTAGAACCACATTAATATATGTAGTCAAGAGACATATTGAGGTGGAAATATGTTTCAATTGACCATGATTAAGCAATAAATGTTTTTACGCGAAGGCATTTTTGGCTGCTCCACAAGGACATATAATACTCTTTTTGTATTGCAGTTCGGATTTTCATGTAACATAAGAATTCAAAACATGGCCTCTTGTAATATTTACCTTAGAATCGGTCTACTATTCAGGATAGAAAGGAATCATTTGGCATTAGATAATGGAACCTCTACTTCTCTGTCCAAAAATGTTAAGATTACCAAACCAAATGGCGTCCAAATATTTAAACTTCAATTGAGCCGAAAGTATGTACAGCAAATACAGAAGGAATGCTTGTTTATAAATGACAACAAGGTGTCTCATTATCTTGTTTTCTTTCTTGACTAACACTTAGTATTATGTATGTATTTGGATTCGTTGCTTGTTCAACGCTATTAATCTTATAAGTAAATTACAAAATCATCATAGATTCTTTATTCCCCTTCGAAGAAATTACGTGTTTGCTCGTTCAAACGTTTGTTTAAATTGGGAAAGGATTGTTTGTTTCCTGCTGTGACATTCACGTCCAGCTAAAATAACATTATTCAGAGAATTATTTTTTGGTGTGGCCATTTCGACCAATTCAGCGATGTTTAGGTGCTGGTTATTAGTATATAAAAAAAAGGTTGTATCTGTTCTATTGAAAATATTCAAGTGTGTCAAGAAAAGAAGAAATTGAACTAAATGAAGAATGGCAACTTCTAAGCGTACAATTATCAACTCAATTGCTGTACTGAGGATACTTACTCTCGCATCGTGCGCAGCTGCCCTTGCGCTTATTGTTACAAACAACTTCAAATTAGATGGCGACAAAACCAAATTCAGTGACATCAAAGGCTTCAGGTGATGAATTTCTTTCTTTCCAGATTCAAGTGGCAAAGGAAAAATGTTTAAGTATTTTATTAGATGGTGGGGGTTTTGTATGATAAATTTAATTCCAGGAATTATGTTCAGTTAAAATTTTGCATATCAACGACATAATTACACCTTTTGGTAACAATTACCTGTCTTTGTTCGTTTGTTTTTCCTGGTTAAATAATATCTGCCATATTTTGAATAAAATCAGAAAGAATAACACGTAGACTAGGTTACAAGTGCCTGGCAATGAGTAAAAAAAATTAATTTAATTATCTTCTTTGTTATTGTGGTAAATTTATAAAATAGCAAATATTTATGATTCAATCTCATGATTACAATTTGCAGGTATGTCTTAGCAGCTGCTGCAGGAGGAGTTCTCTATTCATTGATTCAGCTGCCTTTCGCACTGTATCATGCCGTCAAAGAGAAGAGGTTGATTAAGGGCGACTTTCTGCCGATGTTTGAGTTTTACGGAGATAAGGTTTTCTTCTGTGAACTCTTAAGCAGCTATATATAATAATATGCTTCTGTTTACTATCGTAGTATACAAACGGCTCTCTGCTATTTAATGCACTTGTAAGCCCCGTGACAAAGTATCTAGTATTCAGGGCGATGTGCACAGATAGCCAGTAACAATACATATATTTACTTTTAAGTCACTGTTTTAAATGTATTTAGTCTTTAGCCACTGCTTTAATAAACTTTTACCCATCCGGACGAAAATACCCTTTTGCTATATAGGATTTTGCTGATACATACGCTCCTTATTCACGATCAGCAGCAGCTCAAACTTACGTGCAGAGAATTGTTGTGATCGTCCAAAATTGCAGAAGCTTCTCTTCCGATTTCAAACTTTTTGTCTAAGTTCAGAATTCAACTTTCTCGTCCAAAATTCACCATAAAATTACAGTAAGTTCTAAAGTTTCAGATATCTCTATATGCTTTTGTGTGTTTGTGTGGATTTTTATTTCGTTACTGAAGAATAAAATGCTAGGAGTTTTATTTTTTTTTCTTTTCTGTATTGATAACGTTAAGGACATCGCGTCCTTAACTCTGTGATTGTTCTGTAAATATTGAGAACATAATGTTAAGAATTTGGTATCCTTAACATGACTGTTGTTCTAAAAAAATTTAAGGATAAAGTGTCTTGTGTTTTGCAACTTGTATTAATAAAGTTAAGGACACGATGTCCTTAACTTCATGACTATTGTTCTAAATATTAAGGACATAGTGTCCTGTATTTGCAAATTGTATTAATAAAGTTAAAGACATGATGTCCTTAACTTCATGACTGTTGTTCTAAATATTAAGGACATTATGTCCTTAACATTTTCACTGCACACATCAAAGTTAAGGATAGCTTGTCCTTAACATTTACACTGCACACATCAAAGTTAAGGACAACTTGTCCTTAAAATTTTCACTGCACACATCAAAGTTAAGGACAACCTGTCCTTAACTTTTACAATGCACACATTAAAGTTAAGGATATCATGTCCTTAACTTTTACAATGCACACATCCAAGTTAAGGACACCATGTCCTTAACATTTTGACTGCACACATCAAAGTTAAGGACATAGTGTCCTGTTTTTGCAACTTGTACTGATAAAGTTTAGGACATGATGTCCTTAGTTTGATGACTACTGTGTAAAAATTAAGGACATAGTGTCCTGTTTTTGCAACCTATACTAATAAAGTTTAGGACATGATGTCCTTAACTTCATGACTACTGTGTAAATATTAAGGATATAGTGTCCTGTTTTTGCAACTTGTATTGATAAAGTTTAGGACATGATATCCTTAACTTCATGACTGTTGTTCTAAATATTAAGGACATAGTGTCCTGTGTTTTGCAACTTGTATTGATAAAGTTTAGGACATCTTGTCCTTAACTTCACGATTGTTGTATAAATATGTCCTGAATTTTCCATTTTCTTGACTTGCAGGATGGATACAATATGTATTATAGTTGCTTTTAATGGTAGATGGACTGCAGACTATAAGTATCTTGATCATCAAACAAAGCTTGTTCTAGTACCTGAGGCAATTCGATTTGAAGATTTCATTAACCAGGTCTTTGAAATTATTGAATTGGATAGAGACAAGTTTGAAGCAATGATATGGTTTGATATCAATCTGGGAACAAGCAAGGGAATGCTTGTATCCAAAGATTTAGATCTTCACACATGTATAGAGTTACTAAAAAATCATTCACTCTTCAAGGGCTGTCGTTTCATTGTTGATATTTTGAAAAGAGTTTTTGATTCTACAAGCACCTTTGAACATGTCAATACAGAAACTCAACAAGACAATCAAGACAAATGCCAACAGATAATGGAAATAGATGTGGTTGAAACTCAACCAATAACTGAAGAGATGCTTCAAACATTTGATTCTATTCAAGTAGAAGGACAAAGCATTATAGAGATTGACAACGAACAAGCTTTGGGTATTCAAGTCTTAGAGAGTGCACCGGTAATAGAAGGAGTTGCTGAAAAAACCTTTACTCAACTAACTAGACAAAGCTCAAATTCGAAACAAAAAGAATCCCCAACTACGATATTAAGAGAAAATGCTTCGTTGGATGAAATAAAAGTGGGATCAATATTTGACAAAAAGAAGAGTATAATTAACTGTTTTTCCAATATAGCAATTGAAGGACATTTTGATTTCAAGGTTGTTAGATCAAGCTCAATAAGATATTCGTTGAAATGCAATGATGATAGGTGTGGGTGGTGTGTGCGTGGTTTCAGAATTAAAGATTCAACACTATTCAAGATAGTAAAGATTGAGAAAAATCATGACTGCTCAGTTAACACTATGAAAGCTGATCAAAGGCATACAATTTCAAAGTTAATTAGTGGTTACATTATCGACAATCTTCGAGACCCAAGGTTTGAAGTTACACCAGCCTTTGTCATGGCAGAAATGCAAAAATTGCATGGACTAGACATTGGTTATCACAAGGCGTGGCGTGCTATTCAACATGCTTCAGCTTTAATACGAGGAACTCCTGAAGAGAATTATGAATTATTGTCTTCATACTTGTATATGATGAAAAGTAAAAATCTGGGAACATACACTAATATAAAGATAGATGACAACAACAGGTAAACAATGAAAAAGAGTTTATTAGTCTGTTTTATAAACTTTAGGACATGGTGTCCTTAACTTGGATGTGTGCAATGAAAATGTTAAGGACATAGTGTCCTTAACTTTGATGTGTGCAGTGAAAAAGCTAAGGACATGGTGTCCTTAACTTGGATGTGTGCAATGAAAAAGTTAAGGACATGGTGTCCTTAACTTTGATGTGTGTAGTGAAAATGTTAAGGACATGGTGTCCTTAACTTTGATGTGTGCAATGAAAATGTTAAGGACATGGTGTCGTTAACTTGGATGTGTGCAGTGAAAAAGTTAAGGACATGGTGTCCTTAACTTTGATGTGTGCATTATAAAAGTGAAGGACATGGTGTCCTTAACTTTGATGTGTGCAGTGAAAATGTTAAGGACATGGTGTCCTTAACTTGGATGTGTGCATTGAAAAACTTAAGGACATGGTGTCCTTAACTTTGATGTGTGCATTGTAAAAGTTAAGGACACGGTGTCCTTAACTTTGATGTGTGCAGTGAAAAAGTTAAGGACATTGTGTCCTTAACTTTGCTGTGTGCAGTAAAAATATTAAGGACATGGTGTCCTTAACTTTAATGTGTGCAGTGAAAAAGTTAACGAGATGGTGTCCTTAACTTTGATGTGTGCAGTGAAAATGTTAAGGACGTGGTGTCCTTAACTTTGATGTGTGCAGTGAAAATGTTAAGACATGGTGTCCTTAACTTTGATGTGTGCAGTGAAAATATTAAGGACATGGTGTCCTTAACTTTGATGTATGCATTGTAAAAGTTAAGGACATGGTGTCCTTAACTTTGATGTGTGCATTCTAAAAGTTAAGGACAAGTTCTCCTTAACTTTGATGTGTGCACTGAAAATGTTAAGGACATTGTGTCCTTAACTTTGATATGTGCGGTCAAAATATTAAGGACAAGATGTCCTTAACTTTGATGTGTGCAGTGTAAATGTTAACGATTTGGTGTCCTGTATTTTTAACCTTTTGTCAAACTGTATTTTCAGGTTTCTTTATATGTTTTATGCATATGGATCATCAATAGTTGGTTGGAATCATTGTAGACCAGTGATTGCTGTTGATGCAACATTTTTGAAGTCAAAATATCGTGGTGATTTAATGATTTCAGTTTCAAAGGATGCAAATAACCAAATATTCCCACTAGCCTTTGGAATTGCAGAATCTGAAAATAACAATTCCTATGAGTGGTACTTTAGTGTGCTTCGCAATGCAATTGGGAGCCGTGATAATTTAATTTTTTTTATCGGACAGGCATCAATCTATTGCACATGGCATTGCAAAGGTATATCTTGAAAGCCACCATGGGATTTGTATCTATCATTTGGAGCAGAACCTAAAGCGAAGGAAAGTGAAAAGTGAGGTCATAAAACTTTTTCAAAGTGCTGCAAGAGTATATAGGCGCAAAGAATTTGATCTATACATGTCAGATATAGCAAAAGTTGATAAGAAGACTTTTGACTACTTGATGGAAGAACCACCGGAAAGGTGGGCACGTTCTTGTAGTCCACGACAAAGATATGACATGCTCACAACAAACATAGTTGAGTCAATGAATTCTGTGCTATTAGAAGCAATGAGGTTGCCTATATTAAGAATGATGGATTTCATCCAAGTGAAGCTACAACGTTGGTTTTATGAAAGAAGAAATGAAGCAGAAGGAACTTTTTATGACGTTTCTTGTTGGGTAGAAGAGGAATTGAAGAAAAAGATAGATTTAGCTTTTACTTTAAATGTAAGTATTATGTTCTTACTTTAGCTTATTATTTTAATGATAATTTAACATAATGTACTAACTTATAGTTTTTCAACTTTAAAGGTCTTCCCTGTTGATTCATGGCGTTCTAGAGTTGAGGAAGAAGGAATTACTTTCTTGGTGGACTTAAACAAAAGAGCATGTGATTGTTTTCAGTTTCAATTTGATGAATTACCATGTATACATGCAATTGCAGCTATCGAGAAGAGAAACATCAAGAAGTCCAATATCTGCTCGGACTGGTACTTAAAGGAATCTTGGCTGAAAACATATGAAAGACAAATACATCCTGAAGGACATACAGATTCTTGGATTGTACCAGAGAGTGTTAAGTCACAAGTTATTAAACCTCCAGATTTCAAAGTCTCGCCAGGTAGAAGGCAGAAGAAAAGGCATATTCCAGCTACCGAATCATCAAAAATAACATTCAAATGTGGTCGTTGCAGAAGAATTGGTCATAATAGAACATCTTGTATATATTCTCCGGCAGTCCATCCATTTTCAAGGAAGCATAGAGAATAATAGATATATCCATTTATGTTTATCTACTCTTTTAAGTTTTTGCTATAAATTGGATTCATTTAGATTGTTTTTATTTGAGCAAGTAAACATTAGCAGATAGTTATATAAAAGATGTCCTGAATTTTCAAAGTTTCTTTGCAATTACGTGCTCTTTGTTTCTTTTTCTTTTTCTGGGAGTTCAATTTACCTTTGTCGAACAAATTATTGTTTATGAGATTTTATTCTTGCCGTAAGTAAACAAGAAAGTCGTTTTTTTTAATATAATTTGACGCCTGCAACTTGCTACATCTTTATTTTTAAAATGAGATTGGTACAAGTAAAACTTAATGACATAATCTTTTATAAGTCCTGAAAATTTCAAGTATGAATCTAATATTAAGGACATAAATTTCTAAAATGTCCTTAACTTCTGGAAATCTCAGATTATTATCTAGATTTCCAGAAGTTCAGGACATTTCAGAAAAATATGTCCTGAATATTATTTTCATCCTTCAACAAATCAGGACGTTTATGAACATAATGTCCTGAAGTTCTACAATAATCAATGTATCTTTTGCTATATCTCTACAGATTTAATAAAAAACTGGCAATTTAAAATGGACAAATCAGTAGTTATAAAACTTGACATCTGCAGCTTGCTAAACACAGCTTGCTACATCTTATTTTTAAAATGAGATTGGTACAAGTAAAGTTCAGGACATAATTTTTTGAAACGTCCTGAACATTTGAAGTATGAATCTAATATATAGGACATAAATTTCTAAAATGTCCTTAACTTATGAAAATCTCAGTTTATTGTCTATATTCCAGAAGTTTAGCACATTTAAAAAAATATGTCTTGAATATTATTTTCATCCTTCAACAAATAAGGATGTAGTTAACAGATTCTGAAGTTCTACAACAATCAATATGTGTTGCTTTGAATTTCTAAAAACTTCAAGACAATTTAATCAAAGATTGGCCCTTTAAAACTGTGAAAAAATGGACAAATCAATAGTTAACAGAAAGAAAGAAATTAATAACACGATGCCTTCATATTACTACTGAAACTATAATTTAGCTTAGCTGTGACCAAAACATTATGCTATGCAAACAAAATAAAGTGCCTTATGACAATTTACAAGATATTTCAGAATTCATATGGATTCTTTACAATAATTTTATACCAATTTCACTACAGCTGACTTTCTTTACAACTACACTACAGCTCCTTTGGGCAAGAAGTTTTATTTTCACTATCATAGTTATCACTGACATTTTCTGGTGGTGTATCATAACCATAATTTCTTTTCCACTCTCCATGTGCCCAAAGATTTGCTGCAAGTTCTTTTCTGAAGTTTGATATGTCCTCAGGTTGGAATTTCTCCACATCCTTTTTCATCATCAACAACTCCACATACTTGATTAGGAATGCACCACAATCAGTCCTAAGAAAAATATGAAGTCAATTAAATAATATCTTTAATAAAATAAATCTAAAGTACATATAAATTATATAGCAAATGACAACACGTACGATCCAGTTTGGTATGGTGATCTTTGCCACTGAATATCAAATTTGTTGAATGCATTTCCAAAAGACTTATGATTTTTCTCAAACTGTGAGAACTTTAGCAAGTGGAGGATCATGCGTGCATACATTTCAATGTGTTTCATTCCTTGCTCATATGGCTCACTATATATGGAATCGTACATATCAATCTTTCTCTTATTCAAGTCTAATACCCCCAAAAGAAAATGTGTCACAACATCATTATCTTCTGAAGGAAGCCGACATGGAAAAAAGATTTTGTCAACCGCTGTCCAAGCAATTCCACATCTACGATTGTCACCCCACACATATGGTGTGAGAACCAACTGATTATCATCACACCAAAATAAATCTGAAGCATCTTCATTGAAATCCTTATACACAATTAGCATATAGTTATCAAAAAGTATATCTGTAGTTATGCAACGAAAAGGATGGGCGCAAGGGTGGTAGCATTCCTTCTTTCTCAAATAATACAGGGCAATGTCAATGTGCTTCATAAAAAGGCAAAAAAAGAAAAAATATCCATCAGTCATAAATAATTAAAAAATAATAAATTAAGAAGAAAGAAAATAAATGCCTTGTGAATTATCAAACCTTATCATCAAGTACAAAGCTACTATCTGCAAGCTCAAGGAAGAACATTTTTCTACTGATTTTTTGATGGTACAATTTATATGGATTCTTTCTCACACCATTATCCTCAGCATATATATCAGTTTGTCTCCTGAAAATTTTGAAAATATCAAAGTTAGAAAGTTTATAAGTTAGTCCTCAATTCCTAATTAAGGATACTTGGTCCTGAACTTATAGTAACAAGGTCATAAGTTTAGGACACTTGGTCCTGAAGTTAGAGTTGCAAATTCAAAATTTAAGGACAGGTAGTCCTAAACTTACAGTTACAAGTTCAAAAGTTAAAGACACTTGGTCCTGAACTTGGACTTACAAGCTCATAAATTAAAGTTCTGAACTTAGAGTAACAAACTCATAAGTTAAGGACATTTGATCCTGAACTTAGAGTAGAAGTGCAAAAATTAAGGACACTTGGTCCTGAAGTTAGAGTTGCAAATTCAAAAATTAAGGACAGGATGTCCTTAACTTACAGTTACAAGTTCAAAAGTTAAGGACACTTGGTCCTGAACTTAGACTTACTAGCTCATAAATTAAAGGACAATTAGTCATGAACTTAGAGTAACAAGCTCATAAGTTAAGGACAATTGGTCCTGAACTTAGAGTGAAAGTTCAAAAATTAAGGACAATTGATCCTGAAGTTAGAGTTGCAAATTCAAAAATTAAGGACATGTAGTCCTTAACTTACAGTTACAAGTTCAAAAGTTAAGGACACTTGGTCCTGAACTTAGACTTACAAGCTCATAAATTAAAGTCCTAAACTTAGAGTAACAAGCTCATAAGTTAAGGATAATTGGTCTTGAACTTAGAGTGAAAGTTCAAAAATTAAGGACAATTGTACCTGAAGTTAGAGTTGCAAATTCAAAAATTAAGGATAGGTAGTCCTTTACTTACAGTTACAAGTTAAAAAGTTAAGGACACTTAGTCATGAACTTAGACATACAATCTCAAAAGTTAAGGATACTTAATCCTTAACTTAGAGTTACAAGCTCAAAAATTTAGGATATTTAGTCATGAAGTTAGAGTTAGAAGCTCAATACACTTAGTCTTGAATTTAAAATTACAAGTTCAAGACATAAATGTAAGCAATTAAGAAATAATGAATACATTTAAGGGCTTACACTTTTTTGCGACCTTTCCTTTTCTCCTTGCCCAACCACCCAATGAATTTCTTCAATAAGTTTTCATCATCTTTGGCATAATGAAAAATACATGTATGAGTATATTTTGATTTTATCCAGCCTGTATACTTAGGAGTATTTTCATTGTACGCCATCGATCTTCTTCTTTTTCTTTTCTGTTCAAAAGGAGATTTCAATTGCCAACTAAGATTCTTATTCCTTTTCCCTCGACCAAGCTCTTCTTCAACATTTCCTTCAACCTCCATAGACAAGCCCTCATCAATGCTCATTTGTGTAGTCGGAGGAGTAGGAGTAAGAATAGCAAATGATGGACCATCAAAACCAATACTATCTCTCTTCCTTTTTCTAGTATATTGGTTAACAGCTTCATATTTGTTTTGCTCTGCAAGCAACACTACATATACATTAGTTTGCTGCAACTCGTCAATTCTATAACAAATTGTCAAATGAAGAGACAAAAACTAAGGACATAATTTTTGAAATGTCCTGACAATTTGAATTATGAATACAACATTAAGGACACAATCAATACCTGTGTTGGCCACGTTGCCTTCTTGTGTTTCTTTAACAGACAATGGAGCTGACATATTGATTGCATTTTCTTTATCTTGCAACTGTTCTCCATGTTCTTCGATTGCAAGTTCACAAGATTCTGCAAAATATTTACAAAAGCTTACATAATTAGTACTTGTTACTAATCTTTGATTAAAACAAACATGTATAAGATGAAAAAAACTCCGTGTAACTTTTTGCAACTGTCAAGGTCATGCCAGTTAAATCATTATCTTGACTAGCATTTGTTTGGCTTCCAATATTATCTGTAAGAGAGAGAGGTGTAGAGATATCATATGTTCCTTCTATACATTTGCAAACAATCTCACTTATGCTTGTTCCTTGGGTATTTTCTATATCTTGAGATTGTCCTCCACTTCCCTCTTTTGAAATTTCATCATCTTGATAGTCCACTCCATCTTCTTTCCTTGCAGTTTTAAAAGATTCTGTAACATTTACAATTAATACTTGTTACTAATAGTTTACTAAAACTAACATTCAACATGTCATGAAAATTCCATCTAACCTTGATTGACATCATTTTGATTTCCAAATTTCTCTTTAAGTGAGAGAGGTGTAGATAGATCATATATTTTTTTAACACATTTGCATACAATCTCACTTATACTTGTTCCCAATGAATTTTCTAAATCCTGAGATTGCACTCTAGATTTACAAATTATGTCTGTTACACTTGTCTCTTTTGGATTTTTCTGGTCTTGACATTCCATTCCATCTTGAACTTGCACTCTATCAAAAGATTCTATACACATTTGTAATCACAAAAAAGTTTATATGTATTATGCTATTGAATATAAATTTCAATGATACCAAATTCAAAAACTGTATCTAACCTTTCCCAATATCGATGCCACTATCAGTTTCATCTTCTAGATGCGCATCTCTATAATCGCTTTCATAATGATCTTCTACATGCACATATATATTATCACATTGATCATCAACTGCATCTTTGCTAATTGGAACACTAGGTTCTCTCTCTAAGGTCCTTTCATGAGGTTTGTCAAGAAGCTTCAATAAAGTATCAATCTTTGATCCTAGGTTTTTCTTTAAAGCCTGTGAGATAGTATTTAAAATAAGAATCAGAATGTTAGCGGCTTATAATTTACGAACATTGGTCCTTAGAATAGAGGTACAAGCTCACAAATTAAGGACAAGTGTTCCTTAACTTAGAGTTACAAGAACATAAATTAAGGACATATAGTCCTGAACTTAGAGTTACAAGTTAATAAGTTAAGGACAAATAGTCCTAAACTTCAAGTTACAAGCACAGAAATTAAGGACAGGTAGTCCTGAACTTAGAGTTTCAACTTAAAAAAATAAGGACATGTAGTCCTGAACTTAGAGTTACAAGTTATAAAGTTAAGGACGTGTAGTCCTGAACTTAGAGTTACAAGTTAAAAAGTTAAGGACATGTATTCCTGAACTTAGAGTTACAAGTTAAAAAGTTAAGGACATGTAGTCCTGAACTTAGAGCTACAAGTTAAAAAGTTAAGGACATGTAGTCATGAACTTAGAGTTACAAGTTAAAAAGTTAAGGACAAGTAGTCCTAAACTTCAAGTTACAAGCTCACAAATTAAGGACACTTGGTCCTTAACTTAGAGTTACAAGCACAGAAATTAAGGACATGTAGTCCTGAACTTAGAGTTACAAGTTAAAAAGTTAGGACAAATAGTCCTAAACTTCAAGTTACAAGCACAGAAATTAAGGATAGGTAGTCCTGAACTTAGAGTTCCAACTTAAAAAAATAAGGACACGTAGTCCTGAACTTAGAGTTACAAGTTATAAAGTTAAGGACATGTAGTCCTGAACTTAGAGTTACAAGTTAAAAAGTTAAGGACAGGTAGTCCTGAACTTAGAGTTACAAGCTAAAAAGTTAAGGACATGTAATCCTGAACTTAGAGCTACAAGTTAAAAAGTTAAGGATATGTAGTCCTGAACTTAGAGTTACAAGTTAAGAAGTTAAGGACAGGTAGTCCTAAACTTCAAGTTACAAGCTCACAAATTAAGGACACTTGGTCTTTAACTTAAAGTTACAAGCACAGAAATTAAGGACATGTAGTCCTGAACTTAGAGTTACAAGTTAAAAAGTTAAGGACATGTAGTCCTGAACTTAGAGTTATAAGTTAAAAAGTTAAGGACAGGTAGTCCTAAACTTCAAGTTACAAGCTCATAAATTAAGGACACTTGGTCCTTAACTTAGAGTTACAAGCACAGAAATTAAGGACATGTAGTCCTTAACTTAGAGTTTCAAGATCAAAAAATAAGGACATGTAGTCCTGAACTTAGAGTTACAAGTTAAAAAGTTAAGGACATGTAGTCCTGAACTTAGAGTTACAAGTTCAAAAGTTAAGAATAGGAAGTCCTAAACTGAGAGTTACAAGCTCAAAAATTAAGGACATGGTGTCCTTAACTTAGAGTTACAAGCACAGAAATTAAGGATATTACTTTGATGTCATTTTGAATCCTTTTTTTCTAATAAAGCTATTTTTTGATGTATTCTAGTACATTCTACCTCCATATCCTTTTTGAACTTCTCCGATAATCTCTGAATCAAAAACCATAAAAACAAAAAAGTCTCTTAAGAAAAAATAAGCAAAAAAAAACTAATGGTATTCAAAGACAGAAAACCTACGTTAACAATTTCCTTAAGCAAGACTTCATCAAATTGTGTTGAAGGCATTGAACTTTGATCTTGAGACAATGGCACATGCACACTAATGGGCTCCGCATCTACTTCAGAAGAAAGAAATGGTACCATCTCGAGCAACTGATCCAACTATTATATAAGATAAAAAAACGTAAATATTCATAACTAAAACACATAAACAAAAAAATAGCTAGTAATCCTGTTAACTTACCTTTTCATTATGGAAGTACTTTTTACATAGGGTGTCATAATGTGGAGATTTCATATCTGAATAACATAGCATTCGGGGGAACCCACATTCTCTAAAGTTCACAAATTGTTTTTCCTGAAAAATTGAGAATACTTCCATAATCCAAACACAGAAGGCGAAAGGGAAGCCAAATATAGTATAACTGTCCTTCTCTTTATCTTTCTCTTTCTCTTTCTCATTCTCATTCTCATTGTCTGAAGTATTTTGTTTGGGTTTCAAGCAGCTCTTCAATTATTTTAGTAACTTTTCATAATAAAGAAAGCCCTAATTGAAAGAAGAGCAGAGTTCATCGTCACCTACGATTTTCATTACCCGCTCAGATACATTCCGATTCTTGTGCTTCCCCATCAACACAGATTCAATAAAATAGATTGTTGCCAACTTCACCGCATCGTCATGGCTGCCTACAAATGATGCAGTTGTACCATATGGGTGACTAGTAATAAAATGCCACAAATCACCTAACTCGATTCTATCCTTTCCAAGGAAGTAGACTTTCGAAAGCCTATTCTCTCTTTCACGTAAAACTTTGAAGTCCACTGAAGAAGAACATTTCAACCCAGTAATTATCTGGAACGCTTCACGTGTAAACTTCACTTCATGATCAAAAACCTTGAATGTCATTGAATGCGAGTCATTGTTTATAATTTCTGAAAGCAACACACAATGAATAAGTCTACCACAGAACTTTACATCTTGTAATCGAAAAAAGTTTTCGAAAACACTATCCCTCAACTTCTTCCATTGCATGTTCGACAAGAAACTTTTTATTGTTTCCTTATACTGAAAATCTCCTTTCCAATAGCTTATCGAATTACGCCAATCATCAAACTCGAAAATACGATCTCCTTCCATTAGTACACTACAAAGAAGGAAATAGAACGTAAACATTAGGACTATTTTTCTAAAATGTCCTTAATATTTAAACTAAAAAACTAAAATCCAGGACCTAATTAGATGCATCTTTAATAGAAGAACAATTAACTAAAATTAGCTTACAAATTCTTAGGACTATTTTTTTGAAATGTCCTTAATATTTAAACTAAAAAACTAAAATCCAGGACCTAATTAGATGCATCTTTAATAGAAGCACAATTAATTAAACTTAGCTTACAAATTCTTAGGACTATTTTTCTGAAATGTCCTTAATATTTAAACTAAAAAACTAAAATCCAGGACCTAATTAGATGCATCTTTAATAGAAGCACAATTAACTAAAATTAGCTTACAAATTCTTAGGACTATTTTTCTAAAATGTCCTTAATATTTAAACTAAAAAACTAAAATCCAGGACTTAATTAGATGCATCTTTAATAGAAGCACAATTAACTAAAATTAGCTTACAAATTCGTAGGACTATTTTTCTGAAATGTCCTTAATATTTAAACTAAAAAGCTAAAATCCAGGATCTAATTAGATGCATCTTTAATAGAAGCACAGTTAACTAAAATTTCTAAACACAGTTAGTTTACAAATTCTTAGGACTATTTTTCTGAAATGTCCTTACATAATCAGTATATTGATTGAACCACAAACATATTTCAATACCAAAAGGTTCTCAATAACTTTCTCACAAAAATCTGCACCTTATTCCTCAGCGAATCAAGTTATAATCATTATTTTGGACATGTCACACATACTTGATGACAAATACAGCATTGATCACGATTAGAGATATACAAAAAGAAAAATGCATAAAAGCAAAATCGAAAATGTACCAGTACGCTGGTTCGCTGCAGAGAAGATGACAAAGGAGAAGAGATTAAGTTGGACAAAGTATACGCAGAGAATTGTTGTGGGCTGGGCAGGAACGATATTGAGGGAACGAAATTTTGGCTCTGAACTTCAATTGAGAGAAGAGAGTTGCATGCATGAACGATATTGAGGGAGCAAAATTTTGCCTATGAATTTTGGCTCTGAACTTAAATGAGAGAAGCGTATAAAGGAAGGGTTTGGGAATAAAAGAAATAGAAGAAAGGGTAAAAATATCTTTTCATATTAATTTTAATAGAGTAGTAGCTATTTTTGCTCAACATTAGAATTGGTGGATAAAAAATAAACACCACCTTATTTAGTGGCTACCACACGCCGTTTTTACCAGTATTCACGCAACGTCTGTGGAAGGGCCACACCTCAAGGGGTGTGATGTGCTTCTAAGGCTCGAACTCGTAATCTATAGTCACACGAAAACAACTTTACCGTTGCTCCAAAGTTTTCCTTCACTTGTAAGATATAAAAAAAATATCCGCTCCCAAAATAATAGTCGGAAAAATATATATTTTTTGTATATTTGACCAGCAAATATAGTTACTTTTGACCGACCGGCCAAATATAACTTGCCCAAATATTAATTACAAATTTTACTAGTGTAGTAATTATGTAAACACCAAAATGTATAAAACGATTTAAAGACTTTCACATTAACTTTATACACACAGACGCCTATTTCTACTATGCTTTCATTTTACGGAAGTTACAGTCTTAGGAATCATTTGCTATGCGGGATAAGGTGGGATAAATTTTGGGATAAAGTTTATATTATGTTTGATTGACGGTATAAATTTATTCCGGAATAAATTTATACCGCCAACCAAATATAATATACTCAATTCCATCTTATCCTGCGTACCATACGACCCTAAGAGAATAAATCTGATCAGCTTTCGAATAATATAGTTGGTTGTAAAGCTAAAGATATAAGAAACATTAAGTTTGACTGCTGGGTAAAAAATCTCTGTTTTACTTATAAAATACAGTATACTATTAGTGGGTCACTTTAATTGCTTAGAACTAGGATAATAAGATCCAATAATCCTAGAAAAAAATAGCAAATGTTGGACCAATCTATTTCACTAAATAGTCTCCCTTATTTTGTAAAACGTGTAAACATCATAGGGCAAAAGCAGAACTTGCAATCTGTTTTTAAAAATTGCATAAAAATCAGAGATCATACACACATTCCCATTGCATTCATTCTCCATATTTTAGTTACATGTATTTTCGAACGAAATTGGCATGTGATAGCGTTCTTCTTGGCAAGTGGAGTTGGCGTAGGATTTACTCCCATGGCTATACTCACCATTTTTACTTCTGCCAATCGCAATGGAAGAGGCTTCTAGCTCTGACTAGATGGAAAATAAAAAATAAAAATTCAATTGCCATCTTTTTCTGTAGTCATTTCATTTTGAGGTGTAAATGTAATACACTAATACTCTCTACTTTGATTCTAGAACTACGATATGATGAAAATCTACTATTCATTTTGTTAAATTTTTGCTGGTATTGTCAGGTGCAAATGCATGTACGTGGGCCAATTCAGACCAATCGGTCTTTACAACACCAATTACAAAATTATCTCCATAATTATTGCTAAAGAAATTAGACCGCTACGTACTTCCAAAAAGTTAATATAGTACAATAATTTTTACTATTAAAGACTGAGACCTGCTGACTTCAAGAATATGAACCGGATAAATGCTTAAATAATAATTAATGCTCGTAAAATTAGACTTAGAAAAAGGAAACTTTACATAACTGTTATAGTTTAAAAGAAATATAACAAATTCTTAGTATAAAACTTAATATTACAATTGTGGCAGAAAAATATTTATATTTGTAGCACACAGTTCCATTAAAATAGGAATACTAATTATTAATCTGTAAACATAATTAATTTGAATGGAAAGTCAATAATTCTTTGTAAAAAAATCATGCATTTTTTTCTCTTTATCTATTAGCTTTCCTTCTTTTTCTTCATCTTCTTACTTTTGTTTTCTGCCGAAACCAATATATTTTCTAAATTTGTTCAATTCGTTTCTTTTTAATTATCTTTCTTAAGTTTTTCTCTTCCTTCTTTCTTCCTTTCTTAATATAAAAATTTTACTTCGATAATAATATATGTTAATATATACAAAACGTATATATAAAAAAAATATATTGAATTAACCCATATAAAATATATAAAAAATATACATAAAAATATATCTTCAATTAAGATGACACTTAGACATGTGAAATATACATACACATATATATCTTAAATTTAATTAAGATGGCATATAAATATACAAAAAAAATATATATAAAAAAATACATCCTGAATTAAAATGGCACTTGACAAATAAAATATATTTAAAATATACATTAAAAATACATCTTAAAATAAGATGACACTTTACAAATAAATATACAAAAATTATATACATAAAAATACATTTTGAATTAAAGTGATACTTGATATATAAAGTATAAAAGACGTATAAATCAATATATCTTGAATTTAGGTGGCATTCACATATGCATCAGATTGTCCAAAATGGAGTGAAGAAGATGAATGTTGGAAAGGGAGAATAGAGATGGACAAAAAAAGTATTTCATGTAATTAGTGAGTTAGTTAACTTATTAAATATCGAGCTTAATTTTTATAATATGCTAATAGTGAAAAAAAAAGTGCTCTTTATGGAATAAACAATAAATAATATTATTTTTTTAAATAATAGTTAAAAAAGGATCAAGCGTGTAAAAAATTCGAGAAAAACTTTTTTGATAATTGAATATATAATGATTAGTTGTTCAGCACATTCACTTTGGTAGGTATAATGTAAATAAAATTAACTTTGACTTTGTAGTTGGTATGATTATAAAGAATGTTCTTAGTGTATGTTCTATCACAACGTTTCAATTAATTTGTCATGATCAACTGTCTTGTTGTGGACATTTATATCGCTTTTGAAAATATAACATATAATTATCGGCACGAAAAAATACATTATACAAATACAAGTCATGAATGAAATTCTTATTGTGACTATTGATATTGCTTTTGAAAATATAATATACAGTTATCTATGTGAGAGAACATGTTATATAAGTACAAGCCAACACTATGAATGCACATGATCGAAAGTATCCGTATTTGTACATTGTATTTGTCATTTGTGTGAAGAAAAAAAAAAAGGAAAAAGGAATCAAATCCCCCCATCAGCTAGTGTGTGATGTTATCCATCAGTTTTTCCTACTTATGTAAGCTTTTCGCTTTAAATTTTTATTAATATTTAGGAGCAATTCAACTATTACGTAAAATATTTTTCGAGTTTCAAAAAGTTAATTAACCTATTAACTTTGTAATTGTCAGTTCTCCTCTTTCTTAATCTCTTTTTTTTATTTTTTTATTGTGTTATTAGCAAATCCGTAATGATTTAATTCCCCTTTTAAGCAATTTATTTTGCTGATATTGGTTTATCTTTCACTTGCATAGTCATCACATACTCGTAAAAATATATATTAATATTTTAATTTTTCATAACAAACAATACTCATCATAAAAGTACATGAAACCAAAGATGTCAACCTTAATAAAAATCAAATTGAAACTATGAAGTCATACTTTATTTATCAAAATTTGGAGAAATGTTTTGTTGGCATTCTTGGAAAATTGAGTTTGTTTACTAATTTGTCATTTTAGTGAAAGAGGACTGCAAATAGATCTTAAAGAAAAGGGTACGCTGCACCTTTTAATTAAACTTTTATTTTCAAAATCTTGCACTTTTGTAATTAACTATGTTAAAATCTGAATTATTTTTAAAATCTTTTATCCAATAAATTATTGATAGGAAGATTGTTTATCTTCTCAAAAATCTTGATGGAAAACTGCTTATGAAATTAACCATTTCATGTTTGCTATTTTTTTTTTTTTTTGGGTGATAGAAAGTACCAATTACAGAAAACTACGGAATTAGATATTTGAGAAATAACAAATACCTTCCCCACGAATAGAAATGAACAGTATGTCAATGTTTTCTTAAATAAAGAGAAACAATTGATTGAAGAACAATCCATTATTTATTTGAAAGAGAACTGAAATATTATGTGCTTCAATTAGGGGTGTTAATGGTTCGGTTCGATCGGTTATTTTATAAATTTTGTACCATATCAATTCTTCGGTTATTTTATTATGTATAACCAAACTTAGACTTTTCGAAACCGTCCCAATCATGTCGGTTACTCTTCGGGATCGGTACGGTTCAGTTAATTTTCGGTATTTTTTTAATGCCATATAAAAGTCACTATTAGGATGAGCATATACACCTTGTCCTATGCGGTGTCACGGGACACGCTTCGTCGAAATTTTTTACTAGTTATGTATAATAAAAATAAAAATATTAGGGATAAATATAGAAAATGACACCGCTTACAACTAAAATAAGTTATTTATTTGTTCATTTCTTCAATTAGGACACCACTTATGAAAAATCCTGCATACACCACTGACTATTAGAAGTAGAATACAATAAAATACGTACTTGTATATGACTTAGCCAAACTCTCTAAACATTTTTACTGTTTAAAGAGTGATAAATTAAGAAAACATGAAAGGTGACCAGATTATAAATCCAGATCCATCAACTATTCTACAACAACGTAAAAGAAATTAAGCAAATACTCTCTCTCTCTCTCTCTCTCTCTATATATATATATATATATATATATTAACCAAGTTGGGACTCAAGAATAAAGTTTATAGAAGATTAATATTCAAAAAGATTAATCTAAATCATATGAAAGGAACTTACTCAACATATTATAGTTTGCTACTCATAATCGCTAGAATATCTTGTATCTTACTAGTGAATATGTTGGAAATTAGGAGTAGCATAATAGGTTTGGGAATTAGAATTTTGAGTTTAATTATTTGTGGCTTGTAACTGTTTTCATAATTCCAACACCCAAGGAAAAATTTAATAATTTATTATTTTAAAATTTAATGTATAGATATATTTTTCACATGTAAATTTATTCGATATGGTAGGTTCGGTAAGTTTTCGGTTTATTTTTGTAAAATAAAAAAACTACCCTAATTATCGGTACCGTTGTAGATTTATGTAAAAACCTACAATTTTATTAAAAAAACCTAAAAATCGGTTTGGTACGGTACGGTACGGTTCGGTCGGTTTAGTCGGTTTTTAAATATCTATCGACACCCCTAGCTTGAATGATCACGTTAATGTTAAACAATATTAGTAGTGATATACAAAGATTCTTTGCGTTGAAAACTAATGGGACTTGAGTTCTAACAGGAAGAATAGAAAATATGCTATGAACATCTTCTTCAGCACAACAAATTAATGCTCTATTGCACGTAGAAGATAAATTCATTGATGAACCCAGCTAGATTCTAAGAACCTGTTAAAATAACCTTAACTTTGATAGTTACTTCGACGATATTGAGAAAGAAAGGCTTAAGAGCTTCGAATTTGAAAGTATCCCCTGAGAAGACTTGTTAACCGGCAAGAAGATTTAACGGTCTAAGTCATTACCTCAAAAGTTTAGATTAATTGAAGATGATGAGAATGATTTCAGGGAATTACACAATGAAGATAGATGAGTTGAAATAACTAACACGGCCAAGATATGATTTGATAAGCCTTCTAAAATATAGAGCTATTGAAACTCCTAAATTTCATGGAAAAAAAGAACTTGTACTCACCACAAATTTTGCCGATGAAATGACTAATTTTTCAAATTCCGTATTGTTTATTTGACACTCTCGAGCACATCAAACAATCAAGTGCAATAAAATCTAAACCAACAAAAGAAGAATCTCAAGATGTCATTGCAATACTAAGAGGAATGAATAGTGAGCTCCCACGAACGAAGACTACAAAACCACGAAAATTGATCCAAACAACCTTTGGCTTTTCCTCTTCCTTTCTTCCCAAACGTAACCTCTACCCATTCTATCCCCTTTAGGAGTAATATTTTGAAGATGATGAGAATGATTTCAGGGAATTACACGATGAAGATAAATAAGTTAAAACAACTAACACGGCCAAGATATGATTTTATAAGCCCTCTAAAATATAGAGAGATTGAAACTGCTAAATTTCATGGAAAAAAAGAACTTGTACACACCACGAATTTTGCCGATGGAATGACTAATTTTCCAAATTCCATATTGTTTATTTGACACTCTGGAGCACATCAAACAATTAAGTGCAACAAAATCTAAACCAACAAAAGAAGAATCTCAAGATGTCATTGCAATACTAAGAAGAATGAATAGTGATATCTCACGAACGAAGACTACAAAACCATAAAAATTGATCCAAACAACCTTTGGTTTTTCCTCTTCCTTTCTTCCCAAACGTAACCTCTACCCATTCTATCCCCTTTAGGAGTAATATTTTGAAGATGATGAGAATGATTTTAGGAAATTACACAATGAAGATAGATAAGTTGAAACAACTAACACGGCCAAGATATGATTTGATAAGCCCTCTAAAATATAGAGAGATTGAAACTCCTAAATTTCATGGAAAAAAAGAACTTGTACTCACCACGAATTTTGCCGATGGAATGACTAATTTTCCAAATTCCATATTGTTTATTTGACACTCTGGAGCACATTAAACAATCAAGTGCAACAAAATCTAAACCAACAAAAGAAGAATCTCAAGATGTCATTGCAATACTAAGAGGAATGAATAGTGATCTCTCACGAACGAAGACTACAAAACCATGAAAATTGATCCAAACAACTTTTGTTTTTTCCTCTTCCTTTCTTCCCAAACGTAACCTCTACCCATTCTATCCTCTTTAGGAGTAATATTTTGAAGATGATGAGAATGATTTCAAAAAATTACACGATGAAGATAGATAAGTTGAAACAACTAATACAGCCAAGATATGATTTGATAAGCCCTATAAAATATAGAGAGATTGAAACTCCTAAATTTCATGGAAAAAAGAACTTGTACTCACCACGAATTTTGCCGATGGAATGACTAATTTTTCAATTTTCATATTGTTTATTCGACACTCTGGAGCACATCAATCAATCAAGTGCAACAAAATCTAAACCAACAAAAGAAGAATCTCAAGATGTCATTGCAATACTAAGAGGAATGAATAGTGATATCCCACGAACGAAGACTACAAAACTATGAAAATTGATCCAAACAACCTTTGGCTTTTCCTCTTCCTTTCTTCCCAAACGTAACCTCTATCCATTCTATCCCCTTTAGGAGTAATATTTTGAAAATGATAAGAATGATTTCAGGGAATTACACGATGAAGATAGATAAGTCGAAACAACTAACATGGCCAAGATATGATTTGATAAGCCCACTAAAATATAGAGAGATTGAAACTCCTAAATTTCATGGAAAAAAAGAACTTGTACTCACCACGAATTTTGCCGATGGAATGACAAATTTTTCAAATTCCATATTGTTTATTTGACACTCTGGAGCACATCAAACAATCAAGTGCAACAAAATCTAAACCAACAAAAGAAGAATCTCAAGATGTCATTGCAATACTGTAACGACCCAGCCGGTCGTTTTGAGTATTATAATCCCGTTCTCCCATTTACTCCTCAATTTATACTTTACAGTTGTTTTATGACTTACCGGATTAGTTGGTTCGGGTCCGGAAGGAATTCGGAGTGAAATGAGACACTTAATCTTATAATTTAAAACTTAAGTTAGAAAAGTTGACCGGATGTGGACTTATATATAAACGACATCGGATTCGAATTCTGATAATTTTAATAGCTTCGTATGGTGATTTTGGACTTAGGAGCGTATCCGAAAAATTATTTGGAGGTCCATAGTGGAATTAGACTTAAAATGGCGAAAGTCGAATTTTTGGAAAGTTTTACCCGGGGGGGGGATTGACTTTTTGATATCGGGGTCGAAATCCGATTCTGAAAATTTTAATAAGTCCGTTATATAATTTATGACTTGTGTGCAAAATTTGAGGTCAATCGGACGTGATTTGATAAGTTTCGGCGTCGTTTGTGGAAACTTGAAATTTCAAAGTTCATTAGACTTGAATTGGGGTATGATTCATGGTTTTAGCGTTGTTTGAGGTAATTTGAAGGTTCGACTAAGTTCGTATGATATTTTGGGACTTAATGATATGTTTGGTTGAGGTCCTAGGGGAACTTGGGTGAGTTTCGTAGGGTTAAAAGATAGAATTTGGACTTGGAAGAAAATCTGAAGGTTTCTGCCATCTGATGTAATCGCACCTGCGGAACTTCCATCGCAGGTGCGAGCTCGCAGAAGCGAGCCTTCTATCGCAGATGCGTCCAGGCGTGACTGGGGCTTCAATCGCAGAAGCGGCAGGTAGCCGCAGAAGCGTCCCCGCACCTGCGGGCGTTTGATCGCAGAAACGCAAGGGCGCTTGGTGAGGCAGCTTCGCAGAAGCGGACAACTCCTCGTAGAAGCGTGTCCGCAAATGCGCACAAAATCCCGCAGAAGCGGAAACCCCTGGGCAGTACAAAACACATAGGGGTTCCGAGCTTTTGCCATTTTTGGGCATTTCAAGCTCGGGTTGGGCGATTTTGAGCGAGGTTTTCACGGGAAATCTTGAGGTAAGTCACTTGTGATCATTTCTACTTCATAATATTGAATTATCATCGAATAATTCGACTAGATTACATGTTTTTGAGGTATAAATCGGGGATTTGAACTTAGGGATTTGAAAATAAGATTTGAAGATTTGGAGGTCGAGTTGAGGTCGGATTTCGGTAAAATTAGTATGGTTAGACTCGTGGTTGAATGGGCTTCCTGATTTTATAACTTTTGTCGGGTTCTGAGACGTGGGCACCAAGGGCAATTTTTTAGCTAAATTTCGGATTTTTATGAAAAATTAGCATTTTCTTATGGAATTAATTTCAATAAATTTTATTGACTGAATCGAATTATTTGTGGCTAGATTCGAGGTGTTTGGAGGCCATTTCACGAGGCAAAGGCTTAGCGGAATAAGAATTTCACGGTTTGAGGTAAGTAACAGTTATAAATCTGGTCCTGAGGGTATGAAACCCCAGATTTTGTATCATGTGATTGTTTTGGAGGTGACGCACATGCTAGGTGACAGGCGTGTGGGCGTGCACCGAGGGGATTGTGACTTGGTCCGTCCCGTGAAACTGGAAAGTTGATTAACTTGTTGTTAGCTATATGCTCTCTATGTGTTGAAGAAATTTGACTGTAGATCATGTTAGAAATCTTGCTTAGGCTATGTGATAGTACTGTTGGGACCCGCAGAGGTCGCGTACTTGTTGAATTATTTGCTAATTATTGTCTTGTACTCAGTCATGATTTTACTTGCGTATCATACCTCAGTCTTTCTTGATTTTTGTTGGTACACTATGTTATCTTTGTTTGGGCTAATCTTTGTGATTTCCGAGAGCCCGAGAGACTAGAGAGGTTGATGACTGAGTGAGGCCAAGGGCCTGTCGGTGAGGTATGGATATTATAGCACGTGAGCTGTCCGTGCAGGATATTATAGCACGTGAGTTGTCCGTGCGGATTACAACGCTTGGGCTGTAGGAGCCCCTCCGGAGTTTGTACACCCCCAGTGAGCGTGGGTACCCATTGCGTGTGAGTGCTGAGGGTTGGGAGCCCAGTGAGTGATGGTTGTCTAGAGAGACTGTACTTGTTTTTCATTTGTTGTTGCACTTAGTTGCTATTTGTCATTGTTGTGAAATTTTCTAAAAGATTTTATATCCGGAATACATGAACTTGAACTGTATAGAATTGATTTGACTTAAACTGCTGGAATTGAAAGCATGTCTATTCTTTGCTGGAATTACTGAAAGTGAACTATAACTGTGTACCTCATCACTATCTTCAGTTCCTCATTTATTATTGTTACTTGCTGAGTTGGTTGTACTCATACTACACCCTGCACTTCATGTGCATATCCAGGTGTTCCCGGACATAACAGGTGTTGATTCTTGCACGCAGTTGGTTTTCCGGAGATTCTGAGGTAGCTGCCGTGTTTCGCAGATCTTGTCTCTCCTTCCCTATCTCTTTGTTTACTGTAATGGGTCTCCGACCATTATAGACCGTATTTTTCCAGACTTGTATTCATAATAGATGTTCATGTACTTAGTGACACCGGGTTTTGGGAGTGTTTATATATGTATTTGAGAATTTTCTTCCGCTGAATTTAATTATTTTGTTTTTAAACATAAAAGATATGGGAGTTTATTGAGATTGTCGGCTTGCCTAGTATTGAGATAGGCGCCATCACGACGGATGTGATTTTAGGTCGTGACAAATACTAAGAGGAATGAATAGTGATCTCCCACGAATGAAGACTACAAAACCATGAAAATTGATCCAAACAACCTTTGGTTTTTCCTCTTCCTTTCTTCCCAAACATAACCTCTACCCATTCTATCCCCTTTAGGAGTAATATTTTGAAGATGATGAGAATGATTTCAGGGAATTACACAATGAAGATAGATAAGTTGAAACAACTAACACGGCCAAGATATGATTTGATAAGCCCTCTAAAATATAGAGAGATTGAAACTCCTAAATTTCATGGAAAAAAAGAACTTGTACTCACCACGAATTTTGCCGATGGAATGACTAATTTTCCAAATTTCATATTGTTTATTTGACACTCTGGAGCACATCAAACAATCAAGTGCAACAAAATCTAAACCAACAAAAGAAGAATCTTAAGATGTCATTGCAATACTTAGAAGAATGAATGAATAGTGATCTCCCACGAACGAAGACTATAAAACCATAAAAATTGATCCAAACAACCTTTGGCTTTTCCTCTTCCTTTCTTCCCAAAAGATCCCTCTCGTGGGGATCATGTTTGATGTTTCTGTTCAGTTGGTACATTTAGGTTATTCAGTTTCACCAATTTACTATGTCCAACAAGAAGCTGTTGGTGAGGCAAGTTGAGAAAATTGTAGCACCTTTACCAATATATGGAATATGCTAGATGAAAGATCCCTCTCGTGGGGATCATGTTTGATGTTTCTGTTCAGTTAGTACATTTAGGTTATTCAGTTTCATCAATTTACTATGTCCAACAAGAAGCTGTTGGTGAGGCAAGTTGATCACAACTATTCCAGAAATAGACCTAGCTTAATTGACAAACTAGAGAGAATTACTATCAAGTGGATCATTATAGAAGAAACTTCATAAGTTTTCATAAACTAAAAGGAAGCATAAATAAGAGCGATCACAATTTTGATACATCTCTGATGGGCAAACCAAGAAGGTTTTGCAAGGCTATTATATCATTCCACTCTCAAGTTCATGTAATCTATGGCAAAATGGTTTGCCTTGTAAGCCTCATTTCTCAGTTTCAGCGGTTTTCTGGAAGTGTCTGCAAAGCTGGTCTTGAACTTGCTACCTGCGAATGAAAAACACTTTAGAATAACTCTCTTAACATTTAATGGCTACCTGAAAAAGTATGACTGATTCAAGAAAATAAAAGAATGAAGCAGGGATTTCTCTCACCTTAGTGTTAGTGCTATCCATTATTTTAGGATCTTTTGAAATATGCATCTCCTTCAACATTTTTGTAAGCTGCCTCAAGCTTAAATCTTGCAAAGATTGCTTACTGTTATTGCCAGCATTGCTTTTGTTTTTCTTCGACTTCTCTTTTGTCTGAACGACTTTTCTGCCACTGTTATCTATATTCTCCTTGTCATCATGGATCTGAGCCACTTTTGCCGCTGCTGATGCTTTGCTCATGGATTTCTTCATAGGTGTCTTACTTGAAGATATCTTAACTGGTGTCAAACAGCTTGTCTCAGTGATGAGAACCGCGTTCATTGTTGACGAGGCAGACAGATTATACACTGGTTCCAGTATCAAAGTGGAGACAGATTTTGAGGCAGTATTAGGTATAGGTGAAGCCACTGGGGGATGAGCAGCAGGATCCACATCAGTCTGTGCATCATCAACTTCAAATTCTTTTATGGGTTCTTCTCCAGCAAATTCTATGTTAGCTTCTGAAACATCTTGCAGAAGATGAAGACCTTCACTCGCCTTAGCCTCCATCTCACGGTTTAACTGCCCGGACAAATCAATATCAAGAGAATTCAAGTTAGTTTCTGCATTAAAACTTTCAACTTCTCCCGTTGATTTGGCATTGAGAACAAGAGAAACCAAGGGGAAAAGAGGAGCAACAGCAGTATTATCCACATTAGCCTCATCATCGTCAACTTCAGATTTGTCCATCAGTTCGTCTCCAGGAAGTTCTACATTAGCTTCTGAAACATCTTTCGAACACTGAAGACTTCCACTAACATTTGTCTCCCCCTTCTCTTTCTTCTGTCCCATCAATTCTCCTTCTCCTGAATCATCAGAATTAGATTCTGTTCCGTTATCCACTTCACATTCATATATCTCATCATCATGGTTTTCCTCTGCAACATTATCCTCCTCAAAATCAAAGATTTCGTCCCAGTGGGGCTGATTTTCTTGGGTCAACTGCTTGGACAAGGCCACGTCAGGGAAATCTAGCCTAGTCTTTGCATCATGACCCAAGTCCTGGATTTTGTTCTGAATATCTTCATCTTTTGTTTCTGCCTCTCCATCATTCACTTCCTTTGCAGCAGATCCTTCTATTTGTTTGTTTCCGTTCACTTCGTTCATGGCCTCAATTTGATTCTCATTCTCAGAGTTGAATGCATCAACAACTGCAAAATTGAGATATCGGGTCATAAAGTGCTAAATGAAGATGATAACTGTCTAACAAAAATGTAATAGGTCACAAGAGAAGTACAAATAACTACTTTAGCCCTACCGCTATCTTCAAGGAGCTCAACGTCCGTCATTTTAGAATGCAGACCCCCAGATTCCTCTTCGACAGAAACCATTTGTATCCCGTTTTCAAGTACATTATCTTCTTTTGCATATACTTCTTCAAGCCCTACAACAATTAATTTCCCTTAATGGCAGCAAAGCAAGGAGTACTTGGTTGGGACTAACGGAAGTATGAGAAGTATATACAACAGTGAAGTGAATCGAGTAATTGTTATAAAGGAATACATGGATGAACAGATAAACTGATTCTCATCATTCTTTTGTACTAAGAAGGCAACTGAACTTATCACATATCAATATCCCCAGAGAACCAAAACTATTTTAAGCATGGAAAGTCATGGTAATACCCTGAGAATAACACATACCGTTGTTGCTGTGATAAGATACTTCTACCTCCAAGTCCTTTTCTGCTTCTTCGTTCAAGACATCAACTGCAAGGCTACCGGCACTTACTTCTTGAACACCAACTTCCACTTCCATTACATTTTCTACCAAGACATTTGAATCTTGAACTGATAAAATCTCCGAATCTTTATTGACATCCAAACTCTCTTCTGCCTCTTTCAAATCAATACCTGTGGAAAGGCTGCAGTCAGAACTCAGAGAAAACAGCATCTTAACAAAGTATATCACAAAAGGGAAAAAGAAATTTATTGTTTCAGATATTACCATTTCTGTCTAAATCTTCGTTCTCATGACTAGAATGCTGCTTAGAGTCCACCTCCGAATTTTCATCATCGTCTTCCGAATACGCATCATATGTAATGGTTCCCGATTTTTCGTTCTCTTGTGTGATTGATTCAGAGCTAGTTTTCCCAGCTAACCTAGTTGATCGACGGGTGCTATACACTTGGCTGACTGAACTCTTTGCCTTCACTTCCCTTCTTCGGCTAGAATGCACAGCTGCTGGTGTCTTCGAAACCTCTTTCTTTTCCATCATAATCTGATCACCAATGTGCTCATCTGATTCACATTCTTTCATCGAGCTTTCCAATTTTGAACGAACTGAAGTTGCTGCAGCCCTTCTTCTTCTGGTAGTTGGCAAGGCAGGAGTCTCAACCATCTCAATCTTTGCTTCATTGACGGCTTTGGCCGTCGTTCCTCTTGCTCTCCCGCGTGTCATAGTCAAGGTACGAGGTACACTCGCTGATACTTTTTCCGACTTTTCAGGAGACGCCATGGATGAAGAGTTTGCAGTTTCGGATTCACATGGACTCAGGAACTCCTCAATACCATCGACCTGCACATAAGCATGAAGCTCAATTCTCCTCCGGAAGCAAAACATTAATATAAAATTGTGCAAATAGTTATAAGCAGATGTAGGATAACTGATGTTTGAAGAAGAAAATCTTGCAAATTTTAGTAAAAGTAGTTTTGACGCTAATGCAGTTGGCAAATAATCCTTAACAGACTATATCAAAATGACATATATGCAATATGAGTTTAATTTTTATGAACAGACAGTGTAAAAAAATATTTACATAACCAGGTTATTTATAAGGTAATTATAGTTAAATCTCTTGATAAGTACTACTCCAATTGGTAGTCTCGTAAAATTGGCTATTACACGTTTAAAAATCATTGATAGTGTAAAAAAAACACTGCAGGTGTACTTAATCTCTGCAATAACAGCTATAGAAAACAGTTTCTACATTAAATCAGAGATGACAAGTCAATAAATGGAATGGAAAAAAGAACTTTTAACCTTCATGCATGATTAATCGTAAAAAGCAGAATCTATATACAGAGTTTCCAACAAAAATATCAAAGATCAATGCACACGAAATACCCGCTGGCAACAGGTTTAATTTATATAGGTCAAATATCAATGGATCTAACTAAGGTCCTCAATCCTAATTTTATTTGTCAGCTATATGAATCGTCTGCGTCGGTTCTGCTCAATACATCTTAAATATTAAAGCTCAATAATTAAATTGAAAATAAACAACATTATTTTCGCTGTCAATGCGAAAAGCAATTTGCAACCCTAATTATCTTCATTTTCACTAATTTTAGACGAACTCATCAAAATCCACTAAGCACAAGCGCAGATGTGATGTTAATTTTCGATGTTCGATTAAAATACTTACAGTGTCGAGAGAAGCGAGCGCATCAGCCATGGCGACATTCGTGATGTTAGCTGGGATTTTGTTCTTCTTACAAAGAACTTGAAGCTCTCTCCTTGTGAGGCTGAGGAAATCCATTGGAATTGTCACTGGAAATGATTGAAGATTGGCCTAGGTACTACTTTTGGGCGTTTTCTGAATGAGAGGGATGAGAAAGGTGAGGGGCATATATATACTTGAAAAGGTGACCGTTGGAGCGGAGATTCAAATTTTGAACTTTTTCTTTTTAGTTAATTCCATACCATATGGGCCTTACTTAGAGATTTCGGAGCCCAAACCACCGAATAAATGGGCCCAGATGTTTTTGTGTCCAATAAGCCCGTCTACTGAAGAAAAGAGGCCGTGCTAAAGTTTTCATTGACTTAGCTTTGTTATTAGGGAAAACTACACAATATAGTTGGTAATATATATATATATATATATATATTTTTTTTTTTTATGTATTTAACTAACAAATATAATTATTTTTGACCGACCGGTCAAATGTGCAATTTGCCCGTTATTGTCCTTTCTATTTTAATTTAGATTACAAGTTGAGATGATAATGATAATAATAAAAGTAGTGATTGAGATCATCCTTAAAAAGAAACATAATGTTTGGATTAGGAAGAAGAAATGATTTCCATTTGGTCAGGTTTTGCATTTTTGGCATTTTATAACACATAGTATAAACTTTTTTACAAATGTGTTATAACATCCTAAACAAATGTATTTGGAACTTAACCACCTAAAGTTGGTCTCAGTGGCAAATAATACAATTAGATAATTAAGATCACACTCAGAATTAAAGGAAAGTAAATGAAACTCATAAAGATGTATTTGTTTGGAAATTAAACATTCACCTAACGAAGCGCCCTAATTTAGTCCTACCAATAGTTAATTGGATTAAAATTCGCTTCTCTATTTCACAATCTCTTTGAACTGAATTTGAGAATGTTTAACTTCCTACACATTGGATGGGATTACTCATATTCAGCTACATGGTTTTGTGAGAATTTCGACGATCTGTTGAAGGAACTTTATTCATTACTTTCATGTTGATACGTTATTTATAGTTATTTATCGGAGTGCTTTTGTTTATGTACACGTACGTACGACAAGAACACTTCTTTGTCTAAGAAAATGAACAAGAGAATTTCGCTCTTAAACCCGTTAATTCGTCCATAACATTTTTTGGACGTGACATCTTTTTCTCTTTCATAATATACAATACTTTCTTTTTTATTTTTACACCCTATGAGCTTGTAGTATTTGGATGCTAAATCTGTTTTAAGAATTGTTAAATGGGGATAATCCTTTTAAGTAGATGACTCGTCAGAAGGTCGGAGCGGGACTTTTTTGTGAAAAAGAACTTGAAAAAGAAAAGTTTGTTTTTCTAAAGGAGAAACACTATGTTATTTTCAATCCCGACGTATTTCGGATGCTTGAAGGCCCCATTGATATGAAATGATTTAGAAAGATTCTTCTTTATCCATATTGATCGATCATGGTATCGATAGACTTGCTTCTTTTTCGGCCAAATCCTGATTTCGTTTTGCTTATCCCGGTCGTCGAGCCTGATCGAGTCTACTATTTTCCCAGTCCCCAAACAACTACCACAATTTCTAGCAACTTTTGCTTATGCGAGTACTAGGTAGTCCGTGCCCGTACTTTGCACGGGCATATGGTTGATATCATTTTAGAAAAGAGGTCTAATGGTTGACAATTTTTTTTTTCTCAGTTTTTACAAAAAAAATACTTTAAATAACTAAAAAAACTGAAAAATATATATTTTGCAAATTTTTTTTTTTCAGTTTTTACAAAATATATATATATATTTCAGTTTTTAAAGAATTTTAATTTTTTTTTTGTAAAACTGAAAAAAAAGGAATTTTCAAAATATATATTTTCCAGTTTTTTCATTTTTAATTTTTTTTTTTTTTTTGTAAAAACTGAAAAAATAAAAAGACTTTGCAAAATATTTTCTTTTTTTTTAAATTAATGCATATGTTGTCCACTGCTTTAGGAGAGTCTTTTTTTTTTTTCCAGTTTTTACAAAAAAATATTCTTTTTTCAGTTTTTACAAAAATAATACTTTAAAAAACTGAAAAGACTTAAAAATATATATTTTGCAAATTCCTTTTTTTCCAATTTTTACAAATTTTTTTTCCAGTTTTTACAAAATATATGCTTTAAAAAAATTAAAAAAACTGAATTTTAAAACGGGTCGGGTGGTGGATTTTTTAAAATGGTTCGGTTAAAAAAATTGGTCGTTTTCATCTGGTGCTGCCACGTGGCACTCCATCCAAAATAAGGGTATATTTGTTCCAAAGTATGACGAGAAAGGTATATATAACTTAATAGTATAACGAAGGGTATTCTTAGATCATTTTCGAAAGTACAGGGATATATTTGGCCATTTGCCGAAGATAATTTCATGATTGTTTATATTATTTATTAGGATAACCCAAAAAAAAGGAAAGAAAAACCATCAACCTGACTAAATATTAGCATAAAACACATCGTACAATATACATTCATTTGCGGAATAAAGTCTACAATTACATTCTTAGGAATGCTTCCAATGACAAAGAACAAAACAATTAGATTAATCGTGTTCCTGTTGGTGGTCCAACAAATACAAAAGCTGAAGCTGCAATTGATAGGACATACTTCCACTTTGGCACCGGAAGAAAAGAAAACTAAGTAGATCTTATAAGAAAGCATATTGTTCACCCGAAAAACGGATGAAGTTGAATTTGTACGTAGTTATAAGGATATGTGGCGCAACTTAATACAAATTGTGAGGATAAATAGAAATATAAGTATGGATTGCAAAAAATGCAAAATAGATTAGGTTGTAAAGAAGATGAATTTTAAGACTAAACAAGTGGAATCAATTTAACAAGCTTGAAAGAACTACTCTTTACTATGGAAGAATATAGTGTTTTGATTACAATGTAAGCATGAAAAAACTTGCCTTTACAGAAATGATAACCATGCCCTTTATAGTAGAGGTATCTTGCTTTAAATATAATTAAAAATACTCAGTGGAAGACCCATGATAAACCAGCTTTTCCACAATTTCTGCCAAGATTCTCTCCTCTAGTGGGATTGTAACGGTTTTTGTCTGTGAGCTTCGATCTTGACTCGAGCTCTCGATCTTGGCTTGAGCTTAATTCTGACTCGAGCTCTCGAATTGATTCGGGGTCAATATTGGTCGGTCTCTGGATCATAAGCTTGATAGCTTTACTTTGCATTATAGTTCGATTTGGATCCGAGCTTGATAATGATATCGAACTCGACATTGATCGGCCCTTCGGGTTCGAAACTTGTTTGTACCATCTTCGGAACCCATCTCGAGGTCTTACTTTGATCGATTATCTTTCGAACTCGATCAGACGCATGAAGGCCGAAATCTATTTCGACCGTATACAGATAATCCCCTCGTTTCTCAGGAAGAATGTGGTGAGAAACGATATGATTTTTCAACGGCTCGATCGGATTATAAACTGACGTTTTCATCGGGCTCGATCATGACGCACGTGATAGATGTCCCGTCGATTTAGTCTTTCAAGGCATTTAATGCATGCTAGACGGTGGTCGGCTACCGTTGATACTGAACCGCCATTGCTTAAACCTATAAATAACCCTTCCTTTTATCATTTACCACCTTTACATCTTCAATCTTCCAAATTTCTCAAGTCCCTTTTCGTATTCTCTGGCTTACCCGCAAATCTGTGATTTCTCTTTGCAAAAAGCCCCTCTTCAATTTTACCAAATCTTTGTCACTTTCTTCTATTCCTCACCTTTGAATTCGAAAATGGAGAAAACATCACAAACCATTCCTCAGAAAGAGAAGGCTTCATCTTCATAGTGTGCCGCCGATGAGACACCGGCAGAACCACGGCCTGAGGAGTGCGTTCCCGGGGCATGTGTTCTCACTTATGATTTTAAGGTCGATAAAGTCTCATCAGTCCCTGGCCGATGTGAGCTAATATTGAGGTACATGTGTTCGATAACCGAGAAGCACCTCAAACAACTAAAGAAAGATGGCAATTGGGATAAAAAAAGAAGTAATAATTCCTACTTCTGACGAAGATATCATCACTTATGTGAAAGGGTTTTTGAATGTGTATACTTACCCTTTCACGTTAGATTCCCTCGATTCTATTATTATTGATTTCTATCATCAATACCAAATAACCCTAGTCCAGGTCCATCCTTCTTTTTGGCAGAACGTTATCTTGATTCGATACTTTGTGAACAAAATCGAGGGGATGCCGTTCACCCTCGACCATCTTATCCGATTGTACCATCCTCGACTTTTTCGAGGAGGGTTAATAAAACTTCAGCGTCGGGCTACCAAGGCTCTGTTCTCGAGCATTGACGAGGACATGGATCAGGGCTGGATGGGCAGGTTCGTTCGAGTGAGGACTTCAGACATGATTCCGACCGAAAAGATGCCCTTTCCCGAGGAGTGGAATATGAAACGTAAGTGTGATCCTACTGTTACTTCCTTCTATTTTGTTCTTTCATCTCTTTTCTTATCGATACTCTTCTTTTTGTGATGCAGTTGTTCCCTAGATGCCCGGAGCAGTTCCCGATCTTAAAAACTGGGTACGAGCTCTTGTTTCGACCTCCACATATGCCGAGTGCTCATGGCGTGATTTGTCAAAGGGTCGGTGGGAGGCCAAAAACCACGGTAAGCCCCTTTCTCGTACTCTTTGATAATTCGAACGAGATGCCTTCCAAATATTAATAAAATTTTCCATATGCAGGTTTGGGGAAAGATGCGATTTTGAGGCCCTTGTCCATCGAGGAAGAAAATTTGGCCTCTGTCCCAAAGACGATGAAGGAAAATAAAAGGAAAAGGGCATATGTTCCCGAAGATCCAAAACCGATGAAGAGGACGGCTCGTAAGCCGAACAAGAATGCCATTCCTTTGACCGTAGAATCAGTTCTGCGTCTGAGGGATGATGAAGAGAACGATGGGTCTGCTCTGGTGGCCTGAACAAAGAAGATCACCGACGTTCCACAGGCAGCTGGATCAATGGTGGTTCATAAGGCTCCGCCTCGAACTGAGGATATATCAGAGAGATTCGGGTAGAGTCCCCGAGTTGCTGGAGATCAGAGATGTTTCCCATCGAAGCTGATGGATGGGGGATATATCTGAAGGGGTTCTTCCAGAATCTTTTCGAACCGAAGAGAATGCCCCAGATAACTCATTTGGGGCAGTAGCAATCGAAGGCTCGCCCACCTTCCCTGCCTTTTCCGCAGGGGCGATTCGGGAATCCCAAGATTTGGGGTCTCTCGAACTAGATAGGCCTCATGATGGAGAGGATACTTTTCGTGAACTGTTTATCAGCATCGAAGATACTGTCCGTTCAAGTGATCCATTAGATCTTTTTTACAGAGTGCAGCAAGCTTTGAATCAGGTAGGCCTTAAATCATATGGCATTACCTTTAAGTTTGCCTTTTTTTTTCTGACTTCGTTTCTTCTTTCTTTGCAGGCCATGGCAGTTCATCGAGAATCATGTTCTTGGTCCCGAACCAAGCTGCGTCGATACGAGGCCGAGCTTTAGCGGGTTACGGAGGAGAGGAACTCCATAAAGCTCCTTTTGGGCCAAATGAGAGAGGAAATAAAAGACCTCCAAGCTGAGTTGGACAGGGCTCACCAAGATTAGATCGATCTATCCGAGCAGGTAATAATGCTTTTAAAAGCCTATGGGCTTGATACCAGAATGATGGCTAATCTTTCGGTCTCACAGCTACAGCAGAAAATCGAGATGATTGGAAAACTCCGTGAAGAAGTTGATGTGATAAGAGCGGAGTCTTTGAAGTGGAAAGAAGGAATGGACCGCTTTGCTGCAGAGAAAGAAACTGCTCGAGCCCAATTGTCATCGGCCAAAAACCAACTTCAAAAAATGAAGGAGAAAATCTCGGTCCAAGTAAGAGGAATAGAGGAGCTCGAGGCTTGGTTGGCCTCTGTTCTTGCCAAGGCCGAATCTGACGCCGAAAAGGCAAAGGCCGATGCGGATACACTCGTGGCCGTCTATCGGGCCGATGCTGAAGCTGCCCAGGTCCAAGCAAGAGAGGCAACCGAGACCGCCGATACTCGAGCACATTGGGTCGCTGAACTTGCTAAGTGCCGATCTCGGAGGGAGACCCTCGAGGAGATCCATGCTCAAGGCCTCACTGAAGAGATAAAAAGGGCCAAAGAACTTGAAGTTGATGCTGAAGCCTTAGCTTCTGATGGTGACGATGACGATGACGATGATGATGGCCGTAAGAGCAGGTCTGAGAATGGGGAGGGGGGATCCTAGTGGAGAAGAGACCGCTCCCGGTGATAACCCAGAAGCTTAGCCTTTAGTTTCTATGTTGCAATTAGTCATGTAAACAATTTTTGTATATATATATACAAATTTCTTTTTTCTTTTATTGACTTGCTTCCGCTTTCTCGCCTTGTGAAGATTTCGTTCATGTCTTGAGAATGCTTTCATAAGGATTTAGGCAATTTCATCGAATTCGGACTTCGTAGCCTTTATGACAGAGTGAGTATTTTCTCGAACTCGAAATAAAAGTAGCTCGTAGGCTTAGTATTCGAGTGTATGTTTTGAACTCGAAGTTATGTAGCCCGTAGGCATAGTAGTCGAGTGAATGTTTTGAACTCAAAGTAATGTAGTCCGTAGGCGTAGTGGTCGAGTGAATGTTTAGAACTCGAAGCAATGTAGCCCGTAGGCGTAGTGGTCGAGTGAATGTTTCGAACTCGAAGTAATGTAGCCCGTAGGCGTAGTAGTCAAGTAAACGTTTCGAACTCGAAGTAATGTAGCCCGTAGGCGTAGTAGTCGAGTGAATGTTTCGAACTCGAAATAATGTAGCCTGTAGGCGTAATGGTCGAGTGAGTGCTTGCTCGAACTCGAAATAAGAGTAGCCCGTAGGCTTAGTAGTCGAGTGAATGATTTGATCTCTAAATAATGTAACCCGTAGGCGTAATGGACGAGTGAATGCTTGCTCGAACTCGAAATAAAAGTAGCCTGTAGGTTTAGTAGTCGAGTGAATGATTCGAACTCGAAATAATGTTGTCTGTAGGCGTAATGGTCGAGTGAGTGCTTTCTCAAACTCTAAATAAAAGTAGCCCGTAGGCTTCGTTGATTTTCGGTTGGCAACCCTCGATTTAAGGGGTAGCGGTTGGCCCTTAAGCCTATTTGCATAATAAATCTCGAAATTGAGGAAATCTTTCTTGGATATAAAATGTGGGTAAAGAAAGTTTTCTTTGTAAGTCATTATACATGTGTTCGTGTTTTGTGTTAGGGCTCGGGCCATCTACATGAGCATGGTTTGTTTTGACCATTTGGCTCTTATAAGTTTTCCTATCGGAACCCTATTTTTATGAAGTAACTTTCTTGCATCGAGCTCGACATGTTTGAGGGGTAACCCCCCCCCCCCCCCCCAGTATTCGAGGTCGATTGTAAAGAGGCCTCGGATATTGTTGAATTGTTCTAAGTTAGCATGATCAATGGTTGCCTCATTAAAAACCTTGCCGAAAAACCCATTTGGGATAAAACCGGTCTAAGAAAAAAAGAGTGCAACGCATGCTTTCAGACCTAAGGCTTCGTATTGAAGGATCCATCTTAGCTCCTGATCGGACTTCTGCAGGGGTTAGTTTTGAAATGTAAACGAACATGGGAGGGTCGTACCTTAGCAGTAGTATCGTTTTAGATGCGACGCATTCCAATTGCTTGATAATTGTTTGCCGTTTATAATGCCGAGCTTGTATGATCCCTTTTCGACGTTTTCGAGAACCTGATATGGTCCTTCCCAGTTCGGTCTATGGCTGTCCAACGGGACGGGACAAAATTAACGGGACGACATTTAGCCAGGACGATGGCGGGACGGGACGAAACAGGCCGGGACAAATGGGATGAAACGGTAGGCCCATCCCGTCCCGCTAATAAACGGGATGGGACAGGACGGGACGGACGGTAGGCCCATCCCTTCCCGCTAACAAACAGGATGGGACGGGACGGGGCGGGTTCGCGGGCCTTAAGTGCCGTTTTTAAAAAAAAATTATTTAAGCATTGAGTTTGGCAACGGATATTCTTTTGACAATGACTAAGTTTTTAAGGTTTGCAACATCTAGTTTTTTGACTTATTTAATAAATTTAAAAATTAAATGAAAATTAGGAAACTAAATAAAGAATTATAAAATATTAAAACAAAAGACTTGTAATAAAAATATTCTAGCAATTATAAATATATAATAGAGTTATAATTTATTTAATATAATTTCAATCAATTAAGTAACTAAGTAAGAGTGTAAGACAATTCATAAAACAAATTCAACGCTTAGAACCTTTTATTTTATTAATAGAACTTTCAAATCTCACATACAAATATAATTTTTTTGAAGAGCACCTAATCTACGCAGCCACCTTTTAGGAAGGGTTCTGTTTGAACTAGGCCTCTTAATAGCCAATTACAAATTATCATACTAATATTTGTAAGCTCATATATAACTTCATTGTAACTTATCTATAATTTCTGTCGGACATTGTTCTGGAATTGGCAATGGTGATTGATGTTCCATGAGTTCCATGCCGTCATCGCTCCCAGTGCTAAGTATTTCATTGTATTCTTCTTCTTCCCTAGTGGTTAATTTTTCAAAACCAAGATTTCTTCTTTCTGAATTAATCCAATCTCTGATTAATACGGAAATCTCTAGGTTGTCCTCCGCTAATGAATGTCTATGATCTCCGATTTGAAATCTTGCCGCGCTAAAAGCACTCTCCGATGCTACTGATGATGCTTGAATAGCAAGGATATCTCGGGCCATTATTGAAAGTGTTGGAAAAGCCTTGCCACGCTCCCTCCACCATGCCAAAAGTTGTTCGTTGCCTTCTTCGTCTTTAATAATTTTCAATCCTTGATTAAGATAAGAATCAAGTTCATCATCAATAGAGGAATCAAAACCTGTTATATCATCCATATCTTCCCATAGAACTTCTACTCTAGACTTAGAAGTAGAAGGAGCAGTTTTACCACCTGTTGTTTCCATAGATTTATATTTATCAAACATTGATCTAACATAAGAATATATGTTAGCCTGGCATTCTTCGAGAGATGGTTTTTTATTTTCTTGAATTGCTAAATTCTCATAAATTTTACGAACAAGTCCCTTTGCACCTCTTAATTTTAAAGATGGGTTAAGTATAGTAGAAATTAAATAAACTTGGAGAGTAGAAAAAAAATACTTTTTAAATTTTGTAATCATTTCATTAATGGACGGTGCATAAGTTGGATTAGTTTTATACTTACCAAATACAACAGAAATTCCACAAATATACCATAATATTTGTGTAATAGTAGGATAATATATACCAGAAAATTATTTTGTAGCATAATAAAAATTTTCTAAAAATTTAGTTAGCTCTTTGATCTGATCCCAATCAGAATCAACAATTTGATCAGCGGGGATACCATTATGCATATTAAATACCTTTTGTATAGGCACCCGATAATCATAAGCAACTTTAAGCATTTCATAAGTAGAATTCCACCTAGTACAAATATCTTTTGGAACTTTTCTATATGGAAGGTTAGCACTAGCACATTGTTGAGCAAATTTATGAATTCTACTCGCTTTATTAGCACGAAAAATATAGCCGCAAGCATGTTGTACTTTACTACAAGCATCAGAAAATAAATTAATACCATCTTTTACAACCAAGTTAAAAATATGGCATGCACATCTAACATGAAAAATTGCCGGATTAATTGGACAAAGTCTAGTTCTTAAGCTAGTTGCTGCAGTTGTGTTAGCAGAAGCATTATCTAAGGTGATAGTTAAAACTTTATCAATGAGTCCATAAAAATCAAGTATTTGTAGAACAGTAGTTGCAATATATGCTCCAGTGTGTTTTGAATCAACAAATTTATAACCAATAATACGTTTTTGCATGTTCAAGTGATGATCAACCCAATGACATGTAACAGTAAAATAATCACAACTATTAAGACTACGATCTATATCAGATGTGATAGACACTTTACAATCTAAGTGAAAAATACACAACGAATATACTGAAGATATTCGGTTTGAAATTTAAAAACATCATTTCTAACTGTAGTCTTAGGAAAACCTTGAAAAGCAGGATTATAAGTTTCTTGTATATAATGCACAAAAGCAGGGTGAGAAGGAAAAGTAAAAGGTAAGCCACAGACACCCACCATTTTTGCTAAGTTCTCACGATCTCTTTCTTTGTTATAGGGGCGTAAAATAGTACCAGAAGCAAGGTCAAGCTGTTGTTGTAAAAAATTAGAACCTCCACCAGATCCACTTGGAGTGCTAGTACCGTTGCTAGGATCCAGTATTTGTCCGGCTTCTATTTTAGCTTGTATCCATAAAGCTTTGTGGTACCTACCTAAGTGCCTAGATAAACCCCCCGTCCCACCACTTTTGGTGTGCGCAAATCGTTGCTTACATATTTCACATGTAGCACGTTGATTGACTTTATCATGTTTAAAAAATTTCCATACAAGTGATGTTTTGGAACGTTCACCCTTAGGCTTACCCCTTACAGGAGGTACAGGGGGTAAAGCTCCAGACTGAGATTGACTCTGAGTTGGAGCTTGTGTTGCGGGACTAGTGGGTGTTTCATCTAATTCTTCTTCCTCATTTTCTTCGTCCTTAATATAAATATCGTTGCCAAATTGTCTTTGTAAAGTTTTATGATCTAGTTGTTCTTCGAAATTAATATTATAACATGCGGGGGGTTGGAAAAATGAAGTTTCATCAACATGAGTCATTTCATCTATATGTTTTCTAATTATAGGAGAAGGGCTAAGATTATGACTAGGATTAGGATTACTACTACTTTCACCTTTACTACTTTTTTTACTAGTTTTTTTAAATACGCAAAATACATTTTTAGGTGCCATAATTTAAATACGAAATTAAATTTAAAATTTAACACAAAAATTAAAAACACAAATGAAATACAAAAATAGAATACGTAAAGTAAACACAAAAATTAAGCACTAAAATAATGCGCAAAAAATATATATTAAAATTAGGAGATGGAACGTGTGCACCGTGATTAAATATTAAAACTTGAAGAAATTGCCCAAAATATTGCTCCAAATACTTGAAGAATTAATTTGAAGCTTGAAAGTTGCTCCAAAAATTTGTCCTAATACTTGAAACTTATCACTTGATTGCGAGAAAATTGAGAGAATAATATAGATAGAATGTAAGAAATTTGAGAGAGAATGATTTATTTTTGTGGGAAATAATGAAGAAGGATTGGGGTATTTATAGTAGAAAATAGGGCCAAAGTGTAATTTAATAAATTTAGGAATTATATTAAAAGTTTGGGAGGGGGAGGCAAATATGGCCATTTTTGGCCGTTAGGAATGACTATTTTTGTAATTATAACCGTTGCCCAACGGCTATAATTCAAAAAAAAGGGACGCGGGACGGGACGGAACGGGACGAAATGGGACGGGATAAACGGGACGAAATGGCCATCCCTCCAATCCCGTGTCCCGTTTAACATGGGCCCATCCTGTTTAAAATTAAGCGGGACGGGACGGGGCGGGACGCGAGACGGGACGTCCTGTCCCGTTGGACAGCCTTAGTTCGGTCTTAGTTTTCCTTCGTTTGGATTTCAGGTATTGAGGGTGACTTTCCTTAGCACTAAGTCCCCGGGCTTAAAATGGCGGAGCTTGGTTCTTCGATTATAGTATCTTTTGATTCGTTGTTTTTGGACGGCCAATTGGACGAGAGCATCTTCTCGTTTTTCGTCCGATAATTCGAGGCTAGTGTTCATAGCCTCGCTATTTGATTCTTCTGTTGTGTATCGAAATCTGGCACTGGGTTCGTCGACTTCGACTGGTATCAAGGCTTCAGAGCCATATACTAAGGAGAACGGGGTTGCCCCCGTACTAGATTTTGATGTTGTTCGATATGCCCAAAGGACATTGGGTAGGATTTCTCTCCATTTTCCTTTAGCGTCGTTCAGCCTCTTTTTTAGGTTTTGAATGATAGTTTTGTTTGTTGATTCAGCTTGTCCGTTCCCACTGGGGTGATACGGTGTTGATAATATCCTTCTTATTTTGTGGTCTTCGAAGAATTTCGTCACTTTGCTGCCAACAAATTGTTTCCCATTGTCACACACTATTTCGGCGGATATCCCGAATCGACATACGATATTATCCCAGATAAAGTCTATAACCTCTTTCTCTCTTACTTTCTCGAACGCCTATGCTTCATCCTATTTAGAGAAATAGTTATTCATACACAAAATAAATTTAGCTTTACCTGGGGTCGATGGCAGAGGGCCGACGATATCCATTCCTCATTTAATGAATGGCCATGGGGATATGACTGAATAAAGTTTCTCTCTGGGTTGATGGATCATTGGTGCAAACTTTTGACATTTGTCACATTTTCGAACAAATTCCTTTGCATCTTTGCCCATATCGATCCAATATTACCCTACCCTGATTATTTTTCGGACTAATGAATCGGCACCGGAATGATTCCTACAAGTACCCTCGTGCACTTTACGTAGGATGTAATCGGTATCTCCTGGACCTAAGCATACTGCCAATGGTCCATCGAATGTCCTTCGGTATAGCGTTCCATCCGAAGCCAACGTGAATCGAGCAACTTTGGTTCGTAGAGCCCTTGAATCTTTAGGGTCCGATGGGTACTTTCCATTCTTTAAATATCCAATATACTTATTTCTCCAATCCCAGGTTAAGCTCGTAGAATTTATCTCGGCATGACCTTCTTCGATCACGGATCTCGAGAGTTGAACGACAGTCCCCGAGCTCAACTCACCTTCCTCGACCGATGATTCCAAGTTCGCAAGTGCATCAGCCTCGCTGTTTTGCTCTCGTGGAATATACTGTAAAGTACATTGTTTAAAATAGTGCAAAGTGACATGTAGTTTGTCCAAATACCTTTGCATTCTATCTTCTCGAACTTAGAAGGTTTTGTTTACTTGATTTACTACCAACAAAGAGTCACACTTGACTTCAATGACTTCTGCTCCCAAGTTTTTAGCTAGCTCGAGACCTGCAATCATGGCCTCATACTCGACCTTGTTGTTAGTCAACCTGGTAGTTTTAATAGATTTCCTAATAGTGTTACCCGTGGGTGGCTTTAAAACTATGCCTAGCCCGGACCCCTTCACGTTCGAAACCCCGTCTGTAAAAAGGGTCCATACCCTCGATGACGTACCCGATTTCAACAGGAGTTCTTTTTCGACTTCGGGTACGAGGGTTGGCGTGAAATTGGCCACGAAGTCTACTAAAATTTGAGACTTGATGGCCGAACGAGGTTGATATTCGATATCGTACCCACTGAGTTCGATGGCCCATTTGGCCAATCGGCCTGATAGTTCGGGTTTGTGCAAAAAAATTACGAAGCGGGTAAGTTGTTAATATGCATATGGGGTGACACTGAAAGTATGGTCTTAACTTTCTAGAGGTGTTTATTAGTGCCAGTGCCAATTTTTCTAGGTGCGGATATCTAGTTTCTGCTTCTCCTAATGTCCGACTTATATAATAAATGGAAAATTGCGTACCTTGCTCTTCTCGAACTAGGACACCGTTTACTGCAATTTCCGATACTGCCAAGTACAAGCAAAGTTTTTCGTCTGTTTTTGGAGTATGAAGTAGTGGTGGGCTCGATAGATATCGTTTTAGTTCCTCTAATGCATGTTGGCATTTCGGGGTCCAAGCCAAATTGTTCTTCCTTTTGAGTAGAGAGAAAAATTTGTGACTTCGATCTGAAGATCTCGAAATGAATCGGCCTAAAGCTGCAATCAGTCCCGTTCGCCTCTGTACAGCTTTCACGCTGTCCACGATGGTGATGTCTTCAATAGCCTAGATTTTATCGGGGTTAATCTCGACTCCCCGATTTGACACCATGAAGCCGATGAATTTTCCCGAACCGACCCCGAAAATACATTTTTCAGGGTTGAGTTTCATGTTGTATTTTCTCAAAATCTTGAATGTTTCCTGTAAATGGGTTAAATAGTCCTCTGCGCGCAGGGACTTAACTAGCATGTCATCAATATAAACTTCCATTGATTTACCTATTTGTTCTTCGAATATTTTATTTACTAGGGGTTGGTAAGTAGCCCCTGCATTTTTTAGCCCGAAGGGCATCATATTATAACAATACATTCCATAGTTGGTGACAAATGAAATCTTTTTCTGGTCCTCTGGGTTCATCTGGATTTGATTATACCCGGAATAGGCATCGAGAAAAGTGAGAATCTCGTGGCCGGCCGTGGCATCGATTATGCGATCGATGTTGGGCAGCGGAAAGGAGTCTTTGGGGCATGATTTGTTCAAATCCTTATAATCCACACACATTCTAAGTTTGTTCCCTTTTTAGGCACTATAACTATATTGGCTAACCATTCGTGATATTTCACCTCCCGAATGGACCCTATCTTGAGACGACATTGATCGACCCTTCGGGTTCGAAGCTTGTTTGTACCATCTTCGGAACCCATCTCGAGGTCTTACTTCGATCGATTATCTTTCGAACTCGATCAGACATATGAAGGCCGAAATCTATTTCGACCGTATACACATACCAAGCTAAATCTAGGATGATCAATGCGAAACAAAGGATAGAAAGGGCAAGTCATCTGTTATTGCATTTCAAAAGTCAACAAAATAATAATCAAGAGAATTATGATCCATCAAGTAGGATAAAAACTTAACCCTAGTGGCAGATCCACAGATATAGGAAGATATAGAAAGGTACTGCATTTTTGAAAGATTTTGACTAAGCATTGATTGGTTTAAACATGTTGTAAGATAGTTTACCCAAAAAAAATTTAATGAATAGTACTTTTTTGAGACATCGATTTGAAAGTTAAATGAAAAACTAAAGTGGCAGCGGAAGCAGCAACAACAACAATAACCTAGTATAATTTTACTAGTTGGATCTGGGGAGGGTAGTGTGCGCAGACCTTACCCCTACCTTGAGGTAGAGAGACTCATGTTTCCGATAGACCCTCGGCTCCCTCTTGGGTAGAGAGGCTGTTTTCGATATACCCTCGGCTCCCTTCCTCCAAGAACTCCCCACCTAGCTCTTGGGTGACTCGAACTCACAATCTCTTGATTGGAAGTGGATGGTGCTCACAGTTGATGCGAGGATGCGAGGTTATGATGAGAAGCGCCAGTGACCACTTGCGTGCTATTGAGACGTGCACAAACTTCATATTTCATTTCTAAAAGTACTGTAATGTTGTGCACATCCCATCAACTAAAACTAATCCCGACTCAAACTCAAAGTAATAAGTTTATCACATACCTTCGATTTTCAACACGTAGCCTGAAGGTTAAGAATTGGTTCAAACTTCAAACTCATGAGGTCCTTTATATATGTTATTGGAAGGTTGTTGTGCAAAACGTGTTATTGAATAACTTATCCAATACAACTGGTCACATAAGGCAAAAGGAAGATGGTTCTTTTGCCTGCTGAGGAGACCCTAAAAGGGATTCATCCTATTTTTTGACTCTCAAGAAAACAGAAAAGCACATACTACAGAGACCATAGAAACCCATAATAATATTCTTTACCAATATGGAAAAACAGAAAAGTGAGGATAAAGACCATGCCTTAGACAACCTGCTATAAAATTCATATATTCCCTTTGCATATTGCATGACCTATTTAAATAAAATATAATTTACTATATTACTACCAAGGAACTTATCAAAGAGTTTATATCTGGTAAGGATTGCATATGCAGCATAACAATCATAATTCAGTTAGTTTAGAGGAAATAAAGGGGAGGAGTCTATCCTAAAATATCAGCATGAACTAAGAGAAGGGGAGAAAAGATTCATACATCTTTACCATCTAACAACATTGAAGAGCGCGCTTCTCTAGTTTGTGCTACCTCTAGTGTTAGTGCTGATAATTACCAAGTGACCGAACAACTGCCCGTACACTATCCAAACAAAGAACACTTTCAATAGTGTAAAGTAAAGTTAAAATACTCAATTTTTAACTATATTGAATGATTATATAGTTAAAATAAAAAGTAAAGTAAGGTAAAAACACTCCAAATATCCAATAGAGTGTAGTGTCTAGAGTAATTTGCTAAAAGATTTGATGCCCCCATCACCTGATTAAATGGTTGTCTTATTGCTGTAGCAACGAGCAAAAGACCCACAAGTTAAAGTAATGTAGAGGTAAATAAATAACGCCGATCTCACTAAAACTAGCGTATAATATATTTGACAAATTGCTCTTTCATTTTATGAGCAATCAAATATTGAAACACGTTGACGAATCTCATTCTAAAATAAAAATAAAGATGAAAAAAACTCAAAGTATAATAAGGCACATCTACGGAACATATCAATATCAATTGACGATTAGATGATCAACTTGAACTCATATTTATTAGCAATAAGTATAAGTATTAAAAATAATAGTAGGAGTTAAGATTAGTTTCTCTGCACTGTGAAATTTTATCTTCATTTCTATTTGTGTAAATTTCCACAGTGGAACTTCCATATCGTAAGTTGGAATGCATTGTGGCACTTTTAAAAGTGTCTTTTGTTATTATTTGTGCACCCTTTACTACTCACATTATTAACCCAACGGCCAACACCATAAAATGGCATTGAAGTACACGATAAGTAAATACCATCTATTACTGTCAGAGGCGGAGCCAAGATTTGGACCTTATGGGTTCGGGATTGTAATCCTTTCAAGTTACTGGGTTCTAAATTAATAAGTTTTACATATCCAATAAATTTCTTAAGACAAATATATTGTTTGAACAAACACTACTGGATTCGGTCGAACCCGCATCCGATACTCTGCCTCCGCCCCTGATTACTGCAACCAATAAATTATACGTCCAACACAAGAATATTTATAATCTTAGCTTGGGAAATCCTATGATAGATTGGCCACACAAGTGTATGTTACAACCCGACCTAATAGTGACATTGTTCGCTTTGAGCTTAGGCCCCTACGATTTTAAAACGTGTCATTAGGATTTAAGGTTTATTTACTTATATGCCCAACATATCTCCCGTATTTTGTCGATGTGGAATTCGAAGTTTGCCCTGCCATCGTTCAAGGTTACGCGGAATGACTTTAATACCATATGTAGCAACCCAGTCCACTATTGACATTGTCTGCGTTGGCCTTGTGTGTCACAATGTGATTAATTATTAAACATAGATTCAAGAGGAGGGTGCATTACACTATTAGAGGGCAGAAAGAAAAAACTAGATGTCATTACCCAAAGTGCCCCTAAGATTATATGAAAAGTACTATTTCTGTTGATAGGCAATTTAGTCCAAACAAAAATTACAACGGCTATCTTCTGGGACATAGCCGTTGGAAGGGGTTTTTACACTGGTTATGCAAACCCTAGATTAATCCTTGTGGTGCCGACAAGAACAAAGTATTTTTCAATAGAAAAAACAAATCCAATACGCACATATATATACCCACTAATCAACTGAAGAGAGACTCATCAATCAACTCTCTCTCTCTCTCTCTCTCTAAGTTTCTCAAGCAACCAGCAAGCGATCTCATTCTCTTCAATTCTATTATATAATATAGTCTGCTTTATTATTGTATAATAATTTTTTTATTTGAATTTGTTAGTGTATAACCTGATTTTAGTTTTGCAGGCTTTGTCAATCAAGTTTTCTGATTCACAACGCAACACAAGATTATCACAGCTTCTGTCTTTCTTAGTTTTGTTTTTGTCTTTGTATTTTTGTGCTAACGAAATGGATGCAGGATCATACTCAGCCTCATCAAATAAGAAACAATCACGTTGCCCTCTACAGGAACAACTTCTTCAACGTAGAAATTCTCGTGAAAATGTATGTCTACTCACCTCTAACCATTCTCTCTAATAGTTATTAATTAATTGTTCCGATTTGTGTAATTAGATGGGTATGTCAAGAATTCAACTTTCTAGTAAAAGGGAAATCTTTTAAAATAGAGGAGATGGGTTTTCATTTTACTTTGCCATTTTTGCTTTTAATCTGACAGACCCAGGGGCGGATGTAGGCTTTAAGATATGTGTTCCTCAAAATCTAGTAGCTTTGGCCTAACTCCTGTATATGTGTTAGGTAGGAAATCCACCAAAAATGTACAAAATATTCAATTCAAAACAAGTTACTAGCACTTAAGATCACTGTCCTAGAATCCATAAAATTCAAATCCCCAATCCTCCTTTGGATAGACCATTCGAGCATTGTTTAGCTTGATTGATTGTGCCCTCTTTCTTTTGGGGGGTGGGGTAGGGTGGGGTTGAAAGTCACAAGCTCTTTTTTTTTTCATTTCTTTTAGATGAAAACATGAATATCTCACCAAATGCTTTTTTCTTGTTTTGTGTAACAGTTGGATAGGTTTATTCCAAATCGATCAGCGATGGATTTCGACTATGCACATTACATGCTGACAGAGGCCGGAAAGAAAGGTAAGGAAAACCCAGCTGTCAGCTCTCCCTCCAGAGAGGCATACAGGAAGCAGCTTGCAGAAACCTTCAATATGAACAGGTCTCGCATTCTGGCGTTCAAGAACAAACCACCCACTCCTGTTGAGGCAATTCCTAATGAGTATGCCTCCTCTGTTCAACAATCCAAATCTGCAAAACCCCGTCGACACATTCCTCAGGTTGGAAACATAATCTGCACCAAAGATAACATTTTTACCTGTTTACTTCTTGTATGACAAGTTTTTAAAGGTTTCTTTCAATTTTCTTATATGCAGACCTGTGAGAAGACATTGGATGCTCCAGATATTATGGATGATTACTATTTGAATTTGTTAGACTGGGGCAGCAGCAATGTTCTTTCTATTGCTCTTGGCAGCACTGTATATCTGTGGGATGCATCCGATGGTGCTACTTCAGAGCTGGTCACTGTTGATGAGGAAAATGGCCCTGTTACGAGTATTAAATGGGCTCCTGACGGTCGACATATTGCTGTTGGTCTGAACACTTCTGAAGTTCAGCTTTGGGATACTACAGCAAATCGACTCGTATGTTCCTTTAAATCTTGTGTTTTTACTGTTTATACCTAATATTCTTGATGTTGATATTTATGCTTTCATTTGTTGGTACAGTTGAGAACTTTGAAAGGTGGTCACCGATCCCGAGTTGGTGCTCTAGATTGGAACAATCACATTTTGACAACAGGTGGAATGGATGGTCAAATCATAAACAATGATGTGAGAATAAGATCACCTATTGTTGACACTTACCAAGGCCATGATCAAGAAGTCTGTGGTCTAAAATGGTCAGCTTCAGGCCAGCAATTAGCTAGCGGCGGAAATGACAACTGTCTCCACATATGGGACAGATCAATGGCTTCTTCAAACTCTACAACGCAGTGGCTTCACAGGCTTGAAGATCATACAGCTGCTGTTAAAGCCTTAGCTTGGTGTCCTTTTCAGGGTAACTTATTAGCATCGGGTGGTGGTGGAAGTGACAGGTGTATTAAGTTCTGGAACACACACACTGGTGCTTGCTTGAATTCTGTTGATACAGGATCGCAGGTTTGTTCCCTTATATGGAACAAGAACGAACGAGAGCTGCTAAGTTCTCATGGTTTCACTCAGAATCAGCTCACTCTTTGGAAATACCCTTCTATGGTAAAGGTAGCTGAGCTTACTGGTCACACCTCAAGAGTACTTTTCATGGCTCAGGTAAATTCTCATGATCTTTTTGTACACATTTTTTGTGCAGTCAGTGGCCTCACCTTGAAAGGAAAAGGCTAAAAAAAAGAGCTGTTTTACAAAGGTATTTATTTTCTTGTTTATCGGTTTTGCAGAGTCCAGATGGCTGCACAGTTGCATCTGCAGCTGGAGATGAAACTCTCAGATTTTGGAATGTATTTGGGACTCCTGAAGTTGCAAAACCTGCACCAAAGGCAAACCCTGCCGAACCATTTGCTCACCAAAGGCAAACCATGATTCGCTGAATGACAATGGAACAACATTATACATGCCTGGTGATTTCTGTAGAGTCTTGTCAATACAAATACTGGAGCAAAGACTGCTGACTGAAGAAGACAACTGTGAATTCATTTCTAACTTTACTATCTGTATTAGATCTTAGACCAGATCAACTGCTGTATGTAGAACATATTTTTATTTTATTTTTTATTTATGATCATCAAGATCATTTGTCTGCGACAAGTTGGACCTGGTCACTTGTAGTGACAAAGGGCCTGTCCAGAAATATTACTTTCAATCCCACCTTGTACTACCGGATGATGATTCAGTATCTCTCAATATAAAAATATGATGATCATGATGATCATAACAAACATGAGTATCTCTCAATATAAAAACATGATGATCTCTCAATATTCAGTATCTCTCAATATAAAAACATGATGATCAATCCCCCCTTGTACTACCGAATCTATTGGAGGTTTGTTATCCTAAATACAATTCAGCTGAATCTTTATCATAAGTGTATATTACTGAAACTTCGAGTTACTCAGTTTTTGATCATATTTTTGGTTGAGTAACTAGCTTACCAAAATTTCCTCCCATCTGATCAAATGAGCAAGTATCCTCCAAACTTTCATTTACAGGTCCCCATCGCTTTTCTTATGTATCTTTCCACACTTGGTCTTATTTAGCATTTGGCTTTTAGTCCAAAAGATATTGGAGAATTGATTCGCTGTACTAACAAACGAAAGGAAAATTGCAGGTAAAAGCGATCTGTATGAATCTCTCTCAGAAGCAAATACTCCTTCATATTCTAATTTTCTGCCAGAGTAACAAACGAAAGGAAAATTGCAGGTAAAAGCGATCTGTATGAATCTCTCTCAGAAGGAAATACTCCATATTCTAATTTTCTGCCAGAGTAGGGTGAAAATCCACTATAGGTTGAATTTACAACAGAAGGAAAGCCAAATTGATTTGTCAATCAATGCATGCTTGGTTCATTCATTGACTCCTTCATATTCTAATTTTCTGCCAGAGTAGGAAAGCCAAATTAATACACAAATGAATGCATGCTTGGTTCATTCATGGGGCTGTTGCTGTTCCCAAGTCAAGCTTTATAGCCACCAACTTACCATTCTTTTAATCTATATGTTCTAAGAATAATATTTGCATCCAGCATATCCCTAATAATAGTATTTCAAATTCCCTAATAATTCATTTCTCGAGTCTAAATTTTGCTTGCCAAGCTTCATTTCCATGGCTTCAAGGACAGGATAAGCTACTTTATCCAGGAAACTGATTCTGAAGTTCAAGTAGGTGAAGATATTGGTGACAGCATTACTAATTATAGTACAAGGAACTACAAACTTCATAGGAGTATGTTGCATTGTTGGATTACATACACACAGCAACTCCAGATACATGTTGTAATGCTACAAATTTCCGACAAAACTAAGCTATCACTCACTACCTTTGGAGTTCAAAAAAAGCAAATGAAAAAACAAAAAAATTGTATGATATAGCTCACAAAGGGGAGCAAATGGTTCACATACAGAAGACGATTCTTCACACCTCCAGTCCTTGTGTTTATACAAGATCTACGGACAATCACGTAGATATGCGTCTCATGTAAGTATCTTCATGCACAAAAACTGGTTCCTGACTGGTCTGTGGAGGAATTTGTGGGTGTCCCATTGCAATGCCACCTTGACTTGGTACTGGTGGATGCCATGGATCGTTGATGTTTTTTGCAGATACCAAGGAAATATAATAGATGATTCCAAGAGCAACACTGGCAAGGGACAAGACAGCAGCTCCAGCAAATACTCCAGGCTTTACAACATAGCAATAGTAGTTGCCAAAGTACAGGCTCTCTTCACCATGCTGTTCATTCAGTGCTGCACCCGTTAGCAATAACATAAACGCTATGACGAATGTAAACCTGCATAAGCGGCAAGTTTTGGAGACCTTTATTAAGGCTTCTTCAGATGGTATGTAAGATCAAATTGGTCCACTGACTCCACCAGAGAAATAACTTTTGATAGTATATTCCAATGCATATGACCAAGATAAATGCAATATTAGAGAAAGAACTGTTGGTTTGAGGGCAACGATATCTCAAGGTCCAGCCACAATTTAAGGTTCAATGGCTTCAGCTAGACCACATTTCTGGACTCGCAACAAGATATCTTGCGACCTAATAGGACTGCATTCCCAGAAGTTAAAGAGTTTGAGGATGAAAAAAAAAGGAAAAGAAGAAGATAAGAAAATAGGCTCCTGCACACTCCCCTTGCACGTAACCACCTTAACCCTGTGCATTGGAACTTGTATCTATAGGACCAGCAAGGTACCATTGGTTGGTGAAGTAATAAGAACAATATGGTATATTTTTAATCGGATTAATTACTGTCCTTTAAAAGAGGAGAAAAAGGCCAACAGTGTTAAATACTATATATCCACAAGCCACAACAAATGCTAAAATCTGATACTTTCCAAGAATTACTGGAAAAGTTTGTACATGCAGTTGTTACAAGCACATGAGCCAGCATTACAGATGTAAGGCAAGCTTTTGGCTTCAACAATGTTGATAGATATCTTATCATACTTCTATATATAAGACAGAGGTCGAGATTTGAACATCCTAAAGTAAATATCAGAAAAATTTAAAATAGTGATCGGTTTAAATTAATAGTGATGTCAAATGGCTTTTTCCTTTCTCAAAAATTACAATTAAAATGGTGATGTGAAATGGACAACATTGCAGAGTAAGCTTGTCAAATTCTGAATGTGGGAATAACGAAGGTCTCTTTTGCCTTTGACTGCAGATATATAAGGTCTCTCTTCCCAACACAAAAAAGGCAGGAATTCCATAGAAACTACAGGACAACAATTATCTGTTATTCGGGTCAGCCTCCATTTGATCCACTACAATAATCAACGACTGAACTTGAATTTAATTAACAGTATGCCAAATTACAATGATATGAAGAAACAAATAAATACCTTTTGATCTAAATGTATTGCAATTTGCAACAATGACTATTGAACTTACCAGGATACAACAAAACATAGTAGTGCTAGTGACCGATTAGATCCTGATAGATATTGACGGCAACAGACACATCCACTTGCTACATTGACAATTATTTGAGCAACCATAAGAGCCACAGCAGCAGCCAATCCAAGGCCCAGTGCAGGACTCCTTGGATATACACATTCTGAAGGAGAGGGAAACTGGACCTGAGAACCCTGAAGAATAATTGAATAGTACTATGAATTAGTCATGCCGACTCTCTATGAAAGCAAGGATAACGTAAACTCTCTTTACCCCTATATTCTAAGGACTCATAATTCCCAACAGCAAACATGAAATGAAAGTAACTTAAATCCTGTGACAATCCTTAGCGAACGAAATTCAGCATGCAACCAAACAACCATAAAAGATCTGTTTTCTTAGTCCATTTGCGCATTCTCCGTCTACCAATCCCACCTGTAAATCTCCTCCAAATCTCCAATGTATTTATGAATGGTAGCAGGGCAATGGGTGATATGATCTGAAAGCCAATATAAGTAAACAATCTCCTCCACTCTCCACTGTTATGTGCCAATTGTCCCACATGATCAAAAAGAGAAATATTAATGGATTTATAGGCCAATATCTCCCTTTCTCTTTATAATAGTCATGGAAGGTCTGAATAACATGGTTAAAACAGCAAAAAGCAATGGGTGGATCAAAGGGTTTGAGATAGCTAGAGGTGGAAACAATAGCCTGGAGATCACACACCTTCAATATGCTGATGACACATTTATTTTCTGTGACGCAGAAAAGGAGCAGCTGAGGTTTCTAAGAGTTATTCTAGTACTGTTTGAAGGGATTTCAGGACTTCATGTTAATTGGAAAAAGAGCCATCTTTACCCAATAAATGAAGTACCTGATATGGAACAATTGGCACTAATCTTGGGAGGTGAAGTAGAAACTCTATCTACTGTCTATCTTGGCATGCCTTTGGGTGCCAAATCTAAATCCAAAGAGATATGGAACAATGTTATTGAAAAGTGTGAAAAGAAGTAGTCCAGATGGAAATCCTAGTACCTATCAATGGGAGGAAGACTCACCCTCGTCAACTCACTTTTAGATGCACTCCCAACATATATGATGTCACTCTTCCCTATTCCTGCAGGAGTCATACAGAGATTGGACAAACTAAGGAGAACCTTTTTGTGGCAAGGGAACATAGAAAAAAGGGTTTAGTCAAGTGAAAATCTCTTATAGTTGGCAAAGCTCATGGTGGACTAGGTATCAGGAATTTGAAGGATCATAACAAGGCTCTCAAGATAAAATGGCTATGGGGGTATTCTCAAGAACCCCAAACCTTAAAGCCAAATATGGTGAGGATGACAAGTGGATAACAAGGGAAGTAAATACAGCATATGGAGTTAGCTTATGGAGATCCATCGGGTCACTCTGGCCTATTCTAAAGAACAACTCATCCATCAAAGTGCAAGATGGCAATAAAACCTCCTTCTGGAAAGATAACTGGTTGGGAAATGGATGTTTAAAGGACCTCTACCCTGATATTTATGTTATGTCACAACACCAACACAACACAGTAGCTGAAATGTGGTCCCCCAAGGATGGACACTTGTTTTTAGAAGAAGCTTGAATGATTGGGAGGTGGCCAGAATGACTGACTTCATCAAACATCTGGAAAGATTCATAGGTTTACAGAGTGGGGTGGACACAATAAGGTGGAAGGGACATAACAATGGCATCTATAAGGTGAATGCAGCATACAAAATCCTGAATCAAGCTAACCGGCAGATTAACAACTGGCCTTGGAAGCATATATCGAAAATCAAGATTCCCTATAAGGTAGCATGTTTATCTTGGTTACTAGCAAAGGAGGTTGTTCTAACACAAGACAATCTTATAAAGAGAGGGATTCAATTGTGCTCAAGATGTCACTTATGTGGAGAAGATGTTGAGACAGTTAGCCATCTATTTTTACATTGCAAGATAACTGACAAGTTATGGAAGATCTTTATCAATCTCAGGGGCATAGCTTGGACAATGCCTAGTAAGATTACTGAAGTTCAGTTGGGATGAAGCTAGAACTGGAGCAAGAGACAGAGATAGATGGAGAACTATCCCAGCATGTATTTGATGGACAATCTGGAAAGAAAGGAATTCCAGATGTTTTGAGGATAGAAGAAACTCTGTGCAGAAGATCAAGCTTAATTGTGTTTTGCTTTTTGCTTTTGGTGTAAACAGATCTGCGCAGAAGATATTGTTTCAATCCTAGATGTCCTAGAATCTTGTTAGGCCTGAGGATCAAGTTCTTTTCTTTTGGCTACTCACTTGTAAATATGGTTTCAGTACAACCTATGTACTGATTTTATTATAATATACAATATGTTACCATCTCAAAAAAAAAAATGGATTTATAGGCCAAATGGGCTCTCCCACCTAATAGATTAGCCTTTTGGGTTGGGTGCTCCTGTTTGATCTATAACATCCCCTAAAATTCTTAAAATTCTTATAACCTCACCCATAGGCCTGTTGTACGGGATGGGGGAGAAAGTCAGCAGGTTGTTACTCATGGAAGAGAGTGACGCCCAAGGTGCAATTTATGCCCAGGTTTGAACATTCAAACCATGCAAATTCAGCTGAATATAACTGAGCCCAAAGAGTTTTGCAAAGACGAGCAAGTTTGATCGTAAGAATCCAGGCTTTAACAATTGCACTAGAAATGATGTGGGTTTCCTTAAATTGGCAATCACATGAACGCTAAGTTCTACTAGGAACGAACATCGCAAGAGCAGAATGGAGTTTCAGCTCAAATTTGACCGCACCTAATTTCCCTAAAAAAAATTGAAATTTTAATTTCGTGGGAGCAGCTCGGGGTGTATCTTTACAGCTGGTAAACAGAGGACCAGCAAGAGAACACTTGAGCATAATGGAGTTTCAGCTCAAAGTTGACCGCACCTAATTTCCCTAAAAAAAATTGAAACTTTAATTTCGTGGGAGCAGCTCGGGATGTATCTTTACAGCTGGTAAACAGAGGACCAGCAAGAGAACACTTGAGCATAATGGAGTTTCAGCTCAAAGTTGACCGCACCTAATTTCCCTAAAAAAAAATTGAAACTTTAATTTCGTGGGAGCAGCTCGGGATGCTATCTTTACAGCTGGTAAACAGAGGACCAGCAAGAGAACATATGGAAGCTGGTGTTAATTGTCCATAACAAATGGAGAGGAAGTAAGTACACCAACCATTACTCCATTTTTCCACCACCAACAAAATGTAGAATGTGCTGCTAAACTCATTTAGATTAACTAGGAACATCAAACCACAATAGTAAAGCAGCTGCTATTTATTAAAGTTCCCTTTGTGGCGAAGATCCAATAACAAAGAGAAGGGCAGAAAATGTTATTTAACCCTTCATTTATTAGGATTCTTTGTTTTAGACTATAACATTGGACTGATTTTTGTATTAAAAGAATAACACGATGAAACCATTTGCATAAACAGGTCATTTGTAACAAAGATTTGAACTTTATTAGAGAGCAGAGTATACCCTTAACTATTTTCAAATTAAACCATTTCAGAGGATAGAGTCCAAACTGAGCACCAAGCTAATCAGATGATAGCAAAAAGGAAGGGAAAAAAAGCTCGATATGAAACAAAAATAAAAAATTACCTTAATTCTAGTGGCCTCAGCAGCAAAACCAGTAACAGCAGAAAGCAACCCTAGAAATCCCACAACAGCACAAATTACTAACACCTTCCTTTCCATGGCCTCTTTCTTTCTTGTTTATCTACGCCTAAAGAAAATCACAGAAACTGTCGGTGACTCGCACAAGAAATACTCTCTTTGACTGTAACTAGAATGGAAAAAAAGAAGAAGCAAGAAATAGTTTAATTTCTGGAAGCAGAAGAAAGGGGGAAAAGTGTAGTGAAGTAGAGACCAAGTAATGTAAAGCTTGTGAGTTGGGCGAAAGTTTGTCACACAGTGGAGATATAGGAGAAGGTTATGGAAATTAATAAATGTCAGTACTCTTTTTTAAGACAAAAGTACTGACAATACGATAAAGGATTGGCAAATCAAACAGTACTTTCTCAAGATGATAAACTAACAGCTGCTGCCTACTTGTAAATTCAAAATAGTAAAACATTTTAAAATTACTATGTCTTATTCACAAACGAAATCAAAATCAATTAATAGGTTTACATAAATTAAAAGAAGGATATTGTGATGAAATATAAATTCTCACTAATTTATTTTTTAAAATTTTTATAAAAATATTGTCAGTGCGCCTTCTTTAAAGTAGTGCAACAAATTTATGAGATAGAGCATCACACAAAAGAAAAAAATTCTACAGGAAATAGACTGTTTAAAATATAAAACTTCATAAGTGTTAAGGCAACTCCCAATTCCGTTTGGTACGATTTATGGTGGATAAATAAAAATAATTATTGGATAAAAATTTAGTACTACATTATTTCTTATTTGGTTACTAATCATAAGATAAGTTATATCAGGATTAAAAATAGTATTGCAATAACTTGTATGTGTAAGAGGGTGTAATATGAATCTCAGGATAAAATATTAAAGTCTACAATCCTAGAATTACTACAACATACCAAACAATCAATAAAAACAATATAACTAATCTCAACATAACTTGTCTTCAAACCAAACGACTCATAAAAGAAAAAGCTACATGTATATTCCAACTTTGGAAGCTTTCAATCAGTTATGTGTTCCTAACAAATTAATCGCCGTTAGATTATATGAATTTCATGTATCAAGTCTGTTTCATTCAAATCCATTTTACTCAATTACAATTTATAACTAATTTTCTAAAGCAAATTAGAGATTTTCTAACAGGTCTTCTAAATCTCACACTTATTCATACACAAGGTACAAGTCCTTAATCAAAATAAAAAGATTTCACGACAAACACCACATCTAAGGTAAAGTTAAAACTTTTAAAACTCTAGAAAATAAATACTATGTTTGATAAAACAAATCTATCTATATAATAGGAGAGGCAAAGACACCATAGTAAGCCAAATAACGATATAATAAAAAGTCACTTGGAAATTTTAGGAAAAAATTAGTTAGGTTAGGTAATAATTAATTTTTTTTAAATTTAAATATTAAAAAAATTAAATTATACACTATGTATTGTTAATAATTAGTTACTATTTTTGAATTTGAAATAATACAAGCAACATAGTCAAAAAATAAATAAATTAAAACTTTATATTGAAAATAAAATAGAAGAAAAGTCTAATTGCTTATTCCATATAATGTAGAAAAAATTCTAAAAATATTGATACATTTTATACAAAATAATAAAAGAACATATATTTTGGACGAAGTAAAAATTGCAAATCTGCAAAATTATCCAAGCGGCAAAATGCCTGAAAAGATTTATTTAACATTTAAATTTCAAGAAATAAGTAATTTACTTTATTACTAAAAAATACCTAACCCCAAAAACCACGTCTTTTAAAAAAAAAAAAAAAAAAACTATTGCCCTTAACTCCATCACCAACATCTTCTTAATTAAAAATCTATTATTCTCAAAGTTTCTATTTAACCCAACTATGCCAGCAGATTTCAGCATTCTCATAAACGGTGATAATTGTTACAAACAATATATAAATGAAATTGCGTACCATAGCAAGTTTTCTTGGTCAGCCAAAATATTCTCCAAGGAATATATATCTATCAAATCAGATAACTTTTCAACCTATTCAATATTTATTACTCATATGTTTTCATATTGTTAGCACCAGTATTTATCAGTTGACGGGTTTATATAATAATATTATTTATTATTTCATGAAAGAAATAAAAAGATGATAAATATTTTTAAATACAAAGTTTGTCCTTATTTTTTTCCAATTTATTCAAGTACTTACATAACAAAATTGTAATTCAAGAAAAAAAAAATAGAATTTGGATAGAATATACGATGTTTTTCATGCTCATAAAATAATATCATTTATGTACTTATTTTCGTCGTTGTTTTCAAGTAATATTTTATTTAAAAAAAGTTATATTTAATATTCTCCGTGCAACGCATGGGTATGAATACTAGTGTCATAGGCGTATCTAGGTTAAGGGGTATGAGTTCACGTGAACACGTACTCCCCTCCCTAAATCATATATAACAATGTCATATTTCTTCAAAAATATTTAAATATATGTGTGTGTACACATGCTCAAAGACTCCTATAATACAATTATTATTGGGTGCACCTCTACAAGTGACATTGACAGTTCAAATCCCACTCCAAACGGTCTTGTTTTCGGTACAGATTATAGATATATGTGAAACTTATTAAAATTTTAAAAAGAATATAACTTTGAACCTATAATTTCAAAAGTGTAGTGAGTTTATGGTAAGAGACTAAAGTTAAACCCGTCAATTATAAATTCTAGACCCACATTTTCACAACAGTGCACACACCCTCTTGATATTCTTGATCCGGCTCTGACTAGTGTAAATAAAAATTCAAACTAAAGTTATGTTTCATTATGTTCTTCCCTTAATCGCTAACGTAGAAACGTTCCCTCCCGATAATGGCAAATTCTGCGGTTGATTTACACAAATAGATTTTTTAATGCCTCTATTTAAGTTTTAACCCTGTTTAAAACTCGGTCACAGGACTCCGGGATTATTCGCTTACAAGCAGCACATATAGTAGTTTGTTAATTACTTCGAAGGCACATAGGCTACGAATATAAGTCTTTCTTTTCTAACCTTTTTTTTCTTTTTCTTAATGAAATTGCTTTGTTATTTTGACAGAGCGATAAACCATTGAATTATAAACAAAATATACGAATTAGGAAAGAGGGGGGGGAAGGAAAAGCCTAAAATAGGGGCCAAAAGCACCCCGTAAAGTGATGGAGTTAAAATTGAATGATTAGTCCACTTTTTTAATTTATAAGTGATCTAATCTATCGTGTTATTATTCAGAATATAATCTGTCCATTAAATCTTTTTTTCATATAATTATTTGATAATCAGTATTCATCGATATGCCGCACATACTACTGTAATATAATATTATTATTATTTTTTGTGATTGGAGAAGAAAAATTGTTGGCCTTAGTCTATATATAAAACGTACACTGCCCAGTTGCTACAGTATTAACTTAAGACATAAACCATGATAAGGAGAGATTACGATTCTTAACAATATCATAAATCATAATCCTCTTCTTATTATGAATTTAATATGCAGTTCCGTTTCCGTCGTCGTTGTTTTAATCATTGTACTGAAAAGGAGATACTAGTACAATACATAATCTAGCCCCGCGTTCAGTTCATAATTAACATTGTAAAAGGCTAAAAGCTATATGGAACTTGTGATCTTAGTTCGAGCCCGATCATGGTTCGAGCCCTCGAATTGATTCCAGATCAATGTTGGTCGGTCTTTGGATTATCGGCATGATAGGTCTACCCTGCGTCATGGTTCGATTTTTGTTCGAGTTTGATTAGGATATCGATCTCGACACGGACCGACCTCCCCGGGTTCACGCTTAGCTCGTCCTCTCTTCGGGATCTTACTTCGATACGTCACCCTTCGAACCATACCAGACATGCCAAGGCTGAAATCTATTTCGACCGTATACAGATAGTCCCCTCGCTTCTCAGAAAGAATGCGGCGAGAAACGATATGATTTTCAACAGCTCGATCGGATTATATCTCGTCGTTTCCATCGGGTTCGACTATGGCGCATCTGGAAGCTGTTCCGTCGGATTAGTCTTTCAAGGCATTTAATGCATGTCAGGCGGTAGTCGGCCACTGCTGATACTGAACCGCCATCGTTTAAACCTATAAATAACCCTTATCTTTATCCTTTACCATTTTTACATCTTCCATCTTCCAAAATTTCCCAAGTTCTTCTACGTACTCTCCAACTTACCAGTAAAGCTGTGATTTCTTTCCGAAAAAACCCTTCTTCAATTATACCAAATCTCTATTACTTCCTTCTGTTCCTTACTTTTGTATTCAAAAATGGCGAAAACATCATAAACCATTCCTCAGAAAGAGAAGGCTTCATCTTCACAGTGTGCCGCCGATGAGGCACCGGCAGAACCACGGCCTGAGGAGTGTGTTCCCGAGCCCTGCGTCCTTACTTTAGATTTTAAGGTTGATAAAGGTTCATCGGTCCCTGGCCGGTGTGAGCCGGTATCGAGGTACATGTGTTCGATAACCGAGAAGCACCTCGATATGTTAAAGAAGGATTGCAATTGGGGCGAAAAAGAAGTAATAATACCTACCCCTGACGAAGATATCACTTCTTACGCGAAAGGGTTTTTGGACGTATATACTTACCCTTTCACTTTGGGTCCCCTTGATTCTATCATTATTGACTTCTGTCGACAATATCAGGTAACCCTAGGTCAGGTCCATCCTTCCTTGTGGCGGATCGTTATCCTGATCCGATATTTTGTGAGCAAAATCGAGGGGATGTCGTTCACCCTCGATCATCTTATCTGGCTGTACTGTCCTCGACTTTTTCGAGGAGGGTTAATAAAACTCCAGCGTCGGGTTACCAAGGCTCTGTTCTCGAGCATTGACGAGGACAGGGCCGGGGTTGGATGGGCAGGTTCGTTCGAGTAAGGACTTCGGACCTGATCCCGACTGAGAAGATGCCCTTTTCCGAGGAGTGGAACATGAAACGTAAGTGTGATCTTGTTGTTGCTTCTATTTTGTTCTTCCATTTATTCTCTTATCGACACTCCTTTTATGATGTAGCGATTCCCTGGATGCCCGGAGCGGTTCCCGATCTCAAGAACTGAGTAAGGGCTCTTGTTTCGACCTCCACATACGCCGAGCGCTCATGGCGTGATTTGTCAAAGGGTCGATGGGAGGCCAAAAATCACGGTGAGCTCTTTTCTCGGACTCTGATGATCCGAATGAGGGTTTTTTTTATAATATTTTTTATAAAGTTTCCCATATGCAGGTTTGGGTAAAGACGCGGTCTTGAGGCCTCTATCCAATGAGGAGGATGTTTCGACCTCTGTCCTAAAGCCGGTGAAGGAAAATAAAAGAAAAAGAGCCTCGGTTCCCGAATATCCAAAACCGAAGAAGAGGACGGCTCGTAAGCCGAACAAGAATGTCATTCCTTTGACCGTGGAATCCGTTTTGCGTTTAAGGGAAGAAGAAGAAGAAGAAGAAGAAGAAGAAGAAGAAGAAGAAGAAGAAGAAGAAGAACAAGAACAAGAAGAAGAAGAAGAACAAGAACAAGAAGAAGAAGAAGAAGAAGAAGAAGAAGAAGAAGAAGAAGAAGAAGGAGAGGACAATGGGTCCGCGCTGGCGGTCCGAACAAAGAGAGCCGCCGATGCCTCATCGCCGGCTGGATCGATGATGTTCTATGAGGCTCCGCCTCGAACTGAAGATATACCGGAGAAAGATCCAGGTAGAGTCCCCGAACTATCGGATGTAGGAGACGCCCCTCATCGGAGTCGACCGGCAGGGGTTACAATCGAAGAGCCCCTCGAACCCCTTCGAGCCGAGGGGATCGCTCCAAGCGAGTCATTTGGGGTAGCAGCGATTGAGGATTCACCTACCTTTCCCGGTTTTTCCGCAGGGGTGTTTCGGGAAGCTCAAGCTCTGGGAGCCCTCGATCTAGACAGGCCCCACGATGGAGAAGATCCATTTCGTGACTTGTTTACCGGTATCAAGGATGTTGCCGGTGCCGGTGAAGAATCGGATCTTTTTCACGAATTGCGGCAGGCTTTGAATCAGGTGAGCCTTTAATTTTAATTTTTTTTACTTTGCTTCTTGTTTCTTTGTAGGTTGCGACAGTCCATCGAGAATAATGTTCTCATTCCCAGAATGAGCTGCATCGATACGCGGCCGACCTACACCGTGCCACTGACGAGAGGAACTCCCTTAGACTTTCCTTAGGGCAGAGAGAGGAGGATATAAAAGACCTCCGAGCTGAGCTGGCCAAGGCTTATCGAGATCAGAATGATTTGTCTGAGCAGGTAATGATGCTTTTGAAAGCCTATGGGCTTGATACCGGAACGATAGCTAACATTTCGGTCTCACAGTTGCAGCAAAAAATCGAGATGATCGGGAAGCTTCGTGAGGAGGTCGACGTGATAAGGATGGAGTCCTTGCGGTGGAAAGAAGGTATGGACCGCTTTGCTGCAGAAAAAGAGACCGCTCGAGCCCAGTTATCGTCGTCCGAAACCCAGCTTCAAAAAATGAAGGAAAAAGGCCTGGTTCAGGCAAGAAGAATTGAGGATCTTAAGTCTCGGTTAGCCTCTGTACTTGTCAAGGCCGAATCCGATACTGAAAAGGCAAAGGCCGACACGGATGCGCTCGTGGCCGTCTATTAGGCCGACGCTGAAGCTGCCCAAGTCCAGGCAAGAGAGGAGGCCGAATCAGCCGATAGTCGAGCACATTGGGTCGCCGAACTTGCTAAGTGCCGATCCAGAAGGGAAATTCTCGAGGAGATTCATGCTCGCGGCTTCGATCTCGCGGAAGAGATAAAAAGGGCAAAAGAACTTGAAGCTGATGCTGAAGCTCTGGTTTCTGACGGTGATGACGACGACGATGGGAGAAAGAGCGGATCCAAAAACGGAGGGGGGGAACCTGATAAAGAAGAGACTGCTCCCGGTCGAGAAATTTAGTTCCTAGGTTTTACATTGTAATCAACCATGCAGATAAATTTGTGTATAGACATATCTCCCATTTCGCTGATTTGCTTCTGTTTTTGTTTCCCGTCTTGCGAGGACTTTATTTGCCTTATGAATATTTCCATAATGTTTTAAACAGCTTAATCAAATTTGTACCTCGTAGCCTCTGCAACCGAGCGAGCGTTTACTCAAACTTGGGGTAATGTAGCCCTTTAGGCTCATTAGTTGTCAATGATTCGATCTTGAAAAAATATGGCTCGTGGGCGCAATGAGTGAGTTTTTGCTCGGACTTGAAATTGTAGCCCGTAGGCTTAGTGGTCAAGTGAGTGTTTGCTCGAACTCGAAATAGAAATAGCCAGTAGGCTTGGTCGAGTGAATGGTTCGAACTCGAAGTAATGTAGCCCGTAGGCTTAATGGTCGAGTGAGTGTTTTGCTCGAACTCAAAATAAAAATAGCCCGTAGGCTTGATCGAGTGAGTGATTCGAACTCGAAGTAATGTAGCCCGTAGGCTTAATGGTCGAGTGAGTGTTTTGCTCAAACTCGAAATAAAAATAGCTTATAGGCTTGGTCGGGTGAATGGATCGAACTCGAAGTAATCTAGCCCGTAGGCTTAATGGTCGAGTGAGTGTTTTGCTCGAACTCGAAATAAAAATAGCTTATAGGCTTGGTCGAGTGAATGGATCGAACTCGAAGTAATGTAGCCCGTAGGCTTAATGGTCGAGTGAGTGTTTTGCTCGAACTCGAAATAAAAATAGCCCGTAGGCTTGGTCGAGTGAATGGTTCGAACTCGAAGTAATGTAGCCCGTAGGCTTAATGCTCGAGTGAGTGTTTTGCTCGAACTCGAAATAAAAATAGCCCGTAGGCTTGGTCGAGTGAATGGTTCGAACTCGAAGTAATGTAGCCTGTAGGCTTAATGGTCGAGTGAGTGTTTTGCTCGAACTCGAAATAAAAATAGCCCGTAGGCTTGGTCGAGTGAATGGTTCAAACTCGAAGTAATGTAGCCCGTAGGCTTGGTCGAATTGTATCTTAATTCTAATTGCGCAATAAGTCTCGAAATAGAGGAATTTTCATTGGATATAAGATGTCGATAAAAAGAGAACTTTCTTCGCACGTTATTACACATATGGGTTCGGGCCAATCTATATGAGCATGGTTCGCTTCGACCATTTGGCTCTTTACAGTTTTTCCTATTGGGACCCTGTTGCTGTGAAATAACTTTCTTGCGGGACCTCGGATATTGTTATAAATGTTGCACGACCAATGGATGCCTCATTAAAAACCTTGCCGAAAAACTCATTTGGGATAAAACCGGTCTAAGGGAAAAATAGTGCTACGCGTGCTTTCTGGCGAGAGATCCGTCTATTGCTCGGACTTCTGCAGGGGTCAGTTTCGAGATATAAACGAACATGGAAAGGTTGTACCTTAACGGTAGTACCGTTTTAGATGTGATACATTCCAGCTGCTTGATAGCTGTTTGCCGTTTATAACGCCGATCCTGTATGACCCCTTTCCGATGTCGTCGAGTACCTGATATGGTCCTTCCCAATTCGGTCCTAGCTTCCCTTCATTCGGATTTCGGGTATTGATGGTAGTTTTTCTCAACACTAAGTCCCCAGGCTTAAAATGACGGAGCTTGGTTCTTCGATTATAATATCTTTCGATTCGCTACTTTTGGGCGGCCATTCGGACGAGCGCAACTTCTCGCTTTTCGTCCGATAGTTCGAGGCTTGTATTCATGGCCTCGTTATTTGATTCTTCCATCGCGAATCGAAATCTGGCACTGGGTTCACCAACCTCGACTGGTATCAATGCTTCAGATCCATATACTAAGGAGAACGGGGTCGCCTCCGTACTGGATTTTGACGTTGTCCGATATGCCCAAAGGAATTCAAGCAGGATTTCTCTCCAACTCCCTTTAGCGTCATTCAACCTCTTCTTTAAGTTTTGAATGACAGTTTTGTTTGTTGATTCGGCCTGCCCATTCCCACTGGGGTGGTATGGCATCGACAGTATCCTTCTTATCTTGTGGTCTTCGAGGAATCTTGTTACTTTGCTGCCAACGAATTATTTTCCATTGTCACATACTATTTCGGCGGGTATCCCGAACCAGCATATGATATGATCCCAAATAAAGTCTATAACTTCTTTCTCTCTTATTTTCTCGAACGCCTGCGCTTTAACCTATTTAGAAAAATAGTCAGTCATAAAGAAAATGAATTTGGCTTTACCTGGGGTCGGTGGCAGAGGGCTGACGATATCCATTCCCCATTTCATGAATAGCCATAGTGATAGGACCGAGTGGAGTTGCTCTCCGGGCTGGTGGATCATCGGTGCGAACCTTTGACATTTGTCACATTTACGAACAAATTCCTTCGTATCTTTGCCCATATCGATCCAATAATACCCTACTCTGATTATTTTTTGGACTAATGTGTCGTCTCCAGAGTGATTCCCGCAGGTACCCTCATGCACTTCCCGTAGGACGTAATCGACATCCCCCGGGCCCAAGCATACCGCCAACGGTCCATCGAACGTTCTTCGGTACAACGTTCCGTCCGAAGCCAGAGTGAATCGAGCAGCTTTGGTCCGTAGGGTTCTGGAATCTTTAGGGTCCGATGGGAGTTTTTCCGCTTTTCAAATATTCAATATACTTGTTTCTCCAATCCCAGGTTAAGCTTGTAGAATTTATTTCGGCGTGACCTTCTTTGATTACCGATCTCGAAAGTTGAACAACATTCCCCGAGCTCGTATCATCTACCTCGACCGACGACCCTAAATTCGCAAGCGCGTCGGCTTCATTATTCTGTTCCCGTGGTACATGCCGTAAAGTCTATTATTTGAAATGGCACAAAGTGATAAGCAGTTTATCTAAATACCTCTGCATTCTACCTTCTCGAACTTCGAAGGTTTTGTTTACTTGACTCACCACCAGCAAGGAGTTGCAGTTGGCTTCAATGACTTCTGCTCCCAAGTTTCTAGCTAGCTCGAGACCTATAATCATGGCTTCATACTCGGCCTCGTTGTTAGTCAACCTGATAGTTTTAATAGATTGCCTAATAATGCTACCCGTGGGTGGTTTCAAAACTATGCCCAGCCCGAACCCTTTTACGTTCGAAGCCCCGTCCGTAAAAAAGGATCCATACCCCCGATGATGTACCTGATTTCAACAGTTCTTTTTTGAATTCGAGTACGAGGGCTGGTGTGAAATCGGCTACGAAGTCTGCTAAAATTGAGACTTGATGGCCGTGCGGGGTTGATATTCAATATCGTACCCACTGAGTTCGACGGCCCATTTGGCCAGTCAGCCTGATAACTCGGGTTTGTGCAAAATATTACGAAGCGGGTAAGTGGACAATACATATATGGGATGACATTGAAAGTATGGCCTTAACTTCCTTGAGGCGCTTATCAGTGAAAGCGCCAACCTTTCTAGGAGCGGATATCTAGTTTCCGCCTTTCCTAAGGTTCGACTCGTATAATAAACGGGGGATTGCGTACCTTGCTCTTCTCGAACTAGGACACCGCTTACGGAGACTTCTGATACTGCCAAGTACAAACAAAGTTTCTCGTCTGTTTTTGGAGTGTGAAGCAGTGGTGCGCTTGATAGATATCACTTTAGTTCTTCTAATGCTTGTTGGCACTCCGGGGTCCAAGAAAAATCATTCTTCTTTTTGAGTAGAGAGAAAAATTTATGACTTCGATCAGATGATCTTGAGATGAACCGGCTTAAGGCGGCGATCCGACCCGTTAGCCTTTGTACGGCCTTCACGCTGTCTACAACGACGATATCTTCGATGGCCTTGATTTTATCGGGGTTAATCTCTATTCCCCGATGTGATACCATGAAGCCGAGGAACTTGCCCGAACCGACCCCGAAAGCACATTTCTCGGGGTTGAGCTTCATTTTGTATTTCCTTAAAATCTCGAACGTTTCCTGCAAATGAATTAAATGGTCCTCTGCGCGCAGGGACTTGACTAACATGTCATCAATATAAACTTCCATTGATTTTCTATTTGTTCTTCGAACATTTTATTCACTAGGCGTTGGTAAGTAGCCCCTGTATTTTTTAGCCCGAAGGGCATCACATTATAACAATACGTTCCATATTTGGTGACAAATGAGGTTTTTTCCTGGTCCTCCGGGTTTATCTATATTTGATTATACCCGGAATAGGCATCGAGAAAAGTGAGGATCTCGTGGCCGGCCGTGGCATCGATCATGCGATCAATATTGGGCAACGGAAAGGAATCTTTGGGGCATGCTTTGTTCAAATCCTTATAGTCCACGCACATTCTAAGTTTGTCCCCTTTTTTAGGGACTACAACTACGTTGGCTAACCATTCGGGATATTTCATCTCTCGAATGGACCCTACTTTGAGAAGCTTGGTTACCTCGTCCTTTATGAATGCGTGCTTTCTATCGGACTGGGGTCTTCTCTTTTGCTTCACCGGTCTGAACCTGGGGTCCAAACTTAGCTGATACGTCATTATGTCCGGAGGGATCCCTGTTATATCTAAATGGGACCAGGCAAAACAATCGATGTTATTTATAAGAAATTGAACGAGTTTCTTCCTGAGTTCAGGGCTCAATCCCGTTCCCAAGTATACCTTTCGCTCGGGCCGGCGCTCGATTAATATGACTTGTTCTAGCTCCTCGATCGTCGATTTTGTGACGTCGGAGTCATCGGGAATCACGAAAGATCGAGGGACCCTATGATCTCCATCCTCTTCGATTTTCTGGTTGTCTGGCTGGGTTGAAGCCGATGTATGTGATTGCTATTTGGTGTCCCGTTCTCCTTCCAGGCCCAATCCTTTTATCGGCGAAAGTGAGGAGACTGGTTTAGCTTCGTTGACGGCGAACATTTCTTTCGTGGCTGGTTGTTCTCCGTACACCGTTTTGACACCTCCCGACGTCAGGAATTTGAGGGCCTGGTGTAGGGTCGAAGGCACAGCTCTCATACTGTGGATCTATGGCCTTCCAAAAAGGGCATTATATCTCATATCGCCTTCGATCATGTGAAACTTTGTTTCCTGGATGGTTCCGGCCACGTTTATTGGTAGGACTATCTCACCTTTGGTGGTTTCGCATGCCATATTGAACCCGTTTAGGACCAGAGTTGTGGGTACGATCTGATCCTGTAGGCCGAGCTACTCCACTACCTTCAATCGGATGATGTTGGCCGAGCTACCTGGATCGATTAACACACGCTTAATTTTAGTTTTATTTACGAGTACGGATATTACCAGCGCGTCGCTGTGAGGTTGGATGACCCCCTCTGCGTCTTCATCACCAAAGGACAGAGTCCCCATGGGTGTGTAATCTTGAGTCCGAGATCGCTTTTCCCTCACCATCGATGTTTTAGTGCTTTTAAGCATTGGTCCCCGAGGGGTATCGATGCCGCCGATGATCATGTGGATGACGTGTTGCGGTTCTTCTTGCTCGTTTTGCTTGCTGAAATTCCTACTTCTAAAATGGCTCTTTGCCCTATCACTCAGAAACTCCCGAAGGTGCCCTTTGTTAAATAAGCGAGCTATTTCCTCTCTTAGTTGCTTGCAATCTTCCGTTCTGTGGCCATGGGTACCATGATATTTGCACGTTTGATTGGGATTTCTTCAGGCAGGATCGGTCTGCATTGGTCGAGGCCATTTAGTGTCTTCGATGCATCCGATGGCCGACACGAGAGCGGATGCACCAACGCTAAAGTTGTATTCTGATAATCGAGGTGCTTCTATAGGCTCGGCATATTTATCGAAGCCGCTCTTACTCATAAGCCCCCAAGAATTTTGTCCTCGATCAATTCTTTGATTGTTCCAAACTGCGTTACGTGCTGAACCGTTGTTCACCTGATTTGCGACGTATGGTCGATATCGGTCTCTGTTTGACCTTTGTTCTCTGTCGATCTGCTTTTGATTAATAACTGTCTTGTTCTGATGAACGGTTCCGTACGGGGCCCCTGACTGATCATCCTCGACCCTAATTTTTGATTGATATCGATTGTGCACATCTGCCCAAGTTACCGCTGGATACTCGATCAAATTTTGTTTCAGCCGATGTGATGCTGTCAAACTTAGCTCGTTCAACCCTTGGGTGAAAGCTTGTACGGCCCAGTCGTCTATGACTGGGGGTAACTCCATGCGTTCCATTTGAAATCGGGATATGAATTCCCTCAGCATTTCTCCCTGCCTTTGCTTTACTTTGAAGAGGTCTGATTTCCTCGTTGCAACCTTTATGGCACCAACATGTGCTTTTACGAATGAATCTGCTAACATGGCAAAAGAATCGATGGAATTCGGCGGTAAATTGTGGTACCAGATCATAGCTCCTTTCGAGAGGGTCTCCCCGAATATTTTCAATAGCACGGATTCGATCTCATCGTCTTCCAAATTGTTGCCTTTTATGGCACATGTGTAAGAGGTGACATGTTCGTTAGGATCGGTCGTACCGTTATATTTGGGAATTTCGGACATATGGAATTTTTTGGGGATTGGCTTCGGTGCCGCACTCGACGGAAAAGGTTTTTGTATGAATTTTTTCGAATCAAGCCCCTTTATCATTGGTGGAGCCCCCGGGATTTGGTCGACCCTTGCATTGTACGTTTCCACCCTCTTGTCGTTGGCTTCGACTCGTTTTGTGAGTTCCTCCAGCAATTTAGTAATTCTGGGAGTAGTCCCCGATTCTTGCTCATTAGATTTCACTATGGCAGGCTCTGTTCTGGGGGTGACTTCTCGAAGTGGATTGGAAACCGGCCTGCTTTGTGCGTGAGTTTGGCTCTGTAGCTGAGCTATCGCTACTTGTTGGGCTTGCAACATCTCGAAAATCATGCGTAAGCTGGCCCCGATTTCCCCTGGGTTTTGGGTGTCTTGGGCTACGGATCGAGTACTGCCCTGAATGCTTCTTTCCGGTTCGGAACGCTAGTTTGCTTCCAAAGCTATTTGTGAATTGACATCCAGTAGTATTTCGGCTCGAATTTCGGGTACTTTGATTCGAGCTTCGGGTGGTGCCAAGTTGTTGGTTTCATCTTGAAGGCCGGCTTCGTAATCGATCGGTGAAGCCATTCGATCGGTGGCTATTCGTAGCCGACCCTAAATTGAAGATGTTTTCGGAAATAAGTGCGAAGCACAATGGCGTGTTCTTTTTTTAGATTTATATCAAATGACCACTGTTATCCCCGGCCCCACGGTGGGCGCCAAACTGTTTATCCGAAAAATGGATAGAGTTGAATTTGTACGCAGTTCCGAAGATATGTGGCGCAACTTAATACAAAATGCAAGGATAAATAAAATATGAATGTAGATTTGAGAGAATGCAATCTAGACAAGGCAATCAAGAATAGTGAACCTTAGGATTCGACAAATAGAATCAATCTAAGAAACAGGAAGAGCCATTCTTTACTGTAGAGGAATATAATACTTTCATTACAACGTAAGTCTCAGAAAAAATCTGTGTTACAGAAATAATAACCAAGCCCTTTTATAGTGGAGGGATTCGGCACCGAGCATAATAAAATAAAACACCCACTGGGACACTCAATGAGAGATCCATGATAAGTCAGCTTTTCCATAGTTTCTGCCAAGATTCCCTCTAGTGAAATTGCAATGGCTTTTGTCCGCGAGCTCGATCTCGTTTAGAAACCTTGATTTTGGTTCGAGCTTGATTTCGGCTCGAACTTGTGATCTTGGTTCGAGCCCGATCATGGTTCGAGCCCTCGAATTGATTCTAGATCAATGTTGGTCGGTCTTTAGATTATCGGCACGATAGGTCTACCCTACGTCATGGTTCGATTTTTGTTCGAGTTTGATTAGGATATCGATCTCGACACGAACCGGCCTCCCTGGGTTCGCGGTTAGCTCGTCCTCTCTTCGGGATCTTACTTCGATACGTCACCCTTCGAACCATACCAGACATGCCAAGACTGAAATCTATTTCGACCGTATACAATTATATTGATGAAAAGAAATTAATGTTTAAAAGATTATGATAATTTTTGTTATTTTAGCTAAAACATGGATTGTTTAATAATGTACCAAATACTACCAATGTACTAGTCAATAAAATTAAAGCCGATGGCGTTTCCATCCATTTACCTATTACCCACTACTTCGTGTTCTTTCAATTTATATCTATCTATATTATATTAAAAGCACGAAAACCTTTGGCAAAATATCGTTTGTCTTTTTTATTTTTTTAAAATATAGTTCACACTTCACACTAGACAAAATAATTATTTAATTATTATCTTAATATTTAGGACTTTAAAAGAAACTAAAATTTCGATTATTAAATTTTTTCTTATTGAATTAAGTAAGAAATCTTAATATTAAGGACTTTAAAATATATATTATTTAAGAGAAGTAAGAGTATTACGTTCTTTTCCTTGTATATATTCTCAGGGCCATAGAAATATGTTCACACTTATTCTTCTTATTTCATAAGATATATATTCCATATCTCATAAATTATAATAAGACATATAAAGACTTATGTAGAATAGGATTCCTTATTTAATGAGTGAGATTAATATTCATTATTTTTAAAAACTTATATTTTTTTTCTTTGATATTTTTCAATAACTCTAACACATTATTTAATAATATTTATATAATTTTTAAAAATTATATATTTATTGATATAGGTACACGCGCTTTGCGCGTACCCTAAGACTAGTATATCATATACGCGGCTCGGACCAATAGTAATGTGCATTCACCCCTGCTAAAATACTATTATTAATTTATTATTAAATTTTGTGGTGATAATGTTTGCCAGAAAAAATAAACAAATGAATCCAAAACTACCTTTTGTGGCGACTAAATGAGTTGCCACAGAAGGTCGTCACTCGTCACATAAACTTATTTCTTGCAGCGAATGTAGGTCGCCGCCCCCAAATAGCATAGAAGTACTTCCTTTTGTGGCGACCTATTTAGTCGCCATAAAGGCGTCACAGAAAATATATTTTCTGTAGTGGATGTAGGTCGCTAAACATAGAGTAATACTTTTATTCGCGACAGAAGAAGTCAGCCACAAAAGTTGTCCCTGAAACTTTATTTACTTTAATGCTCTAACTGTAACAAACATAAAAGTGAGCTGTAGAAGCCAAGTAAATTATTCTTTAAAGTATCACTATTCTCATAAAAATATTGGCTAATCCAAATTAGTTTCATTTTTATTTTTATTTTTTATGAAAATTCTCCACCAAGGCTTGGACTGTGCACCCTCCCCAGTTGCATCATTATTATTGTTTTATTATTAGTTTTGTGGCGATTACCAATGCGAGTACCAAAATGACTACTGTTTCCTCTTCTTTTTTTTCTGTATAATCCTTTTTTTTTAAAAGTAAAATTAAACAATATCGAATATTCGTTATGTTATCTACAACTCCGTACTAACAGATCATGTGATTTGAAAAATAAAGGCTATTGAGCTGAAAAGTGGAAAACAACAAGGTAACATGTTGAAGTCTGTTGGAATGTGTATTTCTGAGCAGAAACAATGGTTTTTAACACTTTTTAAGGTATAGATCAGAGGAAATTTTTTGTACTAAGAGAAGATCATTTATTGAAGACCATAAACCAGTAATGCTCCAACACCACCAATACCAGCAATGAGACCAATAATGACACCAATGGGGGGCAATCCTCCTCCTATTGCTCTCCCAGTGTTAACATCATATTTTGCAAACCTCTTCTTTGGTGCTCTACACTGTGGACATGCATAGTCCTCCGGCTGCATTCAAGAAACAGAACAAATCAAATCCCTCATTTGTTATTTCAATCGTCAAATTTTCGCCTTCCTTGAATGCAGTGAAGTTAATTGTTCAGATCATATTGTAACCTAGAAAGTCGCTGTCACCCCTACTTCTTTAATTTTACTCTATAGGTAGGTAACAATCCGTAATGTAGTTGTAGTTAAGGTTGAAGTAGTGGAAGCCTTTGTTACTATTAGACAAATTTCTCCAGTGTTTTCTTCTTGTTCTTTGACATAACGCCCATTCTGGGACTAGTTGGAAGAATAATCCGTAATACTCAGATGACATTGTAAGTTGTAACCTAGAAAGTCGCTGTCACCGGTACTTCTCTATAGATAGGTACTAGTGGGGCTTGCCTAATGTTGTTGTAAAGGCTGAGGTAGTGGCAACCTTTGTTACTGTTAGACAAATTTCTCCAGTGTTTTCTTCTTGTTCTTTGCCATAGCGCCCATTCTGGGACTAGTTGGAAGAGGAATTCCTGATCCTTTCACTCCCGAGTCATTTTGTTGCAAGCATTAGTCCCCACTTTCTAATTTTTTGTTACTTTCTCCTTTCTTAATAATTTTTACTTTCATATTCAGAAGTAGTCATAGACTTTTGTTTGTCTGCACAGAGTTACTGCTAGGCAAGCCAACAGGTTATGAGAGAGTCATAGACTTGGCTGCGGGCTAATTTGAAGGAGAAGAAGAGACTTTGAACGGTTGGGCTGAAAATCCAACTGCTTAACCTAAGCTCTGAAATCGTCTAAAAGTTTTTGAAGCCGAAAAAAGATATCATAGGCTTGTTATATTGAAATACAGTTAAAAGAAAAGTGCAGAATCTTGCCTGGTCATCGAAAGACTTTGGCAAAGTGTATATGTAACCACAATCGAGGCAAATGTGTGTTGCTCTGGCCTGAGGATAGTGAAGTATAGATGATTAGGCAAAGAAACAAATATAAAAGATGTAAATGAAGCGATTACAAATTAAAAGTGAAAATTTGTAGTGATGCACGGATCAATACTAGCCTTTTGAGCATCAGTTAATTTCCTTCCAAATTGAGGAGGAGCTGGACGCTTGGGCAGTCTTTTAACATCTACATCGACACCTCTGCATCAAAATATCGACCAAAGATATTCAATACATTGAAATATGTTAGTCTCATATCTTTTTGTTAATAAAGATGTCAATATCCATACATGTGGCCATCAAATTTCCATCATGGCTAGAATTTTGTAATAAGGAAGCGATGTCTAATTTCGGGTCATAGGAGGGCAGGATCAACATGAACTAGGATGTCGCTCAACTTTTCAATCATGCTCTATATTTTCACACTCAAAAGTACCAAAGGAATGAATGAAAGAGCAAATAATGACTACAATGACAGAACTTATGCAGACTTATTGCGCATTGATAATACAGATTTTAACCCATTATACAAGATGGTAAAGTAATTCTTAAAAGCCAATCACAAACAACATACATATTAGTGTTTTTATATGGAAAAGACTAGTAGCAATAGCTTAAGTCAATAAAGATCATAGCATTTCCAAGAATCCAAGTGAACTTGTCATCGTTTATGCAATTTCTTAGAGCCTTTGACTGATATATTGGCCAGATAACCTCATCCCTATGCATTGAGTTGCTTTTAAGTACTCTTTTTAAGTTATCCAAAAAAATCATTCATAAGAGTCTAGGATTATAATTAGTAAGCTTGCAAAAATACAAGCCAATCTTCATTAATATTGAGAAATTCAAAACTACAATATCATATACGAGCTGCACTAATCAAGCATATTTCATCCCATGTTCCTCTACTACCGCAGCAAAACCAAAAGGATTTAACTTATACATTGATAGTATAAATTTTTTGTACGGTATTTGTGTATTTTAACCTGTTGTAGCAGGTAATCTGTCTAATTTTCGAGGTTACTAACTCCACTTGTAATTATCTTTTAGGTGAACTGATAATATAAAAAGTCTTTACACTGCTAGTATAGAAGTTAAACTCAAACCAGAATATAAGGCCAAGGAGAAGCTAACCTGCTAACGACGAAGTAGACAGAATCAGGCTTCGCCTGGATGGCGGTTTTGGTAAATCCAAGTTTATCAGCTGGCCAGAGTTCATCGCCAAAGAAGCTACTAGTATAGACTACCTGGTCACCAACCTTGAGCCCTGCCCTTGCAGCATTACCACCATTCTCTATACCCTAATTCAAAAGATAAAAACAAAATTATCTTTGACGTCAATCATTCATTTTTAATTAGGCAACTTTTCCTGCTCAATAGCCAATTATCACATGTAACTTTATAGTCAATCACAGGTAACTTAGTTTAACAAATATACAACGACAATGTGATAATAAATTTTACACTATCAGGTAACTTAATAGCCAATGGCAGGTAACTTTTAGTATCGATTAGTAACTTGTAAAACATGGTAAATGACAGCAAGTAATTACTGACCGTAATGACAACCCCACCACCATTCTTAGGACCAAGGGTGAGTCCCAATGGCTTATCAACTTCAACTTCGATATTCTTTGCAGCAGTTGATCTTGCAGTGATCTCAAGGGTTCTACTTCTTCCACCAATGCTAATAGCATTCCTCTTGCTCTCAGCTAAAAATGAATTCAAAACACCCCTTTTGGCTTCTTGTAGTGATAAACCTTGAAAACTAGTTTTCTGTCCAGCTCAAGCCAAAAATATCCACAATTCAGAATACGCCATTGAAAAATCAAAAAATAATTTTATATGATTGACCCAAGAAAATAATCAAGCCACCAAAAAAAAAGGGCGCTCGATGCACGAAGCATCACACATTCACACAGTGACGGAGCCACACTATCTAGTTAGGTCAAAATTTGATTTTATGTATATATGCTATATGTTGACTTCCCTTATTTTCTTTGTATGTTTACTTTTTTTATATTTTGACACTCCTTAGTTAAATTCCTGGCTCCGCCACTGCATTCACACAGGGTCCAGGGAATGGCGGCACCTCTAAGACCAGAGGCGGATCCCGAATTTAAACTCTATGAGTTCAATTTTAAAGATTTTTAACATTGAACCCATTATATTTTTAAGGGGAAGTTACATGATATACCCATTTGTAGAACTCACTTTCATGGTATCCCTAAGTTTTAAAATTACATCATATATCCCAAAAATATTACACGCTATACCTCCATATATTCCAAAACATATCACGATATTCTACTTTGGAATACAATCCAAACCTAACTTACCATAATATTCTAATTTAGAATACAATATTCTAACTAAACAGGCCATAATCTTTTAATTTGGAATATAATATTCAAACTAATGATACCACAATATTCCAATCGAAAATCCAAATATAGCTTAACATAATATTCTAATGAAGAATACAATATCCAAACTAAATATACCATAATATTCTAATAAAACATACTACAGTATTCTAATTTGGAATACAATATTCAAACCAAATATATTACAATATTTTAATTTGGAATACAGTATCCGAACCAAACATACTACAACATTTTAATTTGGAATATAGTATCCAAAGCAAATATGCCATAATTTTTCTAAACATACTACAATATTCTAATTTGGAATACAATTCCAAATTAAATATATCACATTATTCTAATTTGGAATATACAGTATTATATTTTAGAATAAAGTAGGTATACATGGTAAAATAATTTTATAAAGTAAGTATATAGAGTAAAATAAATATTTTAATTGTATATGATGTTAACTAATGTTTTCAATGGGCATACCACGTAGATTCCCTTATTTTTAAAATTATGGGTTCATACCCATTATTTTTGCAATTTTAATGATGTAAAATTCTGCTCCGCGTCAAAAGTTATGAGTTCAATTGAACTCGCATCTACCACATTATATCTGCCCCTGTCCAAGACGTCTGATGTAGCCAGCGTGCCTGACACTTGGCTTATTCCACGGCTTGAACTCATATTACGATATACTCCCTCCATTCACTTTTCGCATATCAAGAGAAAAATAATTATTTTTCTTGTTTTGCCCCTAGCATTAATTACTCATTCCAAATTATTTTTCAAATCCATTAATACCATACACCAAATAATATGAGTATCATGATAAATTATGCATTTTAGTTATTAGTGGACAGGTAAAAGTGAACGGAGAGAGTAACGCAATAATTAAAAGTGTGTTTTCTCTTGCATTTCAAGAGATATGAATGGAATACCTGGCATGGAACGGTGGACAATTTGGGGGATGGGATGGAAGCACTAGTATTGCTGATGCTAAGGTTTCTCGAGTAAGCAGCAGAGCAGGAAGAGGGCGAGGCACCAGCAACAACAGCGGAGGATGACATGATTTTGTACTAACGTTAAAATTTCCACTTAGGAGAGGGGAAATTCTTAAGGAGTTGTCTGTGCGTGCCTCCTCTAACTTGGGCTCGTGTCAGCAAAGTAGTTATGTGGAGAAAAGGATAACAATTTAGTGGCAGATAGCTTGGTCTTACAGCTGAGCCACACGCCCCTCTCCTGTATACTTTCTATTTTCTTGAAATAACACTAGTATAGTATTACTACTTTATACTTTTTATTTTATTTTATTTTATATGGGAATGAAACGGAATCATAAGTACAATGTTTTAGTAATTACATACACATAAAATACGAAAAACATTTCTAATATCTAATACTTTGAGTTTAATTCATTTTATATGATATTCTTTCTTTTTAGTTCATTTTAAAAGAATGGCACTTTTTTATATCTGTAAATTTTTAATTATAAACTTTTTAGTTTACTTTAATGGCATTTTGTTTTAGGCATAGAAATATCATGCATATTTAAGATCACAAGTTCTAAAGTTATTTTTTGTATGTGTGAAGAATCATTAGTATTTTTTAAATTCTTTACCTAGTCAAACATTGCATATGAAATGAAACGGAGGATATATTCTTTAAACCTGTCATCTTAATTCACATAACTAAAGGGAAAAAAGAAGTCTAAGAATTAGAGAGTTTTAAATATAAAACGTGTTAAGAATTAAGAAAGCCAATGTCACATATTTTTTTATAAAGGACTTAGGGAGTAGTTATTTACTGAGTTACTGTCCCTTTTTCAACTGCAAATGGTAATAATTCTTTAAATTATAAGGCCTTCAGGACAGTGGCCACCAAATAGCCATTTGTAATACCCTTACAATAACAACAACAACCCAGTAGAATCCTACTAGTAGGGTCAGGAGATGGTAGAATGTACGCAGACCTTACCCCTACCCCGAAGGGATAGAGAGGCTGTTTCCGGGAGACCCTCGGCTCAGAGACAATAGATTCGTAACCACAACAGAAACTAGAAAAATAGTATCAGTCAGCATCATAAAATACAACAAATAAATGGAAAGGACAAAATGTGAAAAAAAAATAAAAATAAAAATTTAAAACACAACAAAAACCGCTAGCAGTCCTAGACGAAACACTATCAGACTAGCCGACGCATGCGAGGAGAAACGCTCGACTACCCCCTAACCTACAACTACCCCCTAACCTACAACCTTAATGCTCGACCTCCACACTTTCCTATCAAGGGTCATGTCCTCGGAAATCTGAAGCTGCGCCATGTCCTGCCTGATCACCTCGCCCCAGTACTTCTTAGGCCGCCCTCTACCTCTTCTCGTAACTGCCAAAGCCAAACGCTCACACCTCCTAACCGGAGCATCTAAGCTCCTCCTCCACATGTGCCCGAACCACCTAAGCCCCGCTTCCTGCATCTTGTCATCCACGGGAGCCACGCCCACCCACTCACGAATATACTCATTCATAATCTTATCCATCCTAGTGTGCCCGCACATCCATCACACCTTCATTTCTGCTACTTTTATCTTCTGGACCATTTGTAATAACCCTTATTTAAACTATATCCAATTTTAACAAATTATGAAAAGTTTAGCCAGTTTTGATAAACTTCATACTAAACCTACTTCTACTGCGTGAAAAGGACATCAAGTAGCCATTTTTAAGCAAGTTATTTAAAATATATCCACAATTTACAATATATTTAAAGATTAGTTAATTCGTTCAAACTCTAGGACACTGGCTTAGGACATCGTATTCTAAAGTTCGAATATTGTATCCAAAAATTAGAAGTTTATGTCCTGAATTTTAAATTAGCAATTCAAAAAATTCAGAACACTTAATCCTGAGTTTCAAATTAACAGCTCCAAAATTTAGGACACTAAGTCCTGAATTCCAAATTAGCAGCTCAAAAATTAAGGATACAAAATTCAGAATACTTAGTCCTGAAATTTAGGTGAATTGGCTAAGTTTTAAATACACTGTAAGTTGTGAATATATTTTAAATAACAGGCTTAAAAGTGGCTACTAATGCAATCGTCACTTCTACTGCTTAGCTTCGGTTGTGAAATTGGGCTTTAGCTTTACCAAAGCCTATCTCTTTATACTCGGAGGTCTAAAGTTTGAAAGGTCAAAGCAATTGAATGCAGTAGTTACAATTTTGCGATATGACAAATCATTTAAGTCCGCTCTCAAAATAATAGCCGATTATTTTTGTATATATATACACATTACGTATATTATATATAAAAATTATACAAATTTTATATACTTTTTTGGCTATCGAATATAAATAATTTCTGGCGCGGGCTAAAAGTGAAACGAGCCCATTTTTTCGACAAATTACTTCAATTTTTTGTTGGGAAAATTACGCGACACATCAAACATTTACACTGTATTTATCATCCGTAGCTATTCTTTCAACAAAATACTATTCGTAGCTATATTTGAATTTTATAGCAAATCCATGAAATAAGAGATTAATTGTTTTGATCTTAAACAACAGAGCAACAAGTCCTTGTAGCTTAGTTGGTTAGAGCGCCCGCTTAGTTAACGGAGGTCTTGAATTCAACTCTCAACGACAATATTTTATTTTTTTGTATTTCTGTATTTCGCCTTAGTTGTATTCATTGTGCGTCTGAATATAAATAATACAAGTTAGTAACAATTATAGTAGCTACGGATGATAATTAGGTAAACCATACTAGGCTTTATAGAAGTCCTCTTTCTTTTTCTCGATTAAGTCTTCAATGGAGATATGACTAACTGGGTGTCGGTATCTCCAAGAATCACTTCTGGTATAGTTCCCCAAGATGGCATCAGGGTTGTTTTGCCCGATAATTAGTACGATTAGAATATTTATATGAATAATTTTTGCATTAAAAAATTTAATAAACTACAAGGACACAGTAACCGAATAGCTAAGGTTCATGCATCAGAATCTCATCGATCTTGCCAACTTTAGTATTGGAATGCGATATTATACTCTGTGTTTACATCAAACTATATCAACTTGCTATGATTAAGTGATTTGCTGTCAAATCATTCTATTTCTTAATGCCATTAACATGCGTAATTCTTTTTGGAATGAAATTTAATAGAAAAAGATCGTCCTGAAACAGATAACGTCAAAATAAACTACATTAGCATATAAATGAAGTTTAACCTTTAGAAAACACTAGTGAAATACCAATATGAACTCTTGAGTAAATAAAAATGCCATTTTGATACTGCTTAGTTTAACTGATGATTTGTGCATTAGTTATTGTATCAAACTAATCTGACTGACCAAGTTTCTGCCTAGTGATTTCTTCCAATTGTTCAGTCATCTCTAGTGTCAGATGGTTTTTCCAATCTCCAACTTGACCTTTCCTTGAGAAATGCCGGTTCTCAACAGCAAATTGTGGACTGAAATGTTGCACTCCGGTCTGATTCACTTCCAAACTGCTCAAATTCTTAAAGCTACAAATTTTTATTATCTCCTGCATAACACCTTCTTTCTTTTCTTCTAAGGAAAAAGGAAAAAGGCTTATCCAAGAACTTGGCCAATTTGATAAGACAGAGAATGGGATCTTTGTTCATGTCCTCGTATGTCAAGAAAAGTACCTTGTCTGGATTTTCCAAGCTTGCCTTCCAATAACCCAACACATGATCCCAAAAGGGTCCAAAATGTGACACCCCTTTGCAAAACAAATCAAGTGCATCTTCAGGTCTCAATTTTGTCATATAATGCGAATTTGAAACAAAAACACCTTTGGTCTCGCGAAAAACATACACAATTTTGCAGCCAGAAGATATCACAGAGAGCAAGGAATGTGGGTTGCTAAAAGGCAGTGTGACAAACATGAAATCTGATAATCTTGGTAGGAAGTTTCATCTCGTATTATATATTCCAAGAAGGGAATGCAATCATGGGGGTCATTGGTAAGCAAAGGGTGAGAAGAAAAATTGAATCACACGCGATTCATGATAGAGAAAATAAGGGCCTTGAACCATGTTGTTCCTGATTTTGGGAGAGTAGCTAGCAGAATATCAGTGGATTGAGCATAGATGCATTGCTGAACCAACTTAACTCCTTTAACAAATGTTGGAGTTAACCAAACTGACTGGTATTCGTATACATATACAGTGATCCAACCTTTCTCTTTGGGAAGAGTTGTGACCTGTGAGCCTGTCACTGTCATTTTCATCTGCTTTCTTGTATTCATCATCAAGCTGATAATGTGAACAACGGGAAAGGGACATAGAAGCTGAAGTCTAAGGATAGATGGACTAACTCAACCTCTCAAATAGCTAGAATGACCATAAGGATGGGAATGGCAAAGTAAACTTCCTAGGAAGATTAATAACTTTTCTTGCCGAGTTTAGCAAGCAAAACTTAGTTATTACTTGTGATCTGAGGAAACTTCCCCTAAATTCAAGATAATCCGAGCATGTAAGCCAGATGCACTTTACCATAATAGCACTTAAAAAATGGAGGGAGAACTAGACGTATCTTGCTAGGCAAAGACACGTTAAAATGGATAGCTTTCGGGTGGGATTGACAGGATAGATCACATTTGAGTTTGATTTGCCAAAGATTGTAGACATTTAGGACCATTTAAGTGACCAGCTCCACTAATTTGTTAGTAGTATCCTTTTTTTTAAATCTTTTTTTTGGATGGGATAGTTTCTTATCCATCCTTCAAAAAGCTTCTTCCTTTTTAGAATTGCTCGTCAAAGTAAGCATTTACCGACCGGACAAAACTTGCTGTTGAAATATCCCAGAATCATTTCTGGTTCATTTTTCCTAGAAGGAATGAAGTATTAGTTTTGCCTCACAATTTGTAGATTAATATATAGACATGCATAAAATAACCAGTTTTTTTTGCAAATAAAATGAACCACAACAGCAGCACAATATCCAAATAACTAAGGTTCATGCATCCAAATTTCATCAATGCATGGCAACTTCTAAAATATGGAAACACAAGTTAGGGTGTCAAGCCACTCATTGTTTTCACTGCTATTAATATGTACGAAATCATTCTTTACGGAATGAAAGTTTAATTGAATAAAATCACTTGACAATTGCACCAACACCAGAACAATTACATTTGCATATTAAAAAAGGCTAAGAATTTAAAGAATGGCAGTGAAGCAAGTATTTATTTCTTACAACCCTGGAGCAAATCATAATGTCATTTGATTGCTGTTTATACTGTTTGACTAGCGATTTATCCCTTGGTAGTTGGTACTTAGCTTAGAGCACTAACTTATGCCTCGACAGTAGAGGGTATTGTATCGACAAACAAAGTTTCTATCAAGCTAGTCCCAGCAAATTTCTGCCTAGTGATTTCATCCAACAGTTGGGCCATCTCTAGCGTCAGATGGTTTTTCCAATCTCCAACTTGACCTTTCCTCAAGAAATGCCGGTTCTCAACTACAATTGAATTGAAATGCATCACTCCGGTCTGGTTTACTTTTAAACTACTCAAACTCTCAAATCCACAAAGCCTTGCAATCTCCTGCACAGCCCCTTCTCTCTCTTCTTCCAAGGTAAAAGGCCTATCCAAGAACTTAGCCAATTTGGTAAGACAGAGAATGGGATCTTTCTTCATGTCCTCGTACATTATGAAAAGTATCTTGTTCGGATTTTCCATGCTTGCCTTCCAATAATCCAAGACATGATCCCAAAAGGGTCCACAATGTGAGACACCTTTGCAAAACAGATCAAAGGCATCTTCAATCGGAAAAGATGGTAGTTCTTTGGGTCTTATTTTTATCATATAATGCCAAGTTGAAACAAAAACATCTTTAGTATCGCGAAAAACATACACAATTTTGCAACCAGACGAAACTACAGATGCTGGTAACAAAGAGTAAGGAATGTGGGTTGCGAAAAGGCAACATGGCGAACACGAAATTTGGTAATCTCGGTAGGAAGTTTCATCTTGTATGATGGATTCCACGAAGGGAATGCAATCATGGGGACTCTTGGCAAGCAAAGGGTGAGAGGAGAAATCGAATCGAGCACGATTCGTGATGGAGAAAATAAGGGCCTTGAACCATGTTGTTCCTGCTTTTGGGAAAGTAGCTAGAAAAAAATCTGTGGGTTGAGCATTGAAGCATTCTTGCACCCTCTTAATACCTCTAATAGCTGCTGGACTAAACCAAAAGGACTCGTATTGGTAAAGATGTTTAACCATCCAACCATTTTCTTTGGGAAAGCTTGAGAGCATATCACTGTCATTTTGATCATCTTTCTTGTATTCATTTTCATCATTGTGTTCGCGCTGAGAAAAATGGGAACGGGATATGTCCATGGAGCAAGTCGAAAATTGATGAAGTCTAGACCAAATTAACTCGTATTCACCAGATCGAGTCAGAACTGAACCCACTGATCTAAAATCTTGTCCCTCTTGTTGTGAGAAGACTGAAAGGATGATCAGAACGGCTAATAACTCTTCTATTATTCAGAGTATAGCAATAAAAAAAACTCAGTTGTGATTTGTGATCTGAAGTAGAAACACTTTGTAATTTAGACGATTTAAGAAAGCATTTTACCAGAATAAGTAACACTTGCAATGCTTTGACTTAGCTAGCTAGGTAGCTATCAAATAAAGTAGTTCTGTACTTTTATCCAATTTCCGTGCAGTATTAACAATTGTCAGACATTCAAACATCATTCCATTTCTGCTAACTAAAAACAATTTGGAAACGGATTTAGGGCTTATGTCTTATATCAGAACAAGAGAGGAAATCTGGAGAGAAACAAAGGGAACTTACTTTTTTTTGCAGGGAGATCGTGAAGTTCGCCGGAGAAATAGAGAGTACCCGGCACTGCAAATTCGCCCGGAGAGAGATTGGGAAGAACAGATATGCTGTATTTAACATTATCAAAATTTTATCTCATACTTTATCTTAATGATTGCGCGTCACTGAAAAATGTACATAAAGTAGTTTTTCAAGGTATAACACTTTTCATAGAAAATAACTTCATTTAAAGACATTTTTCCCATGTCAAACGAATTTAATAAAGTTCTGGAAATAGAAAAATATAAAACTAAGTTCCTACTTTGAAAAAGGGATAAATATAAAGCGACTGCCTTTAGATATAAAGCTTATCTTTCTTGTTTTATAGTATTTCTTTGTAAAATTATTTAAATTTAATATCATTAATGTAAAAATTTATAATATGACTATTTTACCAATTTTCTATTATATAAACTTTTGTAATTAATTTATTTATGAATATTAGAGGAATGTTTGATCGGGTTCCTGTAGAAACAAATCCAAAAGAACCTTAATTTGTTTCAAAACCCGGAGATTTCAAACCAAAAGCGGCTTCTAAAAAACAATTCAAGTAAAAGATGTAGTGGAAGAGAGAAACTGATCGGTCCTCTAACAACTCTCTCGCACCAGTAAATCCAGCTCCAACAAATAGTTGCAGAAAATGACAACAGAAATGCAACTGAAAACATCAACAACTGGAATGATATTCTAGCTTGGAGGAATTTGAATCGGTATAGCTATTACAATGACAGAACTTAAAAAAAAGAAAGAATCAGTATAACTATTACAATATCGATCCCCAGAATCATTTCTGGTTCAATTTCCCTAGAAGGAATGAAGTTTTAAGTTTTGCCTCTCAATTTATAGATTAATACATAGACATGCTATTAATAGGTGAGAAGTCATTCTTTTCAGAAATGAAAATTTAATGGAATAAAATCACTTCACAGTTGGACCAACTGCAGAACAATTACATTTGCATATAAAAAAGGCTAAGAATTCAAAGAACCACAGTGAAACAAGTATTTATTTATTACAACCTGGAGCAAACAAAGTTTCTATCAAGCTTGTTCCAGCAAGTTTCTGCCTAGTGATTTCATCCAACTGTTCGGCCATCTCTGGTGTCAGGTGGTTTTTCCAGTCTCCAACTTGACCTTTTCTCAAGAAATCCCGGTTCGCAACAGTAAATTGTGGACTCAAATGTTGCACTCCGTTCTGATTCACTGCCAAACTGCTCAAATTCTCGAAGCTACAAAGCCTTACAATCTCCTGTACAAATCCTTCTCTCTCTTCTTCCAAGCAAAAAGGCTTATCCAAGAACTTAGCCAATTTGGTAAGACAGAGAATGAGATCTTTCTTCATGTCCTCGTACGTCAAGAGAAGTACCTTGTCCGGATTTTCCATGCTTGCCTTCCAATAACCCAACACTTGATCCCAATACGGTCCATAATGTGACACGCCTTTGCAAAACAGATCAAATGCATCTTTGATTGAAAAAGATGGTAGTTCTTTGAGTCTTACTTTTGTCATAAAAAGCCAATTTGAAACAAGAACATCTTTGGGCTCGCGAAAAAACATACACAATTTTGCAACCAGAAGACATCACAGATGCCGGTAACAAAGAGTACGGAATGTGGGTAGCCAAAAGGCAACTTGGCGAACACGAAATTCGATAATCTTGGTAGGAAGTTTCATTTTGTATGATGGCTTCCAAGAAGGGAATGCAATCATGGGGGCCCTTAGTAAGTAAAGGGTGGGAGGAAAAATCAAAACGGTCATGATTCATGAGGGAAAAGATAAGGGCCTTGAACCAGGTTGTTCCTGATTTTGGGAAAGTAACTAGAATAGGATCTGTAGGTTGAGCTTTAAAGCATTCTTGCACCCTCTTAATTCCTTTAATAGCTGCTGTAGTAAACCAAAAGGATTGGTATTGGTAAAGATGTTCAGTGATCCAACCTTTTTCTTTGGGAATGGTTGTGAGCATATCACTGTCATTTTGATCAGCTTTCTTGTATTCATCATCAAGTTCACGCTGAGAACAACGGGAAAGCGACATATCCACTGAGGAGGTGAAATTTGATAAAATCTAGACCAAATTTGTGTTCACCAGCTCGAGTAGGAGCTAAACCTACACTAACTGATCAACAAAAGCTTGTCCCCCTTTGTTCTGAGAAAACTGAAAAATGATCAAAATGGCTAATTAATCTTCTGTTGCTCTGACTTTATCAATCAAAACTCAGCTGTGATTAGTGATCTTAAGCAACATTTTCGAAATAGAGATGAATTAATGTTATCAAACAGTATTTGTAAAATAATTCTGGAGAATATAAAATAACATATAAACAGAAATGTAAAAGAAACAAAATTTAATCCGAGCCCAATGAATTCATAGTGTTTCCTTAAGTAATTTAATCCCCTCCTAGTATCCAAGGTTGTGGATTATTTTCTCCAAGGATAGAACGAATTACACACTGGTGTAGCGGTACCTCAAACCCCAGTGTTTCAGCGAACACAAAGATCGGTAACAAATCACACTTACTATTGCTATCTTTGTAGTTAAAACAATGCAGAAGAAAGGAGGAGAACTCAGAAAATTCCTATTGAAAATCTGAGAGAATAGACTGGTATTTATAGCCAATGTTGAGCTCAAACTCAAGAGGTGCAACTCTTTAAATCTGAAATCTTAAGAGGTGCAAACTGGACTTTGTTAATATTCCGTTTACAAAAAAATCGGATATTTAATAACATTTATGTTAATATTTACTATTAACAAATAAATTTGGTCCAAAAAATCAATCAATCAATCGTTTGACCGAATCCGAATCCGAATCCGAAGCCGAGCCGAGCGAGCGACGACGACGACGACGTGAGGCCTGCGTTCTTCTTAACTCTTTAAGAGCTAGAAGAAGAGCAATTGTATGTATACCCATCAAAACCGTTTCCTCTTCCAATATGGGACAATGTCCCTTTGTCAAGGAGAAAAACTCAAATATTTTCAATTTTCCTCCATTTCCCATTTACCCTCTTTTAAGCTACATTTAAGCTTTTAAAAACCCAACAATCCCCCACATAAATGGGGAATGGCTATATCACGAAAATATGCAAGAAAAGCTGTGTGATTCACAAGCAAGGATTAATTGCATCTGGATAAGTAGGTTTCCCTTTGAACTTTCTGTAGTAAACTTATATCGGATATACTCGGTCAATTGGTAGATTTGATATTTTTGAACCGTCGAACTTTGGTGTATACCTAGACAACCATAAGTCACACAACCAACCCTTAACTGTCTTTGGCTCTCATTGTTGTGTTCGTTTCAGCCATGAACACTGCCTGATTTCATAAGTGTGTAGAGAACTGGCCTTATAAAATTCTCCTTGAAGCGGCTAACACTTCACACTTACATAGGTGATTCTTAAACGTGTCATCCCATATATACACTATTTGATATACCCCGTATCAAATTTAGAAATCATTAAAAAACTTTAATGCTTTATCCTTGGTGCAAACTGGACTTTTACAAAAGGGCATATATTGTTCCGTTTGATTTAATATTAATATTTTGTTTACAAAAAAATCGGATATTTAATAACATTTCTGTTAATATTTACTATTAACAAATAAATTTGGTCCAAAAAATCAATCAATCAATCGATCATTTGATCCGAATCCGAAGCCGAAGCCGAGCCGAGCGAGCGACGACGACGACGACGCAAGGCTTGCCTTCTTCTTAACTCTTTAAGAGCTAGAAGAAGAGCAATTGTATGTATACCCATCAAAACCTTTTCCTCTTCCAATATGGGACAATGTCCCTTTGTCAAGGAGGAAAACTCAAATATTTTCAATTTCTCTCCATTTCCCATTTACCCTCTTTTAAGCTACATTTAAGCTTTAAAAACCCAATAATCCCCCACATAAATGGGGAATGGCTATATCACGGAAATATGCATGAAAAGCTGTGTGATTCGTAAGCAAGGATTAATTGCATCTAGATAAGTGGGTTTCCCTTTGAACTTTTCGTAGTAAACTTATATCGGATATACTCGGTCAATTGGTAGATTTGATATCTTTGAACCGTCGAACTTTGGTGTATACTTAGATAACCATAAGTCACACAACCAACCCTTAACCATCTTTGGCTCTCATTGTTGTGTTCGTTTCAGCCATGAACACTGCCTGGTTTCATAAGTGTGTAGAGAACTGGCCTTACAAAATTCTCCTTGAAGCGGCTAACACTTCACACTTACATAGGTAATTCCTAAACGTGTCATCCCGTAGATACACTATTTGATATACCCCTTATCAAATTTAGAAATCATTAAAAAATCTTAATGCTTTATCCTTGGTGCAAACTGTTTCTTCAAATCTGAAGAGGTGCAAACTGGACTTTTACAAAAGGGCATATATTGTTCCGTTTGATTTAATATTAATATTCTGTTTACAAAAAAATCGGATATTTAATAACATTTCTGTTAATATTTACTATTAACAAATAAATTTGGTCCAAAAAATCAATCAATCAATCGATCATTTGATCCGAATCCGAAGCCGAAGCTGAGCGAGCGACGACGGCGCGAGGCTTGCCTTCTTCTTAACTCTTTAAGAGCTAGAAGAAGAGCAATTGTATGTATACCCATCAAAACTTTTTCCTCTTCCCATATGGGACAATGTCTCTTTGTCAAGGAGGAAAACTCAAATATTTTTAATTTCCCTCCATTTCCTATTCACCCTCTTTTAAGCTACATTTAAGCTTTAAAAACCCAACAATCCCCCACATGAATGGGGAATGACTATATCACGAAAATATGCATGAAAAGCTGTGTGATTCGCAAGCAAGGATTAATTGCATCTGGATAAATAGGTTTCCCTTTGAACTTTCCGTAGTGAACTTATATCGGATATACTCGGTCAATTGGTAGATTTGATATCTTTGAACCGTCGAACTTTGGTGTATACCTGGACAACCATAAATCACTCAACCAACCCTTAACCATCTTTGGCTTTCATTGTTGTGTTCGTTTCAGCCATGAACACTGCCTGGTTTCATAAGTGCGTAGAAAACTGGCCTTATAAAATTCTCCTTGAAGCGGCTTAAAAACTCAAATATTTTCAATTTCCCTTCATTTCCCATTCACCCTCTTTTAAGCTACATTTAAGCTTTAAAAACCCAACAATCCCCCACATAAATGGGGAATGGCTATATTATGAAAATATGCATGAAAAACTGTGTGATTCGCAAGCAAGGATTAATTGTATCTGGATAAGTAGGCTTTCCTTTGAACTTTCCGTAGTGAACTTATATCGGATATACTCGGTCAATTGGTAGATTTGATATCTTTGAACCGTCGAACTTTGGTGTATACCTAGACAACCATAAGTTACACAACCAACCCTTAACCGTCTTTGGCTCTCATTGTTGTGTTCGTTTCAGCCATGAACACTGCCTGGTTTCATAAGTGCATAGAGAACTGAGCTTACAAAATTCTCTTTGAAGCGGCTAACACTTCACACTTACATAGGTGATTCCTAAACGTGTCATCCCGTAGATACACTATTTGATATACCCCGTATCAAGTTTAGAAATCATTAAAAAAACTTAATACTTTATCCTTGGTACTGAACATTGTCTCATCATGAGAATGGACCAAAATTTTAGTTGACAATGTTGAACCGTCATTAATAATTTTGTTTGATCTCCTTGAACCTAGATCTTGGGATCTCTAGTCTTCTAGGTAGAGTTACCGCCACAATGGCTTGTTCTCGGCCATAGTCCCATTTCCCTCGATGATTTCTCAACTACCTCTCTAGTTAGGCCTTTTGTAAGTGGATCCGACACATTATCACTTGACTTTACATAGTCAATCGTGATGATTCCTCTAGAGAGTAATTGCCTAATGGTTTTATGTCTTCGTCGTATATGACGAGATTTACCGTTATACATCACGCTCTCAACCCTTTCAATTGTCGCTTGACTATCGCAATGTATGCATATTGGTGCCAACGGTTTGGGCCAAAATGGATGTATTCCAAGAAATTCCGGAGCCATTCAGCTTCTTCACCGGCTTTATCTAAGGCTATGAACTCAACCTCCATTGTAGAGCGGGCAATACAAGTTTGCTTGGACGACTTCCAAGATACCGCTCCTTCACTAATAGTGAATACATATCCACTTGTGGACTTAGAATCAATTGAACTAGTGATCCAATTTGTATCACAGTATCCCTCAATCACCACATGATATTTACTGTAGTGCACAGCAAAGTCCTGAGTATGTTCTAAATATCCCAAAACTCGTTTCATTGCCATCCAATGAGATTGACCTGGATTGCTCGTGTATTGAATCAATTTACTTATAGCACAAGCTATATCTGGTCGTGTATAATTCATGATATACATTAAGCATCCCAACACACGAGCATAATCCAATTGTGATATGCTTTGGCCTTTGTTCTTTGCTAATGCAAGATTCATGTCAATTGGAGTCTTTGCAACTTTAAACCCTAAGTGCTTGAATTTTCCAAGTACTGTCTTAATATAATAAAATTGTGATAATGTCAGACCTTGAGGAGTCTTATGGATCTTAATCCCCAGAATTTAATCAGCAACTCCCAAGTCCTTCATATCAAACTTGCTAGTTAACATACGCTTAGTCGCATTTATGTTGGCAATGTCATTACTCATTATCAGCATATCATCCACATATAAGCAAACAATGACTATGTGATTTGGAACATTTTTTAATGAACACTCATTTATCACATTCATTTATCTTAAAATCATTTGACAACATTGTTTGGTCAAATTTCGCATGCCATTGTTTGGGTGCTTGTTTTAGTCCAAAAAGGGACTTAACAAGTCTACATACCTTCTTTTCTTTACCTGGAACCACAAATCCTTCAGGTTATTCCGTGTAGATTTCTTCCTCCAAATCTCCATTTAAGAAGGTCGTCTTAATGTCCATTTGATGAATTTCAAGACCATAAACTGCAGCTAGTGCTACTAACATTCGAATGGACGTAATTCTTGTAACTGGAGAGTATGTATCAAAATAATCAAGACCTCCTCATTGTCTATACCCTTTGACTACAAGTCTTGCCTTATATTTATCAATAGTGCCATCATCTTTCATTTTCCTCTTAAGAATCCATTTAGAACCCAAAGGTTTATTTTCAGGAGGAAGATCAACCAATTCCCATGTATGGTTGTTCAATGTGGATTCTATTTCACTATTGACTGCCTCTTTCCAAAATAATGAATCCGAAGAAGACATAGCTTCTTTAAATATTCGAGGCTCATTTTCTAATAAGAAAGTCACAAAATCTGGTCCAAATGAAGTAGACGTTCTTTGACGTTTACTACGTCTTGGATCCTCCTGATTAAATATACTTTTTTTTTGTTTCTTCCCGAGGTCGTTTATATCTTTCACCAATCGACTCACATTCCTTTTTATACGGATATATATTTTCAAAGAATTCAGCATTATCTGATTCTATAACCGTATTATTATGAATGTCGGGATTTTCTGATTTATGAAATATCCTATGAAAACACAATCAACAGTTTTCGGTCCTATTTTTATTCTTTTGGGTTTAGGAACTTGTACTTTTACCAAACACCCCCACACTTTAAAATAATTCATGTTGGGCTTCTTTCCTTTCCATTTTTCATATGGAATGGATTGTGTTTTGCTATGGGGTACTCGATTTAGTATCCGGTTAGCCGTAAGAACGCCTTTCCCCCACAAGTTCTGTGGCAAATCGGAACTTATCAATAATGCGTTCATCATATCCTTTAGTGAACGATTCTTTCTTTCCGCAATCCCATTGGATTGGGGCGTGTAAGAGGTTGTTGTTTGATGAATAATTCCATATTCTAAACATATTTCTTCAAAAGGAGATTCATATTCACCATCCCTATCAATTCTTATCATTTTGATTTTCTTGTTAAGTTGCATTTCAACTTCATTTTGTATTGCCTGAATGCGTATATTGCTTCATCTTTACTATTAAGTAAGTAAACATAGCAATATCTAGTATTTCGTCCATAAAAGTTATGAAATACTTCTTTCCACCGCGAGATGGTATTGATTTCATGTCGCAAATATCTGTGTGAATTAAGTCTAAAGGATTTGAATTCCTTTCAACTGACTTATAAGTATGTTTAACATACTTAGATTTCACACATATTTAACATTTTGATTTGTCGCATTCAAACATAGGCAATACTTCCAAATTAATCATTTTTCGCAAGGTTTTATAATTGACATGACCCAAACGTAGGGGTGGCATGTGGGCCGGCCCCGGTCCTAAGTGGGCTTTGCGGGCCCGGTCCTAAGTGGGCTTTGCGGGCCCGGTCCTAAGTGGGCCGGTCATAAGCGGTACCGGGCTTCGCGGGCTTCTCGTTGGAACCGGTCCGGGACCACGAACTAGCAGTCCCGTGTTAAGTGGGCCGGTCCCGGGCCCAAACGGTCCGAAGCGGGCCCAACGGAAACTTTCTATTTTTTAAATTATTTTTATACAAGTTAGAGAAAAAAAATGGTAATAAAAATATCTAAGGCAATTCCTAGTAAATTATATTATAGAATTGTCACCTAAATTTTTTAATTCAAATTTAAAGACAAAAATATTGTAAAGAGATATTCAATGCAATGCATTATAATATATATACTATACTATACTATATATATATATCTTTTAATATATAAGCTATATTCGATTTACTATATATACATCTTAAGATTTATACATTAATATTCGATTTATATACTATATATACATCTTAATATATATATATATATATATATCTTACTGTTATATATATATATATATATATACACTATCGAATCTAGTTGTGAAAAATCACTAGTACTAGAACCTTGAGAACCTCTGAACCCTGCCCAAGCACTAAGTGCTCTTACTCCCGTAGTTCTTTTAGATGATTGAGAACTAGAAGAAGAAGGAGTTGGAATATTTGGTCTAGCATGATCTAATGCAACTTGATAAGCATTATAAATAGTTTGAATATTTATTTTAATTGAGGCTATTGCGTCCGCAAGTGTAGAAAACTCCTCATCTTCAAGTGCTAAACCATTATAAACAGTTTCATACCAAAATTGAGGACCTCCTAATTTTATAGTAGGATTTAACAATGCAGCAACACCATAAATAGGGAAAATAGGGAAAAAATATTTTTTAAATTTTTTCTCATGGAATCAATAGCAAGTTGATAAATTTCCCCACCCTCTGAAAAATGATCAAACAAATTTGCAAGTTCTGCAATATAAACTAAACAGTTAGAAATAGTAGGATAATATTGCCCAGAAAATTCATTTGTAGCAATATGAAATTTTTCTAAAAAATCTACAAGCATTTTAACATTAGCCCAATCCGCATTTGTAAGGTGCTCATCATCATCACTTACATGAGCATTAAACGTTGAGTTTATGGGATTTCTATATTCATATGCAACAACTAAACTTTCATACATATAATTCCATCTAGTTGGACAAGGTTTAGGAACCTTTCTTTCTCTTAGGCCAAATTCATCGCATCTTTTAAAATATTCTCTAAGTCTACTTCTACAATTTGAATAAAAAAGCCAATTAAGAGCCATTTTAACCTTTTCAATTTCAACATTTAAAATTCGCATACCATCACCCACAATTAAATGGTAAATATGACAAATACATCTAACATGAAAAATGATACTAAATGCAGGACTTAGTGTAGTGGTAAGCAAGGCTACAATATTTGTGTTACTAGTAGCATTATCTATTAAAATTGGTATTATTTTATCACTAATGCAAAAATATCTACAAATATCTGTAATCGTACTAGAAATAAACTGCCCTGTGTGACGTGAATTAATTATTGTATAAGCAATAATGCGCTTTTGCATTATCCAATCCTCATCAGTTCAATGACTGGTAACAGTAAGGTAATCACAGTCATTACCACTTCTATCAATATCAGTTGTAATAGCAACACGATAATTTATATGAGTAAATAAATAGCGCAAATATTATTCATATTCATGTTTATATTTATAAATATCACTCTTTACGGTTGTGCGAGGAAAACCTTTATAAGTAGGATTATAAACTTTTCTAATAGAATGCACAAAGTGAGGGTTAGAAGGAAAACTATAGGGTAAGCACATAACAGTAACCATTTTTGCCAATTTTTCCCGATCTTTTTTTGGATCATAATATAAAATACCACCGGTAACAGTGTTAATTCCGGATTGATTTGACCCGGTACTAAGGTCAGCCTGACTAGGTGCACTTGTCCCCTCGGCCAAAGCTTTCATACGAAAATATCGAGCTTTATCTTGAGGGTGTAGCAATATGTGTCTAGTCAAACTTCCCCCCCCTCCCGCCGACTTCCAACATATTTAAAAACTAACTCTTTGCCACAAGTTTTACACTTAGCCCTATTTTTCTCTTAGTTGAGTAAAAAATGGCCAAACAAGATATGTTTTTGCCCGTTTAGAAGGTTGTCTAGAAAAAGCAGGGGCAGTAACATGAGGGTCAGACGGGGGATCATTTGGATTATTATTAGTTGGGTTAACTTCAGGAGCAGGACTAGTGGGTGTATCGTCATCCGGTTACGTTTCATCAAAATCTATTTTTTCATCACCATTTTCATCAATAGTTGGATTACCATAAAGAGCATTCATATATTCATGGTTTAATTGTTCATTGGGGGCAATATTATGGCAAAATTAACTCTCGGTAAATTGTAATAAACTATTATCTCTATCAAGAATAGCAAGTGTAGGACGGGTAACAGGTTTCGGTCGGGGAGCCGGAGAAAGTAGAGGAGGAACAAATTGGCCACTAGATTCACCACTCTTGGATTTTTCCTTATTTTTACTAAATATTTTTTTTAGGGAATAAGCCATCTTAATTAATCAAGCAAAGTAAATAAAACAAAAAAAACTATAATATTAAAACTTAAGAGTTGGAGCGGGTTTACCGAATTGACGAACAACTTGTTGAAAAATAATTATCGTTGAAGACTTCAATTCACCAACTTCACAATTTTGCACAAATTGTAACAATTAAGTAAGCAATTATAGAAGAATATTAGAGAGAGATTGATGATTTTGTGAGAAAAATAAAAGAATGAGGGGTATTTATAGTTGAAAATAGGGAAAAAGTATAATTATAAAAAGTTTGGGGTTAAAACAAAATTTGGGGGGTTAAATGGCTATTTTGCAAATAGCCAACGGCTATTTTGGCAGACCAAACGACTAATTTTTAAATGGCTAAACGGTCAATTTTTTTAAAAAAAAATTATCCGTTGGGCCCGTTTAGGACCGCTTGAACCGGCCCACTTCTGAGCCGGTCCCGGTCCTAAACGGTCCCGGACTCACGGGATACCCCTATGAGACCGGCCCACTACCCGGCCCACCACCCCACGGTCCCGGTCCTATCCGGTTAGGACCGTTTAGGCCCACTGCCCATGTGGTCTTGCGATCCTGGGCCGGTCCCGGTCCTAACCGGCCCACATGCCACCCCTACCCAAACGTATATGCCATAATTCATTTGACTCAAGTAAGTAAGAAGAATCTGAAATTTTATTATTATTCTCAACAACCATTACATTCAGCTTGAAAAGGCCCTCAGTGAGGTAACCTTTTCCTACAAATATCTCATTCTTACTTATTACAATCTTATCGGATACAAAAACATACTTAAACCTGTTCTTAACAAGAAGTCCAGCAGAGACTAAGTTCTTTCTTATCTCTGGAACATGAAGGATGTTGTTCAAAGTCACCACCTTACCGGAAGTCATTTTCAGAAATATCTTTCCACATCCTTCAATTTTGGCCGTTGTAGAATTTTTCATAGAAAGCTTCTCTTCGGGTCCAACAGGAGCATATGTAGCAAACGCTTCTCTAACAACACAAACATGGCGAGTGGCTCCAGAATCAATCCACCACTCCTTAGGATTTCCCACCAGGTTGCATTCAGAAAGCATAACACACAAGTCATCAACATCTTCGTGCTTTTCAACCATATTTGCTTGACCCTTCTTCTTGTCTTTATTTGGAGCACGACAATCTACAGATCTGTGTCTAGCTTTTCTACAGTTGTAGCAATTTCTGTTGAACCGCTTCTTGCTTGGGTTGCTTTTCGGTCCAGAAGCCTTATTCCTCTTTCTAGGAGTATCCTCAACAATGTTTGCTCCCATTATTGTTGAGTTTCCACGACCTTTCTTTTCAACAGCTTTGTTGTCCTCTTCGATTCTCAAACGAACAAGAGATCTTCAAGGGACATCTCCTTGCATTTGTGTTTCAATTAGTTTTTGAAGTCCTTCCACAAAGGAGGAAACTTCTCAATCATCGCTGCAACTTGAAATGCTTCATTGATGACAAGACCTTCAATGAAAATTCTGTTAGTAAAAATAATATAATTAATACTTTTAGTATTAATTTGACTTATACCTTCAGCAAGGAGATTGTGAATAATCACTTGTAATTCCTAGACTTGGGTAATAATAGACTTGCTATCTACTATTTTGTAATCCAAAATTTAGAGGCAACGGATTTCTTTAACCCGACATCTTCTGTTTTGTATTTCCTTTCAAGTGCTATCCACAGTTGTTTTGACGTCTCCACATTACTATAGACGTTATATAGATCGTCTTTGTCACGACCCAAAATCTCACCTGTCGTGATGGCGCCTATCTCAATACTAGGCAAGCCAAAAATCCCAATAAACCACCATTTCTTTTAAATTTGAAAACGAAATAATTAATTCAGTGGAAGAAATCTCAAAATTTTAAATATATCACTCCCAAAATCTGGTGTCACTGAGTACATGAGTATCTAAATGAATACAAAGTCTGACTGATAAATATCACTGTCTGAAGTATAGAATAGTACAATAACTAAACAGGAAAGGAACCAAGTCTGCGGTCGTCAAGCAGCTACCTTAATACTCTCCAATAGAAATAACTCCGAATTCTAGCAGTCGTCATATCCGGGAGCACCTGGATCTGCACATGAGGTGCAGAGTGTAGTATGAGTACAACTAACTCAATAAGTAACAAGACTAACCTCTGGGCTGAAAGAAATGATGAGCTCCGCAGGTACAGTCCAGTAAAAATAATGGTACAGAGATATAGGCATGCTTTCAAGTTCAACATTTAAACTCAGTACAAGTGAAATAGATCAATGATGCATGATATGAGGCATATGACATCTCAGTAGAAAGACCTCATGTAAATACTGGTCACAAATTATCCGGTCACTCGGTACTATTTATGGCCAATCCATCCCAGGTGTGTTCCAACCCGTATATAAATACACATCGACTGACAATCAGTCACCCAGTACCGTATAAGGCCAATGTAGCCCTAAGATAAGTTATCCCTAACTATAAATGATACTGACAAGATCCATGTCCAGATAACTCATTACAATACAAATAAGTAAGGCAAGTCCATGCCCTGGGAAAATCCATCCCAAATATATATATATATATATATATATATATATATATATATATATATATATATATATATATATATATAAGCAATAAGTAAGGCAAGTCCATGCCCTGGGAAGTCCATCCCGAATATAGATGATCATCTATGCTCACTGGGGGTGTGTACAGACTCCGGAGGGGCTCCTTCAGCCCAATCGTAATACAAAGCCAATATGGCTTACTGTAGGCGGGCAGTCCCGATCCGTATAATAACAAAGCCTTTAAGGCCTACTGTAGGCGGGCGGCCCCGATTCATAAAATAGTAAAGCCAATAAGGCCTGCTGCAGGCGGGCAACCCCGATCCATAAAATAGTAAAGCCAATAAGGCCTGCTGCAGACGGACAGCCCCGATCCAGAATAATAGTAAAGCCAATAAGGCCTGCTGCAGGCGGGCAGCCCCGATCCAGAACAATAATAATGTATAAAGCCATTCTGGCCTGCTGTAGGCGGGCAACCCCGATCCATTTAATAATAACATATATAAAGTCAAATGGCATGCTGCATTGCGCAGCTCAATCCCATAAATATCCTTACAATGGACAATTATTACTGAGTTTGAAATGTATATTTTTGAACAATTAATTCAACAGCATCACGACCCCATGGGTCCTAAAATATCGGCACATAGCCTAAACATGATCTTTATTACTAGCCTCAGCTTAATTACTCTAACACGTGCCACATGTTCAAATAATCACATGATTCTTTAATTTTACTACTTCACAGGATTTATTCAAGACACACTTTCTGTGGTGCACGTCTACATGTTCGTCACCTATCATGTGTGTCACCTCCAAACAATTCATATCATACCAAATTCGAGGATTCATACCCTCAGAACCAAGTTTAGAAGTGTTACTTAGCTCAACACGTGTAATTCTTTATTCCACTATGCCCTTGCCACGAGAATTGGTCTTCGAAAGCCTCGTATCTAGGTAAAATTAATTCGATTCAATCAATACCAATTATTGTAATTAATCCCATAAGGAAATATTAATTTTTCCAATAAAATCAGAAATTAACTCAAAAATTGCCCGTGGGGCCCACGTCTCGGAACTCGATAAAAGTTACAAAATCCGAAAGCCCATTCAACCACGAGTCTAACCATACCAATTTTATCAAAATTTGACCCCAACTCGACCCTCAAATCTTCAATTTAATCTAAGCGGATTTTCAAACGTTTCCAACTTAATTCGCCAATTAAATGATAAAAGCAACCATGGGTTCGAGTAATTTAACCAATATTGAGTTAAGAACACTTACCCCATTATTTTCTCTGAAAATCACCCAAAATTGCCTCAATCCGAGCTCTAAATCGTCAAAACTGAAAATTGGACGAAGTCCCATTTTCAGAACTTAAACTCACTGCCCAGGCTTTTCTTCTTTGCGAACGCGGTAAGTGCCTCGCGTTCGCGAAGCACAAAATAGTTCCCGTCCAAATTCCTCCTTCGCGAATGCGACATCACCCTCGCGTTCGCGAAGCACAAAATGCCTCTTCCTCAATGACTTCTAGCGAACGCGTTCCACCCATCACGAACGCGATGCTTCGTTCCCCCTCACTACGCGAACGCGACACCTCCTACGCGAACGTGTAGACCAATTGTCTGGGGTCCTCAGCTGCTTTCTCTCTTCTTCACGAACGCGTAACACCTCTCGCGTTCGCGATGCACACCCAGTCCACCCTTCGCGAATGCATTATTCTCTTCGCGAACGCGAAAAGCAAATATTGCCAGCCTCTCAGTTCCTCTTCGCGAACACGAGGCTCCACTCGCGAACGCGATGAAGGAAACCAGATGGTGCATTAGAAAAATTCCAGCAGAGTTCCAAGTCCATAATCCAACCCGTTAACCATCCGAAACTCACCCGAACCCCTCGGGACCTCAACCAAATGTACCAACAAGTCCTAAAATATCATACTAACTTAGTTGAACCCTCAAATCACCTAAAACAACGCTAAAATCAAGAATTACACCCTAATTCAAGCCTAATGAACTTTGAAATTTCTAATTTCTACAAACGACTCCGGAACCTATCAAATTACGTCCGATTGACCTCAAATTTTGCACACAAGTCATAAATGACATAACAAAGGTATTCCAATTTTCAGAATCGGATTTCGACCTCGATATCAAAAAGTCAACCCCCCGGTCAAACTTCATAAAAATTCAAGTTTCGGCATTTCAAGCCTAATTCCACTACAGATCTCTAAATCATTTTTCAGACACGCTCTTAAGTCCAAAATCACCATAAGGAGCTATTGAAATCATAAAAATTCAAATCCGTGGTCGTTTACACATAGGTCAATATCCGGTTAACTATTTCAACTTAAGCTTCCAACATGAAAGTTCATTCTTCCAAGCTAACTCCGAAATACCTTTAAACCAAAACCGATAATTTACACAAGTCATAATAACTCGTAGGAAGTTATTCAATACTTCAAATAGTTGAAAGGAGCGTAAATGCTCAAAACAACTGGTCGGGTCGTTACAATCTCCCTCACTTAAACATACGTTCATCCTCGAACGTGCCAGGAGTTGTTTCCAAGCCACCGCATCACTATTCCATCTTACCACGCATGTACCCGGGGGTGATCTCACGTCACCCTATTCTATATAGGCCTGACCACACAACATAACTGAAAATCATTAATTTAACCTTAGTCCAAAAACCATGGAGCCAAATTTCTAACATCCAAAATTCTTTTCAATACCCGAATCTCACATCTACACATTGTATAAGTATGAACAAGCTGTATCCAGTCATAACCATAGTACCATATAAAATTACTTTCTATGCCGACCTTCAATATTATCCTCCAAATATACCGAAATCGAACCTGATAGTATCCATTCTAGGTCCAATGACCTTATATTATTAAACATAACTATCCTATTGACATGCCACACTAATACAACTCAATCCACAACTGTGCAATTTGTACCCAAAAATGGAAAATGTCTCAAAGTAGAGAACTGTATTGTAAGTTCAACAAGCACCACCACGGCTGTAATGCTATAATCTCATTATATATTGTACAACCGATACACACAAGTTTAATAACAGTAACCGGCTCTTTTAGAGCTCACGTTAACATCACTCACACGGACAACTCACGCACTATCGTATCAATATCTGAACCCGCACGGACAACTCACGTACCAAAAATATTAGTATATGGATCCGCACGGACAACTCACGTGCCAATAACGTAATCTGCCAGGCATGGTCACAGGCCTCCAGTCCAAGCATATCATAGAGGAGCAATCAAATAAGTACACATGTATGTGATAAATGAAATAAGATTCACATGCTCCTGGACTGGTATAAATAACACGCCATAGCGTAAGCATGTGCAAAGTCTGATGTCACACTTCAAATTGGCAAGTTAACGCAAAAATAGTAACTACCCCACTTATTCAGGGGAATTAACCTCTTTGAAACCTCAAATGTAGCCCAAATAGTTCTCAACAAAGGTACGAACACGAGAAACGTTATAACTTTACGCTCAACAGTCAACTCTAGGCATATCATAGCCTAAGCATTCTTTCGAGTATGAGTACTTGCCCTGATGCCCGCACATTGGCTCAAACCTCACATATATGCACACTTATAACACGTAGCTATCACAAATAATTAATGAAACTAGTGCCTCCACTGAGTAAAAATAAAATACTCACCTCAAACAGGCCGCAACCTGAAATAATATACTTCTGAGAACTCCCAGTCTCCAAATTCATCAAATACATGAATCACCGTAACTGATACCAACTCCAGCACTAGAATGACTAACACGTCTTCCTTTCACGATCTTTCCATGAGGAATACTTTCATAATTCTTTCGTGCCACATAGAAATAATTTGAATATTAGCAGTCTATAACCCAGGTAGGTACTGCAATATCGATGAACATACGTAAGTCAAAACACAATGCGCCTTCTGATATGCGCACCCTTTTCAGGGATCCTCGGGCAGTTATAACATTCCTCTAAATATATGAAACTGACAATTTTGTCCAAAATTCGTGATCTTTCTTTCAAGAATGAACTGCCACTTTATGCGTGTGAATCTAAATCCCTCACAACACACCACATCTACCATATGAAAGGCACAAGAATCTCATTATCAACTCTCTGAGTCACCGGCAAAATTACATAGCCGGTTAGTTAGAAACTTTTCTCTCGCTTCCTTCCAGGAGAAAATCACAATATACAACATGTTTCCCATACCAGTAGAAAATATCCGGTTCAAACCGTCAAGAACACTTTGAAATCCATTTGCACATAAGGAAGCTATTAGAACTAAATTCCTCTAACTCGACCAAACCACGTAGGTCACCAAAACCCAAGAATATTGCCACCAAAACATCTGTAGAGTCTCTCCACATCATAATTACCCTTATAAATACCACAACCGAAATATCCACTCTGAAAATACCTTATTTGAGTCTAAGGCCGTTTCGTTCACCTTCCTGATACCGAAATATAAAATCCATAATGATATACAAAAATGGCATAAGTCTCGACACCATCCAACTTAAATCTTATATTTTAGCCATAAACAAATCTGCCAAAAATTCTCAATTGTTACATATTAATCTTGAATCCATTGGAACTTTCTCAAGAGTCACCCACTCTGCTCAATATCAATTGCACCGCCAAAATGGGCCGAAAGACACATGCCCCATTAGCACAACAACATCCAAAGAAGTACCCCAGTCTTAACACCACCAATCAAATTCATACTCCGTGCGCACTACATCCTTCACAAATAACAAATCACTCATTCTATGATTTTTATATATTCATAAGTGCAATATAACTCATATCCAGGAATTTCCTTATTCGAGTCACCCTCGATCTCAACCTCTGCAAGTCATAACTAACCCACAAGTATTCCTCAGACCAAAACTAAGTTTTAAACATATAACCATGAATTGAATTGTCAATAGCAGACTCTCCCACTTGGCTCAAAGCCATAGAACAAAACATTCGATAATTCATAATACCCATATTTTATTACTGCCATAATACTGCAGTCAGTTCAACGAAAATTCTTCTCAAGCTTATGCAATATCCACCATAAACTACCACAATCATCCGCTAAGTTCACATTTATTCTCGCGACAATCAAGTCAACTTTCTCAACCAAATTCAAATTCAAGTCTCAACACATACGCCCCGCTGGTAGAAAAGAAACTCTCTATTCACATCGTAAGGAACACACCTACATAGATTACTCCGCATGAGATAACCCACCTGCTTAGTCTCAAATTGGCATCTTGTTATACCCTTTCGCAACCACAATTACTACGCAATCACTTGATCTTTCTGAGTCCAAACTCATTAACAAGACATGAGAATTTAATTTGTCCCACAATTTAACTAAAAGATCCTTTAGAACATTCATACTCAGGACTGTACGTCACATCAAAACGAAAATCAAGCACCAAATGGACCTTTTTACATTTCAAGTAAATGCTTCTTGTCACATTCAAATAATTTTAACATATTACGAAGTCACATCATTCTCATCACAAAGCCATTCCACCGCTCATCGAGCCAAAAATTTCACTCGTAGGGACATTACCGGACATATGAGTCCAAATGTACATGTTACAACTGAAGCTACCGAGCCTAAGCTGCGGTCTAAACCTGGCCTCAAGTCCTCTAGACTGGCCCATCACGAAAGCACATAATACACATCTTGAACCTCGTTCATAGAATCACAAGCCGGCGATGCACAGCTGATAGAATGGACTGGTATTTATAGCCAATGATGAGCTCAAACTGAAGAGGTGCAACTCTTTAAATATGAAGAGGTGCAAACTGTTTCTTCAAATCTGAAGAGCTGCAAACTATTTTTTCAAATCTGAAGAGGTGCAAACTATTTGTCTAAAAATGACCATATTGTAAATGACTTTTACAAAAGGGCATATATTGTTCTGTTGGATTTAATATTAATGTTCTGTTTACAAAAAAAATCGAATATTTAATAACATTTCTGTTAATATTTACTATTAACAAATAAATTTGGTCCAAAAAATCAATCAATCAATCAATCAATCGATCATTTGACCAAATCTAAATTCAAATCCGAAGCCGAGCCGAACGAGCGACGACGACGACGGCGCGAGGCTTGCCTTCTTCTTAACTCTTTAAGAGCTAGAAGAAGAGCAATTGTATGTATATCCATCAAAACCTTTTCCTCTTCCAATATGGGACAATGTCCCTTTATCAAGGAGGGAAACTCAAATATTTTCAAATTCTCTCCATTTCCTATTCACCTTCTTTTAAGCTACATTTAAGCTTTAAAAACCCAACAATCCCCCACATGAATGGAGAATGGCTATATCATGGAAATATGGATGAAAAGCCGTGTGATTCGCAAGCAAGGATTAATCACATCTGGATAAGTAGGTTTCTCTTTGAACTTTCCGTAGTGAACTTATGTCGGATATACTCGGTCAATCGGTAGATTTGATATCTTAGAACCGTCGAACTTTGGTGTATACCTAGACAACCATAAGTCACACAACCAATCCTTAACCGTCTTTGGCTCTCATTGTTGTGTTCGTTTCAGCCATGAACACTGCCTGGTTTCATAAGTGCGTAGAGAACTGGCCTTACAAAATTCTCCTTGAAGCGGCTTAAAAACTCAAATATTTTCAATTTCCCTCCATTTCCCATTCACCCTCTTTTAAGCTACATTTAAGCTTTAAAAACCCAACAATCCCCCACATAAATGGGAAATGGCTATATCACGGAAATATGCATGAAAAGCTGTGTGATTCGCAAACAAGGATTAATTGCATCTGGATAAGTAGGCTTCCCTTTGAACTTTCCGTAGTGAACTTATATCGGATATACTCAGTCAATTAGTAGATTTGATATCTTTGAACCGTCAAACTTTGGTGTATACCTAGACAACCATAAGTTACACAACCAACCCTTAACCATCTTTGGCTCTCATTGTTGTGTTCGTTTCAGCCATGAACACTGCCTGGTTTCGTAAGTGCGTAGAGAACTGGCCTTACAAAATTCTCCTTGAAGCGGCTTAAAAACTCAAATATTTTCAATTTCCCTCCATTTCCCATTCACCCTCTTTTAAGCTACATTTAAGCTTTAAAAACCCAACAATCCCCCACATAAATGGGAAATGGCTATATCACGAAAATATGCATGAAAAGCTGTGTGATTCGCAAACAAGGATTAATTGCATCTGGATAAGTAGGCTTCCCTTTGAACTTTCCGTAGTGAACTTATATCGGATATACTCAGCCAATTAGTAGATTTGATATCTTTGAACCGTCAAACTTTGGTGTATACCTAGACAACCATAAGTTACACAACCAACCCTTAACCATCTTTGGCTCTCATTGTTGTGTTCGTTTCAGCCATGAACACTGCCTGGTTTCGTAAGTGCGTAGAGAACTGGCCTTACAAAATTCTCCTTGAAGCGGCTAATACTTCACACTTACATAGGTGATTTCTAAACGTGTCATCTCGTAGATACACTATTTGATATACCCCGTATCAAATTTAAAAATCATTAAAAAATCTTAATGCTTTATCCTTGGTACTGAACATTGTCTCATCACGAGAATGGACCAAAATTTTAGTTGACAATATTGAGCCGTCATTAATGACTTTGTTTGATCTCCTTGACCCCAGATCTTGGGATCTCCAGTCTTCAAGGTAGAATTACCACCACAATGTCTTGTTCTTGGCCATAGTCCCATTCCCATCGATGATTTCTTAACTACCTCTCTAGTTAGGCCTGTTGTAAGTGGATCCGACATATTATCGCTCGACTTTACATAGTCAATCGTGATAATTCCTCTAGAGAGTAATTGCCTAATAGTTTTATGTCTTCGTCGTATATGACGAGATTTACCATTATACATCACGCTCTTAGCCCTTCCAATTGTCGCTTGACTATCGCAATGTATACATATTGGCGCCAACGGTTTGGGCTAAAATGGAATGTCTTCCAAGAAATTCCGGAGCCATTCAGCTTCTTCACCGGTTTTATCTAAGGCTATGAACTCAGCCTCTATTGTAGAGCGGGCAATACAAGTTTGCTTGGACGACTTCTAAGATACCGCTCCTTCACAAATAGTGAATACATATCCACTTGTGGACTTAGAATCAGTTGAACCGTTGATCCAATTTGTATCACAGTATCCCTCAATCACCGCATGATATTTACTGTAGTGCAAAGCAAAGTCCTGGGTATGTTCTAAATATCACAAAACTCATTTCATTGCCATCCAATGAGATTGACCTAGATTGCTCGTGTATCGAATCAATTTACTTATAGCAAAAGCTATATCTGGTCGTGTATAATTCATGATATACATTAAGCATCCCAACACACGAGCATAATCCAATTGTGATATGCTTTGGCCTTTGTTCTTTGCTAATGCAAGATTCATGTCAATTGGAGTCTTTGCAACTTTAAACCCTAAGTGCTTGAATTTTTCAAGTACTGTCTTAATATAATGAAATTGTGACAATGCCAGACCTTGAGGAGTCTTATGGATCTTAATCCCCAGAATTTAATCAGCAACTCCCAAGTCCTTCATATCAAACTTGCTAGTTAACATACGCTTAGTCGCATTTATGTTGGCAATGTCATTACTCATTATCAGCATATCATCCACATATAAGCAAACAATGACTATGTGATTTGGAACATTTTTTAATGAACACACATTTATCACATTCATTTATCTTAAAATCATTTGACAATATTGTTTGGTCAAATTTTGCATGCCATTGTTTGGGTGCTTGTTTTAGTCCATAAAGGGACTTAACAAGTCTACATACCTTCTTTTCTTTACCTGGAATCACAAATCCTTCAGGTTATTCCGTGTAGATTTCTTCCTCTAAATCTCCATTTAAGAAGGTCGTCTTAATGTCCATTTGATGAATTTCAAGACCATAAACTGCAGCTAGTGCTACTAACATTCGAATGGATGTAATTCTTGTAACTGGAGAGTATGTATCAAAATAATCAAGACCTCCTCATTGTCTATACCCTTTGACTACAAGTCTTGCCTTATATTTATCAATAGTGCCATCATCTTTCATTTTCCTCTGAAGAATCCATTTAGAACCTAAAGGTTTGTTTTCAGGAGGAAGATCAACCAATTCCCATGTATGGTTGTTCAGTGTGAATTCTATTTCACTATTGACTGCCTCTTTCCAAAACAATGATTCCGAAGAAGACATAGCTTCTTTAAATGTTCGAGGCTCATTTTCTAATAAGAAAGTCACAAAATCTGGTCCAGTAGACGTTCTTTGACGTTTACTACGTCTTGGATCCTCCTGATTAAATGTACTTTTTTTTGTTTCTTCCCGAGGTCATTTATATATTTCACCAATCGACTCACATTCCTTTTTATACGGATATATATTTTCAAAGAATTCAGCATTATCTGATTCTATAACCGTATTATTATGAATGTCGGGATTTTCTGATTTATGAAATATCCTATGAAAACACAATTAACGGTTTTCGGTCCTATTTTTACTCTTTTGGGTTTAGGAACTTGCACTTTTGCCAAACACCCCCACACTTTAAAATAATTCATGTTGGGCTTCTTTCCTTTCCATTTTTCATATGGAATGGATTGTGTTTTGCTATGGGGTACTCAATTTAGTATCCGGTTAGCCGTAAGAACGCCTTTCCCCCACAAGTTCTGTGGCAAATCGGAACATATCAATAATGCATTCATCATATCCTTTAATGAACGATTCTTTCTTTACGCAATCCCATTGGATTGGGGCGTGTGAGGGGTTGTTGTTTGATGAATAATTCCATATTCTAAACATATTTCTTCAAAAGAAGATTCATATTCACCATCCCTATCAATTCTTATCATTTTGATTTTCTTGTTAAGTTGCGTTTCAACTTCATTTTGTATTGCCTGAATGCGTATATTGCTTTATCTTTACTATTAAGTAAGTAAACATAGCAATATCGAGTATTGTCGTCCATAAAAGTTATGAAATACTTCTTTCCACCGTGAGATGGTATTGATTTCATGTCGCAAATATCTGTGTGAATTAAGTCTAAAGGATTTGAATTCTTTTCAACTGACTTATAAAGATGTTCAACATACTTAGATTCCACACATATTTGACATTTTGATTTGTCGCATTCAAACATAGGCAATACTTCCAAATTAATCATTTTTTGCAAGGTTTTATAATTGACATAACCCAAACGTATATGCCATAATTCATTTGACTCAAGTAAGTAAGAAGAAGCTGAAATTTTATTATTATTCTCAACAACCATTGCATTCAGCTTGAAAAGGCCCTCAGTGAGGTAACCTTTTCCTACAAATATCTCATTCTTACTTATTACAACCTTATCAGATACAAAAACATACTTAAACCCGTTCTTAACAAGAAGTCCAATAGAGACTAAGTTCTTTCTAATCTCTGGAACATGAAGGACGTTGTTCAAAGTTACCACCTTACCAAAAGTCATTTTCAAAAATATCTTTCCATGTCCTTCAATTTTGGACGTTGCAGAATTTCCCATAGAAAGCATCTCTTCGGGTCCCACAGGAGCATATGTAGCAAACGCTTCTCTAACAACCCAAACATGGCGAGTGGCTCCAGAATCAATCCACCACTCTTTAGGATTTTCCACCAGGTTGCATTCAGAAAGCATAGCACACAAGTCATCAACATCTTCGTGCTTTTCAACCATGTTTGCTTGACCCTTCTTCTTGTCTTTCTTTGGAGCACGACAATCTGCAGATCTGTGTCCAGCTTTTCCACAGTTGTAGCAATTTCTGTTGAACCGCTTCTTGCTTGGGTTGCTTTTCGATCCAGAAGCCTTATTCCTCTTTCTAGGAGTATCCTCAACAATGTTTGCTCCCATTATTGTTGAGTTTCCATGACTTTTCTTTTCAGAAGCTTTGTTGTCCTCTTCAATTCTCAAACGAATAAAAGATCTTCAAGGGACATCTCCTTGCGTTTGCGTTTCAAGTAGTTTTTGAAGTCCTCCCACAAAGGAGACAACTTCTCAATCATCGCTGCAACTTGAAATGCTTCATTGATGACAAGACCTTCAATGAAAATTCTGTTAGTAAAAATAATATAATTACTACTTTTAGTATTAATTTGACTTATACCTTCAACAAGGAGGTCGTGAATAATCACTTGCAATTCCTGGACTTGGGTAATAACAGACTTGCTATCTACCATTTTGTAATGCAAAAATTTAGAGGCAACAAATTTCTTTAACCCGGCATCTTCCGTTTTGTATTTCCTTTCAAGCGCTATCCACAGTTGTTTTGACGTCTCCACATTACTATAGAGTTATACAGATCATCTTCCAGTCTGTTAAGAATGTAATTCTTGCATAGAAAATCAGAATGCTTCCACGCCTCAGTCACAAGAAAGCGTTCATTTTCTGGAGTTTCGTCCGGCAGAACAAGAGCTTCTTCCTTAATGAACTTCTGCAGACTTAAAGCCGTCAAGTAGAAGAACATCTTCTGCTGCCACCGCTTGAAATCAATCCCGAAAACTTTTCTGGGTTTTTCTGCCGGTGTTGTTTGGCTTGTCGATGCATTGGCAGTCACCATAGGAATAGTCTGGTTCTTGTTGTAATTCGTCATTTCTGTAAAAGAATGACACAAACAAACGTTAAAATCACATAGATTTTAATCTCCAATGGAGTAGAAAACTACAAAGATTTTAATCTCCAGAACAGTGAGTATAACACTAATACAGAAAATATTAAATTCCTTAAGCTTGTTATCAAACTGTATTTGTAAAATAATTCTGGAGAAGATAAAATAACATATAAACAGAAATGTAAAAGAAACAGAATTTAATCCGAGCCCATTGAATTCACAGTGTTTCTTTAAGAAATTTAATCCCCTCCTAGTACCCAAGGTTGTGGATTATTTTCTCCCAGGATAGAATAAATTACACACTGGTGTAGCGGTACCTCAAATCCCAGTGTTTCAGCGAACACAAAGATCGGTAACAAATCACACTTACTGTTGCTATCTTTGTAGTTAAAACAATACAGAAAAAAGGAGGAGAACTCAGAAAATTCGTATTGAAAATCTGAGAGAATGGACTGGTATTATAGTCAATGTTGAGCTCAAACTGAAGAGGTGCAACTCTTTAAATCTGAAGAGGTGCAAACTGTTTCTTCAAATCTGAAGAGGTGCAAACTGTTTTTTCAAATCTGAAGAGGTGCAAACTGTTTCTTTAAATCTGAAGAGGTGCAAACTGTTTGTCTAAAAACGACTATATTGTAAATGACTTTTACAAAAGGACATATATTTTTCCGTTAGATTTAATATTAATATTCCGTTTACAAAATAAATCGGATATTTAATAATATTTCTGTTAATATTTACTATTAATAAATAAATTTGGTCCAAAAAATCAATCAATCAATCGATCATTTGACCAAATCCAAATCCGAAGCCGAAGCCGAGCTGAACGAGCGACGACGACGACGGCGCGAAGCTTGCCTTCTTCTTAACTCCTTAAGAGCTAGAAGAAGAGCAATTGTATGTATATCCATCAAAACCTTTTCCTCTTCCAATATGGGGACAATGTCCCTTTGTCAAGGAGGGAAACTCAAATATTTTTAATTTCTCTCCATTTCCCATTCACCCTCTTTTAAGCTACATTTAAGCTTTAAAAACCCAACAATCCCTCACATGAATAGGGAATGGCTATATCACGGAAATATGCATGAAACGCTGTGTGATTTGCAAGCAAGGATTAATTGCATCTGGATAAGTAGGTTTCCCTTTGAACTTTTCGTAGTGAACTTATGTCGGATATACTCGGTCAATCGGTAGATTTGATATCTTAGAACCATCGAACTTTGGTGTATACCTAGATTACCATAAGTCACACAACCAATCCTTAACTGTCTTTGGCTCTCATTGTTGTGTTCATTTCAGCCATGAACACTGCCTGGTTTCATAAGTGCGTAGAGAACTGGCTTTACAAAATTCTCCTTGAAGCGGCTAACACTTCACACTTACATAGGTGATTTCTAAACGTGTCATCTCGTAGATACACTATTTGATATACCCCGTATCAAATTTAAAAATCATTAAAAATCTTAATAATTTATCCTTGGTACTGAACATTGTCTCATCACGAGAATGGATCAAACTTTTAGTTGACAATATTGAACCGTCATTAATGACTTTGTTTGATCTCCTTGAACCCAGATCTTGGGATCTTTAGTATTCTAGGTAGAATTACCGCCACAATGTCTTGTTCTTGGCCATAGTCCCATTCCCATCGATGGTTTCTCAACTACCTCTCTAGTTAGGCCTTTTGTAAGTGGATCCGACACATTATCGCTCGACTTTACATAGTCAATCGTGATGATTCCTCTAGAGAGTAATTGCCTAACAGTTTTATGTCTTCGTCGTATATGACGAGATTTACCATTATACATCATGCTCCCAGCCCTTCCAATTGCCGCTTTACTATCGCAATGTACGCATATTGGTGCCAATGGTTTGGGCCAAAATGGAATGTCTTTCAAGAAATTCCGAAGCCATTTAGCTTCTTCACCGGCTTTATCTAAGGCTATGAACTCAGCCTCCATTGTAGAGCGGGCAATACAAGTTTGCTTGGACGACTTTCAAGATACCGCTCCTTCAAAAAAAGGGAATACATATCCACATGTGGACTTAGAATCAGTTGAACCGGTGATCCAATTTGCATCACAGTATCCTTCAATCACCGCAGGATATTTACTGTAGTGCAAAGCAAAGTCCTGGGTATATTCTAAATATTCCAAAACTCGTTTCATTGCCATCCAATGAGATTGACCTAGATTGCTCGTGTATCGACTTAATTTACTTATAGCACAAGCTATATCTGGTTATGTACTATTCATGATATTCATTAAGCATCCCAACACATGAGCATAATCCAATTGTGATATGCTTTGGCCTTTGTTCTTTGCTAATGCAAGATTCACGTCAATTGGAGTCTTTGCAACTTTAAACCCTAAGTACTTGAATTTTCCAAGTAATGTCTTAATATAATGAGATTGTGACAATGCCAGACCTTGAGGAGTCTTATGGATCTTAATCCCCAGAATTAAATCAGCAACTCCCAAGTTCTTCATATCAAACCTGCTAGTTAGCATACGCTTAGTCGCATTTATATTGGCAATGTCATTACTCATCATCAGCATATCATTCACATGTAAGCAAACAATGACTATGTGATTTGGAATATTTTTTAATGTACACACATTTATCACATTCATTTATCTTAAAACTATTTGATAATATTGTTTGGTCAAATTTCGCATGCCATTGTTTGGGTGCTTGGTTTAGTCCGTAAAGGGACTTAACAAGTCTACATACCTTCTTTTCTTTACCTGAAACCACAAACCCTTCAGGTTGTTCCGTGTAGATCTCTTCCTCCAAATCTCCATTTAAGAAGGTCGTCTTAACGTCCATTTGATGAATTTCAAGACCATAAACTGCAGCTAATGCTACTAATATTCGTATGGACGTAATTCTTGTAACTGGAGAGTATGTATCAAAATAATCAAGACTTCCTCATTGTCTATACTCTTTGACTACAAGTCTTGCCTTATATTTATCAATAGTGCCATCATCTTTCATTTTCCTCTTAAGAATCGATTTAGAACCCAAAGGTTTATTTCCAGGAGGAAGATCAACCAATTTCCATGTATGGTTGTTCAATATAGATTCTATTTCACTATTGACTGCCTCTTTCCAAAACAATGATTCCGAAGAAGACATGGCTTCTTTAAATGTTCGAGGTTCATTTTTCAATAAGAAAGTCACAAAATCTGGTCCAAATGAAGTAGACGTTCTTTGATGTTTACTACGTCTTGGATCCTCCTGATTAAATGTACTTTCTTTTGTTTCTTCCCGAGGTCGTTTATATCTTTCACCAATCGACTCACATTTCTTTTTATACGGATATATATTTTCAAAGAATTCAGCATTATCTGATTCTATAACCGTATTATTATGAATGTCGGAATTTTCTGATTTATGAAATATCCTATGAAAATACAATCAACGGTTTTTGGTCCTATTTTTACTCTTTTGGGTTTAGGAACTTGCACTTTTGCCAAACTCCCAAATTCAGCCGAAGCCGAAGCCGAGCCGAGCGAGCGACGACGGCGACAGCGCGAGGCTTGCCTTCTTCTTAACTCTTTAAGAGCTAGAAGAAGAGCAATTGTATGTATATCCATCAAAATATTTTTCTCTTCCAATATGGGACAATGTCCCTTTGTCGAGAAGGAAAACTCGAATATTTTTAATTGCATTTCCTATTCACCCTCTTTTAAGCTACATTAAGCTTTAAAAACCCAACAATTAAGACAGAGATGGATTTAGGATTTGAAGTTTATTGGTTCTTACGATAACTTTAAGTACATTTACAATAATAATTGGGTTTACAGTCAAATAATTATAAATATTTAGTGAAATTTTTGAATAGTGACTGGGTCCACGTGAGCCCGTATATAGTATGGTAGATCCGCCAGTGATTAAGAATGTAGTTCACCATAATAATACCTCCTATATTATAACTTAGCTAGCTATTAAAACAATGCAGCACTGTACTATTATCCAATTTCAGAATCCACAACTAAAAAGGACTTTTATTCTACGAGATGTAAACTGGACATTAATTCAAAGACAATGTTTGTTTATGTAACAAATGCAGACATTCAAACATCTCTCATATTCTATTAATTAAAAGCTTGGGAAAGGGTTTAGGGCCTTTTTATATCGTCTGAAACAAAGGACTTACTTCTTAGATTTTTTGCAGCGAGTTCGTATAGTTCGCCGGAGAAGAGAGAAGACCTGATACAGCAATTTCGACCGGGAGAGATTGCGGAAGAACAAAAGGGATTGTATTTGTCACTTTGCCCAGCAACCAATATATATAATACTTGGTAAATTATTATATTGTGTTTGGCTTAAGTTGGCAAAAATGTTACCATCTCTTATGTGTACCCAATTTATTTTTCTCAACAAATATCCAAAGTTTTCAATTATATCACTTATCTATAGTTTTTAAATTATTTAATATTTTAAATTCACTAACCCAAATAGTAACAAATTAAAGTCATCTTACCATATTGTTCAATAGTCACTTTTCTATAATTATTATAACACTCGTACATTATTGTCAATGCAATCAAATTTTATTTTTTCTACCTTATGCTACCCCTAGTACAATTACTACTACATTTTATCATGTTTGTACCCAATACTAAAAATGTAAAAATTCAAGGTTTGCAATTTCCCCAGAAAATAACTCTCACGAAAAACATTTTAACGAAATTTAAAGTTCGGGAAACAGAAAAATCTAAAACTAAAATTCAGATTTTTAAAAACAACTGTACTAAATTAAATCTTAAATTCGGAATCTAACTTGCTCCAGCTCCAGTGTAATTTTTAAGTAAATTTCAAGCTAAATTACTATTGGCCTCTATTACATTGTCCATCAACTTCCTTGACCCAAAAAGAAAAAGATTGTCCATCAACTTGTACTCCCTATCGCTAAGAAGCTTCTAGGAAACTTGATAACATCCATAGTTGGAAGCGTCAGTTGTGAGGATGAATGGGGAAGAAGACGAGAGAAGTTTAGAGAGAGAAATTTTAAGAGAAGTGAAAGACTTCCATTATCTTCTTCTAAGGAAAAATGAAATGTATCTGTACAGGGACTATTTATACACTAACACCTTCTATAGTATTTTTTACCTTTCTACAGTGTTAACTACCTAACTAACTAACCGACTATACAAACAACACATCTTAATATTACACGTGTTCTACAGCCACAACTTGCACTAGCTCATCACTCGTCTACACTCCCCCTCAAGCTGATGGCTTGAACAAGTTCTTCAGCCCAAGGTTCTCCCGTAGGTAATCATGTTGCACCTTAACAAAGCTTTTAATTAATAGATCAACTAGTTGTCCTTTGGTAGGTACATGCCTAGTTCTCATCACTCCTTGTAGGATTCTTTCCCTCATAAAATGACAATCTATGTCTATGTGTTTAGTCCTCTCATGAAAGACTGGGTTGGCAGTAATCTGAATAGCTGCCTTGTTGTCACATAAGAGATCAACAGGTTGTTCTAACTTCACACCAAGTTCTTCAAACAGATCTATCAACCAGGTCACTTTAGCTGCATAGGTAGTCATGCTTCTGAATCCAGCTTCTACTGAACTCCTGGAGACAATCTCCTGTTTCTTAGACTTCCATGACACCAAGGCATTCCCAAACCTGACTAAGTAACCAGTGACTGATCTTCTTGCTTGTAGGCAAGATCCCCAGTCTGAGACACAATAGGCTGTCAATTTATTTGTGCAGCAGGCATAAGAAGTCCAAGTCCAGGTTCAACTTTGATGTACATCACCACTCTGAGAGCAGCTTCCATGTGTAATACCTTTGGACAATGCATAAATTGACTGAGAACTTGAACTGCAAAAGATAGGTCAGGCCTGGTCATGGTGAGATATAGTAGTCTTCCAACTAACCTCTCAAAGCTACTAGGGTCCTTTAATACCTCATCTTCAACATTGGTTTTCATCCAGCTGTCATACTCTGCTGAAGTTTGTTTCTGATTCATTTCAAGAAGGGTACCAACATGTTTTTCTCCACCTAGGCCAGATTCAGAGATTAGTTCCATTACATACTTCCTCCGAGTCATCACTATGCCTTCCTCAGACATAGCAAATTCAATCCTCAGAAACTTCAACTCACCAAGATCTTTCATTTTGAACCTGGTCTGTAGATCATTTCTTGTCTCATATAGTTAATTAGGATTGGTACCAGTGATTAGTAAATCATCTACATACACTAGGACAACTACAATGTCATCATTTGTTCTTTTAGTGAACAGAGAGTAGTCAAAGTGCCTCTACTTGAATCCCATCTTCACCAGGGCTTCAGTTAGTTTCATGTTCCACTGTTTTGGGGCCTGCTTGAGGCCATATAGTGATATGTGCAATTTGCAGATCTTCTTTGTCTCCCCTTGTTTGCAAAAACCTTCAGGAATACGCATGTAAACCTCCTCAAGGAGATCACCATTGAGGAATGCATTGTGGACATCTATTTGGTAGATCAACCAGTATTTAGAGATGGCCAAAGCAATGATAGACCTAACAGTCACCATCTTAGCCACAGGGGAGAAAGTCTCAGTGTAATCTAGACTCTCTTTCTGGCGGTATCCTTTGGCCACTAACCTGGCTTTATATCTTTCAACCTCTCTTGAAGCTCTATATTTAACTTTGAATATAAATTTGCAGCCAATGAGAGTCTTTCCAAGTGGCAAGTCTTCAATGCTCCAAGTGTTATTGTCTTCAAGTGCTGCAACTTCCTCCTTCATTGCCTGTACCCATTTAGGATCAGAAACAACCTCTCTGAAGGTCTTAGTTTTGGATACATCTGAGTGAAGAGCCAATATGTACTGATAAGGTGGGTTCAGGTGTGAGTAAGTAACATAGGAAGAAATAGGATATGCACAAGAGTTACCAACTGGTTTAGTGACATAATCCTACAACCACACTGGTGGTTTGCTTGGTATGCTAGATCTTCTAAGCTCCATAGAGTTAGAGGGTTCAGGTAAAGAATTGACACCTGCAGGTGAATGTGAGGTGATTTTTGTATGAGCTTGGACTTCAAGAACCTGAGGAGATGATGAAACCTCCCCCTCAGTTGAATCATTTATAGGATTGGACTGAGTAATGAGAGATTGAGACATCTCTACAGTAGATTCCTCTGATGGTAGCAGGTCCAGAACTGAAAATATAGGTGTTCCTGCAGACTTCAGATGTTTAAAGGGAAAGACTTCCTCCTTGAACACCATATTTCTGCTTACTAAGAGAGTCTTGTTCTGGATATCATATAGTTTGTATCCCTTTTGTGTGGAAGAATAGCCCCGAAGTACTTCTGGGATGGCTTTAAAAGCAAACTTATCCATAAACTTAGGAATAACTGCATAGCAGAGACATCCAAATACTTTTAGATGACTCAGAGAGGGAGCATGAAAATAAAGCATCTCAAATGGGGATTTGAAGTTGATGACTCTTGATGGTATCCTGTTCAGTAGATAGACAACAATGTTGACACATTCACCCCAAAATCTAAGGGGAATGCCTGCCTGGAACCTCAATGCTCTGCCTATTTCAAGGATGGTCCAATGTTTCCTTTCTGCTACTCCATTCTGCTGGGGAGTGTACACACATGTACTTTGGTGTTCAATCCCAAGAATAGATAGAAATTTCTTGAAGTCATTGCTAAAGAACTCACTGCCATTATTTGTTCTGAGTATCTTAGCAGAAGCACTGAAAATATTTTTAATCTTAGCAAAACATTCCTTGAGAACTATTATAGTATCATACTTTGAGTGCAGAAGAAAGGTCCAAGTGAACCTAGTGTAGTCATCTACTATTGTGATAAAAAAAATCTTTTACAATCATAAGTATGAACTCTATAGGGTCCCACAAATATCACAATGCAGTAAATCAAAAGTAGAGGCAGACATAATATTACTCAGCTAAAAAGGCAACTTTGTTTGTTTTGCAAGAGGACAGACAGTACAATGTTGATGAATATAAGATTTTAAATGTCTAAGCAACTCATGCTTCTTTATTACTTCTAATGCTGCATGACCTAGTCTCTTATGCCACAAGCCACTAGAATCTGATATAACAGACATGTGAGCATGACTAGTCTTATTCATAGAATGTTGCTTCATGTTGGTATTATTATTCACTTGTTGTCTAGAATCCTGACATGATGCCTTCACTTGCTTCTCCTGCAACACATATAGTCCATGTTTCTCCCTACCAATCCCCTTCACCTGTCCATTGAAGAGGTCCTAGAAGATGCAGAAGTTAGGAAAGAACATTACTAATCATTTCAGTTCTTTAGTGAGTTTGGATACTGAGAGAATATTGAACTTAAACTCAGGTATGTACAACACATTAGATATGTCTTGGTTCTTAAACACAGAGGCCAATCCTGTGTGTGTAACTGATACTACATTTCCTGTAGGTAGATGCACATTGCTCCTGTCTGATTTTGGTACTAATCTGTATGCCTTTAGCATTTGTAAGTTAGAGGCCATATGGTTAGATGCACATGTGTCCACAATCCATTCTTTATCACTATAGATAGACATAAGGTCTGTTTCTGTACCTGCAACTGCTGACTTGGTTGAGGATCCTTCATCTTATCCCTTGTTAAGCATTTGAATGATCTGCTGATACTGCTCTGGTGTGAAGAAAACTTCATGAGCTTGTTGCTGAGTTACTGGTGATGCCATAGAGGTGAAACCTCCCTTGACAAGTGGTTGTTGCCCAAGTTTTCCAACACTGTTGGTTGCACCATTGGCTTCACATGTTTCATCTCTTATAAGAGGAGTCATCCGGCCAACTTGATTTGCATAAGAGTTACCAGTTCTAGCTGCTCCTCCTCTCCTTTTGGACTTGAAATCTGGTGGATATCCAAATAGCTTATATCAGTTTTCCTTAGTGTGGCTCCTCAGATGACAGTACTCACATACATGTATGTTTCTTTTTTGTCTAGGTTTGAAATTGGTGCCAGCATAGTTTCCACCCTTATTGCTAAACAAGGCAGTACTTTCTATTGACTCAGTGACCTGTGAGACTTGTGTGAAATTAGCAAGGTTTCTTTGGCTCTCTTGATCTATGATCATGGAGTATGACTTGTTTACAGATGGAGTGTGATACATCATTGTGATCTGACTCCTTGCTTGGCTATAAGACTCATTTAAACCTGTTAGGAACTACATTAATCTTTGATACTCAAAGTGCTCAAGGTACCTCTTTGACTCAGGACAAGGGCAACTGGGACAAGGCATTATAACATCAAACTCATCTCAAAGGTCTCTGAGTTTAGAGAAGTAGTCTGTAACAGTCATTGTGCCTTGAGTAAGAGAGTGAATCTCTTTATGCAGATATTGCACCCAAACACCATTCACTCTGTCAAACCTTTCTTTCAAGTCCTCCCATACTTTATGTGCATTTGAAGCATACACTACACTGCTTAACAGTCCTGGTCTTACAACATTCATGATCCAGGACAACACTACAACATTTACCTTCTCCCATTGATCATGTAATTTCGGCTCAAACCTAGACTTAGGGAATCTACCATCAACAAAACCTAGTTTGCTTTTACCTAACAATTCAATTCTCATAGATCTGGTCCAAATGGCATAGTTCTCAGATCCAGTTAACTGAAGTGAGATAATGGAGCTACCTGGAGTGTCTGTTGGTTATAGGTATAGATGATGGTTATGATCAATTATAGGGAAGATATTGCCACGAATGGGAACAACTGTATTGTCAGAAGTTCCTGTCGTAGGTCCGACTGGTGTGGCACTGGTTTCCTCGCCAATTGCCATGAAAATCGTAGGTAAACTCAGAGATATTACACAATCGCTCAGATTTGCAGAGAATTAGCTCAAATTACAGAACCCTAGTTTTGAACCCAACGCAAGTAAAGGGGATTCAATTCCAAAATTGTAGGGAATTGAAAGTATTTAGTGGCCGGAGACTCGCGACACAGGCTCTGATACCATGATAACATCCATAGCTGGAAGCGTCAGCTGTGAGGATGAATGGGGAATAAGACGAGAGAAGTTTAGAGAGAGAAATTCTGAGAGAAGTGAAAGACTTCTATTATCTTCTTCTAAGGAAAAATGAAATGTATGTGTACAGGGACTATTTATACACTAACACCTTCTGTAGTGTTAACTACCTTTCTACAGTATTAACTACCTAACTAACTAACTGATTATTGAAATAATACAGCTTAATATTACGTGTGTACTGATTATTGAAATAATACAGCTTAATATTACGCGTGTTCTACGGCCACAACTTGCACTAGCTCATCGCTCGTCAACAAAACTACAATATGATGTAGGAGTACGATTTATACTCAGTTATGTTGATGTCCTTTTGTTTTATATGCCAACTTAGAGGCCGTTTGGATTAGCTGATATGAAGTAGCTGATAAGCATTAGGTACTGAAAAGTACTTTTAAGTGCTGGAACTGATTTAATAAATAAGCAGTTACGTATTTGGATACAAGTGCTGAAATTGATAATAAGTTGTTGCTGTATTTGATAAAAAAAGTGCTGATAAGCTCTTTTTCTGTTAAAATGACTTAAATAACCTTAGAAGTGTTTATACTTATAAGGGCATAATTTATTCAAAATTTTAGATTCCAAATCGATCCAAATACAAAATATTCTATTTGTCATTTTATTTTAAATACAACTGTGCTTAGATAAGATAATTTTTATGATAAATATTATTTATTTTATGATAAGCATATAATCATAAGTTATAATAATTAATAAATTAATAAAAGTTTCTCAGTAAAAAATAAACCTAAATAGGACAAAATATTTGAAGAGAAACAAACACTGTCTTTATCACCACAATATTTAGAAAGCAACACACCAAAAATTTGATATGTCCTCATTTATTACATACAGTTCAAAGATTAATACACAATCACATAGATATAAATATGCAAAGGAATAAAGAATTTGCTTATCTTAAATAGTCAATGGACATTGCAGACTTGAAGAGGGGGGGTTAGGTTGAAATAGTACTTGAAGTAGTGAGTATCGATGTAATAGTTTTGTTCTAAAAAAGAATATTTTAAGGATAAAATAGTAAAAATTTTGGTCAAACTTAAAGTGCTTATAAGCTAAAAATTTATAAGCTGGGGGTGACCAGCTTACGGCTTTTGACTTATTTTTGACTTATAAGCACTTGGCTTATAAGCATACCAAACGCGTAGATAAGCCGAAAAGTGCTTATAAGCTAGTTTGACCAGCTTATAAGCCTAGCCAAACACCCTCTTATTCTTATCAGCAACCTGATTCATGCCCGCTAAAACCATTAGTCAACCTTCAAATTATAAAAATGACAAATAATAATATTCTCTTTATAATAACGTGTCAACTTTTAGGTAAAATTCTAACTTAATTAATACAATATAAAACAGATTTTTCTTTGGGTGTTATATATATATATTTTTGGCCTTGACCGCATGATAAGCAACTTGAGGTTTGAAATACGTGACAAGAATAAATAAAGACTTTGCTTTGTAACTCGCTAGTCGTGACTCGTGGCATTGTGCTAACGAGGTTCTTGTTTCAACACGTCCTAAATATTTATGCTCTATCCCCTAAGGTGCATTTAAAAGTTTCAGAATAAATACTACAACAGGAGATTAAAGTTCAAAACGAGCGGTTGGCAATCGATACATATAATCACCAGACATTTGGCACAATTAAATACTTTTTAGTTTGGCCAAATAAGTGTACGGCACAATTAAATACTTTTTAGCACAATTAAATACTTTTTAGTTTGGCCAAATAGGTGTGCGGCACAATTAAATACTTTTAAACTTGACTCCAGTTTCCATTTTGATACTTTAACTTAGCGTTTTTCTTATTGAACACTTTAATATAATATAAAGTGATATATTAAACATTTTACTCATAACTAGTAAAAACAATAAGGTGCGTGTAATTCACACATGAATGACTTAGCAAAATGACAAATAAGAAGGAGCCACGTGGCATTTGGGTCCAAATAGTCAAAAAGAAGTTTTGAAAACAAAAAATATTTATTGTAAACACCCCCTCCCACCGTCACCTTCTTCCCAACTATCCCCTTTCTTTTTTCATTCCATGAAATCCCACCACCAAGTGGAAGATAAAATTAAAGATCCGTTAGAAGAGGCTGAGCCAAGCCCAGTCGGGTGCTTGCTTCCAGGTGATGAAGATGAGCTACTAGCAGGCTTAATGGATGATTTTGATCTTAGCGGATTGCCGACGTAGGTGGAGGATTTGGATGATGATTGTTTTGGTAGTGGAGGACTCCAAATGAAACCTGAGGATCAAAATAATTTGCTTGATGGTATTGCAAACTTAAGCATGTCTTATAGTTATCCAAATGGTGATGTTGTCGGGGAACACCGGCGATTCTAGCAACCACCGGTCATTGCTCATTTCCTTTCCTCCTTCATCTCTATTATTCTGTTTCGTTGTTGTTTTAACTGATAAAAGAGCAGAACTGAAAGAAGTAACCGGACATTTAATATTTCGGCGGCTATCATTAAAATCGCCGACATTTATCACCATTTCTACTCTTCCGTCGTTGTGGTATCGGAGATTCGTTCGTATTATGTCTATTACTGATTTGGTGGTCGGTGTGTAAATATTAAAACCTTGATAAAATTTATTCCGGCAATAAAATTTATTAATTCCGGTGATCTCCATTAATTCCGGCAATAAAATTTATTGATGTTCTTCTTCTTCTTTTAAAGAAGTCAATTTTGATTTAAACAAAAAAAAAACTGATCTCAAACCCATTAAATTCACACGCGTAAGAAGGGGTAAAATACAACTCTCTTGCCATGTCAGCTTTTGTGTTTAATAGGCATACATAAATTTTGGTTGAAGTGTTCAATAAGAAAAACGCTAAGTTAAAGTATCAAAATGAAAATTAGAGCTAAGTTTAAGGGCACGTACATCTATTTGGCCTTTTATTTTAACCTCCCTTTCCATCCCAAAAAATTAATAAATTGTGGGTTGCTAAACTGGCGCCATTCCAACTGATCACTAGCTAGAATAATGTTTTTACAATAACATAAGTCCAAAAAAAAAACTTTGTTAACTTACGAATTAGCCTGTAATGCAAGTAGCTTAAATATTTTGCCATTTTGGTCCACAACGGCACTTCAAATGTGCCGACTTTCTTAATTCAGTGGCTTACAAATTAGACTGTAGTGCGAGTAGCTTTGAATATTTTCCTTTTTTTAATAGAGAGGTGCATATAAGTAATCCACCTAAGGCTGTCCGACGGGACGGGACGTCCCGTTCGTTCCGGTCCCGTCCCGCGTTTCGTCCCATTCTGTCTCGGTCCCATTCCACGTTCCGTCCCGTCTCACTTAATTTTAAACGGGATGAGCCCATGTTAAACGGGACACAGGATGGGACGGGATATCCATTTCGTCCCGTTTGTCCCGTCCCGTTTCGTCCCGCTTCGTCTCATCCCGTCCCGCCTGTCCCGCATCCTTTTTTTTTTTGAATTCTAGCCGTTAGGCAACGGCTCCAATTGCTTACTAAATTTTAGAAAAATTTTATTATGCTACAAAATAATTTTCTGGTATATATTATCTTACTATTACACAAATATTATGGTATATTTGTGGAATTTCTGTTGTATTTGGTAAGTATAAAACTAATCCAACTAATGCACCGGCCATTAATGAAATGATTGTAAAATTTAAAAAGTACTTTTTCCATATTCCCCAAGTTTATTTAATTTCTACTATACTTAACCCGTACTTGTTCGTAAAATTTATGAGAATTTAGCAATTCAAGAAAATGAACAACCATCTCTCGAAGACTGCCAAGCTAACATATACTCTTATGTTAGATCAATGTTTGATAAATATAAATCTATGGAAACAACAGGTGGTGAAACTGCTCCTTCTACTTTTAAGTCTAGAGTAGAAGTTTTATGAAAAGATATGGATGATATAACATGTTTTGATTCCTCTATTGATGATGAACTTGATTCTTATCTTAATCAAAGATTGGAAAGTATTAAAGACGAAGAAGGCAACAAACAACTTTTGGCATGATGAATAGAGCGTGGCAATACTTTTCCAACACTTTCAATAATGACCTGAGATATCCTTTCTATTCAAGCATCATCAGTAGCATCGGATAGTGATTTTAGCGCGGCAAAATTTTAAATCGGAGATCATAGACATTCATTAGCGGAGGACCCTACCTAGGAGGTGGCTACGTAGATTAGGTGCTCTTCAAAAGAATTATATTTGTATGTGAGATTTGAAAGTTCTATTAATAAAGTAAAAGGCTCTAAGCGTTGAATATTTTTTATGAATTGTCTTACACTCTTACTTAGTTACTTAATGACTTGAAATTATATTAAATAAATTATAACTCTATTATAAATTTATAATTACTAGAATATTTCATTACAAGTCTTTTGTTTTAATATTTTATAATTCTTTATTTAGTTTCCTAATTTTCGTTTAATTTTTATGTTAATTAAATAAGTTAAAAAACTAGTTGTTGCAAACTTTAAAAACTTAGTCATTGTCAAAAGAATAACCGTTGCCAAACTCAATGGTTAAATATTTTTTTTTTTAAAATGACACTTAAGGCCCACGAACCCGTCCCGTCCCATCCCGTTTGTTAGCGGGATAGGATGGGCCTACCGTTTCGTCCCGTTTGTCCCATCCCGTTTGTCCCGTCCCGTTTCGTCCCGTCCCGTCCCACCACCGTCCGGACTAAATGTCGTCCCGTCCAATCCCGTCCCGTCCCGTTAATTTTGTCCCGTCCCATCCCGTTGGACAACCATAAATCCACCAATGGAAGAAATGGCAAGATTGTGAAATATTTCCTATTTAATACCACTCTGTGATAGTTACATAGATGTTGTCCATATAAGATTGTGAAATATTTCCTATTTAATACCACTCTGTGATAGTTACATAGATGTTGTCCATATAAAGTTGAAGTCGATATAAAATTAACTACTTTAAAAAAAGATTTAAATACAAAATTAGATTGATTGGTAAGCTTGGATTGTCCACCAAAGCGGTAGGAAAGTTCCTTGAAATTTCAATTAGTTTATTAGAACTTTTCCCGCTTCACCAGGAAACAATATATGAGAAAATTGAAGAAGTACTAATATTTTTCGGTGTTAAAATATAAATAACTGAAAATGTCCAAATATGCCTTTGTACTATATGAAATTGAGCACATTTGCCTTTCGTTAATACTTTAGCTCAAAAATGTCCTTACCGTTACATAGTTGGTCCATATATTCCCTTAGAGTCACACAATTGGTCCACATATGCCATTTTCGAAACGGAATCCACTCAAACTAATTAGTTCTTTCGTTAATTGTATTAAAGTGTATTACAAACACTATTTCCTTTTTATTAGGACTTTTTTTCTTTACCTTTCTCTTTTCTTTCTTCTTTTTTCTTTTCTTCTCTTTTTGTTTTTCCTTTTTCTTTCTCCCTTATCCGATTTCCTCCATTGCTGATGTTTTCTCCATTTTCGTCACCAATTTCACTTGACAAAACTCATGAATTCCCGCCTTCACCGAATTAACACCCCCAAAAAAAAATTTTCGATAATTTTCATCTCCATCTTTTTAGAAGAACCACAACCTTCTTGTTGGGAAGCTTTTGGTGGTGTATGTTTGATTTTAGGAATAAAATCACGTAAAATTGGTGACGAAAATGGAGGTTCAGGTCTTGCTGAATGTGATGGAAAATATGAGAATAGATAAAGAATGTGGTGGGGTTTGTGATAGTAAAATTCGCAAGAATTCATGAGTTTTGTTAAGTGAAATTGGTGACGAAAATAGAGAATACATTAGCAATGGAGAAAATCGGATAAGGAAGAAAGAAAAAGGGAAAAAAAGAGAAGAAAAGAAAAAAGAAGAAAGAAAGGAGAAAGGTAAAGAAAAAAAATGTCATAATAAAAAGGAAATAGTGTTTGTAATACACTTTAATATAATTAACGAAAGAGAATTAGTTTGGGTGGATTCCGTTTTGAAAATGGCATATATGGGCCAACTGTGTGATTCTAAGGGCATATATGGACCAACTATGTGACGGTAAGGGCATTTTTGAGCTAAAGTATTAACGAAGGGCAAATGTTTTCAATTTCGTATAGTACAAGGGTATGTTTGGTCCTTTTCCGTATAAACAATCATGAATAAAAGACCTGTCAATTGTCAATTTATATTTTAAAGCGCCTAGATGTAGTGGTGATTGGGGACACATATGCAACAATCTTCAAAGCTTCATCAAGTCGCATTAAGTGACTAATAAGAACCCGTTTGGCCATGAATTTTTTTTACTTTTTTCGAAATCAATTATTTGGCCATAAAATTTTCAATTTTCATTTAAATATGAATTTTGAAATTTTTTGCGAAAATTTGAAAAACTCCAAAAAGCTGTTTTTCAAAATTTTCAATGAGATTACTCACAAAAATTCAAAAAAATTCAAAATTATATTCATGTCCAAACACAACTCTAAATTTTCAAATACTATTTTCACTTGAAAAATATTTAATTTATTTTAAAATTTCACGTGAAATTCATGCGCTATGCCCAAGTTTGAAAAGGCGATCAAAGTTTGAGTATAGCGTCTCCTTCCCGATAGAAACGCAAAAGACGCCACTCTATTGGAGCACATCCCTTCCCTGAAATCTTGTCCCGTGATTATTTTATCGATTTAACACTCGATCCAAGCCTTGTCGTGGAGTGGAACTCGTTTATTGCCCGACACGGTGGTCAAATCTTCATTGTTTCTCCATTCAAAAAAATTAAAAAAAGGTATTTCGAATCACTTTTTAGTATAAGTCATATATATAATAGAGTAATTAGTTGTTATTATTGTATTGTATCATTTTGTGATTGTTTTGTGATTTTTTTAAAAATCCGGATTAGTTTATTGTTTAGCAAATATGTATGAAAATTGTATATTATTCATTTGTTGAATAATTAGTGTTATATGTTTATTGTTTTTATAGTTGTACAACAATAATATGTGACTTTAGTGTTATTTAGCGCCCTTTGGTATTATATAGTGTCCTTTAGTGTTATGTAGTGTCCTTTAGTATAGTAAAACTAATAATAAATTTTAAATTATGTTAGTTGATGTTATTTATGGCCATAAATTTTAAATTTTAAAAATATCAATATAATTTAAACGAATTAAATATTTAATTTTCTTATAACGACGAATAAAAATAAAAAATAGTTGACAGTTCAAACAAAACCCATGAGTTTCTCAAAGTCATTCCAACATAATATATTAACTTTATCTTTTAACTTAATATTCATATCTGTAGATTGCCTACGATGCACATTATCGAGTTGTGCCTTAAGGAAGGACACAACCCTCCTAGGAACATAATCCAACATACCCTTCCACTCTAACCATGGTAAATCTGGCATAGGCAATGTTACAGTCTTGGCGTGTCAATCTAGAATAGCATGATAGGGCGATTACCAATCCATACCCAAGATAACATTAAAGTCTACCATACTGAGCAACAATAGATCAGCTCTAGTCTTAAAACTACCAATAACAACTAAACATGACCGATATACACGGTCCACAACAATAGAATCTCCCACAGGTGTGGACATATATACATGAGAACTCAATGAATCACGAGATATACCAAATGCGGAGAAAAGTTGTCATGACCCAAAATCCACCTAGTCGTGATGGCACCTAACCCAACCTGTCAGGTAAGCCAATTAACAACAATCCAATTTCATTAATATATAACTGAATCTAATACACCCTCCAAGGACTGGTAGTACAAATTATGAGCTTCTAAGAGTAAAATTTACAAAGCTGGTATGAAATAAAAATACATCATCTGTTTGAAATATACGTAAACAGATTAAAATTCTAAAGCTACCATAAATAAGAGGCAACAATGACTGGAACACAGGTACATCTTCAGATTCAGTCCCCGCCATGTACAACAACATCAACATCAAAAACAATCTACACGTAAGATGCAGAAGTGTAGTATGAGTACAACCGACCCCATGTACTCAATAAGTAACAAACCTAACCTTAGGTTGAAAGTAGTGACGAGCTAACACAAAGGTCGGATCCACACCAATATCCAAAAAAAATCTCATAACAATAAAATTGAGGCAACACAAAGAATAACTCAATAATAAAATGCTCAGTTCCGGAAAATAAACATTTTCTTTTCACGTATAATAGTAAAACTCAATTCTTTTCTCTAAAATTACCAAAATATGAGTAAGTCTGAAAACTCACAAAAATCCTTTCAACAATAAGTAAGATGTTTCATTTCCGTTCCAGATAGCCAGTGGAAAATACATCACTATGCCCATATGCCAATATGTGTGATAAGTCATGAATGACTTGATACCGTACAACATGAGAAAAATGCATCTCTATGCCTGTATGTTAAATGTGCATGTCAATGCGATGCAACTTAGTAATAAAACCATATGCATACTCTCAGAGTATCATTTCACTCAGTCCTCCCAGTCATTCAGTCCTCACAGTCACTCAGACCTCACAATCGCTCGCCACTCGCACTCAGTAGGTACCTGGGCTCACTGGGGGTGTGTATAGACTCCGTAGGGGCTCCTTCAGCCCAAGCGCTATAATCTGCACGGACAACTCACATGTTGCACAGACAACTCACGTGCTACAGTATCAATATCTGTATCCGCACGGACAACTCACGTGCTTAATAAAGCCAATATGGCTTGATGCAACGTGCAAACCGATCCCATAATTATCCTCACAATCAGGCCCTCGGCCTCACTCAGTCATCAATCTCTCTCTAGTCTCTCGGGCTCATAATGTCATGAAAATTACCCGAAGATGATGATATGTTATATCAATAAATAACAACAGAGACTAAGATATGATATGCAATGAAATGAATATGACTGAGTATGAATTTTCAATTTAAAACAAATAATTCACAGCAATATGACCTCTGTGGGTCCCAATAATACTGGACATAACCTCAACATGATTTTTATTACGATTCTCAGCTCAATTTCTCTAACACATAAAACTGCATGGAAAATGCCAAGATTATTTGACTTCAAAATTCCACGAAATAATTACGTCACAATTTCTATGGTGCACGCCCACACGCCCGTCACCTAGCATGTGTGTTACCTCCAAACAATTCACATAATACGTATATTTTAGGGTTCATACCCTCAACTCCAAGATTAGAAGAGTTACTTACCTCGAACAAGCCGAATCCAATATCGAGCAAGCTAAACAATGCTCCAGAAATTCCATTATGCGCGTAACAACTTTCAAACGGCTCGAATCTAGTCACAATTAATTTGATTCAGTCAACCCAAATTATAGAAATTTATTCCATATCAAAATACTAATTTTTCCACAAAATCCGAAATTACACTCAAAAATTGCCTGTGGGGCCCACGTCTCGGAACCCGACAAAAGTTACGAAATATGAATGCCCATCTAATCACGAGTCCAACCATATAAATTTCACCAAATTTCGACATCAACTCGACCCTCAAATCTTCAATTAAAGTCATTGAAGATTTTTACCATTTTCAACCCAATCTTTACCCATTTGAACTCAACAATCTTTCCATAAACCTTATTGATATGTATAAATAATACTATTACACCCAAGAATCATACTCTCAATCACCCATCTTTATCCAAACTCGAAATTGAAGAGTAGGGGTTAGAACCTTACCTCTTGGGTAAAGATCTTGTGAAATTTTCTTGTTGGATTTCAAAGCTTGAACAAGATCTTGATGAACAAAGCACTTTAGATTCTTCCTCTCTATAGAACACTCTCCCTTCTCTCTAAAAATGTCAGATTTTTGCTCCAACATGAGTCCCAAAGCCTATTTATCAAAATGGGCCGGGTTATGAAAATAGAAAAATTAACTCTCCGAAAGCAAGTCTGCGGTCGCATAATGGACCGCAGAATGGGTATGCGGGTCGCAAAATGGTCTCAAAAATTGGTGTCCAGAACTGGGCTGTTCTGGTCTATTCTGCGACCAGTTTGCGGTCGCAGAAGCACATTCGCGATCATAAAATTGTCGCAGAATCTCATTGTTTTCAGCCTTTGGTAATTTGGTCATAACTTTGTGTAGGAATGTCCCAATGAAGAACGGTTTAAAGTGTTAGAAACTAGACTCAAAGATATTTTATTTTATAGGTAATATACCATATAAAACTTAGTATCATGAGAGTTATGGTCATTTGAAGTTAGGTCTTGTGCAAACTCACTTGAAACTTTAGTCTATTATGAAATTTTCAATTTCTACATTCGATGCCGAAACCAATCGAATCAAGTCCGATTGACCTCAAATTTTGCACACAAATCATAAATAACATAATGGACCTATTCCAATTTCCGGAATCAAATTCCGACCCCGATATCAAAAAGTCAACCCACCGGCCAAACTTTTCAAAAATTTAACTTTTGCCATTCCAAGCCTAATTCTACTACGGACCTCCAAATAATTTTTCGGACACACTCCTAAGTCCAAAATAATCATACGGAGCTATTGGAATCATCAGAATTCAATTCCTAAGTCCTTTACATATATGTGAATATCCGATCAACTTTTCTAACTTAAGTTTTCAATTATGAGACTAAGTGTCTTATTTCACTCCGAAATCCTTCCGGACCCGAACCAACTAACCCGATAAGTTATAAATCAACTTTAAGACCTAAATTGAGTAGTAAATGGGGGAACGAGGTGTGATACTCAAAACAATTGGTCGGATCGTTACAAAAGTAAAATGATACATTTGAGTAAGTGGAGCCTAGATCAAATAAGACTAATGCATCTCTATGACAAACCGGAACAATACATGTGGTAACTGCGTCTGATGCAATGGCCTCAGTCCTTTCGAGGAAAAGCATAACATTTGGCCTGGCCTCCCCTTCTAGGGCGATCTCTACCCGCCTGACCTTCACCCCTGGTTGGCTATGCAGGTGAAGCGGCAACCCCGACCTAAGAAGTCTGTGGGCCCGGTGGAATACGTGGAGCTTGAGTAGTCTGTGGAGGTGCACCCCTCCTGAGTCTGGGGCAGTCCATCACCATATGTCGGTTATCACCATACTCAAAGCAATCTCTCAGTGGACGTGGCTGCTGACACTGGGTCGAGCCTGGTCGGCTGATCTGACCGCTGAAAACACCCCGTGCAGGAGGTGCACTAAATAGTGGTGGTGCATAATAGGCAACCTGAGACCTGGAAATTGCCGTAGCACCGCTAGAAGCTGGAAGCGCTGAATGAACTGGACGGCTCACATAGCCCCTACCATGATGGGTTGCAACTGGGGAACGAGCACCACTATATCCGCCAGAATCTTGAGGCCTTTTGCCATCCCTGTCCTCTCTCTCACGGCCCGCATACCCTCCAGTCTCTGTGCGATCTCTACCACTTGCTGATATGGGGTATCTATATCTAACTCTCGAGCCATGCTGAATCTAATGCCATAGTTGAGCACCCTGATAAATCGACAGACTCACTCTCTAACTGTAGAAACCAAGGAAGGTGCATGTCTGGAAGACTCACTTAATCTAACAACATACTTACTCTGCGCGCCATGCATCCCAAAGGTTCTATGGAACAAACTCTCTCAAGAACATCTCTGAAAACTAGGCCCATGTGAGTGAAGCTACATCGACTGGGCTACCCTCCTCGTAAGCCTGCCACCACTGATACGCTGCTCCCGACAGCTGGAATGTAGTAAAATCAACCCCTCTCGTCTCCACAATACCTATGGTGCGTAGAATACTATGGCATTTCTCTAGAAAACCATGTGCATTCTCTCTAGCTAGGCTGCTAAAAGTAGGAGGATGGTACTTCTTGTACCTCTTAAGTCTAAGTTGCTCCTCCTCAGATGCCGCTGCCCTAACCTCAGGCTGAACCGGAACCATAGTCTGCATTGGTATAACCGTTAAGACCTGATCAACATGGACCCGCTGCTCTTGGGTACTGGCAGCGGGAGTCTGAGCTCCTCCCCCTGCCTGAGATGTGGCTGGTGCAAGTGGAATCAACCCCGCCCGAGCTAGAGTATTAAACATGCTCAGGAACTGTGTGAGGGTCTCCTAAAGTGCAGGGGTAGAAACAGGTACCTTCCCCCTAACTAGAGATACTGGTGGTTCCTCTATCGCAGTTCGGGCAGGTGCTCTATCTGCACCACGTGCCCTTCCTCGGCCTCTGCCCTGCCCCGGCCTCTCGTGGCTCTAGTAGGGGGTGCGAGTGTCAGATCGTTGGATCCAGCGGTGCGTATCCTCACCATCTGTGAGATAATAAAAAAACAAAGATTCATAATTTCGAAGCCAACAAATTCTCACGATAAGGAATCAAAGAAGTGAAGTTTCCTAACAGTTTCATAGCCTCTCAAAGTAAGTACATACGTCTCTGTACCGATCCGCAGAACTTTACTAAACTTGCTTATGACTCGTAAAACCTATGAACCTAGTGCTCTGATACTAACTTGTCATTACTCCATTATTCCATCGTAGGATGTCTTGATGGCACCTAGTCTCTAATACTAGGTAAGCCTAACATACATGAAGAAATAATGGAAATAATAATAGAACTTCAAATTATAAACCAAGCAGCTATCATAAAAGTACTCCACAATCCAGCTGACAATAACTCCCAAAATCTGGTGAGACTGAGTCATACACTCTACACGAGTATACTGAAACATCCCTAATACATCTTTGTCTAAATAAGGAGTATGCAATATAAAAACAAGGACAGAGGGTGACTCCGAGGCATGTGAACGCCAGCAGGTATACCTTGAAGTCTGCATTCTGGAAGCTCTACTCACTGGTGCCTAGCCTGGTATGGGGTACCTGGATCTACACAAAACGATGTACAAAAATATAGTATGAGTACACCACAATAGTAACTAGTACGTATCAAACCTAACCTCGATAGAGTAGTGACGAGGCCAGGTCAAGACACCTACTAGGATAAGAAAAAAAAATTTAACAAGTATAATACAGTCTAAGAATGGACACGAGGAAAATGAGGCACTAAAGAACTACAACAAGATATACCACAACTGAATTTAAAGAAATAAATGCAATAAGGAAGGAACACATGATAAGAACATCAAGGAAACAATGCAGACAAATACAAGTGAAGTAAATGAGAGATAACAACAAGAATCACAATCGAGGTACCACCTCGTAAATCTCATTTCACAATCACAATCTTTTCTTATATCACCGTAGGAGCCTTACATTTAGTTTTGAGAATTATTTTTTCCAAATAGCTACCCGTGTTTTATCCCACCTTATCACACAACATGGCTTCAAGTAATTCCCCTACTAGCAACACGCATATCAAGCCTACCTTATTTCACCACATGCGTATCAAACCCTAGCCTTATACTACCGCATGCGTATCAATATCACAACATATCGTAAATCGTACCTCAAGTACCCAAATGCCACAACTTGCCAAAAGAATCAACAATATCAATATTTTCAAAACAAACAGCCCATGGCTCAACCACAATGTGTACAAGAATCTCAATATTAGCAAACTAAAAATTGAATAGATCAACAAGAATGGTATTTCAACAATTAACAACTTTGCCTCAATGCGATAACAACTTTTACAACTTCAACATCAAAACTCAACAAGGAGATATTTCAAGAAATAACAATTTCGAGTGAGGTAACTCAACAATTAAATAATTAACAAGGAAATAAGGAAACAATAACTTCAACTAAGCATGTAAGGACAAATAACAAATATGATATGTGACAAGTATTAACAATGTCAAATAAAGCATATAAGGATAGACTAACGGTTAATGATATAACATGTTATGACAATTCGATTAAAGGCATGAAAAGAATCTAAATAGCCTAAACCGGCCAATTACCACATATAGCTTGTGTACCCACTCGTCACCTTGCGCACGCGACTTTCACATATCAGAAATAGCACAATCAACCAAAATCCTATGGGGTAATTCTTCCACACAAAGTTAGGCAAGATACTTACCTCAAACAACCTAACTCAATCCACAAGTAAGTCTTTTTTGCGAATATCCAACTTCAAACGACTCGAATCTAGCCGAAATAACTTTATACCATAAATATAAACCATAGGAAATTATTCCGTATAATAAAGTTACAATCTTTAAAGAAAAATAAAAAGTCAACTCAAAAAGTCAACCACGAGCTCGCGTCTCGAAACCCGACCAAACTTACATAATTTGAACACCCATTCAACAACGAGTCCAACCATACTAAAATCAATCAACTTCGACCTCAAATCAACCTTCAAATCCTCAAAATATAGCTTAGGTAGTTTTCACAAATTTTCCCAATTTTTCCAACTCAAAATACTAATTAAGTGGTAAACACAATGATGGATTTATGTATAATAATCAAATTCGAGTCAAAATCATTACTCTGATCAAATCCTTGAAAATCTCTTCTGAAATCACCCAAAACCGAGGTCTCTAAGTCAAAAGATAAAAAATGGAACAAAACCCTCGATTTGGAAATTAAATATTTGTTGTCAGGTATTACCTTACGCGCTCGCGGAGAACAAATTACACCAGCTCACAAAATCCTCATACGTGATCGCGTGACTCCAATCGCGAACGCGATGACCAATGGTCTCCATGCTACGCGATCGCGATTGGAGTCACGCAATCGCGTTGAACAATGCGTGCCTTCCCACAACCTCTCCTTCCTTCTACGCGATCGCGATAAATTAATCGCGTTCGCAGTGCACAACATTCCAACCTTCCGCGAAAATGTCCTCATTTATGCGATCACAAAGAGAAAATTCCCATCTTCCAACAATGACCCTACGCGATCGCGGGTGAACCTTCGCGAGCGCAATGAAGGAAACTAGCAACACAAAAAACCAGCTATCTCAATACATGAACAAATGGTCCGAACTCAATCTGAAACACACCCGGGGCCCCGTTTGTACATACCAACAAGTCATAAAACACGATACGAACTACCTCAAAGCCTCAAATCACATCAAACAATACCAAAAGCACGAATCGCATATCGATTCAAGCCTAATAAACTTCCAACTTCTAACACTAATGTCGGAACATACCAAACCAACTCCAAAAGACCTCAAATTTTGTACACAAGTCACAAATGAAACATAACAGACCTATTCCAACTTCCAAAACCGAAATCCATACACGATATCAATAAATTCAACTCTCGGTCAAACTTTTCAATCTTCCAAAGCTTCAACTTTCCAACTTTCGCTAATTCAAGCCAAAATGACCTACAGACTTCCAAATCAATATCCGGACATACGTCTTAGTCCAAATTCATCGTACGAAGCTATCGAACCCATCAAAACTCCATTCCTGAGTTGTTTATACAAAAGTCAAACTCTGGTCAACTCTTTCAACTTATGCTTCCAACTTTGGGACTAAATGTCCCAATTCACTCCGAACCTTACCCGAAACCAAACCAACCAGCTCAATAAGTCACATAATCATAATATAACATAAATGAGGCAATAAATAGGGGAACGAGGCTAAAATACTCAAAACGACCAGCCAGGTCGTTACATCCTGTCCCTCTTAAAACAAGCGTTCGTCCTCAAAGGAGTATAAAGTCATACCTGAAGTGGTGAAAATAGGAGAATAACTGCTACGCATATCATGCTTGGTCTCTCAAGTATCCTCCTCGATTGATTGACCCCTCCACTAATCCTTCACTGAAGCAATATTATTTGACCTCAACTTTCGGACTTGCCTGTATAAAATGGCCAACGAATCCTCAACATAAGACAAATCCTTGTCCAGTTGGACTGGGATAAAATCTAAAACATAGGACGGATCACTGTGATACTTCTGGAGCATGGAAACATGGAACACATGATGAACTGCATATAGACTAGGTGTCAATGCAAGCTTGTAGGCCACCTCTCCCACTCCCTCAAAGATCTCAAAAGGCCTGATATACCTAGGGCTCAACTTGCCCTTCTTCCCGAAACCTCATCACACCCTTCATAGGTGAAACGCGGAGCAAAACTGGCTCTCCAACCATAAATGAAACATCACAAATCTTCGTATCCGCATAACTCTTCTATCTAGATTGGGCTATACGAAGCCGATATTGGATCAACTTGACCTTCTCTAAAGCATCTTGAACCAAATCCGTGCCCAATAACTTAGCCTCTCCCGGCTCAAATGAACCAACAGGAAAACGACACCATATCCCATATAGGGCCTCATAAGGAGTCATCTGAATACTCGATTGGTAGTTGTTATTGTAGGCAAACTCCGATATCTAAATGGTGCGCTCGGACTGTCCGTCCGTCTAGGGGTGGAATGTTATACTCAACTCAACCTGTGTGCCTAACTCACGTTGTACGGCTCTCCAGAAGTGAAATGTAAATGGTGTTCCCCGATCAGAGATGATGGATACTGGCATACCATGAAGTCGGATAATCTCGTGGATATAGATCTGAGTCAGCTACTCTGAAGAATAGGTAGTCACCATCGGAATGAAATGAGCTTACTTGGTCAACCTATCCACAATTACCCATACAACATCAAATTTCTTCTAAGTTTGTGGGAGTCTAACAATGAAGTCCATGGTAACACTCTCCCATTTCCATTCAGGATTCTCAAGTCTTTGAAGCAAGCCGCATGGCCTCTGATGCTCATACTTCACTTGATGACAATTTAGGCACCAAGCTACATACTCCACTATGTCTTTCTTCATTCTCCTCCACCAGTAGTTTTGTCTCAAATCCTGATATATCTTAGTGGCACCTGGATGAATGGAGTATCGCGAACTGTGGGCCTCTGAAGAATCAACTCACATAACCCATCCACATTGAGAAAAAAAATAATCGGCCCTGCATCAGCAACACACCGTCATCTCCGATAGAAACCTCCTTGGCTTCGTCTATGTTGTACCGTGCCCTTAAGGAAAAGCAAATGGGGGTCGTCATACTGACACCCTCTTATGCGATCATATAAAGAAGACTAGGGGTGCTCGTCGGTCGGTACAATATGGTATTTAGATATTTTGGTTTGGTATTTTCGGTATTCGGTTTCGTAAAATGCTATACCAATACCGTACCTAATTAAATTCGGTATGGTTCGGTTTTTCTTTTTTCGGTTTTGATTTATTCGGTTCGGTAACTTCAATTTATTCGGTTTGAATACTAACTAGTGCATAGAGTCATAGACGGTAATATTCTTAATTAAAGTACTCAAAAGTACAAAACTAAAAATATTTGTTGACAAAAGTTTTGTCCAAAACGAGCAAATACCAACCTAGAGAGAGAAAACTTAGAGAAATATCTTGTTACTTGGTAACCCGGTGCACTACGCTCCCGTTATGCGTGGGGTCCGAGATAGAGTCGGACCATAAAGGTCTATTGTATGCAGCCTTACCCTGCATTTCTGCAAGAGGTTATTTCTGAAATATCTTGTTACTTGCTTAGAGTTAATTGATGAACCTAGAGAATAAAGGAAAGTTAAATTTTAGATTTCTTATATTTATGTTATAATTAATAAAATGAGTATTGTGTAATATAATATATATTTCGGTACACTATCAATATTTTATTTTAAAATACCAAATACCATACCTAATACCAATTTTCTTTTAAAACTTAAACCAAATACCATACCGAATACCAAAATATCGAATACCGAATACCAAAATTTTCGGTTTCGGTACGGTAATTTGGTATTCATAAAATTATGCACAGCCCTAAAAAAGATCGAGGAACCACGCAAGCAAGAACCCGACTGGGCTCCGAAATATCCAATCTAACAAATTGGTTAGCCATAGCCTGAACATCCAATGTTAATGGCCTCTCCGCTTCCGGTATATATGTCAACCCATCCATACTCTCCGCCTTTCGATTCAAGGCATCGGCCACCATATTGGCTTTTTCGGGATGAAATAAAATAGTGATATCATAGTTCTTAAGCAACTCTAACCACCCATGCTGCCACAAATTAAGATCCTTCTATTTGAACAGATGTTGGAGACTCCGGTGGTCGGTATAAACCTCACAAGGGACACCGTACAAATAGTACCTCCAAATCTTCAAGGAATGAACAATAGCTGTCAATTCCAAGTCGTGGACTGGATAATTCTTCTCTTGAACCTTCAACTGCCTAGGCACTTAGGCAATCACCTTACCATCTTGCATCAACACCGCGCCAAGGCCAACACGTGACGCATCACAGTACACAGTGTAAGACCTCAAACCCGTATGCAACACCAACACTGAGGTTGTAGTTAAAGAAGTCTTGAGCTTTAAAAAACTCTGCTCACACTCCTCGGACCATCTGAAAGGAGAACCCTTCTGGGTCAATCTGGTCATAGGTGCAACAATGGACGAGAAACCCACTTTAAAATGGCGATAATATCCGGCCAAACCAAGGAAACTCCGGAACTCAGTAGTTGATTATGGTATGGGCCAACTCTGCAGTGCTTCAATATTCTTCGGATCTACCTTGATCCCCTCACTCGACACCACATGACCCAAAAACTCCACCGAATCAAGCCAGAATTGAAACTATGAGAATTTTGCATATAACTTCTTTTCTCTCAAGGTTTGGAGCACAACCCTCGAATGTTGTTCATGATCCTCCTGACTGCGGGAGTACACCAAGATGTTGTCAATAAACACATTGATGAATAATCAAGATATGGCTGGAATACACTATTCATCAGGTGCATAAATATTGTTGGGCGTTGGTCAGCCCAAATGTCACCAAAAGGAACTCGTAGTGACCATACCGAGTCCTAAAGGTAGTCTTCAAAATATCCGGATCCCGAATCTTTAGCTGATGATACCCTGACCGCAAATCAATCTTTGAGAATACCCTGGTACCCTGTACCTGATCAAATAAGTCATCAATGCACGGTAATGGGTACCTATTCTTCACTATAACCTTGTTCAACTACTGATAGTCAATACACATGCGCATAGAACCATCCTTCTTCTTCACAAATAGAACCAGAATACCCCAAGATAACACACTAGGCTAAATGAAACCCTTATCAAGAAACTCTTGCAACTGCTAACTCCGATGGAACCATACGATATGGTGGAATAGAAATGGGCTGAGTGTCCGGCAACAGATCAATACCAAAATCGATATCTCTATCGGGCGGCATGCTCGGAAGATCCGCTGGAAATATATTTAGGAAGTCTCTCACCACCAGAACTGACTCCACGGTAGGAGTGTCAACTCTGACATCTCTCACAAAGACTAGATATGCATCACACTCCTTCTCAACCATTTGTTGTGCCTCAAGGAAGGACACAACCCTGCTAGGAACATAACCCAATGTACCCCTCCACTCTAACTGTGGCAAGCCTGGCATATCCAATGTCACAGACTTGGCATGGCAATCTAGAATAGCATGATAGGGCGACAACCATTCCATTCCCAACTTAACATCAAAGTCTACCATACTGAGATACAATAGATCAACTCTATTCTCAAAACCACCAATAACAAGTAAACATGACCGAGAGACATGGTCCACAATAATAGAATCTCCCACAGGCGTGGACACATATACAGGAGAACTCAAAGAATCATGAGATATATCCAAATACGGAGCAAAGTAAGATGATGCATATGAGTAAGTGGAGCCTGTGTAACGACCCGGCCGGTCATTTTGAGAATATAATTCCCGTTCGGTGGCATAAGGTCCTGAGTAGCTTCGAATTATATGTATTGAATTGCATGCGTGATTGAATTCAGTTACCGGATGATTTAGAGTTAAATCGAAAGAAGGATGCAAGTTTTGGAAGCTTAATCGGTAAGAGTTGACCGGAATTTGACTTTTTTGTAAACAGCTCCGGAATGGGTTTTGGATGATTGAAACAACTTTATATGATGATTTTTGACTTAGGCGTGCATACAGATTTGGATTTGGAAGTCCGCATGGTAATTTGGAGCATTTTGGCGAAAGTTGGAAAAGTTGAAGTTTTAAAGGTTGAGAGGTTTGACCAAGAGTTGACTTTGAAAATATCAGGGTCGGAATGCGATTCCAAGAGTTGGAACAACTCTGCTATGTTATTTGGGACTTGCCTGCAAAATTTGACGTCATTCCGGGTTGGTTTGATAGGTTTCGGCATCGGTTGTAGAAATTCGAAGTTTCAAGTTCATTAAGTTTGGATTGGAGGGTGATTCGTGTTTTTTGTTGTTGTTTGACGTGTTTTGAGGGCTAGACTAAGTTCGTATGATATTTTATGACTTTTTTAGTATATTTTGTTGAGGTAACGGGGGCCTCGGGTGTATTTCGGATGCTTAACGGATTGAATTTGGACTTATGCAAATTGCTGAAGTTTTCTGGTTTCTAGTGTTTTCGCCCCTGCGGTGGGGAGACCGAAGGTGCGGACGTACACGTGCGGAAGAAGGAGCGCAAGTGCGGTTTGGTCAAGCTTGGTCTGTGGGCACAGGTGCAAGATTAGCCAGCAGAAACGGAGCCACATCTACGGAAGATGGAGCGCAGACCGGACGGGGCCTGGAGCGTGAGGATCGCAGAAGCGGAAGGTATCCGCAGGAGCGGGCGCGCAGGTGCGGCCCCTTGCTCGCAGATGCAGACCCAGGCCCCTTAAGTCATTTCCTCACCTGCGAGGGAAATTCCTCAGGTGCGGCGTCACAGGTGTGGCTGGTGGTCCGCAGATGCGGATGTCCTGGGCATAGAGTGTCTATTCGAGGGTTTTGCCATTTTCTCCATATTTTGAGTTTTAGACCTCGGTTTTGGGAGCTTCTTTGTGGGGTTTTCAATAAAATCGATTAGATAAGTGTTCTTCACCTAGAATTTACTATATTCCATGGTTTTATCTTTATTTTTATCATTTAATTTGTATTTTTAGTTGAGGAAAAAAGAGGGTTTTGAAAAAAAAATGAAAAATGAAAAATCATGATTTGAGGGACGAAATGGTATCGGAATTTGATAATTTTAGTATGGTTGAACTCGTATCGGAATGGGTGTTCGGGTTTTGTAAAATTTGTCGGATTTCGAGGTGTGGGCCCGGGGGTTGACCTTTGGGTCGATTCTTAGATTTTGATAAAGATTGAGGCTTTATGATTCGGAATTGTTTCTTATGAGTTTTATTTGTGCTTTGAAGTTATTTTTGGTTAGATTTGAGTCGTCCGGAGGTCATTTCACCCAAGAAGTTCATTTTAGAGTATTAGTCTGTCTTCTTTGAGGTAAGTATCTTGCCTAACTTCGTGTGGGGAAATTACCCCTTAGGATTTGAGTCTTCTATGCTAATTGTAATCCGTGTACGCGAGGTGACGAGTACGTGCTTAGACTTATTTATGGAAAATTGGTCTTTTAGAGTTCTTAGGTCCTTGTATTCACTGAATATGAAGTTGTTCTCATTATGATTACGTTTCTTAATTACTAGTTTTACTTCTACCTGCTTTAATTAGAATTAATTGCTTCATGATCCACTCTTGTTGCTTATTTGATTCATTTGTGCCTTAACTGAAATTGTTATCTCTTCTATTGCCATGTTATCCTTTCCTAACTGCTTATCTTTGTTTGAAGTTATAATAATCTCTTTTGTAATTGTTCACACTTAATTGAGGCTATGATTATCTTTTTGCTGCTTATCCTTATTAAATTAGTTGTATCTCTTTCCTAATTACCCAACCTTAAAAGAAGTTAGATATCCTATAATTTAGTTGACTTGTCCTTATTTGGAATTATTCGACTTGTGTTAGCTCCCTCTTTATCGAACTGTATATTATAGACCGTTATTACATAATATTTCCTTTCTTGTTGAGTTGTTCTTATTATGACTAGCATTCTCTATTATGGCTACCCTTGCGAATTAGTCCTCCATTTCTTTGAGTTGTGGAATTTCTGAGTTGACTTATTTATCGCACCTTTGTATTATTGTCATTGTTGTTGTTGTTGTTCTTATTAAGGTAATGGACGAGGTTTCTGCCGTGCGATTGTTGTTATTGTGATGCACGAAGTTTCTGCCGTGTGGTTGTTTTTATGGGGTTGCACAAGGTTTCTGTCGTGTGGTTGTTGTTATGGAGTTGCACGAGGTTTCTACCGTGTTATTATTACGTTTGATATTTGCACATGCGGCGTGACATATATATATGTGTTGCGCATGTGGAGAGACAATGTGGGAACATTGTTATGCACGTGTGGAGAGACAAGGCGGGTACTTACTATATTATTGCACACGTGGCAAGACAAAGTGTGATGTGTCAGGGATTGATTTGTGATGACTTTTGATGGCCTGGAGGCATTTTTGTTGTTGATGTTTGTGTAGTGGTACACTTACATGTGTGAGTTTTATGTTTTGGAAAGTTATGTGAAAACATTCTATGTGTTGTCCATTTCTTTTCCTTTACTTACTAGCTGGTATGAACCATGTTTGGATACTTGCACAAGCATACACGTAGTTGAGCACTCTTATCGGTTAAGAGGTTTTCTTGATATTGCTGAGTATAGATGCACACCCTTGTTTACTTGCCTTCTATGTGAGAATGGATCTATTTGGAACGTGAGTCATCAGTGCAGTTATGAAGTGTAATGAGGGCACTGGCTGCCCAGTGTTAGGGTTCAGGTATTGGGACCCGTGAGTTACGAATAGTATGAGGTTCGGTACCTCGTGGAGTTTATTGAGTAAAACCTGGTGTGAAAGTGGTTGTTTTCATTTAGTTGCTACATGCCCTTCTTTTAATTGTGTTCATCGGATTTAGGCCATGTTTCCGTTCGTTCTTCTATGTCATTATTATGGTGTTCCGCTGATAGTTGTTGTATCCCTTTCTTACTGAAAGTTACCGTATTAATTGCCTCTTCGCGTAGTCTTTATATAGATATCATACTCTGTTGTTTCTATACTTATACTTGTTCAGGTTATTTAGTCCTGTAGGTGTCTTGACTGTTCCTCATCACTACTCCACTGAGGTTAGTCTTGATACTTGTTGGGTACCTCCGTGGTGTACTCATACTACACTTCTGCATATTTTTGTGTAGATCCAGGTATTTTGAAGTCAGTTGATCATCAGCTAGCTATGCAGATTATTGTTGTGGAGACTCAAGGTAAATATGTTGCTGTGTTCGCAGGCTTCGGAGTCACCTTCCTATTTTGTATTCACAATATTTTTCCTATTTCCAAACAGTTATATTTAGAAATTTGTAGGAAACTCTGAAGAGCTTATGACTTGTACTACCGATTTTGGAATTGTAAATTTTATAGGGATTTCCATTTCAAAAATTATTAGATATTATTTAATTATTGTTGTTATTCAGTAAATGTTAGGCTTACCTAGTCCCTAAGACTAGGTGCCATCACGATACCCAACGGAGGAAAAATTATGTCGTGACAAGTTGGTATCTGAGCTCTAGGTTCATAGGTGCTATGAGTCATAAATGAGTTTTAGTAAAGTCTTGAGGATCGGTACGGAGACGTCTGTACTTATCTTCGAGAGGCTACAGAACTATTAGGACAATTTCACTTTCTTCATTCCTATCGTGCGAGTTCATTGATCTCGAATTTTGAACTTTTATCATTCCATTCTCTCACAGATGATGAGTACATGAGCTGCAGTTACTGATAATGTTACCCCCGAAGTAGATGTCGCTAGGGGCAGCGGCGGAGGCCGGTGAGGACAACGTGCCACAACTAGGGCACCCACCAGAGCAGTAGTAGAGGTGCCGCCAGTAGACCCAGTTAGGGGGCAGGTACCGAAGGCGCCTGCTGTTACTCCCGGACTTCAGGAGACCTTAGCACAGTTCCTAAGCATATTTGGTTCATTGGCTCAGGTTGGGTTGATTCCGGTTGCACCAAATACTTCACAGACCAGGGAAGGAGCTCAGACTCCCGCCGTCCACACTCCAGAGTAGTGATTTCATGTTGGTCAGGTTCCAGGTGTCATGGAGACACAACCTATGGTCCTAGTTCAGCCCGTGGTTAGGGCAGCCGCATCTAAGGAAGAACAACTTAGACTTGAGAGGTACAAGAAGTACCACCCTCCTACCTTCAGTGGATTGGCGACAGACGATGACCAGGGTTTTATTGAGGAGTGTCACCGCATTCTTCATACTATGGGTATTGTGGAGACGAGCGAGGTTGCTTTTGTTACGTTCCAGCTCAGGGGAGTGGCTTATCAGTGGTGGCGGGCATATGAGTTGGGTAGCTCGGCCGAGTCAGCTTCACTTACATGGGTTCAGTTTTCAGAGATGTTTCTAAGAAAGTTTGTACCTCAGTCCCTTCGAGATGCATGACGCGCAGAGTTTGAACAGTTATGCTAGGGCACTATGTTAGTGTCATAGTATGCCATTAGATTCAGTGATTTGGCCATACATGCACCTGCTTTGGTCGCTACAGTTAGAGAGCGTGTCCGTAGATTCATTGAGGGGCTTAGGCATAATATTCGGTTCAGCATGGCTCGAGAGTTAGAGTCGAATGTTTCATTTCAGTAGGTGGTAGAGATCGCTCGCCGAGTGAAGGACATGTGGGATCAGGAGAGAGAGGACAGGCGGGGACATGGGAGAGAGGATATGCGAGGTCAGGAGAGAGAGGACATGGAGGCGAGGAGACCTCGTAGACCGGAGAGATCCACTGGTCCTTATTTTGGAGGCAGGGTATGGCATGGTAGAGGTTTTGTGGGTCAGCCAGTTCAGTTTGCACTTTCGGCTTCGTATGGTGTTTCAGGTACTCATGGGTCTCAGAGTACTCGTACCGCACAGTTCCCATAGCCACATCAGCAAAGAGGTTGCTTCGAGTGTGGAGATACCAGCCACAGGGTGAGAGATTGTCCTAGACTCCGAAAAGATGTGTCACAGCGGAGTATTCAGGCAAGTAGAGGGCGCCCAAGAGGGGGAGGCCCGACCGATTAATGTGTTTCATATAGTAGCCTTGAGGCCTCTACGTCAGATGATGTCATACAGGTATGCTTTTGATTTGTTATAGAGGGGCACCATTTAGATTTTGATTCGGTTTTGCTTATCGGGGTGAGTTCCCTTATTTGTTACTCCACCTATGAGTGAGTTCATGACTTAGTATTCTGTGTATGTGTTTGCCCCTATTGGGAGATTCTATGAGTGGTAGCTCGTGTCTATCATTTGTTTTTATCCACTATTGAGAGTTGCGAGACTAGAAGTGAATTCATGTTGTCTATTATGGTCGGTTTGATGTGATTCCTGAGTAATTTGTTTAGATTTATGATTTAATACTCTACCGGGGTGAGAGTTCAGTAAGTGTTGTGCTTTTATTGGCATAATTGAGTTAGTGAAAGGTTTCTATTGTTATGATGCGTATTCGACCTATGATTCAGAGTTGAGGGTGAGACCCTCACGATTTCATGTGATGTGATATGTTTGAGCCGGGTTGCGTGCCGCGGTGGAAAGTTATACCAGGATGAGATCCTTATGATTTGTTCATGTACTTTGATTTTTTCTTTTTAAATTGGATTGTAGTATGGCACTGATAGAGAGTTGTGCCTGTCAGGCTTGTTTGATAATTCTCTTATGTGTTTCTCTTTACATATTCAGTCATTTTCGTCTTGTGCTTAATTGAGTTTTAGTTTACGGGGTGTGTGCCCGGTGGCGTTAGATGTGACTTGTTGATCTGGGTGTATATTTATGATGTCTTCATGTTGCTTGCATAATTGTCAGCGTTGTGGAGGTTTGAAACGGGTCTCTAACGGATATGAGGCTAATTATCGGTGTTGGTTTTGATTACGGGCAGCTATTGTGATTAGAAATGTTATTATGGGCCTATGTGTGATGTGTCACGTTGTGTGGTTGTACCTTGCGGGTGTAGGCATGAGTTGCCGAAGCTGGTTGAGACTAATACCGGGTATGAATTTAGAATCAGGTCTTTTGGAGATGAATGGAAGGTGAGAATTTTGACTCTAAGGTTTATCGGTGTTGGTAGAAAGGATAAATTACAGTTGAGATGGTGTCATCATGCTTATGTGGATTGGGGTGACGTGGGGTCACCCGCGGGTGTATGTTGGATATGTGCATTCAGTGATTTGAAGACTTCGAGGAGATTCTTGACACGTTCGAGGACGAATATTTGTTTAAGAATGGAAGGATATAACGACCCAAATGGTCGTTTTGAGAATTTAAGTTCCGTTTGGCGGCATAAGGTCCAGAGAAGCGTCGTATAATATGTATTGACTTGTGTGCATGGTTGAACTCAGTTACCAGATGATTCACAGTCAAATCGGAAGAAAGACGCAAATTTTGGAAGCTTAAGCGCGGTAAGAGTTGACCGAAATTCGACTTTTTTGTAAACGGCTCCGGAATGGGTTTTGGATGATTGCAACAGCTTTGTATGGTAATTTTGGACTAAGGCGTGCGTTCGGATTTGGATTTGGAGGTCCGCAAGGTAATTTGGAGCATTTTGGGGAAAGTTGAAAAAGTTGAAGTTTTGAAGGTTGAGAGGTTTCACCAAGAGTTGACTTTGGCGATATTGGGGTTGGAATGCGATTCCGAGAGTTGTAACAACTCCGTTATGTTATTTGGGACTTGCCTGCAAAATTTGACATCATTCCGGGTTGGTTTGATAGGTTTCGGCATCAGTTGTAGAAATTTAAAGTTTCAAGTTCATTAAGTTTGGATTGGAGGGTGATTCATGTTTTTGTTGTTGTTTGACGTATTTTGAGGGTTCGACTAAGTTCGTATGGTGTTTTAGGACTTGTTGGTATATTTGGATGATGTCCCGGGGGCATCGAGAGTGTTTCTGATGCTTAACGAATTGAATTTGGACTTATGCAAATTGCTGAAGTTTTTTGGTTTCTGGTGTTTTCGCACCAGAGGTGGGGAGACCGAAGGTGCGGACTCGCACAAAGGAGGAGCGCAGGTGCAGTTTGGTCAAGCTTGGTTTGTGGGCGCAGGTGCAAGATTGGCCTACAAAAGCGGAGTCGCATCTGCGGAAGATGGAGTGCAGAAGCAGACGGGGCCTGGAGCGTGAGGATCGCAGAAGGGGAAGGTATCCGTAGGAGCGGGCGCGCAGGTGCGGCCCCTTGCTTGCAGATGCGGACCCAGCCCCCTTAAGTCATTTCCGCACCTGCGAGGGAAATTCCGCAGGTGCGACTGGTCGTCCGCAGATGCGTAAGTCCTGGGCAGAGAGTTTATATTCGAGGGTTTTGCCATTTTCTCCATATTTTGAGTTTTAGACCTCGTTTTGGGAGCTTCTTTGTGGGGGTTTTCAAGAAAATCGATTGGGTAAGTGTTCTTCACCTAGAATTTATTATATTCCATAATTTTGTCTTTATTTTTATCATTTAAATTCTATTTTTAGTTGAGGAAAATAAAGATTTTTGAAGAAAAATTTCAAAATGAAAAATCATGATTTGAGGGATGAAATGGTATCGGAATTTATTAATTTTAGTATGGTTGAACTCTTATCGGAATGGGTGTTCGGGTTTTATGAAATTTGTCGGGTTCCGAGGTGCGGGCCCGGGGTTCGACTTTTGGGTCGATTTTTAGATTTTGATAAAGATTGAGGCTTTATGATCCGGAATAGTTTCTTATGAGTTTTATTTGAGCTTTGAAGTTAGATTTGAGAAGTCCGGAGACCATTTCACCCGAGAAGTTCATTTTAGAGTATCGGTCTATCTTCTTTGAGGTAAGTATCTTGCCTAACTTTATGTAGGGGAACTACCCCTTAGGATTTGAGTCTTCTATGCTAATTGTAGTCCGTGTACGCGAGGTGACGAGTATGTGCTCAGACTTATTTGTGGAAAATTGGCCTTTTAGAGTTCTTAGGTCCTTGTATTCACTGAATATGAAGTTGTTCTCTATTATGGCTACTCCTTGAGAATTAGTTCCTCTGTTTCTTTGAGTTCTGGAATTTCTGAGTTGACTTATTTGTCGTACCCTTGTATTATTATCATTGTTGTTGTTGTACTTATTGTGGTGATGCACAAGGTTTCTGCCGTGCGGTTGTTGTTATTGTGATGTACGAGGTTTCTGCCGTGCGGTTGTTGTTATGGGGTTGCACGAGGTTTCTGTCGTGCACTTGTTACTATTGATTTTTGCACATGCGGCGAGACAAGGTGGGAACATTGGTATGCACATGTGGCGAGACAAGGCGGGTACCTACTATATTATTGCACACGTGGCGAGACAAGGTGTGATGTGTCAGGGATTGATTTGTGATGACTTTTGATGGCCTGGGGGCATTTTTGTTATTGATGTTTGTGTAGTGGTACACTTACATGTGTGAGTTTTATGTTGTGGAAAGTTGTGTGAAAATATTCTACGTGTTGTTCATTTCTTTTCCTTTACTTACTAGCTGGTATGAAACATGTTTGGATACTTGCACAAGCATACACGTAGTTGAGCACTTTTATCGGTTAAGAGGTTTTCTTGATATTGTTGAGTATAGATGCACACCCTTGTTTACTTGCCTTCTATGTGAGAATGACTCTATTTGGCACGTGAGTCGTCAGTTCGGTTATGAAGTGTAATGAGGGCACTGGATGCCCAGTGTTAGGGTTCAGGTATTGGGACCCGTGAGTTGTGAATAGTATGAGGTTCGGTGCCTCGTGGAGTTTATTGAGTAAAACCTGGTGTAAAAGTGGTTGTTTTCATCTAGTTGCTACATGCCCTTCTTTTAATTGTGTTAATCAGATTTAGGCTGTATTTCCGTTCATTCTTCTATGTCATTATTATGGTGTTCCGTTGATAGTTGTTGTATCCCTTTCTTACTGAAATTTACTATATTAATTGCCACTTCGTGTAGTCTTTTTGTAGATATCATACTCTGTTGTTTCTATACTTATACTTGTTCAGGTTATTTATTCCAGTAGGTGTCTTGTCTGTTTCTCGTCACTACTCCACTGAGGTTAGTCTTGATACTTGCTGGGTATCGCCGTGGTGTACTCATACTACAGTTCTGCACATTTTTGTGCAGATCCAGGTATTTTGAAGTCAGTTGGTCACTAGCTAGCTGTGCGGATTGTTGATGTGGAGACTCAAGGTAAACATGTTATTGCATTCGCAGGCTTCAGAGTCACCTTCCTATTTTGTATTAACATGGTTTTACCTATTTCCAAACAGTTGTATTTAGAAATTTGTAGCAAAATCTAAAGAGCTAATGTCTTGTACTACCGGTTTTGGGAATTGTAAATTTTATAGGGATTTTCATTTCAAAAATTGTTAGATGCTATTTAATTATAATTGTTATTCAGTAAATGTTAGGCTTACCTAGTCCCTAAGACTAGGTTCCATCACGATAACTAACGGAGGAAAAATTGGGTCATGACAGCCTGGATCAAATAAGACTGATACATCTTTATGACAAACCGGAACAATAGATACAATAACTATGTCTGATGCAACCGCCTCCGTCCTGCCCGAAAAAAGCATAACATTTGGTCTAGCCTCCCCCTCTAGGGTGAACTCTACCCGCCTGAACTCCACCCCCTGGCTGGCTGTGCATATGGAGCGGCAACTGGAGCAACAACTTTAACCTGAGAAGTCTGTGGGCTCGGTGGAATGCATGGAGCCTAAGTAGTCTGTGGAGGTGCACCCCTCCTGAGTCTAGGACAGTCCCTCACCATATATTGGGTATCACCACACTCAAAGCAAGCTCTCGATAGGGGTGGATGCTGAAACTGGCTCGGGCCTGATCGGCTGGACTTACCGCTGAAAGCACCCCATGCAGGGGGAGCACTAGACAACGGTGGTTCATAATGGGCAACCTGAGACCTGGAAATAGCTGGAGCACCACTAGAAGCTGGAAGTGCTAAATGAACTGGACAGCTCACATAGCCCTTGCCATAACAGGCTGTAACTGGTGCACGGACACCACTATATCCGCTAGAATCTTGAGGCCTTTGGCCTCCTTGTCCTCTCTCACGACCCCACATACCCTCCATTCTCCGTGCGATCTCTACCACCTACTGATATGGGTATCCGTCTCCAACTCTCAAGCCATATCGAATCTAATACCATAATTGAGCCCCTCGATAAATGAACAGACTTGCTATCTGACTGTAAAACTCAAGGCAGATACATGTCTGGACAACTCACTGAATCTGACAACATACTTTGACACTATCATGGTACCCTGGTGCGGCTACTCAAACTCCACGCGCCATGCATCCTGAAGGCTCTACGGAACAAACTATCTCAAGAACTTCTCTGAAAACTGGGCCCATGTGAGTGAAACTGCATCGACTGGGCTACCCTTCTCGTAAGCCCGCTACCACTGATACGCTGCTCCCGACAACTAGAATGTAGTAAAAGCAACCCCGCTTGTTTCCACAATACCCATGGTGCAGGGAATATGGTGGCATTTCCCTATAAAACTATGTGCATCCTCAATAGAAGACGTTATTATATTATTATTCTTTTAAGCCACCGAGTTATTCCTTGGTTGACTATTTCATTTTGTGTCATAGAGATTCCATAGACAATAGTAGTATTCATTTTGGGTTGTAATCCTATGGTTACTCATATGACATGTATGAATGAAACTTTCTTTTATCTTCATGAAGCTTTCTTTCAAAGGAAAATATTTACTTAGAGATATTATTCATGTTTTGTTTTATATCTTAAAACGATTGTACTTGAAGAGGCTTTTGCATCCTCCTGTTAGGCACATAGGTGAGTATTAATCTATGGGATGGTCCACTCGGGTCTGGTAGCATACCGAGTGCCGGTCACATGGTTTTAGGGCGTGACAAACTTGGTACCAAAGCTCTGGTTCTAATTCGAGTCCTAGGAAGTCTATGAAATAGTGTCTGGTAGAGTTCTCTTTATTGGTGTGTTGTGCAACACACTTATATTGAGAAGGCTATATGGACATTATAAGAATTCTTCACTCTTTCTTCTTGTTCTAGAATCGTGAAATAGAGCTAAGAATATTTCCTAACTCATACACTATGTCAATTGGCAGAAGATGGTGAACAAGTGTGAAAATAATATGAATCGGGAAGCTGCTCCTATACCCGATGCGGCTTCGGGAGGGGTACCCGCTAGACCTAGGGGAAACCTTCAAAGGCTGCAAGAGCATGGACTGTGCTAATTCCAATAGCTCCAAGGATGGTCCAGGATCTTGAGGAAGAAGTTGATGAGGCACCTTCTCCACCTCGAGAACCAAATCACTTGGAGAAAACCCTCACTGATATTAGAAAGGCTATGGATACTTTTGTTGACCTCATGGATATGCAGACCCAACTAAACCTTCAAGTGGGTATTCAGGCACTCCAACAATGAGGATGAGAGCACCAGTGGTTGAGGACATGGCGCAATTGGCCATGAAATTTTTGAGACTACTGGTACAGATCCTACTGTAGACCCTCAGGACTTCTTGGAGGAAGTTGAGAAAGCTACTACCTTGCTGGGAGTTAAAAACTATCGGGTGGTTTGATTGGCAGCCTACCAGTTGAAAGACATTGCTGACCTCTGGTTCAAAGGGGTAGAGAAATGTCGACTAGAGGATGCACCTCATATGATTTGGGCGGAGTTTAAGAAGATCTTCATTAAGAAGTGGTTACCACCGGGAGTGAGATCCACCCATGCGATATTGTTTGAGACTTTAAAGCGGGATACCATGACCGTCCTAGAGTATAACATCAAATTTGAGAAGTTATCCCGATATGCTCCCCACCTCATCCCCACTGAGGATGAGAACATTGATCGCTTTGCTCGTGGCTTGATTCCGGGCATCAGAAAAGATACAGCTAGTGGGGAGAAGAAACACTACCTTTACTGACTTTGTGGATATAGCAATGGATCTCGAGAGGATTTAACAGGATGAGAGGTCCAACAGGGAGAAAAACAAAAAGGCCCAGACTTTTGGCACTTTCAGTGTAGTGCCTAGTTTGGGAAAGGTGCAGAGCAACATAGGGCTATCTGGCCCACCACAATCTAGGATGCAGACATCTTTCAGTAGCTCTCCAGTGGCATACAGTTACGGACAGGGAGGCCAGTCTTGGTCCATTCAGAGTGACCATTGTACTACACAATAGGCTCAGAGTAGTGTGGGTTCTCATCAACGTCAGTCTAGTGTTACTAGGGGACCCCGTGGTCCGTGCTATGGTTGTGGGTTGAATGGTCATATCCGAAAGTATTGTTATAACATGCAACGGGGTGCGAGAGCTCATCTGTCACCTTCTATGGCTACTACTTCGGTTGCACCACCCCCACCTAAGGGTAATGGAGGCCACAATGGGCGCAATATAGTAAAGGTGCCGCTGACAGCTGCTACTTCTTAGGGGACTCATCCTTATTTCTATGCCATGCCTACTCGCCCTACTGCAGAGGCTTCAGATGATGTCGTCACAGGTATACTTATTATTTGTGCTATAGATGATTATGCTCTTATGGACCCCGGATCTATTTTGCCTATGTTACTCCGTACTTTTCTTTGGATTTTGGGATAGAGCCAGAACAACTACTTGAACCATTTTCTGTGTCGACTCCGGTGGGAGATTCTGTTATTGCCTCCCGCGTCTATAGGGGTTGGGTGATTATAATTCAAGATCGAGAGACTACGACAGACCTCATTGATCTAGAAATGGTTGAGTTTGATGTGATCATGTGGATGGATTGGTTATACAAGTGTTACGCCATTCTTGATTGTCGTGCTAAAGTGGTCAAGTTTGAGTTTCCTAATGAGTCATTTCGTGAGTGGAAAGGCAATATTGTTGAGCCTCGAGGTAAGTTTATTTCATACCTTAAGGCGAAGAAGATGATTACGAAGGGATGTCTTTATCATTTAGTCAGAGTCACTCAGACAACTGCGGAGGTAGCAAGCATTCAGTCTGTGCCAGTTGTTAATGAGTTTCCTGATGTTTTTCCTGATGAGATTCTGGGTATCCCACCAGATCGGGTCATCGACTTTGGGATAGATGTGGTGCCAGATACTCAGCTGATATCTATTCCCCCATACCGAATGGCTCCAGCTGAATTGAGAGAATTGAAGGATTTATTGGATAAACGGTTTATTAGACTTAGTGTATCACCTTGGGGTGCGCCAATGTTATTTATGAAAAAGAAATATGGTTCTTTGAGGATGTGTATTGACTACAGGCAACTTAAAAAAATGACCGTAAAGAATAGGTACCCACTACCTCGAATAGACGACTTGTTTGACCAGTTGCAAGGGGCGAAGTACTTCTAGAAGATTGATTTAATGCCGGGGTATCATCAATTGAAAATTTGAGAGAATGATATTCCCAAAACGGCTTTTCAGACCCGCTAGAAGCATTATGAATTTTTGGTTATGTCATTTGGGCTAACAAATACACCCGCAACCTTTATGGATCTAATGAATCGGGTTTTCAAATCATTTCTTGACAGGTTCGTGATTATTTTCATTGATGACATATTAGTCTATTCGCAAAGTCAAGAGGAGCATGCCAATCATTTGAGGATAGTCTTACAGACGCTTTTGGAGCATGAGTTGTATGCCAAATTCTCTAAGTTGTGAATTTTGGCTTGAATTCGTGGCATTCTTGGATCATGTGGTAACTCGTGAAGGTATTAAGTTTGATCCTCAAAAGATTGAAGCGGTTAAGAGTTGTCCTAGACCAAGTACACCGATAGAGATCCGTAGTTTCTTGGAATTAGCGGGCTACTATCGATGGTTTGTTGAAGGATTTTCTACTCTTGCATCTCCGTTAACCAAGTTGAAGCAGAAAGCGACAAAGTTTCAGTGGTCGGATGCTTGTGAAAGAAGCTTTAATGAGTTGAAATCTAGATTGACCACTTCACCAGTGTTGACCTTGCCAACAGGTTCAAATGGCTTTGTGGTGTATTGTGACACCTCTAGAGTTGGATTGGGTTGTGTCTTGATGCAGAAAGGTAAGGTTATCGCTTATGCTTCTAGACAGTTGAAGATCCATGAGAAGAACTATCTGACACATGACTTGGAACTTGCTGCGGTTGTATTTGCTTTGAAAAATTGGAGGCATTATTTGTACGGTGTGCATTGTGAAGTATATACCGACCATAAAAGCTTGCAATTTATATTCAAGCAAAGGGAATTAAACCTGAGGAAAAGGAGATGGTTAGAACTATTGAAGGATTATGATTTAAGTATTAATTACCATCTGGGAAAGGCGAATGTGGTAGTCGACACGCTAAGCCCAAAGTCAGGAGGTACTTTGGCACATTTACCGATAGCTAAAGACATTGCCACTTGTGCCATAACACGTTCCTCTCTTATTGAGCATGTCAAGGCTAAGCAATTTGAAGATCCAAATTTGGTGAATATTCGAAATGGTATATAATCTAAAGATATCCTTGCATTTTCTCTTGACGAGGATGGGGTGTTGAAGATGAACGATCATTTGTGCGTGCTAGATGTTGATGGAATTCGTAATAAAATTATGGCTGAGGCACATAACTCGAGATATTCTATACATCCAGGGTCCACAAAAATGTACAAGGACTTGCGGGAGATCTATTAGTGGAATCAAATGAAGGAAAATATTTCGGACTTCGTGGCTAGATGTTTAAATTAACAGCAAGTAAAAGCTGAGTATCAAAGACCTGGTGGGTTGGATCAGAATATTGAGATTCCACTTTGGAAGTGGGAGATGATTAATATGGACTTTGTCGTGGGTTTGCCTCGCACTCGCTTGAAGCATGACTCTATTTGGGTGATTGTAGACCGACTTACAAAGTCGGTGCATTTCTTACCGGTAAAGATGACTGACACGGCACCAAAGTATGCTAAGTTGTACTTGAAGGAGATTGTCAGACTTCACGGTATTCCAGTTTCCATTATATCTGATAGAGGGGCGCAGTTTACTGCTCATTTTTTGCAGCCCTTTCAAGAAGGATTGGGTACAAGTGTCAATTTGAGCACCGCTTTTCATCCACAAACTGACTGACATGATGTGAGAATTATTCAGACGCTTCAGGATATATTGCGAGCTTGTGTCCATGATTATGGTGGGAATTAGGATGAATACTTATCTCTTGTTGAATTTGCCTATAATAATAGCTATCAAGCTAGTATCCAAATGGCTCCCTATGAGGCTTTGTACAGACGACGTTGTAGATCACCTATTGGATAGTTTTAGCCGACTGAGGTAGGACTAATTAGTCCTGATCTTGTACATGATGCCTTAGAGACGGTGGCTTTGATTCAATGACTTAAGACTGCTCAGAGCCGACAAAAATGCTATACAGATGTACGTCGATGTAAGTTGGATTTTAAAGAGGGTGATCAAGTGTTCTTGAAGGTATCTCCAATGAAGGGCGTTATGAGATTTGAGAAGAAGGGCAAGCTAAGTCCTAGATTCATTGGTACAAATCGAATCTTGAAAAGGATTGGTGAAGTAGCCTAAATGCTAGAATTACCTGCATCATTGACTTTGGTTCATCCTGTTTTTTCATGTATCAATGCTATGGGGGTATGTGCCCGATCCTGCTCACATCATCTCACCGGATGTAGTAGAAATAAATGATGGTTTAACTTATGACGAAGAACCAGTTGAGATTCTTGATAGGCAAGTCTGTAGGTTGAGGACTAAGGACATAACTTTAGTTAAAGTATTATGGAGTAATCATGACGTCGAGGAGGCTACTTGGGAGGTCGAGGAGGATATGAAAATTCGATACCCCCACTAGTTCTTGACTTCAGGTATGACGATTTCCTTGAAATTTCGAGTTTGGAGTTTATCATGATTTAGTTCCATGGAGCGAATAAGCAATTTATTTATCTTACTTATTAGTTGGGATTCAATAAGTTTTTCTGATGTGGTTGATTTATCTATTGTGCGTGGTTGTTAGACTTATCTCATGGTAATAGATTTTATTATTGTGATGCCGAGAGAAGCTATGTAATGGTGTTTAGAGGTATAGGAAGCCGCGGAGGCATTCATTGATGTAGCGGTAATGAGTAGAGCTTTGTGTGGCCTTTTATATTGTGCTCTTATGGCTCGCTGTCAGGTTGGAATTTTGGGATAAACCTATTAACAAAGGAAACTCTGCCGAAATTTTAAATTTTTATTTTGGAGAGTTAGTCGAATTTCGAAGCCTTAAAGAGTTAAGAAGTAAGGAAAGACTCAGAGATTTCGCTTTCGAACTTTAACTCGACCAAGGATTTACATTTGAGGACGAATGTTTCAAAGTGGGGGAGAATGTAAAGCTCCATAAATTTTTATAATTAATTTGGGTTAATTTCGAACGGAAGGATATAATTTAATTAAAGTCCAGCTACATGATATTACTGGAGAGGAGAAAAAGTTATTGGGATAATTATTTTTATGAATGGTTAAGTGTTGGACAATGGTAATAAAAGAGAAAAAGCCATTAAAATTATTACAAAGAGAGTTGAGATATCAAGTATATTGAAACAATTGAATCAGATCTTCGTTTTAAGGAACTTACGTGTTTGGATTTATTGGAATGAAAAGGATTAAGGAATTGGGGAAACGAAAAAAGGAAATTGGAAATTGGAAATTGGAAAAATGAAAAAAGGAAATAGGAAAAATAAACTCACGTTGGTAGTTGGTAATGAAATGAACTTTACTATGAGACATACAAATCCAAAAAAAAAAAAAAAGGAAAACAAAGGAGTCAATGGTTGGCATCAGATTATGGGAAGTAACAACCATGGAAAGGAATTGAAAGGCCAAGAAGCCAAAGATAAAGCCATATGGATCGACGCTAAGTGGAACACGTCGCATCCTCATGGCCTCCGAAAGCTTTAAATTGCAAAATGCTAAGCAGTGAACTGCTTCTATAGCGTCCAAGTTGGCAACCCCCTGTTTAAAATAATGGGACAGAGTCCGCGATGAGGAAGCGACGCATCTAATCCCGCGAGCTAACAGCTGAAGCTTTTATATATAGGCATTTGGCTGAGAGAGAAATTATATTATTTGGGACTTGGTCTTGGGGGTTAGAGAGAAGGAGGAACTCTTTACCATTAATACATCTTCAAAGTAAGAATTAAATACCTTTTTTTTGATAAATTTAGTTCATTTATTACATATCTTAACTCTCCAACATCATGGAATTAATAGATTTTTTAAGAATATCTCAATAACTCAAATCTTCAAAGTTTTAGGGTTTGACAAAGAAGTAGTCTCTTCACTCCAAACTTATATTTTATACTCTATGGAGTCAGCAGAGTATATTTATGAAGGTAGAATTGTATTTAAGCATCTATTCATGAAACCCTAGAAGAGTTGGTTGGTAGGGATGATAAATAGTGTTGGGTCTTGTTGATCGATGTTATTTTGAGCTTCTAGTGGAACGACTAGATCCCATGATAAGTTTAATAAAGGATTTGGAGTTAAAATTCAAGAGTTGGCCTTCAAATGATGAATGAGGATTTTTGCTTAACTTATTAAATTGGACTTGAGCGTTAGACACTTAGTTGACTTAGTTGGTATTGTTGTGATGCGTTATTGAATTATGTGAGTTCGTATATGTAGATTGTGACTCGTTGGCATTATTGGATCATTTGGGGTAAGGTTGGAAGCAATTTAAGGTACGTTTAAACTTATTACCCTTGGAGCTTTTCTCCAAACTCATATTGAAACACTATTAAATTGAGTTTTCCAAATGTGAGTCCTAACTTGTGGGGACGAGCGAGTTAGGATTGTACCATTTCTTGCATCATAAAAGATCTAAGTGCTATGAATATTATTTTCTTGAAATGTTATTCTTTTAAAACTAAATAAATGAGGAATAGCACTTGTAATATTTTTTTGAAATGGAAATGCATGAATTATGAAATATCTTGGGTTTAACTATTCTCAAATAGTTGATTTGGCTACGAATATCGTCATTGATAAATAAATATAAAGGTTTTGGGAGTTACTTAAGTTCACCGAGATTGACCTTGGATACTTTTCCTCATTAGGTCATGAAACTACACGTGCCGATGTAGGCGTAGAACCTACCTTACAGTTGGGAACTACGGCATAGTACTTCCCATTAGGGGGTACTATTGTGCTACTTATTTAGCATGGCTGAGTCAATTCGTGCGGCACAACGATGAGACGACTTGAGCAAGTAGGGTATATGATACTTGTCCCTAGGAATATAACCTAGTTGACCTTCTTTCGTGTTGGTGATGGTATAGTGCTCCCGGTAATGAAAAATCTCACATGATTTACAATGATTAATGCTAAAAGAAGACTTTGAAATATGTTTTACCATATTATTTTATTTTATTTTCTAAATTGTTAATTGATATGGAGGCTTCTTTCTTATATCAATTGTTATTACATATCTTGTATCTTCTTAAGTCTTGTCCTATTTTCTTTTGGGGAATTGTTCATGATTCGTACTAGAAAAGTGGAGCTTAGGCCTTTCGACCACATTTCCATTCATGTTTTCAAGTACTGGACCTGAGCAGCTTGGGCCGCGTGGATATGGCAGCTCTACATTTTATGTTGACGCTTTTTGGGTGAGACTCCATACTCGTACTCGTAGAGGACCTTATTATATTATTATTCTTTTGATCCACCGGGTTATGCCTTGGTTGACTATTTCATTTCGTGTCATAGAGATTCCATAGACAATAGTAGCATTCTTTTTGGGTTGTAATCCTATGGTTACTCATATGACATGCATGAATAAAACTTTCTTTTATCTGAAGCTTTCTTTCAAAGGAAAATATTTACTTAGAGATATTATTCATGTTTTATTTTATATCTTAAAACGATTGTACTTGAAGAGGCTTTCGCATCCTCCTGTTAGGCACATAGGTGAGTATTAATCTATGGGATGGTTCACTCGGATCGGGTAGCGTACCGAGTGCCGGCCACGTGGTTTTAGGGTGTGACAAACTTGGTATCAAAGCCCTAGGTTCTAATTCGAGTTCTAGGAAGTCTATGGAATCATGTCTGGTAAAGTTGTATTTATTGGTGCGTTGTGCACCACACTTATATTGAGAAGGCTATATGAACATTATAAGAATGCTTCACTCTTTCTTCTTGTTCTAGAATCGTGCAATAGAGCTAAGAATATTTCCTAACTCGTACGCTATATCAATTGGAAGAAGATGGTGAACACGCATGGTTGTAATATGAACCGGGAAGTTGCTCCTATACCCGATGCGGATTTGGGAGGGGTACCCACTAGACTTAGGGGGAAACCTTTGAAAGCTACAAGAGCACGAACTGTGCCAGTTCCAATGGCTCCAAAGATGGTCCAGGAGCTCGAGAAAGAAGTTGATGAGGCACCTTCTCCACCTCTAGAACCAAATTACTTGGAGAAGACCCTCACTGATATTAGAAAGGTTATGGATACTTTTGTTGACCTCATGGCTATGCAAACCCAATAGAACCGTCAAGCGAGTATTCCTCCAACAATGAGGGATGAGAGCACCAGTGTACCCACTTGTCACCTTGCGTACACGACTTTCACATATCACAAAAAGTACAATCAACCCAAATCTTATGGGGTAATTCCCCCACACAAAGTTAAGCAAGATATTTATCTCAAACAAGCTAACCCAATCCACTAGTAAGTCTTTTTCGCGAATATCCAACTTTGAACGACTCGAATCTAGCCAAAATAACTTTTTACCATCAATATAAACCACCGAAAACTATTTCGGATAATAAAATAGAATCTTTAAAGAAAAATAAAATGTCAACCCTGGGCCCGCGTCTCGGAACCCGACCAAACTTATAAAATCCGAACAGTCATTTAATAACGAGTCCAACCATACTAAAAGTATTCAATTCGGACCTCAAATCGACTTTCAAATACTCAAAATATAACTTAGGAAGTTTTTACAAAATTTTCCAATTTTTTGAACTTTAAACACTAATTAAATGGTAAAACTAATGACGGATTCATGTATAATAATCAAATCCGAGTCAAAATCACTTACTCGGATCAACTCCTTGAAACATTATTCCAAAATCACCTAAAACCGAGGTCTCTAACTCAAAAGATGAAAAATGGAACAAAACTCTCAATTTGGAAATAACATATTTGTTGCGAGTTAATACCTTACGCGATCACGGAAAAATAAATGCAATCACGGAGAACAAATTACACCAGCTCACAAAATCCTCATACGCGATCGCGAGACTTCAATCGCGAACGCGATGACCAGTGGTCTCTAGTCTAAGCGATCGCGGTCATGGCCACGTGAACGTGATGAACAGTGCGTGCCTTCCCACAACCTCCTTCCTTCTACGCGACCGCGATACCTTAATCACGTTCGCAATGCAAAACATTCCAACCTTCCGAGAACGCGTACTCATTTATGCGATCGTAAAGAGAAAATTCTCATCTGCCAACAAGGACCATATGCGATCGCGGGTGAACCTTCACGAGCGCACTGAAGGAAATCAGAAACACAAAAAATCAGCAATCTCAATATATGAACAAATGGTCCGAACTCAATTCGAAATACACTCGGGGTCTCCGAGACCCCGTACGAACATACCAACAAGTCCTAATATACGATACGAACTCACTCGAAGCCTCAAATCACATCAAACAACATCAAAACCACGAACCGCGCATCGATTCAAGCCTAATGAACTAATGAACTTCCAACTTCTAAAACTAATGTCGAAACATACCAAACCAACTCTAAATGACCTCAAATTTTGTACACAAGTCACAAATGACACAACGTACCTATTCCAACTTCCGAAACCAAAATTCGGACCCAATATAAATAAAGTCAACTCTCAGTCAAACTTCTCAAACTTCCAAACCTTTAACTTTCGCCAATTCAAGCCAAAATGACTTACGGACCTCCAAATCAATATCCGGACATACGCCTAAGTTCAAAATTATCGTACAAAATTATCGAAACCATCAAAACTCCTTTTCGGAGTCGTCTACATAAAAGTCAAACTTCGATCAACTCTTTTAGCTTAAGCTTCCAACTTTGGGACTAAGTGTCCCTATTCACTCTGAACCTCACCAGAAACCGAATCAACTATCCCGGCAAGTCACATAACCACAACATAATATAGAGGGGGCAATAAATAGGGGAACGAGACTAAAATACTTAAAATGTCCAGCCAAGTCGTTACAGGACTCTTACATATAGTCCTCAAGTACTGGAATTGCTCTGCAAATATCAGGAATAATGCGATTGTTTGTTAAATGTATGTAGCCATCTTTGCTAAAAATTTAAATTGTCATTTAATCTAAAAATTTAATTTGCACGACATATTTTTTTTCATGAGTGACGGTAACTGGTATTTAGAATTGATATATGCTCTGGTACTATGTAAAGAAAATGAGTCGTTAGGTCAAGCTCAAGTCATAAACTAGCTCATACAGTTCAGATTCCCAAGACTATGTTAGCGTTTGGACATAGATTTGATTGAAATTTGAAAAAAAAAATTGAAGTTGTGTTGAAAAATAATTTTTAAAAGTTGAAGTTGTGTTTGGACATGCATTTTATTTGTTGAAAAGTTAAAGTTTTGTAAGTGGAAAAAGATTTCAACCAAAAACTGTCATAAACCAATTTTCGGGAATTTGGAAATTTTTGAATTTTTTTTTCTCAAAACATGATCAAATTTCATAAACAAACAATATTTTTAATTTTTCTTTTTGATAAAATGAAATCAAAATCTATGGCCAAACAAGAGCTATATATACAAAGAAATAATAACTAACTCACTCAACAAATACGAGAAATTAGAAATCCTTGCAACTCAAGAATTGAAATTCAAATAATATAACATGAGGAGCCAAATATTGAGAACCAAGAAGATGAAGGATTCCAATTAAACCATGTCTTCATAAATGCACAAAAACGATTCCACAAAAGAAAATTGCAATTTTACCCCTATTTTCAGACGTTTTGCCTCCAAATATGTTGTCAACTAGCCGATCAGCTAACTTTACAAGCTTAAGTTTTTTTCAAGAATTAACTTTAGGATAAAAAGAAAGAGAATTGCGATATCAATGAGTAATAAATTATATGGGTAAAATATGGAGAAACTATTGCGCTAGAATAATTCTGACCAAATGCCCTTTTACCGAAACCAAAAGAACAATCAATATATGGTTCAACTCAGTACCTCACCAACTTTGGCAACTATTTAATGGCTCAAAACAAATAGAGAGTGGAAGCATAATAAAGGGTAGTACAGAATGGAAAGAAAAATATGCAAAGATCCTTAACGCATGTTCAACGCTGGATTCCCAACTTACAACAACAATAACAACAATCCAGTGTTTTCTCACAAGTGAGGTATGAGGAGGGTAGAGTATACGTAGATCATACCCCTACTCCAAAGAGTAGAGAGGTTGTTTATGAAAGACTCTTGGCTCAAGAAGACGAAAAGAGACAATATATTAGTACTATCAATAGAACTATAGGAATAATAACATCATAAGAACCAAAAAATAGATGAAAAATAATAACAAAAACCAGTAAATAAGGCCCGATACTATAAAAAATGGAAGAATAATGTGAACACAACAATAATCTCTAGGAGCCTAGGACAAAACCTTATCAGACCAGCCTCCCACCCGGAATAAAGTAGAAAAATACTCAGCTGCCACCTAACCTACCACTCTAATGCTCGACCTCCACACCTTCCTATCAAGGGCCATGTAATCGAAAATCTGAAGTCACGCCATGTCCTGCCTGATCATCTCTCCCCAATATTTCTTAAGTCACCCTCTCATTCTTCTCGAACCCACCAAAGTCAACCGCTCACACCTCCTGACCGGGGCATCTGGGCTTCTTCTCCGCACGTGCCCGAACCATCTAAGCTTCGCTTCCCGCTTCTTTTCATCCACAGGGGCCACACCCACCTTCTCCCGAATATCTTCATTCATAATCTCATCCATCCTAGTGTGCCCGCACATCTACCTCAACATCCTCATCTCTGCTGCTTTCATCTTCTGGATATGTGAGTTCTTAACTAGCCAACACTCTGCCATATACAACATGGCCGGTCTGACTGCCGCTCTATAATGCTTACCTTTGAGTATCTGTGGCACTTTCTTGTCACACAGGACTCTAGATACTGACCTTCATTCCATCCACCCCACCCCTATACGGTATGTGACATCCTCGTCGATCTCTCCATTCCCCTTGATAACTGACCCAAGGTACTTGAAAGTGCCTCTCTTGGGAATGACCTGCGATCCAAGCCTCACGTCTAAGCCCGCTTCTCTCGGCTCAACGGTGAACTTGTACTCCAGGTATTCTGTCTTAGTCCTGCTCAACTTGAAACCCTTAGACTCAAGGGCCTATCTCCAAACCTCCAGCCTTTTGTTAACGATGCCTCGCGTCTCATCAATCAGAACTATATCATCAGCGAACAACATACACCATGACACCTCCCCTTGAATATGTCGTGTCAGTGCGTCCATCACCAGAGAAAATAAGAACGGGCTGAGTACAGATCCTTGGTGTAAACCCATAACTACCGGAAAGTGCTCTGAGTCGTCTCCCATAGTCCTAACCCGAGTCTTAGCTCCATCATACATGTCCTTAATCGGCCTAATGTAGGCAACTGACACACATTTTGCCTCCAGACATCTCTAAAGAACCTCCCTAGGGACCTTGTCATACGCCTTCTCCACGTCAATAAACACCATATGCAGATTAGGGGTGGGAATTCGGTACTTCGATTCGATATTCGGTTTATCAATTGTGTATACCAAATACCGTGCCAAAGTAATTCGGTACGATTTGGTATTTCTTATTTTAGTTCGGTACGGTTTCGATTTGATACATAATGTATCACGTTGTGCTAACACTGCTAAGAGCCTAAGCAAGCAAAAATAACATTACACTGCATTCCTAAAAGGTTACGTCCAAGTTGAATAAATCAACAAATTGCCATAGAGTCCAAAGGTGTGGGAAAAGGGGAAAAAGGTAAAAGGAATTATATTTTGGAACCATAGTAATACTAATCTTTAAGAATTTTGCTTTACATCTGTTTCTAAAGTGACAACAACATCAAATATTTGTAGCTAACAAATAACAATATGTCAATACATACGTTTATATTTTATAGTTTATACAGCCTTTTGTACCCAAAAAAAAAAAACTATTGGTTACAAAATACAAACTGAAGATTGAAGAATAAAGAAGTTGTGAACATGTTGAAGAGTTGAAGATTGAAGAATGAGGGTCAAAATTGAGGAAACAAGCAGTCACACTTGAGAGTCGTCAGCGCCGAGGTCGTGACGTCATCTCTATCACACTCGCAGTCGCAGACGATCTGTTCTTCACTTCTTAGTTCTTTCTTGAGACTTGAGACAAACCTAATTCTAATTCCTATCGTTATAAACAAGGGAAAAAGACTAAGAGAGTAAGGAACTTGGGCTTAGTGTTATTGGGCTAGAAATACAAACTTAAAATTTTGGGCTAGGCTAGGGCGGTGTAGGACTAGGATAGGAATTAGGAAGCACATGAAATACTTAACTAATTTGGTATTTCGGTATTTCAGTATACCGAAATATCGAAATCTTAACACCGAGGACCGTACCGTTATACCGAGTAACCGAAAATTTAATACCGAATTATACCGAAAAAACCAAAACTGAAATACTAAATTAATACTATTCGATTCGGAATTCAATTTTTTGAATTTTATACCCACCCCAGTGCGTATCCTTCTTCCTATCCCTTTACTGTTTCATCTACTTCCTAATAAGGTGGATCACTTTCGTAGTCGAACGACCCGGCATGAACCCGAACTGATTGACGGATATAGATACCGTCCTCCTCGCCCTCTCTTCCACCACCCTCACCCACACTTTCAAAGGATTCCCAACTTAAAAGTCCTAATTCAACCACGTCTTACTCTCATTCTTAATTTTCGTGTTCCAAATTTGATTAACATATTTGATAACCCTCAAAGATGTATTTTTAGTTTTCAACATCATTCAATTATAACGTAAGTTATGGCTTCTTTTGTTTATCTTAAATCTAAAAACCAGAAAAGCATTTGCCCTTAAAATTATTGTTAAGTTAAATATTCATACATTTCCCAATTATTAAAAACTAGCTCAACAATCAACATATATGCAGTGGTTGGTGGAACGGTTGGGCTAGTGCTCTTGACCCGCAACGTAGATACAACAAAATCTAAATTTGAGCTAACATTACGAAGTATAATGAGTTTAATACTAAAACTTTAAAGATTGATACTAATAAATTAAAATTTCGAGTTTGCCTCATATATGTTAGTCATAGATTAAAGTTTTGATAAAACAAAATATGAGTCTCAACCTAAATTCTAACAATCAAGACGTTATAATTTATGGCAAGAGGATTATTCAGATGGTCAGCATTCTCCACCTGCAATCTCAGGATTATGGGTTCGAGTCATCAAAGAAGCAATAGCTTGAACAACAGGGGATCAATGGGGAATCAAAAGGGATGGAGAATAAATAAAAAAAAAATGTTATAATTCGAATCATAGTATCACAAGCGAATTACAGTGATATCTCGGATCTAATATCGTGTTACTTATTTTGAAAATAATTTTAATACGAAACCACCTAATCTACTCTCAACCTCAGTTTCACCGGGCTTTCATTTTCCTATTCAATCTCTAAAATATTATTTTAATTATCTAAATATCAGGTTTGGAATTATCCTTAAGTAGGAGTGACTCCAAAGCCAGTCAGCAATTCGGTTGGACTGTTTAAGGAAGCAGATAAATTAATATGGAAGAAAATAAATTGGTAGGAAGACCAAAGGTTGTGGACATTTTCATCTTCTACACACGGACCACGTAGAGAAAACGCGTGTGTTACAATATTAGGATAATATTGATACGTGGCACAAGAAGATAGGAAGGAATCAAGGACAAGACGGTCATTTCATGAAATATCATCTCCTTTATGTGACAGATGATGATAAAAAAGAAGCAAAATACATAAACAACCCATTAAACTTGTCCAAAAAATAAGTTTGAACACTTAAATTAAACGAGTGTTCTTTTACCCCATATTTTTATTCGGAGTGAATTAAATAACACCCTAAAGGCTTATATGAAAGAAAAAGAAAAAAGAAATAAAATGAAAGCCCATAAAATTTTAATTTGGTAAATACCGAAGTACCATACCGAAATCGAATTTTTTGGTATTTGGTATTTGGTATTCGATATTTGGTATTCGGTATGGTATTTGGTTTAAACTTTTAAAAAATATGGTATTTGATATTTTAAAATAAAATGCCGAAATACCGATACCGTACTGAAATATGTATATTATATTACACAAAATACATATTATTAATTATAACATAAATATAAAAAATCTAAAGTTTTACTTTTTTTAATTTTCTAAGTTCATCAATTAACTCTAAGCAGGTAAGGAGACATTTCTAATGATCAAATTTATTCCTTTATGTGCAATTTTCTCTCTCTAGGTTGATATTTACTAGTTTTGGACAAAAATTTTGTCAACACTTTTTTAGTTTTGTACTTTTTAGTAAGAATATTATAGTTTATGACTCTATGCACTTGTTAGTATTCAAACCGAATAAACTGAAGTTACCGAACCGAATAAACTTAAACTGAAAGGAGAAAAATCGAATCATACCAAATTTAATTAGGTACGTTATTAGTATAGCATTTTAAGAAACCGAATACCGAAAATACTGAAGCGAAATGTACCCTACCGACGAATGCCCCTGCCACCAGCCTTCTTTCTCCTTCGTCTAAACCCCCATCCCCCTCCCTACGTCCTTCTTCTCTAACACCCCCCCCCCCCCCCCCCCCGTGCTTCTTTTTGGTTTAAATTTTGTTCTGCTACTCATCTTCTTTTTTTTTTCTTTTTTTTTTTTAATAATTTTTTCCTTTCCCACTATATGAACATCTTCTTTCTTCTTCCTTTTTTTTTTCTTTCATCATCTGCCTCATCTTCTTTCTTCTTCTTTTTTATTCAATAAATTTTTCTTTGTTCTGAAAATTTAAGAAATTAATTTAGCTAAAAATAATTATAGTGATCGAAAAAATAATAATAAAAATAATTAGATAAAGCAACAAAAAAAAAGAGAGAAGAGTAAACTAAGATCGAAGGGATTTAAATTTATAGTGATATCTATGGATGAGAATTCGATTAAAAAAATATAATTAAGAGGAATTTAATAATTAATTAGAGATATATTAGTGTATGAAATAATGAGTAAGGAAAAAAAATGTGAATAGACAGAAAGAAACGAGAAGGCTAAAATATCAAAATTTAGATAATTTATGGCGTGGCTCTAATGTGGCGCTGGTATGGCTCTAATGTGACGCGTGTGTAAACCACATCACATTGTGAGATTGGTATTATAGTGTTCTGAATAATAATAAAGGATGATCAAATACCCGTTTAATTAAAGTGTTCAAACCTGTTTTCGGACAAGTTTATTTTGGTATTTACGTATTTTGCCTTGAAAAAAACGTCAAAACGGAAGAAACGATGTCCTTGTCGTACCTCTAGATCACGAACGACTTTTCCCTACCAAAATCTGATTATTTATAATATGGAATCGCTGTTTTAGATCCATAATCCCATTAGGCTACAGGAATAAAAAAGGATTAAGAAATGGATATTCTGTTAACCTAATCGTTACCGTTAAATGACGGTCCAAAAATTTGACGGAAGTGGTACTCCGTTGTACTGGGTAGGTGCGAACTAAGAATACAGAGAGAAACTAAGCTCATTTTTCCACTATAAAAAGGGGATATAGGCAAAGGGTGTGATCATCAAACATAGGGGCTTTGCTCTTTATCTTTGTGATTCCGATTACTGTGTAAGAGAGAAATTCTTTGCGAAAACTCCATTTCTTCTTCTTTAGTGTGTATTGTATGGCCGCCAATTTGCAGAGCCGTGGACTCGTGAGCTTGGGGAAACGAGTTGTGAACCAGATCAGCTACGCTAGTGCTCGAACTTCTGCTAACTCACCTTCCCTCTTTTGCAGGTATTACTTCTAAATTTGTATCTGTGTGTTTTTTGTCCTTTTACCGTTTTACGCTGCTTATGTACCTCTTGATCAGTGTTTGCTTTCGTAGAGCATTTTGTTAGTGTAGACGAACTTGGTGTTCAGTATTTATGCAGTAGCTTTTGAGATTTATGGTTTAATTTCTGTGAAAATCATGCTAACTATTAGCATGAGGTTTCTTAGGTTAATGGTTTCCAGCATCTTGTATACTGAATACGAGATCAGTTCAATTAGATTTACAACTTGTGGGAGCTAAATTTCGCTTTTACCGGTTTTAATTTGTTTGTTAGATCTAGCAACCATGGATTCTGGTGTCGCATTACGTCGTCTTCTAGCTAGCTGATATTTTATTTTGTCCGATTTGTCATGGGATATATTTTCCCGGAAATTCACTAATCTTGCGATTTTCTATTTTGATTTCTTTCCTCTTTGATGTATTTCCAAAGTTACGGGTCGTAAATTAGGATATTTTCACCAAAACACTATTTTAGTTATACTACACTTACGTTTTCCGTTCCTTGTTGTTCAATAGTACAAATATACTTATGCTAGATCCTAAAATTAAAATATTGCGTGCTGAAGTGGAAGGCTTATCGGATAAGAACGTCTCACCCACTAATATCCCCAATTGCACAAAATACATTAAATATTGTTCCCTGAGCCTTACACACACGTGTGACAATTTATCTGAACCATTGAGCTTTTCCAATGTCTGTTTATTATTGTTATTATTACTCATTATTATAGAGTATTATTACTGTTTAGTCCATAATAAGTGATATTTTTTCCTTATAATTTTGGTCCAAAATATCTGTTTTTTCACCTAATCAAGAAGAAATTAATTTTATTTTTCAAAATTTGTTCTTATTTATATATCCCAATATATCAAGCTAACAATATGTAAATTTTAATTAAGGGTAATTTATTCAAAATAATTTTTTTCCATAGGAGTAGTATTTTCTCAAGGTATGTGTCAAAAGCCAAAAAATCGCTTAGTGGGCGTTTGGAAATAAGAATTGTAAAAAATATTTTTTTTTAAAAAGTGAATTTGTTTTTAAGTGAAAATGGTATTTGAAAATTAAAGTTACTGTTTAGTCCATAATAAGTGATATTTTTTCCTTATAATTTTGGTCCAAAATATGTGTTTTTTCACCTAATCAAGAAGAAATTAGCTTTATTTTTCAAAATTTGTTCAAGCTAACAATATGTAAATTTTAATTAAGGGTAATTTATTCAAAATAATTTTTTTCCATAGGAGTAGTATTTTCTCAAGGTATGTGTCAAAAGCCAAAAAATCGCTTAGTGGGCGTTTGGAAATAAGAATTGTAAAAAATATTTTTTTTTAAAAAGTGAATTTGTTTTTATGTGAAAATGGTATCTGAAAATTAAAGTTGTGTTTGGACATAAAAAAAAAATTGGGTTGTCTTTGAATTTTCCTTAGTGATCTAAGGAAAAATTTTGAAAAATAATTTTTTTGGAGTTTTTCAAATTTTAGAAAAATTTTAAGATTATCTTCAAGTGAAAATTGAAAATTCTATAACCAACAATAATTTCCAAAAAAATATAAATAAAATTTGAAGAAAAGTGAAAAACTTCAAGTCCAAACGGCCTCTTAGTATGGACCGAATGGAGTGTTTTATATTACGACAAATAAAAGCAGAGTTAGATGTAAGATGTTACCGTCTAACCGGAACCTTATTGAAACTTGGAAGGAAAAAGTAGAAAGTTAGGAAAAAGAGTAGGTGAGTAGGTCTGTAGGTGAAACTATAGGGGCCCGCATCAAATCAAAGCTGAAGATAAAAAGATGAGATAGAAGAACTTGACAAGGCATGTGGGGCTGGAGTTATTTACCTTTTTGAAGCAACAATATTGCTGATGATTGGGTTGAAACTATTTGTTCTTGGTGGGGGTTAGGAAATGGGACCTGGATCATGTGATATGTCAATGTTATCAACAATTTTACTGTGGCCCAGAAACAGGAGTTAATGATGCGGTTAAACTTCCAGTCTAGTGAAATTTTCAATCATTGTGATCATGTTTGCAATTTAAAAACATTTAGGGACCAACGATCCAAGTGTATGCTTGATTAAAGTTAACGATGATATATACTTCTTGTTGCGGTTGCTTCCAACACACAGCATACAAGAGGGTTGATTCAGCACCCTCACCTACAAACTTAGGGTCGCGAGTTTGAGTTCCGAAGGAGCAATAATTCCAACAAAAGAGAGATGAAAGAGGAATAAAAGGAAGGAGAATTTAAAAAAAAAAGACACAACATTGTGTACAAATTCTTTAGTGCATCCTTTAGCTTCTTGTAAGTTGTAACTACACTAACGCTTTTGCCAGCAGTGTAGTCTACATTAGTTTTTTACTTCTACCTTTTCATTTCCGTATACTTGCAAATCAAGTTGGATTAGTTATTATTAGATGCCTATATCAGATGTTAACTTTGCCGTTTAATTAAAGTTTGGTCGGTTTGGAAGGTGTCATAATCACGTGAGTATCCCCGATATTTGGGCACCAAATATGTTGGGCATGTGTGGCAACAGTTACTGCATGTATCTATACTCATTGAGTTACTGTAGATGTAATTCTCAAGGAGTTATATATGTGGATATAATTACAAGATATTTTGTACTCTTCATTCAAGAGGTAAGTGGGTTAATTAGTAAGTAGTTAATTGTATTGCGCAGGAGGGGAGTGCAGACATCAGTGTACGACAAGAACCCGGAGGATTATGTGCGGGATTCGGTTGTGCCTGATGAAGTGATAGATCCACAATCAGAAAAATACTGGTCTCCTCACCCACAAACTGGGGTGTTTGGGCCTGCAGCCACTGAAAGTGCTGGTGGGGAACGTGGTTTCCACTCCTCACCTGCCACTGCTGCTGCAGCATCCGTCTTGGAGGAGAAGACCTTCTTCCGCCCTCTTGAGGACTTGGACAAGCCACCCCACGCTTAAGTTTTACATACTATAGCTCCAGTGCATCTGTCCTCACTGGAAAGCTTAAGTAATTGCTTTTTAACTAATATAATATATAGTGTGTAGTGGTGACTTTTAATAAGTTTCTATTTGCTTTGGCTTATGCGAGTCTGTATTATATCAAGTTTAAAGTGCAGTATAGAGTATTAGAGTAAAGCTGCACTGCTTTTGAAAGTTCCGTTCATATGGTACTGCAATATGGGTGTCTTTTGTTACAGTTACGTAACTGCTGAGCTATGCTATAATATCCTTATGAACTTTTGCTTTCATATTATTGCGTGCGTCACTTTCAAAATCTTATCTTTAGTTGTTGTCGATAGTAAGAACTAGCGGAAGAGATTGGTAGCTGTGGGCAACGAACAGAAGGTGATGGGTGCGCATTATGCAATCATAAAGATGCAGGCAAAGTTAGGAAAAAGATAAGAGAGCGAGAGAGACGATAACTCCATAGAATGTGGACACGAAAGAAGTAATAGGACAAGATAGGAACACCACATATTCCCAATCTAGGATTACATGCACAGTCATCTTAGCAATTGGACCTCCAAAATATCTAACTCATCCTATCACAATATCTCCAATATATACTCCTAGTATATTAGTAAATAAACAAAAAATATAGGACAAAGATCACCGATCAATGGCGGATTTACGTTTTGAGGTATGGGTGCTAAAGCACTCATTGGTTTTGGCCAAATTGTGTTATGTATTCATAGATAATACTTAAAAATTTAAGTAATTGATTAGCACCCATTATGATCATATTTGACCATTATAAATTTACACTAAAATTAATGAATCACCCACGATCAATAAATCTTGAATCCGCTATTGTCCATAGTTGAAATTATTTATATCTGATAGTTAAAAATTTGTATATATATATATATATAGACTATTATTTTGAGAGTGCTTGTACAATATTATTTTTTTTTAAATATAACCATGTCCGTATCATATCCTATCCTTTTAAAAAAAAAATTAAATATGTCCTTTCCTCTACAATCCCTTAGCACCACCGCAACCCCACCTGTCCCCTCCAATTCCTTGGCCTTATTCAGCTTTTTACCTTTCTATCTTCCTGTTCCCTTTGGACCAAAGATAATGTCTTCAGAAAATATATATATAATGAGTCTAGGATCGGAAAAGCAAATGAACATTCGCGTATTGACTCGGTAATTTAAAATATTGCTATGACTCGTCATTAGTAAAAGACACTAATGTGTGTGGTCAAAATAGATTTTGGCTTTTCTACGTTCGATCGAGATCGAGTGGCAAGAAGCCGGAGTAGGATTTTGGGAGTAAGCTCCGAAGACAGTACAAACGAGCCTCGAGTCCAAAGGCTGCTCGAGGAGTCGGCTCGATAATCTTATCGACCCGAGGCGTTGCTTCGAGGTCGGAAATGCACCATGCTCGCCCCGAAGGTCGAACTCAAGCCAAGACCGAAAAGCCGACCCAGTATCGAGTTCGAACCAGTATCGAGTTCGAGCCAATGTCGAGCTTACAGACAAGAGTCATTGCAACCGCACCAAGAGAGAAAATCTTGGCGGGAATCGAAGAAGAGACAAATCATCATTGGTTCTCCACTATATGCTTTATTTTATTATTTTATTATAAATAATGTAATGACCCTCTATTACAAAAGGGGATCCTTGTAAGCTAAAGACAGGGCATAGATTGGAAAAAAAGATATTTTCTTATATACAAAGATATCTCCTGGTGCTTGTCTTGCTTCATCTTATTCATTCTTTCTGTTCATCATTCTCATTCTCATAATCAAAATACTTGTATTGTTATCTTTGTATCAAAGGATATTACGTATCCTTAGAAACATACATAAATTTAACCTTATCTGATTTTTCGGGTAAACAGTTTGGCGCCCACCGTGGGGCTAAGGATAATAGTGATTGTTTGATATAAATCTACAGTACACACCAGCTTACAACTTCAAATCAGCAATGGCTTTACCTATCGACCACGAAGCCAGCTTCAAGATGAAACCAACAACTTGGCACCCGGGGCCGGAAGGCCACTCGATGATGGCACTGAGGCTCGAATCGAAGCACCCGAAATTCGAGTCGAAGTACTATTGGATGTCAATTCACAAATAGCTCTAGAGGCGCATTAGCGTTCCGAACCGGAAAGAAGCATTCAGGGCGGTACTCGATCCGTAGCCCGAGACACCTAAAACTCGAAGAAAATCGAGGCCAACTTGCGTATGATCTTCGAGATGCTACAAGCCCAACAAGTAGCGATAACTCAGTTATAGAGCCAAACTCATATACAGAGCAGGCCGGATTCCAATCCGCTTCAAGAAATCACCCCCAGAACAGAGCCTGCCGTAGTGAAATCAAACGAGCAAGAATCGAGGACCACTCCCGAAATTACTAAATTGCTCGAGGAACTCACAAAACGAGTCGAAGCCAACGACTAGAGAGTGAAAACATACAATGCCAGGGTCGATCAAATCCCGGGGGCTCCACCAATGATAAAAGGGCTTGATTCGAAAAAATTCATACAAAAGCCTTTTCCCTCGAGTGCGGCCCCAAAACCAATCCTCAAGAAATTTCGTATGCCCGAAATTCCCAGATATAACGGTACGACCGATCCTAACGAACATGTCACCTCTTACACATGTGCCATCAAAGGTAACGATTAGGAGGACGCTGAGATTGAATCCGTATTATTGAAAAAGTTCGGGGAGACCCTCTCAAAGGGAGCAATGATCTGGTATCACAATTTACCACCAAATTCCATCGATTCTTTTGCCATGTTAGCAGATTCGTTCGTAAAGGCACATGTTGGTGCCATAAAAGTTGCAACAAGGAAATCAGACCTCTTCAAAGTAAAGCAAAGGGGTAATGAAATGCTTAGAGAATTTGTATCCCGATTTCAAATGGAACGCATGGAATTGCCACCGGTCACAGACGATTGGGCCGTACAAGCTTTCACCTAAGGGTTGAACGAACTAAGTTCGACAGCATCACGTCGGATGAAACAAAATTTGATCGAGTATCCAGCAATAACTTGGGCAGATATACACAACCGATATCAATCGAAAATTAGGCTCGAGGATGATCAATTGGGAGCTCCGTATGAACCCTTGCATTAGAGCAGGACAGCTACTAAAAGCCAAAGGGAGATCGATAGAGAACAAAGGTCGAACAGAGACCGATACCAACCGTACGTCGCAGATCGGATGAACAACAGTTCGGCACGCAATACAGTTTGGAACAATCGAAGGATTGATCGAGGGCAAAATTCTCGGAGACTTATGAGCAAGAGCGGCTTTGATAAATATGCCGATCCTATAGAAGCACCTCGATTATCAGAGTATAACTTCAGCATTGGTGCTCCCGCTATCGTGTCGGCTATCGGACGCATCAAAGACACTAAATGGCCTCGACCCATGCAGACCGATCCTGCCCAAAGGAATCCCAATCAAATGTGCGAATATCATGGCACCCATGGCCATAAAACGGAAGACTGCAGGCAACTAAGAGAGGAAGTAGCCCGCTTATTTAACAAAGGGCACCTTCGGGAATTTCTAAGTGATAGGGCGAAGAACCATTTTAAAAACAGGGATTTCGGCAAGCAAAACGAGCAAGAAAAACCACAGCACGTCATTCACATGATCATCGGTGGTGTCGATACCCCTCAGGGACCAATGCTTAAACGCACTAAAACATCGATTGTGAGGGAAAAGAGATCTCGGACTCAAGATTACGCACCCATGGCGACTTTGTCCTTCGATGATGAAGATGCAGAAGGAATCATCCAACCTCATAATGATGCACTGGTAATATCCGTACTCATGAATAAAACTAAAATTAAGCATGTGTTAATCAATCCAGGTAGCTCGGCCAACATCATCAAATTGAAGGTCGTAGAACAGCTCGGCCTACAAGACCAGATCGTACCCGCAACTCTGGTTCTAAACGGATTCAATATGGCATGTAAAACCACCAAAGGCGAGATAATCCTACCAATAAACGTGGCCAGAACCATCCAGGAAACAAAGTTTCACGTGATCGAAGGCGATATGAGATACAACGCCCTTTTTAGAAGGCCATGGATCCACAACATGAGAGCAGTACCTTCGACCCTACACCAGGCCCTCAAATTCCCGACATCGAGAGGTGTCAAAACGGTGTACGGAGAACAACTGGCCGCAAAGGAAATGTTCACCGTCGAGGAAGCAAAATCAATGTCCTCGCCTTCGCCGATAAAGGGATCGAGCTCAGAAGGAGAACGGGACACCAAATAGCAATCACAGATGATGATCAAAGGGTCCCTCGATCTTTCATGATTCCCGATGACTCCGACGCCACCAAATCAATAATCAAGGAACTAGAGCAAGTCACACTAATCGAGCACTGGCCCGAGCGAAAGGTATACTTGGGAACGGGATTGAGCCCCGAACTCAGGAAGAAACTTGTTCAATTTCTTATCGATAACGTCAATTGTTTTGCCTGGTCCCATTTAGATATAACAGGGATCCCACCAGACATAACGACGCATCGGCTAATCTTGGACCCTAGGTTCAGACCGGTGAAGCAAAAGAGAAGACCCCAGTCCGAGGAAAAGCACGCATTCATAAAGGACGAGGTAACCAAACTTCTCAAGATAGGGTCCATCCGGGAGGTGAAATATCCCGAATGGTTAGCCAATGTAGTTGTAGTGCCTAAAAAAGGAGCAAACTTAGAATGTGTGTAGACTATAAGGATTTGAACAAAGCATGCCCCAAAGATTTCTTTCCGCTGCCCAATATCGATCACATGATCAATGCCACGGCCAGCCACGAGATCCTCACTTTTCTCGATGCCTATTCCGGGTATAATCAAATCCAGATGAACTCGGAGGACCAGGAAAAGACTTCGTTTGTCACCAAATATGGAACATATTGTTATAATGTGATGCCCTTCGGACTAAAAAATGCAGGGGCTACTTACCAACGCCTAGTAAATAAAATGTTCGAAGAACAAATAGGTAAATCAATGGAACTTTATATTGATAATATGCTAATTAAGTCCCTACGCGCAAAGGACCATTTGGCCCATTTATAGGAAACGTTCGAGATTTTGAGGAAATACAACATGAAGCTCAACCCCAAAAAATATGCTTCTGGGGTCGGTTCGGGCAAATTCCTTGGCTTTATGGTGTCGAATCGGGGAATCGAGATTAACCCCGACAAAATCAAGGCCATCGAAGATATTGCCATCGTGGACAGCGTGAAATCTGTACAAAAGCTAACAAGACGGATTGCAGTTTTAAGCCGATTCATTTCGAGATCATCAGATCGAAGTCACTAATATTTCTCTCTACTCAAAAAGAAGAACGATTTCGCTTGGACACCGGAATGCCAACAAGCATTAGAGGAACTAAAACGATATCTATCGAGCCCCCCACTACTTCACATTCCAAAATCAGACGAAAAACTTTGCTTGTACTTGGTAGTATCGGAAGTCGCCGTAAGCAGTGTCCTAGTTCAAGAAGAGCAAGGTACGCAATTCCCCGTTTATTATATAAGTCGGACCCTAGGAGAAGCGGAAACTAGGTATCCGCACCTAGAAAAATTGGCACTTGTACTGATAAGCGCCTCTAGAAAGTTAAGGTCGTACTTTCAATGCCATCCCATATGCGTATTAACCACTTACCCGCTTCGTAATATTTTGCACAAGCCCGAGCTATCAGGCCGATTGGCCAAATGGGCCGTCGAACTCAATGGGTACGATATCGAATATCAACCCCGTACGGCCATCAAGTCTCAAATTTTAGCATACTTCGTGGCCGATTTCACGCCAACCCTCGTACCCGAAGTCGAAAAAGAACTCCTGTTGGAATCGGGTACATCATCGGGGATATGGACCCTTTTTATGGACGGAGCTTCGAACGTAAAAGGGTCCGGACTAGGCATAGTTTTGAAATCACCCACGGGTAACACTATTAGACAATCTATTAAAACTACCAGGTTGACTAACAACGAGGCCAAGTATGAAGCCATGATTGCAGGTCTCGAGCTAGCTAGATACTTGGGAGCAGAAGTCATTGATGCCAATAGTGACTCTTTGCTAGTGGTGAGTCAAGTAAACAAAACCTTCGAAGTCCGAGAAGGTAGAATGCAAAGGTATTTAGACAAACTGCCTGTCACTTTGCACCATTTCAAACAATGGACTATACGACATGTTCCACGAGAACAGAATAATGAAGCCGATGCACTTGCGAATTTGGGATCGTCGGTCGAGGTAGATGACTTGAGCTCGGGGAATGTCGTTCAACTTTCGAGATCGTAATCGAAGAAGGTCACGCTGAGATAAATTCTACAAGCTTAACCTAGGATTGGAGAAATAAGTATATTGAATACTTAAAGAGAGAAAAGCTCCCATCGGACCCTAAAGATTCTAGGGCCCTACGGACTAAAGTTGCTCGATTCACATTGGCTTCGGATGGAACGCTATATCGAAGGACATACGATGGACCGTTGGCAGTAGGCTTGGGTCCAGGAGATACCGATTACATCCTACGGGAAGTGCACGAGGGCACTTGTGGGAATCACTCTGGTGCCGACGCATTAGTTCGAAAAATAATCAAAGCAGGGTATTATTGGATCGATATGGGCAAAGATACGAAGGAATTTGTTCGTAAATACGACAAATGTCAAAGGTTTGCGCCTATGATCCATCAACCCGGAGAGCAACTTCACTCAATCCTATCCCCACGGCTGTTCATATAATGGGGAATGGATATCGTCGGCCCTCTGCCATCAACCCCAGGTAAAGCCAAATTCATTTTATTTATGACTGACTATTTTCCTAAATGTGTTGAAGCGCATGCGTTCGAGAATATAAGAGAGAGAAAGAAGTTATAGACTTTATTTGGGATCATATCGTATGCCGATTCGGGATACCCGCCGAAATAGTATGTGACAATGGGAAATAATTCGTTAGCAGCAAGGTAACAAAATTCTTTCAAAATCACAAAATAAGAAGAATATCAACACCATACCACCCCAGTGAGAACGGACAGGCCGAATCAACGAACAAAACTATCATTCGAAACCTAAAGAAGAGGTTGAACGACGCTAAAGGAAAGTGGAGAGAAATCCTTACCGAAGTCCTTTGGGCATATCGAACGACGTCAAAATCCAGTACGAGGGCAAATCCTGTTATCCTTAGTATATGGGTCCGAAGCATTGATACCAGTCGAAGTCGGCGAATCCAGTACCAGATTTCGATATACAACAGAAGAATCAAATAAAGAGGCTATGAACATTAGCCTCGAATTATCAGACAAAAAATGAGAAGTTGCTCTCGTCTAGTTGGCCGCCCAAAAGCAACGAATCGAAAGATAGTATAATCGAAGAACCAAGCTCCGCCATTTCAAGCCCGGGGACTTAGTGTTAAGAAAAGTCACCATCAATACCCGAAATCCGAACGAAGGAAAACTAGGACCAAATTGGGAAGGACCGTATCAGGTGCTCGAGAACGTCGGAAAGGGATCATACAGGCTCGACATTATAAATGACAAACAGTTATCAAGCAGCTAGAATGTATCACATCTAAAACGGTACTACTGCTAAGGTACGACCTTTCCATATTCATTTATATTTCAAAACTTACCCCTGCAGAAGTTCGAACAAGAGCTAAGATGGATCTTTCGCTTGAAAGCACGCGTTGCACTCTTTTTCCCTTAAACCAGTTTTATCCCAAATGGGTTTTTCAACAAGATTTTTAATAAGGCAACCATTGATTGTGCTGTACTTACAACAATATCCTAGGCCTTTTTACAATCGACCTCGAATACTGGGGGGGCATTAGGCCCTCAAATACATCGAGTTCAGATGCAAGAAAGTTATTTCGCAACAACAGGGTTCCCATAGGAAAAATTGTAAGAGCCAAATGGTCGAAACGAACCATGCTCATGTAGATTGGCCCGAACCGAGGCGCAAAACATGAACACATGTATAATGACTTGCACAGAAAGTCCTCCTCTTTACCGACGTCCAAGAAAATTCCTCTATTTTTGAGATTTATTGCACAATCAGAATCAAGACAAATTCGACGACTAATAAGCCTACGGGCTACTTTTATTTCGAGTTCGAGCAAGCACTCACTCGACCATTACGCCTATGGGCTACATTGCTTCAAGTTCGAAACATTCACTCGACTAATAAGACTATGGGCTACTTTTATTTCGAGTTCGAGCAAGCACTCACTCAACCATTACGCCTACGGGCTACATTGCTTCGAGTTTGAAACATTCACTCAACTAATAAGCCTACGGGCCACTTTTTATTTCGAGTTCGAGCAAGCACTCACTCGACAATTACGCCTACGGGCTATATTACGTCGAGTTCGAATCATTCACTTGACGGCTAATGAGCCTATAAGCTGCTTTCGTTTTAAGTTTGAGCGAGCACTCACTCAACCATCACGCCTACGGGCTATATTTTCGCAAGTTCGAATCATTGACTCAACTAGCAAGCCTAAGGGCTACATCACTTCAAGTATGAAAAAATAATCGATCGATCATAGAGACTACGAAGTCAAAATTTGATTAAAGTATTCACAAAAACAAGTCGACCAAGTTGTATATATACAAAATTGTCTACATGATTGATTACAAACGTAAAAATAATTAAGAACTAAGCTTCCTGGTCATCCTCAGGGGCGTTCGCTTCTCTGTCGGGCTCTTTCCCGTCCTCGGATTCGCTCTTGCTACCGCCATCATCATCATCTTCAGAAGCCAAGGCTTTAGCTTCAGCTTCGAGCTTTTTAGCCTTTTTTATCTCTTCGGTAAGGTCGAAACCTCGAGCGTGTATCTCCTCAAGGGTCTCCCTCCGAGACCTATATTTAGCAAGTTCGGCAACCCAATGAGCTCGAGCGTCGGCAGTATCCGCCGCCTCCCGTGCCTCCATCTGAGAAGCCTCGGCATCGGCCCAATACACAGCAATGGACTTATCCACCATGACTTTCGACGACTCAACCTCTGCTTTGGCCTCAGCAAGACGTGTTTCAAGCTCCTCGATCCTCTTAGCTTGAGCCGGCCCCTTTTTGCTTGACATTTCGAAGCTGAACATCAGCCGATAGTAATTTGGTTATACGATTGTATCGGCCTCAAATCTTTCGAGGACTAATCAGACTTCATCGTCGAGCATCGAAGGCTTTGATGTCGAGCATCGACGAAGACAGGGATCGGGGTTGGATGGGTCATTATATTCGGGTGAGGACCTGTGACCTTATTCCGGAAGAGAAGATGTTGTTCCCCGAGGAATGGAATTTCGACCCTGCCCCTTGGATGTCACAAGCGGTACCTGACCTCGAGGATTGGGTTCGGAAGTTAGCCTCGACTTCCTCTTATGCCGAATGCGCTTGGCGTGATTTGGCTAAAGGTAAATGGGAGGCCAAGAACCATGGTGTAACTAACGATGCCGCTTTGAGGCCTTTGAGCGGTGAAGAAGAAGCTTTCTCCTTCTGAGGTACAGTTTTCAAAGTTTTAGCCATTGATATGAGAGGAAGAAAGGCAAAGGAAAGTGAAAAATTGACGGCACCTAAAACTCTAGTGTAGATGGCTCTAAAGCAATGAAACGGAGGGAAAAGATAAGAGAATTTGGAAGAGTGAAGGCGTAAAAGTGGTAAAAGTTAGATGAAAGGGTTATTTATAGGCTCGCATCATGTCGGTTCAATATCAGAAATGGCCGACCATCATCTGACAAGCATTAAATACCTTGAAAAACTAAATCGATGGGACAACTATCACATACGTCATAATCGGTCCCTGATAAAACGTCAGCTTGTTGTCCGATCGAACCGTCAAAGATCATGTCGATTCTCACCACATCCTTTATGAGAATTGAGGGGACTATCTATATACGGACAAAATAGATTTCGACTTTCCTACGTTCGATCGAGTGGCAAGAAGCCAGAGTAGGATTTTGGGAGTAAGCTCCGAAGACAGTACAAACGAGCCTCGAGTCCAAAGGCTGCTCGAGGAGTCGGCTCGATAATCTTATTGAGCCTAAGGCGTTGCATCGAGGTCGGAAATGCACCACGCCCGCCCCGAAGGTCAAACTCAAGCCAAGACCGAAGAGCCGACCCAGTAACGGGTTCGAGCCAGTATCGAGTTCGAGCCAGTGTCGAACTCACAGACAAGAGCCGTTGCAACCGCACCAAGAGATAGAATCTTGACGGGAATCGAGGAAGAGACAAATCATCATTGGTTCTCCACTATATGCTTTATTTTATTATTTTGTTATAAATAATGTAATGACCCTCTATTATAAAAGGGGGATCCTTATAAGCTAAAGGCAGGGCATAGATTGGAAAAAACGATCTTTTCTTATATACAAAGATATCTCATGGTGCTTGTCTTGCTTCATCTTATTCATTCTTTCTGTTCATCATTCTCATTCTCATAATCAAAATACTTGTATTGTTATCTTTGTATCAAAGGATATTACGTATCCTTAGAACCATACATAAATTTAACCTTATCTTATTTTTCGGGTAAACAATTATAATAATACTACTCCAAAGTTATGTCTTCAGAAAATATATATGATGAGTCTAGGATCGGAAAAACAAATGAACACTCACGTATTGACTTGGTATAGAATTTAAAATATTGCTATGACTCGTCATTAATTAAAGGCATTACAATAATACTACTCCTTTCGTTTCACGATGGAAGTTTAAGAACAAAAAAAAAGATTTTTAAAATTTGTGTTGTTAAACATATCATAATATTTGTATAGCTATAAAACTTTTAAAGTTTGTGATGTTAAATGTGTTATAACGTTTACGTGGCTAAAAAAAATACATAAATATGTCATTCTTTTTGGAACAAAGTAATAAAAAAAATAGTTCCAAATAACATAGACGGAGAGAGCCTAAAATTTTAATTTAATTACTTAATCCATAAGAGTTATTATACAAATTAAATGTATTATTCCATATGGAGTAATATCTTTCTATCTTATAGTAGTAGTTTCTTGTATAAAACTTGTTATTCTACAGAGGATACATGACAATTTGACAAAATTCATATGGCATCTAATAACTGTTATTACTAAGCTTTATAATCTTCAAGTAATCGAAAAATATCTATACTAAGAAACAAAGATAATACTCGTCAAATACTCCTATAAGATAAGTTGCATACAAGATGAAGAAAGGTGTTTTTTTTTTATTTGGTGTCTGGTACCTGCATTGGGGCGTGATTGAATCCGAATTTGTGCCAGGAAGTCTCATATTAGGAGATAAAGAACTTTCTACCAAAGACGACTTCATACCTAAGACTCAAACCCGATACTTGTGGTTAAGGATGAAAGAGTATTGGTGAAGAAAGATGTTACATTGGTCTAGTTGTCACGTTAAATGGTTCTTTCGATTTTACTTGCATAGTTAACAGTACATATTTATGACGAAGAACTTATATTAGGAAGATTTTGCACGCAGAAACGTGTCGAAAGCGCAACACATAACTAAACCATAACCAGTAGTAGTGTTAAATTTCTTTTGACAAAAGCAAAACTATGAGCCGTCCAAGTAGAATATCAGCCCCCACCTGGGCAGGGGCCTGAAATAGACCATGTAGCTAAGCCACTGACATTATTATCTCAACAGATCGAATTTTCAAAATGCTAATAATATCAAACATTTTATGGCGACGTCCGATATATCCGCTTTGAAGTCCAAATTAATTTGGTTTTGCATCTCGTAAGACCCATTAAAATGAAAAATGTTCTTATCGGAGTTTTTCGATTCTCAAAGTCAAGATCTCTGATTAAAGATAAAAGAATTTTATGCATCCCACCACAACCGTTGGTAATGTAATCTCAAACATTTTTGGGTACATAGGACTCCGTTTTATTTCTCAAATATTTGATCTCATGTGAAATGGGCCGCACCAACGCTCGACTTTTTCTTCGTAGAAATGACGCCAGGTAGCCACTTTAAAGGATTGTCATTTATGAATTAGTTGTTGCGTCCTGAATTTTAGTTTTTCAGTTTAATTTTTCGGGACAAAATGTTCTAAATTGTCTTGAAGTTAAAAATTTTAGTTTAACATTTCAGAACAAAATAAATATCTACTAATTTCTAAATAGCATCCTTGAGAATGGTTATTGGGGCACTTGCCCCTTTTTCTTTTCTTTTTAAAGGCAATTTAGATCTTTCAATTCAAAAGGATCCATAAGATTATTCTTTTTATTTACTCACTTTAAAGACTTGAAGTTAGCAACTCATGTTGGAAAAGTATTACTAATTAAATTACATTATTTGCACATTCATGAGAATCAAGCAAGAGCACAAATGCACAACATAGCACCTAGGGAAACTAGAAATAAAGTGTGCAATTGCACTTGCTTTAGCCTTCAGATGGGCTTCTACATATCTCCAGTTAATCTTCATTGTAGATTGGGCCAGAAAGATATGACCCATATTTTTCTACATTGTTACATTGCTAAAAAGTTTTGGCGCTCACTGAATATTGTCAATACTATCTCCAATCCAAATGATTCTCATTGGTTAGACATAATTAGAGATAGCAACCCCAATATTCCCACTAATAGCTAGATTAACGTGGGCTCGGCTATTCCCTTTTACTTTGGGAAACCTTTGGCTGAATAGGAATAAAAATATTGAAAACAATTCTAACAATAGTGTCTTTGTTTCTGATGTCATCAACCAAGCCATCGAGTATAACCTCCTCAGGGAGCGTTAGGATTTGAACCTTATGAGTTTGTGATTGTAATTCTTTTAAGTTATTTAGTTTTAAATTAATAATTTATACATATTCAATTGGATTTCTTAATACAAATACAGAGTTTGAACAAAAGTTACTGGATTCGGGCGAACCCGCAACCAACACTGTGGTCCATCCCAGAGGCGGATCCAGGATTTGAAGTTTATGGGTTCCTACAGCAAACCTCAAGTAAATATACAATAAGTAATTGGGCTCACAATCAAATATTCATAGATATTTAGTAGATTTTTTAATACATATACATGATATGTACAAAAGTTACTGAATTCACAGGAACCGACATCTACTAAGCTGGATTCGCCCCTGCTTACGAGATTTATCCAATGTAAAAAAAACTGGCAAAAATACTAGATGGTATAAACTGAATATAGATGGGGAATTTAGATCTAACAATTGTGGTCTAGGAGGAGTTATTAGAAACTGCAATGGTAACTGGATTCTTGGCTTCCATGTCAGAACCCAAGCACTCTCGTGTACACATGCAGAAATACTAGCTTTGAGACAGGATCTGCAGAAAGTTAGTCAAACTGTAATGTTATAATATAATGAAACAATAATATTTTTGTAACAGAAAAAATAGTAGTATATCAGAAATGTATATAATCAGAAGCTGAATCTGAAAATATATTTCAAAATAAAATCGAGTCCACTGAATGTACAGTGTGTTCTTAAGGAAATTATTTCCCTCAAGTACCCGAGATATTGGAATATTATCCTCATAGGATAGAACGATTTAACTCACTAGAGTATCGGTATAAAAAACGCTGGTGAACGACGAACAACTTAATGCCTGTAAATCATACTGGAATTTACTTGTGCAGAAGAAGGAGAAGAAATTCAGAAAATTTCGTAAGGAAAGATTCTAGGATCAAGGCATATTTATAGCCATTTCTAGCACTGTTTCTAAAAAGTTTGCTACCTTTTAGAAACAACCATGGCTGTTGGAACAGGCGGGAACGATTCTCATTTAAAAAATTCCAGGAAAATAATTTAAAATAATCCGAGAAAGAAACGGACGGGGTCGCATCGCGTCGCTGGTTCTGGTTATTCTGGCTTGACTTTTCGTTAATTAATAAAATTAATTAATTAAATAATTAAAAGAAATTTTGTCCAAAAAGATTAATCAATTAATCGATCTTTGACCAAATCTGAATCTAAAGCCGAAGCTGGAGCCGAGCCGAGCCGAGCGAGCGACGACGACGCGAGGCTTACCTTTTTTCCAACCCATTTAACACCAAGGGAAGTGATTTCTCAATATAAACACATTTCCTTTTCTTTCTACCACCAATGAGGGACAATTTCTCTTTTCAAAGCATAAGGGAGCTCACTTTCCCTTCACATTTCTTTCCTCATTTTCCATTCACGAAACTTTAATCCCAACAATCCCCCACATGAATGGGGAATGTATATAAGACAAAGGAATGCACGGACGAGTGTGTGATTTACATGCAAGGATTAACTGCATCTGGATAAGTAGGTTTCCCTTTGAACTTTCCGTAGTGAACTTATATCGGATATACTCGGTCAATTGGTAAATTTGATATTTTTGAACCGTCGAGCTTTGTTGTATACCTATACAACATAAATAACATAATCAACCCTTAACCATTTATGGTTCTCACGGGTGTGTTCGTTTCAGCCATGAACACTGCCTGGTTTCATGAGTGCTTAGAGAATGGGCCTTTACTTTCATTCCCCTTGAAACGGCTTACACTTCACACTCATATAGGTGATTTCTAAATATGTAATCTTATAGACACACTATCTGGTCATTTTCTGCCAGACTTAGCCAATCATTAAGAAGCTTTAAACTTTATTGACTCATCAAAAAGTCTTAATGCTTTACCCTGATATATGAACATTGTCTTCATCAAGAGAATGGGTTGAGTTATTTGACAATGTTGAACCGTTATTCATTACTTTGTTTGATCTCTTTGAACCTAGCTCTTGGGATCTCCAGTCTGCTAGGTATAGTTACCGCCATGATGACTTGTCCGGGGCCTTAACTTCATTCCCTTCGATGATCTTTCAACTGCCTCTCTAGATAGGCCTTTTATAAGTGGATCTGATACGTTATCTCTTGACTTCATGCAGTCAATTGTGATAACACCACTAGAGAGTAGTTGTCTAACAGTATTATGTCTATGTCGAATGTGACGAGATTTTTCGTTATACATAACGCTCTATGTCCTACCTATTGCCGCTTGACTATCACAATGTATACATATAGGTGCCAAAGGTTTGAGCCAAAATAAAATATCTTTCAAGAAATTCCGGAGCCATTCAACTTCTTCATCTGCCTTGTCTAAAGCTATGAATTCAGATTCCATTGTAGAACGGGTGATGCACATTTGTTTGGATGATTTCCAAGATATTGCTCTACCCCAATTGTGAAAATATATCCACTCGTGGATTTAACTTCAAATGATCCTGTGATCCAATTTGCATCACTATATCCTTCAATCACGGAAGGATATTTGTTATAATGCATAGCATAGTCTTGGGTATATTTCAAATACCCCAAAACTCGTTTCATTGCCATCCAATGTATTTGATTGACATTACTTATAAACCGAATCAATTTGCTAATAGCACATGCTATATCTGGTCGCGTACAATTCATGATATACATCAAACTTTTCAATACTCTTGCATAGTCGAGTTGTGAGTCACTTTCACCTTTATTCTTTTGAAGTGCATAACTCACGTCAATTGGAGTCTTGGCAATCTTGAAATCCAAATACTTGAACTTGTCAAGTACTTTTTCAATGTAATGAGCATGTGATAATGCTAGACCTTGTGGAGTATTATAAATTCTGATTCCTAAGATCACATCAGCAACTCTTAAGTCTTTCATGTCGAATTTGCTAGCTAGCATATGCTTAGTAGCATTTATATCTGCCATATCTTTGTTGATTATCAACATGTCATCAACATATAAACAAACAATGATTTCATGACCTGGAATGTTTTTAATGTAAACACATTTATCACACTTGTTGATTTTAAAATTATTTGCCAACATTGTTTGGTCAAATTTAGCATGCCATTGTTTGGGTACTTGTTTAAGTCCATAAAGCAACTTAACAAGTTTGCACACTTTCTTTTCTTTACCAGGAACTACAAAACCCTCAGGTTGTTCCATATAAATTTCTTCCTCTAATTATCCATTTAAGAAAGTTGTTTTAACATCCATATGATAAATTTCAAGACCATACACGGCCGCCAGTTCTACTAACACCCTAATAGATGTTATTCTTGTTATTGTCGAGTAAGTGTCAAAGTAATCTAGGCCTTCCTTTTGTCTATAACCTTTGGCAACAAGTCTCGCCTTACATTTGTCAATAGTTCCATCAGCTTTCATTTTCCTCTTAAAGATCCATTTCGAACCTAAAGGCTTAATTCTTGAAGGAAGATCAACCAATTCTCATGTATGATTGTCCAAAATTGATTGAATCTCACTATTGACTGCCTATTTCCAAAATTAAAAGTTTGAGACTCATTTTCAAGCAAGAATATTACAAAATCTAGTCCAAAGGAAGTAGACGTTCTTTGACATTTGCTATGCCTTGGATCCTCTTTACTTGGAGTATTTTCCTTTGGTTCTTCACGTGGTCGTTTAGGTCTTTCACTTGACGACTCGCATTCAGTTTTATATGGATAGATATTTTCAAAGAATTCAGCATTATCTGATTCAAATACAGTATTAACATGAATTTAGGGATTATCAGATTTATAAATCAAAAACCGACATGCTTTACTGTTTGTAGCATATCCAATAAAAACATAATCCATAGTTTTTGGTCCGATTTTTATCCTTTTGGGTAAAGGTATTTGTACCTTTGCTAAATACCCCCACACTTTGAAATATTTCAAGTTGGGTTTCTTACTTTCCATTTTTCATATGGAATAGCTTGCGTTTTGCTATGGGGGTACTCTGTTGAGTATTCGGTTAGAAGTAAGGATAACTTCCCCCCCACATGCAAACTCTGCAGTAAGCTGATCGCGTCCAATTGCACACCTCAAAAGAAGTATGAAACTGTCGTTTGCAATAAAAAGAAAACCAACTACGAGTCGGGGTCGAATCCACAGGGAGCTAAGATGGGAGTTAGGGGTATGTATTTTAATGCACGTGATTGAATTATCTTGATTTGCACTTCCATAATAAGGTTTGTATGCTATTTCTAATTTTACACTAAAGATTGCAGAATAAAGAAAGAAGACTAGGATAATTGTTTTTGAGATTTTTCAAATTGATAAAAAGCCTACGGATGTGACCATTACCTAGGTGTTTGCCTAATGGGATAAAGAGTTTAATGCTTGTTTTGTTGATCGGGGTGTATTATAGCTATCAGCTCTCAATTACCCACTCAATACCTCTCGGTCAGAGAGTGGTTTTACCTAATTTGGCTTTCTCAAGACCAAATGTGTATCATACCAAATATTTGATAAAAGCTCAAATCGGGTTATTACTATCTCTAGGTTGAACCCTTTAATTGGGTTAATCAATCTCTCGATTGACCCAATTCCTTATTAGCCAAGTTTTCCTAGACTAAGTCTCTCTTTTTCAAGTAGAGACTAAGTCAAATAGGCTTGAACTAATGTTTGCAACCATTAATTCCAGAAACTAAAGCATGAACTAGGCTAAATAATAAACACTCAATCACAAACAAGCACTAAATTAGATACCCATAAGGTTTACACACTAGGGTTGGGTCACAATCCTAGTAAAAATCTAGCTACTCATGATTGGGTTTGAAGAAAAAGAAGAAGAAAGACTAATTAAACTCATAATGTAAGCTTAAAATAATAGAATCTATTGTAGAATACACCAAAACATAGTAAACTTCCAAAAGAGGCAAAGAAAAATGGCTACAGTAATTACTGATGTCAAAACTTAACCTAATTTCGTGAAACTCTTCTATTTATACAAGTCTGAAAATCTTTGACAAAAATTCCCCTCGGGAGGTTCTGCGGCCGCACAATTCCACGTGCGGTCCGCATATTTCTTCATCTTGGCAGGAAGTGGAGTTTTGCGGCTGCACATTTCTGAATTGTGGCCGCGAGGCAATCTTCTGCAGTCCGCACAATTATGTTTGCGATCGCAAGTCATCCTTCTGTGGTCCGCACAATTATGTCTGCGATCGCAAGACACTTTTTTTGCGGTCGTACAATTCTTATGCGGTCCGCAACTCTCAAAGGCCCGGGACTTGGAAATTTGCACACTCTCTCATCTTGGATCCTAGCCCAGCTCTTGCGACCGCACAATTCATGTGCAGTCCGCAATTTGCACAAATGTCTGTTGAATTTTGCCTCTTTGTTTGCGGTTGCAGGTGGAATTCTGCGGACAACACATTGTATGCTTTTGTGCCTTTTTGTTGCCTTGTGCTTGGACTACTCCTCTTTTATCCGGATTTCATCTCGGGAGTCCAACTTCCAACATTCCTGCAACTTTGCACATTTCTTTAGTTTCGGGAAAGCAATTCAATAATTTTAGACTAAAACAAAATCTAAAAGGCGCTAATAAGTAGTCAAAATCCCCACTTATCAACTCCCCCAAACTTAAGTCTTTGCTTGTCCTCAAGCAAACAATTTAGTTCCCACCTCTACAAGTTAAAGGTCATTTTAGCAAGTCAAAGGTGAGTCATTCACACATCAGTTGGGACCAACAATTACCCACACTACTTATGTATTATCAACAAGGCGACAAGTTAAACATTTATGCACATATAGTTCTAATGTGACTTTTGAGCATCAAGAGTTGACTTTACTCATCAAGGAAGCTTGCTCTCTCATGTAGGTAATTGTGGATCCCAAATTCTTCTTCCTCTACTTTCTGTTTGCCTAGCTCACTTAAGAATTTTAGCACCCAATCCAAAGATTTATGAAAGGTGCACTCGTCTCTCTCAAGAGAATGTCACAAGTACGGCTTCAAGTACCATAGGCTTGCCCCTCATGTAGATCACCACTAATGTAAGCTCACTCGGCTCGAGATCAAATATGACTTCTTTCGGGATGTAATGAAGGCTTTTGGATTAGGGTTGGATACAATATGGTTGAGTGGTTATACCTTCCTTAAGCACTCCATCATTCATTTTTTTCGGCTCACACTTTGCCAATTCCTTGAGGCATTTTCTTTTCCTTGGGGTATTAGAGAGACTTAACATTACTCTTTCTTGATCATTACATTCATATTTCTCCATGTTTGGGATCATTGCCTTTCTTTGAATCCCTTCGACTCTTCTACTGATTCATTTTGTTGCATTTTTCTTTTTGTTATTTTCTTTGCCTTTTTTTCTCATCATTTCTTTTTCTCTTTTTGTGCCTTGATACCCTTTTTCAATTTCCTGTCTCTCCCCCAAACTTACGTTTTTAGCCATTTGTTTCACATGAGTGTTAAGGAAAGCTCAGGTGCCAACAAAGGGTCACAATAGAATGGCTAAAGGCTTGTAACATGGTTTTCAAATGAGAAAGGCTAAAGGCTCGAAGAGGTTGACTAGGGATGACATCATTGGTAGGAAGTAGAAAACTCAAACAGGCCAAGGAAAGCCTACAATCACTTCTCAAGCCAAGCAAAACTTAGGATTTCGCCTTGAAACACATTCGGGGCAAGTTCTAGACCTTTCGCATGGGTACTTCGACTAACAACAAAGCAACTCACCTCTCACGCAACTGGATTATTAAAGAGGATAGAGTCGAGGGCCCACAACAACCACATTCAAGATTGAAAAATATTATGGTTCGATTAAACCATTCGATGGTTGCCTAAGTCAACACAAGAGTCATAAAGTCACTAACTAGAGCTATTTCTTTCAAAAGCCTTGTTTTTAATCATAAGCACGTAGTTAAGTTTGTTGGTACCAAATGAAGCACGATTGACTCTTCGAGCATGACTCAATTAGGTCTTTTTATTCATTACTACTACTATTATTACCTAAACACAAAACAGATTCATTCCCTTAAGAAGGTTATCATGCCATCCATCGTTAGGACGAGTCACCCGGTTCACACAATAACTACCTTTGGAAAGAACCGTGGCATTAAGAAAACCAAAAGCTTATTATCTACTGAAACATAAAAATAAGTTGCTAAATCAAAAATAAGCTACTAATTCAAAAAGAAGCTACTAAATTAAACACTAACTAATAAGAAAACAAACATAAAGAAGCTACAAAGCAAAAACTATCGAAAGCATAACGAATATACATAATGAGAGAGAAAGAGAAGATATATACATAATGAGAGAAGAAGAAGAAGAAGAAGAAGAAGATAGTATCAAGTTATTACAAACCAAATGTCTCTAAATCATCAAATAAGATCAAATAAACTCCACCCCCTCCCCCCCGAATAAAAATAAGCATTGTCCCCAATGCTTAGCAAAATTATAGTAAAGGAAGGCAAAAAGTGAAGAAGACTCCCTATGGCTCCTTGGACATATCTGTGTCCCCAGCAATGTCACCACCCTCAGTCTCTTCCCACTGGATCTGATCATCCTCAAATCTGGGAGTGATTGGGTTAATGAACATCTGACGCACTGCCTCGGTAGTGTCGGCAACAGAGTTTAGCTCCTCAGACTGGCCAGCTAGTGCTACCGATGCTGATGGTGCTGCAGGATCTGGGCCTGAAAGGTGTGGGTCAATCAGCATATCGAATGGAATATCTCCGGCTGCAGCAAGCTTTGTAGCATGTCTCTGGAGCTTGTCCACTGATTTCTTGCTGGCCTGGGACTTTCTCATTTTCTTGACTTCTTTTCCCAACTCTTCGATCACTGACCCATGTTGTACCAAAGTAGCCATGATAGTGTTGTGGTTCTCCAAGAGCTTCTTCAATATTTCTTCCATAGTAGGGGGAACCTGAGGTTCCTGAATAGAAGACTGTGCTACAATATTACTGGATAAGTCAGACAAACTTTAGAGTGGCTGTCTGCATCCAGTTGTTAAGGGTTACCAATGTCTGGGAGACTCGCAGCGCAGAAAGTGGAGCAGTAGGCATGAGCACCGGCTTCAAAATCGAGGTGGAACTTGTGGCAAGAACTGCAGTAGGAAGTGAGGATGGTGGTGGAGGCATAGCTACGGAACTAGATGAAGGCTTGGCCGAAGTGGATGGAACATCAACTGTCTCTGCAACTACCACCGATGGCTCATCAGACTGGTCTGTGGTGGTAGACGGCTGACCCTTTATCTTAGGGTTATGTGCATCCATCAGCGAGTACCATGAGAAAAGCTTCTTCGCCCGCACCTTTGTATCAAAGTCCCTCGGCTCTACCCTCGCATCCGTGAGATACTCTGTAATAATGTTGGGATATGGGTAGGGCGTGTCAGCTTGCCGAGCATTCACAGAGATGTTGGCCGACATCACAGCACCCACATTGATATGGTACCCGTCCATGATGGAAGCAACTAGAACTGCCCGAGGGATCGGGAGATAGGTCTCATTCTGGCATGGGTCCACTCTGCTGCATACAAAAGTTTTCCACTCCTTTGCCTCAAAGATCAGAGTGCTCATGTGAATAGAAACACCCGCTATGATCCATGGTGGTGGTGGCCAGGAGCTACTAGCATCTCTGCTAACCAAGGACGAACTGCATCCGCAAGTGCACACTTCTCTAAGTACTCTGTGGGATAGACATCATCAAATCCCAAGTATGTGTTCAATGTGTGCTAATCAAATTGCACTTTGAGGTTTATCACTTTCTTCACCTTTGTCCCTTTCTTGATATGCGCCACATTGGCATAGAATTCCCGGACAAGATACTCCTTAGCATCCACCACGCTCTAGGTAAACCACATCCACCATTTGCATTCTCTAAATTGTCTCAATACTGCAGGATTATACCTCTCCAGATCTTTCAACTGAAACTATTGCTTAAGAGTGAACGACCTCATTGGCCACCATTCACGGAAGCTGGAGAAGGCGGCCAAGCTGACAAATCGGTCCTCCCATATCTCTTTCTTTTTTGACCTTTCAAGGCCAGAACTGTAGCATCTCCCCCTCTGCCATCATCGGGGATGTCCTGAACTGATGTATCTGGTGCCTCAGGGACAGGTGCAGTGGAAGGCTCAGAAGCCTGACTAGCACTTTCCGATCCCTCGGAAGTGCTGTGTGATGTGGAAGACTCGTCCCTAATTTGATACCTCCCTGGAGGCCTTGATTTGAAAGTTGACTGCTCATGTACAGAGGCTGAGTTTCCCTCTGATATGTCCCTATACAAGTATGAACTGGTCTCGAAAAGGTCTGCACCTCTCCCTCTCCTGGCTGTAGGTTTCTTTGTGATTGTTCTTTGTTGGACGATGGGTAAGGTAGTCTTGCCTCGACCCCTAGAAGTTTTACCCCTTCCTTTTGAAGTATCACCTCTGCCTCTCGATCGAACCACTATCTGTATTAAGTAGAAGCAGTTGTTAGTGGCAATTCATTGTTCAATCAGATACAGGAGATACACAAGAAACCTCAGAAGACACAATGAAGGTCACAACAAAGTCATGCTTGTAGGGTGAGGATCTGCGGTCCGCATATTTTTCATTACGACCGTAGATTGGCTCTTTCGAACCACAAAATTCTCTATTGCAACCACAGATGAGGATTGCGGTCCGCTCAATTTCTATTGCGGCCACAAAGCAAAAACCAAAATTATGCCAACTCTCTCATGACAAAGAATTGGCTAATGTACGGCCGCAACATGTTTTCTGCGGACCGCACAATTTTCCTTGCGGCCGCAGACTCATACTTGACTAAAGGTTCCCTAGACCCAACTTCTACGGACCGCATAATTTCTTGTGTGACCACAGATTTCAAACAATTACGAACAGACAGTATTTTTAACTAGGGCTTGCAATTTTTTTGCCCAAATTTTGACATGGTAACAGCATCAAAGCATGAAAATACATTTACCTAGTCCCCAATTATCAAGTACTTGTTGACCCATTACAGATTTACCCCCACAAGTATGTACAATTAAACCCAACAGATAAATGGCCTAAAATTTGATTAAAATCTAAAAATTAAAAGAAAAAGATTAACAAGATTGTGAAACATACCAAATGAATGATTGAAGAAATGAGTGATCAACAGTTGCTAGACAGGTGGGTAGATGATTTAACAAGAAATTTTAAATTAGTACCAGTTGTGTGCTCAGAGAGGGAAAAAAAGGAACAATGGCCCTAGCCTCTATTTATACTTATCGATTGCCCAAGGGGAGGAGAAGTGAGTGCGGCCACAAAATTCCAATTACTATTTTACCTAGGGGCTTAGGTGCCCTTTTGTTCTGCAGTCCGTAGTATTTTGTGAGCGGCCGCAGATTCCTTGTTGCGGACAGTAGATTTATTGTTGCGGCCGCAGATCGACCCTTTTTCTGATGGACCAACTTCATAGAGTTGGCATTTTTCACATTCCACTTTTGCGGTCTGCAAGATAATTGTGTGGCCGCAGAGCACTTTTGCTGCAGCAATTAGAAATGTGCGGTCCGCATAATTCAGCTGCGGTCTGAATAATTTTGCACACTTACCCAGATTTCTGTCCACCATTCCTGTAAGGCACACTCATTCTTGTAGTACACTTCAAATCAAGTTAACACAAAAATGACTCCTAACTATAAAAGAACCAAAGAAAAGAAAAAACACATGGGTTTCCTCCCAAGAAGCGCCCGATTTAACGTCGCGGCACGACGCAGAATACCATCAGTTGAAATGAATCCTGCCACTACATGGCCATCTCCAATCTTTCCCAAATGGTGCTTCACCCGGTGACCATTGACTCGGAATACCTCATTATTTTTGTTCTTCAAGTCCAATGCACCAAAGGGTGTCACACCCACAATTTCAAAGGGACCACTCCATTTAGACTTTAGCTTTCCAGGAAACATCCTCAACCGTGAGTTGAACAACAATACAAGATCGCCCACCTTGAACTCTTTGTTCCAAATGTATTTGTCATGCAAATATTTCATCTTTTCTCTGTACAAGGACGAACTTGCATAAGCATGGTACCGAAACTCATCCAGTTCAATCAAATGTGCACCCCTCAAGTTAGCAGCTACATCCCAATCAAGATTCAACTTCTTCAGAGCCCATATGGCTTTATGCTCAAGTTCCACTAGAAGATGACAAGCTTTGCCGAACACCAACCACTATGGCGACATACCGATAGGTGTTTTGTAAGCCGTCTGATAAGCCCATAATGCATCATCAAGCTTCTTGGACCAATTCGTCCAGTTAGCATTCACTGTTTTGGACAAAATACTCTTTATCTCCCGGTTGGAGACTTCCACTTGACCGCTTGCTTGTGGATGATAAGGATTCATGACTTTATGAGTAATACCATACTTGCTAAGTAAAGTGTCGAAAGTCTTGTTGCAAAAAAGCGACCCCCATCGCTTATGATATCCCTCGGAGTACCAAACCTTGTGAAAATATTCTTCTTCAAGAAAGCCACCACACTTCTCGCCTCATTGTTGGGTAGAGCAACGGCCTCAACCCATTTAGACGCATAATCAACCGCGACCAAGATGTAGGTGTTTCCACAATAACTCACGAAAGGACCCATGAAGTCAATACCCTACACATCAAAGATATCGATCTCCAAAATGGTGGTGAGAGGCATTTTATTTTTATTCGAGATTCCACCGGCCCGTTGATATTCATCACATCTTTTCACTACATCACGTGCATCCTTGTAAAGTGCGGGCCAGTAGAAACCGCAACTTAGCACTTTGGCCGTCGTTCTTGCTCCACCATGATGGACACCATATGGAGAAGAATGACAAGCCACAAAAATTTCACCTTGCTCTTCTTCCAGTACACATCTTCTAATCATCCCATCTGTGCAAATCCAGAAAAGGTGTGGTTCGTCCCAATAATAATCTTGACAATCACGTTTGAGCTTCTTCCTTTGGTTTGAAGAGAACTCATCCGGGATGATTCCACACAGAAGGAAATTTGCTAGATCCGCGAACTATGGCACCTCCTTCATTGAAATAGCCAATAGGTTCTCATCGAGGAAGGAGTCATTGATTTCAAGGCCATCTTGTGGCCTCCCCTCCTCCTCCAAATGAGACAAGAGGTCTGTCACTTGATTTTCACTTCCTTTTCTGTCTTGGATGTCAATATAAAACTCTTGCAACAAAAGCACCCATCTCATCAATAGAGCTTTGGAATCTTTCTTGCTCATAAGATAACTAAGTGCCGCATGATCCATGTGGACAATAACTTTCGCACCCATCAAGTACGGGAAGAACTTCTCAATTGCAAACACAATGGCAAGGAGCTCTTTCTCTGTAATGGTATAGTCGACTTAGGCACCATTCATGGTCTTACTAGCATAGTATACCGGATGAAAAATTTTATTGATGCATTGCCCCAAAACAGCCCCAACTGCTATGTCACTAGTATCACACATGAGTTCAAAGGGGACACTCCAATTTGGAGCAGTGATGATGGGAGTGGCTTTCAACTTGAACTTTAACAATTCAAAGGCTCTCATGCAATCATCAATGAAGTTAAACTTAGCATCTTTCTCTAGAAGCTTGCACAATGGGTTCACCACCTTAGAGAAATCTTTGATGAACCGCCGGTAAAACCCCGCATAGCCTAAGAAACTCCGCACACCTTTCCCTGAAGTTGGAGGTGAAAGTTTAGAAATCACCTCAATCTTTGCCTTGTCAACTTCAATTCCATTTTTTGAGATCTTGTGGCCAAGGACAATGCCTTCCTCGACCATGAAATGACACTTCTCCCAATTTAGCACCAAAGTCGTTTCTTCACACCTTGCCAACACTTTATCTAAATTTGCAAGACAATCATCAAAAGAATCCCCAACCACCAAGAAGTCATCCATGAAAACTTCAAGGTAGTCCTCCACCATGTCCGTGAAGATAGCCATCATACACCTTTGAAAAGTCGCAGGTGCATTACACAAACCAAATGGCATCCGCTTAAAGGCGAAAGTACCATAGGGACATGTAAAGGTTGTTTTCTTTTGATCCTCCGGAGCAATAAAGATTTGGTTGTAGCCCGAATATCCGTCAAGAAAGCAATAGAAATCATGGTCGGCCAACCTATCAAGCATTTGGTCAAGGAAGGGGAGTGGAAAATGATCCTTCCTAGTGACTTTGTTGAGCTTGCGGTAGTCCATACATACTCTCCAACCGGTCACCGTTCTTATAAGAATTTATTCCCCGAATATCTTCTAATGGTTTCCTTTACACAAATAATATGTAAAATTATGTAGCTAAGACCACCCCCCAGATGGCCTAAGACCATTTCGTCTCAGGAAGTGGAGGCCATTGCAGCCATTGCCGAGATAGAAGAAAAGCCAAAAAACAGTCGCCAAACCTGAAAGTTCCCCATTAGACAGGAGACTCGGTAGCCAGTCTTGCTATTCTTTCTGCGTCCATATTATTTCAGGGTGTAATACGGATGTTTTACATTATTGTCTTACTTTTCGAAACCCTTCTATCTTTAAGATTCAAAAAAAAATCAAATTCAAAAAAAAAATCAATTAAATAAAATTAATATTTCATTATCTAGGAATGTCTCTTTTCTTAATCTTGTCACATTTCTTATTCTCTTTTCAGTTCTGTTAGTGCAGATTTTAATAACATGGCATACTTGCGGATTTCATGCCCAGATCCTAAAACGCCGTCAGACCTCGAAATAATGAATCAAGAAGCAGAATATGTTGAAGATAAGGCTTGTGAGAAAATAAGCAAAGAATTGGAACACTAGGCCTAAGCCATGATCCAAATGAAATCGGAAAAAGTTCAAATTCCCTCTCTTTGGATCATTGTTGAAGCCGAGATTGAGGATAAAGATTGGGTCAAGAACTGGTTTGGAACAATTGACTATGATTGATTAAAAATGTATGGTCGCAGTTTGCCACGGGCAGTTGTACCAACAAAGAATGGCCCGTGCCTACAACAAGAAAGTGCGGCCCAGAAAGTTCGAAGGAAATGTCTCCGAGATAACTGTCTATACATATTGGAAAGGTCCATACATTGTAACAAGATTACTGCCAAAAGGGAGCGTTGTATTTGGGAGATATAGATGGAAATATCTTCGACACAACTGTCTATACAAACACGGTCAAAAGGTATTATGTTTGATCCTTTTACGCATCTTTAATATTCTCTGATTGGGATGACGAAGGCTTTCATTCTCGCTATCCAGAACCAAGTTTTGGAGAAGTCTGAGTAGCTCATGAGCTGCTAATGCTTCGGCTTTTGGCCTGCCAGGGCGTTTCTTTTACCCTCTTGTATTTATGAGTGTGCATTGGGGAAAATACACAATTTTAAGTGTGGGGTGAAGAGATTGTTTGAATGATTTTCTATGCTATTTTAGTTGTATTATTTTATGTGTTGAAAAAAAATCAAAAAATCAAATAAGTGTGGGGTGCTCGCACAAAGAACCAAGTTTGGGAGAAGTCTGAGTACCTCATGAGCTGCTAATGCTTCGGCCTTTGGCCTGCCATGGAGTTTCTTTTACCCTCTTGTATTTATGAGTGTGCATTGGGGAAAATACACAATTTTAAGTGTTGGGTGAAGAGACTGTTTGAGTGATTTTCTATGCTATTTTAGTTGTATTATTTTATGTGTTGAAAAAAAATCAAAAAATCAAATAAAAAAAAATTAGGTAGAAATAATCCCTCTTGATTTTTCTTATGGCCACAGTTCTTTTCCAAGGGATGACTCTTTAAACCAGGTAGCAGTTTTTTTTTTTGTAGGTAGAATTCTCAATACGTTTTGGACTTTTCCTAACGATGGACCTCCTAGACAATTTTCTTGAGGGTTTAAAGTCGAAAGAAAAATACAAAAAAAGTCCATTATTTGTTTTTCTTTTTGAACTGATAATAGAATGGGAAGAACTTGAGTATCTATGCTTTTTGACATGTTTTATGTTGGGGCTTAGAGCTGGAACATTTGTGCTGAGTACTTTCTTCCTGAGTCTTGTGACTATATGCCTTGAGAGTATATGTGACTTATTCTGACACTTGGGCTCATCTTTTGACTCCTATTATGTACATCATATGTGATTGAATTATATTATGATTGTGCTAGTTGCTTTAACTTGAGAGTCGGGTCTGAGCCGTCCTGAATACCTCTTGTGCATTGTGTGAGGTGAGATTTTGGTTGTACTCTGTGCCATCCCTTGTTAGTCTAGAACTTTCCCAGTGTGTGACTCGAAGCGAAATGATTAAGTCTTGTGAGTTTAGGAAATGATTTAGGCATTTCTTTGATTGACCTTTCAGTCTATTTGCATACCAGTGATAAATATTATCCTTTGTTAGCCCGTTTGAGCCTGTAAACCTTTTCTTTGGTGCCCACATTACAAGACGAATCCCTTTTGTTCTTAATTAAATCGTGTTGAACCTTTACCTCCGAAAGCACTTAAGTCGCTAGAAGTGAAGGAAAAGATTTTAGATAATTTTTTAGTGGAACCATAGAAATGCCGAAAAGGTCCACTTGTGTACAAACAAAAAAATGATACTAGCTGAAAATACCAAATTAAGGAGAGTGAAAAAAAAAAAAGAAACAAGAGAAAATAATAACCGGTAAAGTAGAACAAGGGCCAAGAAATTGATACCGAAGATGTGGAGGCAATGGTCAATGGAAGGCTTTGTGGGAGGAGTTTTCCTATTTTCAAGATCCAAGGATAGTTTCCGGGGTGCATAATTGTACGACTCCATTCCTTGCAAAGAGTTCACACATTGCATAAAGCCATCCATCTCGTCATCATCAAAGTTGAGCGAGACAGCCTCTAACATATCACCATCATTGATTGTGGCACTTGTATCATAAACAATAATATCGGTCACCAAGTCCACAAAAGAACACATCTCATTGCTATTTGGTTGCCGCATGGATTTACACACATGGAAAACCTCTTTTTCATCACCCACTCGGAAGGTAAGTTCTCCGGCTTCAACATCACAAAGAGATTTTCCCGTAGCAAGGAAAGGTATTCCAAGAATAATCGGCACCTCATAATCAACTTCACAATCTAGAATGACAAAATCCGCCAGGAGAATGAATTTATCAACTCGAACTAAGACATCTTCAATCACTCCCAAAGGTCTCTTCATGGTAAAATCGGCCATTTGTAATGTCATAGAGGTGGGTCTTGGTTGCCCAATTCCCAACTTCTTGAAAACCGAATAGGGCATCAAACTGATACTTGCCCCAAGATCACAAAGAACTTTAGCAAACTCAGCACTTTCAATTGTACAAGGAATCGTGAAAGCACCGGGATCTTCCAATTTAGGATACATTTAGTGCACAATTGCACTCACTTGATGAGTGACCTTGATAGTTTCAAAATTAATTGACCGCTTCTTTATCACAAGATCCTTCATAAACTTCGCATAACCGGGCATTTGTTCTAAAGCTTCAACTAATGGCACATTGATTGAGAAACTCATCATTATTTGAATGAACTTTTTGAATTGATTCTCACCATTTTGTTTGTAAAGTGTTTAAGGATATGGAGGTGGAGTCTTAGGCAATGGTGCCCTAGCCTTTTGCACTACCGGTTCCGGTATGTTAATAATGTGATCCCTAGACGGGTTCACATCCTCTTGAGTCTCTTCCACATTATCATCAATATCAATCTGAACTTTATCATTTGCTTGCACCACATTGTTCGGGACCTCCTTTTCTTGTACCACTTGCTCATCATCCACAATTTGCCTTTGACTTGAGGTGGGCGCATTCCCACCTTTTCCACTTCATGTAGTAACAGACATGGCATACCCCTTGTTGTTACCACTCTTTGGGTTCACCACCATGTCACTTGGTAGTGCCCCCTTAGGATGAGAATTGAGAGCTTGAGAGATTTGCCCCATTTGCACTTCTACGTTGCGGATCGATGTGTTGTGTGAGGCTAGTTAGGCATTCGAATCGGCATTCTTTTCCATCATTTTCTTGAACATGTTCTCAATACGCCCCATCTCATTGGTTGAAGAACTAGGATCATGGGAAGGATAGGGAGGCGAGTTGTTCGGTTGTTGATACATCGGGGGGCCTTTGAAAGCCCGACCCCCGATTTCCTTGATTATTGTTCCATCTGCCTTGATTGTTACCCCCCAATTTCCTTAATTGTTGTTATGCCAATTCCCTTGATTGTTTCCACTATTCCAATTTCCTTGATTGTTTCCACCACTCCAATTTCCTTGGTTGTGAGAATTCCAATTGCCTTGATTGTTTTGAGGCCGCCATTGTTGTTGGCTTGGGCCTTGGAAGTTGTTTCGTTGTCCTTGAAAGTTGTTCACATATTGGCCTCCTCTTCTTGGTCATTGTAAGAATCATCTTGATCAAACCCACTATCTTCTTGCATAAAATTATCCACTCATTGTTGCACTTGTAGACCCTTGGTTTTCTGTTTGTTCACCATCATGTTTACTCCCTCCATGGAATTGACTTGCCTAGGATTTTGCACTCTTGAAGTTGAGCCTTTGCTAGTTGATTCATGGTGGTAGTCAATTCGGCTATGGCTTGCCCATGGTCATGCAACTCTTTATGAAGGTGGATCACGTTGGGATCACCTTGTGGAATATTAGCCCGGGATTGCCATGCCGATGATGTTTCCGTCATTTCATCTAAAATCTCACACGCCTCCGCATAAGGCGTAGTCATAAAATTTCCACCGGCAAGTTGATTCACCACACATTGGTTGGTCGTGTTAATCCCACAATAGAAGATTTGTTGAATCATGTTTTCCGTCATATCATTGTTGGGGAATTCCTTGACCATTGTTCTATACCGCTCCCATATCTCGTGTAGTGGTTCATTGGGCTCTTGCTTGAATGCTAGAATCTCATTCCGAAGTTAGCCATATGCCCCGGAGAGAAGAACTTTGAAATAAACTTTTTCGCCAATTCATCCCAAGTGTGAATGGAATGTTTCGGAAAACGTTCCAACCAATTTAAAGCTTTCCCCCCGTAGAGAGAAGGGAAAAAGACTTAGCCTCAATGCATTCTCGGAGACATTTATTTGCTTTCTCCCCCAACAAGTGTCCACAAGCCCCTTCAAATGTTTGTATGTACATTGACTTGGAGAACCGGTGAAGAAACCTCGTTGCTCTAGCAAAGTGAGCATCACGTTGGTGATTTGAATGTTGTCCGCCCGAATACGGGGAGGGACTATTGCACTTTCATAACCTTTATTGGGTAACACCCGGTATGGAGCCACTCGTGGTGGAGGTGGGGGTGGAACGGGCTCATTGTCAAGGGGCACTCGGATCCCCCAAAGCAATATTTTCGAACTTATTGTTTGCCATGGTTGCACTTACAATTTGTCAAACAAATTAGTAACACGGAAGGAAAAGAATATATTCCAGAAAACACCCAATTATATAGCTAAAACCATTTTTAACTCCCTGGCAACGGCACCAAAAATTGATCGCGTCCAATTGCACACATCAAAAGAAGTATGAAATGGTCGTTTGCAATAATAAAACCTGACTACGAGTCGGAGTCAAATTCACAGGGAGATAAGATGCAAGTTAGGGGTATGTATTTTAATGCATGTGATTGAATTATCTTGATTTGCACTTCTACAATAAGGTTTGTATGTTATTTCTAATTTTACACTAAAGATTGCAGAATAAAGAAAGAAGACTAAGATAATTATTTTTTAAGGTTTTTCAAATTGATAAAAAGTCTACGGGTGTGACCATTACCTAGGTGTTTGCCTAATGGGATAAATATATTAATGTTTGTTTTGTTGATCGGGGTGTATTATATCTATCAACTCTCAATTACCCACTCAATACCTCTCGGTCAAAGAGTAGTTTTTCCCAATTTGGATTTCTCAAGACCAAATAGGTATCACACAAAACAATTGATAAAAGCTCAAGCCGGGTTATTACTATCTCTAGGTTGAACCCTTTAATTAGGTTAATCAATCTCTCGATTGACCCAATTCTTTGTTAGCCAAGTTTTTCTAGACTAAGTTTCTCTTTCTCAAGTAGATACTAAGTCAAATAGGCATGAACTAATGTTTGCAATCATTAATTCCAGAAATTAAAGCATGAGCTAGGCTAAATAATAAACACCTAATCATAAACAAGCACTAAATTAGATACCCATTGTCACGACCCAAACATCCCTCCGAGACATGCCATGACGGCACCTAGTCTCTACGACTAGGTATGGCTAACAGATTGCGAAAATATCAATAATGGAAGAAAACACTAAATAACTAACTGTATTAGATACTGAATAACCAATAATAATGTCGCTCGGCATATACAATAACCAAAACACTAGACGTACACAGTTTCCCAAAACCCGGAACATCGTGAATTACAAACTACAGAAGGAAACCCAGTATCTCTATACATCAGAGTCTAACAAAAGAAATACAAAAGATAATGGACATGAGGAAGAGTAGAAAGGGACTCCGAGGTCTGCGGATGCGGCAGATGTACCTTGAAGTCTCCAAAGCTATCTCGACTTACTGATAATGTGGCTGGTAAGCAGTATATGGATCTGCACATGAAAACATGTGCAGAAGAGTAGCATGAGTACACCACAATTGGTACCTAGTAAGTGCCAAGCCTAACCTCGGTCGAGTAGTGACGAGGTCAGGTCAGGCCCACTGGTATATAATAAATAAGCAGGAGAATATAACAATATAATAAGAGAGTAGAATTTAAACAAAGAGAACACAGCAAAGTAGCAACGCAGAACACAGGGATAAACAATGGGGGATCTCCTGAGATACCGTCTCGTAGTCCCAAAATAAAAGTGCAAGGAGATCTCCCGAGGAACTGCCTTGTAGTCTCAAAAGTAAATATGCAGGGAGAACTCCCGAGGAACCGCCTCGTAGTATCAAAAGTAAATGTGCAGGGAGAACTCCCGAGGAACCGTCTCGTAGTCTAAAAAGTAAATATGCAGGGGGATCTCCCGGGATACCGTCCCGTAGTCCCAAAATAAATACGAAACTCAAACAAATGAATATAACAATTAAAACAAGAAACCTATAATTTAGACTAAGTACAAGTTAAAAAAGAAGCAAGACTTACTAAACATGTTGCAAAGAGTTCAAATAGGCAATTAGGGCACGTAGACATGCTATTCTAGGCTAACAGGATAACTACACATACTAGTATACTCATATAAGATGAAAACAAGCTATTACTCAGTAAAAATCAGGTTTTTCTATGAATAGCCCGTGTAAGCACTCGTCGCCTCGCATACACGGTGCTCACATATCATAACAACACCAAATCCTAAGGGTATTTTCCCCACAAGGTTAGGCAAGCCACTTATCTCGAACCAAGCGCAAATCAATCCATAACAATGCTTTTTCCACGAATATCGGACTCTGAATGGCCTAAATCTAGCCAAAATCAATTACATATCATAAATATAACTATAAGAAACTAATCTAGTTAATGAAATCAAAGCTAAAGCAAGAAATTAAAAAATCGGCCCAAAAAGTCTCCCTGGGCCCACATCTCGGAATTGGGTAAAAGTCACAAAATACGAACACCCATTCACTCACGAGTACAACCATACAAGAATTTCTCAAATTCAGCCTCAAATCGCCTTCCAAATCTCAAAAATAAAACTTAGTCTAGGAAGCTTCTACCATTTTTACCCAATTTCCAACTCAAATCCTTAATTAAAGGGTGGAATCAACTATAGATTAATGAGATATAACCATAAAAGAGTTAAGAATCGTTACCCACAAGCTTCCTCTGAAAAATCCCTCCCTCAATCCGAGCTCTCTAGGTTCAAAAATGGAGAATGAAATCAAACCCTCGCACTTAGCCCTTTTCTGCCTAGCGATGTCGCACCTACAGGTCAAGAATCGCACCTGCGTCACCGAACCTGCGAAATTCCCATCCCTGGTGAGGATTCCCCTTAAAAACTCACCGTCCTCTTCCACGCTCAAAGGGTCGCACCTGCGTGTGAGCACCTGCGGACCCATGTCCGCTTTTGCGGTCTTCTTCCGCTCCTGCGGGTCGTTGAACGCTTCAGCAGGCATCGCAGATGCTGAACCTCCTTCGCACCTGCGACCCCAGGAAACTCTTCTCCTCTCCGCGTCTGTGCTTGCCTCTCCGCTCTAGCGGTCTCCCCACCGCCGGTGCGAAAACACCATAACTCAGATAGTTTCAACAAATGCATAAGTCCAAAGCTCAATCCGTTAAGCATCCGAAACATACCCGAGGCCCCCGGGACCTCAACCAAATATACTAACTAGTCCTAAATCACCATACGGACTTAGTCGAGCCCTCAAATCACGTCAAACAATTCTAAAAACACGAATCACCCTCCAATTCAAACTTATTAAACTTGAAACTTTAAATTTCTACATCTAATGCCGAAACCTATCAAACCACGTCCGATTGATCCCAAATTTTGCACACAAGTCATATTCAACATTACGGACCTACTCCAATTTTTGGAATCGGATTCCGACCCCGATATCAAAAAGTCCACTACCGGTCAAAATCTCCAAAAATTTAACTTTCGACATTTCAAGCCTAAATGAGCTACAAACCTCCAAAACACAATCCGGACACGCCCTTAAGTCCAAAATCACCCAACAGAGCTAACGGACCCGACGAAACTCCATTCCGAAGTCGTCTTCACATAGTTCCAACTATGGATAAAATTCTAAGACTTAAACTTCCATTTGGAGACTAGGTGTCCTAAAACACCCCAAAAACCAAAGAAAAACCTCCCGGCAAGTCACATAAGCTGAAACAGATACGAGGAAAGCAGTAAATAGGGGATCGGGGCTATAACTCTCAAAATGACTTGCCGGGTCGTTACATCCTCTCCCTATTAAAACAATCGTTCGCCCTCGAACGAGTATAGAGAGATACCTGAAGTGGTGAAAAGATGAGGATAACGGTTGCGCATATCCTACTCGGTCTCCCAAGTCGCCTCCTCGACTGGCTGACCCCTCCACTGAACCTTCACGGAAGTAATGTTCTTTGACCTCAGCTTTCAAACCTGCTTGTCCAAAATAGTCACTGGCTCCTCAACATAAGATAGATCTTTGTCCAACTGGACTGAGATGAAATCCAACACATGAGTCGGATCGTCGTGATACTTCCAGAGCATAGAAACATGGAATACTGTATGGACCCCTGCAAGACTGGGAGGCAAGGCAAGCTCATATGCAACCTCCCCAACATGTCGCAACACCTCAAATGGGCTGATAAACCTTGGGCTCAGCTTGCCCTTCTTTCTGAACCTCATAACACCCTTCATAGGCGAAACCCGGAGCAAGACCCTGGAGACCGACACTGCCTACCACTCTTCTGTCTGGATTGGGATATGCGAAGTCGATCCTGAATCACCTTCACCTTATCTAGGGCATCCTGAACCAAGTCTATACCCAATAATCTAGCCTCTCCCGGCTCGAACCAACCCACTGGAGACCGACACCGCCTACCATACAGAGCCTCATATGGTGCCATCTAAATGCTCGACTGATAACTGTTATTGTAGGCAAACTCTGTAAGTGGAAAGAATTGATCCCAAGCACCCCCAAAATCTATCACACAAGCACGGAGCATATCCTTAAGTATCTGAATAGTGCGCTCGGACTGTCCGTCCATCTGAGGGTAAAAAATGTTGTGCTCAACTCAACCTGAGTTCCCAACTCTTGTTGTACAGCCCTCTAGAACCGTGATGTAAACTGCGTACCCCGGTCAGATATGATAGATACTGGTACGCCATGAAGCCTGACAATCTCGCGGATATAAATTCGAGCCAACTGCTCGGAAGAATAGGTAGTCATCATATGAATGAAATGAGCTGACATGGTCAGCCTATCCACAATCACCCAGACTGCATCAAACCTCCGCTGAGTCCATGGGAGTCCAACAACGCAATACATAGTGATCCGCTACCATTTCCACTCTAGAATCTCTAACTTCTGAAGCAATCCACCTGGCCGCTGATGCTCGTATTTCACTTGCTGGCAATTTAGACAACGAGCCACATACTCCACTATGTCTTTATTCATCCTCCTCCACCAGTAATGCTGCCTCAAGTCCTGATACATCTTCACGGCACCCGGATGAATAGAGTACCGCAAACTATAATCCTCCTGAAGAATCAACTCTCGCAAACGATCTACATTGGGCACACATAAACTGCCCTGCATCCCCAATGCACCATCATCCCCAATAGTGACTTCCTTAGCATCACCGTGCTGGACCGTGTCCTTAAGGACAAGCAGATGGGGATCATCATACTGACGCTCCCTGATACGATCATAAAGAGAAAGACCGAGAGACCACACAAGCCAATACTTGACTCGGTTCAGAAATATCCAATCTAACAAACTAGTTGGCTAAGGCCTGAATATCCAATGCCAATGGCCTCTCTGTTGCTGGTAGATATGCTAAGCTCCCCAAACTCTCTGCCCGGTGACTCAAAGCATCGGCCACCACATTGTCCTTCCCAGGGTGGTACAAAATGGTGATATCATAATTCTTAAGAAGCTCTAACCACCTCATTTGATGCAAATTAAGATCCTTCTTCTTGAACAGATACTGCAAACTCTGGTGATCGGTGTAGATCTCACAAGGAACACCATACAAATAGTGCCGCCAAATCTTCAAGGCATGAACAATAGCTGCTAACTCAAGGTCGTGGACATGATAGTTCTTTTCATGTACCGCACCGAGACCAATCCGCGATTCATCGCAATATACAATATAAGACCCCGAACCTGTAGGCAATACCAATACTGAGGCTGTAGTCAAAGTTGTCTTGAGCTTCTGAAAGCTCTCTTCACACTCCTCTGTTCACCTGAATGGAGCACCCTTCTGGGCCAGCCTGGTCATAGGTGCTGCAATGGATGAGAATCCCTCTACAAAATGGCGGTAATACCCCGCCAAACCAAGAAAACTCCGGATCTCCGTAGCTGATGACGGTCTAGGCCAACTCTGCACTTCTTCCACCTTCTTCGGATCCATCTGGATCCCATCACTCGATACTAAATGACCCAAGAATGCCACTTAGTCAAGCCAAAACTCACACTTTGAAAATTTTGCATACAACTTCTTTTCTCTCAAGGTCTGAAGCACAGTCCTCAGGTGCTGCTCATGATCCTCCCGAGTCTGGGAGTACACCAGAATATCGTCAATAAACACATTGACGAAGGAGTCAAGATAAGGCTGGAACACACTGTGCATCAAATGCATAAAAGTTGTTGGGGGCATTAGTCACCCAAAAGACATCACAAGAAACTCATAGTGACCATACCGAGTCTTGAAAGCAGTCTTCGGGATATTTGGCTCCCGAATCTTCAACTGATGATAGCCTGAACGTAAGTCAATCTTGAAAAATACCCTGGCACCCTGTAACTTATCAAATAAGTCATCAATACGAGGCAATGGATACCTGTTCTTCACTGTAACTTTGTTCGGCTGGCGATAATCAATGCACATACACATAGAACCATCTTTTTTCTTCACAAACAAGACCGGAGTACCCCAAGGTGACACTAGGCCGAATGAAGCCCTTATCAAGCAACTCCTGTAACTGCTCCGTCAACTCCTTCAATTCAGGAGGAGCAATATGATATGGAGGGATAGAGATGGGTTGAGTGCCCGGCAACAAATCAATGCCAAAATCAATATCTCTGTCGGGTGGCATGCTCGGAAGATCAGTTTGAAACACATCTAGAAAGTCCCTCTCTACTGGAACTGACTCAACTGTAGGGGTATCAATACTAACATCTCTCACATAAGCTAGATACGCATCACACCCCTTCTTAACCATTCGTTGAGCTTTAAGAAATGAAATAACTTTGCTGGGAGTATACTTTAAGGTACCTCTCCACTCTAATCGCGGTAAACCTATCATAGCTAGCGTCATGGTCTTAGCGTGACAATCAAGAATGACATAATGGGATGACAACCAGTCCATGCCCAAAATAACATCAAATCTACCATACTGAGCAATAATAAATCGACTTTGGTCTCAAAACCACTAAGAGCAATCAAAAACGACTGATACACATGGTCCACAATAGGAGAATCTCCCACAGGAGTAGACACATAAACAAGGAAACTCAAAGAATCCCGAGATACGCCCAAATGCGGGGCAAAATAAGAGGACACATAGGAATACGTAGAGCTCGGGTCAAATAATACCGACGCATCTCTATGAAAGACTGGAACAATACCTGTAATGACAGAGTTGGAAGCAACTGCCTTTGTACGAGCCGGAAGAGCATAATATCTGGTATGGCCTCCCCCTCTAGGGCGACCTCGATCTCCCCGACCTCCACCTCGAGTTGGCTGAGTAGGTAGTTGGTGCTGGAATCATAGCCTGAGGACTCGGTGGAGCACGTGGTGGCTGAGAAGTCTGTGGAGGTGCAACCCTCCAAAGTCTAGGGCAATCCCTCACCATATGACGGGTGTCGCCACACTCAAAACAACCCCTCGGAGGGCGTGGCTGCTGTGATTGATTCGGGCCAAGTTTGCTAGACTGGCCACTAAAAGCACCCCGAGCAGGAGGCACACTAGATAATGGCGATGCATAATAAGGATCCTGGGGCCTAGAAGGGACTGGAACACCACTGGCAACTGGAAGAGATGAATGAACGGGGCGACTCACATAGCCCCTACCATGTCAGACTGTAGCTGGGGCACGAGTACCACTGTACGTGCCAGACTCTCGAGACCTCTTGGCCTCTCTCTCCTCTATGTCCCGGGCAAGCATGCCCTCCAATCTCCTAGCAATACTCAAAACCTACTGATAAGCAATATCCATCTCCAACTCCCTGGACATACTGATCCGGATGCTGGGGTGGAGTACCTCAATAAAATGACGAACCCTCTCCTGAACTGTGGCAACCAAGGCCGGTGCATGTCAGGCCAAATCACTGAAATGGACTGCATACTCTGACACAGTCATAGCACCCTAGCGCAGCTGCTCAAACTCCGCGCGCCATGAGTCCCTAAGGCTCTGAGGAATATACTCTCTCAAAAACATGTCCGAGAATTAAGTCCGTGTAAGTGAGGTTGCCTCGTCCGGACTACTCAACTCACAAGCATGCTACCACTGATAGGAGTTTGTGCCCCTCCCCCGGCCTGAGATATGGCAGGAGCAAGTGGAATCAATCCAGCCTAAGCTAAGGTGCTGAACATGCTCAGAAACTGGGTTAGAGTCTCCTCGAGAGATGGTGCAGCAACAGGTACCTCAGGTTCCTGCCCTCCAGCTGGAGCTACTGGGGGCTCCTCGGTAACAGCTCGTGCGTGTGCTCTGGCTGCACCGCGTGGACGTCCTCGACCTCTACCCCAGCCGCGGCCTCTCGTGGCTCTAGCAGGGGGCGCGAGTGCCTGGTCATTAGATCCTCTGGTACGGGTCCTCACCATCTGTGAGAAAGAATAGAATACAGAAGTTTAGAATTTTTTTTTAAGTCAACAAATTTTGCATCACAAGGAATCAAAGAAGTATAATTTTTCCTAACAGTTCCATAGCCTCCCAAAGATAAGTACAGATGTCTCCGTATCGATCCGCGAGACTCGAATAAACCGACTTGTGACTCACAACACCTATGAACCTAGAGCTCTAATACCAACTTGTCACGACCCAAACATCCCTCCAAAATATGTCGTGATGGCACCTAGTCTGTATGACTAGGTAAGCCTAACAGATAGCGGAAATATCAATAATGGAAGCAAAACTAAACAGCTAATTGTATTAGATACTGAATAACCAATAATAATGATGCTTGACATATACAATAACCAAAACACTAGACGTACACAGTTTCCCAAATCCCGAAACATCGTGAATCACAAACTACAGAAGAAAACCTAGTATCTCTATACATTAGAGTCTAACAAAATAAATACAGAAGATAACAGACATGAGGAAGAGTAAAAAGGGACTCCGAGGTCTGCGGACCCGGCAGATATACCTTAAAGTCTCTAAAGATATCTCGACTCACTGATAATGCGGATGGTAAGCAGTACCTGGATCTGTACACGAAAACATGTGCAGAAGAGTAGCATGAGTACACCACAATTGGTACCCAGTAAGTGCCAAGCATAACCTCGGTCGAGTAGTGACGAGGTCAGGTCAGGCCCACTGGTATATAATAAATAAGCAGGAAAATATAACAATATAATAAGAGACTGAAATTTAAACAAAGAGAACACAGCAAAGTAGCAACGCAGAACACAGGGATAAACAACAAGGGATCTCCCGAGATACCGTCTCGTAATCCCAAAATAAAAGTGCAAGGAGATCTTCCGAGGAACCGCCTCATAGTCTCAAAAGTAAATATGCAGGGAGAACTCTCGAGGAATCACCTCGTAGTCTTAAAATTAAATGTGCAGGGAGAACTCCCGAAGAACTGCCTCGTAGTCTCAAAAGTAAATATGCAGGGGGATCTTCCGGGATACCGTCCCATAGTCCTAAAATAAATACGCAACTCAAACAGATAAATATAACAGTTACAGCAAAAAACCTACAATTTAGACTAAGTACAAGTCAAGAAAGAAGCAGGACTTACTAAACATGCTGCAAAGAGTTCAAATAGGCAATTAAGGCACGTAGACATGCTATTCTAGGCTAACAGTATAACTACAAATGCTAGTAGACTCAGATAATATGAAAACATGCTATTACTCCGTAAAAATCAGGTTTTTCTACGAATAGCCCGTGTACGCACTCGTCACCTCGCGTACACGGTGCTCACATATCATAACAATACCAAATCCTAAGGGGATTTCTCCCACACAAGGTTAGGTAAGCCACTTACCTCAAACCAAGCTCATATCAATCTGTAACAATGCTTTTTCCATGAATATCCGACTCCGAATGACCCAAATCTAGCCAAAATAAATTACATATCATAAATATAACTATAAGAAACTAATCTAGTTAATGAAATCAAAGCTAAAGCGAGAAATTAGAAAAGCGCCCCAAAAGGTCTCCTTGGGCCCACGTCTCGGAATCGGGTAAAAGTCACAAAATACGAACACCCATTCACTCACGAGTCCAACCATACAAGAATTTCTCAAATCCGGCCTCAAATCGCCTTCCAAATCTCAAAAATAAAACTTAGTCTAGGAAGTTTCTACCATTTTTACCCAATTTCCAACTCAAATCCTTAATTAAAGGGTGGAATCAACTATAGATTAATGAGATATAACCATAAAAGAGTTAAGAATCGTTACCCATAAGCTTCCTCTGAAACATCCCTCGAAATTTTGCCTCAATCCGAGCTCTCTAGGTCCAAAAATGGAGAATGAAATCAAACCCTCGCACTTAGCCCTTTTCTGCCCAGCGATGTCGCACCTGCGGGCCAAGAATCGCACCTGCATCACCGCACCTACAGAACTCCTATCGCAGGTGCGGATTCCACTTAAAAACTCAGTGTCCGTTTCTGCGATCAAAGGGTCGCACCTGCGTGTGCGCACCTGCGGACCCATGTCCGTATCTGCGGGTCGTTGAGCGCTTCAGCGGGTATCGTAGCTGCGGTACCTTCTTCGCACCTGCGACCCCAGGCAACTCCTCTCCTCTCCGCGTCTGCGCTTGCCTCTCCGCACTTGCGATCCCGCACCTGCGATCTCCGCATCGCAGGTGCGAAAATACCAGAACTCAAATAGCTTCAGCAATTGCATAAGTCCAAAACTCAATCCGTTAAGCATCCGAAACACACCCGAGGCCCCAATTGCTTGTACTTTTACGGTCTGCAATTGCTTCTGCGGACCGCACATTGTATGATGTGCCCTTTTGTTACCTTGTGCTTGGACTACTCCTATTTGAGCCGGATTTTATCTCGGGAGTCCAATTCATTAGTTTCGGGAACACAATTCAATGCTTTTAGACTAAAACAAAAGCTAAAAGGCACTAATATGTAGTCAAAATCTCCACTTATCATAAGCCAGAACTTATTAATAATGAATTCATCATTTCCTTTAATTGTTAGGTTTTTCCTTTCCGCAATTCCATTGGATTGAGGTGTGTAAGGGGCAGTGGTTTGATGGATAATTCCATATTCTGAACATATTTCTGCAAACGGAGATTCGTATTCTCCACCCCTATCACTTCTAATCATTTTGATCTTTTTATTCAATTAATTCTCCACTTCATTCTTGTATTGATTAAATGCTTCAATTGTTTTATCTTTACTATTAAGCAAATAAACATAACAATATCGAGTACAATCGTTAATAAAAGTTATAAAATAATTTTTCCTACCACGAGATGATGTTGACTTCATATCACAAATGTCAGTATGAATTAAGTCTAAAGGATTTGAATTCCTTTGAACAGACTTATAAGGATGTTTGACAAACGTAGATTCAACACATATTTGATATTTTGATTTATTACACTCAAAATTAGGTAATACTTCTAAATTAATTAACTTCCACAAGGTTTTGTAATTGACATGTCCTAAACGAATATGCCATAAATCATTTGACTCTAATAAATAAGAAGAAGCTGAAATTTTACGAATATTGTCAACAACCATTACATTGAGTTTAAAAAGACCCCATGTGAGATAGCCATTTCCAATATAAATATCATTCTTGCTTACAACAACTTTGTCAGCTACAAATACACATTTGAATCCATTCTTAACAAGTAAAGAAGTTGAAACTAAATTTTTCCTAATAGTAGGAACATGAAGAACGTTATTGAGCATTAACACCTTGCCGAAAGTCATCTTTAGGATTATCTTCACATAACCTCAACTTTGGTTGTTGCAGTATTTCCCATAGAAAGCTCTTCTACAGGACCAGCAGTAGAGTAAGTCGCAAATGCTTCTTTGACAGCACAAACATGTCGAGTGGCTCCAGAGTCAATCCACCACTAATTCGGATTTCCAACTAAGTTGCATTCCAAAAGCATTGTACACAGATCATCAATGTCATCATTCTTATCCACTATGTTCGCTTGTCCCTTTTTCGGGAGACGACAATCAGGGGCTTTGTGACCAGCTTTTCCACAAAACTAGCAGTTGCCCTTGAACTTTTTCTTGTTCTGCTCTTTAGTCTATCCAGAAGACCTCTTCCTATTCTTACTTTTTGGAGCAGTCTCCTCAACGATATTAGCTCCCATAATCATTGAATTTCCACCACACTTCTTCTTGGCTGTTTTGTTATCTTCTTCAATCTTGAGACGAATCGGAAGATCTTCCAACTTTATTTCTTTGCGCTTGTGCTTTAGATAGTTTTTGAAATCTCTCCACGAAGGATACAACTTTTCAATCATTGCAGCCACTTGAAATGCTTCATTCACTACCATACCTTCAGCAATAAGGTCGTGAAAAATAAGTTGAAGCTCTTGAACTTGGGTTCCAACGGTTTTGTTGTCTATCATTTTATAGTCTAGAAATCTGGCAACCACAAATTGTTTCAAGCACGCATCTTCAATCTTGTATTTTTTCTCAAGTGCATCCCATAATTCTTTCGAAGTATTCATAGCACTATAGACATTGTACAAGTCATCCTCCAAATCACTTAGGATGTATCCTTTGCAAAGAAAATCTGCCTGTTTTCACGCCTCAACAATCATAAACTTCTCGTTGTCTGGCATGTCGGCGGCAGGCACTGGATGGTCTTCACTGGTGGATTTCTACATACCAAGCGTGGTAAGCCAAAAGAACATCTTTGTTGCCATCCTTTGAAGTTGGCTCCATAAAATTTTCCCGATTTTTCCGCCGGCGGCACATTAGTTCAGCTTGACGAGGCTATCATCGTTGCCGCAACAGTCACAGAAAGATTTCTATTATCAATTACCATTTCTCACTGTAAACAACAGAAGAATTCAATTAATGGAAAATAAAAATAGAACAGTAAACAATACTGTAATTAATAATAAACAGTACATTTAATTAACAAAAAACCAAAGTTTTGTATATATTGTTTCACAAGAAAAACGATGAACTTTTTATGTTCTTCAAATAGTTTCTAAATTTTAATACTCTGATGAAATTTATATATCTTCAAATCAGAAATGAGAAAATTCAGAAGGAGTAGAAAACCACAAAGGTTTTAATCTCGAAAAAAGAATACCACAAAGGTCTTCAAGTCGCACAACGCCTGCGCCGGCGATGCCACCGACAGAAAAGCCCAGAAAATTTTTGGACGTGGACTTCAAGCGCAGGCATCAATAAATATTCTTCTACCTAACCATACTGAGTTTGCAGTGCTTTATCAATGAGGACATTCCAGTCTTGGGAGAAGAAACTCCGGCTAATGAGCGGTTTGTGGTCACGGAGGCATGGAAGCATTTTGACTTCTTGTGCAAAATTATATATTGAGTTGCTTGGAATATGGCTTGTACAATGTTTACAATGTCATGGAAACTTCGAAAGAGTTATGGAACGCTCTTGAAATGAAGTACAAGACAGAAGATGCTGGACTTAAGAAGTTTGTTGCCGCAAAGTTCTTGGACTTTAAAATGGTTGACAGTAAGTGTGTCATAACTCAAGTTCAAAAACTGCAAGTCAACGTTCATGACCTCCTTGCCGAAGGTATAAATCGAATCAATATTTTTATTAAAGATATTGATTATATTATTAATTCTAAATTTTTGATTGTAGGTATGGTCATAAATAAAGCGTTTCAAGTTGCGGCATTTATTAAAAAGTTGCCTCCAATGTGGAAGGACTTTAAAAACTACTTGAAACATAAGCACAAGGAGATGAAGTTGGAAGATCTTATTATTCGCCTAAGGATTGAAGAGGACAACAAGGCTGCAGAAAAAATATCTCGTAGAAATTCAACAATAATGAGTGCAAATATTATTGAGAAAGCTTCGACGAGCAAAAAGAGAAAGAAGCCGTCTGGACCAAAGAATTACCCTACAAAAAATAAATCCAAAGGTAATTACCACAACTGTGGAAAGGTTGGACACAAGGTTGCTAACTATCGTGCACCAAAAAAGGACAAGAAGAAAAGCCAAGCAAGCATGATTGAGAAGAATGACGAAATAGACGACTTATGTGCCATGCTTTCTGAATGCAACCTGGTCGGAAATCTTAGAGAATGGTGGATTAATTCTAGGACCCCTCGTCATGTTTGTGCTAACAAGGAGTTGTTTACTTCTTATGCTCCCGCTGGTCCCAACGAGATAGTTTTATGGAAAATTCTGCTACTGCAAAAATTGAAGGAACGGGCAAGATAGCTTTGGAGATGACTTCTCGCAAGATTGTGACTCTAAACAATGTCTTTCATGTTCCTGAAATGCGGAAGAATTTAGTATCGACATCACTTCTGGTCAAGAACGGCTCTAAGTATGTTTTTGTTACTGATAAGGTTGTAGTTAGTAAGAATGAAATGTATGTAGGAAAAAGTTATCTTATTGAGGGCTTTTTCAAACTCAATTTAATTGTCATTGATACGAATAAAATTTCAGCTTCTTCTTACTTGCTTGAGTCAAATAATTTATGGCATGAACGTTTAGGTCACGTCAACTTCAAAACTTTACAAAAAATGATTAATTTGGAAATATCGCCTAAGTTTGAATGCAATAATTTGAAATGTCAAATATGTGTGGAATCAAAGTATATTAAAAATCCTTATAAGTCAGTTGAAAGGTAAATACGACTAATTTGGTCTGGGACTGGAGGAATGAAATCATCAATTATCTCGAGCACGGGAAGTTGCCCGAAGACTCCAAGGCGTCCCGGGTGCTACGCGCCAAAGCAACATGATATAGCTTCAAAGGAGGCCAACTGTACAGGAAATCTTTTCAAGGCCCGCTGACCCGATGCTTAGGAGCATATGAAGCTAATTATGTTGTGCTCGAAGTCCACGAAGGGATATGTAGAAATCATTCGGGCACAAATTCCTTAGTACTAAAACTGGTAAGGGCATGATACTATTGGCCCCGAATGGAGCAAAATCCCAAAGCTTTCGTGCAAAAATGTAATAAGTGCCAACGCTACGCACCACTGGTACATCAACCAGCAGAACCATTACATTCAGTTCTATCTCCATGGCCCTTCATGAAGTGGGGAATGGATATCGTCAAACCATTACCGCCGGCCCTTGGTAAGGTAAGATTTCTTTTAATGTTAACTGAACATTTTTCTAAGTGGGTTGAAGCAGGTCCTTATCAGAAGATCGGCGAACGAGAGGGGGTGGATTTCTTGTGGGAGAACATAATTTGCAGATTTGGAATACCAAGAGAGATAGCATGTGATAACGAGCAACAGTTTATAGGCGCAAATATCACAAAGTTCCCTTAAGACTTGAAAATCAAAAAAATCACATCTTCGCCCTATCATCCGAGCGCAAATGGGCGCAAATGGTCAAGCAGAATCAATGAACAAAGTGATTATACAAAATCTCAAGAAAAAGTTGGAAGCGACTAAAGGTAAATGGCCTGAGGAACTGCCTGGAGTGCTATGGGCATACCGAACAACGGCCAAATCAAGCATAGGAGAAACTCTTTTCTCTTTTGTGTACGGAGCGGAAGCCTTAATCCCGGTGGAAGTAGGAGAGCCTACCTTGAGATATTTTCAGGCAAGTGAAGAGACGAACAACGAAGTGATGTTAGTTAACTTGGAGCTACTCGATGAGTACAGGGACTTGGAGCAAATAAGAATGGCAGCCCAAAAGCAGAGAATGGAAAGATATTATAATCGAAGAGCCAATCTCCGTTATTTCAAAGTGTGAGACTTGGTTCTAAGGAAAGTAACTCAAAACACCCGGGAACTCAATACTTGGAAGCTAGGTCCAACCTGGATAGGCCCCTACCGGGTTTCAGCTGTTACCGAAAAAGGTTCATACGAGTTGGAGAATCAGGATAGAGAAAAGTTGCCAAGCAATTGGAATGTGGCACACCTCAAGAGATATTATTGCTGACGAACATCACCTGTACTGAAAGTATCTGTTGCACTCTTTTTCCCTTCGTCCAGTTTTTGTCTCAATTGGAATTTCCTAGAAAATAGTATAACTTGCGCAAAACACTTAAGAAAAAAAGAATGCAAAGATTAAAACTTGCGTAAATGTTCAGACAAAAGAATGTAGAAAGACTCATGCAATATTTGATCAAAAGATGTTTTTATTCATAATAAGTGTGCCAAAACAGCACAGGTACAAAAGTTAGGAAGAAAAAAGCTAAACTACTGCATCTACGGAACCCGGAGGAAGAGAAGTGTCCGCGCCCCCAAGGGAAGTGGGTAGATCCGCCGATGGCCCAACATCTTGGCCCTCATCAGTTTAGCCTTCAACATCTTCGCCCTCCGGTTCCTCTTCAGTTCCTGAGGTTTCGGAACCGAAAACATTAGGCCCTACCGGGAGACCTCTTTTAGCAGCTGACTCTAGCTCACGGGCTTTAGCAATTTCGGCATCAAAGTCAATGATACCCGCTTTAGCCTCTTCCAAGATTTTTCTCCTCATGTTGTACATAACGTAAGTTTTTTCAACAACGAGGCAAGCCGCTCGATGCTTGAGTTCTTCTTTAAGTTGGTCAACCTTGGCAGAAAGGTTTTCCTGGAGGATCTAATAGACTTGAGTCTAACGTCGAGTTCGCGGACAGTAAAGTTGAAAATTCTATTATGCTCAATGGTTTTCTTATACTTCTCCTCCAATTGGGCATTTTCACCCCTGTAGCAGCTAGCTCTTTAGTTTTGGAGTTCAAGGCCTGCCTCTAAGTTGGTCAATCTCTTAGCGGAGGCAGCCTTACGATCGGATGCAGCAAGAACAACACTATGGACTTCAGCCCATTTGGCCTTGGCCTCTTCAAATTGAACCCTCAGCGAGGCAATATCTTGGCTAAGGGTTTCCACTTCTTTCTCGCTTTGCTGCAAACGAGTCTCCAACACAATGGCCTCAACAGCTTTGGCTTCCTATTCTGAGAGGCGAGCAACAGTTTGGTCCCACTCGGCCAAAAGTTGATCCCGCTCAGAGGTGAGATATTCTTTTTCCCGAATCAACTTCTGGAGGCCCTCGGAAGCAAGGAAATTGGCCTGCAAAATAAGAAAGGTGAACTCGGGATATTTATTCAATCAAAGACATGAGACATGACAAAAGAAATGAAGAATGTACCGTTGCGGCGTTGTGCATGGCATTGTTCAACAAGCACTCTCTCGAGAGAACCTATATCTTTTTCTAATCTTTTTCTGAAGCCAAAGACTTCAGATAGTTAGCAAGTTCCACCAGTCGGGATAGCAAATTGCATCCGGTGGAGACCGAGAGAGTAACGCTCCTCCTTCTTTGCGGTTTTTCTGAGGGGGCAGCATAATTTTGCCCCAAATTCTCGTGAACTGGGGACTGGGGGAGGGGAACATACTTTTCTCGGACAAATGCAGACGGTGGAGAAGATGTAACAGTTGTTAGTGGGAGAGTTGGTGAAGAAGGAGATGGAGCTGATGGTGTTGAAGGGTGAGAAGCAACTGCGACAAACGCAATGCTGGTTGTTGGTTGCTCATCAACCGAAGACGGCAGGGACTCGGTACTCATCCCCATAATACCGGGCGCATCGACTGGGATCCGAAAACGGGAGTTGGCAGTTTCCACCATTTCATACTCCCCCAGAGCGTCGAGGCAACGTCCTCGGTTGGTGTAACTAACTCAACAAATTGAGCAGTCTGTTGATCTGAGGAATGTCATTGTCTTCTATGTAGAGAAGCTCCCTCCTCGCTAACTTCTCCATCGTCGTCAATCATCACGATATCTATAGCCGGCCGAGCAGAGGACTCGTCACCAAGACTTCCGGAGATGACTCGAGGGCAGCATTCTTCGCCCTCTTATTCTTTCCCCCGGCCGCGGAGGAACGCCTTTTTTTTGGTTGCTTGCTCTCCGGTCGGGGACTCCGAGAATAAGCACTTGCACTAGAAGCAGGCCCGGAGACATCGGCCTGTGAAAAAGCTTTCTGTAGTAGCCTCGCCGCATCAGCAGAATCAGCCAAAACGTCCTCATCGGGGACGACAATCGAGCCCTGGGGTAAACCTATATTAAGCAAGAGAGAAAAATCAGACAACTTTCTCATAAGAAAGGATAAGGACAAGATGAGTTCAACTTACCATGATTTTTGGCCTTCCACCCATATTTCAGGGACAATTCTTTTCACGTGCGGGTTTCGGGTGTAGTGACGTCCAAAAGTTTCTGAACCCATTGGTCCAAGCCGTCAATCCTAGGGTGAATTCACCGAGTCGTTGAGACAGGTAAAGGGATAAAAGTTAATAAAGATGAGGAATGGTCTTTAACAAGAATAGAAGCAAAATGTATATTTACGAGTATGGTTTCACAATTTCGGGAAGAAAGGAGCCGAGGCCGGGATGATGTCACTGGTGGCAATTGAAACAAACTGTTCCATCCACACGCGATCGTTTTCATCATCCATGCTGGATAGCAATGCATGGTGGACCCGCTTGCTGAAGTTAATCACCCCCCTACGGAAGATCTTGGGGGAATAAAAGTTCATCACGTGAGCTAGAGATAGCTCAACAGGCGTCGAAGGAAAGCAATCGTCCTCCACACAGAGGGACTCACTTGTGCCAAACATACTTGGTAGCGGAGGCAAAACTCCACAATAACGGAGTCAAGCTCTCCACTCAGAGATAATATCCCCAAAGTGAAGGGATACGTATAAAAGTACGTAAAACCCTTCTTGGGTAAGGTTACTCGCTCCGCCAGATCAGGAGCAATAATGTTTAAACCTTGACAATGACAATCTTCCTTCATAGTAGGAATGCTGGAAGGATGGATGGAAGAAGGATATCTGCTAACGGCCCATGTGCGAGGGCTAACAGAAGGAAATTTCTCTTTGAAGTTGTCACGACCCAAAATCTCACCTGTCGTGATGGCGCCTATCTCAATACTAGGCAAGCCGACAATCTCAATAAACTATCATATCTTTCAAGTTTGAAAACATAATATCTAAATTTTAGCGGAAGAAAAACTCATAAATACATATATAAACACTCCCAAAACCCGATGTCACTGATTACATGAGCATCTAATATGAATACAAGTCTGGAAAATACGGTCTATAATAGTCTAAGACCAAATACAGTAAACAATGAGATAGGGAAAGGAGAGACAAGGTCTGCGAAATATGACAGCTACCACTGAATTTTCGGAAAATCAACTGTGCGAGAGAATCGACACCCACTATGTCCGGGAATACCTGAATCTGCACACGAAGTGCATGGTGTAGTATGAGTACAACCAACTCAGCAAGTAACAACAATAAATAAGGAAGTGAAGATAGTGACGAGCTACATAATTATAGTTCACTTTCAGTAATTCCAGCAAAGAATATACATGCTTTCAAATCCAGCAGTTTAAGTCAAATCAATTCTATACAGTTCAAGTTCATGTAATCCGGATATAAAATCTTTCAGAGAATTTCACAACGATGACAGATAGCAACTAAGTGCAACAACAAATGAAAAGCAAGTACAGCCTCTCAGGGCAACAGTCACTCAACTCGTCACAACAGCTCAACCACTCGGCTCTCAGTTCTCAGCACTCACACTCAATGGGTACCCGCGCTCACTGGGGGTGACCTACAGCCCAAGAGCTATAATATGCACGGACAACTCACGTGTTGCACGGACAACTCACGTGCCATAGTATAAATATCTGGATCCGCACAGATAACTCACGTGCTATAGTATAATATAAGGATCCGCACGGACAACTCACGTGCTATAGTATAATATCTCACAATTAGGCCCTCGGCCTCACTCAGTCATAAATCTCTCGAGTCTCTCGGGCTCTCAATAGTCATGATAATTAGCCCAAACAACAATAATATGATGCATCAATAATGAACAATAGAGATTGAGATAAAATAAACAAGTGAACTGTGACTGAGTACAAAATAATAATTTAGCAGATAATTCAATATGTACACGACCTTTGTGGGTCCCAACAGTACCAACATATGGCCTAAATATGATTTCTAACATGACTTATAGTTAAATTGTTACAACACATAGAAAGCACATAGCTAACAACAAGTTATTCAACTTTACAATTTCCACAGGACGGACCAAGTCACAATCCCCTCAGTGAACGCCCACATGCCCGTCAGCTATCATGTGTGTCACCTCCAAAATAATCACATGGCACAAAATTCGGGGTTTCATACCCTCAAGACTAGATTTATAACTATTACTTACCTCAAACCGTGAAATTCTTATTCCGCTAAGCCTTTGCCTCGTGAATTGGCCTTCAAACGCCTCGAATCTAGCCACAAATAATTCGATTCAGTCAATAAAATTTATTGAAATTAATTCCATAAGAAAATACTAATTTTTCATAAAAATCCGAAATTTAGGTCAAAAATCGCCCGTGGGGCCCATGTCTCAAAATGCAGTGAAACTCTCAAAATCCGACAACCCATTCAATTATGAGTCCAACCATACTAGTTTTACTCAAATCCGATACCGAATCGACACCAAAATCTCAAAAATTAGTTTCTATAAGATTTCTAAAATTTTCCAAAATTTCAATCTCAAAACACTAATTAAAGGGTGAAAACAAATGATGGATTCGGTTAATCTAACCATAATTGAGTTAAGAACACTTACCCCGATGTTTTCTCTGAAAATCTCTCAAAAATCGCCTCTCCCCAAGCTCCAATTTGACAAAAATGGAAAATGGGACGAAGTCCCCTGCTTTATAACTTATAGTTCTGTACAGGCCCTCGGCCTTCGGTTTTCTGCCTTCGGTCTTCGGTTTTTTGCTTTCGGCCTTCGGTCCTTAGTTTTTTACCTCGATTTTCTCCAGCATCGATTTTTTTTATGACCTTGATTTTTTTTTTCATGGCCTCGATTTTTAATGAGGAAAATAGAAGACGTAGTAAACATCAAAAGACATCTACTTATTTTGGACCAGAGATTCTAGCATTCTTGTTGGAAAATGAGCCTCAAACGTTCAAAGAAGCAATGTCTTCCTCAAAAGCACAATATTGGAAAGAGGCAGTCAATAGTGAGATAGAATCCATATTAAGTAATCATACTTAGGAATTGGTTGATCTTCCTCTAGGAAAGAAACCTTTGGATTCTAAGTGAATTTTTAAAAAGAAAATGAAAGCTGATGGTACTATTGACAAATATAAGGAAAGATTAGTTGTTAAAGGATTTAGACAACGAGAAGGTCTTGATTACTTTGACACATACTCGCCGGTAACAAGGACTACATATATCCGGGTGTTAATAACGTTAGCCGCCGTATATGGCCTTTAAATCCATCAGATGGATGTGAAGACAGTCTTCTTAAATGGAGATTTGGAGGAAGAAATTTATATGGAATAACCTGAAGGGTTCGTAGTTCCTGGAAAAGAAAAGAAGTGTTAAGTAATTATACGGACTAAAACAAGCACCAAAATAATGGCATGCGAAATTTGACCAAACAATGTTGTCAAATGGTTTCAAGATCAATGAGTGTGACAAATGTGTTTACATTAAGAATACTCCAAATCAAATAGTCATTGTTTGTTTATATGTGAATGATATGTTGATAATGAGTAAGGACATTGCTAACATAAATGCTACTATGCGCACACTTACTAGTAAGTTTGATATGAAAGACTTAGGAGTTGCTGATTTAATTTTGGGAATTAAGATCCTTAAGACTCCTCAGGTCTAGCTTTGTCTCAATCTCATTATATTAAAATGGTACTTGAAAAGTTCAAATATTTGGACTTTAAAGTTGCAATAACGCCAATTGATTTAAACCATACTCTTGTAAAGAATAAAGGTCAAAGCAAGTCTCAATTGGAATATGCTCGAGTGTTGGGAAGTTTGATGTACATTATGAATTGTACACAACCTGATATAGCTTGTGCGATAAGTAAGCTTAGTCGATATACAAGTAATCCCGACCAAGCTCATTTGATATCAATGAAACGAGTTTTGGGGTATTTGAAATATACCCAAGACTATGCATTGCATTACAATAATTATCCCACAGTTATTGAGGGATACAGTGATGCAAATTGCATCACCGGATCAACAGAATCAAAATACACAAGTGGATACGTTTTTACCATTGGTGGAGGAGCAGTGTCTTGGAAGTCGTCCAAATAGTCATGCATCGCCCGCTCTACAATAGAGTCTGAGTTTTTAGCTTTAGACAAGGCCGGTGAAGAAGCTGAATGGCTCCAGAATTTCTTGGAAAATATTCTATTTTGTCCCAAACCTTTGGCACCTATATGCATACATTGCAACAGTCAAGTGGCAATAGGAAGGGCTGGGAGCGTTATGTATAACGGTAAATCTCGTTACATACGACGAAGGAATAATACCGTTAGATAAATATTCTCTATTGGAATTATCACAATTGACTATGTATCGGATCCGCTTACAAAAGGCCCAACCATAGAGGCGGTTGAGAAGTCATCAAAGGGAATGGGACTATGACTGAGGACAAGTCACTGTGGCGATAACTCTACCTAGAAGACTGAAGATCCCAAGATCTAGGTTCAAGGAGATCAAACAAAGTCATTAGTGACGGTTCAACATTGTCAAATAAAATTTTGGTTCATTCTCATGATGAAGACATTGTTCAGTACCAAGGATAAAACGCCAAGGCTTTTTAATGGTTTCTAAGTTTGATACGGGGTATATCAAATAGTGTATCTATGGGATAACACGCTTAGGAATTACCTATGTAAGTGTGAAGTATAAGCCGCTTCAAGGAGAATGTTGTAAGGCCAGTTCTTTACGCACTTATGAAACCAAGCGGTGTTCATGCTGAAACGAGCAGAACAATGAGTGCCAAAGATGGTTAAGAGTTGATTGTGTGACGTATGGTTGTCGAGGTTTACACCAAAGTTCGACGGTTCAAAGATATCAAATCTATCGATTGATCGAGTATATCCGACATGTGTTCACTACGGAAAGTTCAAGAGGAAACCTACTTATCCAGATGCGATTAATCCTTACTTGCGAATCATACAGTTTTTTCATGCATGTTTTTTCGGATAGCCATTCTCCATTCATGTGGGGGATTGTTGGGTTTTATTAATCAAAACAAAAGGAGGTGTGAATGGAAAATGGTAGAAAAAGAAATGGAGGGAAATGAAAATTTGAATTAGTCCCTCTTACAAAGGAACTTTGTCCCTCATTGGATAGAAAGAGGAAAATTCTTGTGCTTATGTGTAGAAGCACTTCTTCTAACTCTTAAAGAATTGAGAAGAGAACAAACCTCACGTCGTCATCGTCGTCGAATCACACGGTTTTTTCATGTATGTTTTTTCGGATAGCCATTCCTCATTCATGTGGGGTATTATTGGGATTTATTAATGAAAACAAAAGGAGGTGTGAATGAAAAATGGTGAAAAAAGAAATTAAGAGAAATGAAATTTTGAATTAGTCTCTCTTATAAAGGAACTTTGTCCCTCATTGGATAGGAAGAGCAAAATTCGTGTGCTTATATGTAGAAGCACTTCTTCTAGCTCTTAGAGAGTTGAGAAGAGAGCAAGCCTCGCGCCGTCGTCGTCGTCGCTCGCTCGGCTCAGCTTCAGATTTGGATTCGAATTTGGTCAATTGATATGATTGATTGATAATTTTTTCTACCAAATATATTTTCCATTTCCATCATTTAATATTTTCTTTTTGCGCGGAAAAGTATTAAATTCGCAGCATTATTTCCCAACGGTCGAATTCGCGACCAGCCATTCCGTTTAGCAGAAATTCAAATAATTTCTGTCGAATGGATACCTCTTCAAATGAACAGGCACCTTCCCACATGTTGAGACTCTATAGATAGAGAGGCTCAACCTCATTTTTCACCACCGAATCTGAAAATCTCTCCCCTCTATCTTCTGCATTCTGCATTGTTTTCAAAGCAAAAATGTAAGCATTCTATATGATTTGCTCCGCCATTTGAGTTCGCCGAAGTTCTGTGATTTAAAGTGCCGCTCGGAATAGTTATTTAGTTCTATCCTGAGAGGAATTAATTCGAAACCTTGGGCAATTGTGAGGGGATTAAATTCCTTAAAGACACACAAGAAACTTGTAGGCTCGGAATTTTCTGTTTTTGTTTTCTTAAACTAACGTCTTTTGATTTTCTGATTGTGAATACAGAATACTAACAATAACTTCTGCCAAGGAAATGAAATAGCTTATGTTTTGGCTAAGGAAACAACCAAGTAGTCCAATCTCAATAAAGCAAAGTGTTTTGTAGTTTCACCTCCCTTTGTTGTGACCAGGATGCTTGCGAACAAGGAAAGGATATCTTTTGTTAAGCCAATTTAGAAAGTGTCAGTAGAAAGTTGGCTAAACTTGGAAATTTGAATGCCGTTGATGACATCTCAGCTGTTTGTAATGATCAAATAGATCCTATGTTCGAAGTTCTTATTATATAATGAATAAATATTTCAGTTTCTAAAAAAAAAAACGCTTGTATAATAAAGTCAACGTGGTGCTAAGGGGATGAAAACATTTGAACGGATATCATTTGAATGTTTATTGAAACTTCTAACTACTATACTCCCTTGTATATGCTTAAGAAAATCTAAGTGATGGAACATAATAAAAGTAAGTTAGGTAAGACAAAATTTGCATCGAAATGGACCTAAACTTATATACAGGACTCCAAGCATCTTGTTCAGCTTCATGGCAAGGCAGAGTTGCGAAGGCAAGCATGTCCGATGTGCAATGCTTGGAGGGGCCATGTCATGTCTTTAGCTTCATTGAGTGCGCGCTAAGTGCAGGCATGAGCGCATGGGGGCACGTTACGGGGCAAGTACTCGTTGGCTCTAGTTGCGTGTTGGTGTTATGCACGTAGACCTATGATTTGAAAATAGCTAGGACAACATTGTCAAATAAAAATTTGAGTAAATGCCATAGCGAAAATTGAACCAATGGCAGAACACTAAGGGTCGTTTGGTATGATGGATAAGCAAAAATAATTCTGGGATAAAAATTTAGTACGGTCTTATCCCTTGTTTGGTTACTAATCCTAGTTATCCCAGGATTAAAAATAGATAACATATACCTGTTAGAGGGTGGAATAATAATACTAGGATAAGATATCCCAGGATAAAGCAATAATATTAACAATTTCAGGATTAAATAATATACCAAACAGTAAATAAAAAATAATGAGAGGACATGATAATTAATCTCATCATAACTTGTCTTCAAACAAAACGGTCCCCAAAAATCCAAATCGACCAATGCAAATGCTAAGCTTTGAATCTTAATGTGGTAATAAAAATATATACATATTATTTAATATATAAATACGTACTATATATTTTTTGAAGTTACCGAAGGCCGATAACCCCCTAATCTAAGTACATCCGCCTCTGGCGCTATGGCATTACCTGCTCTTGGATGAGGGCTATGGATGGGACAACATAAGCACAAGGGCAGTTATCACTTGGCACTTCAACGGTTAAGACTACAAGCCGCCGATTGCACTGGACAAATTTGGCCCTTTTCCAGAAAATCATAAACCCATCCGTATCGAGTGAGAGATATATATTGGAAACAACCCGCCAAAAACAACAAATATCTTCTCAATTCATAACAACAAACACTTAAAAGTAGATAGAAGCTCTCCACTAGCTTTCATTCTGTATTCAATCAAATCCCTACCATGGCGTGAACACTCTTTGAACCCTTCAGAACCCCAAGATAATATTAAGGGAATGGCATCAACGGCACTGCTGAGTATTCCTCCGCCACAGTTAAACTCCACAACAAAATCAAAGGTACAACGAAAAAACTGTATTTGTTGCTCTCTAGATTCCTCGACTTCTGCTACTACTACTACTTCTGTTAATGACCAAGATACCCCCAAGAAATTCACCTATAGTAGAGCTTCTCCATCTGCTAGATGGCCCCACCTTAAATTCACTGACACCCACCAAAATTCACAGCCCTCCCAATTATCTGTACCCGTTCCCTCCATTAAAGATGTTGAATTTGGTACTGAAAGTGATGTAAAAGAGGAGTCTTTGAACTCAAATGATGAAAACCAAGAGGTATTGGGTAGGCCCAGTAGGACTAAGGCTAAGAAAATGACTAAACTTGCACTTAAAAGGGCTAAAGATTGGCGTAAAAGGGTACAATTTTTAACTGATAAGATATTGGAGCTAAAACCTGAGGAGTTTGTAGCTGATGTGCTTGATGAAAAGATGGTGCAAATGACCCCTACTGATTTTTGCTTTGTGGTCAAATGGGTTGGTCAATCTAGTTGGCAAAGGGCATTAGAGGTGTACGAATGGCTCAATCTTCGACATTGGTATTCTCCGAATGCTCGAATGCTTGCAACTATACTTGCTGTGTTGGGCAAGGCCAACCAGGAATCATTGGCCGTGGAGATATTTATGAGGGCAGAACAAAATGTTGGGAACACAGTTCAAGTGTATAATGCAATGATGGGTGTTTATGCGCGAAATGGGCGGTTTTCCCGGGTTCAGGAGTTACTTGATTTAATGCATGAGCGGGGGTTTGAGCCTGATCTTGTGAGTTTTAATACTTTGATTAATGCACGTCTGAAATCAGGCCCTATGACACCAAACTTGGCAATTGAACTTCTTAATGAAGTAAGGAGTTCGGGGATTCAACCTGACATAATAACTTATAACACTCTGATTAGTGCTTGCTCGCGCGAATTAAATGTTGAGGAAGCTGTAAAAGTTTTTAATGAGATGGAAAGTCATAGATGTCAACCTGATTTGTGGACGCATAATGCTATGATTTCAGTTTTTGGGAGATGTGGAATGGATGGTGAGGCTGCAAAGCTGTTCAATGAACTGGAGGCGAATGGCTTTTATCCAGATGCAGTGACGTATAATTCACTGCTCCATGCATTTGCAAAGCAAGGGAATATTGAGAAGGTTAAAGAAATATGTGAAGAGATGGTGAACATGGGATTCGGAGAGGATGAAATGACGTATAATACCATCATTGACATGCACGGGAAACATGGTCGGCATGACCTTGCATTGCAAGTCTATAGGGACATGATATCTTCCGGTCGAAGTCCTGATGTAGTTACATATACTGTTCTTATTGACTCACTAGGGAAAGCCGGTAAAATGGCAGAGGCTTCAAAAGTGATGTCTGAGATGCTAAATGCAGGGGTAAAGCCAACAGTGAGAACTTACAGTGCCTTGATTTGTGGTTATGCAAAAGTAGGGAAGCGGGTTGAAGCAGAAGAGGTGTTCGACTGCATGGTACGTTCTGGAATTAGGCCAGATCACTTGGCATACACAGTGGTGTTGGACATGAATCTGAGGTCTGGTGAGACCAAGAAAGCAATGCTGTTGTATCATGAAATGGTGCGCAATGGATTTGCTCCTGATCTTGATCTATATGAATTTATGCTCCGAGCTCTTGGAAGAGGAAATGAAGAAGAAAATATCCAGATTGTGATCAAGGACTTGAAAGAATTGGGTAATTTGAGTCCAGAATCGATTTCATCTCTACTTATTAAGAGTGAATGCTACGATTTTGCAGCCAATATGTTGAGATTAGCTGTTGAAGAGGGTTCTAACTATAATTATGATGACCTGTTGTCTATTTTGGGTTCATACAGTTCATCGGGGAAGATCTCAGAAGCTATAGAGTTCCTAAATTTTGTGAAGGAACATGATTCCAGGTCCAAGAAGCTTATAACTGATGCCTCAATTATTATTAACTGCAAAGCTCAAAATTTAGATGCTGCTTTGAATGAGTACCACGAAACAGGTAAAAGTGATTCATATAATTTCAGTTTTGCCGTGTATGAGTCCCTCATCAGGTGTTGTGAGGAGGCTGAACAGTTTGCTGAAGCTTCTCAAATATTTTCTGATATGAGGGCCAGGGGTGTGGAACCTTCTCGGGATATTTGCGGAATAATGGCTGTCATTTATTGCAAGATGGGTTTTCCAGAAACAGCTCATTATTTGATTGACCAGTTGGAAGGAAATGGAATTCCCCTCGGGGACAACTCAATTCATGTAAGTCTTATTGAGGCGTATGGTAAGCTGAAAGTAGTTGAAAAGGCAGAGAGTGTTGTAGCAACTTTAGAAGAACGGTATGGTGTTGTGGAGAGGACGGCTTGGAATGCATTAATTCAAGCTTATGCTTTAAGTGGGTTTTATGAGAAAGCTAGAGCTGTTTTCAATACCATGATGAGAAATGGTCCATCTCCTACAGTGGATACCATCAACAATCTCATGCAAGCATTAATTGTTGATGGTAGATTAAACGAGCTGTATGTTCTGATTCAGGAACTACAAGATATGGGTTTTAAGATTAGTAAGAGTTCCATTCTTTTGATGCTTGAGGCATTTGCACAAGCTGGTGACATATTTGAAGTGAAGAAAATTTACCACGGAATGAGAGCTGCTGGATATTTACCTACCATACATCTTTATAGAGTTATAATCGGGTTATTGTGCAGGACTAAGCAAGTGAGAGACGCTGAAGCGATGCTTTCTGAGATGGAGGAAGCTGGATTCAAGCCAGATCTTTCAATATGGAATTCAATGCTCAAGTTATATACTAGAATTGAAGATTTCAAGAAGACAGTGCACATATACCAGAGAATTCAAGAAGCTGGACTCAAACCAGATGTGGATACTTACAATACTTTGATAATAATGTACTGTCGAGATCGTAGGCCAAATGAAGCTCTTATGTTATTGCATGAGATGAAAAGGCTGGGTCTGTCTCCTAAGAGAGACACTTATAAAAGCCTGATTGCTGCATTTTGTAAGGAGCTGATGCTGGAACAAGCTGAGGAACTCTTCGAAAGCCTGAGGTCAGAAGAACATAACCTCGATCGTTCTTTTTATCACTTAATGATGAAAATGTATAGAAGCTCTGGGAATCATTCTCAGGCTGAAAAGCTAATAGACAAGATGAAGGAATCAGGGGTGGAGCCATCTGATGCTACAATGCATTTGCTGATGACTTCGTATGGTACTTCAGGCCATCCAATTGAAGCTGAGAAAGTGTTGAATAGTCTAAAGTCAAATGGTGTAAATCTCAGTACTCTACAATATGGCTCTGTTATTGATGCTTATCTCAAGAGCAGAGATTACAGTACTGGGCTTTTGAAGCTTAAGGAGATGCTTGGGGAAGGTCTAGAACCAGATCACAGGATATGGACTTGCTTTATCCGGGCTGCTAGTTTATGTGAATATGCGACTGAAGCCAAAACTCTTTTAGCTGCTGTGGCCGATGCTGGTTTTAGTCTTCCCATCAGGTACCATTTGAATTTAATTTTCTCTTCCCTTTTCAGGGAACTTCTATTTTGTGAGTGTCTTTTCAGGGGTGGGGTTGCTAATTATTCCATTTCCTCGCTTCAACTAACTGCCTGTCTCATATATTCAGGCTTCTAACAGAGAAGTCAGAGTCTCTGGTGTTGGACTTAGACCTCTACCTGGAGAAAATTGAAGTTGCAGAAGATAAAGCAGCATTAAATTTTGTAAATGCTTTGGAAGACCTGTTATGGGCTTTTGAACTCCGGGCCAGGGCCTCATGGATTTTTCAGCTGGCTATTAAAAGGAGCATTTACAATACTGATGTTTTCAGGTACATTGACTTTGCTTGCTCATAATAGGGAAACCTGTACTTGTAATCATGGTGTATTTGATGTGTAGCTTAACTATTCCACTTTTAAAACTTACATGGTATATGGAAACCTCTTAAGTTCGTTTATTTTTTAAATTTTTTAATATTTCTTCATGGAATAAAGAGATCTTCCAGATGAAATTTGCATCTCTTACTCAAAGCATCTGATATCATTTATTGATTATTTTATTTATGATTGTTTCTTTGAAAGATTAAATGCTAGTTTCAGCCCTTTTTCTGAAATCCTTTAGGAGTTGGCCATTTCAGACAATAGTGATGCAGCTGGTTAAAGCATGGCCGGGGTTATATGTCAAACTATGAGTATATCATAATTCAACAATAGTAGGACCAAAGATGTCCTCTTTAGCTTAGATGAAAACATTTGAGGACGCACTCATAGTTTTAGGTCATAAAGCTGGCTTGGCTTTACTCTTCTAAATTGCATTATCTTTTGCTAGATCCAACTATACAGTCTGATTAACAAGTATGTTCTGTTCCATAGTCCAATGCCCAATATGTGTGTCAACTCCTTGAACTTTCTGCTGATATCTTTAATGAGTTGATTTGACCTGCATAAACCCATGGACTGACATGGAGAAGTTAAAAGCAGAGTTCCATTACAAGTTGCCAACTCATCCAACTGCCTCAGAATTACTTGTCCAAGTGATGAACCGCTAATTGTGTCCATGCCCCCCTTTTTTTTTATGAGTATTAGGGTACATGACAATGTCGTAGAACCTACACCTAGCAATTTCTGAATTCTGATTTTGACACTTTCAGTAGTGGAGGTTTATTACATGCAAAACATAGATTTGAAGTCAAATCGAATCTTGGATTTCTTTTTGTTGTTGTCTTTCAGTGAGAATTGGTTAAAATCCAATTATTTGGCACTTCTATGACTTGCATCTTCTTCTTGTGTTTTGAAGATACAAGCAAATCATCCAAAGGATATAGCCAACAGCATCTTTTTTGTTTTATTTTTGGTGTAAAATGGAACTTGTAAATGGGGCAGTATCAGTCCTAGAGCTGCTAGAGTACCTACATGTTTAGAAAGGGATATACTTTTGCTCCTCTGTGCAGATTTTTGGCACATTCTTATTGCTGTTATTAATAATATCTTATGATTTAAAAGTGTATTAGAACATTAAAAATTGTACCTTGTTTTCTGTTTCCAGTGCTTCACATTTCAGGTACTTTGTTGTCTTGTTTCAAGCTGATGGTCACTCTTTTGTTGTTTTTGACTCTTTATTAGGACAGAAGTCGACTTCTATGTTTTCTGCTTCTATTGGACCACTCTATGCATCCCGTTTTCTAACTGCTGCCCGTGTCACTATTCCACTGAAGTGGAAAATTTATATGGACTAAAAAACTATCTTAAGAATCGCGAACAAGTTTCTTTCTTGCTACTGCCCCTTGCTTGATGGGGGGAATAGAGCTTAGCAAAATGGTTTTTTTTTTTTTTTTTTTGGGGGTGGGGGGTGGGGTGGGGGGTCTTTGAATGGTAATTTCCTTAGAATTCTCTTATGGAAGGCCTTGGGGAGAAGAGTTTTTTTATATTATCTCCATGGAGTCAAGATTGTGGCTTGCATTTCATGACAATCTTTTAGTTGAGTCATTCCTACTTTTGCAACAACAACGACCCAGTAAAATCCCATTAGTGAGGTATGTGGAGGGTAGTGTGTACGCAGACCTTACCCCTACCCAAAGGAGTGGAGAGGCTGTTTCCGAAAGACCCTCGGCTCAAGATAACAAAAAGAGACATTATATCAGTACCGTCAATAGATACCATAGGAATAATAACAGAATCATAAAGACCAGAAAATAGATGAAAAGTAAAAGCAATAGCCACTAAATAGACCCGGCATATGAAAAACGAAAGTCTTTCCTACTTTTGCATTTTTATCTAATTGTCTTTTGATGATCATCTTATTCTGCAGGGTGGCTGACAAGGATTGGGGGGCCGACTTCAGGAAGTTGTCTGCTGGTGCTGCTCTTGTTGGTCTAACATTATGGCTTGACCACATGCAGGCAAGTTTTTTCTTTAAAAAACTTAAGTTCCATAACCATATCCTAAAGGAAGAAAACAATTTTTAAGCTCTTTAAAGCTTCGTACCCTTTATATAAAGATTCTTTTTCAGTTAGGAGATTTGTTAACTAGCTCCTCTCTGCTGGTTTTTGTTGACGAGTTCCAAAGCTAATTGCTTTATTGTAGCATTCATAAAACTTGGGTTGTTATTAGTGCGCTGATCTTATCAGCCAATACCCACAGCTATATTTGACAAACTTGACATTGACTTAATTCCTTTTTTGTTCATTGAGGGTATAAATCAAAGTCTTGTTGCATTACAGTTGTAGCTTAGCTTAATAAACTAGGAAATAATTATTTATTCATGTCCATGCTTGATTATATTTATTCTACCTTGTTTTCATTGTTTTTCTTCTTAAGATCCTTTTGATGACTTTGCCATTGTTGTCAAGGTTTCCTAAAGGTAGCCCAAAGTGAACAGAGCTGCTTGACATAATCCTACTGTTACTGCAGGATGCATCCTTGGAGGGCTTTCCTGAATCTCCAAAATCTGTCGTACTGATTACCGGTAAATCTGAATACAACAAAGTTTCTTTAAATAGTACAGTGAAGGCATACCTTTGGGAGATGGGTTCTCCATTTCTACCTTGTAAAACTCGGACTGGAATACTTGTTGCAAAAGCTCATTCCTTAAGAATGTGGTTGAAGGATTCCCCATTTTGTTTAGATCTTGAGTTGAAAGATAGACCTAGCCTTCCAGAGATGAACTCAATGCAGCTTATTGAAGGATGTTTTATTAGACGTGGTCTTGTTCCTGCTTTCGAGGACATAAATGAAAGGCTTGGGCCAGTAGGCCCCAGGAAGTTTGCGAGGCTTGCTTTGCTGTCAGATGAGAAGAGGGAGAAAGTAATTCAAGCTGACATTGAGGGGAGAAGGGAGAAGTTAGCCAAGATGAAGAACACTGCAGTCACAACGAGGAAGAATACTAAAAGCTTTAGGATGAAAAAGTTTGTCAGGGTGCCCGGTCGTGCAAAATCCAATGGCTTTGCCTGAGATATTGATGCTCGTGTCTTGTGGGGTGATTAGAAGTTCCATAAATATTGCATGACAAGTTCCAGAATATGGTCTGAGATGCATTCTTTTCTTAGGATGAACTTCTAAAGAGCTGACTGAGGAAGGAGCGTGGGAGGTGTCAGCGTCATGGCATATGCAAGTTTAATCAAGCGGAGATAACAGAACTTCAAACAATTCCAGAGCTGCAAGGAAAACTCAATTATCAAATCTAACAGAAATCATATACTAGCAGTTTTCCATTTCAGACATTTCCAGTTGCTGTTTGATTAAACAATGCCTGGAACGACTCCAGTAAGTTCCTGCTCAACTCTCTCTCCTCCTCCAACCCCCAACCCTCCAAATATAATCACAGTAATCCTCTTCAACATAGACATTTGTTTCATAATTGTATATTGCATGCACTTAGTGGCTCCTAGAATTTGAAGGTTATGGGTTCTAAACTTGCCATTGAACTCATAGCTCGTCTTAATTACTGAGTTCGCAATTAAATATTTATACATATTTAATGAATTTCCTAATTTAAATACAGGGTCTAAGCAAAAGCTACTGAGTTCGTCCGAACTCGGTAGCTAATGCTCTTGCTCTGCCTCAGCATGCACTCTAGCTCTGCTTCTCAAAGTCTTTTGCAAAATTGTGATTCACACGACTTATGCTCTTGTACCTTAAGGAATAGTTTGATTTCGCCTTTACTCGCAGAGCTACTTATACCTAGTTATCTGTGCAGTTGTTTTCATTATGAGGTTCAAGACGCGTTTTGGCCCCTAGCACTGGTTGACAACCTGATTTATCATGGCCATGAGATTCTTGTCCATGTTAAGCTGAAATGGGAGGAACTAAAGAAAGCCGAGTGCATGAGCTTGAGTCTGTGTTTGCTTGTAACTTGTAAGTTACTACCTGTCTACAGCGATTGTGCATAGACTCAGGTGTTGTCCGTGCAGAAACCTGATCATTCTCTACATGCAATAGTGGGAATGTGAAATCCTCGTGTTATCTATGTAGCTGCAGGTTATGCGTGGAGATAGAAAAGCATAAATAAATGTTAGGCATTGGGAAAAAAGCGTTATATGTGCCTTCGAAACCCAGTTTATGAATAGGTAGCCTTCTGTTTTTCGAGAGTTTTAACTAGTTTTGAGCCAAGTTTTATATATTGCTCGTATGGAAAACAGTCCTTTTATGTGCTCAAAGATAAAATCAAATCTTGAAAGGAAATGTTCATTGATCTTTCTAAATTGTTACTTTATTTTATTCTGTTTGCTATTTCGTTTCAAGGAGATGTCCTCATCTTATTGCATTCATCTTAGGGACAAATTCCATTCTTTTTTTCCTCCTCCATTTGCTTCAGCTTATGTAACAAGAAGAAAACTGGATTCGTAACGCAATGGTGTGAATAATAAAGTATCTCCCCATTTGTGTAAATTCGGAAAACTACAACTACTTACGCCTAAATCCCGAACAAGTTGGGGTCAGCTATATGAATCCACACCGACTATTTTGCTCCATTTAAGCTCATCTCAGACCAATATTACACAAACGAAAAATAAAAAACATAGTACAAGGAATTCTCTATAATTTCTACTGGTTAAACTCTGGCAAAAATAAACTCTTAGAAAGTATAAGAATTAAAGCACACTTATTAACATTGCTAAAATATATTCTCAACAATTGTTATTGCCTATATACATCCTTTCTTCCATTGTGCCCTATTTTATGAGTCTGCATTGATTGCATTGATTCTAAGAGATTTGTAAGTTTTTTTATGCAACTTTTTTTCATGTGATTTTTGGTTTATTTTATCCCCTTTTAAAACTTTCACGCATCATGGTTTCACACCTATGGATCGGTGCATTTAGAGATCGATGCAAATTATGATAGAACCATCTCAAGCAACTTTTCGTTTAATTTTAGTTGTATACTTCTTGCACTTACCGTCAAATGCGATCATTTTTAATATCCATCTTAGCATCCCATTTCTGCAACACTCATTGTGTGGAAGTGCTAAGACCATATCAACCTAAAATCATTTCATACAACATTATCGATCTTATAACTACTTTTCACTTTGATATGCATCCTTTCTATCACATAACACTCATTAGCACTCCTCCATTCAAACATCTTATCTTAAATATTTAAATTGTTTGCATTTAGGCAATCCAATCCTGTCTAATCTCACTTCATCGTCGCTCTTCCTATGCCGACCAAACTTGTAATACATATGTCCAATCTTTATTCTGGCTATCCTAAAACTAATATGATCTAGAGTGCCCTCCACTTCAATCTTTTAGCTGACTCCCTCGTTGGTTTAATCAAAAAGCCAACAAATAACATATATCATGGGATCTTATAAATTAGTGCATTAATAACAAGAGTAAATAATTGCGGGCTTAATATCGATTCTGGTGTAAACCCACACAGAGAAACTCCTAATTACTGATAACTTTGAAGATAAGCCAAATCGCCATGAAAATCTAACTAGGGTTCATGAGAACAAAATTGAGAGAGAAAGAGAGCTGTAGATGTTTCTGTATATCCGAATGGCCAAAACTGTCCAAATGTGTACAAACTATACTATATATACATTGGGCCAAAATATCTTGAACCCGAAAAATATAAACCAAAAATTAACAAGACAAAAGCCTATACAATTAACTTATACACAACTGGGCCTATTTCTGTCGAGGCCCAGATGCCAAATAGCCTTCAAGTCCAACACCCCCTCAAGTTGGAGGGGGAAACCACCTGCAACTTGGAGAGAAACTGATGATGAAGCCGCCCAGTTAATGGCTTGGTGAGGACATCAGCCAACTGTTTAAGAGTAGAGACATGAGACAAACAAATCAGTCTGTCACCCAACTTAGCCCGAATAAAGTGACAATCCACCTCTATGTGCTTGGTACGCTCATGAAAAATCGGATTCTTGGCAATGTGAATAGCGGCTTGATTATCACAAAACACAGAGATAGGAAGGGAAACAGGAACGTGCAAATCAGAGAAAATCCGGACTAGCCAAGTCAATTCCGCCACAACTTTACTGATAGCTCGGTATTCAGCCTCAACCGAAGAAAGGGACACAATGGGCTACTTTTTAGACTTCCAGCTAATTAAACTATCACCAAAAAAAATACAAAACCCAATGACAGAGCGTCTGGTATCAACACAAGCAGCCCAATCACTATCCCTGTAGGCAGTCACTTGGAGAGCAGGAGAATTGGAGTAGAATAAGCCAACATCAAAAGTACCCTTAAGATACCTCAAAATGTGTAAAGCAGCAGACATATGAGGAGGCCGAGGACACTTTAAAAACTGGCAAAGATGCTGGACTGCAAAGCAAATATCAGGTCGAGTGTGTGTGAGAAACAACAACTTACCAATCAAAGACCTATAAGTCTCAGGGTTGTCCAAAATATCACCAGAATCAGCCGACAATTTATTATGAAGTTTGAGGGGGCACACCACAGAAGAAACATCTGAACAATGGTATGCTGATAACAAATCAGAAACAAACTTTTTTTGATTCAAAAGAACACCAGAGGAAAAATAAGAAACCTCAATGCCCAAAAAGTAGTGCAAAGTACCCAGATCTTTGATTCTGAACTGAGTATCTAAAAATTATTTCAAATCAAGAATATTAGTTGCATTATCCCCTGTTAGTATTATATCATCAACATAAACGGCTAATATAGTCAAAGAACCAGGGGAACCCTTAACAAAAAAGAGAATAATCATTTACAGAGGGAGAGAAACCCTTAGAACATAAGGCTTGAGATAACTTGGCATACCACTGTCTTGATGCCTGCCGAAGACCATAAAGAGACTTCTGTAATTTGCACACTAGAGGAGTAGAAGAAGAACAACCATAAACCGAAAGAACATGAGATAATTTCATATAGACTTCCTCATCTAAATCACCATGGAGGAAAGCATTATTAACATCTAATTGAAACAAGGGCCATTGTCTTTTAACAGCAACTGCTATTAAATATTTTATGGTGGACAACTTCACAACAGGGGAAAAAGTCTCATTAAAATCAACACATTCCATTTGTGTATCACCCCTAATTATAAGTCTGGCCTTATACCTCTCCACACTACCATCAGCATTGTATTTCACCTTATAAACCCATTTACATCCAATAGGTTTCTTGCCTTTAGGTAACTCTACAATATCCCAAGTGTGATTAGTTTCTAAAGCCTCAAACTCCTTTCTCATGGTATCCTGCCAAGCTGGAATAGAGGCTGCCTGAGAATAGGTACTAGGTTCAAATTCAGCATGCTTAAGAATAGAAGTGGAATAAGAAAGAGATGAAGAAAAAGTACATTGATAGTCTTTCAAATATGCAGGAGGATTATGATCCCTAGTAGACTTCCTCAGAGATAAAGGGGAAGCAAACTGAATATGAGCACTAGCAGGAGAAGGCAAAGAAGGTGGAGTAGAAGATGGCATAGGAGAACTGACAGCAGGACTCAAGGAAAAGGAAGCATGGGACTGAATAGGAGAACTGGCAGGAGAAAGTGGAGAGGGACCATGAAGAAAAATAGGATCAGTAGCAGTAGGTGGAGGGGAAGAGGCAAAGGAAGGATTAGAAGCCAACACAGAAGGTGTAGATGGAGAAGGAGAGGAAACAGTAGCATTAGGTGACTTGGAAAAAGGGAAATAATTTTCATGGAATACTACAACCCTTGAAACAAAACACTTCTTAGTGGCCAGGTTGTATAACTTGTATCCTTTCTTGGCAAAAGGATATCCAAGATAAGTACAAGGAATAGCCCTTGGTTTAAATTTATCTCTATGAGGTATAGGGACTGTGGCATAACATAAACAACCAAAAGATCGCAAATGAGAGTAAATGGGCACCTTACCATACAACATTTCAAAAGGGGATTTATCATTTAAAAGTTTAGAGGGTAATCGGTTAATGATATAAGTGGTTGTTAACAAGCAATCACCCCAAAAGTGCATAGGTGCTTTGGACTGGAACATTAATGCTCTAGAAGCTTCAAGAAGGGATCTATATTTTTTTTCAACCACCCCATTTTGTTGAGGGGTGTAGGGGCAACTTGTTTGATGTATGATTCCATGTTCTGAAAAAAATAATGATGCAAAGGAACTAGACCCCAACTCTAGAGCATTATCACTTCTAATTGTTTGAATTGTAGTGTGAAAATGAGTTTTGACCATTGCAACAAAAGCTTTTATTAAGGAAAAGGCATTACTTTTGGATCCCATGAGGTGTGTCCAAGTGGCTCGTGTATAATCATTGATAATAGTAAGGAAGTATCTAGCCCCAGAATAAGTTGCAGTATGGTAAGGACCCCAAGTATCAATGTGAATGAGTTGAAAAGGTGAGTTGGTACTTATAGTACTATCTGAAAAAGGCAACCTAGTTTGCCTGGACATAGGACAAACATTACAAATGAAAGACTGTTTGGATGACAAAGAATCAGACAAACCAGAAATGAGTTTCATTATAACAAATGGAACATGTGCAAGCCTTTGATGCCAAACTACATCCAGTTTATTCATGTTAGTAGTACTACAATTAAAAGGAATATCACACACATCAGGCAGAATAGAACCAGAATTACAAGTAGAAGAAAGAACACAAGATGAAACAACATTAGTCATGGGAGAAGCAGGATGAACACAAGATGAGATAATATTATTTATGGAATCTAAATTGGTGAAAAGCTGAGAATGAGAGGAAGTAACTCCTCAGAACAAATTGAAATCACCGAAAAATGTCAAATTAAACCATCGCAGAACAGCAAATCATCGGAAACTACTGTAAAATAGAGAGGCGACACGGAACTGACGAAATCGAGAACTTGGACAAAACTTTGTGAGGGTAATATTGGATGAAAGCGGAGGACCAGAGCTATAAGAATCTGTGCTTTGATACCATGATAACTTTGAAGATAAGCCAAATCGCCATGAAAATCTAACTAGGGTTCATGAGAACAAAATTGAGAGAGAAAGAGAGCTGTAGATGTTTCTGTATATCGGAATGGCCAAAACTGTCCAAATATGTACAAACTATACTATATATATATTGGGCCAAAATGTCTTGAACCCAAAAAATATAAACCAAAAATTAACAAGACAAAAGCCTATACAATTAACTTATACACAACTGGGCCTATTTCTGCCGAGGCCCAGATGCGAAATAGCCTTCAAGTCCAACAATTACTTCCTACCGTGGTTCTTAGACAAATAATGGCTCATTTACCTTTTTATGATATTTATATATTAAATAATATAAATTCTTTCTTGTTCAACACCAACTAAAGAATTTTTCTTGACACTCTATTGATACAACCAAAAAGGAATAGTAAGCAAATCTCTAAGAAATCAATGAAGAGAATGGCTTCTGAACAAGAATTTGCAGAGAGTAAATTGAGAGTTCAAATAATAGAGAAGAGAAAGAAGATTGACTTTATTTTCATAACTCCATTCCCTATATACCCTGTATCCAATCGGTTAGTTGCTTTAACAAACTATTAACAGACTGACCTTCCACTTAACCGACTAACTAATCTGTTATTAGCAATATGGTAAGTGACAACTATATCCCTTACTTATTACATTAGTGATAAAAATACCCTCTTGTATAAAATGAATATAACAACTATTCCGCCCTCGAAATGATCCTTGTCCTCAAGGATTGAAATGAGGAAATTGTTGCTGCAGGGCTTGTAAATCCATCCAGTTGTTATCAGCAGCTGAGCAATTAAACCACTTGACAAGAACTTGAGTGAGTGGTCGATGGTGTTTCTGGACCATTCTTCTTTCTAGAATAGCCTCAGGTTCCAACAGAATGTGACCATTAGAAGATAATGAAATAGGAAGGTAAGGAAGCACTGGCTTATCTCCCAGCTTCTTTTTCAACTGCGACACATAAAAAGTACGGTGAATTTTGGCATTAGGGGGTAGATCCAGCTGATATGCAACCTGCCCGATCTTCTTGATCACCCGAAATGGACCAAAATACTTTGCCCTCAAATATCCTTCTAGACACTTGTTAACAGCCTCCGTTTTCCCATCACTTTGTGGATGATAGGCTGTAGAATGATGCAAGGCGACTCCTTGAAGGCCAAAGATGTAGCACCCCGGAAAATTTTGAAATACTTAAGCGTTATTAAGAAAGTTGATGTGTGCTAATTATATTATTTTGTGTGCAGACGAGGACTATTAATATGATGGATATTAATTGGATATGATAATAAGTGTACGAGGCATAGTATAAGTGATGTGGGATCTAAGAAGAGCCCTAAGTCTAAGTCAAGTTGGAAATTACATGATAGACTAAAGTTCCAAATGAGTACGCACAAGACCTAATTTTGGACGAGCATATCTACATATATATAAGGAGTTATGTAGTGGACAACCTATCAAATGACAGATCTTCGAGTCTAGTTTCTAAAGCTTCAAACCGTTTGTCATTTGGATACTCCTACAAGAAGGTATGATCAAAATATCAAAGGCTAGCAGTGAAGTACTGCCATAGTGTCCAGGTCCGCATCCGGGCTTCGAAGAGGAGTGAACGGGGGATGCGAAGCATCGGGGGCCATGTCCTAAACCCAGAAATCTGGGCCTATAAATACAAAATCAGGGGAAGAGAGTATTTTGAGTATTGGGGGTTAGGGTTCTTGAGGTGAAGAGGCAATTTTAAGCTCAAATCAAGTCCAATCAACTAAGGTAAGTTGTTAAAGATGTTTTGGGTTTATTCTTACTCAATATACATGAGTTCTAACATCATTCTTGCATCCAAATACTAGATTTCATCATCAAATCTTCAAGAACACAAAAATCACCAAAGTTGTGATTTTTCAAGATTGATCTGCTAGAGGTAATTCCAATGCTTCAAACTCGTTTATTATGAGTAGTTAGAAGTATTTGAAGCATTTGTTACAAGTTTTAATGATTGAAATATTGGATTATAAAACTCCAGTTCATGGCATAAATAGTACTTTTGAGAAAATAAGAGAAAAGATGAATAATAATCTTGGCGATGAAATTGATGAATACATTGAACCTGTGGAATTATTTGTTAGCAAAAGTTGTAAATGATCAACTACGTAATCACCCGAATTATATATTTTGCAAGTGTTGATATTATGGAAGACGATGAATAGTAAATTGGTGGCATTGGACACTTGATGTAGTATCATTAATGACTTCGAATGGGTATTAAAAATATAAGAATGAAGTTGAATAGTCTAGCATGTAAATCTATTTGGCGATTTGAGTTGTTGGAGGCTTGCAGCCAACTTATGAGCCATATATGGATATTGATCAATATTTTAGGTCATATTTGATGTAATTAGGATATCTAATTGTAGATATCGACTTGTTGGTGATGTTTGAGCATTTTAATTAACATTGAAATGATGGAGAAGGATTGAAAGCTTGTGAATGTTAATAAAGCGAAAGCGAGGTAAGTGGATTAAAACTTACTCTACTTGAGAGACTTTCTCTAAAAGTATGTTTCGAGTTAATACTTAAGTTGTTTGCAAATGTGCTTTCGTGCTTGTGGGGACAAACAAGTATGGATGTCTCCATGTACAAAAATATTATGCTGCATATGTAGTGTCATGCTGTTTTATAAAATTTTATTTAAATCTTATTGGCAAAATGACACTCAAGGTAAATGTTATAAGTTTTTATCAAAACTTTCGTATTGACAAGAGTATACATATTTGAGCGCTAAAGATAAGTCTTCACAAAAAGTATTCATTTTGGAAATTGATGAGCAGAATAGCACTTGTGGTATCTTTTAAAGATTGATGTTAAATTGCTAAAGGCTTTAACATGTAAAAGGTTGTTTATTTAATTTTTGTTCAAATTGTTTAGATTTTTTTATTAATGTTATGATTTGATAAAAATAGATCTTTTAAGGCTACTATGCTATAAATCTATTTTTGAAGTATCAAATATTTTGGGAGTTACTTGTGTTCACCGAGATTGATTCGGATATATTGTGGTCATCGTCATGAAACTACGCGTGCCGATGTAGGCGTAGATTATCACTTTGTGGTATAGACTATGGCAGAGTACTCTCCCTCGAGATGGTACTATTTTGTGCTATTATTAGCATGGTTGAGTTGATTCGTACGATATTACGATGAGATGACCTGAGCAAGTAGGGTATATGATACTTGCCGCTAGGTACATAACCTAGTTGACCTTCTTATGTCGGTGATAGTATAGTACTCCCGGTGAAAGGTAAGGATGATTTTCTTATGTTTGGGCCTAAGGAGCCGAAAGTTATTTCAATGACTTAAAGCAAATGTAAATGATTTTGTATGATTTTATCCAAAAATCTTGGGTTGATATAAATGTTTTAAAATTTTATATTGGGTTATATTTCACTTGGCTTTTATTTAAAATGACAAGTATCAGGAATTGATAAAATTGTTTATCGTTTTATATCAAATATAGGTGCATTATTTTTATAAAATTTTTCCCAAGAACTTAAGTTAGAGAGAGCCTATGACACCTATTGAGTACCGATGTGGTGTACTCAACCCTTAAGGGCCCCTCTCCAGGGCCCTGCTTACTTTACATGTTTCAGGATGAGGTCTTATACGTGGCATGCTGTCAGGGCTAGGATGACTCTCTTCCTGAGGTATACAGTGAGGCACCACTCCTATTTTAGTGGTAGCTATCATGTTGTTTTCTTAATTTATGCTAGTCGGGTATTAGCCCAAGTGTTTAATTCTATTCTTTGGTATAGAGGCTCCATAGATAGTTGTGAAAGGTTGTAGTAACGGGGTTGTACACGACATACATGAAAATATATATTTTTTTTTACTTAGTCTCATTGTTATTATGGCGTCATGGGTGATTTTGAATTGGAAAATATTTTATCATTTAACTTGAAAATGAATATGATTTTCAAGGAGCTTCCGCAGTGAAATTGGTTTTCATGCATGTGATTTGGGTGCATCACATGGTTTGATTCGCTCGGGTCGGGTTGTGTGCCGGTCACGTGATTCTGTGTCGTGACAAAAGAGTTCCTGCCAAAATTTACTCAAGAATATAGTATCTCTGTCATACACAATTGTCTGCGGCAATCCATGGAGTTTGTAGACATTTTCCATGAAAACTTGTGCCACCCCTTCTACTTCTGCTGTAAACGAATGTTTCAATGCCATAAAGTGAGCATACTTGGTCAACCCATCCACTACCACCAGAATAGTTGTTTTACCTGAAGAATTAGGTAATCCCTCAATGAAATCCATGCCGATATCCTTCCACACTCTCTTAGGAATTGGTAGAGGTTGGAGTAATCCTGGATAAGCCACATTCTCCACCGTGTTCTTCTGGCAAATCTCACACTCTTGAACATGTTTGTACACCTTTTCTAATCCCCTTCCAGTAGTAAATATTTTTTAGCCTGTGCAGAGTAGCAATGATACCTGAATGCCCCCTAGTGCACTGTCATGGTGCAGCTTAAGTAGCTCCTTCCTCAATTCTGCATCTCTGCCCACAATCACATTGCCCTTCCTGTATAGCAATCCATCTTTATAAACATAGCCTGGCCTACCATTGGGGTTTAGCTGAAGTTGTTGAATCAATTCAGAAATCTTGTTATCGTCTTTGTAAGAATCTTTGATCTGCTGTACAAACTGACCAATTACAACAGTCATGGAGTATAACTTGGACACTCGAGACAATGCATCTGCTACTAAATTCTCCTTCCCTTTCTTGTATATATTTGTTGTAAATCACTAGGGCAAGTCTTACCATTTTCTCCTAACTGCATCTCTGATAAGCTGAGAGTCTGGGCAGCAGTATGCTTCACAAAAGTCACTGTCATCATACTCAGCTGAGTAGGTTTGTTTAACAATTTCTGCATCTTTTGACTGCTAACCATCTTGGAATCACTAGGTGGACTTCCCCTGAGTGATATCTTCTTCCCATTAATCTGAAATTCCATCTTCGGTTGTCTGAAATTCCATTTGATATCTCCTAGTGTAATAAGCCACTGAATTCTTAATACTATGTCAGCACCTCCTAAAGGTATCACCAACATGTCAGCCATAAAATCTACTCCCTGCATCATCCACTTCACCTTCTTGCTCATGAACTTGCTATGGACCCTACTACCATTAGCAACAGCCACAGAGAAACTAGGAATAGTTTCCAACTGAATTCCTAATTTCTTTGTAACGTTCACATCCATGAAATTGTGCGTTGACCCAGAATCCACCAACACATGCACCATCTTCCCCTTTACAAACCCTTTTACTCTCATTGTTCTGTAATCCACTGTTCCATCCAATGCATGGGCGGACATTTGAGGACTAAGATTGGACTCCTCAGTATTTTCTTCTTCCACTGTGGGTTCTTCTTTCTCCGGCACATCAATATCTTCCTCCAACTCTAGAACATACAACTGCCTTTTCTTCTTACAGTTATGACCCGGAATGTATTTCTCATCACACCAAAAGTATAACCCCTTGGCCCACTTCTTATCTATTTCTGTGGCAGAAAGTTTTCTTGGTCCTTTAGTGTAGAATGATTACTGAAATTAGAGTACTTTCCTCCATTTGAACCCCTACTGCTCTCAGGTCCCATTAAGTGATAATGACTTCTAAAATTTGAACTCCCAGAAGAACTTGAATTGGGTAACAAGGGTCTAGAATTTTTTACCATTAACTAGTTCTGTTCTCTCTGCAACTTCACTGATTGTTCTGCTAATTTAGCAAGACTATAAGCTCTCATTAAGGTTCTTGGTGCCAACATGCTAACTTGAACCTCAATATCAGGTTTTAGTCTATTCAAAAAGCAACTGATAGAATATTCTTCTGTCAATTCTACCTGATTCAACAATTTATCAAATTTATCCAAGAACTCTTGAACACTCCCATTTTGTTTCAGCCCCACAAGTTCAGACATAGGATCTGCATGCAGAGTATGCCCAAACCTAAGATGCAAAGCTCGAACATAATCGTTTCAATTTGGAGGTTCCCTACCCAATCTTGACTTCAATAGCGTTTGGTTCCATTGAAGAGCTCTGCCTTCCATGTGAATCGAGCCTAATTTCACCTTCATATCTTCCGGAGTTCCATCAACATCAAAGAATAGTTCGCATCGATGCACCCAACCTCGCAAATCGTCACCCCCGAATCTAGGAAATTCCACTCGTGAATATCTGGTATTCACGTGATTATGATTTCCAGCTCCATTCATCTGGTAACCTACTCCATTAGTACTGATTCCCGTATTTTCTACCGGAGCTGCTGGTGGAACCGCCGGAGCTTGATTATTAACAGCCATGGCTGCTACTAGCTGTCAGATTTCTCCAATCACGTCACCATATTTTTCACCCAAAATCCGAACTTGTTCTCTGATTTCATCTAATTCACGTCGCATTTCACTATTTGTCGTCATTTCTGGCATCGTACTTCGCCAAGAACCGCTCGCTCTGATACCAAATTGGTACAACCAAAAAGGAATAGTAAGAAACCAATGAAGAGAATGGTTTCTGAACAAGTATTTGCAGAGAGTAAATTGAGAGTTCAGAGAAGAGAAAGAAGATTGACTTTATTTTCATAACCCCTAATTGGTACAATCCATCCCCTATATACCATGTATCCAATCGGTTAATTGCTTTAATAAACTAATACCAGACTGACCTTCCACCTAACCGACTAACTAATCTGTTATTAGCAATATGGTAATTGACAACTATATCTCTTACTTATTACATCAGTGACAAAAGTACCCTCTTGTATAAAGTGAATATAACATATAGCCTATGATTTCTCTCGATGCAAAAGATTATTTACAAGTATACATCTGATAATACCTCTAGACTGATTCGCCTATGTCTAACCACTTTTTATTTAAATAGCATAAAATTTTAAATTATAGGTGGCCTATGTAATCAGCGACCTGATTTTCTTCTTTTATTTGTTCATTAAATTGTAAATTTTTCGACGGTAGTCGTCTGTAATCATGACCTGTTTTTTTTAAACAAAAATTTTGAAGATTTTTTAAACTTTAAGTCGCCCAGCGACCTAGAGAAAAATATTTCCCTATATGCATCATACATATATATATAATTATAGTAGGTAAGCATTGTATACAACTTTGCTTTCATTTTTTTTTGTCCTTTCTAAAAACATTACCATTATTTCAATATCAGGGACTTTTTTGTCATTCCACACAAGAAAAACAAAAACCCTCATCCTTCACAGTAAAGGCGCTTCTTTTGTTCTTCTCCACCAGCAACATTTTTCTTTCTAAAATTCTCCACCGGCGAATTCCCTCCCTATTTCTTATTTCCGGTCTCTGTTCACCTCTATTTCTTTTTCCGGCGACTCCTCCTTTCGGTTAGCAGTTGTACACATTTTACTTTTCCAGTATTTATCCTTAAAACAAACTAAAAATGAGAAAGACTCAAGAATTTCTACTACAATATTTTCACCAGTTCTGTAAATTGCTCCTATCAATGGAGTAATGGTTTGACTTTTATATTGATTTTAATTTTTCATGTCTTTTATACTCCATAAAGCTTAACAACAAATGCTAGGAAATATAAGTCATTCACAACAAATATATAGGGAGAAGATTTCAGTATTTAACTTGTAGAAACTATCAAGAGAGGAGTAGTTGGATAGAAAGCAAAATTATAACAAACAGAAATTAAAAGACTCATGCCCACCCAGTTTGCAGTTGGCAGAGACGGGGGAGAGCAGAAGGTAAGAGAGAAATGGGGGAAATCAAATTGGGTAGAATGACAAAAACATCCATTTCACTTATGCATTGATAACATGATGTTAGGGTTGTTTAAGGAAAATAAAAGATGTATACAATGCTAACCTAGTACAACTACGTAGTAAGTTAGCAAAACTATATATATATATATATATAGTGGCGGACGCACGTGGTGGCAAGCGGGTTCAACTGAACTCGCTTCATCAAAAAATAATATTGTGTATTTGTATAAATTGCGATTAAATTTGCCTAAATTTTGTATTAAATATTTTATTTGAACCCACTCGACAACTACTATTTTACGACTAAAGTTATGTACTTTTAAGATTGAACTCGCTTGCACAAAATCATGGGTCCGCCACTATATATATATATATATACACTTTTTGGACACGTACGTTGTACGTGTATCTCACGTCAATAAATACAAACAATATAAATTGGAAGATTAGTACCAAAAAACAAAGGAAATCAAACCTTCATAAAAGAATATTAAACATCAAAATGTGATAGCCACATATATTAGGGACAAAAACAGCACAAACTGTTTACAACTCTTGCTAGGTAACTTAGAGGGATAAATTCAAATTTCATATAATTCTATACTCAATTTGAAATGGGTTATAACGATTTGTCTTAGTTTAAAAATAAAACGAATGATCTCAAATAAACACATATAGAGAAAAATGATATAAACAAACATAGTGTTTGAGAAAATAACAACTTGAACATCGGATAAGAAAGAGAAATGTGTCAGCGTCAACATAAATACAATTAACAAACACAAATGCTAGCTACTGATGGGGGAGAAATAGGACGGAATAAACGTTTTCCCATCCCATGATATTTATATTTTGAAATTTCATATAATTATTTTCCACACAAGCAATGATGACATGAACATACCTGCATTTTGTGAGCAATTCAGTTTTAACAATCAATTTTTTATAATAACTGCAAAGGCTAGTTGTTAGTACGACTTTGTAAATGTTAGCCATGATAAACATACCAAGACCAAGTATTGTCATCATCAGAAATAGTGGATACACATGATATAACTGTAAGTGCAAGCATCTCAATATTCTACCTAATTAAACATTCAGAGAAAATTTAAAATACTAAAAATAGAGCAAAAGAAGTACAACAAACCCATAAATAATACAGACGTTTGAAGACTCCATTTCATGTTTTGAGTTTCAGATACATTAAAAACACTTTGTATCTCATATAGAATGTTATCGATCATCCAATTCTCCGCTTTCGTTATTTGATTTTTGTTCCTTGCGTACACATCTGTTGCTACTTACAAATGTTGAAGTACTGTGGATAATAACTTGACGTAGGAATTTGATGGGTTATGGAAGCTAATTAAGAAAATTAAAGAGGAAGAGGAGTGGGGGGCTAATTAAAAGGTAGTAGTAAAGAAGTAACTATTGATATATTAGACAACGGAAAGAAGGGAAAAAAATGACTATAGAGTTCTTCATAATATTGCATATATAATAATAATAATAATAATAATAATAATAATAATAATAATAATATTAATAATAATAATAAAAATAAAAATAAATTAAATTAATAAATAAATCATTAAGTAGAGGGTAATTTAGTCATTCAGCTTTTGAAGAATATTTTAGTAAAATAACTTAACCTAAAAGTTTTCACACTTATAATATAGTATGATATAAAGCTACTAAACTTTCAATAAATATTAAATTTTAAACTCATAATTTCAAATGCATTGTGTTCAAATTAAGCCTTTAACTACTAAGATGTTCAACCCAAAACATAAGAAAATTAGATACTCTCAAATGTCAATTTAACTAATGTTCAAAGTTATATTAGATTAAATAAACTCAAAGGAATTAATTTTATTTTTTCAAAATTTGCTCTTATTTACATATTTCAATGTGTTAAGGTAATAATTAATTAAGGTTAATTTAGTGAATATATTTTTTTAAGAGTTCATATTTCCTTAATGTGTGTGCCAAAAATAAAATAGTCACTTATTGTAAATCGGAAAAAGTAATTTTCAAGTAGGGCCTACGAAATAGTGAAGGGGGAAAACGTGCCTATAGGGGTATTGCAACTTGTAGAAGCAAATGGTCCAGTTCCTCTTTCTGGACATAGTGTATCAACTATCTAAATTGTCAAAAGTTTACTTTGGGGTATTAAAACCACAAATAGTATTTCTTTTGGTTGAAGAATATCCTTTAAGTTATTGATTAATAGAGAAACCGAAAAACACGTGCAACTTTGTAAGAGCAACCGGCCTAACTGTCGGTTTGAAATGGAATTAGAAGAGTTGACCAACTAGATAATACTCTTACTTAGATATTATTCTCAAATAAATAACATCATCGTTCTAGAGTGCATTTTTAGTAACGTCACTGAACTAATAGAAATTATCTATGAATGTCACTTTACTTTGTTTTATAACCGAAAAGTTATTATACTTTATATATTATAACTCAAAAGTCACTCAGCACTTTTAGGACTTTATTAAATATTATTTTTCATATTTCTTTTTAGCCCAACCATTTAAAAAATCAAAAAATCCATTTAAATCATTACTTGATCATTTCATGACCCAACCTATTTTCTCTTGTTTCCGTTATTAAAAAACATAAATATTACTTTGTTGTAGTGTATTATATTAGTTCTCAATATAGTTATATTGAATGTATACATTGGTTTAAGCAAAGTATTAAATAGAGAATAAGGAATTAATCATAACAAACTAGAGGAGTTAAAATTGAAAGTGAAACAAGAAAATTAGCAGCGTTGAAGTGGAAGAAAATAAAAAGGAGGAAGGAAAAATAAAAAAAAAAGTATTTATGCTTGAAATTTTGACTGGAAAATATTAATATAAGAGTAAATTAAAAGACAATATTCTCGATATTTTAGAACAAGAACGCACATTGCTTATAGTAAAGATAATGTTACTATACGGCCATTTTTAGTCGAACTGATTTAATACTTTGCTTAAACCAGTATGTTGAAAATCAAGATAATTAACAGCAAAGTAATATTTACGTTTTTTGTAACAAAAATAAAAGCGGGTTGAGTCACGGTTTAAATGGATACTTTTTTATTGTTTAAATGATTGAGTTAAAAAAATATAAAAAATAATATTTAATATGACCTAAATGTGTTGAGTGATTTTTGAGTTACAATGTGCAAAGTATGATGATTTTTTTATTACAAAATAAAGTAAAGTTAATTTCATAAATAATTTCCATTTTCATTTTCCTTATCGCTACTGACGGTTGCTCATTGACTCACAAAACCTTACTATTATTCGTTTAGTTTAATTAATAGTTATTTCAAATCCGCTTACTTCTGATTTATATTACTTTTTCAATTATAATCTTCTATGGTGCTAATCTTTTTGGCGTAATTAATAGGAGACAATAGAATGCCTAACGGGACAAAAGTTGACATTCAGTCGTAGAACTACACTTATCGTGACATAATTAAGAGAAGATTATAAAAAGTCAAATGGATAAATAGTAGTAGAAAATCTTCCTAGAATTACAATATTTTTGACCTTTTAATTATTAAAAAAAGGAACTAACGACTAAGTCCATGCTACTCGAGAAAATGATAGAAATGGTCCCCTATATTTAGAGGTAGGTTTAAAGTAATCGCTTGAATATAGTTCTGATCAATTTTGGTATTTTAAGTTTGTTAAAAATGAATAGTTTTGGTCTTTAATAAACTCTTACGGTTAGATTTAATAAAAGTTATGGACAAAAAAATTAACAGGAACTCACCTTGAGGGTGGATTTTTTGCAGTTTAGGTTATTTTTGGTGTCTGATGCAAAATATTTTAGGTGCCAATTTCATTATTTTTTATTTACTGCTATTGTCTGGTGAACTTATATAGGACTAAACATGAGGGACCATTTTTGTGAAAAATCATTACAAAAACGTTCTACCAGCCATAAATGAAAAGAAAAAAGAAAAAGAAAAGTCTAAAATAGAAAGGAGGAAAAAAAAATACTCCTTTTCCAAAAAAAGGAAAAATGTGAAAAATCAGAGACCAAAAGCTTGCAATCTTGAGATCCAGTTGACGACAAGCACACGTCTGCACACGCACTTGGAAGTTGGAATCTCAATAATTTAGTTGAATTCAGATCAAAAGTCATAACTCACACACCAATAATTTTTTTCCCCAAAAAGAATCAATACTTATAAAACATCCAATATAAAAATCATGCAACTCTTTCCTCAAATTTTGTAACAATTGATCCGAAAAAAAGACCAGAAAATGGCATATCTTGGCTCATTGAAGCAAAGCTTTGTTGAAACAAACAAAGAAAGATTATTACTACCAAGAAAAGGGTATTCAGAATTGGGAGTAGGTGGTGGTGCATCTTTCACAGGAAATGAGAACTTTCTGGAACGTTTACGCTATCGACTTACTGAGTTTTGTAACGATGTCAAAAAAGTTGCAGCCAAAGCAGTTAAAATGGGTAGAAGTGATCCTAGGAAAATTATATTTTCTGCTAAAGTGGGTTTTGCTCTTGCACTTGTTTCGATCCTTATTTTCTTCAAAGAACCCTTGCCTTACATTGGTAAACACTCCATTTGGGCAATTCTCACTGTTGTCGTCGTTTTTGAATTCAGTATAGGTATGTAAAATTTTCGTTTTTATTTTATTTTATGTGCCTCTGGTTTGCAGCTTTATTACGTTTTTATTGCTAATTTTGGAATTTATCAAATGTGTAGGTGCGACGCTCAGTAAAGGATTTAACAGGGCATTGGGGACATTTTCTGCTGGAGGATTAGCGTTGGGCATTGCTGAATTGTCTCTTATGGCTGGAAAATGCCAAGAGATTGTGATTGTCATCAGCGTATTTATTGCAGGTTTGGTTTCTATTTTGGTGTTTAGTATATTATGGAACCGAAATTGGACCAATTTCGTATATTATGGACCAATTTCGGTTTGATACTTCCGAATTCGGTATGGTATTTGGTTTAAGGTTTTAGAATTTTCTTATTCGTTAATTTTTTTTAAAAATATCGAAATACATACTTACATACACAATACGCATATAGTATTAGATTATAACAATAGTTTAAAAGGCACAATTTGAGAAGCTTGCTAGTGTGAAGTAACTGTATAAATTTTGCCATAATTTCTTTATGTGTCTTTTTAATCAATCAAGTTAACAATTTCTGTAGTCTGTACTGAGTGCAGCAGTGCATTTGTTTGCCTTTGGCTGAAAGGAAAATAGCGGACAGGTCATAAGTTACAGAACATATTAGTAATGCTTGATTCATATTATTAGTGTCTACCCCGCATCAAATTTGAGAAATGGAGGATTCTGGTGATCTGTGTGCTTTGAAGTTACGTTCATAGTTCAAAGTATAAACTGAAGCGAACTTTATCAACAAACATTTCCCTGATGCATATTTGGTCAAGATTTCTTATGGTTTCTTTCGGTTTTGCCATTGACCCGCCCCTTAAAAACAAAAAAGAAAGTTATAATTCTTTATCCAAGCCGAATACAAACCAAAGTTACTGAACTGAATAAACCGAAACCGAAAAGATAAAAATTGGGTCATACCGAACCGAATGCCGAATAGCATTTTAAGGAACCGAATACTGAAAATATCGAACCGAAATATTTCAAAACCGTACCAAACCGACCAATGAACAACCCTGGTTAGACGGATTTCGATATATAGGTGATTAGGAGCAAAAATAGAGCAAGGAAAGATATATAGAGAGCCTTGCAGACTGGTAACCGGGTGACATGAGCTGTAACTGGAGAACAAAAGGAAGAAGTCCAAGGATGTGACCTCAAATTTCCCCAAAATAAGCTCCTATATTAGTGACACCTAAAACACCAAAGAAGCAACTACAGCTTCAACTTTCACTGTGTAGATCAAAGCATAATTCTCCACTCTTGAATTGAGTGAAACTATTGATATATATATATATATATGTGCCCCTCGGCTTCCAACTTAGTAAAAGAAAAATAAATCATTTCAGTACCCTTGGCAGAATGCTTAGGTTCAATATCTTACTGAAGAACATTGCATAAATTTGGATTTGAAGACAATCACACATTTACAATGGTCCAAGTGAAGGAAAGGTTTTTTAGTTTTCCTCACCTCTACGTAACTTGTGCATCAACATCACAGCAACAATCACCATCTTTCTTTTGTACCTTGTATAAGAGTTAAATGGGCCATTGACGGGAAGAGTTTGCTTGGCTACTACATGAGACAAAAGCTAGTAAAACCAATTACTACATATGTTCCAAGGTTTATACATGTATGATATCCTGATCTTCAATCTCTCCCGCTCGTTACCATAACTGCTCTCTCCCTCTCTTTATCCTTTTTTGGGGTGGAAATATGTGTGTATATATATTTCCGGGGAAATTCACTTTTATACTACTCTAATCATTACATTTTCCTCTTTCATTCAGGATTTTGTGCGACTTATTTGAAACTGTATCCAGCAATGAAGCAATATGAATATGGATTCCGAGTCTTCTTATTGACATATTGTATAGTGCTTGTATCGGGGACTTCAGATTTCGTTCAGACTGCTGTTTCTCGATTGTTGCTAATTGGGGTTGGAGCTACTGTCTGTTTGCTTATAAATGTCTGCATCTACCCCATTTGGGCTGGTGAAGATTTGCACAAGTTGGTAGCGAAAAATTTTAAGGGTGTCGCTACTTCTTTGGAAGGTGAAGATTCTTTAATCTCTTATCTTCAGATTGTCGTTGGACATGACCTAGACATGCTATGCTCGGCTGATATTTGCAATGCTTCTTTTTCAGGTTGTGTCAATGACTATTTGCAATGTCTTGAATATGAAAGGATACCATCAAAAATTCTTCTTTACCAGGCATCCGATGATCCTGTCTACAATGGCTATAGGACTGCTGTAGAGTCCACCAACCAAGAAGATTCTCTGGTAAACCTATGTTGCTATTGATGCTTAACCTAAGTATGTGGCATTTCCTCCATTCCAAATTGAATGGCCTATTCTGCACTATATTATATTAAAGTCTGAAAGTGTTTGTTCAACATTAAATGGTGTGGAGGCTGGTAACTTTTGTGTATTAAAGAAATTGAAAAATAAAGGTATCACACATGTGACTTATAGTGGAGCTTTACATTATTTTGGATGGAAAGAGAAAAAAAATTGTATGTGGACATTCATGTGGGTTTGGTGGAACATCACCTATTTTCTTGGGTTGCTAATTTTGGTAATCCTGGTTCAGTTAGGTTTTGCTGTGTGGGAACCCCCTCATGGCCGTTACAGAATGCTCAATTATCCTTGGGGTGAATATGTTAAAGTCAGCGGTGCACTGAGGCATTGTGCTTTCATGGTCATGGCTATGCATGGCTGTATTCTTTCAGAAATACAGGTATAACTTTTTCTAATTTTTCTTCCTGACTTAGTCTAAAGCAATGTGCAGCACAGATTTTTTTTTTATTCCATAAATTTGAAGCCTATCTCACATCTGCCACTTTTTCTTTCTTCGTTTTTTACTTTGATATGGAACTAGGCAGCTTATGAATAATGAATAGAATTATTTTAGATGTATAGGAGAGAAGTACTTAAAGTAATCAGCATACTAGACCTATAAAGTTCCATGTAACCAAGATTGGGGAATAGTAAATACATAGGAACTATGCTTAAGTTAGTATCTGTCAAGGGGGTTTTAACTCTTTCTCTTGGTCAAACATGAAAGAGGCGCGCAGAAGTATTTATTGTAATTTTTTACCAGATGAAAATTAAACTGATTCGTCAGCACCAAATATTCACATTGTTGCCATGTCTCATTTGTTAACTAACCTATTTGGGGCTAAGAACTCAACCATGGAACTGCAGTTCCAGCCTGCTATTTCGTAAATTATTCAGAGTTTACTCCAGTTTTTATAATTTTACAGAGTAGTCAAATATCGACCATAAGTTTTTTCGTGCCATTCATAATGATTAATGTCATGCCACTGGATTGTTCAATAATAAGTTAAAAAATTACTTGCTACTTTAGAAGCCCATCTCAGATACATATATCACTCGAGGTGCACATAAAACTTGAAGTTAGTCAACGCTTAGGTTGGACCTCTTTAAGAGGGAGCACTAGCTGGAATATAAATAGAGTCTTTTACCTCTTAAGGTGGAAGAAAAAAAAGAAAATGTAGGGGAGGGATAGAATCACTACACTATCACGGCCAACTATACCAAATCCTTAATTTAAGGATATGTGTAATGCTATTTATGGAATTACACAAATGGTAATAAATAAGTTACTTTATTTGAATCTTGGGCAGATAGAGAGAATCGAGCCCGCAAAGCAACGTGATACGTAAACATTAAAAAAAAGATATGAATGAATGTTTTAGTGACGAGGAATAATAAATTAGAAATTTAGCATAAGAATACCAGTCACTCAAAACTGAGAACTACATCTTGACATCCAAACTCGAAATTTAAAATGGTTGAACTTTTTTCTTACATCACATATATAATTTTTCTTTTTTCTTCATTAGCGCCTTTCTTCACTAAAGCCAATGCTTAATTTGCGCTTTGTACTTAATACCCCAGGGTCATTGGAGCTTTTCACCTTTGATAACTTTGGTTATCAATTCGGTTATCATTTCTAAATGCCAGCTTAACTGAGTACCCTTGCATTTTGGCTGTAACTTTCCCTTCTTTTATTGCTTATGCAATTTTTCTTTTTTGCAAATAACTATCCTAAAAATGTTGAGATGATTTTTGTCCACTAGTGTCATCCTTTTGCTAGCGAAACAGTTTGAGGGCAGCTTCTAAAGAAGCATCTATACACAAAATCTATTAATGCCAGCTTTAACATAGGTAACTTGACACAAAAATTTCTTCTAGCACATGGTGGCAGTTCACCTAGTGCTCTGGTCTTGAAGGAGTTTTGCATTATTTAATGTTACTTCAGACAAATAAAATGTTCTCTTCAAAGATATCAAACTGAAGTTATCTTGTAAACAATTTCTAGGTTATCTACTTAATAGACATATATGTTTATATCCATTGAGATATCTTTTCCTCTTAATGAACTAAAAATACAAGAATCCTTGCCTGCTAATTGGTGACAGATAGCTGCATAAAATGTACGACGGGAAACTGATCTTGGAGCTATTATTGCCTGTTTGCACTTGTTATGATACTGTCCTTGATTACTAAATCAAAAAGATTAAGAATTTATGCTTTAGGGGTTGAGTGGTCATGCAAATTTTCTTCTTGTAGGCAGCATCTGAGTTGAGGCAGATTTTTAGGAAGCAGATTCAGAGAGTTGGAACTGAAGGAGCTAAAGTGATACTGCTGCTTGGGGAGAAAGTAGAAAAGATGGAGAAACTAAGCCCTGAAGATCCTCTCGAAGAAGTTCATGAGGCTGCTGAGAATCTTCAACTGTTGATTGACCAGAAATCTTATCTTTTGGTTAATGCAGAGAATTGGGAAAGTTCAAAAAGACCTAAGAAGTTTGAAGATCCTGAACGCATTCAAGAACTGAAGGACAATGAACCTAAACCCATGCTAATAAACTCTCTTAGTGAAGCGACTCTTCATCTAAGGTCTGCTCACACATTGAAGCACATGGATACTCTTAATCCAAATGTAAGCGTCAACTTTTCTACTTCACAATGGGGTTCCTCAGAAGATGTGTTCAAGCAGCAGACGATGTGGCCTTCACGGCTTTCAGTTCTTGGAGATGTGATTTTGAATGAACGTGAAGTACGGACATTTGAAAGTGCTAGTACATTGTCACTGGCAACATTTACTTCCTTGCTGATCGAGTTTGTTGCAAGGCTTCAGAATCTTGTAAATGCATTTCAAGAGCTCAGCGAGAAGGCAAAATTTACGGAATGCAGCTGATAGAAATGAGGCAGCAGCTCTTTGAGGCAGGTTATGTAACTGTTCCTGCTTTTAGGTTGAGGAGATCTTCTTTCTGCTGTCCAGTGTCACAGTGCTTTATTGCTCTACTGCCAGTAAAGAAGATGTTATCAACCAGAAACTAGGTTCAGGCTTGGAATGAAAACTATTCTTATGAAGTTGAAGATGTTTTGAGATGATTATATATACTATTATTAAGTTTTGTGTAGTTGTCAAGGTATTGGTTTCTGTTCTGCAGCATGTTTTCAGAGCCTGTAGGAGCTGTGAATCCAAGAGAAAAAGATTTCCTTACCCAAAGATTATGTATCTTTCTGTACATTAACTTTTTTACTTGTTTCCGATGAAGCTGTAAAGCATAGAAGTTTTTAAAAGAACATTAGCTGGATAATATGGCCTTGTCATACTATGCAGAGTGCATCCTAGCAAATTCTTTGAGAATGACTTGCATGAAATATTAAGTAATTTGCCAAGTGGTTGAAGTTTCCAGTCTAATCTTCCTCTTTATTAAAAGTCATTGTGATTTTAAACACTAAAAAAGGATGAGAAAGAAATTACCTTCATACATAATATTAATGTGTAACTTTATTCATGTGAATTATTAACCTCCAGCTTCTTTGTTCAGTCTTCCTTCTTTTTCTCAAAAGAATTTTTGAGTCTGCTTTTAAAACCTGTAGTAGCAGCCTCTTTTATTTTGCCAATACTTTACAGTTTACACAATCATTTATTACCCCGAGAGCTATGTGATACCAGTTTACATCTATAAATTTCAAAACCTGTAGCCATGTGATACCAGCATTCCAAGAATCAAAAGTAGTAGTTGTCTACAAACTCCAATAATCTACTGTACAAACTCAAGTGGGTACATAGATACAAGATATAGATATTAGTCTTAGGCAAATACAGGGAGATCTCGTGATTAATCATCAACTAAAACTGATAATGCGAACGTCATATTGTGGTCCTAAATGCCATTTTTGTTTAGCATTCCCAAGTGTTTCTTGCCTCCAAGTTTGACAACATTCTATCAATTAGTATCCCATCTGTCCATCTGACATCATCTAAGAACATTTTTTTTTCTTCTATTTCATCCCACATGTGAAGGGGAGCCTTAGCGTAACTGGTAAAGTTGTTGTCATGTGACCATGAGATTACGAGTTCAAGCAGTGAAAACAACCTCTTGCAAAAATGCAGGGTAAGGCTACGTACAATAGACCCTTGTGGTCCGGCCTAAGTTGCCCGGACTCGGGTGCGGGAATCCGATACGGGGACGGATCCGAGTATCGGATTCGGCAAAATTCTAAATTTTAAGATTCGGGGGTGCGGATCCGGATATGGATACGGGTGCGGGGATTCGGTTAATAAAAAATAAAGCTATAAAAATATTGTAAATTTTGAGAGATATTCTATGAAAAACTTACATGAATATTGTAGAATTCAATCTTACATTCTCCAAGATGGACATTATTCTTTCATTCTCCTAAATCTGTTTTATTTTTTATTTTGAAAAAGTAAAATCCCAATTTTTCTCCCAAATTTATCGATGGACTCCGGTCAAAGTGTCTAAAGTCAGTTGACCGAATCCGGGATGTATCCCGCTCCTGTCCCCGTCTCGTATCGGGACGGGGACGGCACCAAAATCGAAGAGTCCGCGCAACTTAGGGTCCGGCCCTTTCCCAGGACCCTGCGCATAGCGGGAGCTTAGTGTACTACGCTGTCCCCCTCCCTCCCCCCTTTTTTTTAAAATTCCATCCCACATGCCTTCCTCTAATAGAATGTTTGCTGGTTCTATTTATTAGGCAAGAAGTGCCACTAGCAACCTGTATAATGACCTTCTATATCAAATGATCTCCATCCACTATTGTTAGCAATATCTGATCTTGACAAGGAATACAGAGGACCTTCTACTTGAGGTAAGCTTCATCCACTTTCATTTAGTAACAGTTCAAATCCTTTCCTGCAGATGAGTATAAGCTCTGATTCTGACTTAGCTTTTTCCATTCTAATGAAATGTCTTTCATGCTCAGGGACCCGTGAACACTGACTCTTTGTAGATATTGCATAATCTTGTTAAAGTTCACCACCGGACAAACATCGTGCTGGTGTCTTATATACAGTAAATCCTGAGTTCCAAGGAACAGTAGAGAGAAACCTGGAGCTTCAATTGTGATTGCAGGGATTGTTCACCATTTGCTTCTGCTTTATATCTACAGGTCACATTGTTAATAACTGCTGAAAACTTCTTACCTGAGCAGCTGCAAGTAAAAAGGAGATTCAATTCATGGCTCAGCATAATTCACTTTCCTACAATGTAAGTTGTCCCTTTATACTTGAAATTGGGTGCATGCAGAAACGTTGACAGCCTAATGACATTCTCTTCCCTGTTTTAAGAATGAGAAGTCGAAGAACACACTTTTGACAAGCAATAGAAGTTGTTTGGAGCCACTTAAAAGTCCTTTCAGCTCTTACAGTCAATCACCAGAGATACCTGGGAGCCCTACTTATGCTATGGAGTTCTTGTGTCGATCCTGGAGTCCATCTTCCAATAATCTCCTGCAAATGTTTTCATCAAGTGTAAGAAACCACCAAACTGCAACGACGCGTGAATTAAAGATCTTAGAATGAGATCAGATTGCTAATCGTAGTCCGAGTTCATTTATAATGTGCAAAAGTGAATAGCAGCATTAACACAAACTAATAGGCCAGCATGAACACCCCTTTTATCTATTAATAGGCCATTGTTAAGCATAAAAAACTATATTTCGTTGAAAATTAGGAAAGAAATCTATAACAAGAACAAAGATAGCCTGCTCAACACTACACTTCTTGACTTGTATAGAATCCCTTCTTGAGAGACACAGGAGGCATAGAGGATCATGAAGGAAAAGAGGAGGAAACACATGAGGATGTAACCAGCCGAGTTATAACCAACAAAGAGGATATCAAGGTATTTCAATCTTCCACGACCTCCCACTGAGGATATAGAGAACAAAAAGGTAAATAGCATAACAAAGGACATCGATAACACTAAGAGGTATCACACTCCTGTGCTGTTCAGAATATCAATGAAGCCTAACTTGTAAAATATTTATGATTAACTTGTTCATGGACAAAAATTGAAGCTAACTTGCCAAAGCATGCCACTATTCCCTTTCTCTTTTCTCAATTAGCTGCATCAAACAAGTTTATCCTAAACTATTTAAACATGCTTAGAGAAAAATGTCACTTTTTTAGACAGATAAAACTCTTCAAGTATATCATTTTTAGCCTGCGGTTCACCTCTCTTTTGGTCATGAAAAATCAGCTTCATCTCTCATTTTTCTATTAATGTTTGCGTAGCTGGATTTGCATCACATGAAGGAATGGTTTAAAAGCAAGCCATTGGGAAAATTCTTTAGATCACATCAAGAGAAGAAAGAGCGACTCCGACTTCAAACAGCACAACTACATGCTGCGCTTTCTCTCACACAGCTGGCTTCAGCAATTGCTGGCTTTGCCAGCAGCAGCAGCTCAGAAGCACAAGAATGGTACCACATAAATTCTGAAACGGGAGGAGAATGGAGCCATAGTACGGGAAGTGTAGTTGCTTCTGCTGCTGCTCTGATGACTACAGTATGTGCAGAGGCAGCAGAATCTCTGGGAGCAGGACGAGCCAAAGTTGCTTCTGCAGTCAATTCTGGCCTAGCCATCAGAACACCAATGGATATGATTGCAGTAACAGCAACAGCAGCAACCTGTAAAGCTTTCCATACTATTGCTTGGAACTGATAACTCAAAAATATTCAGTTTTTTATGGTACATGAGCTCTCAACTGTATAATTACTAAATTATCGCACCTTGATATTCTGTTACTAGGTCTTAGAGGTGCTGCAATTCTAAAATCAAGAGCAAAGACTGATCCCTTCCCTAGGATCCCAGATTTTTTGACAGTAGGCACCCGAATTTGGATAATAATGCCATCAGGTATGAAAGTAATTAAATTTAGTGAAAATGTTTAAAATCCTTGAATCTGGAGATGCAGATAGAAAATGCCGTTGGCACTACTTCCTGCCTTCCTATACATGATATTGACATTTTGAGACATAAAACCTCAGGACGGAAAGAAGATAAATGGATGACTCTACACTCGAAGCAAAATCAGCTCGTGCTGAGCCTGAAAAGGAAGTACTTTGGAGCTCTAAGAACTTCAAAAGAATGTAAGTCTTCAAAAGAAGGAAGTATTCTTTTTACCCTTTATTTCAACAATTAGAACTTGAGATATGCCTGATCTATACTCTCTATTATTTCTCTGTGGGAGCTTCAAACTTGGAGTTTCTCCTATTTAGACAGCATTCTTGTTTTATTCAAAAAGAAAAAACAATTGCTGTTACTGACAACCTTACCTCATCCAGACAAGCTTATTAACATCACAAAAGAAAGTCCCGAGGCTCAATACAATTACTTACTGAGCTTGAAGACTAACAATGGGATTATCAAGCTCCTTTTCGAAGATGAGAAGCAATCATGCATGTGGATGTCTACCATTTCCAGTCTCTTAAAGATGTAGAAAGCCTCTTGAGAAAAGTTTTGTTCCACCATTCAGAAGAATAAATCTTGTATCATACCAACACTCTTTATTATCTGTCAACTCAAAAAGTGATCAAGCACCAATACAAAAACCACGTTGTAGAAATATGGATCTTTCATTACAATATTGAGCTACATTGAAGCCAATAATATTCCCAAAAAAGCATTTGACGACTACTGAACAAAACATGACATCAAGTTATTAATTTCTGATAAACCAATGCACTGGCATGGTACTTTTCTACGATCGACATAGTTCACGCGAATAGCACTACTCTCCAAATCCCTAAAATAGCAAAAAATGCTGTCACTGTACTACTTCCCATTCCAAAATGTAGAACTCAAGTTTTATATAACAGTGAGTGTTCCTAGAACCACTTCTAGGGAAGCAAAAGATATATACACTGTATATGGTAAAATATGCTACATTGAGTAATTGCATAAGAGAGTGACACGTGGACAGAGGATAGCTACGACCGAAGGCAACTGTTCCATTTGTTACCGGAAAGAATGATGCTCATAAATTTGCAATAAATATCTGTCACCCGGTAGCATCTAATGGAGAATATTCTAAAACATTTAGTACATTGCCCGTTACAAAGAATTTGTCATTCATGCTCGCTGTTGCACATTCTTCAATGACCTTCATAATTGACATTAAAGAAGGGCATGATCCTAGAACCTTGTTCCCTAGGTGCAGCTATAAATAGTGAGCTTTGTTATCATTGCAGAGGAGACGAATTTTCTAGCAAACTTACGATATAATCTATTCAAAACTTTATACAATTTTACCTTCTTACCTTTTGATTTCATTACTGTTGTGCCCGGAAGCCTTGCTCCCGGAACTACTGTTTCTGCTATTTCATCTTCATCTCAAGGCTAATTATTGCATATTTCGTCAATTCTTGTATTATTTCAGGATCGAATTAATTCACTTGTCTAGAAACCACGTATAAATTCGACTATACCGTTTTACGGGTAAACAGTTTGGCGCCCACCGTGGGGACTAGACAATCGTATAAAAATCACAGAAAATGATAGATAATGGTATTAACAACACACACAATCTTGAGACCCAAGGAGACCAGCCTCAGCACGAGGATTCAATCACTAATACCCGCAATGAGGGAAACGATGCCACGTCGGTCTACGGAAGGCGGTACTCGCGACATGTTCGGGAGGCGACTCCCGATGATGCTGAAGAGGAGCATGTTGTTGAAGCGATAAGGGTCTTGCATGAGCAACAAGAGGTCATTCTAGGCCATCTCACACGGCAGGATAAGGTTATGACAGAACTAAAGCAGGCGTTGTCAGGTACTTCCAATAACGCGAATGGATGAGGTCCAGTTCCTCCCGTGCTCCCGCAAATCAAACAACTCAGAGGGTCGACAACAACACCCCGATGGGCGAGGTTGGCTTCGATGGGGCCGGGGGGAGCGGTTCAGGTCACAATAACGAGAACGATCCCTTCAAAAGTGAGCTCTTACAGTTTATGAGGGAAGTGAACGCCCGCATGAACCAAATCCCGGTACACCGCCGGTGCTGAAAGGGTCAGACTCAAAGAAGTATACTCAGTTCACGTACAAACCAAGCGCAGCACCAGAATTAATCCTGAAGCGGTTTAAAATGCCCGACGTGCCGAAATATGATCGGACTTCAGACCCTCAGGAGCATATTACCACCTATACAACGGCGGTGAAGGGGAATGATTTAGCTCCCCACGAGATTAAATATGTTTTGCTGAAGAAATTCGGAGAGACCCTCACAATGGGAGACTTGACGTGGTATTCGTTGTTTCCCGAGCATTCCATAGATTCCTTTAAGATGCTCGCAGATTCTTTTACTAAGGCCCATGCCGGGGCTAGAAAGGTGTAGGCCCGAAAGGCCGACATATTCAGAATTACACAAGGAGAGTCCGAGTTGCTACGGGAATTCGTCACCCGATTCCAAAAGGAAAGAATGTTGCTCACGGCTGTTCCAGATGAATGGGCAGCTGAAGTATTCACCAATGGTCTGAATCCGAGAAGTTCTGATGCTTCCCGAAAATTGAAGGAAAGCTTGCTTGAGTTTCAAGCGACGACTTGGGCTGATGTTCACAACCGATACGAGTCTAAGATAAGGATTGAAGATGATCAGATTGGCTTCCCACCGTCGGCAAAAGGTCGGGAGAAGAATAAAAAAAAACCAAAAGACGATTTTGACACAAATAGACGGTCTTCGAGGGGCCGGTTTTTGCTCTACGAACGGGCTGAAGGACGTGGCAGAGGTTTCCGGTTGGCAGACAAGTTCATTACCGACAGAAGAACTAATCGCGGTTGGAACAACAGATCATTGCAAGACAAAGAAACGTCAGGTTCTCGGGATCCTTCTTATCCCATGCTATCAAAATACAACTTCAATGTCGGTGTAGTAGAGTTGGTATCGGCTATGAGGAACATTGAAGAAGCACGGTTCCCAAAGCCGATGAAGTCCGATCCCAGCCAAAGGGACCCCAATTTGTGTGTGCGAATACCACAGAACGAATGGCCACCGGACTGGGGACTACCGACATCTGCGTGAAGAGGTGGCGACACTACTGAAAAATGGCCATATGAGGGAATTCTTAAGTGACCGTGCCAAGAACAAATACGATCGCAACTATGATAATGCAGAACCCTCAAAAACAGGAGAAGACCCCCACGCCAGATGATCAACATGATTTTCGGGGGAAACAAGATTAACGGGGTTACCTTCTCGGCAACGAAAGAGATGAAGGTATCAGTAACCCACAACAAGAGACTCCGGGAAGTCGCTGAAGACGACATCACTTTCACGGAGGAGGACGCGGACGGATTGTTGCTACCGCACAATGACACATTGGTAATTTCTCTAATTGTATTAGATTTTAAAATCAAACGTGTTCTAGTGGATCCAGGAAGTTCGGCCAATATCATACAATGGAGGGTATTGGAACAAGCCAAACTTACCGGAAGCATCATTCCGGCCACAAAACTCCTCGCCGGATTCAACCTCGCGAGCGTGACAACCCGAGGAGAAATCATGTTGCCCATAAATGCCGAATAGGTAATGAAGATGACTCTTTTTGAGATTGTGGACGGTGATATAGGTTACAACATTATTCTAGGAAAACCGTGGTTGCACGAGATGAAAGTTGTGCCTTTAACGTATCATCAGCTGCTGAAATTCCTAACTCCCGAGGGGATTAAGCAGATTAAAGGCGATCTATTGGCGGCAAGGGAGATGAATGCGATTTCGATCTCCAGTAGCAAAGGGAAGGAGCATGCCGCATAGCAATTACAGGAACCGGCACCTACTCCCAAATCAAGTGAAGTTAACCAGGGGGAAGAAGTGCCAGAATCTTATCAGGTGCCAAGATACTTCCAGGTACCAGAAGAGACGGACGCAATGAAGTACACAACGGAAGAGCTTGATCAAGTCGTGTTATTTGAAAAGTTCTTGGAGAGGAAATTCCATTTGGGGACAGGACTGTACCCTGAGCTCAAGTCTGGGTTTATTGAATTTCTCAAATTTAATGGCGATTGTTTTGTGTTTGCAGACGGATATGACAGGTATTCCGACGGAAGTGGTCGTACACAATTTAAGCTTGGATCCCAGCATCCCTCCGGTAAGACAAAAGAAATGCCCTATTGCAGAGGCCAGAAATAAATTCGTCAAAGAAGAAGTAACTCGCCTACTTGATATCGGTTCGATCCGAGAGGTAAAGTATCCAGACTGGCTAGCTAACGTAGTAGTAGTTCCTAAGAAGAACAATAAATTTCGCATGTGCACATATTATAAGGACTTGAATAAGGCGTGCCCAAAGGACTCGTTCCCACTGCCAAACATCGATCAAATGATTGATGCAACGACCGAGCACGAGTTAATAAATTTCCTCGATGTTTATTCCGGGTACAACCAAATTAAGATAAACCCGGAGGAGCGGGAAAAAACTTCGTTCATAATGAATTTTGGCACATAATGCTCTAATAGGATGCCCTTCGAGCTAAAGAACGTTGAATCCACTTATCGACAGCTCGTAAACAAGATGTTTGTAAAACAAATAGGGAAAACTATGGAAGTTTATATAGACGATATGCTTGTTAAGTCTTTGAATGCAAGTGATCACCTTAAGAATTTGCAAGAAACTTTTGACATCCTAAAGAAGCATAACATGAAGCTTAACCCCGATAAGTGCACGTTTGGGGTCAGTTCCGGCAAGTTCCTAGGATTTCTGGTATCACAAATGGGGATTAAGGTAAACCCCGATAAGATCAAAGCCATCGAAGACATCCCGGACCAGCTATCAAGTGTGAAAGAAGTTCAAAGGCTTACAGGAAGATTGGTCGCTTTGAGCAGGTTTATTTCCCGATCATCAGAGAAATGCCACCATTTCTTCGCGCTGCTCAATAAGAAAAACAACTTCGAATGGACCCCGCAATGCCAGCAGGCTTTGAGAGATTTGAAAAGGTACTTGTCAAGCCCTCCGTTACTATCAAAACCGAATGAAGGTGAAACACTGTTAATCTATACTAGAAGTTTCGAAGGTAGCGGTAAGCATCGTTTTAGTCCATGAGGATGACAGTACGCAATCTCCCATTTCTTACATTAGTAGAATTTTAACGAGAGCAGAAACTCATTACCCGCATTTGGAGAAGCTGGCCTTAGCTCTCGTAGTCGTCGCTCGGAAGCTGAGGCCTTGCTTCCAATGTCACCCGATAGCTGTGGTGACCACCTTTCCCCTGCGGAATATCCTTCACAAACCTGAACTCTCGGGTATATTGGCCAAATGGGGCGTCGAAATGAGTGAATTCGACATAGAGTATAAACCTAGGACTACGATTAAGTCACAAGTTTTGGCCGACTTTGTGGCCGATTTCAGTCCGGGATTGTTGCCTCTGGCAACCAAAGAAGCAGTGGTGATGTCAGAATCGACATCGAGAGTTTGGACCTAATTTACGGACGGAGTTTCCAACGTAAAGAGGTTCGGGCTTGGCATAATATTAACCACGCCTTTGGGAGAAACTCTAAGGCAGATCATAAGAACGGTCCATTTGACTAACAACGAAGTAGAGTATGAAGCTTTGATTGTAGGACTCAAATTGGCCCGCGGACTAGATTCCGAGGTCATAGAAATCAAATGCGACTCCCAGTTGGTGGTAAATCATGTCTACGGGATCTTCGAAACCAAAAAGGAGCGCATGCAACAATATGTAATGAAGGTCCAGGCTCTACTTGCTCGATTCCGGGAGTAGTCAATTACTCATATCCCTAGGGAAGAAAATGCAGAAGCGGATGCATTATCTAACCTCGGTTCATCAACGGAAATGAAAGGATCGAATTCTGGGACAGTAGTATAGATCATGCACTCAGTTCTAGACGCAGATAGATATTATGAGGTAAATACGACTAATTTGGTCTGGGACTGGAGGAATGAGATCATCAATTATCTCGAGCACTGGAAGTTGCCCGAAGACTCCAAGGCGTCCAGGGCGCTGCGCGCCAAAGCAACATGATATAGCTTCAAAGGAGGCCAACTGTATAGGAAATCTTTCCAAGGCCCGCTGGCCCGATGCTTAGGAGCGTACGAAACTAATTATGTTATGCGCGAAGTCCACGAAGGGATATGTAGAAATCATTCGGGCACAGATTCCTTAGTACTAAAACTGTTAAGGGAAGGATACTATTGGCCCCGAATGGAACAAAATGCCAAAGCTTTCGTGCACAAATGCAATAAGTGCCAACGCTACGCACCACCGGTACATCAACCAGTAGAACCATTACATTCAGTTCTATCTCCATGGCCCTTCATGAAGTGGGGAATGGATATCGTCAGACCATTATCGCCGGCCCCTAGTAAGGTAAGATTTCTTTTAATGTTAACTGACTATTTTTCTAAGTGGGTTGAAGCAGGTCCTTATCAGAAGATCGGCGAACAAGAGGTAGTGGATTTCTTGTGGGAGAACATAATTTGCAGATTTGGAATACCAAGAGAGATAGCCTGCGATAACGAGCCACAGTTTATAACGCAAATATCACAAAGTTCCCTTAAGACTTGAAAATCAAAAAAATCACATCTTCACCCTATCATCCGAGCGCAAATGGGCGCAAATGGTTAAGCGGAATCAACGAACAAAGTGATTATACAAAATTTCAAGAAAAGGTTGGAAGCGGCTAAAGGTAAATGGCCTGAGGAACTGCCTGGAGTGCTATGGGCGTACCAAACAACGGCCAAATCAAGCACATGAGAAACTCCTTTCTCCCTTGTGTACGGAGCAGAAGCCTTAATCCCGGTGGAAGTAGGAGAGCCTACCTTGAGATATTTCCAGGCAAGTGAAGATACGAACAACGAAGCGATGTTAGTCAACTTGGAGCTACTCGATGAGCACAGGGACTTGGCGCGTATAAGAATGGCAGCCCAAAAGCAGAGAATGGAAAGATATTATAATTAAAGAGCCAATCTCCATTATTTCAAAGTGGGAGACTTGGTTCTAAGGAAATTAACTCAAAACACCCGGGAACTCAACGCATGGAAGCTAGGTTCAACCTGGGAAGGCCCCTACCGGGTTTCAGCTGTCACCGAAAAAGGTTCATACGAGTTGGAGAATCGGGATGGAGAAACGTTGCCAAGCAATTGGAATGTGGCACACCTCAAGAGATATTATTGCTGACAAACATCACCTGTACTGAAAGTATTTGTTGCACTTTTTTCCCTTCGTTCAGTTTTTGTCCCAATTGGGTTTTCCTAGCAAATAGTAAAACTTGCGCAAAACACTTAAGAAAGAAAGAATACAAAGATTAAAACTTGCATAAATGTTCAGACAAAAGAACGTAGAAAGACTCGTGCAATATTTGAGCAAAAGATATTTTTATTCATAATAAGTGTGCCAAAACAGCACATGTACAAAAGTTGGGAAGAAAAAAAGTAAACTACTGCATCTCCGGAACCTGGAGGAAGAGAAGTGTTCGCCCCCCCAGGGGAAGTGGGTAGATCCGTCGATGGCCCAACATCTTGGCCCTCATCAGTTTGGCCTTCAATATCTTCGCCCTTCGGTTTCTATTTCGTTCCTGAGGTTTTGGAATCGAAAACATTAGGCCCTATCGGGAGACCTCTTTTAGCAGCTGACTCTAGCTCACGGGCTTTAGCAATTTCGGCATCAAAGTCAATGATACCCGCTTTAGCCACTTCCAAGGTTTTTCTCCTCATGCTGTACATAACGTAAATTTTTTCAACAACTAGGGAAGCCGCTTAGCGCTTGAGTTCTTCTTTAATTTGGTCAACCTTGGCAGAAAGGTTTTCCTGGAGGATCTAATAGACTTGAGGCTAACGTCGAGTTCGCGGACAGTAGAGCTGAAAGTTCTATTATGCTCAATGGTCTTCTTATACTTCTCCTCCAATTGGGCATATTTCAACCCCGCAACAGCTAGCTCTTCAGTTTTGGAGTTCAAGGCCTGCCTCTAAGTTGGTCAATCTCTCAGCGGAGGTAACATCAGATGTAGCAAGAACGACACTATGGACTTCAGCCCATTTGGCCTTGGCCTCTTCAAATTGAACCCTCAGCGGGGAAATCTCTTGGCTAAGGGTTTCCATTTCTTACTCGCTTTGCTGCAAACGAGTCTACAACATAACGTCCTCAACAGCTTTGGCTTCCAATTCTGAGAGGCGAGCAACAGTTTGGTCCCACTCGGCCAAAAGTTGATCCCGCTTGGAGGTAAGATCTTCTTTTTCCCGAATCAACTTCTGGAGGCCCTCGGAAGCAAGGAAATTGGCCTGCAAAACAAGAAAGGCAAACTTAGGATATTTATTCAATCAAAGACATGAGACATGACAAAGGAAATGAAGAATGTACCGCTGCGACGTTGTGCATGGCATTGTTCAACAAGCACTCTCCCGAGAGAGCCTGTATCTTTTTCCAATATTTTTCTGAAGCCAAAGGCTTCAGATAGTTAGCAAGTCCCACCGGCCAGGATAGCAAATTGCATCCGGTGGAGACCGAGAGAGTAACGCTCCTCCTCCTTTGTGGATCTTCTGAGGGGGCAGCATAATGTTGCCCCAAATTCTCATGAACTAGGGACTGGGGGAGGGGAACATCCTTTTCTCGGACAAATGCGGCCGGTGGAGAAGATGTAACAGTTGTTGGTGGGAGAGTTGGTGAAGAAGGAGAGGGAGCTGATGGTGTTGAAGGGTGAGAAGCAGCTGCGACAAACGCAGTGCTGGTTGTTGGTTGCTCATCAACCGAAGACGGCAGGGACCCGGTACTCAGCCCCACAATACCGAGCGCAGCGACTGGGATCCGGAAACAGGGGTTGGCAGTTTCCACCATTTCATACTCCCCCCAGAGCGTCGAGGCATCGTCCTCGGTTGGTGTAACTAACTCAACAGATTGAGCAGTCTGTTGATTTGAGGAATGTCGTCGTCTTCTATGTAGAGAAGCTCCCTCCTCGTTAACTTCTCCATCATCGTCAATCATCACGGTATCTATGGCCGTCCGAGCGGAGGGCTCGTCACCAAGACTTCCGGAGACGACTCGAGGGCAGCATTCTTCGCCCTCTTATTCTTTCCCTCGGCCGCGGAGGAACGCCTTCTTTTTGGTTGCTTGCTCTCCGATCGGGGACTCCAAGAAGAAGCACTTACACCAGAAGCATGCCTAGAGACGCTGGCCTGTGAAAAAGCTTTCTGCAGCAGCCTCGCCGCATCAGTAGAATCAGCCAAAACATCCTCCTCGGGGATGACAACCGAGCCCTGGGTTAAACCTATATTAAGCAGGAGAGAAAAATCAAACAACTTTCTCATAAGAAAGGATAAGGACAAGATGAGTTCAACTTACCATGATTTTTGGCCTTCCACCCATATTTCAGGGACAATTCTTTTCACGTGCGGGTTTCGGGCGTAGTGACGCCCAAAATATTCTGAACCCATTGGTCCAAGCCCTCAATCCTAGGGTGAACTCACCGAGTCGCTGTGACAGGTAAAGGGAGAAAAGTTAATAATGACGAGGAATGGTCTTTAACAAGAATAGAAGCAAAATGTATACTTACGAGTATGGTTTCACAATTCAGGGAAGGAAGAAGTCGAGGCCGGGATGATGTCACTGGTGGCAATTGAAACAAACTGTTCCATCCACACGCGATCGTTATCATCATCCATGCTGGATAGCAATGCATGGTGGCCCCGCTTGCTGAAGTTAATCATCCCCCTACGGAAGATCTTGGGGGAATAAAAGTTCATAACGTGAGCTAGAGATAGCTCCTCCCTCGTTTCTTGGCACAAGCGTCGAAGGAAAGCAATCTTCCTCCACATGGAGGGACTCACCTGTGCCAAACATACTTGGTAGCGGAAGCAAAACTCCACAATAACGGAGTCAATCTCTCCACTCAGAGAAAATATCCCCAAAGTGAAGGGATACGTATAAAAGTACGTAAAACCCTTCTTGGGTAAGGTTACCCGCTCCGCCAGATCAGGAGCAGTAATGTTTAAACCTTGGCAATGATAATCTTCCTTCACAGTAGGAATACTGGAAGGACAGATGGAAGAAGGATATCTGCTAACAGCCCATGTGCGATGGCTAACAGAAGGAAATTTCTCTTCGAAGTTGTCACGACCCAAAATCTCGCTTGTCGTAATGGCGCCTATCTCAATACTAGGCAAGCCGACAATCTCAATAAATTACCATATCTTTCAAGTTTGAAAACATAATATCTAGATTTTAGCGGAAGAAAAACTCACAAATACATATATAAACACTCCCAAAACCCAATGTCACTGAGTACATGGGCATCTAATATGAATACAACTCTGGAAAATACGGTCTATAATAGTGTAAGACCAAATACAGTAAACAAGGAGATAGGGAAAGGAGAGACAAGGTCTGCGAAACACGGCAGCTACCTCTGAATATCCGAAAAATTAACTGTGCGAGAGAATCAACACCCACTATGTCCGAAAATACCTGAATCTGCACACGAAGTGCATGGTGTAGTATGAGTACAACTAACTCAGCAAGTAACAACAATAAATAAGGAGCTGAAGATAGTGACGAGCTACACAATTATAGTTCACTTTCAGTAATTCCAGCAAAGAATAGACATGCTTTCAAATCCAGTAGTTTAAGTCAAATCAATTTTATACAGTTCAAGTTCATGTAATCCGGATATAAAATCTTTCAGAGAATTTCACAATAATGATAGATAGCAACTAAGTGCAACAACAAATGAAAAGCAAGTACAGCCTCTCGGGGCAACAGTCACTCAACTCGTCACAACAGCTCAACCACTCGGCTCTCAGCCCTCAGCACTCACACTCAATGGGTACCCGCGCTCACTAGGGGTGTACAGACTCATGAGGGGCTCCAACAGCCCAAGCACTATAATCTGCACGGACAACTCATGTGTTGCACGGACAACTCATGTGTTGCACGGACAACTCACGTACCATAGTATAAATATCTAGATCCGCACGGACAACTCGCGTGCTATAGTATAATATAAGGATCCGCACGGATAACTCACGTGCTATAGTATAATATCTCACAATCAGGCCCTCGGCCTTACTCAGTCATAAATCTCTCCAGTCTCTCGGGCTCTCAATAGTCATTATAATTAGCCCAAACAACAATAATATGATGCATCAATAATGAACAATAGAGACTAAGATAAAATAAATAAGTGAACTTTGATTGAGTATAAAACAATAATTTAGCAGATAATTCAACATGTACACGACCTCTGTGGGTCCCAACAATACCAACATATGGCCTAAACATGGTTTCTAACATGACTTATAGTCAAATTTCCACAACACATAGAGAACACATAGCTAACAACAAGTTATTCAACTTTACAAATTCCACGGGACGGACCATGTCACAATCCCCTCGGTGCATGCCCACACGCCCGTCACCTAGCATATGCGTCACCTCCAAAATAATCACATGGCACAAAATCCGGGGTTTCATACCCTCAGGACCAAATTTATAACTGTTACTTACCTCAAACTGTGAAATTCTTATTCCGTTAAGTCTTTTCCTCGTGAATTGGCGTCCAAACGTCTCGAATATAGCCACAAATAATTCGATTCAGTCAATAAAATTTATTGGAATTAATTCCATAAGAAAATGCTAATTTTCCATAAAAATCCGAATTTTAGCTCAAAAATTGCCTGTGGGGACCACGTCTCAGAATCCGGCAAAACTCCCAAAATCCGATAACTCATTCAATTACGAGTCCAATCATACCAGTTTCACTCAAATCCGACACCGAATCAATGCAGAAATCTCAAAATTTTGTTTCTATGAGATTTCTAAAATTTTCCAAAATTTTAATCTCAAAACACTAATTAAAGGGTGAAAACAAATGATGAATTCGTGTAATCTAACCATAATTGAGCTAAGAATACTTACCCCGATGTTTTCTCTCAAAATCTCCCAAAAAACGTCTCTCCCCAAGTTCCAATTTGACAAAAATGGAAAATGGGACGAAGTCCCTTGCTTTATAACTTATAGTTTTGTCCAGGCCCCCGGCTTTCGATTTTCTGCCTTCGGACTTCGGTACTCAGTTTTTGACCTCGATTTTCTCCAGCCTTGATTTTTTTTATGACCTCAGTTTTCATGGCCTCGATTTTTCCAGCAGCAGAAATTTTCAGCAGCTGTTTAAGTCCAAAATTTGATCCGTTAACCATCCGAAACTCGTCCGAAACTTTCCGAACACAAACCATATATGAATTTCAATCATAAAACACGCTACGGACCTGCTCGCGCACTCAAAGCACTGAAAAGAGGTCTTCTTGACCCAATATTGACCATGGTCAAACTCTCAAATTTCTTAACCTTACTAGTTTCTCAACCAATGATCCTAAAAAAAAAAATACACCCAAGCCCCTCGGGACCTGTCAAATCATACCAACAAGTCCTATAACATCATACGGACTTAGTCTAAACCTCAAATTATATCAAACAATGCTAAAACCATGAATCATACCCAATTCAAGCTTAAGGAATTTAAGAATTTTCAACTTCTACATTCGATGCCGAAACCTATCAAATCAATTCCGATTGACCTCAAATTTTGCACACAAGTCATAAATGACATAATAGAGTTATGAAAATATTCAGAACTGGATTCCGACCCCGATATCAAAAAGTCAACCCCCCGGTCAAACTTCCCATAATTCGACTTTCGCCATTTCAAGCCTAATTCTATTATGGACCTCCAAATAATTTTTCGGACAAGCTCCTAAGTCCAAAATCACCATACAGAGCTATTGGAATCATCAGAATTAAATTTTGAGGTCGTTTACACATAAGTCAATATCCGATCAACTATTTCAACTTAAGCTTCCAACATGAAAATTCATTCTTCCAAGCTAACTCCAAAATGCCTTAAAATCAAAACCGACAATTCTCACAAGTCATAATACCTCGTAGGAAGTTATTCAAGATTTCAAATAGTTGAAAGGAGCATAAATTCTCAAAATGACCGGTCGGGTCGTTACATAAGTCTTTAGTTATGACAAGACTTCTAGGGATTATGGTGCTCACTGTAGGAGGAGCGGCTTCATCGGCTTTGTTTTTGTTCTTTGAGGAACTGGTATTTTTTGAAGAAGAAGCCATTATATGTTATAAAAGAAGGAAAAGATTTTCTCGTATGAAGAGAGTTAAATAAAGGTTGAAGAACAAAGTACAAATTGAATGAAGAGAGTTTGGAAAATTATGGAGTGTGAATAAAGGAGATTGATGCGTATAAGTAAAGGTTTAGGCGGCTAAATTCGTGGCCATAATTACCTCGATAACGGCAAAAGTTATGCTAAATCGTGGGATGATGCGTGTTTGGGGCATTGAATGCGAAGAGACGTGCGTCTAATCAACCGTTAGAAGCTTTTCAAAGGGAGTCAGAGAAATTCCCGCCAAAAAGAATGTTTCTATCAACTTCCCGGTGACACAAAATTATGTCACCGGAAAGTAGGGGACTATCTGTATAGGGTAAAATATGCTATGTTGAGTAATTGCATAAGAGAGTGACATATGGAACCGAAGGCAGAGGATAGCTACAACCGAAGACAATTGTTCTATTTATTACTGGAAAGAATGATGCTCATAAAGATGCAATAAATGTCTTCCACCTGGTAGCATTTAATGGAGAATATTCTATAACATTTAGTGCACTACCCGTTACAAAGAATTTATTATTCATACTTGCCGTTACACATTCTTCAATGACCGTTATAATTGACATTAAAGAAGGGCATGATCATAGGACCTTGTTCCCTAGGTGCAACTATAAATAGTGAGATTTATTATCATTGTAGAGGAGACGAATTTTCCGACAAACTTACGATATAATCTATTCAAAACTTTATATAATTTTACCTTCTTACCTTTTTATTTCATTACTGCTGTACCCGGAAGCCTTGCTCCCGGAACTACTGTTTCTGCTATTTCATCTTATCTCAAGGCTAAGTATTGTATATTTCTTCAGTTCTTGTATTATTTCAGGATCGAATTAATTCACTTATCTAGAAACTACATATAAATTAAACTGTACCATTTTACGGGTAAACATACATTCTACTCTTTTTTGTGAGATCATGCTTCCCATGCATTCAAATGAAGCAAACCACCTACTGCCTTTTTAGGGTCTATATCCATTTCTTTTCGACTCAAAATCAGTTATGTCGTGTTCAAACTTTGAACGATTAGTAATTCGACTGCCTATGACGATTTCTTAGAAGATGATGGGGTTATGGCAGTTCGCTCCACACATTTAAGCACAAAATTTGTCCACACCCGATATTACACTAAGTAAATAAATGTAAGAAAGTGTAAATCAAGTAGAATGTGTAATCTTTAAAATAAGATAAATTATCTACTATAGTATATAAAAATGACCTAATAGTGTAAAAATTATTTAGCGCATATTAATTAAACTCATTAACACGCCTTTTGCGCTTGTACTCGAGAATTAATGTAATTCATTTTCTTTTCTTTTTAAGGATGCAATGTATAACTATTCAATTGCAAATTTAAAGGAAATAAACAAACTAAATGATACTTTATTTTTCCATTCAAACAAAATAACCTAGCTTTTCAAAATTTAGAATACTCATAAAATATAATGTGCAATAAAGGAATTCCACTATTGAAGCTTATATAGAGCCCTTTTCAATATTGTCATCTTTTTGCAGATATACTTAGAGGGAAAGCATATTCGTTTGACTTTTATAACATTTTGCAATTTGCAGAATGAAATTATCAATAGATATTGTTCAGTAGCTCAAGAACAAATATTTATTTACCCGAAAAATGGATAGAGTTGAATTTATACGCAGTTCCGAGGATATATGGCGTAACTTAACACAAAATGCAAGGATAAATAAAAATGTAAATATAAATTGGGGAGAATACAAAATAGATAAGGTTATCAGGAACCATGAATCTTAGGATTCACAAATAGAATCAGTCTAAGAAATCTGAAAGAAACGACTCTTTACTGTAGAAGAATATAGCACTTTTATTACAATGTAAGCCTAAGAAAAACTTGTCCTACAGAAATGGTAACCAAGCCCTTTTATAGTGGAGGGATTTGGCTCTAAGCATAATAAAATAAACATTCAGTGGGAGACCCATGATAAGTCAGCTTTTCCATAATCTCTGCCAAGATTCTCTCTAGTGGGATTGCAACGGCTTTTTTCTGCGAGCTCGATCCTGCTTAGAATCCTCGATTTTTGTTAGGGCTTGATTTCGGCTCGAACTCGTGGCCTTGGTTCGAGCCCGATCCTGGTTCGAGCCCTCGAATTGATTCGAGGTCAATGTTAGTCGGTTTCTGGATTTATCAAAACGATAGATCTACTCCGCATCATGGTTTGATTTTGATTCGAGCTCGATAATGATATCGAACTCGACACGGATCGGCCTTCCGGGTTTGAGGTTAGTTCGTTCCATGCTCAGGATCTTACTCCGATAAATTATCGTTCGAACTCGATCGGACGTGCTAAGGCCAAAATCTATTTCGACCGTATACAGATAGTCCCCTCGTTTCTCAGAAAGAATATGGTGAGAAACGATATGATTTGATTATGACGCAACTGATTTTTATATCTCGATCGGATTATATCCTGTTTCCATCGGGTTCGACCATGACGCATCTGGTAGCTGTTCCGTCGATTAAGTCTTTCAAGGCATTTAATGCATGCCATGCGGTGGTCGGCCACTGCTGATACTGAACCGCCATCGCTTGAACCTATAAATAACTATTTCTTTTATCTTTTACCACTTTTACATCTTCTATCTTCCAAATTTCCCTAAGTTCTTCTTCGTACTCTCCAACTTACCAGTAAATCTGTGATTTCTTTCCGCAGAAAACCCCTCTTCAATTCTACCAAATCTTTGTCACTTCCTTCTATTCCTCACCTTTGAATTCAAAAATGGCAAAAACATCGCAAACTATCCTCAGAGAGAGAAAGCCTCATCTTCACAGTGCGCCGCCGATGAGACATCGGCGGAACCACGGCCTGAGGAGTGTGTTCCCGGGGTATGTGTCCTTACTTCAGATTTTAAGGTTGATAAAGGTTCATCGGTCCGTGGCCGGTGTGAGCCGGTATCGAGGTACATGTGTTCGATAACCGAGAAGCACCTCGATCAGCTAAAGAAGGATTGCAATTGGGGTAAAAAAGAAATAATAATTCCTACCCCTGACGAAGATATCACTTCTTACGTGAAAGGATTTTTGAATGTGTATACTTACCCTTTCACTTTGGGTCCCCTCGAATCCGTCATTATTGACTTCTGTCGACAATATCAGGTAACCCTAGGCCAGGTCCATCCTTCTTTGTGGCGGATCATTATCCTGATCCGATATTTTGTGAGAAAAATCGAGGGGATGCCGTTCACCCTCAATCATCTTATCCGATTGTACCGTCCTCGACTTTTTCGAGGAGGTTTAATAAAACTCCAGCGTCGGGCTACCAAGGCTCTGTTCTCGAGTATTGATGGGGACAGGTTTGGGTAAAGACGCGGTCTTGAGGCCCTTGTCCAATGAGGAGAAAATTTCGGCCTCCGTCCCAAGCCGGTGAAGGAAAATAAAAGGAAGAGAGCCTCGGTTCCCGAATATCCAAAATCGAAGAAGAGGACGGCTCATAAGCCGAACAAGAATGTCATTCCTTTGACCGTGGAATCTGTTCTGTGTCTAAGGGATGAAGATGAAGAAGAAGAAGAGAACGATGAGTCCGCGCTGGCTGTCCGAACGAAGAGAACATCGATGCCTCATCGCCGGCTGGATCGATGATGCCCTATGAGGCTCCGCCTCGAACTGAAGATATACCGGAGAAAGATTCGGGTAGAGTCCCCGAACTATCAGATATCGAAGACGCATCTCATCGGAGTTAACCGGCAGGGGATATGATCGAAGAGCCCATCGAACCCCTTCGAACCGAGGGGAAAGCTCCAGGCGAGTCATTTAGGGCAGCAGCGATCGAGGATTCGCCTACCTTTCCTGTTTTTTCCGCAGGGGTGATTCGGGAAGCTCAAGCTCTGGGAGCCCTCGATCTAGACAGGCCTCACGATGAAGAAGATCCCTTTCGTGACCTGTTTACCGGTATTGAGGACGTTGTCGATGCTGGTGATAAATCAGATCTTTTTCACGGATTGCGGCAGGCTTTGAATCAGGTGAGCATTTAGAATTATTTTGTCGGTACTATCTTTATGTTCGTTTTTTGTTAACTTCGCTTCTTGTTTCTTTGTAGGCAGAGCCAGTTCATCGAGAATAATGTTCTCGGTCCCAGAATGAGCTGCATCGATACGCGGCTGACCTACAATGGGCTACTGACGAGAGGAACTCCCTTAGACTTTCCTTAGGGCAGAGAGAGGAGGAAATAAAAGACAACTTAGCTGAGCTGGCCAAGGCTTATCGCGATCAGACTGATTTTTCTGAGTAGGTAATGATGCTTTTGAAAGCCTATGGGCTTGATACCGGAACGATAGCTAATATTTCGGTCTCACAACTACAGCAAAAAATTGAGATGATCGGGAAGCTTCGTGAGGAGGTCGACGTGATAAGAACGGAGTCCTTGCGATGGAAAGAAGGTACGGACCGCTTTGCTGCAGAAAAAGAGACTGCTCGAGCCCAGTTATCCTCGTCTGAAACCCAACTTCAGAAAATGAAGGGAAAAGGTCTAGTTCAAGCAAGAAGAATTGAGGAACTTGAGGCTTGGTTGGCCTCTGTACTTGTCAAGGCCGAATCCGATGCCGAAAAGGCAAATGCTGATGCGGATGCGCTCGTGGCCGTCTATCGGGCCGATGCCGAGGCTGCCCAAGTCCAGGCAAGAGAGGCAGCCGAGTCCGCGATATTCGAGCGCATTGGGTCGCCGATCTTGTTAAGTGCCGATCCAGAAGGGAAAATCTCGAGGAGATCCATGCTCGTGGCTTCGATCTCGCTGAAGAGATAAAAAGGGCCAAAGTGCTCGAAGCCGATGCTGAAGCTCTGGTTTCTGATGGCGATGATGATGACGATGGGAGCAAGAGCGGATCCGAAAACAGGGGGGAGCCTGATAAAGAAGAGACCCCTCATAGTTGAGAAGTTTAGTTCTTAGTTTTTACGTTGTAATCGCCCATGCAGATAAATTTGTATATAGACATATCTCCCTTTTTGCCGACTTGCTTCTTTTTTTGTTTCCCGTATTGCGAGGACTTTATTCCCGCCTTATGAATGTTTTCACAATGATTTAAACAACTTAATCAAATTTGGACTTCGTGGCCTCTGTAATCGAGCGAGCGCTTACCCAAACTTGGGGCAATGTAGCACTTTAGGCTTATTAGTTGTCAATGATTCGATCTCGAAGAAATATAGCCCGTAGGCGTAATGGTCGAGTGAGTGTTTACTCGAACTCAAAATAAAAGTAGCCCGTAGGCTTAGTTGAGTGAATGATTTATACTGGAAATAAAAGTAGCCTGTAGGCTTAGCCGAGTGAATGATTCGAACTCGAAGTAGTGTAGCCCGTAGGCGTAATGGTCGAGTGAGTGTTTGCTCGAACTCGAAATAAAAATAGCCTGTAGGCTTAGTCGAGTGAATGATTTGAACTCGAAGTAGATTAGCCCGTAGACGTAATGGTCGAGTGAGTGTTTGCTTGAACTCGAAATAAAATAGCCCGTAGGCTTAGTCGAGTGAATGATTCGAACTCGAAGTAGATTAGCCCGTAGGCGTAATGGTCGAGTGAGTGTTTGCTCGAACTCGAAATAAAAATAGCCCGTAGGCTTAGTCGAGTGAATGATTCAAACTCAAAGTAGATTAGCCCGTAGGCATAATGGTCGAGTGAGTGTTTGCTCGAACTCAAAATAAAAATAGTCCGCAGGCTTAGTCGAGTGAATGATTCGAACTCAAAGTAGATTAGCCCGTAATCGTAATGGTCGAGTGAGTGTTTGCTCGAACTCGAAATAAAAATAGCACGTAGGCTTAGTCGTCGAGTTTATCTTAATTCTGATTGCATAATAAACCTCAAAATAGAGGAATTTTCCCTAAATATAAGATGCCGATAAAGAAGAGAACTTTCTTCGCACGTTATTACACGCCTGGGTTCGGGCCAATCTATATGAGCATGGTTCGCTTCGACCATTTGGCTCTTACAATTTTTCCTACTGGAACCCTGTAGTTGTGAAATAACTTCCTTATGAGAGCTCGGACATTGTTGTAAATGCTGCACGATCAATGGTTTCCTCATTAAAATCCTTGCCGAAAAACCCATCTGGGATAAAACCGGTCTAAGGAAAAAAGAGTGCAACGCGTGCTTTTAAGGGAGAGATCTGTCTTAGCCCTTGTTCGGACTTCTGCAGGGGTCAGTTTTGAGATATAAACGAATATGGAAAGGTTGTACCTTAGCAGTAGTACCGTTTTAGATGTGATATATTCCAGCTGCTTGATAGTTGTTTACCGTTTATAATGCCGAGCCTATACGATCCTTTTCCGATGTTCTCGAGCATCTGATATGGTCCTTCCCAATTCGGTCCTAGTTTCCCTTCGTTCGGATTTCGGATATTGATGGTAATTTTTCTCAACACTAATTCCCCAGGCTTGAAATGGCGGAGCTTGGTTCTTCGATTATAATATCTTTCGATTCATTGCTTTTGGGCGGCCAATTGGACGAGAGCAGTTTCTCGTCTTTCGTCCGATAGCTCGAGGCTTGTATTCATAGCCTCGTTATTTGACTCTTCCATCGCGAATCAAAATCTGGAACTGGGTTCACCAACTTCGACTTGTATCAATGCTTCGGACCCATATACTAAGGAGAATGGGGTCGCCCCCGTACTGGATTTTGACGTTGTCCTATATGCCCAAAGGACTTCGGGCAGGATTTCTCTCCATCTCCCTTTAGCGTCGTTCAACCTCTTCTTTAAGTTTTGGATGGCAGTTTTGTTTGTTGATTCGGCCTGCCCATTTCCACTTGGGTGGTATGGCGTTGATAGTATCCTTCTTATCTTGTGGTCTTCTAGGAATCTTGTTACTTTGCTGCCAACAAATTATTTTCCATTGTCACATACTATTTCGGCAGGAATCTCGAATTGGCATATGATATGATCCCAAATAAAGTCTATAATTTCTCTCTCTCTTATTTTCTCAAACGCCTGCGCTTCAACCTATTTAGAAAAATAGTCAGTCATAAATAAAATAAATTTGGCTTTACCTGGGGTCGATGGCAGAGGGCCGACGATATCTATTCCCCATTTCATAAATGGTCATGGGGATAGGAGCGAGTGGAGTTGTTCTCCGGGTTGGTGGATCATCGGTGCAAACCTTTGACATTTGACACATTTACGAACAAATTCCTTCATATCTTTGCCCATATCGATCCAATAGTACCCTGCTCTGATTATTTTTCGAACTAACATATCGGCTCCAGAGTGGTTCCCGCAAATACCCTCGTGCACTTCCCGTAGGATATAATCGGTATCTCCCGGACCCAAGCATACTGCCAACGGTCCATCGAACTTTCTTCGGTATAGCGTTCCGTCCGAAGCCAACGTGAATCGAGCAGCTTTAGTCCGTAGGGTTCTGGAATCCTTAGGGTCCGATGGGAGTTTTTCACTCTTCAAGTATTCAATATACTTGTTTCTCCAATCCCAAGTTAAGCTTGTAGAATTTATTTCGGCGTGACCTTCTTCGATTACCGATCTCGAAAGTTGAACAACATTCCCCGAATCATCTACCTCAACCGACGACCCTAAATTCGCAAGCGCATCGGCCTCATTATTTTGTTTCCGTGGTACATACCACAAAGTCCATTGTTTGAAATGGTGCAAAGTGACAAGCAGTTTATCTAAATACCTTTGCATTCTACCTTCTCGAACTTCGAAGGTTTTGTTTACTTGACTCACCACAAGCAAGGAGTCGCAATTGGCTTCAACGACTTCTGCTCCCAAGTTTCTAGCTAGCTCGAGACCTACAATCATGGCTTCGTACTCGGCCTCATTGTTAGTCAACCTGATAGTTTTAATAGATTGCCTAATAGTGCTACCCGCGGGTGGTTTCAAAACTATGCCCAGCCCAGACCCTTTTACGTTCGACGCCCCGTCCGTGAAAAGGATCCATACCCCCGATGATGTACCTGATTTCAGCAGTTCTTTTTTGACTTTGGGTACGAGGGTTGGCGTGAAATCGGCCACGAAGTCTGCTAAAATTTGAGACTTGATGGCCGTGCGGGGTTGATATTCAATATCGTACCCACTGAGTTCGACGGCCCATTTGAATGAAGAGAGTTTGGAGAATTATGGAGTGTGAATAAAGGAGATTAATGCGTATAAGTAAAGGTTTAGGCGGCTAAATTCGTGGCCATAATTACCTCGATAACGGGCAAAAGTTATGCTAAATTGTGGGATGATGCGTGTTTGGGGCATTGAATGCGAAGAGACGTGCGTCTAATCAACCGTCAGAAGCTTTTCAAAGGGAGTCAGAGAAATTCTCACCAAAAAGAACGTTTCTATCAACTTCCCGGTAACACAAAGTTATGTCACCGGAAAGCAGGGGGACTATCTGTATAGGGTAAAATATGCTATGTTGAGTAATTGCATAAGAGAGTGACACGTGGAACCGAAGGCAGAGGATAGCTACAACCGAAGACAGTTGTTCCATTTATTACTGGAAAGAATGATGCTCATAAAGATGCAATAAATGTCTTCCACCCGGTAGCATTTAATGGAGAATATTCTATAACATTTAGTGCACTACCTGTTACAAAGAATTTATCATTCATACTTGCCGTTACACATTCTTCAATGACCGTTATAATTGACATTAAAGAAGGGCATGATCCTAGGACCTTGTTCCCTAGGTGCAACTATAAATAGTGAGATTTGTTATCATTGTAGAGGAGACGAATTTTCCGGCAAACTTACGATATAATCTATTCAAAACTTTACACAATTTTACCTTCTTACCTTTTTATTTCATTACTGCTGTGCCCGGAAGCCTTGCTCCCGGAACTACTGTTTTTGCTATTTCATCTTATCTCAAGGCTAAGTATTGCATATTTCTTCAGTTCTTGTATTATTTCAGGATCGAATTAATTCACTTGTCTAGAAACTACATATAAATTAAACTGTACTATTTTACGGGTAAACATCCACTCTACTCTTTTTTGTGAGATCATGCTTCCCATGCATTCACATGAAACAAACCACCTGCTGCCTTTTTAGGGTCTATATCCATTTCTTTTCAACTCAAAATCAGTTATGTCGTGTTCAAACTTTGAACGATTAGTAATTCGATGGCCTATGACGATTTCTTAGAAGATAATGGGGTTATGGCAGTTCGCTTCACACATTTAAGCACAAAATTTGTCCACACCCGATATTACACTAAGTAAATAAATGTAAGAAAGTGTAAATCAAGTAGAATGTATAATCTTTAAAATAAGATAAATTATCTACTACAATATATAAAAATGACCTAATAGTATAAAAATTATTTAGCGCATATTAATTAAACTCATTAACACGCCTTTTGCGCTTGTACTCGAGAATTAATGTAATTCATTTTCTTTTCTTTTTAAGGATGCAATGTATAACTATTCAATTGCAAATTTAAAGGAAATAAACAAACTAAATGATACTTTATTTTTCCATTCAAACAGAATAACCTAGCTTTTCAAAATTTAGAATACTCATAAAATATAATGTGCAACAAAGGAATTCCACTATTGAAGCTTATATAGAGCCCTTTTCAATATTGTCATCTTTTTGCAGACATACTCAGAGGGAAAGCATATTCGTTGACTTTTATAACATTTTGCAATTTGCAGAATGAAATTATCAATAGATATTGTTCAGTAGCTCAAGAACAAATATTAATTACAATAACGATTTTAAAAAGAGGACGAAGGAGCAATTTGATAAATGATAAAGAGCATCTTCTTTCGTTTTGGCCATCACAAAAACAAGTAAAAATTCCATTTAACTTGCATAAGTTAGATTAAGTCTTGGATAAATTCATGATATCATATTCACAGTAATTACTAGTTACAAGTTTTATGTTTTCTTGATTATATTGCGTGGATATACTCAATGATCCCTTTAATTAGTGGAGCTATTGGCCTGAATTAGTCGATGTCTCTCTTTCTTTCCTTCATGGGATCTTTACGCAAATAGTCGGCCGGATTCACTATTTATGTTTTCTAGCCGGTATACATAAATTATATACTAATTATATATGGTTATACACATTATATATATATATATATATATATATATATATATATATATATATATATATATATATATATATATATATTATACATCTACTAGTTATATTTAGTTTAAATGGTTGGGTAGACAACTATTTAAGTTAATCCTTGTTCATGTGGATGAAAACTTAAGATTTTTTGTTAATTAATTGTAGAATTATATGATTAAACCAAAAGGTAATTTAATACTCCCTCCGGTCCATTTTAATTACTTTTTTATCTTTTTTGTGGTCCACAATATTTGATTTTTTTCAAATATGAAGAAGGAATTAACTTCGTTTTTCCAAAGTTGCCTTTGGGGTAAAGAACCTAAGAGTGTTTGTTATATTTCTAATAAACAAATTAAAGTTAATATGGTCAATTTTATTGTTAATCTCTATTCAAGGGACTTCATCTATGAAACAGTAATATCCTTAATATGCATGAAAATAATCAAAAAATCCATTAAAGTGGAACGAGAAAAGTATCTATTAGAAATGCAGTCAATAATCATAGGCTAGTCGACTAATCCAGTCAATAATCATAGGTGAAGTCCCTTAAGTAGAGATTTCTAGGACTCCTAATTTTGGCTATGCTGAGATAAGAACTTCAATTTTTAATTATCGACACTTTAGTGTTGTTCATTATAATTATAAAGGGTGTTTAAAGTCTGAAAGCGTCACAATCATATTGATCTAGCTGTCGCATTATTTTATTCTAAAAGATGCTTTTTTCAACGTAGGTGGATTTGATATTAGACCAAAATTAATACCTAGCATACCCAATTTCAAGCCAACCCTAAAATACACGTGTGACTATGGGCTATAGACTATAATCGGTGAATTGTAGTCTCCAAGTTGTTGGAACTATTTGGAGGCCCCAAAATATAGTTAGTGTACTATACTTCTTTCGTCTTAATTTGTGTGAAGTTGCCTTGCTGAGTGATAGATTAAAATTTTAAATTTATGAGTTCTAAATTATAGAATATGCAATTCACAAGATTCTGATTTTTTTTTTCTTTAATAAGGGAACTGCAATGCTATCATTTGAATGCTCACAACGTAAATTATTTAACATATTTAATAATTTTTTCTGATATAAATATAAAATTTTGGTCAATGCTACAACTCTACCACCACCATTGGTGGACCCCAATTTTTTTCTAAATAAGATAGATTTTTCAAGTTTGTCATGGTTTTACAATTACTCAATTTGTTTCAATTTAGATGACACACTTTTCTTATTAAGCTGTTCCAAAACGAATAATATATTTTTATATTTAGAAATAATTTAACTTTAAACTTTTCATTCTACCCACATCTTTTATAGCCACACAAATATTATGACATTATTAAGATTTTGCTTCTTAAACTTTTAGCATCATATATTTCAAAAGTCTTTTTTTTTTTCCTTAAACTTTATGTCATGTCAAACTAAATCATCTAAATTGAAACGGAAGGAGTAATAAATATTTTTCTCAGATAAATTAAAAAGAAAAGAAAAGAATGTCACCTAATAAAGGACATTTAGGATACTATTATTTACACAAAATTACCCCTGAAAATGAATTAAATGCTCTTTTTTTGGGGAAAACAAACCAAAAAAATTAAATTCACTCTTCAGCTAACGCCAGCAGACTCAGCGGTTCTCTGGCTTGCTGGCCCCATCTCTGAGTATATCTTTACACCTCCAATTGTGTCACCCCCTACCCACCCACACCCTTCCCCACAACCCTCGTTTCCCCTTTTTCTTCCCTCTTTTAGATTCCCTTTTTTGCTGCGTCTTCACTGTCACCCAAATTTATTTGTATTTAATTCGAATATATATACATATTTCTGTGTCATTGGATTAACGGTGGATGTGAAAACAGTAAAATTGGACAATTGGATCGAGATTTTTGTTACCGGAGATGGGCGATTCTACGAATTCAGGGGAGCGAGATTTTGTGGGAGAAGCTTCTGGAATCGTGGAACAAGCGAAGGAATTGCAAGACGCGGCTTCTTCCTTGATCTCCCGCACCACTCGCGAAGAGGATTCCTTACGGCAGAAAGCCAAATCGCTTGATTCGAGCATCCATCAACTCCGTTCATCTGTTCGGAAAAGCAAACTGGATTCTAATCAAGCTGAAAAAGTAATATGAATTTTTTAGTAGTGTATTATTATTTTGTTGATTTTTCGTTCATATATGTGCACATGCATGTTGTGTTACTGCCCTGTGGTGCTCGTTCCACGTGTATTTTGATATTGTTACAGTACTGCAGAGATGTCACTTATTATGTTAACCGTTTTTTCATGCTTAACGATTCACAGTTGGAAGAGGAGTTGTTCAAAGCTAGTTATGTACTCAGCGAGGGAGATGCTGCTGCTTTTCTTCCGAGCAAATCTCATGGTCTGTTTTTTTCCCTTTGTTACTGTAATTACTATTATTATTTTATTATGTTGGTGTGTGAGCCAGCTTGCGCGCACTTGGACTATTCCACCGTAACTATGCCCACTTAGGTAGATAGGAAGAGATCACCTAGTATTTTTTGCCTTCACTAAGATTTGAACCTGAGACACCATGTTTTTTTTGTTCCTTGTTATTATTTCTATTTGCTTGATGTGTGGCCTAAATTTAAGATTGTATTGGTCGTGTTTGGTCTTGATCTGGTCGATTGCAGGAGGATTCTTGAGGATGTTTTTGGGACCAATCAATGTTCGTGCTAATAGAAAGGATGTGCAACTGAAAGTGAAAGAGGAATACAATAGTTTCAGGGTACTTTCCGAGCTTTAATTTTTAACGTTTAGCTGTGTTTAGCTTCTGCATTAGCGTGGTGATTAGTTTCTCCAGTCTTGGAGCAGTTGATAAATCAATCTAACAAATTGATGCTCTTTCGAGAAGCTGTATTACTGTTAATATTGTTAATGATTTTGGTTTGCATGTACTATCTACTTGTCAGTTGGAAAAATAAGGATGCTGAGCATGATTTGCATGCTCTATCTACTTGTAAAGAATAAATAAGAAAAGCAAAAAAGAGAAGATGGAGAACTAACAATGTTCATGTAACGCCGCTTCTGCATTGTCAGAACTTGATATTTTTCGACGCAAGCCCAACTTTTGAGAACCTTATTTTCATATGTATCGTCACTTTTTCATGTGTGCCATGCTTGTTACTGCATAATATTTGAACTCTTTTCAAATTATTTGTCCAAGTTTTTTCCAACGATTGATACTTTGTCATAAGGGAAGAAAGCTAGTCTTGCTTCTGATAGAACTTAGAAGTAGTGAACTTGAACTTGAAATCATTCCACCATTCCCACCAGTTAAAATGCAAAAATGACTTAGGATGCATAAAAAACATATGTTATATGGAAACCTCTTTCTTGTAATTACTACATCCGATCTCTCTTGACAGGACAGGACAGCATATCTATTTCTTCTTTTCCCATCTTTGCTACTAGTCTTGAGGTCTTATATTTGGGATGGATGTTTACCAGCGTTGCCAGTCCAACTTTACCAGGTAATACGTTTAAAAAGAGGCCTTTCTCACTCAACCTGATATTCTTGGTGGTTTTGTTTTCCTATTTATTTGGTTCTCCTTTGGTGAAAAATTTACATTTGACAAACGAGTACACTGAGCTCCTCCACGTCTTCAGGCGTGGTTGCTTTACCTCTACACAGGTTTGGCTCTGCGAGAGAACATTTTGAGAGCGAATGGAAGTGATATTCGTCCATGGTAATTGAACAACATTGCCTATTGCCTTATGTAAATTTAACATATGCTCTTTGTTTTAAATTTGTCAAGTAAAACCCTCATCTTTGTCGTTTAAGTAACTAAAGAAGCAGAGCAATTTTAATGATTCTAAACTTTTTTTTACCGGTGTCATCTATTTTAAGCACAAAAACAGCTGATTAATTAGAAACTATGGCTGTGCTGTTGCAGGTGGATTAAACATCACTATTGTGCTATGGCTATGGCACTTATAAGTCTTACCTGGGAAATAGAAAGAGAACCTAGCTGTGCACAGAAGCAGGTCTTTGTTCAATTAAATACTTCATGTATATTTATTTAGCTGCTTATCAACAAAAAGTGCACTTTTCTATAATGTTTAAGATTTATAATACTCCAAAATATATTGTGCTATCCTTTGCAGAAGGGTGTGCAACTGTTCCTGAAATGGGCTATCATGCAAGGTGTTGCTATGCTGCTTCAGAATAGATATCAAAGGCAAAGACTGTACACTCGCATTGCATTGGGAAAGGTGCACAAACAGCAGAATTATTATTTTCACTGAAAAGCCTTTCGCCTGTCGTAATTTGTCCTGTTTAAATATTTATCTTGAGAAGCTTCACTAATCCTGTGCAGATAGACTATTCCTTTTTATTAAAAAAATAAATTCTAATAGTAAACACCAAGATGGTTTTGGGTTACTCCAGGGTATCTAATGCAGATAGGTTTATATATTTCTCTGCCCCTCGGGTTGGATTACTGACAAAAAGCTCTGGGGATTGATGTCAAGGTCACTCTTTTTGCTCCCTCCTGTTGAGGGAATGAGCTTTGCCTTGTGATTGAATAAAGAAAAAAATATGTTTTCACTTCCTATAGTCCGATAAACTATCCTAATTCTGAAACATTCTACTGATTCTGATTTCAGGCCAGGAGAATGGATGTTGTATGGGGAGAGACTGCTGGAGTAGATGGTCAATTATTGTTGCTCTTCCCTGTACTATTTATCTTACAGGTATGGTCAATTATTGTTGCTCTTCCCTGTACTATTTATCTTACAGGTATACTGAGTTCAACTTGGCTTTCTACTAATTGCAACTACTTTTTCTCTAGAAATTTTGCTCCTGTTGAAGAGACTGGGCCTTTAGATTTAAGTCAAGTTGAATGATGTTAAGTAGTCCAAGAGCAGAAAACGCTGCTATAATTTTGCATAATTTTGATGTACATAGTGAAATGCATGTAAATGGTTCCTCTTAGTGACTGTCTGGTTCAAGGTAACTAATGTCTATCAAGGATCCTTTTTCTCTTTAACTCACCATGAGTTCCTGCACGTTTTGGGCGAAGTTTCTGAATATTGGAGCAAAAACAGAATGTCATCTGAGCTATAGCAACTAGTAACATTAGATGGTTCACAATCTGTAGCCTTTTATGACTTAAGCTAATCAGCTTTTGTGGATGATATTTCTTTTCTAGACTTGAGTACATTCAACAATAGTTCAGTATACTTATTGAAGAAAAGGTCAATTTAATTGGTTATCCCTGTCACGTAGACGTGTTCCATGAAATTTATCGATGCAGTTCTATCTTTTGAGGCTGGTCCCAAATGACTGTATGCCGTTTGTTCTTGGTGTCAGGGATTTGAAGCATATGTTGGAGTCTTGCTGCTTAAAACAGCATTCATTGGTGTTGTTTCCGAGTGGCAGGTAATAGAAACTCCCTCTGTTCCAACATCTGTTATCTTGTTTGCTTGGTGCGGAGGTTAAGGGACGACAGTTCATATAACATATTGCGAGTTGGTTAGGAGATTCTCTATTAAAATACTTTGAGACTGTGAAAGGTGAAGTTCTAACTTACTTTTTTAACAAATTATCTTAGTTTGCTTCTATGGAAATAGAACAGTCAAGTCCAGAAATCAACAATATTAGTAACTAAAGTAGGTCTTCCTTTCTGTAATGTATCTTGTGCAAGCTGCACTGCCAAAAAAATCCTGTTATTATGAGTGCTGGCAGACCCTTCCTATCATTGACTAATCAGTTTCTAAAATGATGCGGTTTTGGCAGGTTGTTACCTGTGGGATCCTTCTGATTATTATGGCAGTAGGGAATTTTGCCAACACGGTGCAGACTCTTGTGACCAAGTCTCGGGTTAAAGCCAAAATGAGGAGAGGTAAAAGTAAACAAGATCTGAAATCTGAAGGCGCCAAGAGTTTGTGATCGGGCGGGTTGGTCCTGTCTAATGTCCTGGCTATGATGGACGAAGATGCTAAGTTAATCTTCATATACTGTTTTTCTCCTTCATGTGAGTAGAGCCCGTAATGCATCTCTGACACTGACTTTGGATTTCAGAGGACAGTTGCAGGAAATAGTCATGCTTCCAGTCCGTTGAGGAATTATTTTGGTTTGAGGTTGTGGTTCTTTTTGTTTTTAAGTTTTTGCTTCGTCTCCTGTTAAAAAGTGTTATGATGGAAAGGGATATGTCCACATTAAAAGAACTTTGACCGTCTGTAATTTCCATTGTTTCTAAATTTTGGTACTTAAGTACTAACGATAATTGCAAGAAGCGGATGAGCAAAGCTTAATAAGGAATTTTTGCTTGAAGACTTGCTCTGACGTGTGCCTCTATATTTTGGTATGGTATCAGTTCTATTCAGACTAATAATGCATGTCATGGAGTCTTTTTCCAGGAGGATGCTTCAGTTTAGTGATTTTATCTAGGCAAAATGCATCGACAGCCCCTTAAAGTTGTTCCTATTTTTCACTTAGACACTCCATCTTAAATTCGTTACATTTGAACACTCCAACCATATCTCAAATGTGCCATTTAGACACAATTTGGTAATATGGCATAGTGCGTGTATTACACTATTTTTCAGAGCGTGAGATCAATTTTTTTTAATTTTTTCTTTCTTTCGCACACCATCGTCCAGGTCCACCAGCTTCTTCTCTCTCCCTCCACCAATCCGCCACCATCCACCGTCCACAGATCTCCGGACAATCGCTGGCTCTCTATCTGTGTGTGTGTTTCCTCTTTGCTTCCTACAGGAATTTGATTGGGATTTAGCTGTGAAAGAAATTGATTCAGCAATTTTCAACAGACCGTTTGTAATATGGCCATTATTTTGTCAAATGGAGTCCATCTCATATAAGCATAAGCATCTTTGCAAAGTGTAGACTTTGTTGGTAATATTCTTTGGGACCCAAAAATATTACATTGTGTGTTGGACATCATTTGCACAAGTTGTATATCTTCTTTTACACCTAAAAGGCCAAAACTTTTTGGTCTATAAAAGGGAAGGCTATTAGTTCATTTTAGACACACCAACAAGACTTGTCTTCAATTCTTGTTTCTTCCTTTCTTCCTTTATTAAGGGTGTTTTGTATGAGAGTTAGTGTTGGGAAGCACTTGTGTAAACCCTTTCTTTGGAGTGATCTTGTGAGGTTATTCTCTTAGGGTATTTGGGATTAATTAGAGTGTTTACTCTAATTTTGTACTCTCGTTTGTACTCTTATTGTTATAGTAAATTGCTTCTCTCCGCTTGTGGACGTAGATCACTTTGACCGAACCACGTTAAATTTGTGTCTTCTTTATCTACTTTAATTGTCGTTGTTATCAACTTTCATTGTCTTTGTTATTGCCATTATACCGTTGTTTGGCTATATTCCGCACTACCCGGGTTCCCGATCCTAACACTGTTCTTGTTCAATTTTGCTTCTGCCTCTTCTCATTCAAATCGCCTAATTAAGGAAACCATCAAATAACCTTTTTTGGCTTCCACTACTAAACAATCTACACTCATAAATTTATCCAAAATTTTACCAAACAGAATGAAAATGAAGTTGAATCCCGAAAACCCCTAGAATTTATTCTTCTTCATTATTTCCTCTTTTCTCAAATCAGGTTCTTTCTTCTCCAATTAGCCCACTAGAGAAATTTTTAAAATAATTATTAAAAAGCTTGGAAACATTCTTGACAACATCAATGTGAGAAGCTTCAGAAGCATCAAAGAAAGGAACAATCCGAGTCGATGGTGCTATTGATATTTACTTTGGGGGTGGAGATTAGGAGGAAGAAGAATGGTGGCTGGGGTTGGGGTCGTGGGGAAGAAGACGAAGGGATGGGGTTGGGTTCTTGTTTTTCTTTTAATTTATAAAAAGTTTATTTTAGTTAAATTCACGTGACATCGTCTTATTCGTCATTCTGGCGTGTGAATTACACGTTTCTTTTATATTTGGTTGTCTTTTAATTTTGTGTCTAATTGACACATTTGAGATGTGCTTGGAGTGTTCAATTGGAACAGACTTAAAATAAAGTATTTAAGTGAAAAGTGAGGATAACTTTAAGGGGTTGTCGATGTATTTTGCCTTTTATCTACTTCCAACTATTTGTTTACAAATTATTAAAAAAAAATGATCAGGTCTGGGGTGCTATGATTTTGTTGGGTACTAATAAATTTCAAAATGTCAATAGCAGGTAATTAAAGATATGAAACACAGAATCTACACGGACTTGATATAATTATTTTCTGAGATGCATTTGGTCCAATCTTGTTGTTTTATTCCTCCTTTTTCCAATGGTTTCTAATATTACAAAAGTAAGAGAATGAATGGGCCTGTATTGTTTGGATAATGAAGTAAACTCTGATTGAAGAAATGAATTTAATGATTGATTAACCAAATTTTATTATAGGAAGTAGAGTTTGCACCACGCATAGTGACTCGTATGACTTGTAACTTCGTCCATCTTGTTTGTATGCAATTTTGGCTATTACTTACTGTTGGATGAGATATCATAATCTTTATGTTTATTCAATGTGCGAATGCACTGTGGTTTAATGGAAGATGCTGTCAAATTCGAGTTCCAACTTGTCTGAAGAAGGCAGTACATTAGCCAAGATGTTACAGTTCTAACTGCCGTGCAAAAGTTAGTTTTCCTTCCTCCCAATTAACTATATGTGAAAAAAGTGAGTAAATCCCCCAACTTTTAGTTATCTGTGACATTTTTAACCACGCAAGTGTGACATTGATACACGAGTTTCAACATTATCCACTTTCTCTTCATTCGTCTACCATGAAATTGATCACGGAGGAGGATAACTCTCAACCACAACTTTTCTTCCTGATAACAAAACAAGAGTAAAGAAGAAGAAAAAAACAAGAAATTTGAGGCTTTAAGCCCACCTACCTGTTTCCTATAACTATCCAATTACAAAATGCTGAAGGTTCCCCAATGTAGTAGTGAAGTCGCAAGTGGCAAAAAACATAATGTACATAAAGTACAAAAGGATTGTAGTACAATCAATCTTAGATAATTGGGAAATATATTTATTGCACCCGATGTTTACACCAAACTAATTAATGTAAGACGTGTTTTTCATGTACACGTTTATTATGTAACCCTGGTTAAGTGACTGATTAAAGTTCTAGGTGGACTTCATAAGAAATATTTGAATCTATTCTCTATTTCAATCATTTGACAAAGCAAGAGAAGACTATAATAAACTTGTGATTCACCAAAAAAGATGTTATAAATGTGAGCTTTCCTTTCATTTTTCAGTCACAGACTCAACAGAGTTTTGAATCTTTTCATACGCTAACAACTTACTTAAAGTAACCAGTGGGGAGGCTAAAGCTAAACAAAAATGCCAAACAAGCAAATCTCAAAGAACTATAGGTTATCCCGGGAGGTTACAGGTTTTGTGGTTTCATCATTCTGCTCTTCATAAGGATGCCCATACTCCTCGGGTCCCTGGTATCTCCGGTAGGAGCAGGTTTACTGTTGAACTTGGCTCGAAAAAACCAAGTTTTTCCAGCAGTCTTTTGAATAATATACCTGCTGCATAAGACACACCCGAAACAGTGAACCCCAAAATAATGTAAGTAGCTATAGTTTTGAAGTAAGATTTGGGTGCTGTTTGAACATAGGCCTTTCCAGTTGCCAGCATTAAGATGCATACAAGCGAAGCTGCAGCAACTGCCACGAGTTTGAATTCCCTGTCATCACTCTTGCGGAATGAGAAGCCGAAGACTATTGGAGGGACTAGTCCAAATATGATATATGATAGTACAGCAACTACGGCATGCATTGTGAAGTTTTCTCTCCGGCCTAGTAGTTGTCGATACCTATCTACATGTCTCTCCATTATCTGGTTGCTGGCTTGCTCATAACGATCTCTTTTCAACTCCCAAATCTGCAAGTTTATGAAGTCAGCAAGAGATAGAGTAAATTGAACTGAAAGCATGAGGAATAAAACAGACGGACTGATTTGAGTTAATTTTAAGCAAGAAAGAAATCCTGGCGTCAAAATGTGGATACATGAAGCTTCTCCCATCTATACAAATACCAGTTTAGTCCCTTATATAAAGGGGTTGTCTAAAAGCTTCAGGTTATCATGGTTCTTCTGCGCCATAGCTAATAGCTAGTTTATATTAAGGAGATTGTCTCCCTAAGTAAATAATGCGTTCCTAACAAATATGAGCACAAAATGCTAAAGCCAACTTACATTGTGGAAAATGATGAAAAGCCCACCAATCAGATTAGCCATTCCCAGAACTAAAATGTTCACTGCAGTAGACATGACGATACCATCAAAACCAGCAGAAAGTTTAAAAGATGAAGTAGGGAGCCAGAGCTTTTTATAAAAGTGGTCTTTTCCTCAAATAATTTCTAGATATTCAAGAAAATGGAATACACCAATTGCATAATCAAATTGTAACTGACTGCATAAGTCACTTAGAAAGTTTTGAATTAGCCTAAAATCAAATTGTACTATTAATCCATATAAAAAAGATAATTTTCCTGGATAAACTTGTTGAAGGGACTATTGCTACACCAGACGAGGATAAATGAATAAGAACTAGCAAAAATTCAGATAAAGCATCAGCTTAAGTAATTAACTATGTTATGGATGATTGAAACAAGATAAGAACTCTTCTCTCGTCCAAAGATAATAGTAAGATCTGTACTCTTACATGTAGTTGTGTCGCCACCAGCTGCAGATGATACAACACTTAAGCTTGCAATTGACTCAGCTAAACCCCCAAATATAATGCTTTTAATGATCTCAATTCTGTAAACTTCTGCAGTATCAGTTCCTTGTCGTTGAACAAAGTGGATTTGAGTATCTAGATTTGGTGAAGTTTCTGCAGTTTCATGCCCTGCTTCCACAGTTATAACAGTGTCCTTGCCTGTCACTCAAGTGAATCAAGAAAATTAAGCTACATAAAACTCCCTTTTACAAATTAGCACTGCAGGGAATATACACTATCATCTTTATTCAATATCTCTTCAGCATAAATTATTCAACACAAAGCACAATAATTCTACAAGCCTAGTTTCTTCTTTACACTCTGTTTGGATCATTGTTACCTATCATTTTATAATGTATCGTATTGTACTGTATTGTATCGTTTTATGAATACAATATTTGAATAGATTGTATTGTTTGTTGTTGTTAAATAACATTTTGCTGTTTGGTTTGAATGTATCGTACAGTACTGATAAGTTTACAAAAATAACCTCAATTGTTTTAAATATTTAATTTATCAAGAATTATGCATAAAAATAATTTAAGAAAAGCCATTTCTACTAATTCATCACCAATTATGTCTTATATATAAATTAAGCAATTAACAACAACATACCCAATATTATCCCACACCGTGGGGTCTGGGGAGGGTAGTGTGTATACACACCTTACCCCTACCTTGTGAGGATAGAGAGGTTATTTTCAATAGACCCTCGGCTCAGGAAAGTATAAGCACCACATTAATGAAAATATAGACAAGAAGGGACAGTACCAAAATACCATATAAAAGCAGAATAAAAACAAGACAGTAAGGTGATCAACAATGAAAGAAAACAACGGTTACGCATAAAAACCTACTACCAACAGAAAGTGAGACTGCGTGCCAATACTACTGTTATGAACACTCTAGACTACTTACTCTACTACCCTAATCCTCGACCTCCATACCTTCCTATCAAGGGTCATGTCCTCGGTCAGCTGAAGTTGTACCATGTCTTGCCTAATCACCTCTCCCCACCTCTTCTTTGGCCTACCTCTACCTCTCCATAGGCCCTCCAATGTCAACCTCACACCTCCTCACCGGGGCGCATGTGCTCCTCCTCCTCACATGACCAAACCACCTGAGTCGCGCTTCCCGCAACTTGTCCTCAATAGGGGCCACACCCACCTTGTCGTGAATAACCTCATTTCTGATCCTATCCAACCTAGTGTGCCCGCACATCCTTCTCAACATCCTCATCTCTGTTATTTTTATCTTCTGGACATGAGCGATCTTGACTAGCCAACACTTATCCCCATACAATATCGTTGGTCTGACCACCACTCTATAGAACTTACCCTTAAGTTTCGGTGGCACCTTCTTGTCACACAACACCTGAAACGAGTCTCCATTTCATCCATCCTGCCCCAATACGATGTGTGACATCCTCATCAATCTCCCCATCCCCTTGAATAATAGACCCAAGGTACTTAAAACTCCTTCTACTAGGGATGACCTGCGAGTCCAGCCTCACCTCCCCTTCCCCTCCTTGAGTCTCGCCACTGAACTTACACTCCAAGTATTCTGTCTTGGTCCTGCTCAACTTGAAACCTTTAGATTTCAGGGTCTGCCTCCATACCTCTAATTGCGCGTTCACACCGTCTCGCGTCTCGTCAATACCACGGCACCTCCCCTTGGATGTGGCGTGTCAGTACGTCCATCACCAGAGCAAACAAAAAAGGACTGAGTGCCGACCCCTGATGCAACCCCATCATAACCGGAAAATGGTCCGAGTCCCCACCCACCGTCCTCACTCGGGTCTTTACTCCACCGTACATGTCCTTAATCAACCTAAAGTAGGCAACATGTACACCTATAGCCTCCAAACATCTCCACAAAACCTCCCTCGAAACTTCATCGTACGTCTTTCCTAAGTCGATGAACACCATATGCAAGTTCTTCTTTTTCTCCCTATATTGCTCCATCAATCTCCTAATAAGGCGGATGGCTTCTGTAGTCGAACGCCCCGGCATAAACCCAAACAGGTTCTCGAAAATAGACACACTCCTCCTCACCCTTAGCTCTACCACTCTCTCCCAGACTTTCATAGTATGGCTAAGCAACTTGATACCCCGATAGTTATTGCAATTTTGAATATCACCCTTGTTATTGTATACAGGAACCACCGTGCTCCACCTCCACTCTTCGGGCATCTTCTTCGTTCTAAAAATGGCATTAAATAACTAGTGAGCCACTCCAAGCCTGCCTTGCCCGCACTCTTCCAAAACTCCACCGGGATTTCATCCGGCCCGGTCACTTTGCCCCTGCTCATCTTACGCATAGCCCCTCAACTTCATCAACTCTAATCCGCCTACAATACCCAAAGTCACAACGACTCCCGGAGAGTTCCAAATCACCCAGTACAATGCTCCTGTCCCCCTCCTCGTTCAAGAGACTATGGAAGTAGGTCTTCCAAATCACCCAGTACAATTAAATTCATGCAAATTCTATCGAAGTTAGTGGAACAAGTTAATAATATTAAAAACAATAATAAGTACACTATATTCATAATTAGATCATAATAATAATAAAATAAAAAATAAAATGTTAAGTACACTCCATTCAGAATTTAGATCATAAGCAATATTTTCTAACAACGTGACATATAATCCATAATTTAAAGTATATAATATTTTCTAAATCACTTTTTTTGGATTTTTGGGACTATTTTTTGCTAACTAATTAATTGGGAATCCAATGTTAAGGATTTTTGTTTGTAAATCTCAATAGTTTATAACTTTTCTTGCAGTAGTGTTTAACAACATTGTACCCTATGAAGGAGTAATTAAATTACTTAGTTATATATAGTTGGGTATATATTACTTGGTGAATCACATTAGCAAATCATACTGATCATCAAGTACTTATGTTATATTAATAAGAAGCTCCAAAATAATCATACATAATTTCAGCGTAATAGGAGGTTAACTACTCAAACAACTAGATTTAATTGCAATACAATAGGAGAATTAAACAGATAGTAACTAACAAAACAAATAAGAGAAGAAGTACATGTAACTTGAAAACAAGAGCAAAAACCTAAAGAAAATTTTTTAACTATTTTTAGAATAATAAAAAAAAAACGAACGAAGGAGTTGGCAGAACAAAGATAAATAATAACACTTTGCACACTTGAAAACAATCAATATTATACAACTAATTGGAGATAAAGTAATTAGAATTGGAATTAAAAATCAAAGTAGAAGAAAGAATGAACAAATGGAAGGCAAAACCTATACCTGGCGTTGGAGTTGGAAGTGGCAGAAGGAAAAAAAGAGACAAAGACGTAGGTTATAGGTTGGAGTTAAAATAAAAGAATGTAAAAAGTAATATAGAATTATAAAGTAATAACTTAGGGCATAATTGGAAAGAAAAATAGGAAACAATCCCCACCACACCAAATCGGTTGTTTAAAAAAAAGGGACTTTTCATTGTTCCGGAACAATGGATTTAACAATACAATACAACCAATTTTAACTAGACAATCAAAACAAACGTTGTTTTGGGATAACAATACAATACGATACAATGGGTAACAACCATCCAAACAAGCTGTTAAGCAATGTACTGAGAGCGAAGGTTCAGCATCTAAATACAGGCTGTGGTTGGCAGCCCAAGCATTTTGGTTGACAGGTGTATGGTAGAAAATGATACCTCAGGTCATTCCATTTTTAATATTGATCAACTTTCCCTAATGTATTTTACAAACAAAAAGTAATGGTTCCATGGTTAATAGTGCTTCAACCATTTTACTTACTGTTTCATCAACAAATCTTTAGGGGAGAGCTTATTAGGAAGCTTACAAATGCCGGAGGGGGTAATAAAAAAGTGTTCTGAGAATATTTGATCCCTAATTGAAACCAGATTTATTTAGTCACCGTAGAGTATTAGAATGAAGAAAAGCCTAGTTTTTACCTGCAATGCCATTTGCAGCTGCTTCCACAGAAATGTTGGTGATATTAACTGGTGCATCGTGAATTGATAAAGCATCCTTTACCGATGAAAATAACGCATCCTTATCAACTTTTAAAGGCTGCTTCGAGTGGATCTCAAATTTGGTCTTTGTGATGGTATGTTGAGAAATTTCATAAGGATCCGAACCATCTGTCAATGGAAGGGAGATATAATACTTGGAAGCAAAGTAATGAAAAATGTCAAAGCGATCAAATCAAACATTAGTAAGGCAGCACAAGGAAAAAAACTTTTCTCGAGCTAACACCACTATACTGCTGAAGACAACTTGATTCAGAACAAGTGTTTGCAGATAAATGAGAGTGCTCTTTAAGTACAAGAAATTCCAAGAGTACAACGGGTTAATACCTAACGTCTTACTAAGGCACATTGGAAATTAAAGCTTCTGGTGCCAATTATACGCTCGTTCAAGAGATTACCTATTTCAGCCAAACCAATCTGGAACTTTTTTTTAAAGTCACCAATCGGGATTTTACTTTAGGGTAGCTTTGGAGCAATGGTAAAATTGTCTCCGTGTGACCTATAGGTCACGGTTCAAGCTGTGGAATCAGCCAGTGATGCTTGCATCAAGGTAGGCTGCCTACATCACACCCTCTTGGGGTGCGGCCCTTCCCCGGACCCTGCGCGAACGCGGGATGCTTCGTACACCGGCTGCCCTTTAATCAGGATTTTGCTATACCTAACTCTTTGCTTGATATGCATTTGAGGAAAATCTTTTGATTTTTAGTTCATAAATGGAAAAAATACAACTTCCTTTCTGGGTTCGGATCTTACTCCAATTTTTAGCTCAGTATTGATAAATATGCAAGTAACTTTTAGAAGTCAAAAGGTATAACAGTTTGAAATAAGCTTGCATTAACCAGAACTAGGAGGAGGTTTAGTTACATACCTTTATTACTAAGTTGAAAATTATTGCCATTGTTTTCCAGCGGAGACTCAGAGGGAAGCATGGCTTTGATATTTTGCTCGTGTTCTTGAGGGATTTCTGTCAAAAACTTGGGTTTCCCATTTCCATCTAAGCCATTGAGTGCAAAAGCTGTGGTTGCCGAAGACAGAAGGGACTCATTATCTGCACATTCACATGAAGCCATGTCTGAGCTGAATCCAGTTATGATTATTATTTTTAGAATCCACAGGTCATTATGATTATATCAATGTTATATGATACACATCATCAACCTCTTGTACTGTCCCTGTTCTCAATTTGTCTTATGAGCAACAAAGAAAAGAGGATTTTTTTCGTTTTCCAAATATAAAACAAAGAGAAAGCAATATTTTCTTCGGGAGTGTAGGGCCAGGTGATTATTGAACATTGCCCCTAAAGGAAATGCACCCCGAGTGAAGATAACAAATTTATTTTTTAAAATGTAATGAAAACATTATTAAAGAATAGCACCCAGAGAGTGCAACGATGAGTAGTACAACTATTTGCAATATGCATCCCAGTACAATAGCTACATGTGAAAATAACATTTATCTTAAAGGACTATCAACTGCCCGCTGCAATAGTTAAGGGAAGTTGAGGTAAATCATCTTCTTTTTTCTTTTTTCCATAAGGAAGGTTGAGGTAATTCTTAAAATTTTAAAAGGACAAGGCATTACATGTTCTCAGTTGAAGTTAGCATGACTAGACAGACATTCTTTTTCAGTTAACTCTTCTTAATAGAGAGAATGTCATACTAGAAACACTACCTGGACCTTTATTTAGTAACATCTTATCAGATTTTAACTCAGTCTCTGATTTCTCAATAGTTAGAGACTCCTCCTTTGTTGAAGTTATCATTACATCAGATTTTAACTCAGTCTCTGATTTCTCAATAGTTAGAGACTCCTCCTTTGTTGAAGTTATCAGAACCTTTGATCCAGTTTGTTGAGATGCTGGCAGACTCTCCTGCACAAGATTTCCATTACTAACTTGAATTCTGCCAGCAGTTCTTAACAGCTCATCATTCCTATCATTTCCTCGAACTTTCTCAGAAGAGGCTGCAACATCTGGCAGATTACGGATCCCTTCTTCAAAGATGTCGAAGACAGAACCTCCTGCACAGGAGAAAACAATGTTATAAAGAAGAAGGTGCTGGAACATGCACCAAGGAGCAGAAAGATCTGAGGGAAAATTAGTAATTAGACATGATGAAAAATTGGATCACTAAACTTGTCTATTCATCCAAGTTATGAACCACCAAGATGCTTTTGGACTTGATCACTAGCAAAGGCTATTTCTTTGACTACCTATGGAAAGCAGAAGTCTCCCATTTTACGTACTCACAGTCAACTTTACTTTACATCAGCTATTTCATGTTTTCAATTAGATCACTACTTCATGGTAATGAGAACAAAGGTGAACATCTTTACTGCACCTGCTTGAGTCTTTGTTGCATTCTCTGATTTACCCACTGTATCAATCGCCATTTTCCCCTTCATTTTTGCATCTTGGTTCTCTGATCCTAAAATTTTCCCTCCAGCTTCCTGAGTTCCACTGCTGGAATATGCAAGCGGGGCTGATTCCCTAATCACTAAGGGCTTGGCACTCTGATCTTTGAAATTATCTGATGGCGTAAGTACTCCAGCATCATTTTTCACTGCATTTGCCCCAATACCAATTCCTGCATGAGAAACTCCATCAGTTTAACAACATGAAGATAGTCTTTAGCTGTTTCTCCACATTATAAAGGTGTAGTTCTGATATTCTCCCCCTCCAAGCAATGCAATGATCAGAACTGACCACAAGTTCATCCTATTGCATTACGCTGAGCATGTTACCTGGAAACCTCTTTCTAGCTAGGAGTTTTAGCTTCTATGGGATGTATGCAATATGTGACACCGAACTAAAATACACCCTCATAACTATTTCATTGTCAACTCTGGATATTTATTTTAACATGGCAGAAGTAGAGCTGTCAGCTCTAAAAAGATTACCTCACTTATGCGAGAAGGTTTTTTTTTCATAAGGTTTGTATTATTAAAAAAAGAAAACCAGCACCAAGAAGGTACTGTAGCTACAGAAAAGTAAACAAAAATAATCTGGATTCTCCTTTTTTCTGTCTTTAGCGCATCTAAAGAATCAACCATTGACTCTGTCATTTACATCATCCTCTTTCCCCCAATACTTTAAATCTCTACTTTACGATTGAAATGTTTCCTATATGAAGGTATTGCTTTACAGTCAATCAACTACAGCTCTAAAACTTACCACAATTTTACGAAAGTTCATCTTAGTGCATTTTTGCAGCTCACATAATATCCCATTTTTTCTGAATGACTAAATAAATTTTGTGGATAGATCCCTATCAAAAAAAAAAATTGTGGATAGGTTCTACTTTGTAGAGTTGGGATTTATAATGCTCGTTAGGTAAACAAAACTGGAAAAAGAAAAATAGAAGTAGAAAACTAAGTACCTTGCTCAACTGATGCTTTTCCCTTATCTGATGCAAAGATAGAGGAGAACCAATTTTTGTTCGTCGTAGGTGTCTGTTCACCTTTGACATTTTGTTTATCACCTTTCTCTCCAAAACATCGGAACAGCTTGAATCCATTCCCTGAAAGTTTGGAAAAAGGGTTATTTTCTTCTTTGACCTGAGTCACAAATAACAAAAGTTTCACATGCAATCTTGAACTTGTTAGAGCTTATTTGCTGAGTACCAACCGCAGTCTGTCCTGACAGAATGCAACAAACTGAGACTAAAATACAGCTTCTTTTTGAACGGTAATTCTTGCAAACTATAAAATATTGGGAAGACTTTCTTACATTTATAAGCACATGCGTCAAGGAGAAAAATCATTTTCTAAAAAAAGAAAAACATATTAATTTCCACTTAAAGATATTTCTAATGCCAACTTCTCTATGTCATTCAAAGATCTTGCAATAGTAAAATAGTATCTGCTACTACAAGATACTCTTCAAGTAATAGAAGAGTATAATTCATTTTAACAGTATATCAGCTAATACCAAGCCAAATATTGAATGCCACTTATTTTTCTTTTAACGATAAAAAAATTTCTTTTCTTTATTCTTCATCACCCCCCCCCCCCCCAAAACCCTTCCCCACAAAAAAGGAAGTTTCAATCGTTTTCATGAGTCCTGAATGAAAGAAGATGGTGTCATTTCCATTATATAGCTATAAACAGAAGCAGTAAACTACAGACTTAATTTAGCTGCTGGTGAGCCTGCTAGATAACCAAACAAGGGATAACTCTGAAATGACAGTATACAAAGACATTTGATCATAGAGAAATTTGGAGTAAAGGTATTCATGTCATTGCACATGAAACAGTTTACCATAAAGTGCAGGTAAAAAAAAAAAGAGACCAGATTTTATGTTGACTTTCAAGGTAATGAAAAGGTCCGTACCTGTTGGAATGAAAAAGCTGAAGCATGATAAGCATCTGAATATCTCTGGCTCTCTATCCGGCTGGTAGTCATCCGCTGCCAATTGTGGAGTACCATCAAAAGAAGTGTTGGCTCGATCGCGTACTTGATCACTAGTTGCCTGTGCATGACTAGCATCCACTTTGGAGTCAACTACACCTTCGAGTTTATTACGTTTCACATCATCACCAGAAATTCGAATCTTTCGTTTTCTTTTACGAAGAATAACCCTCCTAGTAATGCACGACTTGCAATTAGGGCAATAAAGATCATGTGTATTCTGCTTCTGAAGTACATTCTCAACATCATAATCTTTTACATCAGTGTCACTGTCATTTATCAGGTCAGTGTCTGCACTTTCTATTTCTTCAATGGATGTGGACTTATGAACTATACGGTGATCTTCTGAAAGATATTTGGACGGCTGAGCACCTGAATTTGACAAGTTGTCACTCTTCAAATATCCATTAAGTTGAATGTCTAGAACAGCACTCTCCTGAACTTCTTCATCTACTGGATTTTTATCAATCTTCTCCTTTATGGAAGGTGTAGAAGTGAAGTTACTATCTGCATTCATATGAGAGAATTCAACTCTTCACTTCAAATGACTTTTCCAAATCTCAAAATCTAGACAGTAGCTCAAACGTGAATCTGAAACTCAGCTTGAAAAACAAGTTCAACAATAAATCAGGAAGAATACTTTTAGAATTCTGCCATTGGCAAGAGAAAGCTAGTTATAACGCCGAAGTTTAACTCAAGTTCATCGAATTTGCGTTTTGCGAAGCTGAAAACTAATATCATAATCAATCACTTAATTGGGAGTGAAAAACTAAATTCATTTAGGTTAAAGCATAGTACTGGAGAAACAGAATACATGGAGACCGACGACCTTAGAACTGAAACCATAACCCCGCTTGCCCCATGTAATGGGGTCAGGTAAATGATTTTGTTTCTTTATGCTCTTTCTCTTTTCCCTTTTAGATTTTGTCAATGTCAACTTGTACGCTTCATCCTAGCGTAAACTTTTATACTCCATGTAGCAACTTAAATGCTCTTGTGTGAAACATGGCATCCATATCACATTATTCGCATGCCAGACACCAATTTCTTTTTTATTATCGGTAAGGCAGACACCCACTTTTTTTTTTAATCCCAATTCCATGTTTCTACCCTTTGCAGTGCAAAAGTTACTAAAATAATGGCTATCGCGATGCAAATGTACAGGTAAAATGGCCTGAAACCATAAGGAGCAAGGGAAAAATGGACTCACTTATAACATTTGTTTGAAAGTAGATTCTGAGATCTTGCTCTACTCCTTAAATTTCCATAGAAACCGTTCTCTTAATTGACAACATCACTTTTCTACCAGTCATGGTTGTTTCCCTAAAAATCAAAGGGTCAACTAACCTTCACTTCCAAAACTGAATAAAAGTCCCCTCTGATCAAACATTGGGTAATTCATCAGCTTATGCAAGTGGCCCCTAGGAATCTTTGTCCAATCAATACTTATGCTTTTGCCTTGAAAAGTCCAACTGCAGACTCGACACTTCCATATTCCTTCAATCAAACAGAAAATATGATTGCAAAAATTGCATTGTTCTACCTAATGCATGAGGAGAACGAGGATGATTCATCTATGTGGTTCAAAAAACAAGGGTAGATGTTATTTTTAAACACTTCGTAGTGGACTACTGGTGGATTTCTATACCTACAAGAACATACATAATCAGTCACTTGAAAATAACATTCAGTTCTTGCTAGCAGATGAACAAAAGCAGTGGTAGTACTTCTAATGCTGAGTCAATATCTTATTCGGCAAAACTGAATATAAATACTACGTCACTGAAGGATCCCATAAAGTTGAACATGTTTGACTGTAGACAGCATCTGATCACATGTCCAAAAGGAAGTATTGCAGTTAAAGAAATTATAATGCTTACTCACACTTCACTCAAGCACCCCAGCTGCAAGCCTGCAAGAGTCTGCAGAGCTGCCATTAAATGTACACTTTGTACAGCTATAGTCTTAATGTAAGAACGCCTTATCTCATTTGCAGTGACTATGAATTTGGATCTTCAAACATGAGTCCTTGTGACATTGGAGGGTGTTAGCTGCTCTGGAGGCATTAACACAATGCTCTTTTGGTATCAATGGAACTCCCCCAAATGAAATGTTATCAACTTTTCCAAACATGCCTTAGCTAATTCTACTCGTCAGTCACACCTAATCTATTACAGTATTCCTTTATATAAAATATTGGTTGAGTCAAACATTGGTCACAAATGTATAAATTTTTCAGGTCTAACCATTATAAAGAATACTGAATTCTTCAAATTTCCCCAGAAAAATTTGTCCTTTTTAAGAGATATAGATGGCAGTTAATCTCAGAAAGATTCCACACAACAAAGATGTTGAAGATTAGACCGTATATGGCAAAAAAAAAAAACAAAAAAAAAAACAAATAACCTGTAAAAGATGTGTCTGGAATTAAACCTAAAGCTAAGCAATAAAATTATTCCAACTTCAGAAGTCCAAAGAAAATGCGAAGATCATCACCTCAAAAGTAAGAAGCAAGAAGAGAGTCAAGAGACTGAAATGTGCACAACCTCAAATTGCAAAGCAGACTTATCCTTGAGAAACTTTTACCTCAATACCATAAACCTTACTAGAGTGAAACCTTTATGGTGTATATTTACACACACAAACAAATAAACAAACAAACATCTGTATCAAGAGAAAGGGGTCCCTTTTGCAGTAAAGAAAGAAATAGTTTGAGACAGGTAGGGTAAGACATAGAAGGAGTGGGGTTCGAAGGAGTTTATTTGTCTCTCCCTTAAACACTGTATACTTTACCCTACAAAACCAATGAAGAAAACATGTACATACACAGATCTCAAGATAGCAGAGTCGGGAGAGAATTTCAAAAAAGATTTAAGTACAAAAAAATGGTCAAACAGTTGGTGACTTGGTGTAATAAGTATATACCTTCATCTTTGTCATAATAAACAGAATGGCCTGATTTGAAGGGCCCTTCTTCAGTCCCATTAGTTGATGTCACAAGATGCTGTTTTGACTCTTCTTTAGCTTCACTTTCCTCTTCAACCCCATTATTTGAAGCTACAACCTGCTGAGTTGACTCTTCTTTTTGTTCTTTTCCTTCTTCAACTTCAACTCCATTATTGGAATCTGAAAACTGCACTTCTGATCTTTCTTGTTCATAATCAAGATCAATTTTTTCAGTCCCATTAGTTGAAATCATAAACTGTTGTTTTGACTCTTCTTTAGCTTCAGTTCCCTCTTCAACCCCATTATTTGAAGCAACAACCTGCTGAACTGACACTTCTTTTTGTTCTTTTACTTCTTCAGCTTCAACCTCATTATTGGAATCTGCAAGCTGATCTCCTGACTTTTCTTGTTCATTATCAAGATCAGATATTTCAGTCCCATTAGCTAAAGTCACAAACTGCTTTTCTAACTCTTCTTTAGCTTCAGTTGTTCCCTCTTCAACCCCATTATTTGAGGCTAAAACCTGCTCAACTGACACCTCTTTTGGTTCTGTTTCCTCTTCAACTTCAACCCCATAATTGGAATCTGAAAGTATCTTCTCTGAACTTTCTTGTACATCACCAAGATCAGATTTTTCTGTTCCATTAGTGATCTTAGGTGAAGAATTTGCATGCCCATTTGTCTCAATTTTCCCATTGGTTACTTCTTTAGTAGCTTTAGAGCTTCTTACTTGAAGACCCCCTAATTCTTCTTCTTCTTCAGCTAGTTCCACCTCATTTTGCTCCCATTTCAAATCTTCTTTCTCCATTCTTCAACCCCACTAAACTTTCACTTTCTCTCTTTGGTCCTTAGCCAATCCCCTGACTGCTATATTTATGGTCTTACTATAAATAGAAAAAAAGAAGAAGATAATGTTGAAATACAATTATGAAGAGAGGAGTAAATGAGGCACTGAATGCAAGTACCAGATTACAAGATAGAGTATTTATTTTTCATGAAGTCTCGACTCTTGAGCCAAGTTGAGGCAGATGATGAGAGTGACTTATCCCATTATCTGCAAGATGGAGTCCTTACCTACCCTCAACTTTAGGGATGCAAGTAATAATAATTATGTGAAACGCAAAGATATAAAAGGACTGTGCAACATTAAAGTTAAAACTGCAATTCTTGAAAATCATACTTGTAGCTACCTCTGCATCTCTGAATTGTCAACATCAGGATTAACGGCTCATGTCTCACGTGCTTGCATTTTAAATTGATGCAACTTTCTGGCATCTTCTTCACAAGTGTTGGTTTATTATTTCCAATTTATGCACTTCTTTTTTTTTCTTTTGAAATTATATGTTTTTTCTTTTCGAGAAGGTGAAAAAGGTTGAAATAAGAGAGAAAAGAGAGAGAAATCATTATGGATCAACCTTTACTAGTTGAATGGCCAAATATACCTCTCTGCTTTAGCATATTATCAATATTTAACCTCTGTTATATTATATCGTTAAATTTACCTCTACCGTTATACTATCCGGTCAAATTTACCCTAACTATCAGCAAATTTTTAAAAATTATCCCTTGATCTGTTAAGTAATTCAAAATCTTCCAATTTTATTTTATTTAAATCACTTGTTGTTCTTCTTGCTCCACTATTTTCAGAAATTACTATACACAAATTATTCATGAATATTTTTAGTTATCAATGCACCCATTTCTCTTCTTGTAATAATGATTTTGGAATTAGTTTAAAATTTTATTATTTTTCAACAATATACACACCATAGAATTCAGTGAGTCTATTTATTATATATTATATGCAGTTGATCGTCATGTATGTATATGTATATTCGAATATATTTTGTCATTGTCTGGTTAGTATAGAATCCGATCGACTAACTTAAGAGTGCACAATGCGTAGGCATTTCATTAAAACAAAGTTGAATTCGACAATGTAAAGTCTCCAAGGAACTTCAAATTCTATCACTAATACTTGCAAAGTCTCCCTACCTTTGATGCAACGAATTCATTAAAGTTGAGATGTTGTAATTACTTTTGGAATTTAGGCAAGTTACCTAATTTAGATTCTTCAATTTACTATACTTTGTTTCCCCGTTGTATTATTTTAATATTATTTTTTCTTATTTTATTTTTTCAATTAAGAAAGCAGGTAAATGCCAATTATTTTGAAAATATTGGATCAAGAAGAAGAATAAGTGACTTAATTAAAATAATTTGGGAGATTCTGAGTCACTTGACGGACTGAGAGATAATTTTTAAAAGTTTGCTGATGGTAAAGGTAAATTTGGCCGGATAGTATAACGATAGGGGTAAATTTAGATAATATGTGAAACTAGAAGGTTATATTTGGCCATTTTCCTACTTTAAATATTTTAAACCTCTACAAGTGGTTCGTTAATCTTTTTTGCTAGACCTTTTCCAAACTCCTAAGTTTCACCATTTTGCATCCACTATATATCAACTCTAACGAGAAAAAACTAAAACTAGAATAATATAACAATTATAGCTGTTTACCGTTCTAACTTAGCTGGGGTAAAATTATTAGGGGCAAACCGAAATTGATTGCATTTACTAGCAAAAAAGTAAATATATATATAGTCGACTATTATTTTCAGAAGCGACTAAAAATATATATTTCTCAAAATTATTTCTGTTTCTTAGAAGTAGTTTTAAGTTTGTTTCACAAAGAGCAAAATACAATGTGCAATTGTGCATGATTGCCTTGATAAGTGATGAGCCTCGACATATTTTTCATGTAATAACGATGTCGTCTATGCATGTGAATTTGTCTCATTGCTTCTCACTTTGTGTCCTTCCTTATGTAATGGTTATTACCTTTTTTATATAAAGGCTGTTACATATTGATGGAATTTGACATATTTGCTACACTTGTCGCACTAGAGAAGATATGTATTTTCCTCCTGTAACTAAATCGGGGATCTATGGGCATGAAGTAGAGTACCATTGTCATTCATATAGCGACTAACTCAAACACTTTCCTTCTTCGTATCAACATGTAGTGTTGCATCAATAAATAAGCAAATTCCATCTTATAGCTCGTTAATGAGAACTCATAATTATTATGTAAACGGAAAAAAGGCCAAAAATATTCCTAACGTATTGAAAATGACTCAAAAATGCCATCTGTTAATCTTTTGGTCTAAAAATACCCTTAACGTTTTATTTTTGGCTCACATATACCCTTAACGTTTTATTTTTGGCTCACAGATACCCTTAACGTTTTATTTTTGGCTCACAGATACCCTTGAAACTAACAAAACATGGATGGTAAATTTTTAGCTCACCTTCCATCAATATACCATATATTTTTTATATGTATTTTATACCACATATATAAATTATATATATACTGTTAGTCCCGCCAATATTGCTGTATTTGTAAATAATAATATAAGTTATCGTAATGAAACAGTAATTAATTCGAGCCCACTGAATTCACAGTATTTCCTTAAGGAATTTAATCCCTCCTAGTACCCAAGGTTATGGATTATTTCCTCCCAGGATAGAACGAATCACACACTGGTGTAGCGGTACTTCAAACCCCAGTGTTTCAGCGAACACAAAGTTCGGTAGCAAATCACACTTACAGTTACTTTGTTTGAAGTTAAAACAATGCAGAACAAAGGAGTAGAAACTCAGAAAATCGTATGAAAATGCTGAGAGGAAGGAGTGCAATGTATAGCCAAAGTTGAGCGTTTCAGTTTTTTTTTTTTTGTATTTCGTTTGGTGTTGTGTGTCTTTCTTCAACAGCTGCTGCACATATTTATAGCAGTCAGCTTTGAAGATGAACGACCCTCCACCCTCCATGGTGGAGCATGCACTAGCTTGTTTATGGAGCAAGCACTTGGCTATGGTGGGAAGAGCATTAGGCGGCTGCTATTGCAGGTGGTGGTCAATACACAGATTGGAACATATCCGTTACAAATGCGGATAATCTTACGTTAATATTTACTATTAACAAATAAATTTGGTCCAAAAAATTAATCAATCAATCGATCATTTGACCAAATCCAAATCCAAATCCAAATCTGAAGCCGAAGCCAAGTCGAGCGAGCAACGACGACGACGACGCAAGGCTTGATTTCTTCTTAACTCTTTAAGAGCTACAAGAAGAGCAATTATATATATACCCACCAAACAAAAATGTCTTCCACTTCCAATATGGGACAATGTCTCATTGTTAAGAGGGGGAAACTTAAAATTTTACTCAAAATTTCATTTTCCCTCCATTTCCCATTCACCCTCATTTTAAGAATATTACATCTTAAAAATAAAACCTCAACAATCCCCCACATGAATGGGGAATGGCTATATCACGGAAGTATGCATGAAAAACTGTGTGATTTACAAGCAAGGATTAATTGCATCTGGATAAGTAGGTTTCCCTTTGAACTTTCCGTAGTAAACTTATGTCGGATATACTCGGTCAATCGGTAGATTTGATATCTTTGAACCGTCGATCTTTGGTGTATACCTAGACAACCATAAGTCACACAATCAACCCTTAACCGTCTTTGGTTCTCATTGTTGTGTTCGTTTCAGCCATGAACACCGCCTGGTTTCATAAGTGCGTAGAGAACTGGCCTTACAAAGTTCTCCTTGAAGCGGCTAACACTTCACACTTACATAGGTGATTCCTAAACGTGTCATCCTGTAGATACACTATTTGATATACCCCGTATCAAATTTAGAAATCATTAAAAAGCCTTAATGCTTTATCCTTGGTACTGAACATTGTCTCATCACGAGAACGGACTAAAATTTTATTTGACAATGTTGAACCGTCATTAATGACTTTGTTTGATCTCCTTGAACCTAGATCTTGGGATCTCTAGTCTTCTAGGTAGAGTTACCGCTACAATGACTTGTTCTTGGCCATAACCCCATTCCCCTTGATTATTTCTCAACTACCTCTCTAGTTAGGCCTTTTGTAAGTGGATCTGACACATTATCACTTGACTTTACATAGTCAATCGTGATAATTCCTCTAGAGAGTAATTGCCTAACGGTTTTATGTCTTCGTCGTATATGACGAGATTTACCGTTATACATAACGCTCCCAGCCCTTCCAATTGCCGCTTGACTATCACAATGTATGCATATTGGTGCCAACGGTTTGGGCCAAAATGGAATGTCTTCCAAGAAATTCTGGAGCCATTCAGCTTCTTCACCGGCTTTATCTAAGGCTATGAATTCAGCCTTCATTGTAGAGCGGACAATACATGTTTGTTTGGACGACTTCCAAGATACCGCTCCTCCACCAATAGTGAATACATATCCACTCGTGGACTTAGAATCAGTTGAACCGGTGATCCAATTTGCATCACATTATCCCTCAATCACCGCAGGAAATTTACTGTAGTGCAAGTCAAAGTTTTGGGTATGTTCTAAATATCCCAAAACTCGTTTCATTGCCATCCAATGAGATTGGCCTGGATTGCTCGTATATCGACTCAGTTTACTTATAGCACAAGCTATATCTGGCCGTGTACAATTCATGATATACATTAAGCATCCCAACACACGAGCATAATCCAATTGTGATATGCTTTGGCCTTTATTCTTTGCTAATGCAAGATTCACGTCAATTGGAGTCTTTGCAACTTTAAAGCCCAAGTGCTTGAATTTTTCAAGTACTGTCTTAATATAATGAGATTGTGACAATGCCAGACCTTGAGGAGTCTTATGGATCTTAATTCCCAGAATTAAATCAGCAACTCCCAAGTCTTTCATATCAAACTTGCTATTGAGCATACGCTTAGTAGCATTTATGTTGGCAATGTCATTACTCATTATCAGCATATCATCCACATATAGGCAAACAATGACTATGTGATTTGGAATATTTTTAATGTACACACATTTATCACATTCATTTATCTTAAAACTATTTGACAACATTGTTTGGTCAAATTTCACATGCCATTATTTGGGTGCTTGTTTTAGTCCGTAAAGAGACTTAACAAGTCTACATACCTTCTTTTCTTTACCTGAAACCACAAACCCTTCAGGTTGTTCCATGTAAATTTCTTCCTCCAACTCTCCATTTAAGAAGGCCGTCTTAACATCCATTTGATGAATTTCAAGGTCATACACTGCAGCTAATGCTACTAATATCCGTATGGACGTAATTCTTGTAATTGGAGAGTATGTATCAAAGTAGTCTAGACCTTCTCGTTGTCTATATCCTTTAACTATGAGTCTTGCCTTGAATTTATCAATAGTGCCATCATCTTTGATTTTTCTTTTAAAAATCCATTTAGAACCTAAAGGTTTATTTCCAGGAGGAAGATCAACCAATTCCCATGTATGGTTGTTCAATATTGATTCTATTTCACTATTGACTGCTTCTTTCCAAAACAATAATTCCGAAGAAGTCATAGCTTCTTTAAATGTTTGAGGCTCATTCTCCAATAAGAAAGTCACAAAATATGGTCCAAATGAAGTAGAAGTTCTTTGACGTTTACTACGTCTTGGATCCTCCTGATTACATGTACTTTCTTTTGTTTCTTCCCGAGGTCGTTTAGATCCTTCACCAAACGACTCACATTCCTTTTTATACGAATATATATTTTCAAAGAACTCAGCATTATCTGATTCTATAACCATATTATTATGAATGTTGAGATTTTCTGATTTATGAACCAGAAATCGATATGCTTTACTATTTGTCGCATATCCTATAAAAACACAATCAACGGTTTTCGGTCCTATCTTTACCCTTTTGGGTTTAGGAACTTGCACTTTTGCCAAACACCCCCACACTTTAAAATAATTCAAGTTGGGCTTCCTTACTTTCCATTTTTCATATGGAATGGATTGTGTTTTGCTATGGGGCACTCGATTTAATATTCGATTAGCCGTAAGAATGGCTTCTCCCCACAAGTTCTGTGGCAAATCAGAACTTATCAACAACGCGTTCATCATCTCCTTTAATGTGCGATTCTTTCTTTCCGCAATCCCATTAGATTGGGGCGTATAAGGGGCTGTTATTTGATGAATAATTCCATATTCTAAACATATTTCTTCAAAAGAAGATTCATATTCACCACCCCTATCACTTCTTATCATTTTTACTTTCTTGTTAAGTTGCGTTTCAACTTCATTTTTGTATTGCCTGAATGCGTCTATTGCTTCATCTTTACTATTCAGTAAGTAAACATAGCAATATCGAGTACCATCGTCAATAAAAGTTATGAAATACTTCTTTCCACCGCGAGATGGTATTGACTTCATGTCACAAATATCTGTGTGAATTAAGTCTAAAGGATTTGAATTCCTTTCAACTGATTTATAAGGATGTTTAACATACTTAGATTCCACACATGTTTGACATTTTGATTTTTCGCATTCAAACTTAGGCAGTACTTCCAAGTTAATCATTTTTCGCAAGGTTTTATAATTGACATGACCCAAACGTACATGCCATAAATTATTTGACTCAAGTAAGTAAGAAGAAGCTGAAATATTATTATTGTTTTCCACAACCATTACATTTAGATTGAAAAGGCCCTCGGTGAGGTAGCCTTTTCCTACAAATATTTCATTCTTACTTATGACAACCTTGTTGGACACAAAAATGCACTTAAAACCGTGCTTAACAAGAAGTCCAGTAGAGACTAAATTCTTTCTCATTTCGGGAACATGAAGGACATTGTTCAAAGTCATGACCTTGCCAGAAGTCATTTTCAGAAATATCTTCCCATATCCTTCAACTTTTGCTGTTGAAGCATTTTCCATATAAACTTTCTCTCCGGGTCCAGCAGGAGCATAAGTAGCAAAAGCTTCTCTAACTGCACAAACATGGCGAGTGGCTACTGAATCAAACCACCACAGTTTAGGATTTCCCACCAAGTTACATTCAGAAAGCATGGCACACAAGTTATCAACATCATCATGCTTTACTACCATGTTTGCTTGACCCCTTTTCTTGTCTTTCGTTGGAGCACGACACTCCATAGATTTGTGTCCGATTTTCCCACAGTTGTAGCAGTTTCCACTGAAACGCTTCTTGCTTGGGTTGTATTTCGGACCAGAAGCCTTCTTCCTCTTTTTGTTATCTTCAACAATATTTGCTTCCATTATTGTTAAATTTCCACGACCTCTCCTTTCAGCAACTTTATTGTCCTCTTCGATTCTCAACCAAACAATGAGATCTTCAAGGGACATTTTCTTTCGTTTGTGTTTCAAATAATTTTTGAAGTCTTTCCACAACGGAGACAACTTCTCAATCATTGCTGCTACTTGGAATGCTTCATTGATGACAAGTCCTTCAGAAAGTAGATCATGAATAATCACTTGTAATTCCTGAACTTGGGTAATAACAGACTTGCTATCTACCATTTTGTAGTCCAAAAATTTTGCGGCAATGAATTTCTTCATCCCGGCATCTTCAGTTTTATATTTCTTTTCAAGCTCATTCCACAATTCTTTTGACGTCTCCACGCTACTGTATACATTATACAGATTATCATCCAGTCCGCTAAGAATATAATTCTTGCATAAAAAATCAGAATGCTTCCACGCTTCAATCACAATAAAGCGTTAATTCTCTGGAGTTTTATCTGGCAGATAAGGAACATCTTCCTTAATGAACTTCTGTAGACATAACGTAGTTAAGTAGAAGAACATCTTCTGCTGCCAGCACTTGAAATCAATCCCGAAAATTTTTTCGGGTTTTTCTGTCGGTGCCAACGCCGGTGTTCGGCTTGTCGATGCGTTGGCAGTCACCGTCGGAACAGCTTAGTTTTCGCTTTCAGTCGTCATTTTTTCTGTAAAAGAATGACACAAACAAAAGTTTAATACACGTTTTCAAACTGGAGTAAAAATCACGTAGATTTTAATCTCCAACAAAATGCCACGAAGGCTTTACTCTCCAAAACGGGAGTACACAAAACCACAAAGGTTTTAGTTTGCAGAATAATAAGAATAATACAAATACATAAATAAATATTAAATTCCTTAAGAACAATCCCGCCAATATTGCTGCATTTGTAAATAATAATATAAGTTATCGCAATGAAACAATAATTAATTCGAGCCCACTGAATTCACAGTGTTTTCTTAAGGAATTTAATCCCCTCCTAGTACCCAAGGTTATGGATTATTTCCTCCCAGGATAGAACGAATCACACACTGGTGTAGCGGTACTTCAAACTCCAGTGTTTCAGCGAACACAAAGTTCGGTAGCAAATCACACTTATAGTTACTTTGTTTGAAGTTAAAACAATGCAGAACAAAGGAGTAGAAACTCAGAAAATCGTATGGAAATACTGAGAGGAAGGAGTGCAATGTATAGCCAAAGTTGAGCGTTTCAGTTTTTTTTTTGTGTTGTATTTCGTTTGGTGTTGTGTGTCTTTCTTCAACAGCTGCTGCACATATTTATAGCAGTCAGCTTTGAAGATGAACGACCCTCCACCCTCCATGGTGGAGCATGCACTAGCTTGTTTGTGGAGCAAGCACTTGACCATGGTGGGAAGAGCAAGAGCATTAGGCGGCTGCTATTGCAGGTGGTGGTCAATACACGGATTGGAACATATCCGTTACAAATGCGGATAATCTTACGTTAATATTTACTATTAACAAATAAATTTGGTCCAAAAAATTAATCAATCAATCGATTGACCGAATCCGAAGCCGAAGCCGAAGCCGAAGCCGAGCGAGCGACGACGACAACGGCGCGAGGCTTGATTTCTTCTTAACTCTTTAAGAGTTACAAGAAGAGCAATTATATATATACCCACCAAAAAAAAATTTCTCTTCCAATATGGGACAATGTCTCATTGTCAAGAGGGGAAAACTTAAAATTTTACTCAAAAATTTTATTTTCCCTCCATTTCCCATTCACCCTCATTTTAAGACTATTTCATCTTAAATAACAAAACCTCAACATATACATCATAATACATGTAAACAAACAAAATATACCATACATATTCTTTAAAGTTGTGTATTTTATACTTTATATATACCACTATTATATAATTTATCACATATCTATATATAATAAAAGGAGAGGCAAAAGCACATTATTAAGACAAGTGGCATAACCACAAAAAGCCAAGTGGCATTATTAAGACAAAACAAACTAGTACCTTTTTAACTAAAAAAAACCTTTTTAAATTTTAAATTAATCGGTTACTCTATTTGAATTAATAATTAATAAATATAGATATCTTATAATTAGCTATATTAAAAAATAAAAATATAAAAACTATAACTACTCATTCAAATTGGGGAGTAGTTTCAAGTTGGAGTTTTAAAAATATATTAAAAAAATAAAAAAATAAGTAAAATTAGCTATAATAAAAAACGAAAATATGTTGTATATATATAATTTATATATGTGGTATAAAATACATATAAAAAATATATGGTATATTGATAAAAGGTGAGCCAAAAATTTACCATCCATGTTTTGTTAGTTTCAAGGGTATCTGTGAGCCAAAAATAAAACGTTAAGGGTATATGCGAGCCAAAAATAAAATATTAAGGGTATATGTGAGCCAAAAATAAAACGTTAAGGGTATTTTTAGACCAAAAGGTTAACGAATAGCATTTTTGAGCCATTTTCAATACGTTAGGGGTATTTTTGGCCCTTTTCCGTTATGTAAATGGCCATTCGGAGAATTATAGCAAGTTTGTTTTCAAGAAACTCCTACTTATTATGTAAATTGCCATTCGGAGAATTAGCAAGTATGTTTTCGAGAAACTCATTATAGTAAAATAAAGCCTTTGCCACACTATTTGGAGGTTCAATTAATTCATATTATAACATCCAAGATTTCTACACTTCAAAATATGTCACATTATCTGTACATTAAAATATATCACATTATCTTTACACTCAAATTTAGCACATTAACAGATTTAGAACAATATTTTGCTATTTTGATCTTATCATTTCACCATAAAGAAAATTCATCATTATCAAGGCACTGTTAATTCATAGGGGCGCGCTCATTTTTCATAGTTTTTGAGAATCATGACATGTATAAACATATGTACGGCAGTTTGACTATCTAAACCACATCTCTTACACACTACTATCATGATTCATTCTTTTACTAATTAGATTATTAATGTATACATTATTAAGCACCCATCTTCTAACGAAAGGTTTTTGTTTATTTTTGCTTCCCCGTTGCTCGCAAAAAATCCCAAAATGCTTTAGAAATAGCGTGGCTGCTTAGATTATGCAAGGTTACCACAATTATCACCATGGTTTGCTTAAGCTTTTTGCAACATGATTGTTTTGGGTCAAATTTAGAATTTACAGGTCGACGTTTCTTGAGCAGATACGTGACAATGACAGAATGGAGGTGAGTCAACAGATAGTTAATATCGGAGACAGAGATGTGACCAGTATTGAGCGAATTCCAAGGACACAAAGATCGGGGAAGAGAATTTAAAAGCAAGAGTCCATTACTCAAATAGTCATTCAACTATTCGAAATTATCTACCAAATTCATCTTTCTTTTGTTTGTAACAACAAAGTCACTTAACTATGTCAATAGCACTTAGAAGGTCACTCAACTAGATTTCTCAAATTTTTGATCGCCAAATACCTATTTTACCTTCTAAATTATCAACTTTTATATTCCTTTTTTATTTTTTTAGCTTTCTAATATAATAATTTCTTCTCTTTTTAATTTATATTATGGACTTACCTTAGAATAAATAAATTTTATTTATAATTAAAAAATTAAAATAGTATTTAAGCATATATAGTGTTGGAATAATAAAATATTGAGCATCGTAGAAAGCTAATTAGAACAATTTGTTCTTAATAATAATTTTGATATTAACAAAAAAAAAACTCAAAATTTTATTTACATAATTGAGAATGAAAGAAAATAAAGTTTTAAAATATATATTCCATGCACGTACTATAGAAAATAATTATTTAAAATAAAAGTATTTTTGTAATATACATTACATATTCTTGAATATTATGCTCAATTGTATTATTACTTGGACATTATAATGCTAGAAAAATAATTTTTTTATTTTTTATTTGTTAAAATAATATTTTTGTTGTATAGGTAAGTCCATTATGTTGATTAAAAAGAGAAAAAAATTATAATATTAAAAAAGCAAAAAACAGAAGATAAAAGTTGATAATTTGGAGGGTAAAATAGGTATTTGGTGATCAAAAGTTTGATAATCTGGTTGAGTGACCTTCTGAGTGCTATAAGCATAGTTAAGTGACTTTGCTGTTACAAATGAAAGAAAGATGACTTTGATAGATAATTTCGGAAAGTTGAGTGACCATCTGAGTAATAGACTCTTGAAAGCAATTAGGTACCAGTTCGAAAAAAAGCATTAAAGGAGCAGCCATTACGAAAAATCTCAGCATTTATTCCCAACGTTATGCAACTATCAAGAGGGGGGTTTATTCATCTTTAAGAGGGCGAGATTTGAGGATCTTACCACCCCAGATTTCACTATAAATAATAATATTTGTACTCATTGTAAGGACACCAAATACAAGAATCACAAAGGCTATCTTTCTTTCTTTTATTTTCTCAAGTTTTATACAAGGCTATTATCAAAGCGTTCCAGTTAATTACCTTTGATTCCGGTGGTATCAATCTGAATTTTAGGCTTGTTTTTTTTACTAAATTATCTTTATTTATTTTTTTATACTTTGTTACTTTACTAATCAGATCATCTTAATCCACGCGTCTATAATAAATTACGTATACAAATTCAACCGTACTTTTTTTTACAAATAAACAATAATGACCTCGTAAGTGTAGACTTTGTAAAATGTCAATCAATTTATCCGTAGATCCCGTAGTAGATAATTAGGGAATGATCAAAACAGCTTTTATATCATCCAAAAAAAAAAAATCTAGTTAATTCCTCAAAAAAAAATCTGGGAATCTACGAACAACACTCCTATACCACTAAGACCCGCGACATTAGGAATGCATGGATTTTCCAAACACAAATATTTTCGATGTGGTACCATGATTTTAGTTAGGACGACTAGTTTTCATAATTGGATTGCCCTAATGCAACGACTCAAACAACTACGAATGCTCCCAAGGCAATGAGACGCATGTATTATACCGTCGAGTATTGCTTGCGAATCACAACTCGTTGTAGGTCCTCTCCAACCATTAAAGTTGAGTAGCTTTTACTCCTTCGCTTGAAATATGCGCATGGCTTCCCCAATGCCAATGGTCGCATGCATTAAAAGAAACCGCATGATACGTTCTGGAGTTGTCGTAGTTTCATCAACGCCTTGCCGTCTTGGGTTGGGAAGAATACGACAAGCTCAATTTCAGGCTTTCGAAGCTCTAGCGCTTTTTGTCACTTGTTCTCTTTTTTGTTTAAGTTTCATTTTCACTTTCTTTAACCGTAAGGTAGCTAGCTAGCTCTAATTGAACTTAGCGAGTTATCATCATGTAGACATTGCATAATCACTGTGTTCTTGTGGAGGTGACTTGCTATGCTCTTCCATCCTTGGCCTTTGGCATGATTGGATTTGGTTTGAATTTTGGTAACTTGTGTTTATTACCAGCTAGGTACTCCCTCCGTTCACTTTTACCTGTCCACTATCTTAAAAATACATTTTAATTTTTACTAGTCTACTATACTAAATCAAGAAAAAGACATTCTTTTTTTCATGTTACCCTCATCATTAATTACTCATTCCTCAAATCATTTTTCAAGACTTTAGAAAATGCTATCATTATTATGGGTGAAACTGTAAAATATAAACTCTATTCATTTTTGCTTAAAGTGGGTGCAAAGTCAAAAGTGGACATTTGAACGGAGGAACTAGTTTGTAATCACAAATTCCTGTCATGTGCAATTACATAAACTTTTTATAATACTAGTTTTAGGATACGCGCGATGCGCGTGTACCCTATATCAAAAAATATAATTTTTAAAAATTATAATAATATTTATTGAACAATGTGTTTAAGTTATAAAAGAAAATTTATAAAATATAAGCTCTTGAAAATGTCAAATATTGATCCTATTTAGTCAACAAAATAACTGATGACCTAGCTAAGCATGAAAATAATCTAGTTAGTTTTGAAAGCTCAATGATTTATCATGTATCCCCTTCATTTATTTTAACTTCATACAAAAATAATAATCTGGATACTATATATTCTAGACATGTCAACAAAAAATATTTTTAAAAAATTGTGACAGATAAATTATGTATCTAAAATATCGATAAGTAAAATTAGGTCACGAGTTAGCGATAGATTATTAAAAAATTATGGTATTAGTTTCTTTTTAGCAGAAAAAACAAAAATCCTTTTCATCTAGTTAATGAAAATATGCATTATAGTAATTTAGGTATTGCCTTGAAAACAATATTTTAATACAGTATTTATTGAAAAAATGTGTTTTTTTCTTAGTGATTTTTGATAGTATAAAACCAAAATTTCTTGGAAACTCAAAGTAAAAATTCATACTAAACTTTTAATATTAAATATTGATTTTTCTAATATTTAAAACATTAAATTCTTAATAGATTGAAAGGTCTTATATATTAGTTATAATACATTCGTAGTGTCATTAACAAAATATAAAGAAGAATATAGATTTTATTTTGATCTCCTTGCGACAATCTTCTAAATTTAGTTATTATCATCATCTTCTAATCAATACAACCATTAAAAAGTTACATCAAAATTGTCAATATTAAATTATATATATAAAATAAGAAGAAAAGAAAGTAATTAAAAATTGGTTAGTTTAAAAAATAAATGAAAAGAAAAATGTAGCTATGATATTCGAGTGGACTAATATTCTAGTGAAGAGTTTTTCGACTTTTCAATACCACACTACCTTTTTTCTTATTCTTGGAAAAGTTATGTAGAAAAAGAAAAAGTAGTATTCCTAAATATTAGGCATACTAACAAAAACTTGCAGGAATCATGGAAATCTAAACTACATTAAGTATATTACTCCTATGTCTTTTTAAAAACATTCGACTTATATTCAAATAAGGAAAAATATATATCTATATAAGTAAAATTCTACACGATATTAAATTCTTAAATATTAAGAGTTATTACATAGTTTAAATAAGGAAAGGTAATTATTAATTTAAAAGTTTTAAATATTAAAATAATAATTAAATGACAATTTCAGTGTGAACTCTATTTTTAGAGGGTAAAAAGGACGAACGACATTTCGCTAAGGACCTTCGTACTTTTAATATAGTATAGATAATTATGGTTAATTATTGCATTGTTATCTCGAATTATCTCTTAACTATAACCAATTAACATGATTCGATAGTACGTAATTTCGATCCATTGGGGGATAAGCTCCAATATAACTGGTGACTCTTCAGTTGATAAAGATGGCTCGCTTTGTTTTCTTTCCTTTTTTGGGCATCTTCCTTTGGTCAAAGAAAATATGTTGCTATACTGCGGTTTGTCACCATATGTAATGCATGCCCACTTGAATACGTATTATGTTTTGTTAGGCTAGTTGACACCGTCCAACATTTCGCCTTCAATATTAATCAATTAATTGAACAATTTAAGCTAATTTTTCAATAGAAAAGGGCCAAATCTTCACTTGGACTAGCAGATTTGGTCTATAAATACCCACCGTTTACATGTTCTGCAAAATATACCAATGACGTTAACTTTCTGGCTCGCTTGTATCCCAAAACTAACGGTCCTTTCTCAAATAAAAAAAAAATAATTATTTATTACGTGATAATTTTTTATTGGCTCTTCTTAAAACCCACACAAATCCATTTAATAACCTACCCACGACCCAAAAGTTCTGCCCCGACCCAAAAATATATCTTCGTTCTCGGTTCTCATTCACTACCAAAAACGATGGAAGCTTTTGGGTTTTTCTTCTTTTTTTAAGTTCTTCAGTATAAATCTCACTGTTATTATTGTTATCAGTTACAAAATTTTGTTGCTGCCATTAGTGGATCCGAGGTTGCTAAGGTATCGTTTCCGGCGACTTGAGCTACCGGAAAATCTCTCACCACCATTAAACACTCTCACACTCTAATTTATACACATATAATATATAAATAAAAGAAAAATTAACCTAAATGGCAGTCGATCCAACTGCTTAAACTAAAAATAGCCGGTGAAAATATAATATATATATATAATTTATGTATTATATATGTATAATTATATATAATTAATATATAATATATCTATATAATTAGAAAAAGTACTCGGCGAAGAGGACCCAGATAAAATCATAATAGCAAATTGCTCCAAAAGAAGTACACAAAAACAAGAATAAGCTCACTATCATTCTCGATTCTCAGACACACACTTATACAATCTCCGTCTCCAAATAATACCTTCAAAAACCACCATTAAACACGTCCTATAGACCCCAAAACATTCAAACTCAATTTTGCCAAAATTCACCAGAGAATATCCGTTTTTCCAAACACGAGGGACTAATTTGTTATTTACTCTTTCATTAAAAAAAAATCTCTCATTAGAATTCAAATAACATATAATTTTCAGTTTTTTTAACCTTTATCTTGAAATATAAAAAAAGAAAAGAAAAAGGAAAGTACGCTTTGTATCATTGCTTGAAGCGGCGGATGTGGGAGCATGTCTCCCCACTATAGAGAAGTACAACGATTTCGAAGTTTTGGGTCGGGGCTAAACTTTTGGGTCGTGGGTGGGTTATTAAATGGATCTTGGTTGGGTTTTAAGAAGAGCCAATAAGAAATGGAATTTTTTCCTACTTATATAATATTTGAAACTTATTTACCAAAATTATCCTAATTTTGTATATTACCCACCTTAAACAAGAATTACTTATAAATTATATATAATCTATTATTAGTGCCTTAAATTATGGGATTTAGTTACATCTTTTTCCTTTTTTTCTCTCCTCTCCTCTTTCTTCACTGCCGCCTCTCTCATCAATTTTTCTTTCTTTCGTCATCACTCTCTCTCACCGTCTCTCTCTCAATGAGGTAAGCCTAAAAGTTATCTTATGTCAATCTACCTATTGAAGTAACCTCCAGTTTGTCACTGGTTTGCCATTTTCTTTTTTACATTGCTACCCACTAAGTATGGAACTTTAACAGTGCGAGAATGTTATTGAATTCAAACTTATGACACTTCGATTTGTATTGTACTCTCTTGAAGATCGGATTATCCTGCAGTTTGATAGTCTTTTTCAAGAGATGAATTCAGCACCTAGTAAGAAGGTCGTAGGAATTGAAGATTCGAACACTAATCTATCATAAAGCTTTGAAGTCGAATTTGGATTTTCAAAAACCATTATTTGTTTGGATTGGATGTTGTTGCAAACAATTGGGAATATTATTTGGAGTTTATATTTCAATTTTGAGGGTGTTTGGTGAAGATTAAACTTGATTTTGACTGAATTTCATATTGAAACAAGAAGAAGAAGAAGAAGAAGAAGAAGAAGAAGACGACGACGACATGACATACCATATACTTACGAAATTGTAGTAAAGTTATATTATAATTGTATGTAAATTATATTCTGTTGTAGTTATATATATATATTTTTTATTTGAATGTTGTATGAAAGTTGAAAAATAGTTGTATAATTTATGAATCGTTGTATAAAATTTGTATTTAAGTTGTCAATACTATCTTTTTACATAAAGTTCTTGATATGTATCAAAATTTGTCCAAAGATTTTACGAGGTTAATAACTATCGTGCGGGACCAGTAAAGTATTCTGCTTCACTTGATTGGTTAACTTACCCAATGCACTAATCTATCACAAATTAAAAAAAACTATTTAAATCAGCACTAAAATGGATACAACGTACTTAAAATTGATAAATTGTATATGGTCATGTAATTAAGTTAAAACTTGATTAGGAAGGGTAATAAAGTTTCATATATAGTATAGGAAGGTAAAAATCCCATAAAAAATTGTCACGTAATAAATAATTGTTATTTTTTAATTTGAGAAAGAACCGTAACGTATGAGCAAATTTTGCAAAATAGATAGACGAAGAGTATTTATAGACCAAATCTGATAGTCCAGGTGCAATTTTGGCCCTTTCCGTATTTTAAATTGTTAGATAAAATCGTAGGATTTAAGTGCATTGTCATCCAATAAATTTGGTCAGGTGGTCCTTCAAAGTTAGCTTTGTAAGACAAACAAAAGTGGGACAAAGGAATATATTTTCTAAAGGAAAAAGGATGGATCTTATTCACATTGATCGTTGCCAGGACGTAATCTTGTTTGTTTTCTTGCTGTTAAAGCGTTCTCTTCTTTTCTTATCCTTATAATCCCATCCCCATGTGGCTGGAAATTAAATTTGGATTTTTTTTTCCACCCAAAGGGACGTCTGATCCCGACAGTGCGATTCTCTGACCCCCCAAAAAAATGAGATATGTTATAAAATAATAAAAGAAGAAGAAAATTCTTATTGATTTGAGATCAATTATAATGGAATAGAACCTCTCTATTTATAGGAAAAAAGTGACTTAGTCACAAAGTAACAAACCCTAAAATCTCTCTAAAATATACACATTCACCTTAAATACAATTCTATTTATAACATTCCCCCTTGAATGTCTATTTAACAGATAATGTGCCTCATTAAAACCTTAACTAAAATAAAACCCAGTGAAAAAAAATTCTAGTGAAGGAAAAAGAGTACACATATATAACAATACGCCTTTTAGTTGACTCGTTAAAAACCTTGCAGGGAAAACCCCGTGGGACAAAACCTTATAAGGAAAAAAGAGTATTAACACGTATTAACTCCCTCTGATGAGACAATCAATTGACATCTTTGAGCCTTTGCATTCTAATCTTGTGCACCATCTTCAAAAGATCGTTGGTAGAGATTTGATAAATAATCAACCATATTAACTTGAATGAATTTGTTTCACCTTAAAATCATCATTCTTAATAGAGATGTATTGTCTTTATATGATCTTGTTGGAATCTCATTTGAATATCTTCACATAGGGGTAAAAACTCTTGCTATCATATTATCATGCTTATAGTTATAACAAGATACATATGTGTACAAATTGCACTTAGGATATAGTACTTCAGAACCAAGAATTATATATGCTTTAAGCGATTTGAATCGTTGAGGGATTGTCATATAAGTTAAGTCATATAATCCATTTAAATAGACTTTAGATACCTATCGAGTTTTCATGTCATATTAGACATATAAGATAAATAAAAGTGATTGCACACATCATTGACTTTATACTTTCAAGTGTTTGAACTGCAGGTCCAAAACTATATGTCTTTCATATGAAACTAATTCTACTTGAATTGTTTCTCCAGACTTAAGATCCTCATATATATATATTTAGCATTATCATAGATGTAATTGACGAATATTTTATATCGATTCCAATATTTTTCACAAAGACATAACATATAGATCTCTTAATTCATATTTTCAGGTATCTGAACCTTTCGTGAGATTTTATGAAGTGTTATGTCATGTGATCTTCTAGATCACTTGCCTCCTTATTATGATCATCTTGATCATTTGCTCATCTTCTTTATCAAGAATTTTATTTGAAACCGATTTGTTTATACGCTTTAAGCGTACCATAGATTTGTCCTTATAGGACTTATTCTAATTGGAGCATTTGCAGTGAGAATATAGTTACTTTCTTTGGGCCAACAAATGCGTCTGGCATGCTTTAGAATATATTTGCAGATAAATTACCTTTTTATGAACTTCAAGTTCATATTATCTTATTCGAGGATCTAAATGTATAAATGATAATTCATTCCACGTAACTTTTTCTCAACTGTTTATACTATCTCCCCCTCATGTTACAAAAATTAACTTGTTTCCTCAACTTTGAAAACCCACCTTTATGCGTTATGGTGTTAGTCAAAATATACACCTCACATCAATAATAATAAGATGGAATTATTTGGTTCCTAACCCTGAACCACTTGTAAGGGGAGATTGTAATATACTTTCGTATATAACGTATATCAAACTGATATAGATAACTTTGTTATCATAAGCAATATCTTAGCTATTAGGTGGATGCATCAACAAATCATTTTGCTAAACCAACTGTGATGTAAACCAACTTATCAAGATAAATTGTCTTGGATAGAAAATCTGGAAATTTTGCTCTAAATTAAATTATTGAGCAGTTACCTCGCAAACACCAGGTAGCAGGTTCATAATAATCGCACATGTAACCATCTCATAGATGCATCTTTATAAGGTTTACATGGCAGGTGAATGGCCCCATATTCACCTTTGATAAATTCTAGGATTCAAGGGATTCAATCCCAATTTTAGTTGGTATAATAATCGCGAGAACAAGCAACACAAGAGAATTCATGAAAAATCTTCTTCGACACTTACCCATGTGAATTCTCATTTATTTTGCACATCATACTTAAATAGAGATTACTCAATAGGCTATGCTTGATAAAATTATCTATATTAGTAAACTTCAGGTTTACATCATGACGTGCGCAATTATCAATAAACTCCAAGTTTATTATGATATGAATTTTCATATCAATAAACTTTTACCTTATTGTGGCATTTTTTATTTATGAAGTACAAACAGGAGAATAAAGTGGGTAGCTTTTCACATACATATTACCCCGCTATAAGTTGTAGTAATATAAGATATTAAATCTTTCCTTCAATAAATAGTTTCAATATAACCAACCGCTTTCACGAATACTTTAGAAACTCAATAAGTTTCATTGAGACTTACTACGATACAATACCTTAATGATAATAATTTTATTTCTCCAAAATAGTACAATTGGCAGTTCCAAAATTCTCAATTAATTTTGTGCTGCCACATATTCATCAACATCCATATGATGAATATTTCTCTTAAAGAGAAAGATATACCATTATGGTCATGGTCAAAATTATATGCAAGATCTGTTTCTTGCATTAATGTTGTCCTTTAATAATCACATTGCTAAAATATTTTGGCGTACAATAGGTACGTGACCAATGACCATTCATGCTATAATAATAAAATTATTTTCTTATTTTATCTCAAACCTCTTTGTAGAGGTTAGTGTGGTATATTCACTATCACTAGAAGGTTCATATTCTTCCAAGAATAAATATGTATTCATAAATCACATGTTGTCGCATTCACTTTAGGAATGGAACATAATAATCCATGCATTCTTTATAAAATCTCATGTCATATCAATGACAAACGTCACTTTCACAAAGTGGAGGATTATTTTGAGAACCATTATTGTTCTCATTACCACAATGATGACGATTATAATTTCGTCCATTACCACGTCCACATCCGTTCATACCTCTACGGTAACATCATGTCTTATTTTAGACTTATGGGACGGGTTTCCACTATTGATGGAGATTGAATTTAATTTGCATATACGAACTTTCATTAACTTAACTTAATCAAATTAAAAGTATCAAGCAAATATAGAAAAACACATAATTAATTAAAATCTACGTGTCCTTTGTGATAATTAATCCACTTTAAGATGGAAGAGATATGTGATAAAATAGAAAGAAAAAATATGTGCTCTCTCAAAAATCTTCACTTCGTGTTTCTTAGAGCCCGTTTGGACATAAAATTTTTTTTTCTTTTTTCAAATTTTTTTTACTTTTTTCGAAATCAGCGTTTGTTCATAAAATTTCCAATTTTCACTTGAAAATGCATTTTTGGAATTTTTTGAATTTTTGAAAAACTCCAAAAAGCTATTTTTAAAAATTTTTACTCATATTACTTACAAAACTTCAAAAACAACCCAAAATTATATTCATGTCCAAATACAACTCTAATTTTTAAATATCATTTTTACTTGAAATTTTTTTTTTTTTTTTTTTGAATTTTACAATTCTTATGTCCAAACACCCACTTAATATTATCACATAGGAATATAATACTTGTTATAGGAAAAATATTTATTGTTATTTACACCAAAAATCCTTATATGACTTGATGAACTTTCAAGAAAAACTTTTCCGTAAAGCAATTTTGTTCATGTATGAAAACATAAATAGCAAAGTGAAAGAAACTTGAAAATTAATTAGAAAAGGCTAACCATGATGGGCGAATATATGCTGGCATTGTACACCTTATACCAGGTCATCGTTCTTACCATATTATTAACATTAAATGGCGTTACTGATGCTGGCAACATCATAACAACTCAGTTGGCTAGAATTTCATGCTGATAACGTGTTATAAAACAATAAAAGAAGAAGAATATTGCAAAGAAAAGTAGGGAGAGAGAATTCTTATTGATTTGAGATCAATTACAATGGAATAGAACCCCTCTGTTTATAGGGAAAAAAGTGACTTAGCCACAAAGTAACAAACCCTAAAATATTTCTAAAATATAGACATTCACCTTAAATACAATTCTATTTATAACAAGATATTATTATTAAATTATAAAAATATATTGAAAACTAATAGGAGTAGTTGGATGTTGAAATAGAAATGAATTAGATCTTGCAAATTCCCAGCTACCAAACCCTATGATTTTAATGCACATTAGCCCATCCACCTGCACGCAGACTTTGTCCATTCGTATTAAACATGGGGTGTAGGACTGCTATAGGTTTCTACTTGTTCTATTTTGAGGGCTGTGTAATTAATTGTACGTACATGAAATTAAAGTTGCATTCAGTTTCAGATATTGCAATCCTATCTTACACTATTTAAGTGTTGACTTATAATCCTCCATTGCTATTTAAGGTCTAGCCTACTCCAAATTGGGGGGGGGGGGGGGGGGACAAAACAAAAAATAGAATTTTCTCATCTTTACAAAAAAATTTCAAAGGTACTTCTTCCGGTCCACTTTAATTGATTTTTTGGTCTTTTTTTGTAATTCACCATATATTTAATTTTTTTAGATATTAAGAAAAAATTAACTTCTTTTTTCCAAAATTATCCTTGAAGTAAAGAGCCTAAGAGTATTTGTTATATTTCCAAAGAACAAATTAAGGTTAATCATGTGGAATCTAATTAAAACTCATTACAACAACAACAGCAACAAACCTAGAGTAGTCCCATAAGTGGGGTTTGGGGAAGGTAAAGTGTATGCAAACCTTACCCCTGCCTTTAAAAGGAAGAGACACTGTTTCTGGTAGACTCTCGCCCCATTGAGGAAAAAAGGAAGGGGCAATAAAAAGCAAATTAATCAATCTGACAACCAAAGCGAAAATACAAAATTAACACTAAATAATGCAAATAGAAGAACCCGAAAGACACTAAGAGATGTATCAAAGCTGCTGTGACATATAAGACAATACCCGACTACCTAATCCTCTACCTTTATTCTCAACCTCCACACGTTCCTATCTATGGTCATGTTTTCAGTCAACCGAAACAACGTCATATCTCGCTATTAAAACTCATTGATTTAATTATTTCGAATTCAACGCTCCATAATAAGAAGTTCTCCATTTCCATGGAAAATGTAATGAGCTAGTGGATTTCTAGAGCAAAATAAGGAAAAGAAATAAGAGAGGAGTAATACGGGCTCTATAAAAAGTTATAGTGGAAGAAGTCAGTCTCTATATAAGCTTGTTCTATTCTCGATTCATCCTGGTCCTGCTGAGGGGCGGATCTAGCATTAAGTTTATGGGTTCCATGAATCCAATAGTTTTTACTCAAATAATATATTTGTATTAAGAAATTTAGTAAATATATATAAATATTTGACTGTGAATCAAAATATTATTATATATATAACTCGAGGTTTTTGTACGAACCCATAAACTTAAATTTTTTGATCCGCCTCCGGTCGTGATCCATGTTCACGTTTAACTATTTTCATGAAGCAAAGAAAATTCAGAACACAAAGGGACTGATAAAAATAATAGGTTCAAGTGATCCCTTGGGAAGAATTCATGCTTGCCGGCTCCTTGCATGCTCAATAAAAATCCCAACGCTTTCGACATTGACTATCAAGCAAATGATAACTGTTACCTTAATTGGGTAATTCACTATCAAGGGAATAAAGATTATTCGTACTAATCTGTCAAATTATCTTGTATATGCGTGAAGTTTCCATTTTCTTTTGTACATTTGAAAGACTTTTATTGCGTAATAAGCTACAGAAGTATAATCATAGCCGAGTCCAAGATACTTCAGTGTTCGGTTGATGCAAATTGCAATTATGCGGATATTCTGTCTTTGTTTTCTAAGAGGTAGGCTTAAGAAGTATTGGATAGAGGTGATTAGACAGGACATAACACAACTTTAGCTTATAGACGACATGACCTAGGAGGGTATGGAGATCGAAAAAGGTTAGTAGATAGTTGTGCGTATCTGATCCTTTTCCTGCCGATAGTATTAGTATTAGTCTCGTAATTACATATTTTCTTATCCGCAAATTTCTTTTCTGTATGTTTTTTTTATTTTTTATTGTTGTTGTTGTTGTTGTTGTTGTTGTTTTTCTCCCCGCAATCAAGAACATCGCAGTGTTTACTAAACAAGAAAGCCCATTTAAGAATTCTGCTAATCGACAGAAAGCGAAAAAACTGATTTCAAGTCTGATAATAGTTCATCCTAGAAGTTGACATAGAATACGAGGAATGTAGCTCTCAAGTTACGACGTAGGCACTAGATTCTTGGCATTTCTCAGCAATGTAAAAGAGTGTATTATCATAATCGACTAAGGAAAATGACGCAATCAGTAACTTCATATTTCTCGTTTGTTTCTTATTAGATGCCTGCACTCTGTAGACGGTCACGTCAGATCCAAGTTTATTCTCAATTATGTACTACTAGTTCAGTTACCTTGTTCTCTAGAAATCTCTCATTTGATTTTTTGTGTCAATTTCTTACTATTCCTTTTGGACGTGACTAACGAGATGTTTGTACAGCTTACTAACACATGCATATAAATATCAAGTAGTTAATACATCTGCATGGCAATGGCAGAAAAGATGGCACCTCAAACTAAACAAGCAAAGAAGGATGAATATGAGAAGAGAGATGAGAGTAAAGACTATACTCTGCCATTTCACAAATTACTAAGCAGAGCAGATGCAGTGGACTGGACACTAATGGCTTTATGCACGTTGGGATCCATAGTGCATGGCCTTGCCCAACCTGTCATCTATATGCTGCTCGGCAAAGCCCTTGACGCATTTGGAAACAACATCAATGACACTGCCGCCATGGTCAAAGCCCTCAAAAAGGGCTGCCGATCGGAGGCAAAATCCAGGATTTTAATTTTATGGGTTCTGATATCGGGTTTCAACCACTACACCCATCACCTTTGTTTGAGTTATGGGTTCATAGTTCAATATTTTCAACAATTTCAGTGATTTTACACAAATAAATTCAGGTCAAAGCTAAAAAGTTAAGGGTTCATCTCGAAAATCATAAATTAAACTGTTAGCTTCAGAAAGGTTCTTAACTATTTTTCTATGTTTTATTATTGCAGGTCATTCCATTAGTCTGGTATATGGCATTTGCCACCTTCCCTGCTGGAATACTAGGTAATTTTCTTACAGTTACCAACATTTTGACTACCAAGGCTAAAAACAGCTCTTTGCCAATGTGTCTCTCTCTCTCTCTCTCACACACACACACACATGTACAAACACAGATGCTGATAACAGCAGGCTATTAATCAAACAAAACATAAAAGAGCTAGGAAAAGGTTAAATAATTTCTATAGAAACCACACGAAACAAAGAATATTTTACGGCATTTGGAGTGTAGAAACTGATGTATGCTAAAGTTAAGAACTTAAGTTCACATGTATATGATGCAGAGATAGGATGCTGGATGTATGCTAGTCAAAGACAAGTAGCGCGTATAAGACTGGAATTTCTGAGTGCTGTTCTCAAACAGGAGATTGGAGCATTTGATACGGATCTAAATAGTGGGGAAAATAATCACTGGAATAAGCAGCCACATGTCACTCATACAGGATGCAATTGGAGAGAAGGTACAATGCTCGCGCAGCTATTTATGGTCCAGTCTCATCTTTTAACCTTAAGGTGCCCATATTTGCATCTCTGCAAGCATAAGTATCAAAGACACAGCTAAACTTGAATGAGAACTAGCTAGCAAATAGTTGGCTGATTGAATTAGCAACTCGATTTCTGCATAAACCATTAAAACATGTAAATAGATGTATGAAGTTAAATGAGCTCTAAAACAATCTACTAGCAGTAGTGGCCTGCCTTAGGGTTTCTCCGGAGGGCGTGGTTAATAATATGCCGAACCCGGACCCCTTCACATTGATAACTCCGTCTGTGAACAAGGTCCAAACTTCTGATGTTGACTCTGACACCATTACTGCTTCTTTAGTAGCCAAAGGTAAATGTCCCGGACTGAAATCGGCGACAAAGTCGGCCAGAACTTGTGACTTAATCACAGTCCTTGGTTTATATTCTATGTCAATTTTGCTTATTTCGACGACCCATTTGTCCAGCTTACCCGGGAGTTCAAGTTTATGAAGAATATTTCGCAGGGGAAAAATGGTCATCATATCTATCAGGTAACATTGGAAATAAGGCCTTAGCTTTCGAGCGGCGACTACGAGGGCTAAGGCCAATTTTTCCATATGTGGGTAGCGAGTTTCTGCTCCCGTAAAAATTTTACTTACATAATAAATAGAAGATTGTGTACCTTCATCCTCGCGGACTAAAGCAACACTTACCGCTCACATGTAAATGTCTAGAAGCTTCTTAATGTACATAATCTCCATAGTCAGATAAAGTTGCCTGATTTATATATGAATGTTAGAACACTAACTCAGTACGAAAACATTCAGGTGATATTCTCCTTGACAACCATAACATCAAGGATCTTGACTTAAAGTTTCTGAGGAGAAATATCGGACTAGTTTCCCAGGAGCCATCACTATTTGCGGGCAGCATTAAGGACAACATCAGGATAGGAAAATTGGATGCAGATGACGAGGAGATTGAAAGAGCAGCATCCTTGGCAAATGCGCATTCTTTTATACAACAGCTCCCTCATCAATATCATACAGAGGTCAGACCAGTGCCCCTCACACACATCATTCAATTTTCATTCTTTGGATATGGAGATAATACGGTCAAAGTCACCGGAAAAGAGATATTGTTGAAGAAAGAAGAAGACTGGCTTAAAATTACATGCTTGTTCATAACCAGTAGATTTTCTAAGGAGTTAAAGCTGAGGCATTTCAGAAACTGTGAAACACCAAAAGGCCAATTGTTTTTTGTAGAACATCTGAGATTCAAAATGAAATTGAACAAAAACAAAAATCTTTCCAATTAGGAATGGTCTTAAACCTGCACTATTGGAACAAAAAATTATAACTTCCCAAAACTAATATAGCAAAATTTCATACCAGACTTGGTGAAATCTAGCACCTAGCCTCTTTTATCCCATGCTAATGATATTTGCATTACTTTTTATACTGTGATAGCTCAAAGTCACATCCAGAGAGAATCCTCAGTTAGTTGGAACAACCGATAACTAATTAAAAAGAGTTCCATCAATTGGAGTAACCAACAAGTAATGAACTGTGCAATTATTTTTGGATTTTGTTAGCTCCCTAACACTAGCATAAGACCATCTGTACAACAACAACAACATACCCAGTATTATCCCCCACCGTGAGGTCTAAGGAGGGTAGTGTGTACGCAGACCTTACCCCTACCTTGTGAGGATAAAGAGGTTGTTTCCAATAGACCCTCGGCTCAGGATAGTATAAGTACCGCATTAATGAAAATATAGGCAAGAATAGACAGTACCAAAAAGCCATACAACAGAAGAATAAAACAATAAGACAGTGAGGTGATCAACAATGAAAGAAAACAACGGTTAGTCATAAAAACTTCCTACCAACAGAAAACGAGACTGTGTGCCAATACTACTGTTACGAACACTCTACACTACCTACTCTACTACCATAATCCTCGACCTCCATACCTTCCTATCAAGAATCCTTGAAGCTGCGCCATGTCTTGCCTAATCACCTCTCCCCACCTCTTCTTTGGCCTACCTCTACCTCTCCATAGGCCCTCCAATGTCAACCTCTCACACCTCCTCACTGGGGCGTCTGTGCTCCTCCTCCTCACATGACCAAACCACCAAAGCCGCGCTTCCCGCATCTTGTCCTCAATAGAGGCCACACCCACCTTATCGCGAATAACCTCATTTCTGATCCTATCTAACCTGGTGTGCCCGCACATCCATCTCAACATCCTCATCTCTGCTACCTTCATCTTTTGGACATGAGCAATCTTGACTGGCCAACACTCAGCCCTATACAACATCGTTGGTCTGACCACCACTCTGTAGAACTTACCCTTAATTTTCTGTGGCACCTTCTTGTCACACAAAACACCGGAAGCGAGTCTCCATTTCATCCATCCCGCCCCAATACGATGTGCGACATCTTCATCAATCTCCCCATCCCCCTGAATAATAGACCTGAGGTACTTAAAACTCCCTCTCCTAGGGATGACCTGCGAGTCCAGCCTCACCTCCCCTTCCCCTCCTAGAGTCTCGCCACTGAACTTACACTCCAAGTATTCTGTCTTGGTCCTGCTCAACTTGAAACCTTTAGATTCCAGGGTTTGCCTCCATACCTCTAATTGCGCATTCACACTGTCTCGTGTCTCGTCAATCAATACAATATCATCTTTTGTATTAGCACCTGGACAGTGCTCTTTTGCATCTTCTTGATGCTTTTTATAATATCTTTTACTTCATCAAAAAAAAGTTCGAGCTTACACTTTAGGAGTAAAGGAAAATCAATAGAATGTTTCTATATAAGCAAACCCCCTAAAGTTATTCTCAGAAGTTAGAGGTCAATTATGAAATAACAACAATAATGACGACGAACAAAACAACAACAGTGAGTTGTTAATTACTGATATAGGAAATGAAGACCTAATAATCCTACAACTCAGATACTTGTCATAAAAGAAGCTACTTAAAGTTAACGAAATTATAAAGATACTAAAACAACTAGGATATCAACAATTAATTACTTAAAAAACTAATCGCTATCTGAAATTACTCAGACAATATTCAAGTAGAGACTGCATGAACAGTAGTATCCTGAATGAGAAGTACTTCCAGATGTCATCAAAGCTTCTTCTTTACCCCTTTTCCATCCTGCACCAGTCTGACAGATAAATCACATTGACATGGGTGTTGAAAATACTAATTTAAGTCTCCACTAACACCATAAGAATATCCAAAGAAATCACTGTTACTAAGACAAACAAATTGGAAAAGCATGGAAAAAGAATGTCACAAATATGCACAAAACACACTATAAACGGAGGGGCTGCAGAAGCTGCTACATCACCGTATAATACATATATACCTTTCACCGACATCCTTCACTCTGGCATAAGTCAAATGAAAAGTTGCTGCGAAGCAGGATTTCTGAGTACATTCACAATAACCTTTGATTTCTTAACCACAACTTTCATGAAAAACTAAGACATGATAACTTAGCTTTCATGTCACATATTCGCATTCTAGGTAGGACAAAGGGGCCTCCAGTTATCAGGTGGACAGAAACAGAGAATTGCAATAGCAAGAGCAATATTAAAGAACCCTCCAATTCTTCTGCTTGATGAGGCCACCAGTGCACTTGATACAGAATCAGAGAAACAAGTTCAAGAAGCACTCGACACAGCCATGCAAGGAAGAACGGTCATCTTAATTGCACACAGAATGTCAACTATCGTTAGTGCAGATATAATAGCTGTTGTTCAGAATGGAAAAGTAACAGAGACAGGAACCCATCATAACCTATTAAATACCAGTAAATTCTACAATGCCTTGTTTAGCATGCAGAACATTGGCCAAGATTGTCAGACCAGGTCACATTCAACTCAATGGAATATTTTCCGTTATAAGATAAACATAAGTATTTGATGGATTTAAAATGAAATATTTTATAATTGACAGAATGGAAGCTACAAATGAGAAAACTGAATTTATCCAAAAAGACAATGCGCCTCAGGACCATCAGCAGCCTGATGAGCCAAGGGAACTCCATAAAGAGTTTAAACAACGCCGTGAGAAGGAGCAGAAAGGCAAAAAAGAAACACGTATATTCTTCAGAATCTGGTTTGGCTTGAATAAGAGAGAGATCATAAAGACTGCTATTGGCTCTTTTGCAGCAGCTTTTGCAGGAATCTCTAAACCTGTTTTTGGATTCTACGTCATTACAATAGGAGTGGCATATTACAATCCTGATTCAAAGGAGAAAGTAGCTCGGTATTCAGCAATATTTACCTCAATAGGACTGCTTTCTTTGTTTGCCCACACTTTGCAACATTACTTATTCGGAGTAGCTGGAGAGAAGGCCATGACAAACCTCAGGCGAGCGCTGTACACCGGTAGGTAGTTACAGTGATTCCTCCGGATCAGATCAATCAATCTCTCTGCTTCTTATTGCGTCCTCCTACATCAACTTTTTATGACATTCCAAAAATTATTTTTGCAGCCGCACTACGAAATGAATTAGCATGGTTTGAAAAGCCCGAAAACAGTACTGGATCACTTACCTCCAGGATAGTCAATGAAACATCTACAGTCAAAGCGATAATAGCTGATCGCATGTCTGTCATTGTCCAGTGCATCTCCTCTATACTGATAGCAACAACTGTCAGCATGAAAGTTAACTGGAGAATGGGTTTAGTGGCTTGGGCTGTAAAGCCATGCCATTTTATAGGTGGGATGGTTCAAGCAAAGTCAGCTAAAGGTTTCTCTAGCGATAGCGCTGTTGCACACTCAGAACTTGTTTCCCTAGCTTCTGAATCTACAATGAATATAAAGACTGTTGCAGCATTCTGCTACGAAACACAGATACTTGAGAAGGCCAAACTGTGTTTAAAGAGACCATTGAGGAAAGGGAGGACAGAGAGCATCAAGTACGGAATCATACAAGGGATCTCTCTTTGCTTATGGAACATTGCACATGCAGTGGCCTTATGGTACACAACAGTTCTGGTCAACAAGAACCAAGCCAGCTTTGAAGATGGCATAAGGTCATACCAGATATTTTCCCTAACAGTACCCTCAATTACAGAACTATGGACACTCATACCCACTGTTTTATCAGCCATCGGTGTTCTAAAACCTGTGTTCGAGAGCCTTGATTGGTGCACAGAAATTGTACCAGACATGCCAGACAATGCATCAACTGAAAACATCAAAGGGGAAATCGAGTTCCAAAATGTCAAGTTTCGTTATTCGTCAAGGCCAGAAGTAATGGTACTAAACAACTTCAGTATGCAAATTGAAGCTGGAGTTAAGATGGCAATAGTGGGGCCTAGTGGAGCAGGAAAATCTTCAATCTTGGCCCTATTACTTAGATTCTATGATGTGAATGAGGGAAAAGTTCTGATTGATAGCAAGGATATAAGAGGTTACAATCTTAGGAAGTTAAGGGTACAGATTGGACTGGTGCAACAGGAGCCACTTCTGTTTAGCTGCTCAATTAGGGACAATATCCGTTACGGAAGTGAAAAAGCATCTGAAGCTGAGATAATAGAAGTGTCAAGAGAAGCAAACATACATGAGTTTATAAGTAACTTGCCCAATGGATATGATACTGTTCTTGGGGAAAAGGGCTCTCAACTTTCTGGAGGACAAAAACAGCGGATAGCCATAGCGAGGGCGTTACTCAAAAGACCAGCAATAATGCTGTTGGATGAAGCAACAAGTGCCTTAGATACCGAGTCCGAAAGAGCAGTGGTAAGTGCATTGGAATCAATGAAGCTGAACAACTATGGAGGCACAAAAGTGACTCAGATAACAGTAGCACACAGGCTTTCGACAATAATAAATTCAGATACTATAGTTGTTATGGACAAAGGTAAGCTTGTGGAAAAGGGCAGCCACTCAACCCTGATGGCAGAGCTTGACAGTGTGTATTCAAGACTTGTTAGGCTCCAAAGTGTGGAATAATTTGACAAAAACTGACAATACATAAAACATAATGAGTCTGCCTTTTTCTCGATACAGTGGATAAACATAGCTTAAGTATCACACTAGTTAGTATTTGCAGAAAACGTATGAAAACCTGTTTATATGTATCTCTTCTCCACAGAGATTTGAGTACACATAAGCGATAAACGAAAAGAAAGAGTCGTTCAAATTTTCAGTCTGTATCCAGGTTTGATGCTGTGTATCCTTTAGATACTCTGAATAAATTAACACGGATGCTTTATACATTCTTTCGTTTTTCACTCTCCTATACAGACACAATCCAGGGCAACAAAACACAAAGACAATAGTAGTATGTTATTTAATTGCTCAAAACATAATACAGTCAGAACATGCCAGACTGGTTGAATTGCAGTGGAACCTGATATAATGGCTCCTTCGCGTCTTTTATTAGCCTTGTCCAACCAACCATTTCTTTGAGAGTTGCTACAGATTCTGTTTTCTGAGGAAACTGTGATTACAGAAATGGACCTAATCTGGAATTTGTCGCAAGCAATCTAGAAATATGATAGGTGATTCATGTAAATGAAAATATGAACAAAGCACCAGTACAAGCATTAATATTTTTAAAACATTAATGAGAAAACAAAAGGCCAAAACCAGTGTCTTCAAAAATGTTGACCTCGCCTAAAAGGAGACTAGAAAATTTACGGTAAAAAGACTTATTTAATTGTTTTAACATCTCAGCAATAAGGTAGAAAGGAAAAAAAGAAGAAGAGCATATAAACAAGAACAGCTACATCTATATCCCATATGTCCAGTATTTCCAACACCATGCTTTTAACCAATAAGTGACCGGAATTCCAACAATTAAGCACACAGGTTTTACCAAATTGATGGAGATCCCGGGAATAGAATAGCCATTCATATGTTTACATTTGCAAATAAACAAATAAATAGGCCCTTTAAGTTTAGAAGTACTCTATTTCTGTCATTTCTCTATATCAATGAACAAATTGACTAAAACAAACACACCTCTGCATTTCTCTGGAATCTTTAACGTCAGCCTTGAACTTATGGAACCTCATACCGCACAAACCCTCGTTGGTTAAAAGCAAACGCAACTTCAACTTTTAATAATCAATCTTAACCTTTTTCTATTTTAATCAGTGCAAAAAAAAAATTAAACTTTTACTTATTTAAAAATAATTTATTTAATCTATAGCCACACAAAATATACGTGATAACATACTTTTTTATTTTCTTTAAAATATGTGCCCGATCAAATAGGATCAAGGGAAATATTATTTTAGGCACCATTATTCCTTTTTTTTTTGGTTTATAAGAAAAGTACCTTAAAGCGAGCTTGACACAGTCGCAGAGTATTGGGAAACAAAGTGTTACCTTGTTGTTCGACCAAAAATTATAATTTTCGGCTAAAATTATTATATTTTATGTAATAATGGGTTAAACCTAGTTAATGATAATATCTCTAAATGCGAGTTTTGAAAGTGTGTGCGAGGTGGAACAGATCCAGTAGGGACTGATAATAACAAGCATTAAATAGTCATAAAATATATGACAGATCCAGCAGGGGTTGATAATAACAAGCATTAAATAATCATAAAATATATGCAATAATGGAAGAAGGACTCATAATAAATAGCAATAAATGACATTTGAGTAAAAAGGAGGTGATTCGCCAAATAAATAATGAGCTAGGTGATTATTCCTCCTTATAATTATGAGTGACAGACAAATCTTAGAACATTCGAAATCTTCTCGGATCTGATGGAAAAGTGCAAGATAATGTAAACAAGAATCTTGATAAAAAATGTGTTCTTTGTATCTTTTTAAGAGGGAGAGAATATTTTGTAAAGTCTACTCTTATCACAATGAATATCATATGCCTCTATTCATTATCTTTTTTCCTATTTATATGGGACATACTCCCAATAAACTCTAATAGTACAGGTACAAAGAATATTCAATAGAATATTCTCTTTAATATCATGCCCCAATAAACTAGCCGTTACAGCTCTGTTAACGACGCTTGACATCGACCATCTTCCGCATCTTGACCATGGATTTGTCATTTCCTAGTCGACCTCGGCCGACTCCTTTCTCAATACTGCTTAATCCCAAGTACTAAGGCGGATTTCGACCTATACAGTTAGTCCATCCGCTTATTAAGGCCGGCCTCAGGCGACCTTAATGAGCGGATTCTATTTACTGCGGTTGGCAAAATTTGGGCGAGAAAGTCGAGCAGTGACATTTCAGACGAGATGACATCGTGACCTTTCGTGAACTGCAGCTTTTGGGGTTGTGTCGCTTCTGTACCAAAATGACGTCACGACGTCATGCGTCATTATGGCGCATTTTTTCGATGCTCCACGTCGTTTCCCATGCGACTGTTAGTTGGGGGATGCCGTTTCGACTCCAGTGCCAGGTAATGATGCATAGTCTCTTGGTTTTGGTGCGTGAATCCTTATAAAGAGAGGTGCAACGACGTTCGTTTGCTCCTTATTTTTTTCATAAAGAACCTTGTGCCTTCTTCTTCTTCTTCCCCTGCTGAATATCTTCCCTACTGGTCTTAGCGATTCTCATTACCTTTCATACTTCCTTGCCTGAATATCCCCTTTCAAGAAAAAGAAATATGGTTAATGTATCCTCTGGTTCTGGTGCGAGAATTGGCCCTGCCCCTTGGCAGTGCTTATGCCCCCTCGCGCTGATGGCGTCTCTGTTGTCGTTGAAGACGAGAATTTTTCCATGGTGGAAGAAATAATTCCCCGTAGTGAGAAAGTAAGGTCTGACTTTTCGAAGGCGCCTGAAGGCGAGCTCGAGATTTCGGAGTCAGCGATGAAACAGGTTGATCTGACTGAGCTTAGGAAAAAATTCAACATTCCTGCCTACATCGATCTAGTCACAGCAGGGCGCGATATGATACAAATTCACCGCCCTGGGTATTGTGCGTTCTATGCATACCCTTTCCATGTTAGCTATACTCTTCCCCTTCTCCCGTTGGAGGAGGAATTTTGCCGCTACTATGGTGTTTGCCCGGCCCAACTCTCCCCATACATCTACAAGCTTATTAGGATGCTCACAAATTTTGTGGAATTGGCCGGGGTCGAGGTCTCACTCCGCCATCTGGCGCATCTCTTTGCCCCTAGATTCTACAGGGGGACGATATTGCACCTTCGTCATCGAGGAAGTAAATGCATAGTGGTGAAGATTGACGACAAGGCAAATCGTCAGTTCTGGCTCAACTACTTTTTTGTCAGAACCGAAGACGTGGTGCCAAACATGGACGGCTTCCCTGAGATTTGGAATTACACTCGTAAGTATCTATGTTTTTTGTTAAAGCACTTGATTTATTTTGGTTGTCGATTCTAACATTTTGTCCCTTCTTCGTACAGCCAAGACTATGCCCCCTCCTTTGGTTGGGGATATTTCAAGCTGGGTTGGTCGGGTTCTGCCTCACATTGCGGGGATTCGTGAATGGCCGGGCTTTCTCAAGAAGTTCGGACCTGCTTCTTCCTTGGCCGGTGAGTTCATCTGTACAATTTTTTGCCATCTCGACCTCGTGGTCATTTACTTGTTGCAGTTTTATTCTTGGTAGTGATAAACTTAATTTCTTTTCAGTTTGAGGATTTTCGAGGAGGCCAAGGGCTCCTCCTCCTGCGTTTCGTAAGAGGAGAGTTGATTCTTCTTCGGAGTCTATTCTCATCGTGACCGCGGCTAGGCCTACCCGGTCATCTACTTTTGTTCCTTCTTCCACCGCGACCAGGTCTGCTCAGTCATCGGCCCCACCTGCTGCTACCTCAGCATCAGTTTCTTCTCCGCCTGCAGACATATCGGCAGTAGAGCTTCCGGCTTCCCCTTTGTATTGTCTAGTGGATGAGGAGGAAGAGTCATCGCCGAGCGGTGGGAATTTAGTTTCCCATAATAGAAAGTCGGTTGACGTCGGTGACGGGATCGCCATAGCTGTGGATTCAGCAAGGGGCGACTTTGTCATTCGTGAGACGACGATAATAGTGCTTGGAGATGACGTTGAGTTGTCGTCCGAGATTCCACCATCGGTTGAGGCCGCAGAGGGTGTGTCCCTTCCCGAAGCCACGATGGAAGCTGAAGGGCCATCGACGAGAGTCCCTGATATTTTGCGGCAAGATGAGCCATCGGCTTCGCGACCGGCTGAGGGTCCTCCTTCGCTGGCCGAATGGAAAGGAAAGAGTTGTAACACTCCAAAGTTTTAACTAATATTTGCATTCTCGATTGAGCATCTTTATAATGAAGATAGATTTTACGTCGTACTTCCTATACGTGAATTTGACAATATATAAAAAAAATACTTTCTTTAAGTTTTGTTAATATTGACAAAGAAGTTCCATGGTGTTGCTATGTGTAACACTTAATATTATTTTGATGAATTGCTATTAAATAAATTAGATATTTAAGGTTTTGGGCTGCCACCCTTTTTGTATTTATCCAAAGAAGAAAAGTTGGGCAGCCACCTTTTGCTCATCCTCATCTATTCTTAAGGACCTCCTCTCATAATTCATTCTTTCATGTCAAAGAAAACCCCTAACCTCTTCCCTTCTTATCATCTGAAATACCTCATGCTAACCATAAGAAATTTTCACTAAACCAACCAGCAAAACTCGTTCTTGGTGAAGCTCAAGTTGCTCCTCTCTTTTATGATAAGTTACTAAACCCGTTTTTACACTAGACAACTATTAGTGTGTTCTTTGTATCTTCTTATATAGGAATCTATTTTAAGCGATCCAAGCTTTTCTGGAAATATATTTCATAGATCTATAACTCTTATTGAGGCACCAAAACCTGGTTTGTCTTTTATTTACCCGAAAATGGGTGATGAAGTACAAGGCACGTGTTGCCCAAAACCTGGTTTGTCTTAAGACCAAAATCTCGTAACTTGAATTTGGTAACTTGTTTTGCTGTTTTTTACTCAAGTCTTGTAATATACTCAAGTCTTGTAATATACTGAATTTACACTTTGTCTTGTAAAAATATACAAAGGAGAAGACTAGTTTTTTTTACTCGCTTGTTTGAAGTTTATGTACAATATGAATAGGCAGTGATGTTGAACGAAAAGTATAATTTTGTTAGGAAGTTGCTTAACGTATTGATTATTCAAGAAGGGTTATATCACCTTATGTTGATATTTTGACATTGTATTTTGTTTATTTTTAAAATATGAAGTGTATTTTCAAAAACAAAATATTGAACTTTGAACCTTTATCGCATGGGCCTATTTCCGTTATTAAATTATTCTGAATGTCTTTTTGGATTAATATCTTCTTAATTTTGTAAGTAGTAAATTAGATTTGTTTCTTAAGTAGCACCCTCCCCCCCCCCCCCAAGGGGGTTGCTACAAGTTTTGGTATCAGAGCCTAGGTTTGTGAATCTATGATTTTTGTTGTGATCGTACCTAGTATTTGTTGTTATTTCCTTTCTTGAAAATGACTCGAAGATTATAAATTTTTGCATACTTGCTTAATATAATTTGTTGTATTCCTTGTGCATATGAATTATGTACATGTCCCTGCTGCAGTGTGATCTTATCTTTTATAGGAGTTTTAATATGGCTTCCTCTTCGAATAAAGCTATTGAATCCGTTGATGAAAGTCAGGCCCATTATAATGCTCCACCTCACCTTCAGGAAGGAGATGAGGAACCCTTACCTAACCTAAATCATCATCGTGTTAGTGAAAATGAAGTGGGCAGTAATCCAAGAGCAATGTGTCATAGTATTCCTATTATGACTCATCCATTTCAGCAGATGACTGAGTTTTTTCGTCACTTGGCTGGGACAATGTCAGAACCTAGTGAAATGAATTTTGAGAAGATGAGGAAAATGGGTGGAGTTGAATTTGAAATCACTACTGATCCCACGGTAGCTGAACAATGGCTCGAGCGCATGGAAAGGGTCTTTGAACAACTGGAGTGTATTAATGCTGCCAAATTTAAGTATGCTATGTCTCTTTTATAAAAGTATGCCTATGATTGGTGGGTAAGTGTGACAAATGCAACAGCAAAACCTCCGGTGCTTACTTGAGATGACTTCATGAAAGCATTTCATGCGAAATATGTTCCCCCTGTCTATTGTGATGCTAAGAAAAAAGAATTTCTGAATTAAGACAAGGGAGTATGTCTATTGCAGAGTATCAACAAAAATTTCTCAGGCTTTCTCGCTATGCTTGAGGTATTATTGATGATGAAAGAGATAAGTGCAGAAGATTTGGAGGAAGGTTTGAATGGTTCAATCCGAAAATTTGTGGCAATCTTGCAACTTGAGGATTTTTCCAAGCTAGTTTCAGTTGCTCTTACTTGGGAAAGCATTGACAAGGAAGAAGCTAGTATGAGAGAAAATAAGTTTAGGAATGGTAATTCAGATTATGGCGGTCCATCCAAGAAGGGAAGGTTTGACTATTCCAAGACTGAAAGTGCACAGAAGTCATCATATCATAAGCAAAATAAGCCAAATTTCTCTTCTGCTAGTACTCTAAGTTATGGCCAAGGCAAAACTTATACAACTACTTATGCACAGTGCGGGAAGAATCACTATGGTGCCTGCATAAGAGCTTCTGGTGCTTGTTTTAATTGTGAAAGTCTGGATCATAAAGTGAAGGATTGTCCTAATCATAATCCTCTTTCTTCTACACATACAGAAGGCTCAGTTCAAAAGCATGTCACTACTCATTCTCAAGCTAATAGCGGTGTAAGACCTAGAAATATGCAAGCAGCGAGTTCGGGTGGAGCTAATCAGGGTAGTGGGTCGAGAGTTGCTGCACGAGTCTATGCTATGAGACAGAAGAATGACAAAGATGGCCCATACGTGGTTGTTGGTAAATTTCACTTATTTGGCATATCTTTTATTACATTAATTGATCCTGGATCTTCGCACTCTTATGTTTGCTCATCACTTGCAATTCCTGATACTGTTAAATCTGTGAGACTTGACTTTGATGTGCTTGTCACGAGTCCATTAGGGCATCAGGCTGTTGTTAACAGGATTTACCGAGATTGTCCATTCATGATTTAAAACCTAGTCTTCCCTGCAGACTTGCTTGAAATGCCCTTCCAATACTATGATGTTATTGCTGGTATGGATTATCTCCATAGGTACCATGCATTGGTTTATTATAGGTTGAAGCAAGTGACTTTTAGGACTCCTGCATATTCACACATAGTAGTTCAAGGAGAAAGATCATTGACATCTAATATTATTTCTGCGGTATTGGCAAGGAAGATGATTCGTCAAGGTTGTGATGCCTATCTTGCTCGTATAATCGATATATGATTGGGGAGTCCAAGTCTTGAGGACATACCAACCGTGTGCGACTTTCATGATGTATTTCCTGATGATCTTCCTGGTTGCCTCCAGAAAGGGAGATTGAATTTCCTATAGAGCTTATCCCTGGAACTACTTCTATTTCTATCGCTCCTTATAGAATGGCTCTAGCTGAATTAAAAGAGTTGAAGGCTCAATTGCAAGAACTTCTTGAGAAAGGTTTTATCCATACCAGTATTTCTCCTTGGGGAGCTCCTATTTTATTTATGAAAAAGAAAGACGGCACTCTTAGGCTTTGCATTGATTACCGATAGCTGAACAAGGTAACAATCAAGAACAAATACCTACGTCTTAGAATCGATGAATTGTTTGACCAACTAAAGGGTGCCAGCTTGTTCTCAAAAATTGACTTGAGGTCTGGATATTATCAGTTGCGAGTAAGGGAGAAAGATGTTCCTAAAACTGCTTTTAAGACCAGGTATGGCCATTATGAATTTTTGGTAATGCCATTTGGTTTGACAAATGCCCCTGCTGCATTTATGGATCTAATGAACTGTGTATTCAAGCCTTACCTTGATCAATTTGTGGTGGTCTTTATTGATGACATTTTAGTCTATTCTAAGAATAGAGAAGATCATGATAAGCATCTCTAGATTGTCATGCAAATTCTGAAGGAGAGGCAACTCTACGCGAAACTTTCCAAATGTGAATTTTGGGTGAGTGAAGTGGCTTTTGGGGGGCATATTGTATAAGCTGAAGGTGTGAAGGTTGATCCTAGTAAGATTCAAGCTATTGTTGATTGGAAACCCCCTAAAAATCCAACTGAGATCAGAAGATTTTTGGGTTTAGCAGGATACTATAGGAGGTTCGTAAAGGGCTTCTCTATTATAGCTTCTCTTTTGACCAAACTTTTGGGGAAAGTCGCCAAGTTTGTATGGGATGACAAGTGTCAAAAGAGCTGTGAAAAGCTCAAATCCTTGTTGACACAAGCTCTAATACTTTCTTTGCCAGCTGAAGGGAAAGATTATGTGATATACAGTGATGCATCTCACCGTGTCTTAGGTTGTGTTTTGATGTAAAAAGGGAAAGTAATTTCTTATGCCTCTCGAGAGTTGAAATCGCATGAGTTGAATTATCCCACTCACGATCTTGAACTTGCTTCCATTGTTTTTGCCTTAAAAATTTGGAGGCATTACTTGTACGGGGAGAAGTGTCATATATTTACTAATCACAAGAGTTTAAAGTACTTGGGTACACAAAAAGAGTTAAACTTGAGACAACGTAGATGGCTTGAAATCATCAAAGATTATGATTGCACGATTGATTATCATCCTGGTAAAGCCAATGTGGTTGCACATGTGTTGAGTCGCATATCCCTTGCAAGTTTAACTCTAAGTCCTTTGCCTTTGCTTCTTAAATTAAGAGCCATGAATGCTTGTCTTTCATTTAATTCTAATGGTTCTATCATTGCTAATTTGCAAGTCAAGCCAGTCTTACTTGAGCAGGTCCAAGAAGCACAAAAGTTAGATGAGAAGCTTGTGAAATGGGTTGAAGAAGGCCAAAATGGAAGAGAATGAGATTTTACATTTAAGAAAGATGGTACCTTATTTTATAAAAATAGGTTGTGTGCTCCTAATGATGATGAATTGGGGAAGGAGATCTTGCTTTAAGCACATAGTTCACCTTATGCAATGTATCCTGGAGGTACTAAAATGTACCGGACCATCAAGGAGCACTATTGGTGGAGTGGTATGAAAAAAGACATTGTAGAGTTCATTTCTAAATGCTTGGTTTGTCAACAAATAAAAGCTGAACATCAAGTCCCTGCTGGTCTACTGCAACCCTTGTCAATACCTGAGTGGAAATGGGAAAGGATAACAATGAACTTTGTTTCTGGACTTTCACGCACTCAAAGGAATCATGATATGATTTGGGTCATTATAGATAGACTAACTAAGAGTGATCATTTCTTGGCAATCAGAATGGACTACTCACTGGAACGTTTGGCAGAATTATACATTAATGAGATTGTAAGGCTACATGGAATCCTTGTTTCTATTGTGTCTGACAGAGATCCAAGGTTTACGTCCAGGTTTTGGTCTAGCTTGCAAGAAGATTTGAGTTCCAGGTTGAATTTTAGTACTGCTTTCCATCCACAAAAATATGTCCAGTCTGAAAGAGTAATACAAATCTTGGAGGATATGCTTTGAGCCTGCATTATTGAGTTTGAGGGTAGTTGGGACAAACACTTAGTCCTGATAGAATTTTCTTACAATAATAGCTACCAATCAAGTATAGGCATGCCTCCTTATGAAGCTTTATATGGGAGAAAATGTAGAACGCCTCTTTGTTGGAACGAGGTTGGTGAAAGAAAATTGGTGGGTCCGGAGATTGTGCAACAAACTGAAGATAAGATAAAAATCATCAGGGATCACTTAAAAATTGCTTTAGATAGACAAAAGTCTTATGCTGATCTTAAGAGGCGTGATATTGAGTATCAGGCGGGTGATAAGGTATTCTTAAAGGTTTCTCCATGGAAGAAGTATATGAGATTTGGACAAAAGGGTAAACTTAGTCCTCGATTTATTAGACCTTATGAAGTGCTTGAGAGAGTTGGCCTGGTTGCTTATAAACTAGATCTTCCACTAGAGTTAGACAAGATCCACAATGTCATCCATGTTTCTATGCTTAGAAGATACCGCTCAGATCCATCTCATGTTCTTCCTATTGAATCTATTGAGGTCAATCCTAATTTGACATATGGAGAAGAACCAATCCAAATATTAGCGCGTGAGATAAAAGAGCTTAGAAATAAGAGAATTCCCTTAGTGAAGGTTCTTTGGAGAAATCATTCTGGCAAGGAAGCTACTTGGGAGCGAGAAGAGGATATGCGAGTTCAATATCCATACTTGTTTCGGGACTAGTATAAGGTAAATTTCGGGACAAAATTTATTTAAGGGGGAGAGATTTGTAACACCCCAAAGTTTTAATTAATATTTGCATTCTCGATTGAGCATATTTATAATGAAGATAGATTTTATGTTGCACTTCCTAAACGTGAATTTGACAACATATAAAAAAAAAATTCTTACTTTAGGTTATGTTAATATTGACAAAGAAGTTCCATGGTGTTGCTATGTGTAACACTTAATATTATTTTGATGAATTGCTATTAAATATATTAGATATTTAAGGTTTTGGTCTGCCACCCTTTTTGTATTTATCCAAAGAAGAAAAGTTGGGCAGCCACTTTTTGTTCATCAACATCTATCCTTAAGGACCTCCTCTCATAGTTCATTCTTTTATACCAAATAAAACCCCTACATTATACCCTTCTTATCACCTAAAATACTTCATGATAACCATAAGAAATTTTCACTAAACCAACCATCAAAACTCGTTCTTGGTGAAACTCAAGTTGCTCCTCTCTTTTGTGGTAAGTTACGAAAGCCATTTTTACACTAGACATCTATTAGTTTTTTCTTCGTATCTTCTTGTATAGGGATCTGTTTTAAGTGATCCAAGCTTTTCTGGAAATATATTTCATAGATATATAATTCTTATTCAGGCACCAAAACCTAATTTGTCTTTTATTTACCCGAAAATGGGTGATGAAGTAAAGGGCAGGTGCTGCCCAGAATTTCTATTTTACACACCCTCCATATACTACTATTAGTAATTTTAGCATAACGTTTTGTACAAAACTGATATGGGGGTGATTAAAGATTTTATGAAATGGTAAGACATATATCTACAACTGTAATAAAGACCACAAAGTCTAGTTTGTCCATTTTCATCTTCAAAACTGAGTCACAACACATGACCGTAATACTGTTCAGAATTTCTGTTTAAATGTTTTTGTGTAATTTGCACAAATATCATGTTTAGTTTGACATGTTAAATCACTGAAATTATATAGATATTTGATTATGTATTTAAGGTATATATACCCTTGTAATATCTAAGGGGAGGTATTTGAGGAAGAGGACGAATTTGGTTTGCCTATGGCGTAGACAATTCGAACGTCTTCAAGTTGTGGTTGAACTGTTTATGGTAAAACACCAAGGTTTGTGTATAAATTTTGTACTCTTTTTACTTGCTGGAATATTTTGAAATAACCTGATATTTTTTTTCTTGTCTTCAATTTATATCGTTGTATTCGTGTTATATCAAGTATTGTAAGATATTTGCTAAATCGCTCACTCATACGGATTTGCTTGACCATTTTCCATTCTTGTTGGGACTTTATCCATCTTGTGGAAGTGACTTTGTCACTCATCTTGGCATGCATCTTGATTTGGATCGTTTGCCATCTTGACTTTGGATTTGTAGTTTGTCTTAAATTATGAAACTTGTCTGTGTTAAGTACGAACTAGGAAGCCATTTTTAATATGGTTCTTGATTCCCTTGACTATTGGGCTTTGACCCTACTTGATTTGGGGCTTTGGTCCACCTTGATATCTTATTATGTTTAGTGTGACGGCATGACGTACATATTGGGCGAAAAGTGGATATTTGGCAAACTTTCTTGGATTGATAGTATACGCTTTCTCGACTCTTGAATCTTGAATATTGTTATTGATATTTGGAAACACTTCAAGGTTCGATATTCGATAATTTTGATATATTTGTTCACTTATTTTAAATTATATTTAATTTGAGCTACTTATGACTGAAAAGCGGAATTGAAGAATTTAATGGCTCCAAGCCCAAAGTTTATACACCACTAAGCTTTATGCTTAGCGATAGTTATTTTCTATCGTAGGTAATGTACGGGATGCGATTTGAAGACGGCCTTATGAAGTATTTTTTTTATCGTAGGTAATGTACAGGATCACATTTGCATATGCACCTAGATTTTCTATAGTTTTGGGAGTTGTACATGATCTATATGTCACACTCATGTATGTTATTTTGGAGGCTTATTGGATCTTAAGACCAAAATCTCGTAACTTGAATTTGGTAACTTGTTTTGCTGTTTTAGGGTGTGTTAATAACTCAAGTCTTGTAATATGCTGAATTTACACTTTGTCTTGTAAAAATATACAAAGGAGAAGACTAGTTTTTTTTACTCGCTAGTTTGAAGTTTATGTACAATATGAATAGGCAGTGATGTTGAACGAAAAGTATAATTTTGTTAGGAAGTTGCTTAACGTGTTGATTATTCAAGAAGGGTTATATCACCTTATGTTTATGTTGATATTTTGACATTGTATTTTATTTTTTTTTAAAAATTATGAAGTGTATTTTCATAAACAAAAATATTGCACTTTGAACCTTTATCGCATGGGCCTATTTCCGCTACTAAATTATTCTGAATGTCTTTTTGGATTAATATCTTCTTAATGTTGTAAGTAGTAAATTAGATTTATTTCGTAAGTAGCACCCTCCCAAAGGGGGTTGCTACAAGAGTGTTGTCGAGGATAGTTACGAGACGGGCTCTGATGTTGACGCCGATGAGGTGAGAATGATGGGGGAGGGATTTATCCGACTCGAATTAAGATTGGAGGGGTCCACACAGACCATTGCGATCCTCATAGATCAATATTTGTTGGTTAATATGGAGACCGTGGTTCCTTCCCTTGGTCCCCTCTGTTCGGATGTGGAGGGTAAAACCCTTGAAAAGCTGGATGACGCTACCTTATCTAGGAGCATAGTCGGCCTCGCTCTCAGGGTAAGTTTTTCGACTTCTTTCGTTTTTGTTTATCTATTTTAAAGTTTATGCTCTGTTCTTACTCTCTGTTTTCTTTTTCTCTCTTTCAGACTGCGATTTTGGAAATTGAAAGCGCCCAAAGAGAGGAGAGGCAAAAGGTTATTTTTCTGAAGATGGAGCCAAAATACCGTGAGTACTGTGGTATGTACCGCGAGATTTGTAGGCGGTTTGGTGAGGGTGGCTATTTTTGAGCTCTTTGAGATGATCTAAAGGAAAAGGATGACGATCTGGTGAGGGTCATCGAAAAATACAGCGTTCTTGAGGGGGCGCTAAGGGATAAAGAAGATGAGTTGGAGGTTAGTAAGGGGGGTCGAAGCCCAGTGTGGCGAGGTCTAAGACCATGTGGTCTCGCTGCGTGCCAAGCTCGAGAAGTGTGAATTCAAAAAGGATGATTTAAGTGGCGAGGTCGCCGAGAAGGTAGCAGATCTCGAGAAAGTGGAGTTAGCTCGGCTGGGGCTATGAGGAAGATGAAGGCTTTGGAGATAGCAATCTGTGTTCTTCATTCTAAGCAAGAGAGCGCCTTAGAGACGGCCAAACTCAAAGAAGAGCGGTTTGATGAACGGATTGGAGAATTAGAGAAAGAGTCTTCTGGCCTGTGTGATCGAGTCGCCGCTCTTGAGGCCGAGAAGGCACAATTACTAGCCCGACCATCCTATTCCCGCACTCATAATTTCCTTGATGTTTCTCGGGATTTATAAGAGGGGTGGATTCACGTTGAGTCCCAGCTGGATATATTTATAGATATGATGAGGGCGAGAACCATTTCAGAAGCCGTCTTCAAGGATGCTCGTATTAAGGCACGTGGAGCTCGGGTCGCTTGTTGTTATGATCCTGCTACAACGGAGGCCGGTGATGATAAGGGGTATGCGGGAGTGAATCGGATTGAAGAGGACGCCTGGTATGAGGACGAGTATCCTGAGGGCGATGGTGATGGTGAATATGGGGATGGCTTAGGTGATCAGGTCGATGGTGTTGCTGGGCTTGGTGGCGATTAGCAGCTTTTCTTTTTCTTATTTTTGTTTTGCCGCAGACTCGTGCGTTTTTGTGGGTGTCTTTTCAAGCCTTTGTAAAAAATATTCTGAGTATGAAACACCAGTTTTGTTATTTGTACCTCATTTTTTTTCTTCGAGTCAAAATTGTATGCTTTTGATCTTGTTACTTGGTTGCCTTGGTTTTATTGTTTGTAATCATTTAGCTCGACTATGGTTGACAATATTCTTAGTTTAATTATAGTCGCAGGTTGACAGGTGTTAGTTAGATCGTGGTCGAAACAAAACCTAAGTTTGATCATGGTCGAGGGCCGGTAGTTGTTAGTTCAAACGAGGTCGAATGTATCGTATGTTTGTTTATGGTCGAAGGCCGATTAGGTGTTAATTCGAATGAAGTCGAATATAACCTATACTTGGTCGTGGTCAAGGACCGTTTAGGTGTATATTCGAACGAGGTCGAATATAACCTATACTTAATTATGGCCGAGGGCCGTTTAGGTGTGAATTCGAACGAGGTCGAATATAACCTATACTCAGTTTTGGTCGAGGGCCGTTTAGGTGTGAATTCGAACGAGGTCGTAGTTATGGATGAGGGCAGTTTAGGTGTAAATTCGAACGAGGCCTAATATAACCTATACTCACTTATGGTCAATGGTCGTTTAGGTGTGAATTCGAACGAGGTCGAATATAACATATACTTAGTTATGGTCGAGGGCCATTTAGGTGTGCCTTTAGGCACGACATTTGTAGGCATTGTAATATATAAGGCGACATTGCCTTGGTTGTACAGTTGGAGAAATAGAAATGAACTTCATGCTTTGTGCTTTGTTCATACACTTGGAGAAATTTACATAATTTTTTTAGACGTTGGCTGGCAGTTCAATATCAGTCCCAGTCCTAGCCTATCCAGTCCCTTCAGTGGTCGACTTGGAGAAGTCTCGAGAGGTCGAGCAATGAACTAGCCGTCCTGTGCCTCCGTCTATGCGTACTTCAACCTGAAGCATCTCCTCCGTCGCCTCGTTAAAAACCTCCTCGAGAAAACCCAATTGGGACAAAACTCAAGTGAGGGAAAAAGAGTACGACTTTTGGGACGCTTCACGGATTAAAAGTTAAAGTACTTGAGGTGTGCAATGTTTCAGTTGTTTGGTAGTAGCTTTCCTTCCATTGTTTCCAGTTGGAATGACCCCTTGCTTGCTGTTGCTATGATTTTGTACGGGCCATCCTAATTGGTTCCTAGTTTACCTTTCCATGGGTCTTTGCTCGCTTGTGTTGGCCTGATATTTGCCTTTTTGTTATAATAGCAATCTCCTTGTTGATTTTACGCAATCATCCTTATATAGGCCATATCTCTTCGTTTATCGACTTTGTCGAGCTCCTACCTTCTGCTTTCATCGTTGCTGGGTCCGCTTTCGTGGGAGTATCTTAGGCTGGGCTCCCTGACTTCGACCGGTATTACTGCATCAGTCCCATAGACCAATGAGTAAGGCGTCTCTCATGTGCTCATCTTCGGCGTTGTTCGATAGGCCTAGAGTACTTCTGGTAATATTTTCGGCCACAAGCCTTTGGCGTCTTCAAGTTTCTTCTTCATGATGTCCAGTATTGATTTGTTGGAGGATTCCGCTTATCCATTTCCCACAGGATGATATGGCATTGAGAGTATTATTTTGATATGTCATTTCTCAAAAAACTCAGCGACTTTCTTTCCTATAAATTGGGGTCTGTTGTCGCAGTTGATCTCTTTGGGGAGGCCGAATCGGCATATGATGTTTTTCCGTATGAAGGTGATCACCTCATGTTCATGTATTTGGGCGAATGCTCCTGCTTCTACCCATTTGGAGAAATAGTCAATTAAAACTAAAAGAAATCGTACGTTACCTCGTCCTGCCGGCAGAGGGCCCACGATGTCCATTCCCCATTTGATGAATGGCCAAGGGGAAGTCACTGAGTGTAGGTGTTTGCCTGCTTGGTGAATCATTGGGGCATACTTCTGGCATTGCTCGCATTGTTTCATGAAATCCGCAACCTCCTTTTTCATGGTGGGTCAGTAATATCCTGCCTGTATGAGGCATCTAACCAAAGCCCGATTGCCTAAATGAGCTCCACAGTGGCCTTCGTGTACTTCCTCAAGGATGCGTCATGTCTGATTTGGGCCCAGGCATTTCGCCAGAGGGCCACCGTCCGTCCTCTTGTACAGGTCGTTGTGAATGATGTTGTACCTTGCCGCTTGCATCCGTAATTTCTTGGCTTCTTTTTTATCAACTGGGAGTATTCTGTCGTGCAAGTATGTAACAATACGGTTGCGCCAGTCCCAAGTCAAGTTTATGGTTCTTACCTCGATTAGGACTATTGATGAGTTGAAAAGATGGACTACGCTTCTGTCTCTGGTTGTAAAGTTTTTGGTGGCTGCGGCTAATTTGGCGAGGTTGTCCGCCTCAGTATTCTATGCTCGGGGGATCTGGTTGAGTTGGCACTCGTCGAACTCAGGTAGTAGCTTGTAGATTTCAGGCTGGTACTTCTGTAACCTTTGTTCCTTGATTTGGAAAGTCCCTATGACTTGGTTGACCACGAGTTGAGAATCGCAGCGCAGTCTTAGCCGCTTCGCTCCGTATTTTAGTGCTAGTCTTAATCCTGCAATTACGACCTCATACTCGACCTCGTTGTTAGTCATGTCCAGGCACCTTATGGAATGACGTATCACTTCACTTGTTGGGACTTCAAGTACGAGTCCTAGCCCAGACCCTGACGCGTTAGATATGTCGTCAGTATACAGGACCCAGAGGTCTTACGTTTGGCGAGAAGCGTGGACGACTTCTTTTTTGACTTCGGGCATTATTTTTGCGCTGAAGTCGGCGACAAAGTCTGCAAGGACTTGTGACTTTATCACTGTTCATGGCCGATATATGATATCGTGCTCGCTTAATTCGATGGCCTATTTGGCCAACCTGCCCGATAGCTCGGGTTTATGCAAAATGATTTTTAGGGGGAAAGTCGTGACAACCGAGACGGGGTGGCATTGGAAATATGGTCTAAGCTTTCGTGAAGCTACGACTAAGGCCAGAGCTAGTTTTTCGAGGTGAGGGTATCTCGACTTGGCGTCGACTAGTGTTTTGCTAATGTAATATATGGAAGACTGCGTACCTTTATTTTCTCGGACGAGGATCGCGCTCACAGCTACTTCGGACTCGACGAGATAGACGAGGAGGTATTGCCCTGGTTTTAGTTTTGAAAGCAATGGTGGCAATGACAAGTACACCTTTAACTCCTTCAGGGCTTGGGCGCACTCAGGGGTCCATTGGAGGCCGTTATCCTTTTTGAGTACGCCGAAGAATTTATGTCACCTATCAGATGATCGCGAAATGAATCTTGAAAGGGAAGCGATACGACCAGTCAATCTCTGAACCTGTTTTTGGTGGTCAGGTGCTCTGGTATCCCTTTTATGGCCTTGATTTGGTCGGGATTGACCTCGATACCCCGCTGTGACACTAGAAAACCTAAGCACTTTCCTGAGGCCACGCCGAATGCACATTTTTCGGGGTTCAGTTTCATTCCGTATTGCTTGAGTATGCCAAAGGCTTCTCTCAAGTGGTCGATGTGATCTTCTTTCCTTTTGGATTTGAATAGCATGTCATCTATACAGACTTCCATCGTTTTTCTGAGTTGGTCTTTGAACATCCTCGTCATCAACCTTTGATAAGTCGCCCCCGTATTATTTAGTCTGAAGGGCATGACCCTGTAGCAGTACATCCCTTGATGAGTGATGAATGTGGTTTTTTCCTGATCCTCTTCCTCCATGAGGATCTGATTATAGCCCGAGTAGGCATCCAAGAAGCTTAGCAGTTCATGCCCGGCCGTTATGTCGATGACTTGGTCGATATGGGGTAGTGGAAATGAATCCTTGGGGCATGCTTTGTTTAGGTCAGTGAAATCTACGCACATCCGCCATTTGCCGTTCTTCTTTTTCACCATGACCACGTTTGCGACCCATTGGGGGTATCTCGACTCCCTGACGGAGCCATTTTCTAATAACTTTTCCACTTTTTTGCGTACTGCGTCATTAATTATGGAATTGAACTTACGCCTAACCAGCCTCATGGGGGGGGGATGGATCGACGTTCAATTTGTGTGTGGCGATCTCCTTTGGGATACCTGGCATATCTGCATGGCTGAAAGCAAACAAGTCTACGTTAGCAGTTAAGAATTGACGAAACTTACCTGGTTCCTGAAGTTTGCAACCGATATAAGCTTTCTTGTTGTAGTCATTGCTGTCTAATTGAACGGGGTCGAGGTCCTCTACGGTCGATCCTTTGGGTTGAACAATGCACAAGAAAGTAAAGGAAATTTTTTGCCGGAAAAGTGCATTTATACGGTCCATTATGCGATCGCATAATCACTCTACGGGCCACATAATGGCCGCAGAAGTGAGCAGGAGAGGGCTATTCTGGAAGCAGCTATGCGGTCGACTATGCGACCGCATAACTGTTATGCGGTGCATTATGCGACCGCATAACACTTATGCGGACCGCATAGTGACCGCATACACAGGCAGTTCTTTTGGCTATTTTGTAACCAATTATGCGGTCCGCATAACCATTATGCGGTCGCATATGCGACCGCAGAACCTGTTCCGGAGTTTCATTTTTTGGGTTTTAAAAACCCGACCCTACTTCATTAAATACATATTTTGGGCCATTTTTTAGAGATAATCTGATATTTTAGAGTGAGAGAGGGTGCCCTAGAGTGAGAAGGTGTTCTCCAATAATTGTTCTTCAATTCTTGCCCAAGTTTTGGAAGATTGAGAGGGGAAACTCACTAGGTCTTCATTCTAGAGGTAAGATTCTACACCTTAACCCTCAATTTTGAATTTTATGTGGAAATGGATAATAAGCAAGATAATTTATGGGCAAGAGGGTTGGTTATTTTACATGCATGTGTTATCAAAGGGTGGAGAAAGATTGTTGAGCTAAAAATGGTAAAGGTTGGGTTGTGGGATGATGGAATCCTCCATAAAAGGACCTTGAACCTTAATGCACACCTAGTGTTTGATAAAATGCTCAAATGAGTTAGAACCATAATCATCTTCCTAATTATGGTTCAATTTGTTATATTTCTAAAATAGATCGAAGTTGCTAAGAATTCCGTAATGCTTTAGAGTTTAAGGAAGCTCAATTGAGGTATGTTGGCTAAACTCTTCTTTGAGAATTGGAATTCCCATTATCCTTGTAAGTTTCGAGATGTTGATTATAAATCGAGTATTCCGATAAGTTCTGCGATGAAGATATATGTTCAATCCGTGTTTCAAATGCTCTTATCATATTGCATTATAAATTGAGGATGTGTCCCAAACTATGGATTATGTATCCACATGTTAAAATTTCTAATCGTGATTTATGTGAAAGTTATTATGTCAAGTTGTGTAGAGATTGTGATTGTGATACACCTCCACCCGCATACATTGGGATGAGGCGGCATGACCGATTTGTGTGGGGATTATGGTATAGAGATTGTGATTATGATTGTGATACACCTCCACCCGAATATATATTGGGTTGAGGCGGCATGACCGCTTTGTGTAGGAATTATGGTATTGTGGGACTGCACCTCCACCCGTTTACATTAGGGCGAGGCGGTACAACCGCTTTGTGTATAGTTTTGGTATTGTTGTGGTACCACCACCCACATACATTGGGGTGAGGCGGCATAGCCACTTTGTGTAGGTTCTTGGTACTGTGGTTATACATCCACCCGCATACATTGAGGTGAGGCGGCAGGGCCGCTTGATTTGAGTTGTGGTATTGTACGTACACCTCCACCTGCATACATTGAGGTGAGGCGGCGGGGCCGCTTTGTGTGAAGATGGTTATAGAGGATCTCATCTTAAATCCTATAAATGTTGTTGATAGCATTTAATAAGCTTGCTATGGTTGAGACGGTTATCTATATTATACTATTACCGCACTGGTTCATCATATTCATCTTGTATTTCTGAATTTTTAAATTAGTGTTTAGTTTTTATACTAGTACTATTCGACGGTACTAACGTCCCTTTTGCCGGGGGCGCTGCATCTTTAAATGGATGCAGGCGATTCCACAGCAGGAGATATTGATCACTCATAGCAGTACACCTACTTTCCAGCTGACTTGGTGAGCCTCACTTCATCCCGGGGTCATGTATCTTTTGTTCTTTGTGTATTCTGTTTGGGGTATAGCTGGGGCCTTATTGCGGGCATTATCATTGTACTCATATTTATCTATAAAGGCTTCGTAGACATAGTGTGGGTTGTGTATTGGTGTTGGGGAAAGACAAACTATGTTATATTGTAGTTGTATTACTTGCCCATTTGAGACATTAAAAATGATAAAACTATTGGTAAGAAATTGGTAATTGCAGACATGACCACTTTATTGTTTAATTAAGGAAAACATATATTCTCTTTATTCATGAATGAGTTTGGGTAGAAGGAATCTAATAGGCTTGCTCGGTCGGGTTCACTCGGTTGAGCGCCGGTTGCGCTCCTCGATTTTGGGGCGTGACAGGATGGCTCTCATGGTGTGTATCTATGGTCGCCCTATTATGGTGTTGTACGTTGTGTCTTGGTCCATGATATGGAACGTGGTTTCCAGTGTGACGCCACCGGCCAGGACGAGGAGTGTGATCTCACCGGATGTTCCCTCAACTGCATTGTTAAAACCCGTTAGTGTGATACAGCGCTGCACTATCTTATCCTTGAGTTTCATATGTGCAAGCACTCGAGGGTGGATAATGCATGCACCGCTCCTATCGTCCACCATAATATGCCTCACATCGGTATCTAAAATTCGTAAAGTGATAACAAGAGCATCATAGTGAGGGAGAACTAAACCGTTGGCATCTGACTTATTGAAGATAATACTTTCTTCGAGTTCATCATACCGTTCATGGGTGATCGACCGTTTGAGTTTCTGGGTTGTGGTGAACTTCACACTCTTGATGGAAGCATCGTTGCCTCCCCTAATGATCATGTGGATAGTACGGGTCGGCAAGGGTGGTTTCGGCAGTCCTTGATGTTGTTCATGTCCTCTGGCAAAGTTGGTCCTTACCCGGTCTCTCAGCAACTCTTTGAGGTGTCCCTATCGTAGCATGTTTATGACCTCCTGTCTTAGGGCGATGCAATCTTCAATTTTGTGTCCTCGCTCTTGATGGAACTCGCAGAGGGCATCGAATTTTCTGGTATTCGGCTCTGACCTCATCTTTTGTGGCCACTTCACCTTCTGTTCGAGCTTCTCCAAGGCGTAGATTATTTCTGTAGGTGACACATAAAAATTGTGAGCGGATAATAAATGGAGCATACCTCTCTTATTCCGGTGAGTCCCTATTTTTGATCGGGGTGGGCCTTCTTCGTGGGGAGATGAGGATGTAGTGGCGGTTCTGACATATGGTAGATGTCGTTCCCGGTTGGGTCACGAGGCTGCAAGGTCTCTTATGATATCATTTCATCTATCTTTCATGGATTCTTCTTGCACCGAGGTCAGTCGATGGGTGGGCCCATCGAGGTCATCCTCGTCTGCTCAGACTTCGGCACAATATGCATTGTGTATCTCATCCCAAGTAGTTAGGGGGTACTTCATAAGTCGACTCAGTAGCTTTCTTGTCGCCCTCAAACCGTTTCTGCTCAGTCTGTTTTGAAAAGTCGAGACTGCCATCCCTTCCGATACATTTGGCAAGGTCATTCTCACTCGGTTGAACCGGGCGAGGAAATTCCTCAATCCTTCTCCCGGAGACTGTTTAATAGCAAATATGTCGTTTACTCTCTCCTCTACCTTTTTGGCTCCAACATGGGCCGTTACGAACTTATCGGCCATTTCTTCGAAGGTTTCAATAGAGCATGCAGGCAGTTGTGAGTACCAAGTTAATGCTCCTCCCGTGAGGGACTCACCGATCTTTTTTAACAAAATCGAGGATACTTGTTCCTTGGTGAGGTCATTGCCTTTCATAGCGGTGACGTAGTAAGTCATATGGTCTTCGGGGTCGGTCGTGCCATCATATATTTTCAGATAAGGCAGCATCTTAAAGGTCTTTGGTATGGCATGTGGGGCGACATCATCACTGTACGGCTGATCGATGAACCATCCGGCATCTCTCTTTGGCAAGAGCTTAGGGGCGCCCAGTATCTTATCGACCCTCTCTTTGTGTTTTCTCATTTGATCTCGAAGCGTTTTGTTCTCATTTCCCATTTCCTCCATTCTTTTCAAAATGGCTGTGAGAGTGTCGTCACCTGCATTATTAACGACATTGTGAGTAATTCCTGCCATTGGAGGAGGTGGGAGTTGACCATGCTGCTCGTCTGCTGGTGGTATAACGCAAGTCCTTGCGTTATCTATAGTCGCGTCCCGAGCGGGCTTATGGAGGATGCTGGTTAGCGTGTCAGATAGCCAGGCCTCTAGGAGCTTTTTTATTGCTAGTGGCGCCTCCTCCGCCAAGGATGTGGAGGCTTCCTTGCCAAGAGACTTTGTGATGCTGCCATGGGGAGGGGGTGATCCACCTCGCCTGGGAGAGGCATTGGGCGTTGCGCCCTCGTCCACTGCTTCAGAGCTGGCTGGTTGGGAGGTCACTCATTATTCTCATTCTTTCTTCTCTGTTACGTGCCATATTAGATCTATGTATGCATAGAGAAAATGATCTTGCTCTTTTTTTTTTTTTTTTTTTTTACGTTAGTAACCAATGTCAGTTGTAGATCTAGAAGAAACTAAAAATTTAACTAGATAATCCCCACATACGGCGCCAAATTGTTTGACCAAAAAGTATAATTTTTGGCTAAAACTATTATATTTATGTAATAATGGGTTAAACCTAGTTAATGATAATATCTCTAGATGCGAGTTTTGAAAGCGTGTGTGAGGTGGAACAGATCCAGCAGGGGGGCTGACAATAACAAGCATTAAATAGTCATAAAAAATAAGCAATAATGGAAGAAAGGCTGATAATAAATAGTAATAAATGGCATTTGAGTAAATAGGAGGAGTGATTCACCCAATAAATAATGATCTAGGTGATTATTCCTCATGACAATGATGAGTAATACACAGATCTTAGAACATTCAAATTTTTATCGGATCTGATGGAAAAGTGCAGGATAATGTAAACAAGAATCTTGATAAAAAGGTGTTCTATGTATCTTTTCAAGAGGGAGAAAATATTTTGTAAAGTCTACTCTTATCACAATGAATATCACATGCCTCTATTCATTATCTTTTTTTCTATTTATATGGGACATACCCCCAATAAACTCTAATAGTACAGGTACAGAGAATATCTAATAAAATATTCTCTTTAATATCTAACCCTAATAAACTAGCTGTTACAGTTCTGTTTACGATGCTTGACATCGACCATCTTCCGCATCTCGACCACAGACTTTGTCATCTCCTGGTCGACTTCGGCCGACTCCTTTCTCGATACTGCTTAATCCCAAGTAGTGAGGCAGATTTCAACTCATACAATTGTAAAGAGCATCTTAAACTCCTACTACTATTTTTTAGTTCATGAAAACATAACCAAAATTTACGGTTGTATTCTAATGAACTAACGACTTGTTTGGATGGTTGTTACATGTTGTATTGTATCGTATTGTTACTTTAAATATAATGTTTGTTTTGATTGTTACTTAAATTTTATTGTATTGTATCGTTTAAATCCGTCGGTATGTAACGACGAAAAGTATCACTTTATGGAACGACCAATTTAGTGTAGTCGCGTCGTTTCCTTATTTTTCCTCTCATCTTGCCCTTTTTCATTATTAAATAATTCTATTTTTTCATTTACCCAACCTTTTTATATAACGTTTTTTTTATAATATTGCAAGTTTATTCTTCATACTCTTGATGCATGACATCATGAAACGACAACAAACGATATAATATATCCAAACATTGTATACATCAAAACGATACAATACAATATAATACAATATTATACGATACATTATGAAACGATACATAACAACCATCCAAATAAATTGTAAAAGTAATTACATATTTCCATAACTGATTAGTACTCGTCTACCCGGTCCATTTTCTGCTGCTATTAACTCAACTTGAGGAACATTGCTCTTGAGAATTAGTCCATTTATTGAACTGATTTACTGGGGCCCATTTGTCCTTGGAAAATTTTCACTTTTTTTCGTAGTGAGTGTTTGGCCATGAAAATTTTAAATTTCACTTGAGAATTTTGAAATTTTGAAAAACTCCTTCAAAATTTTCGCTCTAAATCACTCATAAAAATTCAAAAACAGCTCCAAATTATATTACGTTCAAACACAACTTTAATTTTCAAATATCATTTTTACTTAAAATTTTTTTTTCACTTTTTTCCGGAATTTCACAATTCTTATGTCCAAATGTCCACTAAGTGTCAATACCGAGTCATAGTCGGTATGTTGACTTGAAAAAAAGCTATAATACACAGAAAAATATAATGTTTTTAAACACGTGGACTTATAATTGACAAATAAAGGAGAACCTGTTAAACAACTACTTTTAGAAGAACCAATTTTTTTTTCTCTTTTTTCTCTTTTTGTTTTTTTACATCCAACAATGTTCTTTTTTTTTTTTTTTTTTTTTTTTGATGTTTCACATCCATCAATGTTCTTAAAATGTGTGTCAAAATCAGTCAACTGTTTCAACTATGTTTGCTATTTCATCACCACCTCATGTACAGAATCTGTTAGCCATCCAAACTACTGAGACAATGGAGTTTCCCATAGAAAAGTTTGTTCATGAACACAAGGGGCAAATATCAACTATCTTCGTCCACTGTGAGCTAACTTTTGTGCGTGGAATACGTCAGGTTAAGTTCCACCCTCACTGACTGAACGGGTTGCACTCTTGGACAGTAGTAGATCTTTCAAATCTTTGTAAGTTTTGAGCTCCTCAAGAGCATCTGATGCCTTTCTATTGATGAAAAATCCAGATGCAGTACCAAGTTCTCCCTCCACTTCAGTCTTTACGCTATGTGAGGTATAGCAGCTAGAATCTTGGCGCAAAGGAGGAGCAGTTCTCAGCATGTGAACAAGGGCACCTACAGCGGCATCTTGGGATTTTCTGGTTGTTGCAGATGCTTGAGAAGAGACTTCTGAACCTTTTCTCCCATCAAGGTTCTCACTGCACAACAGATTAAATAACAGTTGAGTTGAAAATCTAATGGCACGATAGCATCGAAGACACAAAAACTATGACAAACACAGTGGCTGCTGTCTGTCGGCAATTACTGAAAAGTTCATTTTTATTCAATATCAGGACCCAGAGATATAACGCGCATAATAAGTGTTTAAAACCAATCACATTCAAAATGGATCTCAAGCCCTGCCAATCCAGAAGGTGAATTGTCAATTCCATTCCATCCAACACACACCAACCAATTCTAATGCAGAAAACTTCATATGTGTACTCAGAGCTGGTTTTGCATATGCGGCCTTCCACTCTCTAAATCCTACGAGTTTTAAATTGTATTTAACTCCTACAAGCATAAAATGTGTATTCTTCTCGTCATATGAAGTATTAAATGTGTGGTTCTTGGTTCCCTGGTGGACAACCCACTCCCAAATCTGAACCTCTGACCAAACACATATAAACAAGAAAAAAAACAATTGAAAACAGAGAACAATTGAAAAGATGATGAAGAGCAAAGCAAGTTGCGCAAAAGAAAATTAAGAACTTGGAATAAAGACGGTTAAACCGATTGGAAAGACTCGTGTAATCTCAAAGTCCAGTATATCAAAATACCACAAGTTGTGGAAGCCATTCATCAGAGAAAAGGTATAATATTCAAGGCAACTATTAGGATAAACCAGCAAATATCTAGGTTCACACAATATGCCTGCTCCAACTTGCTTGTTGGCGGGACTGTTAGGATAAACTAATTAGATAGAACATTTTGTCAATTAGGAAGATCAGGGAATATTGTGTATATAAATTAGGATCAATTAGGGAAGTTCCATGCCTATGCTTAAACGGCCTATAATTAAGCACCCATCCCCATTTTAGAACATGCGTGCATTATTAAACTCCCAAGAGCTCATCGGTACAATCAAACTGCGCATTCTCAAGATCTCTTCTTCTTTTGAGATGACTAAGCACCACTTTCTCATCTTGGGGAGGACAATTATTACAACGATGCTGAGCAAAATTTTGATGGACCTGAATCTCCTTTAACTTGCTCACAAATGAAGAGCTTCTGACCTTGGATTTTCCATCAGCTTATTCATAAATCCTTTATACAGTAAAGAGGAGAAGATTCTTGGACATTTTCCCTAAATCTACCTGCATTTAAAAAATTAAAGGCAAAAAGTAACTCCAATAATTATTTTATTTTTTGTTATGATGGTGGTGTCCAAGCCACATTGCGCGTATCTCGACTGTTTCGCCAGGTACCTGCTACCTCCCACCAACACAGGTACCTGGAAGAAATGCTCAACTTTACCAAGGCCTAGGCAAACGGGAAGAAATCACCTAGAGTGTTTTGCCTCTGTCGGGATTTGAACCTGAGACCTCATGGTTCTCTTCAAGAAACTTTGCTACACATGTCTCCCTTGAGCTATGACAGCTAGGTGGACCCTTCAACATATAAATCGTATTTTTCCCAATTCAGTTACATCAAATGCTCAACTTTATGTCTTACCAGCAGCCAATATCTAAACAATGTCCAACCTGTTAACAATAGCTACAAAGCCAATGCATTGGCTCCGGGAGAGGTAATCATTAAAACACAGATGCACTTTCCACAAGGCTGCAAGAGGAACTTTGTGCAATATGAATGTAAAGATTTTCAGTTACCAAGAAGAATACTCCAAAAATACAAAAGAAGAGCAGCAAAGTTACCTGACTTGCGAATCGGAAGTATCGACATCATCAACAATAAAAGGACAGGAAAAATCAAAGACATCCAAGTCATCTTGAAAAGACAGTCTGCTAGAACTTCTAGAAAATATACGTGGCGAACCACTTGAAGATAGCAAGCCCGAGAACCGCCCTGAATCATCTCTAGCATCTCTAGAAATCTGAAAAGGAAGATTACAAACAAAAGTTGGCAGGATGCTGAAGTAGTAAGTACAATGTTTGGAACAGAAGTATGAACAACCAAGTGCAAAAACACACCTAAAATCAGGAAAAACAGCTATTTCCCCAGACTAGAAATTCCTCACCTTTTGTCCAGGACTCATAGTGCTGATAATAGACTCTAGAGTCCTTAGTGGATCCATTTTCCGGAATGACCTGATTCCAGAAGGGGAATCATTGGATGATGAATCCTGCTTTGTGCTTCTGGGAGACATTGGAGGGAGAGAATGCCTGTTAGGATCAGACAAATTAGGAGATAGGTATCTGGAACTTGTACCCATCATTGGATGAGGGATACTGACAGGGCCAGTTCCTGAACGCATTCGAGTCTGCCCAGGATTTGCTCCTGACATATATGTGGGTGGAGATGGGGATGGAGATGATGAAAATGGAGGTGAAAGCTGGTACTCATCAAAGCTCGTCGCTTTGTGGTGTATAGGCAATCTGTTGTTCGGTGAAACCCTCTGCCCATATACATCACCAGGCGAAGATGAAAGCTCATGTGGTGTGCGGTACAAAGGTGGAGATCCTACATATGGCTGGGTCCGAGGTAAAGAAGGTGACATGAGGAAACCACTTGTCCAACTGTGCGGCCGCTGGAAAGGTGATGAAGAAGATGACTGTGCCCCTCTCGACGGAAATGATGTAGGGCGGACATCCTTATCAGATGAAGAAGAAGGAAATGATCTCATTGGGTCAGTAAGAGGACTGCCTACATAATCTGCGATGATCTCAGGCGGAAAGGATGCTGCAATCTCCAGGTTAAAGTCTGACAGATTTTCACGATATGACACAGATATAGAAAAACGGCCCTGCTGGGCATCAACTGGAGTAAAAGTATAATGCTTCATCAACTCCTCCTCTGCCCTGGAGAATGGAGCACTAAATGAAGAGACCTTGTAAATGATATCAAAGTCACAACTCTGAGTTGATGAAAGTTTCCTGAAGGCCTTGAATGCAGGAAGGAGCCTCATCATTGAATATAGGGAGCGGAGCAGTATAATTGATTTCTTGTATGTTTTCTTGTAAGAAGATTCACCAACTTGAGGAACCATTGTCCTCAGATACTCATATTGTACAACCCACCTCTCTATGATGGTTTCTGTATACGCCCCTGCGAATGCTGTACCTGAACTATGCTCTGACAAAGAACTAGGTTTCTCTTGAACAAGTATTATGTCTATTATCATTGGTTCCATCAAATTTCTGTGCCAAAAATTTAAACTTTCAAGAACAGCAGGGCGATCTCCCAACACCAAATTGAACCACTTGTCACTCTTTTTCACCTCTCCACTACGACCATAAGGTCGGATCGAAGGAACTCTACAGTCCAAAACAATATGCAAGGTTTTAAGAAGAAATTGAGCAAGTATCTGTTCAAACCTTCCATATTCACCCTGTGGATTATTCTGAAAATCCATTTTATGCACCCCAAACAAATATCAGCTATATCTTCTCTCAACCATAGGCAACTTCAGACGGCACATGAAAACTCTTTAGAATGCATAAACGAGAGCAATCATCTGCTAAAGATAAGCTCTTCCGCTTGCGGCACTATATGGGTGCATATAAACCTGGCATACATGTACAATTTTCAAACAACATACCCAATAAAGATGGAAATACGGCAAGTTATGCAAATACCTATGCCTAAAACACTAGGTGATTTCTTTGTACAGAATTATCCAGTATCTGTGCTGGTGGAATAGTTGAGATGAGCACAAGCAGCCTCGGACATCACCGTAAAAGGAAATGTACATCATAAGTTATTCTACAGCTTCATTACCATAGGACATAATATGCAGGAGCGTAACAATAAGACAAAGACTTTAACAGAAAAAATCCATATCCAAGAAGACAACTACTTGTGCCCTTGGATCACAACAGAAAAGAATAAAAGAAAATGAAAAATCAAGGACCTGAACGAGTATTAAATAGATAATATAGACTAACAGCAGAATAACAGTTTAGGTGCAGATCTTAACACAGGCATTAACATAAGTAAAAAAAGAAAGAAAATGATTGATAAATAGTAAGACTAAAATTCAAAGGACTGCTAATAGGAATAAATAAGCGATTGAACTGAATTGGGTAGGAAATTGACAAATGAGAATTGCGTAGATAGAAGAACAAATGAAGTTGGAGATAATAAACCCAAAGATTAAACTTACTTGAAAGATCAAAATTCAAAATATAGGGATTAGCAACGAAGAGAGGAAAACTCAGACTTTGAAGCAAGCGGAGGAGAGAGAGAGAGAGAGAGATTGCGTAGAGCGCCGAGACTGGACGGCTTTAGAGAGAGAAAAAGTGACTGTACATATCAGTACTATATTCAAGTTTAGTTTTTTCTCTTTCTTTTTTGCATTATCATAGAAAGTTATTTTCTGATCAAGTTTTTGAAATTTTAATTTTATATGGTGATTGTGTAAACTATTTGTATACAATTAATCACTGATCAGCTGCAAGAAAGTGTTCTTGCTATATACAAGTAAAAATTGTAGAAAAATGTAAATACTTTATTATAATTTGCTAAATTAAAATTATGAACATGTAGGATTTAAATTGTTTTGACCGGATGGCTTCAATTTAAAAGGTTAAAAATTGAGCATTAGAGGTTGCTTTGAAAATCAAACTAATCCTCTAACTTTGAACAATAGTCATTCTCATCCTCCTATCCTATGTAATGTCTATTTTATTCTTGATATTTTTGTATGCGCTTTATCGATAATTTAAATGATATTATATCTTCATTTAAGTTTATTGATAATATAAATAGAATAATCATATTATAAATTTATTACAAAATTCATCGCTATTTTTTATGATTATTATTTAATATACATATATTAAGTATATAATGTATATATGTGTGTGAGAGAGAGGGAGAATTTAAGTTTTATTTTTTCTCTTGTTCTCCATTGTGTATATAGAATCTTGAGTTGTAATTATATTAATAGAATTTTTTCTAAATTATAAAATAAAATTCATGTAAAGTATAAATAAATAACTTTTAGAACTTTTTTTATAAAATCTATCTCTATTTTTACCCTTTTTTATTACATGTATTGCATAATTTATAAAGTTGTGACTTTCTTTTATTCTCAATTTTGTAAATAGATTGAGTTTTGATACTATTAATAAAATTATTGATATGGAAAAATTATTTATTGTAATTCTGTTTATTTTTCTCATTTTCTCATTATTGAATATCGTTAACTTACATGCTTAATTATTATCTTTCACTCTTTTTTGTTTCAAAAATAATATTTTTTTTAACTATAGGTAAGTCCGTAACATAGGTTAAAACAAAAAATATAAAAAAAGAAGACAAAAGTTATAGAGGGTAAAACATGTATTTTAAAAAGTCAACTTTAATATGAGGATGAGAATGACTATTGCTCACAGTTGGAGGATGAGTTTGATTTTAAAAGCAAATTTGGGAATGTAAATAATTTTTACTTGTGATAAATGATAATATTTGATAAGCTTTTTCATATCTTCAGATACAACCTATAAAGGTTTCCCCATTTTTTGTACACTAGTCTTAGGGTACACGCGCTGTGCGCGTATCCCAATATTAATGAGCACTAAGATTTTCTAAAATAATACATAAATGTTAAAAATATATACTTGAATTATAAAATAAAAATGAAAAAAAATGTGTAAGTTTGTGAAAGTGAAGAATGTTGATCAGTTAAATGGATAAAAATCTTGTGTGTCTCTCTAGTACAAATATTTTCTTTGTCATGAAACTAGAAACTCATATTTATTAATTATCTTTAAAATAGTCTGATTTACAAGTGGTAATTGAAAAATAGTCACAGTTTCAAAAGTAATCAAAATTTAGTCACTTTTCATGTAAAGATAAATCTGAATGAAAACACTGTTCAAAATCCGGAAAATATTCCAACATAATATACTAGAGTTCGAATTTTTTACATGTGAATTTTCATCACAATATATTGGAGTTCTAGCATAATATACTGGTCCAGCATAATATACAGGAAGTTCATACACATGTGCTCCAATCTCCAGTATATTATGCTGAAACTCTTCATGTGCTTGAGTTCCAGTATAATATGCTGAAAGTTCATACACGGGTGCATCAATCTCCAGTATATTATGTTGGAACTTTTCGTGTTGCAGCAAATAGTGGCTATTTTTCAATGACTTTGCAAATGCTGGCTATTTTTTAATTATCAGTCCAAAAACTGACTAGCCCGTGCTATTTTTACAATAAATTACTGCACTCTTTAGTTGTATTCGAAGATAATTAAGAGCAAGTTGAGCCCATATATTTGTAATGATTTTTCGATAAAACATCTATTTACTTTGGCTTACTATATTTTCGGAAGGAATTATAGTTATGTCACATAATTCATTTAATGAATGATTTTATATAATTAAGAAAAATACTTAGATTTTAAAATCCTACTCTCTCTATCTCAATTTACGTGTCATACTTCCCTTTCTAATATGTCCCACCATAATGAATGTCATACTTCCTTATTTAAAAATAATTTAATTTTAATTTTTCTAATTTACTCTTAAGAAGATAACTTATAGTTGCATAAACGTCTTATTAAAAATCTTTTTTCTTTCTTAAACTTTGTGCTCAATTAAACACCGCCAATAAGTTAGGCGAGAAAGAGTAAATATTAGTGTTTCTTACAAATAAAGAAAGATTTAATAAGCAAAAATTTTAGTTGATTTTAAAGTCCTAAAATATTAAAAAATAATAAAATAATAATTTTGTTCAAGGTAAAATATATGTTTAAAAGATATAAAAATTGATCAAATATATTTAGTGTTGAAGTTTCATTAAAAAAAATTACAAAATTTTAATTGTTACTCTTTAAAAATAAATTTTACACTGGATAAAATTGTATCAATATCCTAAAGAATAATATATAAGGTATTATAATTATATTAATTAATTTTAAAATATTAAATATTAGGACTTCTTGCCTTGTTCAAATAAGGAAAATTTATATAGAAATATGTTGGAAGATTTCCTTAAAACTAACTTAAATTTCTTATTAATTACATTACAAATTTTTGCTATTAATTTCAATATATAAATTAGAGTATCTTATATACCCTTCATTTATCCAGTATTCTAATTGAGCTTTTGATTTAATACAAGTATATATTACAACACGTAAAAAACTTAAAGTATATTGTAGTATTTGTTATTACTACAAACTATTAAAGTATTATTTTCTTCTTTTTGGAAAACAGGAAATATTACATAATATTAAGTGTCATTACAAAAGGAGGTCCTCATTGGACTAGGTTCTAAAGTTCATGGAGAACTACAAACTATATTATTTTCAAATATAGGCATATCTTTTGTAAACTTACTTAAAGATATTTTCTTACTAATGTGCCTATAAATTTGGTTTAGATTTTTTTAGTCAACAACAACAACAACAACAACAAACTCAGTAGTTTTCCACAAGTGGGGTTCGGGGAGGATAAGATATACGCAGCCTTACCCCTACCTCTGGAAGGACAGAGAGGTTGTTTCATATAGACCATCGGCTACGACTGAAAAAGAAAAGGTAATTGCAACAAGTAGGAATAACAACAAGATGAAATAAGATTGAATCTAAGAATACAGTCAAACTCTATGTAGTAATAGCCATCTATGGATAAAAGATATCATACTAACACTAATGCTAGCGAACTGAGTAAGACAAAGAAAAATGCTCGACTACCTACGAACCTTCTACCCTAATCTTTGACCTCCACACCCTCCTGTCTAGGGCTATGTCCTCAGTCAGCTCTAGTTGCGCCATGTCCCGCCTAATAACCTCTCCCAAGACTTCTTAGGCCTACCTCTACCCCTCTGCTACCCACTGAGGCTAACCGCTTGCACCTTTTAATTGGGGCTTCTATACTTCTCCTCTTAACATACTCGAACCATCTCAACCTCGCCTCCTACATCTTATCCTCCACATGGGCCTCTCCAACATTTTTCCGAATAACTTCATTCCTAATCTTATCCAACCGGGTATGCCCACTCATCCACCTCAACATCCTCATCTCATCTACTTTTAGCTTTTGGTTATGAGAGTTCTTGACCGGCCAATACTCTGCTCCATACAATATTATCGGTCTAACTACAACCTTGTAGAACTTACCTTTAAGTCTCAGTGGCATATTCTTATCATACAAGACACCGAAAGCGAGCCTCTACTTCATTCATCCTTCTCCGATACGATGCGTGACATCTTCATCAATCTCCCTGTTACCTTGTATTATAGATCCAAGATACTTAAAACTACCTCTCTTAGGGATGACTTGCGTATCAAGCCTCACCTCTATATCCCCTTCATGGGTACCATTGCTGAACTTACACTCCTAGTATTCTGTCTTGGTCCTGCTCAACTTGAAACCCTTAGACTTTAGGATCTACCTCCAAACCTCCAGTCTCTCGTTAATACCACCCCGCGTCTCGTCAATTAAAACTATGTCATTAGCAAATAACATACACCATGGCACCTCACCTTGAATATGTCTTGTCAATGCGTCCATCACCAAGGAAAATAAGAATAGACTAAGAGCTTATCCCTGATGCAACCCCATAATAACCGAAAAGTGTTCCGAGTCTTCTTCCGCTGCACTAACCCGAGTCTTAGCTTCATCATAAATGTCCTTAATCACCCTAATGTAGGCTAATGGGACCCCTTTAGCCTCCAAGCATCACCATAGCACCTCTCTCGGGACTTTGTCATAAGCTTTCTCTAGGTTAATGAATACCATGTGCAATTCCTTCTTCATCTCCCTATACCGCTCCACCGATCTTCTCATAATGTGAATGGCTTCCATAGTAGAACGCCCCGGCATGAAACCGAACTGGTTCTCACAAATGGACACACTGGTCCTCACCCTCACTTCAACCACCCTCTCCCAAACTTTCATAGTATGGCTTAACAGTTTAATCCCCCTATAATTATTGCAACTTTGGATATCGCCCTTATTTTTATATAGAGGAAACATCGTACTCCACCTCCATTCATTAGACATCTTTTTCGTCCTAAAAATGACGTTGAACAGCCTAGTGAGCCACTCCAAACTTGCCTTACCCGCATTCTTCCAAAATTCCACAGGTATTTCATATGGCCTGGTAGCTTTACCCTTGTGCATCTTACGCATAGCCCCCTCGACCTACTTTACTCTTATACCCAAAATCCTGGCACATCTCGGAGTGCTCCCAGTCGCCCAACAAAATGTCCCTATCACCCTCTTCGTTCAGGAGTTGATGGAAATATGTTAGTCATCTTCGTCTAATCTAAGCCCCTTCTATCAAAACTCTACCTTCCTCATCTTTGGTACACTTAACTTGATCCAGATCACGGGCCTTCCTCTCTCTCACCTTGGCTAGCCTGTATAGTTTCATATGTGTCCTGAGACCTATAATTTAAACCCATCAGCATCTCGAGCCTTCGAACCCACCCATCTAGTCTCCTGGACACAAGCTATGTTGATCTTCCTCTTCTAGAGGATCTTTGATAACTCTATAGACTTCCCTATCAAAGTTCCTATGTTCCAGGACCCTAAGTTCTTCATACAAATGCCCAAATGCCACAGTCTTAGCCGCAATAACCGCTAACTTCGCCTCTTTCTTAGCCTTCCTATACCCCTCCATGTTCATCCTCTTCGCCTCCTCATCCATGCTCTCTATAAGCGTCAAGTACGCCTCTTGCTTGGCTTCCACTTTATCTTGTACCTCCTCACTCCACCACCAGTCACCTTTGTGGCCGCCAAAGAAACCCTTCGAGACCCCTAACACTTCTCTCGCAACTACTCTAATACACTTCGCTGTCGTGGTCCACATACAGCCCGCGTCCCTATTGCTCTTCCATGCTCCCACAGCCAACAACTTCCCCCTAACTCATGTGCTTTATCACTAGTCAAAGCACCCCACCTGATCCTGGGTTGACCATACACGACCCTCTTCATCCTCTTCCTCACGATCTCTTAGTCCATCACTAATAATCTATACTGAGTCATGATATTCTCGCTTGGTATAACCTTGTAATCCATGCACAGACTCCTATTGCACTTCTGGAGGAGTAGATAATCAATTTGAGTCTTGGACAACAAACTCCGGAATGTAACCAAGTGCTTCTCCCTTTTTTGTAAACACGAGTTGGCAATCACCAAATCAAAGGCTTTAGCATAGTCCAACAACGAAGTACCTCCTCCTTTCCTAACTCCAAAGCCAAAGCCGCTATGTACGCCGTCATACCCCCCAGATGTCGCCCTAATGTGACCATTGAAATCCCCTCCTATGAATAACTTCTCGGTGAGAGGAATGCCATGTACCAACCTGTCAAATTCTTCCCAGAAACGCCTCTTAATTTCCTCGCCCAAACCCACTTAATGCGCGTAGCACTAATCATATTTAAAGTAGACCCTCCCACAACCAGCTTAATAGCCATCAGCATGTCGTTCACCCTCCTAACTTCTATCACTAGCTCCGTAAGATCCCTGTCAACTAAGATACCTACCCCATTCTTATCCCTCTCGCGTCCTGAGACCCACAATTTAAACCCATCAGTATCTCGAGCCTTCAAACCCACACATCTAGTCTCCTGGACACAAGCTATGTTGATCTTCCTCTTCTGGAGGATCTTCGCTAACTCTATAGACTTCCCTGTCAAATTTCCTATATTCCAGGACCCCACTCTTAGCCTAGAGACTCCCTTGCCCCCTTTGTCCCCCCCTCCCCACCCCATCCGAGGACATGAACTTATTCCACCATCACTCACCCCAACCACTATAATATACTGAAAATTACGCGAGAATTGTCGCTAAAACAGACAAAGGATTAAAATAAAGGAGGCAGGTCTAACACTTACTACTCTAACCACTAGAAATGCGTACAGATAAGACAAACAGACAAGCAAGAATTAAACTAGTGATAACAATAGATATCTAAAAGAAGGCTAACAGAACATCTACTAAGAAATAAAATTACAGTCTTTAAATCCCTAAACAGTTACTAGCAATAAAAATATCCAAGAGATGCACTAAATAATTATATTCAATCAAGAATTAGGCTTAAACTAACGTAAACTAATTAGATACTAACAAGGGAAGACAGAGATATTAAACAAAGAACAGGAGGTACCAACTCCCGATTAGTGCGAAACCTGGGTGAATCATCGTAAATGTCAAGGTCGCGCTGCCGTAGTAATCTTATTCAATTTTTCGCTGCCTCTAACCAATTTTGACGTCCACCGCATGCTTTGATCCAATAATGAATACCTGCAAAAATAGAAGGGGGGGAACCAAAGGGGAAAAAAGGGGAGGAAGAACAGAGGTATGCGAAGAAAAACCCAAATAACAATTCACTAAAAAGATTGCAACTTTAAATTTAGAAGGAAAATGTCACGACCCAAAATCCACTAAAGATCGTGATGGTGCCTAACGCTGCCGTCAAGCAAGCCAGCGGTGATTGATCAACTTAATTACTCATTTTAGTATTTTGAAATCATAATTTTTATTAATTAAATAGTATGAAATTGAATTTACAGAGTAAATGATAATATTTACACGAACTACAATAATGAACAACCAGTAGGAACCCCCAAAACCCGGTATCACAAGTGCATGAGCATTTTCTAAGTAGTACAATAATAATACAACATCTGTCCAGAATGTAAATAAGACAGGATAAAATAAATAATACGATGGAGACTTAGTGGACTGTGATGCATAGCCTGGATTGTAGCTCACATAAAGTCTCCTCAACAGATGCGCCAAATGAACATGTCAGATCCTACACATTTAGTGCAGAAGTGCTATATGAGTACGTAAATCAACGCGCACCCAGTAAGTATCTAGCCTAACCCTGTAGAAGTAGTGATGATGGGTCGACATCGACACTTACTATAGGTCTAATAAAATAATATAATAATTCATAATAGATATGAAGTGCACAATGATAGTGGGGTAAATCTGTAAATTTTATAATCTTCTAAATATATTTTTTAAAGTATAAATTTCCCGATCTTGTATTATACCTTAATAGCTCAAAAAATGCCAAGTGTCAAGTTCAAATGAATAAGGAATACCATAAAAATGTTGGGCATCAGTGGAAGGTTTATCTCGTGAATATTCGAACTACTAGCGATATAACACACTATTCTGCCGATGTCGTTCGACCCGATCCAGAATAATATATACACTGCCGAGGGTCGAGCGGCACGAATCATAGATGCATCTATTATACTGCCGAGGCGTTCGTCCCTCTCCACAAGAAAGGAAAGAAGCTACCGAATCACGAGACACATGCTTACTATACAGTACATGAGTCCAAACAATTCAAATATTACATGATAAGGTCCTAAGTCTATCCGGACATAAACATGATTTAGCAATGTACAGACTCTCATCACCTCGTGCGTACGTAGCACCCATAACTAGTTACACATAATAATCATTATCACCTAGGGGTAGTTTCCTCCTCACAAGGTTAGACAGGAGACTTACCTCACTCTGAAGTTCCAAAACCGGCTCCAACGCCTCTCTAACTCTTCAATTCAAGCCAAACGATCCGAAACTAGCCAAACAATGTGCAAATCAATCAAAATATACTCCAATGCTTATAATTAATCAATTCCTAACAATTCCTAACTCCGCTCTAAAAGTCAATAAAGTTAACCCCCGGACCCACGTGCCCGATTCCAAAAATATTTTATAACGACCCAAATGGTCGTTTTGAGTATTACAGCCCCGTTCCCCCATTTGCTGCTCAATATATGCCTTACAGTTGATTTATGACTTATCGGGTTAGTTGGTTCGGGTCCGAAAAGATTTCGGAGTAAAATAAAATACTTAGTCTCATAATTAAAAACTTTAAGTTGGAAAAGTTGACCGGATATTCACTTATGTGTAAACGACCTTGGAATTGAATTGTGATGATTTCAATAGCTCCGTATGGTGATTTTGGAGTTAGAAGTGTGTCCGGAAAATTATTTGGAGGTCCGTAGTGGAATTAGGCTTAAAATGGCGAAAGTTGAATTTTTGAGAAGTTTGATCGGGGAGTTGACTTTTTGATATCGGGGTCGGAATCCGATTCTGAAAATTTGAATACCTCTATTATGTCATTTATTACTTGTGTGCAAAATTTGAGGTCAATGGGACGTGATTTGATATGTTCCGGCGTCGTTTGTAGAAACTTGAAATTTCAAAGTTCATTAGGCTTGAATTGGGGTATGATTCATGGTTTTAGCATTGTTAAGGTGATTTGAAGGTTCGACTAAGTTCGTATGATATTGTAGGACTTGGTGGTATATTTGGTTGAGATCCCGAGGGCCTCGGGTGAGTTTCGGATGGTTAACGGATCAATTTCAAACTTCGGAGCAAAAGCTGAAGGTTCTACCATCTGATGCAATCGCACTTGCCGAAAATTCCATCACAGGTGTGAGCTCGCAGAAGCGAGCTTGGCAAGCGCAGATGCGGGCAGAGGGTTGTGAGACAGTGGTCATAGGTGCGAGAAAAATTCCGCACCTGCGTGAGCATAGATGCGGAAGGATGCGTGCAGAAGCGACTTGCTCAGAAGCGCACATAGGCGCACAGATACGAGCAAAGGCGCAGATGTAGGGGCTTTTTCCACACATGCGGTTGGCACAAAAGCGGCCAAGTTGCCACAGGTGCGAAAACCCTTGGGCAGAACAAAAACAAAGGGGTTCCGAGCTTTTTTCATTTTTGGGCATTTCAAGCTCGGGTTGGGCGATTTTTGAGCAAGGTTTTTCACGAAAAAACTTGAGGTAAGTCTCTTGTGATCATTTCTACTCCTTAATATTGAATTATCATCGAATAATCCGACTAGATTACATGTTTTTGAGGTGTAAATCGGGGATTTGAAAATAATATTTAAAGATTTGGAGGTCGAGTTGAAGTCGGATTTTGGTAAAATTAGTATGGGTTGACTCATGGTGGAATGGGCTTTCGAATTTTGTAACTTTTGTCGGGTTTCGAGACGTGGGCTCCAAAAGCAATTTTTGATTGTAATTTCGGATTTTGTGGAAAAAATTAATATTTTGATATGGAATAAATTTTTGTAATTTGGGTGGACTAGATCAAATTTATTGTGGCTAGATTCGAGCCGTTCAGGAGTTGATACAAGCAGAATGGGATTTCTGGAGCATTGATTAGATTGCTCGGCATTGGATTCATCTTGTTCGAGGTAAGTAACTCTTCTAATCTTGGAGCTGAGGGTATGAACCCTGAATATATGTATTATGTGAATTGTTGGAAGGTGACGGGCGTGTGGGCGTGCACCATAGAAATTGTGACGTAATTGGTTTTGTAAAATTTTGTAGTCATAATCTTGGCATTTTCTATGCAATTTTATGTGTTGAAGAAATTTAGCTGAGAATCATATTAAAAATTATGTTGAGGCTATGTGCCAGTATTATTGGGACCCACAGATGTCATATTGCTGTGAATTATTTGTTTTATATTGAAAATTTATACTCAGTCATATTCATTTCATTGCATATCATATCTCAGTCTATGTTGTTATTTATTGATACATCATATCATCATTTTGGGTTATTTTCATGACACTGTGAGCCCATGAGAAAGAGACTGGAGAGATTGATGACTGAGTGAGGCCGAGGGCCTGATTGTGAGGATAATTATAGGATCGGGATTCACATCGCAGCAGGCCATATTGGCTTTATATACTTTATTATTATGGGATCGAGCTGCATGCCACAACATGCCAGATTGGCTTATTATAGCACGCGAGTTGTTCGTGCGGATCCAGGTATTGATATTATGGCACATGAGTTGTCTGTGCAAATTATAGCGCTTAGGTTGTAGGAGCCCCTCCGGAGTCTGCACACCCCCAATGAGCGCAGTCGACTATAAACATGGATCGGGTTGTACGCCGCAGCAGGTATTGTATAGCGCTGAGTGGTTGAGTGTGCTGAGCATAGTGAGAGAAAATGCGAGACAGTGAGATTGAGTACTCTGAGAGTGTGAGTACATGAGTACATCTCTGAGATACATTGTATTGATATGCACACATGACATACATGCATAGAGATGTATTTCCCTCATGTTGTACGGTATCACATCATTCATGATTTCTCACGCATGTTGACAGATGGGAATAGTGATGCATTTGTTTTACACTGGATATCTGGAAAGAAAGTGAAATATCTTATTTATTATTGAAAGGATTTTGGGAAAAATTATTGTTTTTAAACTTATTCATATTTCTGGCAACTTCGGTGAACGATTTGGGTATTCATATAAACTTATTCATATTTGGGCCTCGGGTGAGTTTCGGATGGTTAATGGATCAATTTCGGACTTCGAAGTAAAAGCTGAAGGTTCTTCCATCTCATGTAATCTCACTTGCAGAAAATTCCATCGCAGGTGAGAGCTCGCAGAAGCGAGCCTGGCAAGCGCAGATGCGGGCAGAGGGCTGTGAGACAGTGGTCGCAGGTGCGAGAAAAATTTTGCACCTGCGTGAGCACAGATGCAGAAGGATGCGGGGGATTTTTCCGCACATGTGGTTGGCGCAGAAACGGCCAAGTTGCTGCAGGTGCGAAAACCCCTAGGCAGTATAAAAACAGAGTGGTTCCGAGCTTTTGCCATTTTTGGGCATTTCAAGCTCGGGTTGGGCGATTGTTGAGCAAGGTTTTCACGGGAAAACTTGAGGTAAGTTCTTTGTGATTATTTATACTCCATAATATTGAATTATCATCGAATAATCAGACTAGATTACATATTTTTGAGGTGTAAATCGGGGATTTGAAAATAACATTTGAAGATTTGGAGGTCGAGTTGAGGTCGAATTTTGATAAAATTAGTATGGGTAGACTCATGGTGGAATGGGATTTCAAATTTTGTAACTTTTGTCGGGTTTCGAGACGTGGGCCCCACAAGCAATTTTTGAGTGTAATTTCGAATTTTGCGGAAACAATTAGTATTTTGATATGGAATAAATTCCTATAATTTGGGTGGACTGAATCAAATTTATTGTGGCTAGATTCGAGCCGTTCAGGAGTTGATACGTGCAGAATGGGATTTCTAGAGCATTGTTTAGCTTGCTCGACATTGGATTCGTCTTGTTCGAGGTAAGTAACTCTTCTAATCTTGGAGCTGAGGGTATGAACCCTGAATATATGTATTATATGAATTGTTAGGAAGTGATACATATGCTAGGTGACGGGCGTGTGGGCGTGCACCATAGAAATTGTGACGTAATTGGTTCCATCGAATTTTGTAGCCATAATCTTGGCATTTTCTATGCAATTTTATATGTTAAAGAATTTAGCTGAGAATCATATTAAAAATCATGTTGAGGCTATGTACCTGTATTATTGGGACCCATAGATATCATATTGCTGTGAATTATTTGTTTTAAATTGAAAATTTATACTCAGTCATATTTATTTCATTGCATATCATATCTCAGTCTCTGTTGTTATTTATTGATACATTATATCATCATCTTGGGCTTTTTTCATGATATTGTGAGCCCATGAGAAAGAGGCTGGAGAGATTGATGACTGAGTGAGGCCGAGGGCCTGATTGTGAGGATAATTATGTGATCGGGTTGCACGCCGCAGCATGCCATATTGGCTTTATATACTTTATTATTATGAGATCGGGTTGCAAGCCGCAGCAGGCCAGAGTGGCTTATTATAGCACGTGAGTTGTCCGTGCGGATCCAGGTATTGATATTATGGCACGTGAGTTGTCCGTGCAGCACATGAGTTGTCCGTGCGGATTATAGCGCTTGGGCTGTAGGAGCCCTTCCGGAGTCTGCACACCCCCAGTGAGCGCAGTCGACTATAAACAGGGATCGGGTTGTACGCCGCAGCAGGTATTGTATAGCGTTGAGTGATTGAGTGTGCTGAGCATAGTGAGAGAAAATGCGAGACATTGAGATTGAGTACTCTGAGAGTGTGAGTACATGAGTACATCTCTGAGATACATTGTATTGATATGCACACATGACATACATGCACACATGATATACATGCATAGAGATGTATTTTCCTCATGTTGTACGGTATCACATCATTCATGATTTCTCACGCATGTTGACAGATGGGCACAGTGATGCATTTGTTTTACACTGGATATCTGAAAAGAAAATGAAACATCTTATTTATTATTGAAAGGATTTTGGGGAAAATTATTGTTAACAAACTTATTCATATTTCTGGCAACTTCGGTGAACGATTTGGGTTTTCATTGATGTACTTGAAAAGCAGAACATTTTGTTTTGAAATCATGATTCAACTGAGCATTTTATATCTGGGTTACTCCTTTTATTACTTGCTTTATGTTGATGGATTGTTGTTTCTTATGGGAGTTGGACTCTGATTTTGGTACAAGCTCGTCACTACTTTCAACCTAAGGTTAGGTTTGTTACTTATTGAGTACATGAGGTCGGTTGTACTTATACTACACTTCTGCACCTTGCGTGCAGATGTTAGCTGCTGATGTTGCTGTGTTCGATGGGAGCTGGATTGAAGATGTACCTGCGTCCCGGCTATTGCTGCCTCTTGTTCGTGGTAGCTTTAGATCTGTAAAACTTTGTTTAAGTACTATTCAAACAAACTATGTATTTATTTCATTTCCATTTTGTAAACTCTATTCTTAGAAGCTCATGATTTGTACTACCAGTTCTTAGGGAAAATGTTTAAGATTCAGATAATTTCTTTTGTTCAATTGTCTTATTAATATTATTGAAATTAGATGGTTATTAGTTGGCTTACCTAGCGGGTTGGGTTAGGTGCCATCACGACCAGTGAATTTGGGTTCATGACATGTTCGAAGATAAACTTTACCCATAATGCCACGAATTCAAATATATAATTTATTCCTAATTCCATTTCTAAAATCGTGGTCAAAATCCAAAAATACCAATTTCTAGGTTTTTCACCAAAATTCCAAATTTCTATAAATTCTCATGCTTAAATCCATATATAAATCATGTATTTAACTCACAATGTGAAGAAATCTCTTACCCCCTTCTGCGGATGCGCATCTGCGCGCCCAAATTCCGCACCTGCGGCCCTTCGCCTAGTTGGTCACTTCCGCTTCTGCGGAACATTTGTCGTATCTGCGGGCTCGCAGATGCGGAAATAACCTCACATCTGCGGTCGTCCCAACGCAGTCCAAATGCCACTTCTGCGACCACGACGTCGCTTCCGCAGGCTCGCACCAGCGGATTTTTCCATGCAGGTGCGATTGCACCAGATCCCAGCTGCCTCAGCACTTCTCCCAAGCCCAAACTCGATCCGTTTTCGATCCGATCCGCACCCGGGGCCCCTGGGACCCCGCCCAAAAGTACCAACACATCCGAAAATACGATACAAACTTAGCCGAGGCCTCAAATTATGCCAAACAACATCGAAACTACGAATTGACGATCAAAATCTTTTTTTAAACTTTTAAACTTCGACGAACGTGTCCGATTCATATCAAAACATTCCAGAATAACTCCAAACTATGTACACAAGTCATAAATCACAATACGAATCTATTCCAATGCTTGAAATCCCAAATGGACATCGATAACACCAAAGTCCACCTCAAACCAAACTTAGCAAATTCTAAAGCTGGAACCAAATGCCAACTTTCCACAATAAGCGCTGAAATGCTCTCGGGTGATCCGATACTCAACCCGAACCTACGTCTAAGTCCAAAATCATCACATAAACCTATTGGAACCTTCAAATCCCGATTTTGAAGTCGTTTACTCAAAAATCAAATCTTAGTCGATTCTTCCAACTTAAAGCTTCCGAAATTAAAACTTTCTTTCCAAATCAACTCCGAACTTCCCGAAATTCAACTCCGACCACACGTACAAGTCATAATACCTAAAGTGAAGCTACCCAAGGCCTCAAACCATTAAACGATACACTAGAGCTCAAAATGACCGGTCAAATCGTTACAAAACAATAGTGGAAAACAAAGTGATTGATTTCAGAAAAGGATCATATTTTATGTGAAATCTTGGAAAATGTTTCAAGAAATGAATATTTGGAAAAAGTAGAAAAATCTCAAAGCCAACTAATACACAAAAAAGCACAAATTCAAACCTCAAGAAATCAATAGTGATACTAAAATAATTTACTCAATATAGGGATATAATTGATGGAGATATTCCAAAAATAAAGATTATAATAGAAAATTTTCAAATTACTTAAATTGAAATCAAGATGAATTGAAGCTTTTACTTTGGAGATTTGATACTCCTATTAGGAGTTTATTCAAAGTTCAAATAAGGAATATTTAATAATCAAAATTTTAGTTGATTTTGAATTCCTAAATATTAGGAAATTAACTTAAACTACATTATTGTCAAATATAAAATTTATTTTTGAAGGGTAAAATGACGAACAACATTTCGCTAAGGACCTTCGTACTTTTAATATAGTATAGATAAACCTTTGTGAGGGTTCACGCAGTTTCAGCAGTTCTTCCGCTTTCAAGACAATTTGCATGTTTGTACCTCATAAAAAGAACCATTAGGCTGATCCTCAATGAAGTATCAACATCTTGCTTCGAACATCGGAGTTGCTAAGAGTAAAATTAAAAAACAAAGGTTGATTATATGAGAAATCTTTCAAGAAGTAATGTAAAGATATCATGTATTGCTGAATAGAACACCCACTCTACATATATTACGCATACAAGACATTGATTAATGACGAAATGTTGACTTTTTTCTTGTATTAACTCTACCTAGGAAGAACACTGTATGTATGGGCCAAAATTACCCTATAGATTAGAGCCAAAGGTCACCACGCACCATTGGCATGAGTTTAACAAATAACGAAGGCGAGGTCGAGGAGTCAATAGAGACCGAGGTCAAGGACGAACACTCTCATCCAACAGAGCAATAACGGTTATTTTTAGGGATAAGACTTTTAAGAGAATATTCCAATGAATATCCTCTGAATCTGTATTATTAGGGTTTTGCGGCACATATCCCCTTATAAATAGAAAGAGACACATATATAAAAGGGAATTGAACATTCATTTGTAAAAGAACACTTTGACATTCTCTAGAGATTTTTGCTTTACTATGTACATACAAAAGACACTTCTTTTTTGAGATCCATGTCTAGTCTTACCCCCACGATCCAAGGAAGATTCGAATATTCAAAGGCTCATCAATCATTCATCATTGTCATAAGCAACATTACACGATTTCATCCCCTTTTTCGGTCATATCTGTTACATTTATTTACCTAAATGCTATTATACACCATTTATTGTTATTTAATGCTATGTACTTCGTATTTATACCATTAAGTGTAATCCACTATTATATAGTCTGTTACCGTAGATCTTGTAATATTTTGTTACGGCACTAGTTAAATAATCTAGTGGATATTATCGTTGGCTAAGATTAACTCAATCTTGTTAAAAAAATTTAATTGTTTAAACCTAAATCTAAATTTTGGTCAAACACTATGTATTCAACTCCTCTCCATTTCCTATTATCTCCATTTTTCCAAGTTCCTACTTGGATGGATGACACATATTCGTTTTTTATATTAATGGTTTAGATTTAATTTACAAAAGAAGAGTCTTAACCATGATTGGAATAATAGATAATATTAAATATATATTTTTCAATTTTTTTTATATTTTCTCCTACAAACTATATCAATGGTACCCAAAATTACTCCAAAAATAGCACCAAAAATCATGCAGCACATACAATTATACAGATTCTTACCATGGATAATACGTTTTTGAGAGATCATTGTTAAAGCAAAATTCAACCAAAAAGGAAACACCCCAAAATTGACCACTAGAAAAGGAAACAACAATGAATAAAAATTTAGACAATGAAGTTTCGTTGTTGCTGAAAATAAATTAATTGCTAAAAATAAATTGACTATTCATGTCGGGTTCTTGCAAAGACTCGTATGTAATATCAGTTTAAGAATGAGATAAAGAGCATTTTAAGATCACTTACATCAGTAATTCAATAATTCTGAGGAATTATATACCATAGCGTTCCAATTTTAAGGCAATCAATTTCTCAAAATAAATTTTTAAAATTTTCAGCTAGCTTCTTCCCTGTTTTCATTGCCAGCCCTTCACCGGTCACTTCAAAAATCAATGAATTAAAAAGGATAAAAGAAGATATTAACAAGTTGTACATTTATCAACAAATAATTTTATATTTATTTATTTATTACATGTACGTTTGCGTCTTGTTTTTCATGTATATGTCTGTTGCAACACTGAGATATACTTCTATCATGACTGAAAGTCGAATGGGGATTTACTTTTCTTTGAAGAAATTTTTCTTAAAAAAATTCTTGACTATTTGAAAAAAGCAAGTTGTAATATAAAATAAAAATAAAAAAGAGAAAAACTTAGTAACGAACGGAAAAATGGCAGCTGAGAATAAATTGATCACTGATACATTCTGAAAATATAGTTAAAGCCCTTTTTGTTTTGCTAGAATTGTGAGATTTTCAAAATTATTGGAAGCAAATGGAAATAGACTATATTATTCTAACCATGATTAAGACTCATCTTTTACAAATTAAATCTAAACCATTAATATAAAAAAAAGGGCACGTGTCATCCATCCAAGTAGGAACTTGGAAAAATGGAGACAATAAGAAATAGAGGGGAGTTGAATCCAAACACTATACTCATTTATATGTCACCTTTAGTGGTCGTTTCGTAGCTGGTTAGGAGAAAAGTTATCCATGTATTGGGGGCAACATATCTTATGCAATGTTTGGTAGCCATTAGTAATTTTTACAAAATTCAGCATAACTAATACCATATTTGGTTGTCATTTTACAATTCTACATAAATAATACATGTATAAGTTATGAGTCAATATGTGTATTATTTTATGCGGGGTAGAATATGAAATAACTAATACATGTATTAGTAATACATGAAAAAATATTGAAATAACAAATTTACCCTTATCATTTTATACATAAAGGCTTTTTTCTATAAATTGATTTGTATCAAACCCTTTGGCGAACAAGCATGGAGATACTGATGCCTCACTGTTAGGCTCTTCCTCTTTTCAATCATTAGAGACAAAATCAGTAAATAAATATTTTACTTTAAAATTTATATAATGTATATCAATTTCTAATACAATAAACCAAATATTCAAAAAAATAATCTTTGCGTAATTAATCCATGTATAACTAATATTTGCATAACTAATCCATGCATTACTTATTCCTTCATAACTAATATCTGCATAACTAATACCTGTTGTTTACCCGAAAAATTGATAGAGTTGAATTTATATGCAGTTCCGAGGATATGTGGTGTAACTTAACACAAAATGTATGGATCAATAGAAATATAAACATAGATTGTAGAGAATGCGAAATATATAAGGTTGTCCGTAAAAATAAATCTTAGGATTGAACAAATAGAATCAATATAAGAAATCTGAAAGAAATAACTCTTTCCTGTAGAAGAATATAGCACTTTTATTACAATGCAAGCCTCTCTAGGACCTGTCCTACAGAAATAGTACCCAAGCCCTTTTATAGTAGAGAGATTTGGCTCTAAGCATAATAAAATAAACATTCAGTGGGAGACCCATGATAAGTCAACTTTCCCATAGTTTCTGCCAAGATTCTCTCTAGTGGGATTGTAACGGCTTTTGTCTGCGAGCTCGATCTTGCTTAGAACCCTCGATTTGGTTTGAGCTCGATTTCGGCTCGAACTCGTGATCTTGGTTCGAGCCCGATCCTGGCTCGAGCCCTCGAGTTGATTCGAGGTCAATGTTGGTTGGTCTCTGGATTATCAACATCGACACTCCTTTTTTTTTATGTAGCGGTTCCCTGGATGTCCGGAGCAATTCCCGATCTCAGGAACTGGGTACGAGCCATTGTTTCGACCTCCACATACGCCGAGCGCTCATGGCGTGATTTGTTAAAGGGTCGGTGGGAGGCCAAAAATCATGGTAAGCTCATTTCTCGGACTCTTAAATGATCCGAACGAGGTGGTTTTCAAAATATTTTATTAAGGTTTTCCATATGCAAGTTTGGGTAAAGACGCGGTTTTGAGGCCCTTGTCCATTGAGGAGGAAATTTCGGCCTCTGTCCCAAAACCGGTGAAGAAAAATAAAAGGAAAAGAGCCTCGGTTCTCGAAGATGTAAAATCGAAGAAGAGTACGACTCGTAAGCCAAATAAGAATGCCATTCCTTTGACAATGGAATCCGTTCAGCGTCTAAGGGATGAAGATGAATAAGGAGAAGAAGAGAACGATGAGTCCGCGCTGGTAGTCCGAACGAAGAGAACCACTGATGCCTCATCGCTGGCTGGATCGATGATGCTCCATGAGGCTCTGCCTCGAACTGAAGATATACCAGAGAAATATTCAGGTAGAGTCCTTAAACTATCGGATATCGAAGACGCGTCTCATCGGAGTCAACCGGTTGGGGATATGATCGAAGAGGCTCTCGAACCCTTTCGAACCGAGGAGAACGTACCAGGCGATTCATTTGGGGCAGCAGCAATCGAGGATTCGCCTACCTTTCCCACTTTTTCCGTAGGGGTGATTCGGAAAGCTCAAGCTCTGGGAGCCCTCGATCTAGACAAGCCTCACGATGAAGAAGATCCCTTTCGCGACCTGTTTACCGATATTGAGGACGTTGCAGGTGCTGGCGATGAATCAGATCTTTTTCACGGGTTGTGGCAGGCTTTGAATCAGGTGAGCTTTTAAAATTATTTTGTCGGTACTATCTTTTTGTTCGTTTTTTATTAACTCCGCTTCTTGTTTCTTTGTAGGCAGCGACAGTTCATTGAAAACAATGTTCTCGATCCCAGAATGAGCTGCATCGATACGCAGCCGACCTACAATGGGCTACTGACGAGAGGAACTCCCTCAGACTTTCCCTAGGGCAGAGAGAAGAGGAAATAAAAGACCTCCGAGCTGAGTTGGCCAAGGCTTATCGAGACCAGACCGATTTGTTTGAGCAGGTAATGATGCTTTTTGAAAGCCTATGGGCTTGATACCGGAACGATAGCTAACATTTCGGGCTCACAGCTGCAGCAAAAAATCAAGATGATCGGGAAGCTTCGTGAGGAGGTTGATGTGAAAAGAATTGAGTCTTTGCGGTGAAAAGAAGGTATGGACCGCTTTGTTGCGGAAAAAGAGACTGCTCGAGCCCAGTTATCATCGTCCGAAACCTATCTTCAGAAAATGAAGGAAAAAGGCCTAGTTCAAGCAAGAATAATTGAGGAGCTTGAGGCTCAGTTGGCCTCTGTACTTGCCAAGTCTGAATCCGATGCCGAAAAGGCAAAGGCCGATGCGGATGCGCTCGTGGCCATCTATCGGGCCGATGCTGAAGCCGCCCAAGTCCAGGCAAGAGAGTCAACCGAGTCCACCGATATTCAAGTGCATTGGGTCGCCGAACTTACTAAGTGTCGATCCAGAAGGGAAACTCTCGAGGAGATCCATGCTCGTGGCTTCGATCTCGCTGAAGAGATAAAAAAGGGCCAAAGAACTCGAAGCTGATGCTGAAGCTATGGTTTTTGATGGCGATGGCGATGGCGATAGGAGCAAGAGCGGATCCGAAAATGGGGGGCGATAAAGAAGAGACCGCTCCTGACCGAGAAGTTTAGTTCTTAGTTTTTACGTTATAATCATCCATGCAGATAAATCTGTATATAGATATATCTCCCTTTTTGTTGACTTGCTTATGTTTTTGTTTCCTGTCTTGTGAGGACTTTATTCACGCTTTATGAATGTTTTCATAATGATTTAAACAACTTGATCAAATTTGAACTTCGTAGCCTCTGTAACCGAGCGAGCGCTTACTTGAACTTGGAACGATGTAGCCCTTAGGTTTATTAGTTGTCAATGGTTCGATCTTGAAGAAATGTAGCTCGTAGGCATAATGGTCGAGTGAGTGTTTGCTCGAACTCGAAATAAAAATAGCCCGTAGGCACAATGGTCGAGTGAGTATTTGCTCGAACTCGAAATAAAAATAGCATGTAGGCTTAGTCGAGTGAATGATTCAAACTCGAAGTAGTGTAGTCCGTAGGCATAATGGTCGAGTGAGTGTTTGCTCGAACTCGAAATAAAAATAGCCCGCAGGCTTAGTCGAGTGAATGATTCAAACTCGAAGTAGTGTAGCCCGTAGGCGTAATGGTCGAGTGAGTATTTGCTCGAACTCGAAATAAAAATAGCCCGTAGGCGTAATGGTCGAGTGAGTGTTTGCTCGAACTTGAAATAAAAGTAGCACGTAGGCTTAGTGGCCGAGTTTATCTTAATTCAGATTGCATAATAAATTCCAAAATAAAAGAATTTTCCTTGGATATAAGAAGTCGATAAAGAAGAGAACTTTCTTCTCACGCTATTACGCGCCTCGGTTCGGGCCAATCTATATGAGCATGGTTCTCTTCGACCATTTGGCTCTTACAATTTTTCCTATTGGAACCCTATTGCTATGAAATAACTTTCTTGCGGCATCGAAGTTTGTTGTAAATGCTGTACGATCAATGGTTGCCTCATTAAAAACCTTGCCGAAAAACCTATTTGGGATAAAATCGGTCTAAGGGAAAAAGAGTGCAACTCGTGCTTTCAAGCGAGAGAGCCATCTTAGCCTTGTTCGGACTTCTGCAGGGGTTAGTTTTGAGATATAAACAAATATGGAAAGGCTGTACCTTAGCAATAGTACCATTTTAGACATGATACATTCCAGCTGCTTGATAGCTGCTTGCCGTTTATAATGCCGAGCTTGTACGATCCCTTTCCGATGTTCTCGAGCAGCTGATATGGTCCTTCCCAATTCGGTCCTAGTTTTCCTTTGTTCGGATTTCGGGTATTGATGGTAATTTTTCTTAACACTAAGTCCCCGGGCTTGAAATGGGGGAGCTTGGTTCTTCGGTTATAATATCTTTCGATTCACTGCTTTTGTGTTGCCAATTGGACAAGAGCACTTCTCGTCTTTTATCCGATAGTTCGAGGCTGGTATTCATGGCCTCGTTATTTGATTCTTCCATCTGAATCGAAATCTGGTACTGGGTTCACCAACTTCGACTGGTATCAATGCTTCAGACCCATATACTAAGGAGAATGAGGTTGCCCCCGTACTAGATTTCGACGTCGTCCGATATGCCCAAGGGACTTCGGGGAGGATTTCTCTCCATTTCCCTTTAGCGTCGTTCAACCTCTTCTTTAAGCTTTGAATGATAGTTTTGTTTGATTCCTCCTGTCCATTCCCACTGGGGTGGTATGGCATTGATAGTATCCTTCTTATCTTGTGGTTTTCGAGGAATCTTGTTACTTTGCTGCCAACGGATTGTTTTCCATTGTCACACACTATTTCGGCGGGTATCCTGAATCGGCATATGATATGATCCCAAATAAAGTCTATAACTTCTTTCTCTCTTATTTTTTTGAACGCCTGCGCTTCAACCCATTTAAAAAAATAGTCAGTCATAAATAAAATGAATTTGGCTTTACCTGGGGTCGATGGCAGAGGGCCGACGATATCCATTCCCCACTTCACGAACGGCCACGGGGATAGGACTGAGTGGAGTTTCTCTCCGGGTTGGTGGATCATCGTTGCAAACCTTTGACATTTGTCACATTTACGAACAAATTCCTTCGCATCTTTGCCCATATCGATCCAATAATACCCTGCTCTAATTATTTTTTGAACTAGTGTATCGGCTCCAGAGTGATTCCCGCAAGTACCCTCGTGCATTTCCTATAGGATGTAATCGGTATCTCCCGGACCCAAGCATACTGCCAACGGTCCATCGAACGTTCTTCGGTACAGAGTTCCGTCCGAAGCCAACGTGAATCGAGCAGCTTTAGTCCGTAAGGTTCTGGAATCTTTAGGGTCCGATGGGAGTTTTTCGCTTTTCAAGTATTCAATATACTTGTATCTCCAATCCCAGGTTAAGCTTGTAGAATTTATTTCGGCGTGACCTTCTTCGACTACCGATCTCGAAAGTTGAACAACATTCCCCGGGCCCGAATCATCTACCTCGACCGACGACCCCAAATTCGCGAGCGCGTCGGCCTCATTATTCTGTTCCCTTGGTATATGTTGTAAAGTCCACTGTTTGAAATGGTGTAAAGTGACAAGTAGTTTATCTAAATACCTTTGCATTCTACCTTCTCGAACTTCGAAGGTTTTGTTTACTTGACTCACTACCAGCAAGGAGTCGCATTTGGCTTCAATGACTTCTGCTCCCAAGTTTCTAGCTAGCTCGAGACCTGCAATCATGGCTTCATACTCGGCCTCGTTGTTAGTCAACCTGATAGTTTTAATAGATTGCCTAATAGTGCTACCCGTGGGGTGGTCTTAAGACTATGCCCAACCCGGACCCTTTTACGTTCAAAGCCCAGTCTGTAAAAAGGATCCATACCCCCGATGATGTACCTGATTTCAACAGTTCTTTTTTGACTTCGGGTACGAGGGTTGGCTTGAAATCGGCCACGAAGTCTGCTAAAATTTGAGACTTGATGGCCGTGCGGGGTTGATATTCTATATCGTACCCACTGAGTTCGATGGCCCATTTGACCAGTCGGCCTGATAACTCGGGTTTGTGCAAAATATTACGAAGCGGGTAAGTGGTTAACACACATATGGGATGACATTGAAAGTACGGCCTTAACCTTCTTGAGGCGCTTATCAGTGCAAGAGCCAATTTTTCTAGGAGTGGATATCTAGTTTCCGCTTCTCCTAAGGTTCGACTCGTATAATAAACGGGGAATTGCGTACCTTGCTCTCCTTGAACTAGGACACCGCTTACGGCGGCTTTCGATACTTCCCAGTACAAATAAAGTTTTTCGTCTGTTTTTGGAGTGTGAAGTAGTGGTGGGCTTGATAGATATCGCTTTAGTTCCCCTAATGCTTGTTGGCACTCCGGGGTCCAAACAAAATCGCTCTTCTTTTTGAGTAGAGAGAAAGATTTGTGACTTCTGTCAAATGATCTTGAGATGAATCGGCTTAAGGCTGCAATCCGACCCGTTAGCCTTTGTACGGCCTTCACGCTGTCCACAACGACGATGTCTTCAATAGCCTTGATTTTATCAGGGTTAATCTCTATTTCTCGATGTGACACCATGAAGCCGAGGAACTTGTCCGAACCGACCCCGAAAGCACATTTCTCGGGGTTGAGCTTCATGTTGTATTTTCTCAAAATTTCGAACGTTTCCTGCAAATGAGTCAAATGGTCCTCTGCGCGCATGGGACTTAACTAACATGTCATCAATATAAACTTTCATTGATTCTCCTATTTGTTCTTCGAACATTTTATTTACTAGGCGTTGGTAAGTAGCCCTTGCGTTTTTTAGCTCGAAGGGCATCACATTATAATAATACGTTCCATATTTGGTGACGAATGAAGTCTTTTCCTGGTCCTTCGGGTTCATCTGGATTTGATTATACCCGGAATAGGCATCGAGAAAAGTGAGGATCTCGTGGCCGGCCGTGGCATCGATCATGCGATCGATGTTGGGCAGCGGAAATGAATCTTTGGGTCATGCTTTGTTCAAATCCTTATAGTGCACACACATTCTAAGTTTGTTCCCTTTTTTAGGGACTGCAACTACGTTGGCAAGCCATTCGGGATATTTCATCTCCCGATTGGACCCTACTTTGAGAAGCTTGGTTACCTCGCCCTTTATGAATGCATGCTTTCTCTCAGACTGGGGTCTTCTCTTTTGCTTCACCGATCTGAACCTGGGGTCCAGACTTAGCCGATGCGTCGTTATGTCCGGCGAGATCCCTGTTATATCTAAATGGGACCAGGCAAAACAATCAATGTTATTGATAAGAAATTGAACGAGTTTCTTCCTGAGTTCGGGGCTCAACCCCATTCCCAAGTATACCTTTCGCTTGGGCCAGTGCTTGATTAATATGACTTGCTCTAGCTCCTCGATTGTTGATTTGGTGGCTTCGGAGTCATCGGGAATCAGAAATATCGAGGGACCCTTTGATCATCGTCTTCTTCGATTTTCTAGTTGTCTGGCTGGGTCGAAGCCAATGTCTGTGATTGCTATTTGGTGTCCCGTTCTCCTTCCGGGCCCGATCCTTTTATCAGCAAAAATGAGGACATTGGTTTAGCTTCGTCGACGATGAATATTTCCTTTGTGGCTAGATGTTCTCCATACATCGTTTTGACACCTCCCGATGTCGGAAATTTGAGGGCTTGGTGTAAGGTTGAAGGTACAGCTCTCATGTTATGGATCCATGGCCTTCCGAAAAGGGCGTTATATCTCATATCGCCTTCGATCACGTGAAACTTCATTTCCTGGATGGTTTCGGCCACATTTATTGGTAGGATTATCTCACCCTTGGTGGTTTCACATGCCATATTGAACCCGTTTAGGACCAGAGTTGCGGGTACGATCTGTTCTTGTAGGCCGAGCTGTTCTACCACCTTCAATCGGATGATGTTGGCTGAGCTACCTGGATCTATTAACACACGCTTAATTTTTGTTTTATTCATGAGTACGGATATTACCAGTGCGTCGTTATGAGGTTGGATGACCCCCTCTGCATCTTCATCATCAAAGGATAAAGTCCCCATGGGTGCGTAATCTTGAGTCCGAGATCGTTTTTCCCTCACCATCGATGTTTTAGTGCGTTTAAGTACTGGTCCCTGAGGGGTATCGATGTCGCCGATGATCATGTGGATGATGTGCTGCGGTTCTTCTTGCTCGTTTTGCTTGCTGAAATCCCTGCTTTTAAAATGGTTCTTCGCCCTATCACTCAGAAACTCCCGAAGGTGCCCTTTGTTAAACAAGCGAGCTATTTCCTCTCTTAGTTACTTGCAATCTTCCGTTTCGTGGCCATGGGTACCATGATATTCGCACGTTTGGTTGGGATTTCTTCGGGCAGGATCGGTCTGCATGGGTCGAGGCTATTTAGTGTCTTTGATGCATCCGATGGCTGACACGAGAGCGGATACGCCAACACTGAAGTTATATTCTGATAATCGAGGTGCTTCTATAGGATCAGCATATTTATCGAAGCCGCTCTTACTCAAAAGCCCCCGAGAATTTTGTCCTCGAGCAATCCTTCAATTATTTTGAACTGCATTGTGTGTTGAACTATTGTTCACCCGATCTGCGACGTGCGGTCGATATCGGTCTCTGTTCGACCTTTGTTCTCTGTCGATCTCCTTTTGGCTTTTAGTAACCGTCCTGTTCTGATGAACGGGTCCGTACGGAGCTCCCAACTGATCATCCTCGACCCTAATTTTCGATTGGTATCGGTTGTGCGCATCCGCCCAAGTCATCGCCGGATACTCGATCAAATTTTGTTTCAGCCTATGTGATGCTGTCGAACTTAGCTCGTTCAACCCTTGGGTAAAAGCTTGTACGGCCCAATCGTCTGTGACCGGGGGTAATTCCATGCGTTCCATTTGAAATCGGGATACGAATTCCCTCAGCATTTCATCCTCCCTTTGCTTTACTTTGAAGAGTCAGATTTCCTTGTTGCAACCTTTATGGCACCAGCATGTGCCTTTGCGAATGAATCCGCTAACATAGCAAAATAATCGATGGAATTCGGCGGTAAGTTGTGGTACCAGATCATCGCTCCCTTCGAGAGGGTCTCCCCGAACTTTTTCAACAACACAGATTCGATCTCATCGTCTTCCAAATCGTTGCCTTTTATGGCACATGTGTAAGAGGTGACATATTCGTTAGGATCGGTCGTACTGTTATATTTGGGAATTTCGGGCATACAAAATTTTTTGGGGATTGGCTTCGGTGCCGCACTCGACGGAAAAGGCTTTTTTATGAATTTTTTCGAATAAAGCCCGTTTATCATTGGTGGAGCCCCCAGGATTTGATCGACCATGGCATTGTACGTTTCTACCCTCTTGTCGTTGGCTTCGACTCGTTTTATGAGTTCCTCGAGCAATTTAGTAATTTGGAGAGTAGTCCCCGATTCTTGCTCATTAGATTTCACTATGGCGGGCTCTGTTCTCGGTATCCGGTCTGTTTTGTGCGCGAGTCTGGCTCTGTAGCTGAACTATCGCTACTTGTTGGGCTTGTAGCATCTCGAAGATCATACGTAAGCTGGCCCCGATTTCTCCCGTATTTTGGGTGTCTTGGGCTACGGATCGAGTATCGCCCTGAATGCTTCTTTCCGGTTCGGAGCGACGATTCACCTCCAAAGCTATTTGTGAATTGACATCCAATGGTATTTCGGTTAGAATTTCGGGTACTTCGATTCAAGCCTCGGTGCCATCGTTAATTGGCCTTCCGGCCTCGGGTGGCAAGTTGTTGGTTTCATCTTGAAGGCCGGCTTCGTAATCGATCGGTGAAGCCATTTGATTGGTGGTTATTCGTAGCTGATCCGAAATTCAAGATGTTTTCGGAAATAAGTGCAAAGTACAATGGTGTGTCTTTTCAGATTTGTATCAAAATAACCACTGTTATCCTCGGCCCCACGGTGGGCGCCAAACTGTTTACCCGAAAAATGGATAGAGTTGAATTTATACGCAGTTCCGAGGATATGTGGCGTAACTTAACACAAAATGTATGGATCAATAGAAATATAAATATAGATTGTAGAGAATGCGAAATAGATAAGGTTGTCAGGAAAAATAAATCTTTGGATTGAACAAATAGAATCAATGTAAGAAATCTGAAAGAAACAACTCTTTCCTGTAGAAGAATGTAGCACTTTTATTACAATGTAAGCCTCTCTAGGACCTATCCTACAGAAATAGTACCCAAGCCCTTTTATAGTGGAGGGATTTGGCTCTAAGCATAATAAAATAAACATTCAGTGGGAGACCCATGATAGGTCAGCTTTCCCATAGTTTCTGCCAAGATTCTCTCTAGTGGGATTGTAACGGCTTTTGTCTGCGAGCTCGATCTTGCTTAGAACCCTCGATTTGGTTTGAGCTCGATTTCGGCTCGAACTCGTGATCTTGGTTCGAGCCCGATCCTGGCTCGAGCCCTCGAATTGATTCGAGATCAATGTTAGTTGGTCTCTGGATTATCAGCATGATGGATCTACTCTACATCATGGTTCGATTTTGATTCGAGCTCGATAATGATATCGACTCGACACGGATCGGCCTCCCCAAGTTCGAGGTTAGTTTGTTCCATCTTCGGGATATTACTTCGATAAATCATCGCTCGAACTCGATCGGATGTGCTAAGGCCAAAATCTATTTCGACCGTATACACCTGCATAACTCTAACCGGCAACCAAACGACCCCTTAGTTCCTTAAATCAATCTGTAATTCATTCTGACAAAGAGAAATGGGTGTGATTACATGTTCTTTCAAGGAAATGTTACAGTCCGACAAAAGGTAAAGAACCGCACCAACTCACGATAGCACCATGCTATACCATATTTAGGGGGTGATAAACGTGGTCGGATCGGATATGTGATGGGCCGAAAACGGGTAATGCAAAAATGGATAAATTATTTGACACGACCCATATTTCATACGGATAGAAAATGAGTTAACCGGCGGATAATATGCCATATTATCCATGACTTATTGAATATGATCACTTTTGGGAGACTCCTAGTCTCCCAAACTTGAATAACCCAATTTGAGGTTTTACAAATGTAAAAATTAAACTAATTAGTTATCCATTTTCTAAATGAATAATATGGTTCTTATCCATATTCAACCCATTTTTAAAAAGTTCATTATCCAATTAACCCATTTTTTAATGGATCATATCGGCGAATAATTATTTTCTTTTATCCAATATTATAGGGAGAAATCAATTGGGCAGATTCATAAAGAGACTAAAGAGAGTTAGCACATGAATATACACATAAAAACAAAAATGGGACGAACCTCATCACTTCTTTTTTCTCCAATTACAACCATAAAATTATGAAAGCAGAGTCCTCTCCAACCCTTTCCAAATTTTGTACATTTAAGATCTAACACAAAGTATCAAGATCACACATCATTTTATGCGAATTTTACTATTTTATTTGTCTTTTCAGTTTTTTTTCTTGTTATTTTTGCTAGTTCGACAATTCTTTATGAACAACTTTTCGTTAAAAAATTAGAGTTGACTGCTGTTCGATGGGGCCAAATATAGTGCTTAATGCTTGTTTTGATTAGTTTGACAGGATCCGTGAACTTACGCTCGCCCATGCTAGGGATAATATCAACCAGGAGTCGCAGCAAATTAAGTCAATTGCATAGTTTTATCTACTATCCAAAAGAAAAAAATTATGGAAAAATAACATTGTATAGCCGCGCTCAAAATTATAGCCGAAAAATGTATATTTTGTTATATATATATATAACTTATACACTTTTGCGTCAAACTAGTTTTGGCCACGGGTGAAAAGTTATCTTTGCCCAAAAAATATTGGTTTATTCCTAGTCATGTCCTATTGTTAGAGTTCCACGATCACCTCATACACTTCCAGTAGTAAATAGTAGTAAAAAAGTTGTTTGCATTATCAGTAAATATAAACATAAATTCTTTATATATTATAGTTGTATAGGGTAAAATCAATTCATATTAAATGCTCGTATAATAGAGTGACACGTGGAACTGGAGACAGATAAAAAACGAGATAGGTGGACGTCAAGACCGGGGACAGCCTCAGCTGGCACCGGGAAGCCCCGAAGGGAATGTTGCTCATGAAGACAAATGAATATATGTCACCCGATAGCACTCAATGAAGAATATTCTGCAGTATTAAATACATAATCCATTATAGAGAATATGACATTCATAGCTTACTGTTACACATTCTTCGATGGCCCTCATAATTATCATTTAAGAGGGGCTTGGTCCTAGACCTTGTTCTATAAGTGCCATTATAAATAAGGATACCAACAACCATTGTAGGGACAAGAATTTTCTGACAAACTTATGTTATATACTGTTCAAAGCTTGATAACACTTTATTTTCTTGCTTCTTAACATTGTCATTACTGCCTTCAAAAGTTCTGCTCCCGGAACCTAGCTCTCTACTGTCTTATCTCGATATCAACGCTAAGCCTTACATTCTTATTTAATTTATTTATTATTTAGGGATCAAATCGATTCACTTGTTTATAAACCACGTATAAATTTAAATGTACGGTTTTACAGGTAAACAGTTTGGCGCCCACCGTGGGGCTTAGACATTTGCGTAATTGAGTTGATCCTTGCATCTATTACTAACATATTTGATTATTTGTTCTTAGTACAAAATCATAAAAATGGCACATAACGATGTCAACGTCGCACACAACGTTGAGGTCCAAGGAACTCAACGAGGTCCAGTTCCCCCTAATGCTCCTGCAAACCAAACAACTCAGAGGTTTGACAACAACACCTCGAGAGGCGAGGTCAGCTTCGACAGGGCCGGGGATAACGGTAGCGGATCCGGTAACAACAATAAAAATGATCCCTTTAAAACCGAACTCATGCGGTTAATGAGGAAAACAATGCCCAAATGGATCGAATTTCGGGTGCAACGCTAGTATTGAAAGGACCAGATTCAAAGAAATATACCAGTTGCCGTTTAAACCAAGTGCGACACCAGAGTTGATCTCGAAGCGGTTCAAGATGCCAGATGTGCCGAAATATGATGGGACTTCGGATCATCAGGAGCACATCACCACCTACACATCGTCGGTGAAGGAGAACAACTTAGCTCCACACGAGATTGAGTCAGTCTTAATGAAGAAATTCGGGGAGACCCTCACGAAAGGGGCCCTGACATGGTATTCGCTTTTACTCGAGCACTCAATAGATTCCTTCGAGATGCTCACATATTATTTTATCAAGGCCCATGTCGGGGCTAGGAAGGTACAAGCTCGAAAATCCGACATATTCAGGATTTCACAAGGAGAATCTGAATTGCTGCGGGAGTTAGTGACCAGATTCCAGAAAGAAAGGATGTTGTTATCGGCCGTACCGGATGAATGGCCAGTTGAAGCATTTACTAAAGGGCTGAATCCGAGAAGTTTCGACACTTCTCGAAAATTGAAAGAAAGTCTGTTTGAATTCTAGGCAACAACATGGGCGGATGTTTAGAACCTGTACGAGTCAAAGATAAGAATTGAGGATGACCAGCTCGATTTTCCGGCATCAACCAAGGGTCGGTACCGGGAGAAGTGTCACGACCCAAAATCCTAACTTGTCGTGATGGTGCCTATCTCAATACTAGGCAAGCCGACAACCTCAATAAACGATAATTTCCATTAAGTTTGAAAACATAACATTGAATTTCATAAAAAATCTCACAATTTCTGACATAAAAATACATTCCCAAAACCCGGTGTCACTGAGTACATGAGCCTCTAATATGAATACAAAGTCTGACTGATAAAATAATATCTGGAATATATAGAACAGTACAATAACTGAAGGAAAGAGAGACAAGGTCAGCGGACACCGAGCATCTACCTTGATAGTCTCCAACAGATAAATCCTTAAATCTGGAAACCGCCGTATCCGAAAGTACCTGGATCTGCACACGAGGTGCAGAGTATAGTATGAGTACAACCAACTCAATAAGTAACAAAACTAACCTCTGGGCTGAAAGTAGTGACGAGCTCCGCAGGTACAATCCAGTATAATAATATCAATAAATAAATGTAGGCATGCTTTCAAGTTCAACAGTTGCTTTCAGTACAAATAAAACAGATCAATTCTGAACAATACGAGGAATATGACATCTCTGTATCTACATGCCAATGTACATACTGTATGTGATGCACCTTAATGAAAACTCCGTATAATCACAATCTAAAATACTCAATCACTCAGTACTGTATAAGGCTAATGCAGCCCAGGGAAAGATCCAGCCCCAAATATCAATGATTCAGACAAGATCCATATCGAGAAAAAATCCATCCCTCAATGTAAATACTTCGGGCAAGATCCATGCCCAGGGAAAATCCATCCCTCAATATAAATGCTTCGATCCATGCCCAGGGAAGATTCATCCCATATATATATATATATATATATATATATCAACTACGCTCACTGTGGGGGTGCAGACTCCGGAGGGGCTCCTTCAGCCCAAGCGCTATAATAGCCAGATCCAGGCATAAATAAACAAACATAACTATCACTCAGAATCTCTAGTCTCTCGGGCTCTCAATAACATGAAGAATTAAACCGACATAATGATCTGAAGTATCAATGAATGACAACAGAGACTGAGATATGATATGCAAGCGATATATGTGACTGAGTACAAAATTTTAAATTTAACAAATAGTTCAACAACAATATGACCCATGTGGGTCCCAAAAATATATCGGCACGCAGCCAAATCGTGATTTTTAACATGAGTCTCAGCTCAATTTCTCTAACACGTGGAGGATGTGCGGATAATGATATTTATTTAATTATGCAACTCCACATAATCAATTAGGTCACAATTCCTATGATGCACGCTCACACACCCGTCACCTAGCGTGTGCGTCATCTCCAAACAAATCATACAACATGCAATTCAGGGATTCATAACCTCAAAACCAAGTTTAGAAGTATTACTTACCTCAAATCGCGTAATTTCTTACTCCACTATGCCTTTGCCTTGCAAATTGGTCTCCGAAAGTCTCGTATCAAACCATAATTAATTCGATTCAGTCAATACAAATTATAGGAAATTAATTCCATATAAAAATATAAATTTTCTAACAAAATCCGAAATTGCACTCAAAAATCGCTCGTGGGGCCCACATCTCGGAACCCGACAAAAGTTACAAAATATTAACGCCCAACCAACCACGAGTCCAACCATATAAATTTCACCAAATTCCGACATCAACACGATCCTCAAATCTTCAATTAAAGTCTATGAAGATTTCTACCATTTTCAACTCAATCTTTACCCATTTGAACTCAACAATCTTTCCACAACCTTATTGGTATGTGTATGTATAATTGATACTCTTACACCCAAGAATTATACTCTTGATCTCCCATCTTTTACCCCAAAAATCAAAATTAAAGAATCAGAGGAAGAAATTCTTACCTCATTGAAGCCCTAACAAGATCCTTGTGAAATCTTCATGTCTTGAACAAGAATTGATGAACAATTGACTAAGTCGTCACTTTGTCTCTCTAAGAAGCTCTCGCCACTCTCTAAAATATCAGATGAAACCCTTCAAAATGACCCCCAATAGTATTTTATAAGAATGGGATCGGGTTTATAAAACCAGAAAAATGAAGCTCTGAAACACACTCTGCGATCGCAGAATTGATATGCGGTCCGCATATCGGCCGCAAAAATTGGCGCCCAAAACTGGGGGTCGCCTTCTTGGGTCTGCGGTAGTTATGCGTCCCACAGACCCGTTATGCGATTGCAAATTGCACCGCATACTTGTTCTGAAATGCACCGCATAACTTCCCTCCGAAAAACCCAAGTTGATTTTGCGATAGGTTTTGCGGTCCGCAAAACGATTATGCGGTCGCATAATTGACCGCACAATTGTACTCTAACTTGTCTAATTTCTGCTTCACTTTGCGGCCATTATACGATCCTTAGAGTGATTATGCAGCCCCATAGTGGGCCACAAAAAGTTATTTTCCTGCTCGAAATTTTCTTTTACTCGCCAATGCATTGTTCAACCCAATTTCCTTAGCAAAAATTCTCCGGGGTCGTTACACATAAGTCAACATCCGGTCAACCTTTTGAACTTAAATTCTAAACCTTGGAACTAAGTGTTCCAAATCATTCCAAAACCTCACCGGACCCGAACCAATTACCCCCGGCAAGTCACATAACCAATATAAAGCATAAATTGAGCAGTAAATATGGGAATTGGCCTGTAATACTCAAAACGTGCCAAGCATCACGAGTATAAATGTATGGAAAAGAAAAGCAAAGTGAAAAGAAAGCAAAAAGCTAAGATATTGTATCCCCGGAATCTGGGGGAAGAGAAGCATCTGCACCTCCAGGAGAAGTAGGCGGATCTGCTGTCGGCTCAAGATCTTGTCCTTCACCATTATCCCCTTCAAGTTCTTCTTCAGTTCCCGAGAACTCGGAGCCGAAACTAGAAGACTCATTCGCATCAGGTTGGACCGAGAGACCCCTTCGGGCAATTGATTTTAGCTTACGGGCCTTGGCGATTTCGGCTTCAAAGTCAATGACCCCCGCTTTGGCATCTTCCAAGATTTTTCTCCCCGTGATATACATAGAATATGTATTTTTAACAATGAGGGAAGCCGCTCAGCGCTGAAGTTCTTCCTTAAGCTGGTCAACCTCGATCGAAAGGTTATCCGCTCAAATCTAGCGGACTTTAGGTTGACACCAAGGTCACGTATAGTGGAGTTATAAACTTTATTATGCTCTATGACCCTCTTATGCCTCTCTTCCAACCGGGCATCCTTTTCCGTATTAGCAGCAACTTCTTCGGCTTTGGAGTTCAAGGCTGCCTTCAAATTATTCATTATTTCGGTATAGGCAACCTCGCGATCCGCAGCAGCAAAAATAACATTTTGGACCTCGACCCATTTTGCCTTGGCATCTTCAAATTGTACCCTTAACAGGGCGACCTCTTGGCTGAGGGTCACCACCTCTTACTCGCTTTGCTGCAACCGAGCCTCCAACTCAACGGCCTCAACAGCTTGTACTTCTAATGCAGGGAGGCGGGCATCAATTTGATCCCGCTCGGTCAACAATTGATCCCGCTCGTATATGAGTTTTTCTTTATCAAGGATCAACCTCTGAAGGCCCTTGGAAGCAAGGAAATTAGCCTGCAAAGCAAAAGTTCAAATTAAAACTCTTTTCATAGCAAAGATACGAGGAACAACAAAGGGAACAGATATCTTACTGCTGCTGCGTTGTGCATGGCATTGTTTACTATACACTCTCCTGAGAGAGACTGTATTTATTCCTATCCTTCTCTGAATCCAGGGGCTTCAGGTAATTGGCAAGTTTCACTGGTCGAGACAATAGATGGCATCCGGTAGAGACTGATTGGTAAATGCTCCTCCTGCTCTAAGGATCTTCGGAGGGGGGAGGATAGTTATGCCCTAAATTCCCATAGACAGGAGACTGGGAAGGAGAGACATCCTCTTCTCAGGTGTCCGTGGCCGGTGGAGATGATGTAGCAGTTGCTAGTGGAGAAGGCACGATTAACGATGAAGGAGATGAAGCTGATGGAGTTGTAGGTTGAGAAGCACCTGCAGCGAAGGCAATGCTAGTTATTGTTTTCTCACCAACCGAAGACGGAAAATACCTGGTACCCAGCATCATGGTACCGGTAGCAGCGACATGGGCCCGGAAGCGAGATTTGGCATCTTCCACTCTATCACACTCTATCACACTCTCCCAGACTGCCTGGACATTTGTCCTCGACTGATGTAACTAGCTCAACAGTTTGAGCAGTCTGTTGAGATGATCAAGGTCGTCATCTTCTATGTAGAGAAGCCCTGTCATCACTGGCTCCTCCATCATCGTCGATCACCACAGTGTCTACAGGTGGCTCGGGCGTGACGCTCTTTACCTTTTTATTTTTACCCTCGGTCATAGAGGAGCGTCGCCTTTTTTGTTGCTTGTCCTCTGGCCGGGGACTCCGAAAGGAAGATTCACACTGAAAGCAGGTCCAATGACACCTGTTAGGACAAAGGCCTCCTACAACAACCTCACCGCATCTGCAGGATCAACCAAAATGTCCTCCTCGGGGATGGTAACCGAGCCCTACGGAAGATCTAAATTCAATAAAAGGAGAAGCTATCTAGTTTTCTTATTTGTGAGATAATGAACAAGATAAACCCAAGAATCAACTTACCATGATTTTTGGCCTTCCTCTTGTATTTGAGGGCTTGTTCTTTCCACCGGCGGGTCTCAAGCGTGGTAATATCCAAAATTTTCTGGACCCACTTATCCAAGCCTTCAACCCTTGGTGGTGTCTACCATGTTGCTGAAATAATGAAAAAAGAAGGATCAACGATAACATGAAATAACCTTTAACCAGAAGAAAAGATAGGCATTGAACTTACGTGTATGATTTCATGATTTAGGAAAGGATGGAGTTGTGGCCCAGATAATATCCCTGGTGGAAACTATAACGAACTGCTTCATCGAGCCACGGTCATTGTCGTCATCCGTGCTGGTGAGCAAAGCATGATGACCACGTTTACTAAAGTTTATCATCCCCTCATGAAAAATCTTGGGGGAATAAAGGTTCATCAATCGAGCCAGAGGGAGTTCTTCCCCTGTCTCCTAGTATAACCGCCGAAGACAAGCTACCGTACGCCACACAGAAGGGCTCACCTAAGCCAAGCAGACTTTATAGCGGAGGCAGAACTCCAAGATTACAGAGTCAAGCCCCCCGCTCAATAAAAACGGGCCTAAAGTGAATGGGTATGTGTAAATATACGTAAAACCGTTCTTGGGGAAGGTTACCCGCTCCGCTAGGTCAAGAGCGATGATGTTCAAGTCATGGCATCCAAAATCTTCCTTCACAATAGGGATGCTAGAAGGACTGACGGAAGAAGGGTATACACCAACAACCCATGTGCAGGAGTTATAAAGAAGGGAACTTCTCTTCGAAGTCCCTAGTCGTAGTAACCTTTTTAGGGATAATGGTGCTCACTGTAGGAGGAGGAGCATCACCAGCGCTTTCTTTGTTCTTTGAAGAACTATAGTTTCTAAAATAGGAGGCCATAGTTAGCAGAAGAAAGTAAGGGTTTCTCTGAAGAATGAAGTTAAAAGTAAGAGTGAGTAGAGTAAAGAAAGTTTGAGATAGTTCGAAAAATTATGAAGTGTAAGAGAAGAAGATGGAAGCGTATAAGTAAAGGAATAGGCGACTAAAATCGTGACCATGATTATCTCAAGAACTGGAGAAAATATTGTTGAATCGTGGGATGACGCATGTTCGGGGCATTAAATGCAGAGAGACGTGCGTCTAATCAAGCGTAAGAAACTTTTTAGAGGGAGTCAGTAAAATTTCCGCCAAGAAAGGTATCTTTACCAACTTTTCGATGACACAAGGATGTGCCACCGGAAATCAGGGGGTTATCTATATAGGGTAAAATCAGTTTATATTAAATGCTCGTATAATAGAGTGACATGTGAAACCAGAGACATATGGAAAGCGAGACAGGTAGAAGTCAAGACCGGGGGCAGCAGTCTCGGCTGGCACCGGGAAGCTCCCGAAAGGAATGTTGCTCATGGAGACAAATGAATACCTGTCACCCGATAGCATTCAATAAAGAATATTTTGTAGATTAAATACAGAATCCGTTATAGAGAATATGAAATTCATAGCCTGCCGTTACACATTCTTCAATGGCCCCTATAATTATCATTTAAGAGGGATTTATTTCTAGTACCTTGTTCCCTATGTGCCACTATAAATAAGGATTCCAACAACCATTGTAGGGACATGAATTTTCTGACCAACTTATGCTATATAATGTTCAAAACTTAATAACACTTTATTTTCTTGCTTCTTAATATCATTATTATTGTTTTCAGAAGCGTTGCTCATGGAACAAAGCTCTTTACTGTCTTATCTCGATTTCAACGCTAAGTCTTACGTTCTTAATTAATTAATTAATTTATTATTTTGAGATCAAATCAATTCGCTTATTTATAAACCACATATAAATTCAACCGTACCATTTTATGAGTAAATAATATTACGATTTAAGTAAGATATAATAGGATAGTACAAATGAAATTTAAACTACCTTTGTAGTTTAATTAACTGATTAGAGCAAATTACTTACCATCTTCTTTCAAATTACCAACTTACCACTTTTAACCTTTCGCGAATTTGAGCGTCTACTCCGCCTTTTTATTTATTTTTTTTTTTTTTTTCTGATGGACGCTCATTTGGGTTTGTTTTCTTTTCCAGTGCCCCATTACAGGTTTTTCTTCCTTTTCGCTTAGTTTTCAAAGATATCCCAAATATGTTATTTCTTTGTTTCTCCTATTTTCGGCCGTAGCTTTTGAGATCGTATCAAAGTTTTCCATCTTGACTCCAGTTTGTTGATGTCTTCTATGATTTTTGATTCTGGTTTAATTTTATTCTGATTTTTTCTTTCTCAATTTGGTTGAGTATCTAAAAGTGTGTGCATGAATATCAAATTGTCAATTGTTGCTATGTTTTTTTAGGATGAATAGGTTTTTTGAAATGCCTATTAAGGATGAAATTGGTAAACATGGATAAAGAAAAATGCAAAATCTATTTAGCAAATAAAAAAACCAGAAGACTTACATCGTTGGGCACCCTCTGTTCTCTTTGACCTATGGTTCCTTCCTACGGTTGTGGCACAATTTGTTGTGTTTTTGTTTTAAGTTGTTTTAATTTTTTCCTTGGTACATTGCAAAATTGTTAAAGCAACAAAATATTTGTTCAACGATGCTAGCAGAAATGCTCCTTGAAAATGAGGTAACTCCCTCATTTGCTGGAAGTGCCCTGAAAAATAAAAGTCTGATCAGCACCATGACAAGAAGATGATGGTAAATTCTATTGTGGATGTTGTTATATAGTGCTCTACTCTTCTCACGACAAGAAAGAAGATTCATATTTATGTTGCTATATTAAATAATGAGATCCTTCTGAACGTCACATAGCTATGGCTCTTTGGATCAACATTTAATTGAATCTAGGACAAACTATTATTACAAATACAAGGTCGGATAACTCATTATAAGAATTGGTGTTTTTAGAACATACCATGCAGCACAACAAGACTATAGCAAAGCGTCAATTGGATTATTCAGCTAATGTCAAAGTCAGGGATAGTACAAGAAGGGGGCTTGTTAAAAGCCTGCAACTCAATTTCAGGAGCGTAGGGTATGTACTTTTGTGGAATTTATAACTAGATGCAACACAACGCTTACATCGGGCCGTGTAGTTTGAAAATTGAAGGTTCTCTCATTAGGAAGTGCCTCAATATAAAATGCTATACAAAATATACCAACATAGAGGAAGCATCATAAATAACATCCCATAAAATGCAAAATTTATTGTACATGGAAAGAAAGAAAATATCCACTAAAATTATTGAGTGATTTATTGAAACCCATAATCCTCATCTTTTTCGATAACATCTTCCATGATGACAACACTGTAGGTTCCATAACTTCGACTTTATTCTTTTTGATAAATAAACTAAATATTTTTATTTTATGTGGTAACTGTGTCAAATATATTCTCGCAGTTTGAAGAGAGCCAGAATCAACTTTTACTTTGATATTTTGTCCCAACAAATTCTATTTTGTGTTACGGGTTATAAATTGTTGTTGTTTATATTAGAAGAGTGAATATGATGTTATATTTTGTTCTTCCTTGTGTAGCTCAACAATTCGGGACAAAATAACTCCTCATGTATGGTTTACTGGTGAGGCTGCTGAAGGAGATTCAATCTGAAAATATAAAAGATGTTATCAAAGAAGATGCGGATTAAGAAGATGACGAAGACAAGGATGAAGAGGAGATGAAGGAAAAGAAGGTGAAATTTATTTTTCCTGCTTTTACAAAGTGATTCAATTTGTTCATGTTAATTTGTGCTGGGATATTCTAGTGAATGAGGGTTCTTAGATTTTTACAAATTCTGTTTGCAAAGTAAAAGTTGATGTGTGTCCTTTATCAGCTACTACATTTCTACTATATAGAAGCATGAAAAAGATTCTTAGTTCGACATGTGTGCTTTTAGGTCATTTATATATTATCGATCGCAATTTAGTCAATTTGCATTTTAGCTGATGTATACATTTCTAGGTGGCTTTCGTGCCTACAGCCAGCACATAGCCACCGCAAAGCTTCCTCCATTCTACTTTTCCGGTTCCATTCCATTCCTTTTCGAGTTAATTTCTGTCTTTTCAGATTACTCTTTCAATTTTCAGGTAAGTTACTACTCCTATTTTTTGCCAAATCTTCTTTTTTACTTCAATTTACATGTATGTATGATGTTCTGTCATCTGAATTTTTTAGAGTTTTTCTTTCTTTGGTTATTCAATCTGATCTTAGTGTCTGGGATAAGAAAGTAGACTTATATCTCTCACCGGAAAAATGGTGGAATTCCAGATTTTGTTCTTTTTGGTTTCCTCCTATACATTGGATGCTCCATACATTGTATACAGGCAAGTTTTTTCTCAGATTGTGTGCAATATTTTGTTGCATACTAGAAATTTTACCTTCGTTCCTATCTATCTATTGTAGGATAAATTTGAACCAGCAAAGAATTTAGTAGCTGACTCTCCTTTTTCCGCCCCATTTGTAGGTTCTACATGGAATGGCTATTTACTTTTATATTGAATTAATTTTAAAGGCAAGAGACTTAAAGTTATGATTTTGATGAATAGGTAAAATTGTATTTGTCTATTGAGGTAGCAGATACTTTGGCTTGATTCAATGGAGTGTCAATATTTCTCCTGCTTAAATTTTCTAAAATGGAACACTTAGTGTCTAATGGTTTGTCTTTTTCACTATGAATGGGTTTGACGAAGTTTCCTTGGTTGAATGCAATTATGGATAACATATCGCTGACCATTAAAAAAAGGTTTAAAAGCTGATTCTTTCTAAACCCAACTTTAATATAAGTAATAATTTTCCAGCAATTGATTTCGTTATGTCCGATTTGAACCCTGAAGATCAATTCTATTCTTTTCAGGTGGTTTTGATAGAACTACATGTATGTATGTCATATTATCTTTGTCCATGTTGATGTACTTATTTGTTCATAAATTTTAGGTTGTCTGTCCTTGATGTTTTGTTATGCACTTAATATTAGGAATGACTTAATGCTGAAGTGGTCGGGCAACCCAAATATAGTGTTAAGTATTGGAAACAAGCTACAGGCTTTCGCTTATTCTCAAGTTTACATATCGCAATGCGTCTCTTCTTAGCTGCTCTGTGTATTCTGAACATTGATGGTAACTCATGTTCTCTCCTAAATGAGCTAAAACAACAGAAATCGGCAGAATCACTTTTTTGGTGATTGGATCTATGAAGATATATGGATAAATAAGCTGTAGAGTAAGCGAAAACATATAATATGAACGATTCTACAAATGAGATTCAAGTGTGTAAGAGAAACAAAGGACCGACCTAAACTTTCTAAATGGTCCAAGAAGATCACGTTTATATGATGTCTCATCTCTTCAAGATACATAGTGTTGGAATATGATTTAGGTGGTAAAAACTGATTTGGGATTAATCTATATCAGGTGGGATCTGCAGGGGCTTTGGATGCCGTTTTGCATTTGAAGATGTTTCATTGTAAGCTATTCTAGATCTTAAATCTATTTCTATTATAATTTTCTTAATTATGCCGAGATTTCATGATATTTTGTACAAGAATATGTGCTTGATATATATGTTTAGGAATTTATGCACTCTAAATATGACAACCCTTTGGCCTGATCATGGAAGTACATATATAGATCTTAGACTCAAGTCAACTCTTGAATATTTAAGACCTTCATGTACCATAAAATCTGTGTAGCTACATAGAAGCTCCATGGCACAAGTCCCAGTTTGTAATAAGGACTATGAAAGACGACTATCTCAAATTCTTTTTCATGGAGCAATTCCAAATCACGATTCAATGACATCCAAGTTTGAGGAATTCTCACATTTGCAAGCTGCTTGTGCTGCTCTAAAGGGGTAATGTGTTTTATTATCGACCTTTATGTTTTCCTTGGTAGCCTTTACTTCTTTAAGATGAGTATTGTTATTTTTAGTCTTTCATGCAACAGAGTCGAACGCTTTGATCTTGATTAAAATATATCCTCCGGTTTGGTTGACCTGGGAATCAGAATCCTTGAGCATGACCAAGGACTGTGCTTTGTAAAATTAATGTGCAAAAAGACTGATCTGCATATATAAACACACAGAAATTTGTATATGTTTGAGCTACTACTTCTCCGTAAGCATCACAAAGACGTCCACAAAGAATATTGAAAAATTCAAAAATCTAGAACAAAATGATAGTGTGCTAAAATTAGTATCTAAAGAACTCCAAAATCAGGATGCTGCTATAGACCATGCTCTTCTTATATTACTTCTTGCTGGTCTTACGAGAATCAAATAAGCAGTAGCACCGAACCTTCATGTGACTTCCTCAAAATCTCTATGAAGCAAGTCTTGATTGTCCCGACTCTGTATGCAGTGGTGAGATTTGGTTTTTTATCGAAGAATGTTATATAAGTCTCGATCTTTGATCTTGAAACGTAGACATGACTATTAAAGTAAAATAAAGTTGGAATGGGACAATATTTAATAGCTAATGTCTCCTTTTCTCTGTAAACATGATGTCATTCTCTTATATTTCTTCTCCTCTAGGTACATAGTTTTCCTTATTTATTTTTTGTACAGTTAGTTTTCCTTCATTTTTTTCCCCTTCACTTTGTAATTTATGTGAACAAAGGGATTCTTTTAGATGCGCTTACTTTGATCTTGGTTCTCACAGATGTATTTACCTCCTTCTTATGTATTATTTAAATAATCGTAGTGTCTTAAGTTGCTCCTCTCTGTTTCATCTAGCCAGAGATTTTTGTGGGTTCCTTGATGGAGATTTTATCAACCGAGCCCCTTAAGTAAAACATTGTCTTTCTTTAGAGTGTTGCTTTGGACTTTTTTTTTACGTGGGTTTTTTTAGTTTTGTGATCACTTTTTCAATATCATAGATTTCCCGTTTGTAGGTTTTCGAATGTATTCTCACTTTGTTCGTGATGCAGGAAACCCCTCCAAAAAATTTGTGAGGTAACCCTCGAGGACCGTTCTGACTATAGATATACTTCAACGGTAATGCATTCTTCGACATGTTGTACATTGGATGAAGACCACAAAGTAAATAGATTGAGGTTACAAATGTCGTTTGACGTAGTTTTGAATGTATCTACATTTGGACTATATAGAACTCTCCTCAATGCATGAAAATATTATTAAGTGTTAATATGTTGTAAAGTTTTAATAACTTGACAATAGTGCTTCCTTTTTCAATAATCTTGTTAAATGCTTGAAATAAGTATTAAAATATTTTTTCTATGTTTTAACTTTTTTCATTAATCTCGTAGATGTGCAATACAGAAAGAAAGTTGTCGGGCACGGGCACGGGCCATCTAGTATCATCTTGTTTTTTTTATTAAACAATCTTATACTTAAAAAGTATATATATATATATATATATATATATATATATATATATTAAAAACACAAATGTCCTTTGCGAAATGTCGTTCTCCTTTAATTTAAATATTTTTAAATTAGAGTTCACGTTGGATAAAATAATAATTTAAATATTTTTCTAATATATAAGAATGATCATTTAATTTTTTTTCTAATATCTGGGATATTAAAGTCAACTATACTTCTGATTATTAAAATTTTTCATAGTTGAATTATGTAGAGAATCTTTATATTTAGGATTCTAAAAGCAATTAAATTTTATTTTACATAAGTTTCCTTATTTCAAGCACATTAATATTAAAGTTGTAGTAAACTATAATTTTTTTTTATCATTCAAAACTTAGAAATTAAGTACTCATATTTGCACTACATTTTTTCAGTAGATTAGCACTACTTTAAGCTACTAAAAATAGGTAAACATAAGTTATATATGACACAAAAGTAGAATACTCATTGTATTTGGCAAAATTAAAAGTAACATCGAATTATTGGGTTCAAAAGGAAAAAAAATTAAAAGAATAAGCAAGAATATCCCTATTAAAGGGCGTTATAAACGTTACCAATTTTCAATGATACCAAGGTTTAGTCTCTTCGGTTAAAGATTTATTATTGTTTTAAGAGTGATTTTTTGTGTCTTTTACCTTGTTTGTCTTTCATTGTTGATTGTTGCTTTAACTTGAAAAGAGTCTTGCTTTGAATTCTCTTTTATGTTCTTTTAAATTTGACATACTCTTTTATTGCTTATTAGTGTTTTTGCTTTTATTTACCATCTTCTTTTATGTTCTTAACTTGGTATTGTCTAACCTTTATATTTTCTTTCTCCAAGTTTTAGGTTGTCGATTCTATATCTTAGAAGCTTTTGGATTTTTTAAAACTAACACAACAAAGTATATCGAGTATATTGAGGTAACTTATTATTTATTTTATTCCTCACCAAACGAGATATGAGTTACGCCTTAGCATGTGAGTCCTTTAATCTTTTTTATTTTTTTTATTTTATAGAATAGTATTGTAACATTTGGCAGTTTTTTTTCCGTTTAGTTTGTTGTTACTTTTGTTTTTGATGCTTTTATAGGATTTTGAAAAAATTATTTTCCGCTTAAGTCTTATTTTTTTCACCATCCAATTCATTTTTTTAGGATAAAAGATTATGTCGATTAATACTTTGGGTTAAAAGATGATTTACGTTTGAGTAAATATCTAAATATTAACATAGTCATATTATTTTATATTTGTATACTGACATCAGTATTACACAATAATTCATATTATTTTATTGATACACGCAAAGTTCACGTGCAACGCACGTACACTAGATATATATATATATATATATTAAGCACGAAGGCACTTAACGAAATGTCGTTCGTCTTTTTTACCCTTTAAAAATAGAGTTTACACTGGATAGAAAAATCATTTAACTTTATTTAAAAAAATATTTTGGACTTTCAAATCAGCTAATTTTTTGTTTTTAAAAGTTTTCCTTATTTGAACTAATTATGAAGTCGTCACAATTAATTTGCTTTAAAACTTTCCTTATTTAATTAACTATGAAGCCATCAGAATTAATTTACTTTGCAATTGTATTTGTATTTGGTTGGTTTAGTCCGTATCTATTAATTCCTGACATGTTATATTATTTATTATTTAGGTTTCCTTTATAACAAATACTACAGTCATCATGAAATCTAACTAAAAATCTGACAATAAAAAAATTTAGGTTTAAAAATTCTTTTGAAAATCAAAAGAGTGTAGTAGGGTACCTTTTTATTCTAAGACTTGGAATTTTTCTAAATTTACGTTCCTCCTATTCTCAATTATCCATGGACGCTTTCTTTTAGCTTCTTTGTTGTTTAAGCACTTCAGTGCAATTATCAACTCATTACATGAATCCATTTAAAGAAGTTTGCCAACAAGAAGCCACTAAATTCATAATTTCCATTGTTAGCGTTTGCAACAATGAAGAAAGAGGGAAAGAAGGCATTGTGCTGCTACCGAATTCACTATGATTAATTTCTCGAAAAGGCATTTATGTTAATTTTTCCTTCCTTTTTTCCCTTGAATATGTCTTCTTCCAATATACCGTGAGATTATTAGACGCAACATGTGAAAAGACAATGGCTTAGAAATTTATGAGATTAGGCACTTTTGCTTTTATTATCTTCAAGTTTCTTTCAACTTCATATTTCTCTTCCTCTTATTGCACTTATTTGCATCATCTAAATGAACATGTATGTACAAGTTGATAAAAGTATTTAAATATAGTTCAAAAGTATTTTGTTTCACAAACGATTTGTTCGCTCGAACTTAATGATTCGGCCTTTCAACTTTTTGTATAGAATTTGATTAGCTTAGTTAGATTTAATTTTTATTTGTGGAATATTTTAACTTCACTTGCAGATATTGTTAATCTTCTACTTGCAAACTGTAGGATATTATAAATTTGTGTGCAATCCCAAAATGTTTCGCTCTTAATTTAATATCACTATTTAAATCTAAGTTCTTTATATTTTAGTTATTCATGGTAGAATACTGGTTCAACATTAGTCTATTTTGATAACCCGCAAATGAGAGACCAGCCCAAAGGTTACATTCGATCTGCTTCTTTTGAGGGATTGCACAAACAGCCATTCTCAAGGCGTTATTTAACAATTAGCCACTACTTATTCGATCAGGTTCCAGCAATGTAGTCCATTAAGCCCAATTTATTTAGTGGAGTTAAACTATAATAATAGAAGTAAGGATGGACCAAACTACAAAATCAGAAACTTGGCCTATCATCTCCGATCGTTACAGATTTTGATGTGATTGCCACTTTCTTTTGCGGTTAATAAAGAGTATAAATACTTTTTTAGAGATGTCAAACAACATTATCCTAAAATTTTGATGTGCACTTCTGCCCACCCTAATGGTTTGACTGAACTTCATTAGGCTAATTCGTAAAAGAAATCATGCTTTCCAGAAAATGATAATCCAATTACATGCTCTCCAACCAACCACTAATTTTTTTTAAGGAATAAGTCATTTTGTCCGAAGTATACTGTTCATCATACCGAAACTATGGACCCGTTTGAATATAGATTTTCAAATATTTTTTGAAAAAGCTGATTTTGATGAAGTTTGATGTGAAATTGAAAATGTATTTGAACATTAATTTTGAAATATTTTTGACATGTTAAAAAGTCCCTTTTCAGCTAAAAAGTCTCAAATAGTCATGATTGGGCCCAAAAAGAGGTCTTAAACTTTATTTGGGATTCTAAATTTTGATTTTCAAAATCTCCCAAAAATTAGATTAATTCTATAAATAAACACATTTTAAAAAAAAAACTTCCAAAAACTTATGTCCAAATACCTACTATAAAGAAAGTAAAATGAAATACAGTTGAGGTATTCGAATTGGTGTTGATGCTGCTTTAACTGTTTGTGTGCAATTTTTGCGTATGAAAATCTCTAGAGATAACATTGAGATATTTCTCATAAGGGTTAATTTTCGAGGAAAACGACGTGGAATATTCCTTTTTTCTGGTGTACAGAGCAATGGAATATTCCTATTTCACCCAGCCGGTATCGCAATGGAATATTCTGGTGTACAGAGCAACCATAATTACGTCTCCACAAACTTTCAGAATAATAATAAAATAAAGCACATCCTTTTTTTCACTTAAATTGGTTAAGCATCTTCATTGGGCGGTTTAATGCCGCCAACTATTGATTAATTGTTTAATTAACTGATTAATTAATTCTCATTGGACGAATATATTACTGTGACCCTAGAATGTGCCAAAGGCCGTTCTCTACTTCTGATCTTAATTATTTTTTATTTTTTTTTGCTGATGTTGTTTGGCATGCTTTTTCTCAGTTTACATCATGAATTTTGTCTAATTCACCAAGAGTAGATAATTATCGATTTAAATTAGAGAAAATTGTGGAACTCTTTCTATCCTACTTTACGTGAAAGTCATAGTCTTCTTTTGATTATGATTTTGTCGAACAATTTATAAATAGATTAATAGGTACAGATCTCTCTACAATTTCACTTCCTGATAAGGAAAAGGTTTATTTATCTTATGACGAAATGGATTATATGACTCATTTATTTTAGATAAAATTAATCGAACCGATATTGAGTCAAACAACATTTGACGGGTTTAGTATGGCCTATTCATTGATTCCTCTAATTCTAACCCAATCCAAATTTGATTAATAAATCAATTTGACATCTAAAGTCTAAATTTATGGAGTATAAAGATGGTCAGAAACGTGAAGCCTGCGCAGTACAATTAGAAGTAGTGTTAGATTGCAGAATTGAGACGAAGGATGGAAGAACAAAGATGAACAACAAAGAGAGAGAGAAGCAAAGCTTCTCGATATTTTCTCATTTATTATTAAAACTGTAGAGTGCACATGTATATATCTAATAATTTGTCAGTTGTCAATTAACTAATTATGTCTAACTCTAGTTAACTAATAACAACCTACTAACTATAATTCACTTAAGAAACCCCACATATTGTCTCATTATCCCCCTCAAGCTAGGGGGCATGAAGATGTTCTTTATGCCGAGCTTGGATAACAAATGAGTATGCTGAGGTCTCCCAAGACCCTTAGTGAGAAGGTCTGCTTGTTGATCAACAGTGGCAAGATACAGAGTACTAATGAGGCCATTTTGCACCTTTTTCCAGATGAAGTGGCAATCAATGTCGATGTGTTTGGTGTGCTAGTGAAAGATAGGATTAGCAACTATCTGAATAACAGATTTACTGTCACTGAATATGGGAACAAGCAAGGAGATAGTGACCCCTAACTCCTTGAATAACCCAAGAAGCCAAACCAATTCAGCCACTGTGGAAGCTAGACTTCTGTATTCGGCTTCTGCAGAGCTCCTAGAAATGGTGGCCTACTTCTTGAACTTCCAAGAAATCAGGGAAGAGCCAAACTTGACCAAATAACATGTGACTGACCTCCTAGTATTAGGACATGAGGCCCAATCAGCATCACAAAATACAATGAGAGACTCAGAACAAACAACTGACAATAAGACCCCTAGACCAGGACAAGACATAACATATTTGACGTGCAACCTCCCAGTGAGAAGTTTTTGGAGAATGCATTAACTGACTGAGATAATGGACAACAAATGAAATATCAGGTCGAGTGATAGTGAGGTACAATAAATGCCCAAGTAATCTCTGATAAGGCCCTGGATCATCTAAGGCCTTGTCCTTAATAGGACCAACATGAGTGTCAAATTCAACAGTAGTGAGCTTGACATTCAACTCCATGGGTGTGACAATAGGCTTAGAACTAGAAAAACCTAAATCAACAATTAGCTCCAAGGCATACTTCCTCTGGTGCATGAGGATCCCTTCACCACTCTTGGAAAATTCAATGCCTAAAAAATATTTGAGTTTTCCCAAATCCTTGATTCTAAAAGAGGATTGTAGGACATCCTTAGTCTCTTGTATTAACTAAAAGTCATAACCTGTGATGAACAAATCATCAACATAAACCAAGACTACAACTATCTTCCTTGCTATTTTCTTAGTGAAAAGGGAGTAATCTAGATGACTTTTGTTAAAAGCCAGGAGAAACTAGAGCAGTGATCAACTTAATGTTCCGCTGTCGTGAAGCCTGCTTTAGTCCATAAAGTGACTTGAGCAGTTTGTAAACCACTGATTTATCTGAAAAGCCAGAGAAGCCTTGAGGCACAGTCATGTACACTTCCTCAAAAAGATCCCCTTGTAAAAATGTATTGTAAACATCTATCTGCTGCATAGTCCAATGCTTAGATACTGCTAGGGATAGAACACTGTTGACAGTGACCATCTTAACTACAGGTGAGAAGGTTTCTTGATAATCCAGTCTTTCCTTCTGATTATAACCCTTGGCAATAAGGCGAGCTTTAAATATCTCCACTTCACCATTTGCCTTATATTTGATCTTGTAAACCCATTTGCAACATATGGCCTTCTTGCCCTTGGGCAAAGGAACAAGATCCCATATTTTATTGTCCTCCAAAACTTAAATTTCTGTCTGTATTGCCTCCACCCACCTCTTGTCCTTAGCAACTTTATGGTAGGATTGTAGCTCCTCTGCAATAGTGAAATTTGAAAGATAACTCTGATATTTGGAAGACAATCTTTCATAATTGAGAACATCTGATAAAGGATATTGGCAGCAGCTAACTTGGCTGCCCTTATCAGGTCTAACATAGTCCTTGAGCCATATGGATAGCCTTGAAACTCTAGTAGATTTCCTGATATCCTCATGTGTGGGAGAGGAATCTGTAGCAACAGGTGTTCTAATGTCATAAGAAAGCTCTATGGAGGATGATTCTTCAGTGTAGGAGGAAGGAGCATCATGAACTTCATGCTCAAGTGGTCGACATGTAACAGGAGCAACAGGTTGAACATCAGTAATTGAAGCTCCTGGTGTAGAGATTTGTTGCACCATTTGCTCTGATGTGGAGACACTGCTGGTGGGAAACAGACTATCAGCTACATTAGGTGATGAAGTAGCATGATCCTCCATGAGAATATTGTCAGAGTCAGTTGAGAGATTTTGGAGAGGAAATGCATCTTCGTGAAAAATTACATCCCTGCTGATGAACAATTCAACAGTTTCCAGATTCAACATTTGATAACCCTTTTGATGAGGAGCATAACCAAGTAAAACAGACCTCACTGCTCTAAGAAGAAACTTATCTGATCTGGGCAGGTAAGTAGCAAAACACAAACATCCAATGACTCTCATGTGAGATAAAGAAGGTGGCTTATTGTAAAGCATCTCATAGAGTGACTTGTATCCAAGTGCAAAAGAAGGAACTCTGTTGACTATATAAACTGTTGTCTCCACACAATGTCCCCAATATTGGATTGGTATATGCCCCTGAAATTCGATAGCTCTGGTTGTTTCCAAAATGTGTCGATGCCTCCCTTCCATCAGTCCATATTGCTGAGGAGTGTATGGGCAAGAGCTTTGATGTACTATTCCATTGGATTGAAATAGATCCTTACAATTGTTGTTAAAAAATTCACTCCCATTGTCTAACCTAACAACTTTAACTGTGTTTCAAAATTATGTCTTAACCATAATCAAGAAATTTTATAGCAAGAAAACAACATCATATTTAAGCCTCATTAAGAACACCCAATTCCACCTTGTACAATCATCAATCAAAGTAAAGAAATATTTCATCCCATTGTGAGTAGGAACTCTGTAGGGACCCCAGACATCCATATGAATCAAGTGAAAACTATCTACGCTCCTATTGTGACTTATTGGAAATGATATCCTAGTTTGTCTAGCTAATGGACAAACTACACATTTATTCAATTGTGGACTTGTACAACTCTTTAGACTATCAATTCTCTTCAGTATCTGCATAGGTACATGTTGATACCCAATTTTTCCCTCATATTTTTTAAATATATATATATATATATATATACTTTTAAAATAGTACATATGCACCATCATTTGATCCACAAGCATATACAAGCATTTTTCATAATTTTCTATGAGTTTTTAAAGGCTTTAAATCAATTTATTCCTACATTTTATTATATAAATATATATTAATTACCTTATAAATTATTTTTATGATTATTTTATCATCCACACTTTTCATTTACACCCATATTAGGTTTAAATATTTTATTTACATTTTATTATAATTATATTTGCATTTTTAGGCTAAATTGTATATTTTACAATAATAGCCCATATGTACTTATAATTACTTTATTTATGCAAATAATAACTTTTATATTTTTTATAATGTTAAACAATTATTTTTAATCATTTGCATGCACAAATAATATATTTTGTTATTTATCTATTATTTGTATAAATTATTATTTATTAAAATCCGGTATTTAAAATCTGGCCCTAATTCTATAACTAATTTGGACCTAAAACTATCCAAACCAGCCCAAGCCCAATACCCCTAACCCAATTACCCTTACCCATTCATTAAACCCAACCCCAATCTGCCTAAATCCTGACCGTTGATAAAAAATGATCAACGGACCACAACTAACGACCTCCTTCCTTTATATCCCTCATCTCTACCCTAATCCTTTCTTTTCTAAAAATCGCCGCCCTCATTTTCCCTCCCCTGTTGAACCCTAACGCTGCCGCCTCACCCATATCCCCCCGAATCTCGGTCCTAATAGGATTCTTTCCCTATTCCCTTACCATTTTAGTATTTACCTTTATTGGGTGCTAAATTTCAGAATAACATAGGTACTTGCCTAATCACGGCAAGTACCCCGCTGTGATTCCATCCAAATCTATGTTTACTTCTTGAATCTGGACAACCTCGAGTTCAAGTACGTTATTTGTAATGATTCTCTCATATCTCGCTTGGTTCGCACTAAGCCCTAAAGGTTAGGGTTCCAGATCTTCTTTGATTTGAACCAGATCTGGTTCAAACTCTGTTTTTTTAAACATTTCTTCGTCTATATTTGCTCTATTACTTATGGGTCTGTTGATTTTTGTCGATTTTGTGACTTACCTAATTTAGGGTTTCAAACCCCTTTTACTTGAGCCAAATCTGGTTCTATTATAAGTTTCTTTTTTTAAGTTCCTATATATGTTTATTTTGTGCTAATATGTGTTCTTTTCCTTTATTCTTGCTGATTTTGTATTTTACTCAAAATTAGGGTTTCAGTCCCTTTTTATTCGAACTAATCTGGTTCAATTTCATGTCTCTTTTGAATAATCCATGTCTACGTTCATTTGTATGTGTTAATACATGATTCTTTGCCATTATTCTCTGCTAATTTCGGGCTTTACCTAATTTATGGCTTCCAACCCTTTTTACTTAAACCAAATCTGGTTCGATTCAGTATTCCCTTTTTTATAATAATCTCTTGTCTGCCTTATGTGATTCTTTTCCTTATTTCCTACTGATTTTGTGTATTTCTACCTAAAATTTTGGGTTCAACTCTACTGATTTAAACACTGACCTCGGTATTTAAGTGGGCAATTCTTTTAAGGCTAAGGGAGGCAGTACTATTCGAACCCCTCCCACTTCCCTCTGAAAAAAAGAGATTTTAGAGTTCGAAATTTCTCACTAATATAAACAAAATCTTTCACTCCTATTATCTCTAGCAATATTATTCTGTGCTTTTGATTCATGGCCGGCTGGAAGCCAAGGCCAGAAATCCTCAACTGTTTAGCTTCTGTTGATGACAATTGCTACATTGTTGGATTTCTTTTTCCCTGTTTCACCTTAACTAGTGAGTTATTGAATCCTTTGCTATTCCGTTATGATTATTTGTTTAATGTGTTGCTGCCATTAAACCATGTTACCCTAAATACTATTACTTATAGTTAAGACGTGTTGAACTTAGTTGAATCGATTAGTGAAATCTGCCTAACTCTATGTTATTTAGGGCTGTCTTTTAGAGTAAAAAATATTTTCATACCCCTTCTTAAGGACTGTTTAATTGTGTGTGCCTTAACAGATTCATCAGTTTGTTTATTGAACCTGTCACCATGTGGACCTCGAGGAGTGCCTAACACCTTCTCCTCGAGGTAATTTGAGCCCTTACCCGATCTTTGGTGACGCAAACTAGTAAACCCGAGTCATTTGCATAGGTTCCCTAACGCACCTTAATCTCTTAGGTGGCGACTCTCTTTTCATAACCCTTCCTCCCTTTTTAAAAGAGTTGTCAATGTCGAAACCCTATTTCATGAGATAAAGGAGGCGTGACAGCATGACGACTTCGCTGGGGATACCTTTAGGCTCTTACCATAATGAACTTGGTATGTGTGAATTAGTCTCCCTCGATAAGCGTGTCTTTATTATTTTATGCTCAAATTCACTGTTTATTTGCTACATGCTCACCCCCTTCCCTATTTTCCCTTTTACATGAATTTACATGCAACTTTTCGTTTAACCTTGTTTGTTGGCTTCAATCTTTATGTCTTTCCCAATCCCTACCCCTTTTACCGCTTTATTATAATTTTTCCATTATGCGAACTAACTCCTTCTTTGTTTTTATTTCTTTCCTGTCTTTACATTTATTAAATACCGCATTTATCGCTTTCATCATGCAAAATACTTGACAAGGTGTTGTTTTATTTTTTGCATAACTACATGCTCTGCATCATATTCCACTCGTGCGCAATTAATACCATAACGGCACTTGATGAGTGTCCGCGCTCTTCCTATATCATCCTTTTTAAATTTGGAAAGGCTTATTTGCGGTAAAACTAGTCGATCAGCGGTGCAGTCGACGGTTCCGTGCCTTTCCCTCTCAAGTTGTCCGCTTGAGGGTACCGGTCTAGACTTCTATAGAAAACCCTACTCTGATGTTAAATGTGCATACATCATGTCCAAACCTAGCATGAGTTAGAATGTTGTCCGCATAATAACTCTCTAAGGAAAGCCTTGTCCAAAGTCCATCGGGATTTCCATAATCCCAATGGGCACGATCATGATATGTGCATTATTTGGAAAAAATATGCCGATATGCTAATCATTAATGCGTAAGTAGTCAAACCCGGAGGGGGAAAGGGATAACTTTATTTGTTTTGCAGAAATGAGGCACGAAGTCCCCAGGTTTGGCATGGTCCGAAGTATCTCACCTCTATTGCTAGACTGGTGGGAAAATCTCTCGCCAAGCGATAAGAACTATGTGAAAAGAATTCTTGGAAATTTACCTTCTTTGCTGGACATTCAATCAAACAATGTACTGATCGAGGCCGCTACTATGTTCTGGGATGAAAAGAGGGTTGTTTTTCATTTTGGTAACATAGAGATGACTCCCCTTCTTGAGGAAATAGGAGGTTTTGCCGGGCTACCTGGGATAGCCCTGGTCTGCTGGTACCGAAAAATCATACTTCTAGGGGATTTCTGAAAATGATGGGTCTTAGAAAGAATGACGAGTTGGTCTGCCTGAAGAAGTCCTACATACCTTTCGACTTCCTCTACGAGCGTTATGGGCACGGCACATCCTGCCGTATCTATCATGATGAGTTTGCCATCACTTCTCTGGGCTGGACTCATCGTCGGATTTTTGTGTTCATCGTCTGTTTTCTGGCTATGATAGTATTTCCAATTCAAGGAGACAGGATTCACACTCATTTGGCTATGGTTACCAAGACCTTAATAGAAGGGATTGAGGGACAGACTTACACTATTGTCCCAATGATCGTGTCAGAGATATACCGCGCTTTGGACCGATGTAAGAAGGGATTCAGACATTTTGAGGGTTGTAATTTGTTACTGCAAATATGGTTGTTGGAGCATCTTCAAAGAGGACAGTACCGTCAGGAATTTCCGCGGCGACCATGGAATGACCACATAGCCTTTCACCCTCCAAAAAGAATGACTTTCATCCCAGACAAGTTTGCACAACCGGAAAATGCCATGGATTGGGTATACTTCTTTAGCAATTTGACTGATGACAAGGTCCATTGGATGTTCGAGTGTTTCCCTACTAGCGAGTTCATCATCAGGTCCAGGGATGTTCCTCACTTAGTGCTGATCGAGTTGAGGGGTATCTATTCTTATGCTCCTATCAGGGTCATGAGACAGGCTGGGAGAAAACAAGTCATACCACGAGTTTCTAAGATGGTTCACTACAAAGCAGACTTTCAGGGTGGTGCCATTCCATTCAAGTGTGAGGCCCAACACGTGTGGCATCTGAAGATTATTGTGGAAAAAGATACCATCGAACCAGATCGGTACCACGGAGGTTATGTGTATTTCTACCTATCATGGTTGGATGATGATATAGCAGGAGAAGTCGAGCCAGGGATCGATCAAGGAAACAGGGTCATAGACGATGCTGCTGAAGCACAAGTAAAATACAAGAGGTTGCGCAAGAGAATCCTTGAGTCTGAAGCCAGACATTTGGAACAACACAAGATAGACATGGAATCAATCAATGAATGGAGGTAAGTTGTTACAAAATCAACAGAGAGGTTGGAGTACTTAGAGCAGGGTCTAATGGAACTTGAAGGGAAGATGAGGAAAAGGATCGTGGATTGTCAGAATGCAGAGGGCAATGAAGGAGGACACCTAGCAAGGGCGTATCTACTATTGGACATGCGCGACTTGGGGAATCTGATCAATGGGGACAAGAAGGCCAAGCTTGGAGAGGGTCCATCCAGGACCAAATAGAATAGAATTGTTGTTTATTTGATTTTCTAAGAGTCGTTTTAGAAATTGATTGTAACAAGGCAAATGCCACTAGTAACTCTTTTAATTATTGTCATTTTAGGGGGTTTGATCTATTTATTACATTAATGAAATGAGGCAGTTATCGGCATCAAGTTTCTCCAAATCTATGTGTCGCTAGGCTTACCTCAGGCACAATGAGGTTCCCAAAATTAGGACACGAATTTATAATTCCGCAATACATATTTAAATACTCCAAATATCCTTCCAAAATCCCCTACTGACTTGTTTACCTTTTTGATTTTCTTTGTTTTGATTATTCCCATCCCCTAAGGTTGGTTCTTGCATACTGGCATCATCAGCGTATTATACCAGATCTAGAGGCCCTCCACCCCCTCATCCTCCAAGTGATCCTAAAAGTAAGGGAAAGGCTAAGATGGATGACATGAGTGGTATCAGGAAAGATAACGCTGCGCATGTAGAAAATGTTGAAATTTCAGATGGTCGGAGTACTCCGGCACAAAATGATTTGGTTCTACGGTTGGAGCAGAAAATACTGGAATTGCAAGGGGAACTTGAGCAAGTCCGCAACTTGGAAAACCTCTCCCTCACCTTAAACGTCTCGGATATTAACCACAGAATGCCCAAAACCCAACACCTCCTCAAAACACACCAAACCAACATCCACAAAATCCTCCTGCACCTCATCAATACGCCACACCTCCTCAAAATCCTAACCCTCCACCAGTGCCAACTCCTCCTCAATACCAACATCTTCTGACTCAGTATCCATAAACTACTACCTACCATACTCCTCAAAATACACCGCAACGTACCCCCCTATCCGTAGAACTCAACCAATGATCATCACTATACCCAAATCCCCGGTATCTACCAAAGTAACCCCATATATGTAGAAACCCTACCTCACCCCACTCAACAAACCCCATACACACCAGAATTTGCCGAGAAGGACCTGCTCATCAAGAATATGGCAGAGAAACTTAAGAAGCTCACAAGCTGAGTCCAGGGTGTCGAATGGGGTAACGGCATTGAGGGTTTGAATTATGAAGATCTGTGTATTCAGCCAGACGTAGAACTACCGAAGGGTTACAAACCTCCTAAGTTCGAGATATTTGACAGAACAGGTGACCCAAAGGTGCATCTAAGGACATACTGTGACGAGCTCGTAGGAGTTGGAAAAGATGAAAGGATTCGCATGAAACTGTTCATGAGAAGCCTCACTGGAGACGCCCTATCGTGGTACATCAGCCAAAATCCAAAGAACTGGGTTAGCTGGGTAAGCATGGCATCGGATTTCATGGATCGTTTCAGGTTTAGTACAGAGAATGCGCCAGATGTCTTCTATATCCAGAATCTCAAGAAGAAGTCAATAAAGAATTTCCGCGAGTATGCTACTCGATGGAGATCGGAAGCTATGAAAGTAAGGCCGATATTGGAAGAAGAGCAGATGAACAAGTTTTTCGTCCGGGCCCAGGATCCACAATAATACGAAAGGTTAATGGTTATCGAGAATCACAAATTCTCCGACATCATCAGATTGGGGGAAAGGATTGAAGAAGGGATCAAGAGCGGAATGGAGACTAATTTTAAGGCATTACAGGCTACAAACAAAGCATTGCAGTCAGGGGGTATATCCAAGAATAAAGAAGCAGGGGCCGTGATGGTAGCCTTAGGTCCAAAATCTCCTCTTACATACCAAATACCTCCACCCACATATCAGGCTTCACCTCCCAAATATCCATTACTCGCCACTACCTACCACACTTATAACACCCAGCCAGTATATTATCACTCACCGCCAGCCCGCCAAAACTATCAGAAACCCAGACCAAATTTCGACCGCATGCCACCCATACAATACACCCCTATTGCTGAACCCATCGATCAATTGTACGAGAGACTGAAAGCTGCTGGATATGTCACCCCTATTCCCGTTGTTGCCATGGAAAACTCCTCTCAATGTGTCAATCCAAACAAAACATATGCCTACCACTCCGGCATGAAAGGTCATACCATTATTGAATGTCGCACCCTGAAAGACAAAATTCAGACACTAATCGATACCAAGGTTATACAAGCAAAAGAGGTTGCACCTAACGTTCGCAACAATCCCCTCCCGGATCATAGGGACGAGGGAGTAAATGTGATAGAGACTGATGAAGAATGGGACCCAGAAGGGTCGATTGGGCTTATTCGAGAAGGGATGACCCAAAGAAACCTGCAGTCACTCTTACTCCTATTGTGGTACAGATACAGCCACCAGTTGAAGTTGAAGTAGCCGCACCAACCCCGTTCGAGGTGGAAACAACACCTGCAGCTGCACCTGCTCCATTTGAAGTAGAAGTAACCACACCCTTCACTGTGACGGTAGCATCCACACCACCCTTTAAATCCAATGTCGTACCCTGGGACTATGTTGCAGAAGCCAGGAGGAAAGGAAAAGCAAAAAATGGAAGAATCTGGTGCAGCACAAGGGATGACCAGGACTGGTAGAATTTATACACTTGATAATTTGGGAGGAACGAGTAGAGAAGCTGCTTCCAAGCAACCCATCATCGAAACCGGCCCAGATGATCTTTGGAGAAAGGTGCAAGTGAGAGAATATTCTGTGGTAGACCATCTGAACAAAACTCCTGCTCAGATATCCATCCTATCATTACTGCAGAATTCTAAGGCACATAGGAATGCTTGATGAAGGTACTGAATGAAGCTTACGTACCTAACAATATCACCAGTGGGGAGATGGCTAACATGGTAGGGCAAGTACTGGAGAGCCAAAAGATCACCTTTCATAAAGACGAACTGCCACAAGAGGGATTAATCCACAACAGGGCGCTGCACATCACGGTACAATGCGAGGATAAAGTCATTGCCAGGGTTTTGATAGATAGAGGGTCTAGTCTCAACATCTGTCCGCTGACTACTCTGAAAAGGTTGGGTAAAGGTTTGCATAAAATACGAGCAGGGACTATGAATGTGAAGGTGTTTGATGGGTTTCAAAGGGCCATAATTGGGGAAACCAATCTATATTGCAGATGGGCCCGACTTGGTTTGATGTTGAATTTCAATACAATCTGTTGTTGGGACGACCTTGGATACATGCCGCTGGGGCCGTGGCTTCTACTTTTCACCAGGCTATAAAGTTCGAATGGAATCATCAGGAGGTGATCATTCATGGAGATAGGAGTAATCCCATTTATACCAACCAAACTATTCCGATCGTGGAAAATAGAAGGAAGTTAGGTGGGGAGACTTATCATCACATCGAGCGCGTCAATGCAATTGAGAAAGACAAGTGGTGGAGCAGCAAAATAGAAAGCATACTAGCGTGGGTAGGGTATGAACCTGGTAAAGGGCTTGGGAAGAACCTCCAAGGTATTACCAAACTGATACAGCTAATGTCACGGCACGACCTTTGGACTTGGATATCAGTACACCTGGAAGGAGTATGACGATTGGTCGCCGCCATGGCGTGGTCCTTATTACACTCTTGAGCAGCTGGCTTAAGGAATCTGTTCTTGGAAGATGAAGACATGGATTGGAGTGTGATAGTTGAGGAGGAGGAGGAATAAGGCCTCATCATCCAGAAAGTGGAGAAGGGAGTTGTTCTCAGGAACTGGACTACTACACCATCCAGGGCCCGACGAGTCCCGGGGTAGCATGGCTGCTATTGTCATTCATTTTGGAAACAATTCCTTTTGAGCATTTTTGTTTGAAACATTCTTTCTTTCCTTTCAATATTTTACTTTAGAAAACATTGTTTGAAGTCATTAAAATTTGCTTTGTTTGACGTTTCAATACTTACCAACGACTTGATGTTTTATTATTATTATCTTTCATATCTTCTCTCTTCAACATTAATATTTCTTACCTTGATGAACCAACGATTGTGACATGTAATGAGACAACGCAACATAAGGATAGTGACTCAGAAGAGATAGAAGAAGAAGATGTGATACATGAGGAAATCATCAGAGAATTTTGAGAACAAACCTAAGTCCAATCTGGACGAGACTGAGGTAGTCAACTTGGAAGATTCTGAAACCATCAAAGAAACTCGCATAAGCATTCACTTGTCACCATCAGAGAAGGAAGAGTACACTCGTTTCTTAAGAGAGTATGAAGACATTTTCGCATGGTCATATAATGATATGACTGGGCTGAGCACGTCCATAGTGGCTCACAAGCTACCTACCAATCCAATGTGTCCACCAGTAAAGCAGAAACTCAGAAAGTTCAAACCAGACATGAGACTAAAAATCAAGGAAGAAGTCACCAAGTAGATCAAAGTTGAGGTCCTCAGGGTAGTTGAATATCCAACTTGGTTAGCCAATATTGTGCCGGTTCCGAAGAAAGACGGGAAAGTCAGGGTGTGTGTCGACTATCGGGATTTAAAAAGAGCAAGTCCCAAGGATGATTTTCCACTACCAAGCATACACATACTGATCGATAATTGCGCCAAGCATGAACTCTAATCCTTTGTTGATTACTTCGCGGGTTATCATTAGATTTGGATGGATGAAGAAGACGTGGAGAAAATAGCTTTCATCACGCCGTGGGGAGTGTACTATTACAAAATGATGTCGTTTGGTTTAAAGAATGCTGGGGCCACCTACATGAGGGCCATGACAACCATTTTCCATGACATGATACACAAGGAGATAGAAGTATATGTGGATGATGTCATCATCAAATCCAAGAGGGCCGCAGATCACATAGCAGATCTGAGAAAGTTCTTTGACCGGCTGTGGAAGTACAATCTGAAACTGAACCCCGCAAAAAGTGCCTTCGGAGTTCCTGTCGGAAAATTGTTAGGGTTCATTGTCAGCCGCCGAGGAATTAAGTTAGACTCGTCAAAGGTCAAAGCTATCCAGGATTTACCACCACCAAAGAACAAGAAGGACGTGATGAGTTTCTTAGGACGTCTCAACTATATCAGCCGCTTCATAGCACAATCAACTGTAATATGTGAACCAATTTTCAAAATGCTGAAGAAGGATGCCGCCACTAGCTGGACTGAAGACTGTCAGAAGGCTTTTGACAAAATCAAGGAATACCTGTCCACACCACCAGTCCTAGTCCTGCCATAACCTGGTAGACCACTACTACTCTACCTTTTCATACTGGATGGGGCTTTCAGTTGTGTCTTGGGACAACATGACGAGACAGGGAGAAAAGAGCAGGCAATATATTATCTGAGCAAGAAGTTCACACCCTATGAAGCACGGTACTCTCTGCTAGAACGCACTTGATGTACTCTGACATGGATAGCCCAGAAATTAAGGCACTACTTTTGTGCTTATACCACATATCTCATATCGAGAATGGATCCACTGAAGAACATCTTTCAGAAGCTTATGCCTACAGGAAAGCTGGCCAAATGAAAAATATTATTGAGTGAGTGTGACATCATCTATGTAACTCAGAAGGCAGTCAAGGGACAGGCATTAGCATATCATCTTGCAGAAAATCCTATAGGAGGAGAATACGAACCACTAAAAACGTATTTTCCTGATGAAGAAGTGTCTTTCGTAGGAGAAGATATTGCTGAATCCTATGACTGTTGGAGAATTTTTTTCGAAGGAGCTGCAAATTTTAAAGGAGTCGGTATCAGAGTCATTTTGGTGTCAGAAACCGGTCAACATTATTCGGTGTTCGCAAAACTCAGGTTTTCATGCACCAATAATATGGCGGAATATGAAGCCTGCATATTAGGACTCAATTTGGCTGTCGACATGAATATCCAGGAATTACTGGTGATTGGTGATTCAGACCTGCTGGTGCACCAGGTACAAGGAGAATGGGCTACAAAGAACACCAAGATACTACCATATCTGCATCACGTACAAGAGATGATGAAGAGGTTCACGAAGATAGAATTCCAACATGTCCCCATAATCCAGAATGAATTCACAGATGCACTTGCTACTTTGTCATCCATGATACAACACCCGGACAAGAACTTCATCGATCCCATTCCGGTAAGAATCCATAATCGGCCAGTTTACTGTGCTCATGTTGAAGAAGAAACAGATGGGAATCCATGGTTCCATGATATCAGGGAATATTTGGCAAAAGAAGAATATCCAGAGCATGCAAACCACACTCAGAAACGCACACTTCAAAGGTTGTCCAACAATTTCTTCCAAAGCAGAGGAATTTTGTATAGAAGAACTCCTGATCTGGGGCTATTACGGTGTGTTGACACCAAAGAAGCTTCCAAACTGCTTGAAGAGATACACGTCGGAAACTGCGGCCCACATATGAATGGTTTCGTCCTAGCCAAGAAGATACTCAGAGCCGGATACTTTTGGATGACTATGAAAACAGACTGCATTCGGTATGTCCAGAAATATCATCAGTTCCAGATACACGCAGATATGATACGGGTACCTCCAAATGAACTTAATATAAAAAGCGTACCTTGGCCTTTTGCTGCCTCGGGAATGGATGCCATTGGAGAGATCGAGCCCACCGCTTCAAACAAGCACATGTTCATTCTAGTGTCCATCGACTATTTCACAAAGTGGGTTGAAGCTGCATCTTACAAAGCTGTAACCAAGAAAGTCGTCGCAAATTTTGTCAGGGACCATATTGTTTGTCGATTCGAGGTTCCAGAATCCATCATCACTAACAATGCCGCCAATCTCAACAGTGATCTAATGAAAGCCATGTGTGAAACCTTCAAAATCAAGCACAAAAACTCCACAGCATATCGACCCCAAATAAATGGAGCCGTGGAGGCTGCCAACAAGAACATTATGAAAATACTAAGGAAGATGGTAGAGAATCATAAGCAATGGCACGAGAAGTTACCATTTGCCTTATTGGGATGCCGAACCACAGTCCGCACGTCAACCGGGGCAACTCCTTATCTATTGGACTACGGTACTGAAGTCGTCATCCTTGCCGAGGTAGAAATTCCTTCTTTGAAAATAATACAAGAAGCTGAACTTAGTGATGCAAAATGGATAAGGAGCCGCTATGAGCAATTAGCCCTCATAGATGGGAAAAAAATGAATACAGTGTGTCATGGTCAGCTTTATCAGAACAGAATGTCTAGAGCTTTCAACAAAAGGGTCAAACCTCGACAGTTCACACCGGGGCAGCTGGTGCTGAAACAGATCTTTCCACATTAGGATGAAGCTAAAGGAAATTCTCACCCAACTAGAAAGGGCCTTATATGGTTCAAAGGGTACTAACAGGAGGAGCACTCATTCTCGCAGAAATGGATGGAGAAATTTGGCCAAAGCCTATCAACTCAGTCAAAAGATACTATGTTTAAAGTTGTTTCCATTTATGCAATTGATGTAACTGAACTACGCTTGACCTGATTCCCGTTTAAGAGGGGATACGTAGGCAGCCCTGTGGGTTCGGTCACAATACAATAAAATTTCTATTTTCCCCATAATCGGAAACTGGGGCAGAATTTTGAGGAGGACCCTCAAAATTCCGAAGCAAGTTCAGCCAACGGAACTGTATGCGGAACAACCAGAGATTCGTCTAGGTAACTGGGACAGAATTTTGAGGAGGACCCTCAAAATTCTATGGCAAGAAGGTCGCAATGTCTCTAACAATGTCGTAGTTATGGGTCCATCTAATCAATTTTTAAATTGTACATTACTGTGTTTTGAACAACTATGCATGCATATTTTTCGAAAACTTTATTTTTTAGCCAGATGCTACCCATGGTAACTCGATCAGGATTCCAACGCCTAGCGGAGCAGACAAAGGCACGAACCAAACTCCCCCGCAAAACTCATGATTTTTCTTTGAATACATGAACAAGAGATAGTCGCCAGTACGTGCGCACCTTAGAATCACTGTCTTCACAACAACAAGGCTACCGAACTCATCCACAACTAAGATATACTCTGCTATCACTTATTATCTATTCATTGCCTGAGACTAAGCATTGTCTCCATTTTGCATGAGGCTAAGCTCTGCCTCCTTAATTACACAAGGTTAAACTATGCTTTTCCTATTGCATGAGACTAAGCATTGTCTCCATTTTGCATGAGGCTAAGCTCTGCCTCCTTAATTGCACAAGGCTAAGTATTGCCTTCCATTTGCATGAGACTAAGCACTGTCTCCATCCTGCATGAGGCTAAGCCCTGCCTCCTCAACTGCATAAGGCTAAGCATTGCCTTCCATTTGCATGAGACTAAACATTGTCTCAAATCTTGCATAAGGCTAAGCTCTGCCTTCCCAGCATGAGACTAAGTATTGTCTCTCCTTGCATGACCACAAATGTTGATCTGTTCCAAACCTTGCATTATACTCTTCTCTCGGGACTAAGCTCTGCTACCAACTCTACATAGGACTAAGCTATGTCTGGTTTTATCTCAAGCGTCATGTCTCTGCATCTCATGGGCTGACATATAGCCAATTTGTCTGAAGGCATCATAGTCCGAAGGCATCATCCTCATAGCCGGAAGACACCATGCCATGGCCTGAGGATCTCTTAATCTTGCACATCATTATTCAAAGGCATCATGGTTCGGAGGCACCATCTTCATAGACCGAGAACATCATTTCATGGCCTGCGAATCCTTTACCACATAATTCATGGCCCAGGACATCATGGTCTAAGGACGTCATCCTCACCGTCCAAAGACAATCTCCATGGTCCAAAGGGAATTTGCATCATGTTTAAATTTATGCGATAATCTATATGCATCGTATTTTGAGTTTGCAGGTAATCTGGTAAGTAACCGTTATCCTAACGGGAGCAATCTTCACTCCAGTTTCCATTCTCATCGTCCGTTACCCATTCTCATTTGATACCTACTCAAGTATCCATAACCATTCTTAATTCTGATTTTTCTTATCCAGAATATTTTGTCCGTTCTTACAACAACTTCATCGGTTCGTTCCACCGATTGATCCAGAACTACACATGGCCCGATTCCTGTAAAATCAGGGATATGTAGGCAACTCAGAGACCAGAGTGCAGCCTAAATTTTTTCAAATCACCCCATTCGGTCAAAATCGGTCATCATTTCTTTATCCGACAACTCTTTCATCCTTTCAGGATAAAGAGGGGCAGCTATTGATACCCAAATATATATATATATATATATATATATACACTTTCAACATAGTGCATATGCACCATCATTTGATCTACAAGCATATACAAGCATTGTTCATAATTTTCTATGATTTTTAAAGGCTTTAAATCAATTTATTCCTACATTTTATTATATAAATATCAATTAATTACCTTATAAATTATTTTTAAGATGATTTAATCATATACACTTTTCATTTACATCCATATTAAATTTAAATATTTTATTTATATTTTGTTATAATTACAATTGCATTTTTAGGCTAAAGTGTACATTTTTCAATAATAGCCCATATATACTTATAATTACTTTATTTATGCAAAAAATAACTTATATATTTTTTATAATGTTAAACAATTATTTTTAATCATTTTCATGCACAAATAATATATTTTGTTATTTACCTATTATTTTTATAAATTATTATTTATTAAAATCGGGTATTTAAAATCTGGTATTTAAAATCTGGCCCTAATTCTATAACTAATTCGGACCTAAAACTACCCAAACCAGCCCAAGCCCAATACCCCTAACCCAATTACCCTTACCCATTCATTAAACCCAACACCAATCCGCTTAAATCCTGGCCGTTGATAAAAAATGAGCAACGACCCACAACTAACGAGCCCTTTCCCTTATATCCCCCCTCTCTACCCTAATCCTCACTTTTCTAAAAACCGCCGCCCTCATTTCCCCTCCCTTGTTGAACCCTACCGCCTCCATCTCACCCAAATCTCCCCGAATCCCGGTCCTAATAGGATTCTTTCCCTATTCCCTTACCATTTTAGTATTTTACCTTTATTGGGTGTTAAATTTCGGAATAACTTAGGTACTTGCCAAATCTATGTTTACCTCTTGAATTTGGACAACCTCGAGTCCAAGTAAGTTATTTGTAATGATTCTCTCATATCTCGCTTGGTTCGCACTAAGCCTTAAAGGTTAGGGTTCCAGATCTTCTTTGATTTGAACCAAATCTGGTTCAAACATTATTTTTTTTAACATTTCTTTGTCTATATTTGCTCTATTACTATGTGTCTGTTGATTTTTGCCGATTTTGTGACTTATATAATTTAGGGTTTCATTTACTTGAACCAAATCTGGTTCGATTATAAATTTCTTTTTTTAATTTCCTATACATGTTTATTTTGTGCTAATATGTGTTCTTTTCCTTTATTCTTGCTGATTTTGTGTTTTACCCAAAATTAGGGTTTCAGTCCCTTTTTACTCGAACTAATCTGGTTCAATTTCATGTCTCTTTTGAATAATCCATGTCTACTGTTCATTTGTATGTGTTAATACATGATTCTTTGCCATTATTCTCTGCTAATTTCGGGGTTTACCTAATTTAGGGTTTCTAACCCTTTTTACTTAAACAAAATCTGGTTCGATTCAGTATTTCCTTTTTTATAATAATCTTTTGTCTGCCTTATGTGATTCTTTTCCTTATTTCCTACTGATTTTGTGTATTTCTACCTAAAATTTAGGGTTCAACCCTACTGATTTAAACACTGACCTCAGTATTTAAGTGGGCAATTCTTTTAAGGCTAAGGGAGGCAGTACTATTCGAACCTCTCCCACTTCCCTCTGAAAAGAAAAGAGATTTTAGAGTTCGAAATTTCTCACTACTATAAACAAAATCTTTCACTCATATTATCTCTAGCAATATTATTCTGTGCTTTTGATTCCTGGCCGGCTGGAAGCCAAGGCCAGAAATCCTCAACTGTTCTACTTCTGTTGATGACAATTGCTACACAGTTGGATTCCTTTTTCCCCGTTTCACCTTAACTGGTGAGTTATTGAATCCTTTGCTATTCCATTATGATTACTTGTTTAATGTGTTGTTTCCATTAAATCATGTTACCCTAAATGTTATTACTTATAGTTAAGACGTGTTGAACTTAGTTGAATCGATTAGTGAAATCTGCTTAACTCTATATTATTTAGGGCTGTCTTTTAGAGTAAAAAAATATTTTCATACCTCTTCTTAAGGACTGTTTAATTATGTGTGCCTTAACAAATTCATCAGTTTGTTTATTGAACCTGTCACCATGTGACTTGTTTGGTTTTGTGCTCACTATGTCATGATACCTCTGCTAAATTATTTAATCAGTTACTAATACTAATTAGTGTGTTTCTAACCTATTGTTAATTAATGAGCTTTCTTTCTGTGACTTAGTCTGATATGCAGTCTTTGTTATCATTGTGAACATGTTTATGAAATGGTCTTATTAGCATGTGACTGTGTTAGCTTCTAAAACTGGATTAAGTCTGCCTAGGTTCAAATGTGTTGCTATTTGTTTGTGTTATATGTGTGATTTATACCCTCTAATACCATCATAAATTCTCACTCTTTGCTAGCAAAGAAAAATAAATTTAGGTTCTGTCTCTTGGCCTCCCTAGTGTGAGCACTGCTCAGGATTTATATAAGACCTCGTGAACTCTGACACACTAGGATTTGGTCCCTAGTCTTCTTTGAACTGTTCTGATTATTCTTCTCTAGTGTGAGCACTGCCCTGGGTTTTTGAAGCCCTTGGGAACTCTGACACACTAGTGATTTGGGTTCTGTATGCTTATCCTTGAGATATGGGTGAATCATTCATCGCTGGTTGTGGTGTATCTATGAACATAGGCTTTTGGAGCCACTATGAGTTGTAGGCCTGGCCTGTCCAGGTGCATTTGGGCCTGCTGCAGGCTTCCTAATGTTTTATATACTTTGTAATTCATTCATTAAATTCGGGTCTGTAATAACTATTTATAATAATAATTGGGGTATTAGTAAATTGGAAAACTGGGTTTATTTTAACATTTGCATGAGAATGGGTAGAAATTCTACCTATAGGTGTTTACTTTGCTCATTCTACTATTGTGCTAGATAACCTGCCTATAGGTGTTTACTTTGCTCATTCTGCTATTGTATGTTAGATAACCTGCCTATAGGCGTTTACTTTATTTAAATACATTCTGCTATTGTATTTTAGATAAGCTGCCTATTGGTGTTTATTTGCTCGAATAAGCTCTGTGGATAACCTGCCTATTCTGCTTTTTAGATACCATGCCTATATGGAATAAAATAACCAAAGTTCAATCTGCAGCATATTCATTAGGCATCAGGATCATAGGGTCATTTATAAATCTGCATTTTTTAGAAGTCATGCCCATAGGGTTCTTAATTGATTGATATGCTATTGTCATACTTGCTCATTTAGTATATAAGAACTAAAACCAGTTTCAATCATCACGGGTAGGAATCATGTCTATAGGGTAATCACTATCTGTGTTAAGCACTAAAATCAGGCTTTAAAACCTGCCTCGTTGAACGCCAGTAGAAAGCATGCCTATAGGAACAATTGAGTAATTCTGAATATCTCTCGTATTTATTACTGCCAAATACTGAGTAAATCACCTAGATAGCATGTTTATAGGTTTCAACCCCTTACACTTATAATCAGTAGACAACTGTGCAGTCACTTAGAAATTACTTTGCATAACTGCTCGCATGATTAAAATCCAGAATGAGGCGATCTTTTAGGATAAAAAATAACTTAAAGATAGTAATCGGATAGCAGGAGATGATAGTCTATTCTCGCTGAATAATATGAGTAACACCCCCGTCTTGGGGGAGTTACGAAGTATTATTTATGTTGCACGAGGTGATCCTTTAGGATAAAAAACTTAGGACCCCCCACTTTTATTAAAATAATTCTTTCTTTATGTTTATGTTCTCTCTTAGACTAATTCACATGATTTAAGTTTGGCCGGGACCCACCGTTGTAGACCTCGAGGAGTGCCTAACACCTTCTCCTCGAGGTAATTTGAGCCCTTACCCGATCTTTGGTGACGCAAACTAGTAAACCCGAGTCATTTGCAATAGGTGCCCTAACGCACCTTAATTCGTTAGGTGACGACTCTCTTTTAATAACCCTTCCTCCCTTTTTAAAAGAGTTATCAATATCGAAACCCGATTTCGCAAGAAAAAGGGGGCGCGACAACACATGTACCATTCGTTTATGCCACATAGTTGCATTCTCTGTGTTAACTACTGCAAATGAATGATGAATCTTCTGTGTTTGATTTCCCCTGTTGTAGACAAAATTTATAAGCCATCTTCCTCCCTACCAATCTCCTTCACCCTCCCAGACAAGAGATCCTGGAAGACACAGAAGGTAGGAAAGAAGCCCACAAAATAATTCAATTCTTTTATCACTTTAGATACAGACAAAAGATTGAGTCTAAAGGCTGGTACACAAATAACATGCTGAAGTATATTACCTCCACTGAGTTGACTGGTCCATATATGTGTCACCGAGGCTGAGTCCCCTGTAGGAAATTGCACTTGTCCTGCATTTCCTACTAGTGAATTATTGTGTAACAAATTCTTATTACCAGTCATATGATTCGTAGCACCTGTATCTATGATCCACTCAAAGTTTTTGATGTTATGAACACTATTACTAAAGTAGTTACCTGCCATGTGTGCACTGGCATAACCTTCAATATTAGTTCTCTTCAGAATTTACAAAATTTGTGCAACTTGTTCCTGAGTAAATATTTGTGCAGGCAGCTGAGTAGTGTTGTAGGTGTGTTGACAAGCATTCTGTTACCCTCCAGTTGAGCTATATTTGCTTTGCGTTTGGCCTTGAAATTTGCCGGATAACCAATGAGCTGATAACAATTTTCCTTTAAGTGTCCTGTTTTTCCACAATGATCACATTTCATTAGCTTGTAACAACCTTCCTTGGTATGCCTTTCTGGTGGAAAAATTCACATTCCAAATTATAGGTCCTCCTTTGTTTATTGCGTGATTGATCTGTAAACATAGCTCTTGTCTCATTGTATCCAGAATTCCCCAGAAATTTACTCCCAATTGATCTCCTATTTTCATCTTGAATAACCATTGCATATGCTTGATTAATGGTTGAAACATTAGGTATCAATAGGATCTGTCCTCTAGCTTGCTCAAAACTATCACTCAGTCCCATTAAAAATTGCAATAGATGTTGGAATTAGGGATGTTCGCCGGTCGGTACGGTACGATATTTAGACATTTCGGTTCGGTATTTTTGGTATTTGGTTTTGCAAAATATTATACCAATACCGTACCTAATTAAATTCAGTATGGTTCGATTTTTCTCCTTTCGGTTTCAGTTTATTCGGTTTCGGTAACTTCGGTTTATTTGGTTTGAATACTAACTAGTGCATAGAGTCATAGACGGTAATATTCTTAATTAAAGTACTCAAAAGTACAAAACTAAAAATATTTGTTAACAAAAATTTTGTCCAAAACTAGCAAATACCAACCTAGCGAGAGAAAACTTAGAGAAATATCTTATTACTTGCTTAGAGTTTGATGAACCTAGAGAATAAAGGAAAGTAAAATTTTAAATTTCTTATATTTAGGTTATAATTAATAAAATATGTATTGTGTAATATAATATATATTTCGGTACGGTATCGGTATTTTGGTATTTCATTTTAAAATACTAAATACCAATATTTTTTTAAAACTTAAACCAAATACCATACCGAAGACCAAAATATCGAATACCGAACACCAAAATTTTTGATTTCGGTATGGTAATTCGGTATTTAGCAAATTATGCACAACCCTAGTTGGAATTCTAATTGATAAACGTACTCCTTAGAAGATGCTGGTGGGAGGATCGAATCAAACTCTGCCCATAAATCCTTCATTTTTGTAAAATATACTGACACGGAGGATGATCCTTGCACTGAGGTAAAAATCTTGTTGTGCAAATAGTAGAGTCTCGATGCATTTACCTTGTCAAACCTCTCTTGCAATTCAGCCCAAACCGTTTGTGCATTCAAGGAAAACAATACACCAGTGTGTAATTCCTTACTCACATTACTCATTAGCCATGAAGTAACAATAGCATTACATCTCTACCATTGATTCCCCAATTACACACCAAAATCAGCTTTGCATGTGGATCCATCAACAAGACAAAGCTTATTTTTTCCTAATAATGCGACTTTCATCGCATGACTCCAGATTGTATAGTTTTCCATTCCTATCAGCGGTAGTCCGACAGACATTGATCCTGGTCCATCACATGGATGTAGGTAAAGTGGATGATAGTGATCGAGATTCATTATTCCTCATATAGTCGTGATACCAATGCCGTTGTTCACGGTGGCTCCACTGAGCTCAGAATTGCTCGAATTTTTCCCAATCACCATCACTCACACAGAATTAGTGCTCAGCAAAAAACGATAGAAAAAATGAATGAATTCTCTCGATTTTTCTTCAATTCCGTGAAAAATCCCTTGAATCATTCAACCATAGCTATGAATCAGTCAATCATAACTCTGATACCATATTATATTGCAAAATTGAGATGAAGGATTGAAGGACAAAGATGAACAACACAGAGAGAAAGAGAAAGAGAGAGAGAGAGAGAGAGAGAGAGAGAGAGAGAGGAAGCTTCTCGATATTTTCTCATTTATTATTGAATCTGTACAGTGCACGTATATATATATCTAACCAACTAATTTGATAGTTGTCAACTAACTAATTATGTCTAACTCTAGTTAACTAATAACATCCGACTAACTATAGTTAACTTAAGAAACTTCACATATTATCTCATTAAGTAGCCAAAGAAATCTTGTAATTTGTAAATATTAATCTTTATAGGATGCTTCAGTTTTTTTTTTGTTTTAAATTTCCCTTTGATTCTCCTTTGATCTTTTGTTGGAGCTATAACTATTTTGGTGATTCGAAGACACGATTCTGAAACTGTAGGTGGAGCTGCTGACCATATGAGCAATCCCTTCTTGTCAAAAGATGCTTGAGTTCAGTTGAGTTAGGGACTAGCATAGTAATATGGCTATGGGTCACTTCAACTTTTTCTGTGTGTCTATTCATTTTGGATAAGGATTAATTGGGGGACATACCTTTTCAATGACATTAACCAATATAAGAAATAAATCTTGGGTCTGACAAGGATTATGGTATAATTCTAAGTGAGTGCACCTCTACAAATGAAATTAGCGATTCAAATTCAAATTTGGACAATCTTGTTTTTGGCACGGAGTATAGATATATATATATGTGAAAATCACTAAAATTTTAAAAAATATATAATTTTGATCATATAATTTCAAAAGTATAGCGGGTTTATGGTAAGAGACTAAAGTCAAACCCATCAAATGTAAATTTTAAATTCACTTTAATTTGTCACAGCAGTGCATATATTCTCTTTAAATCCTGGATCCACTACTAGTAAAGCTAAGTCAGACTGTGATCAAACAATAAAGAAGTGATAAAACTTTTCACCAAGCTGCAAAGCTATTTGACATATAGCCTGTTTGGCCAAACTGAAAAAATCAGCTTATTTTGAGAAGTATTTTTTTCAAAAGTGCTTTTCAAAAAAGTACTTTTCGAGAAAATAAGTTTGTGTTTGGCTAATCAATTTAAAAAGCACTTTTGAACAATAATTTGTGTTTGGCCAAACTTTTCAAAAAGTACTTTTATGTGTCAAATTACAAATAAGAACATGAAAAGATTTGCTTAATAGTTAATATTATATAAGTAGATAAATAATTATAATTTTTATTATTAAAGATAATAATTAACTTTTTATTTTATTTAAGTAAAATATAAAAATAAAATTAAAAAGTACTTTATTCTTTCAAGATAATTTAAATATATCAAAAATCATCCAATAAATATGAAAGTTCATCCCAAAAGTCATTTTATATTACTTAATAGTTTAAACTAAGTAAGGTTATTTTGGTATATATAATATTTTGCAAAGAAAATTTTTGGTAGGAAGAAAAGTCAAAACTGCTGTTGCTTCTACTTCTGGAGAAAAGCTACTTTTTTTCTACTTTTTCAAAACTGTTTCTGCTTCTATCCAAAAGCATTTTTTTTTAAAAAAAATTTGGCCAAACAACTCAAATTGAGAGAAAAAAAAAAAGAAGCATTTTTTTAAAAGGAAAAAAAATACTTTTGACATGGTAAAAAGCTATATAAGAAATAAATCAGAAGATATTTGACATATTCTTCAAAGAAGCAGCAAGATAGTAACCAACTTTCAGAGCGTGAATAATTGCTCTCAAAACTATAATGACGCGCACTGCCTATTGCATGCTACCAACTTTTTGATAATTTGATGTTGAAAAGATGTGAATGACAATAACTAATGCTCTTTAGTTATTATGAGCTGTTCTCATTGATACCAACAAAAAATAGAGAGGATAACGAATGAGCAATTCTTGGCCCTTCACAGCAATTGTGGAAGATGTCAAATGCTCCCTCCTTCACTCCATCTATTTAACGCAAAGTTACTTTTTACAACGGAGATTCATCCATCGGAGAAGCTATAGCTCTTGAAGTTCCTTTGCCACTATTTTGTACTAAATTAACTGCCATATATATATAACATTATAACTATACTAAATTAATGTATTATTGGTAACTAAGGTGTTGCGAAAAAAAATATGATCAGTAAAGTGTATAATGTTGTGTCAAACAAGGTATGTAATTATTCTGAATTACAAACATTAGTACCCAAAAATGGAAATTTGAGGTCGTCATATTAATGGCATGATAGTTAGAGGTATTCATACCAATAAACACATGACATGACAGTTGCCAATGAAAGCCTAAGTGGTTAGAACTACCGAATCTTTAAAAATCGATTAAACCGGTAGAATCGAACCGAACCGATTAATAAGTTTTATCATAGATTTTTATATAAATTTATAACTATACGAATAATTAGGATATGTTTTACATAATATTCGAAAAAATATTGAACCTTACCTCATAAATTTATATATAAAAAATATATATTATTTAATAAGTTTAAAAATAACAAGCACTAAACTTTTTCCTTAGGCCCTATGATTATGGAACAGTTATAAGCCAACAAGCAATTAAAATCCTAAGTCTCAACTCCCAACCTATTATGCTACTCATATTGAAACTAAATTAGTTTTTCGATCTTGAGTAGTAGACACAAGGTATTCCAGCAATCTTGAGTGGAAAGTCACAAGGTATTGAATATCATCCCTTTCGTAAAATTTTAGATTTTCTTGTTAGATACTTAATCTTCTAATAAATAGTATTTTTAAGTTTCAGCTTGATTAAAATATTACCATTTATGTGATTAATATTTCTCTTGTCTATGCTCAATTTCTTTTACGTTCCAGTAGAATAGTGGGACGGATCTCCATTTTCGCCATCTTTCATGTTCCTTCGATTTATCACCATTTAAACATTAAAATATCTAGAGAGTTTTGCCAAAATCTCATTCAAGTACGTATATTATTGCGTTCTTAATTACTTTTACTAGCAACTCTTATATGACATTTTAAAAAATTAAAAATAAACCATACTGATACCGAAGAGAAACGAGATGATTTCGAAAGTCTAATATTAGTTATATGAAGTAGAGTAATCGAAAAAAATATGAATTTTATAAAATAACCGATCGAACCAAACCATTGGAACCAAGAAGTGTTGAGACACCGAGAGATCTCAGTTTCTCAAATTATTATGGAAATATGTACTCATGCCTAACTTTTATTTTTGCTGTTACATGGCGTCAAATTATACAACAAAACCAAAAAATAAGAACAAAAAAAATGATAAAAAGGAGGGGTAGAATAACCTAAAAGATAACTATCTTGTGATAAAACTTAATCCAACTTTATTTTCAAAAATCAAACTCGCAAAGTTGGTCATAAAGTTCAAATTTGATCTCGTTCAATCTGATTTTGAAAATCCTAAATATGTTTTAACATCGTCTAAATTTTCCCCATCTAGCGTCAAATAAAATAATACGCTGACGACAAATAATATAATAAAAAATAAATAAATATTAAAAAAATCCAACAAAGAACAGAAAGGGAGGATTCGAAAAGGAAATCAAAGCTCCTAGAAATTGCTATTTTAGTTGTCATTATTTGGCTCTTCCTCTTGAAGTATTAAAAATAAAAGAAAATAGTGAAAAGAGGAAATAATGCAAGGACAGTTTTTGCGTCTTCCCCAAGTGGAAGGATAGTTGAATAATAATACTCCCAAGAAAAAGCTGTGCCGTCACCGTTCATAATTCATATACAGCGCAGCCGCTTCTCAACATCACAAATCAAAACTCACACATTAATATAGTCCACAAATTCAAGGTCAGGTTGGTCCCCTGCACTATTTTTGCTGCTAATTTCGTATCCAATGACGCAGTATATTGAAAAACTTACATCTAATAATATTGAAAAACTTACATTTAATAAGTACTCATTCATCATTTTAAGCTTTCGGATTAGAATTCTGAAAATTAATTCATCCTTTCTGAATTAGTCAGAGTCCAAAGCAAACACAACAGGTGAAAAAATTAAGACTTTATTCGTTTTTAACCCGCGCGAGAAATTATTTATATTTGATAGTCAAAAAATATATATAATTTATATAACTTTTATATATAACATATATAATATATAATATATATATATATATATATATATATTTATATATTGACTATTATTTTAAAAGGGTTATACAATTTTATTTTTCCGAAAAAAATACTCATGTGACGCTAGGGCCTGGAAGATAGCTAACGTGCACTGGTGCTAATAAAAAGAAGACAAATACTCTCTGCTCTCTAATTACGCAATAAGCCCCTGAATTACAAAAAAGAAAATTGAAAAAAGAAATTTAGCTGAATCAATAATTGTAGCACTACAAAAATATCAACGTAAACAATACTAGAAGTTAGATACATTGAACCTGGACATGTTAATCTTGGATCTATAAAAGCACTTCCAACTAAACTGTTTTCATATCAGCATAAACCACAAATCAATCTCCTACCTTTTCTTTCTTTCTTTTAAGCTCAATAGTAATAATAATAATAGCTATTTTTGCTTCCACTATTTTCTCAACTAATTCAGTTAAAATGTTTTCGACAATTGCTGTGCCTTCTAACCAAACAAAGCCCCATCGCCGTGACATCTCCGCCGTGCCGGAGAGTGAGATACTCAGGAGAAGAAATGAGGAGTTGGAGAAAGAATTAAAAAAGAGCATTGAGAGGGAAGAGAAAATGAAGCAGGAATTGCAGAAAACATGGGAAAGGCTGAGGGTGGCGGAGGAGGCTGAAGAGCGCCTTTGCTCTCAACTCGGTGAACTTGAGGCCGAGGCTGTTGATCAGGCTCGGACCTACAGGACACGTGTCATCCATTTGATGGATCAACTCTCTTTGGCCCAGAAACTTCTCGAATCAGCTTCCATTACCGTTCCCAGTGATTGTAGGGGAAATGGAGTTTAATTTGACGCTTCATCTCCATTTTCAAACTAGGTAGAGCACGTACGCCTGTAAAATTATGCGTTGGTTTCAAATGAAAAGATGAAAGATTAGTTACTCGGATTAATGAAGGTGTATATTGACTTGTTTTTCCCCCCTTGTTTTCGTCTCCGAGGTGTGATGGGGGAATTTTTGTTTGTAATGTATCTTCTTTAAGCTTTCTCCGGTGCATGGTCAGGTTATTAGTTAGCGAAATTTATCTGAATTTGATTATGAAAATTATTCCATACGTCCCATTTTAAAGGTCGTTTTAGCTCTTTTTACATTCATTAAAAAAAATAATAAGTATTATAAGGCATCATTTACTAAGTTACCATTATTAAAAGTTTTTTAATTATTGAATTACCTCTTCCGGTCTACGTGATATTTTGTTTTTTTCCGGTTTTTATACATATTAAAGAATTTATTTTTAAACATTAATTAATAATAAAATTGACTATATTAACCTTTAAACTTTTTGAATTTATTCATTAAAAATATAATAGATATTTTAAGGGTAACTTTGGAAAAAAAAATTAATTATCTCTCGATGCATGAAACAATCAAATATTATGAGTCACAAAAAGATCAAAAAATCAACTAAAGTAGATCGGAGTAAGTAGTATTAAAATGAACTATTACTTCTTTAATATTAAGGGGTCATTTGGTATGTGGTGTTTGGTATGAGGTATAACGTGGGATAAGATGTAGGATAAATTATACCTTATTTGGTTGGAAGTATAAATTTATCCTGGGATAAATTTATACTGCCAACCAAATAAGGTATAAATTTAATCTCAGACTTAATTCAGGATATCCCACCTTATCCCACCAAATAGAGATATAAAATTGCTTGAGCTTCCATTTCAATAAGAAATTATTTTTTTTATTTTATAAACAATCACAACTCACTTATCAATTAGCAAATTTCATTAAACCATTCATAGATGAACCCTTTTTTTAAGAGAACATGCTAATGAACTAAAATAAATATACAAAGAGGAAGCTCAAAAATTGGCATGTTTAACAGAGAATAATTTCATTCATTCAAGATATAAATGAACACCAAAAGAAAAATAAGCATCTCATATCATTAATCAAAACAAGATAAGAAGTGGGCCTCAAAAGTTGAATCTGAAACTTTACGGTTTTACAACTTTGAATTTTAAACTCATTCAGACCGCACGCAAGATCTCAAACAGAGCATCGAAACTCGCCGACGACCTTAACTAAAAACCTCACTGTTTCGACTGGGTTTGGATGGTAGTTTATGGTATTAAAAAGGTTGTTCTATGAAGGTTTAAAGGTTGTTTTTGGGTTGTGAAGCTGCTGTTTTTTTCGAATGAAAGACGAAGAAAGAATGACACAAGTAGAAATTCTCTTATCCTAAAAGAAGAAAATAAATTTCTCTCCATTCCCTCCTCCCTCTTTTTTCTTTCTCTCTCCCTTTTTTTCCTCACATTTTTCTTCTATTTATAAAAAACAAATTCGGAATTTTCAGATTTTTTATTTATTTATTTATTTATTTTTAATTAAAAAGAATTTCCACTTTCCATTTTTCTTATTTTTTTAAAAAATAATTCCCCTCTTTCCTTTACTTTTATTTTTTAATTTCTTACTTTTTTTTACTTTTATTATATTTAAATTCCCACTTTTATACTTTTCTTTTCTTATTTTCCACTTATTTTACTTTTTTTTTTCCACTTATTTTACTTCTTTTTTTAAAAAAAAATCAGCTACCCTTACTTTTATTTTTTAATTCCAACTTTATTTTACTTTTTATTTTTTTAAAATTTCCACATTCTTTTACTTTTATTTTTTTAATTTTTTACTTTCTTTTACTTTTTTATTAAATAATTTTCACCTACTTTTACTTTTTAATTTTATATTTCTACTTTTACTAGTTTTTTAATTCCCATCCGCAATTTAAAAAATAATAATTATTATTATTATTTATTTATTTTCGGGTTTTTTTAAATTTATTTTATTTAAAAATAAAGAAAAATAATAAAAATAATACTAATATTAATAATTGACCTTTTAAATTATTATTAATTTTTACCCTATATAAAAAATGTAACAAAGCTAAAAATATATATATTAAATTTCTGGAAATATTTACATAGTAGAAGGTGATAAAAATTCAAATATAGTAAAGAATTAGGTGCTCACAGCTGCCCCTTTTTGCTTGGAAACATGAAGAGTTTTTAGGCAAAGACTAGGTGAGCCATGTGACTAATTTTTGACCAAACCATTATTCAAAAGGAAAAGAAATAAAAGATAGGGTGCAACCGAGTCCTGGTTTTGGACAGCCTACATATCTCGGGTTATAGGGGAATCAGGTCACGTGTAGTTCAAGGAGAATGGTGTAATGATGAGTTGAGGAGTCGAGTGAGGTTCCGTCGAGGCTCCAGTCCACGGTCCTGCTATTATATCGAAATAAAAAAGAAACTAAACAAGCCTATCACTTATGAGTTACAAGATTCCTATATATGAGTCTTCAGAAACTTGATCTTGAGTCTTGACTGGTTCTTCATGTAGACTCTGATCTAAACCTTGATGCTCGCTAGCTGTAGGTTCTAGTTCATTTTTCTACAGCTTCTTCTAATCAAAACGGGACTCCAATGCTCGTGGCTTCAGTCATGTCTTGAGTATTCCATATCTTTTCAATTGCTTTTGCATTTTGGATTCACTTATTTTTTCTTTTCTTTTATTATGAATTGAGACTTCTTCTTTTATTCATCTCGAACCATGTGCCTCGAGGTAAAACCTACTCAGACACCAAAACAAACGAACAAACGAAATATTTCTGCCCCAGTTTGCACTAGGGAAATTTCGTGAGTTATTGTAATAAAATTCTAAACTACTTCTTTATTGAAAGCAATAAAAGGTCGGAAGTGGTGTACCCTAAAAAAGTCATTTTTTTTTTTGGATGGTGTTCTTTTATTGTCAAAAGGATGTTTCAACTAAGGATTGGTGTACCTTAAGTTGGGAAAATATGGCCAGGGAATGGGATACCCCATATTGGCAAAGATATCGGGGAGTGGTGTACCCTGCATTTAAGATCAAATCAACTAGGGAGTGGAGACCCTATGTTAGAAAATCAGACTAGGGAGTGGAGACCCTATGTCTAAAAATATCAACTAGGCAGTGGAGACCCTATGTTGGAAAAGCGACTAGGGAGTGGAGACCCTATGTCTAAAATAATCATCAACTAGGGAGTGGAGACCCTATGTCTAAAATAATCATCAACTAGGGAGTGGAGACCCTATGTTGGAAAAGCAAACTAGGGAATGGAGACCCTGTGTCTAAAAACATCAACTAGGGAGTGGAGACCCTATGTTGGAAAAGAGACTAGGGAGTGGAGACCCTATGTCTAAAATAAAATCAACTAGGGAGTGGAGACCCTATGTTGGAAATGAGACTAGGGAGTGGAAACCCTATGTCTATAATAAAATTAACTAAGGAGAGAAGACCCTATGTTGGAAAAGAGACTAGGGAGCGGAGACGCTATGTCTAAAAATAAAATCAACTAGGGAGTGAAGACCCTATGTTGGAAAGGAGACTAGGGAGTGGAGACCCTATGTCTAAAATAAAATCAACTAGGGAGTGGAGACCCAATATTGGAAAAGTGACTAGGGAGTGGAGACCCTATGTCTAAAATAAAATTAACTAGGGAGTGGAGACCCTATGTTAGAAAGGGTGACTAGGGAATGGAGACCCTATGTCTAAAATAAAATCAACTAGGGAGTAAAGACCCTATATTGGAAAAGAGACTAGGGAGTGGAGACCATATGTCCAAAAATCATCAACTAGGGAGTGGAGACCCTATGTTGGAAAAGAGACAAGGGAGTAGAGACCCTATGTATAAAATAAAATCAACTAAGGAATGGAGACCCTATGTTGGGAAAGAGACTTGGGAGTGGAGACCCTATGTCCAAAATAACTTCAACTAGGGAGTAGAGACCCTATGTTGGAAAATATACTAGGGAGTGGAGACCCTATGTCTAAAAACATCAACTAGGGAGTGGTGACCCTATATTGAAAAAAGCGACTAGGGAGTGGAGACCATATATCTAAACAAATCAACTAGGGAGTAGAGACCTTATGTTGGAAAAGCGACTAGGGAGCGGAGACCCTATGCCTAAAATAATCATCAACTAGGGATTAGAGACCCTATGTTGGAAAATCAAACTAGGGAGTGGAGACCCTATGTCTAAAAATATCTACTAGGGAGTGGAGACCCTATGTTGGAAAAGCGACTAGGGAGTGGAGACCCTATGTCTAAAACATCAACTAGGGAGTGGAGACCCTATGTCTAAAATAATCAACTAGGGAGTGGAGACCCTATATCTAAAACATCAACTAGGGAGCGGAGACCCTATGTTGTAAAGGCGACTAGGGAGTGGAGACCGTATGGCTAAAATAACATCAACTAGGGAGTGGAGACCCTATGTTAGAAAGGAGACTAAGGAGTGGATACCCTATATCTAAAATAACATCAACTAGGGAGTGGAGACCCTATGTTAGAAAAGAGACCAGGGAGTGGAGACCCTATGTCTAAAATAACATCAACTAGGGAGTGGAGACCTTATGTTGGAAAAGAGACTTGGGAGTAGATACCCTATGTCTAAAATAACATCAACTAGGGAGTGGAGACCCTATGTATGAAAAGAGACTAGGGAGTGGAGACCCTATGTCCAAAAATCATCAACTAGGGAGTGGAGACCCTATGTTGAAAAAGTTACTAGGGAGTGGAGACCCTATGTTTAAAAATCATTAACTAGGGAGTGGAGACCCTATGTTGAAAAAACGACTAGGGAGTGGAGACCCTATGTCTAAAAATCATCAACTAGGGAGTGGAGACCCTATGTCTAAAAATCATCAACTAGGGAGTGGAGACCCTATGTTGGAAAAGCGACTAGGGAGTGGAGACCCGATGTCTAAAAATATCAACTAAGGAGTGGAGATCCTATGTTGGAAAAGCAACTAGGGAGTGGAGACCCTATGTCTAAAAATATCAACTAGGGAGTGGAGACCCTATGTTGGAAAAGAGACTAGGGAGTGGAGACCCTATGTCTAAAATAATGATCAACTAGGGAGTGGAGACCCTATGTTGCAAAAGCAGACTAGGGAGTGGAGGCCCTATGTCTAAAATATCATCAACTAGGGAGTGGAGACCCTATGTTGGAAAATCATCAACTAGGGAGTGGAGACCCTATGTTGGAAAAGAGACTAGGGAGTGAAGACCCTATGTCTAAAATATCATCAACTAGGGAGTGAAGACCCTATGTTGGAAAAGAGACTAGGGAGTGGAGACTCTATGTCTAAAATAACTTCAACTAGGGAGTGGAGACCCTATGTTGGAAAATCATCAACTAGGGAGTGGAGACCTTATGTTGGAAAAGAGACTAGGGAGCGGAGACCCTATGTTGGAAAAGAGACTAGGGAGTAGAGACCCTATGTCTAAAATAGTCATCAACAAGGGAGTGGAGATCCTATGTTGCAAAAGTAGACTAGGGAGTGGAGGCCCTATGTCTAAAATATCATCAACTAGGGAGTGGAGACCCTATGTTGAAAAATCATCAACTAGGGAGTAGAGACCCTATGTTGGAAAAGAGACTAGGGAGTGGAGACCCTATGTCTAAAATAACTTCAACTAGGGAGTGGAGACCCTATATTGGAAAATCATCAACTAGGGAGTGGAGACCCTACGTTGGAAAAAAGACTAGGGAGTGGAGACCCTATATATAAAATAAAATCAACTAGGGAGTGGAGACTCTATGTTAGAAAAACGCAGCTAGGGATTGGAGACCCTATACTAGCATGATTTTGAACTTTTCTTCTTTTTTTTTCTTTCTTTTCATCATTTTTATTTTATTTCAAAGAATGAGTAAATGCGGGAAATAAGTTTTTGGAGGAGACTTCCCTTTTGGAGTGGTTGCTGCAAAACTGTTTCTAGCCTTTGCGCAATTTCTTTTTGGTTGTACCTGCTTCTTGCAAGGTTGCTTTTGGATTGCACTTGTTTCCTTGGAGATCCTCTGACTTTTCCAGACTTTGCCATGACGATCAACCACGTGGGACTTAACCTTTCCAACTTTATTTTGCCTTTGTGAGCATTTGACTTTGAATTTGCTCTTTCAACAGTTTTTGATTTTGAAGCATCGGCCACCATGGCCAGTCGGAGTCGACTTGATGCCCCTGTTGAGGCTGGGTGCCTTTTTTGCATATTGGCTTGTATCAAGTGAGAACCCTGTAAATCAGTCTTGCCATCCTTTCTTTGTCTTAGTTTCAAAACAGAGTTAGGCCGAAAGGATTCAAAGAAAAGCAAACAATGGAATGGACAAATGAATTTAGACGAGAGGTATCCCTTTCGGGGAAAAGAAAGAAGGACTTATCTGGAGTGTATACGGACTTCAATGAACATAACATGCCTCTTAGACTAGATGCCTGATCTGTGTAAACCGTCCAACTCTCAGAAATTCATTATAACTCTTGCCTTGAGAGTGAGAAACTTTGCCCAGGACTGTGTCGATGCCAGTAACTGTGAGGATCCTGTTTTCGATCAGTGGCGCCTTTTGCGGGTTTTCACTAGTTGGCCTCTCTTATTTATCTTCTCACCATCTCCTTATAGTGCTGTTTGCGAGTTTTCACTAACAAGACTCTCTCATTTTCGTATTTCTCTGCTTACCATCGCCTTACGGTGCCCGTGAGGGTTTTCACCGATAAGACTCTCTCATTTTATTTCTCTCATTTTGTTGTATTAGATCCGGGTAACTGTATCCTCCCATTTTGAATCTCTTTGTCGATTGATCGGAAGGACTTGAAAAGGATTTGGGTAAAAAGTATTTGGATTGAATTATAATTTTGGAACCTTTTGAGACAAAACCATTGCCAAACCGTTATAAATTCTGCCCCATTTTCAACTTTTGGGGAATGTGGATTTTTATTTTGGTGTGACTGAACCCCAGAGAGAGGCTGCCTACGTATCCTTTCGGAATCAAGTCAAACGTAGTTCAAGGACGAGAACTTTGGTTTTGATTCTTTTTTGTTTTGGTTTTCTTTTCTTTTTTGGTTTCTTCTCTTTTTTTTCCTTTCCTTTTTTTTCTCTTTTTTTTTCATTTTTCATTTCATTTTCTTTGTCTTTTCTTCCTTTTTTTATATTTCTTTTTTCTTCTCTTTTCATTTTTTTTTCATTCATTTTTTTAATGACTTCCGGGTTCCAATGAGGGTAATTAAAGAATGGGAGCCGGATTAAAAGGGTTTGCAAAGGGTTAAATATTTGGATAGTGAGAAAGAAAACCTTCTTCATCCCAACCGGAAAACATTAATGCGATATAGAGGATCCAACATAGTACCTTTAGACTGCACCTGTGTTGATAGTTATTTCAGGGAGAACAATGCTCTCTTTTGGCATTACTCTTGTGTAATGTATGGACCTTTTCAACCTGAAGCCAATTTTCCTTTAGTTGTTCTGATTCTTTGTTTTATTTCCTTAAACCTATCTTCATTGCATTTTGATTCTTGATTCATTATTTCGAAGTCTGACAGCGTTTTAAGATCGGGGCATGAAGTCCGCAAGCATGTCATGTTATTGAAATCTGCATTTAACAGAACTGGAAAAAAAAATGGCAAAATTAAGAAAAGAGACATTCCTAGACAATGAAATATTAATTTCATTTGATTTTTTTTATTTCGATTGATTTTTTTTGAATTTTAAAGATAGAAAGGTTTACACCGGAAAGTAAGACAATAGAGTAAAACATCCAGATCACACCCTAAGATAATCCGAAGGCAGAAAGGATAGCAAGACTGGCTACTGAGACTCCCGTATGATGGGGAACTTTCAGGCTTGGCGACTATTTTTGGCTTTTCCTCTGTCTCGGCAAGGGCTGTAAGGGCCTTCAGTGCCGGATCAAATTCCTCATCTCTCTAATTTTTGTTCATCAAACCTACTGAAACACTCTGAACGGCTTGTGATGTGGCCTTAAAGGCAACATGACTCAAGATTTGGCCCGTTTTTAAACCATTTTCGACCATCTCCACAATTTTGATAGCCTCGGCAAATGGATTACCCATAGCAGACATCATGTTCTGGAAGTAGTTCGCCTCTTGGGCCTGTAGGAAGACCGTAACCATTTTTATTTTGTCCATTGGAGGCTTTCCCCTGGCGGTTTGCTCGCGCTATATGACAGCATATTCACAAAAATATTCCGCGATTTTCTTTGTCAATCTGGACATAGAGTTCTCTTTTTGGATTTTTCACTCTTGCTTTTTTTCTTGTCTTTTTTTTTTAGTTTTTTTTTTCGCGCTTTGTTTTTTTTCCCGCTCTTTTCTTTTGTTATTTTTGTCACTCTTTTCTTTCTTTTTCTTTCTTCTCTTTTTTTTCACTCAGTTTATTTGATGTCAATGATCGAATCTGATGGGGATTGCCTACGTATCATGACACCGCATGAATCAAATCTTGCATAGTTCGAGAAAGATCAGGAATAAAGTAAACAAACTAACTCTTTTTTTTTGTATTTTGATTTTTTTCTTTTTCTTTTTTTTTAAAATTTTCGAAAGACTTATAAAGAAGAAAGAATTTTTTTTTTGATTTTGATTTCTTTGTTTATTTTTTTAGAATTTTTGAATAGAAAGAAAATATTATTTTGGATTTATTTTTTTTAATATTTTGGGAGAAAGACTTCTAAAAAAGGGTAGAAGATATTTTTGGATTTTGAATTGATTTGTTTCTTTTTTCAAATAAAAGACTTCTATAAAGAAATATTTTTTTATTTTGGGTTTTAAATTTTTTTTATTTGGGTTTTTCTAAGGAAAAATTTCTAAAGAATGAATTAAAGAAAAATATTTTTGGATTTTGATTTTTTTTTTTATAATTTCCAAAAGAAAAACTTCTACAAAAGAAGGAAAAATTTTGGATTTTATGTGTCAAAGAAAAACTTATAAAGAAGGAAATAAAGGAAAATATTTTTGAATTTTTGAAAATTAGGCCGGAACCGATGAGGTTTGCCTACTTATCTCACATCCGGTGAGAATCAGACCCGCGTAGTTCAATCAGAAAAGCATGACCTTTTTTGAAAAAAAATATTTGGCGTATTTTGAAATGATTTTGTTTTTTCAAAATGTTGGCAGAGATTTGGGATTTTCAAATACCTGAATTTTCAGAAATCGGGTAAATTTCTCTCTCTTGTCTCACTCTTGGTTTTTCTTGATTTTCTTTCCCTATTATAAAAGACGGTCAACATGCAAGCTGAAAAAAATAAATATACAAGTAGCACGTAACAATGCATGAGTCCCTTGTCCTAGACGGACCCAACCCCTGTGTTGAGTCCCCAAAATCAAATGCACGTGATGCAAACAAGCGTACCTACTAGGGATCCGGCTTGAGGTTATGTCATTCTAAGTTTAAATCCTGGGTGTATTGTTCTAGACCTGGCTTACCTGAGCGGACAACTCGAGCCGGGGAGGGGAGGGGGGAGGGGCAGCGTACCGGGAATACAGAAGTTTCACCGACTTTGCAACTTGTCCGTACCTCATTCTAAAATTAGGATATGACTCTAACAGAAAAGAAGCCACGCGAAGTGCACGTTTTCCAGAAAACTCAGAAGACTGAGAGAGAGAAGAGGGTTTCGTAACAGTTTATATACAGTTCAATCAATATCAAAGCGGTAAAAAATGACATTTAGCACATTAGGCCCAAACATGTAATATCAGAGAATCACAAGAAAGCCAAGCATAACAGTTATTCTAAGCTCGAATTCTGAACCCTGAACCAGAGATTCTGGGTTTGTTTCCCTAGCAGAGTCGCTAGAGCTGTCATACCTCCTTTTTCCCGAGAGGATATGGGATAGGGAGTGTTTTTAATTTAAGTGATATTATTCGAAATGAGATAATTTATTTATTCAAAGTCGCCACTTGTTATAATTTATGGTGTCCCAAGTCACCGATTTATTTTAAAATCCGAAATCAAGGAAATTGATTCTATTTATGGTCCGCGAGCACAGAAGACCGGGTAAAAAATTCTGTTAAACCGGGAGAAGGTGTGAGGCACTCCCGAGTTTCGTAGTTTTAGCACGGTCGCTTAACAATTAATACTTGGCCTAATTATCTGATTTTTTTAATTATTATTTTTACTTTTTAATTATCTGATTTATTACCTGTTTTAAACCTATTGTGCATTTTACCTTTGATCGCTTTTTAATTATGTATTTAAATCGATTTTTAGTATTTATGAAGTTATTTCTTGAACAAGTTACGATGTCGTACACTTATCGTTTGGTACACATTGCAAAACGCGATACATGAAACGCACCCGCAATTTACAACATGTTTATTATTATTATTATTTAAAGTTATGGTCAAGTCGCGTGAAACGCACACTCGAATTGAGATTTACGTATCGTGACCATGCCACTGGAACCGTACCCATGGCCACGATAATTTATTAATCGTGCCTAAAGCAAGCTACGAAATTTATGAATTATTTGTCTTAAACTAATTTGAGACTTGTAAAGCCATAAGAGTATGTCATTGTAGAACTACATAAGAGTAAAGCCATAAGAGTATGTCATTAATTATTCAAGAACTACAAAAGGGGGTCATTGTATGAGATTAATGGGCCTAGCAGATTTCAAGTTTTGGCCCAAAAATAAAATAACTTTCTTCATTAGCTTATAGTAACCTCACAACTCCACTTCCTTCAACAACCCACGTGTATAGGCTCAAACATTGGATCTTCACCAGTGACATATTTTTAGTTAAACTTGTTTAACAATTTAACTCTATACTTTAAATAATTTACAACTTGGTTTAAAACAAAGATGGAACTACTAAAGCTCATTTATTAACACATGAATGACTAAATAACCAAATAGAGACATAAAATTGCTTGAGCTTCCATTTCAATAAGAAATTATTTTTTTTATTTTATAAACAATCACAACTCACTTATCAATTAGCAAATTTCATTAAACCATTCATGGATGAACCGTTTTTTAAGAGAACATGCTAATGAACTAAAATAAATATACAAAGAGGAAGCTAAAAAATTGGCATGTTTAACAGATAATAATTTCATTCATTCAAGATATAAATGAATCCTAAAGAACACCAAAAGAAAAAGAAGCAACTCATATCATTAATCAAAACAAGATAAGAAGTGGGCCTCAAAAGTTGAATCTGAAACTTTACGGTTTTACAACTTTGAATCTTAAACTCATTCAAACCGCACGCAAGACCTCAAACGGAGCATCGAAACTCGCCAACGACCTCAACTATAAACCAAACTGTTTCGACTGGGTTTGGATGGTAGTTTATGGTATTAAAAAGGCTGTTCTATGGAGGTTTAAAGGTTGTTTTGGGGTGGTGAAGCTGCTGGTTTTTTCGAAAGAATGACACAAATAGAAATTCTCTTATCCTAAAAGAAGAAAATAAATTTCTCTCCATTCCCTCCTCCCTCTTTTTTCTTTCTCTCTCCCTTTTTTTCCTCACATTTCTCTTCTATTTATAGAAAATATTTTCGGAATTTTCAGATTTTGTTTTTTTATTATTTTTTTATTTTTTTATTTTTAATTAAAAAGAATTTTCACTTCCTATTTTTCTTATTTTTTTAAAAAAAAATAATTCCCCACTTTTCTTTACTTTTATTTTTTAATTTCTTACTTTTTTTACTTTTATTATATTTAAATTCCCACTTTTATACTTTTCTTTTCCTATTTCCCACTTATTTTACTTTTTTTTTTTAATTTCCCACTTATTTTACCTTTTTTTTAAAAAATCAGCTACCCTTACTTTTATTTTTTAATTCCAACTTTCATTTACTTTTTATTTTTTTAAATTTCTACATTCTTTTACTTTTATTTTTTTAATTTTTCACTTTCTTTTACTTTTTTATTAAATAATTTTCACATACTTTTACTTTTACTTTTAAATTTTATATTTCTAATTTTACTATTGTTTTTAATTCCCATCCGCAATTATTTTTTAAAATAAAATAATAATTAATTTTTATTTATTTTCGGGTTTTTTAATTCATTTTATTTAAAAATAAAGAAAAATAATAAAAATAAAAATAATACTAATATTAATAATTGACCTTTTAAATTATTATTAATTTTTACCCTATATAAAAAAATATAACAAAGCTAAAAAAATATATATTAAATTTCTGAAAATATTTACATAGTAGAAGGTGATAAAAATTCAAATATAGTCAAAAATTAGGTGCTTACAATTATAATTTTAGATATCACACTTATTTTTGTGTAAAGGAATCATCGTTTTTGTATAAAAATAAGGGAAAATAAATACTAAAATATTAATATATTAAGTATCAATCATTATACCAATTTCTTAGTTACCAATCCAGTACCCCTTAGGCCAGAAACAAAAAAACAAAAAAACAAAAATCATTTGGTAGGAGATACCGGTAACATAATTTCACTACTATATTTATGCTGAATTCCGCAGGGGATAACTTATAGAGGGGTTAGCTTTATGGGATAAAAGTATAAAAGACCAAAAATTCTTTGATTTCTTTTTTTCTTTCTTTCTATTTTTATGTACTTCTAAAATGTTTGTAGAATTACAAACTTTTATATTTTACATCGTATATTCAAATTTTAATACAATAAATAAACATTCGTAAAATGATAGATATGCACATCATTCGTAAACATTCAATTTATAATTCTTATATAATATTGTTTGCAAATCAAATGGCTCCTTAGTGTAAAAGATATTTACAATTCCATATATAAACTAAACCTACTCGGCCATGGATGTGACATAAAAATAGAGCACAATATAACCTTAGACTTTCTTTCCATTTTAATTTTGATTAAAATGTACCAAAAAGTTCTGGATAAAATGGGAAGCAAAAGCGATATTGTAATTTTAAGAAACAACAAATGAAAATATTTCTAGTTGGCTTCTGCACTTGTCAATTCATCTTCATAGACATCACATTCTGAAACTTTACTCTTGATCTAAACTCTGTACCATTTTGCTTTACCGCATTTATTCCATGTTTCCCCTCTCGACGTTCAATCATGTGTAGTTGATGCTTTGGCCGATTTAAGAAGAACTTGGAGATCTTAATAAATGGGTGAGTAGCGTAACTGGTAAAGTTGTTGTCGCCCCTGGTCACGGGTTCAAGTTGTGGAAATAGTCTCTTGCAAAAAAGCAGGGTAAGATTACGTACAATAGACCCTTGTGGTCCGACCCCTCCCCCGACCTCACGCATAGCGGGAGCTTAGTGCACCGTGATGCCCTTTTTTGGAGATATGAATAATTTAATTGGACAATAGGATATCATCTCTCTCCCTTTTGCACGGGCAAAGCCACCTTTTGCTAAGGGTGGTCAATTGATTCTCTTTCGTCGAAATAATACGAAAAATTACAAGTTAAATATTAATTTTAAATATATATAACATATATTGAACATCTTTTGTCGAAATATTTTTTTATTTCTTTCAAGTCTGAACACCGTTGAAAAACTTTCTGGTTTCGTCACTGCCCTCTTCATCTCCTATATTTTAAGAGATTAAAAAAAAAAAATACGTAAGAGCTAACATTAGAATATGTAGAAAGTCAGTTTGCAAATTTCGGGTTAAGACGTGATCTTCAAGAGATCTCTCTTCTTAAGTTGCTAAAAAACTTGCCGACAACTTTGGGGAATTAGCTCACAGGTTGTAGGCACACTGAGTGGCTGTCAAAATTTATAAATTAAGAAATAAATTCGCATAAGACGAACTAATTTCCTTCTGTTATGACCCTATATATACTGTGCTTCTCTCCTTATAATATTTATTTTGTTTGCTAATTTTGCTATATAATTATTATGAATTTTTCCATTTACGCTAACAATATACTTTTATTGATTTAGATAAGAGGAGATACTTAACTTTAGTATGTAAACTATCCAATACGATGTAAAAGAAGAGTACATGCTTAGTTTTGGCAGATTATTTATCCTCCTTTACATATAGGATATCAATGCATACCTAATGCAGACTGTACCTACAGATGACTAATAAGTAGAATTGCTCTACACGACGCACTAATTGGAATTGAAGTAGCAAAAGTTACGTTGTTTGTCAAATTTTTAAGGAGGAAAGAGACTATTCACGATAATCAAACTTGCTTCAAACAATAAACTATAAAACAAAGACATATTGTAGCTTGTTATTATACTGATTTATTTATTTATTAAAAGTTAACTCCACTTATAAAATATTCTACATTACCGCCAGAGATAATCAGATATATTTTACGTTTCATTCGACTTGTGGAACCGACACAATTGTTATAGCCTGCCAAGGTTTACTTTTCATTTTTCATATTGGTCTCTTGTTATTTTCTGTAGTTATGTTTTGTCCTCCATTTTGGAAGTCTTAAATGGGCGAAGTGTAATTAACAATGGCAATTTGCTGTTAGGCTAAGTGAATCTGCAAAATTTACCAATATACTAATGAAGTGGTTAAGACGAATGGAGTCTCTCCTCAACTGACACAAGTTTCGAAGTTGATTGAATTATTTCACCAACGAATTAGCTCATAACTTGTGAACTCGCGAAGCCATATTGAACTTGAGAGCTAGCCAAACTTAGATAATATTCTATATGTCCCATGCATTTTTCTTTTTAATCTGTGCTAAAAAATAATAATTTATTTTTATATTTAAAAATAATTAATCGTAAACATATTTTTTATAGCACCAACAATATAAATAGCGATGATGCTCTTTATATTGCTTTGCCCTTTGATTTCAATGCAAAGCTATATGGAATTATGGATAACGCGAATGAGCAATTCCTGGCCCTTGATCATGTCAAGCTTGAATATTAGGAAGTTGTCAAAAGCTGTCTCCCTCTATATAAGTATATATATAATATTCAGCAAGTTAATTACTTTAATTTACAAAAAGGATTTAAGTTACTTACTATTTAATTTATGCTGCCATTAAGTCAATTATATATGTAGAATTACCTGCAGTGCAGTTGTCTTTTAAATGCGTCCGATTGTGAAATATCTTTTTACACCATTAGTATACAAAACTTAAAGCGATACAAAAGACGACACGGATATAATAAGAACTCGACAAGCTCTGCTTAATTAGGAACATCATTTTCTTTTCACTAATTAAATGACTATATATGATTTCTGTCTGGTCTACTCTTGTTGCATGCCTAATTATTGCTTGGCATTCAAGTTCCTTTGCTACTCGTTTTGTGATATACTTATCAGTGAAGGTGGTTTAATCAACAGATAGGAGTAACTGTGTAAGATAAAAACTTTTAAAATATTATTCATAAGGTGCATCTTAGTAAATCTCAATAGAGAGAAAACAATTGCTTATTTTCTTTTTACTTCATCAATTGGACAAAGGGTAATTAGATAATGCACTTTTCCAGTTTTAATCCTCTTGTTGTCAACTTAACATCTAATTTGACATTTGATTGAAAAAGATGTGTGATTTCAGTCCCCGAAGGCTGAAAGTACAAGAGGGTGGTGAATTGTAATCGATTTAAAAATCTTAGTTGACTAAGTATGAGTTTAGTCGACTTAGACCTTGCGCAGTGATTGATTTCAATAGAGATAAACTAAGGGAACGGGAAGGTAAAGAAGACACAACAGTTTTTATACTGGTTCAGTACCGGTGTGGTACCTACGTCCAGTTCCCTTGGGTCACAAGGATTCTTTTAGATCTTTGATGAATGTTTACAGCAGTGATGGTTTTAGTACGTTCACCGCCAACGATATACACAACAATGATTCTTTTCAATGTTGACACAACTTTCGTTTTGTGTTCTAACTCTTCCTATCTTTTGTGACACCTGTAGACTGAAGAATACAATGTTTGTACTAAGAATTAGAAAGGCTTAGACACAGATGATATAGTTGCGTGTTTGTGGATGTTCTTCTACTTCTTCCTTTATTGCTTGATGAGTCTTCTGTCTCCTTGTCTTCTGGGATTGTATGGCAGTAATTTTAGGAGTCCTTTCCTTGTGAGGCATATATATATATATATATATATATAAGAGAAAGACCCAAGGGTAGCCTCATGAATCTAGCTTAAAATAGTAGCTAGATTCATTCTTAATCTTGACGAATTGCTTCCTCCATTCCTCCTTAATTTGAGCTTCTGCAGATTCTTCTGGATTTGATCTCTATCCTTTATTAGCTCTCTTCCCATTCTTGCGCACTTGAGAATCTTTTACAAGGCTGACTGAGTGACTTTCCTTCTTTGTTCTTTGATTGATTCATTCATTTTCCATGTAAAGCAAAGTTCAAAATGCATAGCCGTTGAATAGGATCTGCTTTCCTTTTACCAACATCGTTGCTTACCAAATCTGCACACAAGGAGATGTCATTAGTCAAGGCTTATTTTAGACTACTAAACAATATTAAAACTCTAAACTTAAAAATCTCCCCCTTTTTGATGATGACAATAATCTAAAAAGAGTTTGACTAATTTATAGGTACTTCTTTTTTTCAAGTGTACTCCCCCTGTCTTGAAGCTGGCTCTTGTGTGTTTCTCCCCGTGTCTTGTACCTGTACTCTTTTTCTTTCTTCTCCCCCTTTGACATCAATCAAAAAGAGTAAGAAGAACAATTTGCAATAATAATACTAGTTAAGCAGGCAAAAATTATATACAACTAAGCAGTTATACTGAGCATAGTCGACTGACATACTCATCCAAAACACAACCAAAAGAAATAGTTTTAACAACCACTATATAAAACAAAATAAAAAGATTGTCTAAGCATCCCAGACACTTAATTCCTTCCAAGGAAATACTTCAGGGTACTGATCACTTTAGTGCATAAACTGTCATAAGAAGCATCAATATTGATAAGTTATGTGTCTTACTATGTTTTGATGATTTAACAAACTTTGTTGAGAACCAGATAGGGGAACCTGTTCCACATCCTCTGAGTACTCAAGATTAACTAGTCTCAAGTCTGGGACATGTTCCAACATTCAGAGTCCAAGAAATAATAGAGGGAACAGATCGACATCAGTTCCCTTGCTGACAGTACCAGTCAACTCCCCACAGTTATAAAGTGACTGCAAGTGTTCCTTTGCACACACGCAACAGTGCAAATAGTGGAGCAATTACTTTATGGGGAATGCCTTTGTACCAAACATGCTTGCATCATTCAAGTGATGTCACTTATGTAATATTAACATGAAACAAAGGCAAAACATTACACTTGCACACTCTAGAATTCATCAAGCTTTCTCTCAAGTATATTGCCAACCTACAAGTGACATTCAAGGCGTGAAGAACAAAGAGCAACATAGCGATGGACCAGTTTCCTGCATTGAGTCAGCATACGTCCTTAGTTGTATAGCACCTTTGTCAAAGTGATTTACTTGTAATTCCTACTTAGTTTAGTTAGAAACATTGTGTAGAAAACCTTTTTAAAATCATAAACATATGTTTGTGTCTTGGATAGAGTTAGTCAAGTTGTAAGCTTTGTGATAGAGTTATTACAAAGGGGCTTATAATAGAGTTATTACAAGTTACTGAGGGATTAAGAGGTTAATTCTTAGTTTACAATAGTTTGTAATCTGAAGTTTGCTCAGTAGTGAAGTTGAAATCCTACAAGGGTAAGTCGTAGTTTTTAATCCCATAAGCTGGGAGTTTTCCACGTAAAACTCTATTGTGTTATTTACTTACAGCTGTGTGGGTGTGTTCTGTGGGAACTAATAGAGAACCTGGTTCTCTATATAAGTTTGGTGGACCCTTAGTTTCTATCAAATATCTTTGGTGACTTTGATCAGATTCTCAGTTACATCCCACATGCCCTGATCCCTTGCCTCCTTGTGGCTTGGAGAGTGATCCTCAGCTTAGCCACGCCTGCTCCAATTTCCTTGGTTACTGCCCTGATCTTGTCCACCTGCTCCTGCATAGAAGTTAGTAATTCCTTGATACCTGCAATGTTTTGCTGCATTAGCAGCAGTTGATATGAGGAAGAGGATTTGTTGGCTTCAGATTTGATCCCCCCCCAAGTGCTCTGAGGAGGGATAAACTCTGGTGCTTTGTCTTTCTTAAGCCATGTTCCCTCAATCAAGGTATATCCCATCACGGTAAAGGCAGTCTTGTCATAGGTGCTGGAGATAGTTTTAGGAGCATAGAGAGACAGATTACACTTTCATAACTTTCAGGATGTCAGAGATTAGCAAACCATAGGGCAAGTTGTTCGCAGAAGATGAGACATCCTTGATGCTTTCAAGCATGTACTGACGTACCCAGGCAAACCAGTTGATAGCTTTCCAATTTACCAAACAATACAGAATGAATACATCTCTGAGAGACAGAGTAATAAATGAACCAGTACGGGGTAGCAAAGTGTAGTAATAATGTGGGCTTAGACACGGTGTTCAAATTTCAAATTTTTTGGACCAATATCAAGGGGGTTTTCAGACAACACATTTTTGGCTTCCTCATACGACACTTCAAAATTTTCTGGCCAGGAGTGTTGCACAAAGAAATTGTACCCAACAAACTTTATTGCAAAGATTTTCTCAAACTGATAAGAGTCAAGAATGATACGAGTTCCTAAGACCATGGATTCTACATCTTCTTTATCATTCAAAAACAGATTTGCATAAAACATACGCATATACTTTTCATAGACAGTATCACCAACAGTAGCAAATAGAGAGACAAGTTTTTGAGTTTTGAAAACAGACATAACATCACAGTGAGAGTTTTGCATAAATTTTAAACTTACAGTGCGGTAAAAAATAATCGACTTTTCTTTGAAGGCAACAAACCTAGATTTCTCTTCAGGGCCATAGGAGTTCATCTTGTCTTCAGGGCGAAACTCTACACTTTCAGTTTTTTCCTTTTCTGAGAAGATTGTTTAGGGCAGGACTCCATTGGTCATTTTTCTGCCCTCTTTTGGGAGATGAGAATGTCTTCTTGAGAATCACTGGAATATTCCTCGGTCAGTAGATGATCTGTACTTTCTGAGGATTCTACATCAACAGGATTATCTTCGGTTTTCTTGAAGCGATGGCTTCTTCTGGGTATGGAGGAGGAATGAGAGGGTTTGGTTTTGGCCATGAGTAAAAGAGAACAGAGAGATAAAGATTGAGTTTCTTTGAGAGAACAGAATATATTATTGAGGGAGAAGGGGTTAAAAGGATTTGAGAGGACGCCTTGATTCTTGGAAAAACATGTGAAGGGCAACTGAAAAGCTGCCTTTTGCAAGCCCATCGTCAATTCACAATTAATGCAAGTACAGACTAATCAAGTACTTAAAAGATTTTTAGGGCAAAAATTGTGAGAAAATATATGGACAGAGATTAAACTTAGACAATTATAGAAAACATTAAGCAGAGTCATACAGGAATTGTACAAATACCAATCTTGTTACGAAGGAAACAAAATCTTTCTTCAAGCAAAGGTTTTGTAAACATATCTGCTAACTGATTTTCAGTATTTACAAATTCTGACACAATATTACCTTTAGCAATATGATCACGTATAAAATAATACTTAATCTCAATATGCTTAGCCCTAGAATGATGCACAGAATTTTTTGATAGACAGATAGCACTAGTATTATCACACATAATAGGAACACAGTTAAGACGTAAATCATAATCTAATAGTTGATGCAAAATCCATAGGACTTGTGTGCAGTAGTTACCTACTGCCAAATATTCTGATTCAGTAGTGGATAGGGCTACACAACTTTGTTTCTTGTTATGCCAGGATATAAGAGATTTTTCAAGTAATTGGCATGTTCCACTTGTGCTTTTCTTGTCAATTTTATCTCTTGTAAAATCTGCATCTGAAAAACTTTTGAGATCAAAGATATCTAAACTTTCGTATCATAATCCATAGTCGACTGTCCCTAACAAATATCTGATAATATGTTTAACAGCAGTCAAGTGGAACTCTTTAGGAGATGACTAATATCTTGTACATTTGCAAACGCAGAACATAATATCTAATCGGCTAGCTGTAAGATAGAGTAGGGAGCCAATCATACCTCGATACATTGTTTCATCAATACTCTTACCGTCTTTATCTTCATCCAAGGTAGTTGACGGACTCATAGGTGTTCCTATGGCTTTTGCGTTGGACATGCCAAATTTTTTGATGAGTTCTTTTGTGTATTTTATTTGACTAATGAAGATCACTTTCTGTACTTGCTTGATTTGAATCCCAATGAAAAAAGTTAGTTCCCCCATCATACTCATTTCAAATTCTCTTTTCATCATGTTTGAAAAGTCCTTGCACAAAACAGGGTTAGTGTTGCCAAAAAAAATATCATCTATGTAGATTTGTATAATTAAATTACCTAGAGATGATCGTTTGATAAAAAGAGTAGTATCAATATTACCTCTGTCAAACCCATGTTCGACTAAAAATGAGCTCAGCCTTTCATACCAAATACTGGGAGCTTGATTTAGACCGTACAGTACTTTGGACAATTTGTAGACATGATTTGGAAAGGATTTATTTACAAATACTGGAGGTTGCTTAACGAATACTTTCTCAGAGATGAACCCATTTAAGAAAGCACTTTTCACATCCATCTGAAATAGTCTGAAACTTTTGTGAGCAACATAGGCTAATAAAATTGATGCTAACTTGGCAACATGGGCGAAGGTCTCCTCGTAATCAATTCCCTCTTGTTGTGAATAACCTTGTGCGACCAGTCTAGCTTTATTTCGCACAACTTGACCAGATTTATTCAACTTATTTCTGTACACCCATTTTGTACCAACAATAGATGCATTTGGTGGTTTAGGAATGAGTTCCCATACCTTATCTTTCTCAAATTGATCAAGATCTTCCTTCATTGCGGTTATCCAGCTTTTGTCCCCAAGTGCCTCATCCACCTTTTTTGGTTTGAAATGGGATATGAGAGCAACATTCAATGTCTGCTTTAGTGATCTTCTAGTTTTCATTCCTTCCTGAGGGTCTCCAATGATGTACGTATGTGGATATCCATGTTCACTTTTCCATTCATTTGGAACAACTAATACTGGCTCCTTTTCAACAGAATTTGTTAGATCAATTATAGAAGATCCCTGATTTTCTGCAGGACTATTAGTCGACTGATCTTGCCGATCAGTCACTTCATCAGGAGTGTTCTCACTTGTATTGATAGACATTGGAACTATGAAAATTTCCTCATCTTTAGGAAATTATTCATTCTTTAAGCGAGGGTTAGTGTCCACAAAAATAATATGTATAGATTCTTCAATGGACAAAGTACACTTATTAAAAACCCTATATGCTCTACTAGAGAGAGAATATCTAAGAAAAATACCTTCATCGCTTTTGGGATCAAACTTACCAAGATTGTCTTTTCCATTGTTGTGTATGAAGAATCTTCAACCAAAAGGATAAAACTAACTTATGTTGGGTCTTTTTTGTCACGCCCCAAAATAGATTGCGACGTGGCCGGCACCTAGTGACTACCAACTTGCACCGAGCGAACCATTATTACATAATACATACCCAACTCGTAATCGTGTAGCTCAATCCATTTAAGTAATTACAATATTATATGAGAGAAATAAGATAAACTTCATTAACAATAAAAGTTCATTAAAAAAAAAACAAACATAAACTAGACATAAGTAAAAATGTCATTCGCAATGCCATATGAGTACACATTCCCCTAAGATAATATAAACCCTCTATGAAGCCTACGAATAAAGTAATAAAGTTGCGGAGCTTGTCTGCACTATACAAAAATATACAACTGAAATATTATGGTCCCACGAGTACGAAGGTGGGCTCACCAAAAGAGAGGATACTGCGGGAACTCTAGCCTGTGCGCTGACCATCTTGCACTCGACCGTCTGCTAAACCTGACATCATATAAACAAACGATGCCTGAGTATTGAAATACTCAGATATGCGTCATAGCCGCCACTAACGTTGGTATAAGACTTATACAAATTATAATCTATATAACAAGGCAAAAGATAAATAATCTCGACTAAATTAAGGAAGATAAGGTACACAAAATCACAATAAAGGATAAATTTGGAAGAATAAGAATTTAAGTTTTATTCATTTAGACCTCTTTCATATGTCTAATATCTCATTAGTATCATCCTCATTATCTAGTATCTCAATGTCAATGGTACACATAGTACTGGAATACATCGGGATGCCATCAACGAAGACTGTCGTACCATCCCCGAACAGTTAGGCCAATGTGTACAGTCAAGGATCCAAGAAGGTTGTCGTACCACTCCCGCACAGCTAGACAAGGCATATATTTTTTTATTTCATCTTTTTTTTCTTTTAATGGCCATCAGCCGAAAATTACTTTGTTATGTAATACATCAAGGATCCAAGAAGGTTGTTGTACCGCTCCCTCACAGCTAGACAAGACACATTTTTTTTCTTTATTCATCTTTATCCAAACCAAGAGTAGGCCATGAAAGCCTATCCCTAATATACACGGAATATCATCCAACTATAATTCGAAGCCAAGAGTAAATTTAATAATACACAAGTAATTAGGAGCTCGACATACCTTGAAGTCGATCTAAGTTAGCTAAAGCTCGCCTCGACAGAGTTCAATCTACATAATATATCATATATGGGTAGTAATACTCAAAACATCCTAAAATTCCCAAATATTAAACCCAAGATTGACCCATTTCAAGATTCACCCCAAACAAGAATCCCTAGGTCCCCAAATTCCTCAAATTAATTCTTATATGTGGTCTATATCACAACCTATATACACTAAATACTTTCTCTATATATATATATATATATATATATATATATATATATATATATATATCTTAAAAGTGATAAAAGTATTAGAGGGAGCTCATGGATACCTTACAAAGAAACTAGAGATGATTTTCGATCTCTTACTGTTGCTGCCACTTGATCTTTAAGAACTCAATCGATTGTAAAACTTCCACTCTACCCCTCCTTCGAATTTCCAGTAGCTAAAAGGGCAGAATGCCTACCTTAGCGTCAAGGAGAAGCCAAAAAAAGGTCTTGGTTCTCTCTCCCTTATTTTATATTTATGTAAGTTGTACCCCTCTTTCTTTATAGAGTTTCCAAGGAATTGAAATATTAATTTAATAAATAAAAATAAATTTACATAAGACATGTGGTATGCTGCCAAAATTTTCAGCAGTGGTCACGTGATGGACTAAGTTCCCACTCTAAAAATAATTAAGACCCCATTGGGCCCACCGCCACTTATACTCATATCCCTTGTTATATGCTTCATTAATCAACACTTATGTAATATTTATAATCATAAAAACTGCTGCTACAAATTAATTTAAGAACCTCGAATATGACTGTGATCTCGCTATTTTATTATTCTTCCGAGCTATACACCAAATAATTGTATTCATGTTCTAACAATTTTTTTTTTCATAATTCAATGTGACATCCTAAACTTAGTTGTGTCACTAAAATCACGTTATTAAGCTAGTAATTAGTATATTTAAAGCCAAATATTCACTGGACTTTGCATTTTTCCTTTCCATAGTTCATATGGAGTATTCTTGAGAATTGGTCGAATTAGGCATTTGTTGATGATGTGACATGTTGTGCTTACAGCTTCTAACCAAAAATGGTGTGGAAAAGAAATTTTCACAATCATAGTTCTTTTCTTATCTTGCAAGGTTCTATTTTTACGTTCTACCACTCCATTTTATTGTGGTTCTTAACTTGTTGTTCTTGAACGTACAATGGTTAGAAGTGTGACCGAATTTTCTGCAATAAGAACAAGAGGGGTTATTGGAATTTTCATAGCCTTTTTTCCTCTTATTTTAATCATGCATTGGTTAGTGTTGTGATCATTTTTGCCACAATAAGTACATACAGAAAGATTTCTAGTTCTAGTCCGAGATGTATGAGGAGCAATCTGATTCAATCTAACAAACTTTATCTGGAAGCATATCTCTCTCAATTTCACACACTTCCAACTTCAAAGCCTAGTCTTTCTTTTATCTTTTGATTTTTCTAAGTTCATTTAGAACTTTCTCAATATCTGCAAGAGCAATATCAATAAATTCTTGGAGTTCATAATAGTTAGGACATGTAGGAAGACGTACCTTACTTGTTCCTTCGTCTGACATGAGACCAAGTTCACCTGAGTCCTCATTGCTATCTTCTTTCATGGCCATGAAACACATATTGGCAATTTTTCCGTGATCAGATTCTTCTTCATCACTTCAAGCTCCAAAAAACTTCTTCTTCTGAAAGTTCCTGCTTAGTTTCTTTTTCAGTTCAGGGCATTTAGCTTGAATGTGTCCATGTTTTCCACACTCGTAGCATCTTCCATCATTTTTGTCATTATCATTGTTCATCTTCCCTTTTTGAAATTTGATTTATCCTTTTTACTATTTCTGTTTTTCCTCATCATGCTTGTTACAACTTTGGAAAGCATAGCTATGTTTTCATCTTGTTCTCCTCATCTTCCTTCTTCTTCATTTTCAAATTCAGCCACAATTGGTTTGAATGCAATCGTCTTCTTCTTTTCTTGTTGAACTTGCCTGTCTAAGTGTGTTTTCTCAAACACAATTAGATCACCTCTAAGTTCATCATAGGACATTTTGTCAAGATCCTGACATTCCAGTGCAATGACTTTGGGTTGCCAGATTGTGGGAAGACTTCTCAGAATTTTTCTGACTTGTTCCCTACTTTTGATTGGTCTACCAAATGATTTTAAGTCTCTAATGATCTTGCTAAATCTAGAAAATATTTCCTCCATTGATTCTCCATCCTTCATTTAAAATAGTTCATAGTCTCGAACCAAGAGATTTACCCTTGTTTCTTTCACTTTGTTGGTTCCTTCATATGTGACTTCTAACTTACCCCACATTTCTTTTGCAGTTTCACAGCTTGATATTTTTTTCGTATTCTTCCCCGCTGATAGCATTGTACATCAGATTTTTTGCTTTGGCCTTTACTTGAATAACGGCAGATTGTTGTTCAGTATAACCATCTAAATCAAGAGGATCAGATGATACTATAATTTGACCGTTTGCATCCTTCTTTGGCGAAATTGGAAGATTTTTCTTTTTTATTACACGCCAAACTATAATGTTATATGACATAGTGTAGCTCTCCATGCGCACTTTCGAGTGAGAGAAGTACTGACCATTGAAGTACGGGGGTCGTAATTGAGATGTTCCTTCTTGAAATAGTGCTCTAACGACTGTATTGGATGCCATGATCTTTTCCTCACTTGTTGTTAAGCAATATTCGTGAGTCCTTCTCTGATACCAATTAAAAGTACAAGAAGGGGTGAATTGTAATCGATTTAAAAATCTTAGTTGACTAAGTATGAGTTTAGTCGACTTAGACCTTGCGCAGTGATTGATTTCAATAGAGATAAACTAAGGGAACGGGAAGGTAAAGAAGACACAACAGTTTTTATACTAGTTCAGTACCGGTGTGGTACCTACGTCCAGTTCCCTTGGGTCACAAAGGTTCTCTTAGATCTTTGATGAAAGTTTACAGTAATGATGGTTTTAGTACGTTCACTACCAACGATATACAGCAACAGTGATTCTTTTCAATGTTGACACAACTCTCGTTTTGTGTTCTAACTCTTCATATCTTTTGTGACACTTGTAGACTCAAGAATACAATATCTGTACTAAGAATTAGAAAGGTTTAGAAACATATGATGTAGTTACGTGTTTGTGGATGTTCTTCTGCTTCTTCCTTTATAGCTTGACGAGTCTTCTGTCTCCTTGTCTTCTGGGATTGTATGGCAGCAATTTTAGGAGTTATTTTCTTGTGAGGCATATACATCTAAGAGAAAGACCCAAGGGTAGCCTCATGAATCTAGCTTAAAATGGTAGCTAGATTCATTCTCAATCTTGATGAATTGCTTCCTCCATTCCTCCTTGATTTGAGCTTCTGGAGATTTTTCTGGATTTGATCTCTATCCTTGATTGGATCTTTTCCCATTCTTGCACGCTTGAGAATCTTTGACAAGGCTGACTAAGTGACTTTCCTTCTTTGTTCTTTGATTGATTGATTCATTTTCCATGTAAAACAAAGTTCAAAATACATAGCCGTTGAATAGGATCTGCTTTCCTTTTACTAACATCATTGCTTACCAAATCTGCACACAAGGAGATGTCATTAGTCAAGGATTCTTTTAGATTATTGAACATTGTTAAAATTCTAAACTTAACAAAGCCAACAGACCTTAGCTTTTTATTTTTTTTTTAGAGCAAGAAGGGGTACTTCTTGGTTTGAGAAAGCCAAGAGACAGGGCAAGAATTGCGAGCTAGAGTTCCAGAATTTCGTTCTGTTATTTTATTTTTTATTTTCAGGAAACAAAAACACCCTAATTACACTGTCTAAATTTTCTTCAATTTAGTGCCAAGTCAATTCCTTTGCAAAATATTAGCAAGAAGTCGTCCAAAGGACATCTAAAATGCCGACTATGACAATGGCAACATAAAGAGGTGGATTTTATATAAAACGGAAGTCAAATACCTAGAAATTCCCATTTCTCTGTGTTCTTCTTTTGTTAGTTCTTCTTCATCACTGAATATAAATAAAAAAATAAATTGGAGGCAATGGGGAAAATAAATCTGGAAAGGACACGGCCGACCCTCAACATCGCAATTTAAAACTGACATAAAATAACGTAGTCCACAAATTTAAGTCAAGGGTAGAGCCTTAGTATTGTCTTACGTAATAAGCCCCTGGATTAATTGATAGTTTTAAATTAGAAACCCAAAAAATTGTGTACAAACCAAAAATGCTTGACGGTGCTAGATACATTGAGCTTGGACATAACTCTGATGTTGTAATATACTAATATTACGAATATTTAAAAGACATATAATATGGATGAGATCGTAACAGGAATTAATAATCTCCTGAATTAATTAATGGTTTAAAATTAGAAACCCAAAATACTGAGTTTAAAAAAAAAAAAAAAAAGGTGGTAGATACATTGAACCCGGACATACGCAATTTGGGGCTATATATGACTCCTGCAACTCAACAATATTCCTCACAAATTAATCACCTTTGCATTTCTGTTTCTATTGCCTCAGTTTTAATAGCAAATTTTATAGTTCCACCATTTTCTCCATTTTCTCAACTACTGCTATTTCTTTCAACATGTTTTCGACAATTGCTGTGCTTTCTAACCAAACAAAGCCCCATCGCCGTGACATCTCCGTCGTGCCGGAGAGCGAGGTGCTCAGAAGAAGAAACGAGGAGTTGGAGACAGAATTAAAAAAGAGCATTGAGAGGGAAGAGAAAATGAAGCAGGAATTGCAGAAAACATGGGAAAGGCTGAGGGTGGCGGAGGAGGCTGAGGAGCGACTTTGCTCTCAGCTTGGTGAAGTTGAGGCCGAGGCTGTTGATCAGGCTCGGACCTACAGGACACGTGTCGTCCAGTTGATGGATCAACTCTCTTTGGCCCAAAAACTTCTCGAATCAGCTTCCATTACCGTCCCAAATTCCCAATGATTGTAGGGGAAATTGGAAGAGCCATGCCTGTAACATTATGCACATAAGCCTTAGCTTGTTCCTTTTCAGTTTTCTGGGTGTGTGTGTTTAATTTATTTTTTTTCTTTTTCCGATTGACATAGATAGCCTTTTTAAAAAAATTCATTTGATGTTTGATATATGGCTGTTGTGTATTGTTGGCGGCCGGTTTTTATTGTGGGGTTGGTTTTTGGCTCCATGTAAATGACGAAATGTAAGATTAGGAACTTAGAATTGTGGTGTATATTGACCTTTTTCTTTTTGCCTTCTTCTTTGGTGTATATTAACCTTTCTTTCTTCTTTCTTTTCCGGGGTGTAATGGTGATATTTTGTGTTCATTTAGATCATGTTGTTTTCTCTTGATCTATATTCTTCTGTTCTCTTCTCCTCAATTCCGCGATAATGGTAAACATTATGCCCGGTGCCGAAAAGGTCTGTAGTGCCAAATCAGTAATTTCACCTCTTAATTAGTCCAGGGGTGGTGTGAGTTGTGAAACTAAAGGTAGAGAGTAACACGATATCATGCCATCTTTCAATTTTAGTGTTGGGTTAAAATGTGTTAAAGAAAGTGCGCTGAAATGGACAGACCGTAAAGAAAAATTATCTGTATTGAAATGAACTTTCATAATCGTTAGTACATCTCCTTACGTTGAGAATGAAATCAAATGGAGAGCTGTATTCTCTTTCTTTCGCCAAATCAAACACCAAAAGAAGATCAACGTAAGCAAGGTTGATCTAACGGTTTCTGCCCTAATAACTTTAAATTAGTCTCTTTCTGTTGCCAAATCAAACAATAAAGAATATCAAAGTCAGCAAGATTAATCGATAAACTGCTTCTGCCTTTGACAGCTTTGATAAGTATACCTCATCAGATTTCTACACATGTGATTCTGCAGCCTACTGTGTCAATGTTGTTTTTTTTCGAAGGCAGACCCAATACATGCGAATGATTTTTCCACCCTCTTGTGAGGTCTCAACCCCAATATTTGAAAGGAAGGATTATTCCGCATTTATTTCTTGACACCATGATAAGAGATCGAGATCATATAAGGAGACCAAATCTCCTACTTCCCAGGTACCACAATGGACAATTCAACATATGGTGGCATGACTGACTTACAAATACACACGCACTTGATAAGGAATAGCAAAAATTATCTGCACCTATGGAATAATTTCAGAAAATTTTTTGAGCAAGTTTTAGCTGATATCTCATATTCACCTCAGTAGACTGTTATTCATATTTTGAAAGAATAGCAGTAAACAAGAAAATAAAATCAGGAATTGCTGAAATCTTAACTAGCAAATTTGTCAAGAGAAGTTAAAGTTTTATTCATGCACCAGAAAAGATTATCTCCAATTTTCTTCTTTTTTTCTTAAATAATGGACAAATCTGATGTTTCCAGCTCAAAAGCTTGACGAATAGTGAATCTGCCCCTTCACCCTTCTACACTTGAACATAAGCCTCCAAAGCTGGGAGTAAGGGGGTGGGGGGTTAGGAAACTAAATTAAGCAAACTGTAGCACATCATATAATGCTGGGAAGCAGCTATATATCAAAGAAGTTCCATAATGGCCTAGTTCATTGCAACTTTATAAAGCATAGTACTATGAAACTGTCACTATTTCTCAAAATACTGAATACAAATCTCATTCCCACAAAGGAAAATTTAATCTTTTGCAACTTGCAACTGTAATAGCAGTGAGTTCATCCTTGTCTCTTTCTGAGTTCCGGATCCCTAGAGCAAAAAGTTCCAACAGACTATTTAAATGATTTCATTCACTAAAAGAGTTCAGCAGAAAGTTAATTAGCATGAAGCATTATTTCACCTCTGTATCTGATCAAGAATTAGAAGCCTTGGCCCAGGAGGGATCCTCACATCTCTAAGAGCACTGCAAAATGGAGAACGCATGAGGTTTAATAATGAGAAATGGATAGGATTAATACAGTTACTTGATGCAATGTATCTTGCCTATCAGTGAGCAATGGTAAAGTGCTGTCTGTCAACAACCCTTTCTTGAAATTCTTTTCATAATTTTGCAGGCCAAGGCTTGACAGCATTGATCTGGTTCTGATATAATGTGTATCTTCAGCAGGGGGCTGCGAAAACTTCCGTCCTAGCTGCACGAACCAACAAGACAATATTTTACGGACGAAGAGATATCGAGCTTATCACTCTATTCCAGAACAACAAACTAGGTGCAAACAGGGAATGATGACTGCTACATTTCACACCCCAACAGTCCTAAAGGTCTCTTTATACAAGAAATCTTAATTTATCTTCGTAGCAGATGGACCTCAAAAGACAAAATAAAGTCGAGGAATATGCATGTCTAACTGGCCGTAAGAAGCTCCATTAATGACACAAATAGAGGATTTATAATCTAGCTTGATTGAGATTAACTCATTTTTTTGTGGATAATCTGAGAAATTGCCGAGGCCAGTGGCGCACGATTTGAAACTCGATGGATAATGAGCCTGCCCTTCAACCCTTCTCCACTTAAATATCAGCCTTCTGTTTGAGGCAGGGTTTGAACCAGTGATGTATGCCTAACCCACACATCATGTGTTGTGCTCTTATCATTAGACCAAAGCCTTCGGGCCAAGATTAACTTGAACTTTTATTTGACTACTCGAAAATTTCTATTGAAGTATCACCTGCCAATTATAAACTTATCCATAATACTGAACGTCTACCTTTAAAAGAGAGGAGAGGGGGAGAGAAAGAACATACAGAAAACTTAAAAGATCAGGATATTGGTGAACTAGATATTTTAATTTTCAAACAGTGAGGAAATCCACATTCTTACTGCTCATGTTAGAAGTCCAATCTAGTGCATCCATTAAATACACTGAAATCTCATATTTAAGTTCTCGGTTCTAATGTACACCTGTTAACTGAGAAGGGACCTAGAAACAAAAACAAATTAGGATGACAATGAACAGGAACTGTATCAAGTCACAGCTACTGTACTTCATTGGTAGGATTGGCGTTATTATTCTGATAAAGAAACCAAACTCAAAACTTGAGGAGGAAAAACAACAATTCAAACTAAGGGATTGGCATAATATCAGACATATAAGTCTAGTGACACGAGAATACAGAGTACTGGATTGAACCAAACTCCAGTCATAAAGTAAAAGGTTAAAAAACAAATCAGACCAACTTTGCCATACTATTATAATATAGCATGCCAATACTATTATTATGTTTTATTTATAATTAAGCACACAGATATTGTCACATTAATATAAATAAACTTTCATCTTTTCTCCACAGATATATGAAGAAGTTGTGATATAGAGACTTCTCTCTCTCTTTCTCGAAGGGGGGTTGCTTAGAGACATGAGTGCATCATTGTATACTATTTGTTACATCAATATTACCTCAAACAGTCCACCCTGAACAAGGGCAAAGAAAATGCCAGATGTCAAAGCATTGGGTACTGGATTTGGGCCACCCATGCCACTAACTAGTGAAAACAGTGCTCCAGAACCAAAGGCAGCTGCCATACTGCAAAAAATGATTTATCAATCTCAAACAACTACCATAAACAAAAAGATGCACATTCAAAGAATTCGCCGACGAGTGGAGGAAGGAGAAAAAGGATCAAAAAGGAAAAATGAAAGGTCAAGGATAAAAATCGAAAACAGAAAACCAGATTGGGGTTTCTGTGTTCTATGAGGTCGCAAACCAGGACACTGCTAAATGTTTTTAAATGAATACAATAGAAAGGTAAAAGTGCTAGAGAAGAGAGAGAGCGAAAAGACTTTGTTGGTTCAAATGAAAGGTGTAAATTGAAACCTAATTTGCTTTACCTGGTCTACAACGAAAACCAAATGTGCAACCGAAATGGATGCAAGAATTTTAACGGGAGAGGAGTAAGGTTTTTTTGTAATACTCAAGTGAGAGCCAACTTGGGAAAGCATGTCCTCTTCCTAGGGAAGGAGAGACAGTATCCAAATTCCTAAGCGTTGTTATACTACTAAAAGTAGTGTGTGTGGACATCCTTCTGAAATCTAACCTATAGAGGACATAGAAATGTGTAAACAAAAATTAGTAAAGTTAAGGATTCTCCTGCAAAATCAACTTAATATCGAAACGATCAACACTTAGAGGCTTTACTTTAGTAAACAAGCCTGATTATAAATGCTGACTGGCAAATTTTGTTTAACAGGAATCCAGTAAAAATAGGCATACCTGGACTGGACATCCTCCTTGCCTCTAATTCTTTTCAAGACACAAGAAATGCCAGCATTAACACCTGTCATGACAGCAAAATTACGGGCCTGTACCAATGGACCACCTGCTAGAGCCTGAAACCAAAACACCAATTACACTCCTTAACCATCAAAAAAAAATTAGCTTTGTCATTCTTAAAGATTTCAACTTGAATTCCTCCACTGATGTTCTGGCTTAACCATCATTTATATTAACTCATGATAGAATAAGTTAACTTCAGATAGAACTTATAAGTAAAACAACTATATAAAGCATATATGTAACAGTAACGAAGCAGGTAAATACTATCAATTTTGGTATAAACACAATAAAAGCCCATTTAACAACTCCTGAACTCAAGAAACAAAACCTACTACGGTTAACATATAGATACTCCCTCCATTCAGTTTATGTGACACTATTCCCTTATCAGTCCGTTTTAAAAAGAATTACACACTTCTATATTTGGAAACAATTAACTTTACACTTCTCATTTTAACCTTAGTTAGAAGTTTACAAGTTTCAAAAGTCTTCATTGAACTACCTGCCAATTCAAACTATGTCACATAAATTAGAACGGATGGAGTAATATACCCAAAAAATTTAACCTAAAACAAACACCTGGGCTTGTTGAAAAGAGGCCATAGCTTGAGGATTGAGATTGGCAGCCGGGGGAGGAGTAGGCAAAGAGGAAGAAACATCCTGTGTAAGCGTTCCCATAAAGCCACCGATAGCAGCACCCTGTAGTCCACTGGTTGCAGTCACCACAGCGGCTTCAACCGGTAGTGACTGCTTAGCTAGCCAGCCCTTGAACCCAATCTCCAATTCCTTGAACTTGTTCTGTAACTGAGCTATTGGGTTCTGGCTGCTACTGCTATTCGGCATTTCGACTACCATCACTCCTTGCTTTCCCTCACCCATTAGAGAAGTGAAAATGGTAACGACACAACCCTTTTTTTCTCCGCTCGAAATGAAAGGAAATCTTGATGTGCTACAGCCGTGTGAGAAAATGGGGGTCGGATAACGTACTAATGTGGGTTTTCTCTTTTACTCCCAATTCCACCCTTAAACCCTTATCTTTGCTAAAGGACAAAACTCGTTACTCTCTTATCTCATTTCAGCCCCCGAATTTGTTTCTCTCTTCCTTTTTTCCCCAAGACAATTTCCTGGTTGTTATAATAGTACTGTTCTAACTTCTAAAAGCATGCTTCTGTATAAGTGATGTCAATCTTAGAATCAAAATAAATATCTCAATCAGATCATTGCCCATAGTTGAAGGGCATGTTTGATCATTTTCCTTTATAAGAAGGGCCGTGAGTTTTTTTTTGGTCCAGAAGATTAAGTTTAGATTCCCAAATTTGTTTTGAAAAAATTGATTTTGGTAAAGTTTGGTTTGAAGATGAAAATGTGTTTGGACATCAGTTTTTAAAATATATTTCACTTTTTTAAAAAAAAAAAATATGAAAGATGACTTATACCCACAAGTTCTAAAAACTATCACAAATACCCAACAGTACTTTCATCAATAACATTCATTATCATTATCACAAACCATAGTCATGAACATAAATAAATTTGGTACAAAATTATTATTTTTATAATGAACTACATAATATACTATCAGATTACCGAGAAGATGAAGCAACATTATTATAAAATAATAAATTGTGGACTCTTTCATAAAATACAAAAGTTTAGGACAATTTTTAAAAAATGTAATAGTAATATCTTTGGCCAAAACCAGCTCTAAGATTTGGATTTGAATTTTGAATTTTGGGAATTTGTCAAAATATGGATAAAATTTATGAACAAACATGAATTTGATAAAAAATAATTGGAAAAAATTTGGCTAAATTTATGGCCAAACGGGTTCTAGGTACTTTCGTTACTTCAAAATAAAATGTGCATACAAGGAGCGTGCAGGTGCACCACTGTTAGTAGAAGGAAAAAGACATTCTACATTTAGAGTTCCATCCCTAGATGGTGTCACGCCCCAAAATCGGAGAGCGCGATCGGCGCTCAACCGAGTGAACCTGACGGAGCAAGCCTGTTAGATTTCATTCTACCCAAACTTATCCATGAATAGAGATAATACATATTATCATTAATTAGACAAAAATGCGTTCATGTCTACAATACCAATTCATTTCCAATAGTTTCATCATTTTTAAAGTCTCAAATGGACAAGTAACACGTCCACAACATAACATAGTTTGTCTTTCTCCAGCACCAATACACAACTCACACTATGTCTACGGAGCCTCTATAGATAAAGAAGAGTACAATGATAATACCGGCAATAAGGTCCTGGCTATACCTCAAACAGGATACACAAGTACAAAAGATTCATGACCCCGGAATAAGGTGGGGCTCACCAAGTCAGCTGGGAAGAAGGTGCACTGCTATCGCTGATCAATATCTCCTGCTGTGGAACCACCTGCATCCATTGAAAGATGCAGCACCCCCGGCAAAAGGGACGTTAGTACCGTCGAATAGTACTAGTATATATAACTAAACACCCTCTCAATAGAATAACAATTAATACAAATAAGATTATCATAATATCAATGAAAGCCTTAATCAACATCAAACCTCAATTTAGGATCAAGACAATGTTCAAATTAATTTCCATATCTCACATTGGGAGATTTTTAGTATTGATTTACCATTATCCGCAATACCAATGTTCACAATACCAATGCCATCGTACTTTTAGCACGGAGTCCGATCACAACCCGATCGACTAGGTTATCTCATTAGAGAATCAACCATAATTTTCATAAATACCAGTACCACCGTAAATTTAGTACGGAGTTCGATTATAACCCGATCAGCTAGGCCATCCATTAGGGACATCAATCACAATTACTCTCAATATCAATACCACCATTTTTAATACGGAGTCCGATCACGACCCGATCGGCTAGGCCATCCATTAGGGATATCAACCACAATTACCATTTCAATTACAATTTCCAGCACAATCACCATCATGTGTGCGGCATGGTGTCCGATCACGACCCGATCGGCTAGGCCGTCTTATTTGAGACATCAACCTTTTTATATCAATTATCGCATTTCATAATATTTTCACATCTTTTCATTTTATTGGCACTAGTGGCCATAATTATAAGATCATTCTTGGCACGTTGGCCATATTCAGTATTTCATGCTCACCATATCAATTTCAAATATCATTATCATCATCAACAATAATTACAATTCAAATCAAGGTGTGTAGTACACATGTGAGCAATTTAGAGTCTAAGCACATAGAGATATTTCACAAAATTTGGCATAATAGCCTTCATTTGAACTTGACTTAAAGTCGAAACATTATTAATGCACAACTCATATTTTATCACATCCTCAATTGGTAACATAACATTAATAAAGCATTTGGGATGCTTGTTGAACATATATCTTTCAACCCAAATCTTACTCGGAATAGCCAATTTCATAATGAATCACTCGGGACTTACATAATTTACATGAATATCGTGGGATTCAATTCTAAGAGAAGAGTTTAGCCAACATACCTCACTTGAGCTTTCTTAAACTCTAAAACATTCCGAAATTCTTAGCAACTTCAATCTATTGTAGAAATATAACAAATTGAATCAAAATTTAGAAGATGATCATGGTTCTAGCTCACTTGAGCATTTTATCAAACACTAGGTGTGCATAAGGTTTCAATGTCCTTTTTATGAAGGATTTCATCATCTCACAACCCAATCTTTATCATTTTTAGCTCAACAATCTTCCTACACCCTTTGATATCACATGCATATAAAATAATCAACTCTCATGCCCAAATATTATCTTGCTAATTACCCATTTTCAGATGATTTCGAAATTAAGGTTTATGGTGTAGAATCTTACCTCTAGGATGAAGATCTAGTGAGTTTCCCTTCTCAATCTTCCAAAACTTGGACAAGAATTGAAGAACAATTATTGGAGAACACCTTCTCACTATAGGGCACCCTCTCTCACTCTAAAATGTCAGGTAATAGCTCAAAAATGACCCAAAGAGTGTATTTAACGAAATAGGGTCGGATTTTAAAAACCAAAAAATGGAGCTCCGGAACAGTTATGCGGTCGCATATGCGACTGCATAATGGATATGCGGATCGCATATCGATCGCATAATTGCTGATAAAATGATCAAAAAAAACTATATATGTATGCGGTCACTATGCGGTCCGCATAACTGTTATGCGATCGCATAATGCACCGCATAACATTTATGCGGTTGCATAGTCGACCGCATAATTGCTTCAAACTGACCCAATTAACCGTCTCACTCTGCGGCCATTATGCGGTCCGCAGAGTGATTCTGTGGTCGCATAATGGACCGCAGAAATGCACTATTCCGTCAAAATTTTCTTTTACTTTCCTGTGCATTGTTCAACCCAAAAAGTCTGAGACAATCCTTAAACACGTAAGCCTAGTCCGCCACCATGAAATATTATTTTCTTTGCATATTTTATCGGGCTTTACACTTAAGTACTTCGAAATATTCCGGGGTATTACAGATAGTTCGTTACAAAAAGCAGTGGTACCAGTATCTATATAACTACATTCTTAATTTGTGTGGTTGTCTGGTGCGAGCACTTGCGGAGGATTTACAGAGGTGATGTCATGGTGCTTAACAAAAATACAAGTGCGAATGGATCTTCTACGAGTCACGCCTGTTAGGTCATTTGTGTACTCCTTGAGGGCAAAAGCAAGAACTTGTTCCATGGTACACATAGCAGAACTATCGGGCAACTTAGATCCATACTTAGCTAAAATATCCACTGCCATATTTAGCTAAAATATCTGCTGCCATATTTGCCTCCCTGTAGGTGTGATGGATGATAAGATCACCCACCTGCATTAGCAAGAACCTGTAGTCATCAACAAGAGTTAAATAATGTGGATTACACTATTTGATGATGGTAATTACTTCTTTGGCGTCAATATTGATCTCCAATGGATAGCAATGGTGTTCTAATGCTAGTATAAGGCCTACTACTAATGCATGTAATTTCCATGTTGAGACTATTTGCACTTGGGATATTTCCAGTAAATCCCCGGACTCAATTACCTTCGTGATCTCGAATTACCCCCCAGCCAATTCCATTGTTTCCTAGTATTTTTGTGGTTGTACCGTATGTATTTAATTTTAAAAAACCTTGAGTCGGCGGATTTCATTTATATGTATTTACTAGTTTCTTGTTGGGGGTTACTATTGGGCAATACTAGATAATAATATTCAGCAACTCTAATACAAACCTGCTTGATTTTGGACAGTTTTCGAAGGCGTTCCTATTACGATTAAGCCAAATGTGCCATAGGCAAAAGGTTAAGAAGATTTTAGGTGGCAAACCATAAGGTAGTGGTGGGTAAGTTGCTGTCAGTAGAATCCGTTTGAGCCAGTATAGAGGTTGCAACGAATTATTGTGGATAGTATCAATTTCCTTAAGGATCCCAAGGTTGGTCCAAATTGTACGAGTTGGCGAACACTGGAAGAACATGTGTGTTGTGGATTCGGATGGAGCCTTGCAAGTTGGACAAATAATATTAGGCATAATCTGAATTTTATGTAAATAACTCGTTGTGGGTAATCTGTCATGGCTACAAAGCCATATAAAATGCCTAACCTTTGATGCTATTGAAAGTTTCCAGATCCACGAGAAAGAGTCAGAGTTGGTGGTTCCTATTAGTGCGTTATAGCACTATTTGACGGTAAAATTTGCATCTGGAATTATGCCCCAGATCAAAGAGTCGTGGTAGTTTAGATTTTTGGGCAAGTAAATACTGGTAATTTGATGAATAAGATTGGTAGGTAGCTAAAAAGATATTTGTTTTACATCATATTGGTAATTTTTTATGTAGCCTTGGACAAGATAAAGTGATTCTTCATTATTTAGGGGTCCTTGAATTTGTGATGTGAGTGTGGTATTTGGCTGTAACCATTTGCCATGCCAAAAATTTATGTGAGCTCTTGTTACAATTTTTTAGATATATCCTCTTTGGCAATTTACCCAACTTTTTTGAATAATTTTTCAAACAAAGGAGTTTGCACATGAGTGTGGTGTGTTGTTATAGCATTTGGATAGCAATACATTTGCCCATAGAGATGTTGGGTTATGCAATAGTCTCCACGCGAGATTGGCTAGTAACGCACCATTTTTTTAGATAGTTTTTGTATGCCTAATCCTCTTTGCGCTCTAAGAGTAGTGACTATGCTCCATTTTAGCAGATGAAGTTTTTTTGCGTTGAGTGGTTGTTCCCCAAAGAATCTTTTTTGATCGCTCAAAGAGTTTTATTTTGTGGTAGAGATATATATTGCATGTTGTGATTTCGTAAGGAGTTTAGAGTAGCTCGTATGAGAGGCATTCGCCCAGCGGTGGTTAGATAATCTATTTTTTATCCAGCTAGTCTAGATTTAAAGTTATCTAAAATATTTTGAAAGTCATTGGTTTGTGATCTGCCAAGCAGAATGGGGAAGCCTAGGTATTTTTTAAAAGCATTGCCCTCTTTCATGTGAAAGAAGTTGAGTATATTAATTCTTGTTTGTGGTAAGCAATTTTTGGATAAAAAATTCCATGACTTCTCAAAGTTTATCTTTTGGCTCGAATTTGTAGTATAGTGAATAAAAGTGTTAATTATCGATTGGCAGCTTGTTAGAGTATTTTTGCAGTGAGGATTATGTCATGGGAGATTTAGGGACCATTATGGGACAGTTTAACGGGTACCAAGTGCGGTAGTCAACTGCTTGGTTAATAGATCGAGAGAGCATTTCCATACATAATATGAAAATATGAGTGATAATGAATCTCATTGACAGATTCCACGGGAGGGGAAGAAATATTTTGTTGGACTACCTTTAAATAGAGTAGAAAATGAGGAAGTAGTAATGCATGACATAATTAGATTGATAATATTTATTGAAAAGTTAAAGAAATGAAGAGTTTGTTTGATAAAAGACCATTCTAACCTATCAAAAGCTTTTTTAAGTTCTAATTTTAGAAGCATGTTTGGAAGTTTACCCTTCATTTTCCTGAAGTAATTTATTATTTTTTGGACTATGATAGTATTATCCGAGGCACGACGTTTCTTTTGGAAGCTGGATTGGGTAGGACTAATCAATTTGTTGAGAAGAGGTTTCATTCTATGAACAATTATTTTAGTAATAAATTTATAAATAGTGTTGCAAAGACTAATAGGTCTATATTGAGTTAATTTAGTGGTGTTACGAAATTTTGATATTCGACAAATATAGGTATTATTTATTTCGACAGGTATTTATTCTGAAGCAAAGACGTCTTTTCAGAAAGAAGTAATTGATCATGTCATTAGTTTTGGTAAAGAGTGGGTGTAAACCATCAAGACCTGGTGCTTTCATTAGCTTAAAAGAGTGAATGGCTGGAGGTCTTGCAAGATCAAAGAGTCGTGGTGGTTTGGGTTTTTGGGAAGTAAATACTGGTAATTTGATGATTAAGATTGGTAGGTAGCTAAAAAGATATTTGCTTTAAATCCCATTGATAATTTTTGATGTAGCCTTGGACAGGATAAAGTGATTCTTCTTTATTTAGGGGTCTTTGAATTTGTGATCTGAGTGTGGTATTTGGTTGTAACCATTTGCCATGCCAAAATATTATGTGAGCTCTTGTTACAATTTTTCAGAGATATCCTCTTTGGCAATTTACCCAAACTTTTTTGAATATTTTTTCAAACAAAGGAGTTTGCACATGAGTGTGGTGTGTTGTTATAACATTTGGATAGCAATACATTTGCCCATAGAGATGTTGGGTTATGGAATAGTCTCCACGCGAGACTGGCTAGTAACGCACCATTTTTTGAGATAGTTTTTGTATGCCTAATCCTCCTTGCGCTCTAGAAGTAGTGACTATGCTCCATTTTAGTAGATGAAGTTTTTCGCGTTGAGTGGTTGTTCCCCAAAGAATTTTCTTTGGTATCGCTCAAAGAGTTTTATTACCTTTTGTGGTAGAGATATATATTGAATTTTGTGATTTCGTAAGGAGTTTAGAGTAGCTCGTATGAGAGTTGTTCGCCCAGCAGTGGTTAGACAATCTGTTTTCCATCAAAACTAGTCTAGATTTAAAGTTATCTAGAATATTTTGAAAGTCACTAGATTGTGGTCTGCCAAGCAAAATGGGAAAGCCTAAGTATTTTACAAAAGCATTGCCCTCTTTCATGTGAAAGGAGTTGAGTATATCAATTCTTGTTTGTGGTATGTAATATTTGGAGAAAAAAATCCGTGACTTCTCAAAGTTTATCTTTTGGCCCGAATTTGTAGTATAGTGAATAAGAGTGTTAATTACCGATTGGCAGCTTCTTAGAGTTATTTTTGTAGTAAGGATTATGTCATCGGCAAAAAATATGTGTTGAGACTTGGGGTCCATTGTGGACATTTTAACGGGTAATCAAGTACGGTAGTCAACTACTTGGTTAATAGATCGGGAGAGCATTTCCATAAATAATATGAAAATGTAGGGGGATAATGAATCTCCTTGACAGATGCCACTTGAGGGGAAAAAATATTTTGTTGGGCTACCTTTAAATAGTAGAAAATGAGAAAGTAGTAATGCATGACATAATTAGATTGATAATATTTATTGGAAAGTTAAAGAAATGAAGAGTTTTTTTGATAAAAAATCATTCTAACCTATCGAAAGCTTTTTTAAATTCTAATTTTAGGAGTATGTTTGGAAGTTTACCCTTCATCTTATTGAAGTGATTCATTATTTTCTGGACTATGATAGCATTATTCGAGGCACGACGCTTCTTTTGGAAGCTGGATTGGGTAGGACTAATCAATTTGTTGAGAAGATGTTTCATTATATGAACAATTATTTTAGTAATAATTTTATAAATAGTGTTGCAAAGACTAATAGGTCTATATTGAGTTAATTTAGTGGTGTTACGAAGTTTTGGTATTCGACAAATATAGGTATTATTTATTTCGGCAGGTATTTGTTATGAAGCAAAGATGTCTTTGCAGAAGGAGGTAACTAATTGTTTGATATCCTGCCAATAATTTTGGTAGAAGTGTGAGTATAAACCATCAGGGCCTGGTGCTTTCATTCGCTTAAAAGAGTGAATAGCTGGAGGTCTTGCAAGATGAGAGGACTCATCAGGAGTTAGTGTTAAGTAAGCCGAAATAGGAAATGTTTTTGGGGAGGAGATAAGCTCAGATGTAAACAAGTTGCTAAAGAAATTGACAAAACTATCTTTTATTGCTGGAACATCATAAGACCTGGGGGTGGGCGTTCGGTACGGTATTTATGAATTACAGTTCGGTATTCGGTATATCAATTGTGCATACCAAATAGCGTACCAAAGTAGTTCGGTGCGGTTTGGTATTTTCTTATTTGGTTTGGTACGATTTGGTATAGTTTCGGTATCGCCGCGTCCCTATCTAACGTGACAAGAAGTGGCATTGCCCTGAGGGCAACATGATTTCCAAATTTCTGCCATATTTCAGATGTCTTACTTGTGTTTAATAAAAGTTCTTCTTTGTCATTTCATGGAGCAGATGAAGTCCTCGCCATATGATCTAAATTTAAGCTTAATTAGAAGGAGAAAATTATTTTGCAAATGAACAGCTATTACAAATAATTAGGGGTGTTCATGGTTCGGTTTGGATCGATTTTTCCCAAAAAAAAAAACCAAACCAAGTAAGTCGGTTCTTTAAATATTGAAACCAAACCAAACCAATTAAGTCGGTTTTTTATCAATTCGGTTTTTGTCAGTTTTTTGATTTTTTAGGTTATTTATCGATTTTTTCTTAAATACGAGACATACACTACACCAAACACATATTTTGGAGACTACATTTTCAACGTAATACTATCAAACCAATTGCTCTTTGAGAAATCTATCATTTACCAAGATATATTGATGATAATTGAATCAAATAGTGATGAATAATTTAAGTACTCAATTAAAAATTGATTATTTTTAACATGAAATAAATTTTTGTACTTAGCAAAGATAACTACCAATCAAACTAAAATGTAAAAGGCAAAGAATTATATGTATTATTATAATAGCAAAAAACTAGACTAAAAATATAAATAACTAATATGTACCATAAAATTTTAAAAACTTTATATAAAAATACACACACACACACACACACACACACACACATATATATATATATATATATATATATATATATAAATTTAAATAGCTACTTCTATAGTCGGTTTGGTTCGGTTTTTTCCGGTTATTTTTTGATTAAAATCAAAATCAAACCAAATTTCATCATTTTTTAAAATTCAAAATCAAAACCAAACCAAACCTAAAAAGTATCGGGTTTTTGGTTGGTTTGGTTCGGTTTTTCAGGTTTTTATAAACACCCCTACAAATAACCAAGTTTTGATATTTAGTGTTGTTTAAAGAGAGGGATGTGAATGGTAGTGTCGTCTGTTGCATAACTCGTAAGCCTAAGGGACTAAGGCCTAAGGGAATTAGGGGGCTTGGGTGTTGGGCTTAGGCTTATTGGGTTGGAAAATAGAAATAAAAGTGGGTTTAGACTTAAATAATTTGGTATTTCGATATACCGAAATATCAAAACCTCAATACCGATGACCGTACGAAAATACCGAATAACCAAAAAATTGATACTGAATTATACTGAAATACCGAATTAATTTGGTCCAGTTCAGAATTCGATTTTTCGGATTTTATGCCCACCTCTAATAAGACCAATTGCCGGCAGAATCTTGAAGGGCAGTAATATGGTTGCGTCTTCTCCTTTGCAAGGTAGATAAGTGGAAAATTTTGTGTTTGCATCACCCTCACTTAACCAGATGATGCGGGATTGTAATTTCCAAAAATCTTCCTCTAATTGAAGGAGAGTAATATAGTCCTTAATTAGGTCATTTTCTAATTTTTCCAAGAAAGAGCTCGTGTCACGACCCAAACTAACCCATGTCGTGATGGCGCCTATCGTGGAACTAGGCAAGCCGACTCATTTCCAAAACAAACCGATATTTTTATTTCAAAGATAATTCCAATGTTATTTAACATAAAAACCTTCGTAAATGAGTTCCAATCAAAATAAAAGTGCGAAATGAAAAGTCCGACATCGGGGTGTCACTAGTCATGAGCATCTAGTACAAACTGTCTAACAATATCAAGGCTAACTCAGCCTGGAAAATAACTAAATACAACTAGAGGAAGATAAGAGGGAGAAGAGCAGGGGCTACGATCACCAAACAGCTACCTTGCTATCTCCCAGAAAATCTGCAACCAGAACAATCAATAACCGCTACCGTGTCCAGCTACACCTGAATCTGCACACAAGGTGCAGGGAGTAACGTGAGTACGCCAACTTAGTAAGTAACAACAATAAATAAAGTCTGAGCAGTAGTGACGAGCAATAAAGCATACAACATTCATATCAGGAAAACTCAGTAAAATACCACATGCTTTAAAAATCAGGATTTGAATCAAAACATCTCGTTTAAACCCAGTTTCAGTAAAAAAAACATTTAAAGATATTTTTCAGCAGTTTTCAAACAAAGTAAAGATGTAAAGGTGAGCAAAATTGTGAAATCATACACAGCCCCTCGGGCAAAACATCACTCATAAACAGCCCCCCGGGCAAACCTCACAGTCACTCGTGCCACTCGGGCATGCCTCACAATCACTCTTGCCACTCGGGCATACCTCACAATTACTTATGCATCCCAGTCACTCAGTACTCGGCACTCGGCACTCGTACTCAGTAGGTACCTCGCTCACTGGGGGGTGTACAGACTCCGGAGGGGCTCCTTCAGCCCAAGCGCTATAATCTGCTCGGACAACTCACGTGCTATAATAATAAGGTATGCTACAAGCGGGCAGCCCCGATCCACACTCATCCTCACCAATCAGGCCCTCGGCCTCACTCAGTCATAAATCTCTCAAGCCCCTCGGGCATTTTAGTAAAACAGGGCATTCGACCCAAAATATTTATATGCATCAAAATAGAGTCATAAAACTGAGTTATGCAGTAAACAAGTATAAACATGACTGAGCATAGATTTTTCGATCGAACATGGCATTCAGCCCAATTTACAGAAACTCTTTCTAAAACATATAAGTATCATATAGTTTCAACACAATATGCAACTTTACAGTTGCTACGGGACGGACCAAGTCACAAGTCCCCAACGGTGCACGCCCACACGCCCGTCACCTAGCATGTGCACCACCTCAAAATAGTAGAATGATACGAAATCCGGGGTTTCATACCCTCAAGACTAGATTTACAATCGTTACTTACTTCAAGCCGTGAAATTCTTATTCTGCAATGTCCTTTCCTCATGAATTGGTCTCCAAACGCCTCGAATCTGGTCATAAATAATTCGTTCAGTCAATAAAATTTATTAGAATTAATTCCATAAGAAAATAATAATTTTCCATAAAAATTCAAAAATTAGCTCAAAAATTGCCTATGGGGCCCATGTATCGGAACTCAACAAAAGTTACAAAATCTGGAAGATGATTCAACCACGAGTCTAACCGTACCAGTTTTACCAAAATCCGACCCCAACTCGACCCTCAAATCTTCAATTTAAACCAAGAGGGTTTTCAAATTTTTCCAACTTAATTCACCAATTAAATGATAAAAACAATCATGGATTCGGATAATTTAACCAATATTGAGTTAAGAACACTTACCTCGTTGTTTTCTCTAAAAATCACCCAAAAATCGCCTCAATCCGAGCTCCAAATTGTCAAAAACTGATTTCAGAACTTAAACTCACTGCCCGGGATTTTTTTCTTCGCGAACACGGTCAGTGCCTCGCGTTTGCGAAGCACAAAATAGCTCTCGTCCAAATTCCTCCTTCGCGAACGCGACATCACCCTCGTGTTCGCGAAGCATAAAATGCCTCTGCCTCAATGCCTTCTATGTGAACGCAGTGCTTCGTTCCCCCTCACTACGCAAATGCGACACCCCCTACGCGAACGCGTAGACCAATTGCCTGGGTCCCTTGGTTGCTTCCTCTCATCTTCGCGAACTTGTAGCACCTCTCGCGTTCGTGATGCACACCCAGTCCACCCTTCGCGAATGCGTTCTTCTCTTCGCGAACGTGAAGAGCAAATATTGCCAGCCTCTCAGTTCCTCTTCGAGAACGCGAGGCTCCACCCGCGAACGCGATGAAGGAAACTAGATAGTGCATCAGAAAAATTCCAGCACAGTTCTAAGTCCATAATCCAACCCGTTTACCATCCAAAACTCACCCGATATAAAATAATATAGCTGAATAACACAAAAAGAAGTAGAAATGGGGAAAATGGGGCTATAACTCTCGAAACGACCGGCTGGGTCGTTACATCCTCCCCCTCTTAAACATATGTTCGTCCTCGAACGGGTCTAGAAACATACATGGAGTCTCGAATAGGCATGGATATCTGCTCCGCATCTCCCGCTCAGTCTCCCAGGTGGCCTCCTCCACAGGCTGACCTCTCCCTTGCACCTTCACTTAAGCTATATCCTTTGACCTCAACCTTCGAACCTGTCGATCCAAAATAGCCACCGGCTCCACATCATAAGTCATATCACCCTCCAACTGAACCGTGCTGAAATCCAAATCATGGGACGGATCTCCAATATACTTCCGGAGCATGGAAACATGAAACACTGGATGCACACTGGATGCACACTCGATAAGCTGGGTGGCAAGGCAAGCTTATAAGCCACCTCCCCAATCCTATGAAGCATCTCAAAAGGCCCAATGAACCGGGGGCTCAACTTGCCCCTATTCCCAAACCTCATAACACCCTTCATGGGTGATACCTTCAGCAAAACCTTCTCCCCAACCATAAAATACACATCACGGACCTTCCTATCCGCGTAGCTCTTCTGCCTAGACTTCGCCGTGCGAAGCCGCTCCTGAATCAATTTCACCTTATCTAATGCATCATGGACCAAGTCTGTACCTAAGAGCCTAGCCTCACCCGGCTCAAACTATCCAACCGGAGATCTACACCTCCTCCCATATAAAGCCTCGTACGGAGCCATCTGAATACTCGACTGAGAACTGTTGTTATATGCAAACTCCGCGAGTGGAAGAAACAAGTCCCATGAACCCCCAAAGTCAATGACACAAGCATGCAACATGTCCTCCAATATATGAATAGTGCGCTCGGACTGCCCGTCCGTCCGAGGGTGAAAAGATGTGATCAACTCAACCTGAGTACCCAACTCTCGCTGCACGACCCTCCAAAACTGCGATGTGAACTGAGTACCCCTATCTGAAATGATGGAAACTGGGACACCATGTAGGCGAACGATCTCTCAGATGTAAATCTCAGCCAACCGCTCTGAAGAGTAAGTGTACCAACTGGAATGAAGTGCGCAGACTTGGTTAGCCGATCCAAAATAACCCAAATAGCATCGAACTTCCTTGAAGTCCATGGGAGCCCAACTACAAAGTCCATGGTGATCCGCTCCCACTTCTACTCTGGGATCTCTAATCTCTGAAGCAAGTCACCCGGTCTCTGTTGCTCATACTTAACCTGCTGACAGTTGAGACACCGAGCCACAAACCCAACTATATCCTTCTTCATCTGCCTCCACCAATAGTGCTGCCTCAAATCCTGGTACATCTTCGCAGCACCCGGATGGATGGAATATCGCGAGTTGTGGGCCTCCTCAAGAATCTACTCTCGAAGCCCATCTACATTAGGCCATCATCACCAATAGTCACATCCCTAGCATCACCTCTCTGAACCCTATCCTGAAGAATGAGCAAGTGGGGGTCATCATACTGACGTTCCCTGATACGGTCATAAAGAGAAGATCTGGAGACTACACAAGCCAATACCCGACTAGGCTCCGAAATATCCAATCTGACAAGCTGGCCCGCTAAGGCCTGAACATCCAATGCCAAAGGTCTCTCTGCTGCTGGAAGATATGCTAAACTCCCCAAACTCTCTGCCCGACGACTCAAAGCATCGGCCACAACATTGGCCTTTCCCGGATGGTACAAAATAGTGATATCATAGTCTTTAAGAAGCTCCAACCATCTCCGCTGACGCAAATTAAGATCCTTCTGCTTTAACAGATATTGTAGACTCCGGTGATCAATATAGATCTCACGATGAACCCCATACAAATAATGACGCCAAATCTTCAAGGCGTGAACAATGGTTGCTAACTCAAGATCATGGACATGATAGTTCTTCTCATGGATCTTCAACTGGCGCGAGGCATAGGCAATCACCCTACCCTCCTGCATCAAAACACAACCAATGCCTATCCTCGAGGCATCACAATACACGGTGTAAGAACTTGAAGCTGATGGCAGAACCAACACTGGAGCTGTGGAAAAAGCAGTCTTGAGCTTCTGAAAGCTCTCCTCACACTCATTCGACCACCTGAATGGAGCACCCTTTTGGGTCAATTTGGTTAAGGGAGATGCAATAGATGAAAATCCCTCCACAAAGCGACGGTAATAACCAGCAAAACCAAGAAAGCTCCTAATCTTCGTGGCTGAGGACGGTCTAGGCCAACTATGCATTGCCTCTATCTTCTTCAGATCCACCTGAATACCCTCACTGGACACCACGTGCCCCAAGAATGCTACTGAATTGAGCCAAAATTCATATTTGGAGAACTTTGCATAAAGCTTTTCCTCCCTCAATCTTTGTAATACAATCTTCAAATACTGAGCGTGCTCCTCCTGGCTACAAGAGTACACCAGGATGTCATCAATGAATACAATAATGAATGAGTCCAAATAGGGTTGGAATACACTGTTCATCAAATGCATGAACGTTGTGGGGCATTGGTCAGCCTAAAAGACATCACCAAGAACTCATAATGGACATATCGGGTCATGAAAGTTGTCTTAAGAATATCTGAATCCCGAATTTTCAGCTGGTGATAACCGGACCTCAAATCAATCTTGGAGAACACCCTCGCTCCCTAAAGCTGGTTAAATAAATCATCAATACGAGGCAAAGGATACTTATTCTTGACTGTGACCTTGTTCAACTGCCTGTAATTAATACACATTCTCATGGAACTATCCTCTTTCTTCACAAATAGAACTGTTGCACCCCAAGGTGACACACTAGGCCGAATAAACCCCTTATCAAGGAATTCCTGAAGTTGTTCTTTCAATTCCTTCAACTCCGTCGGTGCCATACGATAAGGTGGAATAGAAATGGGCTGAGTGCCCGGCACCAAATCAATACTAAAGTCAATATCCCTATCATGAGGTATGCCCGACAGGTCTGCAGGAAACACATCCGGAAAATCGCGTACCACTGGAACAGAATCAATGAGAGGAGTCTCTGCACTAACATCCCTCACAAAAGCCAAATAAGATAGGCAACCCTTCTCAACCATGCGTTGAGCCTTCAAATATGAAATCACCCTACTTGGTACATAATCTATAGAACCGCTCCACTCAACCCTCGAAATTCCCGGCACAGTCAACGTCATCGTCTTAGTGTGACAATCTAGAACAAAATGACATGGAGATAACCAATCCATACCCAATATCACATCAAAGTCAACCATACTGAGCAGCAAAAGGTCCATTTGGGTCTCCAGACCCCCAATAGTCACCACACATGACCGATATACACGATCCACAATAATAGTATCGCCCACAGGAGTAGATACGTGAACAGAAAAAACTAGAGACTCACTGGGCATATCTAGAAAATGGGCGAAATACGAGGAAACATATGAATACATGGAACCAGGGTCAAATAATACTGAGGCATCTTTGTGACAAACTGAGACAATACCTTTAATCATAGCATCTGAAGCAATAGCATCTAGTCTGGCAGGGAGGGCATAGAAACGGGCCTGGCCACCCCCTGATCTGCCTCCCCCTTTAGGGCGACCCCTAGCTGACTGACCTCCACCCCGAGCTGACTGGGCGGGTGGTGAGGTAACTAGTGCTGTAGTCGGAGGCTGACTCCTCTGCTGAGATAGACCTCCATGACGACGAGGACACTGCCTCCACGTATGCCCAAGCTCCCACACTCAAAACAACTCCCTGGTGCTGGCGGCGAAAACTGAAGGGAACCCCTAGCACCGGGATAACTGGTAGAAGAACCTGGCATGGAAGAGCCCTGAACAGGTGGAGCACGGGACGGACTCTGAACTGTAAGGGCACTAAGTGATGTGTGTCCCTGATGAGAACTGTGAGAACTATGGCCAGATGATGCACCCCGATGAAGTGGCCGAGCTGACTGAGCATGTATGAAATGACGACCTCTACCGTGCTGGAACTGACCCCCTAAAGGAGCACCGTTGAATCCACCCTAACCACGAGGCCTCTTGGCCTCCCTCTCAACCCTCTCCTGATCGTGAACCATCTCAATCTGCCTAGCATTATCAACAACCTCATCAAAGGTAGCACCTGAAATCCACTCCCTATTCATGAGCAATTGTAGCTGATAAGTGAGGCCATCAATAAACCTCATGATCCTCTCTCTGTCCGTGGGAACCAACCAGATAGCCTGACGGGCCAACTCAGAGAATCACATCTCATACTGTGTCACAGACATATCACCCTAGCAAAGTCGCTCAAACTGTCTACGCAGCTCCTCTCTGCGGGATCGAGGCACGAACTTCTCCAAAAAGACCCCGAAGAACTGCTGCCAAGTAAGGGGTGCTGCGCCAATAGGCCCACGCCTCTTGTAAGTCTCCCACCATCTGAGTGCAGTCCCAGAAAACTGAAAGGTAGTGAACGAGACCCCATAAGTCTCCAAAATACCAACAGTACGGAGTATCCTCTGACACATGTCCAAAAATTCCTGAGCATCCTCTTTCTCTGTGCCACTGAAAGGTGGTGGCTGGAGTCTCCCAAACCTCTCCAACCTACGCTGATCATCCTCAGGCATAGCAGGAACTACATAATCCTGAGCAACTGCAACCGGCTGGGCTGGCAGTGCCTCCGATGTCTGAAGTCCCTGAATAACCTGCTCAGGAGTCTGAGTGCCTCCTCTGGCCTGAGAAGTGGCTGCGACCGTCAAAATAGAGATCGCTTGGGCAAGGCCGGTACACGCTTTCAGAATCTGAGATAGGGCCTCCTGAAGGCCTGGAATCACAATAGGCACAGGTGGTGCCTGAGCTGGTGCATCAACAACTGGAACTTGGTCCTGATCTGGGACAACCGGTGGATCTGCAGGTACTGCCCCAGCTGCTGTACGGGCTGCACCTCTGCCCCTACCACGGCCTCTACCGCGGCCTCGGCCTCTCGCGGCCCTGGCTGGTGGTACTGGTGGCTGGCCCTCCTGACCGGTAGTACGAGTCCTCACCAGCTGTGAGAGAATGAAAAAACAGATGTTTAGTTACTAGAATCAACAGATTCGCACGACAAGAATTCAAGAATATGGAGTTTCCTAAAGGTTCTGCAGCCTCTTGAAGATAAGTACAGACGTCTCTGTACCGATCCGCAAAACTCTACTAAACTCGCTCATGACTTGTGAGACCTATGTAACCTAGGCTCTGATACCAATCTGTCACGACCCAAACTAAGCCCTGTCGTGATGGCGCCTATCGTGGAACTAGGCAAGCCAACTCATTTCCAAAACAAACCGATACTTTCATTTCAAAAATAATTCCAATGTTATTTAACATAAAAACCTTCGTAAAGGTGTTCCAATCAAAATAAAAGTGCGGAATGAAAAACCCGATATCGGGGTGTCGCTAGTCATGAGCATCTACTACAAACCGTCTAACAATATCAAGGCTAACTCAGCCTAGAAAATAACTAAATACAACTAGAGGAAGATAAGAGGGAGAAGAGCAGGGGCTACGATCGCCAAACAGCTACCTTGTTATCTCCAAGAAAATCTGCAACTAGAACAATCAATAACCGCTACCGTGTCCAGCTACAAATGAATTTGCACACAAGGTGCAAGGAGTAACGTGAGTACGCCAACTCAGTAAGTGACAACGATAAATAAATACTGAGCAGTAGTGACGAGCAATAAAGTATACAACATTCATATCAGGAAAACTCAGTAAAATACCACATGCTTTAAAAATCAGGATTTGAATCAAAACATCTCGTTTAAACCCAGTTCCAGTAAAAATCATTTAAAGATATTTTTCAACAGTTTTCAAACAAAGGGAAGATGTAAAGGTGAACAAAAATGGTGAAATCATAAACAGCCCCGCGGGCAAAACATCACTCATAAACAGCCCCTCGGGCAAACCTCACAGTCACTCGTGCCACTCGGCCATGCCTCACAATCAATCTTGCCACTCGGCATACCTCACAATCACTCATGCCTCCCAGTCACTCAGCACTCGGCACTCGTACTTAGTAGGTACCTACGCTCACTGGGGGCATGTACAGACTCCGGAGGGGCTCCTTCAGCCCAAGCATTATAATCTGCACGGACAACTCACGTGCTACATGGACAACTCACGTGCTATAATAATAAAGTATGCTGCAGGCGGGCTACCCCGATCCATACTCATCCTCACCAATCAGGCCCTCGGCCTCACTCAATCATAAACCTTTCAAGCCCCTCGGGCATTTCAGTAAAATAAGGCATTCAGCCCAAAATATTTATATGCATCAAAATAGAGTCATAAAACTAAGTTATGCAGTAAACAAGTATAAACATGGCTGAGTATAGATTTTTCAATTGAAAAAAATGAGAGTATAGTAAGAAAAATCCCCTAAGGGTCCAAATAGCACTGGCGTCAGGCCCAAACATTGCATTCAACCCAATTTACAGAAAATCTTTCTAAAACATATAAGTATCATATAGTTTCAACACAATATGCAACTCTACAGTTGCTACAGGTCAGACCAAGTCACAAGTCCCCAACGGTGCACGCCCACACGCCCGTCACCTAGCATGTGCGCCACCTCAAAATAGTAGAATGATACGAAATCTGGGGTTTCATACCCTCAGGACTAGATTTACAATCGTTACTTACTTCAAGCTGTGAAATTCTTATTCTGCAATGTCCTTTCCTCGTGAATTGGTCTCCAAACGCCTCGAATATAGTCATAAATAATTCGTTCAGTCAATAAAATTCATTAGAATTAATTCCATAAGATAATAATGATTTTCCATAAAAATCCAAAAATCGCTCGTGGGGCCCACGTCTCGGAACTCGACAAAAGTTGCAAAATTCGGAAGCCCATTCAACCACGAGTCTAACCATACCAATTTTACCAAAATCCGACCCCAACTCGACCCTCAAATCTTCAATTTAAACCAAGAGGGTTTTTAAATTTTCCCAACTCAATTCACCAATTAAATGATAAAACCAACCATGGATTCGGGTAATTTAACCAATATTGAGTTAAGAACACTTACCTCGTTATTTCCTCTGAAAATCACCCAAAAAATGCCTCAATCCGAGCTCCAAATCGTCAAAAACTGAAAATGGGACGAAGTCCCATTTTTAGAACTTAAACTCACTGCACAGGCTTTTCTTCTTCGCGAACGCGGTCAGTGCCTCGCGTTCGCGAAGTACAAAATAGCTCCTGTCCAAATTCCTCCTTCGCGAACGCGATATCACCCTCGCATTCGCAAAACACAAAATGCCTATGCCTTCTACGCGAACGCGTTCAACCCATCGCGAATGCGGTGCTTCGTTCCCCTTCACTACGCGAACGCGATACCCCCTATGCGAACGTGTAGACCATTTTCCTGGGGTCCTTGGCTGCTTCCTCTCTTATTCGCGAATGTGTAGCACCTCTCGCGTTCACGATGCACACCCAGTCCACCCTTCGTGAACGCGTTCTTCTCTTCACGAATGCGAAGAGCAAATATTGCCAGTCTCTCAGTTCCTCTTCGCTAACGCGATGAAGGAAACCAGATGGTGCATCAGAAAAATTCCAGCAGAGTTCCAAGTCCTTAATCCAACCCGTTAACCATCCGAAACTCACCCGATATAACATAATATAGCTGAATAACACAAAAAGAAGTAGAAATGGGGAAAACGGGGCTATAACTCTCGAAACGACCGACTGGGTCGTTACAGCTCGTGGGTAGTGAGTAGAGGATTGGAGTCCTTGAAGGCAAGCTAGGATAATTCTTTTACGTTTAAAAAGAATTCCAAAAGTTTCTTTATTCCAAAGTTGAATTGTTATGGCTTTTAGTAAATTATTGTTATCCCGCCATACATTAGTAATAATAGAGTGGAATTCTGGATGAGAAGTCCAGATAACTTGAACCAATATTACGATAGCAATAATACATTTGACTCCAACTATTAACATTAGATAAATTTGAATCATTTCACAAAATTCAAGAATAAATTTAGATATTTTCCCTACTTTTTAAGTGCTTTCATAAAGGAAATTATAAAAGGGATAATTCAATATGATTATACATAATGCTACACCTCAATGATGTTATATGACCAACAAGAACAATTGGGATGAGACTATACGAATCGTCACTTCTCTATCTAAATTCATACTAAGCAGAATAAAAGTAAAAAAGAAGAAGAAGTTAATATGGTATAATGTTGTCACGACCCAATTTTCCTCCGTAGGATGTCGTGACAATGCCTAATCTCTAGGACTAGGTAAGCCTAACACTTACTAAATAATTAGAAGAATTCAACCATCAAATAAAAAATACGAGATAAAAATCTTATACAAATTACAATTCCCAAAACCGGTAGCACAAGTCATAAGCTCTACTGAGTTTACTAGAAAATCCCTAAATACAATTGCTCGGATGGAATTAAACAGTACAATGAAAATATTATAAGGTGACTCCGAGGCTTGCGAACGCGACGGCAGGTTTACCTTGAGTCTCCACAGCTCGACCAACCAGCTAATAATCAACAACAACCGAGGCACCTGGATCTACACAAAAATGTGCAGAAGTGTAGTATGATTATACCACAGCGGTACCCAGTAAGTATCAAGACTAACCTCAGTGGAGTAGTGACGAGGGACAGTCAAGACACCTATTGGACTAAACAAACTGAACAAGTGTATAGATGAACTAACAGAAAGACAATATTAATATAAAGCTAAGCATGATAAGGAATACAAGACAATACTTGCAACGATACACTAGTAACAACAATATTCAACAAGAAGCAGTCAGGTAATAATGTTGTAGAGTAACTAATCACAGTCTAAGTCCGGGGAAACCAAATAAAGGGAAAACCAGCAACAACTAAATGAGAACAACCGCTTTCACACCAAATCTGTTCAAGCATTTCCATGAGGTACCGAATCTCATAATCACAGTTCACGGGTCCCAATTCATGAACCCTAATCACTTGGCATCTTGTACCCACATTACAACTCATAACCGCACGGACAACTCACGTGCCAATAGAATAATTCTCACGCAGAAGGCAAGAAGACAAGAGTATGTATAATGGTTAATGTCGTCAGAATTCAACTTTTAAAATCGATATGAGTGATTTAACTACGTGTATACTTGTGCAAGTGTTCTACCATAATTACAGTCAACAAATAAGAGTAGAGTCAATGAATGGCACATAAGCAACGATCACCATGAAATGTACGGTGTAACAGAAGCAGCAATGAAGTTTGACGCAGCAACCAGCACAATAAGATTAGCTACACAGAGCTGAGCAAATAGTGCAACACGGAGGAAAATAATTAATAGTATGCTAAGGAAAACAACAATCAAAGACAAGTGCACAGAAAAGGGGAAATGACAACAAGAACACTCCCGAGGTACCGCCTCGTAGTCTCAAATCGTAAATGAATCACAACTTTCCTTATATCACCGCGGGAGCTTTTATATTTAGTTTTTAAAAATCATTTTCCCGAAATAACATCCGCATTTTAGCCCACCTTATCACACCGCATAACTTCTAGTAGTTCCCCTACTAGCCACGCGTTTCAAGCCTACCTTATCTCACCGCATGCGTTTCAACACCCAGACCTTATACCACCGCATGCGTATCAATAACAATACCACGACAGAAACCTCATGCAACAAAATAACAATTGCATGGCAGAAACCTCGTGCAAACACAATAACAACCGCACGGCAGAAACCTCGTGCAAACACAATAACAATCGCACGGCAGAAACCTCATGCAAACACAATAACAACCGCACGACAGAAACCTCGTGCAAATACAATAACAACCGCATGGCAAAAACCTCGTGCAAACACAATAATAACCGCACGGCAGAAACCTCGTGCAAACACATAACAATTTTCTCAACAAAACACGTATGCCAAAAACTTAACAACTCAAATAAATGACTTTCACCATTTGTGCCCACATGCCACAACATTTTATCAAAACAATTTCAATATCACAACCACGTATAGCTCTCGTCCCAACAACACGGAATACAACAGCAACAACAACAATAACACGAGAATACGACAAGTAAATCAACACAAGAATTTCATAACACCAAGAAACGGAAGAACGAACTCACAGAGGAAGACACAAAAGAGAAATAATATTCTCAACAAGAATAGTTCAACAAGGGAGAGGTAAGGTGTAACAATGATTCCACGAAAGTGTAATTCGACAACAAGAGAGATAGCATAAATCAATGACCCCAAATAAGAATACGTCAACAATGAAAGGGGTAACAAACTTCCATTAAGGCTAAGCAATTATGAAAGAGATAATAATGATTTAAATTAAGGTTTAAGCAGTTACGAAAATATAACAATGATTTCAATTAAGGTTAAGCAATTACGGAAAGATAGCATGACGATAAAAGAGGCAACAACTTCAGTTAAGGCACATAAGAGTTTAATCGGCATAAGGGTAGAACATGAAGCAATTAATTCCAATTAAAACACGTAAGGCAAATTTAGTAAATGGGGGATTTAACATGACAAAACAACTTCATATTTAATGCACATAAGAACCTAAGAGCACTAGACGGTCAAATTTTCACAAATAGGTCCGGGTACATACTCATCACCTCGCGTAATCAGCCTTCACATGACACAATTATCACAAAAGACTCGAATCCTAAGGGGTAGTTCCCCCACACAAAGTTAGGCAAGATACTTACCTCAACCCATGCTCAAATTAGAAGGCCTTTCCCTCGATTATCCAACTCCGAACGGCTTAAATCTAGCCAAAACAATTTCATACTTTAAATATAACTATAGGAAACTAATTTAAATAATGAAATAATGATCTTAGCTAAGAATTGAAAAATCACTCCAAAAAGTCGACCCGAGCCCGCGTCTCAGAACCCGACCAAAAATTATAAAAACCAAATACCCATTTAATATGGAGTCCAACCATACAAGAATTACACAAATCTGATACCAAAATCTCGTTCAAATCCCCAAAATTTGGCCTAAGAACTTTCCCCCACTTTTTTCCAATTTTTCAATCCAAATCACTAATTAAATGATGAAATGAAAGACATAAACATGAAATTTTACCAAAACTAAGTAAGAATCACTTACCCCAATCACTCCCTTAAAAATTTCTCCAAGAATCGCCTCCAACCGAGCTCCCAAAATCAAATTTGTGAAATAAACTCAAACCCTAGTTTTTGAAATATTTAAGTCTGCCCAGATGTCCTTAATTGCGATCGCGAAAATTGCTTCGCGATCACGAAGCACAACTATGCTGCCCCAAAATTTAACCTTACGCGATCGCGATGACTACTCAGCACAGAACTACGCGATCGCAAACACACTTTTGCGTTCGCGAATAACAACCACGTGGAACCGAGTTGCCTCATTTCCTCTTCGCGGGCGTGACTTAGTCCAAGTGTTCGCGATGCACTGCTTCCTCCAGCTTACGCGATCGTATCCCAAAACTTGTGATCGTATAGAAAAAACTTCCGCTGCCCAACAAAATAGCCTACGTGATCGTGGTCCTGTCCACGCGATCGCGCACACGGAAACCAGACCGAGATACCATAAAACTTCAGCCATTACACTAAATCGAATTTAATTTCGATAACCATCCGAAATCCACCTGAGGCCCTCGGGACCTCAATCAGACATACCGACAAGTCTTAAAACACGATACGAACTTAGTCGGGCCTTCAAATCACATAAACAACACTAAAACCACGAATCACGCATTGATTCAAGACTAATGAACTTATAAACTTTTAACTTCTACATTCGATGCCAAAACCTAACAAATCAAGTCGGTTTGACCTCAAATTTTTCATATAAGCCATGAATGACATTACAGACCTACTCCAACTTCCGAAATCAGAATCCGACCCCGATATCAAAAAGTCCACTCCCGGTAAAACTTTCAAAAATTTTCCAACTTTCCAACTTCCGCCAATTAATGTTGAAATGACCTTCGGACCTTCAAATCAACATTCGGATATGCTCCTAAGACTCAAATCACCATACAGAGCTATTAGAATCATCAAAATGTCATTTCGGATTCGTCTACACAATAGTCAAAAACTACGGTCCACTCTTACCGCTTAAGCTTCTAAAACAAGAATCCTTCTTCTAAATTGACCCCGAATCATCCAAAAACCAAACTCGACCACACACGCAAGTCGTAACACATAATATGAAGCTTCTCGAGACCTTAAGTCACCGAACGGGATGCTAATTCTCAAAACGACCGGTTGGGTCGTTACAAAAGTAGTTTCGAAGGGTCACCCTAGTGCTATTAAAGGGGACTGGTGGTGGAATGTACAAGTCCAGGGTAAAGTGGAAGATAAAAAACCTACGTATTTGAAATTATTGGAGATCAAAGATGAGGAGGAAAGGAGAACTAATGGAGAAGAGTACAAGAAGGCTAAGAAAGAGGCAAAGTTAGTTATTACGGAGGCCAAGATTTCAACGTTTAGTCGATTATATGATGAACTTGAGGCCAAAGGCGGGGACAAGAAGTTGTACAAGCTAGATAAGGTAAGGGAGAGGAAGGCACGTGACCTAGACCAAGTGAAGTACATTAAATATTAGGATAGCAAAGTATTGGTGGATGACGCACATATTAGAAGAAGATGGCAACGTACTTCCATAGATGGGGTATAAAAGCATTGTGCTGGGGGACTTGGAGCACTTCGAGAGTTATCGAGATTTTAGATATTGCAAGCGTATAAAGGTTGAAGAGGTTGTAGGGGCTATGCGTAAGATGAGTAGGGGAAAACGACGGGGCTAGATAAGATCCTGGTGGAATTTTAGAAGTTTAGAGTGGCTTACTAGGTTGTTTAATATTATTTTTAGGACGACGAAGATGCCCAAAGAATGAAGGTGGATTACGGTGATTCCAGTGTATAAGAATAAGGGTGATATCCAAAACTGCAACAACTACAGGGGTATCAAGATGCTAAGTCACACTATGAATGTCTGGGAGAGGGTGGTGGAAGTAAGGGTGAGAAGAAGTATATCTATCTCTAAGAATCAGTTCCAATTTATGCCGTCACAATCGACTACTGAAGACATTCACCTTATCAGGAGACTGGTGGAGTAGTATAGAGATAGGAAGAGCGACTTGCACAAGGTATTCATTGGCCTAGAGAAAGCATACGATAAAGTCCTAGATGAGGTGCTATGGAGATGTTTGGAGGTTAGAGGTGTGCCTTCAGCTTATACTAGGGTGATTCAGGATATGTATGGTGGTGCTACGACCCAGGTTAGGATGGTGGGAAGGGACTCGGAACATTTTCCAGTTATGATGGGTTTGTATCAGGGATCTGCTTTTATCCCATTTTTATTTGCCTTAGCGATAGATGTTCTAATGCGGCACATTCAAGGGGAGGTACCATGGTGTATGTTACTTGCGGATGATATAATACTGATTGACGAGATGCGGGTCGGTGTTAATGCGAGTCTGGAGGTCTGTAGAGGAACCTTAAAGTCAAAAGGTTTCAAGTTGAGAAGGACTAAAATAGAGTACTTGGAGTGCAAGTTCATCGGCGTGACTCAGGAAGAGGACGTAGAAGTGAGGCTAGATGCACAAGTAATTCCCAAGAAAGGGAGTTTCAAGTACCTCGTATTTATAATTTCTAGTAACGGTGAGATAGACGAGGATGTCACACATCGAACTGAAGCGGGGTGGATAAAATAGAGGCTCGATTTCGGGGTTTTGTGTGATAAGAAGGTACCACCAAGACTCAAAGGCAAGTTTTGCAGAGTAGTGGTTAGACCAACTATGTTGTATGGTGAGGAGTGTTGGCCGATCAAGAATGCCCATGTACAACAGATGAAAGTAGTAGAAATGAGGATGATGAGATGTATATGTGGGCACACTACAAGAGATAAGATTAGGAATGAAGTTATTTGAAACAAGGTGAGAGTGTCCCCAATAGAGGATAAGATGTGGAAAGCTAGGTTAAGATGTTATGGGCATGTGAAGAGGAGGAGTATAGATTCCCCGATGAGGAGGTGCGGAAGGTTGGTGGGGCGGAAGAGAGATAGATGTAGGTCTAGGAAGTATTTGAGAGAGGTGATTAGGCATGACATTGCGCACTTTCAGCTTACTGAGGACATGACCCTTGACAGGAGGGCGCGAAGGTTAGGAATTAAGGTAGAAGGTAAGTATTTAAGCGGGAGTGTCTCAATTTCGTGTCGGTCACATTAGTATTACTCTTTTACTTTTTACATTCATATTTGTAGGTTTCTTTTATCTTATATTGATCTTTTCACTTCGATTATTCTATCACCTTGCTTCGGGTTTCCCCCATGAAGGGCGTTATGAGGTTCGGGAGGAAGGGCAAGTTGAGCCCTAGGTATATCGCGCCTTTTGAGATTCTTGAGAGGGTTGGAGAGGTGGCTTACAGACTTGCACTACCACCTAATCTCTCTGCAGTTCATCTAGTGTTCCATGTTTTCATGCTCCGAAAGTATCACGGTGATCTGTCTCATGTGTTAGACTTCAGCTCAGTCCATTTGGACAAGAATCTATCTTATGTTGAGGAACCGGTGGCTATTTTGGACAGGCAGGTTCGGAAGTTGAGGTCGAAGAACATCGCTTCAGTGAAGGTTCAATTAAGAGTGTTAATGGATATTTAAAAACCGACTAAACCGATCGAACCGTACCGAACCGAACCGATTCTAGGTTTCTTTAAAGAAAACCGTAGGTTTTTATATAAATCTATAACCGTACCGATAATTAAGATAGGTTTTTTATTTTATAAAAATAAATCGAAAAAATACCGAACCGTACCGAATAAATTTACATGTGAAAAATATATTTATATATTAAGTTTAAGAATAATAATGTATTAAAATTTTCCTTGGGCCTTGGAATTGTTAAAACGGTTACAAGCAAACAAGTAATTAAATTCAAAATCTTAATTCCCAAACCTATAGTGCTACTCTTATTGAAACTAAATTATTTCCAACATATCACTAGCAAGACAAAAGCTATTTTAGCGATTAGTAGCAAACTACAATATATTGAATATGTTTCCTTTTATATGATTTAGATTTATCTTTTTGAATATAGACTTTATTCTTGAGTTCCAGCTTGGTTAATATCTTTTCACTCGGTTAATATCTTTGTTTAGTTTCTTTTACGCTATTGTAGAATAGTTGATGGATCTATACTCTGGCCATCTTTAATATTTTCTTAATTCATCACCCTTTAAAGAGTAAAAATATCTAGAGAGTTTGCTAAGTCCTATAAAAGTATGTATGTTATTACATTATACTTCTACTAGTGACTTTTACATGACATTTAAAAAAAAATACCGAACATTAACCGAACTGTACCGATACCGAAGACAAAACCGACATGATTGAGACGGTTTTGAAAATTCTAATTTTGGTTATGCATAATAGAATAACCAAAAATTGGTATGGTACAAATTTTATAAAATAACCATCCGAACCGAACCATTGACACCCCTAGGTTCAGTGGAGGGGTCAGCCAGTCGAGGAGGCGACTAGGGAGACCGAGCATGATATTTGTAGCCATTATCCTCATCTTTTTACCACTTTAGGTATGTCTCTATACTCGTTCGAGGACGAACGTTTGTTTGAAGAGGGGGAGGATGTAACGACCCGGCCGGTCGTTTTGAGAGTATTAGCCTCTATCCCCTAAATATTGCTCCCTCTACTTTATTTTGTGTTTATGTGACTTGCCGAGACGCTTGGTGTCGGGTTTGGATGAGTTTTGGAGTGGAATGGGACACATAGTCCATAAAATAGAAATTTAAGTCGTAGGAGTTGATCGTAGTTTGACTTATGTGAAGACGACTCCGGAATGGAGTTTCGATGGTTCCAATAGCTCTGTATGGTGATTTTGGTCTTAGGAGCATGTCCGGACGTTGATTTGGAGGTCTGTAGGTCATATCGGCGTTAATTGGCGAAAGTTGGAAAATTGGAAGATTTTAGAAAGTTTGATCGGGAGTGAACTTTTTGATATCGGAGTCGGATTCCGATTCCGAAAGTTGAAGTAGGTCTTTAATGTCAATTATGACTTGTGTACAAAATTTGAGGTCAATCGAACTTGATTTGATAGGTTTCGGCATTGGATGTGGAAGTTAGAAGTTCAAAAGTTCATTAGGCTTGAATCGATGCGCAATTCGTATTTTTGAGATTGTTTGATGTGAATTGAGGCCTCGACTAAGTTCGTATAATGTTTTAGGACTTGTTGGTATAATTGGTTGAGGTCCCGGGGGCCTCGGGGTGCGATTCAAACCATGTTCGGCGCACTTCGAAACCTTAAGGATTGTTGAAGCTGCTGAATTTTCTGATATCTGGTTTCCTTCATTGCGTTTGCGAGAGAGATCTCGCATTCGCGAAGGGTATCTGGGAGGCAGGTGAGGTTTGTTCTTCACGTTCGCGAAGATGGCCATGCGTTCGCGAAGGTGTAAGAAGTTGTTCGCCGCGTTCGCATATGAGGGGTCGCGTTCGCGTAGGCCTAGGCTCAGTATACATCGCGTTCGCGAAGAGGAATCTGGCAGCTGAGAATTTTGTGTTCGCGAACACGAGGCACATTCCGCGTTCGCGAAGAAGGATAACAACTGGAAATAATTAAAGTTTCAAAATTGAGGGTTCATCTCATTTTTCATATTTTGGACCAAGAGAGCTCGGTGGAAGGCGATTTTTCGAGGGTTCTTCAAGGAGATTGTTGGGGTAAGTGATTCTAACCCGGATTGGACTATATTTCATGAATCTATTACCATTTTCATCATCTAATTAGGGATTTGAGTTGGAAATTTGGGGGCGGAATGGTAAAAACTTCCTAGACTAAATGTTTGAGTTTTGAAAGGCGATTTGAAGTCGAATTTAAGTAATTCTTGTATGGTTGGACTCGTTATTGAATGGGTATTCGAATATTATGATTTTGGTCGGATTCCGAGACGTGGGTTCGGGTCGACCTTTTGTAGCAATTTTTCAATTATTTGCTAAAGTCATAATTTCATTATTTAAATTAGTTTCCTATAGTTATATTTATAGTATGAAATTATTTTGGCTAGATTCGAGCCGATCAGAGTTGGAAAGTCGAGGGAAAGGCCTTCTTATCGATTGATTAAGCGAGGTTTGAGGTAAGTGACTTATCTAACCTTGTGGGGGGAAATTCCCCTTAGAATTTGGTATGGTTGTGATAATTTGTGATATGTGAGGGCCATGTACGCGAGGTGACGAGTGCATACACGGGCTAAATATTGAAATTCCGGTTTTATCTAAGCAGCTTCCTTTTTATGCCTTAATTGAGTTACTTTAGCATGTATAGTCATCATGTTTAGCCTAATTTCACATGTCCACTTGTCTTATCTCTTATTTGCAACTTGTACTATATGCTTAGTTGAATTACCTGCTTTCTCGATTCCATATTCCTTATTTAATTGTTGTATTCTTTACTTGAAATTGCTATCCTTGAAATATCATTGTTCTAGTTGTTATGTTTTGGTTTCCGTGATTATTGTTGAGATGATTGTTTGGTCGTTGCACAAGGTTTCTGCCGTGCGGTTGTTATTGTTGCATGAGGTTTCTACCGTGCGGTTGTTATTGTTTGCACGAGGTTTCTGCCGTTCCATTGTGATTATTAATACACATGCGGTGGTATAAGGTTTCGGTATTGAAATGCATGCAGTGAGATAAGGTGGGCTTGATAAGGGTGGCTAGTAGGGGAACTACTAGAAGTCATGCGGTGTGATAAGGTGGGCTAAAATGCGGGATGCAAGTTCGGAAAAATAATTTTCAAAACAAAATATAAAGGCTCTCGCAGTGATATAAGGAAAGATTATTAGATAGGGGTGGCAAGTGGGCCGGTCCGGGCCCTAAACGGGCCAAGTGGGCCGGTCTTGTGGGCCGCAGTCCCGGTCCTTAAATAAACAGGCTAAACGGTCTTTTTGTAGGAACCGGCCCGAGACCGGGCCCACGAACTCATGTTCTCGGGCTAAACGGGTCGAGCCCGCGTGCTAAGTGGGTTAAGTGGGCCCAACGGCTAAGTTGTGATTTTTTTTAAAAATTAAATAGAAATTAGAGACAAAGATGTTAAAAAAATATCTAAGTCAATGCCTTGTAAATTTATTATAGAATTGTGACCTACTTTTTAAATTCAAATTTAAAGACAAAAATATTATTAAAAGATATTCAAAGCAATGCCTTATAATTTTATTATAGCAATAAAAAATATTGCAATATCTTTCTTAGACTTTCCCCCCCTCCCCCCCCCATGGAATGAGAACAACAAGGTGCTAATACCACCATTGAGAAGAAAAAGGAACTAATCAAAGATGTGCCAAAATACAAGTTACATAATACATACTAATTTTTGTTCATACAAATTACATTCTATATCTTATAAACTTCATAAATCCTTCAAGGTTCGTAGGAATTTTCGTTGGTGGTGGCGGAAAGTTAGCTTGGTCATCGCCGCTTCCATTGTCGGGCGAAGAAGCATCCCCAGCAAGTTCAGCTAGCATTTTTTCGAAAACTTCGTCTTCCTCTGGTTGTGATTCAGCAAGTCCAAAATTTCTTCTCTCCGAACGGATCTAATCTCTGAAAAGTACTGATTTTTCCAAGCTCTCCCTCATAAACGCTCTATAATCATCGATTTGAAGTCTTTCTTGACTGAAAGCGCTCTCCGATGCCACTATTGAAGCTTGAATAGTTAAAAGATCTCGGGCCATCCTTGAAAGAACCGGAAAGTATTTTTCTTTGTCCTTCCACCATTGCAAAATATTAAAGGAGCCGTCGGGATTCACTTCCTCAATTTGCTGCGACAAATAAACTTCAAGCTCATTTAGTTGTGAAAAATCATTACTACTAGAACCAAAAGAATCCATAAACCCCGTCCAAGCACTAAGTGCTCTTACTCCCGCAGTTCTTTTAGATAATTGAGAATCAGAAGAAGACGGAGTTGGAACATTTGGTCTAGCATGATTTAATGCAACTTGATAAGCATTATAAATAGTTTGAGCATTTATTTTAATTGAGGTTATTGCTTCCGAAAGTTTAGGCAACTCATCATCTTCAAGTGCTAAACCATTATAAACAGTTTCATACCAAAATTGAGGACCTCCTGATTTCATACAAGGATTTAACAAAGTAGCAACACCATAAATAGGGGGAATAGGGAAAAAATATTTTTTAAACTTTTTTCTCATAGAATCAATAGCAAGTTTATAAATTTCCCCACCATTTAAAAAATGAGCAAACAAATTTGCAAGTTCTGCAATATAAACTAAACAGTTAGAAATAGTAGGATAATATTGACCAGAAAATTCATTTGTAGCAATATGAAATTTTTCTAAAAAATCAACAAGCATTTTAACATTAGCCCAATCCCCATTCGTAAGGTGCTCGTCATCATCACTTACATGTGCATTAAATATTGAGTTTATGGGATTTCTATATTCATATGCAACAACCAAGCTTTCATACATGTAATTCCATCTAGTTGGACAAGGTTTAGGAACCTTTCTTTCTATTAGGCCACATTCATCGCATCTTTTAAAATATTCTCTAAGTCTACTTCTACGGTTTGAATGAAAAAGCCAATTAAGAGCCATTTTAACCTTTTCAATTTGAATATTTAAAATTCTCATACCATCACCCACAATTAAATGGAAAATATGACAAATACATCTAACATGAAAAATGTTACTAAATGCAGGATTTAGCGTAGTGGTAAGCAAGTCTATAGCATTTGTGTTATTAGTAGCATTATCCATTGAAACCGACATTATTTTATCACTAATGCAAAAATATCTGCAAATATTCGTAACTATGCTAGCAATAAACTGCCATGTGTGACGTAAAGCCATTATTCTATAAGCAATTATGCGTTTTTGCATTATCCAATTCTCATCAATCCAATGACATGTAACAGTAAGGTAATCACAGTCATTGTTACTTCTACCAATATCTGTTGTAATAGCAACACGATAATTTATATGAGTAAATAAATAACGCAAACATGTTCATATTCATGCTTATATTTATAAATATCGCTCTTTATGGTTGTGCGAGGAAAACCTTTATAAGTAGGATTAAAACTTTTTCTAATATAATGCACAAACACAGGGTCAGAAGGAAAACTATAGGGTAAGCACATAACAATTACCATTTTTGCCAATTCTTCCCGATCTTTTTTTGGATCATAATATAAAATACCACCGGTAACAGTGTTAATTCCCGATTAAAATTAATTTGAACCGGTACTAGGGTCAGCCTAACTAGGACTAGGTACACCTTTCCCCTCGGCCAAAGCTTTCAGACGTTGATGTATGACATTATCTTTAGGGTATTTTTTTTATGTGTCTAGCCAAAGATCTCGTCACGCCCCACGATCCAAAATATTTAAAAGCTAACTCCATACCACAAGTTTTACATTTAGCCTTATTTTGTGGAACTACTTAAGTAAAAAATGGCCAAACATGAGATGTTTCCTGCCATTTGGTAGGTTGTCTAGAAAAGTAGGGGTAGTAACGGGAGTATCAGATGATCATCATTTGGATTAGCAGCGTTATCACTAGTTGGGTTAACATCAAGAGCAGGACTAGTGGGTGTATCATCATCCAGTTGAGTTTTATCAAGATCAATTTCCTCATCATCATTTTCATCAATAGTATTATAATTATTAGAATAGAGAGCATTCATTAATTCATGGTCTTAATGTTCACCGGGTGCAATATTATGGCAAAATTCAGTCTCGGTAAATTGTAATAAACTATTATCGGTATCAAGAATAGCAGATGTAAGACGGGTATGGGGTTTGGTTCGGGGAGCCGGGGGCAGGGGAAGAGGAACAACAGTACCACTAGATTCACCAGTCTTGGATTTTCCCTTATTCTTATTTTTACTAAAAATATTTCTTAATGAAGACATCTTAATTAATCAAGTAACAACAAATAAATAAAACAAACAAAACTATAATATTAAGACTTAAGAGTTGGAATGAGTTTACCGAATTGACAAACAACTTGTTGAAAATTGATTATCATTGAAGATTTGAAGACTTCAATTCACCAACTTCACAATTTTTTCATAAATTGTAACAACCTCAATATTTTTTGACTATTTTTTGGAATAAAGTAAGCAATAGTAGCAAGTATAGAAGAAAATTAGAGAGAGATTATGATAGATTGATATTGATTTTGTAAGAAAATAAAATAATGAGGGGGTATTTATAGTTGAAAATAGGGAAAAATATAATTATAAAAAGTTTGGGGTTAAAACTAAGTTGGGGGGTTAAATGAATATTTTTTAAATATCCAACAACTATTTTTTAAATCCCAACAGCTCTTTTTTAAAATATCCAAAAGGCTAGTATTTTTTTTTTTAAAAAAATCCGTTGGGCCCGCCAAGGGACCGGTCCAGTCTCGGTTCCTTGGCGGGCCAAACGTTCCCAATCCTAACGGTCCCTAGGCAAGAACCGACCCATGAGACCGGCCCAAGCCCAACTCTAGTGGTCCTACCGGTCCCAGCCCACATAGCCCCCGGCCCGGGCCCGGACTAGCCCACTTGCCACCCTTATTGTGAGATATTTACTTTTAGGACTACGAGGCTGTAACGACCCGACCGGTCGTTTTGAGCTCTAGCGCTTCATTCAACGGTTTGAGACCCTGAGCAGCTTCACTTCAGGTATTATGACTTGTACGCGGGGTCGAAATTTAATTTTAGAAAGTTCGGAGTTGATTTGGAAAGAAAATTCTAATTTCGGAAGCTTTAAGTTGGAGGAATTGACTAAGGGGTGATTTTTGAGTAAACGACCTCGGAATCGTGATTTGAAGGTTCCAACAGGTTCGTATGATGATATTGGACTTGGGCGTATGTCTTGATCGGTTTTTGGATGACCCGGGAGCGTTTCGACGCCTATTGTAGAAGTTGGCATTTTGGAATGATTTCATAAATTTGGGTTGAAGTACATTTCAATATTATCGATGTCCGATTGGGATTCCGAGCCTGGAAATATCTCCGTATGGTGATTCTTGACTTATGGGCGCGTCCAGAAGTTGATTTGGAGGTCCGTAGGTCGTTTCGGGGTCATTTGGTGAAAATGGAAATTTGAAGGTTTTTGAAAAGTTTGACCGGGAGTGGACTTTTTGATATGGGGGTTGGAATCCGATTTCGAGAGTTGGAGTAGGTCTGTAATGTCAATTATGACTTGTGTGCAAAATTTGAGGTCAATCGGACGTTATTTGATAGGTTTCGGCATCGAAGGTAGAAGTTTGAAGTTTCAAAGTTCATTAAGTTTGAATTGGAGGGTGATTCATATTTTTAGCATTATTTGATGTGATTTAAAGGCTCGACTAAGTTTGTAATGTGTTTTGGGACGTGTTGGTATATTTGGTTGGAGTCTCGAGGGCCTCAGGTGGATTCCGGATGGTTAACGTATCTAATTTGGACTTGGAAGAAATGCTGAGGCTGCTGTCTTCTGGTATAACCGCACCTGCGAGGTTAGAGCCGCAGGTGCGGAGCCGCAGAAGTGGCCACGAGGGTCGCAGAAGCGGAGGCTGGCCAAAAAGGCCTGGGCCGCAGAAGCGGGCATAATCGCGCAGGTGCGCGAGCGCTGAAGTGCTTGGTGACTGTAGAAGCATGAGCGCACGAGCGGTACCTTGCGCGCAGAAGTGAGGGCTGTTGGTGTGAGCTGGAGCCGCATCTGCGATGGGACTTCCGCAGATGCGGAGCCGCAGGTGCGGCTGATGTACCACATGTGCGGAAGGTCGGCTGGACAAATTGATTTAAGAACGGGACTTGGCTCATTTTGCACCCATTTTTCACTTGGTTGGGGCGATTTTGGAGAGCTTGAAGGAGAGATTTTAATCATTTATGTCAAGGTAAGTGATTCCCGCGTATTGTGAGTTAAATACAAGATTTATACATGGATTCAAGCATAAAAATTTGTAGAAATTTGGGATTTTGCAGAAAAAAACCTAGAAATTGGTATTCTTGAATTTTGATCATGAATTTGGGCATGAAATTGAGAATAAATTATATATTTGAGTTCATAGTGCTATGGGTAGTGTGTGTCTTCGAAAATTTTCGGAATCCGGGCTCGTGGGCCCCAGAGGTTGCTTTATCAATTTTTCAAGCGGAGTTAAAAATTATTATAAATTGATTAATTATGAGTATTAGAGTATATTTTGATTGGGTCGCGTCTTATTTGACTAGTTTTGGATCGGCGGTCACCGGCTTGAGTTGTTAGGACGGCGTTGAAGCTAGTTTTGGAACGTCGGAGTGAGGTAAGTCTCCTTTCTAACCTTGTAAGAGGGAATTAACCCCATATGTGATATAATTCAATATGTGCTTCTATTTGTGGGGGCTACATACGCACGAGGTGACGAGAGTCCGTGCGTAGCTACTAATATGCATATGTCCGGGTAGTCTAGGACCCAGATCATGTTATAATTGCGATGCTTGCATCCTACTTGTTAATTTAAATTGCTTAAATCATATCGAAACTTGGTAAAGGAACTTTAAAAGGTTAAACTCCATTTTTCTTAGAATTTGTATTTCTTGAATAGTTGCCTTAATAAATCTTGAATTTGGTTGTTTTAAATTGTATTTTCTCTTTTATGGAGCGGGCCGAACGCCTCGACAGGTTAAACATATGCATCTATGGTTCGCATCGTTCGACCCTCGGCAATGCACAATTTAAATATTTATGTTGGATCGGGTCGTACAACCTCGACATGATTTGTGCATGATATATCTTTGGAATTGATAATAATTGATATTGCTTTCATTGGCCCGAGGTCCAAAAATGTTAAATGACGAAAATAAATTTAGAAATTTCTTATTAACAAAAGAATTGTTTACTTATTTCATGATATTGAGCTTACAATCATTCTACGTAATCCATGCTTAATTATATCATTGATATTTTATTTATAGCTCATAGTAAGTGTTGAAGTCGACCCCTCGTCACTATTTATTCGAGGTTAGGCGGGATACTTACTGGGTACGCGTTGATTTACGTACTCATACTACACTTGCTGCATATTTTTGTGCATGTGCATATATGTCTAGTGACCTTGTGGGCGCAGAGGCGCAGTTATTGCGAAAAATTAGGTGAGCTGCATTCTACGTTACGAGTCCGCAGCCAGCAGAGTCTCCTTCAGAATATTTATATTTCTCCTGTCCGAATTTATATTACAGACAGATGTTGTATTTTATTTTGCATTCCTAGTTGAGGCTCATGCAATTGTGACACCGGATTTTGGGGGTGATTTGGGTTGTCTTGTATTGAAATTGTTGTAAAATATTATTATTTACACTGTAGATTCCATCTTTTACTGTTTAATTGAAGAAAAATATGATTTCTAAAATATTAAAAATGAGAACCAAATTAAGTATTTATTTTTGGCTTGCCTGACAGTGGTGTCCGGTGCCATCACGACCTTTAATAGATTTTGGGTCGTGACAAAGGCGGTACCTCGGGAGTGCCCCTGTTGATTTCCTCTATTTGCCGTATTGTTGTGGTTGTTGTTGTTCCTTAACTTGTAAGATTTATGCGTTCCTTTCATGTTGTATTTGTCCTTCTTTGATTCCGTGTTATTACCTTCCGTAAATTCTCATTGTTTCACTTCTCTGTCATTTTATTATATTATTATATCTCTGCCTTGTTTCTTATTATTTCCAGTAGGGCCCTGACTTGACCTCGTCACTACTCTACCGAGGTTAGGCTTGGCACTTACTGAGTACCGTTGTGGTGTACTCATACTACATTTCTGCACATCTTTTTGTGCAGATCCAGGTACTACCTACCACACCAGGTATCAGTGAGCTAGTCCGTACGTAGAGACTTCAAGGTACATCTGCCAGCGTCCGCAGACCTCGGAGTCCCCCTTTATCTTTATCATATTGTTTCCTTATCCTCATTAGACTATGATGTATAAGGATATTTAGTATTTCTCTTTAGAGCTTGTGACTTATATCTACCGGGTTTTGGGAGTTGTTTATACTTGAGTTACAGTTTTTATTTATTACAGTTGTTGACGTTTTGAGCTTTAGCTTAATATTTTAGTTATTCCGCATACTTGTTAGGCTTACCTAGTCTTGGAGATTAGGTGCCGTCACGACATACTACGGAGGGGAAATTAGGATCGTGACAATCATTAGTTAAGTTTATATTGATTCCAAATTCTATAGGTCTCTTGACACAATTTCGTTACATGTGATTTTAGTCTATCTTTCTTCGCTTCGTTTTAATACCTTCAATCACCAAAATATTTACATGCACAGATCGATTCATTTGGCCTAGATGATACTATATGAAAATGTAACTATTAAGTTGTAACTTTAGTTTAATAATATTTAATACTAGCATTAATTGGTAAATTAGAATAAAAGACAAATTAACAAATTAAATTATGTGATGGGATAAAAATTCATACCAATGTTACTCTACTTAAATTCATCTGAAAATGTCATCAACCGCTGTTTCATTACGGATATACATTGGTTGCTTGAATTTGCACTTGCCATAATTAAGTCATTATAAGCAAACAGCAGTCATATAGCAAGCCTTGTAAAAATAGATTGAGTTTGGTCAAAAGGTAAAAAGAAAAAGAAAGAAAAAAGTAAAAGGTTCTTATACTCCTATTTTAACTTTTCACTGTCCCTTGCAACCTGTTTCTGCCACAGCTCGGAAGACTTCAAGCTTGTGAGTTTTCTTTTTTCTAGGCGAGGGCTTTAGCCGAAGGCGGCTCAATAAAATTAGTGGTATAAAGTCAAATTTTAATAAAAAGGACTTATATTTTTTTATGCTAGAATTCATATATGTATGCACCCATACATATGCAAAAAATCTACTATTACCATTTTTTTCGTGCTTGTTGTTATAATATAATATTCTTAAATGATATAAAACCTTTAGCTTTGCATAGTAATAATATTATTTATATTAGTAAATGATAATTTGAATAAATAAAATATTAGGCATGTATTTACAATTTAATTCCTTTGATATTGTTGTAAAAAATTATATTTACCAATACAAAAATATAAGTAGTTTAATTCAAGGTTCTAAAGTATTTTACTGTTAAATTATAGACAATCTCTTTTTCTTTCCTTTTTACAAATTTTTTATACTTTTTATTTTTCTGCAAACTTTAATATTGTCTAAGCTAAAATAAAATCATAAAATTCAGTATTAAAAATTTTTTCGGCCTCAAAAATCTCGAGGGCCTAAATCAAGATTTTACTAGCACCCTTCTTGAGCCACCCATCCATTCTTGACATTCTCAATTAAATTTTATAGAGTTCTCATCCACGTCCAATCCGCACTCAATAGTGAGTGAAAACGGTCGTTGGAAGAAGAGTACCCAACAAGAGTCAGGGTTGATTTCCACAGAGAGTTAATATGGGTGTTAGGAGTATACACTTGACGAAAGCAAATGGAATAACTAAATTATGCTTCCAAATAACATGTTTTGATTTCTAATTCTAATTTTACTCTAGCAATTATAAGCTAAGAAAAGAAACTAGAAGCGAATGAGTGTTTTTGGTATTTTTTCAAATAGTTAAAAAGCCTAGGGATGTGACTGTAACCTAGGTGTTCGCCTAATGGGTTAAATACATTAACACTTGTTTTGTTGATTGGGGTGTATTATAGCTCTCAACTCTACATTACCCACTCAATACCTCTCGGTCAAAGAGTGACTTTGTACAATTTGACTTTCTCAAGCCCAAATGGGTATCAAACTAAATAGTTGATATGAGCTCAAGTCGGGTTTTCACTATCTCTAGTTTGAACCCTTTAATTAGGCTAATCAAACTCTCAATTAGCCCAATTCCTTGTTAGCCAAGTTATCCTATACTAGGTCCCTCTTTCTCAAGTTGAGACCAAGTCAAAATGGCATAATCAATATTTGCAACCATTAATTCTAAATTTGAAGCATAAACTAAGCTAAATAATCAGCACCCAGTCATAAATAAGCATTAAATTAAATACCCATAACGTTTACACACTAGGGTTGAGTGACAACCTAAGTAAGAATCTAGCTACTCATAGTGAGAAATAAAGAAAACAAAGAAGAAATACTAATTAAACTCATAATCTAAGATTAAAATGATAAAATATGATATTTGAGACCTAAAATTGTAACGATTCGATCGGTCGTTTTGAGCTCTAGCGCATCGTTCGGCGGTTTGAGGCCTTGAGTAGCTTCACTTCAGGTATTATGTCTTGTACGCGTGGTCAGAATCGAATTTCGGGAGGTTTGAAGTTGATTCGGGAAGAAAGTTCTAAATTCAAAAGCTTTAAGTTGGAAGAATTGGCTAAGGTTTGGATTTTTAGTAAACAACCTCAGAATAAATAATTTAAGGTTCCAATAGGTTCGTATGATGATTTCGAACTTGGGCGTATGTTCGGGTCGAGTATCGGGTGACCCGAGAGTATTTCGGCACTTATCACGAAAGGTTAGTATTTTGAAGGCTTAATAATTTTCTAAGTTTGGGTTGAAGTGGATTTTTATGTTATCGAAATCCGTTTGGGATTCCGAGCCTCGGAATAGTTTTTTATGGTGATTTTGCTCTCATGAGCGTGTCTGATTGTTGATTTGGAGGTCCGTAGGTCATTTCGACGTCAATTGGCGAAAGTTGAAAATTTAATGATTTTTAGGAAGTTTGACCGATAATGAACTTTTTGATATCGGGATCGGTTTCCGATTCCGGAAGTGGGAGTAGGTCTGTAATGTCAATTATGACTTGTGTGCAAAATTTGAGGTCAATCGGACTTGATTTGATACGTTTCGGCAAAAGATATAGAATGTGGAAATTTGAAAGTTTATAAGTTTGATTCGAGGCACGGTTCATGATTTTGATATTATTTAACGTGATATGAAGGTTCGACTAAGTTCGTGTGATATTTTGGGACGTGTTGGTATATTTGGTTAAGGCCCTGAGTGGCTCGGATGAGTTCGAATCGATTGGAGCCTTGTTGAAGTTGCTGGAATTTTCTGTTGCTGGTGTAACCGCTTCTGCAGAAGATTCATTGCAGAAGCGGCCTCGCAGAAGTGAGGAAGGGGACCGCAGAAGCGGCTAGAGGGGAGCTGGGTTGGAGGCGCAGGTGCGAGGTTTTGGCCGCCCCTGCTAGACCGCAGAAGCAGATTTTTGATCATAGGTGCAACTTCGCAGAAGCGGAGCATGGTCCGCAGATGCGGAGGCAGGAGGCCTTAGGGGAAACCGCAGAAGCGGAATTTGTGGCCGCACCTGCGGAACCGCAGAAGCGGCCAAGTGACCACAAGTGCGGTGATCGCTGGGCAGAAGGTTTGCTTAAGTACGGGATTTTGGCCCATTTCCTCTCATTTCCACTTGGTTGGGGCGATTCTTGGAGAGCTTCAAGAAGGAATTTTCATCAAGTAACACGAGGTAAGTGATTCCCACCTATTATAAGTTAAATACTTGGTTTATATATGGATTTAAATATAGAAATTGGTAGGAATTTGGGATTTTGAAGAAGAACCTAGAAATTGGTATTTTTGAATTGTTACCACAAAATTGGACATAGAATTTGGAATAAATGATATATTTGAGTTCGTGGTGTTATGGGTAAAATTTATCTCCTAAAAATTTCAGAATCCGGGCACTTGGGCACGAGAGTGAATTTTATCGATTTTTCGAGCGGAGTTGAAAACTATTTAAATTGATTATTTATGGGTATTAGAACAAATATTAATTTATTTGCACATTATTTGCATAGCTTTGGATCGGCAGGCATCAGTTTGTGGTGTTAGAGTGGCATTGGAGCCGACTATGGAACTTCGGAGTGAGCTAAGTCTCTTGTCTAACCTTGTAAGATGGAATTTACCCCATAGGTGATTTAAATAAATATTTGCTACTAATTGTGGGAGCTACGTACGCACGAAGTGACGAGAGTCCATGCGTAGAAACTAATTATGCTATGTCCGGGTAGTTAGGACCCAAATCATGAATTACTTGTAACGTTTGCATCCTTTATTAATTGAAGTACTTGAATCATATTGGAAATTGTTAGAGGAAATAGGAAAAAGACCGAAATTTCACATACTTGAATTTTGTGCAAATTACTAGACCGTTAATAAAAATTGTACATCCTTATGTGTTAGCTTTGTGATAGCTTCTCATTCCGGAGGTTCATAAAGTGTCCTCATTTCATGTGGAGCGGGCCGAAGCCTCGGCAGTATAAATGCATCTATGGATCATGCCGCACGTCCCTCGGCAGTATCGTGCGTTATCGCTAGTAGTTCGAATATTCACAAGATAAACCTTCCGCTGAAGCCCGGCATTTTATGGCATTTCTTACTTAATTGGTATTGACACTTGGCAATTTTCTAAGATATTAATGTAGAATATAAGATCGAGAAACTTATGCTTTAAAAGGAATAATTGGAAGATTATAAACCTTACAGATTTACCCCACTATTGTTGTGCACTTCATATCTCCTTACGCTTTTATTATATTATTTTATTGGACCTTTAGTAAGTATCGATGTCGATCTCTCGTCACTACTTCTTCGAGGTTAGGCTTGATACTTACCGGGTACGCGTTGATTTACGTACTCATACTACACTTGTTGCACATTTTGTGTAGGTACGTATAAGTCTAGTGGTCTTCTGGGCGCAGAGGCGCGGCTATTGCGCGGTCTTACGGTGAGCTGCATCCCATGTTACGAATCCGCAGCATACAAAGTCTCCATTAAAGTTATTTACATACTTCTGTCTAATTTGTATTCCAGACAGATGTTGCATTTATCATATTTGTTTCCTAGTTGATGCTCATACACTTGTGACACTGGGATTTGGGGGTTCATACTAGATGTTTAGTATGGTAGTTCACGTAATTTACATTGTTTCACCCTATAAATTCTATTTCATACTATTTAATTAATGAAAATTATGATTTCAAAAGTAATAGAAATGAGTAATTAATTTAGTAAATTACCATTGGCTTGCCTGACAGCAGCGTTAGGCGCCATCACGATCTATAGTGGATTTTGGGTCGTGACAATATGGTATCAGAGCACTAGGTTCGCGTAGGTCTCACGAGTCATGAGTAAGTCTAGCAGAGTCTTACGGATCGGTACAAAGACGTCTGTACTTATCTTCAAGAGGCTACAGTGCTGTTAAGAGCATTTCCCTTATTGATTCCTTATCGTGCGGTTTGATTCCATTGAGGCTTGTGCCTCTATTTCCTTCCTACTCATTCTTACGCGACATGAAGCGCTAGTTATCAATTGGGCATTGAGGTGTTGTAGTGGTACTGCAGACATGGTGCAAGATGTTTTCCCTGCATATTCGAGCGGGCTATCTATCATCGCCTTGCGGAAGGATGTTCTGGTGTTTCAACTCAGTATCTATATTTCCTATGGTTTTGAGGTTATGCATAGATTGTTATGATGTTCACGTGTTGTTATCGCACGGTGTTGGTGTAATGGTAGGGTGCTTGTTTATGTGTCGAGGCAGTGAAAGACTTGAGATGAGGATTTATCAGCGCATGATTTAGAGGTTCGGTGTTTAATTCCAGCAAAGGAAAGGCAATCGGACTATGTATGTTTGGGCTTGGTATGGTAGAATTGGTAGTAATTTGTTAGTTCATGTGCTACAGATATGGATTTCAATTTGATACAACAATTAGGAAACGAGGAATGAGGAAGGACGTGTGGGAAGTGTCTTGCGGTGGTTAATTTACTAGCAGGTCAAGTATGAGAAGCGGAAGTCGGGAGGTTGCTTAAAGGAGATGGTTTGACCAAAGTGGGAGAGGTAGAGTAGCATATGGATTCGGTGGTAGGATAGCCACGTACCTTGAGAAAGTGTTGAACAGTTTGGAAATCGCAATGGAAGGAGATTTGGTCTACGTATATTATTGGGGATGATGGTTACTGTACGGAGAAAGGTTTAATATGGCCGAAGGGGGGGTTGCTTGAAATGGAGAGGGGTATGAAGATTTGATTACCGTTTCAGATACGATATGACTTGAGTATGGATGATATTGTTGAACTCTCAGTTGATGTTAATGGGGAAGGAACGTATGTATACAACGTCGTGGAAAGAGGTCGGATATGAGATCGTGGCCGATGACTCAAAATGTTCATGAAGAGATTTAACAAAACACTTCGAGAAATTTGGCGGGTTAACGGTGCAAGATCACGGTAATTGAGAAGGAGGAATCATTGCAGGCTCTACATTAAGTAATAGTAGCTTAAAGCTAAGTGGGGGAGACCCACCATCTACGATTTGATCGCGTGGTTGTTTGCTTGTGCGGGTTCTGGCTATCAGTGCATTGGTTAACTATTCATGACCAAGAAAAGAAAACATCAGGAGTAATTCGAGCACGGAACTTGATGAATGTGTGCCGCACTTCGTCTTATTGATTCGGGTGCAGGTTTTGGGAAGACTTAGAGTTTATGCTTCTTGTGGGTGTAATGTACAAGGAAATGAATTCATTCGGTTTCTTCTTTGAGAGGGTATTCATGTGCTTGCATAGCAATGAAGTTTGGTTATATTCTAGACCGGGTCAGAGTGAGTGACTCTTAATAATGGTCCAGTGAGTTCGAGAATTTAAGTTCAGTACCTAAGGATTTCGGGTTCGTTGTGTGGTTAAGGATCGAGTTTCTGCAGGGGATTGTTAACGGGACTTGGAGTATTTTATGTTATCATCGGGTATGCGGTGCGGTATTGGAGGAAAGGAAGAAATAACTTCGGATTTTCGAGAGGTCTTGCGGAACATGTATACTAGTTGGAAATGCCATTGTGCGCATGAGGAAGGTATGAGATGAGTTATGAGTATTGAGACAATGTGGTCTCGTCATACGGGCCACTCGGTATGAGTGGGGATTTAGTTCGTTATGTTTGAATGGAACTGCTAGTATTTTTAAGGTAAGTCAAGAGTGAATTTTAAGAAGTTGGGTCGGTTAGTAATGGTTGAACCAGCATGATTGTGGCAGTAATCAGTTCCTTCAATGTGAAGTTATACATATGGTTTGTGGTTGTACTCGTGGGCTTGACATCAACCATAACTTGATTGATTTGGGAGGTATTTAATTCAAACGGTCTTATTGTGTAAACGAATTCCGTAAAAGTTATGGCAATTTAGATCGCGACTTGAGGTTGGTATATCTCTGCGGTCTAGGAATTCAATTGCGTGCTGCATTGGTTCTTCGGAAATGAGCTAAGTGAAAGGTTTCTAGCCAATGGAGTGACTTATTCCACTAGTAGTTTAAGGGTTATGGTGAATACGTGTATTATCACATAGCAGCATGATAGGTGCAGTGAGTGGCATGGGAATTGGAAGTTGAAGGTCAAGGTTGTGGTTCGGTGTTGATTAGAATGTCATGAGCTCGGATGAGCAGGTTTTCAGAGTAAGCTGGCATTTTCTTTAGTGTGACCTGAGGACGGCGTACTGTGTAAGAGGCCTTGTGTATTAAATTGCGGATTCTTAATTTGTTTTACGAAATTTTAACGATGGGTGGTATGGATGTGCGGATAGGGCCAATGTGGATCCTTGAAAGGTTGTTAGCCTAGTATGGTATGATCAGAATCGATTTGAGGTCCGTTGGTGGGTCTAATGTGAATGTGTGCTCTACGTAAGGTCAGACGTGTTCATTCGTCATAACATTGCTTATGAAGGAGTCGTCGGGCATTGGATGTTATTTTCACCGTCAGTTATTCCGTGTAGCCTATAGTGTGCCACGTGGGTTGTGAGACGGCTTGATTATTCGCGCATGTGTTGAGGTCCCGTGTAGCTTGCGGTGTTATATGATTAGGATAGCTCTCGAGATGCAGGTCATTTATCGCACCTTAGTTGTGCTTGAGTTTCGTAGCGTGTGGCGCTATTCGCCTTCCCAGGATTTGTACTATGCACTAGGCGTTCTTGTGGTCGATATTCGGGCATTTTGTAAGTATAAGCATTACGGCTTGATGTATGTGTTTTCTTCTTGATTTTATGTGCGGATCGGGTGGCACGCCTCCACGGATATATAATGTTTGGATCGGGTTGCACGCCGCAACAGTGAGATGTTGAGCATGGTTCCTTATGCTCATTTTGTATGCTTTGTTTTCATCCTTGAGGTAGGGGCATAACACCTATTCGGCCGTTTTATTCGTTATGCAGGCTGGGTAATTCCCTGTCAATGATCGTTCTTCCTTATGAGTTATATTCGAGTTCGTAGCTTGTTGGCGTATTGTGGGCATCATATGAGACTTTTGGCAGCGTCTGAGGTGGCTTGTTGCCAGAGCAGTTTGTACTGGGTGAGACGAGGTTATTGGACCTGAAGTTAGTATGACCAAGTTTATATAAGGTACATTAAAGAGAAAATATCGCTATTCAGTTCATAATGAGGTAATGGTTCTTGTCAGGAGGAGAGACTCCACTAATCATTGATTCAGCAGGAGGTTATGAGTTTTACACTTCTCTTTTGTCGCGATTGTATCGGGAGGATTGGAACCGGGCTTATATGTGTTATGAGGTGTATTGCGGGCATCAGCTTCAAAAACATTTCAATTATTGTGGTTGGGGGAAGTTACTATGGGCAAATGACTTATGTGGTGCGCAGTGTGATTTTAGCATAGGTGCACAATCATGTTTTAGTACAGTGTGTAGTGATTGATACAGTATTGGTATGTTAGAATCAGGTATTGTAAAGAAATTTAGAGGTTAGAATTTGGTTCTAAGGTTTATTGATTGAATAAAATGGAGGACCTTCAGTCCGGCTCGAGCTGAGGTGCCAAACTGGGATTGTGATGGCATGGGTAGGTGCACAAGGTGTTAAACAATAATTTTGGACAACTCTGGAGCATCTCTTAGCACGTTTAAGGACGAACGTATGTTTAAGTGGGGGAGAATGTAACGACCCGACCGGTCGTTTTGAGCTCTAGCGCGTCGTTCGGCGGTTTGAGGCCTTTAGTATCTTCACTTCACGTATTATGACTTGTACGCGTGGTCAGAATCGAATTTTGGGAGGTTTGGAGTTGATTTGGGAAGAAAATTCTAAATTCAGAAGCTTTAAGTTGGAAGAATTGACTAAGGTTTGGATTTTTAGTAAACGGCCTCAGAATCAGGAATTTAAGGTTCCAATAGGTTCGTATGATGATTTTGGACTTGGGCGTATGTTCGGGTCAAGTATCAGGTAGCCCGAGAGTATTTCGGCATTTATCACGAAAGGTTAGTATTTTGAAGGCTTAATAATTTCCTAAGTTTGGGTTGAAGTGGATTTTTATGTTATCGATGTCTGTTTGGGATTTCGAGCATGGGAATAGTTCCGTATGGTGATTTTGGTCTTAGGAGCGTGTACGAATGTTGATTTGGAGGTTCGTAGGTCATTTCGACGTCAATTGGCGAAAGTTGGAAATTTGATGATTTTTGGGAAGTTTGACCGATAGTGGACTTTTTGATATCGGGGTCGGATTCCGATTCCGGAAGTGGGAGTAGGTCCGTAATGTCAATTATGACTTGTGTGCAAAATTTGAGGTCAATCGGACTTGATTTGGTACGTTTTAGCATAAGATATAGAATGTGGAAATTTGAAAGTTTATAAGTTTGATTCGAGGTGTGGTTCATTATTTTGATGTTATTTAATGTGATTTGAAGGTTCGACTAAGTTCATGTGGTATTTTGGGACGTGTTGGTATATTTAGTTAAGGCCTCGAGTGGCTCGAGTGAGTTCAGATCGATTGGAGCCTTGTTGAAGTTGCTGGAATTTTCTGTTGCTGGTGTAACCGCTTCTGCGGAAGATTCATCGCAGAAGCGGCCTTGCAGAAGCGAGGAAGGGGACCGCAGAAGCGGCTAGAGGGGAGCTGGGTTGGAGGCGTAGGTGCGAGGTTTTGGTCGCACCTGCGAGACCGCAGAAGCGGATTTTTGATCGCAGGTGCGACTCCGCAGAAGCGGAGCTTGGCCCTCAGATGCGGAGGCAGGAGGCCTTAAGGGAAAATGCAAAAGCGGAATTTGTGGCCGCACCTGCGGAACTGCAGAAGCGGCCAAGTGACCGCAGGTGCAGTGATCGCTGGGCAGAAGGTTTGCTTAAGTACGTGATTTTGGCCCATTTCCTCTCATTTCCACTTGGTTGGGGCGATTCTTGGAGAGCTTCAAGGAGGGATTTTCATCAAGTAACACGAGGTAAGCGATTCCCACCTATTGTGAGTTAAATACTTGGTTTATATATGGATTTAAACATGAAAATTGGTAGGAATTTGGGATTTTGAAGAAAAACCTAGAAATTGGTATTTTTGGATTTTTACCACGAAATTGGACATAGAATTTGGAATAAATGATATATTTGAGTTCGTGGTGTTATGGATAAAGCTTATCTCCGAAAAATTTCGAAATCCGGGCACGTGGGCACGAGGGTGGATTTTATCGATTTTTCGAACGGAGTTGGAAATTGTTTAAATTGATTAGTTATGGGTATTAGAATAAATATTGATTTATTTGCACATTGTTTGCATAGCTTTGGATCGACAGGCATCGTTTTGTGGTGTTAGAGTGGTATTGGAGCCGGCTATGGAACTTCAGAGCGAGGTAAATCTCTTGTCTAACCTTGTAAGAGGAAATTTACCCTATAGGTGATTTAAATAAACATTTACTACTAATTGTGGGGGCGACGTAAGCACGAAGTGACGAGAGTCCGTGCGTAGCTACTAATTATGCTATGTCCGGGTAGTTAGGACCCAAATCATGAATTACTTGTAACGTTTGCATTTTTTATTAATTGAAGTACTTGAATCATATTGGAAATTGTTAGAGAAAATAGTAAAAGACCGAAATTTCATATACTTAAATTTTGTGTAAATTACTCGACCGTTAATAAAAATTTTATATCCTTATGTGTTAGCCTTGTGATAGCTTCTCATTCCGGAGGTTCATAAAGTGTCCTCATTTCTTATAGAGTGGGCCGAACGCCTCGGCAGTATAGATACATCTATGGATCATGCCGCACGTCCCTCGGCAGAGTACACGTTATTCCGGATCGGGTCGAACGACCTCGGCAGAATCGTGCGTTAACGCTAGTAGTTCGAATATTCACAAGATAAACCTTCCACTGGAGCCCGACATTTTATGGCATTTCTTACTTAATTGGTGTTGACACTTGACAATTTTCTAAGATATTAATGTGGAATACAAGATCGAGAAACTTATGCTTTCAAAAGGAATAATTGAATGTTTACGCCTTTATTATGTTGTTTTATTGGACCTTTAGTAAGTGTCGATGTCGACCTCTCGTCACTACTTTTTCGAGGTTAGGCTTGATACTTACTGGGTACGCATTTATTTACGTACTCATACTATACTTGCTGCACATTTTGTGCAGATACGTATAAGTCTAGTGGTCTTCTGGGCGCAGAGGAGCGACTATTGCGAGGACTTACGGTGAGCTGCATCCCATGTTACGAATTCGCAGCATACAAAGTCTCCATCAAAGTTATTTTTATACTTCTGTCTAATTTGTATTCCAGACAGATGTTCCATTTATCATATTTCTTTTCCTAGTTGATGCTCATGCACTTGTGTAACACCCCGGAAAATTTTGAAGAACTTAAGTGTAAAGCCTGGTAAAATTTGCAAAGAAAATAATGTTTCATAGTGCCGGTAAAATTTGGAAAGTAAAGGAAAAATTTGGGCGGAAAACTGCATTTCTGCGGTCCATTATGCGACCGCAGAATAACTCTGCGGATCACATAATGGCCGCAGAGTGAGGCAGTTAATTGGACCAATTGGAAGCAATTATGCGGTCGACTATGCGACTGCATAACTGTTATGTGGACCGCATAGTGACCACATACACAAATAATTCTTTTGGCTATTTTATAACCAACTATGCGATCGATATGCGGTCCGCATATCGGTTATGAGATCGCATATGCGATCGCATACCTTGTTCCGGAGCTCTATTTTTGGGTTTTTAAAACCCGATCCTATTTCATTAAATACACTCTTTGGGTCATTTTTGAGCTATAATCTGACATTTTAGAGTGAGAGAGGGTGCCCTAGAGTGAGAAGGTATTCTCCAATATTTGTTCTTCAATTCTTGCTCAAGTTTTGGAAGATTAAGAAGGCAAGCTCACTAGGTCTTCATCCTAGAGGTAAGATTCTATACCCTAAACCCTAATTTCGAAATCATCTGAACATGGGTAATTACCAAGATAATTGCATGAGAGTTGATTATTTTACATGCATGTGTTATCAAAGGGTGTAGAAAGATTGTTGAGCTAAAAATGGTAAAGATTGGGTTGTGGGATGATGTAATCCTCCATAAAAGGACCTTAAACCTTAATCCACACTTAGTGTTTGATAAAATGCTCAAATGAGCTGAGACCATGAATATCTTCCTAATTATGGTTCAATTTTGTTATGTCTCAAATAGATTGGGATTGCTAGAATTTTCGGAACGTTATAGTAATTTAAGGAAAGCTCAATTGAGGTATGTTGGCTAAACTTTCTCTCTTGGAATTGAATTCCATAATGTTTTTGTGAGTTTCAAAGTATGGGTTGTGTAGTAAGATGTGGTGGCTTGAATTGTATTTCAAATGAAAGTTAGTATGCCAAATTGTGTGAGAAAATCCCAATATTCTTAAGACTCGTAATTGCTCATATGTGTACCTAAAGTCTTGATTGGGAATGTCTTATTGTTGATAACCTATAAAGATGGTTGGAAGTGAAATCAGTAAATTGGGAATATAAAGTGTGGCCAACGTGCCAATAGTGAAAGTTATACTTGTGACCAGTGATGTCAATGAAATGAAATAATATGAGAAAGATTTTGAAATGAGCTTTGACTCAACTATTCCAAAATTGACTTCGACAATATAATCGGCTAAAAGTTTCTGAACTCAAGTGATGGCCATATGTGGCCGTTTTAGCTAATGCTATGCTTTGTAAGTAATTTTCAATGTGTTTTGCGTTCTTACATATTCGTGAGTGGAAATTGGGTATGATTTTAACTTGTACTTTGATTGCCAATCATTTTACTCCAATTATTGGAAAGAAATCGATTGTGTTTAAAAGCCTTCATTACTAATGAATTTAAAGGTGTGATTTCCGGAATATTCTACTTGTTGATAATTATGATGATGATCTATGAAAGGGAAGAAATGAAAGTGTGGAATATGAAATACGGCCATTGCACCATGAGTAAAGAATCATATGTATGGCCAAGGAAGCCAATAAAATAATAATGTTGTAAGTGGTTGAAAGTACGGATTAGGTGATATATGATGCGAAAGGTTATGAGATGTACGTATTTGTACTTTTGTTTCCAATATGTTATGAAACCCTATGGACGGTCTATGAAACGCATAGGTATAACGTGTTATGAAACCCTATGGACGGTTTATGAAACACATAGGTATAACGTGTTATGAAACCCTATGGACGGTCTATGAAACCATAGGTATATTGTGATATGAAACCCTATGGACTGTCTATGAAACGCATAGGTATATTGTGTTATGAAATCAGGTGGACGGTCTATGAAATGCATAGGTACATTGTGTTATGAAGTATATTGTGTTATGAAATCCTGTGGACAATCTATGAAACGCATAGGTACATTGTGTTATGAAATCCTGTGGACGGTCTATGAAACGCATAAGTACATTGTGTTATGAAATCCTGTGGACGGTCTATGAACGCATAGGTACATTGTGATATGAAATCATGTGGACGGTCTATGAACGCATAGGTACATTGTGTCATGAAATCCATTGTGATATGAAATCCTGTGGACGGTCTATGAAACGCATAGGTGCATTGTGTATAAGAGGTATGGATGTACGGTATGAATAGATACTATGGATGGTCTATGAAACGCATAAGTGTATAATATGATATGTGAACACTAAGGACGGTCCAATGAGACACATTATTAATGCATACAATAGGTGCCCTCTTTTTGTTGTCCTTGTTTGTACAGGTTGTTTCAATTACATTATATTATGTGTTCCACGTATAGAGCATATGGGCATTCTAATTTGAAAGAGGATTTCTAGCTATACATACTAGTGCTATTCGATAGTACTAACGTCCCTTTTGTCAGGGGCGCTGCATCTTTAATGGATGCAGGTGGTTCTACAGCAGGTGGCATTGATCAGTGATAGCAGTACACTCCTTTCAGCCGATTTGGTGAGCCCCACTTCATTTCGGGGTCATGTATCTTTTGTTTCTCATGTACTTTGTGGTTGAGGTATAGCCGAGGCCTTGTTGCCGGCATTTCCATATTACTCTTCAGTTGTACTTAGAGGCTCTGTAGACAGGTTGTGGGTGGTATTTGATGTTGGGAATTGGATTAGAACTGTTGGTATTTGGCAACATATTTTTCGTTAAATCTATAAACTCGTACTATTTTGGAAATATTGAATAATGTTAATGGGAATGAAATAGAAGCGGCTAATGAAATCTCTTCAGTACTTGATTAACGGAGTACATCTCCTCTTTGTTCACGAATGAATTTGGGTAGAATAAAATCTAACATGCTTGCTCAGTCGGATTCACTCGGTTGAGCGCCGGTCGCGCTCCTCGGTTTTGGGGAGTGACAACTTGTGACACCAGGTTTTGGGGGTTCCTACTGGATGTTTAGTATGGTAGTTCACGTAATTTACATTGTTTCACCCTATAAATTCTATTTCATACTATTTAATTAATGGAAATTATGATTTCAAAAGTAATAGAAATGAGTAATTAATTTAGTAAATTACCGCTGGCTTGCCTAACGGCGGCGTTAGGCGCCATCACGATCTATAATGGATTTTGGGTCGTGACAAAAATAATCACAAACTTCCTAAAATGGCAAAATATAACGGTTACAACAGCTCAAACTTCGAAACTTAACCTAAAAATGTGAAACTCATCTATTTATAGTGGCCCAAAATTCGCTGACAATAATGCCCCTCGGTAGGTCATGTGGACGCACAATTCCATGTGACCGCAGATATCTTCAGCTAGTAGGTCTTGAATTCTGCAGCCGCACAATTCTAGTCTGCGGCTTCAAAGCATCTTCTGCGGCCGCACATTTCTTGTGTTGTTCGCATTTCAGTCAAGGCTCGGGTCTTGGTCAGTTGCACACTCTCTAGACTTTGAATCATTTGTCAGTGCAAACCTTGTTTTGCGGCCGCACAATTCATGTGCGATCCGCGCATTAGAGTCACACCCAAAATTTCCACCTTCGGGATCGTGATGGCGCCTGACATTTCACTTGCTAGGCAAGCCAACATTAGAATATATTAGTCATTTTTAAACAATTTTAAATTAATTAATAACAAAGAAACAAATGCGGAAGTAAGGTCTGAAATGTAGTGAATAATCCATAATAATAGCGATGTTTAAATACCATCCCAGAACTGGTGTCACAAGTGCACGAGCTACTAGAATAATACAAATAAAGGTCTAAATAAAAATAAAGTTGTCTGAAAGAAATACACAGCTATGATAAAGTGGAAGGGGACTTCAGAACTGCGAACGCCATGCAGCTATACCTCAAGTCTCCTGCGAATAGCTAAATCTGAGCAAATCTACTATACGCCGCTGGGACCAACTTCAGTATCTGCACAAGAAGTGCAGAGTGTAGTATGAGTACAACCGACCCCATGTACCCAGTAAGTGCCGAGCCTAACCTCGACGAAGTAGTGACGAGGCTAAGGCAGGTCACATACATTAACCTATACACAATAACAATAATAACAACAATAATAGAAATAAAACAGGTGTTTCTTTTTAACAGTTGAAGCCAACTCGGTAGTCATAACCAATTATTATTTCAATCAGTTTCTGTTGCGGCGTGCAACCCGATCCCACAATATATTCATATTCAATTCTGTTGCGTCGTGCAACCCGATCCTCCAATATATTTATTTAAATTAATTCTGTTACGGCGTGTAATCCAATCCTCCAATATATTCATTTTAATCAATTTTGTTTGTGGTGTGCAACTCGTTCCTCCAATATATTCATTTCAATCAATTCTGTTGCGGCGTGCAACCCGTTCCTCCAATATATTCATTTCAATTAATTTTGTTGCGGCGTGCAACCCGTTCCTCCAATATATTCATTTCAATCAATTCTGTTGCGGCGTGCAATCCGCTCTTCCAATATATTTACTTTTATTTATGTTGCGGCGTGCAACCCGCTCCTCAAATAATATGATTTACCAATTCTTATAAAAAAAATTACTCCAATAAATGCAATAATTAATATAAAATTATAAGACAACAAGCATACAATAGTTATGATTTATTTAGAAATAAGTGATGAAAAGTTAGCAATTAATTGTGGAAATTAAGGAGGAAATAGATAATTTAATAATTAGTATGCTAAATGTCAAGTAGAAATTAAGTCACATAAATCAAATAAGCATGTAGCAATTATAGCATGGATTCAAAGCATAATATTGAGCAAGGAATATGAGAGAAACAGTTAATATAATAATTAATTCATGGTTTAAAATAATTTATAATTTTCAAATAATTAGAAAAATAATTAATTTGACAACGTCTAGACACTCGTCACCTCGCCTAAACGTCGTTCACATGAATTTCACATAATAAATAATTCAAGGGTTCTATTACCTCAAGCCAAGGTTAACCACGACACTTACCTCATTTCGCAATCAAATTTCAAGATTCCAATAAATCTTTGCCTCGCAAATTCGTGTCTGAAAGATTTAATTCTAGTCACAAACAATTCAATATACTCAACACGAATCCTAGGAATTAATTCCATATGAATTTACTAATTTTTCGAATAAAAATCTAAAATTCATGTTAAATTTCGACAGTGGGACCCATATCTTGAATCCAAAAAAATCATGAAATCCGAACACTCGTTCCAATACGAGTTCAACCATATAAAAATTATCGAATTCCGACATCGGATTGACCTCAAGTCTTCATTTTACATTTTTGAAAAATTTTGTAAAAATCTGATTTTTCTTCCATAAATTCACGGATTCATGATGTAAATAAGTATGGAATTATGAAATATAATTAATATAGGATAAGGAACAGTTACCTCAATATTTTCTTGTGAAAATCGCCCAAAAAACACCTAAACTGAGCTCCCCAAACTCAAAAATGAGTAAAAATGGCTAAACTCCCCGTTTTATAGGGTTTTAATGTCCGGGGCGCCACATGTGGCATGGGGCGCTGCCTGTGGCGTCATTTCCAGTACCTCAGATTGTCCCAGCACCAGGGATAGCGCCCCACGCTGCCCTAGACACTGACGATGGGAAATATTTTCTGACACGGAATTGGGCATAACTCTCTCATACGATATTCAAATGACGAACGGTTTGAAGAGTTAGAAACTAGACTCGAAGATCTTTCATTTGATAGGTAGATAATTACATAATTCCTTATATATAGGTAGATATGCTCGTTCAAAGTTTGGTCCTGTACGTACCCATTTGAAACTTTAGTCTATTATGAAATTTTCCAACTTGACTTAGACTTAGGCCTCTCCTTAGACCTCACATCTCTTATAATATGCCTCGTACACTTGTTATTATATCCAATTGGTATTCATAATATTAATAGTCCTCAAATGAGAAGTAGAGTACGCCTCCAAGCACATAACATAACTTATCTCTTCTTTCACCCATTTCAATTTCCCGAATTTTTACTAACTCCCAAAATTTCCAAATTTTTTGCCAGAGTTACCTTTATAACTAGGCCTATCCACCTGCCAGAGAATCCCAGAAACCAATCCTAACAACACATACATAATCCAATCAACGTAACACAACATGAAAACAATACTAACAGTAGCATCATAAGCAATATATTACTAGAAAAGGAACGCCATTAACATCAACTATTCAGGTGATACATAACTCGTAGCAGGTAAGCTCTCAACATTTTCATAGAACACGTAAATGAACGTTTAAATTAAAGATGACATTTTTGGGTCATCACAATTAGCTAGAACTTTGTTGGGCTCTTTCACTTATTTTGCGATCACAGATGAAACTTTGCGGTCCGTACTTTCTTCTGCGGACCGCACTTCTTAAGTTCTGCACCCCTTCTTTCCTTGTGATTCGGAATACTCCTTTTTGAATCGGATTTCATCATTGGATACCAATCTTCCAATATTCTTGTAATTTGCACACTTTCATTAGTTTCGGGAACATAAATCAATACTTTCGGACTAAAACAAAAGCAAAAAGGGGCTAATAAGTAGTAAAAATCTCCACTTATCAAGTTCCAATTAAGATAAGACAATAATGACAAGAACACTAAAGATATCGAATGTGCCATCCAGTTAACAAATGCGAATGAGGTTGGTTAAATAACATTTTTGTGCGACAATGGTCTCAATGAAATTGGTGGCTAAAATTAAAATATATCAAAAGATCCTTGAAATTTTTTCATAAAATTCATAAAATAATAAGACTCTAAAAAGGCCTAATGTGAGCGCAACACGCACACACATGATGTGTCAGATAGGCTCATGTCATGATATTAATTCTCCTCTATACAAAAATATGGTATTAGGTAAAAATGATAAAGGGGTAAGCGCATTACTCATTGATTTTTTTTAACATGGGACACTTGCCTAAAAACTTTCTTAGTTAAAAAAAGAGACACAAAAGAACTTGCTTTTTGACGTATGAATGTGGTAAAAGGAATAGCTAATTTAGAGAATCTGAGTTAAAATTAGAAAGTAAAATCGTGAGAAACATGAAAAAAAAAGTATACATAGAAGAAAAGTAAAATTGATAAAAAGGTAAATATATTATTTAATTTAATGAGAGAAAAGATTTATCATATTACTGCCTCCGTCCACTTTATCTGATTTTTTGGCCCTTTTTTGTGGTCCGAAATATTTGATTTTTTCAGATTTCAAGAGTGAATTAATTATTTTTTTTCAAAATTTTCTTGAAGTAAATAGTGTTGGAGTATGTGTTATATTTATTTCCCAATGCAATTTCATCCGTTTCATATTTGCGTTTCACTTCTCTAGTAGTCCACGCACTACTTGTTATAAAATATGATGATCATTTCATCTCCTATAATTCATGTTAATTATTTTTATAAAATAAAAAACTGGAGAGGAAATGTTGAAATTTTTTAGCTCTATTTTATAGTGTGCTGACGTTTTTAAATTACATGACAAATTGAGATTTCTTGCTGAATTTTTGAAGTAGTCTTTGATGCTCACAAAAGTGTTCAATGAGTTCTTCTGGTTGCTTCGGTTCTGGGAGTTGCTAATCATTACATCCCAAATCCCAAAATGACACTATGTCAAATATTAAAATAAATAAAAATAAAATATGAAGAGATAGTAAATGTAATATAGTCAATTTCATTGCTAATTAATATCAGTCAATATTAAAAAAAAAGTTATTTTTTAATTATTTTTTAAGAATGTTTGTTTGAAGAGTCAACTTATAAAAAAGGACATCAAGATAACAAAATTTTGGCTATACAATTGTTATCATTTATTTTAATTTAGCACCTTCTAAGAATTGATGGGTATAAGCTGAAACGTCTTCATTAGTTGCAGTCAAGCCAACATTGCAAGGGTATAATATTTTTTTCGTTGAAGAATATTAGTTTTGAATCATTAGACTATGTGAAAGGTTTTTTTTTTCTCGAATTCAACAAGAGGGATATTGGTTTCTAATTGATAGTTTCTATAGCGATTTTCAAGTATAACAAAAAGTATATTTTAAAAAAAACTCGGTATGATATTTTTTAAATGTAAACAAATTATTTAGAAATGGGATTATTTTTTAAAATATAATATAATTTTAAAAATAAAAAAATAAGATTTTTTTGAATTTTAGTAGAGAGTTTTAAAAATTATTATAATAAAAGTCATATCATGGATAAAATCAAGAAACCGAAATCTTATTGAATATTTACATAAATATCCTACCATAATTATTATTTACTTTTTATAGCTAATATATATAGATGATATACCGGCATCACACGATTATACACATATTATATATGGATTATATATAAATTACACATCCTTTAATTTTTAATTTAAGTGGTTAGGTGAGAACCTTTTTAGGTTGATTAGATAAAGACAAAAGAGAAATATGAAAAAATTTCAACTAAAGACTAAAAATATAAATAAAGATCTTATGTAGACAATTTCTATTATAACTCGTCCCTTTATAGCGAAATAAATTAGTTTTTTGTAACAAAAGAAAGAAAGACATATAAAATAAGATAAAAGAAAATAAATATAGAAAAAAATGTATGAAAAATCTAAAAACCATAAATAAGAGATGACAACGAATTTCTCCTTTTATTTCATCTTTGTTGAGTATAAAAAATTTAAAAGCTGATCTTATCAATTTTAAATATTTTTTTCAACTTAAATACATAGATTATAAGATAAGGATATCTTAGAATTTTTTTTTTTTAATTTACATTGTGTATTGTTTTTAAAAAATCACTATTACTAGCAACCTGATATTATATTTGAATGCATTAAAATGCAATTTGAGTAGTTTGCATTGAGGTTAAGCCAAGCATGGTGTCGATAAAAAATTACTTTGCAATTTTAAAATAATATATGCAATATTATATAATAACAATCAACTAATTTAACATTTAATGATTCAAAGAACAAAAAAATTGTATATATAGGGTATTCAAAATTCAAAATATGTGGCTAGAGATATCGATAAACTCAAAATGGAGTCATACTAAAATAAATTTTCACCGACTAAAGAATCATTTAAATTTTTAGATAGCCAGTTAAAGTAAATTTTAAATTAAGGATAATATTTTCACTTGCATCATTATAAAGATAATCATTATATATATATATATATATATATATATATATATATATATATATATATATATATATATATATATATATATATATATATATATATATATATATATGTATATAATTTTAGAAATTGGAATTTCAAAATAGAAATATCTTTTGAAAGATAACAACATACCAATTAAAAGTTCAAGTCGTAGTAAAAGAGTCGCGGCGTAACCAAAGAATCATTCATATTATGTCAACCTTTGTGCTTTGCCATAAATACGAGTTATTATTTTACTTTTTTGACTATTTTTAGGTTCCAATGACACCAATGAGAATGGTGCAAGAATAAAATTATCACTACAAGATTTGAGAAAATGTTAGTCTTTTTTCATGTAATGTTTCTTAATTAATATCTAATGATTATCTATAATTATCTAGAATGTTTAAATTTTAAGGTTATCCATATATATATTTCAAATAACTCATATATTTAACATGGTTAATGTTGCGGCCAAACACACTCACGCAAGTATACGCGGTCGTCAAGTAATAAAGTGACTAAAAGTCGGATGTCGAACCCACGAGGACTTATGATTAACTATTAACTAAATTAGACTATCCCAATTATCTAAACAAGAATTAAACCTAAAAATATTTTATTCTAAACTAATTAAATAAGAAAAATATAAATAATAAACTTTGAACAGAGAAAGAGCAGATTTTAATGATATCAATATAATGAAAACGATCTAGGGTTATGGGCTATCTAACAATCCTATTGTATTCTTCAATTGAATTGACCGACTAATTTATCTAGCTTATTGGTTGACAGGGTTAATGCTCATAAGAATCTGTCGAGTTCTTACTCGCCTATTCAAGCTAACCTAACGCCTATATGTCTATGGAGTTAGAATCAACAAGAACGCATTTATAATTCCTGTAAATCAACCAAGCAAGGCAATTAGGTATATGTCTATCCTAACCACGAATCCGTTCCCCGATGCCCGAGTTCAAGAACTTGCCCTACTCAATCCTATATGCAATATAAAATTCCCACTTTCGAGTTCAATTCTAGATTCGTAGATAATATTCAATTGGTGATCAAGCAATTAAATAATTAAGTGCAAGATTGAATAAATAAACTAATATGATAAATCAAGAAGTCAAAATCAATATCCGAATAACAATAGTCATGAAAGAACCACAACCCTAGAACGTGAAGTTTAGCTCCACATAGACATGGTAGCCAAACAACAAATCATATAAAGAAACATAAAAATTACTAAGTTTGGTGGGAGAAAGATGGAACTTGATGAATTCCGGCCTCCACAGCTTTGTCGTGGCTTTTTTCCTCCTTTCCAATATGTTAGATGACCTAAAAGAGGCATTTTTGGCTTATATATTGCGTTCCAAAGTCGTGGGCCAAAGTTCTCCTATTTCTAATCCAAATCAGCTTCAGGGATTGATGCTAGGGTGGATGCGTCGCATCCACCTCGTCCTCCACTTCTCAGCTTCGCATGCTAGGGTGGACGCGACGCATCCACCCTTCTCTTCTACTTCCCAGTCTCGGATGCTATGGCGGACGCTATGGGCCGACTTCACTGCTAAGGGTGCACGAAAGATGTAGTTTTTCTAGGTTGGATGCGACGCATCCAACCCTTCTTCCTCTGGCTAGACCACCTTTTCTTCATATTTTGCACTCCAAACACCTTAAATCGTCACACATAACTTAATTAGTCATAAAACCAATAATTAAACCATGTTGGGAATTTTAAAGATCAAATAACATCAAGAAGTGGTTAAAACATGGGTAAAGTAACATCAACACATATCGAAATATGCCAAACATCACTACCCCACACTTAAACCTTTGTTCGTCCTCGAACAAACCTTCCTATAGTAGACGAAACAAAATTAAGCTCTTATCATTCAAAGCACACTGCACCTATGATCATGGTTATTTGCAACAATTAGGCTCTAGACTATGCATCAACACACTTCCCTTTTCTTATGCCCTTCTTTAAACATATTCGAACAAAGACAACATGCTCACAACAATCCTAACCTCAAAAACCGACTCAATGTCACAATGCACTCATGGCTTGAACAACCAACATCATAGAGAAGTCTAATAACGTTACCTATCCCTAGTGAAACCATGTGCCCTCACAACAAAAGCAGAGAGAGTAGAATCAATCCACACATTCGAATCTCATGCTCACAAAGAAAATCGCTCACTCTCACAAAAGAAGTCACATGCATGTAGTTGGTACCATAGGCTTGCCCTTAATGTAAATCTCTACTAATGTAAGCTCGCTCGATCTAAAATCAATTAGGACTTTTTCATGGTTGTAATGTGGGCTAAGGGACGGGTAGGATATATTTAAGGAATAGTGACTCACCCTCCTAAGCACTTTAACACACCATCAAATAACTTAAGCGCGAATTCTTCAACCACCCTTTCAATTTCACCAATAATATCACTTCAAACAATATTTCCTCTTTCTTTAAGCACTACTTTAATTCATACCCACTAGCAAGAACAAGACAACAATTTATTCATTTATATTTTTCTTTCTTTTTTTTTCCAGATTTTTCTCTTTTTTTTTTTTCACTTTTCGCTAGTGGTGTATTATTTTACAAAATAAGTGCACCCTTCTTTCTTTCATTGGTTTCACTCAAAAGTCACCCCACACTTAGTCCCTTCTTACTTCTTTTAGCGCTCATCTAACAATTAAAGTGCTTTAAGAGGTAAAAGGATCAAAACAATATCAATTAAGAATAAAAAGGGTATAGGCTTGTAATGTGGGTACCAAATAAAAGGTCTACAGGCTCAAAAGGGTTAACTAGGGATAGATTTTATTTGTGATAAGCAATAAGCTCAAAAAGATCAAAGAAAGCCTAAAATCATTTTTCAAACCGAGCATCACCTAAAATTTCGCTTCAACTCACATACTGGGCAAGTTCTAGACACAAGTACACTACATGGACTACACAAAAACCTTACCACACATGGCACATGACTCATTAAGGACGGTCACATTCCGACTCTCAAACAATGCAAGTATTCACGGAGCAACGAGATATTAAGCATTAAGCGCAAAGTGAACACAAGTCAAGAAAATGAGAAATAGGCGCCACAAAACATGCTATCCATTTTAACAAGGCATCATCAATAATTTCAGAGTGAGAAGGGAAGATATTACATATGTAAAAGCCTAAATATGCCATTATCAACCAAGTCAAGGTCACCTAGGTTCATCATTCTTCCTCCTTTTATTCCCTACATTCCTACTCTACTCTAAAAAGAAAATAAAATTACCCGGTTCAAACTACATCCCATGAAAAAGAACCGAGGCACAAAGAAAAACCACAGGGGATTATTACTACCTAAAGAAAGATAAAAGACATATTTTGAATTTTTGTTTAGACTTTAATCCCTCAAGAAAACTGTCTAGGAGATCAATCGTCGGGAAAAGTCCAATTTTTCTACTTTTTCGTTTTTTTTTTCACAAAAGCTACTACACTTAAGAATGAGTACTACAACTAAGCTAAAATAGCACAGAAACTCATCCAAACGATCTCCTCACCCCACACTTAAAATTTTGCAATGTCCTCAATGCACATTATAAATAATAAGAGGGTAAACGAGACTCCCTGGTAGGCCAAAGGCCGAAGCAATAGCGGCTCACGAGGTACTCAGACTTCCCCCAGGTATCGTCCTTTGTGTGGGCACCCCACACTTAGTCCTCACCATCTAGCTCGCTTTTGCACTCTTCTAATGGCTTTGCTTCCTATGCTCATAATCCTACAAAACAAAAATAAATACTACAAAATAATAAAAATAAAATAAAATAAAAAGTAAACAAAAATAAAAGAAAGCAGTAACGCTGGGTTGCCTCCCAACAAGCGCCTGATTTAACGTAGCGGCACGACGTGAACCACTTTTTGCCTCCACCTCGAACTTAGGAATTGAGCCCCTAACATGGCATCCAGTTTGCGGCTATGCTCCAGTGGTGGGGCTACAAAGATAACCAGGCCAAGTAATAAATTTTTCACTCTACACTTCTCGGCCTTTAGATGAGGAATGTATTTTTTGCTTTTTGGCATGACAAATTCAAAAATATAGGCATCATGTTCCTCTTCCATTGACTCCTCCAAAGGCTTAGATGACTCGATTTCCATGTCATCATCCAAATACAATGTCGAAAAATGTTTAGAATGAGGACCAACACGCCCCAACTTTAGAATTGTATTACTATTTATATCCTCATATGTGCACACATTAGAGTCTTCAAATATAACATTATCTGCTACCTCGCATGGCTCTAGTGTACTTTTCTCAACATGGGCATCATCAACAGAAATATGCTCGAATGATTGGCTCTCCACTTTTAGCTCCTCAATTTGGCGTATAAGCTCCTTTTCAGCTTCTGACAACTCATTACTATTTTGTTGGGCGATAGACGCAACAACCTTTGCATTTAATTTATCTTGCAAGTCGTGAATAGTAGTGACAAATTTATAGATCCCTTGTCCCAGTTTAGATCTTCCCTCTATAAAGTGTCTCATCCCATCAGTAAGTTCCTCATGTTGAGCTTCATATATTTCTAACTTTTCAGCCTGTTCTGCCAGCCAAGTTTGGCTCAAAATCTCTCTTTTTCAAAAATTTTCTCTTGCTGGTACTCGCTCTCTTCATTCAATTCTTCCATATTGGCCTTCATTCTTTTCATATCTTTTTTGAGTTCATCCTGTTGCTCTGCTACTTGCCTCAGAATATCCCTAATATATGCATCAGGCTCCATATCCTGCACTTCATTGCCCCTATCAAACTCAGAAATATTATTAGAAAGATCATAATAAGGGCTCAGAGAAGGATGAACAAAATTAGGACAACCATCCCAATGGCCATCTTGACCACCACACATATTACAAATATTCCACTCAAAGGATTGAGATTGTGCGCACAACTCGCTCCTGGGAACATTCTGACAATTTTTCCACCAGTGGGGTCCTCCACAATATGGACAAGGATCATCAAAATAAGAATAACCATCATTCGAACAATTTTTATTCCAAGATGCCATGCTAAAATAAATAAAAAATACTAACTAAAATAAAATAATAAAAAAAACATGAATAGATAAAAAAATGTCTAATCTAGAAAAATAGCAAATTTCTAAGTCCCCGGCAACGGCGCCAAAAACTTGTTGCGACCAAACACACTCACGCAAGTATACGTGGTCGTCAAGTAATAAAGTGACTAAAAGTCGGATGTCGAACCCACGAGGACTTATGATTAACTATTAACTAAATTAGACTATCCCAATTATCTAAACAAGAATTAAACCTAAAAATATTTTATTCTAAACTAATTAAATAAGAAAAATATAAATAATAAACTTTGAACAGAGAAAGAGCAGGTTTTAATGATATCAATATAATGAAAACGATCTAGGGTTATGGGCTATCTAACAATCCTATTGTATTCTTCAATTGAATTGACCGACTAATTTATCTAGCTTATTGGTTGACAGGGTTAATGCTCATAAGAATCTGTCGAGTTCTTACTCGCCTATTCAAGCTAACCTAACGCCTATATGTCTATGGAGTTAGAATCAACAAGAACGCATTTATAATTCCTGTAAATCAACCAAGCAAGGCAATTAGGTATATATCTATCCTAACCACGAATCCGTTCCCCGATGCCCGAGTTCAAGAACTTGCCCTACTCAATCCTATATGCAATATAGAATTCCCACTTTCGAGTTCAATTCTAGATTCGTAGATAATATTCAATTGGTGATCAAGCAATTAAATAATTAAGTGCAAGATTGAATAAATAAACTAATATGATAAATCAAGAAGTCAAAATCAATATCCGAATAACAATAGTCATGAAAGAACCACAACCCTAGAACGTGAAGTTTAGCTCCACATAGACATGGTAGCCAAACAACAAATCATATAAAGAAACATAAAAATTACTAAGTTTGGTGGGAGAAAGATGGAACTTGATGAATTCCGGCCTCCACAGCTTTGTCGTGGCTTTTTTCCTCCTTCCCAATATGTTAGATGACCTAAAAGAGGCATTTTTGGCTTATATATTGCGTTCCAAAGTCGTGGGCCAAAGTTCTCCTATTTCTAATCCAAATCAGCTTCAGGGATTGATGCTAGGGTGGATGCGTCGCATCCACCTCGTCCTCCACTTCTCAGCTTCGCATGCTAGGGTGGACGCGACGCATCTACCCTTCTCTTCTACTTCCCAGTCTCGGATGCTATGGCGGACGCTATGGGCCGACTTCACTACTAAGGGTGCACGAAAGATGTAGTTTTTCTAGGTTGGATGCGACGCATCCAACCCTTCTTCCTCTGGCTAGACCACCTTTTCTTCATATTTTGCACTCCAAACACCTTAAATCGTCACACATAACTTAATTAGTCATAAAACTAATAATTAAACCATGTTGGGAATTTTAAAGATCAAATAACATCAAGAAGTGGTTAAAACATGGGTAAAGTAACATCAACACATATCGAAATATGCCAAACATCAGTTAACATCAAATATCAAAATGGAGTCATACTGAAAAAAAAAGTCATTGGCTAAAGAATTTTTTAAATTTTTAGATAGCCGACTAAATGAATTTTGAATTAAGGATAATATTTTCACTTACAGTATTATAAAAATAATTATTATTTTAGAAACTGAACTAAAATAAAAAATATGTTTTGAAAGATATCAACACATAAGAGTTCAAGTAGTAGTATCAAAAGAGTCCGTCATAGTCTCAACCTTTGATTATTTTGCCATAAATATGAGTTATTATTTTGCTTTCTGACTATTTTTAGGATCCAATAACACATGCGAGAATGGTACCAAAAAAGAAAAATAGCATTATAATTAGGAGATTTGAGAAATGGTTAATCTTTTTCATGTAGTGTTTCTTAATTAATACCCAATGGTTATCTATATTTATCGATAAGATTTAAATTTTAAGATTATTTACATATAATCTAAATAACTCAAATATTTAATATGGTTAGTGTAATACTAATTAATGTTAAAAGATGAATTTTTTAATATGTGTAAAAACAACAACAACAAAAAAAACAGAGGAAGTAACTCATTCAAACCTATCTCTATCAAAATTTTAAAAATATAAAATTTGATTTTTTTATTAACTAATATATAATTATAAATTATAGGCAAAAAGGCTTCCTGGTCACTTAAACTTGCACCCGATTGTCATTCCGGTAAATAAACTTACAACTTTTCCATTTAGATATTCAAAGTTAAGAGAATAAGTATTATTAAATACCTCTGACGGTTGACCATGCTTGTGTGGCAACGCCGTATGTGATGTGGCAATAGTGCGTACCAATCACGCAAATTAGACGCGTAAATTTACTTTACTGAAATAAAAAATACTATAAAAAGACAGAAACTAAAAATGAAAAGAAAAGCCCAAATGCCTCCAGGTACACCCATGTCATCACAATCCTCTTATCTCTTCCTTTTTCTTTTATTTTTTCCGTTAACACTTCCCCTTTCCTTCCAATTTTTCTTTTGTCTTGACACAAAAGAAAAATCTTTTCCTCTTCCTCTGTATGTTCCGTCGTTCATAGTTCCAAAGCAAAAAAAAATTGAACTTAAAATTAAATCAATAAAATCCATAGTATTTCACAACAAAGGAATCAAAACTTTAAATATGAGCAACATAGCAGCAGGTTGTGACTTATCAGTGACGATATTCTCGCCAGACGGCAAAGTATTTTAGATCGAATATGCTAGCAAAGCTATCGATAACAGTGAAAATGAGTTATTTAGTGGTATTTAAAGGTTCTATGGTTGAGTCACACATTGACCATTGAAAATGATGGCTTGGGGGTTTGGCGGGCTCTTGGCATAGCTATGCAGATGATTTAATGGGCGAAAAATCCTATGACAATCATTCACTCCATTTGAGCAGACTCCATTTGAGAAGAACAATTGAAAATGTAGAGTTCTTTGACAGAGACGACTGAAAATGAGTGTTTTAGGGTCTTTTCAAAAATGACACGTGGCGGGTTTTAATTCGTTTATTGCTGACTGGGTTGCCACGTTTGTGAAATTGTAATGCACGCGCTATGATTCAATGGTCGGAGGTGTTTATTAGTTCACTTATGCTCAAGTTGAAGTGTTCATATAGGAATTTTGAAAGTTAGGGGGCCTTTTTGCCTAAATTATATATTTTTGAGGCCTAACATCTTGTTTGGATGGTTGTTACACATCGTTTCATAATGTATCGTATTGTATTGTACTGTATCGTTTGATGAATACAATATTTGGATAGATTGTATCGTTTATCGTTGTTTAATGATATCATGCACCAGCAATATGAAGAATAAATTTGCAATAATATAAAGAAAAATTATGATACAAGATAAATTTATTATATAAAAATGTAGGATAAATGATAAAATAAAATTAGTTAATAATGAAAGGTGAGATGAGAGAAAAAGACAAGATAACGACGCAACCACACCAAATCAGTCGTTACATAAAGTGGCATATTTCATCGTTATGTAACGACGAATTTAACGATACGCAATAAAATTTAAGTAACAATCAAAACAAATATAGTATTTAAAGTAACAATATACAATACAATAGGTAACAATAGCGGTGTCAATGGATATTTGAAAATCGACTAAACCGACTGAACCGAACTGACTTTTAGGTTTCTATTAATAAAACCGTAGGTTTTTATAAAATCTACAACCGTACCAATAATTAGGGTAGATTTTTTATTGTATGAAAATAAACCGAAAAAAATACTGAACCGTACCGAATAAATTTACATGTGAAAAATATATATGTTAAGTTTAAAAATAATAATTAAAATTTTTCTTGGGCCTAAGAATTATAAAAATTGTTACAAGCCCACAAGTAATTAAAATCAAAATCCTAATTCCCAAACCTAATATGTTACTCTTAGTGAAATTAAATTATTTCGAACATATTCACTAGCAAGATACAAAGTATTATAGCGGTTATGAGTAGCAAACTACAATGTATTGAATTTGTTTTCTTTCATATAATATATATTTATTTTTTTAAATATTTAATCTTCTATAAACTTTATTTACGAGTCTCAGGCTCTCAGCTTAGTTAATATTTTTCTACTCGCGTGATTTATCTTTTCTTTGTCTTTGTTTAGTTTTTTTTACAATGTTGTAGAGTAGTTGATGGATCTATACTCTGGCCATCTTTCATGTTTTCTTAAATCATCACCATTTAAACAGTAAAATTATTTAGAGAGCTTTGCTAATTCCAATGAAAATATGTATATTATGATATTTTATTTTTACTAGTAATTTTTACGTGATATTTTAAAAAATATCGAAAATTAACTGAACAGTACCGATAATGAAGAGAAACTGACCTGATTGAGACGGTTTCGAAAAGTCTAATTTTAGTTATACATAGTATAGAATAATCAAAGAATTGGTATGATACAAATTTTATAAAATAACCGGATGAGCTGAACCATTAACCATCGAAACAAGCTGTAACGCAAGGGTTTGGCCTGCCTTACCCTAGAGCCGCCCTAGCATCCACTGAAATTATTGTCAAAACCTCAAAAAATGAGCGACTCAAGAGAAGAATCTCCAGACTGGCTCCGCTCTTTTCAGGTATATATGTTTTGTTTACCTTGCAATTCATACATTTTTGCGCGCTGTGCGGTGCTCGGAATCGATTCTATGCAATGACTCACTGCTTAATTAATTGAACATTTCCTTGTCGTATGACTGAGTTTAAAACGCTTTTGATTGCTAATGTATCGTTGCTATCACTTCGGATTAATGTTCCATATTGCTTCTAGACAGAACCGGATTCAAGTACATAGGTGTAGTAAATAGTGCACCCATTGTACCTTTGTGGTAATCGGTGCTAAATTTAGTGTAAATATTTATTGAAAAAAACTTTCTGGACTAGATATAGAGGTCAAGCTGAAGGAATTAGGTGCAGACTCACTAGTCATTCACTCACGATTACTTAGAGCCCGTTTGGACATAAGAAATTTTTTCCTTTTTTTCAAAAAATTTTCACTTTTTTTCGAAATCAGCTTTGTTCATAAAATTTTCAATTTTCACTTGAAGATGCATTTTGGAATTTTTCGAAATTTTGAAAAACTCCAAAAAGCTTTTTTTCAAAATTTTCACTCAAATTACTCACAAAACTTCAAAAACAACCCAAAATTATATTCATGTCCAAACATAGCTCTAATTTTCAAATACTATTTTCACTTGAAAAACTTTTTCACTTTTTTTTTGGAATTTTACAATTCTTATGTCCAAACGCCCACTTAGTTGCATCCCTCAGGGGCAGAGCTATGTAAAGCCAAGGGGGTTCAATTGAATCCCCTTCATCGAAAATTTTTACTGCACAAATAGGGAAAAAACGAGTTTTTCTTAGTTTATATATAAACTGTTGAGTTCCCTTGACATGAGGGAAGATTCAAGTGTAGTGGCGAAGGGGTTTAAAAATTGCTTCAGGTCATAAGTTCAAGTTTTAAGTGTGACATTCTAGTATCTTTTTCTAAATTCCTGGCTCCGCCATTGCATCCGATCCAGCTTTTGGTTGGTGTTAATTATTGTCAAGGTTGATAATATAGGATCATTATTGAAGTATAAGACTGTTATTTTGAAGTTTATTCATTCTCCATGTACGTTTGTTGAAAGCGTGTGCATTGTTTAGTTATTATTTGTTTGCTGTTGTACCATTTTCCTGGCAATAACCAAGAAATCTACTGTTAAATTCAAGCAGGCGCCTGCTCGGATAACCTTATCGTCCGGATCTGAATCTCCCTTAGATAACAGCCGTCTAAGTGATGATGAGGATAGCGTCAATCTTAGTAAACTGTTTCAGAAGGATAAAGCATCACTTTCAGAGGCCAAAAGCAGTCAGGATGGGGAGGAATGTCAGCTCAACAAGATGTCTGAAGTAAATTCTCCAATTAAAAATGCAAAAGTAGATCACACACCTACTAGGAAGAGAAAGAAGGAAAATCAGAGTGAAAAAGAAGGTATTTAGCTAATCCATTCTACCAAGTGATTCAACTGCATCAGCTTGAAAGTGAGAAATTTAAGATGATAGGACCAGTAAAGATCTTCTCTTTCCCAATGGTACAGGAAAAAGCACGGACAAGGTATTTACAAAGAGAAGAGCGCTAGAGAAGGCTTTTACAGATAAAGTAAGCAGCTTCCTATCAGCTGTCTTTATTCTTTAATTTACTGAATTAACATCAGTCGTGGAAGTTTAACTTTTATAATTGACAGAGAAAATATGGATAGTGAGTGTAATACTTAAAGAATGCTAAAGCAGCCACTACATTGTTCGACTTGTGCGATTCCCCTTGATGCTATGTATTTGCTTATGCAGCTTAAATGAGACCCTTGATCTTTGCTTTTATGTTTGTTTATGCCCCTAGCTCTTGCTGGCTTTATACCAGTCATACTTTGGAGATGGTGCAGTCAATAATTGCTCCATTGATAGACATCAATACATCAGACACAAGAGAATAGGGACTTCAACAGCCTGTCAGTCAAATATTTAGTCATTTTCTGGTAAATGAAGAGTAAATGGCTAAAAGAGCCTAGATCTATCAGTACTATTATAGTTTTTTGATAGAGCAATTATTCTCCTAAAATTGTTCTTGTAAGCATTCACTCTGGAAAATGACAGCGATGTAGCCCGAAAATGCATATCTAGTTTAGCATAATATATTTCTTGATAGTATTCTCTCCTTATGAAGCAAAAGATGTCCACTAGCTAGCAGTTAAGTTTGGGTGGAAATACTGTTCTAGGCTCCAGGAACAGCCTAGTAGTTCAAACCTCTTAGTATGCTAGAATGATGCAAGTGTTTTTTTTTTGATAAGGTAAATTGTATTAATCAAAAGGGAGAGAACTCCCGTATACACGAAGTATACCAAAGACGTAGAGAATTTATATCAGAACATGATTCTCTACAAAAAAACGCCCAATCTTCTATACAAGTAGGGGCTAAATGAGTGCACCAAAAAGCGATCAAAGATAAAAGACTATTCTTAAGATGTGAAAAAGGAGACTCAATCTCCTCAAAAGCTCTCCTATTTCTCTCCCCCCATACTACTCACATGAGAGCTAACGGGGCGAACTTCCACGCCTTCTGCTTTCTTCTTCTTCGAAAACCGCCCCGGCTATGTAATATTTCCTTTACAGTGCTTGGCATCACCCATTGAACACCAAAAAGATTCAGGATTGCCCTCCACAGAGCAGAGGACACAGGGCAATGCAACATAAGGTGATCAACTTATTCCCCTGAGCTTTTGCACATGTAGCACCAACTAACAAGTGTAATTCCCCTCTTTCGGAGATTTTCAGCAGTCAAGATCACTCTCCTTGCCGCTAGCCATGCAAAAAAGCACACCTTCGTGGGCGCCTTAGGAATCCAGATCGAGGAGTATGGAAAAGTGGTCTCCTCTCTCACCAACATACTCTGGTAAAAGGACTTTACGTTGAACAAACCATCGCCACGCAAGCCCCATCTCCAAGAGTCACAGGATGGCTGAAGCCTGTCTTGCCCGTATAGCAGCGCCAACAAAACTTGGAGCTCCGCAGTCTCCCAATCTTGCATGTTCCTCCTGAATGAGAGGTCCCATACTAACCCCCTTCAAGCTCCTTGCGAATCTGTTGGACCATCAGTTCTTTGTGGTTTGAAACACTGAAGACGTGGGGGAAGAAGACCTTGAGAGTATCCTCTCCACACCACCTATGATTCCAAAAGCTGATTCTCCTTCCATCTCCCACCCTGTAAGTGATGTTGCCACTGAATGCTTTCCAATTCTTCATGATACTCCTCCACATGCCACACCCGAAAGGTGTTGTGATCGCCTTGGTCCTCCAACCCCCTCCCGTTGAGTCGTACTTTTCTACTATGACCTCCCTCCATAGAGCATGCTCTTCTACCCCGAATCTCCACAACCACTTTCCCATTAAAGCTCTGTTAAAAACCCTAAGATCTTTCACTCCAAGTCCACCCCACTTCTTTGGGGAAGTGACTGTCTGCCAATTCACTAGATGAAACTTTCTAGTTCCATCCGCCGCATCCCACAGAAAGTTCCTTTGAAGTCGCTCCAGTTTTTCTGTGATGCTCACCGGTGCTTGCAACAGTGATAAGTAATAGGTGGGCATACTCGATAAAGTGCTTTTGATAAGCACTTCCTTACTTCCTTTTGACAAATACCATTTCTGCCACCCTGCTAATCTTTTTTCAACCCGTTCGATCACTGGATTCCAAACTGTAGTATCCTTATATGAAGCGCCCAAAGTGAGACCCAGGTAAGTAGTGGGAAGGGAACCCACCTTGCATCTGAGAACACCAGACAAGGCATCAATATTAGTAACCACACCTACCGGGAAAATCTCACACTTGCCGATGTTGATTTTGAGTCCTGATACTAACTGAAACCACTGCAGGACCTGCTTCAGGCAGGTCAACTGATTCATGTCGGCATCATAGAAAACCAGTGTGTCATCCGCAAAAAGCAAATGTGAGACTCTTTGGGCACTGAGCACCCCAATCGGAGCTGAGAATCCTCTCAAGAAACCTCCGCCCGCCGCACGATCCATCATCTTGCTCAGAGCATCCATCACTAGAATGAATAACATGGGGATAGGGGATCACCTTGCCTGAGACCCCTGGAGCTGCCAAAGAAACCACACGGGCTACCATTAACCAGGACAGAGAATCTGACTGAGGAAATGCAGAACTTTATCCATCCCCTCCATCTTTCCCCAAACCCCATCCGCATCATAATGAATTCCAGGAGCTCCCAATTGACATGGTCGAAAGCCTTCTCAAGATCCAACTTGCATAGTAAGCCGGGTTCTCTATCTTTCCTTCTGGAGTCTACAAGTTCATTTGCCACCAAGGCAGTATCCAGTATCTGCCTACCTTCCACAAACGCATTCTGGGAGGACGAAACAGTCATGTCAAGTACCTTCTTAAATCTGTTGGAAAGCACTTTAGAAATAATCTTGTAAATGCTCCCCACGAGACTAATAGGCCTGTAGTCTCTGATACAAGATGCACCTTCTTTCTTGGGCACAATAGTAATAAAGGAAGCATTGATACTTCTCTCGAAAACACCATTCGCATGGAAGTATTCAATGGCTTCCATCAACTCCTCCTTGATGGTGTCCCAGAAGAACTGAAAGAAAGCCAAGGAGAAACCATCAGGCCCGGGGGCCTTATCACCAGCACAACACGACACAGCCTCGTGCACCTCCTCCTCCTCGAAAGCCCTTTCTAGCCACTCGCTGTCTCCCTCCCCTATATGGTTGAACTCTACTCCCCCCAAAGTCGGCCTCCAACTAACTTCCTCTTTATATAAGTTCTCATAAAACCCTGTTATCGCCCCTTTTACCTCCTCCTCTCCCTCAATCCTCACCCCATCCACAACTAAAGACTCTATGAAGTTTCTCCTTCGATTTGCGATCGCCACCCTATGGAAAAACTTGGTATTCGAATCCCCCCTCTTTTAACCAGAGCACCCTCGATTTTTGCCGCCAACTAGTCTCCTGAGCTATTGCTAACTCGACTATTTCCCTTTTAACCTCCTCCAATCTCTCTTTCTCAGATTCGTCTAACTCCCCCGCCCCTTCCCCTCTTTCTCAGTCCCCCAATTCATGCATAAGCTCCCTCATTTTAACCTCTACCCTCCCCAAAACCTCCTTATTCCACCTAATAATATCTCCCTTTAGCAATTTGAGTTTCTTCGAAAGACGGTATGAAGGTGACCCTGATACCCCGTAGCCTGTCCACATTTCTTTCACCTTGTCCCCGAATCCTGGCACTTTCAACCACATATTTTCGAATCGGAAGGGAGCACGCACCCCCTCCCTCTGCATCCATCTAGCAAAATAGGCAAATGATCTGAAGTCAACCTGGGTAAAGGAATCTGCAGCACATTCGGCACCAGCTCATCCCACGAGGGAGATGTCAGGAATCTATCAAGTCTAGACCTTGAGTTGGAATCCTCCGCCCTGGCCCAAGTAAACTTTTCCCCTGACAGAGGAAGGTCAATGAGAAAGTGATCATTGATGAAGTCAGAAAACTCCTCCATGGCCCTCGAAATCACACTGCACCCTAATCTCTCCTCCGGAAATCTAATAGTGTTAAAGTCTCCCCCTAGAACCCATGGAATGTCCCATTCCCCCATAATATTGGCCAGTTCCTCCCAGAAAGACACCTTGGACTCTTCCCCTACCGGCCCATACACTCCCCCAAATCCCCACTCCACCCCACTCACTCTATCTTTGACAAGAGCTGCCAAAGAGAAAACTCCTTTCCTAATCTCCTTTACCTCCAAGCTTCTATCATCCCACATGAGTAGAATGCCCCCGGCACTTCCCGCTGCTGGGACCCAATCATATTTCACCCAACTACCTCCCCAGACACTTCTCACGATCGCATCCGACAAAACTTTCATTTTGGTCTCCTGAAAACAAACTAGGTTGGCACCCCACTCCCTAACTCCCATTTTGATGATGGCCCTTTTGTTTGGGTCATTCATCCCCCTGACATTCCATGAAAGGATCTTAACTTCCATAAGCAACAATAGCCCCCATTTCCCCACCCCTCCTAACCGAGGTCCCTTTCTCCATGTCACACACTCGACCCCTTCTCTGATACACCATTACATCCCCTATTTTATTTTGATTAGCACCTTTACCCAACTTCCTCCCCGCGCCTTCGTAACAAGGTTGTTTCTCAATATCCCTCAACAGTTCTAGCACCCTATCTTCCTTCCCTTCAAAAGAAATACCTAAGAACTTCCCAAAGTTTACTAGTTTATCCTCCATCCATAAGGACATATCCCCTTCTCCAATCCGTGACAAAATTGGACATGCGTCTTCTGTAATTACCTTTTCCTTGCCCCTACCGGAGGAATGCAAGGCCATAGCATTGCTAGTAATAGGAATTCTGAGTGCCGGGTGGATTACGTCGTTTCTTTGAGAGGCACCAACCTCAGGAATTAATGCCTCTCTTGGAGGAGATTGTATTGTAACCTCAGAACATCTAAGCACAGTGGGAGATGAGGGGGCGATGGAGCTGGGTCCATCAGAGGCGGGGGGCCATGGAATAACACCGCCAGCTTTAGCCGGTGCTGCCCCTGGAACAGTGGCCGAAGAGGGGCACAAGTCCCTAGTGCTTGGTGAAGAAATAACACTGTGTGAGGCATCATTGGCAGAAGAAGGAGGAGTGACTGCTCCCATATGTTTAGGAGCCTTAACGGACGCAGCTTGATATGGCCCTTTGGATCGATTCTAATAGAATTGGAAAAAGTTGCTGGGCCCATGTGTGGAGGCCCAGGACTATGCTTGCTGAAATCTTTTCCGACCCTATGATTGTTAAGAGAGTACCGACCCATTCTACCTTTCCAGCCCGCATCACTAACCCATTCACGTCTTTTCCTCCTGATAAAATTTTGTCTTCTTCTCCCAAAATCAAACCTCCCGTCACTTCTCGATCTACCGTCTGTTTCCAGCTTAATCCACTGATCCGGTGAGCCCTCCCCTCCCCATGCAAGTGTTAACCAGGCAGATTGTAATATTTTGAAATAACTACTCTATCCGGAATTTGTTCTGGGACTAACTTGTGCAGATTAAAACCTTTTGACATATCTCTCCTATAAGAAAAACTATTATTAACAAAAAAACCTTTTGACATATCTCTATCCTTTCCCAATGTAATCTTTTGGAGTCACATAAACACTTTTCTTTTTCTAGGTATCAGTAAAAGGTAGTACGAGTACTTGTCATTAGTTTTGGCAATTGCTGCAAGTGGTGATTTGTTTTGGCCATCCTTATGAAAATTATCACAATATGGTATAGGCATCTCTTTTCCACCTTTTGATCAGTTGCCTGAAGTTTAGCGACATTTGGCTTGATCCTCACAGTCTTCTCCCATACATTTTATTGATAACTTTGATGCAAATACTGTTAACGGCAGTGATCTTAATTCTATCTCAAGCATAATTTTGATTCATGCAGGAACCTAGTCATTCAGTCTTGACGTTGTCATCAGATTCTGAATCTTCTCATGATTGCAGTTCCATAAAAGTGAAGGAAGTCCTTGATAAAGAGTTGCTTATACACGATGCTAAGCCTATAAAAGAAGAAGAAAATGATGTACCTTCTACATCAAAATCTCCAAAGAAAAAGCTGAAGAAAGAGGATCCGGAAAAGAAGAAAAAACTAGAGAGTCAGCTAAAGGAAGGTAAGTCCGCTGTTTCTGGCTTCTGAACATTCTAACCATAACTTAGTATATAAGAGATGAATGGATCTCAAAACATTTGGAGCAAGTGTCTATTTAAGCTTACATTAGGGTTTTGCTCTCTTTATCTTGTAAGAGCTGTTGGTTCTCCTGACATTTTATTTGTTTTTCTTTGTAATATGTTGTTTGAAATGGTATAGAGAAGGAAGACATGGATGCTGTGGAGGAAAATATTCCAGAGAAACAAAGTGTACCAAATGTGAGAAACTTTAGTAATCCTTGATGGATCTTTGTTTATGTTGAATGCTCACTCATTCACTTTTATGATCATTGTGTAGTTGTCATCTTCAAGGCTGCCTTTGGTGCTTCCCGAGAAAGTACAAAGGACAAAGGTAAAGTAAGCAGGGTGTGGTGACTATGTTGGTGTGGAGGTTATTACTATGGTTTGTTTGTTTTTCTCTTTATTCTTTTCCTTTCAGCAAATTTCCTTCTCAAATCTGCTAATAAGTTCAGAGTTTACTAGTTTTCACCCCTTTCAGTTTTTTTGTCCTTTATAACGAAGAAATCCCCGAGTGCGCAACACGATGGATCATGGGCCCGCTCCTCTACCCTTCTCCACTTAAAGACGTTTGTTTGTGGTAGGGTTCGAACTTGTGATGTGCACTTAACCCACACATCATGTGCTGCGCTTACCACTAGTCAAGATCCTGAGGGCACACCCCATTTCAGTTTTTCTCCTGAGCTGAGAAGTTTGTCTAAATGTCAGAGGAAGAGGATATGGTGGCTTATTCCAGTTTGGCATCTAAAAAGTTCACTGTACTAAGTCCAAAACAAAGTCATTTAGGTGACACTAGTTGAATTCTTCCCATTTGCTTAATCTTTTGGGAGGCAAAGTTGCCTTATTTGTGCTGGTGAGAGATAACAGGTATCCGGTAGATTAATGGAGGCGTCCACTAGCTAGCAACACCATTATCAAGAATAAATAAAAAATTTGTGCTTAGGCATTAGCAGGTTGCCACTTCTATGGAATTTTTAACAAGTTGGATGTTGGTACAATTAATGGATTGTTAATATTGTACTTGTTTTTGCTTTTGTTTCTTCTTTCCCCAATCCTCTGTTATTTTCCGTTAATCCTGTGAAGCTTTGCATCACACCTTAGATTCCTTTCTTGACATAGGCACTTGTGGAGTGTGAAGGTGATTCCATAGATCTGAGTGGTGATATGGGTGCTGTTGGGAGGATAGTTATTTCAGACGGTCCATCAGGAAAACATGAAATGCTTTTCGATTTGAAAGGTATAAACATGTTTCTGAAACCTTTGTTTACCAATTTCTTGCAAGTCACTTTCGTGGTTGCTTTTTAATATGTTTCAAACAATCAACATCATTATTGCTCTAGCTTGACAAAATTTATTAATTTGAATCAATATGCTATCATATCACTTTAGCCCATATGTTTAAAGCACATGAAAACACAACCACATTTTCTGCTTTAGGCTTGGGTACTAGCAATTTCCACAAAAGTTTTCTTGTAATCTTATTACTCTGGAAAAGTTTGTTCTGAATGCTTCAGTTCATTTATATCTCAGGAACCATATATAAAACGACAATATTGCCTTCCAGGACGTTTTGTGTGGTATGGCGCTCTTGTCTCTAGCAATTTTCTGCTGTCTTTACCTATCTCCCCCATACACACACATGCACAAATGCACCCACCTCCACATATGTATATCTAATAAAATTGTGCTCTTTTGTAGGTAAGCTTTGGACAGACAGAAGCAAAGGTTTGTTTCTTTGGCTTGCTTACTGATTAATCAGCTATTCTATCCATGGTGTAACTTTAGATTTGCTATTCTGGCAGGGGTTTATGACTTGTCTCTCATTTTACTTTCCATTTTATCAAAGCGTGTCCTAAAATTTTTAGAAATAAGTAAGATTTATGCTGTTAGTTGAATGATTATGTGCTCTCTGATCAGGTGGATGCCATCATGAATGACTTCATACAACTGAAGCCACAATCAAATGTTTACGAAGCTGAAACCATGGTTGAAGGTCAAGGTTCTATCTGAAATATCTGCTTTTATAGAAAGTAGATGTCATATGTCTTCTAGTGTTTCACTTTGGGAACTAAGCCATTTACAGTCCAATTTGAATCGATCCTTCTGACTTTGATAGGGACTCTTGATGGTTTCACATTTGATTCGGACGAGGAGGCTGAAAATTTGCGAAGACCAGCTTCCCAAGGCGACCAGAATGAGAATGTTGATCATCAGATCAATGGAAATGTCAAAGCAAAAGCTAAAAAAGCATCGGTATGCTTTGTTCTTTTTGTTTATCACTGAGAGTTGCTTCAATTTCTAGGTCATATATTGAGATCCAAGCTGTCTCTGCAGGCTACGGAACAAAAGAAGGGCAAGAAGGGAGTGAAGATATCAAATAAAGTTAAAAAGAAACCTCAAGCACCGAAGAAAAGCAAGAGCAAAAAATAAGATATGATTGTACATATTTCATTCATACTTTATGTATTCTCATATTTTCTTTTCCTCTTTTTGTTTCCTGTTTTTCCTGTGCTTTGCCTACACAAATACTAGTCATAAATTTGTAAGAGCTTATAAAAGTAGTCTTAAAAAACGAGAATATTGGTACTGACCAGATCATATTAATTTGCAAGATTTTCACATCGCTGTGGAAAATCCACCATCTCAACCCTAAATATCCCCATATTTCGTTTAGAGGTTCTGTCATCGACGAACTTTAATCTCAGATTTTGATTGCTTTTCCTTTGCATTTCTCACTTTGCAGGTGAATTTTAAATGTGTGTTGATTCAATTTAACAAAGAACAGCAATTCATCCGATTTTCTACATTTTGTTAGTGTGTAATGTGATACTTAAAAAACAAGTAAAGAGAATGTTTAAATACAAGATACTGCCTATTTTAAACAGGTTGCTGTCTGTATGGTTTTGCTCTAAGTTTCCTCAGGAATGCCCCAACTATTTCTCCAGATATCATTCCTTAAATGTTCTCTTGTTATGACATACCATGTCCTGATTTGTGCTGTTCTGACTTATGTCTGGAGATATGTGCTGAAAATTAACAGCACAATCAGCATCGGGAATGGAAGGAGAATGCTTGAAGAAACTGTCCCTGATAACTTTTCCATTTTGCTTTCTTCAATAGGTGGAGTTGTTTCTCCACCGTTGGGTCTCTTTATCCTGTTTCACAATCCAATAGTGGTAGATTAGGGGAAGATGGAAAACGTAAGATATAGTGTATGGATAATGAGATATGTTTATACACATTACCCGTTCATGGGGCAGAAGATGATTGAGTAGTCGTCAGCCTTGCAGGTAAAAGTGCTGGTGCCATCATCATATGCATAGCTATAAGCCCTTGGACAAGCTCTCTTGAAGATGCTAGAATAGAATGATGGACGACAAGTTGTTGGATTGGCAAACTCACCGGCACAGCAATACTGATCTAAACCAAAGGCCTCACATGCACTCTTGCATGCTACTACATTTCCTTCTCCATCTCCACCCACCACTTGAAGTTCTTTTGGACAACCTGTTAGATTTTTGAATAGATATCTGTTAGTCTTATCTGTTAAATGCATCCCAGTATATTTGCACCCAAAGATGTTAGTCAATTGACTGCCTAAGTCGTGGTGGGCACAGTTTCTTGGTGCTTGTGCTGGTGAAGGTGAAGGTATCTGGTGGGATAGTCAAGGTGCTTGCAAGGTGGCCAGAACATTATTGCTATAAAAATAATCTTCTAATCATGTTCAGTACGCAACTACACAGAACATACCCATGTTAAGATTGGATACACATCCAGTGATATTGCATCCTCCATGGACTCCCTCTGGGGCTGCAACCATTGGCAGATTGTAACCATCAACTATGCTAACGTCGTAGAAATCTTTGGCCTCTCCTGTACCCAGAGTTATCTCGAAGAGAGAGGCAGGTGGTGTGGCACCAAGGCCATCACATTCGAGCTTTCCACCACAGTCACCTGTTTGACAAGAGCCAACGCCAGAGGCATCAAAAGTGCAGCCAGTTCTTGCCCAAATTCGACCTGACCATCCCGGGACACTTGGAATTCTGACGCTTTGGCCAGCATTCAATTGAAAGCCAGTCGTGGAAAGTTTAGGTGATGAAGAACCAGACAGTGTACCAGGCCATATTGTATAAGGACAATTGTTAGTAATGGTGAAAGTGCTGGCAAAAGAATGAGAGAAGAAGGCGCAGAAAAGCAATGAAACTGAAAGCTTTTTCCAGGAAGTTATGGTCAGCATATTATTATGGTCGTTAGTCTATGATTGTGTCCTATATTTATGGAAAATAGAGGTAGGGATATTGTGGGGGGGTGGTGGTGGTGGGGGGTGGGGTGGGTGGGGGGGTAGTTTTTGAATACAAAAATGGAACACCCTATCATATTTGTAGGTGGAAAGGAATTCTACATATTTGATACAAAATCCAAACTGTTAAGTTGCTTTGCTAATTCATCAGCTGCAACATCACACCTCTGGATTTAGCATTTCTTTGTATCTTGGATGGCCCCAATAAGAGGCAATTCCTTTCTTTAGCAACTTCGAGGATGCATGTCTGTGAAAACCATATAGAATCATCAGATAAAGAATCGGTTTTGTTTGTAGTTTCTAAAAAGGTTAGACCATATGAAAAGGGTATCTAGATTCCCATAAATTAAAAAAGAAATCAAGATAATATAGATAACTAGTCTTCGTTACTAAGTGTGGAACAAAGTGTCAAGCTTAAGCTTTACCATTATAGACATTGGAATCGTTGTAGGATCCAACTGTCGCTGAGACACTAACATTCCTTTGCAATATTAACCAATGACTTGCACATTTCGGTTGGATCTGCTCTCTATCCATGCGTCGAAGCAACAAGTAGTATATGATATGACGTGTCATTTGCAAAAAATTATCATTTAGGCATGATGAATTAATATACATTTTTACATACGATATTCTTTTAATTATATTATACATTTTACATATTTTTATATTAAGACGTAATCTTTACATAATCAACAATAATAACAACAAACCAAGTGAAATTTCGCAAGTGATGTTTGCGGAGGATAATATGTACACAGATCTTACCCCTATCTTATAAAGATAAAGACGTTGTCTCCGATAGACACTCGGCACAAGGAAAGATCTTTATATGATCATTCTCTTCTATTAAGATTGTAATACATTATTTTGTATCATTTCCTTGTTTGTTATGTAATCATAGTAAATGACATGATTTGATATATGGGTTGAATCTGGATAAATTCTGACGTTTATTTAATAATATTTTTCTTAGTCGGTTAGCTCCCTTTTATTTATTAAACATAGTGAAAGTGAATTTGCGACGAAGCAACATGTCATTGGTTAGGTTGTGCAGGAACGATTTCTTTCCTTGGTCTTTTTATGCTTTTGAATTAAATGGAAATGGGCTCTCTTCTTGTTGCCACTGTAAGTGGATGTCGACAGATCGTACGTACCAACTCAACCAACTCCAATAGCCAATTTAAAATGGAGGTAGTTTTGGACTGGCGGCAAAGTCAATTTCATAATCTATTCAAGGATTTTATACGCTGTATTAACGATTAAAATAACAAACTGCAAAAATTACTGAAAGAGAGCACACTTCTCTCGGAGAGAGTAAGTTACTGTGGTCTTTGGCGGCTCTGACAAACGGGAACAAATGATCAAAAACCAACAAACATCTTTTCCTGCTTATCCTTGTCAATCAATCGAAGAAAAAGTTGCCAAAACAATTAATTAATATGAGGGACATAACTAGCAATTATAATTGATGAACTCCTTTATTCTTCCTTCAAGTATTTTGTTTCCATCACTATGAAAAGCCAGCAAATACTACAATAGTCAGATTAGAACCAAAAAATGGAAGAATAACCCAAGGAGCAACGTACTGTGATATTGACAAAGAAGCATTTTTTTTATAAGTAATGACAAATGTTTTATAAATGGTAAACTCACACTCCAGTGCTATATAGGAAATTACAGAGACTGCAAACACCCTATCGGATCTCAATCATTGCATCTGCATCATGTACAATGCTGAGTTCGCACCAAAAAGCTAACAAAGAAATGCATCTATGTTTTTTAAGGCCAAGTATGTTCCTATTTTTGCCTTAAGAAATTCTGTTGTTTCTTTCAATACATACACTCCACCAGATGGTGGTGAGGCATGCCTCCTTAGTCGCTGACCAAGTGGAAGAGGAAGCTCTCAATGGAGCTTTGTTGCAACAGATCTTCATGGCCATACACAATTGACGAAGATGCATTCCCCGAGTTTTTCCTAGAAGACATTTTAGTGGAAATCATATTTGACTCGTATGATGACTCCTAAAATTCACCACAGCCAATCCCACTGACATTGCTTAAAACGAAATAGGGCTACGCTGCAGCTAGAGACCCGACTTTTTCTGGTCACTGCCATTCACCTTGTAGATTTCCTGAAAAGTAGCAAGAAGCCAAGAATGCAGCATATAAGCAAATACTACACTGATTGGAAGCGCCAATTTAGAATTCAAAGCACAAAGAAATAGGGAACATACAGCAAGTGTAGCCTTTCTGAATGACCTGAAACATGATCGTTCTTTCGCAATAATAGAGGAGCAAATTGAACAGCAGGGTAGTCATTTTATTGTGATTAGCAGACACCCCTTGAATTGGCTGGCTAAAGATTCTTCTTCAGGTAACACCATCAGAAAAAGCAGATACAGATGGGCAGGAGTAAACACCAGACTTCTGACTCCAAGCCCTTTCAACCAAATAGGATCGTTCTTTCGCAATAATAGAGGAGCAAATTGAACCGCAGGGTAGTCATTTTATTGTGATTAGCAGACACCCCTTGATTTGGCTGGCTAAAGATTCTTCTTCAGGTAACACCATCAGAAAAAGCAGATACAGATAGGCAGGAGTAAACACCAGACTTCTGACTCCAAGCCCTTTCAACCAAATAGGACCTTGCTTTACCAATATCAGACATGATATTACTGACAATGCTAAGCAGGATAGAGTTACACTTTAACGTGGTTAGCAAAAACCAATTGATTTTGTTAGATCATCCACATGTTCAAGAGTTCAAGGTTTGTAACTGGTTCTATTTGTTCAGACTTCAGACCTCGTGGAAGAGCACAGATCTGCTGAATAAGAAAAGAACAAACTCAGTAAGAAACTCATGATTCTGCTAATGAATTCAGACAAATAATAACTCAACAATATAACAAGCTATATCTCGACTCACAGTAAATGCTTGAGTTCCTGCAAAAGTAAAACCATTTTTAGGATGCCATGTATGAACAAATTTAAAAAGTGAATTAAGAAGAGACTAATGCAACAGGTATGAAGGAAAATAGAGCTCTCCTCCAAAACCTGCCAAACAAGTAGGAAGTTAAAGCTATAAAAGTAGGTGAGCTTTAATGAGCTCACTGAAAAGAGTGTTCTTCATCTGATGGGGCAAGTTCCTGTAGGAAAGCAAACAAAGTACTATATTTCCACTGACTGGATTCCAATAAACCTCCCAAAGTTAATCACAGTAATTAGTAGGCGACTAAAGAAGTCCAGCAAGCCAATACAGGCATTTGACAACCCGAAAAAGAATAATACTTAAAAGTGACTAGACAGTAAAACCATATATAGTTAAGGTTATACAAATAGCTGCACTGCATATAGTTAAAGCCTCATGTGGCATCAACTTGAGCGCACATCAACATTTGTAGACATAATATTGTTACTCCTAAATAGTTACCATAGAGCTACAGTCCATAGGATTGTCCAATATAAGTGCCACCTACAAATGGCAAGACAACCAGGTCTGCCATGTAAATTATAAAATTGTTCTTATTCCTGTCCCGAAAGACAGGAAATTTTAAAACAGACGAAAGGAAGGAAATTTATTATATCTAGCTCATGTCCATTCCATCTCCAACTTGACTGCAAATGGGACTGACAGCAGTGAAAGATCTCTCAAATGGTGATGGATGGAAATGTGCATCCCTTCTGCGCTTAAAGGCACAGCTATCAGAAGGGGAACTTTCAGCATCAAACTTCCTCCGTACACCTTTCACAGCCTGCACTTCAGCTGATGTTAAAGGGAAAATCTGCTTGCTAACTCTGCAAAGAGAGTTATGATTATCATACACTATTCGCTGGTTACAGTTTTTGTCACAAATGTGTGTCAGCCCAGTTAGACGGCAGCGGTACATGTTCCCACAAACATGTTCATTTGCACATTTCCAATCGCATTTGTGAACAGGGTTTGGGCCATCTTGGCCAAGAATAGTCGACAGATATATAACATTTGTAGGCACTGCTACCATAGATTTTCCAAGTACCTCCATTCTTCAGTTGATCAGCAAACTTGAGTTTGAGAAGATATGCACACCCCACTTGCCTTGCCCCGATGCTCTGTAGACCCAACAAGTACGAGATCCGTCAAGATTGATGGGACGGTTATGGAATAAAATGATTTCAAAGGACTAAAACCATCTTAAATCTTTTCCTATTGAAAATCAACTCTAAGCAGACCTCAATTTAGAAAGAAATAGAAAAGCTTAGCATAAAATACTTGATCAACTGGCAGTTGCACCCAAAGGGGTGGCCTAATGGTCAATGAAGTGGGAGAGGAAACTTGAGGTCTCAAGTTCAAAACCCAACAGAGAGAAAAACAATAGGTGGTTTCTTCCTATCAGCCTAAGTATTGGTGAGCCAATTGTGGGAGGAAGCAGTTAACTGACAGAATAGTTGATGGCTGCAAACTGGCCCGAACACTACTGTCATAAAGAAAATAAAAAATGGAGGCCACGATAAAGGTCTTTGATTCAAAAGACATCATATTAACCCTCTCCACTTAAACATCTAGAGTAAATCTGAAGTGTTCTATTAACACTAAGTGCAAGAAATTGTTCGTTACATGTAATTTCATAAATTATCTGGTTAGGTGTGTATGACAAAAGTCATTTTTCACCTCCAAATTACACCTAAAATTAAGCTCCATTAAAAGATTGACAAAATAGGGCGTATAGGAACAGTAAAAAGTTTCCAATTCCATCAGCGTACAGATATTTATCTCCCACAAACATTTAGCAGAGAATAAACCAAATCTAACGAGGAATATCTCAAGATCTAGGACATAATTATAAATAAATAAATAAAACAGGTAGATATTGCAGCTACCTGATTCTGAGCTACTTCTACAACAAATTATTTATTAAAAAAAAAACAGAAAATAGGAAAAAGAGGCCAAATCATGAAATTAAAGAGACCCGAGAAAGAACTTACGCAGTAACCGAAATGAAGACCACCTCGCAAAGCTATTCCTCCTACCCGAGCGCTCTCTCTCTCTCTCTCTCTCTCTCTCTCTCTCTCTCTCTCTCACACACACACACACACAAAACACAGTTTCTCTCTCTGGGACTTTTTCAGAGTGAAGCAAAGGAATGGGAAGAAGTAGGAAGAGTATTTATAGAGTGAGGCGACACGGATAAGATGCTGTGATCCGATTCTCATGTGGACCGTTGGACGTAAATGTAAATGTACATGAAATTTCTGCGAAATGAAAATTTTATTTTGTCCTTTTCGACTTTTGTTATTGTTATTACGACGTCGTTTAATCTTTTTGAATGGCTTTGGCTTAATTGCGAGTGAGACGGAGGGTGCATCTTCCCGCTCCTTTGGACTCTTCTATAACCTTTATATTTTTCTTTTTTCCTTTTATCGTGGGGAGCTTTTGGTCAAGGTCGTCGTTTTGTAACGTTAAAATAGAGAAGGAAAAAAATAAAAAAATAAATAGACTTGAAAGACCTACCAGGTGTTGGCACGTGTCAATAACAGCGCTGTATTTGGGAAACGTGGCTTTCGTCTTTGTTAGAGCCGTTTACTTCTTTACTAACACCCGTTTTTGTCGTGCTTATTGGTTTGGTGGATCCGATAATTTGGGCTTCTATTCCACCAATTTATGGGCCAAAATTCTAACGTGCTTTTGTAAAGCCCAGGAGCGCTGGCAAAATACTAAACTGATTGCATAAAAGCGTATACAATATGTATCTTTGTTTGTATATTATACATACAAATAATATATAATTTATTTTCGAAGCAACTAAAAATATACATTTCTCGTTCTTAAATCATAATTACAGTCTCCATCCATTGAGTTGTATCATAGTAGTCCTCAAATTATAATAGTCAACTGATCATGTGAATTACAGACCTCACAGTATTTATCATGCAAGAAACTACCTATCGAAGTAGCTGAGATATCTTCGAGAAAAAAAAGAAAAGATAAGATAACAAACAAAGGTTCAAGTTAAGGCTAGTTCACTTGGTGAGCTTTTTATATTTTACAATTGATATGAAAAGTTCAAACCGTGTAGCGTAATATCCCCCTTCCTCTTTCCACTCTCCCTTTTCCCAATGATGTAATAATTTTTTTATAACATAATAGTTAGTCCTCCATTTCAATTTAGGTGAACTTATTTGACCGGACACAAAATTTAAAAAAAGAAAAAAGACTTTTGAACTTGTGGTGTAAAATGAGTCACATATATTTTGTGTGGCTATAAATCATTGAATAAAGATAAATTGTTTCCAAATAAGGAAATAAGTAATTCTTTTTGACACAGACTAAAAAGGAAATAGATTCACATAAATTGAAATGGAGGGAGAAATACTTAGTAGTAGTAATTTGCAAATAGAGAATTAATTTCCGTGCTTAAATTGTTTATGGTCCTTCCGTTTAACTTTTATATGTGAAAAGTATTTCCTCCTTCTTTCAAGTATATTTGCTAAACTGTTTCCAAAAAACAAATTCTCTTTCTATCAAAAGTTGTAAATTAAAATTAAAAAGGTCCAACTTTTCTTATTTTATCCTAATCAATAAGTATTATCTTAGAAACAAGTCGAAACATACCCGTAAAAGTTTCTCTTTTAATATTACCGAGAAGTTTAAATTTTATAAAGTTCATTACCAACATATTTAACTCAATTAACCTAAATAGCCGCTCACCAAATCTTTTAAATTAAAAATAGCCAGTGAATATATAATATATGTATTATTTATATATAATAGATGCATAACTATGTATAATCTATGTATACCGACTAGATAAAGTAATAGTGAATCTGGCCGTCTATTTGTGTAATAATCTCTTAAAATAATCTGAGTTTTGCAGCTAGGATATTATGAAGCATTTAAGTTTTGAATATACTCGGTTGTTGTTAAATTTTGAATATACTTAATTTATTTATTTAATCTCCACTACGGAGCACGGGGGTATTTCGGAGAACTCACAAGATTCTTCCACAGGCTAGAAGTCAGAACCCTCCTTTTCCGCCGCACTCCGCCATCCCCATTTCACCTATAGAGCCAAAAAGGTAAGTTGGAGTACCGATCTTGGAATTCAGGTAGCTAGCCGTTTAAACAACAGTTGAAGTATTGTAATTTTACCTCTCATCAGAACCTGGTGGCAGGAGCAGAGACAGCCGAACGGTTCGGCCAAACTCAATAATTTTGATCCAAATCCTATTTTCGTTTATTGAATATGCATAAATTATTAATTTAGAACTCAGTAACTTAAAAGAAGTAGAATCTTCAACCCATAAGCTTCAAATCCGGTCTCCGCTTCTCCCTGATGTTTTTTTTTTTCTCTTTATTTATTTTACGCCTGCGATAACTCCTCTTTGGTGATTTTGGCAATATATGAAGTTTAGACACATATCGTATACCTGTTATCAACAAAATTAAGCAATAACACTTCAATTTAACCACTCTTTCTTGTCCATGTACTAAGTTTGGTGTCTAGCAGATATGCATTTATCTCCTGTTTTACTTGATAATCTATCTTCTTTTGGTTGTAACCCTCTTCTTGTTTGCAGCTTGTTTTACTAGCCAAAAATGATTCACTCTTGGTTCTTATGGTTGATTCTGGTTTAATTTGGTACTTCAGAATTTTAGTTTTGGTTGTTTTTGTAATTACTAGAGAGGAATAAATATGCTTCGATAAGCTTGACAATATGTTAGGCTCCGCAAGGGGGTGGGGAGTAAACTAGAGTAATCAAATTTGTTCTATTTTGGTCAATAGTGCATTGTGTTAGTTCATTCTTTACCAGTGTTGGCTGATAAAGTGCAACGATATTTTGTTGTTTTTGAATGGTCCATACTGTCGAAGGTATAATTAAATAAATAAAAGTGTTTTCTGTCTAACAATTAAGCTTTTAGATGAAATAGTCACACATCTCCACATGGTATCAGAGTAGGCACAAATTGTTCGTATAAATCATGGACAGAATTATGATATCTTTCACTTGCACATATATATGTTTGTCATTGATTTGTTGTGGTGCCGAATGCCATTTGCAGGTTTTAACGATGGGTATTTTAGTTACTAGGTTGAGTCTGTTTGGTGTATCCAATTGTAGTGGTTCATTTATATATTGTTGGCGGATCCCACTGGAACAATGTAGACTATGTAGTTGTACATATGTAGAATCCAATGATGAATGCTTATATTGCTGGTGCCAAACGACACTCCACCCAAAGTTGGATGTTTGATTTGAAATTGGTTTATGCGGATTCATCTTTTCCCCCTTGTTTTCTTATTCAAAGTATACAGTTCAACTTTGGAGCGTTTGATCCTGGAGTACAGGTTAGTTGGCTTACAAGTGCATAGTCCCTTCATTCGTTTTTTCTTTATTTTTTTCTTTCTTGATAAGTTGCATAGTATTTTCACCTCTTCATAAAAACAAAAATAGAAAACATAGTCTTTTCATTCTTGTATATCTGATTTCAAAGACGTCAATCCTTCCTCTCTCTCTAGTTATTTTAAGGTGTAACGGCTGAAGTTAGAACTGAAGTCACTCTAATAGGATATGCACATTGATGCTTGAGGAGATCAAATTTTTTTGAGGTAACTGCTTATATTCCCTTCTTTTACTGGTCTGCCAGCATAAGCATTACTTCTCTCTATGCTTTAGCTTACTCTTAGCGAACATGGTATGCTAATAAATATTGGAATTTCTTAATGGGCTTTTGGTAATTTATGTTACAGGTCTCTAACATTTTGAGTCATGTTCCCTTCTTTTATGACTGCTGGATCATAACCAAAATACTTTTTCTTTCAAGAACGTTTGATCCCTCATTATCCGACCCCATATTTGAGTCTGTTGCTCTAGTTGTGTTACACAAATTAAATACTCAGGTTATAAGGATACCTTTGCCATTATATTTCCTAATATGGTATGCATTTGCATATGCATTCAAAAAGCAGCATATGCATATATGCTCCGTGTACGTTAAGGTTCTATGCTGTGTTATTTTTTGCTATTATTGGTGACGCTTTGCCGATTGAAGGTAAGTTGAGTCATTTTATGCCACTTGTTTCAACAGCTAGTTCCCCTGGGTTGGTTGTTTGATTTTGTGTCCAGATCCTCTCTCATTTAGGGCAAGGGGGTACGGAATTTCTTGTTTCCTGCTAGTAGCCGGACGTTAGCTCTCTGCAGTTGTTAAGCTGTTTGCGCTGAATAATTTTTTCAAAAAAATTCCATCACTCAAGCACATCTATCAAGTTGGCCAACTACGTATTCAACAAGGTATTCTCTCTTTATACAAAAAATGCTAGTATAATAAGAAAAGGATCTTCACATCGTTTTTATTATTATGAAACGATCTTTTATTTCTTTCAGTCCATAAGCGCCAAAAGAGGCATTGTGGTGATATTTCCCAGGCTGCCTCCTTTCACTGTCGATCCTCTGTAATAACCAGCTCGTGATTACTTCCTTCATAGTCCTTGGTAACAACCAAAATATACTAAATAATACGAATATGATGGTCCACAGCTGACCAATTCTGGTACCATATATGCTAGAAATTTGTTTTTCTTTTTTTGCTTTTGGCTCCATTTTTTGGGAAAAAAATTGAGTGTTTTGCTTTAGTGTTATATAAGTACTTATATGCTTGTGTACTGACAATTATGAAACATGGTTCCTCTTCCTTCCTGCAGAGACTATAATTATGTCGTTGTATAAAGTTATTTTACTCTCTATGATGATCAATGTTTTCCTAACAACTATAAATTGTGCCCCGCAGTTTCGCCTCTGGTTTAATTGGAGCTGGGGAAGAATGCATTATGAAAAATCTTCAAGTCCAATCTGATCGACAAAATGATCTTGTGGGTTACTATTACAGTGGTCATGGAATTGATTTTCAATATTGACTATCCTTCATTGTGCTGCTAAAGGTCCTTGAAAAGACGACCCTTTAACCACCTGAATGGATCGTATCAATGTAATATCTATGATCTCTGTATTCATTGTTGCCATCTTGTCCGAGAGTGCAATTTTGTCTAAAATCTGGCCAGTGAAGAACTGATTTAGATCATCATCCTCTGAGACAGGCTTCTGTTTTGGAAAAAACCAAATATTGGAATTGTTAAACTTGGCCCAAGTATAACATTTAAAATGAGCATGCTGCAGGTATCCATACCCATTTTGGCCTTTTTATTTGTCATTATAGCCATAAACTATTTGTCCGAGATATGTCATTTTTGAAAACTTAGCAATTAATTATTTTTTCTATTCCAAGCTTATTATTTCAAAAATATAATTATTAAGTTACACAGTTATAGAAGGGATAAGGATAATTTAGCAAATACCCTTTATGACTAATGCTATTAAATAATTTTTTTAACGGGTGAAACTTTTAAATGACAAGTAGGGGTGTTCATAAAAACCCGAAAAATCGAACCAAACCAACCAAAAAAATTGATACTTTTTAGGTTTGGTTTGGTTTGGTTTTGGTTTTGAATTTTAAAAACCGATCAAATTTGGTTTGGTTTTGGTTTTAGTAAAAAAATAACTGAAAAAATCCGAACCAAACCGACTATAGAAGTAACTATTTAAATTTATTATTACACCTATATGTATGTATATTTTTATATAAAGTTTTTAAAATTTTATGGTACATATTAATCGTTTATATTTTTAGTCTAGTTTTTTGCTATTATAATAATCTAATTCTTTGCCTTTACATTCTAGTTTGATTGGTAGCTTTCTTTTGCTAAGTACAAGAATTTATTTTATGTTAAAAATAATTGATTTTTAATTGAGTACTTAAATTATTCATCACTAGTTGATTCAATTATCATTAATATATCTTGGTAAATGATAGATTTCTTAAAGAGCAATTGGTTTGATAGTGTTACGTTAAAAATAGTCTCCGGAATGTGTTTGGTAGTGTAGTCTTATATTTAAGAAAAAATTCGATAAATAACCGAAAAAATCGAAAAACTAACTAAAACCGATAAAAATCGAATCGATAAAAATCCGACTTAATTGATTTGGTTTTATTTCAATATTTGAAGAACCGGCTTACTTGGTTTGGTTTTATTTTTTTTATTTTTTATTTTTGGGAAAAAACCATGAACCCCTAATGACACGTAAACATGACATGATGGAATAATGCGTAGTATTCTAGAATTGAACTTTGCGTCAAAAGCAGTTTCCGTTAATGGGTTGGTGACGCTAAGAAGCAATTTATTAATGGGTGACTGCTAATTTCATGTGACCATTAATGACTCCACTAAATGCAAAATGACGAAGGGCACCATTAGTTTACATTTAATTGTCTCTCGTCATTCATCAATTTTCAAAAGAGTCGGATAAAACCGCAGTATTGCATCTAACGCCACTGACACAAGAATTATTATTCACTCCTGATTAGTAATGTGTTAAAAGGGGAGCATTAAGAAAATAAAAGTTTAGACCGCAATAGCCAGTAGTCAATACTAAATTGCTTTAACAGAGAAAACTGGGGCTTCGCCATTCATTTAGGTTTAACAAATCTGGTGATTGATAGACGTGTGCATTAATTATCCCGAAAAGTATGAGCAATAATATAGCAATAAATAGCAGTATATAACAATAAATGATATTTAAGTAAATAGGAGAAGTGATTCACCCAATAAAGGATGAACTAGATGATTGTCCCTGACAATGATAAGTGACTGACAAATCCTAGAATGGTCAAATTATTCTCGGATCTGATGAAAAAGTATGGAATAATATGAACGAGAATCTTGATGAAAATGTAGTGTTTGTATTTTAGTGAGAGAGAGAATCTTTTATCAAAAGCTTGTTCTTATCAAATGAATGTCACTTGCCCCATATCATTGTCTATTTTTCTATTTATATGAGACATTTTTCTAATAAACCGTAATAGTACAAGTACAGAGAATATTCACTAGAATATTCTCTTTAATATCTTGTTTCGAAAACTAGCCGTTACAGCTTCGTCAACGGTGCTCGACCTCGACCATTATTGACATCTCGACCACGAATCTCGTTGCTTCCTAGTCGACCTCGACTGATGACGACTCGAGGACTCTTTCTTTAGTGTTATCTTATCTTAAATATTCTAGGGCAGATTTTGACCCATACAGTTAGTCCCTCTGATTATTAAGGCCAGCCTCGTGCGGGCTTGATGAGCGGATTCTGTTTACTATGGTTGAAACGATTGGACAAGCTGACCGGGTCGTGATGATTGGGGCGAGTTGGTAGCGTGGCCCCTTGTGAACCGCAAACTTCGGAGTTGTGCGGTCCATGAATCAGGGTGACGTCATGACGTCGTGCGTCATTATGACGCATTTTTCTGATGCGTTGCTCCGTTTGCGTGCGTCTTTTGATTGGATCTGCCTCTTCGGTTACGGTGCCAGGTAATGATGAATCAATTTCTTGGTTTTGACGCTTGAATTTTTATAAATAAGAGTGTGTGGGTATAATTTCAACCTTTGCGATATGCTTGCACCAAAACTCTATACCTTCTTCTTCCTCCTCCATTGTTGTGCATTTTTTCTTCCTGTTCCAACGATCTCTATCGTTTTCGATTCTCCGTTGTTTGATACCTTCCTTTCTTTTGTTGAAAATATGTCTAACATACCTTCTGGGCCCAATGAGGGAAGTGATTCGGTCCTTCTGGCAATTCTCTTTCCTCCTCATGTGGAGAACGCTCCCACTGCCACAGAGACAGAGGCTTTCCGACTGTGGAAGAGATAGTTCCTCGCAACCCCGATGTCAATTCTAATTTCTCAAAATTGCATGAAGCCGAACCCGGAACCTTTAAATCAACGATGAAGGAGGCTGATTTGTCAGAGCTTAAAGCAAAGTACGACCTTCCTGACCACGTCAAATTGATCCCCGTGGGGTGGGATGCGGTGCAACACCACCGTCCTGGGTATTGCGCATTCTACGCCTACCCCTTTCACGTTAGCTACACTTTTTCTCTCCTCCCGCTGGTGGAGGAATTCTGTCGCTTCTACGGCATTTGCCCGGCTCAAGTCGCGCCGTATGTTTACAAGCTCATAAGGATGCTCACCAAGTTCGTTGAGTTGGCCAGGGTCGAGATCACACTTCGAATTCTGATGCACTTATTTGCCCCCAACTTTTACATGGGGACGATGCTGAATCTCTGGCTAACTGCCTCTTCTGGCTCAACTTCTTCTTTGTTAGAATTGAAGACGTGGTAGCTAACTTCGACGACTTACCTGAAGCTTGGAATTGCACTCGTAAGCGCCTCGCTCCCTTGCACGTAGGTATTTGGTTTACTTTGCTTAGTTGTGGATTCTGACCTCTCGTCCTATTCTTATGCAGCCAAGATCTCGCCTACCCCTTTGGTCGAGGACATTTTTAGTTGGGTCGGCCAGCTCCTCCCTCACATCGTGGGAATTCGCGAGTGGCCGGGCTTCTTCAAGAGGTTTGGGCCGGCTACCCCCTCGACTAGTAAGTAGCCTTTGTCTTTGTTTTGTTGGTTATTTCGCTTGTGTAGTTGTTTTGGTGATCCTTTTGTGCTTCCCTTAATTTCAGCTAGGGGTACTCGAGGAGGTCGAGAGTTCCCGCACATGCGTTTTGTAAGAGGAAAGTTGCCGCCTCTTTAGCTCCTACCCCTTCTACGACCGCGGCTGATTTTGGTCGTTCCTCGGTCCCACATGCTGATACTTCTGCATCAACTCCTTCTTTATATGTGGAGACTTCGGCAGCGGAAGCTTCGTCTTCTCCCTTGTATCGTCTCATAGACGACGAGGAGGAGTCATTGCCAGGTGATGGGGACCTGATGCCCCATAAGAGGAGATCGGTGGACGTGGGCGACGGGGTTGCCCAGGCCGTTGACTCGATGATAGATGGCTTCACGCTTCATGAGACGGCAACTATTGTCATAGAAGACGATGTTGGGCCGACTTCTGAGTTTTCGAGGTTGGCAAGGGTGTATCTCTCCCTTCTGCGATAACGGAAACCGAAGGACCGACCGCTAGGAATTCTGATACTTCGCGGTAAAAAGGGTCGTCGACCTCGCAACTGGCTAATGATCTTTATTCAACGGCCTATGGGAGAGGAAAAGGTGTTGCCGAAAACGGCTATGAGACGGGTTCAGACATTGACGCTGCAGAGCTGGGGATGATGGAGGAAGGGTTTACCCAGCTCGAGGTGAGGCTGGAGGGATCTACGCGAACCATTGCTCCGACATGGAGGGCGAAACCCTCAATGAGCTGGATAATGTTACCTTGTCGAGGAGCATAGACGACCTTGCTCTCAGGGTAAGTATTTTAGGGCTTCGTTTTTCTGTCTGTTATGTTTAAAAAATTTTGTTTAGTGCTTTACCTTTGTTAGTGGGGGCGTTCTCATTTTTGTTTTTCTTCTTTTTCTTTCTTTTTATGACTACAGATCATGATCTTGGAGATTGAAAGCGCCGGAAGGGAGGAGAAGCATAAGGCAATATTTGCAAGGTTACAACGCAAATATTTCGAGTACCACGACAAGTACCAGGAGTTTTGCAGGCGGTCTGGTGAGGGAGGAAATATGCAGACCCTTCGCGATGAATTTAAAGAGAAGGATGACGAATTGGTGAGAGTCATTGAGAAGTGCAGTGTCCTTGAGGGGACGTTGAGAAGTAAGTAGGAAGAGCTCAAGGTCAGCAGAACCGTAGAGGCCCAATATGGTGACCTCCAGATGCAAGTGATCGAGTTGCGCATATATTTGGAAGAGTGCCGCCTATAGATGAAGGTCCTTCATAGCGAGGTTGCCGAGAAACAGAACGAGCTTGAGAAGGCGGAGTCTTGCCATTTGGAGGCTCAGAGAAAGTCGGAGATGTTAGAGTTGGCAAATAGGACTCTCCGGGCCGAGCGAGAGATTTACCAATCTACGGCGAAGGCAAAAGAATATAGATTGGAGGAGAGGATCGGAGAGCTGGAAAAAGATAACTTCCTCCTCCAGGACCGGGTGGCCGCCTTAGAGGATGAAAAGGCTCAACTGCTCGCACAGTCGTCATCCTATCGCACTTCAAATTTCCCAAATGCTCCTCGATACCTGTACGAGGAATGGATTCATGCTGAAGCTTAGTTGGATGTGTTCCGCGATTTGTATAAGGTAGGGTCTGTTTCTGTGGCCGCCTTTGATGATGTTTGTATTAAGGCCCGCGAGGCTCGGGTCGCCTGTGGATATGATCCTGCACGCCTGAGGCAGGTGACGTTAAGAGGGATAGGGATGTGGACCAGTTTTAAGAAAATGCCTGGTATGATACTGTATACCCTGAGGGCGATGGTGATGATGAAGGGGGAGATCGAGAAGACCCAGGTGGTCAGGGCGATGGTGCTGAAGGCCCCGATGGCGGCGACGAGTAGTTTTTCTCCTTCTTTCCTTATTTTGTTGTAAGCTTGTGTGTTTTTGTAGGCGTCTCCACGAGACTTTGTAAAAAATGTTTAAGTATGATTATGGAATCCTCTTATTGTTTGCATCTGTTTCCTTTTATGTGGTTAGTTTTTCTATACTTGTGTGTTTTTTGCTTCTATTTTTTGTTCGAGCGAGGTCGAACATATTTGAACTTAGTTGCAGCTGAGGGTCGATAGATGTTAGTTCGAGCGAGGTCAAATACATCCTGAGTTTAGTTATAACTGAGAGCCGGTAGGTGTTAGTTCGAGCGAGGTCGAACATAACCTAATTTTAATTATGGCCAAGGGCCGGTAAGTGTTAGCTCGTGCGAGGGCGAACATAACCTAAAATCAATTACGGTCGAGGGCACGTAGGTGTTAGTTCGAGCGAGGTCAAACATAACCTAACTTAATTATGGCCGAGGGTCGGTAGGTTTTAGCTCGAGCGAGGTCGAACATAACCTAAATTAATTATGGCCGAGGGCCGGTAGGTGTTAGTTCGAGCGAGGTCGAGCATAACCTAAATTAATTATGGTTGAGGGCCCAGTAGGTGTTAGTTCGAGCGAAGTCGAACATAACCTAAATTAATTATGGATGAGGGCCGGTAGGTGTTAGTTCGAGCGAGGTCGAGCATAACCTAACTTTGAGAGAATGCGCTGGTAAGTGTAAAGTTTATTGCCTTGACATTGTTGCATTTGTTACATACTTGGAGAAAGTTACAGACTTTGGGTGTTGGCTGGCGTTCCAGTCCCAGTCCCGGTTTACCTAGTCCCTTCATTGGTCGATCTGGAGAGTAGTGAGAGGTTGAGCAATAAAATAGAAATCGGGGCCTTGCCTTTGCGTACTGCAACTTGGGGTGTTCCCTTCATCGCCTCATTAAAAACCTCCTTGAGAAAACCCAATTAGACAAAACTCAAGTGAGGGAAAAAAGAGTACGACTTGGGGGCACTCTTTCCTTTAAAAGCTGAAGTACTTGAGGTGGCTGATATTTCAGTTGTTTGGTAGTAGCTTTCCTTCCATTGTTTCTAGCTGAAATGATCCTTTATTTGCTTTTGCTGTGATTTTGTACGGACCGTCCCAATATGTGCCCAGCTTACCTTCCCTAGGATCTTTGCTTGCTTGGGTTTTAGCTTTCAGTACGTAGTCTCCGATTTTGAGCGGCTTGACCTTTGCTTTCTTGTTATAATAACGCTCTGCTTGCTGTTTTTGGGCAATCATTATTATATAAGCCATATCTCTTAGTTCGTCGACTTCGTCGAGTTCATGTCTTCGGCCATCATCATTGCTTATGCCGCTCTCATGGGAATACCTTAGACTGGGCTTACCAACCTCGACTGGTATTACTGCCTCGGTCCCATAGATCAAAGAGTAGGGTGTCTCTCTTGTGCTCGTTTTCGGAGTTGTTCGATAAGTCCACAACACTTCTAGTAATATTTTCGGCCACAGTCCCTTGGCATTTTCAAGCTTTTTCTTCATGATGTTCAGTTTCGACTTGTTGGAGGACTCCGCTTTCCCGTTGCCTGCGGGGTGGTATGGCATCGCGAGTATCCTTTTGATATTCCATTTCTCAAAGAACTCGGCGGTTTTCTTTCCCATGAATTGGGGTCTGTTGTCGCAGCTGATCTCTTTAGGGAGGTCGAACCGACATATGATGTTCCTCCATATAAAGGCGATTACTTCCTGTTCCCATATTTGGGTAAATGCTCTTGCTTCCACCCACTTAGAAAAGTAGTCAGTTAAAACCAAAAGGAATCGTACGTTACCTCGTCCTGTCGGGAGGGGGCTCACGATGTGCATTCCCCATTTGATGAACGACCAAGGTGAGGTGACTGAGTGGAGGTGATCTCCCGCCTGGTGAATCATTGGGGCGTACTTTTGGCATTGCTCGCATTTTTTTACGAAGTCTGCGGCCTCCTTTTCCATAGTGGTCCAGTAGTATCCTACCATATGAGGCATCTGACCAGAGCCCGATTACCGGAGTGAGCTCCACAATGGCCCTCGTGGACCTCTTCATGGGCGCATCGAGTTTGGTTTGGGTGCAAGCATTTTTCCAGAAGGCCGCCGTAAGTTATGTTATACAGGTCGTTGTGGATGATATTGTATCTTGACACTTTCATTCTTAGTTTCTTCGCCTTTTTTATCATCTAGGAGTATGCCATCCTACACGCATGTAATAATACGATTGCGATAGTCCCAAGTTAAGTTTATGGTTCTTACCTCGACTTGGTCTAGCGACGAGTTGAGGAGGTGGACTATGCTTTTGTCTCCGGTTGTAATGTTTTTGGTGCCTGCGGATAGCTTAGTGAGGTCGTCTGCCTCAGCATTCTATGCTCGTGGAACTTGGTCGAGTTGACATTTGTCGAACTCGAGCAGCAACTTGCAAATTTCGGTCTGATACTTTTGCAATCTTTGTTCCTCTATTTGGAAAGTCCATGTGACTTGCTTGACTACGAGTTGGGAATCACAGCGTAGTTTTAACTGTTTCGCCCTATACTTGAGTGCTAGCCTAAAACCTGCAATTACGGCCTCATACTCGGCCTCGTTGTTAGTCATATTCGGGCACCTTATGGAACGACAAATTACTTCGTCGGTCGGGACTCGAGTACGAGTCCCAGTCTGGACCCTGACGCGTTGGACGCGCCATCGGTGTATAAGACCTAGAGGTCTTGTGTTTGGGGGGAAGTGTGGGCGGCTTCTCTTTCAACTTTGGGCATTACTTTTGCGTTGAAGTCGGCGACGAACTTAGCAAGCACTTGTGACTTTATCATTGTTCGCGGCTGGTACGTGATATCGTGCTCGCTTAGTTCGATGGCCCATTTGGCCAGCCTTCCCGATAGCTCCAGTTTATGCATTATGCTTCTTAGGGGGAAAGTCGTGATGACCGATATGGGATGGCATTGGAAATACGGTCTAAGCTTTCGCGAAGCTAAGACTAAGGCCAGGGCCAATTTTTCGAGGTGAGGATACCTCGTCTCGGCGTCGACCAATGTCTTGCTAATATAATAGATGGGGGATTGCATACCTTTATTTTCTCTAACCAGAACTGCGCTCACAGCTACTTCGGATACAATGAGGTTAACGAGGAGATGTTTCCTTGGCCCCGATTTTGAAAGCAATGGTGGTGATGACAAGTATGCTTTGAATTCCTTCAGGGCTTGGACGTACTCAAAGGTCCATTGGAGGCCGTTATCCTTCTTAAGCATGCCAAAGAATATGTGACACTTATACGATGATCGTGAAATGAACCTTGATAGGGCGGCGATACGGATAGTCAAACTTTGAACCTGCTTTTTGGTGGTCAAGTGTTTCAGTATCCCCTCGATGGCTTTGTTTTGATCAGGATTGACCTCGATCCCTCACTATGATACTAGGAAACCTAAAAAATTTTCTGAGGTCACGCCAAATGCACACTTTTCGGGGTTCAGTTTCATTCTGTATCGTCTGAGTATGTCAAAGGTTTCTCTCAGATGGTCGAAGTGATCTTCTTTCCTTTTGTACTTGACCAATATGTCATCTATATAGACTTCCATCGTTTTGCCGAGCTGGTCCTTGAATATCCTTATCACCAACCTTTGGTAAGTTGCCCTAGCGTTCTTTAGCCCAAAGGGCATGACCCTGTAGTAGTACGTCGCCTAATGGGTGATGAATGTGGTTTTTTCCTTATCCTCTTCTTCCATGAGTATTTGATTATAACCTGAATAAGCATCCAAGAAGCTCAATAATTCATGCCCGGCCGTTGCATCGATGAGTTGGTCGATATGTGGTAATAAAACGAATCCTTGGGGTATGCTTTGTTAAATATGTGAAATCCATGCACATCTGCTATTTCACATTCTTCTTTTTCACCATTACTACGTTGGCGACCCAACAGGGCTACTTCGACTCCCTGATGGAGCCATTTTCCAACAGGTTTTCCACATCTTCACGTACCGTGCCATTAATTGCGGAATTAAACTTACGCCTGACCTGTCTTACTGGGGGGTGGGGTGGAATGGGTCGACGTTCAGTTTGTCTGTGAAAATTTCCTTTGGGATACCTAGTATATCTGCATAGCTGAAAGCAAACAAATCTACGTTAGTTTTTAAGAATTTCCTGAATTTACCTGGGTCGTGTAGCTTGCAACCGATATAGGCCTTGTTGTTGTGGTCGTTGGAGTCTAATTGAATGGGGTCGAGGTCTTCTATGGTCGACCCTGCGACTTCGACTACGTTGGGATCTCGGATACCTTCTACGACCTCGTCATGTATCGACCTCGATCCTGCTGATTGTTATTCCTCTTTTTATTTGTCCTTCCTTTGTTGGGAGGTTGTGCTGTCTAAAGCAATGCGGTAGCATTCCCAGGATGTACGTTGCTCTCCTCGTACGCTGAATATCCCCCATGGAGTTGGAAATTTGATGACTTGGTATAAATTGGAGGGGACGACCTTGTTGGGGGTGTATCCACGGTCGACCTACTATAGCGTTGTACGCAGTGTCTTGGTTCATGATATGGAATGTTATTTCTAGAGTTACGCTGTTGGCCAAAACGGGGAGAGTAATTTCTCCGGATGTCCATTATACTGCATTGATAAAACAAGTTAGTGTGATGCAGCACGACATTATCCTATCCTCGAGCTTCATTTGGGTAAGTACTCGGGGATGGATGATGTTCGCGCCACTTCCGTCATCAACATAATATGTTTAACATCAGTATCCAAAATTCGCAGAGTAATGACGAGAGCGTCATGATGAGGGAAGACTAAACCGTCGGCATTTGACTTGTCGAAGATGATACTTTCATTGATCTCATCGTACCATTCATGGGTGATGGATCGCTTGAGTTTGTGTGTAGTGGCAAACTTCATGTTGTTGATAGAGGCGTCATCTCCAATGATCATGTTGATGGTACGGGCTGGTGAGGGTGGTTTAGGTGGCCCTTGATGTTCGCTCCCTCTGGCGAAATTGGTTCTTCCCTTGTCGTTTAGCAACTCTTTAAGATATCCTTGACATAGCATATTCACGACCTCCTACCTTAGGGCGATGCAATCTTCCGTTTTGTGCACTCGTTCTTGGTAGAACTCACAGAGGGCATCAGACTTTCTGGCATTAGGGTCTGATCTCATCTTCGGCGGCCACTTCACTTTGGTCTAAGTTTCTCCAGGGCGTATACTATCTTTGTGGGTAACACACAAAAGTTGTGAGCAAAAAGTAAGGGGGCACACCTCAGTCGTTCCGATGAGTTACCGTTCTGGGTCTGGATGGACCTTCTTCATAGCGAGGAGAGGAGGCGATGGCCATCCTGATGTATGGTTGGTGCCGTTCCCTGTTAGGCCGTGGGATCGGGTGATTTCTTCTAGCATTCTCTCTTCGATCTTTTCTTGACTCCGCTTGTATTGAGGTTAGCCGGTGGTTTGGCCCGTTGAGGTCGTCCTCATCTACACGGACTTCAGCGCAATAAGCATTGTGGATCTCATCCCATATGGTTGGGGGATACCTCATCAATCGGCTTTACAATTTCCTTGTTACTCTTGAGCCATCCCTGCTCAACCTATTCTGAAAGGCTGCGACCGCCATCCCTTCAGACATGTTTGGCAAATTCATCCTTACTCTATTGAACTGGGCAAGGAAGTTCCTTAATCCCTCTCCCAGAGATTTTTTGATGGCAAATATGTCGTTCACTCTAGCCTCGACCTTTTTGTCTCCAGCGTGGGCCATTACGAACTTGTCGGCCGTTTCTTTAAAAGTTTCGATGGATCGTGTCGGTTGCTGCAAATACCATGTTAATGCTCCTCTAATGAGGATTTCTCCGAACTTTTTTCAGCAAAATGTAAGACACATGTTCCTTAGCGAGGTCGTTGCCTTTTACGGCGGTGACGTAATGAGTCACATGATCTTCGGGGTCAGTTGTGATGCCATCATATATCTTGAGGTAGGGCAGCATTTTAAAAGTTTTTGGTATAACATGTGGGGCTGCGTCATCACTGTACGGCTGTTCGATGTACCGGTTGGCATCTCTCTTTGGCAACAGCTTGGGGAAGCCCGGTATTTTATCGACCCTTTCCTGGTATTCTTTCATTTGATCTTGGAGTACCTTGTTCTCATTCTATATTTCCTCCATCCTTTTCAAAATGTTTGCGAGGGCGTTGTCACCTGCATTATTAATGACATTGTGAGTAATACTTGTCGTTGGAGGAGGAGGGAGTTGGTTGCACTGCTCGCCTACTGGTTGTATATTGCAGTCCTTTTATTTTCTCTAGCCGCGTCCCGGGAAGTCTTGTCGTGTCAGTTAGCCATGCTTTGAGGAGATTTTTTTACAGCTAGGGGCGTCTTTTCCCCCATAGATGTGGAGGCTCCCTTACCAAGAGATTTTATGATGCTGCAGTAAGGAGGTAGTAACCCATCTCACCTAGGGGAGGCATTGGGCGTTGCATCTTCGTCTGTCGTTTCATGAGGTTCATGAGATTAGTTGGGAGGTCACTTATTATTCTCATCCTTTCTTCTCGGTTACCTGCCATGTTGGGATTTTGCATGTACAAAGAAAGGAGATCTTGTTTTTTTTTTTACGTTAGTGACCCGTGTTGGCTGTAGATCTAGAAGAAACTAACAGCTTAACTAAGAAATCCCCACAGATGGCGCCAAATTATTTGTCCAAAAATGTAACTTTTAGATAAAATAATTAAATTTTATGGGTTAAACCTAGTTAATAATAATATTTCTAGATGTGAGTTCCGAAAGAATGACTAATGTTAAACAGATCTAGTGGTAGATTGATAGCAGTGTGCATTAACTGTCCCGAAAAGTATGAGCAATAATGTAGCAATAAATAGTAATAAATAACAATAAATGGTATTTAAGTAAATAGGATAAGTGATTTACCCAATAAAGGATGAACTAGATGATTGTCCTTCCTGACAATGTTGAGTGATAGACAAATTCTAGAATGCTCGAATTATTCTCGAATCTGATGGAAAAGTATGGAATCTGTCACGATCCCAAAATCCACTATAGGCCGTGATGGCGCTCAACGTCGCCGTCAGGCAAGCCAACGGTGAATTATCAACTTTATTACTTATTTTATTATTTTTAAATTCATAAATCCCATTTAAATAAATAGAGTGAAATCTGGTACTCGTAGAAACCTGTGATTTGTTTTACCAAATCTCGTATAAAATATAAATTACAAGGTGAAATGATAATAATAACATGAACTACAATAATGAACATCCACTAGGAATCCCCAAAATTCGGTGTCACAAGTGCATGACCACCTACTAGAAGGTACAATAACAATACAACATCTGTGTGGAGTACAAAATAGACAGGATAATATAACTAATTAAGACGGAGACTCCATATGCTACGGGTCGTAACATATAATGCAGCTCACCGTGAAGTCCCCGCAATAACCGCGCATTTGCGCCCCAAAGACCACCCGACATATATATATATATATATATATATATATATATATATATATATATATATATATACATGCACAATAAGTGCAACAAGTGTAGCATGAGTACGTAAATTAACGCATACCCAGTAAGTATCTAACCTAACATCGGAGAAGTAGTGATGAGGGGTCAACATCGACACTTACTAGTGGTCTAATAAATCAAATACAGTAGGAAGTAAACAAATATGAGCCAGGGTAAATAAATAATATAAACAAATATAGGTACGTGGTACAATCCTCCTCTAAACAGTAAACTCAAGCTCTCAATTATCGGTCACCTCCTCAACAGGAGTATATATGTAAAATGGTTCCCACCAGATAGATCATCATAACTCAAATCAGGAAAACTCACAGATACGATGGTTTCTTGTCAAATATTACGCACGATGCTACCGAGGCGAACGACCCAATCCCATAAGAGTGTTTCATGAAGCTGCCAAGGCGAACGGCCCGATCCCATAAGAGTATTTATAGAAATGCCGAGGCGAACGACCTGATCCCATTAGAATATGATGTTGCCGAGGCGAACGACTCGATCCCATAAGAATATGATACTGCCAAGGTGAATGGTCCGATCCCATAAGAGTGTGGTGCATAATCCTGCCGAGGTGAACGACCCGATCCCATAAGAGTGTTTCATGAAGCTGCCGAGGCGAACAACCCGATCCCATAAGAGTATTTATAGAAATGTCGAGGCGAACAACCTGATCCCATTAGAATATGATGTTGCCGAGGCGAACGGCCCGATCCCATAAGAATATGATACTACCGAGGCGAACGGCCCGATCCCATAAGAGTGTGGTACATAATCCTGTTGAGGCAAATGACCCAATCCCATAAGAGTGTGGTACATAATCCTGCCGAGGCGAACGGTCCGATCCCATCAGAGTGTGGTACATAATCCTGCCGAGTCAAATGACCCGATCCTATAAGAATAAGAAGATTTAACGGGTCGTTGACCCCACTCATGAATATACGTGTGAGTTATGAAATTTAAATAAGCTTTTCGATGAAAACACACAACGCGAGAGAAATTAGTAAGGGAAGCACAATTATTCTGCGTCTAATCAAGTAGCTCGTCAAATCTCTTATAATAGTGAGTCTATCACTCTACGCAAGCCTAGTCTCAAGTCGTAACGCAAAATAAAGGAATTAAACAGGAAAGGATAACTCAAATAGTACAATTAAAGCATGGCGTAAACCTAAGTCCACCCGGACAAATCAGGAATCCTAGCATATGCACAGACACTCATCATCTCATACATGCATATCTCCCAGAACATGCAGCACATAAGAATATAATACCTACGAGATATATTTCCCCTTACAGGGTTAGACAAGAGACTAACCTCACTCCGAAGATCCATAATCGGCTCCAATGCCTCTCTAACACCTCGACTCAAAGCCAAACGATTCGAAACTAGTCAAACAATGTGCAAATTAATTAAAATATACTCCAATGCTTATAATTAATCAATTTATAACAATTACCAACTCCGCTCAAAAAATCAATAAAGTCAACCCTCGGACCCACGTGTCCGGATTCTAAAAATTTTTGAAGATAAACTTTGCCCATAACATCATGAACTCAAATATATAATTTATTCCAAATTCCTTGTCCAATTTTGTGGTCAAAATCAAAAAATACGATTCCTAGTTTTTTCTTTAAAAATCCCACAATTACCACAAATTTCATGTTAAAATCTGTATATAATCCATGTAAAATAGTTGAAAATTGAACAAAATTACTTACCCAAAGATTGTAGATGAAAATCCCTCTTCAAAATCGCCTCCTACCGAGCCTAGGGTTCCAAAAATGAGAGAATGTCTCCAAAATCCTGCCTCCCAACCCTTTGACCAAGTGCAGATGTCGCATTTGCGACACAGGGTTCGCATTTGCGGACCCTCGCAATTGCGGACAAGTATTTGCAATTGCGAAGCAAGGCAAAAATCTACAAACTTCACAATTGCGAACCAAGGCAAAAATCTACAGGCTTCGCAATTGCGAAAAAATGGTCATAATTGAGAACCAAGGCAAAAATCTACAATCTTCGCAATTACGAACAAATGTTCGCAATTGCGATACCTGAGCACCGGCAATATTTTCCGATACGGAAATGGGCATAACTCTCTCATATGACATCAGAATTCGATGATTGTTGTTGATATGACTCCGTAATTACGATATAGATTTAATGATTCAATCAAATCATAAATCAAAGATTATTTGCTTAATATAGTATCCTTTATACCCAAGAAAACGACGGTGAAACATCTAATAAGAGCACAACAAAACCCAAACACATCCAAAATACACCCGAGGCCCCCGGGACCTCATCCAATTACACAAACCAGTCTCAAAACATAATATGAAGCTGCTCGTGGCCTCAAATCACACCAAACTACATCAAAATCATGAATCGACGATCAAATCTTCCTTTTAACTTTCAAACATTCAAACTTCGATGAACGCGTCTGAATTACAGTTAAATATTCCGAAATGACGCCAAGCTTTACGTACAAGTCATAGATCACGATACTGATGGTAGGCTATAATTACGCATTTTGGCCATTAATTGCATTCTAATTAGCTGCACTTTACTAGAGTTTGAGCTTTAAATGGTATTATTTTGCACTAAGTGTGTGTTTTATGCTTTGTAGGAGCGATTCCGAGTGGAGCTAATTCGAGCTATTCTGGAGCTTTGAAGTCTGAGTAAAAGCCTATGGATTAAGTTGGAATCGTAATCGAGGATCAACGGACAATAATGCACTTAACGAAGAGAAGCAAAGAATGGAGCAGGAAGCCACCCAGGTGCGCGGTCACGCACTGGGTGCGCAAGTAGAGCAGAACACTTTCCAAAGTGCGCGGCCATATGCCCGATCACCTACCCAGGTGCGCGGCCGTGCATGTCCGATACGAAAAATTTCTCAAGACTATTTTTGTAACTTCGGAGGTGACTCCTCTTGATCTATATGAAGCCCAGCTCATCTAAAAGGGGGGTATATTGGATTTTTAGAGGAAAGTTTGGGAGACAAGAAGGCAAGGAAGCAACATAATCGCAAAATACTTGATCCAATTCATTCAATACGAAAGTTTGTTCTAATTTGAGAATTGTAATGTTTTCTTATTCTTCTAATACTCTTGCGATGAATATTTTCTCCATTATGGAGTAATCTTTCTTAGGATTATTGACGGATGTTGTGATTTGACTAACGTTTTGGGTTTTACTTTATATTAACTGCCCAAATTCATTGAATGAGTTATTAATTGAATTGCAAGGCTTATTATGGTTTTACTTTAATCGACAGAGAATTGTTACTGCTATTCGCATTGTGCCATATTGTTTGGGTTGATTTTACGCCTCTTCTAGGTAATCGAAAGAGCTTAGAGAGTTATCAATTAACCCAGTTTAGAAGAATAATCGAGAGGTGTTCTTCGAAAGATCATCCATTCACTATTTTTGTGCACATGTTCATAGGACCTGTTATTAGATTGATCAAAGGAATTTCATTCATTCGGAAGAAGAATTTGAATCCCTAAAGTAGCCTAATCATTTGTTGAAATTGAAGGAGTCAATAGAAGTTAAGAATGAACTTAACCTAGAGTTACTCGGAATAATAGTTGATCACATATCTTGTCACAACCCTTACTTCTCACCCTGATATTCAATCGTTGCTACTAGTCATTAAAGTGTCATTAGTTTCTTAAAATTGATAATTTTAGTTTTATTTGTAGTCGATAATAACATCAATCAAAGGTTTATTATCCTGGATAGTGTTGAGCCGAAGATTTATTAGAACATTATTTAACCCAATCCTTGTGGAGACGATTTAATATTATACTATATTTGACTAGAGAGCCTAAGTTTTATACACCGGTTACACTAGTGAAAATGTGCGACCAGGTGCGCGGGCACCCCATCAGATGCGCGTCCGCGCACGTCCCGCATCAGGTAAATTTTTCCTCTTTTTCCCCCTACACTAAACAACCCTAATTCGACCCCCCTTCTCTCATCCTCTCTCTGTAAGACACACATCACCACACCACCCCCTCCTCTTCTCCCTTCACCCAACCTTACGAGTTTTCTCTCCCGAGTCCCCTTCGGTAAGTGAGATGCTTTCTCTCTCTCTTTTCTTAGTTTATTGTATTTTATTTTGCTTGTGTTGTAGCATATTTTTGTTTTTTGTTTTCTTTCTTTTTATGATCCTTTTCTTATAGGGGTGGAAGACGAGTTTCAACATAGAGACTGGCCATAAAGTGGATGGGTGTGACATTGGTGTATCCTTGGTCTAATTAGGGCTGAAATTGATTTGTGGGGGGAGGGGGGGGGTTCGGAAGAACTGTGCTTGTTAAGTGTTTGTTAATTGCCTCAATAAGATTATAGGTGTAATGTTGTGACCAAGTGTAAGGGTGAAGTCTGAGTAGCCTCTCTTGGTTCTCCATGTGATTCATTAGCTAATAGTTGGCGGTTTGTTGCAGGTACTATGGCGCTATCCAAGAAATGAAAAATCACAGGTGCCTCCACAAGTGGTCAAGCGGGCACATCCCGGTCACGAGCTTCGGCATCTGCTCGCCCATATGATCAGAAGAAGTTCATCTCCTAGGAAGCCCAGGAACGATTACAACACAAGGCAAGAAAGAAGCCCATACTGGAGAGGGGAATTGATATTGGGTCCCTCTAGAATGACTGTCCCCGTATGTATCATGAATTGGTCAGGCGCGGCTTAGGGATATTTTTTTGAAGAACCTGACGAGGTGAACTTAATGGTTGTTCGGGAGTTCTATGCAAACTGCCCAGAACATGATGCCCATGTCTGCACAGTCAAGAAGAAGAGGGTGGACTTCTCCAAAGAGGCCATCCGAAGGGCCTATCATTTCCCGGAATTCGTGAAAGATCCGGATGTTGACTACTACGCCACGCACAGCAAAGAACCATACATGTGGCGTCTGTTCTTCGCAATTATTTGTGTACCTGACAAGGAGGTAGTGTGGATAAAGGGCAAAAATTTCACCCAGCTTCGCTGACCTTTGAAGGGAAGTGCTGGCTTTACGTTATCAATAATCGTCCGCTGCCTTTAGGAAACACCACTAAGTTGAATGGTCCTCGGGCGACTCTAATTTGGTCCTTTGTCAATGACCACGATTTTGATGTGGCTCAGATCCTTCAGGCCGACATGTTGATTCTTTGTCTTATGTAGAGGTATGGGTTCTTTTTCCCATCATTAGTCACTCGGTTATGTCGTAAGGCACGAGTACCGGAAAATAAGGACTTGGATGGAAAAGTAAAGTGCGAACATAAATTTTGGGCTGATAAAGTTGTAATCAGGAAGGACCCTGATGGGCCCGCTGAGGTGGATAGCGAGGAATCTGATGTGCCCGAAGAGGGCAATGAGGATGTCGCTGCTTCTCCACCACATGAGCCGGGTGTTTGGGGTAACTTCAGGTGGCGGTTAGGACACAAGAATGAGCACCTTAAAGTAGGAAATGGCGGGGATGTGTACCTCTGTCACTAACTTGGGAGCTCGAGTGGATGCCCTTGCTACACAGAATGCCAAATCTGAGAGGAAGATTATGGCATGGCTACGTGAATTTGGTCGGGCTTGTCATCTGGATCCCGGAACCGTCTCCGACACGGACTGACTTGATCAGGGGAGTTTTCTTTATCTTTGCATTTTACTTTATGTGTCATGGGGACATGCCACCATTTAAAGTGTGGGGTGGGGAATATTTGTATGTTGTATGTATGTGAGTTTTGTTTTTGGTAGTTGTAGTTAGAGATAGATGAAAAAACAAAAATACATAAAAAATTTAAAATTCTTGATTTTTTCCGACGATGGATATCATTCGACGGGTTTCTTAAGGGATTAAAGTCGAAAGAAAAAGACAAAAAGATTTTCTCTTGTTAGGTAGTGTATTAATTCCCCCTTGGTTTTTCTTTATGCTGCGGTTCTTTTCCAAGGGTTTTAATTGAACCAGGTGTAGTTAGCTTTATTTTTTTTGTTAGGAGTAGGTACCTTGAGATCTAATTTAAATGGAAGGCAACATATATTGACTCTTTTATGCTTGGAGAATAGTGAGTGCTCTAGTTGTGACGCTTAGACTCAGTTTCTGACTCTCGTAGAAGTACCTTAAATTGCATGTTCTTGACTTTGCTTGACTGCTTTGACTAGAGTGTCTTGATGAGTCCGATCCTGAGTGAGTATGTGCCATGTGTGGGTGAGGTTTTGTGTTATTTTGTGCATTGCATTTGATGTCTAGAACTTGCCCTATGTGTTTGCAAAGCAAAATGGTAGTTTATTCAGTCTTGGAATTAATATAAGCATTTTTTTGTTGAGCCAGTTATGTGCCTTATCCACCTAATTGTTATGTATCTTAGTTAATACCTTTGAGCCTGTAATCTTGTTTCTTTGGCAACCACATTACAAGCCTTACCCATTTTGTTTGAAATGACCCTCTATTTGAACCTTTTACCTCTCATGAGCACTTGAAATTGTTGTGAACTTTGTAAAAGTTGAAGTACGGCGTGGTTGGTTTGGCTTTTGAGTGGAACTAATGAAATAAGGAGACATGTGCACTAGTTTGAAAAAGTAAGAGCCACTTGAATTGAAAAAAAAAAGTGAATTGTTGTGCAAAATATTCTTTGATAGTGGTGACCCTTAATGTAATTGTGCTTAAAGAAGTAGGGAGTTAAAATATATATTGATGTGAAGGTGGAGTATGGTTTGACATAAGTGTTGGGTCTTGAATGGTTAAGTATATATATTAAAAGTGCTTAGGGAGGTGTAATCACTCTCATATCCAAATGTATTCTACCTGTCCCGCAGCCTACATTACAACCAATTAAATTCCTATTGATCTTTGACTAAATGAAATCAATTAGTAGAGTAGTACACTACGGGCAAGCCTATGGTACGTCTTTTGTGGCATATGAATGTTATTTCTGAGAGTGAGTGAATTCTTTCTATCTTGAGTTCCTAATTGTTCTTCGTGTCTTTTATGTGTGGAATTACTCTCTATGGTTGTATGAGGGCACTGGATTCACAAAGGAAAGGTAATGCTTGACCTCTGTGTTAGAGTAAGTGAGCGGGTTATAGATAATGCTTGGTGTTTTTGAGTCAAATCTTGAGGTTACGATGTTACAATATTGTGCTTAATATATTTTAAAGAGTCTTGGTGTGATGAGTCTTGAGAGTTGTTGAAAAAGGTCATATTTTAAGTGAAGTGTAGTTTGATTGCTCGAGGACGAGCAAAGGGTTTAAGTGTGAGGTGTTGATGGTAGGCTATAATTGCGCATTTTGTCCATTAATTGCACTATAATTCGCTGCAATTTACTAGTGTTTGAGCTTTAAATAGTATTATTTTGCACCGAGTGTATGTTTTATGCTTTGTAGGAGCGATTCCGAGATACGATGAGGCTGTAGAGCTAATTCAATCTATTCTGGAGCTTTGAAGTCTGAGTAAAAGCCCATGGATTAAGTTGGGATCGTAATCGAGGATCAACGGACAATAATGCACTTAACGAAGAGAAACGAAGAATAGAGAAGGAAGCCACCCAGGTACGCAGTCGCGCACTGGGCACGCAAGTAGAGCATAACACTATCCAAAGTACGCGGCCATATGCACGATCACCTGCCCAGGTGCGCGGCCGCAAACGTCCGGTCCGAAAAATTTCTCAAGCCTATTTTTGTAATTTTGGAGGCAACTCCTCTTGACCTATATGAAGCCGAGCTCGTCTAAAAATGGGGTATCTTGGATTTTTAGAGGAACTTTTGGGAGAGAAGAAGACAAGGAAGCAACGAACTCGCAAAATACTTGATTCAATTCATTCCATACGAAAGTTTGTTTGAATTTGGGAATTGTAATATTTTCTTGTTCTTCTAATACTCTTGCGATGAATATTTTCTCCATTATGGAGTAATCTTTCTTAGGGTTATTGACGAATGTTGTGATTTGACTATCGTTATAGGTTTTACTCTATGTTAACTGCCCGAATTCATTGAATGAGTTATTAATTGAATTGCAATGCTTATTATAGTTTTACTTTAATCGACAGAGAATTGTTACTGCTATTCGCATTGTGCCATATTGTTTGGGTTGATTTTACGCCTCTTCTAGGTAATCGAAAGAGCTTAGAGAGTTATCAATTAACCCAGTTTAGAAGAATAATCGAGAGGTGTTCTTCAAAAGATCATTCATTCACTATTTTTGTGCATATGTTCATAGGACCTGTTATTAGATTGATCTAAGGAATCTCATTCATTCGGAAGAAGAATTTGAATCCTTAAAGTAGCCTAATCATCTGTTGAAATCGAAGGAGTCAATAGAAGTTAAGAATGAACTTAACCTAGAGTTACCCGAAACAATAGTTGATCACATATCTTGTCACAACCCTTACTTCTCACCCTGATACTCAAGCGTTGCTACTAGTCATTAAAGTGTCATTAGTTTCTTAAAATTGATAATCTTAGTTTTATTTAAAGTCGATAATAACATCAATCAAAGATTTATTATCCCGGATAGTGTTGAGCCGAAAATTTATTAGAATATTATTTAACCCAATCCTTGTGGAGACGATTTAATACTATACTATTTTTTGACTAGCGAGCCTAAGTTTTATACACCGGTTTTGCGTTCGTCAGATACGAACCTATTCCAAGGCTCAGAACCCCAAACGGACATCGATAACATGAAAGTCCACTTCAAACCAAACTTAGGAGATTCTAAAACCTTTGAATTGCCAACTTTTCATAATAAGCGCTAAAATGATCCCGGATCACCCGATACTCAACCCCGAATATACGCCCAAGTACGAAATCATCATACTTACCTATTGGAACCTTCAAATCTCGATTCCGAAGTCGTTTACACAAAATTCAAACTTTGATCAACTATTCCAACTTAAAGTTTCTGAATTTAAAATTTTTCCATCCGAATGAACTCCGAATCTCCCGAAATTTAATTCCGACCACACGTACAAGTCATAAAATATGAAGTGAAGCTACTCAAGGTCTCAAACCGTTGAACGACCTGCTAGAGTTGAAAATGACCAATCAGGTCGTTACAGAATAATATGAATGGGAATCTTGATGAAAAGGTAGTGTTTGTATCTTAGTGAGAGAGAATCTTTTGTCAAAAGTCTGTTCTTATCAAATGAATGTCAGATGCCCCATATCATTATCTCTTTTTCTATTTATATGATATATTTTCCTAATAAACCCTAATAGTATAAGTGCAGAGAATATTCACTAGAATATTCTCTTTAATATCCTATTTCGAAAACTAGTCGTTACAACTTCGTCAACGGTGCTCGACCTCGACCATTGTTAACATCTCGACGACAAAACCTCGACTGATGACGACTCGAGGACTCTTTCTTTAGTGTTATCTTATCTTAAATATTCTTGGGCAGATTTTGACCCATACAGGTTTGACTAAATTCCAACCATCCTTTTTATTTGTCACTTGGGCCTGATAGTTGTCCCTTTCGTGATTTTTACCTACCTGTACTATATATGAAACTTATTTACCCTCCCTAATCAAATTTTAACTTAATTACATGGTCATATATAATTTATCAATTATATACAAATTAGTTTTAAATGAGTATCCCTTGATTGTAGCCTATTAATTTAGTAAATCCCTAAAAATCCTCATAATTCATTAGTTACCCAGACAAAGCCCAATCTTTCTAAAGGATTTTCCCCTTTCTCTCTTTGAAATCAACCCCCTTTCTACACCGATCCTACAAGTTTTTTCTTCTAAAGATCATAATTATCTCTAACAATGGTGAAGAAAGAGATTAATTTTTTATCGATTTGAATTTTGCTATGGCTGAAATTTGGAGCTTTTTTGGGCTTCCCCTTTTCTTGTTGGTATTCGGATGGCGTGCTAGTCGTAGATGTATATTAGTTATTTCGTGGGATTGTTCAAATTAAAATTGTTAATCATTAAATTTTGAAGGTGTTTGACTCTCCACCATTGACAACAATTAAAAGGCTTCGAAACTTTGAATTCGATTTCGAATTTTTAAAAAATATTTTTGTTTGGATTGAGTGTTATTGCAAACGATTGAGAATATTCTATGGAGTTTATATCTCGATTTTGAGGGTATTTGGTGAATATTAGATTTGATTTGGTTGGATTTTTAGATTGAAATTTGAAGAAGAAGAAGCAGAAGAACACACCAATACAAAATATGTATAATTTATATACAAAATACATATAAAAGACATATTATATAAAATTTGTATGAAAATTAAATTTAAGTTGTATGATGTTGTAGTTGTATTTAACTGGGTAAGAGTGATACATGAAGGTTTTAGATAAGTTGTAAATAAGCTGTATACTGTATAATTAGTTGTATGAAATTTATTTTTAGTATGTATGTTGTTGTAGATATAACAAATTTTGTATTAAATTTGTACGAAATTTATTTTTAATTTGTATGTTGTTATACCATACATTATTCTTTTCTTAAAATAGGTAATTATGGCAAAGAGAGAGGAATTGCGCTAATTATGGCTTAACATAGATAACACACAACTCGAAGGAGTCTTATTCATATGGAAGGACAATGCGAATTTCGTTTCCTTCAGTTACGTCATTTTCCAAGCAAAGAATCTTCTAATTTAAGACACTAATAAAATATTGTATATAAATTGTAAGAAAAATTTATTTAGGGCTGGTAATATATAAAATTTGGATTATAATAAATAAGTTTCAAATATTGTATAGAAAAAAAAATTAAGAACCATTATATATTTGGAAACTACGTAAGAAGTACTATAAATTACATAATTAATAACTCAAAATATCTAAAAGACATATAAAATTATTACAGTTAAAGAAAAACTTTTTTTAACTCTCGTAATCCTAACTCTGCCACATAAATTGAGATAGGATAAAGTAGTAACTAGTACCACATAATAAATCAGTAGATTAGTAAAATAGGGCACCAAGAATATACGTTTTGTTCTTTTCCCTGAACTTTCTCTTACGCCTACTAGATCTGACTTTTGTTTGTCAGAAAAGAATAAATAAATTAACTAAAGAGTTACACTTTTGCTGATATTAATTTTTAGTCGAATTACGAGGCACCAGTACACCACTCAACTACTCAAAAGCCGAGGTAGCTAGTGAGATTCGTGTCACAATTGGACTCTCCCTCTCCCTCTCCCTCTCCCTCCATTTAAGGCATGGGAGTAGTAGAATTAGATTACACAAATTTACAGCACAATAAAAAGCTAAGGCCAAACAAGAATAGTGGAGACCAATACATTCACTTTAGAGATTTGTCACTTCAAATCGAAACTCCATTCGAATGGAGAAAGAAATTCTGGATTATGTCTTGGTACCAGTAGGATTGCTATTTATGGTGGCTTATCACATATGGCTTCTTAATCGCATTCTTAAACACCCTAATCGTACGGTTATCGGCATTAATTCCATTAATCGTCACTTCTGGGTTCGTGCTATGATGGAGGTAAATTCGTCTAATTTCCCTTTCATTTACTAATTCCAATCCATTTAATCTTCTTCCCAGAGATAATTGTTGCATGCAACCATGTATACGTGTTTAATTAGAAACTGTTGCACCACAACAACAACATGCAAACTGTTGCAACCATGTGGGGAGGGCTCTGTCTATGCAGAGCTTACTGTTGGGCTAAAATGACCCAAAGATACTCTTAATAAGGTGCGATATTGTTCGCTTCATATCAAATTCGATTTTTTCCAAAAAAGCCTCACATCATTGTCTGTATGCAACTCCTTATAAGTAGCTTTTTTTTTTCCTACATTATACGTGAGACCTTGTTCACACACACCCAACACTTACCAGACTGTTTTTAGAGACCCTCAGAGGCAAACTTTTGCACCAACTAGTTTTTATATACTACTACGGACTTCTGTTTCTGTCTCGATTTGTATGACACTTTTTATAAGTTTATTTTATAAAGAATTATACCTTTAATTTATATTTGGATTTAGACTTTATATTGAATCAAATTATATCGTAGAGTAATATTTTGAAATTTCTAATAAATCAATGAATGATAGTGCAGGACTCATCCAAGAATGGAGTTCTAGCAGTACAAACGTTAAGGAACAACATAATGGCGTCAACCCTTTTAGCATCTACTGCTATTATGCTTAGTTCCCTAATCGCAGTCTTAATGACTGGCGGAAGCAAAGGTCGTTCTATCGGATTTCATGTTTACGGCGATAAGAGCGATCTTTGCTTATCAATTAAATTCTTCTCTATATTGGTATGTTTTATGGTTGCATTTTTGTTTAACGTGCAATCAATTAGGTATTATAGTCACGCTAGTATACTTATTAACGTGCCTTACAAGAAGTTGGATTGTTCAAGACATATTGTGACGGCGGAATATGTAGGGAGGACAGTGAATCGAGGCAGCTATTTCTGGTCACTTGGACTGCGCGCATTTTACTTTTCGTTTCCTCTATTTTTGTGGATCTTTGGCCCTATTCCTATGTTCCTCTGCTGTATTTTCCTTGTTTTTATGCTTTATTTCCTGGATGGTAGTTCGGATTTTGGGTGGGTTGCAGCAACTGATGTCGACACCCACACAGAGAGAGTAGCAGTTTAGATTCAATCCAAGTTGTAATAGCATATTCAGTAATGTGCAATTTTGTTATGTTCTGTTCAGTTAACAAAGTCCAAGTTGCCATTTTTTTTATTGAAGGTACTGACTATTATAATACTAATGTGATGGACTGATGGGACAACCTCGAATACGAAACGTATGCTCCAAGTCTTAAGGACACTTTCAGTCCTTATTTATTTTTTATTTACTAGTCTGGGGTCATAATTATTTGTCATTTAGTTAAACAAATTCGGCGCAAAAGAAAAAGGATGGAGTATTAATTTACTTCAAATATACCTTATTACCACAAGAGAGTACATTGTCATTAATATCTCATTTGAGGAGGAAATAAAGATAATTTTAATCAAATATTTACAAATAAAACCTTAAACGACAAAAAATGACTTTGGCTTCATGTCATGTGCACATACATGTTGAGTCATATATCTATATATCTATATAAATAAAGGAGTGAAAAAGAATACTGCACCTGTCTTTGGCAAAGAAAAATACTTATCTTTTTTCTCAATTTTTTGCCCTTTCTCTTATTTTTCTAATAAATATATGTTTTCTGCAATTAAATTACAGTTGTGACATAAGCAATAATATCATAATGCTAATTATACTACAATAATTGCTCAAATACGTTACTATCCATTCCTATTACTCAAGTTATCAATTGTATTGGTAAGCTTTTTTCTTTTGGTTACTATAAATACTAAGCATTTCTTCTCAATCACATAACTCTCTTCTTTTCATCTATAATCATTCATTTTCATTCTCTCCTTTTTATTTGAAGCACTCTATAGAAAATTTTTTTTTTTTTCCTCCCGAAGGTTCTTTCATTTGTAAATCTTTTGGCTGTTCATTAAGGAATGGGGAAGAGAAGAACATATGTCGCTACAAATAACAGTATTTGGGAAGTCGAATACAAGCTTGATGAAGACGCTATCATCAATGATGTGTGTGTATATATATATATATATATAATAGGCGTATCAGAACGGTAAGAGGAATCAATTAAGAGAGTAATAATTTTTTGAAAATTTTCATAAGATTGGTAAGAAGGGGATTGTTGATTTGGTTTTTTAAGGAAGGATAATGATTTCTGATTTTATGGAAGAATTAAAGAGTGTGAAATAATAGAAAAGAAATGAAACAAGAAAAAAAAAAGTGTATTTTGGATACAACTTATACTATATTTTGTTAAACATTTAAATGTCTAACTTTTATTTTTAATATCAGATTACTTTTATAAAGAGATGTGTGTGAGAAAGGATGAGTGAGAGGTATAATTAAGATTACTTACAAAGTGATTTTTGACTTTTTTTTTTATATAATAAAAATATAATATACGAAAAAATTGATCAAGAGATATAATGACTTAATTAGTAAGAGCAGAAAGGGGATTTGACTTACATTATTTAAGGAAGGATATCGATTTTTTATTTTGCTGGATGAATTGAATGATATGAGTACGAGAAGAAAGGAAGAAGAAAAAAAAAAAAAGGAAAGCAAGGTGAAAAAAATGAAAAGAAACTGAGAAAAGGTGGGAACGGGAAGATAATGTTGGAATTAATTAAAATAAATATAAGGTAGGAGTACATGAAAAAAAATATCAAAATAAAAAACGATAGAAAAAAAGATTTTAAAAAAATCAAAGGTAGATTATCAACAAGAAAAATGACAAAAAGGGAGACGGGGAATTCAAAAATGTCAAGGTAATGGGAAGTAGTAAATGATAAGTTGTTTTTGCTTTTATTTTTGTTGGTATTTCAAGAATTAGAACTATTTTTTTTTATCTTTTTATAAAGGTAAAGAAAAGTAAAATATTACTTATATATAGACTTATTAAATTTCCTAAATTGTGAAAATAGAAGTACTTTACTAAACGTATCAACTAGAAATTTTTAAAAAATAATTGAGATGGAGATACAAAATTGTCTACTATCGGCAACTCTTTTAATATTTAGGTATTAGAAAAAATATCATGTCGTAAATATTTACTAGTTAAAGATAAAAATAGGAAATATTGCGCGACTAATTAATCAATTAGGTTGATGTCAACTTCATCTACGGAATGGTGGTAAGTAGTACGTATAATACTAATATTCTCTACCTTTTGTTAGACAAGGAGTAAATAAGTACCCACCTATCGAGGCAACTAAGCAAACCTAGCGCAAATAAATGGACTATAATGTCACTCAGAATCTAGCAGCTGACTTTTGTCAAATTTGGCATACTCAAATAAATGTAAGAGCGACAGAACGACGAGCAATCAGAAGTTCTCCATCACGATAGGATCGACAGAGCAATCCCATATTTTGGCCACACTGCCTCGCAGTCGCATGTGACAATGGAATTACTAGCATCGGCCATATTGGCGCAGCTGAAAATCTTGAATAAACTTAGCTAGCGTTTGACCATAGATTTTCAAATTTATTCTGAAAAATCTGATTTGGGTGAAGTTTGGTTTGAAGATGAAAATGTGTTTGAACATCTGTTTTGGGTAAAGTTTGATTTGGAAAAACATGAAACATGACTTATACCTACAAATTCTAAAAATTATCACAAATACCCAACAGTACCATTATCAATAACATTCATTATATTATCGCAAACCATAGTCCTGAACATAAATAAATTTGACACAAAATTATCATTTTTATAATGAATTACATGATACACCATCAGATGACCGAGAAGACGAAGCAACATCGTTACAAAATAATAAATGGTGGGCTCTTTTAAAAAATACAAAAGTTTGGAACAATTTTTAAAAAATATAATAGTGATATTTTGGCCCAAAACCAGCTATTGAGCTGATTTTGGGATTTGGGACTTGTGATTTGACTAAAATGTAGGCAAAATTTATGGCCAAACATGTGTTTGCCAAATAAAACCAAGTTTAAGTTGGCAAAATCTATGGCCAAACGGGTCCTTAGATAGAGCGGTTTAGATTCAATCCAAGTTGCATCGAACTGATGTTTGTGTACCTTCAGTAATGTGCTTCAGTTATGTTCTGTACTTTTAAGAGCTACACTTAGGTAGAAGAATAAGACGGAATTCCTCAATCTCTTCTGTACTCCAGTTAAGAACGTCGCCTCGCAATCCAAGTTGCACTTCTTTTATTTATGTGATGGCAGAACCTTGAATACAAAACGTATGCTCCAAGTCTCATATTATCGAAATGCAGGGCATACATTTTTGCTGCTTATATTGTTTTAGCATACATTTGTTTTAGGGCATACAAAACGTATGCTCCAAGTCGTCACCAGGCATTTAGGTTAATGAGTAATTACCTAATTGAAGTAAAACCGACGACTATGCATGTGAGGACTTCACACTCTTCATCTGCAGTCAAAATCGAATATTAAAGGTGGAGACAGGGAATAGCGACTATATTAATTAGGTAGCTTTAATATCATTTAGGGAAGTGGAAAGTATAAAATTCTGTACCTTTTTGCGGACAACGGAGTTAACAAGTACACACAACTGCCGAGGCAACTAAGCAACCTAGTGCAAAAGAATTGATAATGTTACTCAGAAATCAGAATCTAGCAGTTGACTTGACAAGCTCAAACCAATAAGTACTGAATGAGGACCAATCAGAAGTTCCCCACAACGTTGGCATCACCCACATAGCAACCTCAGCAAAGTTCCATATTTGGCCCTGCCACGCTGCCTCGCATGTGACGATGTGTATTTGCTAGAAGTTATTGCTTGCTTACTAACATTGGGCATATTCTTTGAAGGAACCTTCTCCCCCCTTTAAAACGCCAAAACATCATGAGAATGGCGCAGCTGCAAACTTTGAGTACATTTCCTCATTGAAAAGATCTCAATGGTAAAAGTACCTAGTCAAATAGCATGGCATACATCTCGGGTAACTGGATATAAGCTCAGGTAAGGGTTGACGGATGTTTCTTTAGCACTTGACACCTTATGACCCCCAAAAAAAAAAAAATGCTCGGGCTATTCAAATATGTCCGCAGTCTACTGCACTAATTTATTATTAAAACGGAATAGTGAGAACATATACCCATCAACCATTCTTACTCCACGTTTAGCAAGCCTAACTGTTCTTTCATACCAATTGAGAGGTGGCGAGAAACTGGGTTTCAAGTGCCAGTCCCAAGGATACTTCTTACTGCATGAGGGAGATGTGAAAAGCCTACCTGGCCAATACATCTGTTAATTTAAGCTTAAGCTTCATGTTACCAGCTTGTACTAATAGTTCTTCTCTAGAAGGATCCACTTTTAGGACTAAAGCTTGCTTATTAAGTGAAGGAACAAGGACTGAATCACCAACACTTGGAAGTTTCCTTCTTTCTGCAACATAGGCAAAACAATAATTACCAACAGTTGTAGATATTTGACCCATGTAAAATAAAGGAAACATAATATAAGCTCGCAAACCGTTGACAAAAAATGGATGATCACCTCAAAAAAGAAAAAAAAGGAGAAAAAAAAGAGGAATGTTATGTTACCTGAAACAGGTAACCTGGATGTACTGGCAGAGAACACAGGAGAAGTAGCCTCTGAAATTTTACTTTTTTCCTCTTTAGCTTCACTCTTCGTAGCTGATGTGTGTCCATTACTTTCCAATATTTTCTGGGATGGTTGACTTGAAACTGCACGATATTCTCGTGCTATCTTGTGAATGGAAGATCGTGCTGCTGCTGCTGCCTCAGATATTTCATGTACCTTTCTATATCTTTGATTAATGCTGTGTTCTTTCACTTTCTTTCTGGCTAAAAGCAACTTGTTATGGAGACCTCTAGTGAGCCTAAACCAAATCGACAGAGGACAAATACATGTGAGAAAGTAAATTTTCAATAATCAGTTTACTGCAAGAAAAAAGACCTAAAGGCTTCCTTAAAACACAATCCTTGAAGAAATGAAATGTGAAATCTTCTAAATCATAGCAAACTTCTAAAACTGTAAAGGACCAGCAGAGATCCCCATCAGATGAAGTTACTCCCTTTGTTTCAATTCATATGACACTCTTTTCATTTTACGAAGTTCCAACTTATTTCTATAAAGAGGAAGTTTTAAAATCTGAACTTTGATATGATGCCTTTCCAATCAAACTAACTTTTCAACCATCATTTAATATTTTTCTTCCACTATCACTAATGCAATCAGTCAAATTAAAATCTTACACACTGTGTAATCAAATACCGTCACATATAATAAGACGGTGAGAACGTGCAACTGAGCAGCAGCTCCCTGTTAAACAAATTTCTTATTAGAAAATGAGGTTCTCCATTTTCCTCTACATACATGCCAGTCAACTAGAAAGGGAACAGAGAGATCCACTTAGTGCAAGTAAAGGGACAAGGTACAATCATCATCACGCCCTTCCTTTTTCCTTTTCTGCCTCAGCCAAAAGGAAATCCTAACAAAAAGGGGGAAGGATGAAGAATGGAGGGGTTGATGGATTTCCTCCCTTCTGGAAGTATTTACCCTTTTTCCTTGTCTGGTATCTCAGATGGAAAGTAAAGGAGATTATTTTTCAAGTGGACAAAATTAGAAGGGATTAATATTGACAGATGACAAACACCATTGCTAATTACATCATGCAAGTACTAAACTTCTTTGTTTCTTTCTAATCCTAAATGTTATGAATAAGGATGCAATGGTATTAACTATTACTCATACATTGAAGAACTGTAGGATATGAATCTATGATTAACGAGACAGACAATCTAACCTTTGTGCTTACAAGAGCCACTGGCACACAAAACTGGACAGGAATTCCACACTTTCCAACATTGGAAACAATTCATTTACTTTCCTTGGCTTTCTATGTTTCTCTTTCCTTTATTCTTTCTTGCTGATTTCATTCAAGATGGTGAAACTAATTGAATGTAAAATGCAACAGCGGAATTCTAGTAATAGCATTGATTAGAACTGCTTTCACAAAATTTTCCGGCCACCATCAGTATATCTAACAGACCATAAATCAAGCTCAACCTGAAACCCTTTCCATCAAACTTCCACCAAATCCGCCACCGGTAAACATTCCACCAACTACTGCCCCCCAACACCATAACTTTCATGATTTGCACTCTTCTTATGCAGACCAAGCCAGACTTTTATCGCTATTTCCCTGCTTTTGCAGGTGAGAATTACCGTAGTTACCATATTTCAATTACCTTCTACTACCCCATATCTTCCCTTTTTCTCTATCCACACACACACTTATCTCATTCTAGCATCTTAGATTCAGGTAGATGCCAACTAGTATTAGGCTATCCCAGTACCAAGGGACAGGGTATCTGATTGCCATAGAGTGCGTGATTTACTTCCATTAACTTGTTTCTCCTTGATTAGGTTGGATCAGATCCTCATGCTAAATACCTACCATGCAGAGAAATTGAGATCTATAATGGAACCAAATCAATCTTGAAACAGTTTCAACGACCAAAACTACTGCATGAGGAGGATAAATCTATTTTGGTGAATTCTGAGGCTATATGGAATTCAGCATTAAAGTGGAGATTGCTTTTTGGATGAAATTTCATGCCAATTCAGCTAAGGTAAGCAAAGGATCCTCACTTCAGAAGATGTTGTGATTCACGAACTTGCTCATGAAAGTTCTGCTTAAATCTCTCCATGTCAAGTATAACCTGCAGTACAATGTTAATTAAACCTCTGAGAAAAGCACTTGCTAGTCTTTACAAATCGAAGTGATAAAGAAAAAGAAAATTCATGCATGTTCAGATGCGCAAATATGATGTCATAAGGAATTACTTGCATTGCGTTTGAACTAAATCCTTTTCTTGTGCATAATTCTAACACTAGTGCATAAGATAAGAAAGGAACTTTTAATTTCCAGTACCAATTGAAATTATTAATGAAACCAAAATCAATAGAAGCTAAACAAAGGTCAGCAAATTTCTTGGTACAGATGTTTCTACAGAGTGGCAATAAATCTAGGATCTTGGTAAGCCATCTATATATGGAACAAAAATTAAAGGATATGTGCACATTAGCGATATAAGGCAGACTACTAAGATTACACGCAAATCTTTTATCAATTACAAGTATCAAATCCTGAATACAAAGTTAATGGTATCATATGCAAGTACCTCATTGATTTCTGCACTAGCAGCTCCGTAAAGTTCACGAGCCTTGTGCACAATGACATCAGGTATCCTGAGCCTTTCGGCTATATTGATCGCATTTGAACGTCCTGCAGTTGGAGAAGTCTGAAAATAAGAGATACTACCAAAAAACTCAATGACAAGATCACCTAATGTTAAGAAGACATCAAAGCATCAAAAACTATCTATTGTAGATTTTTAAAAATTCCATGAATGGAGAGAATATCCTCCGAAATTTGTCAATTGATAATACAATATGCAGTTATCCCTGATTTCTCTTGTCATTGCACCCCTGGCCCTTTCACCGGTCACATAAAAAGGTAACTGAATATGGAGTGCATCGGCTTAACCCAGTCCCAGTTCAAATGTCTATTAATTTGAATTGTGCAGATGTGGAAACTGCATAAGAAGAAATTTTAAACACATATGCAAGAGTTCAAAATACAAGAAACAATAAAAGGATCGCGATGAAACAAGCTCGCTCTTGACTCTACAACTACTAAGTAGGTCCAGTTTTTGGAGATGGAGTGAGTATTTACATATGTGATAGTGCAAAGTATATTTGAACCAGAATAAACAATTTATCATAGAATATCTGCATATTTATTTGTACAGGACAGTGCAATCCCAAAACTCCATGGTTATTAAATAACAGTGTACAAATTGATTGATTAGAGAGTATACCATGGTTTTACTTGGTACTATTTCTATGATGAGATGAAAACGGGGTTATCTGAGGAATATCTGTTGATGATTGGAAGTGTATAGGTTTTCAACAACAGGCTAAAGTATAACAGTAGAGAAGTATAATAAATAGGAAAACTGCATTTCAATAATACTTTATGACATTGAGATTGTGACCCTGAAATATTTGATCTGAGACCAAAGAGGTATCATCTTTTTTTTTTTCTAAGCCCAAGTAAGAAGTATTTCTTCTCTTCTTTTCACCACAGAAGTAACATGACATCCTATTATTAGTCATAGGTAAGAAACTCCAAGCTAATCAAGAAACTAGCACATGGATACAAGGACAACCTGGTATTCCCCAAAGAATCCTATAGGTTGGTTTCAACTTCATTTCGTCAAACTCCATACATGCATTTTCAAAGGCATGATTGCTGTCAAGTTCATTGTAGCACCAAGATGTTAGAGGAGGTGAGTCTTTTGTCTCATATAAAAGCTCCATCTTAGCATTGAGCACCTGTATTTAAGGGTTTTAAGTTCTCCATGATGTGTTGTAGCTATAGTCAACAAACTCCCAGCTTCTGCAAAAGATTCCAGTAATGACATCCCAAGTGCAGCTCCTTCTAGAGGATTTGTCCCCGCCCCTACCTACAAGATAAAGAATACACACTTTCTTTACGAAGGAAAATGTCCATACTTTCCATGAATAATTTTACTTGTTCATAGCAACAATATGGCTGTGCCTCTGAAAGAACAAATGAATAACTGCTGAAGTCCCAGTACATACTTCATCTAATAGCACAAGTGACATGTCTGTTGAGTGAGACCGGATTTTCTGCAGATTTGGACAAAAAAATTATATAAAATTTTTGCATTTGGATTTAAAGGAACACTTCAAATGACATTAACTGTAGCTGGAGAATAATTGCCAATAATATCACTAAAGAGTAGAGACTCATTCAAGAGTTCAACTAATTGATAAATGCACTGAATTGGATTTGTCTTTGATCAAGAATGGTGACAGTAAATTTAAGCTTATACTCCCTCCGTTCCAATTTATGTGAACCTGTTTGACTGGGCAAGGAGTTTAAGAAAAAATGAAGACTTTTGGAATTTGTGGTCCTAAACAAGTCAAAAAGGGGCCCAGAGTATTTGTGTGGTTATAAAAGCTACTCATTAAGGGTAGAATTGTAAGTTTAAGCAAAATTGTTTCCAAATTTAGAAAGGGGTCATTCTTTTTGGAACGGACTAAAAAGGAAATAGGTTCACATAAACTGGAACGGAGGGAGTATTACATTTTGCATTAAAGATTCGACCTCAAAATTTCCTAAGATTAGTTTGAATATTGACCTCGGGAAAAAGAAGACCTTAGGAAAAGAAAGTCAAAGAGCATTTGAAAAGGGAGTCAAGCTTTCCTAATTCTTTTTTCTTTTTTGGCAAAAGCATCGAGAATCATGGACAACAAATAATCTAATATTGGACAAAGATTTAGCACCCCATACAATCATTAAAGTACTATGAGCCAAATTCCGCTAAATCAATCCATCAATGTAGCTGATAGCCTGGTACAACAGGCCTCCTGTGCGAGATGCTAAAGAATCCCTAGGAAGCAGAAACAACCTATTATAACATTAAGGATCTTATAACTATATCAACTGATTCAGTAAGTATACACGGTAGCAATACAGAATGCTTAGTCCATCTGCATGGTTACAGCTTGGATATAACATGCCAGTCAGCTAAGCATTATCTTCTTTATATCACTAACAGATAATCTGTTTTTTTTTTCTGTCAGCTCCATCCAGGGATGTTCACTATTTAGCCAAAGTTATTATCTAATGTTTTCTTTCACCTTCTGTCCCAGTTCATTCAACCTAGTTAGCTTTTGACAGACTAATATGCCCCTAAGTTATCAAACACCTTCCAATATTTTGAATTCAGATACTGACAGTTTTATCATTTATAAATTTCTAAAGTATTCTTTTTCTTTAAAAAAAGAAAACAAAGTCCTTGAACCACCATACTGGAAATGATGACAAGTGTAATCAACTTGAACGTCAAAATATTGAATTATGTAAGTGAAATTCAGAACAGAGGGAGTACAGCTATATCGGTTGTAACTTTGGACCCTCCTCTTTGGCTCTTCCTATTCATTTCTTGTAATATCCCTTTTCTCAATAGGTGGATTAACACACCTTCCTTGATTAAGCTCATACCATTTCAAATATGAATCTACTTTCCACAGCAAGGACAAAGCTATGTATGGCCAAGGGTGCTCAACTGAACACCCTTCGCCGAAAAATTATACTATGTACTAGGGTAAAATATTACTTGTTATTGATTAAAAAATAGACTTTGAACACCCTTATTGAATTTCTTGGCTTCGCCACTGTTCCACAGGTACTATCTTGACTACGTCTTCAATTTCTTCATTATCAATTTTGACTCTTAAATCAGCAGATTCATTATGCCAAAATCTTTTGCTACCAATATACCAAACATCCTCTGCCAGAATCCATGTAATACAGCTGGTATAATATTCACATATGGAATAGTTTAGCGCATATTAATCCTGTATATCTTTTGCTTAGCTCCATGACATCATCTTATGCCTAGCAATATTAACTGTCCCTCTGTCACCATCAGTAATTGGCTTGGAAGGCCTACAATGCTACTTCGTGGTATAATTTTACCTTCAATACCTAAAATGTCTTATGTCCCTTTTTCTTCACTTGATAGCAACCCGGCTTTCATTTCACTTTCACATAACACCTGAAAGCAGGTGCAATGCATCACTATGGGAACTGTAGCATGCAAGCAAAAGTTTAATTTCTCAGTTCATGTTCAAAAGCAAATTTGACAAATGTCTACACACTAGACAAGCTCCTCATTTATCCACAATCAGTCGACTGTCTGAAATTAACAATCACCTGCTGAGAGTTCAAACAAACAAAATGAATCCTTCCTCTCTCCCCCTTTATTTGACAAGAACTTCCATGCTAAAAAGTTACCAGGTTTAGGTAATGTAACATGGGTACCTAAGCTGACACTGCTCACTTTCTTCGCATTATTACTATGCGTGTGGTTTGCTCCTGGAGAGCTGCAATATAAACCAGATCTATAGTTCCTACACTAGAGGAACAGAGCATATACCAGGATGGTGGTCGATATTTAAATTAAACAAGGGCCTTTATACATGTACAATCTAGATAATTTCTTGATTTTATATAGCTTCAAATGTTCATCCTCAAGGAAAAGGGTAAGCAGCAACAAATCTACTCGGCTACATCATGTCAGGCTAGTAAAGGAAAAGCCAAAATTTCCAGAGGGAACTTCATTTAACTTACACTAATTTGTTTCAGATGCCCCGAGAAGGTAGACAGTGATTGGGATAAGGACTGCTCATCACCAATATCAGCAAATACAAAATCAAACCAAGGGATCTTCACTGGTTCTGATGCTAACACATAAAGACCTGCAAATCTAGTGCGATTATAAAAGTTATGCACTTCAATATTAGATCACATAAACACAAGTACTTTAGTGCAACACCTAGAGTTTTTGTTCTCAGAAAACGTACTACCTACTAATATGCTTACTGAAATAAGCGCCTCTTGAATAAATCATAACAGAAATCGTAGGATGACAAAAAAGAAATAATGGTAATAACAAAGTTGAAATAACATAGGAAAAAATATATAGATAATAATTTGAGAAAACAGCGTTTTCTTCGTTCTGAATACATGATGCTCACCTTAGGCGATTCAACTTGAGAGCAAACTTTCTTAAAAAGGAAAAAAGGCAAAAGTTCTAAGTATTTTTTCACGAGTCAACAATCAACACTAATCCCAACTCGGTGGCATTCAACTTCAGATGCTTTCAAGCTAAAAGACCAATAAAGTCACCTCCTTCAAGAGTTGGTTTTGAGTTGAGGATTAAGCATTAGTACTTGAGGTTCCCAAAAGTAATCTCGCATAAGTTATATGACCAGCTATAAAAAGCTACTCAAATAGAAATATCTTCATTCAGATGATTATTATGCATATCAGAAGTTATAATATCAACCACAATTTGTGGACCAGCACTTCTTCTATCACCACAATATAAGTTTAATTACATAATTCTGCTAAGCAATCGCCTGCTTTATTTCCTTTTCTCATTATACCTCTAAAATGTACTGAGAGAGCTTGATGTGATTAGTGACTTTATCATTATCAAAGATGATTTTCATACAGAAATTAGGCAGTGCCAATAAAGTGTGATATGAAGAGTCGAGAGAGAGACAGTAACAATGAAGTTAGGTGCAAAGCTGCACCCAACGGTGTAGCCTAACGGTCAACGAAGCTGGAATGAAGATCATGGGAACCAGGGATCAAATCCCAATAGGGGAAGAAAAAGTTAGGTGATTTTTTTCCCATCTGTTTAAGCCTTTTGTGAGCAGAGTTATCCAAAACATGTACTGGTCAGAGGATGCATGTGCCTCATGAAATAGTCGAGGTGCGCTAGTATAGGTAGCATGTGATTTCTGGAGGAACGAGAAACATGGCCAAGAGAAACTGTCAATAATCATTTGGCAGAAATGCTAATTCAATATTAGGATAATATCAAGGCAGAGAAATGAAGATGGACAGGATGTCAGGCATGTATACAATTTTTGTACCCCAGTTTAGGTTGGCTATACTGATGGTCCTGCTGAAGAGTGAGCAAAATGAAATTAACGAATGAAGGATGACTGCAAGAGTAATAACAGAAGAAAACAAACTTAAGATGTTTCAGATCCGGGCAAGGTTGGTCTTGATTGACTATTTCACCCATTAAAAGAGATCATGTGGACTGTTAACTAGTCTGACGGGGTAAAGTTTACAGGCATTGAGTAATAAGAGAAAGAAAGTCATAACTTGGAAAATTAGCTGTAACTTACCTTGGGAAAGTAAGTAAAACTACCTCTCTTTTTTCCTGTTTTGATAGGTGCTCAATTACCTCTTTGTATAAGATACTGGTAACTGATGACTTCTGATGTTTCATTATATAATGTCTAGTAGATATATTGAGGTTAAGGAAAGTTTGCATTTTGTGAGTTGTTGACTTGATGAACAAAGTAAATATATAGTATTTGTGCTGACCAGATTTTGCCATCAAAGCAGCCAAACCCACAGTCTTCAAGCAAATGGTTTTACCCCCAGTATTCGGACCAGTTATAACCAAAACTCGGGCGTTGTGAGCAACATATATGTCAACAGGAACTGGAGGTTCTTCTTTCAACTTAGCAACCTGAAGTCAACAGGTAAAAAGTACCTCATTAATCTACAATGGAAATTTTGCATTCACCATCAAATTCAGTGATCATGTTCAAAATATTACCTTTGCTTCCAAGGACTGTAAATTCGAATTGGTTTCTTCTCTCAAAATAATGTTTTCTCCCTGCTGCTTCCTCCTCCTAACTTCCTATACACAAAACACCAACCGAACTCTTTGTGAACTCAAAGTTATTCAACTAAGTGAAAATCAACCCTAAGTTATCACAACAATGAGAATCCATAAAACTGCTATGAGAATACAGCAAACGGAGCTGACATATGATAGAGTATGAGAAGAAAGGCTATTCAAAACATTGCAAAGCATCTAGCTGTTATGATGCATTGACATGGCATCTCTAGATTGACAATTCTAGTAAGGCTTATATAAATTTATTCGCAGATGTTAACAGCAGCAGTAACTGTTTCATCCAGTTAGAGTCTCTAACAACTTATATCCCAACAAAACTTTCTTAAAGTTCTCTATCAAACCTATAACCATTTGAAAGGAATACAAAAGAAATTCCACCGAGATCCACTTTCCACTTCTAGGAACTCCCACCAGGCTCACCCTCAGACTTCATGAACTTCACAGGTTGCATTATATGGCCACCTTAGAGTAGACCTTCCTTGACTAAATAATGCAACCTCTTTTTTTCCTTATAAAAAAAGGTTGCATTATTTAGTTAAAGAAGGTCAACTCTAAGGAGGCCATGTAAGATAATAATTGGAATAGATATGGCAATAAAACCTCCTTCTGGAAAGATAACTGGTTGGGAGATGGATGCTTAAAGGATACCCTCATATGTATGTTCTGGCACAACATCAACACAACACAGTAGCTGAAATGTGGTCCCCCAAGGATGGACACTTGTTTTTAGAAGAAGTTTGAATGATTGGGAGGTGGCTAGAATGACTGACTTCTACAAACATCTGGAAAGATTCATAGGTTTACAGAGTGGGGTGGACACAATAAGGTGGCAGGGAAATAACAGTGACATCTATAAGGTGAATGCAGCATACAAGATCCTGAATCAAGCTAACCAACAGATTAATAACTGGCCTTGGAAGCATATATGGAAAATCAAGATTCCCTATAAGGTAGCATGTTTTTCTTGGTTACTAGCAAAGGAGGCTGTTCTGACACAAGACAATCTTATAAAGAGAGGGATTCAATTGTGCTCAAGATGTCACTTATGTGGAGAAGATATTGAGACAGTTAGCCATCTATTTTTACATTGCAAGATAACTGACATCTTTATTAATCTCAGGGGCATAGCTTGGACAATGTCTAGTAAGATTACTGAAGTTCTTTTCAGTTGGGATGAAGATGGAACTGGAACAAGAGACAGAGATAGATGGAGAACTATCCCAGCATGTATTTGGTGGACAATCTGGAAAGAAAGGAATTCCAGATGTTTTGAGGATAGAAGAAACTCTGTGCAGAAGATCAAGCTTACTTGTGTTTTGCTTTTTTGCTTTTGGTGTAAACAGATCTACGCAGAACATACTGTTTCAATCCTAGACGTCCTAGAATCTTGTTAGGCCTGAGGACCAAGTTTTTTTCTTTTGGCTACAAATATGGTTTCAGTACAACCTATGTACTGATTTTATTATAATATACAATATGTTACCATCTCAAAAAAAAAGAGATGGAAGTGGAACAGGCTTACCAAAAGCCATATCCCACCGTTAAAAGAGAAAAGACTAAGGCGTCATCTTACTAAATCCTAACCACTCGCACAAATCACTAATGCTTAAATCCAAAAGGAGGTCCATTGGCACAAAAGCAGTGATGATAAATTAATGAATTTTTTAATAGAAAATCTTTATATACTTCATGAGACTCGGCTATAATCTCGGCACTCTTTTAGCTTCCGACTCAAATGGAAGGAGATTCATGTAGGGAACTTATGGATATTCTTTTTTATCTAATAAGATAAAAACCACCATAAAGAGAGATGGCCTGATGCAAGTACGACCAGATTATATTGCAAGCTGTCCATGTTTCAAAGACAGGCTATAAGAGGGCACCTTTGAAGTGCTAGGAGAATCTAACACTTTTCTGTGTTCCATATGCATGTGATATGGAGAGTGACTTACCGCATTGGCATTCTTGACATCTTTCATGGCCTTCTGTAGAGCCTGCTGATGCTTTTGAAGTAATAAAGGATGATAAGCTTTAGGTAGATACACTGTCCATCTCCTCCGTGTAGGATGCAATGCCACTGAGGCTCTTGCTTCCAACGAAGCATCAGTAGCTGCAAAGCTATCCTTATCTTGTTGCAAATATAAGTCTGGACAAGCACCTCCAAATGCAAGACTATATCGTGCTCTTGCGTTGATCTATGGATATGAGAATGACAATGAAACACGAACAGAACAAAATAAAATAAACACTAAATATACGTGACATCAAATAAATCCGACTAAGTGGTCAACTTGTGAACAATTTTCTACTCGACATAATAGATCAAAGAGCATTAAATTGGAAGGCCTCAGACACCAATGTCAAACATCTTCGAGTTGGAGAAACAACAAAAGAATAAAGAGGAGCAATAAATATTTCTAGGAACTTTTAATTATTCAGATGTTACCAGTCATATTATGACATTTTATAAAGAAATGGCAAAAGTAACAATCGGCATAATATATCTGCTCAAAAAAGTAGTACTCAATCAGTAAGGTATAACAGGACAATTGTTGGATGCCGCAACTCTGGCCACTGAACAACTTATAGTGTTTCATCCTTGTTCATCCAACTAGATCTCTTTCTCACTTAACACAAAAGCTTAAGCTGAAGTTGTTAATAGTATAGGATTCAGAGCCTTATAAACCCATTTCAAAATGTATCTCCAACCGATGTGAAGCTCGTTTTGGGTACCATATATAGTATCAAATAATCATATAGATCGTCTTTTAAATGAAGTACAGAAATCAGAAGAAAACATAATCGAAAACGAAATAATAGAACCTACCACATCTAGCCTAACCATAATGCTGAAAATGCTTTCTATGTTATCAATTTCTTCTTGCATCTGCATAGAAATAAGAAACCACTGGTTAATATCCATATAAGACAACAGGAGGGGGGGGGAGCGAGAAGCATAAGTTAAGCAAAACCTTCTGTGCTATCTTCAAGAGCACATCAGCTTCAGCCTTTGCCACAGATGCCTTGGCTTGCTGGAGTGCATCATTCATTGGAACTGCTGAGAGAGGTTCTACAACACTTCCAGTACCTGAAGCACTGAAATTGACTATCACCACTCAGAGATGATGGATAATACTATACAGGTGAGGAACTAATGACGTGAATAGTGTCAAACTTATCCATGGTGAACTAGCAGCAGTTCTTTTTTTCCCCACAATACTTGTAAAATATTATATGGCCCAAGAAAGCACTGTCTGAATATAATAATTACGACTTTTAGGCTTAACTGAGGGAATAATATCTTATTTTGTTTTAAATAAGTGAAATAAATGAATTTACATAGATGCAATAATGTATAACCAACTTGCTAATAGAATCAGAGGGAGAAGAAAGGGCTGCTGGAAATGGAAACTCTCCATTGAACTGTCTCTTGAATCTTTTGTAAAAGAAAATGCTGGACTTTCCAGAGGGGGCTCTTTGGGAGTCTACAGCACCCAAGTGTCAACCTTCTTGGAGCAAACAAGAGCACTGCAAGCTATTCTTACATATTCTTACAGCATACAATTTGAGAAAAAGAAGTCCCAACACACTAGTTGGTGCTTGCCGAGTAGCCAAGTAGAAGAAGATGTGGTAGTTTGAAATTGCATCAAGACAGTGGAATATGATGCTTAATTCAAGGGGAATTCGCTTGGATATGCCAGGCAATGTGAATAACCCTTTCTGGAGCAGGACAAGAAACATTAAAAAAAGAGAGATGATGTTTGGAAAGTAACCCCGCGACAATTTTGGATTTAATCACAGCATTTTCTGAGTGCTTGTTTTTTGTTTAACATCAATGAAACCCTGTTACAGTTCATAGAAACTCTTGTATAGAAAGTCAGGGTAGACTCTATTTTTAAAAAAAAAGTCAGGGGAGACACTTTTTTCTTCTTTTTGCAACTTTTTCACAGCACTTTCTAGTAATCCCACAATAATTTGGAGTGGAAGAAACAGATCTTAAAAGAGTAGAGCATCTCATCCCTATTGAAAATATCATGTTTTTTTTGGTGCACTTCTGGAGTACCTGAACATCGAATTTTAAACTTTTTTTAACAGGATCAAATTTTATACAGCTGATTGAATGCCATTACAGGAGTTTCCTAATAGCTTGTCTTCAACTTGTAAAAGGGATTTATCCAGTTTTTGTGCAACGAATCTTATAGCTATCAAATAGTTCAGAGAATTAGAACTGATTTTGAATTGGTCATTAGATAATGCCATATCAGAGGGTTTTGAGAAGCTCGTGTTTCTCATCCTTTCAATAAGCACCTGTTTTTATTTTTCAAAATATCAAGCACACTATAACTCAACAGTAGAATGACGACGCCATAAAACTGTGGAATTCCTGCAGGAAGGAAATGAAAGAAATGAATAATTCAAACCCAATTTCAGCAGCAGAGCTTCTGACAAGTTCCTCATGAATTGTGGAATTTACTCAAAGCAGTAATTCTTTGCTTATGTCATTTCCTAATTTATGATGCCATCAACTTCTACTTATCAAAAAAATGATGTCACCAACTTCTGCTTTGCATGTTCTACCAACATAGAGCTTTCGAGATAGGGACAGAAAAAGACACAAAAAATTAGAAACATTACACAGAATTATTTACATAAGCCCCAATAAGGGAGGAAACTTTAAGATATTAACACACCTGGACAACAGTAGTCCCTCAAAGCTCATTCGCTGATTAAATCCTGATCTAATGCACAATCTGCCATCAATTTCACTCACTTCCTGAGTAAATATATCAGGTTAGCAAGGTGCTATGACAAATCCAGAAAGGCACACCCTCATCCAACGTTAAGGTCACACTCTCAGGTAGAGAAACTGTTTTATTTCATTACCACATTCAAAGCTCAAGTTTCTAAATAATATGTGGAAAACTAGTTGGTTATTAGAGTGACTTAAAGTTGTGCAGTTGGAACTGAATGAATAGGACAAAGGCCGTTACCATAGAAGATGCTTCTTCCACTCCATTCCTGATTATGCTCTCCATCAACTGGTATAACTGAAGATACAAGAGAATGCAATAGGTTAGTGTCCAAGCAGATAGTGTCGGGGCAGGAAACATCAAAAGGACAGCCAATCTCACACCCCATCAGCAATGTGAGTATTCCCCTAACAGAAGTGCAACAAAGTGGCAAATAGTTCCTGACACTTGTAAGAATTTCTGCTTTTCTTAAAGATAATAATTCCTGCAATCCCTCTATCATTTTCTAGATGTTCTCGTGCCAAAGAACAACCAAACTTTATTACCATGCCTACTCCATACCCAGAGACAACAGATCAAACTTGCATCAGCCTCACTGCATGGTAATTTTCTCCACAAAGAGATGAATTGATAACAATTACTAACTGGAATAAGAGGATTTTAGCTATGAAAAGATATACGCCCAGGTAACAACCTACAGGTTGTTGGTAGAATGTACTTACCGCCTCCATGTATAACCAAAAAGAATGTTAAGGATGTCAGCTCAAATATGCAACCAAAAGATTCACCGACTTCCTTTTGCATCAACTAAAGGATTAACGACATAACAACTTAAGTCCATTATTTTAAGATTATGCATGTCACATGATAAGATAGTTAAACCCTAGTTTTTTATTTTAAAATATAATCCGACTAAAGAGATCATGCTTATGAACCGACATATACAGATGATAAACGAGAGCAGAAATATACAGAAAAAAAATTGAATTTTGCATAAAAGATTTCTAAAGCAAATATTTGAAGGGGGAAGAAATTTCTGAAAAGCAATACCCACCAATTTCCCTGACGTACAGTCAATTAGAAGGGGAAAGAATGAACTCTACCTTTCGTTCAAGCAGGCGCACTTGATCACGAGATTGTTTCAAGGCAGAGCTCTACAACAATAAAGTAATTCAAATAAGACTAGTAAAAGTCAAATATAACCATAGTAAATAACAGAGTCAATGCACGTGGGCAGAAGATTAGAACAAAATGTCAAGGAAGTGATTTACGTTACGGCTTTTGACAAGCTACAAAAATGTTAAACTGCAGAAATACCAAGCAGTTCATCAAAAATGAGTACAGACCGCAGAATCCTTGACGAAACCATCTTCATCGACCAGTTGCTGTATGAACCTCACCAGTGATCTGCTTACGTTTAATTCCATAATCTGCAGTAGATATAGAAACAATTGGAGATAAACGCGCCATACGTAATTTTAGACAAGTTCATTGTTACTGAAATTATATTACCATTTCTGTGAGAGGCATAAAGCGCTGATACCATTCTGCGTCTTGCTTGATTGCTGATTTCACATTTGACTGCAACATTTCAACAAACTGCAGTAGCGCTACAACGTTCATTGCTTCAGTCCCACTGACAGGAAAACCTCTGTGTGCAACTTGTAAGGCAGTTTTGACCTTCAACAACAGTAAAGAAACAGACAACATGATTTTTCAGCACTCGCAATTTAAGAAGGAAATTGAACTACAATAAGTTTCACCAGTTTGTTCATTGCGATTTATTAAGAAACAAACTAATGTTTTTTTTAAAAACAAAATATACACCATAGGGATAAATGGACAATAAACAAAGTTAAGAACCTACCAGTTCAATATCAATGCCGTTAAATTCCATCATGGCGCCGTACTTATTCATCTCAACAGCGGCATTGGTTTCCTCTAAGAGTCGGAGACTATCTTCAAATGTTTGATTCAAGTACCCTAGTTGTTCCTGCACCACAAATTCCTTTGAGAATCATATATTATTATGTATACACATATATCTTTTGTAAACACACACAGGTATACATATACATTGTATTACATATACGATGTACAGATGTATATACAGACAGTATGCACATACATAAAATTGCACATAATACATGAATATTTGTACACGAATGAGCTAGGTATATGTACAACGAGAATTAATTGCACGGAGAAGTTAACCTTGAGAGCTACTTTGCCTAAGGAAGTGCCGGCGAAGGAAGCAACGGAATCGCATAATTTGTCCCATTCGAGGACTCTGAGACTATCGACAAGTATGGATGGTTGATTAGAGGCAGGTGCAGAGCTCGAGTCCAGTGGTTTATTTAGGAAGGCATGGACCTTAAATCGAATGGACTGCCTGAAAACACTTTGAATTTTTGGGACGGCAAATGCTACGGTGGCGAATGAGGCTGATGAATTGGGAAGCAGTGAGATTGAAAGGAGCATCATGTATTTGAAAATGGATTATTCGGAAAGAGATGATTTGCAGAGCCCAGAGGAAATGACGGAAGCACCAGTGGCGGGGAGAGAGAGTGCGCGAAACGGGATAGACTTCAGTAAGATTGATCATTACGCGCGAATACGCAACAATTGGGCCTTGAAGATCAAGATTTAAGCCCACGACCCATGTCATCTTACTAAAATTACACTGGAGGAACCTTTTCAGGATTGTTTAAATTTTGATCACATTAAAAAAGGTTTTGAGAAAATAGCCTCCAAATAGAATTTTGAAGCATGCTTGTCAGAATTTTAGAAATTGATTCTAGCAATCACCAAAATTTTGAAGCACTAAGAATTCATGCACAATGCTAAAAATTTTGTGGTCGGTCATGATTTTTTCAGCATTGTGGCTTAAAATTCTGGCGATCATTAAGGTTTTGACACATTCTGACAATTATATAACTTGCTGAAATTTTTGGCGAGCATGCTTTACAATCTAACGCGGGTTATTTTCTCAACACTTCTGTTATCGGGGTTAAAAAATTAACAGTTGCACCAGAAATATTCTATTTTTGTCATTCTCTCGTCATTTTAAACTCAACCAATTAAAATGTTGAATATGTACCTTGGAATTTGTTAGAGGCACTATCTGACCTATATTAGAACATCCGACCGTAAATTATCTTAAGTCGAACGAAATTACAACACACTCCAAATTATTATTTCCAAAAGATTCAATCTTAAGCATTAAGGCATGTACAAGTAGAACAAAGATTACTTTAACGCACTTCCACATAAATTAAGCAACTTGTAATATATGTACTGACAGCTAGTTTGACCTTTTTAACCCATTATTTGGATTAGTTTTAATGAATATTAAGATGTTAAAACGAAATGGTGATTTAGAGACGAGTTAGTTGTAGATTATAATGGCCTTTTGCAACTTCTCGCTGAATGAAGAGAGGAATAAGGGTATCTCGTCAGCTCACCCTAAAAAAAGACAATATGTCATTTAGTAAACACTTACTCGAATTGAGTGTTTTTTTATTAAACTAATGAATACAAGAAATATATTTTTTATACACATACTAAGTGACGTGTATTTTCACCTTAAGTTTTAAGTAACCATGATTAACTGATACGTATTCTTAGAGGTCGAGTCAAAATTTGAAGTTTACAGGTTCAAAATTCTAATCAGTTTTAAGTTATTGAGTTCTACATTAATAATTCATATTTATTCAATAAGTTATTTTTAACATAAATACGATTTTAGATCAAAGCTATTGGGTTCGGCCGAACCCACGAATCAAAGGCTAGATCTGCCCTGCGTATTCTCGCCTTAACTTTTAACTATTAAAGTTAAATTGGTCGATTTGGTATAAACACCTAATGCGTTCACTCAATCTATGATGTTATATTAAACCTGTCAAAGGGGTCGAACCGGCCCGGACAGATTTTAGACCGGCTCGGGCCGGCCCGGTGGTAAGGGGCGGGCAGGGCTGGGTTTTGGACGTGAACCGGCCTGTGCCAGGGAAGATTTTACTATCGGGTAACCGGACCGGTCCAACCCGGTAAGGTATGTCAATCTTGAATATGTTAACAAGACCTGGCCGGTTCAACGGCTAGTTCAATTATTAATATTTTTAATACTTTTGACTGTTACTTGTCACGACCCAAAATCCACTAGTTGTGATGGCTCTTAACCCAACCAGTTATGTCAGCCAATTAACAGTTAACACAATTCCAATAAAATAAAGGTGACTAACAAATGATATATCTAGATTCCATATAATATCCCAAGGATTGATAGTACAAGTCATGAGCTACTAAGACTGGATTATTGTAAAAACTGATATGAAATAAATACAACTTCTATTTGAAATATACATAAACCGAATTCAACTCTAAAACTACCCAAGGACAAGTGGCGGTCATACTCAGAAGGCATGAACATCTTCAGAGTCAGCTCCCGCCATCCACCGCAGCCCCGCTCCAAGATCTGCACGCAAGGTGCAGAAGTGTAGTATGAGTACAACCGACCCCATGTACTCAATAAGTATCTTGATTAACCTCGGTGAAGTAGTGACGAGGCTTTTTAGTTAAAAAATATTCACTGATATAACATGTGCAGAAGACTAGCAATAAAACAATACTAGAACATAACCGAAAAGAGTACAAGAAACAAATATGTGAAGCAATAAATGATTGCTAGAAGAAATCACAATTTACATTCCTCAATATCACGACCAATCCTTTCATTATAGCAATAACCAACAAACCACGACAGTAAATCCATAACTTTCATAGTGTGAGAAATGTACTCAAGATATCAAATCAAATGGCACAGCAACACCCTCCGTGCATTTATCTCATTCTCATCAAATATTCGTATAACGGGACTAATCAGGTGAATGAAATACTAATAACAATAATGACAAAGTAGAAATATACAGGTAGAAATAATGAACAATGCAGTACATATAGACAACGGTAACAAACTAGGTAGAAGGCATAGAAGTAATGACAGCAATTAGGAAAGAAGAACATAAATTTTACTAACTCGCATGGTAGAAGGCCTAAATGTAGATATAACAAAAAGAGGAAAAACATGATCTTTATAAGCTAACAAATAAAAGGCATGAATATAACATGGTAGAAGGCTTATACGAAAGTGCAACGAGTGAGGAATGGCATAGATGTAAGTATGACAAACAAGAAGGAAAAACATGATATTTGCAAGTTAAGCAGATAAAAGGCATAGATAATACAACTACAATTTGAGGTGGAGGACAAAGATAGAACAACAATGACAAGTCACATAGAAAACATAGGTGCAACAATAATAACTCAAGATAAAAGGCTTGAATATATATACACAAGGAAAAGATATCACAACATAATGCATGTCTTTCGTCCTCGCCTGCACGGAAACATCCTTCGTGTCATGAACGCATGATAATATAAAAACATGATAATGTAAATGAAATGGCACGGCATCACCCTTCGTGCTTTTACTCTCATCCTCACATGTTAATGTAAATAAAATGGCACGGCATCACCCTTCATGCTTTTACTCTCATCCTCACATGATAATATATATGAGATCATGATAATGTAAATGAAATGTCACGACATCACCATTTATGCTTTTACTCTCATCCTCACAATATAATATAAATGAAGTGGCACGATATCACCCTTTGTGCTTTTACTCTCACCCTCACGTGATAATGTAAATAAGATAATGATAATGTAAATGAAATGGCATGGCATTACCCTTCGTGCTTTACACTCTTCCTCACCAAGCATATGCGTATCAATGACAGCAGAGTAAGAAGCATGAATAACATCACGGAGAGTGATTAAATGAATATTCCAAATGAACATCAATCACAGCTTTCAAGCTAATAACAAAAACCGAGTAAATATGAATTCATAAAATATAACAAAAATTGAGTATAGAACACTTACCCCAATCCATGTGGTGAAAATAACCTCCACATTTGCCCAATTCCGAGCTCCCCAACTCAAAATATGACCAAATGAACAAACCCTCGATATTATATGCTTATGCACAACTGTTCTGCCTTATTTTTGCTGTGCAAAATGATCCCCAAAACTCGGTTTTGATGCCTAACATGGATTCTTCATGAAATTCCAGTCAAGTTAGGCTTTTGAATCACTCCATTTAATCTTATAATGAAGGAGATATGTTGGTTTCAATATTTAAAAATAATGTAGATTTTTAAATACGAATTCAGTGGCAATTTCATAATTAATCTTAAAAATCTAGCAACCTAATTCTTAGTAAATGACCATCAATTCCTCATACTATATCGAAACTTGATGATTTCAGTTGATATGGTTCCAAAATTACGATACATATATAATGATTTAGTCGAAACACGAATCAAAGGCCGTTTTCTCGATAGAGTAACCTTTATGCTCAAATCGACATTGAAACCGAAAACAATCACCATACAACCCAAACTTATCCAAAACTTATCGGAATTTAACCAAACTTCATGAACATATCTAAAATCATCATACAAACCTACAAGAATAATTAAAACTCAATTTCGAGTCCGTTTACCCAAAAGTCAAACCTTGGTCAACTCTTCCAACTTAAAACTTCTAAAACGAGAATCATTCTTCCAAATTAATCTCGAATCGCTCAAAAACCGAAACCAACTGTACACGCAAGTCATAATACATAATATGAAGTTACTCAAAGTCTTAAACCACCAAATGGAACGCTAAATCTCAAAATGACAGGCCGGGTCGTTACATTCTCCCCCACTTAAACATATGTTCGTCCTCGAACGTACCAAGAGTCATTCCAAAGCCATCAAATCGCCAAATACCCTCATCATACACATAACCATGGGTGATACCACGTCACTCCAATCTATATAAGCCCAACAACACCACTTAACAGAGGATCCTTACTTTAACCTTAGTCCATTAACCTTAAAACCCAATTTCCAACATTCGGAATGTTACACCCTGTACGTCCCAAGGTGACTTATAATGAATATGAAACTTGTTAATAATGATTTAAATGAGTTTAAAGTCATAATATGACTATATATGATTTTTGGATAAAACATATAAAGTTTGGGAAAAATCAGATTAAAGTTGCGGAAAAACCAACTAAGAATTTGCCATATAACAAAGATTTTTGAGAAATAAATTTAGTGTACTATATGAGGTCTTTTGGGATATATTATATACCAAATTGAAGGTCTTGGAAATTAGTTTCTAACACTCTTAACCGTTTATTCATACGATATCCGAATAAAAAGATATAAGCGTCGGAAGATGGACGAATCAGAGGGTGCCAAGCTAGCACCTTTTGACTTTTCAAAAGTTGATGTATTTTTTTAAACTCGTCTCTCTCTCTCTCTCTTAATTTTACATAGCATCTGACCATAGGACACCATAAAAGGTTCTTGAGCTCTCTAATATTACTTCAAACAAGACTATCATCTCGGACACCAAATCAAGAAGCGATAACATTAAAACGATCCCTATGATGTAAGTATCGCTATATCGCCTCTCTTTTTCTTTGTAGTTTGAGTTTTAGAATGTATTTAATAGTTAATAAAAATTCCTAATTTCTGTATTTAAGCTTTAAAATATCAAGAAAAGTTGATAAATTCGTTTCCTAATAGTTAGACCTCACGGGACGGTGATCAGAAGCCGTGAGTTCGAGTTATTTGACTTATAGTGGACTGTTTTGTGGGATGTTTCGTGTTGCTTTTGGGTTGTCTATTGTGCTGCTGATTTATGGAGTTTGGAAGGATAAAAAGGGCGTGGAGAAACGCCACATGTGGTAGGGTAGTAGGTTGGCTGCTTGTCGTTGTAGTTACAGGCTGATTGATAACTTGTTGGTTGGATGTACTATGGTATATTTGGGGGTTTTGTTGTATTGAAAGTCCCGGATTGTAATTAGGTTGGTTTTGAGTTGCTGATTATATTATGTTTGTATCTCACCTATAATAGGCTTGAGGGAGCAATAAAATCAGGGGAAATGCTGCTCGTTTTATTTTAGAATCGAGTTATCGTTTGAGATACGTAATATATTACCGCCATCTAAATTGTACACGCATTTTTTTGTTATAGGGTTGTCGCGCTAGTTGTCATAAGCTTGTTGTTGAGTTGCATTGACTACTTGAGGTATGTTAAAGCCATCCCTTCTTTCCTTTTGGCATGATCCAAATGATACAAATGATACAAGCAAAATACCCAACTTTCATAAATGACTCTATCCATATAAATACTAGGGGTGTCTATATTCTTGATTACCCATGTGAATTATTATTATATCCTCTGTTCATGGGTCCCGGAAAAATACGTATTTGATAAAGTTTGTCCGAAAGGAATATTAATTTTATGATATTCGAGAAATCTTATTAACGTATTTCTTATGCATTTCATGCATTAATACATGTACATTGACCCATGACCAGAAGGCGTTATATACGCGTATATTATATGTATATGGGATATGAGAAAAGGTTAAGGCGTTATATACACACCACTACCTGATCAGCTAGTATATGTTGATGATTTTACCCACAGTGGCCGAGATGATATGGTGGGATGCCCTTAGAGGCTTGATGATGTTATGTACACCTATACCTATGCATGATACGATATTTACACGCACGTGCATGACATTATAAATATTTTAGGATTCACAAAGTTATTTAGACTCACACGTAGAATTCTTTACCCCATGTTTCATCTATGTCTTTTATGTACTGATTTTCATGCTTTACATACTCAGTACATTATTCGTACTGACATCCCTTTTTGCCTGGGGACGCTGTGTTTCATGCCCGCAGGTGCCGGTAGACAGGCTAACGGTCCCTCTTCTTAGGATCCTTGATCAACGAGAGTTGATGTACTCCATTTGATCCGGAGCTGCTTTGAGTTTTGATATGATGTGTTTGCATACATATATGGGTACGATGGGTCCCAGTCCCGTCCTTTATACAGTTGTACACTCTAATAGAGGTCTGTATACAGTCATGTATAGTTAGATAGTATGTGGCCTTGTCGGCTAGCCCTATATATACATATATATATATATATATATATATATATATATATATGTCTTTTGGGCATGTTTTCTCACGTAGGTTGTTCATATGAATTAGTAGTTTAATTTCAGACTTTATGCATGACGTGTGTGTATATATATATATATATATATATCTTTTGGGCATGTTTTCTCACGTAGGTTGTTCATATGAATTAGTAGTTTAATTTCAGACTTTATGCATGACGTACACTTATTTCATGTTTATATCTTAGACGAATGCTTAGAGGGTGTTCGATAGGTAGAACTCGGGCACTCATCACGGCCCATCGGTTTGGGTCGTGACAAAAGTGGTATCAGAGCAGTTCTGTCCTAGGATTGTCTACATACCGTGTCTAGTAGAGTCTTGTTTATGGGTGTGTTGTGCACCACACTTATAGACATGAGGCTACAAGATATTTAGGATGGTTACTTTTCTTTCTTATCTTAGATCGTGCAATATAAGAATTCATTTTCCTAACAATATGTTATGTTTTCAGCGATGCCCAAGAAGGCTACAGCCGCCCAGAAGGGCAAGCCCGTGGATGATGAGACTACAAGTAGAGCGCCACGAGTTACCAGGTCTCGGGGAGAGTCGCATAGTGAGACTCCGTCTCAGACTTCACATACCCTGCCCTCTCCAGAGGAGATCCGAGGGGCACCAGCTCCAGCACCCACTTTAGTACCCCCAGCTCTTCATTCAGATGCACCGGGTCAGGAGATGAGAGATATTATTTAGCTATTGACTCGATTAGTGGCCGTACAGGCTCGGCGCTAGGAGGTAGGTATTGTTCATACAGATAAGGCCATTAGTGCGAGGGTTCGTGTTTTCATTAATTTGGACCCTACGATATTCACTGGAGTAGATCCAAACGAGGACCCTCAGGTATTTATCGATAGGATGCAGAGAACTTTGAGGGTAATGAAGGCCACTGCGACTGAGTCAGTTGAGCTAGCTTCCTATAGACTTCGGGACGTTGCAATTAATTGGTACGAGTCTTGGGAGTTGTCCAGAGGTGAGGATGCCCTTCCAGCAGTATGGCAGGATTTTACAGAGGCTTTTCTTCATCATTATTTGCCACCAGAGCTTAGACGGGCCAGAGTTGATAGGTTCTTGACCCTTCGACATGGTAATATAAGTGTTCGGGAGTGCAGCCTTCAGTTTGATTCTTTGGCTAGGTATGCTCCCACTATTGTAGCTAAGATGGAGGATCGGGGTCACCGGTTCGTGATGGGGTTGGAGCCGCACCTGCTCGATGACTGTATGTCGATCTCACTTCATCCAGGCATTGATATTTCTCATATTCAGGCATACGCTCAGGATGTAGAGGAGAGCAAGCAGAAGCAGAGGGCCGATCGTGAGCATGATAGGGACCAGAGTAAGAGAGCGAGATCTTCAGGTCCTTCTGGTGAGTTTCGAGGTGGTCAGAGACAGCATTACCCGAGGTATCCATCTCAGCCATCAACTAGTGCACCCCATCAGTTTTCCGGTAGGAGATTTGATCGTTCCACATATTCAGGGCCCAGTTAGAGTTCCAGGGCCTCTCGTTCTCAGTATAAGGGTGAGTCAAGTCAGATGAGGCCACCCTTGCCATGATGTGCTCAGTGTGGTAAGCATCATGTCGGGCAGTGCCTCGTGGGGTTGAGTGTTTGTTATACTTGTGGTTATCCAGGCCACGTTATGAGAGATTATTCGATGAGAGGTGGTGCAGGTATAGTTCAGCTAGCGTGATCTATAGCTGGTTCATCATCATCAGTATGCCCCACTGGGGAAGTATCACAAGTACCAGCCGATCGTGGTAGAGGCAGAGGTGGAGCATCTAGCTCGAGCGGTCCTCAGAACCGCATTTATGCATTAGCGGGTCGACAGGATCAGGAGTCGTCACCTAATGTTGTTACAGGTATATTATCAGTTTCTTCATATGATGTATATGCATTGATTGATCCAGGTTCCACCTTATCGTATGTCTCTCTGTTGGTTGCTAGAAAGTTTGGGATAGAACCTGAGTTGATTAAACCTTTTGATGTGTCTACACCTGCTAGAGATCCAATGATAGCTAGAGGGGTATATTGAGATTATATAGTAGGAGTTCTTAGTCGTTCTACAGTAACGGACCTGATTGAGCTAGATATGATAGAATTTGATGTTATAATAAGTATGGATTGGTTGGCTTCTTGTTATGCTAACGTTGATTATAGATCAAAGATGGTTCGGTTCCAGTTTCCAGGGAAGCCAGTTCTAGATTGGAAAGGTAATACTGCATCGCCGAGAGGTAGGTTTATTTCCTATCTCAAGGCAAGGAAGATGATCAGAAAAGGCTATATTTATCACTTAGTTCGGGTACAAGATGTGAAAGCAGAGTCACCGACCCTTCAATCTATTCCGGTGGTTAATGAGTTTCCCGATGTTTTTCCCGATGAGCTTCCAGGCCTTCCATCAGAGCGGGAGATTGAGTTTGCTATTGACACATTACCAGATACTCAGCCGATATCTATTCCTCCTTATAGAATGACACTTGCAGAGCTGAGAGAGTTGAAAGAACAACTGAGGGATTTTCTTGAAAAAGGCTTTATCAGACCCAGTACATCACCGTGGGAAGCACCTGTGTTATTTGTGAGAAAGAAAGATGGTTCCTTGCGAATGTGTATTGATTACAGACATTTGAATAAGGAGACGATCAAGAATAAGTACCCACTCCGGAGGATTGATGATTTATTTGATCAGTTGCAGGGTGCCAGGTGTTTCTCAAAGATAGACTTGAGGTTGGGGTACCATTAAATAAGGGTTGGAGAAAAGGATATTTCGAAGATAGCATTCAGGACCAGATACAGACACTCTGAGTTTCGTGTTATGTCATTCGGTTTGACTAATGCCCCAGCGGTATTCATGGACTTGATGAACCGTGTGTTCGGACCCTTTCTAGATCTGTTTGTGATTGTATTTATAGATGATATTTTGGTTTATTCTCGTTCAGAGACTGAGCATGCAGATCATTTGCGTACTGTGCTCAGAGATCTACAAGAAAGGAAGTTGTATGCAAAATTCTCTAAATGTGAATTCTGGTTGAATTTTGTAGCCTTCCTTGGTCATATTATTTCGGGTGAGGGTATCCGGGTCGATACACAGAAGATTGAGGCAGTTAAGACTTTGCCTAGACCCACGACACCAACATAGGTTCATAGCTTCCTGGGTTTGGCAGGTTATTATAGGAGATTTGTTGAGGGGTTTTCTTCCCTTTCAGCACCATTGACAAAGTTGACTCAAAAGGCAACCAAGTTTTAGTGGACTGATGCTTGTGAGCGGAGTTTCCAGGCATTGAAGGACATATTGACTTCAGCACCGGTTCTGACACTTCCAGAAGTGACCGATGGTTATGTTATCTATTGTGACACTTCAGGCATTAGATTGGGTTGTGTATTGATGCAACATGGTAAGGTTATCGATTATGCTTCTAGACAACTAAGAAACCACGAGAAGAATTACCCCACCCACGATTTAGAGTTAGCCGCAGTGATTCATGTACTAAAGATGTGGAGGCACTATTTGTATGGCATTCATGTTGATATCTATACGGACCATAAGAGCCTTCAGTATATATTCAAGTAAAAGGAATTGAATTTACGTCAGAGGCAATGGTTGGAGCTACTAAAAGACTATGATGTTGATATTTTATACCATCCAGGAAAGGCGAATGTAGTAGCCGACGCCCTTAGTCGTAGATCTATGGGTAACTTATCACATTTACAGCCAGAGAAGAGTGAGATAACTTGTGAGATTCATCAGCTAGCTAATTTTGGAGTTCGATTATTAGATTCAGGTGGTACCGGAGTTACTATTCAGGACACGACAACATCTTCTCTAGTAACTGAAGTGAAGGAACACCAGTATGAAGATCATGTGCTAGCTCACTACAGAGATACAACCCCTAAAAAAGAGAAGACACCATTGGAGATTACAGGAGATTGAGTCCTCAGATATCGAGGTCGATTATGTGTTCCTAATGTAGTAAGGTTGTACCAGCAGGTTATGGGAGAAGCTCACTATTCTCGTTATTCCATTCATCCAGGAACGACGAAGATGTATCATGATATCAGGGGAATATACTGGTGGGACGGAATGAAGAAGGATATAGTAGAGTTTGTTGTTCAGTGCCCAAATTGTCAGTAGGTTAAGATTGAGCATCAGAAACCTGGTGGATTTTTTCAGGCTATAGAGATTCCGACTTGGAATTGGGAAGTGATTTACATGGATTTCATCATAGGCTTACCCCGTACCCAGCGTAAGTTCGATTCTATATGGGTTATTATTGATAGACTTGCAAAATCAGCCCATTTTCTGCTTGTCAACACTACGTATTCAGCAGAGGATTATACAAGGATCTACATTAAGTAGATAATACGACTTCATGGTGTCCCTATATCTATTATCTCAGATAGAGGTGCTCAATTTACAGCTAATTTATGGAGGTCCTTCCAAAAAGGATTGGGGACTCAAATAAGTCTTAGTACATCATTTCATCCCCAAACAAACGGTCAGGCTGAGCGTACTATTCAGACACTAGAGGATATGCTACGGGCTTGTGTGATGGACTTCAAGGGTAACTGGGATGATCATCTTCAATTTATTGAGTACACATATAATAATAGTTATCATTCTAACATTCAGATGGCTCCATACGAAGCTCTTTACGGACGAAAGTGTAGGTCACCTATCAGATGGTTCGAGGTTGGGGAAACTAAGTTAGTAGGACCAGAGTTGGTACAACAGGCAGTTGAGAAGATTAAGCTTATACGGGAAAGGCTATTAGCAGCTCAGAGTCGTCAGAAGTCATATGCAGATAATCGACGACGATACTTGGAGTTTCAGATAGATGACTGGGTATTCCTAAAGGTATCACCGATGAAAGGCATTATGAGATTCGGTAAGAAATAAAATCTTAGCCCTCGGTACATTGGTCCTTATAAGATCATACGCAGAGTAGGCCAGGTAGCATATGAGTTAGACTTGCCTTCCAACTTGGAGTCAGTACATCCAGTTTTTCATGTGTCTATGCTCCAAAAGTGTATTAGAGATATTTCTAGAGTCGTTCCAATTGACGATATTCAGGTAACAGAGCATCTATCATATTAGGAGGCTCCCATTGCTATACTAGATAGACAAGTTCGGAGATTGAGAACTAAAGACGTATCTTCGGTTAAAGTAGTTTGGAGGAACAATAATGCGGAAGAGATGACTTGGGAAGCTGAAGAAGACAGGAAGTCTTGGTATCCTCACTTGTTTCCGCCTCCGTAGGAGGATCGGACTGAGACATCACAACCTTAGGTACGTATATGGTACTTGATTCTTATGTTAGTTATTGTCATTGGTCGTGCGAGACCATTAGTGTTATTGATGATTGTGGACCTGTGTCGCTTTGTATTGTTGGGTTTTCTGTCTGACATGTTGGTAGTGGTACCGTTACAGAGGAGACTCTACCAAAATTTCTATAAATCTCTAGGAGTTTAACATTCGAGGACGAATGTTTCTAAGAGGGGAAGATTGTTACACCCTGTATGTCCCAAGGTGACATATAATGAATATGAGACTTATTAATTATGATTTAAATGAGTTTAAAGTCATAATATGACTATATATGGTGTTTGGATAAAACACATAAAGTTTGGGAAAAATCGGATTAAAGTTGCGGAAAAACCAACTAAGAATTTGCCCTATAACAGAGCTATTTGAGAAATAAATTTAGTGTGCTATATGAGGTCTTTTGGGACATATTATATACCAAATTGAAGGTCTTGAAAAGTAGTTTCCAATGTTATTAACCGTTTGTTTATACAATATCTGGATAAAAAGATATAAGTATTGGAAGATGGGTGAATCAGAGAGTGCCAAGCTAGCACCTTTTGACTTTTCAAAAGTTGATATATATTTTTTAAATGGTCTCTCTCTCTCTCTCTCTCTCTCTCTCTCTCTCTCTCTCTCTCTCTCTCTCTCTCTCTCTTCATTTTACATAGAATCTAACTAGAGGGCACCATAAACGATCCTTGAGCTCTCTAATATTGCTTCAAACAAGACTATCATCTCGGACACCAAATCAAGAAGCGATAACATTAAAACGATCCCTATGACGTAAGTATCGCTATATCGCCTCTCTTTTTATTTGTAGTTTGAGTTTTGGAATGTATTTAATAGTTAATAAAAATTCCTAATTTCTATATTTAAGCTTTAAAATATCAAGAAAAGTTGACAAATTCGTTTCCTAATAGTTATACCTCATGGGACGGTGATTGGAAGCCGTGAGTTCGAGTTATTTGACTTATAGTGAACTGTTTTGTGGGATGTTTCGTGTTGCTTTTGGGTTGTCTATTGTATTGCTGATTTATAGAGTTTGGAAGGATAAAAAGGGCGTGGAGAAATGCCACATGTGGTAGGGTAGTAGGTTGGTCGCTCGTCGTTGTAGTTACAAGCTGATTGATAACTTGTTGGTTGGGTGTATTATGGTATATTTGGGGGTTTTGTTGTATTGAAGGTCCCTGATTGTAATTAGGTTGGTTTTGAGTTGCTGATTGTATTATGTTTGTATCTCGCCTATAGTAGGCTTGAGGGAGCAGTAAAATCAGGGAAAATGCTGCTCGTTTTATTTTAGAATCGAGTTATCGTTTGAGATACGCAATATACTACCGCCATCTAAATTGTACACGTATTTCTTTGTTATAGGGTTGTCGCACTAGTTTTCATAAGCTTGTTGTTGAGTTGCATTGACGACTTGAGGTATGTTAAGGCCATCCTTTCTTTCCTTTTGGCATGATCCAAATGATACAAACGATACAAGCAAAATACGCAACTTTCATAAATGACTCTATTCATAGAAATACTAGGGGTGTCTATATTCTTGATTACCCATGTGAATTATTATTATATCCTCTGTTCATGGGTCCCGGAAAAATACGTATTTGATAAAGTTTGTCTGAAAGGAATATTAATTTTATGATATTCGAGAAATCTTATTAACGTATTTCTCACGCATTTCATGCATTTGTACATGTTCATTGACCCATGACCAGAATTCGTTAAATACGCATATATTATATGTATATGGGATATGAGAAAAGGTTAAGGCGTTATATACACACCACCACCTGATCAGCTGGTATATGTTGATGATTTTACCCACAGTGGACGAGATGATATGATGGGATGCCCTCAGAGGCTTGATGATATTATGTACTCCTATACCTATGCATGATACGACATTTACACGCACGTGCATGACATTATAAATATTTCAGGATTCACAAAGTTATTTAGACTCACACGTAGAATTCTTTACCCCATGTTTCATCTATGTCTTTTATGTACTGATTTTCATGTTTTACATATTCAGTATATTATTCGTACTAACGTCCCTTTTTGCCTGGGGACGCTGCGTTTCATGCCCGCAGGTGCAGGTAGACAGGCTAACGGTCCCCCTTCTTAGGATCCTTGATCAACGAGAGTTGGTGTGTTCCATTTGATCCGGAGCTGCTTTGAGTTTTGATATGATGTGTTTGCATACATATATGGGTACGACAGGGCCCAGTCCCATCCTTTATACAATTGTATACTCTAATAGAGGTCTGTAGATAGTCATGTATAGTTAGATAGTATGTGGCCTTGTCGGCTAGCCCTACCGTATTCCGTATATATATATATATATATATATGTCTTTTGTGTGTGTATATATATATATATATATATATCTTTTGGGCATGTTTTCTCACGTAGGTTGTTCATATGAATTAGTAGTTTAATTCCAGACTTTATGTATGACCTACACTTATTTCATGTTTATATCTTAGATGAATTCTTAGGGGTGTTCGATAGGTAGAACTCGGGCACTCGTCACGGCCTATCGGTTTGGGTCATGACACGGAATTCCTTTCAAGACCCGAATATCGCACCTACACACTGTATAAGTCAGAACCATAACCCATAATGTAATCACATGATATACCACATAACTCAGATGTTCACAACAATAACTTCTAACCATAATAGCTTCTTGTCACGACCCAATTTTGTAATAGGTCATGATTGCACCTAACACCGCCGTTAGGCAAGCCCACAAGTGAAACTACTGTTTACTTACCCCTTTTAAACATTGTTAAAATGGAGGTTTTCCTTTTTAAAGAACAATTTAAATTAGATTTTATGCAACTGTAACATCTCTTTGAAACAAAGTACCATCATAATAAGAACATCTATGGTGGTGAAAGAAATGATAAATACAGCAGTACATAAATGCCAAAGATCTCCCAAAATCTGGCGTCACAAGTGCATGAGCAATCTAGAAAATATACTGTCACGACCCAAATCGATGGGCCATGACAAGTGCCCGAGCCTACCTGTATATCACTCCTAAGCATACGTCTAAGATAAAACATGAAATAAGTGTAGAAAATGCATAACGTCTGGCAGTAAACTACTGAATTATGTGAATAACATACGCGAGAAAACGTGCCCAAAAGACATATGTACATATATATACGAAATACAGTAGGGCAAGCTGACAAGGCCACACACTATTCGACTATATATAACTGTCTACAGACCTCTAATAGAGTGTACAATTGTATAAAGGACGGGACTGGGCCCCGTTATACCCATATCTACATACACAAATAGCGTACCAAAATCAATAGCAGCTCCGGATCAAGTGGAGCACACCAACTCTCACTGAGCTAGGATCCTAAGAAGGGGGACCGTCAGCCTGTCTACTTGCACCTGCGGGCATGAAATGCAGGCCCCAGACAATAGGGGCGTCAGTACGAATAATATACCGAGTATGTAAGGCATGAAAATGAGTATACAAAAGATGTGAATGAAACATGGAATAAAGGACCCAACCTGTAAGTCTGAATAGTTGTGTGAATCATGAAATATTTATAATGTCATGCACATGCGTAAAAATGTCATATCATGTATAGGTATATACGTACATAACGTCATCAGGCCTTTGAGGGCATCCCATCATATTATCTTGGCCTCATTGGGCGAAATCATCAACGTATACCAACTGATCAGGTGGTGGTGCATATATAACGCTGTAACCTTTTCCCATATCCCATATACATATAATATACACGTATATAACGTCATCTGATCATGGGTCAATGTATATGTATAAAAGAATGCAATGCATAACAAGTAAGTTAATAAGATCTCACGGAATGTCATAAAATGATTATGCCTTCGATTAATATCATGAAATAAGCTTTATCAACTTACGTATTTTTTGAGACCCATGAACAAACGATAGAATAATAGTACACATGGGGAATCAAGAACATAGGAACCTCTAGTACTTTTAAGAATAGTGGCATTTATGAAAATTGTGCGTTTGCTCGTTTCATTTGTATCGTATGGATCATGCCAAAAGGAAAGGAGGGATAACCTTAACATACCTGAGCTGATTCTATTGACAATCCCTCTAACACACGTCAATCGTGACAAAACACGTAACGACGGGATCGAAGTAAGGAAAATTTGTATGATTTCTTTGAGAAAAGTTGTACCGTGCTTCCTTAGAATTTCAAGTCTTGCTGCTTATAGCATTTTGTGGGTCGTATGTATGCTTTTTGAGGCTTTCCATCCGTTACTAGCAAGTAAATACATCTCACTTTAATTATGTAGGGAGATGTCTTTATCATCATGGGTGTGGGCCCCACTTTATGTGATTACTTTGCCAAAGAATCCCCTAAATATGCCACCTAGCTACATAGATTACCTAGTCACTATTAGGCTTGATTAAGAATCTCACTTGCTGCCACGTTTGGGAGGATGTTTCCACCAAATACTTATCCACCAATTTCTAATTAATTACTTAACTTCCCACTAAAATCAATAATTAATCCATTACCAATATAATTAGGAATTATCTCAAATTACTTAAAATACTAATCACTTTTAACATACTTTATATACCTTACTATCATGGTCATGTGGTATATTGTATGGCACTAGTCTATAAATATGGGGTATTATAGCTTGGACCGTATTTTATCCCAAATTGTCAAACTTCAACAAAACTCATTTTCTTCGATTTGTTTAACCTCTAACCTTCACGACACTTACTTAACACCTGTTATAATAACATAAATACTTATATACTCAAAAATAATCTTATTCTCGAGCTTACGTCGATTAACTTAAGACGAAACTTTAACGTACGAAAACGCGGGATGTAACGTCCTTCCCCTCTTAGAAACATTCGTTCTCGAATGTTTAAACTTGCAAGACCTGCATGAAATACTCAACAATTCTAAATGAATATACCTTCCCGACTATACTCCAATGGAACAACTAGTGGGCTCTCACGGGGTTAAGACACCCTCCCTCCTTAAAACTACTTCCTATTTCATTCATCACCTACGAGTCTGTTAATCAATCTTTTAGGCACTGGCACCTTCTGGTTGTAAACTTATTAACCGGATTTTTAACTTTCTATTTCACTATACTAACTTCCCCAAAATATCACGTACTATCCGCGGTTTCCTCCCTAGGGCATTAGAGCCATCAGAGTTCTAACTTCTTAATATCCTAGGTCACTCATCTCTCATCCCTTAGTCCTCGAATGTTAAACTCCTAAATTTTGGCAGAGTCCCCTTTGTAACAGTACTATTACCAACCTTTCACATAAAAACCCCCAATAATACAATGCCACATAGGACCACAATCATCAATCATAACAATGGCCTCACACGACCAATGACAGTAACTAACACAAGAATCCATACACGTACCTAAAGGTTGTGATGTCTCAGTGTGATCCTCCTATGGAAGCGGAAATAAGTAAGAATACATAAACTTCATGTCTTCTTCTGCTTCCCAAGTCATCTATTCCACATTATTATTTCTCCAAAATGCTTTAACCGAAACTACGTCCTTAGTTCTCAATCTCCGAACTTGTCTATCTAGTATAGCAATGGGAGCTTCCTCATATAATAACTGCTCTGTGACCTGAACATCATCAACTGCCATGACTTTAGAAGGATCTATGATACACTTACGGAGCATAGACACATGAAATACTAGATGTACAGACTCCAAGTTAGAAGGCAAGTCTAACTCATACGCTACCTGGCCTACTCTACGTATGATCTCATATAGTCCACTGTACCGAGGCTAAGTTTTCATTTTCTTACCGAACCTCATAACGCCTCTCATCGGTGATACCTTTAGGAATACCCAGTCATCAACCTAAAACTCCAAGTCTTGTCATCGATTATCCGCATAAGACTTCTAACGGCTTTGAGCTGCTAAAAACCTTTCCTGTATAAGCTTAGTCTTCTCGATTGCCTATTGTACCAACTCTGCTCCTACTAACTTAGTATCCCCAATCTAGAACCATTTTATAGGTGACCTACACTTCCATCCATAGAGAGTTTCGTATGGAGCCATCTGAATACTGGAATGATAACTATTATTATATGTGAACTCAATCAGCGAAAGATGATCATCCCAGCTACCCCTGAAGTCTATTACACAAGCCCGTAACATATCTTCCAGAGTCTGAATAGTACGCTCAACCTGACCATCTGTCTAGGGATGAAATGATGTACTAAGACTTACCTGAATCCCCAATCCTTTTTGGAAGGACCTCCAAAAATTAACTGTAAACTGAGCACATCTATCTTAGATAATAGATATAGGGACACCATGAAGTTGCACCATCTCCTTAACGTAGAGCCTTGCATAATCCTCTGCTGAATACGTAGTCGTTGGGTACGAGGTAAGCCTATGACGAAATCTTTATTAATTACTTCCCATTTCCAAGTCGGAATCTCTATAGCCTGCAATACTCTACCGGGTTTTTGATGCTCAATCTTAACCTGCTGACAATTAGGACATTGAGAAACAAACGCTGCTATATCCTTCTTCATTTAGTCCCACCAGTATATTTTCCTAATATCATGATACATCTTTGTCGCTCTAGGGTGAATAGAATAACGAAAATAGTGAGTTTCTCCCATGTCCTGCTGGCGCAGCCCTGTAACATTAGGGACACAAAATCGTCCTTGATATCTGAGGACTCCATCTCCTGAAATATCAAATGGTGTCTTCTCATTTTGAGGGCCTGCATCTTTGTAATGATCTAACACAGGATCCTCGTACTGGCATTCCTTTACTTCAGTTACAAAAGAGGATGTTGACGTGTCGTGAATAGTAACTCCAGTATGACCTGAGTCCAGTAATCGAACTCCAAGACTAGCCAGCTGATGAATCTCATGGGCTATTCCACTCTTCCCTGGCTGTAAATATGACAGGCTACCCATAGATCTACGGCTGAGGGAGTCGGCTACTACATTCGCCTTCCTCAGATGGTATAAAATATCAATGTCATAGTCTTTTAGTAGCTCTAACCATCTCCTCTAATGTAAATTCAATTCCTTTTGCTTGAAGATATACTGAATGCTCTTATGATCCGTATAGATATCAACATGAATACCATACAAATAGTGCATCCACATCTTTAGTGCATAAATCACCGCAGTTAATTCTAAATTGTAGGTTGGTTGAATTCTGTAGGTTTCCTTGGGCATTATTATTTCAGGTGAAGGTATTCGGGTTGATACACAGAAGATTGAGGCAGTGGAGACTTGGCCTAGACCCACGACACCAACTGTTGTTCGTAGCTTCTTGGGTTTGGAAGGTTATTACAGGAGATTTGTAGAGGGATTTTCTTCTCTTTCAGCACCATCGACAAAGTTGACTTAGAAGGGAGCTAAGTTTCAGTAGACTGATGCTTGTGAGCGGAGTTCCTAGGCATTGAAGGACAGACTGGCTTCAGCACCGATTTTGGCACTCCCAGAGGGAACCGATGGTTATGATATCTATTGTGACGCTTCGGGCGTTGTATTGGGTTGTGTATTGATGCAACATTACCAAGTTTGTCATGACCCAAACCGGAGGGCCACGACTGGTACCCAGGCTCTACTCAATCGAGCGCCACGTACCTTATCCTTGTTTATTATTAAATTTATCACGGGCCATTACAGGCCATATCTATATATATAAGTAATAATATTAGAACTTAACTCGCATAACTAATTCATTTTTTTTATATAAATACATAGGTGCCGACAAGGCCATCGACATGTCATACCCAATATTATACACAAGATACTGTCTGCAAAACCTCTAAGAAAACATAATCATAATATATATAAGTCGGGACATGGCTCCCGACGTCCTCATAAAACAACATAACATATACAGAACCCTGACTTGGCAATATTCCAGAAAGAAGTGGATCTCACCAGCCAAAAGCTGATATCTGGAGGCAACCTACAGTGGAGGGTCCTCGCCTTGTCCTATATGAGATCCATGATCAGACACATTTCGAAGCGGACTCTTCATATCCTTATCAGTTACCTTCCTCCTATTGGCCCAACTACTCTCCTCTTCCTCTGCATATTCCATAACATACACAGACAAACCTTGATTGATGAACTCCCAAGACTGTGGACTATCCGGCACCTCAGAAGAGCTGGTGTCCATAAATACCCTGACATAGTTTTGAGCATGAGGGGAACCGGCTGTGCCAATCCATGCACCACTCCCTTTATACCCTGATCTATGGGCCCTGATAATGAAACTAATGGCCTTGTTGAGGTCAAAACTCCTCTCATCCCATCTGCTGCCGGCGAAATTGAAACTACTCGAACGAATGACTCATATGGATACTTAGAAGGATCCTCCTTAATAGAACCCATGATCTCTGATGGGTCTGACTCCATAATATAACTTATATCTCCTTTTAACACTTTCGTAGCCTTTTGACCTGTACTAGTGGCTGACGCCTGTCGTCTAGTAGTAATAGGCATCGCTAAGAACATAAATAAGGTAAAGATTAAGATTGAATACTTACGACTCAGTTCTATTGCACAATATTGATCAGAAAGAAAACTAACCATCCTAAATATCATGTAGCCTTATGTCTATAAGTGTGGTGCACAACACACCCATAAATAAGACTCTATTAGACACGGTCTGTAGACAACCCTAGGACAGAACTACTCTGATACCACTTTTGTTAAGACCCAAACCGATGGGCCATGATGAGTGCCCGAGCCTACCTGTCTATCACTCTTAAGCATACATATAAGATAAAACATATAATAAGTGTAGGAAATGCATAACGTCTGGCAGTAAACTACTGAATTATGTGAATAACATACGCGAGAAAACATGCCCAAAAGACATATGTACATATATATATACGGAATACGGTAGGGCGAGCCGACAAGGCCACATACTATCCGACTATACATGACTGTCTACAGACCTCTAATAGAGTGTACAACTGTATAAAGGATGGGACTGGGCCCCGTTGTACCCATATCTACATACAAAAATACCGTACCAAAATCAATAGTAGCTCCGGATCAAGTGGAGCACATCAACTCTCATTGAGCTAGAATCCTAAGAAGGGGGACCGTCAGCCTGTCTACTTGCACCCACGGGCATGAAATGCAGGCCTCAGACAATAGGGGTGTCAGTACGAATAATGTATCGTGTATGTAAGGCATGAAAAATAGTATATAAAAGACGTGAATGAAACATGGAATAAAGGACTCAACCTATAAGTCTGAATAGTTGTGTGAATCATGAAACATTTATAATGTCATACACATGCGTACAAATGTCATATCATGTATAGGTATATGCGTACATAACGTCATCAATCCTTTGAGGGCATCCCATCATATCATCTCGGCCTAAGTGGGAGAAATCATCAATGTATACCAACTGATCAGGTAGTGGTACGTATATAACATCGTAACATTTTTCCATATCCCATATACATATAATATACGCATATATAAAGCCATCTGGTCATGGTTCAATGTACATGTATAAATAAATACAATGCATAAGAAGTAAGTTAATAAGATCTCTCGGAATGTCACAAAATCATTAGGCCTCGATTAATATCATGAAATAAACTTTATCAACTTATATATTTTTCGAGACCCATGAACAGGCGATAGAATAATAGGACACATGGGGAATCAAGAACATAAGAACCCCTACTACTTTTAAGAATAGTGGTATTTATAAAAATTGTGTGTTTGCTCGTTTCATTTGTATCGTATGGATCATGCCAAAAGGAAAGAAGGGATAACTTTAACATATCTGAGCTAATTTTCTTGACAATCCCTCTAACACACGTCAATCATGACAAAACACGTAACGACGGGATCGAAGTAAGGAAAAATCTGTATGATTTCCTTGAGAAAAGTTGTACCGTGCTCCCTTAGAATTTCAAGTCTTGCTGCTTATAGCATTTTGTGGGTCGTACGTATGCTTTTTGAGGCTTTCCATCCGTTACTAGCAAGTAAATACATCTCACTTTAATGATGTAGGGAGATGTCTTTATCATAATGGGTGTGGGCCCCACTTTATATGATTACTTTGCCAAAGAATCCCCTAAATATGCCACCTAGCTACATAGATTACCTAGTCACTATTAGGCTTGATTAAGAATCTCACTTGCTGCCACGTTGGGAGGATGTTTCCACCAAATACTTATCCACCAATTTCTAATTAATTACTTAACTTCCCACTAAAATAAATAATTAATTCATTACCAACATAATTAGGAATTATCTCAAATTACTTAAAATACTAATCACTTTTAACATACTTTATATACCTTACTATTATGGTCATGTGGTATATTGTATGGCACTAGTCCATAAATACGGGGTATTATAGCTTGGACCGTATTTTATCCCAAATTGTCAAACTTCAACAAAACTCATTTTCTTCGATTTGTTTAACCTCTAACCTTCACGACACTTACTTAACACCTGTTATAATAACATAAATACTTATATACTCAGAAATAATCTCATTTCCGAGCTTACGTTGATTAACTTATGACGAAACTTTAATGTACGAAAATGCGGGATGTAACATATACAAAACTCCTACAACTGCATTCTGAAAGTAATCGACAGAATAGTAAATAAGGTAGATGGAGACTCCGGTGCTTCATATCGTAGCAAGGCAAGCACCTCACCACTAAGTCTCCAGAATGATCGTCCACGCGCCAGCGTGACCACTGGTAGTACCTGTCTCAGTACCTGTAAATCATTGCAGAAGTGTAGCGTGAGTACGGAAAATAACGCGTACCCAGTAAGTATCTAGTCTAACCTCAAATAAATAATGATGAGAGGTCGACTTGACACTTACTAGAGGACAAATAATAATAATATAAATGCATAAAGTAGACGTGGTGAGTATACAACAAGTATCAATGAAGCAAATAAGAGTAACTACAATAAATACAATCAGGAGTACGTATCACATCACCGACATATCATAACTGGCCGTGAAGGCTCTAACTCAATTATACCCAAACTGGAATCCATTGTTTATTAAGCACGAAGTTGCCAAGGCGAACGGTCCGATCCCATAAGAATCGTGTTACCATCATACTGCCGAGGTGAATGACCCGATCCCATAAGAATAGTGGTACTCAGTACTGCCGAGGCGAACGACACGATCCCATAAGAGTGGTGTTATCATACTGCCGAGGCGAACGGCTTGATCCCATTAGAATATAGAAATTTACCTCGCTCGCGGAAGTACTTGCGAGACGAGAAGACATGGATTTTCATAGCTTATTAAGTGTTCCCCAGTTTTCTGAAATAAGAAGCTAAGTCGATAATTCCAATTTAAATCCTCGGTCTCAGCTCTAATCAAGATAATTAATACACATAATAGGCATAAACAGTACAATTAAAAGCATGATGTGAATTTAAGTCTACCGGGACATATCATGAAATATAGCTACGTATGGACTCTCGTCACCTCGTGCTTACGTAGCTCCCCACAAAAGTAGCACACAGCAATAATACGCCTAAGGGGATAAGTTCCCTCTTACAAGGTTAGACAAGAGACTTACCTCATTCCCAAGCTCACTTTCCGGTCCATAAATTCGCTCTAAAAGCCCCAAGTCGATGTAGAACAACCCGAAACTAGTCAAATATTATATAAATTAATCAATATATACTCAAAAGTTCATAATTTAGCTTCTAGATAATAACCCAACCCAATTTGGAAGATTCTGAAAATTTGCCTCGGGGACCGCGTGCCCGAATTTCGGTAATTTTTGAAGATAAATATTACCCATAGCCTCACGAACCCAAATATATAATTTCTACCCAATTCTATAATTATTTTTGTGGTCTAATACCATTTTTATCAAAGACTTAGGTTTTTCCACTAAACTTATAATTTTCAGAATTTCTATATTAAAATCTACCCATAATGCATTATTTAAACTCATATTGTATAGAAATTACTTACCTCAAAGTGTTAGGTGAAAATCCCTCCTCAAAGAGATCTAAATTCGACCAACAAGTGAGAGACATGAAGAAAATAAGCCTAAGTTCCGATTTAAATTCACCCTTCTGCCCCCAGCGATTCCGCTTCTGCGGAAAATTGGCCGCTTCTGCGGCTCTGCATCTGTGGAAATGGAATCACAGATGTGGTCCTCCCCAGCTGGCCACCTTCCGCTTCTGCGACCCCTTCTTCACATCTGCGGGCTCGCAGATGTGGTCGAGCCCTCGCACATGCGCCCACTGCCCCCTTAAGCTCCAGGCCGCTTCTGCGGACCATTAACTGCTTCTGCAGTCGCGCACCTGTGCCCCCTACTTCCGCACCTGTGGACTCAACCCACTTATCCAAGCTTCGCACCTGCGCCTAGCCACCCGCTTCTGCGGTGCCGTACCTACGGCCAATTCTTCGTAGGCGCGAAAGCACCAGATCCTTACTGCTTCAGCAATTCTTCCAAGTTCAAACATGTTCCACACATCATCTAAATAGCACCCGAGGCCCCCGGGGCCTCGTCCAAACATACCAACAAGTTCGTAAACATAAAATGGACTCCTCGGACCCTCAGAACATATAAAACAATATCAAAACTAAGAATCATACCCCAAAACCAAATTGAATCAATTTATGAACTTTAAGTTATTTCAACTTACTCCGAACGCGCTGAAACATACTTAGTCTACTCGGAATGACACCAAATTTTACGTACAAGTTACAAATCACCATATAGAACTATTCCCAGGCTCGGAATCCCAAACGGACCTCGATAACACCAACGCCTACTCCAAACCAAACTTAAAGAACTTAAAAACCTTTAATGCGTCAACTTTCAAAATTAAGCGCCGAAATGCTCCCGGGTCATCCGAAACCCGATCCAAACACACGCCCAAGTCCAAAATCATCATAAAAACCTATTGAGACCGTCAAATCCCAGTTTCGAGGTCGTTTACTCAATATGCTGACTTAAGTCAAACTTAACCATTATAGGCCACTATTAAGGAACTAAGTGTTCCGATTTCAACCCGAGCCCTTCCAAACCTAAACCAACCATCCCCACATGTAATAAATAGTAAAAGCATATACGAGGAGTATTAATTAGGAGAACAGGGATCTAGGAAGCAAAATGACCGGTTGGGTCATTACATTCTCCACCTCTTAAACAAACGTTCGTCCTCAAATGGGTCTAGAATCATACCTGGAGTGCTGAAAAGGTGCGGATATCTGATCCTTATGTCCTCCTCGGCCTCCCAAGTCGCTTTCTTGGCTGGTTGACCCCTCCACTAGATCTTTATCGCAAAAAATATTCTTGGACCTCAACTGGCGAACTTGTATGTCAACAATGGCAACTGGCTCCTCTTCATAACCCAAACTCTCATCTAGTTGAACCGTGCTATAATCTAGCATGTGCGACCTGTCGGCATGATACCTCTAGAGCATAGACACATGGAAGACCGAATGAACTCCTGATAGACTAGGAGGCAAAGTAAGCTCATAAGCAACCTCCCCAACTCACCTCAACAACTCAAATGGGTCAATAAACCTTGGGCTTAACTAACCCTTCTTCCCGAACCTCATGATTCCCTTCATCGGCGAGACTTTCAAAAGAACCTTCTCGCCCACCATAAATGATAAATCTCATGCCTTCTGATCTGTGTAACTCTTCTGTCTGGGCTGTGTCGTGCAAAGTCGCTCCTGAATTAACTTTACCTTTTCCAAGGCATCCTTTACTAAATCAGCACCATATAACCTAGCCTCGCCGGGCTGAAACCATCTAATGGGCGAACGACATCGCCGACCATATAAAATCTCGAATAGAGCCATCTCAATGCTGGACTGATAACTGTTATTGTAAGCAAACTCGGCCAAAGGCAAGAATCTATCCCACTGACCTCCGAAGTGAATGACACTGCTCAGAGCATATCCTCCAGAATCTGAACTGTCCGCTCCGACTGCCCTTCAGTATGTGGATGAAAGGCTGTGCTGAGCTTTACTCGGGTAACCAACTCACTTAGAACTGCTCTCTAGAAATGTGAGGTAAACTGGGGGCCTCTATCTAATATGATGGAAACAGGCACATCGTGCAACCAAACCATCTCCTGAATGTAAATCTGGGCCAACCTCTCGGATGAGTAAGTAATCACCACTGGAATAAAATGTGCCAACTTGGTGAGCCTATCGACAGTAACCCAAACGATACCAAACTTCATCAACGTCCATGGCAACCCAACAATGAAGTCCATAGTGATGCGCTCCCATTTCCATTCTGGTATAACCATGTGCTGGAGTAGGCCACTTGTCCTCTGGTGCTCATACTTGACCTGCTGGCAGTTTAGACATCTTGCCATATACTCAACTATGTCATTCTTTATCCGTCACCACTAATAATGCTGCCTCAGATCATGATACATCTCTGTAGCCCCTGGATGAATAGAATACCGAGAACTGTGCGCTTCCTCTAGAATTTTCTCCCTTAAGCCAACAACATTAGGAACACATAGGCGACCCTGGAGCCGCAGAACACCATCCTCGCCGATAGTAACCTCATTGGCACCACCCTGTAGTACTGTCTCTCTGAGAACCAACAAGTGCGGAACATCGCACTGATGAGCCTTGATCTGCTCAAGTAATGAATACTGAGCCGCAATGCATGTAAGAACTTGACTAGGCTCTGAAATATCCAACCTCACAAGTCTGTTAGCTAAGGACTGAATGTCCAAAGCCAATAGCCTCTCATCTGCTCAAATAAATGCCAAACTACTCATACTCTCAGACTTTCTACTCAAGGCATCTACAACCATATTTGCTTTGTCCAGATGGTAAAGGATGGTGATGTCATAGTCCTTTAGTAACTCGAGCCACCTGCACTGCCTCAAATTGAGATTCCTCTACTGTAAGCTGCGATGATTGGTGTAAACCTCATAGGACACCCCATAAAGATAATGCCTCTAGATCTTGAGAGCATGAACTATCGTGGCCAACTCCAAATCATGTATGGGGTGATTCTTCTCATGAGGCTTCAGCTGACGTGAAGCATATACAATAACTCGCCCCTCCTGTATCAATACACAACCCAGGCCAATGCGTGAAATATCGCAATACACAGTATACATCCCTGAACCGGAAGGCAACACTAAAATCGGTGTTGTAGTCAAAGCCGACTTGAGCTTCTGAAAGCTCGCCTCGCAATCAACGGATTATTAGAATGGAGCACCCTTCTGGGTCAATCTAGTCAAGGGCACTGCAACAGACGAGAAACCCCCCATGAACCGATGATAATACCCTGCTAACCCTAGGGAACTCCTGATCTCGGTCGCTGTGGTAGGATGAGGCCAACCCTGGACTGCCTCAATCTTCCTGGGATCCACCTTAATGCCCTTACCTGATACAACGTGCCCCAAGAAAGCCACGAAATCCAACCAGAACTCACACTTGGAGAACTTAGCATAAAGCTTATGTTCCCGCAAGGTCTGAATCACTAATCTCAAATGCTGCTCTTGCTCCACCATAGTACGCGAGTAGATAAATATGTCATCAATGAAGATAATGACAAATGAATCAAGATACAGCCTGAACACTCGGTTCATCAAATCCATGAATGTCGCCGGGGCGTTAGTCAAGTCGAAGGACATCACCAAAAACTCATAGTGTCCATATCTACTCTAGAAGACCGCATTCGGAATATCCGAAGCATGAATCTTCAGATGATGATACCCAGATCTCAAGTTGATCTTAGATAACACCCTGGCACCCTGCAACTGGTCAAATAAATCATCAATGCGCGGCAACGGGCACTTATTCTTGATGGTGACTTTGTTCAACTGGCGGTAATCAATGCACATCCGCATACTTCCATCATTCTTCTTTATAAACAACACCGGTGCGCCCCAAGGTGACACGCTAGGTCAAATGAATCCCTTCTCAAGCAACTCCTGAAGCTGCTCCTTTAACTCTCTCAGCTCTTTAGGATCCATACGATAAGGAGAAGTAGAAATAGGCTGGGTGCCCGGCACCAAATCAATACCGAAATTGATATCCTGATCTGGCGGCATACCAGGTAGATCAGCAGGAAAAACATCGGAAAACTCTCGCACCACCGGCAATGAATCAAATATGGGAGTCTCTGCAGTAGTATTCGGAACAAAGCTAAGTAGTCCAAATAACCCTTCTCGACCATATATCGAGGCTTTAAGAAAGAAATAACCCGGCTGGAAGTACCGACAGATGAACCCCTCCACTTTAATCTGGGTAACTCAGGCATCGCCAAGGTAATAGTCTTGGCATAGCAATCAAGAATGGCATGGTACGGGGACATCCAGTCCATGCCAAAGATAACCTTAAAATCAACCATATCGAGCAACAGAAGATCAGGTCGGGTCTCATATCAATAGAAAGTCACCACACAGGACCGGTAGACCAAATCCACAACAACAGAATCACCCACTAGCATGGCCCAAGAACTTGCGAGACACATCCAAATAAGGAGAAAATAGAGAAGAAACATAGGAGTAAGTAGATCCCGGATCAAATAATACTAAGGCATCCCTTCGGCAAACAGAATTAGTACATGTGATCACTGCATCAGAGGCGATTGCCTCTGGCCTGGCAGGGATAGCGTAGATATAGCCAGAGCACCACCTGACTGGCCTCTACTTCTAGGATGACCCCTGGCTGCAGGGCGGGCGGTGTGGTAGTTGGTGCGGTAATAATAGGCCGATAGTCCTGCTGCTCGGCCCTGCCCGGATGTCTGGGACAAAACCTCTTCACGTGGTCAATATCCCTGCACTTGAAACAACCCCTCGGAATGGTGGACTGCTGACCTGAAGTGTGACTCTGATGGCCTAAATACCCACTAGAGGAACCTTGAATAGCTGGCGAGCAGTAAGTACTCTCTGGAATGACAATGAAATAGGGTCGTGCTAGAGCACTCCGAGCAGGCAGTAGTGCTGACTGCATGGGCCTGCTGGGCTGACCCGTCATGAACTGACCTCTGCCCCCAGGTGGGGTGCCACTGAATCCCCCAAACTGCTGGGGCCGTTTATCCCTCGGCGCAAACTCTCTGTTGCGGTTGCGAATACGCTTAATCCTCCGAGCTATATCCACAACCTGAAGAAAGGAAGTCCCCATCTCTGCCTCACGGGCCATAGGTACCTGAATCTCAGGGTGCAGACCTGCAATGAACCTCCTTACCCTCTCTGCGTCTGTGGGGAGTATAATAGCTGTATAATACATAATATAAAGCTACTCTAAGTCTCCAACCACTGAATTAAATGCTAAAGCTCAAAATGACCGGTCAGGTCGTTACAATTGGCAATGGTCAGCTGCCATTTTGACCGTTGTCCAACGACTAATTTACAAGAATAGCCCTTTTTGGGCATTTTTTTTCAAAAATAATACTTTATTATTTATTAATATAGCCCGTTGTAAAACTATAAATAGAACCCCCCCTCCCCCTTTTCTTTATTTCTTTACTCATCTCTCAATCCTCAAACCTAAATTTTCAATTCAAGTTAAATCATGCCCCGTGCTTCTAAAGTGCGCTCACATATTTGGGAACTCTTTGAGGTGGTAGAAGAAAATGAAGAAGTTCGCAAAGTAAAGTGCAAGAACTGTGGTAGAGTCCTTAATGTTCGTCGAAAGTGGGAGGGCACAACTGGTTTAAGGAGGCATATAAAGGGTTATCTTGAGCGTCCTCCAGAAATTTGTATTTAAGTTGGTTTGAGACAATTTATGTTATTTTAAATTTATTAGACGTATTTAAGCTTAATGTGTTAGTTTAGTAGACAAGTCAATTTGAAGTATTATTATGCAATGAAAATATGAAATGAAAGCCTTTGAAATTTGATCCTTACATATCGGTCTTATTAAATAATTTTACGTAGCCACTTAATTCTAATTTTCAAATTTTAAAATTTAAATTTCAACACTCCATGGACAAGAAGTTCGTATTGATTATGAATAAATTACTATGGCAATGCAAAACTTTTGAAGTTTGAAGATTATATTTAATAATTCAAATTTGAATTTACTCTTTTTTCTTTAACTTAGTTGTTGTAAAATGTAAACTTTAATTTGTAAGTTTAAATTAAAAAAAGAACTTGCAAATTATAAGTTAGTATATTTTTTTTCAAGTTCACTGTATTATCTTAAATTCGTAATGAATTTTTCAAATATAAGGTTTTTAAAGCCTTTGAGGTTGTTAACTTCTTATTCAAAGTTTCAAATGTAAGGCTTTCAAAACCTTTGAAATTTATTCAAACATTCTTTTTATATGTAGTTTTTAGTGTTTTATATTTTTACTTTATTTTAATATAAATTACGATTGTTATACAAAAAAAAAAGAATAAAATCGGCCAGACCCGGCCTGTTAGACCAGGAACCGTTCCGGTTCAGTTTAGCACCGGCTAAGTCCGGAACCTATAAACCCGGTAAATTGTAATCGGTAACCGGACAAGTACCGAAACCGGCTGGTTCCCTTTTCCTATAGTCCCGCCCGGCCCAACCCGAACCCTTAACACCCATATGTTATATCTATATACGGGCAAACTCGGGGTCAGCACACACCCCGAGTACTCGGTGAGACAAACGAGTTAAGAAGTATGAATGTATGAGATAGAGACCGAATTTGAGAACTATTTGAATTAAGGCTGAAACGAGGTACTCATCGCCAAGCCTGATAGTGCAACACCCCCGAACCCGGAACGAGCTCTGAGACCTCGGAAAGCACTACAAACGGTTGCACCCGACTAACAGTGGGTCGTGATATCCGCACCCAACCGGATATCACGACGCGGATCTCGCCTGATGTCGGTAGCATATCAGTAAATGACGTACAAGGATGGTTTTTACCCTTTTTAGAATTATACTAGGGGTAAAACTCCCCTACTATATAAAAAGAAAGATTTTTTATTCAATAAATACATGGTACACATGCATACCAAGACAATAAAAATTGATTTCTCTGCTTCTAGCTACTGCAAAGTCTTTACTTTACTTTTGTTCTTTGTTCTTGAATGGTTTCGAGCCTAGGACCCAATCGAGGGCAGAAATTATTGCCCAGTCCAAGTTCAAGCTACGCCATAACGTTACGATTGGTCTGATTATTCACCGTATCTTTAATTTATTTATCTAATATTCTTGATCACTTGTGTCGAATCAATCCACATATCCTTAAAACCGCGTATAAATTCAATTGTTATCCATTTTAAGAGTAAACGATATCAAAATTAAAAGGGTGAAGTAAGAGATGCTAGGTCATGTTTAGTTGTTAATCACACTAATCACTCTTTTTTCCTTTCAGAAAATCTTTTGCATCATCGAGGCCAAGGGAATGCACCATAGATTCTTAGCGGCCGGCCTGCCCTACCAGCCGGCTAGCTTTTCAGTTTCGGCCTAATACAGCCACTGGCAAAATGTTAAAAACCCGCCTTGGATGATCTCTGCCCTAATGTCACCTTGTCAATAAAACGACACAACTCTGAACTCTTCCCTTGTGTAGCAAATTAACCAGCGGGGCAATATGAAGACAACGTTTCACAGTCTTACTGGAAATTAAATGCATAGTTCCGAGTTTTAAGGTAAAAATAGGCCTACCGTCCTTGTTAGCCGTCCCGTCATTTTCCTCAATTTCTCCCGTAGAATATTGTGAACGACTTTTACAACAACAACCCAATATAATCTACATGTATGATCGACAGATGATATTATATACGTCTTATCCTTATTTTGAGTGACTGTTTCCAATATACTCTCGATTCAATAAGAAATAATGGGAACAACTTTTGTAGCTCAAAAATTCGCCTACGAGTCAAGACAATATTCATTAGTACTATTGTACATTGCTGTTGGAATCAAGTTGCCGTCGTGGATCTCTTGTATTTTTTAAAATTTGTTTTGCGCCATTTACTTGACATTTCTATAGAATTTTCACACACACTACTTTAAACACTACAAATTTTAAGATAAAAATTATGGAATAGCATAGAAATGTGTGAAATGAGGAAAAAGTAAGTATGGGGCTTTATTAAGTTATTTTTATTAATTTTATTTAGTCTATATTTGAGTTAATTAATAACTGCAAGGATTAAGTAACAATATAGACAACAACTTTATCAAGCATGCAAATGGATAACTGTTCAAAACATTCAAAGCATTAACAATAACATAGTCACCAAAACTTCACGAAAGCTGGCACAAATAGAAAAAAGAAAAAGAGTGGACTTAATTCACAGTACACAAAAAAGGGTAATAATTAGTAGGTCTTAACTCCAAAAATGAAATATCAAAGCATTAATTAAATATCAAGCATTAAGTAACAATATACTAAGCAAATTTACCAAAATATCACAATTATAAAAGGAGAAGGAAAGAAAAAGTGATTCCTAATATTCAAAGGAGGGAAAATATAAGTTGATCCTAGCTCTCAAGTCTCAGAGTTTTTCGATCCTAACTCTCAGATCCTAATTGAGACTCACTCAAAGGAGTTCGAAAAGAATGTGAATATTAATTATCGATAAAGAGCAGGGGCGGATTCAATGTAAAAGTTTCATGTTTATTTGAATTCAGTAAGATTTATGCGTAAAAATTCATTAAAATTGAAATAAACAATATATATGAACTCATAACTTTATGAGTTTAGTGTTAAGAATCTAAAATTTAAACCGGTAAAATTTAAGTCATGAATTAGAGAGGAGTAATTCACTTTGTAAACTCCCTAATATTTTACCGTATAAGTACAAAATTCGGATCTTATACTCTTCCCCTGTGTAATAATTTTTAAAAACAATTTGATTAAAGAAGCTGAAAATTGTAATTATGAGGAACTTTTAAGATTCCTTTTAATCTTAACAAGGTAGCGAACATAAAAATGTGCTCATTCTCTTCCACTCGTTTTATAACCTTATTATCCACATAGCATTCAATATTCTGCTTCAAGGAATTTCATGATCACTTGTCCCCACTTTCTTTTTCTTATTCGTTTTCTTTCTTTTTTGGCGGACAATGAATAGTCTGAGGAATCAAATAACGTACAATATTATTATATTATAAAAACTCTTTCTTTTGTTTCCTTTAAAAAGAATAGTTTGTACCCAATCCACGAGCAGAGTGAATATAGGCAGGGTAGAGGTGGGCATGATTTGAAATTTATAGTTGAGAATTTTAAATATTTTAAGTCACTGAATTATAATTATTTAATAAATTTTGAAAATAAATATAGAATTTAAATCAAAACTAACGGGTCAACCGAATCGAACTCGTATTGATGTGCTAGGTCCGCCTTGCAGGCAGGCCTGCCTTAAAGAACCTTAAAAAAAGAAAACATTTGACCATTTCAAAACATTGCTATCTAATCTTCTTTTTGCCAGCAAAATTTTTTGAATTGTTGCCTGTTACTTCATGCTTCTGCTTCCAACATTAAATTAACAAGATAAATATCGGCAGAATCTGCACTTTACCTACAAATCGGGAGGATAAACTACGAATGAAAGTGACGTATCGTAACGTTATATTCAGCGACAAACGTGGTACTCGTCCACAAAAGCTAAAATGAATATTCAATCTCTGGGTTAAGCTTAAGGTCATCGTAAAACATAGGAATCAAACTATGCGTAATCATTGGAGACCATTTGTAATAAAACGTTAAACTACTCGTAATTACCTATGTAGCCAATGAAGCACCGATTTTACCAATTTTATCCAAATGTCAGCGATGCAATTTTCCCGAGGCCCAGTTATGAATTTAAGTTTTAAAAACACCTGCAATAATTAGTACGACACTCCTATAAAAAGAGAATCTTAAACTTATTGTCAACAAAACAACCAGTCTTTAATTCATATTCATCCAATCCTTGCTTTCAAAGTTCCCTTTTTAATTCCACCACAGTTCTATTGCACCTATAAATTCCCAGATTCGATACTCCCCATTTTTTCTTATCTTTGATCCGTGTAATCCGAGACCGTAGCGTTATGGGTTCTTACGGAGATGAAGAAACTGGAAAAGGGCTACCTAATTCACCTCCAAATAATTCAATTTTCAGGTATAATTCACCACTGGTTCAAGTTGGTTTAATTGGATTGGTATGTTTTTGTTGTCCAGGGATGTTTAATGCACTCTCTGGAATGGGTGGTGGTGGTCAAGTAGACCACACCGCAGCTAACAACGCTAACACTGCTCTGTACACAACTTTTGCCATTTTTGGAATATTGGGTGGTGGCATTTACAACATCTTAGGTCCTCAAAAAACACTATTTGTTGGGTGTTCGACTTATATATTATACGCTGGATCATTTCTCTACTACAATCACCATAAACATCAGGCTTTCGTCGTAGTTGCTGGCGGTCTTCTTGGTATTGGCGCGGGCCTATTGTGGGCAGCTCAGGGAGCTATTATGACGTCGTACCCGCCACATGATAGGAAAGGTACTTATATCTCTATGTTCTGGAGTATTTTTAACATGGGTGGTGTTATTGGCGGACTTATTCCTTTTGTATCGAATTATAATAGGACTACCGCGGCCTCTGTAAATGATGGTACTTATATTGGATTCATGATTTTCATGGCAATTGGAACCTTTCTTTCTTTAGCAATTTTGCATCCTAGTAAGGTTATTAGGAACGATGGTTCGAGGTGTACTAATATAAAGTACTCGAGTGTGTCTGTTGAATTGGTGCAAATACTCAAACTGTTTGGGAACTGGAAAATGTTGTTGATGGTTCCAGCTTCGGTTGCTAGTAACTTTTTCTATACTTATCAGTTCAATAATGTTAATGGGGTATTGTTCAATTTGAGGACTAGGGGTTTGAACAATGTGTTCTATTGGGGTGCACAGATGATCGGCTCAGTGTTCATCGGGTCTATAATGGACTACAGCTTTAAGAGTAGGAGAGCTAGGGGATTGGTTGGTATTATTATTGTTGGCCTGCTTTCAACAGCAATTTGGGGTGGAGGACTCGCGAAACAGCTTAAATATTCCCGCGAAGATGTACCTGATCACATAGTATTACTGGATTTCAAGGATGGTTCTAAATTTGCAGGTCCATTCGTCTTGTATTTTAGTTATGGATTACTTGATGCCATGTTTCAGAGCATGGTTTATTGGGTCATAGGAGCATTGGCAGATGATTCTGAGATTCTCAGCAGGTAAATTTTCATGTACTTATACTACAAATTCATTAGTCAATGCTTACAAGTTACAAGGAACACAATGTGTTGGTTAAAACTGGATTGGTTATCTGTATTCACAGGTATACTGGCTTCTATAAAGGAATACAAAGTGCAGGGGGAGCCGTTGCTTGGCAAGTTGATTCACGTAACGTGACATTCCTGAACCAGCTTATCGCGAATTGGGCACTAACGACATTTAGTTTTCCTTTACTGATAGCTCTTATACTATTAGCTGTGAAGGATGGCAACAAAGAGGAAGAGGGAGCAACTAAGGAGGTTGCCATTTCTTCAAACCGTGACATTAGTACTACAGTGGATAAGCCTGATAAGGAATAGTTCCTACCAGCTATCTTTAGCTTTCTTTGCCCGATCTATTGATGAGACAAAACTGTAAAGTGTGGATAATCAACCACAGTATAATTTAGTCCAGTCTCTGCGTAAAGTTTCTTCGCTAATGTGTGTTTAATTCTCTTCAGTTTCCAGTAATCATTTTTTTAATATTCTTACAGCTACAGCAATTTTGATTTTATGCGCTTGCTTATTCTTGTACTTGCTCTTTTATTTCGCACAAGGAAATGATAAATGTATAACATTTCAAATGGTATAACATTTCAACAGTTTGCTCAATTTCCTTTCGCTGGAGTTTAATACCTTGGGCGGTTATCTTAAGAAATTAACTTTCAAATATTATATACTATAAATTTACATTGCAGTAGCCGATACACATTGGAAAATTTAACGTTCTGCTGGCTTATGCCATTTTATATGAATTCCTTGGATGTTGATGATAAATCCAATGCGACTGTTAAATGGGTTGTTGTGAATCAGTTCAAAGATAAAATGCTTTATAATTCATGGACAAAAGGCAGGTGTCTCCGGTGATCTGATTCAAGCACAGTGATAAGTGATACGGTAATTTGATTAATTGGCTTTAGGAGTGAGATATCATTTTTCTTCTACATGTTCGCTAGTGGCGAAAACAGAATTTTCAACCAAGGAATTCAAAAAATAAAAAAAATAAATACGCAAAGAAGCTAAGAGGATTCAATACCTAATATATATACATGAAAAAACAAATAGACCATATGTATACATTGTAATTATCGGCGCCCACCGAGCTCCGCCCCTAATGCCCTGATGCCCATGGGGTTTTGAAAAATCTAAACACCTCAGGATAAATAAACAGATTATAATTTTTCAAACGAACGGCTCTCCAGTATCCTTTTCCGGTTCGAGAATTCCCCCTTCTTCCACTCTACCCGAAAGTAACTAGGACCAACTTAGTCCCATTTAAATGTTCTAATTTAACGCTATCCATTTTTAAATATTTTCACAGGATAAGATTATTCTCTTTATCAATGACTTCAGGCATAACTTGCTCTGACATGTGGTGGATTCAAGGCTGTTTGGGCATAAGCACTGCTTTAAGGTTAAAGCAAAAGATAGACACTTTAAGGAGAGGACAATTTGCTTTAGATTGCACGGAATCTAGTTTGATTGCACGGACAATTTGGTTTTCTGTTGATTCTATTACAGAGAGGACTATATATATATATATATATATTGCATTACGTTTTGCTGACTTTCTGTAATTATGTAGATGGTATATACGGGTAAAAATCGAGCTCATGATACACTCCGGCCTCCAATAGGATAAAACGAGATCGAGATATGATTGCGAAGGATCGGAAACGAAGCAAAGGTCTCATCGAGTCAGAATCCGGGGGCACGATGCCTGCCCTCGAGAATATCGGGGTTAAGATTCGAGATCGATCCAAATTCTGAAAGACTTTGGAGAACATTGTCGGGCGATCAAGCACAACCAATAGAAAGGCCGTAATATTCGCGACCGGCCGGATATCACGGCATGGATCTCGTCATGTATCGATGAAGAACCGACAATCAGTTAAACAGAAGATTTTTTACCTTTTATGAAATTGTACTTAGAGTAGGATTCCCAACTATATAAAGGGGGGTTCTGATAATTCATTAGACACATGGTAACACACATTCCAAAGCAATATACTACTATTTTCACTGTTATTGTAAACTTTTTCTCTCGTTCATTAATATTGTCCATTGTGAGCCTTGATCGAGGGTGAATGTTTCACTAAAGCTGGAATCATCCTCCTCGCGTGGTTTGAATTTACTGCATCTTTACTTGTCCATTCTAACTCAATTTATCGTTTTGTATCAAATTAATCTGCATATCCTTAAAACTACTTACAAATTTAATTATTATCCGATTTTGAGGGTAAACGGTTTGGCGCCCTCCGTGGGGCTAAGGATAATAGTGGCAATTTGATATAAATTTCTGTAACACACCCTACTTCACACTTGTTCTTTGAAGTATCTTTGATTTCAGGACAAAGCTTAAAATGTCGAACTCCCAATCAGCCCTTCTAAACACGGATGATGCCCGGTAATAAGGTGCCCCCTGCCGATCCCAACGGAATTTCAGTCGCGGACCCGATCGACGCCAACTCACATTTGGCCATTAATGCGAATTTGCATACCAATCCTAAGAATAACTCCCGCGGGGAAGTCCGATCGGTAGCCCAAAATACACGTGACGGTGAAGGAGCTGAGATCAACTTACGGGTGATCTTCGAAATGCTGCAGGCTCAGCAGGCAGCAATAGCCCAACTGCTAAACTAAAGTCGCGCTCCCAGTAGGGTTGAGCCCGAACCATCTCGGAAAAACACTCGCAGAAATGAACCAGCCACAGATAGGCCAAATGAAGCTGAACCCGGGACCAACCCTGAGATAATAAAGATGCTCGAGAAATTGAAAAAACGGGTAGAAACGGGAGAAAAGAAAATCGAAGCCAACGACAAGAAGGTGGAGACCTACAACTCCAGGGTCGATCAAATCCTGGGAGTACCACCGATACTGAAAGGCCTAGATTCCAAAACGTTTGTTCCAAAACCTCTTCCTCCGAGCGCAGCTCCGAAGCCGATCCCAAAGAAGTTCTGCATGCCCAAAATTCCTAAGTACAACGGAATAATTGATCCAAATGAACATGTGACCTCATACACGTGCGCCATCAAGCGGAACGACTTGGAAGATGATGAGATCGAATCTGTCCTGCTGAAAAAGTTCGGAGAGACCCTGTCAAAAGGAGTTATGATACGGTATCATAACTTACCCCCCAATTCTATTGACTCATTTGCTATGCTTGTAGATGCTTTTGTGAAAGCGCATGCCGGAGCCATCAAGGTCGAGACCAGGAAGTCGGACCTTTTTAAGGTAAAGCAAAGAGATAAAGAGATGCTCAGAGAGTTCGTGTCAAGGTTTAAAATGGAACAGATGGACCTGCTGCCGGTGGCAGACGATTAGGCCCTTCAGGCCTTCACCCAAGGACTCAATACTCGAAGCTCATTGGCTTCGCAGCAGTTGAAGCTAAATCTGGTATAATATTCGGCTGTAACTTGGGCTGATGTGCATAACCTGTATCAATAAAAAATTAGGGTCAAAGATGATCAGCTTGGGGCCCCTTCCGGGTCTGTTTATCCCGTCCGAGCTAGTGAAAGATCCAAAAGAGACATTGATCGTGAACCAAGGTCAAGTAGAGATCGGTATCAACCATACAACAGTGATCGTAGGGGTAACGGGTCTCGACGAAACCATGTGAGAAGTGAAAGGAGAAGCAATCGAGGTCAAAATAACCGGGGACTCATGAGAAAAAACGGTTTCGACAGGCCTATTGGGCCTAAGGAAGCGCCGAGGTTATCAGAGTACAACTTCAATGTTGATGCTGCTACCATCGCATCTACCATGGACGCATCAAAGACACCAAGTAGCCTCGACCTCTACAGTCCGATCCATCCCAAAGGGATCCCAACTTAATGTGTAAATATTATGGCACTCACGGCCACAAAACAGAAGATTGCCGATAATTGAGAGAGGAAGTAGCCCGGTTATTTAACAACGGACATCTTCGGGAGTTCCTGAGTGATCGAGCCAAAAACCATTTCAGGAATAGAGATTCTAGTAAGTAAATCGAGCAGGAGGAGCCTCAGCACGTCATTAACATGATCATCGGTGGGGTCGACATTTCCCAGGGGCCGATGTTAAAGCGCACCAAAGTATCCATCACGAGGGAAAACAGACTTGAGATTACGTACCAAAAGGAACCTTGTCTTTCAACGATGAGGACGTTGAATGTATCGTGCAGCCCCACAACGATGCACTAGTAATATCTGTACTCGTAAATAAATCTCGAGTTAAGCGTGTTAATTGATCCAGGTAGCTTGGCCAATATCATTAGATCGAGGGTCGTGGAACAACTAGGTCTACAAGACCAAATCGTGCCTTCAGTTAGAGTTCTAAACGAATTCAACATGGCATGTGAGACCACTAAAGGGGAGATAACATCACTAGTGAACACCGCCGGAACCATGCAGAAAACAAAGTTCTACGTGATCGAAGGAGATATGAGGTGCAATGCTTTGTTCAGGAGACCGTGGATTCACAACATGAGGGCAGTACCCTCGACGTTGTACCAGGTGCTAAAATTCTCGACGCCAGGAGGGATTAAAACAGTTTACAGAGAACAACCGGCCATAAAGGAGATGTTCTCAGTCGACGAGATGATCCCGGTATCCGCACTTTCGATGTCGAAGGGTTTAAGTTTGGTGGCCAAAGAGGAAACCAAATAGCAATTACCGACACCAGCCTCGATCGAACCGGAGAAGCACGAGACAGGTAAGGACGACGATTACGGAGTTCCCATATCTTTTATAGTCCCCGATGATTCTGACGCCACCAAATCAACGGTCGAAGAACTAGAGCAAGTCATATTGATCGAACACCTGCCTGATCGTAAGGTATACCTGGTCACAGGTCCCGAGCTCACAAAAAAACTTATCCAATTCCTTATAGTTGACATAGATTGTTTTGCTTGGTCCCGCCTCGCTATGACAGGGATTCTGCCGGAGATAACTACTCATAAGCTAAGCCTAGATCCGAAGATCCATCCGGTCAAGCAGAAAATGAGGCCTTAGTCCGAAGTCAAGCATGCATTCATCAAGGACGAGGTATCTAAACTCTTTAAAATAGGGTCCATCCGGGAGGTTACGTACCCGGATTGGTTATCAAACGCAGTAGTAGTCCCTAAAAAGGGGAATAAATTAAGAATGTGTGTAGACTATAAAGACTTAAATAAGGCATGTCCCAAGGATTCTTTCCTTCTGCCAAATATCGATCGCATGATCGATACAACCACCATCCACGAGATCTTCATTTTTCTCGACGCCTACTTCGGGTACAACCAAATTCGGATGAATTCGTACCACCAGGAAAAAACGTCCTTCATCACTAAATACGGTACCTATTGCTATAACGTAATGCCATTCAGACTAAAAAATGCATGTGCCACTTACCAAAGCCTAGTAAATCGGATGTTCGAAGAGCAAATAGGAAGATCAATGGAGGTTTACATTGACGATATGTTAGTTAAGTCCCTCCGAGCAGAGGACCATTTGAAACATTTACAGGAAACCTTCAACATATTGAAGAAATACAATATGCAGCTGAACCCGGAGAAATGCGCATTCGGAGTCGGGTCCAAGAAATTCCTCGGATTCATGGTGTCCAACAGGGGAATCGAGATTAATCCCGATAAGATCAAGGCCATTGAGGACATCACCGTTGTGGACAATGTCAAGGCCGTTCAAAGGTTAGCCGGGCGCATAGCTACTTTGGGTCGATTCATCTCGAGGTCCTCCGACAAGAGACATCGGTTCTTCTTACTGTTGAAGAAAAAGAATAACTTCTCATGGACCCCGGAGTGCCAACAAGCCTTGTAGGAACTCAAGCGGTACCTCTCGAGCCAACATTTGCTTCTTATTCCGAAGGCAGACGAACAGTTGTACTTGTACTTAGCGGTATCTGAGGTAGCGGTAAGTGGAGTCTTGGTCGGGGAAGAGGTAGGTACGCAATTTCCTATCTATTATGTTAGCAGAACTCTAGGCGAGGCCGAAACTAGGTATCCTCACCTAGAAAAAATTGGCGCTTGCTTTGCTAAGCCTCTTTAGGAAGCTAAAACCGTATTTTCAATGCCATCCCATATGTGTTGTGACTACTTACCCATTAAGAAACATAATGCATAAACCCGAGCTCTCGAGACGATTGGCCAAATGGGCCGTGGAGATTAACGGGTACGATATCGAACACGACCCCGAACTATCATAAAATCTCAAATTTTGGCAGACTTCGTGGCCAACTTCACGTTGGCCCTAATTCCTGAGGTCGAGAAGGAATTGTTGTTGAACTCGGGGATCTCTTCCAGAATCTGGACCCTCTTTACAGACGGTGCCTCAAACGTAAATGTAGTTAGGCAATCTATTAGAACTGTAAAATTGACTAATAATGAGGCCGAGTATGAGGCCATGATTGCAGGTCTTGAACTAGCTAAAAGCTTGGGGGCGAGGTGCGCGAAGCTAAGTGCGATTCCCTCCTCGTGGTGAACCAAGTCAATGGAACGTTCGAAGTCAAAGAGGAACGAATGCGAAGATACCTGGATAAGCTACAAGTGACATTACATTGGTTCAAGGAACGGGCTTTACAACATGTACCTATGGGTCAAAACAGCGAGGCCGATGCTCTTGCTAACTTGGGATCATCGGTCGACGACAATGAATTTAACTCGGGAACGGTCGTACAACTCATGAAATCGGTAGTGGAGGAAGGCCATGCCGAGATAAATTCGACAAGCTTAACCTGGGACTGGAGAAACAAATACATATATTACTTGCAGACTGGAAAACTTCCCTCGGATCCTAAAGAATCGAGAGCTCTGCGTACGAAGGCGGCCCGGTTCAGCTTGTCCGAAGATTGTACCCTATTCAGAAGAACATTCGATGGGCCACTCGCCATATGTTTAGGACTGGGGGACACCAAGTATGTTTTGAGGGAAGTCCACAAGAGCACCTGCGGGAATCATTCGGGCGTCGAGTCGTTGGTTCGGAAGATAATCAAAACCGGCTACTACTAGATCGACATGGAAAAAGACGCAAAGGAGTTTGTGCGAAAATGCGATGAATGTCAGAGGCATGCTCCGATGATCCATCAGCCCGGGGAACTGCTGCATTTGGTCTTGTCACCCTGTCCGTTCATGAAATGGGGAATGGACATCATTGGTCCCCTACCATGAGCGCCCGGTAAGGCTTAGGTTATCTTATTTATGACAAATTATTTTTCTAAGTGGGTGTAAGCCCATACATTTGAGAAAGTCAGGGAGAAGAAAATTATTGATTTCATATGGGATCACATAATATGCCAATTCGGAATGCCGCCTGAGATTGTGTGCGACAATGGGAAGCAGTTCATCGGCAGCAAAGTGAGCAAGTTTTTTGAGGACCATAAGATCAAAAGGATCCTATCAACACCCTATCACCCTAGTGAAAACGGGAAAGCAAAGTCCACGAACAAAACCATACTCCAAAGCCTCAAAAAGAGGTTGACCGATGCCAAAGGGAAATGGAAGGAAATCTTTCCCGAAGTCCTATGGGCATATTGTACGACCTCAAAATCCAGTACCGGGGCCACCCCGTTCTCGTTGGTCTATAGTGCCGAAGCTCTTATACCGGTCGAAGTAGGAAAACCGAGTCTCAGGTTCCGATATGCGACCGAAGAGTCAAACGAAGAGGCCATGGGTACGAACCTGGAACTGTTAGACGAAAGGCGCGAGGCCGCCCTCGTCCGGTCGGCCGCCCAAAAGCAATGGATCGAAAAATATTACAATCGAAGAGTCAATGTCACGACCCAAAACACACCACATGCGTCGTGATTGCATTTAGTCTCTAAGACTAGGTAAGCCAATTACAATTACATTTCAAGGCTTTTATATATATATATATATATATCAATAGCGAAAATAATTACAAATATAACAACCTCCTAAGACTGGTAATACTGAGTCACGAACTCTAACTGAATACATGAAATGATCTCAAGGATTGAATACTCAATACTGTTCGAATAATAATTAACAGTACAATAAAATGGAAAGACTCGAGGGGATTGCGACGACCAAGCAGCTCTGCCTTAAATCCTTGCGATCACACTTTAACTCTGTCCGAGTCCGATATCTCCAACACCTGGATCTACACAAAAATATACAGAAGTGTAGTATAAGTACACCACAGTCGGTACCCAGTAAGTATCAAGACTAACCTCAGTGGAGTAGTGACGAGGTACAGTCAAGACACTCACTAGTCTAATAACCTGTATAATATAGCATACAAAAATAATAAGAAACAAATAACAATGATGGCAATAATAATCAACCAATGATATAAATAGCAGACGACAAGAACACCATAAATATTGCTCAATAATTAATGAATACAAGTACAACCAATTAATCAAGTCCTTCAAATATAATTATTTCACCTATAAATCTTTCAAATAATAATCTGCAGGATATAATACTTTCCAATAATATTATTTCGAATATACTTCCTTCAAATAAATATCTTTCAAATAAAATTTTAGAATATAATTCCTTCAAATAAAAGTCACCTGGTGACACCTCATTTCATATTCAAAAAAATATGGGTCTCAGCCCACTTTCATATTTTTACGAACAACTCACGTGCCAAAAATATCAATATATAAAAGAATCTACACGATCAATTTACTTTAGAAATGGTTTGAGTGAAGAAAATGACATTTGCACTTAAATTAAAGCATCAGATAAACTACTCATTTGGATGTAATACTTATTAATTTAAACATAATAGAAATTTTCTTTTATTTAAAACAATTCAGTCATAAAAAATAAGTAAAAATCAGAAATATAAATCTTCAGAGTCTCGTACTAAAAAGCCAAAGCCAACACAATACAACAAGGAGCACAAAACACATAGTAATAAAGTGAACTAGTACATCCCCGAAGAAGACAAAAATTTACATATCACGGAAAAATAAAATAACCAAAGGCAAATGCATCCATAGAAAAATATCAACAAAAGGGCACTCCCGAGGTACCATCTCGTAGTCCCAAAAGTAAATATGCAAGACAGGGGGATCTCCAGGAATACCGTTCTGTAGCCCCAAAGTAAATATGCAGGAGAGGGGGATCTCCCGAAATACCATTCTGTAGTCCCAAAGTAAATATGCAGGGCAGGGGATCTCCCGGATTACCGTTCCGTAGTCCCAAAGTAAATATGCAAAGCAGGGGGATCTCCCGGAATATCGTTCCGTAGTCCCAAAGTAAATATGCAGGGCAGGGGGATCTCCCGGAATACTGTTTCATAGTCCCAAAGTAAATATGAAGGGCAGGGGGATCTCCCGGAATACCGTTCCGTAGTCCCAAAGTAAATATAATTTCAACAACTGCACATCAAGTGCTCACTATCACAAATGGCTCATCAAGTGCTCAAATATTACAACATATCACAAATTTTAATAATATATTATATTGTTTTCCACAATAAGAAGCCCACGGCTCGGCCATAATGAACACAACATCTTAACAAAATGTTCGTGACTGAACAACTCAACCGAATAATATTTCACAATTTGGCACTTTGCCTCAATGTGATTCACGACCTTTATAATTTAAATTCTTGATAGTTATATAACGCCTCGGTTTAAACTTATTTCATTAATTATTTGCAAATGAAAAATCTATAATAAAATGAAATTCCAAGAAATATCAAATCATCAAACTCACGGAATTCACATAAATATACAAGTAATAATTACATCAAATTGTCATATAAAAATAAATTCAACCAACGCGAATTGAGGCATGGCAAATAGATGATTTAATAAATGCAACAGTTATCCAATTTACTATACAATATGTCTAAGACTTTAACCCACTATATTTTGCACATATATGCTCGAGTACGTACTCGTCACCTCGCGTACACGGCTTCCAATCTCACAATTTCCACATAAGACTCAATGCATAAGGGGTAATTCTCCCACTCAAAGTTAGGCAAGATACTTACCTTTTTGAAGTTAGGCCAATATTCTAAAATAGCCTTCTTGCTTGAATTGACCTCCGGACACCCCAAATCTATCCAAATTAATTGTACAACCTCATTAAAATTCATCAAAAATAATTTCGGATAATAATACGTCGACTTAAAAATTTATTCCAAAAAGTCAACAAAAGTCAACACGGGGCTAGCCTATCGGGACCCGACATAATTTTCATGAAATCCGAACACTCATTCCGATATGAGTTCAACTATACCAATTTTATCAAATTCCGATAACAACTCGACCTCCCAATCTTAATTTTTTGTTTTTTAGAAGCTTTTGCCAAAATTTTTGATTTATTCCACAAAAATTCAAACTAAATGATAAATATAATCATAGATTCATGAAATATAAACACTTTAGGATATAGAACACTTACCCCATTCCATATGGTGAAAATTACCTCAAAAATCACTTCAATCCGAGCTCCATAGCTCCAAATATGTTTAAAATGGCTGAAACCTCGGAATATAGCTACTGCCCAGGATTTACTCTTCGTGATCGCGGAAAATGCTTCGCGATGGCGAATCACAACTTTTCTCAGCCCAAAATTTGCCTTTCATGATCGGGGAAAATGCTTCGCAATCGCGAAGAACAAGTGCCTAGCTCTTCCAGAGAGCTTCTAGTATACTAGTCATAACCTTTTGTACAAAACTCCAAATTGCAAATGGTTTAACTTTTATAAAATTAGACATCAAGGGCTATAACTTTCATTTGTTGATCATCTTCCAATTCCTTATAGATTGCTAGATATAAGCTTCCAAAATCAGCCTTGTGCAACAGAGATTTCCAAACTCTTCCCAGACAGCCTATAGTTTATCCGCCATAACGTTTTGTACACAACTCTAAATGATAAATGATTTACCTTTTAGAAAACTAGACACAAAGGGCTACAACTTTCATATTTGGATTATCTCCAAATTTCTTATAGATTGTGAGATATAAGCTTTCAAATTCGGGTCAGTGCAGCAGGATTTTCCTCTACGCGATCGCGGAAAGGCTTCCGCGATCGCGATTCACAGTGTCCAAACAACAAAATTGCTCTTCGCGATCGCGATTGTTTTCTGCGATCGCAATTCATACCTTTGTAGCAAAACACCAGCAACTTAAAATGGCCTAGAAATAGTCCGAAACCACCCCAAAACTCACCCGAGGCACTCGGAACCCCGTCCGAACATACCAACAAGTCTCAAAATATATTACGGACTTACTCGAGGCCTCAAATCACATCAAATAACATCAAAACGATGAATCGCACCTCAAATCAAAATCTATGAACTTTGAACTTTCATATTCTATATCTTGTGCCGAAACATATCAAATCAATTCGGAATGACTTCAAATATTGCACACAAGTCATAAATGATATAACAAATCTATTCAAATTTACGGAATCGAGTTCGACATCGTTATAAAAAATTCAATCTTCGGTCGAACTTTCCAAAAATCTTCTATTTTTTAATTTTCGCCAAAATGCGTCGAATTGTCCTACGGACTTCCAAATCTAAATCCGAATATACGTCTTAGTCCGAAATTATCATACAAAGCTATTGCCATCATCGAAATTCCATTCCGGGGTCGTTTATTCAAAAGTTAACTCTCCGGTCACCTCTTTCCATTTAAGCTTCTAAATAAGAATTGTTCTTTTAATTTAATTCTGAATCTTTCGAAAATCAAACTCGACTACACCCGCAGGTCATAATATATATTGCGAAGCTTCTTGAGACCTTAAGTCACTAAGCGGGACATTAATTCTTAAAACGACAAGTCAGGTCGTTACATTCTCCCCCTCTTAAATATACGTTCGTCCTCAAACGTGCCAAGAATTATTCTGATGACATTAAATTACTGAGTGCATTATTTCACATATACTCACGGGTGATTCTACGTCACCGTAAATTTAACAGGGGTCTGACAACATCATCTCAGTGGAGATTATTTCTTTTATTCACACTTGTAAACTTTAAAGACAATATCCTTACACTCCAATAAATTTCAAATTCCTCACATCAACACACGGTATTAGTCCCAACCGGCTGTAGCAGTTTGTGCCTACACACACATCATACATATGTCCATAACCACATCTCTGGTCATAATACTTGTTTATAATTAATTTCAACATCCTCAATTAATCTCATATTCACCAAAATCTCATTTCAACTTCTCGTAACACTGACAACAACACACGAGGCATGAATATCTCATAATTATTTACCCGAATTAACGAATCACATTTAACGCCACCCGGGCACTCATCTCGTAGGTTAAAACTCAATAATTACAGCACAATTATGGCCAAATATGCACAGAAATATATACAAGAATTATCAAATAAGCCCATCAAGCATGAATCCCTATTAATACTATAGTACAAATTTAAATTTTACAAAAGGAGAATTTAAACTTATAAAAATTTTCGCCACAAGGACCTCGTCCTTATACAACTTCCACCGTGGCTTGTAGCCCGGATTAAATATTTCACATCATATAAAAATGCGAGATCTCGTCCTCAACTCCGAATCACAAGTATTTTGCACATTGTGCCAACTAAAAATTTTAATTTCCTTTCTTTCTTCTTTTCTATATATCTCGTAAACAGTTTTCATAACACATAATGAACCCTCATCCCGGTAGGGCATATAATTCATAAAATTAAAATTAATTATTCTGAAATCACATCAAAACCCACTGTAGTGAATAACAAAATTACTTTTGGACTTATAGCTCTCAATGGTGCACAAAATAAAAATGATAGACACGGGCTAATATCATCAAATCTCCCCAACAAGGATAACATATAAATGGGTCACAAAGTTACGAAGCTCATCCATAAGCGGGGCATAATAGGAGGACTCGCCTCAAAATTCAGAATCGAATCAAATTAAGGAATATATCTTTTTATAACATATCAGGATCATACCTGTAGCGACACCACCTGGTGTAGTGGCCTCAACCATACCATAACAATTATATCAACGGGCTGGGCCTCCCCCTCTAGGGCGCCCTCTACCCGCCTGTCATCCACCCCTAACTGGCTGTGCACGTGGAGTAGTAACTGCATTGGGGCCCATAGCCTGAGTGTTCTGATGAAATATGCCTCTCCCAAGTCTGGGACAATCTCTCATGATGTGCCTAGTATCACCACACTGATAACAAACCCTCTGCAGGTTTGGCTGCTCATATTGTGTCTATGCTAGATAACTGGAATAACTATTATAGGAGCCCTGTGTCGGTGGTGCATTTAAAAAAAAAGCTTACTGGAGCACTCCAAGTATTCTGAAATTGTTTCTGTGACCCCTCTGGTACTAAAATGTAGAATAATTAAGGACGCAGGAATACCGCAAGTCTCAGCATCATCCCATACAAATCTCACCTCTTAATCATATACAAGTTTCAGAAAACCTTTCAATACCACATAAATACATCTCAGGCCAAAGCTGATATAACATATACCCCGCAATCTAATCGTTGATCGGGGACTCCCCTCACTTGGCGCGAATTCCATAAGACATATTCCGATGATTCACAATAATAACCTTCATCGCTCGTACGACACCGGTCATAAGATACCTAAAGCCATTTATTTGGCGTATGTCATCCCCGTGACAGTTAAACTCACTTCCTCTAGTGCCTTGGCTGCTAGTATGTACCCTTCACTAAATAGAAATCCCATACGAACTACATAGTCTCTAATACCACAAACTATTTCAGATCTACATCTACCTCGTGACCCTACCACGATTGTGACGATTAGGTAATTAATTAAACCTTCTTAAGATCATACTTATCAACCAGATGTCAGAACCTGCTGCACCCCAATGTGCACAACTGAATGATCTCTCAATACTTTCGCATTCTCGATCTGGACGACACGTTGTAACAATGGTTGAGCAACCCTGGCTCCCTTATAACCCCTCTGTAGTATCGCGAATCGTTGGCGCATACTTGATACTGAGTGCGCAATTTCATACACGAGTGAATGCAAAAGAACATAAGATATATGTTTTAAGCTAAATAAATGCCACACGATAAGGAATGAAAGAAGTGGAGATTTTCCTACTAGCTCTGTAGCCTCTCGAAGATAAGTATAGACGTCTCCGTACCGATCCTCAAGACTCTACTAAACTCGTTCGTGACTTATAGAACTTATGAACCTAGAGCTCTTATACCAACTTGTCACGACCCAAAATCCCACCACAGGCGTCGTGATGGCACTTAGTCTCTAAGACTAGGTAATCCAATTATAATTACATTTCAAGCTATTTTATTTTTAATATATCAACAGTGAAAATAATTACAAATATAACAACCTCCCAAGACTGGTAATACTGAGTCACGAACTCTAACTGAATACATAGAATGATCTCAAGGATCGAATACTCAATACTGTTTGAATAATAATTAACAGTACAATAAAATGGAAAGACTCTAAGAGATTACGACGACCAAGCAGCTCTACCTTGAATCCTGCAATCACACTTTAACTCTGTCCGAGTCCGATATCTCCAACACCTGGCTCTGCATAAAAATGTGCAGAAGTGTAGTATGAGTACACCACAGTCGGTACCCAGTAAGTATCAAAACTAACCTCAGTGGAGTGGTGACGAGGTACAGTCAAGACACTCACTAGTCTAATAACCTATATAATATAGCATACAAAAATAATAAGAAACAAATAACAATGATGCAATAATAATCAACCAGTGATATAAACAGCAGGCGGCAAGAATACCATAAATATTGCTCAACAATTGATGAATACAAGTACAACCAATTAATCAAGTCCTTCAAATATAATTTTTTCTCCTATAAATCTTTCAAATAATAATCTGCAAGATATAATACTTTCCAATAATATTATTTCGAATATACTTCCTTCAAATAAATATCTTTCAAATAAAATTCTTTCAAATAAAATTTTGGAATATAATTCCTTCAAATAAAAGTCGCCCGGTGACACCTCATTTCATATTCATAAAAATATGGGTCTCAGCCCACTTTCATATTTTTACGGCACCTCGTGCCCATATGCACGGACAACTCACGTGCCAAAAATATCAATATATAAAAGAATATGCACGATCAATTTACTTTAGAAATGGTTTGAGTGAAGAAAATGATATTTGCACTTAAATTAAAGTATTAGATAAACTACCTATTTGGATGTAATACTTATTAATTTAAAATATAATAGAAATTTTCTTTTATTTAAAATAATTCAGTCATCAAAATTTAGTAAAAATCAGAAATATAAATCTTTAGAGTCTCATACTAAAAAGCCAAAGCCAACACAATACAACAAGGGGCACAAAATACATAATAATAAAGTCAACGAGTACATCACTAAAGAAGACACGAATTTACATATCACGAAAAAATAAAATAACCAAAGGCAAGTGCATCCATAGAAAAATATCAACAAAAGGGCACTCCCGAGGTACCGCCTCGTAGTCCCAAAAGTAAATATGCAAGACGGGGGATCTCCCGAAATACGTTCCGTAGTCTCAAAGTAAATATGCAGGGAAGGGGATCTTCCGGAATACCGTACCGTAGTCCCAAAGTAAATATGCAGGGCAGGGGGATCTCCCGGAATACCGTTCCGTAGTCCCAAGGTAAATATGATTTCAACCTCACATATCACAAATGGCTCATCAAGTGCTCAAATATTATAACATATCACAAATTTCAATAATATATTTTTTTTTCATAATAAAAAGCCCACGGCTCGGCTATAATGAGCACAATATCTTAACAAAATGTTCGGGAGTGAACAACTCAACCGAATAATATTTCACAATTTGGCACTTTGCCTCAATATGATTCACGGCCTTTATAATTCAAATTCTTGATGATTATATAATGCCCCGATTTAAACTTATTTCATTAATTATTTGCAGATGAAAAATCTATAATAAAATTAAATTCCAAAAAATATCAAATCATCAAACTCACGGAATTCACATAAATATACAAGTAATAATCACATCAAATTGTCATATAACAAACGCGAATTGAGGCATGGCAAATAGATGATTTAATAAATGCCAACGGTTATCTAATTTACTACACAATAGGCCTAAGACTTTAACCCAATATATTTTGCACATATAAGCCCGAGTACGTACTCGTCACCTCGCGTACACGGCTTCCAATCATAAAATGTTCACATAAAACTCAATGCCTAAGGGGTAATTCCCCCACTCAAGGTTAGGCAAGTTACTTACCTTTTTGAAGTTAGGCCGTTATTCCAAAATATCCTTCTCGCTTGAATTGACCTCCGGACAGCTCAAATCTATCCAAATTAATTGTACAACCTCATTAAAATTCATAGGAAACAATTCCGGATAATAATACGTCGACTTAAAAATTTATTCCAAAAAGTCAACAAGCGTCAACGTGAGGCCTGCCTCTCGGAACCCGACAAAATTTTTATGAAATCCGAATACCCATTCTAATACGAGTTCAACCATACCAATTTTATCAAATTCCGACAACAACTCGACCTCCAAATCTTAAATTTTTATTTTTTGGAAGCTTTTGCCAAAAATCTTGATTTATTCCACAAAAATCCAAATTAAACGATAAATATAATCATAGATTCATGAAATATAAACACATTAGAATATAGAACACTTACCCCATTCCATATGGTGAAAATCGCCTCAAACATCGCTTCAATCCGAGCTCCATAGTTCCAAATATGTTAAAAATAGCTGAAACCTCGAAATATAGCTACTGCCCAGGCATTTACTCTTCGCGATGGCGAAAAATGCTTTGCGATGGCGAAACACAACTTTTCTCAGCCCAAAATTTGCCTTTCGTGATCGCGGAAAATGCTTCGCAATCGCGAAAAACAAGTGCCCAACTCTTTCAGAGAGCCTCTAGTATACTGGTCATAACTTTTTGTACAAAACTCCAAATTGCAAACGGTTTAACTTTAGTAAAACTAGACACCAAGGGCTATAACTTTTATTGTTAATCATCTTACAATTCTTTATAGATTTCTAGATATAAGCTTACAAAGTCAGCCTTGTGCAACAGAGATTCCCAAACAGCCTATAGTGTATCCACCATAACATTTTGTACACAACTCGAAATGACAAATGGTTTACCTTTCTGAAAACTAGACATAAAGGATTACAATTTTTATTGCTGGATTATCTCCAAATTTCTTATAGATTGCGAGATATAAGCTTTCAAAATTGGGTCAGTGCAGCAGGATTTTCCTCTACGCGATCGCGAAAAGGCTTCCCTGATCGCGATTCACAGTGTCCAAACAGCAAAATTGCTCTTTGCGATCACGACCGTTTGTCCGCGATCGCGATGCATACCTCTGTGGCCAAAAACCAGCAACTTAAAATGGCCTAGAAATGGTCCGAAACTACCCCAAAACTCACCCGAGCCACTCGGAACCCCATCCAAACATACCAACACGTCTCAAAACATATTACGGACTTACTCGAGGCCTCAAATCACATCAGATAACATCAAAACGACGAATCGTACCTCAAATCAAAATCTATGAACTTTAAACTTTTTAATTCTATATCTTGTGCCGAAACATATCAAATCAATATGGAATGACTTTAAATTTTTCACACAAGTCATAAATGATATAATGAATCTATTCAAATTTCCGGAATCGAAATCCGACCTCATTATCAAAAATTCAACCTTCAGTCGAACTTTTCAAAAATCTTCTATTTTTTAATTTTTGCCTAAATGCGTCGAATTGTCCTACGAACTTTTAAATCCAAATTTGAATATACGCCTAAGTCCGAAATCATCATACGAAGCTATTGCCATCATCGAAATTCTATTCCGGGGTCGTTTGCTCAAAAGTCAACTCTCCGGTCAACTCTTTCCATTTAAGCTTCTAAATAAGAATTGTTCTTTTAATTTAATTCTGAATCTTTCGAAAATCAAACTCAACTACACCCACGGGTCATAATACATATTGCGAAGCTTCTCGAGACCTTAAGTCAGTGAGCGGGGCATTAATTCTTAAAACGACGAGTCGGGTCATTACAGTCAACATCCAACACTTCAATGTCGGGGACTTGGTGTTAAGAAAGATGACACTGAGCACCCGGAACCCGAATGAAGGGAAGCTGGGACCAAATTGGGAAGGTCCATATCAAATTATCGAGATCACCGGTAAATGATCATACAAACTCGAAACGGTGAACGGTGAGCGGCTACCGAACAATTGGACCATAACCCACTTAAAACGACACTATTGCTAAGGTACGACTCCATTCATTACTTTTCTTTAAATATATTATGAATTAGACTAACACTTGTAGGTAATGGCCAAGGAATGATGCATCTATTAGGCCTGAAAGCACGCATTGCACTCTTTTTCCTTTGAACCGATTTTGTCCCAAATGGGTTTTCTGGCAAGGTTTTTAACGAGGCAACAGTGGATCATGATAACTTAGAATTGAAGACCGACTATGAACTAGAGTCAGGATTCGCATCAACAGTATCCGGGCCCTCTCTAAGATTAGCCTCGAATACTGGGGGCCATCACCCTCGGGTAATGATTTTAGCAAGGAAGGAAACTTCATGCTCAAACAAGTCTGGACTTGGTGGATAGGATTTATTGTAAGGGCCAAACGGTCAAATGAACCGATCTCACATAGACCACCTAATCCATAACATGAAGCTTGTACACTTTTGAAATCTTGTATTTGCATAGAAATAAAAGAAAGTTTCTATCTTGCAGATATATATTTTGTCTCTTAAAAACTACTGTATTTTGTTCCTTAAGGACATTGGGCCAAAGGGCCACCTCTGTCCGAATCCAAGAGATCACCCCCGCTCGGGGACTGTCGTCATGGGCAACCCCGGACAGCTCGGGCTACGAATCCTGGGGGCACAAAACCTATTAGGCAGTTCCCGAACTTCAAAGGGTACGGCCATCCCCATTCGGGGACTGTTGTCCCGGGCAAGACCGGATGGCTCGGGATAATAAGACCATTGGGCAACACCCAAACTTAAAAGGCTACGACCGTCCTAGAACGGCTCGAAAACGTCCGAGATCTGTAACCAAAACATAAGGCCTTCAAAATTTCTAAACCGGTTCAAAGTCTACCCTCAGCAAAATTATAATCTAAAAAATTCTAAGTAAACACTTCGGGGAAAGCTTCCAGTCATACCAAGCCCCCACGAGTCTTAAGCAAAATAATATCGAGAATGAGCATTGTTTGAACCTTTGAACAAGACCTAATTATTACGTGCTAAGGCATTCAAAATCTTTGCAATCGTAAAGAAAAAGGCAAAAAGAAACAAGCTTGAAATTTGTCGAAGGAAAAAGCCTTGTATATATATATATAAAAAGATCTTTACAAAGGTAATAATTCATGATAAGATAACAGAGAAAGTAGAGTTACGCCTTAAGGATAGTATGTTTCTCAAATACTGACAAACTTTGAAAAATTTAATATTAATGAAAAATCATCCTTCATTTAGAAAAATAAATTTTCATAATAAACACAGATGGTTTATTTTAAAATATAAAACAAAAATAAACAACTTTTATATCAATTTTTAAATAATTTACTTGGTTAGAAAGTAAGTTTATTTTAAATATAGTTTTTGATTTGACGAAGTCACTTTCCTCTTGGGAAATAAAGTTTAGATATGGAAGTTTTATTTTCTTTCCTAATATTGTGGTACAAATTGCATCTAAGTTATCATAATAAGGTTTGATTTGGGTTATAAACGGTATTCCTAGGATAATCTCTTCGTTTGTATCCCTAGTTGTCACTGTCATTTATAAAGCAGATTCCTTCGTTACAAATGTAATAAATTATTAGTATAATTATTTTGCACAATTATTTTATTTATATATTTGTTAGTTGGTCCATTTTCTGTGTGAACACTTTCTCTTTTAAATGTATGCTGTACACTTTCAATGTGCGGAATTTAAACTGAAAACAGAAAATAAATAAGAATACTTACAAGATAGAAGCTTTATTCAAACATAGCAAACATGATTTTTACAGAGAAGAGAGAATGTTGAAGAAAATCTAAGGCAATTTTCCTATGCTTTTCCAATACAATTTGGAAGTCTTTATATAGACCTCGGAGAATTATTGAGTTTATCACAATCTTACAGGTGTACGGTCTCTTTTAAAGATGCCTTCTTCTACTTTATAAAGGTTTGTCGGTCCTTTTATAAAGTTTTTTATTTTGTTGTGTTTGTCCTTGTCAAATGGCTTCTACTTTTTTGAAGAGTCAACTGTCATGTCTCTTGCTTTTCTGAAAGGGCAAGATACTATTTATTCATCATCTGTTTAGGCGTAGGCTTGAGCTATACCTTGCGGCTCTTCCATATCTCCATTATTCTGGATTTCTGTTGAATAGGACGCTGATGCAGCTTCTAGCAGAACTTGCACGTCTGTTGGACTTGCTGTATCAATTTTGGCCAAAACTTCTAAGAGTTTCTTTTTTAATTCTTTTTGAGAACTGAATGATCCCGTTATGCTGGTTGGTTTGGACTGGGTTGCTTTTACCTCAGGAACCCATCCTTTAATTTTTGGGATTTTGACCAAGTACTTAAGTCTGTCAATTTCATCAATCTCAAATGACCAATTGATTATGTAAAAAATGTTTTTTGCAAAGTAGTATTTGCACAGTTTGATATGATCAGGTAGGGTGGAGATTTCTTGTTCCTTTTGGAATCTCTCATAATGTACGTAGAAGCTTCTGGGCATAGTTCGCTTAATTCCTCCAAATCTTTTCCACCAGTCATAGAACCATCTGGGTATTACTGATTTCATAACTTGTTTGAACCATGTATGGTTATTTGGGCGTGGATATATGAAATTATACCAAGCATCAATATAATTATTAAAATTATGGGTTTGGGGCCTATGATGTTTCGATAGCATAATTGGGGTGTGCAGGTGGTCCATACCCCATTTGAAAGGGCTGATAATTTTGTTAATAGTGAACCTTGAGTAGTTGATACTAGTGGGGTCCATATTATCTTTTAATTCGTGCTCGATGGTTATTGATCCTGTATCTGTCAGGATGAATTCATAGTTCCTTCTTGTTTCAAGGGGGTCACTGGTTTGTATGTAGTTTATATTTGTATAGCAGGGTCCAACCAAATCTCCGATTTCGAGATTTTCGTAACCCTTATCTAATGCCAAAATCATGATCGGCGATTTAGATATGATTTCAAAATTCTCCTTTTTGCGAGATATGGGTTTTTTACCTTCTCTCTTGGAAGGATTGTCTGATTTTACTGCTTGCACAAAAGACTCTGGGGTCTTCATTTCATAATCTGAACTGGTTACTATTTTACCAGTTGTTGAGCTTGACGAGGCTTTTGATGAAATTTGTTGGAATGGTCCCTCTACTCTTGGTGCAAAACCGATGATTGTCATTTTTGATGACGAGGGTTTGCGTATAGTGGGTACTCTCGGATGGGTTATCATTATTTGTGATGGTGGTCTCACGGGTAAGGGCGGAAACTCCGCGAGTGCGGAATATTTGTTTCCTCGATTATTATTTGGGGAGGCCCTGAAGGGACCCATCTTGTCTGGTCTCATTCTTTCCCTGTAAAAATTCTCTAGTTAAAAAGTCTGGTAAAGAGTTTTCTTCACCCTTAATAAAATCAATTTGAAAATCAAAGCTTGATAGTAATGCTTGCCATCTGGCAAAAATTTATTTTGAAATAAGATTTTTTACATCCTTTTGTAAAATATCTTTAGTTGATTTACAATCAACTCTAAGTAAACATTCTTTATTGATCAAGCCATCTTGAAACTTAGTAATACATAGTACTATAGACAAAATTTTCTTTTTGACTGTACTATAGTTCTTTTGGGCGGAATTTCAGATTCCTGAAGTGAATCGAACTAACTGTTCTGAAGACTCAGAAGAGACTCTTTACTTGAGAATACCACTATACCCTTCATCTGAAGCGTCAATTTCTACTATCATGAATGCATCTGGATTTGGAATGCCTAGACACGGGAGTTTTTGAATAATTGACTTGACTTTCTTGATTGTGTCTGTTTGTTCTAGACTCCATGGAACTGGGTTCTTCCTGAGACACTTGTATAATGGTTCACGAATTTTCCTAATATTAGGGATGAAGTTTGCAACGTAGTTTAGGCTTTCTAAGAATCTTTGTAGTTGAGTTTTGTCCGTGATTTCATCAGGGAATTTCGATGAGAACTCAATGGCTCTACAGATTGGTTTGTAGGTTCCTTGATATAAGTCATGCCCTAAGAATCTAATAGTTGTTTGGAATAACTTAATCTTCTTAGCACTTACTACCAAACCATTGTGTTTTACAATTTTGAAGAATGTATTTAGGTGCTTAAAATGAGAATCTATTTCCTCAGAGAATATTAGAACATCATCAATATAAACAATCGACATATTGCTATACGGGTTGAATATATTATTCATAATATTTTGAAATTCTGAAAGGGTGTTTTTAACCTGAAAGGCATAATATTTCATTCATATTGTCCAAAAGGGACATTGAAAGCAGTTATTCTTATTTTTTTCATCAATTTGTATTTGCTAGAAGCCTAACTTCATGTCAAATTTGCTGTAGATATTAGCTTTGTAAGTTCTTTTTAATAAATCTCTTTTACTCCCTCCGTTCCAATCTATGTGAACTTGTTTGATTGGGCACGGAGTTTAAGAAAAAATGAAGACTTTTAAAATTTGTGGCCCTAAACAAGTCAAAAAGGGGCCCAGAGTATTTATGTAGTTATAAAAGCTTCTCATTAAGGGTACAATTGTAAGTTTAAGCTAAACTATTACCAAATTTAGAAAGAGGTCATTCTTTTTGGAATTGACCCAAAAAAAAAAAATAGGTTCACATAAACTGGAACAAAGAGAGTATTAGGTATCGGGTACCTAATCCATTGTAGTACTTTGTTTAATAGTTTGTAGTTAATTGCAAATCTATTTAAAAAATAATATAAAAGTTCACAAAATTGAACAAACTTTAAAACCCCCGGAAATGAAAGGAAAGATTGACATTCTAACAAAAAGAACTATTATAGTAGAGCATCCTTTCCAGATATCCAATTCGAAGAAGATATCTATCTAAGTAGCTCTAGTCATAGTGGAACTGGAATCACAAATAGAATATAGATGGATTGGTAGAAAGCCAAATCTATAAAAAAAACTCTATGAAATAGGAATTGCTATTACCACTTATAAAATAAAAAACATATCAGATAAATATGTTGCAACATTAATAGTTTCAGGATTTACTGGTGTATTAAAAAATTGGTGGGATAATTATCTCTTCGAAGAAAATAAAGGACAAATCTTGGGAGCCACTACAGTAGCAACTGTAGCAAAAACCGAAGGAAGTATGCAAGTTGCAGAATAAGAAGCTAGAGAAGATGTTACTGCAACTTTAAACTATTGTATTGCTAAACACTTTTGGCCAAAATTGACACCAAGTCCAACAGACGTACAAGCTATGCTAGAAGTTGCATCAGCGTCCTCTTCAACAGAAATCTAGAATAATGGAGATATGGAAGGCCCGTAAGGTATAGCTCAAGCCTACGCCTATACAGATGATGACTAAACAGTATCTTGCCCTTTCAGAAAAGCAAGAGAGAGGATAGATGACTCTTCAAAAAAGCAGAAGCCATCTGATAAGGATAAACAAAACAAAACAAAAGACTTTGTAAAAGGACCGACAAACCTTTATAGCCCGCCTCGTCACCGGGACCATCGGGATCTTCTCCGCCCCTGGATCTGCCGGAACCCCTCGGAGTCTTCTTCATCCTCGGGATATGTAAACTTCTTGGCCTCGGCCTCGAGCCTATTAGCATTTTTGATCTCGGCCGATAAATCGAAACCCCGGGCATGAACTTCCTCGAGGGCCTCCCTTCGGGATTGTCACTTCACGTATTCAATGATGCCTTTCAGGCGGTCCTAGGTTGCCTCAGCATCAGCTTTGTACTGGGCCATCATCTTCTCGACATCGGCCCATGTTATTTCAGCCACTAACTTGGTTGCTTTAAGCTCCTTGGCGAGGGTATCCTGATCGGTAACAGCCGAGCCCAGTTGAAACCGGAGGTCCTCGAATTTTTGGGACCAAGCCTCAACTTTCTCTCTCACCGCTCGAAGTTGAGCCTCCATCGAGGCCAGTTGCTCCCGGGCAGTCTCCTTTACCGAGGCAAAATGATCCATCTTGCCTTTACACTCTTCAGCCTCGACCTTGATTACGTCAATCTCGGCTCGGAGTTGGTCGATCTGGTCAAGCTTCTTTTGGACCTGCGGGTTCTGACCATTAGTCACCATGTCTATCTCGTCATCACTAACTTCAAATATTTTTACCTGTACCACCAGGTCGGCATGTTCTTTCTGAGCCGTGTCCAACTCAGTTCGGAGGTTTTTGACTTCTCCTTCACGTTACTCGCTGAGAAGATTGTACGTCTCTCTTCTCAACAAGCTCTTTGACTTCAGCCTCGAGTTGGCTCAGCTCATCCTGATACCGGAGGAAGGTCTCGTGGTGAAGCATTGAGCCCTGCAAAATGAGGAAAGGAAAAAGCATTAGAACCCTCAGAAACTGAGTTTAAAGATAAAAGGGGATAACAACACCTTACCCGGTTTAGCGCCTGTTGCGCTTCATTGAACAAGCATGGCGCATCTAACTCGTTCATTTTTGCCTAGTCTTTTTCGGTTACCAGGCACTGGATTTAACTAGCTATCACGAAGGGGGCGAAGAGAACCCGGGCATCCTCCGAAACAGTGATAATAATTGATCGCTTCCGACTAGGATCCGCACTCGGGGAGGGGAATCGGTTGACCAATCTCGGGCTCGAGTTAGGCCCCCTGCCTCCGAGGATGAACTTTTCCTCGGTACCTCTAAGTCACCCAGCCCAGTGAAGTCTTCCGGGGTGGTGGAGTCCACGCCGTTAAAAAGGCAACAGAGAGGATCGTCCGCTTTGTGAGCCCCTTCATTGGGTCGTTCTTTCACCGTTCGGGCCTCGTTGTACATGTACTCGGTAATTGAGGGCGACTCGGTAATATCTATCACGTCGAGTGCCTCCTTCGGGCACCGGCATCCCGGGAAGTCTCAGCTCCGGCCTCCTCATCAACCTCCCTAGCCTGAGGAAGATCGGCTTCATGAGTCTTTTGTTCAACGGCCCCCTGCTCTTCGGGGAGCGACGGCTCGCGGGCCACAAAAAGCTCTTCCTCTTCAGATTCGTCTCTAAGCCAGTAGAGCAAGTCCGAATCTGGTGCTCAGGAGCTGGAGTTCTCCTTTGGCTTACGAGCCAACATTCTCCTTGGTTTTTTCCTTTCTGAGATCAGGGAACTCGGGGCCCTTCTCCTTTTCTTCTCTCCGACCTACCCTGGGACAGGAGACTCAACAGGCAAGTCCTCGTCCCCGACTGGGGGTCTAAGCTTGACGATTTTAGGCAAACCTGCAAAAAGGAAGAAAAAGAAATAAGAACGTGATGCTAAAAGAAGAAGCCTAACACAACCTACTCGGGAAAGAAATCTTACCATGGGAATGGGCCTCCCAAAGGCCCTTCGAGAGTTTGCGCCACGAGTGCTCGGAATAAGGCATCTGTGAGATAATACCTTTGACCCACTCCTTGAGTCGAGGAATAGCATTTGGTACTCGAGCGACAGCTACACCACCACGAATACCAATGAGAAAAAGAGAGATGAACATGAAATCAACATTCGAGGAAAATTTTTACTTACGTGATGCATTCCACTTCTGGGGAAATGGTCTGAATTCGGCCGGAATCAAGTCTGAGGTCCTCACCGGACAAAACGACCCTGCCAGCTTCGATCCCGGTCTTCGTCGATGCTCAAAATGTGACTTTGTTGGCCCGACGTACAAGCTTTATCAGTCCCCTCAGAAGATTCGGGTACTGTATAAGCGGAGCAGATGGTCGATGGTGAAGGTGCACGAATCGATTTTATTCACAAAAAATCAGAGGAGGATCACGATCCTCCATAGTGAAGGGTGAATTTGGCCTAGGCATACGTTATACCTCCTGCAGAAGTCTAAGATGAATGAGTCCACCGGGCCCAATGTAAAGAGATAAGTATAAACACTCAGATATCCCTCGACATAGGTGGTAATGGTCTCTTCGGAGTCAGGGACCACGGTGTCCTTGTCGACCCAGTTGCAGTCTTTCGGACCGTGGAGAGGTCCTCTTCGGTGATTGAGCAAACGTATCTCAAGGCATCCTCACGCCAACCCTATACCCAAAGAAGGCTTCTCAACCTTAAAGTCGTCGGCGACCGAACAACCCTCGGGAATGAACATCTTCAAGGGAAGTTCTTCTGTGACCACATTAACAGCGGACCCCTCAAGGTCGACCACATCAGGAATGGTTTCGTTGATTTCGGCAGTCGGTTGGGAGGTAGAAGCGACCTTTTAGGGAACAAATTTTGAGGTTTTTGCCATTGTTATAGGGGAAAGCTCGAAGGAGATAGAGAAAGGTTGAAAGCTAGAAGCTCATATGTGTTGGCTTGAGTGGATGATGAGTAAAACTTTTGCAAAGGAATCTCGAGTAACGGAGGTAAAAATGCTAGAATATGAAAAAGAGTAATGAAATTCTGAGGGTACGGGGGTAAAAGGTTTGATGTAAAGTAAAAAATGAACAAAGGAGGGGTTATTTATTGGGGTTCCACAATGTTTCGCATCCAGGGACAACCAACCGACAAGTGACGTGCATTTAAGGCTATTATGACATGACTGACGAGACATTTCGGGCTTTTGGTCGTTTCTATCACGGTGTATTGAAGAAGGAATCGGGGTGCTCATATCATTTCTTATCAGCTTGCTCTCCGAGAAACGAGGGGACTATCTGTATACGGGTAAAAACCGAGCTCATGATACATTCTGGCCCCCAATATGATAAAACGAGATCGAGATATGATTGCAAAGGATCATAATCGAAGCAACGGTCTCATCGAGTCAGAATCCAGGGGCACGATGAATGCCCTCGAGAATATCGGGGTTATGATTCGAGATCGATCCAAATCCTAAAAGACTTCAGAGAACATTATCGGGCGATCAAGCACGACCAACAGAAGGCCGTAATATCCGCAACCGGCCGGATATCACGGCATGGATCTCGGCACGTATCGATGAAGAACCGGCAATCAGTTAAACAAAAGATTTTTTACCTTTTATGAAATTGTACTTAGAGTAGGATTCCTCAACTATATAAAGGGGGTCTGATAATTCATTAGATACATGCTAACATGCATTCCAAAGCAATATACTACTATTTTCATTCTTATTGTAAGCTTTTTCTCTCGTTTATTAATATTGTCCACTGTGAGCCCGGATCGAGGGTGAATGTTTAACTTAAGATGGAATCATTCTCCTCGCGTGGTTTGAATTTACTGTTATCTTTACTTGTCCATTCTAACTCAATTTATCGTTTTGTATCAAATTAGTCTGCATATCTTTAAAATCACTTACAAATTTAATTGTTATCTGATTTTGAGGGTAAAAAGACGGAAAGAAGATGAATCTTCTTGAACATATAAGTGATGGACCAAGTTTTAACTTGGATATGAAAAACAGGAAAAAGTGTACTTAAATTATTGTTTTCTCAGAAAGCTTAATGGGTTATGTATGTCTGTGGTCAATGAATTTAACTTGTCAAATTTTTGAATCCATAGCAGTAAATTAGACAGACAAATAAGAAAGTACAGGATAAACATCTGGGAATCTTTTCTTTATTTATTTTTTCTTTTGTTTTACTACATGAGCCACAACAAATAAAAAAAACTAGCAAAACATTCCAATATGATATGACAAAATTAGATGCAAAAGAAAATTAACAAGGGATGTAACGATTGTGTTTGGATTTTTTAATTAATTGTTTATTGGGCAACAGCTTTTGGGGTCTCTTCTACCTCCTCCTCTGCTGGCTGTTCTTTGGGCTCCTCTTTCACAGCCTCAACTTTGACTTCCTCAGCTGGTTTGGCTGTCTCCTCCTCCTTTGCCTTCACCTCCTCGGCGGTGTTTTTCTCAGTGGTTACTTCCTCAATCTTGGGAGCCTCTGATGCTGGTTCAGAGATGTCTACCAAAGGCTCCTCCTTCTTAGTCTCCTCCCCATCCTTTTTCTCCTGAGATTATTTATAGCAAAAGGAAATTAAAATAATTTTATTGCAGTAAGCCTCAATCCTAATTAAATTTAAATTAGTTGGGCTAAATATATGAATTTGTACCCTATGTTGAATAATAGTTCCAAACAAAAAGTGATAAAAGATACGTATTGTTTTCTATGTTATGTCACTTCTCCTTGTGTTAAAAGTAGCGTCAAATTTCATTTTAATCCAACAAATTTTTATTTTCCAAATAAGCGGTACTCTTTCTTTAGAGTCCGGTAGGTCAATTAACTATTTCTATATCCATTCTGTTGTATTCGTGTCAATTTCATTTCAATGCAATTAAGAACAAAATAATGCAACTAAACATGTTCGCATTGGATATTCCATTTTTGGGGGGTAAAATGAACGATCAAATGATGATTATATATACACTATACCTGAGGAGCAGGAGTTTCCTGCTCGGATTTCTTTGGGGTGACTGCAGGTTCCTCGGCAGGGGCAGGGGCCAAGTCTTTGTCCAAATCCTTAGGTCTGCTCGCACAGGCTCCCATGACTAGTGTCTGAGCTTTGCGAGCTAGGAGGCGATTGAGAAAAAATTAGGAATCAAAGGAGAGGGCTGTTTAATTACTTATGTTTGAAGCTTGAAATTGAGAATGAAGTAAAGCAGGTTTTTATAGAAAGGCTGAAGGGATGGCCTAATTTGTTGCTGTATCGTAGAAACATGCGCACCTGTTGTATGGACAATCTGTAAACAATTGACCTAAAACTATTATTGCGGAGAATCAGAAAGTGGGAGGCCTCGACGTTGTAGTTCGTTACAAACATGCGTTGAATATTCATTGTCATGGCGGAGAACCTGAGATATGGCAACTGGCACACATCCTAATTCCTAGTCATAACTTCTTTCTTGTTCCACTTCATATTATATGACAAATACGATGTCCATAGCTTTTTTCGACAAAAAACTAATAGCCACTTCAATTCGTGTCTGTGCATGGACGGTTCTCTAAATATTAGTAGTAGCTAAGACTAGACAATTCTCATTTCTCAGTTTCTATTGGATGTCACAAGCTGATGCAGTCACTCAAAAATACAATCAGTCATTCGCGCTATTAACATACAATAAATGTAATATTTGGGAAATGTAATACTCACTTCTTACTAGTAGTCTTCCTGCAAAAGCCGGTCAAATAAGACTATATTCGTGTCACTTACAAGTTATAAGTCGTCAAAGGTTGAAGATTTCAAACCATATTACAAACTTAAAGTATATTCTAAGAGCATGTAGCGTAAAAGATGAAAAGAAAACAAAATAGAACATTTCCGACTATCAAATTGCATTTAGGAATTTGATGAAATATCGCAACGCCTTGTAGGTATTAGGACTAATTAATTAAGCAAATTGGACCTCTTGCGTCTTGCAAATTACTCCCTCCGATTCAAAATAAGTGATTTTTTGGCTTTTTTTTTATGGTCCAAAATAAGTAATTTTTCCAGATTTCAAGAATGAATTAATTATTTTTTTCCTACACTGCCCTTGGAGTAAATAGTGTTAGAGTATGTGTTAGGAGTGTTTAAGTGAAGAAATAGTAAATGTTAATATAGTCAATTTCATTGCTAATTAATGTTAAAAGGAGAATTTCTTAATCTGTGTGAAAATAACCAAAAAAAATACTTATTGTGAACCGAAGGAAGTAACTGATTAAGATTTTTTCGATTGAGTTCATTTGTATTCCCTTTCTTTAATTAAATATTTATATTAATGTTAATCTAAAGATTGAGTAGACTGTCCAAATGAATTATATGTGTCACATGCCGACTTACTCACGTATGTCAGCGGCACCAAATAGCCCGTGCGGCGCCTGCAGTTCCCCTCGCTGCAGGCAAGACTTTTCTTTTCCCAGGTTTTCCAAGCACGATCTTGTGTCTGTGGGGAAGCTTGTCTAGAAGGCCTGCTCCAACTGTGCCGCCCTATGATGTCTAGGCTCATGGCCTCGACTAATTGTGGCGCTTCTCGTCTTAGGATCATAATCCATGCGCGCCCTGGGGTTGGCTAAGGACATGTCTTGTCCCTCGCCTGACACTGAGCATCGCTTTCGCATGCACAGTCTAATCCTCAAGCTTGACACTCGCCTCGTGCATCCGCACCCAGCTTGTGCTCCACCCGAGTAAGGCAACCTTTAGTCCTTGGCCATTGTCATGTGCGTCTTTCGTGGCATGCCTATACATAGCCCTCGCGACACACTTCCATCCCGTATAGTGCAGTGTCGCCCCACAATTGCACGTCTAGGCCAACGGACCATTGCTCGCATGGCTGAACCCAAGCCATGCTCATAAGTCGACACATGAGGCCTCTAAGATAGGTGTTTCAAGTATCCAATCGGCACAGAGGTCTTCTTCCAATATTTCGGCAGCCCGCGGGGCATACCCGTCCCACACGTCGAGCCTCCAGCGCCCGTTTGGTGCCCAACGCTAGCCCGAAGGTGTCGCACCGTCCATAGAGTTCCCAAACTCGTATGGATATCCTTTGAGTCGTCCAGGAAGGCCCTTGAGGTTCCCCCTCAAGGTCGCTCATTCTGTACGGCTTGGTGACAGCACGCACGGGAGAGGCAAGTTGAACTTCAATACCTCTACCCCCTTATATATGCTTAAAATTTAAGAACCCAAGGTTCCTGAGTAGACTTGTCTACGCCAGAGAATCAGAAGGAACTTTTCTCACCGGTTCCAGCCCGAAATTACAACCCCAAAATGCGGGTTGTGACAGTATGTCTCAACTAACAACCAACACATAAAATTCTCCTCCAAGAGATCTCTTGAATAAGAGAAATTAAAAATAAAAAAATAAAAAAGCTAAATATTATAGCTTTTTTTACCCTTAAAAATAGAGTTCACACTGGACAAAATAATTATTTTATTATTTTTCTAATATTTAGAAATATTCATTTATGTAGAAAGCCTAATATTTAGGAATTTAATCTTTTCCTTATATAAATTTTAGTTTTATAAGTCCTTCTTTATTTCAACTAGGTAGGAAATATTAATACTTACTATAAGTTTAAATCAATTAAACCAGGTTCCTTCAACAATAGCGTTTACTTCTTGAAAGCTTCAGTACATTTTTTTTCCGAGAAAAACCTCGTTTCTCATCGCTAATATTTAGTACTTATTTAGGAACACAATTTGCCTTCTTCTTGAGGAATGAATAGACTGTGCCTCCCAATGATTAGCTAAAGGAGCGAGAGACATATGGGTTTAAAATATACCTGTTTAACGGGTCGGATTGACCCGGTTTCGGACCGGCCCGGACTGGTAGTAGGGGCCGGGTAGGGCTGGGTTGGGGGAGGAGGTAAGGGGTTAAGACGTTTATATTTTTCTTACCGGTTAACCGGACCGGTCAAACCCGGTCAAGGAAAATCACTATTGAATTGGTTAACCGGACCGGCCCGGACCGGTTCAAGGACTATTTTCTGAATTTATTTTTTAGTACATATAGCTAAAATTTCTTTTCGACTCTTTGAATTTAAGAAGAAAGAAAAATATAAGGATGTTGTTGAAAAAATGCAAGCAAAATTCAAAAACTATTTCTTTCCAATTCCCCTGATTTACTTAATTGGTGCTGTTTTAAATCCTTCTATAAAGATGTCTAATTGTCACCAATTAATCAATGTTTTATATACTTATATGGAGATTGGACCAACTGAAACCTCAGATATATATTATTGTATGAACAAACTAAATGATTATTTACAATAATTATATAATTATTATGCAAATTTAATTGATGATGATGCCATTAATATTGGCAATGTTAATCCCACTATGCATTGTACTACTTCTACTGCATCTGCTACTATGGATGAAGATGAAGGCCTTGATGGTTATAATATTTGGGCTACATTTTCTTCCACTCTAACTAGTAGCAGGAACATTGATGAACTTCAATTTTACTTGCAAAAGCAATTAGAGCCTCGCACAAAGGAATTTTCTCCGTTGGGATGGTGGCATGAGAATGAAAAGCAATTTTCTGTTCTTTCCGCTATGGCTCGAGATGTGCTCAATGTGCCAATTTCAACTGTTGTATCAGAGAGTGCATTTAGTCAAGCAAGACAACAACTAGGAGACACCCAACACCAATTGGGAAGCAATGCTTTGGAAGTTTTACTATATTTCAGAGATTGGATTAGATCGGAACGAAAAAATAGAGACGTTAAGATGTTGATAAACCAGAAGACAAGGAACTTGGAGATATATTAACACATGGTCACCCATCTGAATTTAACACTCCAGAAGATGGCCAAGAAGTTCATATTGATTATGAAGAACTAACTAAGGCAATGCAAAACCTTTGAAGTTCTGGATTTATATTTAATAATTAAACTTTGAATTTACTCTTTTTTCGTTAATTTAGTTGTTATTAAATGTAAACTTTAATTTGCAAGTTTGATATAAAAAAAGAACTTGCAAATTATAATTTTTTTTTCCATCTTCATTGTATTCTATTATCTTAAATTCTTAATGAAATATTCAAATATAAGGATTTTAAAGCCTTTGCATCCTTTATTCAAACACTCTTTTTATAAGATTATTTTTTTATTTTATATTTTTACTTTATCTTAATATAAATTACGATAATTATACAAAATATAAAAAAAAAAAAATACAAAAACTCGGCTCGGCACGGCCCCTTTGGCCTGTAACCGTTCCGGTTCATTAAATCACTGGATGGGCCCCGACCTGGTAAAACCGATAGGGAAAAATGGTACCGGCCTGGATTGTTGACCGGCCGGTCACATTTTTCTTCAACTCGGACCGGACCAGACCGCCCCCTGTCGCCTTTAGTTTAAAATCAAATTTTTTGCATGAAACAAAGGAGGCATCAAATATAAAACATGAACATCACAAGTTCAAACGAAAAACGTCACCTTTGATGATTCTTCGAGGAAGATTATTGTTGGCCATTTAATTAAATTGGAGGTTCTTTTACTCTTCATCCATCTAATCTATTTTGGCCTGTTTTGCATCTTTGAGAGAAAATACATAAAAGCATAATAGGTTAGGTAAGTTTTTACTTTGTTACGTTCTGTTTACCTTTTATATTAATTATTCTTATACGTACTTTAGATACAATTGTAAATATTTTGCGTAATAATTTGTAATTATAATTCTCCACTGATAGTAGTTGGGTTGAATGGTGTGATTTTGTGTTCAATATTTTTGGATGTAAAAAGTTTACTTGTGACAGTTCAGTAAGCTTATTCCTAATTAGTTTCAATGTACAAGAAGATTTCTTCCAGTTGCTTAATTGAAGTCAAATTCCCTCGACATCATTTGTGCGTTCGGTATATGTTAAAAGCTATTTCTTGTAGTGTCGAATATTGATTTGTACCGTTATACCATTAGTTATTTTGTTCGGTATGCGTTCATTATATTTTGTTGTATAAAAATATAAATGTTGCATTCAAATAAATGTTATAATTAATAGTGTATACGGGTAAAACCAAGTCCAATGAGCACCCCGATTTTCCGGTGAGGCAAACGAAGCAGGGACGTGACTGTAAGGAATCGGAATCAAAACCAGGAGCCTCTCGTACAAGGGCCCGAGCAAAACACCCACCCTCGGAGCCTTTGGGGCCACGTCCCCCAGGTCCGATTCGAGTCCCAAGACTTCGGAGAGTATTATCAAACGACCGCACACGACTAACAAAGGGTTGAGATATCCGTGCCCAACCGGATATCACGGCGTGAATTTTAGCCCGTATTGGCAGAAAATCAGTGATTAGCGAAAAAGAAGATTTTTTACCTTTCTTAGAATTATACCTAGGGTAGAACTCCCCTACTATATAAAGGAAAAGCTAATTATTCATTAGGCACACGGTAACATGCATACCAAGGCAATATACTTCTGTTCTCTCTTTTTCTAAAAGTTATTCAAGGTTCTTGTTTTGGTTCATAAGTTCTTTGTGAGTGCAAACCTGGAACCGAAAGCAGGTTCCTTGTTAAGCCTTTAACCGAGCTCAGATTCACTATCACTATTGGTTTGGCTATTTACTACATCTTTTATTCGCTTTATCTAACATCATTAACCACTTGTATTGAATTGATCCACATATCCTTAAAATTGCGTATAAATTTAATTGTTATCCATTTTCAAGGGTAAACAGTTTGGCGCCCGCCGTGGGGTTAAGGATAATAGTGGTAATTTGATACAAATTTCCATAACGCACTCTATTTTATGCTTGTTCTTAGAAATTTTAATTTCAGGTCAACTTAAGAATGTCAAACTCTCAATCTGCGCACTTGAATGTTGATGCTGAGTCTGGCCACCAAGGCAAAAACAACAATATAGTGCCTAGCAATGAGGTGCCCCCTATTGACCCCAACGGGATCCCAGTTGCGGACCCGATCGATGCCAACTAGTATGTGGCCATCGATGCAAATGCCAACCGACCCCGAGAACACCATTCTCGGAGGGGCCCGATTGGAATCTCGAGGCACGCATGACAGTGAAGGCGACGGGATCAATCTGCGGGTGATCTTCGAAATGTTACAAGCTCAACAAGCGGCGATAGCCCAGTCAAAAAACTAAAGTCGCGCCCCAGCAGAGTTGAGCCCGAACTATCCTGGGAAAATACTCGAAAAAATGAACAGGTCACATGAAGGCTGGGTGAAGTTGAGCCCAGGCCAATCCCGAAATAATAAAGATGCTTGAAGAACTGACAAAACGGGTGGAATCAGGGGAGAAGAAGATTGAAGCCAACGACAAAAAAGTAGAGACCTATAACTCAGAGTTGATCAAATTATAGGAGTACCCCCGATATTGAAAGGCCTGGATTCCAAGAAATTTGTCCAAAAGCCTTCCCCCCGAGCGCAGCACCGAAGCCATTCCCGAAGAAGTTTCGTATGCTTGAAATTCCAAAGTATAATAGAACCACGGACCCAAACGAGCATGTGACCTTCTATACGTGTGCTATCAAGGAAACGACTTAGAGGATGACGAAATCGAGTCGGTTTTACAGAAAAAGTTCGAGGAGACCCTGTCGAATGGAGCAATGATATGGTATCACAACTTACCCCTAATTCCATCGACTCATTTTCCATGCTTGCAGATGTCTTTGTGAAAGCTCATGCCGGGGCCATCAAGGTCGATACTAGAAAATCAGACCTTTTCAAAGTAAAACAAAGAGATAACGAAATGCTCAGGGAATTCGTGTCAAGGTTTCAAATGGAACGAATGGACCTGCCTCCGGTTGCGAACGATTGGGCCGTTCAGGCATTCACTCAAGGACGCAACCCCCGAAGCTCTTTGACTTCACAACAGCTAAAACACAATTTGATAGAGTACCCGGCGATAACTTGGGCTGACGTCCATAACAAGTACCAGTCAAAAATTAGGGTCGAGGATGATCAGCTCGGGGCCCCCTCCGGTTCCGTTTATCCCATCAGAGCTAATAATAGGTCTAAAAGAGTCGTCGATCATGAGCCTAGACCGAACAGAGATGGGTATCAACCGTATAATGGAGATCGAAGAGGTAGAGGATCCGGGCGCAATCCTATGAGGAATGAAAAAGGGAGCGATCGAAGCCACAATAGTCGGGGACTCATGAGTAAATACGGTTTCGACAAGCCACTCGGGGCCAGGGAGGCACCGAGACTATCGAAATATAACTTCAGTGTCGATGCTGCCAGTGTCGTATCTGCCATCGGGCGCATCAAAGATACCAAGTGCCTCAGCCATTGCAGTTTGACCCCACCCAAAGAGACCCTAACCTGATGTGTAAGTATCATGGCACTCACGGTCACAGGACCGAGAACTGTCGGCAACTAAGGGAAGTAGTGGCCCAATTATTCAATAACGGGCACCTCCGAGAATTTCTAAGTGATCGAGCCAAGAATCACTTCAGGAATAGGGACTCCAACAAACAGACCGAGCAAGAGGAACCTCAACACGTCATTAACATGATTATTGGTGGATTCGACGTCCCCCAGGGACCAATGCTAAAGCGCACTAAGGTGTCAATCACAAGGAAAACACGAACCCGAGATTATATACTGGAGGGGACCATCTCTTTCAACAATAAGGACGCTGAAGGCATCGTGTAACCGCATAATGATGCACTAATGATATTTGTACTCATAAATAAATCTCTAGTTAAGCGTGTGTTAATTGACCCAGGTAGCTCGACCAATATCATCAGATCGAGGGTCGTAGAGCAGATGGGTCTACAAGACCAAATAGTACCTACAATCCGGGTTTTAAACGGATTCAACATGGCATGCGGAAATACTAAAGGGAGATAACCCTGCCAGTGAACACTGCCGGGACCATTCAGGAAACGAATTTCTATGTGATTGAAGGGGATATGAGATATAATGCTCTATTCGAAAGGCTATGTATTCACAACATGAGGGCAATACCCTCAACATTACACCAGGCACTGAAGTTCCCCACACCGGGAGGGATCAAGACAGTTTACGGAGAGCAGCCAGCCGCAAAAGAAATATTAGCGGTCGATGAAGTGATCCCGATGTCCGTGCTCTCGACATTAAAGAAATCGAAGCTAGTTAGGAGGGAAGAAACTAACTAGAAATCACCGACACCAGCCCCAACCGAATCGGAGAAGAAAGAAGAAGGTGAGGATGATGATTACGGAGTTCCCAGGTCGTTCATCACCCCTGACGATTCCCACGCCACCAAATCAACTGTCGAGGAGCTGGAGCAAGTCATATTGATCGAACACTTGCCCGATAGGAAGGTATACCTGGGCATGTGGTTAACTCCTGAGCTCAGGAAAAAACTCATTAAATTTCTAATAACTAACGTAGATTATTTTCTTTGGTCCCATCTTGATATGACAAGGATCCCGCCAGAAATAACCACTTATAGGCTAAGCTTGGATCCGAAGTTTCACCCGGTTAAACAGAAGATGAGGCCTCAGTTCGATGTCAAGCATGCATTCATCAAAGACGAGGTATTCAAACTCCTTAAAATAGGTTCCATTGGGGAAGTTAAGTACCCGGATTGGTTGGCTAACGTAGTGGTAGTGTCTAAAAAGGGGAATAAATTGAGAATGTGCGTAGATTACAAAGACTTGAACATGGCGTACCCAAGGACATTTTTCCTTTGCCTAACATCGATAGCATGATCGATGCGACAGCCGGGCACGAGATACTTAGCTTTCTCGATGCCTATTCCGGGTACAACCAAATACGGATGGACCCGGGCGATCAAGAAAAATCTTCCTTTATCACTAAATTCGGCACCTATTGTTATAATGTAATGTCGTTCAGACTAAAAAATGCTAGTGCCACCTATCAACGCCTAGTAAATCGGATGTTCGAAGAACAAATAGGAAAATAAATGGAAGTTTATATTGACGACATGTTAGTTAAGTCCCTGCGAGCAGAGGACCATCTGAAACATTCGTTGGAAACCGTCGACATACTGAAGAAATACAATATGAAGCTGAACCCGGAGAAATATGCATTCGGGGTCGGATCTGGGACGTTCCTTGGATTCATGGTGTCCAACCGAGGGATTGAGATCAATCCCGATAAAAATCAAAGCTATAGAAGACATCATCGTGGTGGACAGTGTCAAGGTCGTTCAGAAGCTAACCGGGTGCATAACCGCCCTGGGCCGGTTCATATCGAGTTCTTTTGATAAGAGACGTCGTTTCTTGTCATTATTGAAGAAGAAGAATAACTTTTCTTGGACCCCGGAATGCCAACAAGCCTTGGAAGAACTCAAGCAGTACCTTTCGAGCCCACCCTTGCTCCATACTCTGAAGGCGGACGAGCAGTTGTACCTGTACTTAGCAGTATCTGAGGGGCGGTAAGTGGAGTCTTAGTCCAGGAAGAGGAAGATACGTAATTTCTTATCTATTATGTTAGTAAAACTCTAGGCGCGACCGAAACAAGGTACCCTCACCTAGAAAAATTGACGCTCGCTTTGCTAAGTGCCTCCACAAAGTTAAAACCGTCTTTTCAATGCCATAAGGTAGTCACATTTATACTGTATTCTTCAGATATATTTTTTGATGAAATATTGTTCCATCATTTTCCTCATTTTTTCATTCATGAGCTATTGCCTGGCAGCTTCAAGGTAGAATTTGAAAAGACTAAAATGTTATTTTTCTTTTCCCTCCTTTTTCTGTGTAACTTTTCTCTTATTTTGTATTTACAATTCTTAATCAATATTACTTTTTTAATCATAATTCTTAATTAAATACTACGAGCTTTTTGCTATTTTAAAGCTTAAGTGTCAATTATTGCTACTCCAACTTCTCATATTTCTTATCAATATTTCCAACAACACGTCGAAAATAGCTTTTAGTGGTGGAGTTCTTAATTAGTACTACTCAACCTTTCCCATTCTAAAGCCCAAAAGTGTCCGCTACTACTATTCGAGCTTTTCATATTCCTTATTGATGCAGTAAGAAGTGTTTTGAGTTTCCAACAACAGGTAACAAAGTGGAGTAGTAGTTTTTTGTGGTGGAATTTATTTCATAATATGGATGAAGACATTTTAGTATTTTTCCAGTGAAAGAAAAGGTACATTTTCTCTTGCTATTTCATTTACGGCTCGGAGACGTCCGAAGCTCATAATCAAAACATAAGGCCTTCAACAAAAAATTTTAAACCTGCTAAAACGTTACCCTCGGTAAAAGCATCGTCTAAGAACACTTAAGCATCTCGGAGAAACTTCCGGTCACTCTGAGTTTTCAAAAGTTTCGAGCAAAAATTGCATCGAGGTCAAGTTCTGTTCGGACCTCCGAAAAATAAATAACTTATTACTACGTTTTAATCTGTACTAAGGTATTAGAAATATTTGCAATTATAAAAAGATGTTAAAATAGTAGATTGAAATTGCCAAAAGGAAAAATTTTTATATATTCCAGAATATCTTTACAAAGGCCCAACAAAAACGGCCTCGAACTGAACAAAAAATATATACAAAATACAAAAACTAAAAAATCCTAAGGCATTTACGCCTGATCTTCACAGGAGCCCGATTCTTCACCGGAACCATCGGCCCTTCGGATTTATCGTAGCCCTCATCACCTTCGGGTTCAGCTAGCATTTTTCACCTCAGCCTCAAGCCTTTTTGCCTCTTCGATCTCGGCAGATAGGTCGAAGCCTCGGGCATGGATATCTTTGAGGCTCTCCCTTCAAGATAGCCACCTCGCGTACTCAGCGGTGGTCTTCAGGCGAGCCTCGACTGCTTAGACATCGGCCCTGTATTGAGCCACCATCTCGTCAGCATCGACCAAGGTTATCTCCAACTTGGACCTCGTTACATCGAGCTCTTTACCAAGAGCGTCCCGTTCAGCGATGACCGAGCCCAGTTGTGTTCGGAGATCCTCATTTTGTTGAGCCTGTTTATCAGTTTTCTCCTTCGCCACCCGAAGTTGAACTTCTACCAAAGACAGCCTGGCCTAGGCGGTCTCCTTCTCCGAGGCTAGCAGATCCATCTTGCTTTTCCACCCGTCGGCCATTACTTGGATCTCGTCCATCTCCTTTCTGAGTTGGTCGATCTGGTCAATCTTATGCTGGACCTACGAGGTATTGTCGCTAGCCACTACGACTGGATCCTCGTTTCTAACTTCAAAAACCTTTACCTTTTTAACCAAGTCGGCATGCTCCTACCTTAGGACCGATGCTTCTTTTTTAGTCCCATCCAGCTCGGTCTGAAGGTTCTTAATGACCCCTTCTTGTTGCTCGCTGAGAAGCTTGTACATATCCCTTTTCTGGGCAAGCTCCTTGATCTCGAGCTCAAGCTGATTGACCTCAACCCGGTACCGAAGGAAGCTCACGTGATGAAGTACCGAGGCCTGTAAAAAGATAAAAAACGTGAGAAATATCAAAACCTAAGTAAATTTCGATGGAAAGAAATGATGCCTTACCCAATTCAGCACCTACTGCGCCTCATTGAAAGGGCACGACACGTTCACCTCATTCATTTTTGCATATTCCTCCTCGGTTACCAGGCATCGAAGGTAGCTAGCTATCCCCACAGGAGCAGACAAAACCCGAGCATCTTTCGGGACGGTTAAAATAACCGATCTCTTGTGACCGGGGTCCATACTCGGAGCAGGGAACTGGTTGATCAATTTCGGGCTCGAACTCAGCCGGCCAGCTTCCGAGGATGTGTCCTTCTTCGGCACTTCGAGGTCGCTCAGCCCATAGAAATCTTCCAAAGTAGACGAGTCCACGCCATCAAAAAAGGAATGAAGGGGATCATCCATACCATGGACCCCTTCATTAGATTTCTTGTCACGACCCAAAATCCATTAAAGGTCATGATGGCACCGGACACCGCTGTCAGGCAAGACAAAAATAAATACTTAATTTGGTTCTCATTTTAAAATTTTTGAAATCATATTTCCTTCAATTAAATAGTAAAAGATAGAATTTACAGAGTAAATAATAATATTTTTAACAATTTCAATACAGGACAATCCAAATCATCCCAAAACCCGGTGTCAGAAGTGCATGAGCATCAACTAGGAATGTAAAATAAAACCAACATCTATCCGAAATGCAAATTCGGACAGGAGAAATATAAATACTCTGAAGGAGACTCTGCTGGCTGCGGACTCGTAACGTAGAATGCAGCTCACCTAATTCCCCACAATAATCGCGCCTCTATGCCCACAAGGCCACTAGACATATATGCACCTGTACAAAAATGTGCAGCAAGTGTAGTATGAGTACGTAAATCAATACGTACCCAGAAGTATCCCGCCTAACCTCGAAGAAGTAGTAACGAGGGGTCGACTTCGACACTTACTATGAGCTATAAATAAAATGTCAATGATATAATTAAGAATGGATTATGTAGAACGACTGTAAGCTCAATATCATGAAATAAGTAAACAATCCTTTTGTTCATAAGAAATTTCCAAATTTATTTTCGTCATTTAACATTTTTGTATCTAGGGCCAATGAAAGCAATATCAATCATTATCAATTCCAAAAAAAAAATATCATGCGCAAATCATGACGAGGTCATATGGCCCGATCCAATATAATATTTAAACTATGCACTGCCGAGGGTCGAACGGCACGAATCATAGATGCATCTATCTGCTACTGAGGCGTTCGGCCCGCTCCACAGAAGATAAAACACGTTAAACAACCAATTCAAGATTTATTAAGGGAAAAATATTTCAAATTTCAAATTCTCATTTAACGGTCAAGTAAATAAAGTTTACATTTTTTACAATTCCTTTATCGAGTTTCTAAATGTCTTAAACAGTTAAATTAATAAGTAGGGCACAAACATCGCAAGTACAACATGATATGGGTCCTAGACTACCCGAACATAAGCATAATAGTAGCTACGCACGGACTCTCGTCACCTCGTGCTTACGTAGCCCCCCACAAATAGAAACACATAATAATTTTATTCACCTATGGGGTTAATTCCCTCTTACAAGGTTAGAAAGAAGACTTACCTCGCTCTGAAATTCTATAACCGACTCCCAAGCCCTTCCAACAACTCAAACCGATGCCCAACGCTCAAAACTAGTCAATAAATATGCAAATCCATAAATATATACTCTAATACTCATTATAATTCAATTTACAATAATTTTCAACTCCGTTCGAAAAGTCGATAAAATCACCCTCAGGCCCACGTGCCCGGATTTCAAAAAATTTCGAAGATAAACATTATCCATAATCCCACGAACTCAAATATATAATTTATTCTCAATTTCATTCCCAATTTCGTGGTCAAAATTCAAAAATACCAATTTCTAGATTTTCTACCAAAACTCCAAATTTTTACTAATTTTCATGTATAAATCCATATATAACCCATGTATTTAACTCACAATGTGAGGGAATTACGTACCTCATAATAGATAATGAAATATCATCTTCAAAAGCTCCAAAAATCACCCAACCAAAATAAAATATGAAGGAAATTGGGCCAAATTCCGTCTTTAAAATGACACTACCCAGCACTGCCCTTCTTCGCGATCGCGGAAACACCCTCGCGATCGCGAAGGCCAAAATCCATCCTCCCAGAAAAATCTTCTTCGCATTCGCGTTCCACACGACGCGTTCGCGAAGCCTTCCGCCCTCACTGCTTCACGATCGCACACCTGGCCTCGCGTTCGCGTAGGCCAAACAGCCTCAGGCCCAGATCCTCTCTTCCTTCTACGCATTTGCGACTGCCCAATCGCGTTCGCGTAGGTCCATCAAGCCCTTCACCGCGTTCGCGTCTCCCCCATCGCGTTGGCGATGGGCAAAATCTAGCAGCCCCCAAAAGTCTCCTTTGCGAACGCATGAGTCCCTTTCGCGTTCGCAAAGAAGGAAACCAGATAGCAGCAACATCAGCAGCAAATCATTCCGTTTTGGTCCGAAATCACCCCGAAACACACCCGAGGCCCCCGGGACCCCGTCTAATCACCCAAACCAGTCCCATAACATAACACAAACTTTTGCGAGGCCTTAAATCACACCAAACAATATTGAAATCATAAATCACACCCTAATTCGAGCTTAATAAACTTTAGAACTTCAAACTTCCATATTCGATGCCGAAACCCATCAAATCACGTCCGATTGACCTAAAATTTTGCACACAAGTCACATTCGACATTATGGACCTACTCCAACTTTCGGAATCAGAATCTGATCCCGATATGAAAAAGTCCACTCCCGATCAAACTTTCCAAAAACCTTCAAATTTCCATTTTTTGCCAAATGACCCAGAAATGACCTACGGACCTCCCAATCCACTTTCGGACGTGCTCCCAATACCAAAATCACCATACAGAGCTATTCCCAGATTCGGAATCCCAAACAGACATTGATAACATTGAAATACACCTCAACCCAATTTTTATGAAGTTCTTCTAAGGTGCCAACTTCTACAATAGGCGTTGAAACGCTCCCGGGCCATCCAAAACCCGATCCTTACATATACCCAAGTCCAAAATCATCATACGAACATGTTGGAACCTTCAAATACCGATTCTGAGGTCGTTACACTTTAGTCAATTCTTCCAACTTACAGCTTCCGAAATGAGAATTTTCTTTCTAAACCAACTCCGGATTTCCCGAAATTCAATTCCGACCACACGTACAAGTCATAATACCTGAAGTGAAGCTTCTCAGGGCCTCAAATCGCTGAATGACACGCTAAAGCTCAAAACGACCGGTCGGGTCGTTACATTTCTCCTTTCTTGCTTGGGCCTCTTCGAGCATGGACTCAGTGTAGGAAGGTGTCCCCGAAATCTCTATTATACTGGGCTCTTCCTTCGGAGCCGAGTCGGCATCCTGGGAGTCCCACCCCGGGATTCCACATCGATCTCTTGAGTCTGAGGTGGGTAGACCTTATGTGTCTCCCCTCCCCACCTTATGAGTCTCCCCCTCGGATGCCTCCTGCTCCCCGGGAAAGGTCGTCCCGTGGGTAACGAAAATATGCTCATCCTCCGGCTCATCCCTGAGCCGGAGGAGAGAGTCGGAGCCCGGTACCCGGGAGCTAGGGCTCCTCCTAGGCTTGCGGGCCACCCTCTTCTTTGGTTTCTTCACCTCGAAGCCCGGGGAGCCCGAAGGTTTTCTCTTCCTTTTCTTCTTTTCATCCATGGCAGCTCTGGGTTACCCCGCAACGGAGGATTCAATGGGAAAGGACACGTCCTCGTCCCCTTCCAAAGGCCTTAGTTCGGTGGTCTTAGGCAAACCTACAACAACAGAGGGAAAGGAAAGTCAGTGTGTTGAAAGATAGAAGCATGGTATTAACTATTCTGAAAGAGGCCTTACTATGAGAACAAGTCTCCCACCGACCCTTTAAGAGCTCGCGCCATGCACGCTCGGAGTACGTCATCTGAGTACAGATGCCCTCGATCAATTCCTTTAGCTGGGACCGCATTCAGAACCCGAGCGAGTGACGACAGTTGCACAACCACAAGTATGAATGAGAAGAAATAAATTGAAGGAAAAGCAAATCTTTGACGCTTAAAGAGAAATTTCACTTACGGAATGCGTTTCACTTCTCAGGGAATGACATGTACTCGGGGGGAATCAAGTCTTTGGTCTTCACCCGAACGAAGCGTCCTTCCAGTCGCGGTCTCGGTCCTCGTCAATACTCGAAAAGGGGGCCTTGCTGGCCCGACGAGTAAGCTTGATCAGTCCTCCTCGGATAATTCGGGGATTGTATAATCGGAGTAGATGATTGATCGTGAACCGACGAGACTCGGTCTTGTTCACGAAGTAGCGAAGGAGGATCACGATCCTCCATAACGATGGGTGGATTTGCCCGAGGCACACCTCGTACCTCTTGCAAAAGTCTAGAATAATCGGGTCCACCGGGCCCAGTGTGAAGGGGGTAAGTGTAAACACTTAAGTACCCCTCTACATGGGTAGTAATGGGGTCCTCGGGCCCGGTGATTACCACATCATTGCCTTCCCAATTGCAGTCCTTTCGAACTATGGGAAGAACGTTTTCAGTCACGAAGCATATGTACCTTGATACTCATTCACCCCGGTCCTATTTGCGTGAGAGTTTCTCGACCTTAAAGTCGTTTGCAATTTAGCAGCCCCCGAGAACGAACACTTTCAAGGGAGGCTCGAGGGCCGGTTCGTTAGCAGCCACCTCGGGAGAAGCCGTTTTGAGGGCAACTACTTCAGGAGCAACCGCCTCAGTACCGACGGCCAGTTGGGAAGATGAAGAGGCAACTTGTTGAGGAATAGATTTGGATGTTTTGGCCATTGTTATCTGGGCCGAGATATTCGTGCCCAACCGAATATCACGGTGTGAATTTCGGCCTGTATTGCCAGAAAATTAGTGATTAGTGAAAAGAAAGATTTTTACCTTTCTTAAAATTGTACATATGGTAGAATTCCCCAACTATATAAAGGGGAAGCTAATTATTCATTAGGCATACGGTAACACGCATATTAAGGCAATATACTTCTGTTCTCTCTATTTCTAAAAGTTATTCAAGGTTCTTGTTTTGGTTCATAAGTTCTTTGTGAGTGCAAGCCCGGAACCTGGAACCGAAGGCAGGTTCCTTGTTAAGCCTTTAACCGAGCTCGGATTCACTATCACTATTGATTTGGCTATTTTCTACATCTTTTATTTGCTTTATCTAACGTCATTAACCACTTGTATTGAATTAATCCACATAGCTTTAAAACTGTGTATAAATTCAATTGTTATCCATTTTCAAGGGTAAACAAATAGATACAAATTTCTAATACCTACGACTATTATAATCTTTAGCACATCATCAAATTTTAGAAATATTATCGAAATGATATGATAATTGCACGAGAAATATATATTATTCTATACTAATATTTAAATAAATATTATATTCGTCGATATGGGTATACGTGTAAAGCACGTAACCTAAGACCAGTAGGATTATAAGAGTTTATGGAACTCCCTTTGTGTTTATGCTTTATTTAAATAAATTCTACAATGACCGTAATGGAGCTGTTTCGATAAGATCGGTCCACTTTGTAATAATCCACCTTGACTTTCCATTTAATAAATTCCTTTTTATCAGCAAAAAAGAAAAAATTCTTTTTGAGGTAGAGAAAAAGTTTGAAACATATTGACCGTATGCAATATATTTTCACAAAAAAATAGTACTCCGTATCATGAGATCATCCCTTTATTTCCCCTGCCCCAAGTCTCGATTAAGGTGATCAAGCACTTAGCATTAGGCTAACATAGGCATTTACAATTCTAAGAGGCATTACAACAACACTAAGCTCATTTCTATCCTTAATTTATATTTTCAATAAACTTGGACTATGTGCCCCTACTAAGTGGATTAAGAAAATTTCACTTAGGAATATTGTCATAAGGAATCCAGCCTGGACAAACCTGTCAATGGCTAACAAATAATTGCTGTTAGAAATGAAAACCAATAAAAAGAAAGGAAAATTTCATATAAGAACAATTAGGCTCCCTACTTTTTAATTTTATAGCCCATATTTTAATTTACAACCAACTAGCCCAAAAATAATAGGTTAAGATTCAACATTCAACTCCAATAGGTTCTCAAAATTACTATTTAATTTTTAAAAAGGATTGCCCAAGCTTTTAAGTTAATTTTCGAATCAGTAATTGTGACTCAAATATTAGTTCAACAAACCAAATTCATTTGGTGGTGAAAATTAAATTTTTAACAAGCTTAAATATGTGGGTTTAAATTTCGAATTTGATTTTGTGAGAAATTTGGAGTGGGTGTTATTGGACTTGTTAGAAATAGTATAAGGAGGTTGTATATAAAATTTGAAGTCATTTAATGGAGATTTGGACTGGTTTTGAACAAGAATTACAACTGAAAATCGTGAAAGAAATTCGTTTGCAGACGATTGTATAAAGGTATATAAAAGTGTATAATAGTGTATAAGATGTGTTTATACACTCATATACACTATTATACAAGATTATACATAATTATAAAAAGCTGACTTCGTCTTCTTCCTTGCATCTTGTCTGAAATTTAATCAAAATCTTGCTCAAATCTACTCCAAAACAATTCAAATTTAAATTTTGAACTCCTTTTGATATTTTCAATCAATTGGAACAACACCCAATCCAAACAACTAACAAACTCAAAAAATCCTATTTTCGGAATCAAAGCTTTGAATGGTCTTGAATGGTGGACTTCTACCCTTCAATTTTCTTACATTGCAACCAAGTGATACGGGGGGAGAAGCAATAATGGCGGACGGCCCCTTGAAGCATATGTAGAAAATGTGAGAAAAAAAGAGAATGAAAGCAATGGTTGTGAGAACACATATTTAACTCCATAACTTTTAAAAGCAATAATTGTAAGAATATAAATTTTGAATTTGCTAGTACTTTCAAAATATATATAATATGGATTAGATCGGATAAAACTTAAAAACATAAGCCATTTATCTTTCTAGAAAGAAAGAAAGAAAGAAAAGAATCAAAAGAAAATTAGAAGAATATTAACTTTAGGGAAGCCACCTTATAATAAGTACAGGTAGGTTACTTACCAATCATACCTGTTTTATTTTTCCAACCATAGAATTTGACGGAGTCATAACAATAAAGGAAAAAATTAGACGTTGTCTTTCTGTTCAAAATACTTTCCTTTGATCGCCAGAAATCCCCAAACTGCAATTCTGGGGTTTCCAATTCCTTGAACTAGGGTTTCGTTTCTTTCTAAAGAGGAAGGCGAGCATTTCTTCTATCAAAAGGCTCGCCAAAAAAATTCCAACCATGAAATTCCTTAGAATTTCTTCTTTTCAACTATTACTGCTATTCGCCGTCGTCTACTTCCCCTTTACCGTCCGTTCAGATGAAATTAATGTTCTTCTTTTGCCTTCCGATCAAGTAAACCAAGACATTTGCCCCGCGCCGCCGTCTCCCCCCGAGTTCTGCCCCGTTAATTGCTTCCGACCCGACCCGGTCTGCGGCGTCAACGGCGTGACGTACTGGTGCGGCTGCCCCGACGCGCAATGTGCCGGCGTGCGTGTTGCTAAAACAGGGATGTGCGAGGTCGGAAACGGAGGTTCCGGTCCGGTTTCGGGCCAGGCCCTACTGTTGGTTCACATTGTTTGGCTTGTGTTACTTGGTTTCGTTGGACTCTTTGGGCTTCTATGATGGATCGGGTTTCTTTGTTGCTTCTGGACTTATATAGGTTTGATCTTCGTTGCTTGATTTAGGTTAGACTTGATATTATATTTTTTGTATAATAAACTTGTATCTTCTGTATGTATGAGGGGAATTTACGGCTAGTTGTTCTAAATATGGCCTTTTTTCTGTTGGATTAGTACAGTTCTTTGACCGATTTAGATATTTCTCATCCTTGCTTCTCTGACTTTTGAAATATCCATCTTAATTGCCTTAATAGTCCTGATATCACTAAATTTCTCATCCTTGCTTCACTAAATTCTACATAAGCCTGAAATGAACGCGTGATGTGTAGTAGTTATTGAATTTATTGTTTGTTGAAATACGGAAATGAGAGTAGGTGTTGGAATGAAATTGTCCCAACATAGGGGAATGATGTAGAGGATCAGAGGCGGATCCAGGATTTAGATTTTGTGGGTTCAACTTTAAGTTTTTTAGCATTGAACCCGTTGTATTTTTAAAGTTTTGGGTTTCGACCTACCATTTGTTGCAATTTTTATGAATTTTTACACATAAAATTATGCTCCGCGACGAAAGTACTGGGTTCAGATGAACTCGGTGGCCATACTCTACATCCGCCCTGGTAGAGGATTATATAGCTGAGCCCAACAGCTTTTGGGCAGTATTTGTTGTTGTATGGGAATAGGGGTATACATTATTAAGAAGGATATAGTGAATATGTGAGAAATTTGATCAAGAGATAGTTTGAATCACTTCTTGAGGTTATGATCGCTGTAGACGTGTCTTCTTGTATGGCAATAGGGATATACATTTTATTATTAAGAAGGAGATTGTGAATATGTGAGAAATTTGATCAAGAGATAGTTTGAGTCAATTCTTGAGGTTAAGACCGTCGTAGCCTTACATCTCTCTTTAAGTTCTTATGGCTGATAGGTCAGTTTGGATTTTAACCTCAGAGGAAAGCAACAGATATTGGCTTGCTAGGCTTCTAAAGAATCAGGCTGCCTTTATGCACCGCAATCTTCTGTTCTTTTGGATCAGCTCAATCTAAGATGTTCTTCTTTGCGGTCTTTAACTTCAATCTGGTGTTTGGCTGGGGAGATGTTTGATTAAATACTTTTTATTCAATTCAAAATCTAGAAAATGATTAATGGCCTGTTTGGTACAATGCATCGACCCCAAAATGGAGGTAATTTTGCTGCTTCGTTGCACTCGCATGTCTGCAATCTATATTTACTCTGCCCTTAATGTCATTTCGTTCTGTCACTACTTGGTTAGAATTGCCGTTCCTTGTAGGGAATAGTTGGGAGCAAAAGATAAAGTGAGCATTTTCACGAGCCCCCTTCTTCCTCACCTTCTAGGCTACTGCTTACTTCCCTCTTCCCTTGGTTTATCGTTCCCTTTTCTCTCCCCAGCCCGCACTCGTCCTCCAGCTGCTGCCTCTTACCATAACCCTAATAGCATTCTCTGGCCATGATCTCATTCCGCTCCCCAGTATTCTTTAAGTTATACCAACTGAGTCATAAAATTATTGTTACCCCACCCCCACCCCCCAACCCCCCAAAAAAAGGGGAGATCATGATATCTGAATGGAAAGACTATCATCGACAAATACATTCCCCTTGTGTGTGTGTGTTTTGAGGGGGGTGTAAGAGGAGTTAGGAATTGGGTGAGATTCAACTGTATTCTTGGTTACTAAGTTAAATGGAACTTGATGTCGTATCACGTTATAGAAACGATGCTAATATTTCCTAGCATATCTCAGTCCTGAGAGGTAATAGGCTGGAGAAGCTATTCGACTCCTACTATGTTTATAACATAGATCAGTCTTTGTTAAATCCTACTCTACAGATTGATAATGAAGGTCGATTTTCCTCCTAATAGAATTATTCAGATTACTCTTTTTCCAATCCTACTCTACATATTGATTATGAAAGTCGATTTTCTTCCTTACACTAGTAGTCACCAAGTATAAATTTTCGTCAAGAGTATTCATTTATTTATCAATTAAAAAGACATTCCTTAAAGGGCAGAAATAAGAAAGGCTGCTTTTTGTTGGTGCAGTAGCAGCATGCTCGGATTTTTTCTCTAAATTTAACTCCAAACGTTTCTAGATTTGTCATGTTCTTTTCTTTACTCACCCCACACCCCTCAGGCACAACTGAAGATTTCCAACATTCAATTCCAAATATGAAATTTTAAAAAAACACATTATATATGAGCAATTCTATTCTCGGGAACTTGTCTGCGCGCGATTCGACATTCACACTTGCTTTTTGATGGGGTCACATACGGAGGTCTCAATTTAACATTGAGTAATCCTGAAACCTGTGAATGGATATATTCATTGGAGCAGCTTTGACGATTGGGTGCCTACAGACACTCGTCTTGTGGTGGAGCATTTGGAGGTTATTTCAAGTATCCTTTCGCCCTAAGTAGCTCAAATCGTCATTTAATACACAATATTGAACATTGAAACTTCTGTCACTGTTTTTGAGTCTTAAAAGTTATACCAGTAAGCTGCATATTCTAGTCTTCCTCAAGATACTAGTAGAATTCAGACTGCAAATGCAGTAAAACACGCTTGTTCTATTAATTGGCCGTGTCAGTATTTAGGATGCAATTATTGCTACTGTCTTTGTGGCTTTTCGACCAAGTTCAACTAGATTCATTTGCAAAAACACAGCAATCTACTAGGTAGTTTTATTGTTGACAAGGCCAGCACTTCGTGGAGAGAATTAAAACAAAATCTACGTGCAAAGAAAGTACAAGTTCCACTTATTTTATAGAAGTTAAAAACTTGGAAATCAGAAGACAGATTCTTATGCAAAAGAACGTATGTTACCTTTGATGTTCTCCAAAAAAATAAACCTGTGGAATTGCTTCACCCTTCGAACTTCAAAGGAGAGTCAACTAGTATAATGCCCTTACTTGACTTCAAGCAAGCAAGACATAATGGAGGGAACTAAAGCCAGGTAACTGTAAGTTTTTTACTATTTTCTTTTCTCCATTTTTCTACCTTCCGAAAAGTCTCATCCAGAACATAGCAGCCATTCTCAAAAACACAGTTATCGCCAAAATGATGCATGCAAGTGAGCTCTATGCCAAAAGAATAGGCACTCTTATCATTGCCATATTACCTACTCAGGAATTAGATGCATGTAATGCTAGATACTCCACAAAGCTAAGAAAATAGAAATGAGAACTTCTCCATTGACACTCAATCATCCTTTTTGTGGCTTTGCAAAGAGAAAACAGGGTCACCCAGATGATCCTCATCAGCAGATTTTGCAGTAAGAGAGCTGTCATCGCCAGTGGCTGCAGATGAATCACTCTGCCTGGTGGTTCTGGTCAACTTAGATTGAGAGATCCCAGGAAGTTCAGTTCCAGAATTCTTGCCCACTACGTTTTTATATATGCCAAGAGCTTGAGCCATCATGCTAGCAGGATCAGCAGCACTCGTAGGAAGTAACAGCGTTGTGCCCTTCAAAGTTGAGAAAGGCAAACAGAAACAATAAGAATGTGAGCAAATAACTTACTCCTGACAGTTGACACAAATATAATGTAACTATTGTGCTTCACCTCCTTTGCAATATTACTGAATGCTTGGATATACTGCTCTGCAATTCTCAAACTTGCTGCCTACAAACCAAATATTGAAAGCTGTAAGCATGACTACGATTGGCGAAGGTACAATAAAATTTATATGACAATCCAAGTTACTAAGTGGATTTCGTTAATTATGTCTCTTCAATTCTTGTTGCATGTTATGGAGAACACTTTGCTGTAAGTTGGTGCATTACAAGTATGAAAGCAGCCGGCTGTTCCACTTTCAGAACTGCCAGAAGAGAAGGGATAGGGTGGAAGAAGGAAGAAGGAAATAACCCATTGCTGGATCAGGACCAGCACTGCTGGTGTTCAAAGAACCTCACCTCTGCACCACCATGCTCTTTAAGGGTTTGTGACACCATTGCTATCCCTTTTGCTGTAGCTTGTGCCCTAGCGAGGATTGCTTCCGCTTCACCTGATTCAATCAATAAGAAAAGAAAATGAGTGAGGAGAACCAGTGAAAGCTGAGATTGAAAAGGGCATTAATGGACTAAAACGTTATCTGTAACTTGAAACACCTTGGCACCACATTAAGGCACCAAATACTGTAATGGACCATGATGAACACCATTTATAGTCTTTAAAACCAAAGAGAACACACACACATACCCTAACCCATCCACTAAACCTTATCCAACAGTCGCCGTGGCGGATAAAAAATCAGTTCCTTATAAAAATTCTAGCACTTCTTTTGAGAGTTTCACTGGAGCAAAACAACTCTACTTTTTCCTTGACCATGAACAAGGGGAGTTGAATCTCACTAAAGTACAAGGAAAATGTGAAGTTCTAAGTAAACAAACCTAGCGCTCTGTTGACCTGGTCCATTTTTGCAGCTTCTGAGGCAAGGATCACTGAACTCTTCCTTCCATCTGCAATGTTAATATTTGCCTGCCTTTCTCCTGTTATAGATGTCAAAAAATATCATCATAAAAAAATCCTGCATGTCAGATTGAAATACTTGAAATTCCAAAAAGTAGCAAGCTGATATTTTACATTGGCATGGTAATCATTTCGCTCATACAAGGCCTTACTAAGTTATCAGCCAAAGAGATTTACAGTAAGTAGACTACACATTTAGTAAGAACAGATTGACTGTTAATGTTAGCTGCCACAGATGGTAAAACTTTTCGATAGATCTATGTGCACATGTACGTAATAAGCTGGTCGTCCCTGATATCATAAGAATAGGGGATGGCCCTTCTGCTGCTTTGCAAACTAACCAACAGGAAGAGGATCTATTACCTTCTGACTCCAGAACTTGAGCCCTTTTTTTTCGTTCTGCTTCAGCCTGCATCTCCATAGCCGCTCTAACCCCACGAGGAGGAGATATATCCCCTGAAATAAGAAGGATAACAGACATATCCAGCAATGTAAAGCCACAACCATTTTTTGTAATGATGAAAAAATCAGCAGAATAGCCCACATACTTATTTCATATCGAAGACATTTCAAGCCCCAATCTTGTGCAGCATCATTAATAGCCATCTGCAATAAAAGCGCGCATCAGAGGGATCAAACTCAAGCATCGTAGCTGGCAGAATTAGAATGCAACCAATATGGTTCCTACATCTAAATAGGCTTATGTACTAATACTGATCCCTAGCTAACATCAATATGGCCATAAATAAAACATATGCAACAGGTACTGAACTTGATGCTGATAATGACCATTCAACAAGCGACTCAGGATTCGTGTGCAGATAAATAGTGAAGTGAAGATGAAAAAAGCAGTATTTTGATGGTGAAGAGCAAAACATTCGTTATCAAGTTAAAATACACAACTAATTTCGCTAGATTCAGTATGAAACCTTACACCAGTAGTCGTTTCTCATTTAACTGTGCGTTCCATTATAGATGTTCCTCTGATTTCATGAAGCACATCTAAATGACAGAGCAAACAACTTCTCCAATATCAATGACCTTTATGGCTAAAAACAGTTGAAACTGCTAGTTCAAACCTATGTTCTGTTTTTACCCTCCTTTCCTTCCCACGAAATTTCATCTCTGATTTTACACGATTTATTAAGCATATAAAATTCTTTACTTCTTTTGGATGATATTTCCATTTATTAGTTTCATGAGATTCTTGTTTTTTAAAGTTGCAGTTATTCGTCCTTCAAATGTGCCAGACGAAAATGGACTCAGTTTTACCAATACAACGAGAAAAGTAGCATCAGACATCTCATAAAGCATACAGTCCACAGAATATGGCGAAAGAATCAGTAATAGGTGGATATTAGCACCCTCATCATGGATGCAGTCTTAACTCAGCAACTCTTACCTATTTATTTTATTAGTAAGTTGGTTATCTTGGAGTTTCTTCTTAACATCATTCTTAGACACCTAATGGTCAAGTTGACGAATTAATTTAAGTGGTAATTCACTTAAATTTTAATGATTAATAAAATAACTGAACTCACACAAAAAAGGGGAAAAACAAAAAAACAATACAGAACAAACACACACAAAAAGGACAGGAACACTACATGGAAAACCATAAATGATTGAAAAAAGGAAACAAGCAAGCATTACTGTCTTTTCTAAAATGTCTTCACCTGCCCAAAAATGAGACTTTCTATATAAACTTGCAAACATCTTATTGTCAAAAAAAGTGACACAGAGAGATACAATCAGGGGCGGATCTATGTAGGGCATTGGGGGTGGCATGCCACCCGTGCGCTGGGTAAAATTTCATATATGTATTGAAAATTTACACAACAAAAGGTATATATGTAATAGTGGCACCCGGAGTCACTAATCCACTCTAGGTGCCATGGTTAAAGTGCCAACTTTCCACCTGCAAGATGTAGGATCGATACTCACTAAGTCACTGCCTATTTTTCCTTGTTCCCTTTTCTTCCTTCTCTTTCTGCTCCTTTTCTTTATTTCTTTTAATTCTTCAATCTTCATCTTTGCATTCCCTCTCTCTTTGTAGCCATTTTTATTATTTATTAAATTATATATTTGCTTTCCTTTTTGTTTTTCTAGATCTTTATTTGAACATGATTTTAATCATTTTCTCTTTGTATCCTTCTAATATATATATTTTTTTCTTGATTTCCAAATTTTTTGATAGTATCAAAATTGGAACTAATAGTCACCTGTTCTTACACTGCACAGTGACTGTTCAAATTTGGAACATATTCCTAGCTCTAACAGGGATACACTGGGTCATGCCAAATAGCACCAAGGACCTGCTGTCATGCTGGAATAAGGTGAGAAGAAGTGCAAGTGAGAAGAATAGATGGGATCTGATTCCTGCCTGCATATGGTGGACTATCTGGAAAGAGAGAAATTGAAGATGTTTTGAAGACAATGCCAACTCAACTCAAAAGATAAAAATGAATTGCCTACTGTTATTTCATTTTTGGTGTAAACAAGAATACACAGTGGACACAGAAGCTTTAATAGATGTTCTAGGGACTATGCAAGAAGATAGGAATTTTTGTTGTATATTTTGGTCCGTTCCTCTGTAATTATGGCCCAGTGTTTTGGATAGCGTGCGTCGACAAATAGCGACGAGGGCCCGCTTCACTGAGGCGAGAGGCGTGCAGCGAAGCTGCTCGCCTTTTTTATGTGAAGCGACAATTTATACAAAAAATAAAATATTATATATATAACTAAAAACTCAATAACAATAATATATTAATAAATATATCAATTCAAAAATTAAAAACTCAATAGATAGTCATAGTAGATTCATATCACAATATGCAATTAATTCTACTCTATAACTGAAAAAGGAAGAAATTTCAGGTTTGAAGTTTTGAAGTTCTCTGCCTCTGCCTCTTCCCAACAGTGAAGGAATTGAAAAATCAGAGCAAAAACAATAGCAAAAACAGGGTGCAATACTGCTACTCAATAGAAAACAGAGCAACAAAAAAAAAAAAAAAAAAGATCAGAAGAAGAAGAAAAACGAAAAAAAACAGAGCATAAACAGACTCTCTGTTCTGTTTTTTGCTGCACTGTTGCTCGACAAAAAACAAAGCAAAAAAAATAGAAAGAAGAAGAGAAGATCAGAAGAAGAAGAAAAACGAAAAAAAAAATAGAGCCGCAGACTCTCTGGTCTGCACTGTTGCTCGACAAAACACAGCAAAAAAATAGAAAGAAGAAGAGAAGAAGAAGGAAAAGGAAGAAAGAAAGAAAGAAAGAAGGAAGGAAGAAGAAGGAAGAAGGAAGAAGAAGAAACCTGGGCTGGATCGACTTGGATGAAGAAGAGGATGGCAGAAACTTGAATGCTTTCAGGTTGAAATCGTCTTGGGTGGACTTGGCTGCTCTGTTGTTTGAAGGTTGAAGAAGAAAGAAACGTGAAATTGCTGCAAGCCCTAATGTTTTAAGTCGCTGGTCTTTTCTTTTAATGTCTGCGCCTTTTTCTTTCTTTTTTTTTCAAAAAGCGACGCCACAGCGCGTCTCTCGCTACACAGGCAGAGGCGCTCGCCTTTTACAATCGCAACGCAACGGAGCCAAAATAGCGCAGGCTGCTCGCATCGCCTCGCCTCACGCTATTAGCGCTGAGGCGAGCGCTATTTATAACACTGCTATGGCCAACACAGCCTTTGTGCTTCTGAATATAAAAATTGGTACCATCTCAAAAAAAAAAATAGATAGTATCAACAAAGATAACAATAATCTAGCTACGTGTAGATTGAAGCGGTGTATTTGTTTATTTTAAATTCTTATTTTTATTTTTTAATCGTATTATTAAGAATTTGAATCAAGAAAATTAGATCGCATTGGACAAAACTTACTCAATTTGGTGATCACCTATTTATTTATGCACCAAAAATCTTGTATATCGAACTAAATTAATTCAAAATGGATCGAACCGACCCGAACTGAATTAATTCAACGGATCAAACCGACTAAATGTACCCTAATTCAATCAACTTTACTAGTGGCAAGTTTGCATTAAAATAGTGGCACCCGTAGTCATCAAATCCTAGATCCGACTCTGGATCATACAATATTCAAATTCTTCAAAAAGTCAATTTTATATCCATTCGGACATGATTTTACTTGAATAAACTAGATCTTCAGTGTTACCTCAGTACTAAAGCATAATCAAAATAGGATAACAATGTTGTAAATAGCGCTCGCCTCAGGGCGAAAGCTTATTAGCTTATTATGAACCTTTCTATTCCTCTTCTTCGATAGCTTTGCAGAGGAGAAAGACTGATCTTCTTATCCCCTTACCTGTCTTTGACTTCAGTCGGGCATTTCCTTATCTTCTTTGATCGTCGTTGCTCACGAGCCAGTTAAGATAGAATATCTTATATGAATAGGAGTCAGTGTACAAGGCAGAATAAGCAGTCAAGGCAGGACGGAGTGAACCAATCTCAGTCAACGGGACTCACAACGATCCAATAGAATGATAAATTGTCAGTTTGGTAAGCTGGTATAGAATCATCAAATCTTGAAAGGAGGTTGAACGAGACTCTTCTTTCTTCTACTGTTGGATTCGGTGTTGTAGAGGAACTGCTTCCTAGATTGAGATATGGTATCGACCAGGTATTTACATTTACATATTATATACACGTTACACGTTTTTTCATTCAATGATTACTCTCCTAGAATTTCTTTTCCACCTTTTCTCTACTTGAAAAGCCAATGGGCTTTTGTCTGGATGAATGTTGTGTCGGAAGCCGTGATCACATAGTCACTTCCACCCATAGTGCTGTTACAACGGCAGGTCACCGGGAGTGAAGTAAACTCGGCTCCTGATGTAGCATTCATTCGGACCATTCGACGTTTGATTCTTTCTATCAGGGATACCGACGGCCCTGTGAGAGCGCAAAGCTACCAAGGTGCTTTCCCATGATGTGGCGTAGCGTTTTCAAAAAGGCGAGCGCCTCTGCCTCTGTAGCGTGTGGCGACCTGTAGCGTCGCTTTTTTGCAAAAAAAGAATGAAGAAGAAGGCAGCAACGATTTGTTAAAACAAAAAATTAGGGCTCGCGATTTCTTTACTCTTTCTCCTTCAAGTCAACAGCAGGCCTACATCAAACCAACGATTTCCTTTCTTCTTCAAGTTTCTTAATCAGGTATGCTTCTCTTCATCTCTTTTCTTCTTTCTTCTTCTCCTTTCTTCTTCTCCTTACTTCTTTCTTCGAGTTTCTGTTATGTGACTCTGTCCAATTTTTTTCTTTGTTCTTTCTTCTTGTTCTGTTCTTCTTTCTTTTTGTTTTGGGCTCTGTTTTTTATCGTTGCTGCTTCAACAGAACAGCGTCTGTGTTGCTCTATTCTTTCTTCCTTTTCTTCTTCTTCTTCTTCTTCTCTTCTTCTTTCTTTCTTTTTTTTTGCTCTGTTTTTTATCACTGTTGTTGCACTCAACAGAACAGTCTGAGAAAAGCTTTGTTTTTTCATCAGTTCAGAGAGCTTCTTCAGTTCTTCTTCTCTTCTTCTTTCTTTTTTCTGCTCTGTTTTTTGTTTTTCAATTTTTCAGAGCTTCACTTTGGATTTTTGAATTTTTAATTTTTGAATTAATATATTTATTAATATATTATTGCTATTGAGTTTTTAGTTATATATATAATATTTTATTTTTTTGTATAAATTGTCGCTTCACATCAAAAAGGCGAGCGCTTCGCTGCTCGCCTCTCGCCTCTCGCCTCAGTGAAGCAGGCCCTCGTCGCTATTTGTCGTCGCACGCTATCCAAAACACGGGGATAACTACACTATAGCAAACAAAGCAACAAATTTGATAGTGAAAAAAAGTCAGTTAACGGTGAAATACAAAGAGAATAGGTAATTTGGGATAACAGGAACTACCAACATGTACACAAAAAATATACAACCTTCATGTCAACAGAATTAAGATGGGCTTAAATGGCCGACCCCAACTTGCTTGGGATTGCATATACAATTTGCAGTTTACACCAAATGAATAAATGTAGTAGACACATTACAATGAGCATTAGGACCATCGATTACGAGCATCACACAAGGGCCTTGCAGTATGAAATCCTAAATTAGAAAAAGTTGAGAAGAGGTTGACAGAGTGCCAGAAAAGATACCTGGCGAAGGGAGGTAAAGAAAGCCTGATCAGGAGCACATTTTCAAGTGTCCCAACCACGCATGCATCGGAAAGAGTGATAGAAAAGTTGAAGACATTACAATGAAATTTCTAGAGGAACACAACTTATGGGATAAAAAGTTTCATTTTCAAGTGTCCCAACCACGCATGCATCGATAAGAGTGATAGAAAACTTGGTCACATCTTTTTTAAGGTATGGAGTGCACGGGCTGAAACACTTAAGAGTATTCAGCAAAGCACTCTTAAGAAAGTGGTTTCGGAGGTTCAGTAATGAGAAATAGAGCTTATAGAAGAAAGTGAATGCAGACAAGTATGATGAGGAGGAATGGAAAACCGAAAACACCACTCTACCTTATGAGTGCAAACTATGGAGGGATATCATGAAAAGATGGAAAGAGTTCAGCTGTAACGTCACGTTTAAAGTTGGTAATGGGATCAGGATCAGCTTCTGAAAGGACAAATGGTGTAGGGATGACATCTTAAGTGTCGAATACCCAACTAATTTTCCGCATATCGGGCCAGAAAGGATAGCATTTGACCAGTTATACAAAGAACAAGATGATGGATCATTATATAACTTAAGATTCAAAATAAACATACAACATCGAAAGATAAAAGGACTTCAAATCCGATAAAATTACCTTACAGACCAAATCTCACCCGATCAAAGCTGGACACATGGAAGTCTATAGGCAGGGGAAGTCGAATTTTCTAGGGAAGTCCTTCTAACACAAGTTACTAGGGAAGTCCTTCTAACACAAGTTACTGAAAAGAGAGGATAGTGGATGCCCATATTTCTCTGTTTGGATACCTAGAGCATCGAGAAAGGTTTGCTTGTTCACATGGATAGCAGTAAAAGCAGGGATACTAACTGCTAAAAATATAACGAAAGGGATATAACACATGTCAACTGGTGCTTCATGTGTAAATGGTTGCGAGATGATGTGAACCATTTATTAGAGCAATGTCAAGTTGCAAAACCAGCAAAAGGAGCATTAATATTGCATGCGCTAGGTGAACTAAGGCTCATGCTTTTACAATGTCTATTTGCTTTAAAAAATTTAAGAGAAAAATTGCTTGGTTGGCTAAAGTCTATGCTTCCCAACAAGTTTAGCATTCTTGAGTCACTCAAGGGTGTGGCCTAGTGGTCAATGATGTGGGAGGAAAACCATGAGGTCTCAGGTTCAAATCCTAGTAGGCAAAAAAAACACTAGGTGATTTCTTCCCATCTACCTAAGCGTTGGTGGGAAGAGTTACCTGGTATGCCTGATGGTATAGTTGACGTCATCATTAGTTGGCCCGGACACCTCTGTCATAAAAGAAAAAAAAGAAAGAGGGCAGCCTGTCTTGAGTGGTAGAGTTGTTTAAAATGGTAGAGTTGTTTAAAACCATACCAAACAAAGTTCTAGCAGGTAAATCTATCAACCTTATGGGACACTTATTTGATAAGATCAACTTTATGTGAAACTTACAAAATCAAAATTCAAGATAAGTAAATCATCGAATCAAAAATTCTTAGCTCAAATCTCCAAAATGAATAATCACATACAACAACTTGCATCTCAAGCGTGAAGAATCACATCCAACAGATTGCATAGGCAAATTACTCTATTTTCAGCTTCAGCTAACCATAAGTCCAAGGAACTGATCAAACAATCCACATGTTATCATATATGATAAAAAACAGATAGATACTGGACAAATGCTATTAATGAGCAGAAATAAAGGGGTCTGGGGCTAGAATTTTACGGAATATTGCTAGTAAAAGTCTCACCACTATCTTTTCATTCAAAGTGTCCCTTTCCTCAAAGGTCTTGTCCAGGGTGATCTTACCAAGCTCACTTCGCATAGTTGTCTGTGCTAGCTGAATTACCGCATACAGTGGATTCTCAACCCCATACGACGCCAATTTAGGGTCCACAATCTACAGTTAAAACAGCAAAAATCAAACATCATCAGCTCATTTCCGTGAGCGCACAACCAACAACTGCTCAATCCAAAGCTAGTTAAGGTTTTCTAACCTTGACGTAGAGAACACCATCAATTAAAATGCTGACATTGTCCTTGGTAATGGCAGATTGGTCCGGTATAGGAATTGCCTCTTCCTTTAGCGAATGCACATAAGCAATTTTATCCACGAAAGGGATCAATACGTGAATTCCAGGAGTCAACGTCTTCGCATATTTCCCAAACCGCTCAACAACATAAGCCTTTTTCTCAGGCACAATTCGTACTCCCCAATTAACTGGCGGCGGGATTTCATATCTTCATAAAAATCACAAATTATTCACAGAAAACAAAATTACAGTAAAATTATAGCAATATAAGAACAGTATCGAGAATTTTACCTCACGCTGGGGTCGCGAGCGTTACGGAAATGGCGGACGGAGGTGAAGAAAGGGGAGAGTTGGCGTGGCGGGAGCTTATTGGATATAAGAGAGGACTGCTTTAGAATCGGGGAAGAGAGAGTGGAGACTGCTCTGGTGGTCGGCGATTGAAGTATGTGGTTCAGCAGCCGAAGCTTGCTGAGGGAGTTCGACCTCGCCGCGTTCATTGATGTTTCTGTGAATCGGAAATGTGGATTGGACGTTCGAGAGAGAGGAAATGACTGTCGATTGACAGTCCGACGAAGGGAGGTTTCGCGATTTTACAAAGCCCTAGCAAAACCCATCGCCCAAGTCACGCACTTTGTCTTGTTCTCCAAAAGCCTATTGCACCGTAACGGGTTCTATAAGCTAAATAAATAAAACTGTGTCATTAGCACATTTTCATGGATAACGGATTTTACCGTTCTGGTTAAACCGGTGTTATAAAGTGAAAAGGGCAAAAAAAAGGAGGAAAAAAGTTAAAAATTATAGAATCGGAGACAACAAATGGGTATTTTACATATATACTTCGACTCTAATTGTAATGCAAACTATGGTATCAATGAACAAGGTCCAAGTATTTGCTGCTTAGCGAGCATTTAAGATATTCTGAATAGAGATTTTGCCGAAATATTAAGTTTAGACGGTTAAGTGTAGAAATGATCTTTAGGCTCAAGTGTGGCCACATCTATGCCCTCTCCTCCTTGTTTTGTCTTATTCTCTTTTGCCACTAATATCGGTCATCGCTCACAATTACACTTGGGGTCTCCCTCCATCATTACCCATTCAATGTATAAATTTTGAAGTGGTTCGATTCATAGTTGCGGATCCATCTATTCCATGACATCATTTATGCATTTTCTTTCTCCTTAGCCAGTATAGTTTGTTTCATATTCTATGAACGTCATTTCACTGATTTTTGAAAAACTATGCAGCAAAATATCCAATATGATTGGCTTTGTATCCATAATACTAGTATAGGGTAAAATATGTTATGATAGGTGATTGCATGAGAGAGTCACACGTGGAGCCGAAGGCACAGAATAGTTAAAACCAAAGACAATTGTTCCATTAGTCACCGCAAAGAATGACGCTCATAAAGATGCAATAAATACCTGTCACCTGTATCATTCAATGGAGAATATTCCACAAGTATTTAGTACACTGTCTGTTACAAAGAATTTGTCATTTATGCTCACCGTTACACATTTTTCAATGGCCCTCATAATTGACATTAAAGAAGAGCGTGATCCTAGGACCGTGTTCCCTAGGTGCAACTATAAATAGTGAGCTCTGTTATCATTATAAAGGACACGAATTTTCTGACAAACTTACGTTATAATCTATTCAAAGCTCTATACAATTTTGTCTCCTTACTTTTTGATCTCATTATTGTTGTAACCGGAAGTCTCGCTCCCGAAACTACTATTTCGGCTATCTCATCTTCGTATCAAGGCTAAGTATTGCATATTTTCTCAATTTTTTTATTATTTAAGGATCGAATTAATTCACTTGTTTAGAAACCACGAATTCAACTGTATCGTTTTACGATAAACAGTTTGGCGCCCATCGTGGGGCCTAGACATCCGTGTAATTGAGTTGATCCTTGCCTCTTTTACTAACGTGCTTTGATTATTTGTCTTAGCAAAAAATCACAAAAATGGTAGATAATGGTGTTAACAACACACACAATCTTGAGTCCCAAGGAGACCAGCCTCATCACGAGGATTTAGTCAGTGACACCCGCAATGAGGGAAACGATGCTACGCCGGTCCACGACAGGCAGTACCCGTGACATGTTCGGGAGGCGACTCCCTATGATGCTGAAGAGGAGCATGTTGTTGAAGTGGTAAGGGTCCTACAAGAGCAACAAGCGGTCATTCTAGGCCATCTCACTCGGCAGGATAAGGTTATGACGGAGTTGAAGCAGGCGTTGTCGGGGGCTTCCAATAACGCGAATGGACGAGGTCGAGTTCCTCCCGGTGTTCCCACAAATCAAACAACACGGAGGGTCAACAACAACATCCCGAGGGGCAAGGTTGGCTTTGATGGGGCTGGGGGGAGGATTCGGCCCCAACAACGAGAACGATCCCTTCAAGAGCAAACTCTTACGGTTTATGAGGGAAGTGAACACCCGCATGGACCAAATCCCGGGTGCACCACTAGTGCTGAAAGGGCCAGACTCAAAGAAGTATACTCGATTGTCGTACAAACCAAGCACACACCAGAATTAATTCCGAGGCAATTTTAAAATGCCCGATGTGCGGAAGTATGATGGAACGTCAGACCCTCAGGAGCATATTCCTACCTATACAATAGCGGTGGAGGGGAACGATTTAGCTCCCCATGAGATTGAATCTGTTTTTGCTGAAGAAATTCGGAGAGACTCTCACGAGGGGAGCCTTGACGTGTATTTGCTATTACCCGAATATTCCATAGATTCCTTTGAGATGCTCGCGAACTCTTTTATTAAGGCCCATGCCGGGGCCAGAAAGGTGCAGGCTCGAAAGGCCGACATATTCAAAATTTCACAAGGAGAGTCCGAGTTGCTGCAGGAATTCATCACCTGATTCCAAAAGGAGCGGATGTTGCTCCCGGATGTTCCGGATGAATGGGCGGCTAAAGCATTCACCAAGGGTCTAAACCCGAGAAGTGCTGACGCTTCCCGGAAATTGAAGAAAATCTTGCTTGAGTTCCAAGTGACGACTTGGGCGGATGTCTACAACCGGTATGAGTCTAAGATAAGGATTGGAGATGATCATATTGGCTTCCCGTCGTTAGCAAAAGACCAGGAGAAAAATAAATAAAAATCAAAAAACAATTTCAACACAGATAGACGGTCTTCGAGGGGCCGGTTTTTGCCCTATGAATGGGCCGAAGGATGCGGCAGAGGTTTTTGGTCGGCATACAGGTTCGTTACCGACAAAAGAATTGATCGCGGTCGGAAAGTAACGTCGGGTACACGGGATCCTTCCTACCTAGGCTATCAGAATACAACTTCAACATCAGTGTAGTAGAGATGGTATCGGCTATGAGAAACATTAAAGAAGCACGGCTCTCGAAGCCGATGAGGTTCGATCTCAGCTAGAGGAATCCCAATTTGTGGTGCGAATACCACGAGACAAATGGCCACTGGAATGAAGACTGTCGACATCTGCGTGAAGAGGTGGCAACACTTCTGAAAAATGGTCATCTCGGAGAATTCTTAAGTGACCGGGCCAAGAACAACTATGGTCGCAACCGTGATAACGCGGAGGCCTCGAAAGCAGGAGAAGACCCTCCGCACGAGATGATCAACATCATCTTCGGGGGGAACAAGATCAACGGGGTTACCTTTTCGGCAGCAAAAAAGATGAAGGTATCAATAACCCATAGCAAGAGACTCCGGGAAGTCACTGAAGACGACATCACTTTCACGGAGGATGACGCGGGACTGTTGTTGCCGCACAACGACGAATTAGTAATTTCTGTAAATGTACTAGATTTTAAAATCAAACGTGTTTTGGTGGATCCAGGAAGTTCGGCCAATATCATACAATGGTGGGTATTGGAGCAAGCCAAACTCATCGGAAGCATAATTCCGGCCACAAAACGCCTCGCCAGATTCAACCTCGCAAGCGTGACAACCCGAGGAGAGATCATGCTGCCCACGGGCGTCGAAGGGGTGATGAAGACGACTATTTTCGAAGTTGTGAACGGTGATATGGGTTACAACATTATTTTGGGAAGACCATGGTTGCACGAGATGAGAGCCGTACCGTCGACATATCATCAGTTGCAGAAATTCCTAACTCCCAAAGGAATCAAACAAATAAAAGGTGACCAACCGGCGCCAAGGGAGATGAATGCGATTTTGGTCTCCAATAGCAAGGGGAAGGAGCATCCGGCATAGCAATTACAGGAACCGACGCCTGTTCTCGAATCAAGTGAATTTAACCAGGAGGGAGAAGCGTCGGAATCTTATCAAGTGCCAAGATACTTCCAGGTATCGGAAGAGACTGATGCAACAAAATCCACAACGGAAGAAATCGAGCAAGTTGCATTGTTTGAAAAATTTTTGGAGAGGAAATTCCACTTGGGGACAGGAATGCACCCCGAGCTCAGGTCTGGCTTTATTGAATTTCTTAAATATAATGCTGAATGTTTTGCGTGGTCACATGCAGATATGACAGGCATCCCAACAGAAGTGTCTGTACACAAGCTAAGCTTAGATCCCAACATCCCTCCGGTAAGACAAAAGAAACGCCCTATTGTGGAGGCCAGGAATAAATTCGTCAAAGAATAGGTAACTCACCTACTTGATATCGATTCGATCCGAGAGGTAAAGTATCCATACTGGCTAGCTAATGTAGTCGTAGTTCCTAAGAAGAACAATAAATTTCGCATGTTGTAGATTATAAGGACTTGAATAAGGTGTGCCTAAAAGACTCGTTCCCACTGCCAAACATCGATCAAATGATTGATGCAACGACCGGGCACGAGTTAATGAGTTTCCTCGATTCTTATTCTGGGTACAACCAAATTAAGATGAACCCGGAGGATCAGGAAAAGACTTCGTTCATAATGAATTTCGGCACATATTGTTATAATGTGATGCCCTTCGGGTTAAAAAAACGTCGGAGCCACTTATCAACGGCTCATAAACAAGATGTTTCAAAAACAAATAGGGAAAACCATAGAAGTTTATATAGGCGATATGCTTGTTAAGTCTTTGAACGCAGGTGATCATCATAAGCATTTGCAAGAAACTTTTGACATCCTAAGGAAGCTTAACCCCGAGAAGTGCATGTTCGGGGTCAGCTCCGGCAAGTTCTTAGGATTTCTGGTATCACAAAGAGGGATTGAGGTAAACCCCGATAAGATCAAAAGTCATCGAAGACATCCCGGACCAGCTATCAAGTGTGAAAGAAGTTTAAAGGCTCACAGGGAGATTGGCCGCTTTGAGCAGGTTTATTTCCCGGTCATCAGAGAAATGCCACCATTTCTTTGTGCTGCTCAAAAAGAAAAACAACTTCGAATGGACCCCAAAATGCAAGCATGCTTTGAGAGATTTGAAAAGGTACTTGTCAAGCCCTCTGTTACTATTAAAACCAAAGGAATGTGAAACACTGTTAGTTTACCTTGTAGTCTCAGAGGTAGTGGTAAGCATAGTTTTAGTCCATGAGGATGAAGGTACGCAATCTCCCATTTATTATGTTAGTAGAATTTTAACGGGAGCAGAAACTCGCTACCTGCATTTGGAGAAGCTAGCCTTAGCTCTCATAATCGTTGCTCGGAAGTTGAGGCCTTACTTCTAATGTCACCCGATAGCTGTGGTGACCACCTTTCCCCTGCAGAATATCCTTCACAAGATCGAACTCTCGGGTAGATTGTCCAAATGGGCCATCGAAATGAGTGAATTTGACATAGAGTATAAATTGAGGACTACAATTAAGTCGCAAGTTTTGGCCGACTTTATGGCCAATTTCAGTCCGGGATTGCTGCCTCTAGCAACCAAAGAAGCAGTGATGGTGTTAGAATCTACATCGGGAGTTTGGACCTTATTTACGGTTGGAGCTTCCAACATAAAGGGGTCCGGGCTTGGCATAATATTAACCACGCCTTCAGGGGAAACCCTAAGGCAGGCCATAAGAACGGTCCCTTTAACTAACAACGAAGCATAGTATGAAGCTTTGCTTGCAGGACTTGAACTGGACCGGGGACTAGATTCCGAGGTCATAGAAATCAAATGCGACTCCCAGCTAGTGGTAAATTGGGTCTACGGGATCTTCGAAACCAAAGAGGAGTGCATGCAACAATACGCAGTGAAGGTCCAGGCTCTGCTTGCTTGGTTCCGGGAGTGGTCGATTACTCATATCCCGAGGGAAGAAAATGCAGAAGCATATACATTAGCTAACCTCGGTTCGTTAACAAAAATGAAGGGATCGGATTTCTGGACGGTAGTACAGCTCATCCCATCGATTCTGGACACAAATAGCTACTATGAGGTAAATACAACTAATTTGGTATGGGACTTGAGGAATGAGATCATCGATTATCTCGAGCACGGGAAGTTGCCCGAAGACTCCAAGGCGCCTAGGGCGCTGCGCGCCAAAGTAGCACGATATAGCTTCAAAGGATGCCAATTGTACAGGAAATCTTTCCAAGGCACATTGGCCCGATGCTTGGGAACATCCGAAGCTAATCATGTTATGCGAGAAGTCCACGAAGGGATATGTGGAAATCATTTGGGCGTAGATTCCTTAGTACTAAAACTAGTACGGGCAGATTGGCCCCGAATGAACAAGACCCCAAAGCTTTCGTGAAAAAAAGTGATAAGTGCCAACGCTACACACCATTGGTACATCAACCAGAAGAACCATTACATTCAATTCTATCTCCATGACCTTTCATGAAGTGGGGAATAGATATCGTTGGACCACTGCCGCCGGCCCTTGGTAAGGTAAGATTTATTTTAATTTTAACTGACTATTTTTCTAAGTGGGTTGAAACATGTCCTTATTAGAAGATCGGCGAACGTGAAGTGGTGGATTTCTTGTGGGAGAACATAATTTGAAGATTTGGAATATCAAAAGAGATAGCCTACGATAACGGGCCACGGTTTATAGGCGCAAAGATCACAAAGTTCCTTGAAGACTTGAATATCAAAAGGATTACATCTTCGCCCTATCATCCGATCGCAAATGGTCAAGCGGAATCAACGAACAAAGTGATTATACAAAATCTCAAGAAGAGGTTGGAAATGGCCAAAGGTAAATGTCACGACCCCAAATTCCCTCCGTAGGAGGTCATGATGGTACCTAATCTCTAAGACTAGGTAAGCCTATTAATACAGAATAATAATAGATATCGAAAATAAATAAACTACAAATCAAATAATTACAACTCCCAAAATCGGGTAGAAATAAGTCACAAGCTTCTAAGAATTTATCCTCAATATCTCTATATATATCAAGGTCTAAAGAAAATAAGGAAGACAACATAGTAAGATAGAAGGAGACTCCGGAGTCTGCGGACGCTGCCAGATATACCTCGAAGTCTCCTCGTACAGCTAGTTTACTGATGCCTGGTCTGATAAGATGTACCTGGATCTGCACAAAAAGATGTGCAGAAGCATAGTATGAGTACACCACATCGGTACCCAGTAAGTGCCAAGCCTAACCTCGGTAGAGTAGTGACTAGGTCAGGTCAGGCCCTACTGAAAAATAAATAATAACATGGTAAAATATTTAACAATATAATAAGATAAAATGACAATGGAAATGAATCAAGTAGTATGTCACCATTTAATTACACCAAATAATGGCAATTAATACCTCGTGGAAGCAAAACAGAATTCTATTCAACTTTAAGAAAATCACAACAATAATCAAAGGCAACTGCGGCCATAAATCAATATCCACAATGGTACTCCCGAGGTACCGTCTCGTAGTCCCAAATCGTAAATAAATTCACAATATCTCATTTTCTTATACCACCGCGGGAGCCTTCACAATTTATTTTAAAGAAAATATTTTTTCCGAAATAGCATCCCGCGTTTTAGCCATCCTTATCATACCGCATGACTTCTAGTAGTTTCCCCTACTAGCCACGCGTATCAAGCCACTCTTATCTCACCGCATGCATTTCAATACCCAGACCTTATATCACCGCATGCGTATCAATATCACAATATGTCATAATTTGCACTTCAAGTGCCTAATATTTCAATTTGTCAAAATAAATCAACAGCAATATTTTTTCATAATAAACGGCTCATGCCAAAATAATCCAATAATAATATTTTTTTTCCACAATAAAGAGCTCACGGCTCCATCACAATGAGCACGAAAATCTCACAAAATATTCGGGAATAAATAACTCAACAAAATAATATTTCAAAATTTTAATACGTCGCTTCAATACCAAATTTAAAATATCAAATAATTCATATTAATAATATTTAATTTTAAAAAAATCACCATTCAAATAATGCACAGAATAAAAGAAACCAAGTTTTAACTAAACAGGTAAAATAATTAGCAGGAAAAGGTCAAGCAAATTTAAAGTACAAACATTTAAATCAATGATGAAAGAATATAACAAGGTAAAATTATTTAATTAATATGCAAAAGCGATCTACACAATTTAAAAATATAATCTTTCATATTTAGCCCGTGTACACACTCGTCACCTCGTGTATACGACTTTTAACACATTTAATTTATCACTTCACTATCAATCCTAGGGGAAATTACCCCAACACAAGGTTAGACAAGTCATTTACCCCAAAAATTATAGAATCAATTCCATAAGAAAATACTATATTTTTTAATAAAAATCCGAAATTAACTCAAAAATTGCCCGTGGGGCCCACGTCTCGGAATCTGACGAAAGTTACGAAATATGAATGCCCGTTCAAACACGAGTCTAACCATACCAAAATGAATAAATTCCAATAATAATTCGACCCTCAAATCCTCAAATCTATCCAAGAGGGTTTTCAAACTTTTCCAACTTAAATCACCAATTAACTGATAAAAACAGTGATGGATTCGGGTAATCTAACCAAGATTGAGTTAAGAACACTTACCCCGATATTTTCTCTGAATATTTTCCAAAAATCGCCACAATCCGAGCTCCAAATCGTTAAAAATGGAAAATGGGATGAAGTCCCATTTTCAGAACTTAAACATTCTCCCCAGGTTTTTCTTCTATGCGATTGCGGCCAAAGGCACGCGATCGCGAAGAACAAAATAAGGTTACCCAGAATTAAATCTACGCGATCGTGGATATCCCTACGCAATCGCAAAGCACAAAGTTCCCAGCTCTATGGGATCGCAGCCCTCTACACGCGATCGCATAGAGCAAACGCGTGACCTCTACTTCTGCTCCGTTACTCTACGCGAAACCGATCTTCTTCACGCATCGCGAGTCACAAAATATCAAAGCTACACGATTGCACCCCGCTTCACGCGATCGCGAAGCACAAAACACAGCAGCCCTCAATTAACCCTACGCGATCGCATACCTTCTCACGTGATCGCGTAGAAGGAAACCAGAACCTGCAGACACCAGAACTTCAGCTATCAAGCCAAGTCCAAAAATGATCCATTAGGCATCCAAAACTCACCCGAGCCCCTCGGGACCTCAACCAAATATACCAACAAGTCCTAAAATATCATACGGACTTAGTCGAGTCTTCAAATCACATCCAACAACAATAAAAACATGAATCACACATAGATTCAAGCCTAATGAACTTTGAAACTTTCAATTTCTACAAACGATGCCGGAACATACCAAATCAAGTCCGATTGACCTCAAATTTTGCATGCAAGTCATAAATGACATAACAGAGCTATGAAAATTTTCGGAACTGGATTCCGACTCTGGTATCAAAAAGTCAACTCCCCGGTCAAACTTCTAAACTTAAATTCCTATTTTAGCCATTTCAAGCCTAATTTAACTACGGACTTCCAAATAAAATTTCGAACACGCTCCTAAGTCCAAAATCACCATACAGAGCTGTTGGAATCATCAAAATTCTATTCCGGGGTCGTTTTCTCAAAATATTAATCGAAGTCAAACTTAGCATTTTAAGGCCAACTTAAGGAACCAAGTATTCCGATTTCAACCCGAACATTTCTAAATCCCGAACCAACCATCCCCGCAAGTCATAATTTATAAAAGCACATACGAGGAGTTTTATTTAGGAGAACGGGGTTCTAAAAGTTAAAATGATAGGTTGGGTCATTACATTCTCCACCTCTTAAATAAACGTTCGTCCTCGAATGGGTTTAGAATTATACCTGGAGTGGTGAAAAGATGAGGATAACAACTGCGCACATCATGCTCGGTCTCCCAAGTCGCCTCCTCGACCGGATGACCCCTCCACTAAACCTTCACAGAAGCAATGTTCTTTGATCTCAGCTTTCGAACCTGCCTATCTAAAATAGCCACTGGTTCCTCAACATAAGATAGATCCTTGTCCAACTGAACTGAACTGAAGTCTAGCACATGAGACAGATCGCCGTGATATTTCCGAAGCATTGAAACATGGAATACCGGCTGAACTACAGAGAGACTAGGTGGTAGTACAAGTCTGTAAGCCACCTCTCCAACTCTCTCAAATATCTCAAAAGGCCCAATATACCTAGGGCTCAACTTGCCCTTCTTCCGGAATCTCATCACACCCTTCATAGGCGAAACCCGGAGCAAGACCCGCTCACCAACCATGAATGCAACATCACGAACCTTCCGATCCGCATAACTCTTCTGTCTAGATTGGGTTGTATGAAGTCGATCCTGAATCAATTTAACCTTTTCCAAGGCATCCTGAACCAAGTCTGTACCCAATAGCCTAGCTTCTCCCGGTTCGAACCAACCCACTAGAGACCGGCACCGCCTACCATACAAGGCTTCATACGGAGCCATCTGAATACTCGACTGGTAACTGTTGTTGTAAGCAAACTCCGCAAGTGGTAAGAACTGATCCCAAGCACCCCCAAAATCTATCACACATGCCCCAAGCATATCCTCTAATATCTGAATAGTGCGTTCGGACTGCCCGTCCGTCTGAGGGTGAAATGATGTACTCAACTCTACCCGAGTACCCAACTCTTGCTATATAGCCCTCCAAAACCGTGAGGTAAACTGCGTACCCCGGTCAAAGATGATAGATACTGGTACGTCGTGAAGTCTGACAATCTCGCGAATATAGATTCGAGCCAACTGCTTGGAAGAGGAGGTAGTCATCATAGGAACGAAATGAGCTGATTTGGTCAACCTATCCATAATCACCCAAACTGCATCAAACTTTCGCTGAGTCCGTGGAAGTCCAACAACGAAATCCATAGTGATTCGCTCCCATTTCCATTCTGGAATCTCTAACTTTTGAAGCAATCCACCCGGTCGCTGATGCTCATATTTCACTTGCTGATAATTTAGACACTGAGCTACATACTCCACTATGTCTTTCTTCATCCGCCTCCACCAATAGTGTTGTCTCAAGTCCTGATACATCTTTGCAGCACCTGGATGAATAGAGTACCGCGAAGTGTGAGCCTCTTGGAGAATCAACTCATGCAAACCATCTATATTAGGCACACATAGCCTGCCCTACATCTGTAATACACTGTCATCTCTAATAGTGACTTCCTTGGCATCACCGTGCTGAACTGTATCCTTAAGGACAAGCAGATGGGGGTCATCGTACTGACGCTCTCTGATACGATCATAAAGAGAAGACTGAGAAACCACACAAGCCAAAACTCAGCTCGACTCGGAAATATCCAACCTGACAAACTGGTTGGCCAAGGCCTAAACATCCAAGGCTAAAGGTCTCTGTGCTACCGGTAAATATGCTAAGCTGCCCAAACTCTCCGCCTTATGACTCAAGGCATCGACCACTACATTGGCCTTCCTGGGATGATAGAGAATGGTGATATCATAATCCTTAATCAACTCCAACCATCTCCGCTGCCGCAAATTAAGATCCTTCTATTTAAACAGATGTTGTAGACTCCGGTGATTGGTGTAGACCTCACAATGGACACCGTACAAATGATGCCGCCAAATTTTTAAGGCATGAACAATAGTTGCTAACTCAAGGTCATGGACCGGATAATTCTTCTCATGTACCTTTAACTGTCTGGACACGTAGGTAATCACCCTACCGTCTTGCATCAACACTGCACCGAGACCAATACGCGACGCATCACAATATACAGTATAAGACCCTGAACCTGTAGGTAACACCAATACTAGGGCTGTAGTCAAAGTTGTCTTGTGCTTTTGGAAGCTCTCCTCACATTCCTCGGTCCACATGAACGTAGCACCCTTCTGGGTCAATTTGGTCATAGATGCAGCAATAGAAGAGAAACCCTCTACAAATCGGCGATAATACCATGATAAACCAAGGAAACTCCGGATCTCCATAGCTGAGGACGGTCTGGACCAACTGTGCACTGCCTCAATCTTTTTGGGATCTACCTTGATCCCCTCGCACGAAACTATATGACCCTTAAATCCCACTGAATTAAGCCAGAATTCACACTTTGAAAATTTTGCATATAACTTCTTTTCCCTCAAAGTCTAAAGCACAGTTCTCAAGTGCTGATCATGATCCTCCTGACTCCGGGAGTACACCAGAATGTCGTCAATAAACACAATGACGAAAGAATCAAGATAGGGCTAAAATACACTATTCATTAAGTGCATAAATATTGCTGGGGCATTGGTTAGCCCGAATGACATTACAATGAAATAATGACCATACCGAGTCCTAAAAGAAGTCTTCGGGATATCTGGCTCCCGAATCTTCAACTGATGATAGCCTGAATGCAAGTCAATTTTTAGGGAATACCCTGGCACCTTAAAGCTGATCAAATAGGTCATCAATACGTGGCAATGGATACATGTTCTTCACCGTAACCTTGTTCAGCTGGCGGTAATCAATACACATCCGCATAGAACTATCCTTCTTCTTTACAAATAATACAGAAGCACCCCAAGTCGATACACTGGGCCAAATAAAGCCTTTATCAAGCAATTCCTGTAACTGTCCTTTTAATTCTTTCAACTCTGCTGGGGCGATACGATATGGTGGAATAGAAATGGGTTGAGTTCCCGATAACAAATCAATGCTAAAGTCAATATCCCTGTCGGGTGGCATAACCGGAAGATCCGCTGGAAATACATCAGGAAAGTCCCTTACTATAAGAACTGACTCCACGGTAGAAGTATTAATACTAACATCTCTCACATAGGCCAGATACACATTATACCCCTTCTCAACCATTCGTTGAGCTTTAAGAAATGAAACAACCCTGCTAGGAACATGATTCGAGGTATCTCTCCACTCTAGCCGTGGTAGACCTGACATAGCCAATGTCACCGTCTTGGCGTAACAATCAAGAATAGCGTGATAGGGCGACAACCAGTCCATGCCCAAAATAATATCAAAATCCACCATACTGAGCAATAATAAATCAACTCTGGTCTCAAAACCACTGATAATAATTAAACACGACCGATACATACAGTCCACAATAATAGATTCACCCACGGGTGTAGATACATAAATAGAAGAACTCAAGAAATCACGTGATATGCCCAAATACGTGGCAAAATAAGATGACACATAAGAATACGTGGAGCCTGGATCAAATAAGACTGATGCATCTCTATGACAGACCAGAATAATACCTGTGATAACAGAATCAGATGCAACGGCCTCTGTCCTAGTAGGAAAGGCATAATATCTGGCCTGGTCTCCCCCTCTTGGGAGACCTCTACCTGTTCGACCTCCACCTCTAGCTGGCTGTGCAGGTGGAGTGGCAACTGGTGCAGTAATCATGGCCTGAGAAGCCTGAGGGCCCTATGGAATAGGTGCGGCCTGAGAAATCTGTGGAGGTGCACCCCTCCTAAATCTGGGGCAATCTCTCATGATATGACGAGTGTCACTATACTCAAAACAAGCCCTCGGAGGACATGGCTGCAGGGACTGGCTTGAGCCTGATCGACTAGACTGCCCGCTGAAAGCACCCAGTACATGAGGTATAGTAGACACTGGCGGTGCATAATATGGAACCTGAGGTCTGGGAGTAGCCGGAATACCACTGAAAGCTGGAAGTGCTAAATGAATAGGACGGCTTACATAACCTCTACCATGACGGGCTGCAACTGGGGCACGCGAATATTTATATGTACCAGAATCTCGGGGTCTCTTAGCTTCCCTCTCTTTCCTCTCCCGAGTCCGCATACCTTCCAATCTCCTATCAACTGACACCACCTGTTGGTATGTGATGTCCATCTCTAGCTCTTGGGCCATATTGAATCTGATACTAGGGTGGAAACCTTCAATAAATCTGCGAACCCGCTCTCGAACAGTAGCAACTAAGGCTGGTGCATGCCTAGCCAACTCACTAAATCGGACCACATACTCTGACACGGTCATAGAACCCTGGTACAGGTGCTCAAACTCTGCGTGCCATGCATCTCTAAGACTCCGAGGAACATACTCCCTTAAGAACATATCTGAAAATTGAGTCCAAGTGAGTGAAGATGCCTCAGTGTCACTATCCAACTCATATGCCCGCCACCACTGGTAGGCTGCTTCTCTAAACTAGAATGTCATGAAAGAAACCCCACTGGAATCCACAATACCCATAGTACGAAGGATATAGTGACATTCCTCCAGAAAACCCCGAGTATCATCTGAAGCTAACCCGTTGAAAGTGGGAGGGTGGTATTTCTTGTACCTCTCGAGCCTGAGCTGCTCCCCCTCTAAAATTGTTGTCCTAATCTCAGGATGAACTGGGGCAACTGGCTGCACTGGCATAACCTCTGGGGCATGGTCAACTTGGGCCCGTGGCTCTGGAGTACGGGCGGCGGGAGTCTGTGCTCCTCCTCCGGCCTGAGATATGGCAGGAGCAAGTGGAATTAACCCTGCTTGTGCTAGAGTGCCAAACATGCTCAAAAACTGGGCAAGAGTCTCCTGAAGTGCAGGAGTAGTAACATGCGTCTCAGATGCTCTCCAACTGGAGCTACTGGTGGATCTGGTGCAGCAGCTCGTGCAGGTGCTCTGGCTGCACCGCGTGGTCTTCTTCGACCTCTGGCTCGGCCGTTGCCCCGACCCCGGCCTCTTGCGGCTCCAACACGGGGCGCGGGTGTGTGATCATCGGATCCAGTTGTGCGTGTCCTCACCATCTGTGAGAGAATAAAAAGATAATGGTTTAGAACTTTGAAGTCAACAATTACGCACGATAAGGAATCAAAGAAGTGAGTATTTTTCCTAACAGTTCCATAGCCTCCTGAAGATAATTCCAGACGTCTCCGTACCGATCCGCAAGACTCAACTAAACCTGCTTGTGACTCATAACACCTATGAACCTAGAGCTCTGATACCAACTTGTCACGACCCCAAATTTCCTCCGTAGGAGGTCGTGATGGCACCTAGTCTCTAAGACTAGGTAAGCCTATCAATACGGAATAATAATAGATATCGAAAATAAATAAACTATAAATCAAATAATTACAACTCCCAAAACCCGATAGAAATAAGTCACAAGCTTCTAAAAATTTTTCCTCAATGTCTCTATATATATCAAGGTCTAAAGAAAATAAGGAAGACAACATAGTAAGATAGAAGGGGACTCCGGAGTCTGCGGACGCTGGCAGATAAACCTCGAAGTCTCCTCGTACAACTAGTTTACTGATACCTGATCTGATAAGATATACTTGAATCTGCACAAAAAGATGTGCAGAAGCGCAGTATGAGTATACCACAGCGGTACCCATTAAGTGCCAAGCCTAACCTCAGTAGAGTAGTGACGAGGTCAGGTCAGGCCCTACTGGAAAATAAATAATAACATGGTAAAATATTTAATAATATAATAAGATAAAATGACATTGGAAATGAATCAAGTAGTACGTCACCATTTAATTACACCAAATAATGGCAATTAATACCTCGTGGAAGCAAAACAGAATTCTATTCAACTTTAAGAAAATTACAACAATAATCAAAGGCAACTGCGGTCATAAATCAATATCCACAAGGGCACTCCCGAGGTACCGCCTCGTAGTCCCAAATCATAAATAAATTCACAATATCTCATTTTCTTATACCACCACGGGAGCCTTCACTATTTATTTTAAAGAAAATATTTTTTCCGAAATAGCATCCCGCGTTTTAGCCATCCACATCACACCGCATGACTTCTAGTAGTTTTCCCTACTAGCCACGCGTATCAAGCCACCTTTATCTCATCGCATGCATTTCAATACCCAGACCTTATACCACCGCATGCGTATCAATATCATAATTTACACCTCAAGTGCCCAATATTTCAATTTGTCAAAATAAATCAACAACAATATTTTTTCATAATAAAGAGCTCACGGCTCATACCAAAATAATCCAACAATAATATTTTTTTCCATAATAAAGAGCTCACGGCTCCATCACAATGAGCACAAAAATCTCACAAAATATTCGGGAACAAATAACTCAATAAAATAATATTTTAAAATTTTAATATGTTGCTTCAATACCAAATTTAAAATGTCAAATAATTCATATTAATAATATTTAATTTAAAGAAAATCACCCTTCAAATAATGCACAGAATAAAAGAAACTAAATTTCAACTAAACATGTAAAACAATTAGCAGGAAAAGGTCAAACAAATTTAAAGTATAAACATTTAAATCAATGATAAAGAATATAACAAGGTAAAATTATTTAATTAATATGCAACATCGATCTACATAATTTTAAAACATAATCTATCATATTTAGAACGTGTAGACACTCGTCACCTCGTGTACACGACTTTTTAACACATTTCAATTTATCATTTCAATACCAATCCTAGGGGAAATTTCCCCCACACAAGGTTAGACAAGTCACTTACCTCGACTTGCTCCAATTTAACGAAGTAGTATGCCTTTTCCTTGATTCTCTAACTCCGATCGACTCGTATCTAGTCATAATTAATTAGATACAGTCAACAAAAATTGTAGAATCAATTCCATAAGAAAATACTATATTTTTCAATAAAAATCCGAAATTAACTCAAAAATTGCATGTGGGGTCCAAGTCTCGGAATCCGACGAAAGTTATGAAATATGAACGCCCGTTCAACCACGAGTCTAACCATACCAAAATGACTAAATTCCAATAACAATTCGACCCTCAAATCCTCAAATCTATCCAAGAGGGTTTTCAAAATTGTCCAACTTAAATCACCAATTAACCGATAAAAACAGTGATGGATTTAGGTAATCTAACCAAGATTGAGTTAAGAATATTTACCCCGATATTTTCTCTAAAAATCCCCCAAAAATCGCCTCAATCCGAGCTCCAAATCGTTAAAAATGAAAAATGGGACGAAGTCCCATTTTCAGAACTTAAACATTCTGCCTAGGCTTTTCTTCTAGTACGTCGAGCAACCAACCATTTCCGCAAGTCATAATTTATAAACACACATACAGGGAGTTTTATTTAGGGAAATTGGGTTCTAAAAGTCAAAATAACCGGTTGGGTCATTACAGTAAATGGCCTGAGGAACTGCCTGGAGTGCTATGGGCGTACCGAACAACGGCCAAATCGAGCACAGGATAAACTCCTTTTTCCCTTGTGTATGGAGCAGAAGCTTTAATCCTGGTATAAGTAGGAGAGCCTACCTTGAGATATTTCCAGGCAAGTGAAGAGACGAACAACGAAGCGATGTTAGTCAACTTGGAGCTACTCGATGAGCGTAGGGACTTGGCACATATAAGAATGGCAACCCAGAAGTAGAGAATGGAAAGATATTTTAATCGAAGAGCCAACCTCCGTTATTTCAAAGTGGGAGACTTGGTTCTAAGAAAAATAACTCAAAACACCCGGGAACTCAACGCAGGGAAGCTAGGTCCAACCTGGGAAGGAACCTACTGAGTTTCACCTATCTCCGGGAAAGGTTCATACGAGTTGGAGAATCAGGATGGAGAAAAGTTGCTAAGCAACTGGAATATGACACACCTCAAGAGATATTATTGCTGATAAACACCACCTGTACTGAACTCTTTTTTCCTTCGTCCAATTTTTGTCCCAATTGGGTTTTTCTAACAAGGTTTTTAATGAGGCAGCAACGGAAAGCATAGTACGAAAAATGTTTCAATAGCAGCAATGAGACCTTTAATAACAAGGCACACAAGCGAAGAACCACTCCGAAGTGGTTAGATAATCTTTGGCTCGATAGCAAAATTTCCACCGGGAAAATGAGTTTGCTATCAAGCAAATGTTACCCGACCGTTCAAAAGTGCAAACCACTAGAGGATTGTTAGATAGTCTTTTGCTTGATAGCATAAATTCCTAAGGGGAAGCGAAGTTTGTTACCGAGCTAAAGATTATCTAGCAATACATTAGTGGGGTCCTCGAAGATGCAAAACTTCCAGTGTTCCAATTCGCATTCTTCGTATTCGAACACTGGGGGAATGACATGAGGATACGACAATAATGACTGCCACATCGACCAAAATACGAAAACCGGGAACATAGTCGTATCATCGGGACAAGGGATTGCGTGGTCAGCCCCATAGAAACAAGTTGTACAAGTTAGCTACAAGAAATCGCAATTTCTTAGCATAACGAATGTTTATGTACTTTTTGAAAAAGGAAGGAATAAAGTAAAGTTATTTTATTGTCCATCTTGTTTCTTGTCTCCCCGATGAATTGATTTTATCATTTGAAAGTTAAACAAGTACTTCAAATGCTAGTGTCGTAATGAACAGGAGGCATCCTCTTCAAGAGTACCGTAAACATAAGAGGGCCCTCTCTTATAAAAACCCTTACGATAAAGGGTTGATTTCGGAAGAACTTGTGCCCGAAATCCAAATGCTTTCGGGGGAAAAATACACCCAAGGCCTTACATAGTAAGACGCAAACAGTAAAACTTGCGCAGAACACTTAAGCAAAAAAGAATGCAAAGATTAAAACTTACATAAATGTTCAAACGAAAAAAAAACTCATGCAACACTTGAGCAAAAGATGTCTTTATTCTCAATAAACATGCTAAAGTGGCACAGATACAAAAGTTGGAAAAAGAAACTAAAAGCTAAATTGCTGCATCTCCGGAACTCGGAGGACGAGAAATGTTCGCGCCCCCAAGGGAAGTGGGTAGATCCGCCGATGGCTCAACATCTTGGCCCTCATCAGTTTGGCCTTCAATATCTTCGCCTTCCGGTTCCTCTTCAGTTCCCGAAGTTCAGAGCCGGAACCAGAAGAACTGGAAGCATCAGGCCCTGCCGGAAGACCCCTTTTAGCAGCTGACTCAAGCTCACGGGCCTTAGCGATTTTGACATCAAAGTCAATGAAACCCGTTTTAGCCTCTTCCAACGTTTTTCTCCTCATGTTGTACATAATATAAGTTTTTTCAATAACTAGGGAAGCCGCTTGACACTTGAGTTCTTCTTTGAGTTGGATAACCTCGGCAGAAAGTTTTTCTCGGGCGGATCTAATGGACTTGAGGCTAACGTCGAGTTCGCGGACAGTAGAGCTGAAAATTCTATTATGCTCAATGGTCTTCTTGTACTTCTCCTCCAATTGGGCATATTTCACCCCCGCAGCAGCAAGCACTTTAGTTTTGGAGTTCAAGGTTGCCTCTAGGTTGGTCAATCTCTGAGCAGAGGCAACCTCGCGATCAGTTGCAGTAAGAACGACACTATGGACTTCAGCCTATTTGGCCTTGGACTCATCAAATTGAACCCTCGGTGGGCCAATCTCTTGGCTAAGGGTTTCCACATCTTGCTCGCTTTGCTGCAAATGAGTCTCTAACATAACGGCACCACAGCGGTATCCAGTAAGTGCCAAGCCTAACCTCGGTAGAGTAGTGACGAGGTCAGGTCAGGCCCTACTGGAAAATAATAATGGCATGGTAAAATATTTAACAATATAATAAAATAAAATGACAATGGAAATGAATCAAGTAGGAGGTCACCATTTAATTACACAAAATAATGGCCAATAATATCTCGTGGAAATAAAACAGAATTTCCTTTCAACTTTAAGAAAATCACAACAATAATCAAAGGCAATTGCGGCCATAAATCAATATCAACAAGGGCACTCCCGAGGTACCGCCTCGTGGTCCCAAATCATAAATAAATTCACAATATCTCATTTTCTTATATCACCGCGGGAGCCTTCACAATTTATTTTAAAGAAAATATTTTTTCCGAAATAGCATCTCGCGTTTTAGCCATCCTTATCACACCGCATGACTTCTAGTAGTTTTCCCTACTAGCCACGCGTATCAAGCCACCTGTATCTCCCCGCATGCATTTTAACACCCAAACCTTATACCACTGCATGCATATCAATATCACAATATATCACAATTTGCACCTCAAGTGCCCAAATAATTCAATTTGTCAAAATAAATCAACAACAATATTTTTTCATAATAAAGAGCTCACGGCTCATGCCAAAATATATCAACAATAATACTCAGCAAATATAATATTTCACAAATTTATCACCTTGTTTTAAATGTCAAATTTTTAAATGTAAAATACTTCATGTTTAAATATATTTAAATTAAAGAAATTCTACCAAATTAAAGAAATTCCACCTTCAAATAGTACACCGAATAAAAGAAACCAAATTTCAGCTAAACAGGTAAAAATAATTAGCAGGAGAAGGTCAAGCAAGTTTAAAGTATATAACTCAGATCAATGATGAAGAATATAACAAGATAAAATAAATTAATTAATGTGCAACAGTGATCTATACAATTTAAAAACATAATCTTTCACATTTAGCCTGTGTACACACTCGTCACCTCGTGTACACGACTTTCAACACATTTCAATTTCAATCCTAGGAAAAATTTCCCTCACACAAGGTTAGATAAGTCACTTACCTCGACTTGCTCCAATTTAATCAAGTAGTATGCCTTTTCCTCAATTTTTCCGACTCCGATCGACTCGAATCTAGTCATAATTAATTCGATACAGTCAACAAAATTTATTGAAATTAATTCCATAAGAAAAATGTAAATTTTCCATAAGTATCCGAAATTTAACTCAAAAATCTCCCATGGGGCCCACATCCCGGAACCCGACAAAAGTTACAAAATCAGATGACACATTTAATTACGAGTTCAACCATACTAATTTCACTAAAATCCGACTCTGAATCGGTGTTCAAATCCCAAAAATTTATTTTATGAAATTTCTACAATTTTTCCCAAATTTCCATATCAAAATAATGATTACATGACGAAAACAACGATATATTCATATATGTTAACCAAATCTGAGTTAGAATCACTTACCCCGATGAATTTCTTGAAAACCCTACGAAAAATCGTCACAAACCGAGCTCCCAAGTTCCAAAATGTGAAATAATACCCTAAACCTCGTTTATATAGTACACCTCTGAACTACCAATGTGTGGTCCGCACAATTCCAAGTGCGGCCGCACATCCCAGCTCATGCGGTCGCACAAATATGGTGCGGCCGCATCCTTTTAGTGATAGCACTGCCAGGCCTTAGTATTTTGGACATAACTTTCTCTACAGATGTCCAAATGATAACTTCTTTACCTTTATGGAAACTAGACACGAAGGGCTACAACTTTCATTTTTGAATCATCTCAAAATAACTTGTACATCAAAAGCTATAAGCTTCCAAAGTCGAACCGGTGAATCTGCAGAACTCCTTGGAGTGCGGCCGGAGACAGAATTGTGCGGTCTGCACTCCTCCTCAGAGGTTCGCATTTTTCTGCTGCGGTCCGCACTCTTATGTGCGGTCCACACCTCTCCTTCGCCTCAGCACCCCAAATTGTGCGGTCCTCACCCTCAAAAGTGCCAGAACAATATGAGAGTGCCGAAATGACCGGACTCACTCAAAACTCGTCCTGAAACACACCCGAGGCCCCCAGGACCTCAACCAAAGGTACCATCAAGTCCTAAAATACCATACGAGCTTAGTTGAGTCCTCAAATCACATCCAACAACACTAAAACATGAATCACACATAGATTCAAGCCTAATGAACTTTAAAACTTTCAATTTCTACAAACGACGTCGGAACCTATCAAATCAAACCCGATTGACCTCAAATTTTGCACGCAAGTCATAAATGACAGAATAGATTTATGACGGAACTGGATTCCGACCCCGATATCAAAAAGTCAACTCCCCGATCAAATTTTCAAGCTTAAATTTCTATTTTAGCCATTTCAAGCCTAATTTAACTATGGACTTCCAAATAAAATTTCGAACACGCTCCTAAGTCCAAAATCACCATACGGAGCTGTTGGTATCATCAAAATTCTATTCCGGGGTCGCTTTTTCAAAATGTAGACCGAAGTCAAACTTAGCATTCTAAGGCCAACTTAAGGAACCAAGTATTCCGATTTCAACCCGAACACTTCCAAATCCCGAACCAACCATCCCCGCAAGTTATAAATCAATGAAAGTATATACGGGGAGTTTTATTTAGGGAAACGGGGTTTTAAAAGTCAAAATGACCAGTTGGGTCATTACACCGCAGTTGCGCAACACCAGAACCAACACTTCCTCAGCAATGCTATATGAGACAAAATGATCCAAACCGCGTCTAAAACTCACCCTGGACCCCTTGGGACCCCGTCCGAATACACCAACAAGTCCCAAAATATAACATGGACCTACTCGAGGTCTCAAATCACACGTAACAACATCGAAACGATGAATCGCACCTCAAATCAAAATTAGATGAACTTTTAACTTTTAACTTCTAAAACTCGCGCCGAAACATATCAACTCAACCCGAAATAAACCCAAATTTTGCAAAAAAAGTCTCGGATAACATAACGAAGCTATTCCAATTCCCGAAACCGAAATCCAAATTCGATATTCTCAAAGTCAACTCTCGGTCAAACTTATGAACTTTCCAAATCTTTAAGTTTCCCACTTTCGCCAATTAGTGTCGAATCCTTCTAGAAATATCCAAATGCAAATTCGGGCATATGCCCGAGTCCAAAATCATCATTCGGGCCTAACAGAACTATCAGAACTCCGTTCCGAGGTCAAATTCACAAAAGTCAAACTTAATCACCTCTTCCAACTTAAAGCTTCAATCATAAAATTCATTCTTCCAAATCGATTCCGTAACCTGAAAACCAAAATCGACGATTCACACAAGTCATAATACAACATGCAGAGCTACTCATGCCTTCAAACTACCGAGCAAAGTGCAAATGCTAAAAACAACCGGTCGGGTCGTTACAATTATGTTCCCGACTATTGGGAGTAGACCGAAGATATCCTTAGTAGGAACCATCGAACATTGAGGGCCACCAAAATTTACGATGTTGTTTACGCCTCATTGTTTACTTATGATCATTCTACAAGTATCATGCAAGCCTTTTGTAAGGCTTGATATCCTCTTACAAACACGTTGCTCACCTCAGTTGGAGAGTTATCCATATCCCTTTGGGACTTATGCATTATTGGGGGTTTGCCTTTAATGGGGTCTCCTTATGAGGAAGTTATTCAAAATACTCGAGAACATACAAGTGCTTACGACAAGGATAAAATATTCCTTCCAGAAGCTTATCAGCAGTTGTTTGATGCATATCACCAACTCCGAGAGGGAAACACTAAAAGTCATGATGTCCCTATGAGAAGATGGATAGAGTTTTGGTGCAAAAAGATTGTAAAGTATGAACAACCTCCAGCAAGAAAAGAAAAGAAGTCAGCTCATCCCAAATCAACACGCAACCCTACCGGAGCCATAGATAAAATGGTCAATTGATCGGAAGTTGAAGATGCACTATTTGTTAAACTTGGTGTTAGAAGCGACAAGAAAGATGAAGTATACTTGGTTGCTTTTCTATCATGTTGGTTATGTGTCCTTGTGCTCCCTACAAAATAAGGGAACTTCATTCGGCTTGAGACTTTCAAGATTGCAGGCCTTCTAGCATGTGGGCAAAGAATTAACCTCTAGTCTTAGCTAGCATCTATAGGGGCTTAAACAAATTTTCAAATGGCTCACCACTCGATTCTTCTAGAGCTTACTTCCCAATTCATTATGTATATGGTTGGTTGGCTTGTTACTCCAAGACTCATTTTTCTCTAACAAATAGGTCGTCTACTCCTCTGATTGCCATATATTGAGGTGAGGGAACAACGAGATACTTTGGGAATGAAGATGCGAGAAAACATATTTATGGAGGAGAAAGTGTTGCATGGACTTCCACAATGCCAAGTAATTCTCAATCGTATTATTATCGTGATGATGGCAATAAGAAAGAGTCCGAGTCAAATTATCTTATGAGTATTCACTCAAATTACCTTCCTTTGAGAAATGGATTGACCTTCGTGAAGCCTTATATCCCTCATCGCTTGAGTCGTCAATTCGGTTTTTATCAAGACATCCCCGGTTGCTTGGATCAAGATTTTTGTGAGGACTCTTTATAAGAAGGATTGGAATTTTTACGAATTTGTGTGTTGTCTAAAAGTAGGTCAAAGGCCACTTTTCCTCCTATTATGCCCAAGATGAAGAAGTATGTCTCATCCGATTATTAGTCTTGGTGGGAAAGAGTCCATGAAAACTTTCTTGAAAATCACTTGCAATCTTTGGTGAATACCGTTGGGCCAGTTACTGCTACGCCTTTAGAGATCACGCTTTAATAGCATAACAGGGAGGACAAACCTCCTACTTTAAAATCCAAAGTGGTTGTACCATACGACATCAAGGGTCCTCCATATAAAGAAGTTTAAAAAAAAGGGACATGTTCATGCTCATCAAGTCAACGAGGGTTCCTTTCCATTAGGCACCGTTGTTCCTACCTCCAAAAAATGCCCATCCTAAAATGAGAGTGATAGTAGTCATGAAGATCAAAACTTCAAGTGGATGAAGCCATATTCAAACAAACAAGGAGACACTGATTTGGGTGTAGTCGAGATTACTGACAGCATTGGCAGTGCTTCAAGGACTTTGACGGCTATTAAAGAGGTAATGATTAAAACTTTCATATTATCTTATAATATCCAAGTAACTTCACTAACCGTCTATATTTTTCTATGCAGCCAAACAGTGTTCATATTTTGATAGCGTCACAACAAAGCAAGCAACAAGGCAGTAATGAATCCGTGGCAGAGCCAGACTTGAGGAAATCACTTCCAATATCTAAGTCATACCTAGAGGCGACTTCCATTCCTAATCTTGGAGCAAAGCTGGGGCCTAATTTTCACCAACGATCAGCACCAACGATGTCTATCTTTTACAGAAAAAAGGTTATCTTGACTCTTTGCAAGAATTTCATTTTGAATGCCTGGGCTAAAATTCATGCCAAACTCTCCGACCTTACTAAAAACAGTGCTTCTTCTCTTCAATTCAAGATCCAAGTGATTCTCGAGGAGATGGATGGAAAGGGTGTGGATATTTCCCCTCTAAAAGACCTATTGACGTCTTTCTTCACTTTATATGACCAGGAACGATCAACTCTTTCTGATAAGGTTGTGGACGTTGAAAAATCAGAATCATTTTTAAAAGCCAAGGAACATCTTGATCTTGTCTTGACTGAGAAAGGGGAGAAGGTCGAGAAATTGTCTACCACCAGTCAGTCTCTCAAAGAGGCCAATGAGAAGGTAAAATAGTTAAGAGCTCTCTGAGATGCTGCCAAGAAAGAGGTTGAAGAGATTGAATCTAGAGTCTCATCTGCTGAAGAGGAGTACCGTAGATGTTCTGATGTTTCCTTGGCGACTGCTGATGACTTGGCCGACGTGGAGACGAAGAAACAACACTTAGAGGCCACCCTTAAAGACTTAGTCAATTACAAGTTATGTTTAGATTAGCCTATACAGAGTATTTTATTTGCCTCTTTTTTTTCTTGCATTTGATTAACTAGCTGATATTCTAAGAAATGAAAACTCTATCTGTTTTACTTTATATCACACATTTTCATTGATGTCTTTTTTTTCTTTGCGTTTCAATATCAATAGTTCTTTGCTTAGCATGACGTATTGACGTCCACATAATAGAACTTGGCTTTCTTTTAAACATCTTTGCCATTCATGTCTCGAAGTTCTCTACATTAGAGATACTTCCTCCTTTTTCTTTGAGGATAATATTGTTCATCACTTTTGTACCTTTTGTGGTAGGAAATATATATCTCGATTGTGAGAACTTAAAAATATGAGCCATTTAATTTCTCAAAATCAAACTGTAAAATCTAAGAAATATCCAAAATTCGTAATCAAACACCTTCAGAATCGCCCCAGATAATATTTCGAATCTAACTTTAGATTCCATCGCGTTGACAATTTTAGATTTGTGTAGTCTCACCAAAAAAATCATATCTTGGCGTGAAAACATCAAAATTATAAACCGTTTAATTTTTAAAAAATTAGACTTCAAAATCTAGAACATATCCAAAATTTCCAATCAAACACCTTCAGAATCGTCTCAGATAATATTTTGAAATCAACTTCCAATTCCGACACGTTGGCAATTTTAGATTTACGCAACTTCATCAAAACAATTTATATCTTGGTGTAAAAATGTCAAAATTAAGAACCGTTTGATTTATTGAAAACTAGACATCAAAATCTAGAATATATCCAAAATTCTCAATAAAAAACCTTTAGAATTATCCCAGATAATATTTTGAAATCAACTTCAAATTCTGATATACTGATAGTTTCACATTTGTGCATCTTTACCAAAAAATTATATCTTGATGTAGAAATGTCGAAATCACAAACTGCTTGATTTTTTGGAAACTAAACTTCAAAATCTAAGACATATCCAAAATTTGAAAACAAACACCTTCATAATCGTCTTAGATGATATTTTGAAATTAACTTTAGATTCCAACATGTTGACCGTTTCACATTTGTGCATCTTCACCAAAGAATTTGTACCTTAGTGTAGGAACATCAAAATCATGAACCGTTTAATATTTTGGAAACAAAACTTCAAAATCTAAACCATATCCAAAATATAAAATTTAATACCTTAAGGATAGTTTCAGATAATATTTCGAAGTTAATATAAAATTCCGACACGCTGACGATTTTACACTTGTGCGACTTCACCAAAATTTTTATATCTTGAGGTAGGAACGTCGAAATAACAAACCGTTTGATTTCTTGGAAACAAGACTTAAAAATCTAAAATATTTCTAAAACGTAGGATTTATTACCTTAAAAATAGTTTTAGATAGTATTTCAAAATCAATATCAGATTTTGATATACTGACAGTTCCAAATTGGTATGACTTCGCCAAAACTTTTGTGTTTTGGTATGGAAGCCTCGAGATCACAAGATATTTTGCTTTCTATCAATCGAAATTCAAGATCTCCATTCTCACCAAATATCTTGGGTTCAAGTCTCACTGAATTTGAAACATTGTGCCTAGCAATCTTCCTTCTTATACTTGTGTTCCCTTTTGACACCTCTCTTCTCTTCCTCTTTTTTTTTTTTTAAGGCAAAGAGCGGATATGAAGACCAACAAACTTTAAGGTTATGCGAACATGAAGTCATAGCGAATCCCCAGACTTCAATGCAAATACTTTATAGCCGCCTAAACTACTATAACCATTTCATTGAATACACCAATTTACCATAGCGACTTGCCCCCTTTAAATCAAATGGGATCCAAAGTTTAACAGAAGAATGGTATCTCAGCTCGATTTTCAAGTGTTGATTGAATGAATTACATTCCATCGTACTTCATTCGAACAACGATTGGGGCACAATGTATGCATCAAGAAAATAATCGAGACCGAAAATTATTGCAACAATCGTAGTATTTTATTTTTAACAATATAAGTGTTACCTGATTCTTCTTTCCAACAGTAAATACAAGAGCCTTCGGACTTAATCTTGAATTTTATTTTATTTTAATCCAAGTCTTGAAGCTTGATCTTGACATATTTTTAATCCAAGGACTTGCAGCTTGTTCTTGAATCTTCATCTCGATCTTTTAATTCTTAGAACACTTGCTTGCTTGTAGCTTTTAGAGAAATCTATAGTGTGTGATCCACGAGCTCTCTCTTGCTTCTTGTTATAACTTCTGGTCCTTTCTGAGTTATGATGACCTCTATTTATAGTTGTGGGAGGGAAGAATTGTGATAAGAACAAACTCTTTCTGACCAATTAGATTGAAGAGTGACAAGGCCGCATTTGATTGGCTAGAAGACGTGATTTTATTGGCCTTTTAATTGGACTTGGCATGCCTTGTCACTTTGACACGTGGCACGATCCTATTGTCTCTTCCGTTTGACTTGGCATGCCATGTCATTTGACACGTGGCACCAAACTAGGCTTCTAGGAAGATGACATACGAGGCTCATTGAAATGGGCTCATCGTATATAGTCCAACTAAATTGGCTAGCTCAATGCATTATGACTTATTTATTAAATCCATATATATTGGACTTGTTAGCAAAGTATCCGATTCTAACCTCCTATGGCCTATGCCAAAGTCAATATTAATTCCTGTTTGATCGTTGGAAGTTTTGTTGACTACGAGACCCCATATACAATTTGAATAATGGTCAACTTTTTAACTCATTGACCAGGTCAGCAATCCTTTGATTTCGTTACGAAAGTAAGTCCCACCACCAATATGGAGTTGGTCCAAACCGATCCACACGAAATAAATAAATAATGGATGGACAAATAGCAGCTAACACGCGAAAAAAACAAGACACGTTTTAGCATTATATAGTATTTCCTTAATAAATTAACCTTCAGTTAATAATCTTTTAAGGTCCAAAATAGAAAAGAAAAAATTTACTATGTCTTTATATTTGAAAAATAAATAATTTTAAACTTCTTATTGTACTCTTAATAAATTCATTTTATAGTTACAACTTACAACTTGCACATATTTAAAAAATTTACTTTTAAAAAAAAATCCTTTTTCCTTAAAATTATAGATATCATGTTTGCAATAATAGAAATCTAGTAACACGTGTTGATAGGAGAGTGCTAGTTTCGAAGTTCCTTCACCGATCCGCCAGCCTTCTAAGTCCAAGACTTGCGAACCAATTCAACGAATTATATTTGGGAACAATAATGGAAACTTCCTTCTCCTCAATTCACTTGATTCCAGATGTTTCCAATTTTACTTGGGAAAGGGATTCCAATTTTTAACCTCCTCCCCCTTATAAATACACCTCCTTCTCCAATTTCTTTTCTTCGTAAACAAGTTTTAGCATCGCTTGCACTTCTTACGATAAACCAATCAGCAAAGCAATAAGTACTTTAATTTCTTGTGTTATTTTTTTTCCTGAATTAGAAGAAAAAAATAATGATGTCAATATTCAGTTCTTTTGACGTTCTCTCTGCTGAGATATTTGGCCTTAAGGTGAACCGCTCTTGGGCACCCAATACTGAGAGGAAACAACAAGAACAAGGGGTTTCGCCTCTTGTATCCGATCGCAAGAACGAGGCTTCTCCGCCGTCAACCTCTTCAACCGGTGGACTGAAGAAGGCCGGAGAGGCGGCGACGCCGTCATCTTCGCGACCACAGCAACAAAAGAGGCCGAGGTTTGCGCTGGAATTGGACGGCGTTCACTGTTTCGAAACAATCCTTCCCTATTGATTTTTTGCATAAATTCCGAAAGTGAAATTCTTTATTCTTGTCTCGCTGTAATTAACCTGGCCATGTTATTCATGTAACCGTAAATTCCGAAGGTTGATACAATTTGTTAAATCTGATATTCTTTAATTTGATTTACTTGTTTGAACTACTTTATTTCATATTTTTAACGTCTGTTTATCTTTTTCCCGATCAAATACAGTTAAAGAACCACTTCAACGACTAATGAATTCAGAACTAGTATTGAAATATAAAATTAAGACTGTTAGAAAAGTGCAGGAAATTTTAGTGCAATTCAAACTAATTAATCATGGCAACTAATATTGACGTTTATGATTTGGTAAAAGCTGGCACTTTCTTTTAATTGGATTTCGCTTAAACTTAGAACATAAAGGTAATAGATTATTTGGGAAAATTTTGTAAACTGGACGTTAATTAAATATGTTATGTGCCACAAATTATTTGTCTTCGTAAAGAATTCTTTATTAAAATCTGAACAATTCAAGAAATTATGTTTTTCTCTATGATCCAAGAAATAATACCAGTATATAATAATAAGTTCGCGGATGTATTGACAGTTATATTTATTAAGTAAAACATCTGTTTGGAAAAAGTTTGTTCAATTACAAGAGAACAAATAAGCAATGTAATGCATCGTATTCTCATATTTATAATGTTACACCTCTTAAAATAATGTTTAATAGCATTAATCATGGAAGTATTTATCTTAATTATCCTTTATTCAATAAAATCATTTAATCAATACTTCACTAATTGGAACAGTACTAGCTAAAAAGAAAGTAACAAAAAACTTTTTGTTTTCCTGAAGTATCAAATATTTAAAATAAATTAAATTTCATGGGGATGCGGTTTGTCTAGTACGCAAAAGTTACTTACAAAATGGGGAAATTCTTTTTCTTTCTCTGGAGTCGTTCGACTCTTGTGATTATCATTTGGATCTCGAAATACGCTTCAATCCTTCATCTGCTCAATTATCTTTTTGTTGGCGTTATACAAACTAACGATAGCCTATTGATTTTTGAGTAGAGAAGCTCAATCGTAAGTAGCAAATTACTTTTGCGTTTGGATCTTTTTCTGCTAAACTTTCCAAGGATCAGAATAAGAGTTTTTTGTTACGTGGAGTATTTAACATAACTAACAATTCTTCAAGGAAAAAGATGAAAATTTTCGAGAAAATGACCCTACGTACCCCTTCAAAATTTTAATAGCACATATTTTTCTCCATTGACACGAAATATCCCTCCGGCTCAAACATATTACATCTAATAACCTGAAATGTCTATTTAGTATATATATTTTGTATAGTGACAGTTTATTTTGTATATATTTTATACATTGACGGTCTATTTAATATATGTTTTGTATAGTGACAGTCTATTTAGTTTATACATTGCATAAAATTTGTATATAGAGTATATCGTGCATCTTGCAATGTATCCATAATGTATCATTAATGTATCTCGAGCGCTTTTGTGTATCCAAAGTGTATAGCCTGTTAAGTGTATAGACTGTTCTATGTATCCTTAATGTATCATTAATGTATCGCGAACGCTATTATCCAAAAAAAAAACTCATGACATATTTAATACAACAAGTTTTGAATATACTTCTTTCTTTATTAAACTTCGTGTTAAAATAGTTTAAATAAAACGCAGAGAGTATAAAGCATTTTCCCTTGTTATTCTAGTCTACAATACATTATGCTTTGAGTCCTTGGCCATCAACTCGAAAAAGACAGAAACTTCGTGGGTAGCATCAACGAAAATCAATTAATTACAAGTACTTTCCGTATATAAAGCCTTCATTCAAAGTGAAGAACACATAATATTTTCTGCTCTTAAACTTGCTTCTTATTAGCTTTAGCGCGGTACATAATCAAAAATCAAACATGATGAAGTTAGAACAAAAATTAATTATGGCCAAGTCACATGTTTTCTACGAGTATATATACTTTCAAATAAAAGGAAAAGATATGGAACATGTTATCCTTGTAGCTTGGAACAAAAAATAAAAGAACAACTCAAATAAAAGACAAAATAAATGGGATATAGTAGTACAAAGAAGATAGAATTCAAGCTACATAAATGAGCAGGTGTTATTTTTGAAGTATGCAAGTGCTAGAAGACCAATTTAGGCTAGCCATTATAATTTATTTGGGGCTATAAATTGTATGGCTTAATTCATGGCTAGCGAATGATAATTGTTTCCACCGGCCGGCTACAAATAAAATTTGTTCAAAATTTCCATATAACTTTGATCCGTTTCTAACAAGGACCCTGTAACTTGTGTGGATGGTTGTTACCTTATATTGTTACTTTAAATAAAATATTTATTTTGGTTGTTACTATTATTGTATCGTATCGTTAAATACGTCGTTAAGTAAGGACAAAAAGTGTCACTTTATGGAACGACCAGTTTGATGTGGTCGCGTCGTTTCCTTAGTTTTTTTCTCTCATCTTGGCCTTCCTTATTATTAAATAATCATATTTAATCCTTTATCTTATCTTTTTATATAATAATTTTACCTTGCACCTTATTTTTTAAAATAATATTGTAAGTTTATTCTTCACATTGTTGATGTATGACATCATGAAACGATGACAAACAATACAATCTATCCAAATATTATATACATCAGAACAATACGATATAATATAATACAATAAAATACGATACATTATGAAATGATACATAACAACCATCCAAACAAGCTGAGTAAAAAGGGAGCTAATACAAAAGCGGACAAACTTATCTAAACGCAACCAGATCTAAGCACACAGTAAATCTAATGTGTTAGTTACGCAATTTGCATCTGTAATATCATCAACTTCTGAAAATATTTGGATTTACTTGCTGTAATCTTAATGGGATAGGGTCATTAAACATTTGATTATTTGAAAGATACTCAGTCCTGCTCACTTTTTATTATATTATCTATCCTTTCGACTTAGCAGAATCCGAACTTTGAACTCTCACACTTCAAACAAGTGAAGAAATTTAACAGTTACACCAACTTTACTAGAAAAAGATACAAAGTAAACAAAAAATTAAAAGCCACAAAAGAGAATATGCTGTAGTATTCGTCTAGTGCACGTTTATGTAATTCCACTAGTATTTATTTTATACTCTTCTTGGAGTTGAAATTACGATGTGATTATCATGTATCACTTGGTTTGCTTTGGGCACTAAATTCCTTACTTTTCTTGTCTGTCAGGGCAACTAATATTCCTTACCTTTGGCTTTTATTCCTATTGTCTGGTGGCTTATGGAAATGCAGGAAGGCTATTTCCTACCGTATAGCATGAACAGTACATTCATATGGTAAAAGATCTTCTTGGCAATCTTTGTAGTGGTTAAGAATAAGGCCTAGAACAAAACAGATGATAACATCTGTATGCCGCGCTTATATTGTTCAATAACACTCTGCTTGTATTACATGTAACAATCATTGCTTAATTGTATCGATCACTAACACTATGCTAAAAGGAAAAGAAATAGGTTATGTACAACAGAAACATGGTATAAATGAGATTATCAGTCATGTCCTTGGACTTGCTCTTCTTCCTATATTTCCAAACCTTTTCACTGCATTAAGCAAAAGTGCCTTGGGTATGATTCCTCGGTCAAGGGTACAAGCAACAACCAATGCGCCACCAATGATAAGTAGCTTTGGTATGTTTATGCCCTCGGATTTTGCAGGTGAAACCTGTACTTCAGTCCCTGACGATTCTTCCACATCACCTTCCATCGACTTCAAGTATTCTGGATCAATTTTCGTATTAACTTGGGCCATAAAAGCACAGCGAGAGATTTTCATGTTGGATGCTCTTGATTTCTGGTAGGACCGGAGTCCACGCTCAATCTTCCTTACAAGTCCCCACATACCCTGCCTTACCCCAAATTTCGCGATTTCCCATGGGATGCCCATATCTTCGTAATGGAAGAGAAGCACCTCGCATGCAGTCAGCTGGCCATTTCCTCTCCTTGATTCCACTGTTTCATGCACCACAATGGATTTCAGAGTCGTAAAATGACAAATGAGATCAGAGGATCATGACCTTTAACAGGTCAACTCTAGTTAGCGATACTTGCAAAGAAGTTGAAAAGAAATTGCAGGAAACACATGTAATATCACTGCATTGTTTACAAACTGAACAATATGGTGTCAGCCAATTTACCAGTCCAATTAGAAGTTGCATGTTTTGTATTCATATATGCAGGGTAATTGGGAAAGCAAAAGCATGAAACGTTATTCTCCCATACTGGAAAAGAAGGAAGTGGAAATAGGAAAATAAGACGGTCATACCTGCTTGAATGTACCAACTTGAATAATACAGGTCAACACGTCTTGGTTTATCCTTCCTGGGAACAGTAGGACATGGAACTCCCTGGTTAACAACAGAAGAAAAATCATAATTAGATGGGGACCTCCAAGTATAGAAAATTCAGCACAGCGTTAAATGTAAGAGGATCACTATACAAAGCTTGTGACAATTCATTCATTCTCTCTATAGTTTTTGCGGGGTGAGGTGGCGTCGAGGGGAAGGATGAAACATGTTTTGTGGCACTTTGGCAGAGAGAGTTGAGGCCACCATAACGTAGGAATGTCAAAGGTCTTTCAAGAAGTTCTAAACACTAACATAGAAGGAAAATATCTTTGATATTTCAGGTCTCTCCTGCTCTGCCCCATCCACCATTTCTCAAATCAAAGTCCAAAGAAGGATCTCGTGGAAGTTAGAAAATCCCGGCAAGTTAACTGCTGACAACTACACTCTTCACAGAACTATTTTGTTAATAATCGCCTTGAGTCTCAATGACACAATAGGTATGATCTTACAACTAGATAACCGGACAGTTGCAGTGCCTAGAGAAATAGGAAGTTTCAGCAAGAGATAATATCCACTGTACAGCTACCTCCTCTGAGGTTTCTGACCGACTCAAAGTTGCATAGTGGACTCTGCACCTAATGATATCAGACAACAGTTCTAACTAACATATTCATACATTTCATAGGTCCTAGAGGCACGCTTCATTAATAGAAGAAACTCAAGTAAACAGCACGCTAGCTGTTTCTATAATCTTTTATGACTTGGATTACAATTACGGGAAGAGGCAGTTGCCGTGAGCATAACATGACACCACCTTAAACTTAGTAAGTTTCCTGACAACTCGGAGAAATGAAGGGTTGACTCAACAACAACAACACCTGCTCATCTCAATCCAATATTATACAAAATAAAAAATAAAAGAAGGGGGAAATAATCAAAAGTCCTGTACCTTTGTTACACAATAATATGACCTTCCGGACTCCCATATTCGACGACCAAATATATATTCTCTGTCACTGCAGAAAAATGGGAACTGCACAAAAAGCATTTGATGTATTAACTACTAGCTAAACAAAATACTGACTGTGCAGCAAAAGCGTACATACATTGTGTCTTCTTACCTTTCGAACCCAATGCACTATCATTGTTCCAGTTGTGGGGCATTCTTCTATAGTTTCAGCATGTACAAGCATGTCATCCCACTTGAGCCGAAACTCATCATCCCAGAAAAAATCCCTCAATAGTTCAGGTGTTGCGTCCTCATACACAGTTCTGCTGCAATATTGAGGAGGACCACTCTAGCAAAAACAATATAGAAAAATCAATAAACAAGTCAAGCAAAAGAGACAGTAATATAATGAAGTATTAGTCTACAGCAAAGTGGTTGTGCCGGAGTGGTTATCGGACATGACTAGAAATCATGTGGGCTCTGCCCGCGCAGGTTTCGAATCCTTCCGACCACGTTAATTTTATTTATTTTTATCAAAAATAATAAATGAAGCCTTTACTACCTGAGGATCTCGCTGCCACGCTTGATAGCTCATAGTAGGAGTAGAACGATCCATCATGTGTTTCCACGGCGGGCCTCCGTCTTTCCTCTCAACAAGATGCCATAAATATTCCAAATCTTCATCTGTTATTGGTAAAGTATTCAGCTGCGATGGACTATAACAAGAAAGGCAAAACACGAATGAGTTACCCCATTCAATCTACTTAAGAAAACATAAAACTTTTTCCCTTGAAATTAACAATAGAACTTACCCGATGTCAAATTGTTCGATTTCTGAGGGAGCATCCATACAAGAACCAAAGCTAGGGGTATGAGCCTTAGAGGAATGAAAGCTCTTTGTTTCAGTTAATTCCAAGTTTTTAGGCGGTGAAGGAACCAAAACAGTGGGGGAAGAAGGTGCTGAAAAATCAAATTTACAATTTTTCCAGCTAGCCCATTTGGGTTTCCAAATCCAACCAACCGTAATACCCAAAAGAAAGGCAATCCAAACTGGACCAAGAAACATCATAATCTCTACAAATACTGCCCCTATCGTTGGTCTTTCAAGTATTTCCGTAAATGCCTCAACTAACACCATACCTATAGCTTAATATAATGAAATACAATCGATGAATTGATTATGTACAGGACCCAGAAAGGTCAAGGAAAAAAACGGCAAGGGAGATATGAATCAGGAAGAGAAAAGCTGAGGCTAAGATTTTTGTAATAAGATTGAAAAAGACGTGAAAGGTGGAGAATTGTATTCTGGAAATTACGGGTATTCTTGATTTGATATGGGAATTTGTTCCGGTCTGAAGAAAATACAGCACCGCAGCAATTTCCCTTGAGGAAGAAAAGGAGAATATTAATGGATAAAATGCGAGAATGGGGGAGTATTTGATGGAGTATTTGTTTTTGGATAAGAAAAACATACGCATCAGCACATTGTTGACTGGTTACCAGCTGGGTGCGATAAGAATGGAAATCTCATAGGGAATAGGTACTGTCCGTTATTTGCTGACTAAGGAGAGAGGACAAAGCTAAGGACGGTGCTTCCAATGTCTCTGTTGTTTCAGTTTTGCATATTCAAGATTTTGTGGTAGTTGTGGTTTCTTGTTTTCCACGTTCAATTGTTTGGTTGTGGAAACGCTGCAGTGATACGTAAATTGGGTGCCTGTGTAATGTTGTATGCAGTAGGGTGCAACTCCAATCACTTACTGCCAGAAAGACATTTTCCTTGTCCAATTTATATGAGTACTTTTCTATTAAAAATTCGAGTTTAAAATTACCAATTCAATTTATATACTGAAAGTATCAAGCAAGCATTGTAGTTTTCTCACTTCAAAGTTAAAATTAACTATTTTGATTTTTTAGAACTCTCAGGGGAGTACTTACTCACATTGGTCCTAAGTCATGATCAGTCACGGATCTAAAATTTCTGGAATATGGGTACACCTAAAGAAAGGTATATAAAAAATTATTAAGTAGGAATTGATTCATATTCCTTTAAATAAATAACGTAGCATTTAACTAAGTGCACTATTTCTGAAGCATGAGGGTCGATGGATAATATTAGATAAATTCTAGAAAATATGTATATAAACTACTTAGTTTGACAGAGAAATCATGAGTTCATGTATCCCATATTTTGGACCGTAAATTCGTCCCTGCCATGATAAAGAAAGATGGTTGCGGTAGATTGACGGCTAGTGTAAATGCCTGCCAAAATAAAATTTCAGATCTATAGAACAGTAATAACTTATAAGAAATGTATGAGAGTGAATGCTAATGTCTTTGAAGTCCAACATATCCACAAGATGAGTATCATAGACATGCAGATACTAATATAAGATTAAAAATGATCATACATTCGCCATAAAGTGCAACTAGCACACATTAAAAATAAAATGGAAGAATATCACCTAAGATGGTTTGGTCATGTCATGCGTCGACCTATAGATGCATCGATTGGTTATGTGAAAGCATGGTGAATGAAAGTATTAAATATGATGAGGTAGACCTAAAATCACATGAAAAGAAGTTATTTTGAAATACCTACAAGTTCTTGGAATTAATACAATTTTAGCGAAAGATAAGAATAATGAAAGTAAAAGATTTATAATGGCGATGATAATTAGTTGAGAATATATTTAATTCACATTAATGCATTTACTTTAAGTCTATGCTTTTTAGGAGTCTTGTTATCTTGTTAGGGATTCTAACGCATGTAGAAAAAGAGAACCTTTAGAACTTTTTATTTTGTATAACGATGTGTCCATGCGATTAGGTAAAATGGACAATACGACTAGTAATGGAATCCATTAAATCAAATGGTGATTAAATTATTCAAAATTACTTAGTGAAATTATATTTTTTTTTGTTTGTAATAGAAAAGTCACTTAACTATTTCTATAGTACTCAGAAGGCCACTCAATTAGATTTCTCAAACTTTTGGTGGTCAAATACCTATTTTACTCTGTAAATTATTAATTTTTATCCCTTTTAATACTTTTTAATTCTATAATTTTTTCACTCTATTTTTGGACTTACCTATAAAAATAAATTTTCTTATAAAGTGAAATAAAAAAAATAGTTTTTAGTCGTATATAAAATTGGAACAACATAATTAAGCAAAGTTTCAAGCATATATATTGTATACTATAAAAATAGCTCTATTTTAAAATATATTTTTATTATTACATGCCTGAAATATATTCTTTAAAAGCTTTTATTCCCGTTCATTTTGAATTATGTAAATAACTTTTTGAGTTTTTATTGCTATTAACAAAATTCTTGATACGAATAAATTATTTTACTTAAATTTTTTACTATACTCAATTATTTTATTCAACAATTTCAGGTGCTTAAACTCTTATTTAATAACTCAAATATAATTTTTAATATAGTATATTTATTTTATTTTAAAAAAATACTCATCGAAGCAAGATACACGCACAACACACATACGTTAAGACTAGTTAGATAATAATTTAAATAGAGAGGTGAAGAGATTATGTTGGTTTTAGTAGCATTTGAAAAATGAATTTTTACCTTCCTATATACTATTTAAAACTTTAATATCAAAAATGTACACGTTTAGTTAATTACCCGACCTAAACAAGTTTTGTTTACAAAATATATATATTCCACCTTAAAAATCTCCCAATCCATTATTAGTGTCTTCAATCAAGGGATTTAGTTATATCTTTTTCCTTTTTTCTCTCCTCTTTCCCCTTTTCTCTCCGGATCTTCCACCCTTGTAGCAATTTAGTGATCAAGTCAGTAGACAACTCTTTCATCTGGTTGATCACGTAACCATGTCTTAATAGTACTTACAATTTTGTGTTATTTCTTCTAATCATTTTTCTTCTTCTTCTTTTTAACCCTTCAGTTTTACGTTGAAATTTAGTAAGAATTCCTCTATAATTAACAGGAAGATTAGGTTAATATTTGGGGACAACTCTTTACAAGTTCTTTTTTTCAGGATTCAGGATAAAACCAAAATTCTAATTGAAATCCTTAAAAGGGAATCAGACTCTATTTCCTGTCCATCAAGTCTATTTAATTATTATCCAATTAAGAACTTGTTGAAGTTGCTATTCAAAATACAAAATCAGAAGGGAACCCATTTCCAAAGAAATATATCCTATGATTTTCACTTTCTTTTGGTAGGAGTAATAATTAATAGGACAACTCTAGTTGGATAGAATATATCTTGTAACGACCCGATCGGTCGTTCTGAGTATTATAACTATATTCCCTAATTTGCTGCTCAATTTATGCTTTATAGTTATTTTATGACTTACCGGGTTAGTTGGTTCGGGTCCGGAAGGAATTCGAAGTGAAATGAGACACTTAGTCTCATAATTGAAAATTTTATGTTAGAAAAGTGACTCGATGTGGACTTATGTGTAAACGACCTCGAATTTGAATCTTGATAATTTTAATAGCTTCGTATGGTGATTTTGAACTTAGGAGCGTGTACGAAAAATTATTTAGAGGTCCGTGGTGAAATTAGGCATGAAATGCCGAAAGTTAAAATTTTGGGAAGTTTGACCAGGGGGTTGACTTTTTGATATCTGGGTCGAAATACGATTCTGAGAATTAGAATACCTCCGTTATGTCATTTATGACTTGTGTGCAAAATTTGAGATCAATAGGACGTGATTTGATAGGTTCCGGAGTCGTTTGTAGAAACTTGAAATTTCAAAGTTCAGTAGGCTTGAATTGGGGTCTAATTCATGGTTTTAGCGTTGTTTGAGGTAATTTGAGGGTTCGACTAAGTTCGTATGATGTTGTAGGACTTGTTGGTATATTTGGTTGAGGTCCCGAGGGGTTCGGGTGAATTTTGGATGGTTAACGGATCAAAAATTTGGACTTGAACAACTGCTGGAATTTTCTGATATATGATGTTGTTTTCCTTCAACGCGATCGCGTGAATATGTCTGCAATCGCGTAGGCTTAGCTGGTCAGTGGAGATTTTTGTTCTACGCGATCGCGTGGAGATATCTGTGATTGCGTAGGGTTAATTTGAGGCAGTGATACTTTGTGCTTCGCGATCGCGTAAAGCGGGACGCGATCGCGTGAAGCGGGACGCGATCGCGTAGCTATGTGATTTTGTTATACGCAAACGCGTGAAGAAGATCGTGTTCGCGTAGAAGAAATGAGGCAGAAATGGAAATCATGCGTTTGTGTTTCGCGATCGCGTGGTTAGGTCCGCGATCGGGTAGATCTGTGATGTTGTGCATCGCGATCGCGTAGAGTTAAATCTGGGCGATGGAAAATTGTTCTTTGCGATCGCGTGGGAATATTCGCGATCGCGTAGAGCAAATGTCTGGGCAGAGAGTTTAAGTTCTGAAAATGGATTTTTGACGGACTGGAGCTCGGGAGGAGGCAATTTTCGAGAGTTTTTCAAGGAAAATAATGGGGTCAGTGTTCTTAACTCAATATTGGTTAAATTACCCGAATTCATGGTTTTTTTATCATTTAATTGGTGAATTAAGTTGGAAAAGTTTGAAAACCCTCTTGGTTTAAATTGAAGATTTGAGGGTCGAGTTGGGGTCGGATTTTAGTAATTTTGGTATGGTTAGACTTGTGGTGGAATGGGGGTTCATATTTTGTAACTTTTGTCGAGTTCCGGGATGTGGGCCCCACGGACGATTTTTGGAGTTAAAATTCGGATTTTTATGGAAAAATTGTATTTTCATATGGAATTAATTCTAATAAATTTTATTGACTGAAACAAATTATTTGTGACTAGATTCGAGGCATTCGGCGGCCGATTTGCGAGGCAAAGGCATAGAAGAGTAAAGAATTTCACGTTTTGAGGTACGTAGTACTTTTAAATCTAGTCCTGAGGGTAGGAAACCCTAGAATTTTGTGTCATGTGATTATTTTGGAGGTGACGCACATGCTAGGTGACGGGAGTGTCGGCATGCACTGAGGGGATTGTGACTTGGTCCGTCCCGTGGAAACTGTAAAGTTGAATAACTTGTTGATAGTTATGAGCTCTCAATGTGTTGCGGAAACTTGACTATAAGTCATGCTAGAAACCATGTTTAGGCTATATGTTGGTATTGTTGGGACCCACAGAGGTCGTGTACATGTTAAATTATCTACTTAAATTATTGTTTTGTACTCAGTCACAGCTTACTTGATTATTTTATCTCAGTCTCTATTGTTCATTATTGATGTATCATATCATTATTGTTTGGGCTGATTTTATGATTGTTGAGAGCCGGAGAGACTGGAGAGCTTTATGACTGAGTGAGGCCGAGGGCCTGATTGTGAGATATTATACCATAGCATGTGAGTTGTCCGTGCGGATCCTTATATTATACTATAGCACGTGAGTTGGCCGTGCAACAAGTGAGTTGGCCCTGCGGATCCAGATATTTATATTATGGCACGTGAGTTGTCCGTGCAGATTATAGCGCTTGGGCTGTAGGAGTCCCTCCGGAGTCTGTACACCCCCAGTGAGCGTGGGTACCTATTGAGTGCGAGTGTTGAGGGCTGGGAGCCCAGTGAGTGATTGTTGTCCTGAGAGGTTGTACTTGTTTTTCATTTGTTGTTGCACTTAGTTGCTATCTATCATTGTTGTGAATCTTTCTGAAGGATTTTATATCCATAATACATGAACTTGAACTGTATAGAATTGATTTGACTTAAACTGCTGGATTTGAAAGCATGTCTATTCATTGCTGGAATTACTGAAAATGAACTATAACTGTGTAGCTCGTCACTATCTTCAGTTCCTTATTTATTATTGTTACTTGCTGAGTTAGTTGTACTCATACTACACCCTGCACTTCGTGTGCAGATCCAGGTGCTTCTAGACATAGCGGGTGTTGATTCTCCCGCACAGTTAAAATTTTCGGAGATTCAGAGGTAGCTGCCGTGTTCCGCAGACCTTGTCTCTCTTTCCCTATCTGCTTGTTTACTGTATTTGGTCTTAGAATATTATAAACCGTATTTTCCGAACTTGTATTCATATTAGATGCTCAAGTATTCAGTGACACCAGGTTTTGGGGAGTGTTCGTATTAGTATTTATGGGATTTTATATTGTATTTAAATATTATATTTTCAAACTTAAAAGAAATTGTGGTTTATTGATATTATCGGCTTGCCTAGTATCGAGATAGGCGCCATCACGACAGGTTGGGATTTTGGATCGTGACAAGTTGGTATCAGAGCCTAGGTTACATAGGTCTCAAGAGTCATGAGCAGGTTTAGTAGAATCTTGCGGATCGGTATGGAGACGTATGTACTTATCTTCTCGAGGCTGCAGAACCCTTAGGAAAAATTTCACTTTCTTTTATTCTGTCGTGCGAATTTGTTGATTCCGGAAACTAAATTTTTGTTATTCTATTCTCTCACAGATGATGAGAACATGCACTACCGGATCGGACAGCCAGCCACCAGTGCCACCAGTTAGGGCCGCGAGAGGCCGGGGCAGAGGCCGGGGCTGAGGTAGAGGTAGAGGTGTAGCACCTGTAATACCACCAGTTGCTCCAGCTCAGGAGAAAATTCCAGATATAGCTGAGCCGACAGGACCAACTCAGGCACGAGTTGTACCCGTTGGGATTTCAGACCTTCAGGAGACTTTGGCCCAGATATTGACAGTTTGCACTGGTCTTGCTCTGGTGGTTTCGGCTCAGGCCGCACCTGCCACTTCTCAGGCCGGGGGGAGGTACTCATACCCCTGTTGCCCGTACTCCAGACCAGGTAGTATAGGGACTTTATATACCGGGGGCACTACCAGCCCCGCTGATTGCAGCTGCTCAGGCCCCGGTAGTTCCTGTTATGGCAGATGATGAGCAGAGGAGACTTGAGAGATTTGAGAGGCTTCGACCTCTACCATTTAGCGGTACTGATTCAGAGGATGCTCAAGGTTTTCTGGATAGGTGTCAACGAATGCTTCGGACAGCGGGTATTCTGGAGACCAGTGAGGTCTCATTCACTACTTTTCAGTTTTCTGGGGCTGCACTCAGATGGTGGGAGACATACGAGAGGCGTAGGCCTGTTGGCGCATCACCCCTTACTTGGTAGCAGTTCTCCATGGTCTTTTTGGAGAAGTTCGTGCCTCAGTCCCGCATAAAGGAGCTGCGCAGACAGTTTGAGCAGCTTCACCAGGGTGATATGTCCGTGACACAGTACGAGATGAGATTTTCTGAGTTGGCTCATCATGCAGTTTGGTTGGTTCCCACTGATAGGGAGAGGATTAGGAGGTTCATTGATGGCCTCACATATCAGCTGCGGTTACTTATGACTAGGGAGAGAGTATCTAGTGCTACCTTTGATGAGGCAGTGGATATTGCTCGGTAGATAGAGATGGTTCGTAGCCAGGAACGTAGAGAGAGAGAGGCTGAGAGGCCTTATGGTCCAGGTGATTATAGCGGTGTTCCTTCAGAGGGTCAGTTTTACCGCGGTAGGGGTCGTTCTTACAGACACGCTCAGACGGGTCATCCAACTCATCATAGTGCATCAGCTAGCCACGGTTCTTATAGTGCTCACTCGGGCCAGTCTTCATTCAGTACACTACCAGCGTAGAGTTCTCATCATGCCTTGTCCGCTCAGGCTTCTGCAGGTAATTCCTCGGGTTATCAGGAGCAGTAGTTCCGTCAGAGGAGGGGTTATTTCGAGTGCGAAGAGTTTGGTTATTTCAAGAGAGAGTGTCCTAGGCTATTGAGTGGGGCTCCACAGCAGAGTCCTAGACTGACAACACCAGCACCAGCAGTTCCACCACCCGCCCAGCCAGCTCGAGGTGGGGGTCAGGCAGCTAGGGGTTGCCCAAGAGGGGGGGCGATCAGGTGGCGGGCATGCTCGATTCTATGCTTTTCCTGCCAGGCCAGATTTTGTTGCCTCAGATGCAGTGATCACAGGTATTGTTTCAATGTGCCATATGGAGGCTTCTATATTATTTGACCCTGGTTCCACTTATTCATATGTATCATCGTATTTTTCTCATTGTCTGGATATACCCTGTGAGTCCTTAGTTTCACTTGTTTGTGTATCTACACCGGTGGGCAACATTATTACTGTGGATTGTGTGTATCGGTCGTGTGTGGTAACTATTGGGGAACTGGAGACTAGAGTTGATCTCTTATTACTCGGTATGGTTGATTTCGATGTAATCCTAGGTATGGATTGGTTGTCTACATGTCATGCTATTCTGGACTGTCACGCAAAAATCGTGACGTTGACTATGCCGGGGTTGCCAAAGGTTGAATGGAGAGGTTCTCTAGATCTTGTTCCTAGCAGGATAATTTCTTATTTGAAGGCCCAACGTATGGTTGGAAAGGGATGCTTGTCATATTTAGCCTTCGTGAGAGATGTTGATGCAGATACTCCTATTATTGATTCAGTACCGGTCGTACGAGACTTTCCGGATGTATTTCCTATAGACCTGCCGGGTATGCCACCCGACAGGGATATTGATTTCGGTATTGACTTGGTGCGGGGCACTCAGTCCATTTCTATTCCTCCGTATCTTATGGCGCCAGCTAATTTAAAAAAATTGAAAGAGCGACTTCAGGAACTCCTTGAAAAGGGGTTTATTAGGCCTAGTGTGTCACCTTGGGGTGCACCGATTCTGTTTGTGAAAAAAGAAATATGGTACCATGTGGATGTGAATTGATTATATGCAGTTGAACAAATTTACAATTAAGAATAAATATCCATTGTCCCGTATTGATGACTTATTTGACTAGCTTCAGGGAGCGAGGGTGTTCTCCAAAATTGATTTGAGGTCTGGGTATCACCAGTTGAAAATTCAAGATTCGGATATTCTAAAGACGGCATTCAGGACTCGTTATGGCCACTATGAATTTCTTGTGATGTCTTTCGGGCTAACCAATGCCCAACAATATTTATGCATTTGACGAATAGTGTATTACAGCCATATTTTGATTTATTTGTCGTAGTATTTATTAATGATATTCTGGTGTACTCACGTAGCCAGAAGGAGCATGCACAACACTTAGGTATTGTATTACAAAGATTGATAAAGGAGAGACTTTATGCTAAATTCTCTAAGTGTGAGTTCTGGCTTAGTTCGGTGGCATTCTTGGGACATATAGTGTCCAGTAAAGGAATTAAGGTAGATCCGAAGAAAATAGAGGCAGTTCTGAATTGGCCTAGGCCATCTTTAGTTACTGAGATTCGGAGTTTTCTCGACTTGACCGGTTATTATCGTCGTTTCATAGAGGGATTCTCATCTATTGCATCGCCTATGACTAAATTGACCCAGAAAGGTGCTCCGTTCAGGTGGCCAGATGAGTGTAAGGAGAGCTTTCAAAAGCTTAAAACCGCTTTGACTACGGCTCCAGTATTGGTGTTGCCTACAGGTTCAGGGTCTTATACTGTGTATTGTGATGCATCACGTATTGGTCTTGGCGCAGTGCTTATGTAAGACGGTATGGTAATTACCTATGCGTCCAGACAGTTAAAGGTACATGAGAAGAATTATCCCGTCCACGATCTTGAGTTAGTAGCTATTATTCATGCCTTGAAAATTTGGCGGCATTACTTGTACGGTGTCTAGCGTGAGGTATATACCGATCATCGAAGTCTACAACATTTGTTTAAACAGAAGGATCTTAATTTGCGGTAGTGAAGGTGGTTGGAGTTGCTTAAGGATTATGATATCACCATTCTCTATCATCCCGGAAAGGCCAATGTGGTGGGCGATGCCTTGAGTCGTAAGGCGGAGAGCTTGGGCAGCTTAGCATACTTACCGGTAGCAGAGAGGCCTTTAGCCTTGGTTGTTCAGGCCTTGGCTAATCAGTTTGTTAGATTGGATATTTTCGAGCCGAATCGAGTTTTGGCCTGTGTGGTTTCTCGGTCTTCTTTATATGATCGCATCAGAGAGCGCCAATATAATGATCCACATCTGCTTGTCCTTAAGGACACGGTTCAGCACGGTGATGCCAAAAGAAGTCACTATTGGAGATGACGGGGTATTACGGATACAGGGCAGGCTATGTGTGCCTAATGTAGATGGTTTGCATGGGCTGATTCTCCAGGAAGCTCACAGTTCGCGATACTCTATTCATCCAGGTTCCGCGAAGATGTATCAGGATTTGAGGCAGCACTATTGGTGGAGGCGGATGAAGAAAGATATAGTTGGGTTTGTAGCTTGGTGTCTAAATTATCAATAGGTAAAGTATGAACATCAGAGGCCGGGAGGATTGTTTTAGAGACTTGAAATTCCGAAGTGGAAATGGGAGTGTATTACCATAAATTTCGTAGTTGGGCTTCCACGTACTTTGAGAAAGTTTGATGATGTTTGGGTGATAGTAGATCGGTTGACCAAACCTACGCATTTCATTCCAGTTGGTACTAATTATTCTTCGGAGCGGTTGGCTGGGATTTATATTCGCAAGATTGTTCGCCTACACGGTGTGCCAGTGTCCATCATTTCAGATCGGGGCACGCAGTTTACATCATAGTTTTGGAGAGCAGTACAGCGAGAATTGGGCACATAGGTTCAGTTGATTATAACATTTCACCCTCAGACGGACGGACAGTCCGAGCGCACTATTCAGATATTGGAGGATATGCTACGTGCTTGTGTCATTGATTTTGGGGGTTCTTGGGATCAATTTGTGCCACTCGCGGAGTTTGCTTACAATAATAGCTACCAGTCAAGCATTCAAATGGATTTGTATAAAGCTTTATATAAGATACGGTGTCGGTCTCCAGTAGGTTGGTTTGAGCCATGTGACGTTAGAATATTGGGTACTGACTTGGTTCAGGGTGCTTTAGAGAATGTCAAAGTAATTCAGGAACGGCTTCGCACAGCACAGTCTAGACAGAAGAGTTATGCCGACAGGAAGGTTCGTGATGTTGTTCACATGGTTGGGGAGAAGGTTCTGCTCAAGATTTCACCCATGGAGGGTGTGTTGAGGTTCGGGAATAAAGGCAAGTTGAGCCTTCGGTATATTGGGCCTTTTGAGATACTTAAGAAAATTGGAGAGGTGGCTTATGAACTTGCCTTGCCACCCAGTCTATCAGGTGTTCATCCAGTATTCCATGTATCCATGCTCCGAAAATATGTCGGGGATCCTTCTCATATTCTGGATTTCATTACAGTGTAGCTGGACGGTAATTTGACTTATGATGTGGAGTCGATGGCTATTTTAGACCAGCAGATTCGAAAGCTAAGGTCAAAGAGCATAACATCAGTGAAGGTGAAGTGGAGAGGCTAGCCAGTCGGAGAAGCTACTTGGGAGATTGAGCAGGAGATGCGGAGCAAATATCCACACTTATTTGAGACTCCAGGTATTATTCTAAACCCGTTCGAGGACGAACGTTTGTTTAAGAGGGGGAGAATATAACGACCCGACAGGTTGTTTTGAGTATTATAACCCCGTTCCCCCATTTACTGCTCAATTTATACTTTATAGTTGTTTTATGTCTTACCAGGTTAGTTGCTTTGGGTCCGGAAGGAATTCGGAGTGAAATGAGTTACTTAGTCTTATAATTAAAAATTTTAAGTTACAAAAGTGACAGGATGTGGACTTATGTGTAAACGACCTCGGATTTAAATTTTGATGATTTCAATAGATCCGTATGGTGATTTTGGACTTAGGAGCGTGTCGAAAAAATTATTTGGAGGTCTGTGGTGGAATTAGGCTTGAAATGCCGAAAGTTGAAATTTTGGGAAGTTTGACCAGGGGGTTGACTTTTTGATATCGAGGTCGAAGTCCGATTCTGAAAATTGGAATACCTCTGTTATATCATTTATGACTTGTGTGCAAAGTTTGAGATCAATCAGACGTGATTTGATAGGTTCCGGAGTCGTTTTTAGAAACTTGAAATTTCAAAGTTCATTAGGCTTGAATTGGGGTGTAATTCATGGTTTTAACGTTGTTTGAGGTGATTTGAGGGTTCGATTAAGTTTGTATGATGTTGTAGGACTTGTTGGTATATTTGGTTGAGGTCCTGTGGGGCTCGAGTGATTTTTGGATTATTAACGGATCAAAAATTTGGACTTGAATAGCTGCTGGAATTTTCTGATATCTGATGTTGTTTTCCTTCTACGCGATCACGTGAATGTGTCTGTTATCGCGTAGGAATAGCTGGTCAGTGGAGGTTTTTGTTCTACACGATCTCGTGGGGATATATGCAATCACGTAGGGTTAATTTGAGGCAGTGATACTTTGTGCTTCGCGATCGCGTGAAGCGTGACACGATCGTGTAGCTATGTGAGTTTGTTATTTGCGAACGAGTGAAGAAGGTCACGTTCGCGTAGAGGAAATGGGGCAGAAATGGAAATCACGCGTTTGTGTTTCGCGGTCGCGTGGTTAGGTCTGCGATCGCGTAGGTCTGTGATGTTGTGCATCGCGATCGCATAGAGTTAAATCTGGGCGATGGAAAATTGTTCTTCGCGATCGCGTGGGAATGTTCGCGATCGCGTAGAGCAAATGTCTGGGCACGGAGTTTAAGTTCTGAAAATGGGACTTCGTCCCATTTTTCAGTTTTTGACGGATTGGAGCTTGGGAAGAGTCGGTTTTCGGGAGTTTTTCAAGGGAAAAGACGGGATAAGTGTTCTTAACTTAATATTGGTTAAATTACCCGAACCCACGGTTGTTTTTATCATTTAATTGGTGAATTAAGCTGGAAAAGTTTGAAAACCTTCTTGGTTTAAATTGAAGATTTGAGGGTCGAGTTGGGGTCGGATTTTAGTAATTTTGGTATGGTTAGGCTTGTGGTGGAATGGGGGTTCATATTTTGTAACTTTTGTCGAGTTCCAGGATGTGGGCTCCACGGGCGATTTTTGGAGTTAAAATTCGGATTTTTATGGAAAAATTATATTTTCATATGGAATTAATTCTAAAAAATTTTATTGACTGAAACGAATTATTTGTGACTAGATTCGAGGCATTCGGAGACCGATTTGCGAGGCAAAGGCATAGCAGAGTAAAGAATTTCACGTTTTGAGGTAAGTAACAGCTTTAAATCTGGTCCTAAGGGTATGAAACCCCGGATTTTGTGTCATGTGATTATTTTGGAGGTGATACACATCCTAGGTGATGGGCGTGTGGGCGTGCACCGAGGGCATTGCGACTTGGTCCGTCCCATGAAAACTGTAAAGCTGAATAACTTGTTGATAGTTATGTGCTCTCAATGTGTTGTGGAAACTTGACTATAAGTCATGCTAGAAACCATGTTTAGGCTATATGTTGGTATTGTTGGGACCCACAGAGGTCGTGTACATGTTGAATTATCTGCTTAAATTGTTGTTTTGTACTCAGTCACAGCTTACTTGATTATTTTATCTCAGTCTCCATTGTTCATTATTGATGTATCATATAATTGTTGTTTGGGCTGATTTTATGATTGTTGAGAGCTTGAGAGACTGGAGAGCTTTATGACTGAGTGAGGCCGAGGTCCTGATTATGAGATATTATACCATAGCACGTGAGTTGTCCGTGCAGCACGTGAGTTATCCGTGCGGATCCTTATATTATACTATAGCACGTGAGTTGTCCGTGTAACACGTGAGTTGTCCGTGCGGATCCTTATATTATACTATAGCACGTAAGCTGGCCGTGCGGATCCAGATATTTATATTATGGCACGTGAGTTGTCCATTCAGCACGTGAGTTATCCGTGCAGATTATAGCGCTTGGACTGTAGGAGCCCCTCCGGAGTCTGTACACCCCCAGTGAGCACGGGTACCCATTGAGTGTGAGTGTTGAGGGCTGGGAGCCCAGTGAGTAATTGTTGTCCTAAGAGGTTGTACCTGCTTTTCATTTGTTATTGCACTTAGTTGCTATCTGTCATTGTTGTGAATCTTTCTGAAGGATTTTATATCCGGAATACATGAACTTGAACTGTATAGAATTGTTTTGACTTAAACTACTGGATTTGAAAGCATGTCTATTCGTTGCTAGAATTACTGAAAATGAACTAGAACTGTGTAGCTCGTCACTATCTTTAGTTCCTCATTTATTATTGTTACTTGCTGAGTTGGTTGTACTCATACCACACTATGCACTTCGTGTGACGATCCAGGTGCTTCTGGACATTGCAGGTGTTGATTCTCTCGCACAGTTGATTTTTTCGGAGATTCAGAGGTAGTTGTCGTGTTCCGCAAATCTTATCTCTCCTTCCCTATCTCCTTGTTTACTATGTTTGGTCTTAGACTATTATAGACCGTATTTTCTGGACTTGTATTCATATTAGATGCTCAAGTACTCAGTGACACCAGGTTTTGGGGAGTGTTCATATCAGTATTTGTGGGATTTTGTATTGTATTTAAATATTATATTTTCAAACTTAAAAGAAATTGTGGTTTATTGAGATTATCGGCTTGCCTAGTATCGAGATAGGCGCCATCACGACAGGTTGGGATTTTGGGTCGTGACATATCTGGAGGGCATTATTCTACAAATCATACTCAAAAATGGTTATACTTTTTCCTACAAAATAATATGGAATCCTTGTGGCATGTAATGCTGAAGATAGGTAAGTTTACCTTTTATGAGAAGCCGATCTGAATTAAGTTGCAAGGTATTTCATGAAATTAAGTAATGTTTTAAACAGTTTTAACACGTTTAGGCAAAGAGCTTAAAAGCACAATATAAAAGCACAACTTATCTACAACTTTCATACATTATTTCTACATAGTTAAATACAACTACAATATCATACAACTAAAATATAATTTTTATACAAATTTTATACAATATGTCTTTTGTATATTTTATATCTAATTTATACATAGTAAAAATAAATTTATACAACTAATTATATATTATACAACTTATCTACAACTGTCATACGTTATTTCTACCCAGTTATATACAACTACAATATCATACAACTTAACTATAATTGTTATACAATATTGTTCAACTTTCATACAATATTTATATATATATAATATATATATATATATATATATATATATATATATATATATATATATATATATATATATATATATATATATATATATATAAATAAATAACAGAATACAATTTTTTTATAATTTTACTACAACTTTACTACAATTTCGTAAGTATAATGTATGCCATGTCTTCTTCTTCTTCTTCTTCTTCTTCTTCTTCTTCTTCTTCTTCGAGTTTCAATCTGAAATTCAGCCAAAATCAAGTCTAATCTTCACCAAAACACCCTAAAAAATGAGATATAAACTCCAAATAATATTCTCAATTGTTTGCAACAACACCCAATCCAAACAAATAATAGTTTTTGAAAACCCAAATTCGAATTCAAAGCTTCAAAGCTTTTTAATGGCTATCAATTGTGAAATTACTGCTCTCTTACTGGAATTAGGGCTGGTCTTCGAAAGTGTTTTCTTCTTCATTGAAAGTTAAGCAAGCAACAGATGTCAATGGAGGTGTGTGGTAGAGTATTTAGAGCTTGAATCTATAAAAATGGAGAGGGGATTTTGAAGAAGAGTAAAAAAATATAGACTGATTTTTGAAGAAGAGTGGAAATAGGCGTTAATGGAGGGATACTGAACTTTGTGGAGAGAGAAACGTGGGTAAGTGCAAGATAAGATACGTGGGGAGGGGGGGTTGTGGAGAGAGAAACGTGGGGGGAGTGGAAGATACGTTAGAGTAATTTTAGGACACTAATTATTATCATTAAATGCCTAAAACTGTACATAATCGGTAATTGGGTATATAATATGTAATAATATTAAAACTTGAGAAGGGAGGGTAGTAAAGATTGAAATAGTGTATAGAAATGTAAAATTGGACCAAACAAATCTGCCGTAAAATGAGCAGCCCGATTACAATTTACCCGGTCTAAAGTGCAAATGACAACGCATTAATGTCGAATAATAGTCTTGAACTGCAAACTATATTTATGTTTTTTAATTTCTTAGCCGCGACTGTAATGTACTTCTTTAATTAATTAGTTAGTTAGGAGTACTTATATTAGTTTCTTCCTAGATCCACGTTCCCCTAATTAAGACTTTCCATATGTGCTTTTACTATTTTATGACTTGCGGGGATGTTTGGTTTAGGTTTGGAAGGGTTCAGGTTGAAATTGGAACACTTAGTTCCTTAATAGTGGCTTATGATGGCCAAGTTTGACTTAAGTCAACGTTTTGAGTAAACGACCTCGGAACTAGAATTTAATGGTTCCAATAGGTTCGTATGATGATTTTGGACTTGGGCGTGTGTTCGAATCGGGTTTCGGGTGATCCGGGAGCATTTCGGCTCTTAATGTTGAAAGTTGGTTCATTGAAGGCTTTCTAGTTCTTTAAATTTGGTTTGGAGTAGACTTTGGTATTATCGAGGTCTGTTTGGGATTCCAAACCTGAGAATAGGTCCGTATGGTGATTTATGACTTGTACGCAAAATTTGGGATGATTCCGAGTAGCCTAAGTATGATTCGGCGCGTTCGGAGCTAGTTAAGAAGTTTGAAGTTCATAAGTTGATTCAATCTAGTTTTGGGGTGTGATTCTTAGTTTCGATGTTGTTTTATGTGTTTTGAAGTTTCGAGCAGGTCCATATTATTTCTATGGACTTGTTGGTGCATTTGGACTCGATTCCGGGGGGCTCGGGTGCGTTTCGGACCACCTAGAGCTAAGTATGAAAATGTTGGTGTACTAGTTCTGGTTTCCTTCTTCGCGAACGCGTAAGGACCCTTGCGTTCGCGTTGAAGGATTTGGGGACTTTTAATTGTTATTTTGATAAATGGTCAATTAATAATTGCCTCTTATTCCATCCTTGATGTTGTATTTCATGCCTATTAAATAATCTAGTACATTATGTATATTGCCCACTAGTAAGTGTCGAAGTCGACCTCTCGTCACTACTTAATCAAGGTTAGACTAGATACTTACTGGATACATATTGTTTATGTACTCACGCTACACTTCTGCACATATTGTGCAGGTTCTGAGGTAGGTGCATCTGGAGTTCGTCCGGGCGCGTACCCGCATTATCCGGAGGCTTAGCGGTAAGATGGTTTCCCATGCTCCGTTCTGCAGCACCCGGAACCTTCTCTTGTTATGATTTATCGTTTCTGTCTATTTTGTTTCAGACAGTAGTTCCTAGAGAGTTTTGTATATTCTACTAGATGCTCGTTCACTTGTGACACCGGGTTTTGAATATTCTAGTAGACACTCATGGGTTTGATTATTTAATTCACTATCTTTCTTTCCCGTTAGTTTATGCTTTGTACTACTACGCTCACTTACTATTTGTTTTCGCATTAAATAAAAATCAAACACTTTAAAAGTATTAAAATGAGAAATTAAATGAGTAGTTCACTGTTGGCTTGCCTAGCGGCGACGTTGGGCGCCATCGTGACATATAGTGGAAATTGGGTCGTGACAACTTGGTATCAGAGCTCTAGGTTCACATAGGTTTCACAAGTCATGAGCGGTCCTAATAGAGTCTTGCGGATCGGTGCGAAGACGTCCGTACTTATATTCGAGAGGCTATAGGGTGTTAGGAAACTTCTCTTTCTTCATCTCCTATTGTGCAATTAATGTTATGCTAAGTATCTTTCTCTTATTGTCTCATAGATGGTGAGAACGTGTGCGATAGATGTACCCGGCGGGTGGGGGAGCTGCTCCCCCTGTTGCTAGAGGCCGAGGCAGAGGCCAGGGGAGAGCTTCAGCTCCTACTAGAGGACGAGGGTGTCCTAGAGTTGCTCTCGTCGTGCCACCAACGGATCCAGTAGAGGATCCTGTAATTGTGGAGCAGGGTGAGATGCCTGCAACTGAGCCGGCCCTGACAAATTTCACGTCCGCGCCGGGATTTCAGGAGGTCATGGGCCTTATGCTCCGGTTCATGGATTCAATGATGCATGCTGGTTTATTTCCAGCGAACTCAGGAACATCTCAAGCGGGAAGGGGAGTACAGACCCATACCGCTCAGGCTCCAGGGCACGCTGCTGCCGTATATCAGACCCCAGTTGCATTACCTGTGGGTGGAGCCTAGCCAATTAGAGCGGTTGTACCAGAGCCCAGACCAGATGTGGCCGTCGAGCCGCATAAGGTGTTGGATAGATGGAACAGACTTCATCCTCCTGCCTTTGGCGGTGAGCGACATAAAGACCCCTAGGATTTTATTGACCGTTGCAGGGACAGGCTGCACAACATGAGAGTATTGGAGTCCAACGGGGTAGACGTTACCACATTTCAGTTGGAGGGCAGGGCCCATAGATGGTGGCAGTCCTATCTTCTTAGTAGGCCAGCGAGTTCGCCTCCCTTGACTTAGGATCAGTTCACACGTCTCTTTTCGGAGAGATATATTCCACCCTCTCATAGGGAAGAGCTACGGGGTTAGTTCAAGCAGCTCCAGTAGGGTCAGATGTCTGTGATCGATTATGAGGCTAGATTCTCTAAGTTGTCCTGCCATGCACTTATGATACTCCTCGCCGATGCAGAGAGAGTGCGGAGATTTATTGCGGTCTTGCATTATGGTATTCAGGTTATTATGGCCTGAAAGGTGGAGATGTGGACTCCTTACGAGTAGGTTGTGGAGATAGCTCGGCGAATTGAGGGTATCCTTACCAAGGGCCGATTGTATATGACGGGGAAGAAGAGGCCTCAACATTATGGAGGATTCAGCGGCACCCCGTCTGGGGGCAGAGGTCAGTTTGTAAGGGGTCAGTTCAGTAGACCTACTTATTCAGTACCACCGCCTTCTCGGGGTGCACCAGTGCAGCCCTATTTCAGTGTCATTCCAACCTTTCAACGGGTATTCAGGTCCCCAGGGTCAAACTCAGGGTCAGTCATCTTCTGCACCGAGAGGTTTCTATGAGTGCAGGGAGCTTGGTCACATGAGGAGATCTTGCCCCAAGTTTCGGGGCAAGGCGGTGCAGTAGGGCCACTAGGGCCATCAACCCATGATACCGCACCAGCTGCCGCACCGGCTGTCCGGCCTGCTAGAGGCGGAGGGCAGGTGGGTAGGGGTCGCCCTAGAGGTAGAGGCCAGGCAGGTGGCGCTCTAGCTAGGTTATATGTTTTTTCAGCCAGGCCAGATGCAGTAGCCTCAGATACCGTGATCACGTGTATTATTTCTATCTGCGGTAGGGATGCTTCAGTACTATTTGATCCAAGGTCTACATATTCATATGTTTCTTCTCTATTTTCTCATTATCTGGATGTCCCTCGTGAGTTTTTGACCGCTCCTGTATATGTGTCCACGCTTGTGGGCGATTCTGTTGTTGTGGATTAGGTCTACTAGTCCTTTATTGTGACTTTCTATGGTTTTGAAACTAGAGCGGATCTTTTGTTGCTAGACATGACCGACTTTGAGGTCATCCTGGGCATGGACTGGTTATCTTCGTATCATGCCATTCTTGATTGCCATGCCAAGATTGTTACCTTGGCGATGCCAGAGTAGCCTAGATTGGAGTGGATGGGTTCATCTATCAGTGCATCTAGTCGGGTTATCTCTTTTCTGAAGGCTCGACACATGGTCGAGAAGGGTTGTTTGGCTTATTTAGCTTATGTTCGGGATACTACTGCAGAGACTCCCACGATTGATTCAGTGTTCGTGGTGCGGGAGTTCTCCGATGTGTTTCCTTCTGATCTACCAGGCATGCCACCAGATCGTGATATCAATTTCAGTATTGATTTGGCACCAGGTACCCAGCCTATCTATATTCCACCATACCGCATAGCTCCGAAAGACTTGAAAGAGTTGAAAGAGAAGCTTGAGGAGTTGCTAGCAAAGGGGTTCGTCAGGCCGAGTGTGTCGCCTTAGGGTGCATTAGTGTTATTTGTGAAGAAGAAGAATGGGAGGATGCAGATGTGCATTGATTATCGCCAGTTGAACAAAGTTACCATTAAGAACAAATGTTCTTATCGCCGGTTTGTGGAGGGCTTCTCATCTATTGCAACATCTTTGACTAGATTGACCCAGAAAGATATTCCGTTCTGATGGTCCGATGATTGCGAGGCGAGCTTCCAAAAGCTCAAGACAACTTTGACTATATCACCGATTTTAGTGTTACCTTTCGGTTCGGGGATGTATACTGTGTATTATGATGCTTCACGCATTGTCCCGGGTTGTGTATTGATGAAGGAAGGGTGAGTTATTGCATATGCCTCAGCTGAAGTCCACGAGAAGAATTACCCCGTACATGATTTGGAGTTGGCCACGATAGTTCGTGTTCTCAATATCTGGATGCATTATCTTTATGGGGTGTCCTGTGAAGTTTACACCGAACATCGTAGCTTGCAACATTTGTTTAAGCAGAGGGATCTTAATTTGAGGCAGTGCATGTGGCTTGAGTTACTGAAGGATTATGATATTACCATCCTTTACCATCCGGGCAAGGCGAATGTGGTTCATATGCCTTGAGCAGAATGACCGAGAATATGGGTAGTTTAGAATTTATTTCAGCAGAGGAAAGGCCATTGACTTTGGATATTCAGTCCTTAGCTAACAAACTTGTGAGGTTGGATATTTTAGATACCAGTCGAGTTCTTGCATGTGTTGTGGCTCAGTCTTCATTATTTGAGAGGATCAAGGCTTATTAGTACGATGATCCGCACCTTCTGGTTCTTAGAGAGACGGTCCTACGGGGTAGTGCCAAGAAGGTTAATATCAGCAAAGATGGTGTTCTACGACTCCAGGGTTACTTATGTATTTCTTATGTTGATGGATTAAGGGAGAAGATTCTAGGGGAGGCACACAGTTCTCGGTATTCTATTTACCCTGGTGCTATGAAGATGTATCGTGAACTGAGGCAGCATTATTGGTAGCGGCAGATGAATAAAGACATAGTTGAGTATGTAGCGAGGTGTATAAATTGCTAGCAAGTTAAGTATGAGCATCAGAGGCCAGGTGGCCTATTCCAGCAGATGGCTATACTAGAGTGAAAATGGAAGCGAATCACTATGGACTTTGTAGTTGGGTTGTCGCGGACGTTGAGGAAGTTTGATGTCGTTTGGGTCATTATCGACAGGCTGAACAAGTCGGCACACTTTATTCTAGTTGTGACTACGTACTCTTCAGAGAGATTGGCCCAGATTTAAATTCAGGAGATTGTCCGAATGCATGGTGTACCTGTTTCAATCATTTCAGATAGAGGCCCTCGGTTCACTTTGCATTTTTGGAGAGAAGTACAGAGTGAGTTGGGCACCCGGGTAGAGTTCAACGCAGCCTTTCATCCGCAGACCGACGGGCAGTCAGAGCGGACAATTTAGATTCTTGAGGATATGCTCAGAGCATGTGTGATTGATTTCGCAGGGCAGTTGGACTGATTCTTGCCTTTGGCCGAGTTTGCTTATAACAACAGTTATCGAGATGGCTCTATTTGAGGCTTTGTATGGTCGGCGATGTCGTTTGCCCATCGGATAGTTTGAGCCCGGTTAGGCTAGGTTATATGGCACTGATTTAGTGAAGGATGCCTTAGAGAAGGTACATTTGATTCAGGAGCAGCTTCGCACAGCACAGTCTAGATAGAAGAGTTACGTGGATCAAAAGGCGCATGATTTATCATTTGTGGTGGGTGGGAAGGTTCTCTTAAAAGTATCGCGGATGAAGGGTATCATGAGGTTCGGGAAGAAGGGCAAGCTGAGTCCAAGGTTTATTAGCCCATTTGAGGTGTTGAAACGAGTTGGGGAGGTTGCTTATGAGCTTGCTTTGCCTCCCAATCTATCGGGGGTTCATTCGGTCTTCCATGTGTCTATGCTCCGAAAGTACTATGCCGACAGGTCGCATGTGTTAGATTACAGCACGGTTCAACTAGATGAGAGCTTGGGTTACGAGGAGAAGCCAGTTGCTATTATTGACACGCATGTTCGCCAGTTGAGGTCCAAGAAGATTTCTGCGGTAAAGGTCCAGTGGAGAGGTCAACCAGCCAAGTAAGCGACTTGGGAGACCAAGGAGGACATGAGGAGCATATATCCACATTTAATCAGCACTACATGTATGATTCTAGACCCGTTCGAGGACGAACATTTGTTTAAGAGGTGGAGAATGTAACGACCTGATCGATCGTTTTACTTTCTAGATCTCGTTCCCCTAATTAAGACTTTTCGTATGTGCTTTTACTATTTTATGACTTTTGGGGATGGTTGGTTTAGGTTTAGAAGGGTTCGGGTTGAAATCGGAACATTTAGTTCCTTAATAGTGTCCTATGATGACCAAGTTTGACTTGAGTCAACATCTTGAGTAAATGACATTGGAATTGAAATTTGATGGTTCCAATAGGTTCGTATTACGTTTTTGGACTTGTCCGTATGTTCGGATCGGGTTTCGGGTGATCCGGGAGCATTTTGGCGCTTAGTGTTGAAAGTTGGCTCATTTAAAGTATTCTAGTTCTTTAAATTTGGTTTGGAGTAGACTTTGGTGTTATCGGGGTATATTTTGGATTCCAAACCTAGGAATAGGTCTGTATGGTGATTTATGACTTGTACACATAATTTGGGGTGATTCTGAGTAGCCTAAGTATGATTCGGCGCGTTCGAAGCTAGTTAAGAAGTTTGAAGTTCATAAGTTGATTCAATTTGGTTTTGGGGTGAGATTCTTAGTTTCAATGTTGTTTTATGTGTTCCGGGGTTTTAAGAAGGTCCGTATTATGGTTATGGACTTATTGGTGCATTTGGACGGGGTCCCGGGGGCTCGGATGAATTTCAGACCAACCGGAGCTAAGTCCAAAACTGCTGGTGTGTTGGTTCTGGTTTCATTCTTCGTGAACGCGGAAGGACCCTCACGTTTGTGATGAAGGATTTGGGGACTTCTAATTGTTATTTTGGTAAATGATCATTTAATTATTGCCTTTTATTCCATCCTTGATGTTGTATTTTATGCCTATTAAATAATCTTGTACATTATGTATATTGCGCACTAGTAAGTGTCGAAGTTGACCCCTCGTCACTACTTCTTTCGAGGTTAGACTAGATACTTACTGGGTACATGTTGTTTATGTACTCACGCTACACTTATGCACATATTGTGCAGGTTCTGAGGCAGGTGCATCTGAAATTCGTACGAGCGCGTACCCGCATTATCCGGAGGCTTAGTGGTGAGCTGCTTTTCCATGTTCCGTTCTGCAGCACCCGGAACCTTCTCTTGTTATGATTTATCGTTTCTGTCTATTTTGTTTCAGACAGTAGTTCCTAGAGAGTTTGTATATTCTACTAGATGCTCGTGCACTTGTGACACCGGATTTTGGGAATTCTTGTAGACACTCATTGGTTTGATTATTTAATTCACTATCTTTCTTTTCCGTTAGTTTATGCTTTACATTACTATGCTCACTTACTATTTATTTTTCGCATTAAATAAAAATCAAAGACTTTAAAAAATATTACAATGAGAAATTAAATAAGTAGTTCGTTGTTGGCTTGCCTGGTGGCGACTTTGGGCGCCATCACGACCTATAGTAGAAATTGGGTCGTGACAGTGAAGCCGTTCTTTTCTAAAATTCAACAATAATATAAAATCCAATAGTAGTTTTTGTTCATGCTCAAAAGGAACAAGTTGCAATATCCCCAATTCATGAATTTAAGAAATACACTTACGGTTTAAATATTTAGCCATTAATTTGAGATAATGGTTAGTTTTTAGTTTGAGTAGTTCAAAATTTAAAGTGCCTAATATTGAAAAGGTACAACATTTAGTGAAAAGATGCATCCAACCTTCGTTGAAAGACATATTTTTATATTTAGAAATGAGCAATAGATAAATTTTTAACTCTATGTAAAAATACACATTCCATCACCAAAATGACACATTTTGAGTTTTCGTGACTTCATCTTTTCATTATTTACAAGAGTTCTGCTCATTCAATTTAATTCTTAAAAAGCAAATGAGAGATTTAAAAGTTGTCCAAAATTTCTACTTAAACACAATTTATTTTTTGAGTAATTAATTTGAGCTTACATTTGAACTTCTTGAATAAAGAAATTCCCAAGTAGAAAAATCTTAAATTGGATTATAAGTGCTATAGTACTTATGGTTCCATGGTTATGTATGGGTCAAAATCTGTATTTGGAATATTTAAGCCAAGATAATACTAAGGGAAGAGTTCCCAAGTCGTTGCTTGTCGAGATGGCCCAAGAAGCAGCAAAGTCTGTGGTCGAAGAGTAACCAAGAGCCATAGTCGAGGTGTCAACAATGGTCGAGGTCGAGGTCGAGTACCGTTTATAGAGTTGTAACGACTAGTTTTCAAGATAGGATATTAAAGAGAATATTCTAGTGGATATTCTCTCCACTTGTACTATTAGGGTTTTTTAGAAACATATCCCATATAAAAAGGAAAAGAGACAATGATAAGATGAGATGATATTCATTTGTAAAGAACACATTTTGATTTAAAGATGCGGCTCATACCTGGTAGGAAACAAACATCACCTTTTCAATGAGATTCTTATTCATGCTTTTCCATCAGATCCGAGAATAACTCGAATATTCAAAGATCTATCTATCACTCATTGTGAGGAGGAAGATCCACTTATTCCATCATTTATTGGGTGAATTATTCCTCCTATTTACTTAAATGTCATTTATTGATGTACATTATTATTGAATATTACATTATTGCTCCTGATTCTCAGAACATTTATTATATGATATTATCACTGTCCGACCAGATCCACATGATATTTATCGCTTCTATAAAAAAAATCCCTTATAAGAATATTATGGTTAACTAAGATTAACCCTTGTTCACATAAATTTAATTATTTGAACCAAGATCTATATTTTTTGGTCAAATAATTTGGCGCCGTCTCTGGGGAGTTCTTAGTTAAATTTTTAGTTTCCTCTACATCTATAATTGACGCAAGTTACTAACGTCAAAAAATCCTAAGATCTCCCTTCTTTGTGTATGCAAAACCCTACATGGCAGGTAACCGAGAGGAAAGGATGAGGACAACAGATGGCATCCCAACCAACCTCTTGAACTTCATCAACGAAATATGTGAAATGGTAGGTGAGGACACGACGCCAAGTGCATCCCCAAGGCGAGAGCAGTCACCTCCCCCACACTGTAGCATAACAAAACCCAATGGGAAAGGAACCTCCACGTCTGCAGAGAAAGGGACACCCCAGTCGTGAAACAACTTCTCGAAGCATGGCTAACCGACTCTCTAACAAGCGTCCTCAATAAATCCGCTTTAGGCGCGTCTGCAGAAGCCGCGAGGACATGCGCGATACAACAAACAGATGAGCAGTTCGACCAACCCCCCTCCAACGACAAGTATAACTTACAATGTTATTAATAGTGTAGGTGATAACGCCCTCGCCGCCATTCTAAAAAGAATGAAATAAATGGAGAATAAAAACAAGGCACTTCGAGACCAGATAAAAGAACACCAAGAATGGGTTGATAAGATACCAGGCGCTCCTAAGCTGCTACCAAAAAGGGACACCGGTAGGTTCATAGAGTAGTCGTACAGTGATGATGCAGCCCTACATGCCATACCAAAAACCTTCAAAATGCTGCCTTACCTCAGGATATACGACGACACGACCGATTTTGAAGATCACGTGACTCACTATGTCACCGCCGTAAAAGACAACGACCTTGCCAAGGAACAAATATCCTCTATTTGGCTGACAAAGTTTGGTGAAACCCTCACGGGAGGAGCATTGATGTGGTATTCACATCTACCAGCCCGCTCCATAGAAACTTTCAAAGAAATGGCTGACAAATTTGTAACCACCCATGCCGGAGCCAAGAAGGCTGCGGCGAGGGACTTCCTTGCCCGGTTCAACCGAGTAAGGATGACTTTGCCAAACGTATCCGAAGGGATGGCGGTCGCAGCCTTTCAGAACGGGCTGAGTAGAGATGGTTCGAGAGCAACTAGAAATTTATTGAGTCAGTTGATGAAGTATCCCCCAACCACTTGGGACGAAATCCACAATGCTTATTGTGCCGAGGTCCGAGCAGATGAGGATGACCTCAACAGGACAACTCACTGACTAACCTCAGTATAAGCTGAATCTAGAAAAGATCGAAGAGACAGCGCCAAAAGAGATCATCCAATTCCGCGGCCTAACAAGGAACGACATCAACCATATATCAGGACGGCCACTGCGCTCCCCCCTACGAAGAGGGCCCATCCAGACCAAGTACGGGAACTCATCGGAACGAAAGAGGTATGCCTCCCTTATTATCTACTCATAATTTTTGTGTGTAACCTACAGAGATAGTCTACGCCCTGGAGAAGTTTGGACCAAAAGTGAAATGGCCGCCAAAGATGAGATCAAACCCGAACACCAGGAAGTCTGACGCCCTCTGTGAGTTCCACCACGAACGCGGGCACAAAATCGAAGATTGTATCGCCCTCAGACAGGAAGTCGTAAACATGTTACGTCAAGGGCACCTCGAATAACTGTTAAGCGATAAGGGGAGGATAACCTTCACCAGAGGGGATGAACATCATATCCAGCCAAAACTGCCATCATCAGCCCGTATCATCAAATGATCATCAGCGTCGGTATCGATGCCTTTGTCAACGGAGTGAAATTCAGTACCACTCACAAACTCAAGCGGTCGATCACCCGTGAACGGTATGACGGACTCGAAGAGAGTATCATCTTCGATGAGTTAGATGCTGACGGTTTGACTTTCCTCATAATGATGCCCTTGTTATTACTTTATGTATTTTAGATACTAATGTCAAGCATATCGTGGTAGACGATGGAAGCGTTGCGTGCATTATCCATCCCCGTGTCCTTGCCCAAATGAGGCTCGAGGATACGATAGTGTTGCGTTGCATCACACTAACTGGTTTTAACAATGCAGTTGAGCGAATATTCGGGAAGATTACACTCCCCATCCTGGTCGGCGGTGTAACTCTAGAGACAACACTCCACATCATGGATCAGGCCACCTCATACAACCCCATAGTGGGTCGATCGTGGATACATCCCATGAGAGCCATCCCCTCCAGCTTATACCAAGTAACTAAATTCCTAACTCTGTGGGGAATATTCAGTATATGCGGAGAACAACGCACATCCCGGGAAGGCATAGCAATCAGCAGGGTCGAGGTCGGAGCACGACAATACCGGGGATGGCATAAAAGACCGCGACATGGTCGAAGCAGCAGGATCGACCATAGAAGACCTCGATCTCATTCAATTGGACCCCAACAATTATAGCAAGAAGGCCTATATCGGTTGCAAACTTCCGGATCAAGGTAAATTCAGTCAATTCTTAACAACTAATGCAGATTTGTTTGCCTGCAGTCATGCAGATATGTTGGGCATCCCAAAGGAAGTCGCCATGCATAAATTAAACATCAATCCATTCCACCCCCTAGTGAGACAGGTCAGGAATAAATTCAACTCCGCAATCAACGAATTAGTGCTCGAGGGTGGAAAAATTGTTAGAAAATGGTTCCATCAGGGAGTCAAGTACCCTAAGTGGGTCGCCAACGTGGTAATGGTCAAAAAGAAGAATGGGAAATGGTGGATGTGCGTGGATTTCACAGATTTGAACAAAGCATATCCAAAGGATTCGTTCCCGTTGCCTCATATCGACCAACTCATCGGCGCAACGACCGAGCATGAGCTACTAAGTTTCTTGGGCGCTTACTCAGGTTATAATCAGATACTCATGGAAGAAGAAGATCAGAAAAAAACACGTTCATCACCCACCAAGGAACGTATTGCTACAGGGTCATGCCTTTGGGACTAAAGAATACGGGAGCTACCTATCAAAGGTTGGTAAGAAAGATGTTCAAAGACCAGCTCGGCAAAACAATGGAGGTATATATAGACGACATACTGGTCAAGTACAAAAGGGAAGAAGATCACATCGATCATTTGAAAGAAACTTTCGACATATTCAGACGGTACGGAATGAAGTTGAACCCGGAGAAGTGATCATTCGGTGTAGCCTCGGGAACATTCTTGGGTTTTCTGGTGTCACAACGAGGGATCGAGGTCAACCCAGACCAAATAAAAGCCACTGAGGGGATACCGGAACCCTTGACCACCAAAAACCAAGTCCAAAGGTTGACTGGTTGCATCGCCTCCCTATCAAGGTTCATCTCGCGGTCGTCGAATAGGTGCCATAAATTCTTTGGCGTACTCAAGAAAAACAATGGTCTCGAATGGACTTCCGAGTGCGACCAGACTCTGTGAAACTTAAAGGCATATTTGTCATTGCCGCCCTTGCTTTCAAAACCCGAGCAGGGGGAGCGTCTCCTCGTCTATCTGGCCGTATCCGAGGTAGCTGTAAGCGCAGTCGTAATTCAAGTGAACAAAGATTGGCTCTGGCCTTAGTCGTAGCTTCACGAAATCTTAGACCATATTTTCAATGTCACCCTATCTCGGTTGTCACAACCTTCCCCCTGAGAAGCATTTTACATAAACCCGAACTATCAGGAAGGCTGGCCAAATGGGCCATCAAGCTGAGTGAGCACGATATCACGTATCAGCTGCGAACAACGATAAGTCACAAGTGCTCGCCGACTTCATCGCCGACTTCAGCACAAAAATAATGCCTGAAGTCGAAAGGGAAGCTGTCCAAACCTCCATCCGAACACAAGACCTCCGGGTCCTATACACCGATGGCGCATCCAACACATCGGGGTCTAGACTGGGACTCGTACTCGATGTCCCAACAGGCGAAGTGATTTGCCAGTCCATAAGGTGGCTGAGTATGAGACAATAGTTGCAGGTTTAAGACTAGCACTCAAATATGGATCAAAACGGTTGAAACAGCGCTGCGACTTGTAGTCAACCAAGTCACATGAACTTTCCAAATCAAGGAACAAAGATTGCAAAAATACTAGACCAAAATCTGCAAGTTACTGCCTAAGTTTGATGAATGTCAGCTCGACCAAATCCCACGAGCACAGAATGCCGAGGCAGATGGCCTTGCCAAACTAGCTGCAGCCACCAAAAGTATCACAACTGGAGACAAAAACGCGGTCCTTCTCCTCAACCCATCACTAGATCAAGTTGAGGTAAGAACCATAAACTTAACTTGGGACTGGCGCAATCGTATTATCGCGTACTTGAGACACACTCCTTGGCGACAAAAAAGAGGCCAAGAAACTAAGAATGCAAGTGGCCAGGTACAGTATCCTCCGCAGCGATCTATACAAGAGGACCTACGGCGTCCCTCCGGCGAAGTGCTTGGGATCGAACCACGCGCGTCCTTGAAGAAGTCCCTGAGACCATTGCGGAGCTCACTCCAGCAATCGAGCACTAGTCAGATGCCTTATACGGTCAGGAAATTACTGGCCCAGTATGAAAAATTATGTCGCAGACTTCGTAAGGAAATGCGAGCAATGCCAAAAGCATGCCCCAATGATTCACCAAGCAGGATAACATCTCCACTCAGTCACATCCCATTGGCCGTTCATTAAATGGGGAATGGACATCGTGGGGCCCCTACCAGCAGGGCGAGGTAATGTACGACTCCTTTTGGTTTTAACTGACTATTTCTCTAAGTGGGTGGAAGCAGGAGCATTTGCGCAAATACGGGAATAGGAGGTAATCACCTTCCAAAGAAATCGGTTGTGACAACGAACCCCAGTTCAAGGAAAGAAAATCACTGAATTCTTCGAGAAATGGAATATGAAGAGGATACTCTTGACCCCATAGCACCCCGCTGGTAACGGACTAGCAGAGTCCTCCAACAAGTCAATACTAAACATCATGAATAAAAAGCTCGAAGACGCCAAGGGACGGTGGCCGGAAATACTACCAGAAGTATAATGGGTCTGCCGAACAACTCCGAAAGCGAGCACGGGAGAGATGCCCTACTCTTTGGTCTACGGGACCGAGGTCGGAGAACCCAACCTAAGGTACTCCCATGAGAGCGGCATGAGCAACGACAAGAGCAGAAGGCAGGAACTCGACGAAGTCGACGAACGAAGAGATATGGCCTACATAAGAATGGTCGCCCAAAAACAACAAGCAGAATGCTATTATAGCAAGAAAGTAAATGTCAGGCCGCTCAAAGTCGGGGACTACGTACTTAAAGCTAAAATTCAAGCAAGCAAAGATCCCAGGGAAGGCAAGCTGGGAAAAAATTGGGATGGTCCGTATAAAATCACGGCCGAAGCAAACAAGGGTTCGTTCCAATTAGAGACAATGGAAGGAAAGCTACTACCAAACAATTAGAATATCAGCCACCTCAAATACTTCAACTTATGAGAGAAAAAGCGCCCCCAAGCCGTACTTTTTTTCCCTCACTTGAGTTTTGTCCCATTTGGGTTTTCTCAATGAGGTTTTTAATGAAGCGGCGAAGGGAACGCTTCGAGTCGAAGTGAGCGAAGGTAGGGTCGTGGTTACTATTTCATTGCTCGGCCTCTCAATACTCTCCATATCGACCAATGAAGGGACTAGAGAGACCGGGACTGGGACTGGAATGCCAGCCAACACCCAAAAATCTATAAATTTCTCCAAGTATATAACCAAAGCAACAGTGTCAAAGCAATAAACTTTACGCTTATCAACACATCTTCATCTTTCTCGCATTAAGGTTACGTTCGACCCCGCTCGAACAAACACCTATCGGTCCTCGGCCACACTTTAATAAGAGGTTATGTTCGATCTCGCTCGAACAAACACTTATCGGCCCTCGGCCGTAATACTAATGAAAGGTTACGTTTGACACCGCTTGAACAAACACCTATCGGCCCACGGCCACACTTTAATAAAAGGTTATATTCGATCTCACTCGATCAAACGCCTATCGGCCCTCGGCTGCAATACTAATAAAAGGTTATTTTCGACCCCGCTCGAACAAACACCTATCGGCCCTCGGCCACACTTTAATAAAAGGTTATGTTCGACCTCGCTCGAACAAACACCTATCGGTCCTCGGCCGCAATTTAAGGAAAGGTTACGATTCGACCCCGCTCGAACAAACACCTACCGACCCTCGAATGCATCTTAACACAAAAAATAGAAAAAAGGAAAAACAACGCGTAATCGGCTCCAACACCATGGCCAGCTAAAAGACAACATCAACGAAGGAAAGAACGAAACACGCAAACAATAGAAAACACAACGAACAAGTACAGAAAGTAAACCACATGAAGGAAAGAAATCATAGTAGTATTCAATTTTTAATGGGTAAAAATTTAAAACCAAGACTTGTTTATGATATTCATAATTCTAAAACTTTGAAATCACTCCAGGAATTGAAATTCAATAGGAATATTATACTCATGCGGCTTGAAGAGGCTTTTAAAATTGGAGTTGAAGTTGGGGAAAGTTATGGAAGAAGAGGAAGAAGAAAGCAAAGGCTGCAATTTTGGGAGGAAGAAGAAAGCAAAGGCTGCTATTTCGAGTTTTTTACTGAGGGGTAATTTCGAGATTAAAAAAAATTACAAGGGATAAGAATATAATATCCTTGGTCAAAGCAATATGGCTTTTAAGCCAATTTCGAAAAAGTTGGGTTTACCCAACTTGTTGGTTTTGGCTTTTTAAAGCAGATTTTACCTTTTTTTAAGCACTTTTTTGGTTGACAAACACTTCAAGAAGTTAAAAAGTGTTTAAAAGTTGGTTTGACCAGATTTTAAGCCCATCCAAATAGGCTCTAGGTCCGTAATATCAATTATGACTTCTGTGCAAAATTTGAGGTCAATTGGACTTGATTTGATAGATTTCGGCGTCGAATGTAGAAGTTTGAAACTTTGAAGTTCATTAGGCTTGAGAATAACTTATATTTGTTTCTAAAATTGATACAAAAGATATGGAGAATACATTTTGGTATTTTAAAAGAAAATGTTAAGTAAGAAGTGAATAATGTATGTATGTGACTAAAAGTACAAAATTTAGAAAAAAATAATAAACAATAAATAAGACAAGCTCAAAGGATACATGAACACTATGCCGTGCGCTTTTAGTGAATAAAATATGAAAGTAGTTTTTTTAAAAATGAATGAACAAGTATAACAAGTTGCTAAAGAAATAGGAATATAAGCGGATAAGTTGTGTAACAAGAATGCGTTGAATTCTCAACTCAAAGAACCAACCTGACATTAAAGAAGTGATTTATTGCATAACACTACCGCTAACTAACAAAGAATTGATATATAAAGTAATCATCTCGAATGTAATAATAATCAAGAAAAACCTGTTATTTTCATGGCATTATATAAAATCTAACTAGGTTATTTTATGAGCACACATTTATATTTGAGATAAGTTAGCTAATAATAAAACATGTTAGTCACATTGTGATGCAGAGAACAACCTTGATATTTCATGCTTAAACATTTTATAAAGGCCCATAAAGACACCCGCAAAAATACATAAAATGCTACAAGGAAAAAATAAAACTACTAATCGTCACCATCATGATCTTCAGTCCCTTCACCACCTTGGCCATCGATGCCCTCGCCATCTCGATCGCCCTCACCTTCGCCCTCAGGATAAGCGGTATCGTACCAGGCATCCTCTTCAAGCCGATCTACGCCCTCATCGTCCCCATCACCGGCCTCAGGTGTAACGGGATCATACCCGCAAGCGACTCAAGCTTCACGAGCCTTAACACAAACATCTTCGAGGGCGACCTCAGAAACGGATCCTGTCTTATGCAAAACTCGAAACACATCTAATTGAGCCTCGGCATGAATCCACTCCTCATACAATTCCCGAGGAACGTTGGAAAATTCTGAAGTGCGAGAAGAATATGGAAGGGCAAGCAGTTGGGCATTTTCAACTTCCAAAGCCACAACCCGATCATGAAGGATGGAGTTATCCTTCTCCAGCTCTCTGATTCTCTCCTCTAGTCGTTAGCTTTCGCCGTGGACTGTTCATTCTCCCGCTCGGCCCGGAGGGTCCTATTCGCTAACTCAAGCATCTCCGATTTCCTTTGAGTCTCCAAAAGAGAAGATTTCGCCTTCTCAAGCTCACTCTTCTTCTCAGTGACTTCACCATAAAGGGCCGGCTGAAGCCGACATTCTTCTAACTGCCCCCGCAGCTCGACCACTTGCGCTTGAAGGTCATTGCATTGAGCCTCTATGCCCCTACTAACCTCAATAACGTCCCTTTAAGGACACTACACTTCTTGATGGCTTTCACCAGCTCATCATCCTTCTCCTTCATCTCATCGCGAAGGGCCTGCATATAGCCGCCTTCACAAAACCGCCTGCAAATCTCTCGGTACTTGCGCGATTCTCGAATTACTTATTTTTCAACCTCACAAATATTTCTCTATGCCTCTCCTCCTTCCGGACGCTCTCAATCTCCAAAATCACCATTTGCAATCACAAAAATAAAAGAAGTAAGTCAGAAACGAAAATGCCCCAAAAATAAAAACAAAGACAAAAAAGAAAAGAACGACAAAACACCAAACACTCACTCTAAGAGCAAGACCGGCAATGCTCCTCGACAAAGTGCCATCATCTAACTCTTTGAGGGTCTTACCCTTTATCTCAGAACAAAGAGGACCGAGGGCAGGGACTACGTCCTCGGTGTTCTTGAGCAAGTCATGATCTATAGAGATCGCAATGGTCCTCGTAGACCCCTCCAACCTTATCTCAAGTTAGGTAAACCCTTCCTCCATCATCTTCAGGTCGCCCGCATCAACGTCCGAACAAGACTCATCACCCTCCTCAGTGACGTCTTTGCCTCTCTCATTGTCCGGCAAGAAAGAATCATCATCCAGTCGGGAAGTTGATGCCTCCTCTTGCCTCGACGTATCAATAACATTAGCGGCCGGCCCTTCTGCCTTTGTCACCGTAGAAGAAAGTGGCATATCTACATCGGCTTTCGTTAACCTCGGAATCTCAAATCCCGAATTGATATCATCTCCGATGGTAATGGTAGTTGTCTCGCGCAGTGAAAAATAATCCTCTATTAAGTCAATGGCCCGGGCGACCCCGCTGCTAACATCTACAGACCTCCTCTTATGAGGCACCAAGTCTGATGATAGGCTATAAGCTCATGTTTTAGTCGATTATTACATTCCAATTTACTGTACTTTAGTTGAGTTTGAGCTTTAATCGCTAGTGGTTTGCACTAATTGTGTATTTTATTCCTTGTAGGAGTGATTCCAAACTATGTAGATGTTATGGAATGAATTAAAGTAATTTTGAGCTTTTAAATCTGAGTAAAACTCAAAGGATTAAGTCGGGATCGAGTTCGGGGATCAACGGATGATAGTGGAACGAAAAGAAGAATCGAGTAGGTATACTGCTCATTGTCCAGTAAAATGCACATAACTCTTTGCTCGAAACTCCGTTTGGACTTCACAATATATTGTTGGAAAGCTAATTCAAAGGGCTACAACTTTCATGTTTTACGATTTTTCAAATTCCTAGCATAACAGCGTGAACAGTGCGTGGATAATGCGCAGCCATGCACTGATCGCGCATATGGGCAGAACAGTGTGAAAAGTGCGCGGGCACACTTCCAGGTGCGCGGCCGCGCACGTCCAACTCCGGAAAAGTGTCCTTTTTCGCGCAGGAGAAGGTGTATTTGTTTGGGCCCGACTTTACTTGGTATATATATACATAGAAAAATGGTATTTTGAGGACTTTTGACATAATATAGACCTAAGGAAATTAAGGAGAAGAGGGACAAGCAAGAGCACAAGGATTTCACCATTCATCCTCACTCAAGACAAGGGTTTAAATGTTTTATATTTTTCTTTGACTTAAACTTTATTGTGATAAATTTCTCCATATCCATGGAGTAATTCTTCCTTAGGGATTGATGGATTTGGTATTTTGAGAATTGTTTGTGGATATTAACTCTAGTTTATGTATTGAAGCATTTTCGGTGTTTTTGTTGTTGCATATAAATATTCACTTGTTTATGTAAAAGAGGCATAATTTGTGATGTTTTGCATTATCTTATTGGTTGAATTCACTGATTCTTGTTAGTAATCTAAAGAGGCTAGTTGAATTAATGTTTAGACCTAGTTAGTAGGAAAATCGAAAGAGGTTCTCCTAAGAATCAATTCACTATGAATTCTTGCATATCTTCACCAAGCTTAACTTAGTTCATATCGTAAGGTTGAGACTTAATCGAGAGAGGAGTTTCTACTGAATGTTTTAACATAATAGAGTGAATTCGAGAGACTCACTTGAACCATAGAAGTGAAGTAACTAGAGTTAATTCCCAAACAAGTATCTTACACCTATCCAATCAATACCTATTTTCTCCCTTTGATATCTTCTTGCTTACTCTTGTTACGATTGTCATTAGCAAATAGTTTAGACTTTTAGTAAATTTTTGTTTTAAATTATACAACTTTAAATTGTTGATCATCTTGGATAGCAATTAAAACTAGAAGCTACGAAAACACTGTTTAAATCCAATCCCTGTGGATACGATATTTTCTATACTATATTCGACTAGCGAGCATAATTCTGTGTTATATTTTTAGCTCGTCAAATTTTGGCGTCATTGCCAGGGATTGGCAATCAATGGTGTTTGAAGTAGTTTGTAGTGCTAATTCAGGAATTAGTTTTTAATTTTTTCTTTTATTTTTAGTTTTGTTTGGTTAACTTCTCTACAAGATTTCTTTTGTTAAAGAAACCTTGAAAAGCATATTCTTGAGATTGAAATCTAAATGATGTGAAGATGGCGTACAACCAGCCTGAGAAAACGGTTGAAGAGTTAGCAGTTGAACACTATCAGCGGTCTGCTCAGTGTTTTTAATGCGGTGGAAATCATCTATGGGTTGATTGTCAAGCAGGTAGGTATTCTTCTTATGATTCATCTTTTGAACACTCTCACTTTGTCTCTAGTCCGTACAGGTATGAGGATTCATATGGGTATAATTCTGACTCTGGTTGGGATGAATATCCTTATTATGACTAGAATGAAAGTTGTCACGACCCAAACTCCCTCTGTATAACGTCGTGATGGCACCTAGTCTCTACGACTACGTAAGCCTAACAAATTGCAGAAATATAACAAAAACGAAAGTAAAACTTGGCAACTAACAGTAGTGGATAACTAAATAACTAATAACAATACCGTTCGGCATGTACAATAACCAATACTCTATAATACATAGTCTTCCCAAAACCCGGAATATCATAAGTCACAAGCTACAGAAGGAAACTAGTATCTCTATACACCGGAGTCTAACAAAAGAAGTACGGAAGGTAAATGACATAGGAGAGAATAGAGGAGGACTCCGAGGTCTGCGGATGCGGCAGATGTTCCTTGAAGTCTCCGTACAACAGCAAGCACCCTCAGCTAGTAGCGAGGCTGATAAGAAGCACCTGGATGTACACACAAAAACATGTGCAGAAGAGTAGCATGAGTACACCACAACAGTACCCAGTAAGTGCAAAGCCTAACCGCGGTAGAGTAGTGACGAGATCAGGTCAGGCCTACTGGTATATAATAAATAGAGCAGGAAAATATAATAGTATAATAAGAGACTGGAATTTAACAAAAAGAAGACACGGCGATATAACAATGCAACCCACAGGGATAAACAGCAGGGGATCTCCCGAGATACCGTCTCGTAGTCCCAAAATAAATATGCAGGGAGAACTCCCGAGGTACCGCCTCGTAGTCTCAAAAGTAAATGTGCAGGGAGAACTCCCGAGGAACCGTCTCGTAGTCTCAAAAGTAAATGTGCAAGGAGAACTCCCGAGGTACCGCCTCGTAGTCTCAAAAGTAAATATACAGGGAGAACTCCCGAGGAACCGCCTCGTAGTCTCAAAAGTAAATGTGCAGGGAGACCTCCCGAGGAACCACCTCGTAGTCTCAAAAATAAATATGCAAGGAGAACTCCCGAGGAACTGCCTCATAGTCCCAAAAGTAAACATACAACTCAATTAATAAATACCATAGTTAACAACAAGAATTATACAGTTAAGATTGATAAAGAACAAGGAAAAAAAATAGAAAATCAACTAGGCATGCTTCACAGAGTTTAAATAAGCAGTTAAAGCACGTAGACATGCGATATTAGACTAAACAGGATAACTACGCATGTTGGAATAGCTCAATTAATAATGAAAACAAACTAATACTTATTTAAACGGTATAACTCAAATTAAAGGAAAAATATGTTACTACTCAGTTAAATAAATTATTTTTTTTCCTCAAATAGCCTATGTACGTACTCGTCATCTCACGTACACGGCGCTCACATATCACAACAGTACCAAATCCTAAGGGGATTTTTCCCACACAAGGTTAGGCAAGCCACTTACCTCAAACCAAGTCAATCAATCGGTAACAATGCCTTTTTCACGAATATCCGACTCCGAATGGCCCAAATCTAGCCAAAAATAATTACATATCATAAATACAACTATAATAGATTAATCTAATTAATAAAATCAAGACTTTAACAAAAATTTCGAAATCCATCCTAAAACGTTAACCCGGGCCCACATATCGGAATCGGGAAAAAATCACAAAATCTAAAAGCACATTCACTCACGAGTTCAATCATACTAAATTTATCAAAATCCGACCTCAAATGACCACTCAAAACCCAAAATCTAACTCTTCAAATCCCTAGCCTCAAACTCCCAAATTCCACCTTAAATACACACTAACTAGGTGGGAAAATAAATGGGGAAGCAAGATTATTGATCAGAAATAAGCACAAGGGACTTACCTCAAGAAACCTCTCGAAAATTCAGGAAAATTCAGGGATTGGCAATCAATGGCGTTTGAAGTAGTTTGTAGTGCTAATTCAGGAACTAGCTTTTAATTTTTTCTTTTATTTTTAGTTTTGTTTGGTTAACTTCTCTTCCAGATTTCTTTTGTTGAAGAAACCTTGAAAAGCATATTCTTGAGATTGAACTCTAAATGATGTAAAGATAGCGTACAACCAGCGTGAGAAAACGGTTGAAGAGTTAGCAGCTGAACACTGTCAGCTGTCTGCTCTGTGTTTTAAATGCGGTGGAAGTCATCTATAGGTTGATTGTCAAGCAGGTAGTTATTCTTCCTATGATTCATATTTTGAACACCATCACTTAGTCTCTAGTCCGTACATGTATGAGGATTCATATGTGTATAATTCTGACTCTGGTTGGGATAAATACCCTTATTATCACTGGAATGAAAGCGAAGTGAGACAACCACCTCAAACTGAGAATGGTAGTTTAGAAGAACTTATGTACAAGTTCATAAATAAGGTGGAAGAGAGGTTTACACAAGATGATTAAGCCATTAACAACCTAACAATGCAAGTGAGTCAAATAATAAGTACACTTTCAGAAAGCTCATTGCATTGTGATGGTGAATATATGAAAGAGATACCGTGTGAAATTGAGCCTACCCGAGATGATGAACATCTATAGAGAGGGTTTTACATTCTGCAAGAGGACTCTTGTTCAACTGAGATGATTGAAGATGAGGCTTGGATTGATTAAGCATCAATAAAAGAAGAGTTCAAATCTCCACCCACCTATCCACAGCCACAATCTTTATTAGAAGAGAATGAAGAACAAATGGTCTTGGACATACTAGAGGAACACTCACATGACTCTTCTTCTTCATTATCTTATTCTAACCTTGATCATGTAGATTTTGTTTTTTGAATTTACATGAATATGCAGGGATTGCTCTTGTAAATGAATGCAGAAACAAGTTAAGGATAATCCTACAAGAACAATCCTCCGCTCAAAATGAGGCCAAGAAAGAAAGAAAAGAGCGGGTCTTTCAAAAATCCCTAAAGGACTTTGGATTGATAAGCTCCATAAAGAATCCCGTGGAGCGAAATCGAAAAATGCATTCAAAATTAGGGGTGGAGTTCACAAGTTCTCCGAAAATGGAAAAAGTCCACGGGAGTTTTCTTTACCTCTTGCTTTTTATTTGTGTGTCATGGGGACATGCCACAATTTAAAGTGTGAGGTGGGGATGTAAATATGTAAATAAAATAACTATTTGTTTTTCATTTCTTGTTCTTGTGTGTGTTTTCGTTTCTTTTGATTGAAAATTTTAAAGTCGAAGAAAAAAAAATCTTTAGGTAGTATAATAATTTCCCCTTGGTTTTTCTTTGTGCCGCAGTTCTTTTTCAAGGGTTTTGTTTGAATCGGGTGTAGTTAGTTTTATTTTTTTAGGAGTAGGAGATCTTGTTCTGCGATTTGAAATGAAAGTAATATCTCTTAACTGTATTATGCCTTGAGAATAGTGAGTACTTTAGTGTGACGCTTAGGCTCCGTTTTTTGACTCTTTTATGAGTACCTTAAATTGTATGATTTTAACTTTGCTTAACTACTTTGACTAGAGTGTCTTGATGAGTCCAATCCTGAGTGAGTTATGTGCCATGTGTGTGTGAGATTTTGTGTTATTTTGTGCATTGCATTTGATGTCTAGAACTTGCCCCGTGTGTTTGCAAAGAGAAATAGTAGTTTTGTTCAGTCTTGGAAGTGATATAGGCATTTCTTTGTTGAGCCAGTTATATTCTATTACCCACCTAATTGTTATGTATCGTAGTTAACCCCTTTGAGCCTGTAATCCTGTTTTCTTTGGCAAATACATTACAAGCCTTACCCAATTGTTTGAATAGATCATCTATTTGAACCAATTACCTCTCGTGAGCACTTAAAATTATTATGAACTTTGTAAAAGTTGAAGCGTGGGGTGGTTGGTTTGGCTTTTGAGTGGAACTATTGAAATAAGGAGAAAGTGCAATGAATTGAAAAAAATAAGAGCCACTTGAATTGAAAAATAAAAAAAAAAAAATAGTTGTATTATTGTGAACGAGATTCATTGATAAGTGGTAACTCTTGATGTAATGGTGCTTAAATAAATTGCGGAGTTAATGCATGTTGATGTCAAGGTGGAGTATGGTTTGACATAAGTGTGGGTTTTTGAATGTTAAAGTGTATGTATTAAAGTGCTTAGGGAGGTATAGTCACTCTTATATCTAAATGTATTATACCCATCCTGTAGCCTACATTACAACCAGTTAAAAGTCCTACTTGATCCTTGACTGAATGAGCTCAATTAGTAGAGTAGTACACTACGGGCAAGCCTATGGTGCATCTTTCATTTCTGAGAGTGAGTGAATTCTTTTTCTTGAGTTCCTCATTGTTCTTGAATTTTATTGTTTGTGGAATTACTCTCTTTTGTTGTGTGAGGGCTTTTGATTCATGAAGGAAAGATAATTCTTGATCTCTATGTTAGAGTAAGTGAGTAAGTTGTGAATAATGCATGGTGCTTGTGAGTCAAATCTTGAGGTGAATATATTACACTATTGTGCTTAGTCTATTTTAAATATTCTTCATGTGATAAGTTAGGAGAGTTACTTAGTAAGGTTGTGTCTATATAAAGTGTGGTTTAATTGCTCGAGGACGAGCAATGGTTTAAGTGTGGGGTATTGATGGTAGGCTATAATCTCATGTTTTAGTCGATTATTACATTCCAATTTACTACACTTTAGTTGAATTTGAGCTTTAATCGCTAGTGTTTTGCACTAATTGTGTGTATTTTGTGCCTTTTAGGAGTGATTCCGAGCTATGTAGATGTTATGGAATGGATTAAAGTGATTTGGAGCTTTGAAGTCTGAGTAAAATCTCAAAGGATTAAGTCGGGATCGAGTTCGAGGATCAATGGATGATAGTGGAACGAAACGAAGAATTGAGCAGGCATACTGCGTAGTGTCCAGTAAAATGCACATAACTTTTCGCTCGAAACTCCGTTTGGGCTCCACAATATATTGTTGGAAAGCTAATTCAAAGGCTACAACTTTCATGTTCTACGGGTTTTCAAATTCCTAACAGAACAGGGTGAAAAGTGCGCGGCAAATGCTCAGCCGTTCACTGATCGCACATATGGGGCTGAACAGTGTGAAAAGTGTGCGGCCAAGTGCGCGGGCACACTTCCAGGTGCACGGCCGGGCACGTCCAACTCCGGAAAAGTGTCCTTTTTCGCGTATGAGAAGGTGTATTTATTTGGGCCCGACCCTACTTGGTATATATACATAGAAAAATGGTATTTTGAGGACTTTTGACATAATATAGACCTAAGGAAGCTAAGGAGAAGAGGGAGAAGCAAGAGCACAAAGATTTCACCATTCATCCTCACTTAAGACAAGGGTTTGGATGTTTTATGTTTTCCTTTGACTTAAACTTAATCTTGATGAATTTCTCCATATCCATGGAGTAATTCTTCCTTAGGGATTGATGGATTTGGTGTTTTGAGAATTGTTTGTGGATATTAACTCTAGTTTATATATTGAAGCGTTTTTGGTATTTTTATTGTTGCATATATATTCACTTGTTTATGTAATCGAAAGAGTCATAATTTTGATGTTTTGCATTATCTTATTGGTTGAATTCATTGATTCTTGTTAGTAATCGAAAGAGGCTAGTTGAATTAATGTTTAGACCTAGTTAGGAGGATAATCAAAAGAGGTTCTCCTAAGAATCAATCCACTATGAATTCTTGCATATCTTCACCAAGCTTAACTTAGTTCATATCGTAAGGTTGAGACTTAATCGAGAGAGGAGTTTCTACTGAATGTTTGAACATAATAAAGTGAATTCGAGAGACTCACTTGAACCATAGATGTGGAGTAACTAGAGTTAATTCTCAAACAAATATCTTACACCTATCTAATCAACCCTTATTTTCTCCCTTTGATATCTTCTTGCTTACTATTGTTGTGATTGTCATTAGCCAATAGTTTAGACTTTTAGTAAATTTTAGTTTTAAATCATACAATTCTAAATTGTTGATCATCTTGGAAAACAATTAAAACTAGAAGCTACGAAAACACTGTTTAAATCCAATCCCTGTGGATACAATATTTTCTATACTATATTTGATTAACGAGCATAATTTTGTGTTGTGTTTTTAGCTATCCCATCACCATGCAAAGGCCCCTCGTCATCATCGATAAGACGGAATACCTGAGGAGCTGAGATTTCTGCGACTGAAGTCTCCGCGGTCGAAAAAAGGACAGATTCAGAAGCCGCAGTCGTCGAATAAGGGATCGGAGCCCGAATAAAAGCCATCGCAGTCAAAGCAGGGGCGGGAGCCGAGGACGTAGCGACTTTCCTCTTTCAGAACGCGGGGGCGGGAGCTTTCGACCTCCTCGAAGATCCCCTGTCCTAAGCTAGGAAAAACACAAAGAAAGGGGAAAGTCAGCAAAAGTAAACTAAAAAAAAAAAAGATCTAAGACACTGGTAATAAAGGGAACTTACCAGCCGAGGGAAGAGCAGGCCCAAACTTCTTGAAGAAACCGGACCACTCACGGATCCCTACGATGTGAGGGAGGAGCCGACTAACCCAGTCAGAAATGTCTTCGACCAAAGGAGGAGGCGAGGTCTTAGCTGCATGAGAAAAAGGCAAAATGTCAAAGACCACAACCAAGCAAAAAAAAAAGAGACACCTACATACGAGGAAATTAGGTACTTACGAGTACAATTCGACGTCTTAGGGAAACCGTCGACGTTGGCCACCACGTCCTCGGTTCTTATAAAGAAGTTGAACCATAATTGGCGGTTAGCTTTGTCATCCATCTTCACCACTAGGCACTTAACTCTTCGGTGGAGAAGGTTCAACATCGTCCCCCTATAAAAGCTGGGGGCAGCAAATGTATTAAATATCGAAGAGTCAGTTCGACCTCGGCTAGCTCGGAAAATTTGGTAAGTATTCATATAAGATTATAAACGTACGATGCAAGCTGAGCTGGGCAAACGTCGTAATAGCGATAGAATTCCTCCGCCAACGAAAAGAGAGGGAGAGAGTAGCCGACTTGGAAGGAATAGGAGTAGATGGCGCAGTACCTAGGACAATGGACCTACACCATATCCCACCCAGTCGGGATTAATTCGACGTGATCGGTAAGGCCGAACTTGGCCTTAAGCTCTCCCATTTTTTTCTCCGTCATCACTCACCGAAAGGCCAGGGTCGGCATCAGGTGATTTGGAGGAGTCAGACCTAGTATCAGGTTTGCGAAGAACTATCTCTTCCACCAATGGGAAACTTCAATCATCGATGGCGACGGGAACATTCTCCTCGTGAGGGGGAAACACCATCGCCAAAGGGATCACATCACTCCCCTCACTAGACTGCGAAGGCATGTTAGACATGTTTCAATGGAAGGAAGAGAAGTATCGAACGATGAAGAACTGAGAACGAATGCAAGTCACTAGAACATAAAGAAGAGGTTTAGAGCAAGGGAAAAGCAAGAGAGTAATGTAGGGTTTCGAAATAGAAAGCTTGGAACTTCAAAACATACCCTAACATCCCTATTTATAAGGATCTTGGCTCCAGAACCAAAATCTGTTCATCATTACCCGGCACCAGAACTGAAGCGGCAGGTTCAATCAGGGGTCACTCGCGAAATAAAGCAACGCATCGGGAATATGCATCATAATGACGCATGATGTCATGACGTCACCCTAATTCGTGGACAACATAACTCCAACAAACCGACCGGGAAAATCGAAGCGTTTGAAATAAGCGGCTCATGTAGGGTCACGTTGCCAGTTTGCCATAACCACCGCGACCTGCACAACTCGCTCGATTGTTTCGACCACAACGACTAAAATTCGCTCATCGAGCCCGCCTGAAGCCGGCCTCAATAAGCGGAGGGACTAACTGTATGAGTCAAAATCTGTCTTTGAAATATTTAAGCCAAGATAATACTAAGGGAAGAGTTCCCAAGTCGTCGCTTGTCGAGATGGCCCAAGAAGCAGCAAAGTCTATGGTCGAAGAGTTAACGAGAGCCATAGTCGAGGTGTCAACAATGGTCGAGGTCGAGGTTGAATACCATTGACAGAGTTGTAACTGCTAGTTTTCAAAATAGGATATTAAAAAGAATATTCTAGTGGGTATTCTCTACACTTCTACTATTAGGGTTTTTTTGAAACATGTCTCATATAAATAGGAAAAGAGACAATGATAGGAGGGGAGATGATATTCATTTGTAAAGAACACATTTTGACTTAAAGATTCGGCTCATACCTGCTAGGAAACAAACATCACCTTTTCACTGAGATTCTTGTTCATGCTTTTCCATCAGCTTCGAGAATAACTTGAATATTCAAAGATCTGTCCATCACTCATTGTCACGAGGAAGATCCACGTATTCCATCCTTTATTGGGTGAATCATTCCTCCTATTTACTTAAATGTCATTTATTGTTGTTCATTATTATTGAATGTTACATTATTACTCATGATTCCCATAACATTCACTAATAGAAATTCGGCAAAAACCGACCAAGGTCGATCGACCAACTTTAATCGGTCAAAAAACCGACCAAAGTTGATCGGTTTTTCAATTTTTTTTACGAAACCGACCAACTTTGGTCGGTTTTCTTTGGCGCAAAAATGCAGAAAACTATTTTTGAGTCCCGCAAAATTTATTTTTCAAGAAACCGACCAACTTTGGTCGGGTTTTCAATTAAAATAAATAAAAATTAATATTAAAAAATCGACCAAAATTGGTCGGTTAATTCGGCCGGTCATTTAAGAAAATCGACCAACTTTGGTCGGTAATTTTACTTTTTAATAAAACCGACCAACTTTGGTCGGTTATTTTCGTGCGAAAATACAATTAAAGAGTATAAATCAAATAAAAGATAGTCTTAAAACAAAATGCACCAATGGTCTAGTGGTAGAATAGTATCCTGCCACAGTACAGACCCCGGTTCGATTCCCAGATGGTAAATATTTTGATTACATAATTAAAATACCGACCAACTTTGGTCGGGTTTTTTTTTCAATATTTATTTTTTAAATTTAATTGACCGACCAGATCCACACGATATTTATCTCTTCTATAAAAAATTCTCTCTAAGTATATTATTTTTAATTAAAATTAACCCTTATTCACATAAATTTAATTATTTGAACCCACATCAATATTTGTTTTTTTGGCTAAAGTTAAGACGTTAGAGAGTTAGGAGCTGAAACGCCCTCATGCGCAACTAAATTGACGGCTGCTATTATCCAGAAAAATGGTCGCCGTTACTCAGATACAAAAAAATTATTACTACTATTATTACTACTCTTTGGCTGTTCTTCCATGTTCCCTCAACCACTTACAAGCAACGTGTCAACTTCACGATATTTCAATTTTCATATCCTCCCTTCGCACATCCGATGGCGGCCTGTAATAGCTTTCGCTGTGCAATCATGGACTCTGTAAACCCTAAACCTGCTTTCCTACTCCAATCTACTCATTTCTGATAAAGCCCACCTCCGCCTCGTTTACCTTTCTCTCTTCGGCAATGCTCTGTTCAATTTCTACCCAGAAATCCGGCGCCAACTGGCTCGACCGGCTCCGATCATCAAAAGGTTTTTCCTTTGCCGACCACCACACTCCTAATGGATCCAATTCTAATTCTTCCCATGCCGAAACTCAACTAAGAGATAGTAGTAATAATAATGCCGGTTCAGAATCCAGCTCCGATCCAATTCGGTCCGGAAACGAACCGGTCCAAACTCCGACAGCACCAGGTAACAGGGGAGACGACGAACAACTGTGTAATGTAGTTACGAATGTTCTCTCCGAGCTCTTTTGTATGGGAGAATCAACTAGTTTCCCTAAATTCAATTTCAAAAAGGGCTCCCGCAAACAAACGAACCCTAGGTTTTGTGCTTCATCCGAAATCAACAATGCTGCGTCACCGATGAGCGATGAAAACAGTCGAGTGGAAATTAAGGATTCTAAGGTCAAGCTATTAGAGCAAGGGCATGATTTGAACTTAGTTGGAGAGGAGGACAAATCACAGGCCAATCTGTTGGGATTTTCGCGGACTGAAGTTATGGTGATAGATACGAGCTGTGCGCCGTGGAAATTTGAGAAATTGCTTTTTAGAAAGAAGAACGCGTGGAAGGTTCGCGATAAGAAGAGTAAGACGACAAGTGTGGGTAATAAGAAGAGGAAGAAAGCTGATGTGGTGAATGAGGATGTTAATGGCGAGAAGAAACAAAAGGTTGTAAGCGGGAAGGATGGTTGTGGTTCATCTAAGGATGAAAAAGGGGGAGTATGCAAGTTTCCGGTCAATGAAGTAAGTTCAATTAAACCAATTTTGCTGCTAATGATCATGTTTTGTTAAATGTTACTTGCGTTTTACTCATTAAGATGCTTTTTATGGAATGCAATTAAATACTGACATCTATATATGGCATGCATCGTGTTAGTGATGGGAGCCTTCTAATTATTCAGAATTCTTGTTATTCTGTGTTTTAGTATTGCAAGAATCAAGTTACATCTTGCATATCTTCTTGGTAGTTGATTGCAGTAAATGCACATGCAGAATGTATCTGCATATCAATTCAACTTATATTGCTTTGAGGTAATGGAACTGTACATGCCCAATTAAATGATGGCTATTGATATTCTCGTACAACCTTTGGCCTACATCATGAGCATAGAAAGGAATTTGCTCTCTTCCTGTGACATATTCGATCATGGTTTTCACTTGTCACGTGCACTTTGAATTTGAACGTAGATCACAATAGGAAAAAATGGCATTAATCATACTAAGCTAGCAAGCCCTGGGTTATTCTGCCGCTTAGTTATCAACCTAAGTATTGAAAAGGGTTGTCTCGCTGCCACAATGTTGTTTAATCTTGTGTTAAAGTTTAGCATATGCTGGTGCTACTTTCTGATGACTGAGGCACACCACATTTCTTTTAGAAGAAGCCTTGATTTGGGGTGCCTAACCTGCTATGGGTGTGTAACTGGATTAGCCTTTTCTAGTTCTCATATGGATTTCTGGCTCCGTTGCAAGTGAGAGCTGTGATCATGTATCTTGTACTACTTATTAGCCTTCAATTTCAAAATGATAATAGAGTTGCTATGCTGCTATTTCTAAGTCATATGTGTCATTCACCATACTTCATGTTTTTTTCAAAAAGTTCACAATAATAATGTGTTGGAGCTCTCTTCCTTCTCATAAAAAAAAATGCTGGAGCTCTCCTCTCTGATATTTATGGTAGCTTTTCTCGGTTTTCCTCTTGCCATATCGTGGGGTTGAAGATGTTCCTAGTCCCTAGATGTGCGGTCCACCGAATTCAAAATTGTTCTTTTTTTGTCAGAAGATGGTACTATGCACTTTTTTTTCGTTTTATGAACTATGTATAGTTATTTTTGACAATCTTTCTAATAATGACCATATTTGGTAATTACTGTCAAGTTTTTCCTTCTTGAACATGGAATTATTTCATTCTAGGCTGTAGTATGTTTCTTCAGCATCTGATTCATAGTTCAAGCTGTTTCATTCCGTTTGCAAGTCTATGCTTTCTGTGACCAAGCTCCATTATGTCGGAAGATCTGAATTTTGTTTTTTCGTGGTAGAAATTTGTGAGATTAGAGGTAAGATGCACTGAGATGAAAAACATTGCGTGATTTGGTAATCAACAATGTTTTGGCGGCATCGCTGGGACTTGAGTGCCAAAGAATTTTGCTGACATTGAGAAAGAACAACCTAGGTTGTTTTAGATATTTTTGTTCTTTGTTCACTTTTCTTTTCTTAATTCATTTTTTAACAGGTACTTTGAGTTAGTGAATTAATATCGACAAGATAACTAGATCTCATTAAATAATTGACAAACTAAAATGATGTGACATATAGTATTGTCCTTCAAATATTAGTGATAATGTGTACACTGCATTAGAATTTGGACTTTCTTGTTGATTATATATCCTATTATGCCATATCTTTAAATAGGTAAGTTCAGCACATGCGTTTATGATGAAATATTTTCATCCTATGTCTTTTTTTTCTTATTGATATGATTTTTGTTCTCTCATTTTTGCTTTAATAGAACTTCTTTTTCAAGTTTGTGAAGCTTTTTAAGTTTTGAAATTCCTTCCTTCTTTTGGTTGGTAAAAAAGTTATTTTTTGTCATAAAAAAAAGGAGACATTAGGTCTCCGGTATGTTGTTATTATTATTGAACTCAGGAAAGTGGTACTGGTTTCAGATATAATAAATATTTAATTTGCCAAATTACCATTAAGTACTACTAGAATATTTAACTTAATTTGTCATGGTGAGTCAAAAAAATTTGTTCGAAAGACTCTAAACCTATTAAGGCCTAATCCTAACTCGAAAAATCAACGTGATATTTCCATGTCCTGTTACAAGATTTTCATTCCTAAACCAAAATTTTATGGCATCAGAGTGCAGTTTTCAAATGGACATTCTTTTTTTCTTCTTTCTTGATAAGGAAATCAACATTCTTTTACTAATCATATATAAATAAGTGTGCAACTTGAGTCGAATAAGAAGAAGCATGATAAAACAATAATAAAAAAGAAACAAAGATTTAGATACTCTTGAAATATAGAAACGCCTGTCATATGCGAAGATGATATATTAAACATTTGGCTAAGTAAAATGAGGGCAGTACCATAAGGCTTCTATATCAATAAAATTCTAGAGGTTCATCTACCAAAAATATGTAATTGACACCCATAATATGCATTATCACACCCACTATTGTGACCTACTACCCTGTAACTATGTGTTAGGATATCTGCTATTTAATTTAAAAGTCCATGAAATAACTTCAGAATAATACCAACATCAGGACTTTAAGAATATATTGCACCATCAGGCAAAGCCATTTTCATAAAGTTTATGGAGGAATTTTCAGTATTTATTTAGCATATGATTAATTGGATTTACTCGATCCCACTTGTCCATACAAAATATTGCATATGCATCAGCTGCATGCTTGGAAAGTTAAGAGAAGCAAAAGACTTATCAAGTCAGTTGACATTAAGGTAATCGTGATGACGAGCTAAAATCCATTCAGTGTAAGGCTCATTGTAAATATTCCCTTACTTGCCAATACCATACAGTTGTGTCACATGAATTTAACTTTCTCCAAGATATCTTTAGAGAGTCGTTGAATCATTTGTGTCCTCTTCCTATAATCTTAAAGGTTGTATCGACTTTTCAATATCCCTTGTAGCAGCCTCACTAGGAACCACTGCATTTGGATAGAGAGTGAAAAACTCCGATAGGACTCTGCCAACCTACATGTGCTTTATGATCCAACAAACATTAGTGGAAAGCTGAAGCTTACATAATTAAGATATTCTTTCAAATATTAGTTAGTATTCTCATATGCAAAACTCCAAAATTTTACAGAACAAAGTAATTACACCAAATTTAAGACTCAAATAACTATATTACTCTCGTGCTTCTTTAGGAGTATCTGTTAGCTTCACTTCTCGTCAACAATCAACCCGAAGCATAGGAAAAATGGTGCACTAATAGTCCTTTAAGTTTTTAAAAATGGTGCACTTTTAGACCAAGCAAACTATTTTCTGTCTATTTTGAACGGAGTTACTCTGCCACTAAAAAAGATACAAATAAAAGAAGGGAAATCCCCTTGTGAAAACACATCGGAATCAAAAAACATAAATGAACCCGTGTGATCAAGAAAACTACGTATGAAGAAGCAGAAGCACCCTCAATAAGGTAAATCTAAGTTGGAGAAACGATCTTCAAGAGCAGGTGCGCATAGGGGCTGCACTAGTTCGGTCAAAAACAAGGGCCCAATTTAACCGGGGCCATTGGAAGTGTTCTAGTAAAAGTTCAGGTTACTTTTACTCTACTGCAATTGAGAAAATGGGCGTAATTCTAGAAAAGAAGTTATATCACCAACTTAGAAAAATATGAGCGTTGTAGAAAGCTTGTGAAAGTTCGACATGATTAGCTTAGAATTCTCATCTTATTTGTGCTTCGGGTTGCTTGTTGACAAGAAGTGAAATAACATATGCTCCTAAAGAACCACGAGAACAACATAGTTATTTGAGTCTTAAATTCGGTGTAATGATTTTGTTCTGTGAAGTCTTGGGATTCATATGAGAATGCTAACTATTACTTCCTCTGTTCCAATTTATGTGAACTTATTTGACTGGGCACAAAGTTTAATAAAGGATGAAGAATTTTAAAATTTGTGGTCCAAAACAAGCCATAACATTTGTCTGGTTATAATTCTTTTGAAACTTGTGGTGTTAAACAAACTAGAATGGTTGTGTGGCTATAAAAGCTTCTCATTAAGGGTATAATTGGAAGTTTAAGTTAAATTATTTTCAAATTTTAGAAAGAGGTCATTCTTTTTGGAGTATACTAAAAAGGAAATAGGTTCACATAAACTGAAATAGAGGGAGTATTTGAAAGAATATTTGAGTTCTGGAAGCTTCAGCTTCCCCAAGATGTTTGTTGGATGTCGGTTCCTACTAACACTTGTGGAACACATGTAGTTTGGCATAGTCCTCCTGGAGTTTTTTACTTTCTGTCTAAATGCAGTGGTTGCTATAGAGGATATTGAAAAGCTGATACAACCTTTAAGATTATATAGGAAGATAGAAAAATTTAGCGACTCTTTTAGGAATACTTGGGAGAAAGTCAGACTCATGTGACAGAGCTACATAGTATTGACAAGTAATAGAACATGTGCAATGAGTTTTGCACTGAAACATACAATTAAATAAATTTTAGCTCATCATTGCAATTATTTTGAATGTCAGAGAAATTGACTTGATAAGTCTTTTGCTTCTATTAACTTTTTAAGTATGCAACTGATGCATATGCAATATTTTGTACGGATAAGTGGGATCGAGTAAATCCGGCTAATTATATGCTAAATAAATACTTGGGATTCCTCCATGAACTTTTATGGAAGTGGCTTTGCCCAAAGGTGCAATATGTTTACTCGAAGTTCTGAGATTGACATAATTCTGAAGTTATTTCATGAATTTTTAAGTTGACAGATAGCCTGACACATAATTACAAAGCAACAGATATTAATAGTGGGTGTGATTATGCATATTTTAGGGCCAATTACATATTTTTGGTGGATAAACCTTATGATTTTTTTTGGTAAAAAAGCCTTATGGTACTGCCCTCGTTTTACTTAGCCGATTATTTAATATATCATCTCTGCATATGACATGTGCTCCCTTTATTTTAAGAGTATCTAAATCCTTATTTCTTTTTAATTAACGTTGTTATGTCATGCTCTTTTTCTTATTCGACTCAAGTTGCACATTTATTTATACATCATTAATAAAAAAAAAAGGCAAAATACATAGATTGCCACCTGAACTATGGACCAAATCCTTGTTACACACTTTCTGACGCCGAAAATTATTTTACGTACTCAACCTTTTAAAAGTGTGCCTATGACACACTACTTTTGTAGTTAACCAGTCTCACAAAACATCTCTATACCACGCACCAATGAGGTTGCGACACGTGTCCTCGACTTAAAAAAATTAATACTTAGAATTGCAAATCTACCCTCGTCTTCTTCCTTCTTAGGTCTGTAACTTATTTTTGGATTCAGCTCTCTTTTAGTTACTTTTTTTTTAATTCAAAGCCACCCCTAATCAGTTTCAATTTTCCATTCATTCCAAACATCAGATTCAGCTTTGTGCAAGTGTTTCCATCAAGGACCTATAACACCCACTTGAATTTGAACATGAAATTTCATATTCAAATGTAATTTTTCGACTTCAACCTTTGAAGCTTTGCCGGCAATGGTGGCTTGAACATTACTCCACCCAAATCTTTCTTAAACAGTGATTGCAATTCAATTTTCGATCTCGACGACACCACACTTTCTTTAAAAAAAATTGATTTTAATGTAATAGACTTGAGGTTTGGGTTTCATTGTTCGAGCCACAGATAAAATTCAATTTCTAACTCGAATTTGTAGTTCACATCACTGGGTAACAATTGTTTGGTTGAATTTCGAATCAACTGCTGATTTCAAAGGCTTCACTGGTGAACATAATGTAAAAATAATTACTGGGTTCTGGGTTGATGCGAATTTGAGATCTAACGCTTTAAGTGGATTGTTTACTGCTTGGAGTTGATTAGGAACTAATTCCTTGAGCTTAAAAATATTTGAATGGACGGATTGAAGGAGGCATTCTGAACTTCCATTGTTGAGTTTTTATGAGTTCAAAACCCAGTTAAAGTTTTAAGTTTTTTTTTTTTCTTTCAATTTTAAGTAATTTTTTGAGCTCACTCGCCCTTTTTCTGTGTATAAGAAGCGAGTGCCAGCTAAGCAAAGTGGTGTGTCATAGATACACTTTTGAAAGGCTGAGTGTGTAAGGCGTCAGAAAGTGTGTAACAAGGATTTGGCTTATAGTTCAGGTGATAACTTATATATTTTGCCATAAAAAAATGTTGGTTTCCTTATCAGAAAAGAAAGGAATGCTGATTTGAAAACTGCACTCTGATGCAATAACTTTAGTTTAGGAATGAAAATTTTTTAACAGAACAAATAAACATTACATTGTGTTTTCGAGTTAGGCTTAGGTCTTAACAAGTTCAGATCAAGATAGATTGACATACCATGACACATTAAGTTAAATATTCTAGTTGTAATTAACAGTAATTTGGCAACTTAGGTATTTACTATATCTAGATTATATATGAAAGAACAACTTTCATATGTGCACAACTACCACCTTCTCCATTGTCAACATTGATAACAACATACTCGAACCGGAGGCCTCATAATCTCTCTTTTTATGACAAGAAACAACTTTTTACAAACAAAAGAGGAAAGAATTTATAAACTTAGAATAAAGAGAAGTTCTATTAAAGTAAAAAATGAGAGAACAAAAACCATACAAGTAGGAATATAAAGAAAACCATGAAGATGCCTCATCATAAGTCATGTGCTAAGCCTGAACATACCTATTTAGAGGTATGCCATGATAGAATATATAATATATAAAGAAGTCCAAATCTGATGCAATGAATACACTATCATTGATATTTGAAGGATAATACTATACAACACGTCATTTTAGTTTGTTGTTTATTTAACAAGATCTAGTTATCTCTTTAATTACAATTCACTAACCCAAAGTACATGTTGAAAGATCAAATAAGATAAAGAAAAGTCAACAAAGGAAAACAAAAATATCTAATACAACCTAGGTTGTTCTTTCTTAATGCCGCCAAAACATTATTGATTCCCAAAATACCATATTGATTTTGGAGTTTTTTTCTGATGACCAAACTCCACTGACAAAAATTGATGGAATCTGGTTTCTAAGATGCTCTGCTGGAAATTTGCGGGATCCTTTCTTTAATTCTCATTAAAATGGCTGGAGGTTGGTTTATAAGATCTTATTTCACAGTTACTCACATCCTTCCTACTTTTATGCAGATGCTAAGTTTAAAAAGAACACAGCGGGTCTCAAGTACTGATGTTGCTTTTTCCCGAGATATATTTGCTTAATAGTACTCCTACTAGTAGTATCTTCATTGGCAGATTCATCAATGCTATTTTCTTCAACTCAATCTTGTCACTGTTTACTTGCATAGTGGAAGTTATATACACACATAAAATACAACACAGACAAAAATTTGTTTGTGTGTCTATATAAAATAATAATAAGTAAATGTATATTTAATTTGTTAATAGAAGTTCATTATCTTGAACTTCTAATTTGTTAATAGAAGTCCATAATCTGGAATTTCACATGCATAAAGGAATCAGAAGCCAATAGATCTTTTGCATACATTTAAGTGGAGAAGGGTTGATTAACTGTAGACATTAGGCAATCTTGTTGGCCCTGGTACCCGGGGCCGGCTCCATAGTAATAAGGGGTAAGGCGTGTGCCTTATTTGGGGGCCCCATTTTTTAAAAATAATAAGTTTATAAGTATTTAAAAAATAATATTTAGTATTTTTAATATAAAAGAAAGAAAACTTACTTAAAAATGGGTAGATGAATACTTTTCCCAATGTTTCAGTTTTCCACTTTTTACTCCGTCATTAGAATTTTTGCTTTCTCTTCCTTAATTTGTCCAAGTCAATCTTTATTTTTTCTAATCTCTTCATATCTCAGAAAATCGTATATATTTTTTGTCTTTTTCTTTGATATTCTTACTCACTTTCTTTCTCCAAGATTTCATTAGTCGCCTTTTTTCTCAAAGATTTCATTATTTCAAGTGTTCAACAATACTTTTAAGTTTTCAATAGTTCTATACTTCTATTGCTTTGTAAAATCTTATCTAAGATCAACAATATCTCAAGAAAGATTAAATGAGTTGGTTATATTGTCAATTGAACATGAACTATTAGAGAAAATCGATTGTAAAAAAAATTATTAACAATTTTGTATCTCAGAAAATTAGAAGAATAAACTTCAAATAAAAATATATCTTATAACTTTCTTAAAAAGATATAGGCCCCATATTAAACTACGGCTTTAGGCCCCGTATGTGCTTGAGCCGCACTTGCTGGTACCTAGTGCTTATCGGTAGCTGGTTTGGTTTTAACATAAGAATATTATTTCAATCATTTTTAGGTTGTCTTGACTTGTACTGTCTTATGCAGAAGATTTGGTTGAATGATGAATTGGAAGAAACTTGTAGAAGGACATCTGATACTGTTGGCCAGGCTTCCAAAAAGAAACAAGGGAACCTGTAAGAATTTTGAAGTTGTAATTTTTGTCTTCCTTCTTGTTTTTTTGGGTATGTGAGCCAAACTTCAAGGTCTGATAATTTTCTTTTCTGGGTCTCACAGAAAATTAAAGAAGGCATCTTCGTCAGTTGTTCTAATTAAGAGCATCCCAACAAGTAAGAAAAATGGAACAGGCGCTGCTAAGAATTGTCTGAAGCCATCTCATCGACAGTACCAGGCTCAATAATCAACTAAACACACTTGTGTCACTGCAAATTCATCTGTACCTTGCTTCTGGAGTAATGTAGCATGATTTCCAGAAACAAATACTCCACTATATAATGTGCAGAGAATTGAGCAGGAAGAATTATATGAGTACCAGTGCGCAGAGAAATTGAACAATTCTTTGCGGCAATTCTTTATTGATGTAACGCTTTGTTCTGCTTATTAGGATGCAAACGTTCTAGCTATCATGTAAATTGCCTCGTTGCTCAAGTCGAATTATTTCAGTATATTTTCTCAAAGATATCATTTTTTCCTGGAGATGTGAGGCTGCTGATAAGTGTTACTACTAAATATTTGCAATTCTGCCAGATGAATATGTTTGAGGACTAGTCCAGTTAAGTGCCAGCCGAAGCTTCCCATTTTTTGCAATGTACCAGGTTTCTTGTTCTACAATTTCTCCCTGCTTTAGAAAATATTCAATAATTAATAACCTATTTCGCGTCAAAGCTTGGGGATAAAATGGCGGAAAACCACACTTTGGTCCCTGGAGGTTGATTTTATAACGCAATTCCAATTCTTTTGATTATTATATGGCAATTTTCATAAAAGATCGGTAAAGAAAAAACACTGAATAACCGTAAATGAAACACAGGAGCTTTTATAGTGTCATTTTCTATTCAAATTATAATTTATCTTAGGAGATCATATCCTCCTTTGCTTTGTTCTTATTTTATTAAAATAAATTAAGTTAATTATATTACTACATATTTTTCCTTTTGTTTGTTGGTCCTCCTTATTTTGACTTTAGTAGATTAATAGTTAATATTTGGGTCATACTCTAGGAAATATTGTTCAATATTTACTTTCGGTGACATAACTCAGTATCTTATGGACAAACTTTTTTATGTCAATATATATATATACTTTATCAGATGGAACGTGTAAAATTGTTTGAAATTAACGTACTTTGGCGCGCCGGTATATATACCCAATTATAAAATAACTTTTTTACCCCGTTTCTAGTTGGAGACTGACACTATAGGAGCCACAGCGTAATCCTCTTGCTTTGTAGGCTATAGCTTGAACTAACTTCATCTTCTACCTTATCGCTAAGCAACAGTTTCAGTGTTGCTTCCTCTGCGGCTCTGCCATGTCGACACCAACGAAATCGTTTCCTCTTTCGCCTTCTCCTTCCTGCTTCTCCCATGCTTTATCTCCCCCTATACGAACTCTCTTTCCTTCAGCTTTGCTCCCTTCTCAGAAGCTCACATTTGCCGCTAACACTTCACAGAAACCAGATAAACTACCTTTACACTTTCTGGGTCCTCAAGATTCCACGCTTTTACTGCTCAAATGCAACGCCCTCGCCATCAACGACAGCTCTACCAATTCTTTCGTGGATTCAGGTGAGTTTCGCTGTCTCTGAGTTCAATTTTCAAACACCTCATGTGCTTCTATGATTGTTCATTTCTTTAACTGCGGATGATACTCTATTTTTCTCAGGGCTGATGCTATATTCTCTCTTTCAAGAAATTGGGTTCAATGAGAGAGATACTGAAGCCCTTTTGGACGCCCACCCTGTAGTCAAACTCACGCCCTTCCAATCCATACGTACACGAATTCATTCTTTGCAGTCCCTTGGTGTCAGTGGACTTGCTCTTTCCCGATTGATCGTGAAAAGACCGGATGTTTTAACAGCTCAGGAAATCAATGCCTTCGTTTGTTTTCTTCTCAGTGATGAATTGGAATTGGCAGGAAAGATCAAACCTTCACAAATTGAACATCTTTTTAACTCAACAGAACCGAGGTTTCTTGCAGGATTTGAAGCAAAGGTTAGATTGTTACTCCAACTTGGGATGCCCCAAGAAAAGATTGCTCACGTTCTCAACAATGCCAACTTAACCAAGGCTTTTTGTCTCAAATCATTTGAAGATGTAGAAAGATTGCTCACTTTCTTGAACCGTTTTGGTGGTGTTGATTTGATTCTTCGCCGTCCAGCGCTTCTCAATTATGACCTTGACGCGCAGTTGATTCCCAGGATAGGGTTCCTATTCGAGCTGAGTGGAGGTGATGAGGCTGGAACTGCAACCGTGTTGCGTAAGTTGCCATTTGTTGTAGCATACAGTGTTGACCACTTAAAAGATCATGTAGAGTTCTTCAAATCATTCGCTGGATTAAGTGAGGAGGAGATTTTTCGAATTGTTCTAGTTTATCCCAATATGTTTAGCGCCAGCAGGAAAAGGAAATTGCATCCTCGAATTGATTTTCTTAAGCAATGTGGGTTGAGTTCACATGATATATTCAGGTTCTTAATAAAAGCCCCTTTGTTTCTAAGTCTGTCATTTGAGGGAAATCTTGCTTTCAAGCTGGTCTTTTTGGTGAAGATTGGATATAAGAATAATACCAAGGAATTGGCAATGGCAATGGGAGCTGTTACCAGGACTAGCTGCAAAAATATGCAAGAGCTTATTGGGGTATTTTTGAACTACGGCTTGACTTTTGATGACATTCTGGAGATGAGCGTGAAGCATCCGCAGGTATTACAGTACAATCATGAGTCATTGGAGGAGAAGCTGGACTACTTGGTTGAGGAGATGGGTCGTGAAGTTGGCGAACTATTGGCTTTTCCTGCATTTCTTGGGTACAAGCTTGACGGAAGGATTAAACACAGGTACGAGGAGAAGAAAAAAATCTTAGGTGAAGGCATGTCGCTCAATAAACTCCTGAGTGTATCTGCAGCAAGATTCTCAACAAAAAGCAAGAGGAAGCAACGAGTTCCTGCCATTAATCGCCTCAATGAGAGTGATGACTGATTGGAATGAGTTATGGTACATATTTGTTGTCCTAATCATGTGAAAACCTGTATTAAATGTTAAACCCAAGGGTTTGATGGTTCCGCTAGATCAGTTCAGTTTTGAGGATTCCCGGTTTTGCTTCCTTTGCCTGAGTGCGGAATGTGCGTGTGGACATATTTGCAGGGGAATGGAAGAACTTATGGACAACACCGTCTTTCAATTGCTGAGCACTGAATGATGGGGTAGTGGTGTTCTACATGGCTGAGTGAGGACATGATTTTAACTTTTAGGTTGTCTTTCTATAATAGATAGGTGACCGTCCTTGCGTTATTGGTAAACTCAGGGCTTTTTATGAACTAGTGATCATACATTAGTGCAAGTGTTCAATACAGCTTTGTATCACAAGTTCACAACTGAAAATTGACAGCAGACTGAAACTGCTGTTTCTGTTGAAGATGTACAACAGAGCTGCTGAAAAGCTAATGCACTTTGATATCGACACTCTTTAAATGTAAATCAGTAATATATATTGCAAATTTCTGAACTATCTGATGCCTATATTTCCTCTTATATATTGGTGCATATGTGCGTTTTAAATACAAATTATACAGTTATACTAGGAGACAAGAGTGGGTTGCTCTAGTGGTGAGCACCCTCCACTTCCAACCAAGAGGTTGTGAGTTCGAGTCACCCCAAGAGCAAGGTAGGGAGTTCTTGGAGGGAGGGAGCCGAGGGTCTATCGGAAACAGCCTCTCTACCCCAGGGTAGGGGTAAGGTATGCGTACAAACTACCCTCCCCAGACCCCACTAGTGGGATTATACTGGGTTGTTGTTGTTGTTGTACAGTTATACTAGGAAAATAATGACGTAATGGGAGTTGTTTTGAATTTTGTCTTCATTTTGGGTGTCTTTGTTTTCTGTGATTTGATCCATGAAAATTGAGTTGGTTCCCTGAGTCCTATTGTTCATTCGGATTTTGAACTGATGCACAAGATTCGATAATGCCTCGACTATATAGATCATATTCTCTAACTGGAGACACAATAACTTTGTGGATTTGTTGCAGAATTGCTGTGGCTATAAACCATGGATTCATATCTGATTCTCATCAAATGGGCTTATCTCAAGCTTGTCAGAAACATCATATTACTGTGGCCCTTAAGGTGGGTTTTCCTCTCTTTTTTGTTTGGGTCTACTTTAATGTTGGCACTTGTTTTTTCAGCGTTCATATAAAGTTCGAGACTCATTTCTCGTCAGTGAAGTCTTACCCTCTGGGCCTCTCCAGAGTCATATTTTGATGTCCGTATCTGAGATTTCATTGAAGATGTTCAGTAAATTCATTTCCATCAAAAGTTGCTTCTTTTTCAGAAGTCATTTACGAAGTTAACTTATATGTCATTTCAAATTTCTTTTGGGAGGGGTTTATGTTGAACATGTATTGACATCTGTGCTGTTCTTTGTTCAGTGTCTTCTTCATTAGCACCTTCTTGGATTGACTGGGATGACAGTTTCTCCTTCCGAGTCTGTATATATTAATCCGGTCAAAGAAAACCAGTTGTAAGAATTGTGGCAGTGCATGAAACCAGTTTTTTAACATTGTGTATGAAGACCTGACTAGTCTTGGTATTTCTTTTGTAGTAATTCAACACAGCTGATTTCTGTTTCTTCAACTTGATTAACATCCACATCACATAAAAACTTCGTCGCTCTATTTGGATGGCCCTCTATGCCTGAATTGAAAATGGTAAAACTATTAGCACATCCTAGATTGACAGCAACAGTTAGAGGAAACTGAAGTCTTGCTATTAACTTTTGTACGTACTAACTGATTGCCTCTGGAATACTCTTGGTTATGAGTTGCATCAACTAGTTAAACGAGTACTGTCAAGAGTGGTTTAGCAAAGAGCAAGTGTGAAAGGAATTATGCACTTCTTTTGTGTCTATGACCATCTATTCAGCAGTGAAATTGAGGATTCTGTCAGTCTGAAAATTTAGTTTATCTCTAATTTCTATTTAGTCCGTGTTGACTTCTAACTAACTATTATAAAGATTAAAGGAAACACTGCAGAAGTTTAATTGGTGATTTCTTTTACTCTCAAACAACCAATTTCTGGATGAACATGAAGTTGGGATATTTCCCTCTTTCTGGAAAGCCATCTTGCGCATCCTTCCTTTTTCCCTTGAATAAATGAGTCAGCACTTTAGCAGAAACTTTCATAAAATTAAAAATTATATAGAATTAGCTGCCGCTGGGACAACCTTTTTAGTTTTCATGACTAAGTAACTCAGTCTTGTTGGCCATACCAGTCTTTTAGATCTCTTTTTTTTTTTTTTGGATAACATTGGTGTCAGGGTCTCTTTACACACACTTCGACTATTCCACAGTATACTTGCATCCTTTTGTTTGTACATGTGCAGGATAGCTATATCCATTAAGGCTTAGAGAGACGAGAAGAGTCATGTAGTTCTTTTTTCTGGTCTCCCATGGTTCCAATGGCCACACCTTCAGTTAAATGGCTTTTAGATCCTTTACAAGGTTGAATTATAATAAGTTTCTGATTCTTGCCATAATTTGGTCTCACCCCTCCAGTAAGATGTGCAAAACTTCTGCTTTCTTAAACTTATAACTGTTCTTTATTTTCAGTTTCACATCTTTTCCTCCTCCATTCCTGATGTTTTATACTGCCTGGTTTTTTTTCAAAGACTGGCCCTTTCATCTGTTTTGGTCTTTTAATTGAATAGCATCTTTTTCATAACAAGGACTGTAGAATTTGTGACATAAATTCCCAAGGCTTAACCTTATGAGAATGATATTATTTGACTGTACGTAGGCATAGTCATATTACATACAGTTTTAGATGGCTCTGGACTGAAGGCTCCCATCCCATATACAGTTTTATAATGTGAATATGAAAGTGGTAGCTCCAGTGGCTTGTTCCCACTGAATCTTATGCAGCTATTGATACTCACAATTGATATGGTAAAAGGGTAGCAATGAAAATTAAAGTTCAACATTTTTACTGTTCTTGTGTGTGTATTCTGCAAAGCCCTTTCTCGCCACAGTATACTTGAGAGTGGATATACACACTTGTGTGTTTCCATTTTAGCTAGCTGCTTGAAGCTCCTGGTTTGCATGCCTCTTTTCTTAATATCCATATCATATAGTTTTAGAGTCAGTTTTGGGGTTATAGGTGTATAAATATGAAGCAAGACCTACTCCCTCCCATCCCAACAGTAATTGAAGAGAGGTATGTCCATCCGGTGGGTTGTTCCTTTGTTTGTCTTTTCAATCCCGTGCCCGCACTGCGTCAGAGAATCTTTCTTCGATCTCTCTTCGCAATGCATTTTAGGGGCTAAGACTTTTTCTCGACATCTTTTTTTTATTTTTTTATAAAGTCACTCTGCGTGGGCTTTATAAGGACAATCGTAGAACAAAACAAATTTCTTGTGTAGCCCAAGGAATTTGGAGTAGAACTCCATCTATCAGTATCAGGTAAACTTTGTTACTAGTGCTTGTTCTGGTCCAAGATATATAACTGGAAATGTTGGTCAAGCAAAATTTTATGAAGTGTTTGCCCAATTAACTGGCTCTAGAGACGGAAATTGCATTTTACTGATATAGGTAATGAGTGTATATTGCTTTTTGTAGATACAAGTAATGAAAACAATCCAAAAATAATGAAAATAGTCCAAAGTAAAAACAGAGCAATCCAAGGTATGAGCGTGTACTACTTTCAATGGATGTAAATAATAGGAGTAATTGTCTGTTATAATACTACTTATGGACATAAGTAATACTATATAATAATAATAATAATAATTCATTATGAGAACAAACGGATTATGGGGGTTTAAGATTCGAAACAGCAGAGTGTTAGTGTGCTGGAAGAAGAAGAAGACTGAAGAAGGCGCTGACATATATTCATGGGATGTTTCACTTTCATTATCCGAATTCAGACGACTTCTAAGGTGTTAACGGACCCCGTTAATTTCGACAAAAGTTTATATATATTTTGTTTGGAACACTTACGATCAAAAGTCCGATTGGGATACTGCACTTGCTCATGTGTCCCCGCCGCATTCAACTCCCGGGTCCGCCTCTGCATCTGCATAGTCTCATTGGTCCCCACCACCAGTTGCCATACTAAATTCCTGGCTCATGTCTATGGGCCTGGTGCAGAGCAGACGCACAAGATCCCCGTCCATGTTCCTTGAATAATACAGAATTGGTTACCATTTATTTTTAGAAAATAGAATAAAGTATGGTATGAATTGAGTTGAAGTCAGTAATTATCTTAAGAACAAATAATAACCTTCATTGATATGGTATGGATATGGAATCACTTTTCAAGTATTAATTGCGAAGAAGGTCACTCAACTCATAATATAATTGCCGTAAAATCGCTAAATTTATTTTTCTAACAATAAAATCACTCAATTTTTACTTTATTTCCTAAAATATCATTCTTGCTAGAATCCGCTGAAGTTGGTCGAAAATCACCCAATTTCATTTAAAGAAAATACAATTTTGACCTATCATCCTTTCTATGGGTATTTTCTGTATTTGCTATCCATACGCAGAGACTTCTCGGGTGTGTTTGGTATAACGGTGGCTAGTGGGCCGGTTAGGACCGGGACCGGCCCAGGACCGCAAGCCCACATGGGCGGTGGTCCTAAACGGTCCTAACCAGATAGGACCGGGACCGTGGGGTGGTGAGCCGGGTAGTGGGCCGGTCTCATAGGGGAGGCCCGTGAGACTGGGACCGTTTAGGACCGGGACCGGCTCAGAAGTGGGCCGGTTCAAGCGGTCATAAACGGGCCCAACGGATAATTTTAAAAAAAAATAAAATTGACCGTTTGGCCATTTAAAAACTAGCCGTTTGGTCTGCCAAAATAGCCATTTAACCCCCCAAATTTTGTTTTAACCCCAAACTTTTTATAATTACACTTTTTCCCTATTTTCAACTATAAATACCCCCTCATTCTTTCATTTTTCTCACAAAATCATCAATCTCTCTCTAATATTCTTCTATAATTGCTTACTTAATTGTTATAATTTGTGCAAAATTGTGAAGTTGGTGAATTGAAGTATTCAAGTGTTCAACGATAATTATTTTTCAACAAGTTGTTCGTCAATTCGGTAAACTCGTTCCAACTCTTAAGTTTTAATATTATAGTTTTGTTTGTTTTATTTACTTTGCTTGATTAATTAAGATGGCTTATTCTCTAAAAATAATGTTTAGTAAAAATAAGGAAAAATCCAAGAGTGGTGAATCTAGTGGCCAATCTGTTCCTCTTCTACTTCCCCGGCTCCCCGGCCGAAACCTGTTACCCGTCCTACACCTGCTATTCTTGATAGCGATAATAGTTTATTACAATTTACCGAGAGTCAATTTTGCCATAATATTGCCCCCGGTGAACAATTAAACCATGAATATATGAATGCTCTTTATGGTAATCCAACTATTGATGAAAATGATGATGAAGAAATAGATTTTGATGAAACATAACCGGATAACGATACACCCACTAGTCCTGCTCCTGAAGTTAATCCAACTAATAATAATCCAAATGATCTCTCGTCTGACCCTCTTGTTACTGCCCCTACTTTTTCTAGACAACCTTCTAAACGAGCAGAAACATCTCTTGTTTGGCCATTTTTTACTCAAATAAGAGGAAAAAAATAGGGCTAAGTGTAAAACTTGTGGCAAAGAGTTAGTTTTTAAATATGTTGGAAGTCGGGAGTATGTTGGAAGTCCGGGGGACGGAAAGTTTGACTAGACACGTATTGCTACACCCTCAAGATAAAGCTAGATATTTTCGTATGAAAGCTTTGGCCGAGGGGACAAGTGCACCTAGTCAGGCTGACCTTAGTATCGGGTCAAATCAATTTCAACTAGGAATTAACACTGTTACCGGTAGTATTTTATATTATGATCCAAAAAAAGATCGGGAAGAATTGGCAAAAATAGTTACTGTTATGTGCTTACCCTATAGTTTTCCTTCTAACCCTCACTTTGTGCATTATATTAGAAAAGTTTATAATCCTACTTATAAAGGTTTTCCTCGCACAACCGTAAAGAATGATATTTATAAATATAAACTTGAATATGAACAATATTTGCGCTATTTATTTACTCATATAAATTATTGTGTTGCTATTACAACTGATATTGGTAGAAGTGGTAATGACTGTGATTACCTTACTGTTACCAGTCATTGGATTGATGAGGATTGGATAATGCAAAAGCGCATTATTGCTTATAGAATAATTAATTCACGTCACACAGGGCAGTTTATTTCTAGCACGATTACGGATATTTGTAGATATTTTTACATTAGTGATAAAATAATGTCAATTTCAATGGATAATGCTACTAGTAACACAAATGTTGTAGCCTTGCTTACCACTACACTAAGTCCTGCATTTAGTAACATTTTTCATGTTAGATGTATTTGTCATATTTACCATTTAATTGTGGGTGATGGTATGCGAATTTTAAATGTTGAAATTGAAAAGGTTAAAATGGCTCTTAATTGGCTTTTTTATTCAAACCGTAGAAGTAGACTTAGAGAATATTTTAAAAGATGCGATGAATTTGGCCTAAGAGAAAGAAAGGTTCCTAAACCTTGTCCAACTAGATGGAATTACATGTATGAAAGTTTAGTTGTTGCATATGAATATAGAAACCCCATAAACTCAACGTTTAATGCTCATGTAAGTGATGATGATGAGCACCTTACAAATGCGGATTGGGCTAATGTTAAAATGCTTGTAGATTTTTTAGAAAAATTTCATATTGCTACAAATGAATTTTCTGGGCAATATTATCCTACTATTTTTAACTGTTTAGTTTATATTGCAGAACTTGCAAATTTGTTTGATCATTTTTCAGAGGGTGGGAAAATTTATCAACTTGCTATTGATTCCATGAGAAAAAAATTTTAAAAATATTTTTTCCCTATTCCCCCTATTTATGGTGCTGCTGCATTGTTAAATCCTACTATGAAATTAGGAGGTCCTCAATTTTGATATGAAACTGTTTATAATGGTTTAGCACTTGAAGATGAGAAATTATCTACACTTGCGGACGCAATAGCCTCAATTAAAATAAATGTTCAAACTATTTATAATGCTTATCAAGTTGCATTAGATCATGCTAGACCAAATGTTCCAACTCCTTCTTCTTCTAGTTCTCAATCATCTAAAAGAATTGCGGGAATAAGAGCACTTAGTACTTGGGCAGGGTTCAGGGGTTCTCAAGGTTCTAGTACTAGTGATTTTTCACAACTAAATGAGCTTGAAGTTTATTTGTCACAGGGAATTCAGGAAGTGAATCCCGAAGACTCCTTTAATATTTTGGAATGGTGGAAGGACCAAGAAAAATACTTTCCGATTCTTTCAAGGATGGCCCAAGATATTTTAACTATTCAAGCTTTAACAGTGGTATCAGAGAGCGCTTTCAGTCAAACAAGACTTCAACTCGGTGATTATAGAGCGTCTATGAGGGAGAGCTTGGAAAAATCAGTACTTTTCAGAGATTGAATTCGTTCGGAAAGAAGAAATTTTGGACTTGCTGAATCACAACCAGAGGTAGACGAAACTTATGAAGAAATGCTAGCTGAACTAGCGGAGGATGATGCTTCGCCTGGAAGCGGTGATGACCAAGCTTCATTTCCGCCACCACCAACGAAAATTCCTCCGGACCTTGAAGGATTTATGAAATTTGTAAGAGATACCATATAAATTAATATGTAACTTGTATTTTGGCACATCTTGATTAGTTTCTTTTTCTTCTCAATGGTGGTATTAGCACCTTGTTGTGCTCATTCCATATGTGGGAGGAAGACTAAGAAAGATATTGCCATAATTTTTTAATGCTATAATAAAAATATAACGCATTGCTTTGAATATCTCTTTACAATATTTTTGTCTTTTTATATACCTTAAGCTATACATATAGTATAATATAGTATATACTATACTCTATATAGTATATACTATACTATATATATATATATATATATATATATATATATATATATATATATATATATATATATATATATATCTTAAGATGTATATATAGTAAATCGAATATAGCTTATATATCTTAAGATGTATATATAGTATAGTATAGTATATATATTATAACGCATTGCTTTGAATATCTCTTTACAATATTTTTGTCTTTAAATTTGAATTAAAAAATTTAGGTGACAATTCTATAATATAATTTACTAGGAATTGCCTTAGATATTTTTATTACCATTTTTTTCTCTAACTTGTATAAAAATAATTTAAAAAATAAAAAGTTTTCGTTGGGCCCACTTGGGCCCGCTTAGGACCGTTTGGGCCCGCTTTGGCTCGGGACCGGCCCACTTAACACGGGACTGCTAGTTCGTGGTCCTGGTCCCGGACCGGTTCCAACGAGAAGCCCGCGAAGTCCAGGACCGCTTAGAACCGGCCCACTTAGGATCGGGGCCGCGAAACCCACTTAGGACCGGGCCCGGCCCACATGCCACCCCTAGTTTGGTACGAAGAAAAATATTTTCCTAGAATATATTTTCCTGGAAAATGAGTAATTTTATCGCTTATTTTCCCTTATTTGTTCTAGCGTTTGGTTAGAGAGTATAAAATAATTTTAGGAAAATAATTTTTTATGCTACTCTCCTCAACCCAGCTTCCCTACAATCCCCATGTTTCTGTACTCCCCACCCCCCACCCCCACCCCGAATCTATTTTCTTCAAAAATTTAATTATTCTTTTCAAAATTCACACAAACCCAAAGGAACTAATGTGCTACTTTGTTGAATGAAAGAAAATATTTTTTCTACAAACATCATGAAAAGAAAATACTCAGTTTGTTGAAATGAAAGAAAATACTTTTTCTCATCATGAAAAAAAAGTTCATTTTGTTGAATTTTTTTTTCTATTTCATGAAAAGAAAATATTTGGTTTGTTGAAATGAAAGAAAATACTTTTTCTACATCATGAAAAGAAAGTACTCGTTTTGTTGAAATGAAAGAAAATACTTTTTCTATATCATAAAAAGAAAGTACTCGTTTTTTTGAAAAAATAAATACTTTTTCTATTGCAGAAAAAGAAAATACTTAGTTTGTTGAAATGAAAGAAAATACTTTTTCTACATCATGAAAAAAAAATTACTTGTTTTGTTGAAAGAAAAAAAAAAGTACTCTATCTACAACATGAAAAGAAAGTATTTTTAATAATAGTTCTATTTAGGATGGGTGGGGGTAGGGGTTGGGGTGGGTGGGTAGGGGTGGTTTGGGGGAGGGTGGCTAAGGATGGATTGATGGGGATGGGGAATAGGGTGGAGAAGGTTGAAAATAAGTTTTGGAAAATATTTTTTCTTCTTGACAGCATCTAAGCTATACCTGTTAATCGGGCTGAGCTGACTCGTTTACAACCCGGTTTAGTCCCGGGTCAACCCGGTACTGTAGCGTGGGGGCGGGCTGGGACAGGTTGGGCAGGGAGCGGGTTTCAAACGAATAATTTTTTGATACTGGTGCACCGGAATCCGCTAAGCCCATTAACCTGTTAACGGACTTTTAATGGGCTACAGTCCGGTTCAACCCGGTATCCGTTATAATTTTTTTCTAGTAATGGTAATGATTATTTGACTGTTACATGCCATTGGATAGATGATAATTTTTGTATGCAAAAACGTATTATTGCTTTTAAATATGATGAAGATCAAAGTCATACTGGTGCATTTATAAGTAATACTATCCATGAAGTTGCTATATTTTATAATCTTGCAGAAAAAATTTTGTGTGTGTTATTTGATAATGCTTCTAACAATAATGCTGCTATTACAATATTAAAATTGCATCTACATCCACCACTTACTGAAATATTTCATGTTAGATGTGCATGTCATATTTATAATTTGATTGTGAAGAGTGGCCTTGAAATATTTAGAGATGATATCACTTTGGTTAGAAGAGCAGTTGGTGTAATTCAAGAAAATAATAGAAGTGCTAGATTAAATGCATTTAAAGAAAAATGTGTACACTATGGACTAAAACCAAGACTCATGCCTAAAGAAATAGTTACTAGGTGGAATTATACTTATTTATTCTTAAAATATTGTTATAAATATACAATGCCTATAACTGAAGTTGCTAATTCTCATTGTACCGATCCTAACCGTTTGTTAACATCTAGAACTTGAGATGTCATTGAAGATGTTGTAAAGTTTTTACAAAAATTTTATGTGGCTACACTTGAGTTTTCTGGAGCTTATTATCCTACTATTGCAAATGGTTTAGTTCATATTGCTGAAATTTCTCTTTTACTACATAATTTGAAGAAGAAAGAAGGATATACTTCTGTTGTTGAATCTATGCTAGATAAGTTTAAAAAGTATTTCTACCCAATTCCCTCTATTTACCTAATTTGTGCTATTTTAAACTCTTCTATCAAAATGGTCATTTGTCGCCAATTAATCAGTGCTTTATATTCTTATATGGATATTGGACCAACTGAAACTCCTGATATTGACACTTGTATTTCTGATCTACACAAACATTTAGAAACATTATATAATTATTATGCTAACATTGTTGATGCTTCTTCTGCTGTAGATGCAAATATTCCTTCAAGTTCAGTTTCAACATTTGGGACCAGTGCTTTGGATGATAATGATGGTGTTGAAGATTATTTGATCTGGGACCAGTAGCGGGAATATTGATGAACTTCAATTCTACTTGCAAAAGTCAGCAGAGCCCCGAACAAAGAAATTTCTACCACTGAGTTGGTGGAGGAGCAACTCAAATCAATTTTCTGTTCTTTCGGCCATGGCTCGAGACGTGCTAAATGTGCCAATTTCAACAGTCGCATCAGAGAGCGCATTTAGCCAAGCAAGGCAGCAACTAGGAGATACCCATCATTCATTGGGCAGCAACGCTTTAGAAATTCTAGTGTGCTTCAGAGATTGGATAAGATCAGAACGACGAAATCAAGGGCGTGACGAGATAGATGAAGCGGATGGCCAAGAAATTGGAGATATATTAGTTTATGGTTTTGATTCAACCAATGCCGGAAACCAAGAACCACATATTGACATGGATGAACTTACAAAAATGATGCAAAGCATATGATGTACTATTTCTTTTCTTTTCTTTTTTTATAATTATTGTAAACTTTTAATTTGCAAGTTCAAAAATAACAAAATAAAAAAAAAAACTTGCAACTTAATTTGAAGTATTATATATTATTCAATAAAAATATTAAATGAAAGTATTCGGAGCTTGATCCTTACATATTGCCTATTGGTCTTATTAAATAATTTTTTGTAGCCACTTACTTTTAAATTTTAATTTTAAAATTATAAAATTTAAATTTTAAATTTAAAACTTTAAACTTCAAAGTTTAATTCTAAGCTTTAAAAATTTGCAAACACTTAAGTATCAATAACATTGAATAAAAAAAATAAAATTTACATAAAAAAAATAAAAAAAATTACACGGCCCGGTCCAGCCCACTAAGCCCGAACTCGGACGAAAAAAAAAAACCCGAAGAGTACAGCCCGCTAACAGCACGGAACATTAAACGGACGGGCTGGTTGTTTTTGTGTACAGCTCATCCCAGCCCGCCAGTTAAACACCCATAATCTAAGCCAACCAAACATGGAAAAACTGAAAAATATTTTACGGCAAATGCTTTTCTTCATACCAAACATTTTCGAAAGTTTACTTGCACAAGTAATATGTCAAACTTCAGGTAAAACTTCGAACACAAATTTTTCCTATATCGGAAGTTATTTTTGAAGTGACTAAAACTTATAAAAATTTATAAACTTAGGCTATGGCTTAAGTGATGGTCCCAAATTGATTAGAAGAATTAACTCCCATTGTGATCTATCCAATCATTTAAGCTAAATAGTAGCCGCTGAATGTATAATTAATTTATACTAACAAGAAAAAGTAAATCATGACAAATAAATAGTGAATCCGACCGGTTATATGTGTAAAGATTCCCGATTGACTATATCTACACGAATTTCTTGTATAAATATTTTTTCCTGAATGGGTGTGAAGAAAGGAGGTTATGGTGTTTGTAGGTTTTGTTCTAAAACTTAATGTTGGTGGTGGTAGTTTCTACGAGCCTACGATAGTGGTGGTGATAATGATAAGTGGTGGCAATGGTGATTTTAGTGGCCGAAAAAACTTTAATGGAGAAGATGACTAAAAGGTGGGAGTTGGGGAAGATAAGAGATGGGTCGGAGAGGGGATCCTTTTATTTTCTTTATTTTTTTAAAGAAAGAATTATTAATTAGGGTGTAAATTAAGTATCTTTTTTTTTCTTGAGTTGAGACATGTGTTACAACCTTATTGGTGTGTGACATGACACATATGTTAGAAAAACTTGTCAACAAAAAAGTGACTGCGTGTTAGACACATTTTGAAAAGATTGAATATGTAAGGTGATTTTTGCCGCAAAAATTATGTAACATGAATTTGGTCTATAGTTCAGGGGTAACTTATATATTTTTATTTTATTTTTATTTTTTTCCGCAAACAAGATAATGGCATCTGAGAATAGTGTTTGGGTTCTACAACAACAGTAATGGGCAATAAATCTCATCAACTTGTAGTAGAAAGAACCCTCAATATTAATGGACACATGCTAGATATTTAAATTATCACACTTCACTGTATAAACACAAATAACTCAAGCACTTCAAGATTGAAATCATGTTCAAAATCAACTTGACACACTTGACGATTGTTGATGCTGTTGGGAATAATGAGATAAAACTTAGTAAAAATACGTATTTTATAAAATTGATTTAACTATATATGAATATAATATAGTCTATTGGAAGCAGCCTCTCTGTCTTCACAAGGTAGGGGTAAGGTCTGTGTACACACTACCCTCTCTATACCTCACGGTGTGGGATAATACTGGATATATATATACGGCAAATGGCCAAATATATCCCTGTACTTTCGAAAATGATCTAAGAATACCTCTCGTTATACTATTGGGTTATATATACCCTTCCCGTCATACTTTGGAATAAATATACCCTTATTTTGGATGGAGTGCCACGTGGCAACACTAGATGAAAACGACCCATTTTTTTACCCGATCCATTTTAAAAAATCCACCACCCGACCCGTTTTAAAATTCAGTTTTTTCAGTTTTTTTAAAGCATATATTTTGTAAAAACTAATTTTTTTTTTTGTAAAAACTGAAAAAAAAGGAATTTGCAAAATATATATTTTTAAGTCTTTTCAGTTTTTTTTTGTAAAAATTGAAAATTTTTTTGTAAAAACTGGAAACAAAAAAACTCTCCTAAAGGCTAAAGCAGTGGACTACATATGCAATAGTTTTAAAAAAATAAAAATATTTTGCAAAGTTTTTTTTTTCTTTCCAGTTTTTACAAAAAATTACTTTAAAAAAACTAAAAAAACTAAAAAATATTGAAAATTCTTTTTTTTTTTCCAGTTTTACAAAAAAATATTTTTTTTAAAAATTCTTTAAAAACTGAAAAATATATATTTTGTAAAAACTAAAAAAAAAGAATTTGTAAAATATATATTTTTTTATTTTTTAAGTTTTTTAAAGTATTTTTTTTGTAAAAACTGAAAAAAAAGATTTTACAAAATATTTTTATTTTTTTAAAACTAATGCATATGTAGTTCACTACTTTAGGAAAGTTTTTTTTTTCCAGTTTTTACAAAAAAATATTTTTATTTTTAATTTTTATCAAAAAAATACTTTAAAAAAACTAAAAAGACTTAAAAATATATAATTTGTAATTTTTTTTTCCAGTTTTTACAAAAAAAAATGCAGTTTTTACAAAATATATGTTTTTAAAAAACCGAAAAAACTGAATTTTAAAATGGGTGATGTGGTGGGTTTTTAAAAACGGATCGGGTAAAAACAAAAGGATCGTTTTCATCTGGTGCTGCCACGTGACACTCCATCCAAAATAAGAGTATATTTGTTCCAAAGTATGACGGGAAGGGTATATATAACCTAAAAGTATAACGATGGATATTTTTAAACAATTTTCGAAAACACAAAGATATATTTGGCCGAGCCCCTCACCTACGCATGTTAAGCGAAAAGTGAATCGTTTGAAAGCTCCAACTTTGGAAGTTGAGAACTAGGAAACAATGAGAAAAACTAGAGACAACGGATGAAGAAGGTTATTTTCTATTCTTTGTTGGTTTGGATGGAACCAAGAGATTGTGAGTTCGAGTCACCCCAAGAGGAAGGTGGGAAGTTCTTGGAGGGAGGGAGCCGAGGGTCTATCGGAAACAGCCTCTCAATTCCAGGGTAGGGGTAAGGTCTGCGTACACACTATCCTCCCCTGACCCCACTAGTGAAATTATACTGGGTTGTTGTTGTTAGTTTGGATGGAAATTGAAGGACTTTTTTTATTTTCTTTCTGGTCTAAGAGGAGCGTTGTTTATTTTCCTTATTTTCTCTCCTAATTTTCTACTCAAACCAAGCAAAGGGAGGCTTTAAAGCTGTCTCCTGATCTTAATCTATCACTTTCTCTAATTTCCACCAAGTAAAGAAAATAAGAAAAAAGTACGAGTAGTGGAGGAATAGAAGAAAAGATACTTGGCTCTAAACGAAATATCTATCTTTTTCCTTTTTCCTTTTTCCTTTCCTAGACCAGGCAAGCAAACAGATATTTTTGTACGTTCCCTTCTCTAGTCCCAAATCAAATCCTACAACAATTCCCCTTAACTTTTCAATTATCAATTTATGCAAAAAAGTTGAATTTCTTTCTAGTTCGGCTCATAAACTTTTCCAAGAAAACACATTCATATTCTCATACCAAAAATTTCCTCTGAAAACAGCTTCTTGTGCTAGTTCTCCAAACAAATAGTCCAACATAATATTCTTTCCTTATGTGCCCCAACTAATGAAGAATAATACATTAATGATTTCAGTAGAATCCTTAATTAATTCTCTAATTGGACATTTATGTCATTTTAACTAACTTAAAGAAAAGAAGGAATTCAGTGGGAGCAAGAGAAGAAGAAAATTGGTGACAGTTTAGTCTCCCATTACAATATAGAATTTAGTGAATGGGATTATTGCCTCACGAAGGATTTCAAGTAAATCAAGACAAACAGAAAAAAATTATGAATTATATCAATACATTCAAACCTTTCTATAATAACACTTATATATAACAACCATTCACTATAAAAGCCAAGTTTTCCTCATAACCGATTTTTAAAATTATATTTTACCTCTCTATAACAATGTTTTACCTATAACAACAACAATCATATTTATAACAGAACGCGTTTTATAAAATTACCCCTCCATAACAGCCACATAAAATCTGTATGATTACTAATAATAATTCTAAAAATATACACAGAGTCTTTTCTATTAAATAAAGTTTCTATCTTGCATAACATATAAGATTTGAAGATTTGCACATGATATCTTTTTCATTGGACAAATCCCAAAAAATATTTAGATAGAAAATTTAACTGTTAAGCTCTTAAATTGTCTTCGAGAGAAAGTTTTTGGATACCTTTTTGCAAAAAATTTGGACATGAATTTTCGTCAATACAAACGTTATATCGCTAGTAAGAGAATGAGATTTACGAAACAAGCTACAATTACAAATTTCTTTCATCAATCTTGAAAAACATTTATTTTTTTAGGTAGTTTTTAAATTTCTGCCTTAACGCTTGGATAATTTTTATCTATAACAACCAAAAAATATTTAAATGTCAAATATTGTTATAGGTGTATAACAATCATTTACTATAAAAACCAAAAAATATCGGAACAAATGAGGTTATTATAGAGAGGGTTAGACTATATTAGATAAGGGATGATATATTTTGGCAAAAACCATTTATCCGCACCCAGTATTTTACATAGATGTAATACCAAAAATACCAAATATTTTAGTCTTCCCTTTTTTTAATGGTAAAGTTTTCAATGGTGATGATGAAAGAAGCTTGTCCTTAATTTCTGGCACAGATTAATCCACATTCTTTTGGGTTAATTGAGGGTACCACAATCCCTAGCCAACATTAGTATAATGGTGACCCAATTCTTAAAGGAAAGGCTAAGCTTCTCTGATTGGATAAGGTTGTTTGGTGGCCAGGGCGTGCACTTTTTTAAAATGTAGTACTGTAACATATGAAAACTGATGAAAAAGAAAAAGAGAGAAAGAAATGTAGTTGCAATGTCCACCACTAAATTAAAAATCTTGGAAGATATTTATACTATTCTGTGTCCCAAAAGAAGACAAAAATCTATGCCCATTAAGATATTTAAAATTCATTTCTTTCTAAATAATAATGGCATGATATAAAAATCGGGACTGTAATTCTGTAAACAAAATATACACATACTTGGTATTTATACCAAACTACATTACTTTATTATGATTAAGACATAAAATAAGTTGAGTATATATTAGTTAGCTACTATAATTTAGTGATAAGAAAGTATATAAAAACATATATGTATTCGTTGAGTTATTATAAACACCAAAAATTAAGTAAATTTTAACCGTAATATTATGTGAGTTGCCCCTAAATGCACTTTCTTAAGTGTACAACCATCTAGAAATGGAGTTACGATGTAAGGACCCATTTGACTATAGATTTTTTTTCTTTCAAAAATGTGTTTGTCCGTAAGTTTTTGAAATTTTTTTGAAAATGAATTTTTTAAAATTTTCAGAAATTTTTGTTTCCCAACTCACAAAACTGCAATATTTTTTTTTCAAATGTATATCCAAACATAATTTTAAATTTCAAAAGTATTATTTTTCAACTTAACTTCAAATACTACTTTTTTTTCAAATATTATACTCCCTCCGTTTCAATTTATGTGAACCCATTTGACTGGGTACGGTGTTTAAGTAAAGAGAAAAGACTTTTGAACTTGTGGTGTAAAATGAGACACATATATTTTGTGTGACCATAAATCATTGCATAAAGGTAAATTATTTTCAAATGAGTAAAGATGTTATTCTTTTTGACATGAACTAAAAAGAAAATAGGTTCATATAAATTAAAACGGACGGAGTAATTTTTATGTCTAAACGCCCACTAAATATTGTAGTTTGATCTTATGTGAGTTGGGGTTGCCCGTTGAAATCTAACCAAAGATATTTTTGTTCTTTTTTCCCCCTTAAGAATGAATAAGCATATTTCCTCAAAAAAATTTAAAAAAAAAACGAGAAAAGAAAAAGAAAAAAGTGCCACAAATATCTGCTGCCACGTATGTAACCATAAGGACATTCTCGTAATTAATGGGTGAATTGAAATCAACCAATAACCACGAATCCAAGAACCTTTTCTTAGATTATGCGATTCCCCAACTAATTAGTAATTACATCGCCATTCGCCAATAGCCCCAGTAGTCAGTAGACTTTTAATTAAAATTCCCAAACACTCTTTCTTCTCCACTCGTTACAAAATGAAGAAAAAAGAAAGTATTTAATTTTTATCGAATAAAAAGATAGCATTTGACAACTTCGAAACCACAAATGAAAAGATCTAAAAGTGGACTATCCACGTGTCGAGTTCATATCCATGAGACCCTAATTTCTCCACCCAAAAAATGAAAATATCTTCTTTATTGGGACCCACTGAAAAAATATCAAAGAAAATCTATTTCTTTAAGCAATAGTATAGAGTAAAATAAGGGGCACCAACCAAAATTCAATTTCATCCAAAGAGAAAAAAAGCAAGGCCAATGGCCAATGGGTCCTTACGTTTTGATCTCTGAGGCAAGTTGCAACGTGGCCAATTCGGGCCATACACATGACTCTTCTAGATATTTTATGACCCACTATTATAATTTCAATCAATTTGGACCATTAGATATTAGGCGGTTAAACATATGTACTTTAATTCACCACCTTTAGATCAAACTCTCCCACTAATTTTTCAGATATTTTTTCAAGATTGTTTTAGTAGTGGTAAAGAGTCTGAGAAATGTGACATAACTTTTTTTCTTTTCTAGCTTCACCACCAATATTAGTGCTTCTTTACTATTATTTTGTTTTTCCCCCACTTTCAAGAAGTACGAGGATTTTGTAATAAGTAAAGTGAGAACTGAAGAAAATGGGTGAAGTTGTTGTCAGCAGCGAAAATGATATGGAAGTTATAGGGACAGATGAAATGGAACTGCAGACAGAAACAGAGGCGGGTGAAAACAATAAGGAAACAGGGGTTGCAGCAGCATCTTCTTCAATTGTGAGGTGGGAAAGATTTTTGCCTAAAATGGTTTTTAGAATTTTGTTAGTGGAAGCAGATGATTCTACGCGACAGATTATTACTGCCCTTCTTAGGAAATGCAGTTATAAAGGTTGGTGTTCCCTTTCCGTCTTTCTGAATTTGCAATAGTTTCTTTCAATTCTCTTTTGTTAGGCTGTCGGTTGAGTTAGTTAGTTAGTTATAGCTAATAGTGGCTCCTTCCTAACAGAGAATTGAGGAAAAAAGATTGAAAATTTAAAGTGGATTTGAGTAATCTAAGCTCATAAACGTGTTTATTCGAATAATCTTCGAATTGGATGACAATTTTCTTGCTAAATTGCAATGAAGATCTGTTTTTGTGAATTCAATTGAGTTTTTTTTCCCAGATTCCTGGGGAATTGGGATTAAAAGGCTTTGCTTGTAATTTTCCCCCATTTTCGACAAAGTTAGGCAGAGTATTATAGAATTATGTTGAATCTGGAAATTCGTGAAGATTCCCTAAATCCAGATTAGATTTTAAGAATCATAAGTTGTGATCTTTCCTTTTGAGGATTGAGATAACTTCAGATTGATAATCTGTTTAATATCTTTGGGTTTGAACTCGGTTTGCTTAAGGATTTTCTTTTATGTAGAACTTCCTTATTGTGGTAAAAGACAGATTTGGATTCTTGGATAGAGCGGATATAGAGGATTCCTAGAGCTGATCCGAACAAATTTGGGATTGAGGGGTAGTTGATTGGTTGCATAACCTGGAAATTACATCTTTTATCTGTTAATAACAACCATTGGCAGAGTAGTTCCGTCTTCTTATTAAAAGTGATAAAGTACTTATTTGTAGATGAATGACTCTTTTTAGCCCCAAGAATGAAATGGAGAAGTGTCAAATGTCCTTGAGCTAACAGTAGTGTATGGTAGATTTTTCAGTTTAAGGTTTTTGTTACATTTTAGTATATGTTGTTGAACTTTATGCGAACAAGTTTATATCTGCGTTCTTGTCTTCCCCTATGGAAAACAATAAAAAGAATAAAGGAAGGAAGAAAGAGAGAGCGCCTCTGATCACCTTTGAATTTTTTTCTGACTTGTTAAAAAGAGAAAAAAGAATAATAAAAAGATGATGATGCCTTATGAACCTTTGTTTATGATGGTCAGCAATTTATACGTTAAACTTTATGTTTGTGCAGTCGCTGCAGTTGCTGATGGTCTAAAGGCGTGGGAGTTGTTGAAAGGTAGACCTCATAACATAGACCTTATCCTGACAGAAATTGATCTGCCATCAATCTCTGGATATGCTCTTCTTTCCTTGATTATGGAGCACGATACTTGCAAGAACATCCCTGTAATAAGTATGTTGCTTCCTCCATTCAGCTATTGTTGCAGAAAAAGTTGTCAGCATGTCAAATTTACTCATACTCAAAACTCTTTCCTTATCTGCAGTGATGTCCTCAAACGACTCAGTTAGTACGGTTTATAGATGCATGCTTAGAGGTGCAGCAGACTTTCTTGTCAAGCCTGTTAGGAAGAATGAATTAAAGAACTTGTGGCAACACGTCTGGAGGAGAAGAGCTGTAAGCATAATCCTAACTTGTCGTGTTTCTTTTCTCAGTTATCTCTTTTGCTATCTGAATTATTGTGCCAATCATCTACATATTATAACTTGATTTACTATGTTGTCCTTTCAGGCAAGTGTTGGTTCCCAGGGGCCTCTTGATGAAAGTGTTGCACAACAAAAAATTGAGGCCACAGCTGAAAACAATGCTTGCAGCAGCCATTCAAGTGGTTATAATGCTTGCGTTCAGATAAACCGGGAATGCATTGAGAAAGGAAGTGATGCTCAGGTAATATGCATTGTCCATCATGGAATTTGTTTTGTCAACAATCACAAATACAACTTATCATGAAACTTTTTTTGGACATTTATTTCTGTGGAAATGTTAGTTTAGTTCCCAATGGATGATTTGTTTTTGAGATGTCTGCTGCATAATTTGTAGTGAATGAAATTTTTAACTGTGTTTCCTTTATGTAGAGCTCCTGCACAAAGCCAGAGTTGGAGAATGAAGGAGAGAACACTGAAGACTTACTGGAGTCTACTCAACCAAATAGGAATGTATCTCTCCCAAATGGTGCAGATTTGGGGAAAGAACTATGTCTTGAATCTAGTAATAGATTGAGAATGTCCGAGAATGATGCTGGAGGTAAAATTCTTCTAACCATCTCATGATCTGAAAGCAAGTTTGCTCTTTTGAATCAGTTCGGAGTAGGTTTACGTGTTCTAAACTTTTAACATTTTGCCATCATACAAATTGGTGCAGCTCCTTTAAAAGATGCGAATACAATGACCAGAGGAGAAGATATAAATTGTGATGATAATTGGGGTCATGTTCGTACAATTGATCAAACTTCTGATGAGAATCCTGTTCCTCTAACTAAACAAGCCATTGACTTGATCGGAGCGTTCGATAATTACCTAAAATGTAATTTCAAAAGTTCTTGTTCCAACGTTAGGACAAATAAGGCTGATTCTTCTACACAACTGGATCTTTCACTGACAAGACCCCATCCAAGTGGATCTGTAAATCAATTTACAAATGAGAAGCACAGATTGAACCATTCTGATGCTTCAGCCTTCACGCGGTAAGTCTTAATTTCATAATCTCTTCTTTTATATGCTTTGATGCGGAATTATTCTCAGATTAAAGTAATAATAAAATAAAAGATAAAGTATACCTTATCGCCTGAAAAGGAAGTCTCTCCATTGTTGTATTTTGAATTGTTGAAAGCCTCATTATAAGCTCATGAAACTTTGAGAGATTAAACAACTTGAAGGATAATAAGTTATTTTTCATTTGTCTGCCTGTAAGATGCGATGATCTATTAAGATAATACAACTGCAAATATGAATTCTGGGATAACTTGGTTGTCAGACCTTGAGTTACTTAAGGCATCGTATCCTTGAGTTTGAGCCGCTAAACTTGTGAAACTCTATTTCACTCTAGTCTCTAAGATTATTTGAGTGAAAGCATCATTCTGAATTCTCTAATATGAGTTGTGTTATTCTGATGTAATCTCTCCAATCCAATGAAGATTGTCAACTAACGATTAGGAAAATGCTCCTGCAGGTATGTGAACAGGGCAATGCAGTCTGGACAGTCAATGTCGTCTAGGACTTATTATCAACAGGACTATGAAACTGATTCTGATAAGCAGTATCCTGGTCATGCCATTGATTACAACTCAGACGCCCGTGCTGCAATGACTAGACCTCACAGTTTTGCCCCTCCTAGCAGCGGAGAACCAGGACCAGCTGAAATTGGACATCCTTCTCCGCAGCAGAGAATGACGCCTCTCCCTATTCCAGTGAGAGGTATCAGGTTTGAGGGACCAAGCAATGCCTACAATTCCATGATAGCTCCAATACTTCGCATGCCATCAGGCATTTCGCCGCTGCAAAGTCCAGGTTTGGCTACCCCTCGGGAATCTTCCTATCAAGCGAATCCATTCCTTACGTTAAATTGTGAAAGTAGGAGCTCTCAGAAAGTGCACTCACAGAGTGATCAAAACAACAGTGCTTCCACAACTAACAATGAGGGCAAAAGAGGGCACAAGTCTGAACCTACAACTGATTGTCGATATTTCCCCTCTGCAACCGATCAAAGTACAAATAGCAGTTGCTGCAATGGTGCTTTAAACCAGGTTCATTTGAGTTATGGAAGCAATGGAAACATCTCACTTCCAATAGTCAAAACACCGGCAGAGTGTTGGAAAGAAGAAAGCTCTCACACTCCTGATGGGAACTCCAATCGATCTCAAAGAGAAGCAGCTCTTACAAAATTTCGCCAGAAGCGGAAAGACAGATGCTTTGAAAAGAAGGTACGTCAGGTCCAACATCTTTTTAACAAATGTTTTGTCTTGTATTTGATTTATCATAATCTTCATCTTAAGATGAACTGGTCACAGAATCATCTAGAAAATTATCCCAACTAAACAACAAAAGACTATCAGCACAATTCTCATCATAATTAACCAATGGAAAAGGGAGCAGATATCAACAAGATTTATTGGCACACAGTTAATCCAGATAAATAGAACAATCTTTTGTTAGCAGTTAAAGACCACTGGCCATTTGATGAATGATCACAGAGGCACTTTACTTTCATGTGTGAAGGATGTAAAATTTGGTGGCATATGGTTCTATCATTGCTTATCCATCATTTTTCCTTTGTGTCTGGTCGCAGGTAAGATATGAAAGCAGGAAAAAACTTGCAGAGCAGCGTCCCAGAGTGAAAGGGCAGTTTGTTCGTCAAGTTCCTAGTGAGCCTCAAATGGGTAACTTATAGGCTGTTTGGCAATATAGGAACACGACTTCATCCAGCTAGAGGAGGAAACAGAACAAATATAAGTGTTGTCAAACGACTTGAAAGTCCGGACTTCCACAAACAAGAGGATGACCAAGTTTAATGATGCTAAGGTCACTCGCTTATGCATCCCACAGCGATAGTCTGATTTATTGTTACAACCTGATGAGGAATTCTCTACATTTTTGTGAAGCGGACACCCCTGCCTTCTGTTTGTGATGATATATAGGATAGTACATCTCAATTAACATATAGGTTAGTAATGTCAAAGTATCGATTCTTATATTCATGACTAGGATCAATTTTCCAATTTTGTTATAGTTGGTTAGTTGATAAGATCCTTTTTCCAGTGCTAATATTGAAGTCCCTTAGTGTACTTCTCGATCATGTGATGTAGCATACCACGACTAGCTCTAGATCTATGTACAGAAAATTAGCAGTGATTTTCTGGCGTGAGACCAGCTATGGATTGTTACGTTTCCGTTTATTTGCAGAAATTTATTCTTGCAATACCAGTACATATATTTGAAAAAATATTATATGAGCATTTATGTGGAAGCGTTGGTCTCTTTCTCAAGACCAATGTGATACATATAGTCATCCAACGAGATTCATTTTTGAAGAATGTTTTGCCAGTCTTGTACTAACTCAGGCTCTGGAGTCTCTTTCCATTTCCGTATTTGGCATATTTTATGGTACCAGTGTTTGTAATGACAATTATCAATGTGCATAGTGCCTATTGAATGGCACACATGTATAAATGGTAATCGGTGGCCTATGCTTTTATCGTTTATGTGTGTGTTTTCGTCTCTTTTGGAATTGCTTGAATACTTTGAGAAGAGAATGGGGTTATGACTTATTCAGGTTAATTGCATAATCTCAGAGCATTTGGCAAATCTTAATCTGATATAAATTGCTTCAGATAAAAAAGAGAATGCGACACTTTAAAGGATATTTTCACTTTGATTCGTGAACAACTTCAAGAAAGCATTGTGAAAGGAAAGTGATCGTTCTATGTGAGAAAGGGAACCCCCAGAATCCAAGGCAAAAAGTAAGAGCAAATGCGCGCCTGACTGAATAAACAAGTATTAGGAGCTTATTAAAGCAAGAATAAAATGAAAATTTTAACAAAGTAAAGAAAAGAGGGGGGTAACTCAGAGCTTGAGTGGCATTACGTTATTGTGACATGGGCCATGTATGTTGCTCCCTGATAACCAAATTACAACAGCTCGACGACAACTAGATTCGCGCTTGTACATCCTGCCATTTGCGTGCGGCCTAAGACCACGTACTTTATTGGCTGCAAAAAAGTTGATATCATTGTTGTCTATGAGTGTGTTGATGTTTAATATAAATACTTTATGTTTCTCTAATTTACCATTTTTCTTTTACTTGAAAGGGAGAAATTACAGGAGGAAAAAGGAAATTGCGTGAAATGAGAGAAGGACAAAGAAAAAGAAAAAGGAAGAAAGAATTAGAGGTAAACGCTAAACTCTGCGCTATTTATCATAATGAAGAAGCTACTCAAAAAGCAAAAGATCTTTTTATAAAATTCAGGGCAATATCACACATAGTGGTCCATCGCCTGTCTTAGTCAAAGTAAAATCAGAAAGCTCCATTCACAAAGAGAAAGTTCGTAGGAGAATCATTTATTGAAATAATAACGATGGGGGGCACCCAGACTCAACTTTCTCCTCATTGATTGTTTGAAAGGCCATTGTAACTGAACTCAAAAAAAGTTTAAAAAAAGCAATCAATTAGTTACCTGCTGTTTTCAAACTGGTTTTGCTTTTACAATTTGTAATACTTTTCTCGTGTATATCCTACGCCTTTCCTCCTTCCCTAACCAAAGATGGCGTACATATTAGTCTTTTAACTATAAATAACATTGTTTTGCTTCAGCTTCTTGACACGTGTGGGTAATAACTACCGGTAGGTTACATAATCGAAACTCTATGGTCTTCTAATTGACACTTCAAGAAAAGGAAAAAAAAAAAGGGGAGGCCGGAGGCGAAGACGAATTCAGAATTTAAATTTTATAGGTTTAATCTTTAAAGTTGTTAGTATGGACCCCTATATACTATTATTTGTTGTAATTTTAATAAATATTTACATTATTATGAATACATTGAATTTGTAAATGTCCAACAACTCATCCATGAACCATTTTGGATATACATGAATATGTTTATTACATTCATTTAATATCTTGTTACTCTCAAGTAAATTGTACACTATATATACGGTATTTCTAATTCTACAAAAGACATCAATAAGTCTTTACTTGAATACAACTTGATAGAAGAAAAGTTTTATCCATATTTCTTGACTTATATTGCTATAATTTTATAATACATTATCAGCACGAAGTTCTAACCAAATGATATTATCTGCTTCATTCGAATTTTATCTTCTTCCAAAAAGAGGTAGTTAATTTCTTTTCCGATTCAGGTATACATTCTTATATTTATAACGTTTCTACTGGGATCTTCTTTAACCTGCAATTTAATTACTATATGCATAACTTGTTTTGACTATGATTATAATAATTGCCTTGGTATGAAAACAATAAGCTTCGGTTAAATTGTTATTTTTTTTATATAATCTATGAAGAAGTTTAAACCTACATATAAATAGATAAGTATTAAATTGAATTATCATGATTAGACTAATTAATCCCATATCCAAATGTTATGACAGAATAGGCATTTAGAAGGAATTCTTGCAAAATTTTCAAAAGGTTTAAACGTATCTTAAATGAATTTATCACCTAAGTGTATAAACTAATTAATGACTTAACTATTAGATGTGAATGCCTAATTTTTGTATTATTTTAACACCTCCTAAAGTCATTAGTGTTTTGTTGCTTTAATTATTTTTCCCAATTTTTGTGTCTCTGATTGCATATTTCCTATCATAAAAATACCAAAAAATAGTTCTTTCTTTATTTGTGCATTTTAGGAATTAACTAACTATTCAATTGGTGAATTAATCTAATTAATTGATCATTTGAATAAGTTACTTAATTAATTTATTTGTTTGTGTAAATTTAGTTTAATAAGTAGGATTAAGAAAGAAATTTGGTCAAATTTGAAAGAGAAAGTGGCCAAAAGTGCAAGTTAAGGGGCTGCCCTTGAAAGGGTCTGAAACGACGTAGTTTTTGCCTCAAAACTACGTCGTTTCATTAAGTGACCCAAGATTAAATCTCACCCATTGATCACCCCTTGATCTAATGGTCCATATTTGATCTCTCAAGAGGTATTTAAAGCCTCAAAAATCTGAAAAATTCCATCATTTCCCCCATAACTCTTTCTCTCTCTCTTCTCTCTCTCTCTCTCTCTCTCTCTCTCTCTCTCTCTCTCTCTCTCTCTCTCTCTCTCTCTCTCTCTCTCTCTCTCTCCTCCGCCGCCGGAAATCACCCACCGGCGGCGGACCACCTCCAAACACCTCCAAATTAACACCATGTAATCTCCACAACCTCCTCTTCCCATATCTCCAAACCAATTCCTTCAAAACCCCCTCAAGCTCCTTGAATTTTAGGTCTAGGAAACTTTAGCCGCCTCTTTTTGGTTCAAATTCTTGAAGCTCTGGCCAACACCACCCTACAATACATACATGAATGGATAGAGCTCCACGAGACCTATTTTTTCCTACCCATTTCACCCCCCAAAATCCTCGTCGCCGCCGGCCCGCTCTTCACTGCCGTCGCGGCTCCACTGCCTCACCACCGCCAAAATGCCCTGAACCCCCATCTTAGCTATTTTTCGACTCAAAGACACTCGTTTCTTTTGGCGAGATGCTGAAACTCATTTCGTTCTAGCATCTACCCGAAAGAAACGTGCGTTTCGGAGTCGGGCAGTCGCCTTTTAGCATCTCCGGCGTCTTCTCGTGGGTCGAACAGTTTCAAGCATACTTGTTAGGTATAATCATCATCTCTTTAATTAATTTCTAATTTTTTATATTAGTAGATTAGTTTTTGATTTTTGATTTTTCTGTTTTGGTTATTTCTTGTTAATTAGAGTTTCAAATTAGGTTTATTTAATTAGTTATCTCTATTTAGTTTAGTGGTTTGTTAGATTTGTTATTGATTTAAACATGATCTTTAATGTATTAGTTAAATCGTTCACATAGTTAGTCGATTATTTAGTTGTTGTTAGTTGTTGTCCGATTGTTAACAATGCTCATTCTGTTTTGAGCATTAGTTTATGAATTTAGTTATTTGTTTAGTAATTAATTTGCACAAATCGAATTCATTCCCATCAAGTTGGTTTGAATACTTAGTTCAATTACGTTTTTAGTCTCGTCTATGCTTTGTCAGTTCATAGTTGTTCAAGTTTGATTTGTGTTGAGCAAGTAGTTTATTATTGATGGTTAAAATATGAAGTTTAGTTTATTTTATCACAAAATAGGGTAATAGTAGCTTACTTTTACTAGTAGGGTGGCTGGAATGATATTTTTTCTCCTTGCTTTTGACACAACAGATTTTTAGGATGTCCTTTCACCTTTGGGACAGATCTTGAACAGTGTTTAGCACACAAAGTCAGTCTTTTGGATAGTTTTTTGGTGAACCAAAATCTGTCCCAAAAAAAGGACTGTATTTGCCTATTTAAGGGGCTGCTATTTCCTCACTCCGAGGACTCGATCTTACATTGAGAGATCATCCTGGACACTCTAAAGAAAAGACACAACTCAAGAACTGAACATCCAAAAGTTGGCTGAAATTTGAGAGCCGTAGAGTGAGTATTCAGAAAGCAAAAACTGTCCAAAAGAAAGGTTCTTAAGTCAGTTTCTTTAGTTCTTTCCTTGTTAAAAGTTGCTGAATTTTCTGGTTTAGTTTGTCGGTATTTCTGGGTCATTTTCTCGGGTTGCAAGGTACTGCTTGTTGCTGTTTTGTTTGCTGTCATTGCTGCTGGACTTCATTTCATACCATTTTATTTCGATTCCTCTGCAACATAGGTAAGCCTCAAACCTGTGTAATGCTATTTTTTTTAACTATTAATGAACATGACATGTATTTTTAGCATGTTCTAGTGTTGTTTAGTTAAAGAAAGTAGACGGATACTGATTGATTATTCTCGTGGACATGTCTTATGTCTCAAACAGATTTATGTGCTAAAATGTTGGATATTTGGTTCATTTTTATTTTCTTAAGTTAAGTTTTGACATTGGAAAAAGAATAGTTCAAAGATTCTACTTTACTGTTAGCAAGTTAAACTGATTTTTCTTTTCTTTGTAAATATTAAATTTGTAGTCGATTTCTTTTATCTATAATTATCCGGTGCTTATTTGTATTTTGAAGTTGAGCTTAATCATTGAGAGTGAAAACGTATAGTTTTCCATGGCTCAGTTTGTTACTTGATTTTCATGTACTTCATGCTTTATTTTTTCTTTAATGATTAAATAAGTATCCATAGTCATATTAAATAGCTAAAGTTTTTAGTATCAAGGCAGGTTGCCTTTTAAAAATGATACATTAATTGTTGCCATCATTGTTTTTTTTAAAAAATAAATAAAAAAAATCTAAGGTCATGTGTGTTTAGTTCATTAAGAACGTAATCCCTTAAGTTTGTGTTCAAGTTAAAAAAAATACATTCATGGTGCATATGCCATTAGATCGTTGGTTTGTTTGCTATAAATAAATAAATTAACTAATTAAATACTTTTCTTTTGCCATGAATACTAGCATCAACTTAAGCTACTGAAATTTTTCCTCGGTTGTGAAAAGTTGAATTAGTTGGGCCGTTTGCTCGGCCCAAGTGTTGTTCCAATACCATGAGTAATTAATTCATATACCAACAGATTCACAAATGGGCCAGCAGCCCATGAGTCAAGAGAGTGACCTAATGCCATTACAATAGCCAAAACTCTAAAGTAGCCCGTTCTTGAAATTAATAAAAGCTGGCCCAAATTTTTAAATACCTTGGTTGTTTGCATAATTAATTTTTAATAAAAATATAGATTCCTTTTTTTTTTATTTTTATTTTTAAATAACCTAATCACTTTTAATAATTAATTTAAATGCCAGGCAACTTACAGGCGCGCTTTAACTTTTTTTTTTATTCACGGACTCACTTGCGTAGTGTGATTTTTAACATTCAATAAATTAATCGAATAATCTCATACCTTATCCAATAGGTTTAATTAATTTATAATTTAATTATTTCTCATAATCGAGGATTCACCTGCGTAGCGCGATAGTAACTTTTAATAAATTTCAAATAATAATAATAATTTCTCAAATGTAGTAATTTTCCCAAAAGTCATAGCGTGCTATTAATCCTTGTCATGACTGCGCATTCGCTTGCATAGTGTGGTTATGATATCTTGTTATTTAATTTATTCTTTATCAATTCTAATAAAGCAAGTATTAAAAGCGGATAGGTAAAACATGAAAATTATATAAATCACAGTTTGTCCAAAATTAATTTAAGCCAAGTTTTAAGTCAATAAAGCGACCGTGCTAGAACCACGGGACTCGGGGAATGCCTTACACCTTCTCCCCGGTCAACAAAATTCTTTACCTGAACTTTATTTTCGCAGACCAATAATAATAGAGTCAAACCTTCCTTTGACTAGGAATTCAAATAAAAGGTGACTTGGAACACCCAAAAAATCAATTCCAAGTGGCGACTCTGAACAATAAAATAATCCCTATTCAAATTTGTCACTTTAATTGGAAAAACTGTTTAACCCACAATCAACACTTTTGGGGTAAAAAAGGGGTGTGACATTAGATGAATCGTATTCAATGTTGAAACTTGGCAGAATTGATATCAACTAGTTTTATGCCTACTTAACTTATTGAAACGTCTTCTAAGTAGAACAAAATATACTAGTACCTATTAATGAGAGTACTTCAACTTATTTATTCTCTGAAAATATACTTACATGTCTAAAGTTCTTGTGTGTAATATTAAGTACTAATTCATCATCGCACTACACATAATTATTTGTTCTAACAATTATATAGAGAATGTTAATACACGATTATATTCTGCATTGATTTTTTTTCATTGATCATAATTCTTATCATTCTAATTTACTTATTTTCTATGATAGTTTTCACTATGTCAAATTTGTCAAAACTTGAATTTGTGGCACTTGACATCTCTGGGAATAACTATTTGCCATGGGTACTTGATGCTGAAATTCACCTTGAAGCTAAAGGTCTTGGTGACACTATTAAAGAAGGAAATGAAGCATCAAGTCAGGATAAGGCGAAATCCATGATTTTCCTTCGCCATCATCTCGATAAAGGGTTAAAAGGTGAATATTTAACCTTGAAAGATCCATTTCAACTATGGACTAATTTGAAGGAATGATATGACCACCTAAAGGCCACGGTATTGCCAAGAGATCGTCGTGAGTGGATGCACTTACGGCTACAAGATTATAAGACCATAAGTGAATATAATTCTGCTGTATATAGAATAATTTCCCAACTAAAATTATGTGGGGAACATATGAATGATGAGGACATATTGAAAAAGACTCTTTCCACTTTTCAAGCTTCAAATATGGTGTTACAGTAGCAATACCATCAAAAGGGATTTAAGAAATATTCTGAGTTAATTTCATGCCTTTTGGTGGCTGAACAACATAATGCCCTTTTAATGAAAAATCATGAAGCCCTCCCCACTAGATCAACTCCATTTCCATAAGCGAATCTGGGAACGATAGATTCAAAGTCTGAAAAAAGATAAAATAATTATCGTGGCCGTATAAATATATGTGGACGTGGAAAGGGGCGAAATAATAATCGCCATGGTGGTGGTCGTTATAAACAAGAGAACAATAAGGGTTCTCAGAATAATCATTCAAAAGGCAAAGGTAATATTTTCCACCGATGTGGTATGAAAATTCATTGGGCACGAATTTGTCGTATACCTGAACATTTTGTCAAACTTTATCAAGCATCTATAAAAGAGAAACAAAATAAAGTTGAGACTCACTTGACCTTTCAAAATAATGTTGAGGCAGGCCCTATGAATAATCATGATAAAGTTGAATCAAACCTTGCCTATAAAGATGATATTTTTGAAGGCCTTGCAGATATTACTCGTTTAGAAGCTGGAGACTTTTTTGAGCATCATAACTGACGACTTATTATTGGGAAATATTATAAGAATAAATGTATTTTTTTTTATGAAGTTCATGTTTTGAATAAAACTTTTTATGTTGTCAGTATTTAATTTCCTAAATGTAGTTTCTTTTGTTCTTAAATTTTTCAATATTACTTATGATATACTTTTTTTTTTTCTTTATGAAGAATATAAAAACTTTCTAGTCTTCAGTTGGCCGTATGAATAATAAAAAAGAAATATGTCTTCTGGATAGTGCTACGATGCACATCATATTAAAAGATAAGAGATATTTCTCTTATTTAATTATGAAAGAAACCAATATCATAACAATATCTGGTAGTACAAAATTAATTGAGGGCTCTGAAAAAGCGACTGTATTACTACCATAGGAACCATATTGGCTGTTAATGATGCATTATATTGTAGTAGGTCTCAAAGAAACTTGTTGAGTTTCAAAGATATTTGCCAAAATGGCTATCATATTGAGACCACCAATGAAGAAAAGATTGAATACCTCTATATTACTACAATAAAAGCGAAAAAGAAGTATGTGCTTGAAAAACTTCCCGCATTTTCCTCTGGATTATACTACACTAGTATTAGTGTAGTTGAATCACATGCCATAGTAAACAAAGAGTTTACTAATGATTTTATTATTTGGCATGACCGGTTGAACCATTACAGTTATAATATGATGCGCAAAATAATTGAGAATTCACATAGCCATTCATTGAAAAATCAGAAGATTTTTCAAACTAAAGAATTCTCTTGTGCTGCATGTTCTCAAGAAAAACTGATTATTAGACCATCGGTAATTAAAGTTGGAGTTGAATCTCTTGCATTTTTGAAACGTATACAAGGTGATATATGTGGGTCCATACACCATCCATGTGAACTATTCAGATATTATATGGTTTTGATAGATGTATCTACAAGATGGTCACATGTGTGCTTGTTATCAACCTGCAATTTGGCCTTTACGAGGTTACTATCTCAATTAATAAGATTAAGAGCACAATTTTCAGATTATACAATTAAGACACTTCGTCTTGATAATGCTGGTGAATTTATGTCCCAGGCATTTAATGATTATTGCATATCAACTGGGATGACAATTGAGCATCCAGTTGCTCATGTTCATACTCAAAATGGTCTAGCGGAATCATTGATCAAACGCCTCCAATTAATTGCTAGACCAATGCTTATGAGAACAAAACTTCCCATTTCAGCATGGGGCTATGTTATTTTGCATGTAGCAGCTCTTGTACGGATCAGACCCACAAGTAATCATAAAATCTCCCCAATACAATTGGCTTTTGGTTAGGAGCCAACTATTTTCCATCTTAGAATATTTGGATATGCAGTATATGTTCCAATTGCTCCACCACAACGCACAAAGATGGGACCCCAAAGAAGATTGGGGATATATGTTGGGTATGAATCTCCTTCTATTATAAAATATTTGGAACCTATAACTGGAGATTTATTTATGATAAGATTTGCCGATTGCCATTTTGATGAATCAGTATACCTAATATTAGGGGTAGAAAATAAGCAATTGCAAAAAGAGATAGATTGGAATGCATTATCACTATCTCATTTAGATCCTTGAACAAATCAATGTGAACACGAGGTTCAAAAGATAATTTATTTGTAAAATATTGCAAATCAACTGCCAGATGCATTCACTAACCTACCAAGGGTGACTAAGTCACATATTCCAGTTGCTAATGCTCTTATTCGAATTGATGTCCCGGTTGGACAATCTATAAATACAAATGAGTCTAAGCCACGCTTGAAACGTGGTAGACTAATTGGCTTCAAAGATAAAAATCCTCGAAAGCAAAAAGGAGCAAATGATCTAGGAGATCATAATATGGAGGCAATTTCTCAAATAAAATTTTCATCAGGGGGAGTATAATACGCACTGCACTCTTTTTTCCTTAACTAAGGTTTTGTCTTAATTGGGTTTTCCTAGTAAGGTTTTTAATGAGGCAGCACTCAATGCGTATTACAAGATATGTGTACTCTTTTTCCTTCACTAGGCTTTTTCCCATCGGATTTTTTCTAGTAAGGTTTTAACGAGGCACATTATCTATAGACATTCAAGGGGGAGTGTTATGAATACGTTAAATTTGTGAATGTCCAACAACTCATCCATGAACCATTTTGGATATACATGAATATGTTTATTACATTTATTTAATATCTTGTAACTCTCAAGTAAATTGTACACTATATATACGGTATTTCTAATTCTACAAAAAATATCAATAAGATAGACTTGAATACAATTTGATAGAAGAAAAGTTTTATCTATATTTTTTGGCTTATATTGCTATAATTTTATAATATACACATAAATTTATGCTCCTCATAAAAAGTATTAGGTTGAGATAAATTTAGTAGCTGCATCCACACTGGTTGGGGGTGGGTGGGAAGTTCCTTAAGGCAGAAGTAACAGAGCTATAATATGCAACCCGATTGAGTTGAAGTTACTGCTCTATCTGCCCCATAGACTTCCAAAACGTCCATATCTTAGATTCTCTATGTCTCCCTCTTCTTTTCAACTATTTCTCACCGAGCTCAATGAATAACATTAAGCAATGACTAGAGACTTGGTACTTTTGTCTTCTCACACTTATTTTCCTACTATAATTTACATTTCATAACTTGGAAAAGCATATTCTTAGTTTAACAACCAACAATCCAGCTGCCGAATTGAATTTTCGGTATATACTACGACAGGCATCCTCGTACGATGTTTTATATTTTCATATATTATAAACTATTTTTTTTTATACGAGATGGAAAAAATCACTATTCAATGTATATTAAGAGACATCGTTTGAATCGCTTCTGGAAATTCGATAAGCATACTCTCGTTTTTATGCTTGAGAATTTTTCTTTAATAGTCGTGTAGAGTTTTAGACAAAGTGATCTTATATATACTGTACCTTAAGATACACGTATATCAACCACAGATGCCATAATTAACTCTGAAGCAAGCTAACATCTATAATTCCTTTCTGTATACTCTCTGTATATATATTACGAACGTTCTCTTGTCCAAGTACTTCATAAAGGAGGAAAATACAAAGGTTTTTATTTGTTGCTTCTTTTCATTTTTGGTAATGGGAGGTCAGAACTGAGGGACCCTGATAATTTATCATTTTAACTGCAATCATTACACACTTTAAAAAAGCTTACTTTTCTTTCAATAATGCTAAAAGGTGTAATCAAGATTCTGTCTCAGATAGATATCCCAGTATCCTTCAGCCATCTTAAGCTACTCCATCAATTGACATGATAATTAAAGCCTCAAGATATACTTGGTAAAGCATGCACGATACCAAAGTGCATGCATATTCATGATACGTAGGATAAAAATAATTTCCCTCCTACCCTATCCTAGATAAAGGAGTTTTTTTTGAAAAACATTACTTTCCTTTAAAGTCTTGTAGTTGACAACTTTCGAAGAAAATAATCTTTCGGGGAACTTCTTCAAGAACACGCTATGCATATTTGAAAACAACAACAAATCCTATAAGTAGGGTTTGATAAGGATAGAGTGTACATAGACCTTACCCCTATCTTGTGTGAGATAAAGAGGCTGTTTCAGATAGACTTTCGATCGACTCAAAATAAAGCGTTTTCAAAACAAATTTAAAAAATACAAGAGTAAAGACGCTATGATGAGAATACTGAAAAAGTAGTATTTTCAATGACTAATTACACTAACAATAACCAATAGCTTCACAAAGTGTGAAATATGCTAGAAATAAATAATTAAAAGTATGATTGTATGTGTGATAGCATCTACTATACCAGGAATATCAATGAACCCGATTATTGCAATTACTCATGATAGCCTTTTTTAGCTTCTATGGTCTTGTTTACCGGAAAAATCGGATAACGTTAGATTTTGTGTATGGTTCTAAGGATATGCGATACAATTCGATATAAATCGTGTAGAAAAATAGAGATACGTATATTCTTGACTATGAGAATGCAAATAGTGGGCAATAAGAATGAATGAGATAAAGTAAAGCAAACACAAAGGGATATCTTTCAATCTAAGAAGTGATTTTTTTTTTTTTGTCTCTGCCCTTTAGCTTACAAGGATTTCCCCTTTTATAGAAGAGGATAATTACAAAAAATAATAAAATAAAATATATAGTGCAAAGCCCATGATGACTTGTCTCTTCCTTGATTCCCGCCAAGACTCTCTCTCTTGGTGCGGTCATAACTGCTCTTGTCTATGAGCTCGATACTGGCTCGAGCTCGTTACTCGATCGGGCCTTTCGGTCTTGGCTCGAGTCCGACCTTCGAGATGGGCGTCGCGCATTTCCGACCTCGAAGCAGTGCCTTGCGGATCGATTCGGCCACGGGCTCGATAGGGTTATCGAGCCGACTCCTCGATCGACCTTCGGGCTCGAGGCTCGTTAGTACCGACTTCGGAGCTCACTCCCAAAAATCTCATTCTGACTTTTTAACACTCGAACTCGATCGAACGTAGGAAGACCGAAATCTATTTCGACCGTATACAGATAGTCCCCTCGTTTCTCACGAAGGATGCGGTGAGAATCAATGTGATTTTTGGTGGTTCGATCGGGTCATAAGCCGACGTTTTCACAGGGATCGATTATGACGTTTGTGATAGCAGTCCTATCGATCAAGCCTTTCAAGGTATTTAATGCTTGTCAGATGGCGGTCGGCCACCTGTGATATTGAACCGTTACGATGCGAGCCTATAAATAGCTCTTCCACCTATCATTTACTTCTTTCATGCATTCACTCCCCCAAATTTTCTCATCTTTTCTTCTTTTCTTGTTGCTACCAGAGTTTAGGTGTCGTCAATTTTTTACTTTTTTTTGTCTTTCTTCCTCCCATATCAATGGCCAAGACTTCGAGAATTGTGCCTCAGAAGGAGAAAGCTTCTTCTTCACGGCCGTCCGGCGACAAGGCACCGGTGGAGCCGTCCACCTATGAATATATTCTCGGCCTGTGTACTCTAAAGATCGATTTCAAGGTTGAGAATCCTTCATCCGTCCCGGGTCGATGCGAGCACGTGTCGAAGTATATGTGCTCTATAACGGAGGGTCATCTCGAGGCCGTTAGAAAAGACTGTAACTGGGATTCCGAGGTTGTGTTGCAAATTCTATCCCCCGAAGAGAGTGTCGTCACTCATGTGGAGGGTTATTTAAGTGTTTACCTTATCCCTTCACATTAGGTCCGGTCGACCCGGTGATCATCGATTTTTGCAAGAGATATCAGGTCACCCTTGGTCAGATTCATCCCTCTGTGTGGCGTATAGTAATCCTACTTTGATTCTTCTCCACTAAAGCGGGGGGGGGGGGAGGGCTTGATTTTACCCTGAATCACCTCATACGGTTGTATTAGACTTCATCGTCGGGCATCAAAGGCTTTGATGTCGAGCATCGACGAAGACAAGGATCGGGGTTGGATGGGGCATTACATTCGGGTGAGGACCCGTGACCTTATTCCGGAAGAGAAGATGCCGTTCCCCGAGGAATGGAATTTCAATCGTAAGTTGTTCTCATAATTTTTTTTTTTTATGTTTCTTCCCGATTTACAGCTGCTCCTTGGATGCCACAAGCAGTGCCCGACCTCGAGGATTGGGTTCGAAAGTTAGCCTTGACTTTCTCTTATGCCGAACGCGCTTGGCGTGATTTGGCTAAAGGCAGATGGGAAGCCAATAACAATGGTAAGGTTTTACTTCTCGTTTTCTTCGAAGCGCTCTTTGTGCTCCATTCGCTACCGATTTCTTTTCATGCAGGCGTAACCAAGGATGCCATTTTGAGGCCTTCGAGCGGTGAAGAAGGAACCAAGTCTTCGGTCCCGAAACCGGGGAAAGACAAGAAGCGCAAAGCTGCCTCTCGATCAGAGGGCCCCAAGCCCGAAACTCGAAGGGTGAGGAGGAAGGCAATTGCCCTTTCGATTGACTCGGTCCAATGATTGAGAGAAGAAGAAGAAGACGAAGAAGAAGAAGAGGAAGAAGGAGGTGCCTCGGCCTTGGTGTCCCGATCTGCCAGAGTTATCGAGGTCATCGAAGCTCCTGAACCGATGTTAGCTGTACCGGTCGGGGTTGACTCGGGGATCCCGAGTCTTGATTGGAATGCCCCGAGTGATTCACTTGGGACTATGACAGTGGGTTATTCGCCTTCTCTTCCCACCTTTTCTGAGGAGGCATTAAAGGAAGCTCGAGAATTGAAGACCCCCGATATGGGCGGAGGCTCTAGTGCAGGGGATCCCTTTCGGGATTGCTTTACCAGAGTCGGTGATGCTTCCGATATCGGGGACGCTTCTCTTCTACTGGAAGAGGCCCAACGTTTCATTACTCGGGTAATGATTTTACTATACTTGGTTTCTTTGTTCTTTTCCGAATTTGACTCATGTTCTTTCCCTACTATGCAGGCCATTAGTAGATTTCTGGTCGACCTTAGCCAGTGCGAGGTCGAGCTTCAGAAGATCTCGGGGAGAGAGACGCCTTGCGGCTTCTTTGCAGCCAAAAGGACGAGGCTATAAAGGACGTCCAAGCAGATTTGGCTAAGGCTCATGAAGAAGAGGCCGAACTTGACAAGCAGGTGAGCCTCGTTCTGTTAAAGTATGAGTTTGACTCGACTGTGGAAGTTAACACTTCGTTGTCTCAGCTGCAGCAAAAGGTTGAAATGATTGGGTCACTTCGGGAAGAAGTCGATCAAATCAAAGCCGAATGTAATCGGTGGAAGGAGACTATCGATCACCTGGCTGCGAAAAAAGAGACCATTTTGACCAACTTATTATCTGCCGATGTCCATCTTCAAAATGTTAAGCAAAAGAGTTCGGCTCAAGCTAAGAGGATCGTGGAGCTTGAAGCCCAGCTTGTTGAGGCCAAGGCTGAGGTTGAGTCATCGAAAATCTTGGCGGATAAGTCCATTGCCGTGTATGGGGCTGATGCCGAGGCTACTCAGATGGAGGCACAAGAGGTGGAGGATACTGCCGACACTCGAGCACACTGGATTGCCGAACTTGCCAAATGTAGGTCTCAGAGGGAGACCCTCGAGGAGATACATGTTTGGGGTTTCGACCTTACTGAAGAAATAAAAAAGGCTAAAGAGCTCGAAGCTGAAGCAGAAGCCTTGGCTTCTGATGGCGATGTTGATGACGATGACGGTAGCAAGAGCGGATCCGAGGGTGATCAGGAAGATTAGTTCATAGTTATGTTTGTAATCATGTAGAAATTTTTGTATATAGACAACTTTGGCCGATTTGTACAAACTTTTTGCGTGCCTTAATAATTCAATCAAATTTGGACTTTGTAGTCTCTATTATTGATTTGTTCGAAGTGACGTAGCCCTTGGGCTTACTAGTTGAGTTGGTGATTCTATCTTGAAGAAATATAATCCGTAGGCATAATAGTTGGGTGAGTGCTTTGCTTGAACTCGAAGTGAAAGTAGCCCGTAGGCTTTAATCGTCGAGTGAATGATTCAAACTCGAAGTAATGTAGCCCGTGGGCGTGATGGTCGAGAGAGTGATTACTCGAACTCGAAATAAAAGTAGCTCGTAGGCTTTAGTCGTCGAGTGAATGATTCAAACTCGAGGTAACGTAGCCCGTGGGCGTGATGGTCGAGAGAGTGATTGCTCGAACTCGAAATAAAAGTAGCCTGTAGGCTTTAGTCATTGAGTGAATGATTCGAACTCGAGGTAATATAGTCCGTGGGCATGATGGTCGAGAGAGTGATTGCTCGAACTCGAAATAAAAGTAGTCTGTAGGCTTTAGTCGTCGAGTGAATGATTCGAACTCGAGGTAATGTAGCCCGTAGGCGTGATGGTCTAGAGAGTGATTTCTCGAACTCGAAATAAAAGTAGCCCGTAGGCTTTATTCATCGAGTGAATGATTCGAACTCGAGGTAATGTAGCCCGTGGGCGTGATGGTCGAGAGAGTAATTGCTCGAACTCGAAATAAAAGTAACCCGTAGGCTTTAGTCATCGAGTGAATGATTCGAACTCGAGGTAACGTAGCCCGTGGGTGTGATGGTCGAGAGAGTGATTGCTCGAACTCAAAATAAAAGTAGCACGTAGGCTTTAGTCATCGAGTGAATGATTCAAACTCGAGGTAACGTAGCCCGTGGGCGTGATGGTCGAGAGAGTGATTGCTCGAACTCGAAATAAAAGTAGCCTATAGGCTTTAGTCGTTGAGTGAATGATTCGAACTCGAGGTAATGTAGCCCGTGGGCGTGATGGTCGAGAGAGTGATTGCTCGAACTCGAAATAAAAGTAGTCCGTAGGCTTTAGTCGTCGAGTGAATGATTCGAACTCGAGGTAATGTAGCCCGTAGGCATAATTGGTCGAATTTAACTTGATTCTGTTTGCATAATAAATCTCAAAATAGAGGAATTTTCCTTGGATATAAGATGCCGATAAAGAAGAGAAATTTCTTCGCACATTATTACACGTGTTCATGTTCCGTGCCTGGGTTCAGGCCAATCTACATGAGCATGGTTCGTTTTGACCATTTGGCTCTTACAGTTTTTCCTATTGGAACCCTGTTGTTGTGAAATAACTCTCTTGCATCTGAACTCGATGTGTTTGAGGGCCTAATGCCCCCTCAGTATTCGAGATCGATTGTAAAGAGGCCTCGGATATTGTTGTAAGTGCAGCACGATCAATGGTTGCCTCATTAAAAACTTTGCCGAAAAATCCATTTGGGATAAAACCGGTCTAAGGGAAAAAGAGTGCAACGCGTGCTTTCAAGCGAAAGATCCATCTTAGCCCTTGTTCAGACTTCTGCAGGGGTCAGTTTTGAAATATAAATCTTAGCCTTTGTTAGCCTTTGATCCATCTTAGCAGTAGTACCGTTTTAGATGTGATACATTCGAGCTGCTTGATAGCTGTTTGCTGTTTATAATGTCGAGCATGTACGATCCCTTTCCGATGTTCTCGAGCACCTTATATGGTCCTTCCCAATTCGGTCCTAGTTTTTCTTCGTTCGGATTTCGGGTATTGATGGTAACTTTTCTTAACACTAAGTCCCCGGGCTTGAAATGGCGGAGCTTGGTTCTTCGATTATAATATCTTTTGATTCGCTGCTTTTGGGCGGCCAATTGGACGAGAGCAGCTTCTCGTCTTTCATCCGATAGTTCGAGGCTGGTATTCATAGCCTCGTTATTTGATTCTTCCATCGCGAATCGAAATCTGGCACTGGGTTCACCAACTTCGACTGGTATCAATGCTTTGGACCCATATACTAAGGAGAATGGGGTTGCCCCCGTATTGGATTTTGACGTCGTCCGATATGCCCAAAGGACTTCGGGAAGGATTTCTCTCCATTTTCCTTTAGCGTCATTCAACCTCTTCTTTAAGTTTTGAATGATAGTTTTGTTCGTTGATTCGGCCTATCTATTCCCAATGGGGTGGTATGGCGTCGATAGTATCCTTCTTATTTTGTGGTCTTCGAGGAATCTTGTTACTTTGCTGCCAACAAATTATTTTCCATTGTCACACACTATTTCAGCGGGTATCCCGAATCGGCATATGATATGATCCCAAATAAAGTCTATAACTTCTTTCTCTCTTATTTTCTCAAACGTCTGCGCTTCAACCCATTTAGAAAAATAGTCATTCATAAATAAAATGAATTTGGCTTTACCTGGGGTCGATGGCAGAGGGCCGACGATATCCATTCTCCATTTCATGAACGGCCATGGAGACAGGACTGAGTGGAGTTGCTCTCCGGGTTGATGGATCATTGGTGCAAAACTTTGACATTTGTCACATTTACGAACAAATTCCTTCACATCTTTGCCCATATCGATCCAATAATACCCTGCTCTGATTATTTTGCGAACTAATGTATTGGCTTCGGAGTGGTTCCCGCAAGTACTCTCGTGCACTTCCCGTAGGATGTAATCGGTATCTCCCGGACCCAAGCATACTGCCAACGGTCCATCGAATGTTCTTCGCTACAGCGTTCCGTCCAAAGCCAACATGAATCGAGCAGCTTTAGTCCGTAGGGTCCTATAATCTTTAGGGTCCGATGGGAGTTTTCCACTTTTTAAGTATTCAATATACTTGTTTCTCCAATCCTAAGTTAAGCTTGTAGAATTTATCTCGGCGTGACCTTCTTCGATTACTGATCTCGAAAGTTGAACAACATTCCCCGAGCCTAAGTCATCTACCTCAACCGACGATCCCAAATTCGCAAGCGCATCGGCCTCATTATTCTATTCTCGTGGAACATGCCGTAAAGTCCATTGTTTGAAATGGTGTAAAGTGACAAGCAGTTTATCTAAATACTTTTGCACTCTACCTTCTCGAACTTTAAAGATTTTGTTTACTTGACTCACCACCAGCAAAGCGTCCCAATTGGCTTCAATGACTTCTGCTCCCAAGTTTCTAGCTAGCTCGAGACCTGCAATCATGGCTTCATACTCGACCTCGTTGTTAGTCAATCTGATAGTTTTAATAGATTTCCTAATAGTGTTACCCGTGGGTAGTTTCAAAACTATGCCCAGCCCGGACCTTTTTACGTTTGAAGCCCCGTCTGTAAAAAGGATCCATACCCCCGATGATGTACCTGATTTCAACAGGTGTTCTTTTTTGACTTCAGGTATGAGGGTTGGCGTGAAATCGGCCACGAAGTCTGCTAAAATTTGAGACTTGATGGCCGTACAGGGTTGATATTCGATATTGTACCTACTGAGTTCGACGGCCCATTTGGCCAGTCGGCCTGATAACTCGGGTTTGTGCAAAATATTACGAAGCGGGTAAGTGGTTAATACGCATATGGGATGACATTGAAAGTATGGCCTTAACTTTCTAGAGGCGCTTATCAGTGCAAGGGCCAATATTTCTAGGAGCGGATATCTAGTTTCCGCTTCTCGTAAGGTTCGACTCATATAATAAATAGGGAATTACGTACCTTGCTCTTCTCGAACTAGGACACCGCTTACGGCGATTTCCGATACTGCCAAGTACAAACAAAGTTTTTCGTCTATTTTTGGAGTGTGAAGTAGTGGTGGGCTTGATAGATATCGTTTTAGTTCCTCTAATGCTTGTTGGCACTCCGGGGTCCAAGCAAAATCATTTTTCTTTTTGAGTAGAGAGAAAAATTTGTGACTTCGATCAGATGATCTTGAAATGAACCGGCCTAAGGCTGCAATCCGACCCGTTAGCCTTTGTATGGCCTTCACGTTATCCACGACGATGTCTTCGATGGCCTTGATTTTATCGGAGTTAATCTCTATTCCCCGATGTGACATGAAGCCGAGGAATTTGCCCGAACCGACCCCAAAAGCACATTTTTTGGGGTTGAGCTTCATGTTGTATTTCCTCAAAATTTCGAACGTTTCCTGCAAATGGGTCAAATGGTCCTCTGCGCGCAGGGATTTAACTAGCATGTCATCAATATAAACTTCCATTGATTTTCCTATTTGTTCTTCGAACATTTTATTTACTAGGCGTTGGTAAGTAGCCCCTGCATTCTTCAGCCCGAAGGGCATCACATTATAACAATACGTTTCATATCTGGTGACAAATGAAGTCTTTTCCTGGTCCTCCGGGTTCATCTGGATTTGATTATACCCGGAATAGGCATCGAGAAAAGTGAGGATCTCGTGGCTGGCCGTGGCATCGATCATGCGATCGATGTTGGGCAACGAAACGGAATCTTTAGGGCATGCTTTGTTCAAATCCTTATAGTCCACACATATTCTAAGTTTGTTCCCTTTTTTAGGCACTACAACTATGTCGGCTAACCATTCGGGATATTTCACCTCCCGAATGGACCCTACTTTGAGAAGCTTGGTTACCTCGTCCTTTATGAATGCGTGCTTTCCCTCGGACTGGGGTCTTCTCTTTTGTTTCCTGGATGGTTCCGACCATGTTTATTGGTAGGATTATCTCGCCTTTGGTGGTTTCACATGCCATATTGAACCCGTTTAGAACCAGAGTTGCGGGTACGATCTGATCCTGTAGGCCGAGCTGCTCTACTACCTTCAATCGGATGATGTTGGCCGAGCTACCTGGATCGATTAACACACGCTTAATTTTAGTTTTATTCATGAGTATGGATATTAACAGTGCGTCGTTATGAGGTTGGATGACCCCTTCTGCATCTTCATCATCGAAGGACAAAGTCCACATGGGTGCGTAATCTTGAGTCCGAGATCGCTTTTCCCTCACAATCGATGTTTTAGTGCGTTTAAGCACTGGTCCCTGAGGGGTATCGATGCCGCCGATGATCATGTGAATGACGTGCTGCGGTTCTTCTTGCTCGTTTTGCTTGCTGAAATCCCTGTTTTTAAAATGGTTCTTCACCCTATCACTCAGAAATTCCCGAAGGTGCCCTTTGTTAAATAAGCGGGCTATTTCCTCTCTTAGTTGTTTGCAATCTTCCGTTCTGTGGCCATGGGTACCATGATATTCTCACGTTTGATTGGGATTTCTTTGGGCAAGATCGGTCTGCATAGGTCGAGGCCATTTAGTGTCTTTGATGCGTCCGATGGCCGACACAATAGCGGATGCACCAACGATGAAGTTATATTCTGATAATCGAGGTGCTTCTATAGGATCAGCATATTTATCGAAGCCGCTCTTGCTCATAAGTACCCGAGAATTTTGCCCTCGATCAATCCTTCAATTGTTCCGAACTATATTGCATGCTGAACCGTTGTTCACCCGATCTGCGACGTACAGTCGATATCGGTCTCTGTTCGACCTTTGTTCTCTATCGATCTCCTTTTGGTTTTTAGTAGGTGTCCTGTTCTGATGCACGGGTCCATACGGAGCTCCCAACTGATCATCCTCGGCCCTAATTTTCGATTGGTATCGGTTGTGTACATCTGCTCAAGTTATCGCTGGATACTCGATCAAATTTTATTTCAGCCGACATGATGCTGTCGAACTTAGCTCGTTCAACCCTTGGGTGAAAGCTTGTATGGCCCAATCGTCTGTGACCGGTGGTAATTCCATGCGTTCCATTTGAAATCGGGATACGAATTCCCTCAGCATTTCATTCTCCCTTTGCTTTACTTTGAAGAGGTCTGATTTCCTTGTTGCAACCTTTATGGCACCAACATGTACCTTTACGAACGAATCTGCTAACATGGCAAAAGAATCGATGGAATTTGGTGGTAAATTGTGATACCAGATCATCGCTCCCTTCGAGAGGGTCTCCCCAAACTTTTCCAACAACACGGATTCGATCTCATCGTCCTCCAAATCGTTACCTTTGATGGCACATGTGTAAGAGGTGACATGTTCATTAGGATCGGTCGTACCGTTATATTTGGGAATTTCGGGCATACAGAATTGTTTGGGGATTGGTTTCGGTGCCGCACTCGACGGAAAAGGCTTTTGTATGAATTTTTTCGAATCAAGCCCTTTTATCATTGGTGGAGCCCCCGGGATTTGATCAACCCTGGCATTGTATATTTCCACTCTCTTGTCATTGGCTTCAACTCGTTTTGTGAGTTCCTCGAGCAATTTAGTAATTCTGGGAGTAGTCCCCGATTCTTGCTCGTTTGATTTCACTATGGCGGGCTCTGTTCTGGGGGTGACTTCTCGAAGTGGATTGGAATCCGGCATGCTTTGTGTGCGAGTTTGGCACTGTAACTGAGCTATTGCTACTTGTTGGGCTTGTAGCATCTCGAAGATCATACGTAAGTTGGCCCCGATTTTCCCCGCATTTTGGGTGTCTCGGGCTACGGATCGAGTACCGACCTGAATGCTTCTTTCCGGTTCGGAACGCTGATTCGCCTCCAAAGCTATTTGTGAATTGACATCCAATGGTATTTCGGTTTGAATTTTGGGTACTTCGACTCGAGCTTCGGTGCCATCGTTAATTGGCCTTACGGCCCTGGGTGCCAAGTTGTTGGTTTCATCTTGAAGGCCGGCTTCGTGGTCGATAAGTAAAGCCATTGCTGATTTGAAGTTGTAAGCTGGCGTGTACTTTAGATTTGTATCAAACGATCACTATTACCCTTAGCCCCACGGTAGGCGCTAAACTGTTTACCGGAAAAATCAGATAACGTTAAATTTTGTATATGGTTCTAAGGATATGCGATACAATTCGATATAAATCGTGTAGAAAAATAGAGATACGTATATTATTGACTATGAGAATGCAAATAGTGGGCAATAAGAATGAATGAGATAAAGTAAATCAAACACAAATGGATATCTTTCAATCTGAGAAGTGATTTTTTTTTGGTCTCTGTCCTTTAACTTACAAGGATTCCCCCTTTTATAGAAGAGGATAATTACAAAAAACAATAAAATAAAACATATAGTGGAAGGCCCATGATGACTTGTCTCTTCCTTGATTCCCGCCAAGATTCTCTCTCTTGGTGCGGTCGCAACGGCTCTTGTATGTGAGCTCGATACTGGCTCGAGCTCGTTACTGGGTCGGGCCTTTCGGTCTTGGCTCGAGTCCGACCTTCGAGATGGGCGTCGCGCATTTCCGACCTCGAAGCAGTGCCTTGCGGATCGATTCGGCCACGGGCTCGATAGGGTTATCGAGCCGACTCCTCGATCGACCTTCGGGCTCGAGGCTCGTTAGTACCGACTTCGGAGCTCACTCCCAAAAATCTCATTCCGACTTTTTAACACTCGAACTCGATCGAACGTAGGAAGGCCGAAATCTATTTCGACCGCATACAGGTCTATTTCTTAGTTCAAGATCCCTTTTACTAAATGAAATCAAAGAATTAGTAGATCTGTTCTGCTCAAAATGAAAATGGGCAAGGGTTATGAACTTATAATCTGATGATTGAGTCGATTCCATTTAATTAAGTTATATGCACGCATAATATAATAAAAAATTTACACCATCGTTGTAATTTTTCTAAAAATTACCAATCAATGCTCTTAAATAAAATCATCAAGAATTAATCTAATTGTATAAGTATATTTTTTACACTATCAGTCCGTACATAAATTAAACTCAAAAATTAAATCACCGTATTAGCAGAAATGAAAAGAGAGCACATTCCAGAAGTTAGTAGGATTTCTCAGCTACTTTCCACTAATATCATTTCACTTAATTAGTCAATACCCCATGCGGAGCAGTCAGTCAAAAGTAGCCAAGCACAAAATAATTGCTGCTCTTTCTACTTCTAACAACACTCCTTATATTTAACCTCCTCACTTCCTTTCCTTAGCCTTGTGAACTTACCCCTTAGGCCCTTTACACCAATTCTTTCTTTGGTTATTCTCTCTTCTTAATTTCTTTGCTCGGCAGATGTCTCCAATTGATGTAAGATCTCCAAAACATTGTGACGAGAAAGGGTATAACTTCAGCGTAGAAAAAGTACTCCCAATTAAGAAGTTATTCTTTGGCTTCTCTACCATTTTCCTCTCTATTCTATCATTTATCTTTCTTCTGTATCTCACTCTCCACCCAACGAAGCCCAACTTTACTCTGAGAGAAGCTGATATTTATCAACTCAACCTCTCAGGTCCACGCCGACTTCTCAACTCCTCCATTCAACTCACACTAGTATCCAAGAATCCAAACAAGAAAGTAGGAATATACTACGATGAATTGCAAGTGTATGCTTCTTATAAGGGCCAGCAAATTACTCTTTACACTTCTCTTCCTCCATTTTATCAAGGACATGAAGATAGTAATTTTTTGTCTGCCTCTTTGATTGGGAATGGATTGCCAGTGGATCCTTCTTTTGGTTATGAGGTGCAACGTGACCAAAGTGCTGGAAAATTGGTAATGAATTTGAAAGCAAGTGGTAGGTTAAGATGGAAAGTTGGAACTTGGGTTTCTGGAAGGTATAGGTTCAATGTAGATTGTGTTGCTATTATGCCTTTTGGACCTTCCTTACCAGCTGGTCCCCTCACTTTTAGACAAGGAGCTCAATGTTCTACCACTCTTTGAAGCTTGAAGCAATAATTTATTACTACATACTCGGGTTTGAGCCTAGGAAATGGAGTGCTCTTCAGTAGGGAGCGCTAAAACCTCCATATATACTTAGTAAATTTGAATTAGTAGGGTCAAATGGGTTCGATTAAAGACCGGATGCTTGATGAAGATAATATATTTACGCAATTAGCGTGGAATATACACGCTAAATTCGGTGCACTAAACTCCCGTTATGTCCGGGGTCAGAAAAAGGGCCGGACCACAAGGGTCTATTTGTAACAGTCTTACCCTGCATTTCTGCAAGAATGTTGTTTCCACGGATCGAACTCGTATACAAGCTAAGCCCTTCCACAATATCTTTTTCTTTCTTTCCTTTTTTTTTTTTGGGTATGGTTGTAAATCTTGATTAGAATTGGAAAGTTATTGTTACTTTGATGTTAATATATTGTGAATCAGTCTAGTAAAAGTAATGCAAAGATAAGTGGGAAGTTAGAAATAAAAGGGTTTTTTTAGCTTGTTTATCTTATCTTGTAATTTCTCTTTTGTAGAGTAGATTGATGATGGTGGAAAGATAAATGAAATTTGTAGTGAGAGAGGCCAGTGGATGACCAAGATTAGATTGATATGTCCCATATTTGCCGCTTCAATAATATTTACAGTAGAAAGCTATTAGACGAAATCATATCATATATATGCTGGCTGTGTTGGTGATAAGAAACCAGATACCAGAGGCAGAAAGAGAAATTTATCGCTTCCTTTTGCCAAGGAATCTCATTCAAATTCTGGTGCCCAGTGCTGACGAGTTTAGGCTAGATAGGATTGGCTGTGAAGACAACTTCTTGTAGAGAAGCACGAGAGAATTTAATAATCCCAATCCCTAGCTAACTATTGGTAAAAGGATTATTACACGAATATATATTTAACACAGCAGGTAGATTAACTTTATTTTACAAGTTACTAATATCATTTGTTTATGATCAATTTAAATTATTGATAAAAGTGAAAGATGACTTGTATTTGGGTGTGATATTGAGTATGTAAAACGGGCATCCAGAGATGTGGACCTCTCTTTCTTCCAGGTTTTAGGCCTTCTTTAACCTTTTACAATGTTGAATTTTCTTTGGTTTTAGGCCTTCTTTAACCTTTTACAATGTTGAATTTAAGAAAATGTCTTTTTTTAGATCCCTTATGTGTAAAAGTAAAGCTTCCATGTGTAAAAAAAAAAAAAAAAAGATAGGATCATAAAACTAAAAACAAGTTTGATTGACCCCCTCTTCTTCTGTCACCCCAATCGAAGTGGCTAAAAGCCACATACATATACATACTCGTCTCTTCTCAATAGTTTTTCCTACTTTTCCGCTGTTTGGTTTATTCATTGATTTATGATGGTTGAAATGACTGCACCCAATAAATCAGCTCAATCAAGGAAACATTTAAGACCGCTACATTATATTTTAGTTTTGATAAGCTAATTTTATATATATCCAACACATAATTTTGTTTTGTGCCTTTGAGCTCACATAGAGCCTTTGGTTATACCGCACCCGAAATTTGATTGTTGCAAATATAGCTTATTAAAGCCACTTACTCCCAAGTCCCAACTGTTCACAAACTTAAAAGCTACAGGACATGTACATCTTTTTGAGATGGATTTGGGGAAGTTTCCCCATGACAATTTAGAACTACAGCAAGGAAAAGAACTATGACCACCAATGTTGCTTGAGACTGCACTTCCATGACCCAGACACAATAAAAACGTTAACTCGCGTGATACTATTACTGAAGAGATTAAAGATGTAAGATGCTGATATATAGAACAACCAACAGGCAACAGTCGACGATTTCCACTAAACACTGCGTAATTTTTATTTTTTTCTGTGGGGTGTTAATACCCAGAAAACAGAAAATGACAATCACAATAAGTGCCTCTTGCAAATAGCTGCAAGACATCTTGCCAGTCACTTCCCTAGCACTAAAATCAAGCCCCAGAAAAGGTAAGCACTTCCTTCCTTCTAACCACTTAGGTTTCCAATACTAAAGTTATTCGTTTGACACAGGTTTCCTATTAGGTATAATTTACTCGTAGTCCTGTGTCTCGGACATCACACTGATCTCACAATGCAAATCTGCCCGACAACAAACCTCTTACTCATGATATATGGTTTGGCATTCTCGCCAATCCAAAAAACAAAAATCAATCAATAAACATAAAAAAAGAATACTCCGTGTAACCATTTCCACGGTTTAACTTGAGCTCATAACAACACTATATTCAATATGACCACACAAATAGCATCAGAGAGAAATTCACTATTTTAAAACTGGAGGGATTCAAAACTAAAATTCTCCAGCTCTTCAACCCAATAAGAGTTATTCCTCACACTTATTTCAACTCGTTAAAATCCATTTGACTACTCATTTGATCTATTCCCGATCTATCCAATTCAGGGGAAATAATGTTCAAAGTTTCTAATCCCAATCATGACCAGCAGCAGATACTTTTACAAAAATTTACACAAATGTTAAATATCAAAGATGCCGTAACAAGGTAAGCAAGGATAAGAGCGAGGAGTTACGGGTCACATATGCAGAAAAAGAAGCCAAGGCAAAAAGACGAGAAGAGAACGCTACCTTAACAATCAGGCTTAGTTTAACCGTCCAGGATAACTCATCCTACACTTTACCAAAGCCCTTAGAAAAAAGAAGAGATTCACAGATGAAAAGATCGGAAAGATGCCCAAAGATGTTAACCTGAATCAGCCTAACATTTTGGGAACCTAGGGCAGGAGAAGCATTTGGAGGGATCCTAAGAAAGTGAACTTTAATCCAATTGTCCAGTATGTGTTTCCATCCTCAGCGTGTTACATAACAGATAATAAAGAAATCTCATTACGTGAATGAAGAGAACTTGCTCTACAGCACCAATTTACAACAACTAGGAATTTAGGAGCATCTTCAGCTAAGAAAATGCTTATGAGTTGCCTATTAATCACAACATTTTAAGGCCATGAGAGGCCTTGAAGAACTCAAAATCCTCAAATTGGTGTCAATTAGAGGAGCAACACACTCAAAGAATTATATAAAGCCTAACTAATACTAATTCTTTTCATACACCATCGGCAACATTATCTACTTTTATGCTAATTAAGCCACAAAACTAGGGCAGCCCGGTGCATGAAGTACCAGAATTCATGCAAAGTCCAGAGAAGGGCTGCACCCTAAGAATCGAATGTTTATTTCCCATTCCTTTACTCCCTAATTCCAGCCTTTTCTACCTTTAATGGTGTCAACCATACCTATTTTCCTCTAAGAAGTAGGTAAGGATCTTACAAACCAAAGGTGGTGTTCTATTGAGCAAAAGAAAAAGTTTAAGTGAGTGCATTACATACTCCGCCTAAAATAGTAGGACTTTGGGGAAGTGCATGCCAGAAGAAAGAAACTTTGAAGTAGAAGGGATGACTAGACTAAATTTCCTATCCTGGGAAAAAATGCATGATATTCAAAAACAACAAAAAGGGGCAAATCATATTTTTTTCTCAAGAGATTCAAAAAAACTACAGAGTTACAACCTTGAAACAAAGATGTATTGTTTATACCTTGAACGTTCGGTATTAAGCCTTCTCAAATTTTATCACTAGCACCCCCAATATTATAACTCCGAAGTAACCATGATTCAGTTATGCTGGAAAACCAATAAGCCCAAGATAATGAAAGAACATAGACCTCGATTCTTCATTATGCCTGTCACCTCCTAAACAAGCAAAAACATAAAAGCACAGGCACCAAATGAGTGGCTGCAAGATGTCATATTAGCATCAGGCAACACACTCCATGTGGTTTGAACATACAAAACTTATATTCCGCAACACAAACAAAACGCTGTATTGGCTAAACAGAATTTTATGTAGGGATTAGTTTTCCTTATATGGCGAACCAAATGCCCCCTAACAGCTCTTTTCTAGGGCTCACACATATGATGAGGTTTATCAACCTCTTGTATATGACCATGCCCAAACATTAATAAAACTCATTACTTTATCAAAAATAAATGATGAATATGATGTCCTATAAACATTTTCTCTATATAATCTTTTCCTTTCTAAACCTGCCCGAGTACTGACAGATTCAGCATTGTACCCACCAGCAAAATCACTCTTTCACCAGCCCTGTTGTTCATAAGACCTTGGCCAATGGCCACCATGCACTTTTAAGCCCCCCCCCCCCCCCAAAAAAAAAAAAAAAAAAAAAAAACCTAGAAGAACCATCTGCTGCTGCAGATTTCAACTCATGTGGCAGCTACAATAGCAGAGTTAAACAAGAAGCAATATAAACCCCGTAAAGAAAAAATTTCAATGCAGGTCGTAGGTCAGGACTAGACCCCTAAACTTGTTTGATCCAGGTACTGATATTTGTTTGACTACCTGAATCAAGATGAAAGTGTGCCACTGAAATTGAAATAGATCGCCTGCAATTAAAGTCAGAAGGATCCAGGATTTAAATTCTATGAGTACAATTTTAAAGTTTTTAGCATTGGACCCATTATATTTTTAAAGTTATGGGTTCAAATCTACTATTTTTGCAATTTTAATGAATTTTTACTTACAAATTTTTACTCCGCGTCGAAAGCTATGGGTTCAGTTGAACCCGTAGTTAATACACTACATCCGCCTCTGATTAAAGTCCTTAACGTAAAATTGCGACATCTAATTTAGAATTCCCAGCTACCTGAAGCCATCCCCTCAATTGCAAGACAAAGTATATTCAACATAAAAGGTCACTATATCCTTTGGCTCTACGACATACCTTAAGCTCATTTTGGACTTACCATGAATTTAGTAATGACTCCAAAATCCGCAACCCAAAAAATATACATAGAGGAAACATATATAGAAGAGCATATAGGCGGAAAATCCACCTACAATACTAAAGTGATCATGGGTAACTAACACGAAAAATTAGACAAAGAAATCATCTCAAGTGGTAGGAGACAAGCTCACCCACTACAACAAGCACACATCTATTTATCTTGGCTGAGAGCTGTTAAATGTCAAGTTACTTCCACTTGGACGCACCATAAAGTACAATGCAATTGGAGTTTCAAATGACATCCTGTTCTTCTCAGGATAATACAAGGAGCTCTTGCCGTTAGAAAGATATACACGCATTAAGTACTAAAACCTCAATAACTGACATGGATATTAACATTAATATAGAAAGTTAAATCAAGAATTCTTCTATGTAATTTGTATTTAAATATCCTATAAAGTATACCAAACGCAACCCAACGTCCTGAGAAGCCATCCTTATTATTAAACCATCTGGCAATCAAAATTCAATCTTGGAAGGAGAAGAGCTCAAACTCACCTCCCACATAAGTGATCACAACGAATCAGCATCGACCCACTTCCAGTAATGCTTTTTACATGAAACTGCACCATCAGCGAGCATCCTTTCACTAGAATCTCCATATTCATCGGTCTCTTCAGTGCAAAACTCCTCTTCAGGCAAACCGTCCACTACAGCATCCACTGTATGCAACACATAACAAGCAGGCAATCCAGGATACGATGCTGAAACCCTTTCTTCCACCTTCTTCGAGTATGAATTTGGCAAAATCTTAACAATTGTTGAACCAAGCTCTTCTTTTACTGCACGAAACACCGCATCTTCAACGGTCTCACCAGGCTTCATCTTTTCAGATAACGGCCGGCCCCGGCGTCTATGGGCGCCGTTAGACAATTCTTGGTGTGATTCAACAAGGACTTTATTGTCTTTTCCAATAACCCGAACAACCATCACCTCCACGGTTCGAACCGGAGGGGTGGAATCAGCCAGCAAAGTCTCCCCTTCAGATAACTCGAGCCAGAGGTTATTAACGTTCTTGGTGCCCGGTTTAACACCCCAAGAGGAAAAAGAATCGGAAGGCAAACGCGGCCTTAGCCAATCGGAGAGGGACTGTGGGTTAGGGAAGGGGTGAGTGGTAGGGTTACGAAGGTTGGTGGAAGAGGGGTTGGACATAGTGGGATTTCTGACGAATCGACGGGGGTTTAAAGGGAAAGAAATAAGTGGGGTGAATTTGCGGATAATAGAAGTTGTGGGGTTAGAAGAAGAGAAGAAAATGAAGAGAGAAAAGGCAGTGAAGATAAAGTCAGGGAAGGAGGTGGGTTTTTTGTGGAGGTGATGCTGATGCGGTTGTTGTGGTGGTGGCTGAGAAGACATGTCAAGTAGTTGTAGTGAATAATGTGGAGAGAGTTTCGATGAATTGGGGAAGTTCCATGATTGATATGATAGGAATGAAAGAGGAAGGAAGGGTTAATCGTTTGGGGGAATTAGAGGTTGATATCCATTGTTCCTTTTGGGATCAAAGAAATTTAAGGTGGAGTATTGCAATAAATCCAAAAAACAAAGTTTGTAAAAGATATTTTTTATTTTGTCGCAATTATTTTATTTTAATAATAATTGTTGAAAAAGGATATTGTTAATTTTGCAACTCTGTTTGTTCGGTCTGCTTTCTCTTTGTGCAAATTTATTCTGAAACTCTGTCTGTTTGGTCTGTTCTTTTTTTAAAAATAATTAAAAATATTTTTGAATTCTGAAAAAATTCAACTACTTTAGTATTTTCCGAGTAACTCTACAAAATTAAGTGGATGAAAGAAATCAACTATTTTAGTATGTTTTTGTCTTCGTTGAAATTTAAACTCAAATCTGTAAAATTTGCAACCATCTAGTTGATCATTAGGTGTGTAATTTTTGACCATATTTGTATTTTTCACTACTTTTTATTATTTAGTATGGAGTAACAAACTTTACACATGCACATGGATTTCTGCTAAAGAATAAAGGGTAGTTTAGTCATTTCACACTAACTGGTTAGCTGTTAAGAAAGCTAGCTTTGCCGTTATTTGTAAGGTTGTTAGGATTCCTAATGTTAGGTAGTCATCACTATTTAAGCTTAAAAGCTCTCATTTTGTAAGCACACGGGAATATACTCAATACAATAATTTTCTCTCTATCTCTCGCTATTCATCTCTCTTCATCTCTATACTTCGTCTTTTTCATATCAATTTATATTTCTCCTCTTTATTGAATTACAACATGGTATCAGAGCTTTACAAGCTTAGAAATTGAGGCTTGTAAATCGATCGAGTTTACACTAGTAACACGAGTCGATTCTGAATTCTGAAATTCAAGAAGCAATGGAGACAATTGGAGAACAATTAGGGTTGAGCTCTACAAATCTGGGCACAGGGGAGCGTGTGACTCAAAACTCTAGAAATCCAATTATAGGTGTTGATTACAATCATCCATTGTTTTTGTCACCAGCCGATGTAAATGGGATTTAAATCATTTCTTTTCAATTAACTGGTATCGAAAACTATTCAATCTAGAATAGGTCTATGAGAGTAGCATTACTAGGAAGAAACAAATTAGGCATGGTTGATGGTACATACAAGAAGGAAAACTTTTCAGATACAATGAGAAATCATTGGGAAAGAGTCAATGCAATAGTATTATCTTGGATAATGAATTCAGTTGTTAAGGGCCTGCTAGGAGGAATTATGTATGCCTCAAGTGCCCAAGCTGTCTGCGAAGATCTATCGGAAAGATTTAATAAAGTCGATGGGCCAAGAACCTTTAATTTGCATACAGAAATTGCAACTTTAACTCAAGGAACTGCTTCTGTGTCTGTGTACTATTCAAGACTCAAAGATTTGTGGGAAGAATTTGAGGCACTCGTGCCTGCCCCTGGCTGTGATTGTGAAAAATCAAGAGATTTTGTAATATACTTACAAAAATTGAAGTTGTATCAGTTCTTAATGGGACTGAATGATTCATATTCACAAGCTAGAAGTCAGATTTTAATGAGAAGTTCCTTACCTACAATAAATCAGGCATATGCAATGATAGTTAGTGATGAAAGCCAAAAATTTATGCCAGCTGCCTCTGGTTTGCTAGGGACTAATCCTACTACAGTTACTGGGAATTATGATTTGGCTATGTATTCAAAAAATTGTAACAATCAGCCTCGGAGGTTCAATAAGAACTACAACATTCAATGTGAATTCTATAGTCTAAAAGGGCATATCAAAGAAAACTGTTATAAAATAGTGGAGTATCCTGCATATTTCAAATTCAAGAAGAAAGGAACTGGAGGACATCATCCTAATTACAGAGCAAATGTAGTCAATATACTCACAGAAACAACCTCTGGCTCTCAGAATTTCCAGAATGGTACAAAACACCTCTTGCATTCAACTATGGGCAGAATACAAATGTGTTAGAACAAAATGCAAGCAACAACCACAGTCAGAACTCAGGCTTATATGGTTAATCATCAGAAAGTGTTACAAATCAGTTGGGAAACTATACTTTCACCAAGGATCAGTATGATCAAATTGTACAGATGCTGAATAAAGTCTCAATCCCTGCATCAGCCAATTCTGCAGCAAACATAGCAGGTATTCCTAAAGTTTTATTAGTTTCTAGTGAGCCTTAGGAGTGGATTATAGATACTGGAGCTACAAATCACATGGTTTCTGATATTGGCATGTTAAATATATCTTCAATAGTTGAAACTGAAAAACCAAAGAAAGTATTTCTACCAAATGGAGATATAACTCAGGTTACTCACATAGGTGCTAGTTCTATATCAGATTGGAATATAATCACAAATGTATTTCATGTGCCACAATTTAAATTTAATCTACTATCTGTATCTAAGGCCACAAAAGAACTAAAATGCCTGACCATATTTTTCCCTGATTTTTTGCTTCTTCCAAGATCTCTTCACTAGGAAAGTGAGGGAGATTGGTAAGGAAGAAGATGGAATCTATATTTTACTAAGCCAAATAATAGAGAAGAATAAGAGGATTGACTTAGCAGCCTCAGAAGCTGGATCAAACTTAGACAAGCAGCTAGATGTGGATCTATGGCATAAGAGACTTGGCCACATGTCTATTATAGTTTTACAAAAAGTATTATATGTTAGTTTACAATTCATTAGAGAAAGAATCAGTAAGTGTACTGTGTGTCCCTGCGCTAAACAAACCAGGCTACCTTTTCATTGTAGTAGCATCAAAAGTACTTATTGTTTTCACATGATTCATGTAGATTTGTGGGGACCTTACAAAATATCTACATTCGATGGTAATAGATACATTCTTACTGTGGTTAATGATTATTCTCGAATGACTTGAATATTTTTACTTAAGCAAAAATCTGATGTGGCTCTCTCTTTACAGTATTTCTTCAACTTTGTTAAAAATCAATTTGATAGAATAGTGAAAATTTTAAGAACTGATAATGGTACAGAGTTTATAAACTCAATATGTGATACCTTATTCAAGAATCTAGGCATCATACATCACAGAACTTGTGCCTATACCCCTCAGCAAAAATGGAGTAACTGAGAGGAAACATAGGCACATACTAGAGGTCCCTAGAGCTCTCAGATTTCAAGCTCAAATTCCTATCAAGTATTGGGGTCATTGTGTACTAGCAACTGTTTATTTGATAATAGAATGCCCAGCTCAGTCATAGGAAACATGACCTCCTATGAAAGATTATATCAGAAAAAACCTTCACCAAGACATCTCAGAGAATTAGGGTGTCTATGTTTTGCAAGAATTGTGCAGGAACATGATAAGCTCATGCCAAGAGCCAAGAAGGCCATACACATGGGATTTCAGAAGTACAAAAGGGGTACATTTTATTTGATATTGTTAATCAATCTTTCTATGTCAACAGAGATGTAACATTTAGGGAAGACATATTCCCTTTCAGTTCAAGAAACACAAGTGCAACAGAACCACTATTTGTAGACCCTACACTACATACATGAATAACATTTGATGCCCTTCCTGAAAACATACCTGCATATAATACATCAGAACAACACACCCAAGAAAATGAAGTGCCTGCAGAATTTGAAATACCTGCAGCTCAAGAATCACCAACAACAAATTCACCATCTCCATCATTCATAGATATTCAATCAAGTTGTAAACCATCAAAACAAGTAGCTACAGAACAATAAATACAAGAACAAATTTAGTCTCAACAGTTGGTTGTCAGAAAATCTACAAGAGACAAAAATCCACTAATATGGATGAGAGACTTTGTATCTCTGAACATTCATAGAGATGAGCCTTATGCAATAAACAAGTACTTAGGATATGATAAATTGTCACCCAAATATCAAGCCTACATGAGTGCTTTCTCATCTGTTAGTGAGCCTACAAACTACTCAGAAGCAGTGAAAGATTCTAGGTAGGTGGAAGAAATGAATGAGGAGATAAAGTCATTGGAAAACAATCATACTTGGGATGTTGTCACACTGCCAGCAGGTAAGAAACCTATAGGCGGCAAATGGATTTACAAAGTCAAATATAAGGTCACATGTGAGATTGAAAGATTTAAAGCTAGATTAGTAGCTAAAGGTTATAGCCAAAAAAAAGGAATTGATTACAAAGAGACATTCTCACCAGTGGTGAAAATGAAAACAGTTAGAACTATTTTAGCCTTAGCAGCTGCAAAACAGTGGCATATTGATAAGTGGGGATTTTGACTACTTATTTGCGCCTTTTGACTTTTGTTTTAGTTAAAAAATATTTAAAGGTATTTCCGCAAACTGATGAAATATGCTTACTTGCAGGAGTATTGGAAAATGAGCCATTACGATGAAATCAGACTCAAGAGGAGTGCTTTTGAACAAGGACAAAAATCAAGCACAAAAAGGTAAAGTGCGGACCGCAGAATTCTGTGTGTGGCCGCAGAACATGAAGAAGAATTAACATAGCTACAATGTAAGGTGCGGACCGCACAATAATTGTACGGCCGCAAAAGTCAAGGTTCAGAGAGTTCCAACTCCAAGCCCAGCTAGAACTGCGGACCACACTATAATTGTGCGGCCGCACCCAGAATTGTGCGGTCCGCAGAACTCAAGAGACGCGGCCGCAGTGCAGAATTGTGCGGCCGCAGATCCAACTCCTGTCAAGAGCTGAAGCAAAGTGCGGACCACACATAGAATTGTGCGGCCGTAGAACCTCTGAAAGGGCAATTTTGTCCGAAAATTTTAGTTGTGTATAAATAGACTTTTTTGACAAAATTAGGTTAAGTTTTGAATACCAGAAAGTCTGTAGTAGTTATTTTTACTCTTTTAGGCAACTTTAGTTTATATTGTTGATTTTACATTGGATTTTCATATATTAATCATTCACTATGAGTTTTATCATCTTTTCTTCTTTATTTTCTTCAATATCCACTATGAGTAGCTAAATTTCTAGCTAGGGTTGTGACCCAACATATAACGACCCGACCGGACGTTTTGAGCTCTAGCACGTCGTTCAGTAGTTTGAGGCCATGAGCAACTTCATTTCAGGTATTATGGCTGGTACGCGTGATCGGAATTGAAATTTCGGAAGTTCAGGGTTGATTTGAAAAGAAAATTCTCATTACGGAAGCTTTAAGTTGGAGAAGTTGACTAAGGTTGGATTTTTGAGTAAACGATCTCAGAATTGGGATTTGAAGGTTCCAATAGATTCGTATGATAAATTCGGACTTGGGCCTATGTCCGGATCGGGTTTTGGATGACTCGGGAGCGTTTCGGCGCCTATTGTGAAAGTTGGCATTTTGGAAGAATTTCATAAATTTGAGTTGAAGTGCATTTTAATGTTATTGATGTCCGTTTGAAATTACGAGTCTGGGAATAGCTCCGCATGGTAAGTCCGGTAATGGGAGCGCGTCCGGAAGTGGATTTGGAGGTCCATAGGTCATTTTGGAGTCATTTGGCTAAAGTTAGAAATTTGAAGGTTTTTGAGAAGTTTGACCGGGAGTGGACTTTTTGATATCGGGTTCGGATTTCGATTCCGGAAGTTGGAGTAGGTTTGTATCGTGATTTAAGACTTGCACGTAAAATTTGGTGTCGCTCCGAGCAGTATAATTATATTTCGGCGCGTTTGGAGTAAGTTTGAAGAATTTAAAATTTCTAAGTTGAATCAATTTGGTTTGGGGTATGATTCTTAGTTTTGATGTTGTTTTACACGTTCCGGGAGTTCGATCAAGTCCGTTTTATGATTTGAAACTTGTGGGTATGTTCAGGCAGGCCCCCGGGGGCCCCGAGTGTTAACCGGACGAGGCTCGGACCAATTTTGGGATTTGGAGGAAGAGGTAAAGCTTCCAGCTTCTGGTATGATCGCACTTTTGCAACAAAGATTTTGATACCTTACTCACCAAGTATGGTGTCACTCACAAAGTCACGACCCCCATATCACCCTCAAGCAAGTGGACAAGTGGAAGTCTCCAATCGGGGAATCAAGAGTATTTTGTCAAAAACAGTGAATGTTAACCGGATGGATTAGTCAATGAAAATTGATGATGCTTTATGGGCCTACAGGACGGATTACAAACACCGATTGGGATGTCTCCATACCGGTTAGTATTCGGGAAAGCTTGTCACCTTCCGGTAGAACTTGAACACAAGGCTATGTGGGCATTGAAGAAGCTAAATCTTGAGTGGGATGTCACCGCTAACTTAAGGGTGGAAAGATTGAATGCTCTTGAAGAATTCTGGTACCATGTATACATAAGTTCTTCCTTATACAAGGAGAATATGAAGTACCTCCATGACAAGTACATTCGGAACAAGGAGTTCAAAGAAGGTGATATTGTTTTATTGTTCAATTCTCGGTTATGGATGTTTCCGGCAAAGTTGAAGTCAAAATGGAGTGGTCCGTTTGAGGTTGTGAGTGTGACACCCTTTGGTGCATTAGACGTGAAGAATAAAAATGATGAAGTGTTTAGAGTCAATGGCCACCGGGTGAAGCATTATTTGGGAAAATTTGATGATGGTCACGTTGTGGCATTGATTCATTTCAAGTGATTGATGGTAATCTGCATCGTGCCACGACGTAAAATCAGGCGCTTCTTGGGAGGCAACCCATGTTTCTTTTTATTTTTATTTTTCTTTTTTTTTTAGATAGGTCTTGTTTTGTGCTAACTGGTTCTGTAGTATGTTGTAGGAATGAGTGTGCTTTACAGGAACTGTGCTCAGGAAAAATGCTAAGTGTGGAAAAAAGTGCGGACCGCACATTTATTGTGTGGACCGCACAATCTTGATGGCCACAGCAGAAAGGAGTCTACGGCTGCACAATTCATTGTGCGACCGCATAACTGGATATCACAAAATTGTAAACTCTCTGAAGTTTAAATTGCAGAGAAATGGCCGATCTGCGACCGTACAAAAACATCTGCTACCGCACTCAGAATTGTGCAGACCGTAGATCGACAAAGAGGGAAGCAAGTTACAGGTAAAGAGTGCGGACCGCACACAAAATTGTGCAGCCGTACTCAGCTGCTAATCCTTGCCCTAAAATTGCCCAACTATAAATAGTGACCCTCCACCAATGTTCAAAACTTTACACACTCTGACTAGTTGACACCAAAGCAAGCACAGTGAACTCAAATTGATTCAATCATCTCGCATTCACTTCATCACCCTAGATTCTTCCCTGCATCATTTATTACCGGTATGTTCAATTCATGTTTAGATTCTTTCAAATTTCTTATTTTTTGTTCTTCATTAGTTTAGTTATTTTTAGGCTTAAATGTTAAAATTAATCATCATGTGTGCTTAAAATAGTGTGGGTAAATTCATACTTGTTAATTAGGGGATGGGTAAACTGTGCATCATGTTTAATTTGCCAATACCTTGTCTAAATTGTGCAAAAATTGAAAAAAAACCTAAGTTCAGTGCCGTCTAATTTTGAATTGTGCGGTCGCACAAGAAATTATGCGGTCCACAGATCCTTAGGAGAGGGAAACGTCTGTGCCTTGATTGTGCGGACCACACTCAAAATTGTGCGGTCCGCAGAAACTGAACTACGGCCACAGAAAAATGTGTGTGACCGCAGATCAAAACTTCAGAGAATTGGTATTTCTGGGCCTTGAATTGTGCGGCCACACTCAGAATTGTGCGGACCACACATCAATTGTGCACTTCCAAAATTGTGCGGTCCGTATAAGCCATTCTGCGGCCGCACTCAGAATTGTGCAGACCGCACTTTTCCCTCCTGCCCACTGTTTTGCCTGCAATTGTTTTATAGTCTGTATTTGAACTTCAGCTGACTCATGTTGCTATGTATTGCAGAAAATGGTTAGATCAAGAGGACGTGGTGATACTTCCAAAGGGAGGGGTCAACCCTCTCGAGGACGAGGCAGGGGTACCCTACCACTCTCCATGCAAAGAATGTTATCTAAAAAGGCAACTGCAGGGCTAGGTAGAGCTGCAGAGCCCTCTAAGTCAAGTTTATATGTCCCGTCTAGGGAAGCATCGAAAGGTGACTCAGTGCAAAGGTAGCCTGCTGTGCAATCACAACCACAGCTGCCCCAGGATAGATACTGACTGAGAGATAAGCCTACCTCTTCTAGGAGTACTTCTGAGGGGTCGGAAGGGAACAACCAGGCTTCGGAGCCCTCATATACTCATGCCCCCGCCGTACCAATCACAGTTGATGATGCTGATGATATTCCGGATGACAGACGGGGGGGAGGGGGGCGTGATACCAGAGTTGCAGGCCTGGAGAGGTCAAAGAAGAAGGAAGTTTGGAAATAGGTTTGTGAGCCTGACTGCATTCAATAGGTTTCGAGAGTGGTGGCCCCAGAGATTGCTCATACTTGAGCGTCAGTTCCTATTGAAAGACTTTTATAGGCACAATCCAAGTGAGTTAAGACAATTTTGAGAAAGAAAAGAGTGGAAGTGGTTCACGAAAAGCGTATTGGATGCCAAGGAGCACTTAGTCCGGGAGTTCTACGCCAATGTGGCGCACATCAAGAAGGGGACTAAGGTGACTAAGGTGCGGAACTTGAAAGTACGATTTGATCAGTGTTACACCCCATGTTTTCATACGTGAAAGTACGCCATAAGTAAATTGATGAATGCTCAGAAATAAGATGTTACATCCCGCATTTTTGTACGTTAACGTTTCGTCGTAAGATTAATCGACTTAGGCTCGGAAATGAGATTATTTTGAGATTATAAGTATTACGCTATTTCAAACAAGTGATAAGTAAATTCGTGAAGGTGAGAGGGTAAGCGAATCAAAGAAAGTGAATTTCATCGAAGTTTGACATTTTGAGATAAAATATGGTCCAAGCTACAATACCCCGTATTTATGGACCAGTGCCATATAAGGTAACACATGACCATGATAGTGAGGGGTATAAGGTGTGTTAAAAATGAGTAGTATTTTAAATAATTTGAGATAATTCTTAATTATGTGGATAATTGGGTAATTATGGATTTTTAAGTGGGAGATTAACTTGTAATTGAATTTTGTGGATAATTATTTAATTAAAGATTTGGATAATTGTTGGGGGGACAATTATCCACGTGGGATCATGAAGGTTTGGCAGCAAATTGCCAAAAATATCATGCCTAAAGAGGTGGTGGCACTACTTACATCTATATCTCATTTTTGGGTGAAAGAATGCTATTAAGGAAGCCTTTCTAAATTCACAAAGTGAAAGAGTCTTATGACTTTGTGAAATTTCAGCAAATATACGGATGAAGCATCAACAAAAAGGAATACACAAGATTATGATCAAATTTACAAAGTGAGATAGATTGGCAACGTGATTTTGCTTCAACAAAATTTCATACGAAGTTATATAACGTAATAGCAACGAGATTTGTAATTCTAAGAGAACACGGTGCAATCTTTCTCAAAAATATCATACGGATTTTCCCCTACTTTAATTCGCCGTTACATGTTTTGCCACAATTAACGTGTGTTAGAGGGATTGTCAAGAGAATCGGTTCAGGTATGTTAAGGCTAAGCCCTTCCTTCATTTTGGCATGATCTCATAATTACATGTGTTTGATAACGAGGCATAAAAAGAAGTTCATACTCCCAAATTTATATACATTATCCTAGTCTCATAAATTACAGTATTCTCCTTATCGGGACTTCATATTCAATTGAGTATTGTCTTCTTCCATTCAAGAGAGAAAAGAGTCTATATATATATAGTATTACAGTATTTTCATTACCATAGAGCTATAATCGATGGGCAGGCCCCTATTGGGCAACCTCTGATCAGATGGTAAGTTATATACCGAGCTTACTATGGCCGAGCGCCAATGAGAGAGCCCAGCATGGCCGAGATATAGTGCCTAGTATGGCTGAGCGCCTATGAGCGAGCCTACTACGGCAGAGCATTTATATATATCGAGCTTTATAAGGCCGGATAGCTATTTTACTTACTATATTGAGATAGTTGAGTCAGTATCAGCAGGTGAGTATATCTTCAGATTATCTTTGACTCCCAGTTACTTTCAGTTATTATATTATCAGTTCAGTTTCAGCTTTCAGTATATTGCCTTACATACTCGGTACATTATTTCGTACTGACGTCCCTTTTCTGGGGGCGCTGCATTTCATGCGTGCAGGTTCAGATAGACAGACGGGTAGACCTCCTTATTAGGTGTTGCCCGAGTTTAGCTTAATCGGTAAACTCCATGCCCTTCGGAGTTGCCGGGTCTAGAGCTTTATGTACATCTTGTATATATATGTATATATGATATGAGTAGGTTGGGGCCCTGTTCTGATCACAGTATATCTATCAGTAGAGGCTTATAGACATATCCTGTCAGTTTGTGCCGTATGTTGGGCTTATAGGCCTTTTATGTATATTTTATTGGTTTTCCAGCTGTAGTAGTTATGACGGCCTTATCGGCCCAGCATTATATTGATGTTTAGTCAGCATTCGCAATTGTCTTGCAATGTGGCCCATGGCCAAAATATGACATTATATGTTCAGAGTCCCTTAGTCGTAAGTTGGTACGCAAGGATAGGTGAGGCATCGGGTGCTGGTCTCGCTCCCAGGTTCGGGGCATGACAGAAAGTGATATCAGAGAAGTTCTGTCCTAGGGAGTCTACAAGCCATGTCTAGTAGAGTCTTATTTATGGGTATGTCGTGCACCACACTTATAAGTAGGAGGCTACAGGGGATTTAGGACTGTCACTCTTTCTTCTTACTCTAGATCGTGTGGTAGAGCTCAGTTGTAAGAACTCAATTTCCTAAACTCTATCCTATTCATAATACGACGACGCCTACATCTAGAAATGCAATTGGTAAGAGATTGAATATGGCTATGGAAGGGTTGAGTCAGGGGAACTCGATTTTTCATGATGCTTATGATGAGTAAATGTAAGGTCTTCAGTAGATCATATGTGTACTAAGACGTGTAAGCCTCTTGATAAGGAGCCTTAAGGCAAGAATATCTATCCACTCCTATGGTGAAAGGCAAAGAGAGATTCAGAAGATAGATACGAGTTTGAACAAGTAAAAGAAGCAAGATGAAGAAGGATAGAAGGCGCCCAGTTAATGAAGATTATCGGTATTTACAATTCAGGTAGAGGAATATAAGCCTTTTGAGTTACCTTCAACAATAACAGAGGTATGTATAATTGGCCACACCCATCTCATTTATGCCCTATGGGGGCTAACGAAAGTAGTATAAGAGAAGGACGAGATATCAATATCCAGTTGGGGTTAAGAGTAACCCAAAATGTTGGATGGATTATTAGCGTTAGCTGACATTTTCAAAGGATTACGAACATGGTAATAATTCTCCTTGTGAGACACCCAGATGGTGCATTCTAGAATAGTACAACTAGATATGAATACTACAATGTTCAAAAAATTATTTTTTACAAAGACATGCACTGGAATCCTGGAAGGGATAAATATTACCTTAGTATGACTCCCGTCCCTAGTAGAGAGAGAATGTTAGGCAACCCGAAGAGCCAGTGGATGGAGCAAGGGGAGCTAAAAGCATAAGAATGTCTTGTTGAAGTTTTCGGAATAAAGTGATAGAAAGAAATATTAGCAGGGAAATAAGAAAAGAGTTAATGAAACATTATGAGTAAGATGTGATACACGGATGACAACGGTAGATAAAAAATAATGATGATACTACAGAGTCTATAGTCAAGTGAAGGAAAATACGAGAGGTGACAGGCCTTGAGACAACAAAAGAGTATAGGCCATAAAGTCATATCCTTATTTCGAGAAATAAGTTCGTGACTCCAACGCGACTACCAGAAGGAAAAGTTAGACCCAGAGTAATAGAAATCAGTACGGGCTGGTGAACAAGATAAAATAAACATGAATTAGGGACTGAATGATTTGATAATAGCCGACATCAAGAGAATTCCAGAGATTGCGTTCCAGTGAGAATAGAATGGATGACAGAAGAATAACCTTTAATGGTCATTCAGGAAGACGCTTCCCTAAAGAAAACAATGTGAGCAAAGTTAAGCTTAAGGGACTATGTTTGCCAGTTACACTAAGTGTCACCCTCGCGAGTAAGGAATTTTGTTATCCTTGGTACAGATCGATTACCGCAAGGTGAGTAAGGGTCATCGATGATGTGAAAATACGCCAAAAATGAAGAGGTAAAACATCTATAGGAAGATTGTCGTAGCTCTAAATCTTAGTACTCCCCTAAAGGGGGGAATATGGAGTGACGTGATATTAAGCCAGAATTAAGTGGTTCTAGTAACTATGGAATGGTAAAGAAAGAATGCGATAAAAATGAGAAAGGGATAAAATTGCACTTATTCAAATCCTACAGATATTCTACGATTCCAGAACATTATGCAAACACGGCGTCAAGGAAAGGAAGTAAGGGTTCCTACCTGGGATGTTATTGATAAATAAGGAGCCAGTGCGAGAGGAAAGTTAAGACAAAGGAAATAACCCAAGAAAGAGTACACGGAATATTGATATGAGAGTGGGCCAACGAGTGGTTAGTAGTTGATTCAGGATGAGCCTAGTTATGGCTAGATAAGAGGATACAGACAAATCAATAGATCGTGTAAGATAAACAGAGTGAACCCCAACATGGGGAATTCAGCCTCGCAGTTATGACATTATAATACTTGAGATATATTCATATAGGAGTTGGGGAAGTTAAAAAGGTACCGTATGAGTGTTACGGAAATAAAAGAAAGTGTCACTATGAAGAGAGTCAAAATATCAGTTCAGAAGCAACCCTACAAGTACAAGGGCGTGGAGGTAAATAACTACGGATAAGTATAGGCAAGGAAGGACATCAAAAGGTTCGTCGAGTATACAATGTAATATGCTCACAGCTTTACAAGAGTCAGAGGGTCCTCCCTAAGTACTACAATGAAAGACTAGCTAAGGAAAATAAGGAAGAAGGCCTCAACCTAAACTCAGTGACCTAAAGAGGAAATGGTCTTATAATAACAGTCTCAAAACAACATTGTATGCACTCCATAAGAAAGTGGCACCTATCGTGGCTAATGAACGGGAAGTAAAATCAAAAGTAATACTTGAGATCATATGACTTGCACGAAAATTCCGGCATGCATGGGAACTAAGATATGCTAAGTAGGCACACAACAAGCGGCAGAACGACCAGAAGAAGTAATAGCTTACGTTTAAAGAAAGCTGAGAAGGAACAAAAGGAATTATTCGATCAATGATCCAAAGTTAGCTCCATTTAAGAGTTCGGAGTATTATCCATGCAGCATATATGTTGACAATCATACAGCCGTAGAAGACCCGGTATAAGTTAAAAGAGAGAATTGAGCCCAGGGCATAAACAAAGGATTAAATTGTTACAAGATTGTATCATGGATATTCCATAGCATCCATGAAGGGCTAAAGTAATAACTAATACCATGAGCCGCAGATCAGAAGATAGCTTAAGCCTACATAAAGGTTGATCGGAGGAAAGAGCAACCTAAGGAGATACATCAACTAAGTAAATCAGGAGTTTGATTATTGGACCCAGAAAATTATGGACATCGTGGTTGAGAACATTGCAGAGTCGCTCTTAATATCAGAGGTCTAGTGAGAAGAATACCAGCCTCATAAGAAGTCAATATAAAGCTCTCATTGAATCATGTAAAGAGGTGCAAGTATTATAATAGAAGTTCAAGTTGTGGATGTGAATTATACCTATATGGAAGAGAGGTCATGAAGGAGATAGAGATGTGATGCGAGACTTTAAGGTAAGTAAGGTAAAGGTGAACAACGTATGAGATACTCAAATGCAGAAGGTTGTGAATAGTCCATACTTCAGATAGAAGGCTAGAAGCGTGGGGATTAAATATCCAGGAATGATAGCAGCATCGTCAGTGGCATATCTTGCAGCCTATGGTTTATAGGTATCAAGAGGTCTAGTTAAGAGAGTAAAAGAAGAGTTAGAAATGATGTGATGTCTCGCTTGATGTTCCAGAATAACACAAGGAAATCTATGGTGGAAGGAAGTTGAAGGAAAGTTGCGAGTAGTATAGATGGATATGTACGGGTCGCAAGCTAAAGTATGGTAGAGCGACAAAATTGTACGAAGACAGGAGTAAGGATAAGAAAGGGCGAGTGAGAAGGTGACGAGAATGGATAAGCCCTCGGGATTAAGCCCACAAAAATGAGAGAGAGCTAATGGGTTCTCTAAGTTATAGAAATCTCAGTATAGCCTGAATGAACTCAAAGCAGTCTAAGACTAGTATCATTTAGAAGAGATAGAATGCTTCCCTAGTAGTAAAATAAGGTTGTAATTGTGATAGATAAAGGATGACGTTTGAGCCTTCGATTGAGTAATGAATTGAAGAACAAAACAAAAGAGGGGATTTCATAAATTGTACAGGAATAAAATACCCACGTAATATGAATCACATTGGGATGCTGTGAAATAGGGTTATGGAAGTATAGTATCGCCCCCAGGTGGATCAGTCTAATCACTTCAGATATCCCCCGATGAGACGTAAGTCCTAGTGACAATGTATTACGTAAGAGATTTCAAGTTATCAATAGTAGATTGCAGATCAACATTGAGGTGAATCAACAATGGATGGATAAAAGTTAAAAAGTATGAGATGAGATTAGGCAATCATTCTTAAGATGAACGGTAATGAAGAAGCGGTAAAGAACTTAGATTTATATAGGATAAGCAACGAGAGTAACCTGGAGTTTGGTAGCAGGTCTCAGTAACGATAAATCGAAGTAAGAGTTATGGTATGACCTACCTAGATGCAGTACAGTAACACGGCTGGATAACCTAGGCTATGAAACAAGATATAGAAATAGTCGTAAGTTCGACAAAGTACCGAGCAAGAACTTAAGTACACCTATAGATGCCCAGAGGGACATCTTGTCAAGTTCTATATATTTTCCCAAAGTGAGGCCTAGAGATTGGCTAAAAGCTGAAGGGAAGAGTCGCATAGGCGCACATACAAGGGAAAAAGTCGTACATGCTGCATAATAGAAAGGTAGTAAGAGTTACGAGATTGGAAGAATTCCGACCACATGCCATGGTTTGAGAAAGAGACCTACAGGTGGAAATACCCTGGACTTTGGATTTATTCACAGAACAATTGCTTAGATGGCAGGGAGAGTATTAAAGTATTCACAAGAGCCATAGATTATGAAGATGATAAGTACATCAGTCAACATTCAAGGACTAATGTTCCAAAGGGGGTAATGATGTTACACCCCATGTTTTCATATGTGAAAGTACGCCATAAGTAAATTGATGAAATCTCAGAAATGAGATGTTACATCCTGCATTTTCGTACGTTAACGTTTCATCGTAAGATTAATCGACGTAGGCTCGGGAATGAGATTATTTTGAGATTATAAGTATTACGCTATTTCAAACAAGTGATAAATAAATTCATGAAGGTGAGAAGGTAAGCGAATCGAAGAAAGTAAATTTTGTCGAAATTTGACATTTTGAGATAAAATATGGTCCAAGCTACAATACCCTATATTTATGGACTAGTGCCATACAAGGTAACACATGACCAAGATAGTGAGGGGTATAAGGTATGTTAAAAATGAGTAGTATTTTAAATAATTTGAGATAATTTTTAATTATGTGAATAATTGGGTAATTATGGATTTTTAAGTGGGAGATTAACTTGTAATTGAATTTTGTGGATAATTATTTAAGTAAAGATTTGGATAATTGTTGGGGGGACAATAATCCACGTGGGATCATGAAGGTTTGGCAGCAAATTGCCAACAATATCATGCCTAAGGAGATGGTGGCACTACTTACATCTATATCTCATTTTTGGGTGGAAAAATGCTATTAAGGAAGCCTTTCTAAATTCACAAAGTGAACGAGTCTTATGACTTTGTGAAATTTCAGCAAACATACGGATGAAGCATCAACAAAAAGGCATACACAAGATTATGATCAAATTTACAAAGTGAGATAGATTGGCAATGTGAGTTTGCTTCAACAAAATTTCATACGAAGTTATATTGCGTAATAGCAACGATATTTGTAATTCTAAGAGAACACGGTGCAATCTTTCTCCAGAATATCATACGGATTTTTTCCTACTTCGATCCGTCGTTACATGTTTTGCCGCAATTAACGTGTGTTAGAGGAATTGTCAAGAGAATCAATTCAGGTATGTTAAGGCTAAGCCCTTCCTTCATTTAGGCATGATCTCATAATTACATGTGTTTGATAACGAGGCATAAAGAGAAGTTCATACTCCCGAATTTATATACATTATCCTAGACTCATAAATTACAGTATTCTCCTTATCGGGACTTCATATTTAATTGAATATTGTCTTCTTCTAGTCAAGAGAGCAGAGAGCCTATATATACAGTATTGCAGTATTTTCATTACCATCGAGCTATAATCGATGGGCAGGCCCCTATTGGGCAATCTCTGATCAGATGGTAAGTTATATATCGAGCCTACTGTGGCCGAGCGCCAATGAGCGAGCCCAGCATGGCTGAGATACAGAGCCTAGTATGACCAAGCGCCTATGAGCGAGCCTACTACAGCAGAGCAGTTATATATATCGAGCTTTATAAGGCCGGACAACTATTTTACTTACTATATTGAGATAGTTGAGTCAGTATCAGCAGGTGAGCATATCTTCAGATTATCTTTGACTCCCAGTTACTTTTAGTTATTATATTATCAATTCAGTTTCAGCTTTCAGTATATTTCCTTACATACTCGGTACATTATTTCGTACTGACGTCCCTTTTCTGGGGGCGCTGCATTTCATGCGTGCAGGTTCAGATAGACAGACGGGTAGACCTCCTCATTAGGTGTTTCCCGAGTTGAGCTTGATCGGTAAGCTCCATGCCTTTCGGAGTTGTCGGGTCTAGAGCTTTACGTACATCTTGTGTATATATGTATATATGATATGAGTAGGTCGGGGCCCTGTTCCGATTACAGTATATCCATCAGTAGAGGCTTGTAGACATATCTTATCAGTTAGTACAGTATGTTGGGCTTGTAGGCCTTTTATGTATATTTTGTTGGTTTGCCAGCTGTAGTAGTTATGACATCCTTGTCGGCCCAGCATTATATTGATGTTTAGTCATCATTCGCAATTGTCTTGCAATGTGGCCCATGGCTAAAGTATGACATTATATGTTCAGAGTCCCTTAGTCGTAAGTTGGTACGCAAGGATAGGTGAGGCACCGAGTGCCGGTCTCGCCCCCCAAGTTCTGGGCGTGACAATCAGAGCACCCTGAACACTTATTTGGGGCTCGAGGATATAGAGCTGGTGCAGATTTAGAGAAGTTTGCACTGGGTGATGCAGCTCACCCTTGGCTAGCTGAGATACTAGCAGCTCCAGGACCACCACCACCATGGATCACAGCGGGGGATCCCATACTTTGAAGCAAAAGGGTGGCAAACATTTGTATGCAGTCGCATAGACCCGAGCCGAAATGAAAACAATCTCCCAATCCCTCGGGCAGTCCTAGTTGCTTCTATCATGGCCGGGTACTCAATCAATGTGGGTGCCATCATATCGGCCAACATGTCTCTGGTTGTTAGTCATGGTGAAATCTCCTATCCGTATCCCAACACTATCACGGAGTATCTCACAGATGCGGGGGTGGAGCCCATGAACTTTGATACGAAGGTTAGGGCTAAGTATCCCTTCTCCTGGTACTCTCTGAAGGACCCAAGGAATCCGAAGAACAAGGGTAAGTCGACTACTACCGTAGGCCAGTCTGATGAGCCATCTGTGGTAGTTGCAGATTCTGCTGCTATGCCTTCTACAGCTTCCATGCCTTCCACAGCAGCCGGTCCTTCCACCGAGACAGCTGCCATGCCACACCTCCATCTTTAAGGCCATCAGCATCTGTATCAGTGCCTTCATCCTCAACTTATCCACTCACTGCACTGCGAGTCTCCCAGACACTGGTGAGTCTTAACAACTGGATGCAGACAGCTACTGCAAAGCTGTCTGACCTATCCAGTGTTGTTGCAGCACAGTCTTCTGCCCCAGCACTCCAGGTTCCTCCGTCAGTGGAAGAAACATTGAAGAAGATATTGGATAATCAGAAGACCATCATGGATACCTTGGTGGCACAAGGGGGAGAAATTGAGGAGCTAGGTAAACAGGTGAAGAAGATGAGAAAATCCCAAGCCTCGAGAAAATCAGTGGACAAGTTGAGACGTGAAGTGACCAAGATAGCAACAACTGGTGATCTTTCCTTTGACTTACTGATGGAGACAGATTCATCAGTACCAGCAGACCCAGCAGCACCATCAGTACCAGTGGAACCAACTGGCCAGTCTGAGGAGCCAGACCTCGTTGTCCACACGGCTGAGTCGATGCTACAGATGTTCACCAACCCAGCTACTCCCCGAGCAGAGGATGGTGAGATCCAGTTGGAAGAGCCTGAGGGAGGTGATGCTGCTATGGACACTGAGACCACATAGGGAGTCCTCTCTACTATTTCCCTTCCTTATTTTGATTTTTGTTAAGCATTGAAGATAATGCTTATTCTTATTTAGGGGGGTGGTCTATTTTAATTTGATATAACATTTGACATTGGCCTGTAATAACTGATAACATTCTCTTTTTATTTTTACTTTCATTATGTACATATTCTTCTCTCTATTGATGTATATATTTTCTTTCCCTTTCTCAATTTGTATATCCATTTATGCATTCAACAGTTTACTTCATAGCTTCTTTATTTTGTTTTCTCAGTAGTCAATATTTAGTCTAATAGTTTCTTATTTACTTTAATAGCTTCTTTTTAATTTAGTAGTTTCTTTCCATGTTTAAGTGTTCAATAAGCCTTTACTTTTTTTAATTCCACGGTTCTTTCCAAAGGTGGTTTTTGTGTGAACCGGGTAACTCTTCTCAATGATGGATGGCATGATAACTTTCTTAAGAGGTTGAGTCCCTTTTTGATGTTTAGGAAAGAACAATAGTAATAATGAATAAGAGGACCTAATTCAGTCGAACTAGAAGAGTCAAGCATGCCTCACCTGGTACCAACACACTTAACTACATGCTTATGATTAAAAATAAGTTCTTGGAAAGAAATATCTCTAGTTAGTGACCTTGTAACTCTTGCGTTGACTTAGGCAATCATCGAGTGGTTTAGTTGAACCATTAGTGATTTTCAATCTTGAATACGGTTGTTGTGGGCCCTCAACTCTATCCTCTTTATCAATCCAGCTGTGTGAGAGGTGAGATGTTTTGTTACAAGTCCAAGTAACCCGTGCGAATGGTCTAGAACTTGCCCCGAATGTGTTTCTAGGCGAAATTTTAAGTTTTGCTTGGCTTGAAAAGTGATTGTAGGCTCTCCTTGACCCGTTTTGAAATTTTTCATGGCCCACCAATGATGTTATCCCTAGTCAACCCTTTTGAGCCTAAAGCCTTTCTTATTTGATAACCATGTTACAAGCCTGTACCCGTTTTGTAGTGACCCTCTCTTGGTACCCGAGCTTTCCTTAACATTCATGAGAAGCAATTGGCGAAAACATAAGTTTGGGGGAGAGACGAGAAGTTTCAAAGTGGTATAAAGGTACAAAAAGAGAGAGAAAAATGAAGAAAAGGCAAGGCAAAGAAAAACAAAGAAAGAACAAAAGAAAAATACAAAAAGAAAGTGAATAAATTGAAGAGTTAAAGGGATTCAAAGAAAAGCAAAAGTGCAAAGCATGGAGGAAACAAAGAAGGAAAAAATGAATATCATGACCAAGAAAGAGTGATGTCAAGTCTCTCTAGTTCCCCTAAGGAAAAATAAAATGACTCAAAAAGTCGGCAAAACGTGAGCCAAAAAGAGAAAATGGAGTGCTTAAGGAAAGATGAACCCGTTTTACTCTAACATTTCCTACCTTAGTCCAAAATCCTTCATTACATGCTGAAAAAGCCCTACGTGATTTCAAGCCGAGCGAGCTTACATTAGTGGTGATTTAAATGAGGGGCCAGTATATGGTACTTAGAGCCGTACTTGTGACATTCTTTTAAGAGAGATGAGCGAACTTTTTACAAATCCTTGAATTGAGTGCTTCTTTCTTAAGTGAGATAAGCTAGCAGAGAGTAGAGGAGGAGGAGTTTGGGATCCACAGTGACCTACATGAAAGAGCGAACTTCCTTGATGAGTAAGTCAACTCTTGATGCTCAAGTGTCACATTAAAACTATTTGTGCTTAAAACTTCAAATCATTGCCTTGTTGATAATTCATAAGTATTGTGGGTAATTGTTGGTCCCAATTGATGTGTGTTTGCTTCACCTTAGATTAGCAAGAAAAAGCTTAAGTTTGGGTGAGTTGATAAGTTGGGGTTTTGACTACTTATTTGTGTCTTTTGACTTTTGTATTAGTTCAAAAATGTTAAAAGTTATTCCCGAAAACTGATGAAATATGCTTACTTGCAGGAGTATTGGAAAATGAGCCATTACGATGAAATCAAACTCAAGAGGAGTGCTTTTTAACAAGGACAAAAATCAAGCACAAAAAGCTAAAGTGCAGACCGTAGAATTCTGTGTGCGGCCGCAGAACATAAAGAAGAATTAACAGAGCTACAATGTAAGGTGCGAACCACTTCAATAATTGTACGGCCGCAGAAGTAAAGGTTCAGAGAGTTCCAACTCCAAGCCCAGCAAGAACTGCGGACCACACTATAATTATGCGGCCGCAAAAATCAAATGTACAGCCGCACCCAGAATTATGCGGTCTGCAGAACTCAAGAGACGCGGCCGCAGTGCAGAATTGTGCGGCCGCAGATCCAACTCTTGTCAAGAGCTGAAACAAAGTGCGGACCGCACATAGAATTGTGCGGCCGCAGAACCTCTGAAAGGGCAATTTTGTCTAAAAATTTCAGCTGTCTATAAATAGACTTTTTTGACGAAATTAGGTTAAGTTTTGAATACCAGAAAGTCTGTAGCCGTTTTTCTTTTCTCTTTTAGGCAACTTTAGTTTATATTGTTGATTTTACATTGGATTTTCATCTATTAATCATTCAATATGAGTTTTATCATCTTTTCTTCTTTATTTTCTTCAATATCCACTATGAGTAGCTAAATTTCTAGCTAGGGTTGTGACCCAACCCTAGTGTGGGAACCTAATGGGTATTTGATTTAGGGCTTGTTTATGGTTTGGTGTGTATTATTTAGCCTAGGTATTGCTATAATTATAGAATTAATGGTTGCAAATATTAGTTCAAGCCTATTTGACTTGGTCTCTACTTGAGAAAGAGAGACTTAGTCTAGGAAAACTTGGCTAAAATTACACCGGCAACGGCGCCAAAATTAGTAATTTCAAAACCGTATTCCCCGGCAACGGCGCCAAAATTTAATACGCTCAAATTACACCTAAATAAATGGTGTAAGGCGGTCGATATCAAATATAATAACCCAACTAGGTTGGGATCGAATCCCACATGGAATAGGTGTGAAAAGGTTACTTGAATAGTGTGAAACTTGACTTAAGTCATAATCCTACTACGTTAGCTTAAAAGAGAGTGTTGTAATTATGAGTTATCGAGAAAACTATTTTGTTATGAAAATGTAATTAATTTGAGTAAGGAAACCAAGGTTGTGTCCCCATCAATGGAATGTAATGCTATCGGTGTTAATATGATATATTCCTAATTGAAGGTCCTTTGATATGCAAATGGTTTCTAAATGACTACCCAATATTTCCCAATTGTTAGATAGTATTTTCTCTTTATGATTTTTCCAAATATAAAAGAGTTACAATTAAGAACAACCAATTTATGTCAAATAGAACCCACTTATTCTAAGCGATTCTATTAAACAAGGTTTAAAGCCTTGAGTTTTTGCTATTCAATTCTACCAAACCCTAACCCACTTTTCTAAGTGAAGATAGAATGAAATGGCATTAGTCAATGTTTGCAACCACCAACATTAAATGAAGCATGAGAAATGAATAAATACCAACCAACCATTATATATATATTCAATGGTAAACACCCATTAACATTATACCCATTTAGGGCCCACAACCTTAGTATTTAAAACTAGCTACTCATACTAGAATCTAAGAAGAAAGCAATATATAAAGTCATAAAGCTTACAAAGATACAAGATTCTCTCTTTAAAAACTTCCAAAATAATGGTGTATTCAATGCTCTAAATGTAGCATCTTTTTCAGAAAGATGTCCCACAAAAACCCTAGTTATTCTATTTATAATGGGCTAAAAGTAAAGGTCAAAAATATGGCAAAAATACCATTGCAGATCACATTTGTGATCGCGGAACGGGTCGCAGAATCACTTCGCGGCCCGCATAATTAAACTCTGTCACATAATTGAGTGTCCAGTTGCCCAGTTGTTCATCGCATATCTGTTATGTGGTCCGCACATTGATTTCGCGATCGCAGATGATGCCGCAAAATTGCTCTCGCAGAACTCTCTCTTGCACTTATGTGGTCATTATGCGGTCCGCACAAGCGTTATGCGACCGCATAATAGACCGCACACTCCTCTCTCAAAAACCGAGAACATCTACTTCATTCTGCGGTTGGTATGCGGCCCGCACATCACTTTTACGGTCGCAAATCTACCGCATTTCTGTCCTTCTATGGGTTTTTGTCATCTTTTCCGTGTTCTTGGTTCTTCAAGTCTGGTATGCTGCAAAACACCAAAACTACATAAGAAATAACTTAAAATATTTTAGAAGACGAGCAAAAGTCTATGTAATTAGTATCAAAAGTGCCGCAATTCTATGGCACATCAACACCCCAACTTAGACTCTTGCTTGTCCTCAAGCAACTAAAACAAAGTCATCCTATCATATACTAATCTATTTCCGACAGATCACAAAACAACAGTGATTGTAGATGGTGCTGACTGTTAGCTAACAAGCATGTAACTTCTTTTATCACCCATCGGGGAAGACAACGATCGTTTAGCAATTCGATTAATCAATTTGTAAACTTCGGGCCTCAAGCGCAATGACAGAGTGCTACCAACAGCTAGGTGTGCACTTGTATCCTACTTCAAAAACCTAACTTCTGCTGAATCTTGCAATTCATGCGTGCTCACAACAAAGAAAATCCCCAACTCAACAAATATATACAGGGGGTACAATCAAACACTCTTGCACTTGGAAAGAAGGCTAAATGCTACAAGTATCAGTCCATATGCTTGCCCTTATTTTAACTCACTGCTATCTCAGGAATAATTGGTTGTAGATCACAAAGGACTTTTCACGGGTTGTAGTGTAGGCTTCGGGACGGGTTGGATGAATATTTGGGAATGTAGTGGATGTACCCTCCTTGAACTCTGCATACACTTTGCTTCTTTACCACATAGCACTTATTGACCTCGAGTTGCCGACATAGAACACCTCAACGTATTTCTTCACTTTTCACAAGACTCCACACCATGTTTATTTTTTTTTTATATATATACAAATGTTTTTCTTTTGTTTTTCCTTTGGAGCTTTAATATCTTCATATACATAACTTTGAGGTTTTTGCTTCTACACAAGATGAGCAAACTTACCAATTTCCAATTAACACCGACAGCCCCAACTTAGGCTTTTAGCCTCATTCTTAATCGTTCAAGGAAGGATGGGTTCAAAAGAGGGAATTATTTTACAACGGGGTAAAGGTTTTTAATGTAGTGGCCAAGTAAAAGGTTGAAGGCTCAACGGGGGTAACTAGGATAATCGATGTATCAGGGAGGTCAATTTGGTAAAAAATTAGTTAGCAATCACAAAGAGAGCCTAAGATCATTTCAACACCCAATCATCAACCTGAGAATTGCATTAAGAAACCAACCGGGCAAGTTCTAGACATCACAAGTTAAGCACATGCATTATTTATACGAATCCTCACTCACTCACAACGCATGAACTGTTCGACTCGGCATAATTTAAACCCTCAAGTGAATACAAGGCACCTCAAAGCTTCATTACATAATATTTGAGATTCTAAGTAAGCACAAAGTCAAAGAGCGAGCCTCGATTTCACAAGAATGACTAACCGTTTATTTACAAAATTAGAAGGGTGCAATTTATTTAACAAAAACTTATCACATGCTTGAAGCTAGAACAAAAACACCAAACAAGTCAAAAGGTTTTGTGCTACTGCCATGGTTCTACTATTACACCCTTGGAAAAGAACCCGACGAAGAAACATCAAGGGGAATTCATTGTTATATACAAATCTCCACTATTAAGGTAAAGAGTTTATATACAAGTTTCAAAAAATTTGACTACTCACCCCCAACCAAAAAGAACGCATTGTCCCCAATGCATTGAGAAAGTAATAGCAAAGTTTAGGGGCTTCCTGGGGCGCACTAGGCGCTTGGAGGGGCTGGAACATCCGAGGCAGCTGTGGGGTCGGAGACTGACACTATGGAAGCAACGTGTGCAACCTCTGACTGTGTAGTGGTGTCTGAGACCAGAATAGGAAGCTCCGCCTGCTGGACCTGGGAGCTACTAGCCTCACCCAGTGATGGCTGTGTGGTTGTGGGAGTGGCTTTGGCGACCATGTATGCAAGGGAATGTGCAATGGCTGTCTGCACATTTGTTTCCTTCTTACCCGGTGTATTTGTAGAGACAACAATTTGTTTGCCTCTATTGTCCCGCTGATCACCATCCTCCTCAAGCAATACCTTCTCATCAGTTTCCTCCTTATCAGTTCCCCCCTCATCAGTTTCCCCCTCAGACCCTCCGGATTCCTCTTCTGAATGAGTATCAATGTGCACAACGGAGTCTGGAGCTTGTGAAGCCTCAGTACCATGGGCCACCGGAGCTGACGAGAGGTTTGTGAAATCAAGGTCAAGGCTTGGAATGTGGGAGGTACCAGTGCCTGCTCCCTTTCCTCTGGAAGAAGGGAGGTCAAATTAAACTCCAGGTTCTGCATCTTGTGTAGCTCTGACATCCACTCAGCTGCATCCTTTTTGAGTTGAGGCATATTTTTAGCTTCACGTTGCTCGACCCTCTCAAGGCACACTTCAAAGTGCTTGAGTCGATCTTCATAAGATTGATCCTATTTTTGAAGAGCACTCACTCAGGTTTGGATAGGGGCTAGTGCTTGCCGGATAAGAGTTGGAAGTTTTTTCGTCAATCTATCTACTTTGGCATTGGCATGTTATGCCAGTAGACCAAGCTTTGAGAGTGCAGGCAATGAGGCTGGTGGTTGCATAATGGCTGGTCCGGGAGTGGATGTGGAGGTGGCTGGTGCAGAAGGAATGTCAGGCACTGATGAAGCAGCAGGTGTTGCAGAGGCTGGAGGAGGAGTAAGTGAAGGCTCTGGTGGATTTTCTATCACTTTTTCTGCGAGATCATTGATCCAGGTGATGTCAATATCTTGAACAGCTTTTTCGATGCGGTCATGTTTGGGGATAGGAGGAACTTTCCCAACTTTACACAAAGGATGTATCAAGTATGGGAAGGGGAGCAATGTTCTTTTTGGTTTGCCCGGATCCCAATCTCACGGAATATAATCTCTCCCACATCAACTTTGATACCCGACAAGATGCATGCAATGAGGATTGCCTTCTCGATACTTATGTCGGTTTCATTTCTTGAGGGCATTAGACGAGAGCAGACCAAACTGGGCCAATACCGGCCTTCTTGTGTGAGATCCCTCTTGAGAATCTTTTGGCGCAGAGAGATCCAGGATGGAGTTCCCTTGGCTTTGATGGAGGCAACCCAAGCACGCGTGGATTCCTTATTAGCAATCTTTGCATCATATTCGGCCTGCCAGGCTCCCAATCCTCAAATTATATATCACTGATCAATGAGGCATCACAGGGTAATTGAACCCCTCGAACTAGGACAAATTGCAAGAAACTACGGTTTCTTTTCTGTTCAACATTCCTGGAGGCAACATATGCAGCATAGAATTGCCTAACGAGCGTCTCGTTGTACTCCCCCTGAACCTGAGTGAAGAACTCTCATTTCCTCTTTTAATATTTTCTAGTACATGAGGGTAGTGTTCTTTTAAACCGTTCAAGCCTAGCTGCTTCTCTTCAAGAATTTTTCTCTTTGCTAAGCCATCTCTGTACAGGTTCCAAGAGCCGGAAACCCTAAACCTTAGATCTTCACCACTTTTCAGCGTGCTTCAGCATGGAGGTCAACGGGTGGCACAAGATCAGTTTGTGCCTCCTCCTCTTCAGACTAGGAGGAATGCTCAAATATACTTCTGGCTGTGTCAGGCCGTGTGGGTTTGGATTGTTGTGCTTGTTGGCTCAAAGCAGCAGTCCGTTTCTTTCCTCGAGCGGGAGGTTGTCGCGATGCTAGGAATTTCTTTGGTGCCATTCCTGTCAATTAATCAATGAGTGAGTATGTGATATGGCATGGGCAACATATTAAGAATAAATAAAAGTATCAATAAGTTTCTGCGATCAGTTATGCGATCTCATAAAACTCTGCGAGCGGCAAAACCTGTCGCATAATACATCCCTTAGAAGCAAAGCAAGTTATGCAGTCCGCAGAACCACTTATGCGACTGCAGATTGGTCGCATTTTGTTCTTCAGATTTAGCATTTTATCTGCCTCAGTCTGCGATCATTTTGCGGTCCGCGAAATATTTCTGCTGTCGCAAATCCAACCGCACAAGTCCTTTTTTGAAAACTACCTAGGGAATAAAATGCGATGACTTTGCGGACCACAGACTAGTTATGCGGACCGCAAAGATCATCGTCCTTAGTAAAAAAAAAGTCTTCCCACTCAGTCATTGCACACCTATTAAGACGAAATGTAAGCAAAATGCTACAACTTTCCAACCCCTGTTCTTCTACTCCTATTCTGTAGATTAAATTCCCAAATTCCAATTTACCCACAACATAAATTATCCCCCCAGCGATAATTTTCAGCTCAATCACGCACACATGAACACCCATAGCAAGGGATTGAGAATAAGGGGGAGGGGAATGAAAGCACATGGTATTCTTCAATTTTATCAAGCAAGAGAAAGGGTGGAATTGTACATACCATATAGCAGAGGATTTAAAGATTTCGGTCTGAAGCACGAACAAGGTGAGCCCTTCCTTTTCAACTCCTATTTCTTTTTGTGATTTTGTGTTGTTGTTTCAATGTTTTTGGTCCTTTTTTTTCTTTGCTTTTGTGTTATGCGATGCTCGTGTGTGTAAGAGTGTAAATAAATTACGGAAATGCGGAGTGAAGGATTTAGGGTTTTAATACCTAGAAGGTTCGCGGTGAGAAAGTGTATCGCATAACACATTATGGCGTAGCATATGTGTTATGCGATGCGTTAGTGACTGAGTGAGGCAAACCAGCTTTGTGATCGGTTATGCGGTCGCATAAACATTATGCGGGCCGCAGAAAGCAAAATCTTACCGCATTTTTGAAGGCCCATAATGCATTTTCTTCTGATTGTGTCTGCAATCATTATGCGGTCCGCATATCCATTATTCCACTGCATATGTTGCCGCAGACCATAGGGCTTGCTTTCCTTCATTTTCCTCTGCACTTGCACCCTGTTTCATTGTATTTTGGGTTACCTGCATTCTAGCATGCACATCAAACTGCTTAACACTAACAACTAAACCTACAGAAATTAAAATCTAACCAAAAAGTATTACCACACATGGGTTGCCTCCCAAGAAGCACTTGATTTAATGTCGCGGCACGACGATGTTGTCCCCATTTTGGCTAATCAGTGGTGGGGGCTGGTGTAGGACTATCCTTGAGTTCGAATTGTTCTACCAAGTGCCTTTCTCCTTTGGTTCCGAGGAAATGCTTGACCCTTTGGCCATTTACTTTGAAAGTTCAAGTCCCGTCCTCAGACTCCAATTCAATAGCGCCATAGGGAGACACATTCACAACTTTGAACGGGCCAGACCATTTGGATTTGAGTTTGCCCGAAAATAACTTGAGTCTTGAGTTGAAGAGTAATACCAAGTCACCGAATTTGAATTCCTGCTTCAAAATCTTCTTGTCATGAACAAACTTCATTCTTTCCTTATACATGGTTGCACTCTCATAGGCATGAAGACGTAATTCTTCCATCTCATTGAGTTATGTCATTCTTAGATTAGCAGCTTCGGCCCAGTCAAGATTTAACTTTTTCAATGCCCACATAGCTTTGTGTTCAAGCTCTGCTGGCAAGTGACATGCCATACCAAAAACCAACCGGTATGGTGAGGTGCCAATGGGAGTCTTAAATGTTGTGCGATATGCCACAATGCGTCATCTAGCTTCCTTGACCAGTCGGTCCTATTTGCATTAACAGTTTTTGCTAGGATGTTTTTGATCTCCCTGTTGGAGACTTCAACCTGACCGTTTGACTGAGGATGATAAGGGGTGGCCACCTTATGTTTAACTCCATATTTTTCGAGCAGTCCGGCGAAAGCCTTGTTGCAAAAGTGAGAACCACCATCACTAAGAATGGCCCTTGGGGTTCCAAACCGCGCGAATATGTTCTTCTTCAAGAAAGCGGTTACACTCCTTGCCTCATTGTTCGGCAACGTGACTGCCTCGACCCATTTAGAGACATAATCTACTACCACCAAGATATATGTCATGCCGTAAGAGCTTACGAAGGGACCCATGAAATCTATCCCCCACACATCGAAGATCTCGATCTCCATCACAAAGTTCATAGGCATCTCATGTCTTCTAGATATTGACCCTTGTCTTTGACATTGATCACATGCCTTGACCATTTGGTTTGCGTCTTGGTAGATCGATGGCCAATATAGCTGCATTCAAGCACTTTTTACGCAGTATGGTTTCCACCATGATGGCCCCCAACTGGGGAGTCATAACATGCTTTGATAATTTGTATTACATCATCTTTTGGAACACAACGCCAAATGATGTTGTCGGCGCAAATCCGGAACAAAAAGGGTTCCTCCCAATAGTATTGCCTACACTCCCGTAAGAACTTTTTCTTTTGATAAACTTCCAATCCGTCGGGGATAAGGTCACTAACCAAGAAGTTAGCGATGTCGACATACCAAGGAGTGAAGGTGCTAGACAATGCCAATATGTGCTCATCTGAATAGGCATCATTAATTTCAAGATTTTCTTTTGGTCTCCCTGCCTCTTCAAGCCTAGATAAGTGGTCCGCAACTTGATTCTCTGTTCCTTTCCGATGTTTGACTTCGAAGTCAAACTCTTGTAACAAAAGAACCTACCTAATCAATCTTGGTTTAGCATCCTTCTTCACCATAAGATAGCAGAGAGCAGCATGATCGGTTTAGACTATCAATTTGGACCCCAACAAATAGGCCTGAAATTTTTCAAAAGCATAGACAATGGCAAGAAGTTCTTGCTCCGTCACTGTGTAATTCATTTGTGTGCTATTGAGTGTCTTGCTTGCATAGTAGACATGATGAAGGATCTTATTATGACATTGACCAAGTACCACCCCAATAGCTACACCACTGGCGTCACACATGAGTTCAAATGGAAGAGACCAATCAGGTGTGACAATAATAGGTGTCGTGGCGAGCCTCGCTTTCAATTCCTCAAAAGCTTTGAGGCACTTCTCATCGAAATCAAACTTTGCATCTTTTTCAAGGAGCTTGCACATGGGATTTGCAATTTTTGAGAAGTCCTTGATAAAATGCCTATAAAAACCGGCATGCCCCAAAAAGCTCTGAACGCCTTTTACCGAAGTGGGAGGAGGAAGCTTGGAAATGATCTCGATCTTTGCCCGATCAACCTTTATGCCTTTCTTGGAAATTTTGTGGCCCAGAACAATACCCTCGTCCACCATGAAGTGACATTTTTCCCAATTTAGCACAAGGTTGGTTTCCTCACATCTTTTGAGCACTTGCCTAAGGTTGTGAAGGCAATGCTCAAAGGAGTCACCAACTACAGAAAAGTCATCCATAAACACCTCTAAGAAATCCTCCACCATGTCCGAGAAGATTGACATCATGCATCATTGAAAGGTGGTCGGGGCATTGCATAGCCCAAATGGCATCCGGCTAAAGGCAAAGGTCCCATACGGGCATGTGAATGTTGCCTTATCTTCATCTTCTAAGGCGATGTTGATTTGGTTATAGCCAGAATAACCATCCAAGAAGCAATAAAATGACCTTCCCGCTAGCCGATCAAGCATTTGATCAATAAAAGGCTGAGGGAAATGGTCTTTGCAAGTAGCACTATTGAGCTTTCGGTAGTCCATGCAAACTCTCCACCCGGTCACCGTCCTCATTGGGATGAGCTCATTTTGTCGTTTTGAATCACCGTCATTCTTCCTTTCTTTAGAACACATTGCACCGGACTCACCCATGGACTATCGGCAATGGGGTAGACAACCCCGGCATCCAACCATTTTATGATTTCTTTTTTCACCACCTCTTGCATGTAAGGGTTTAACCTTCTTTGATGCTCCACGCTAGGTTTGCTCTCTTGCTCCAATTGTATCTTGTGCTCACAAATTCCAGCGGGAATTCCTCGGATATCTGCTATTGTCCACCCAATGGCCTGTATGTGCTCCCTTAAAGTATTCAACAAGTGTTCAACCTGCACATCATTCAACAAAGAAGAAATGATTACATGTAGAGTTTCATTAGAGCCAAGAAATTTATACCTTAAGTACGGTGTAAGTGTCTTGAGCTCAAGTTGTGGCGTCTCGATAATTGAAGGCTTAGCGGGAGGAGTGACTCTATTCTATAAGTCAAGATAAGGTTTATTTGGTGCATAAGTGTAGGACCCAAGCCCTTCTAATGCATTTACCAATTCCATGTATCCTTCCATGTCTTCACCATAAAATTTTACCAAAATAGCCGCCAATGGATCACCAAGGCATTCTTCTTCCATCTTCACCTCGACTGCATCCTCTACCTTATCAACAATATCAATGACTGAAATACTTTCATATGCATGTGGCAATTTCAGACCCTTACTCGCTTGAAAGGTAACCTCTTTGTCATTAACTCGGAACTTGATCTCATTTTGTTCCGAATCCATGAGTGCTCTTCCAGTAGCAAGGAATGGTATCCCCAAGATGATAGGGATTTGTTTATCAACAACACAATCAAGGATAACAAAGTCGGCAGGGAGGGGGAATTTTCCCACTTTCATAAGAACATCATCAACAATTCCCACCGGTCTCTTTATTGAACGGTCGGCCATTTGCAACCTCATACTTTTAAACCTAGGCATACCTAACCCCGATTGCTTGTAAATATAAAGAGGCGTTAAGTTGATGCTAGCCCCATTATCACAAGAGCTCGTGCGAAATTGCGCAACCCGATAGTTCATGGAATGGTGAAGGCTCCTGGGTCCTCCTTCTTTTGGACAGTGGTTGTTGCAATGATAGAACTAACCCAGTGAGTCACATTCACCACTTCATTCTTGGTGGTTTTCTTTTTACTGATCAAGTCTTTCAAGTACTTAGCAAAACCCGACATCTCTTGAAATGCTTCCACAAATGGAATGTTCACCGATAATTTCTTGAGAATGTTATAGAACTTCTCGAGTTTGCTATCATCAACCCTCCTACCAAGTCTTTGAGGCAAAGGAAGAGGAGGCCTAGGAATTAGTGCTAGAGCTTTTGATGTCTCTTTTACCTTTTCCTTAACCTCTTCACGGTTCACTTCTTGAATTTTCACCTCCTTTGGGAGTCTTTCAGCTTCAACAATAATTGGCACCTCAACTTGTGCCTCAACTTCTTGTTCAGAATCTTCCACTTTGACCACTTGTTCATTTTCTCCTTGAAGTAGTTTCCCACTTCGAGTTGTGATTGCCATACAACGAGAAGTCGGACCATTCCCACTACCTTTTGGGTTTGCTATTGTGTCACTTGGGAGCGTACTCTTCTGCTTCAGATTTTGCTCTCTTGATAGATCTCTCATTTGCATTTCTAACTTTTGTATGGATGCGGTGTGAGAACCCACAAGCTCGGTTATGTTTTTTATTGAAGTGTCGGATCTTTCTTGATTTTTCAATACTCGTTCAAGTATGTTTTCCAACTTGGACTCACTTGAAGAACTTTCCTTCCAAGGCGGAAAGTTAGAATATTGCCCATTTGGTGGAACATAGGGATTTGAACTCCGATTTGAAAAGTTGTTGTTGTTGTTACTCCAATTACCTTGATTTGAACTACCTTGATCATTTTGCCACTGTTGATGGCCTTGCCCTTGCGGGTTAGACCTCTATTGGTTTTGTTGTCCTGAACCTTGGTAGGGTTGTCTTTGATAACCACCTTGAGAGTTGTTGACATAATTTGCTTCTTCGTAATCCTCATTTGACAAGGGTTGCACATCTTCCACAACATTCACCTTTTTTGTTTGGCTTTCAGTGAACATCTTCGTCAACACATTGATGTTGGTTGCAAGCCCAATAATTACTTGATCTCTTTCTTGGTTCTCCTTAATCATGTTGGTCAAGGAAGGAGTACCATATGTAATTCCACTGGTGTCTTCCAAGTGCCAAGCTTGGTTATGTTCTGCCATCTTGTCAAGGATTTGTATAGCCCTTGCAAATGTTTTATCCATAAAGGATCCATCAGCTGCCTTTTTGGCTATGGATTGATTCATAGGATCCAAGCCCATATAAAACTTCTCCAACAAGATGTTGTCCGAAAAACCATGATTTGGTGACCTCATTAGATATAGCTTGAATCAATCCCATGCCTCATGTAGATGCTCTCCCGGTAATTGCTTGAAGAAGAAAATTTTATCCCGGTGCTCGGACTTCTTGCTTTGCGGGAACCATTTTGCTAGGAAAGCTCGGACAAGTTCGGGCCAATATGAATGGAATTAGGCGGTAGATTTTGGATCCATTGTCTTGCCTCTCCAGTTAGAGAGTACTTGAACACCCTCAGCCTTAGGGCATCATCTGAAACGTGATTCTGCTTGTGCATCACACACATACCCAAGAAGTTTCTGAGAAGTTATGGCGGATCATCATCTGTGGAATTTCGGAAAAACCCCTCTGCCTTGAGCATCAGGATTAGACTGTGTTCCACCTTGAATGTGGCAGCATCAACTCTTGGAGGGACAATGGCATTTGTATCCTCAATATACTCATCTATATACGTAAAAATATTTTCTTCTTCCGGCTCGCTCATGTTTACCTAGTGACACCAAGCAAAGCAAGCAGAGTGTGATGGAATAAAAGAAGAACTAAAGTAAAGCACACACTAATTAGTAATTTCAAAACCGTATTCCCCGGCAACGGCGCCAAAATTTAATACGCTCAAATTATACCTAAATAAATGGTGTAAGGCGGTCGATGTCAAATATAATAACCCAACTAGGTTGGGATCGAATCCCACATGAAATAGGTGTGAAAAGGTTACTTGAATAGTGTGAAACTTGACTTAAGTCGTAATCCTACTACGTTAGCTTAAAAGAGAGTGTTGTAATTATGAGTTATCGAGAAAACTATTTTGTTATGAAAATGTAATTAATTTGAGTAAGGAAACCTAGGTTGTGTCCCCATCAATGGAATGTAATGCTATCGGTGTTAATATGATATATTCCTAATGGAGCGTCCTTTGATATGCAAATGATTTATAAACGACTACCCAATATTTTCTAATAGTTAGATAGTATTTTCTCTTTATGATTTTTCCAAATAAAAAAGAGTTACAATTAAGAACAACCAATTTAGGCCAAATAGAACCCACTTATTACTAAGTGATTCTATTAAACAAGGTTTAAAGCCTTGAGTTTTTGCTATTAAATTCTACCAAAACCTAACCCACTTTTTCAAGTGAAGATAGAATGAAATGGCATTAGTCAATGTTTGCAACCACCAACATTAAATGAAGCATGAGAAATGAATAAATACCAACCAACCATTATATATATATTCAATGGTAAACATCCATTAACATTACACCCATTTAGGGCCCATAACCTTAGTATTTAAAAATAGCTACTCATACTAGAATCCATGAACAAAGCAATAAATAAAGTCATAAAGCTTACAAAGATACAAGATTCTCTCTTGAAAAGCTTCCAAAATAATGGTGTATTCAATGCTCTAAATGTAGCCTATTTTTCAGACAAGATGTACCACAAAAACCTTAGAGCCTCTTTTTCAGACAAGATGTCCCACAAAAACCTTAGCTATTCTATTTGTAATGGGCTAAAAGTCGGGGTCAAAATATGGCAAAAATACGCTTGCAGATTACATCTGCGATCGCAGAACGGGTCACAGAATCACTTCGCCCCCCGCATAATTACAATTCCATCGCATAATTGAGTGTCTAGTTGCCCAGTTGTTGATCGCATATCTGTTATGCGGTCCACACATTGATTTTGCAATCGCAGATGATGCCGCAAAATTGCTCCCGCGGAACTTTTTCTTGCACTTATGCGGTCATTATGCGGTCCGCACAAGCGTTATGCGACCACATAATAGAACGCACACTCCTCTCTCAAAAACGGGGAACAACTGCTTCATTTTGTGGTTGGTATGCGGCCTGCACATCACTTTTGCGGTCGCAAACCTACCACATTTCTGTCTTTCTATGGGTTTTTGTCATCTTTTCTGTGTTCTTGGTTCTTCAAGTCTGGTATGCTGCAAAACACCAAAACTACATAAGAAATAACTTAAAATGCTTTAGAAGCCGAGCAAAAGTCTATGTAATTAGTATAAAAAGCACCGTAATTCTATGGCACATCACACATCCCTAGAACTTTTACATATTTAAAAAACAACAACAAAACCATTCTTCTCTAGTTTCATATTTTTCAATTGCAATCCTTAGTATAATTTTAGAAGTAAAATCAAAACAAAGTTTGTGGAAGTGCAACTTAGACAATTCACATGCTTAGACCAAATACATACCATTAATCTCATCTACGTTCCCTGTGGATTCAATCATGACTCCTAGTTGGGTATTATTATTGCAATCGACCGCTTCACAACCCCAATTTGAGGTGTGACTTGGGCGAGATCACATATACACCAAATGGATGTGTATAATGCCTTCCTTCAAGGTAATCTTCATGATGAAATGTACATGAATTTACCCCAAGGATTCTCAAGTCAGGGGGAGAATAAATTAGTATGTAGACTTATCAAATCCTTGTATGGACTTAAACAAGAACAAAGACAATAGAATGCAAAAAAATCTGAAGCTTCACTGAGGTTTCATTTCAAACAGAGTAAATTTGATCATTCCCTATTTATTAGAAAAACCACTGAAGGAAGTGTAGTTGTGTTAGTTTATGTTGATGATATATTAATCACAGGAGATAGTCTGAGACTAATTGAAGAAACCAAACAGTCATTACAGAAATCCTTCAAGATGAAAGACTTGGGAGAACTAAAATATTTCCTAGGCATTGAATTTGCAAGGTCAAAGCAAGGGATCATTATGCATCAAAGGAAATATGCCTTAGAGCTCATCTCTGAAGTTGGATTGTCAGCAGCTAAACCTGCAATAACACCTACCGACACTAACATGAAACTCACATATAAGGTGTATGATGAAACATATTGGAAAAAATGTCAAAACAGAAGAAGATCCTCTCACTGATCAATAAGCTTATCAAAGACTCGTTGGGAAACTCTTATATCTAACTGTAACAAGGCCTGACATATCATTTGGTGTTCAAACACTTAGTCAATTTCTTCAACAGCCTAAGAAATCTCATATGGAGGCAGCATTGAGAATTGTAAGATACATAAAGAATCAGTCAGGCCAAGGAATATTATTGTCAAGCAAATTCAGCAACACAATTACTGCATACTGTGATGCAGATTAGGCTTCTTGTCCTCTTACCAGAAAGTTTGTAACATGCTTCCTAATTAAGATAGGTTATTCTCTAGTTTCTTGGAAATCTAATAAATAGACCACAGTGTCTAAAAGCTTTGCAGAAGCTGAATACATAAGCTTAACAACCAGTGTAGCAGAATTAATTTGGCTCATTGGATTGTTGAAAGAAGTAGATGCAGAAATCAAGCTACCAGTTAAAATATACAGTGATAGTAAAGCAACCATTCAAATAGCTGCAAATCCTGTATATCATGAATGGACCAAGCACATCGAAATAGATTGCCACTTTGTAAGAGAAAGAATTCAACAAGGCTTAGTGACTACCAAGTATATTGCAACCAAAGACCAGCCTGCTGATCTTCTGACAAAAGGACTTAGTAAAGTTCAACGTGAATACCTAAACTCCAAGCTAGGTGTTCTAAATATTTTTACACAACCTAGCTTGAGGGGAAATGTTAAAGAATAAAGGGTAGTTTAGTCATTTCACACTAAGGGATTAGCTGTTAAGAAAGTTAGCTTAGCCGTTATTAGTAAGGTTGTTAGGATTCCTAATGTTAGTTAGTCATCACTATTTAAGCTTAAAAGCTCCCATTTTGTAAACACACGGAAATATACTCAATATAATAATTCTCTTACTATCTCTCGCTATTCATCTCTCTTCATCTCTCTACTTCATCTTCTTTATATCAGTTTACATTTCTCCTCTTTATTGAATTACAACAATTTCTTGTTCTCCAATCCACACCAAAAATCACCCTCACTCCTCCTATATAAACACACATAACAGATGAGGTGCACCTGGGGGAAAACGGAAGAGAAAACAGGGGATAAGCACAAAAGAAGGGAGAACACAAAAAATAAAAAGAAACCTAGAGCTCTAGGTCCAAAGCTGCGCATCCAGCAACTTTCTAAGAGAGAATAGAGGAGAATTGGATCTTCCTCTAAAAAAACCAACACCGTGTATCCATTAAAAGCTTTTTCTTCCACCATAGAACCAAGCCATTTTATCATGAAAGCACCTTAGCCACACTATAGGTTCACTGTAGAGCACCTGAGATGGAAAGAAATAGAGAGGAGGAGATCTGGAGAGAAAAATAGAGCTGGGAGTGAAAGAAAAGAGAGGAAAAAACGAAAAGAAGAAGGACCCATTCTTTTTGTAGAAAAGCGACTATTTTCTTGCTTCGTTCATAAGTTCAAAGTCGTCTTCTGGACAATTAATCTTATACAGCCAAGCATCACTCTTGATCCTTCATGTTTTGCTCCCATAAACCCACCTCAAAACAAACCAAAAATACCATGTAATCTTTCACCATTTTTACTTAAAATCTCACCACAAAACAGCACATGAAATAGCAGCTAAAAATCTGCTCAGCTCCATCCTCAAAATAGTCTTAAACTCGCCCAAAACTCCACGTTACAATTGTTAGAACATGCGCAGCGGAAACAAGCATACAATCTAGGCATCAAATACATGTAAACTAGACAATGATATAATTACGAGATTAAGAACCACTAACCTCTTAAAAACATTGCATAAGTCCTCCTCAGAGCAATAATCCAGGGCTGCAGTCTTGCTATGATCCTAGTAAAACCTTGGGACGAAATTGCTTTGAGTGGGCAAGAACAATACAACTCGAAAAGGGTCGTTATTTGGTGAAAAACGTCTTCCCGGTGTAGACTCATTTTTCAGCCAATAAAAGGATCCAAAAACGTGTAGGATTCTGCTTGTGCAAGTAGAATCCTACTCTAACTCTACAGGATGACTTTTTTCCAGAGTCACTTTTTACCCAAGTCAGTCTAGGTTTTTTACTAGGCATAGCATGGACCACAGAAATAATAAGAGGCTACTAATTATAGTATTAATTTGAAAATTTGAATGAATTAATTCCTACTATAATTAATTGCAATTTATTTCACTAAAAAAACTGCAATTGAAATCTCAATATGAATTTCGAAAATTCACTAATACTTATTTTAACTCCCCATGTTAAGGTCACAAATACCAGTTAATTAAATTAAATTACTGACAATTTAATTTAATCAACTAATTAAATCCTTTATAATTCCCCTTAAACTATTTCATGTGATAGATACAAAATCCATCGGCCTGGTTTTCACATGATAACTTATAAGCTCACATAAAGGGGTATCATCAAACTCAAAACCGAATCATGGATTATATCAACTAATTATTATTTCACAAATGCTATTTGTTATTGTCCAATCTATTAGGCATACATTAACTCTGAATAGAGTTGTACCTTTTGATAAATTAAAACAATAAACAAATCACATTGATCATAATAATTGTATCAAGATTAGGAGTATAAGCTCATTTAATGAATTAGAAAAAATATTTTATATATATATATATATTCAGTACAAAAACATCTTTTCTCAACTTGGTCCGTTCAATATACACTAAGTATACTAGCACAATAAGTCTGAGCAAAAATACTCCCATAATCAAGACAAATTATACCATAATCTTGTGCTACAATCATCAAGATATTTTGCTCAATAATATCTTCGATTGTGAACATAGTTTATTAATTATGAGAACCGACAATTTAATCTTCTGTGCACGAGCTAAGACTCCATACACTAAATTGTCTACTACATAACTAAAGGACACACATGTAACAAATGATCTATTTAAAATAGTACTTTATTGAATTGAATAAATTAAATAAATAATTGTTCCATAAAGAATAAAAACAAAATACTATGTCTAAACCGTATGGTTAATAGTATATCCCAATAATCTCCCACTTAGACTCATAACCATGCGTCTACAACTCTAATACCCATTCCCTCTACATGCTTTTCAAAAATCTTCTATGGCAGGCTCTTTGTAAACGGGTCTGCCAAATTGTCCTCTGATGCAATCTTCAACACTCTTGCATCACCTCTCTGAGTTATGTCCCGAATTAAGTGATATTTACGCTCAATATGCTTACTCCTTTTATGGCTTCTTGGTTCCTTCGAGTTTGCAACTGTACAACTATTGTCACAATAAAGTACAATCGGTGCTTGAACCGAAGAAACTACATTAAGCTCTTTTAGAAAGTTCCCGAGACAAACAGCCTCTTTAGCTGCCTCAGATGCAGCCACATATTCGGCTTCCATGGTGGAATCAGCAACACACGATTGCTTGATACTCCTCCAACTTATGGCTCTACGTCTTAAGGTAAAAACATATCCTGAGGTAGATTTTCTAGAATCTCTATCTGACTGGAAATCTGAATTAGTATAGCCAATTGGTGCAAGATCACCTGAGTGATAAACCAACATATAATCCCTAGTCCTTTTCAAGTACTTGATTATATGTTTAACAGCAGTCCAGTGTTCTCATCCAGGGTTAAAATGAAATCTACTAACCAGGCCAACAGCAAAGTAGATATCAGGTCTAGTACATAGCATAGCATACATGAGACTCCCTACATCAGAAGCATAAGGGACCGCCTTCATCTTTTCCATATCATCAGTCATTTTTGGGGACTGGTCTTTTGACAGAGAGATTCCATATCTAAAAGGGAGAAAGCCTTTCTTGGAATCTTGCATGCTAAACCTGGTGAGAATAGTATTAATATAAAGTGCTTGGGATAAGCCTAATATCCTTCTCTTCGATCTCGCATAAGCTTGATCCTAAGGATATGTGCCGCTTGTCCTAAGTCTTTCATATCAAAGCGCGAGGACAACCATTCATTTACAGAATTCAACATGTTCACATTATTTACTATGAGAAAAATATCATTCACGTACAAAACCAAAAATGTAACTTTATCTTCATCCCACTTTTTATAGACACAAGGCTCATTTTCACATTGATCAAAATCGAAAGTTTTAATCGATGTGTCAAAACAAGTATTCCATGCTCTAGAAGCTTGTTTCAATCCATAAATAGATTTATTTAATTTACACAACATGTGCTCATTGTCACTTTTTATAAAACCAACTGGTTGTTCCATATAGATGCATTTATCAAGACTTCCATTAAGAAAAGCCTTCTTGACATCCATTTTCCAAATCTCATAATCGTAATGAGCAGCAATGGATAAGAGAATCCTAATGGATTTAAGCATGGCTACTGGTGAAAATATTTCCTTATAATCGATCTCTTCTTTTTTAGTAAACCCTTTTGCAACAAGCCTAGATTTGAAAGTTTTCACTTTTCCATCCACTCCTCTCTTTTTCTTATAGATCCATCTACAACCAATGGGTTTGACTCCAGTAGGTAGTTCTACAAGATCTCAAACTTGATTTAAGTACATGGATTCCATTTCAGATTTTATAGCAACAACTCATTTATCAGCATCTGTATCCTGTAGTGCTTCATCGTAACTAAGAGGTTCTGTATTAGGCTCTTCAGGGATTATATCATAAGATTCTCCCAAGAGCGCAAACCGGAGAGGTTTTTTAATAATTCTCCCACTACGACTAGTCACTACAGGTGCAGTCTGATTTTGTTGTTGAATCACAATATCATTTTCCAGAACTGAAGCCTCAATGTTATCTTGCGGTGCTGGGATATCATTAACATCTTCCTGGAGTGCAGGCTGCAGAATAATTTCAGGTTGCTCAACAATCTGTGTTTGCTGAATATTACTCCCACTACTTTGGGGTAGTGAGATGTCAGGCAATTACTCTTGTGCGTTCTGCTGCCTATTGACATTTCTCCCACTATGATAGTGCAGTGGTATGTCAATACTGGCTTCCGGAATACGTTCCAGAGATGAGTCATTAATTACTCTGTTACTTAATTCCTGTAAAACTAGTTTACTTCTAGGAATATGGTTCATTAAATAGTCCTATTCTAAAAATCCGGCATTTGTCGTATCAATTACCTTCTTTTATTTGGGACAATAAAATAAACCTCCTTTAGTTCCTTTTGGATATCCAATAAAATGCATACTTCTGTCTTCGATTCCAATTTATTCGCTTTCCCTTTCAGCACATGTGCTGGACAACCCCAAACCCGAATGTGCGGTAAACTTAGCTTGCGCCTAGTCCACAATTCTGTTGGAGGTGAAGGTACTAACTTTGAAGGAACCAAATTCAAAATGTAATTTGTTGTTTCTAAAGCATATCCCTAAAAGGAAGAAGGTAAATCGGAATAACTTAACATTGATCTAACCATTTCCATAAGGGTTCTATTTCTTCTTTCTGCCACACCATTTTGTTGTGATATTCCTGGGACAGAAAATTGAGATGTAATTCTACAATCTGATAAGTATTTAATGAATTCCACAGAAAGGTATTCACCACCATGATCAGATCGTAATATTTTGATATATTTATCATGTCTTTTCTCCGAATCTGTCTTAAATTCTTTGAATTTCTCAAAGCATTCAGACTTACGGTGCAACAGATAAATGTACCCATATTTTGAATAATCATCTGTGAAAGTCACAAAATACTCAAAACCATCTCTTGCGTGTATATTCATAGGGCCACACAAATCAGAGTGAATTAATTCTAACTTATCGCTGGCTCTATTTCCTTTTGAGGGAAAATGTCTCTTGGTCATTTTACCTTCTAAACAGGATTCGCATGTTGGCAGTGCCTCCACTTTCAATGAACTCAAAGGTCCATCAGAGACTATTCTCGTAATCCTATTTAGATTTATATGACCTAGACGTAAGTGCCATAAATAAGTTTGGCTCAATTCAGAAATACGTTTTCTTTTATGTGGTAGATTAATGTTATTTAATTTTTTTGGTTGTTGTAGCACATGAGGAGATATATCAAGAATAAAAAGGTCATGTACTCTAGTAGCAGTGCAGATGAAATATTTATTAAACTTTATAACAATAGAGTTATTAGCAAAATAAATATTATAACCAACATCCATTATTTTCGAAACCGAAATCAAATTTCTTCTAATAGAAGGTACATAGAGAACATCTTTCAAAACTAAAACTATATCACTACTAAATGAAACTCTAATATCTCCTAATGCTAAAGCTGGTGCTGGCTCGCCATTGGCTTAAAAAATGCAAACTTCATTCTTACTTAGCCACTGCTTTTCCAGAAACCCAGTACAGATATAATTAGTGGCTCATGAATCTACACACCAAAATATGGTAGAGACAGCCGCTAAACAAGTTTCAATGACATTTAAATTCGAATTATCTTGCTTGTTCATCTTTGCCAGATAGGCATGGCATTGCTTTTTATGATGCCCAGATTGCTTGCAATGATGCTTTTTCACACCAGCTACACCTCCAGGTGCCAAAACCTTTTGAGATTTCTTCTTTTTCTTACCGCCTTTTGACTTAGAAATCGAAGCTTTCTCGACATTCAGTGCCACAACTGGAGCTTGTTGTTTGATAATAGATTATGCTGCTTGCAGCTCATTCAACAATTTCGCCAGTGACAAATCCATTTTGTTCATGTTATAGTTCAAGCGAAATTGTTGAAAACTGTCAGGCATAGTCCGCAGGACCATCTCAACTTGAGATTTCTTATCAATCACAGCTCCAAGGACCTCCAGTTCATTCAGAAGACCCATCATCTTCAGAACATAGTCCCTGATCGATGATCCTTCAGCCATCTTGGTATTCAAAAGGGCTTTCATGGTTGTCTACTTAGCCGCATGATTTTGCTCACCGAACATCTCTTTAATACTTTCAAGCATGTCATGAGCAGACCCCATCAGGCTGATGCTGATGTTGCAAAACATTCGCCATTGCGTCATCTCATCAGCCTTGACCTATTTGTCATAGGCCTTAACCTGATCATCAGTAGTATCTTCATCAGGTTTTTCTGGGCACTCCTCAGTGATTACAAATTTGTAACCTTCAGCAGTTAAGACAATATCAAGGTTTCTTTTTCAGTCAACATAATTCGGTCCTTCTAACTTGTTTTGGTTCAAAATTGAGGTAAGTGGGTTGAATGAAGACATGGTTAATCTTAGAGATATTCACATTAAATAGATTATTAGTTATGTAATTAAAATAATTAAATTCAAAATAGCACATTACACATATAACTATGCTTATTGAATAGTTAGATTCGTTAGGAAAACTTAACTATTCATGCAAAATATATGAGTTATGTAAGATATTTACCCCATAAATTATAACAAGACCAACTCAGAAGGAGAGTAAACTGTTAATTTAAGATAGGTAAATATCACTTTTATAAACTCTAGTTTCATTGAATCAACATGTAACTCATTTGGAGAGTTAATACAAGTAATCAAATAACTAGAGGCAAAACAACAGTAATCATCTATAATGAACTTATCTGATGTGGAAGAAGACCTATGTCAACATATAAATTCATTATATTACTGTAAAACATGATTGGAAACCATGGGAATTGAACCCTACCATCACCGTTTTCTTAATTGTTTTTTATTAAATTTTTTTTAGAAAATAAAAAAATGGCCAAAAACCCATCTAAATGACCCTGAATGCCCAAAATACGATGTACATCATGAGCCAAGCTCATGTGTATTGCTCACTGGGTCATTTTCGATGAACCTACTAAATTTGAGGTCAATTGGAATTCGACAGAATTTCAGAATTCCAAATTCATGACCTATTTGTAGAATTCTGTTTTTGGCGTTTTTAAGGGTTTTGATTATTTTGACTCGTTCAAATCACATAATATATTTATGTATGTTAATTCATTATTTCAGAACTCAAAATAATATTATTATTACAGTGTTATATAAAAACTATTTTCGAACAAAACTAGGAAAAACAGAATGTTTTTCACCCGTTCAAAACGCCACTGTTCATAATTTCATATATTAATCCATAATTTAGAACTAATAGTATTCAAAAACAGTCACATTTTTATTAAAACAATACTGTGATTATGGACAAAAACACAACTAAAACAGATTGTCATGAAATATAACACCACTTTTTATGCATAATAACAGAATTAATAGTATTTAAAAACAGTTATGTCTTTATTAAAAACAACATTGTTATTCAACAAAAATGCAATAAAACAGATTGCCATTAAATATAACACCACTGTTTATACATATGTATATTAATCTATAATTTTAGAATTAAAATACTAATAAAAACCAGTCACGTTTTTGACATAGAATAATCATACCAAACATGTATCATTAAACAATACATTTTAATATTATTCTATTCATGCTCTATTACATTATCTAGTTAGATGTAAGACGGCTATGATACCAATTGTTAGAACATGCGCAGCGGAAGCAAGCATACAAACTAGGCATCAAATACATGTAAACTAGATAATGATATAATTACGAGATTAAGAACCACTAACTTCTTGAAAACGTTGCACAGGTCCTCCTCAGAGCAATAATCCAGGGCTGCAGTCTTCTGCTATGATCCTAGTAAAACCTTGGACGAAATTGCTTTGAGTGGGCAAGAACAATACAACTCGAAAAAGGTCGTTATTTGGTGAAAAACGTCTTCCCAATGTCACTTTTTACCCAAGTCAGTCCAGATTTTTTACTAGGCATAGCAGGGACCATAGAAATAATAAGAGGCTACTAATTATAGTATTAATTCAAAAATTTGGATGAATTAATTCTTAATATTATTAATTAAAATTTATTTCACTAAAAAACTGCAATTGAACTCCTCAATATGAATTTGGAAAATTCACTAACACTTATTTTAACTCCCCATGTTAAGGTCACAAATACCAGTTAATTAAATTAAATCACTGAAAATTTAATTTAATCAAATAATTAAATCCTTTATAATTTTGCTTAAACTATTTCATGTGACAGATACAAAATCCACCAGCGGGGTTTTCACATGAAAACTTATAAGCTTACATAAAGGGGTATTATCATACTCAAAACTGAGTCATGGATTCTATCAACTAATTATTATTTCACAAATACTATTCATTATTGTCCAATCTATTAGGCATACATTAACTCTGATAGAGTTATATCTTTTGATAAATCAACACAATAAACAAATTACATTGATCATAATAATTATATCAAGATTAGGAGTATAAGCTCATTTAATGAATTAGAGAAAATATTTTATATATATTCAGTACAAAAATATCTTTTCTCAACTTGGTCCGTTCAATATACACTAAGTATACTAGCACAAGAAGTCGGAGTAAAAATACTCCCATAATCAAGACAAATTATACCATAATCTTGTGCTACAATCATCAAGATATTTTGTCCAATAATATTTTCGATTGTGAACATAGTTTATTAATTATGAGAACCGACAATTTAATCTTTTGTGCATGAGCTAAGACTCCATAACTAAAGGACATAACTAAAGGACACACATGTAACAAATGATCTATTTAAAATAGTACTTTATTGAATTGAGTAAATTAAATAATTAAACAATTATTCCATAAAGAATAAAAATAAAATACTATGTCTAAACAGCATGGTTAATAGTATATCCCAACAACAACAGCTTTGAAACAGTTTCGAAGTCGTTGTGTTTCAGCTCTAAAGAAAGCGCCTAGCACGTTTCTTCTCTTTTGGGTTTTCGACGAGGTTCGAGGCTGCCAGAGAGGTCGTTCTCAGTTCTAGTTGAAGCGAGTCGAGGTCGACGGTTGAAGTCCCGATTCTTTGGTCTTGTTCGCGTTTCCACTTTGGGTCTTTATTCGCGGCTATGTAAATCAGTTGGTTTCTTAATAAAAAGGTCCATCCTCTTCTCTTAAATTCATTTTTTTTTCATGAATGGGTTAATGTCATGCATTCGTTAAATTCCATCAATTGTTTGGTTGCTCTATTTCGGAATCCTTGAGTTACTATCTCGTTGCTTTGAATAGTAAAATATTTTTGTGTTCTGTTAATTTTGCTCTTAAGAATGTAAGTGCTTAATTTTGATTTTTGAATCCTAAACTGCAAGAATGAAGAAAGCACAATGTTTTGTCGTGGAAATCCTTTTGGGTTGGTTTATGTCATGTTTGTTTTTTGTCGTTAAAGTTTGATTTAGTTTATAGGATTTTTGCATCTGATTCTTCTAAGCAAATAGCACGGGCTAGCCAGTTTTCGGACTGGTCATTCAAAAATAGTCGGCGTTTGCCAAGTCATTAAAAAATAGTCACTATTTTGCTGCAACAGAGACCGGTCCAGCATAATATACTAGAGTTCGGTGCACTTGTGTATGAACTTTCAGCATATTATGCTGGACCGGTATACTTTGCTGGCTCCAGTATATTATACTGGAGTTCCAGTATATTATACTGAAATTTCAGTATATTATGCTGGAGTATTTTACGGATTTTGAACAGTGTTTTTGTTTAGATTTATCTTTACATAAAAAGTGGCTAAATTTCGATGACCTTTTAAACTGTGGCTATTTTTAAATGACCGCTTGTAAATCTGGCTATTTTTAAATTTCTCCCCATGATTTCTTAATAAGTCTTGTATTGAAATCTGCCAGGAGATAAGCCTTAAATTAAGAATTTGTAATCTTACTTGTTTAGTATGTTAGAGTGGAAACGAGATTGGGCTTACGATATGTTAAGAAGAAGTGGATAAGAGGCGGACTTTTATAAATTTATTGGGCCAAATGAACTGGTATCTATCAGGCCCAAGACCAACGACCAGCTAGTTGTCAAGTCCAATTCTTCAAAAAAATGAACAAGCAATCCAATATTACACTTTTCTCATAACCATTACTCCATAAATTCCTAGCCTTACTTAAACCTCAAACTTAGAAAGAATAATTAATAAATCACTTCGTAGTTTGCTTTAGTCGCAATTAATAAATTATTATAATTATGGGCACGGTTCCCGTGACATTGTCATGATATGTAATTCCAAATTCAAGTGCACGTCCGCGTGACTTAACCCCAACTTCAAATAATAATAAAAATAAATATATTGCAAATCGCGGGTGCGTTTCACGTGGCGCGAGTCGCAATGTGTACGAAATAACAAGTGTACGACATCATAACTTGTTTTAAATAAATTCCATAGTTACTTAAAACATAAAATTAAAAGCGGTAAAAGGTAAAAAGAGCACATAAGTTTTAAAACATGTACTAATAATCCAGATAATTGAGCCAAGTATAATTTGTTAAGCGACCGTGCTAAAACCACGGAATTCGGGAGTGTCTCACACCTTCTCCCAAGTTAGCAGAATTTCTTACCCGATCTTCTGTGTTCGCAGACCATAAATAGAGTCAAACTTCCTTGAATTGGGATTCGAATTAAATCGGTGACTTGAAACACCGGAAGTAAATAATTTCAAGTGGCAACTCTAAAAATTAAAATAAATAATCTCATTTCAAATAATGTCATCAAAGTGGAAAAACTCTTTATTTTCGGGAGAAGGAGGTATGAAAAGTGATATACTTGGATGTTAGACTTTAGATCTTAACAATAAAGAAAGACACTACTCGGCAATAACTTCTTTCACATGGAAAGAAACTTTAGAAGATTGCTGTTTTTTCTTCATTGCATGTCGAGAAATGGGAATTCAGTCAGTGTACGTAGTTAATAATCTTCAACAAACAAAACTTTTTTCTTACCCTTTAACATGGTAACAACTGAACCATATTCATCTGATTTTGGGATAGCTCTAATCTGCAACACCTAAAACCACCATTGTAGCCTTCACTTGAGTAGTAATTGTACTAGTTGTATTTATATCACTAGTAAGAAAAAACGACGGAACACTTTCTAGCCGCACGAAGAGATACAAATTGAGCAGGAAGCAAGTTAAAATGACTTTGTTAACAAGACAAAGATGGTACCCATTCCATCTCAAAAAAAAGAAAGAAAAGATGGTACCCATTACAGCCCTTCCAACTACATAAGCAAAAAGATTAATCACAGATGTGCTTCAAGCCTTCATTTGTACAGTGTGATATAACTCTAACCTCAAATCTGAAGCCTATGGACTCTCCAAGTATTCTTGGAGCTTTTTTATCCTTTATTTATTCTCATCTTAAATTCAGTCACAGCCCCAAATGTAGCTTTTAAACATGGCATGACACGCTAAGCAGCTACTTGTCATGAAACCAGCAAACAACTTCTCCATTAACCCCAGAGACATGTGAAAGAAAGCGTTGAACAATGATTCAATGATTGAAGAGGCATTGACAAGACCTCGGCATTCTCGCTTATGTTATTAAGACTCACTTGTCGTCGGGGGCTTGGGGACTCCTTTCATAGTTTCTTTCCACACTAAACAGCCACCAAGCATCCAAGCCCATGATATCTTAACCTCTAATACAAGTCTATTTCCACTCTTCACCATTTGCAGCAACAGAACAAAGCCCCATCCGTTCCTTTGAAGATGACCAGCTATACAACCATCAAATAAGCAAATTGCCGTAGAATAATTATAAATAGATGTATAAATAGTGGGTTAAAATCTAAAACTAGAAGAAATCCCAAAAATCAAATGCTTGACATAATATATAACAAAAGATTTGCTTCGCAAACAAATCCAAAGAAGCATTGATGCGGAAAAGAAAAATGAGGGAGGAGGAAAGGAAAGTCCAATCAGTCTTTGAAATTGGCATTTCCTGCTGATTTCATGCTTCACATTAACAGAGGTGTATACTTTCCCTGCAAAATAAGATCTTGTTCCTTTATTTGCATCACCAAGTCACAAGGAGAAATAAAATATCCGAGAACTACAATTACATAGTGTGAGTGGCATTACAGTAAGGGTTCTCTTAAGAGTGCTTCTTTTGAATTACACACATTTATCTCGAGACATTTGTGATACTTGATACTAAGTGAATTTCTCTCTATTACAGTGATATTGTTTTGCTCATTCCATTATATGTTTCCCTAATTTGGGAAGGGATTGCAGACTTGGGCCAATAACTCTCATCTCCTTTGCCAAGGAAAGAACTATAAAACTCCATGACAATGGTTTATTTGGAAAACAAAAAAAGATTCCCAAACAACTTCTCAAAGAAATCAATAGAGAATAACATTGAATGACTGGCATCCATAGAGCCTAGTTTCCCAGAAGCCTAGTATATATGTATTTTTATATATTACAAGCTACTCCAAGTATAGTTACATCCCCTGGCAACATACAGTTATCTTATAGTAACGGATGATGTCCATGAAAAGCTTGTTTTTTTTTTGTATTCCCTTTTCTAACTTTTGTCATTTCTCAAGGATTCTCGTCAAACAGAGTTTTATAAAAAAAAAAGCATGTCGAATTTGCCACCAATACCAATAGGTTGAATTGCACTGATCCATACATAATATTTACAAAGTCGGGGGTGTCCGGAAACCAATGCTAGCATCATGTCTCAAACGTTGTACTCCCTTTGTTCCCCTAATGTTGAAGCACATTTGTCATTCAAAGCCATCTTACTTACAAAAAAATGTATTCAAGCCATTTTAAGCAGAACTCTAGAGCATAAGCAAAGGCTAAAGATGTCTGATGATCCAACAATTGGTTAAAAAACTCACATTAGCTAGTAGCTAGTACAAGTGTGCTAGTTTCTTTGAGTTAAACTTCATAACTTGCATCACAATATAGGTTGAATCCCTAACTCAACAAATACATTTCAAATTGCACATGTATACGTATTTTACCTTATCAAAAGAAAATTGTACTTGTATACATGATAAGAATCACGAACCACATCAATAAGTGAGACCATATAAACACAGTGCCCTACATTCAATAACTCATTAATAAATTATCTAGCACAAGCAAGAATCAGCAGGAGCTCCTTAATCATCTTTTCCTGTTTCATTCTTTTGCCACACACAATAAGTTGAAACTATCTAAACATATAACATTGTCAAGCAATCCAAAAGGGTTGCACAATACATCCAAGCTCCAACCCCTTCCCACCGCTGAGCAAAAGACATACAAGTAGCAGTAGTAGTAGTTATCTTACATGAAAAATTCAATCTTTCAATCGCCTTATACTTTAAGCAGTTGCAACTTGTTAGAAAATGCAATAGCAATCCAATCACGTTGCGCAGCAGACCACTGAATTTGATTAATCTCAGCTCCAGCAGAGTACATTGACATGGGATCAATCCCATTAGGCCCAGCAACAGTAGGCAACTCCCAAATGAGGGCCTGCCCATCATCCCCAGCTGAACAAATATGTCTACGACTCTGTGGAGCCCACGCAATCGCATTCACACTCGCCTGATGCCTTTCCAACTCCGCTACAGGCATCGCTGGTGACCTAATATCTAAAATTACAATCTTGTTACTATCCATTAATATAGTAGCCATGTATCTCAAATCTTGCTTGTTCCAAGCCAACCTCAATAACGGAGTATCCGGTTGTGGACTCTCGTAAATAATTGTAGAATGTTCCTTATCCCTCAAATCAAAAATCCTAACTGATCCATCAGCAGAAACTGATGCAAAAACCCCAGCTTCACCCCAAGCTATATCGTAAACCTCTTTATCATGGGCTATCAATTGGGTTTCGACAACCCCTTTTTCAACATCCCAAATAGTACAAGTAGTATCAATACTGGAAGTACCAATTCTTCTGGGCTCAACTTCATTCCAATCAAAAGAGGTTAAAGGGGCACAGTATTCACTAGTTTTACTGTTGTTGAGAGTGAAAAGTGGTTCAATAGAACTTTCTCGAACTTCCCAGAGACGGAGGTAATCACCGGAAGAGGCGAGAATGTCGTTGGATTTAAGGGAAGCAGAAGGATTAGGATGGAACATGAGTTTAGTAGGTGGGTAAGGGTGATCGAAGGAGAGATTTGGAATTGGGTTTAGGGTTAGGGTTTCTTCATCGAATGAGAGAATGTCGACCCGGTTGTTGAATTCTTCAATGAAGCTGCCGACGGCAATGCGACGGCGGCGGTTGTGGAGGGGAGAAGTGAAGGAGGAAAAGGCCATGGCGTAGATGGGGTAAGAGGAGTCATAGGTGACGGAGTTTTCAGATCGGAGGTGGGATTCTTGACTTGAATTTTCCATGTTTGGTGGGATGAATTGGGGAAATGGAAGGAAATTATGTGTGTATGGGTTTGGTAGTGAAATGGATGTCAGTTGTGCTTACATTTGATTGCTAGAACGAAGTGTTTTTTGACCGGCAGTTGGCTCTGCGAGAAAATAGGGACCAAAAGATTTGTGATGAAATGACTGCTATGTTATTTTGTTGTTATTAATGTTCTTATTCAATATTTTCAACATGATTTTCTCATTCTTTTTTGTTGTTCAACCTGTTAGAAAAATATTTCTTAAGCCAAAATTTTTGGGAAATAACTTTTCTATCCTCGAAATATAAGAGTAAGATCTATCTTGTAGGAATATATTGTTATTATATTTTGCATTTGAGTTTTTGAAATAAAAAATGTTTGGTATGACAGTACTTTTTTAATGACTTTAGGCAGTATGAATTCAAGTTATTAGAATATGTGAATTTCTGATAACGATTACAAATAAATTAATAAATAAGTAAATAATTAAGGAAAATAGGGGTGAGTAGGATTTGACTTGGGTGTTTTCTGCAAGACCAAGACGCAGTCACGTTCGGAGGCTAGAACTTGGAATTTGGTCTCTAAACGTTGGTTCTTGTTTGAACCTTTAATCATACTAGTATCAGATTTTGAAATTCCAAGAAAAAAGAACCTTGAAGATTCAACATTGATGTTTTTTCTTTGTTTACCCCTAAAACGAATAACAATTAAATTTGTACACGGTTTAAATGATACATGGCTTGATTCAATACGAATAATTAAGAATAACAAGTAGATGAAGTAAAGACAAAATAAACTATCAAGCCAATCACAATGTAATGGCTAAGCCTGATCTTAGATTGAACAGTAGAGTTCATCCTCGATCGGACCCTCGGTACAAGCTCGATCGCGCGTGCAGAAAATAACAAGTATGCAATGCTAGCTAGAAGACAAAAGTAGACTTTTATTGCTTTGAAATGCGTGTTACAATATGCCACACTAAAAACAACTTTCCCTTTATATAGTAGGAGAATTTCAATCCAAGTACAAATCCTAAAAAAGGTAAAAAAAATATATTATTTTCTCGGTAATTGTTGATTTATAATGAACACCGAATGTGATTCGCGCCGTAAAATCCGGTTGAGGACGAATATTACGGCCCCATATTCGTCATGCATAACCGTCCACCGTATCTCCCGAGGTACATAAGCCATACTTGGTTCGGGGCACGTCGCCTTACCGTGTCCGATCTCCAATACATCGTTCATTCTTCCCGGGTCTCGATATGAGGGGTTCCCGGCCTCAATTATTATTTCGTCGATCCGTGCTTCCCCTTCGTTCTCTCATCGGGGAATCAGGGGAAACTTTGCCCCTGATTTTATCCGTACACAGATAGTCCCCTCGTTATTCGGAGAGTAGGTTTATCAAAGTGACGGGAAGCGATGAATTAACTCTGGTTTCTTCCTTCATACGTTACAGCTGGGTCGATGGGTCAGTGAAACGTCCAATCAGTTGCGTCGTTCAAACTTCAGACACGTGTTAGCCACCTGTTGACTGTCCTCGAATGCGAAACGTCATGCACTGATTACTCTTTTCCTCTATGAAAACTCCGATCCTTTTTTCACTTTTTTTCTTTTCGATTTCATAGCTGTTTGATTTACCCTCGAATTCTCCACCTAACTCTAAACTCTTCAAATCTTCATACGTCGCTTTCCAGATTTTCATATCTTCATCTTCAAATCTTTCAAACCTTGAAATCAGATCTTCATATCTTTATCACCATCTTCAAATATTCATATTTTTTTTCAAATCTTCATATTTTCCAGAATCCGATGGCAAAAACTTCTAAATCCGTGCCTCAACAAACCCCCTTCAACTTCCAAACTGGCTGCGGATGTCGAGGTGTCCGTTCCTGAGGTGGTCTCGGAGCCTCCTTTAAAGAGTTTCGTTTCTGGAGGTTGTTCCATCGAATACGACCACAAAGTCGAGAAGGTTTCAGTAAGGAAAACCAGGGCGAGGGGGTATGGAGGTATATATCCTCAATTACCGAAGAAATACTCCCCATAGTCCGGGTGTACTGCAATTGGGAGGGCAAGGAGGTGGTTGTTCCCGGGTCCAATAAGGACATCACCACTACCATGGAGGGGTATTTAAGTATTTATACTTATCCTTTCACACTCGCCCCGGTGGACCCTATAATCCTCGGCTTCTGCAAAAGGTAGAGGTCTACCTTGGGGCAGATTTATCCATCCTTTTCGAGGATCGTAATCCTCTTCCGCCACTTCATAAACAACACCGAAGCACCTCGGTTCACCCTCGACCACCTGCTTCGCCTCTACAGTCCTTGAATCTTTCGATGGGGGCTGATCAAGCTCGTTTGCCGAGCAAGTAAAGCTCCATTCTCGAGCATCGATGAAGATCGAGATCGAGGTTGGCAGGGGAGGTTCATTCGGATGAAAACCAAAGTCCACATTCCCCCCGAATTTCTACCGTTCCCTGAAAAGTAGAACTCATCCCGTAAGTCTTCTCCTTCTCGAGTGCTTGCTATTTTCTTTTGTTCTTTTTCTAATTGCATGCATCTACCGTTGTGCAGCGGTCACCCAAGTTCCCATGCAATACCCCGCTTCAAGAAGTGGATCGATTGAATTTGCAAACAAATATCTTACTTCGAGCGCGAATGGCGCAAGCTCTCGAGGGGCAAGTGGGAGGCCCGTTCCCATGGTGAATCTTCTGCCCGAATAATTATATTTACATACTTAACTTTTATATTTGCCAAGTCTTTTTCCCTTTCACAAGTTTTCCCAAGACCACCGAGCTTCAGCCATTGGATGAGGATGAGGCCCCGTCTTCGCTTGCTAAACCCTTTGCTTCGGGACAGACCGAAGCTTCTGCAAAGGAGGAGAAAAAGAAAAATAGGAAATCCTCTGGCTCCCCGGACGCCGAGGTGAAGAAGAAGAGGGTTGTTGTCCGGGTTCGAAAAAGCAACAAAAAGAACACTAAAGCCAAGGTAACGGACCCTGATTCCCTCTTCCGGCTCAGGGATTACCCTGAAGTTGACGACCTTGATTTCATTGCTCATGGGTCGACCATCGACGAAGGAGAGCGGGCGATGACTGGGGAAGGTGGCTGAGGGGTCGATTCCCCTCTAGCTCGGGAACCAGAAGGAGGATCGGAGGCCACGGCCTCCTGAGAAGCAGCTTTTGCCCCGAAGGAGGTAGCCGGTGTCATCGACCTCTCGGAGACACCATCCCACACAGAGTCCATGTTCAAAGAGTCTCAAGCCGATAAAGAGAAATTAAACAAGACGGCCCCGGGCCCGGATGATGCTCTCAACATGTTCTTCGACGGCATTGACATGAGCTTGTTGGAGGACTACTCCGGGCTTGGTCACCTAGAGGTCCCTAAAAATGATGTGCCATAGGGAGCGGGCAAGCCGAGCTTGAGTCCAAAGCTAGTGAGGTAGTTCCCTGCCTTGAGTGTGGATCCGGACTGCAAGAGAACGATCGTTCTTACTATCCCAGCGGATGCCCGGGCGCTGTCCGCTCCGGTGGGTGTGGCCTGCTACCTTCATTTCCTAGTGACCGAGGAGGACCAGGCGAAGATGAACGAAGTAGGCCCATCGAGCCTCTTCAATAAGTCGCAACAAGCACTGAACTGGGTAAGACGTATATTCTTTGTATCTTTTGCGAATTTTTCTAAGTTTTGGCATGTTCTAATGATCTCATTGTTTTTTAGGCTTCGGTGCTCCATCATGAAAGCTTCATTCGGTCTCTCTTGGAAATCAGCTAGCTCGAGTTCGAGCTCAAAGAGCAAGTCTGCAAGAAGGACATGTACAGGGCTCTCAGTGAACAACAAGATGAGTCCCTCAAGGACCTCCTAATTCTGCGAGTTGAGCTGGAAAAGGCACGGAAGGAGGCCTCATCTGTGAAACGGGAGCATGCCGAACTAGTCGAGAAGGTAAAGATCTTTGAGGCTGTACTTGTGATGACTAACGGGCAACTTCGCAGGTCCAAGAGAAGATAGACTTGATTGACCAACTTTGGGCCGAGATGGATGAGGTCAAGACCATGGCCGAGGTGATAAAGGGCAGGATTGTCATGACCCAATTCTCACTATAGGTCGTGATGGAGCCCAACGTCGGTGTTAGGAAAGACAAAGGTGAATTGCCAACTCAATTATTCATTTTTATTATTTTTGAAATCATGAATCTTTGTTAGATAAAGTAATTAATGCCTTAAAATCATGGAAAACTTACAATTTAAGTAGGATAAATAATAAAAGTGGGTCAATGCTAAGAAAACCACAATCAAATTCTAGAACATCCCCAAAACCCAACGTCACAAGTGCATGAGTATCTACTAGGAAGTACAATAGCTATACAACATCTGTCTGAAATTTAAAATAGACAGGATAACATAAACGAACATAAAAGAGACTCTGTGTGCTGCAGATCGTAACATAGGATGTAGCTCACCGTAAAGTCCCCGCAATAGCTGCGCCCTTGCGTCTAAAACACCACCAGAAATATATACCTGCACAATAAGTGCAGAAGTATAGCATGAGTATGTAAATCAACGCGTACCCAGTAAGTATCTAGCCTAACCCCGGATAAGTAGTACCAAGGGGTCGACATCGATACTTACTAGTGGTCCAATAAATCAAATAAAGTAGAAAGTAAACAAGTATAAAGCATGATAATTAAACAATGCAAACAAATATATGTACATGATATGATCCTCATCTGAACAGTAAACACAAAGTCCTCAAATATCGGTTACTTCCTTAAATGGAGTATATAATATGGTCCCCACCAGATAGGTCATCACATCTCAAGTCGGGAAAACTCACAGATACATTGGCGTTTTGTCAAATATTACGCACGATTCTACCGAGGCGAGCGGCCCGATACTATAAGAGTGTTTCATGAAATTGCCGAGGCGAACAACCCGATCTTATAAGAATATATACATCATGCTGCTGAGGCGAATGACCCGATCCCATAAGAGTGTGATACATGATACTGCCGAGGCGAATGACTAGATCCCATAAAAGTGTGTTACATGATACTATCGAGGTGAACGAACTGATCCCATAAGAGTGTGATACATGATACTGCCAAGGCGAATGACCCAATCCTATAAGAGTGTTGCTGAGGCGTTCAGCCCTATCCCAATACAATATGAAGCTTTTACGGGTCACGAATATATGTGTGAGTTATAAGATTCATGTAACGACCCGGCCGGTCATTTCGAGAGTTATAGCCCCATTTTCCCCATTTCTTCTTCTTTTTGTGCTTTTTAGATATATTATGATATATCGGATTAGTTGGTTCGGTCCGGGGTGGTTTCGGAGTGGATTGAGACACTTAGTCTCTAAAGTAGAAGCTTAAGTTAGAAAAGTCAACTGTTAGCTCCGTTAGGTGAATTTTGATGACCTCGGATTTGAATTTTGATGGTTCCGTTAGCTCTGTTAGGTGATTTTGGACTTAGGAGCATGTCCGAAATATGATTTGGAGGTCCGTGGTAGAATTAGGCTTGAATTGGCGAAAGCTAGAATTTTGGCGATTTTGGCCGGCTGTGGAAATTTTGATATCGGGGTCGGATTGGATTTCCGGAAGTTGGAGTAGGTTCGTGGTGTCATTTCAGACCTGTGTGCAAAATTTGAGGTCATTCGGACGTGATTTGGTAGGTTTCAGCATCGTTGGTGGAATTCGGAAGTTTAGAAGTTCTTAGGCTTGAATCCAGGGGTAATTTGGTGTTTTGATGTTGTTTTGAGTGATTCGAAGGTTCGAATAAGTTCGTATGGTATTTCAGGATTGGTAGGTATGTTTGTTTGAGGTCCCGGGGGCCTCGGGCGTGTTTCGAATGCTCAACGGGTCATTTTTGGACTTAGGGAGTTGGTAGATTTTCTGGTGTTATTGGAGATATTTTTCTTCATCGCGTCCGCGAGGGAGATCTTGCGATCGCGTAGGTCATCTGAGAGGTCAGTTAACATTACTCTTCGTGTTCGGAAAGATGAAGACGCGATCACATAAGGTTATCAGGCAGTGCAATGCGAACTCGTGGTCTAGGTCGCGTTCGCGAAGAAGAAGTGAGGCATCAGTGGAGTTTGAGTGTTACTCTTCACGGTCGCGTAGGTGTGAGCAGCTAGTGCATCGTGTTCGTGTGAGGTGTTATGCATTCGCTTAGAGTAAATTTATGAGGGAGCGAAGTTTTTCTTCGCGATCGCGAGGCCTTTTCCGCGATCGCGATTAAGGAAATCTGGGCACCAGTGTTAAATTTCAAAATCGAGGGTTTGAATCCATTTTTCATATTTTGAGCTAGAGACCATAGATTTAGGCGATATTTGAAGGGATTTTGAGGGAGTTGATTGGGGTAAGTGGTTTTCACTTGATTTTGGTTAAATTTCATGATTATATCTTAATTTTTATCATCTAAATTGTGATTTGGGGTGAAAATTTGGGAAAAAAGTGGAAGAGTTCTTGAGATGGAATTTTGAGATTTAGAAGGGGATTGTATTATCGGATTTTGGTAAATTTGGTATGAATAGACTCGTGAGTGAGTGGGCTTTCGGGTTTTGTGACTTTTGTCGAATTTCGAGACATGGGCCCCCCCCCGGGGGAGGGGGGGAGGTTTGGGCCGATTTCGGATAATGGCTATAATTTGGTATTTTGCTTGTGGAATTGATCCCTTTAGCCTATTTTGATTGTATTGTATTCCTTGTGGCTAGATTTGGGATGCTCGGAGGCTGATTCGATAGGCAAGGGCATTGCGGAGTAGAGATTTGCTCGGATTGAGGTAAGTAATGATTGTAAATCTGGTCCTCAGGGTGTGAAACCCCGGAATTTTGTATCATTTTATTATTTGGAGGTGGCGCACATGCTAGGTGACGGGCGTGTGAGCGTGCACCGTTGGGGATTGTGACTTGGTCCGTCCCGTATCAACTGTAAAGTTGAATATTTTGTTGAAACTATATGATTCTTATGTGTTTTAGAAAGAATTTACGTAAGCCAGGCTGGATGCCATGTTTAGGCCTTCTGCCAATGTTGTTTGGACCCTTAAAGGTCATTTCTTGCTATCATCTCATTATTTTTGATTAAAAATCTATACTCAGTCATGTTTATACATATTTACAGCATAACTCAGTCTCTATTACTCTATTTTGATGCATCATATAAATGTTGTTTGGGCTGAATACTTTATTTTCTGAGAGCCCGAGAGGCTGGAGAGGTTTATGACTGAGTGAGGCCGAGGGCCTGATTTGTGAGGATATTTATGAGATCGGGCTGTATGCCGCAACATTTTTGATATAGGCCGAGGGCCTCATTGATTTATGCCATGATTGGCTTGATATAGCGCTTGGATTGAAGGAGCCCCTCCGGAGTCTGTACACACCCCCAGTGAGCGCAGGTACCTACTGAGTGAGAGTACCGAGTGCCAAGTGCCGAGTACTGAGTGATTGGGAGGCATGAGTCATGGTGAGGTCTTCCTGAGGGGCTGTATATGAGTGATTGTGAGGTTTGCCCGAGGGGCTGTATATGAGTGATGTTGCCCGAGAGGCTGATTATGATTTCATTATTTTTGCTCACTTTTGCATTGAGCCTTTGTTTGAGAACTGTTGAAAAATGTCTTTAAATGATTGTGCGCAAAGACTAGGAGCTTCTTTTGAGACCAATTTTGTGATTTTTCGCCGCCGGACGGAGGCGTGGTGGCCCTTTCACCGCTATGGGGTTACTGTTCACCCGAGTCACCTTGTACGGAGAGCATTGGCCCTTTTAGATTTGAATTGATGGTTTTATTCATGGTAGCAGCCGTTGACTATTCCAGTTGCAGATGTTTTTCGGGGATAGCAAGGTAGCTGCCTGGCGATCGCGGCCCTGCTCTTCTCCCTCTTATCTTTCTTTAGTTATATTTAGTTATTTTCCAGACTATGTTAGTCTCAATATTGTCAGACAAATTATAGTAGATGCTCATGACTAGTGACACCCCAATATCGGGATTTTCTTTTTCGCACTTTTATTTTGATTTGAACTCCTTTACGAATGTTTTTATGTTAAATAGCCTTGAAATTATCTTTGAAATGAATATATCGGTTTGTTTTGGAAATGAGTCGGCTTGCCTAGTTTCACGATAGGCGCCATCACGACAGGGTTAGTTTGGGTCGTGACAATTCAAGAAATATTTTTTGATGAATACGCACAATGCGGGAGAAATCCGTAAGGGAAGTACAATTTCTACGGCTAATCAAGTAGCTCGTCAAGTGACTAATATAGTGAGTCCATTACTCTACGCGAGTCTAGTCTCAGGTCATGATGCAAATTAAAGAAATTAAATAGGCAAGAATAACTCAAATAGTACAACTAAAGCATGACGTGAGTCTAAGTCTACCCGGACATAATTAGGAATTCTAGCATACGCACGAATACCCGTCACCTCATATGTGCGTAGCTCCCACAACATGTAGTACTTAACAAATATAACACCTACTGTCACGATCCTAAATTCCCTCTGTAAGATGTCATGATGGCACCTAGTCTCTAAGACTAGGTAAGCTTATCAATGCAGAATAACATAATAGAAATCTAAAATAAATGAAACTGCAATTCAAATAGTTACAACACCCAAAACCCGGTAGAAATAGTCACAAGCTTCTAAGAATTTGTTCAAGTGTCTCTATATATCAGAGTTTAAAGAGAATAAGGAAAAACAACATAATAAGGATAGAGGGGGACTCCGAGGTCGGCGGACGCTAGCAGATATACCTTGAAATCTCCGTGTACCGTCTAGTTCACTGATGCCTGGTCTGATAGGGAGTACCTAGATCTGTACAAAAAAATGTGTAGAAGCATAGTATGAGTACACCACAGCGGTACCGAGTAAGTGCCAAGCCTAACCTCGGTAGAATAGTGACGAGGTCAGGTTGGGCCCTACTGAAAATAGTAAAAGACAGGGTGAAAAGTTTAACAATATAATAATAAAATGACAGTGAGAATGAATCAAGTAGGTAGTATGTCACAATTTAACTACACAAAAATAAGGGCAAATAATACCTCGCGGGAGGAAAACAGAAATTTACAACTTTAAGGAAAACACGAAATAACCAAAGGCAAATGCAGCCATAAAGAAATATCAACAAGGGCACTCCCGAGGTGCCGCCTCGTAGTCCCAAATCATAAATAAATTCATAATATCTCATTTCCTTATATCATCGCGGGAGCCTTCACATTTAAATTTAAAGAAATCATTTTTTTCGAAATAACATTCTGCGTTTTAGCCACCCTTATCACACCGCATGACTTTTAGTTGTTCCCCTACTAGCCACGCGTATCAAGCCACCCTTATCTCACCGCATGCATTTTAACACCCAGACCTTATACCACCGCATGCGTATCAATATCACAATATATCACAATTTTCACCTCAAGTGCCCAAATATTTCAACTTGCCAAAATAAATTAACAACAACAATATTTTCCACAATAAGGAGCTCACGGCTCAATCACAATGAGTACAAAATTTCACAAAATATTTGGGAATGAATAACTCAACAAAAATAATATTTCACAATTTAACACCTTGTCTCAATACCAAATTTTTAAATATCAAATACTTCATATTAATAATATTTAAATTAAAAAATCCAACCTTCAAATATGCACACTATAAAAGAAACAAAGTTTCAACTAAACAGGTAAAACAATTAGCAGGAAAAGGTCAGGCAAATTAAAATATAAAAAAAATATATCAATGATGATGAATATATCAGGATAAAATAATTTAAGTAATATGCAACAGTGATCTACATAATTTAAAGACATAATCTTTCACATTTAGTCCGTGTACACACTCGTCACCTCGCATACACGACTTTTAACACATCACAATTATCATACCAATACCAATCCTAAGGGAAATTTTCCCCCACACAAGGTTATACAACTCACTTACAGCAAGCCACGCTCAATCAGTCAATAAGAATGCCTTTCCCTCGATTTTCCGACTCCGATCGGCTCGAATCTAGCACTACTAGAAATCCACTAAAAACCGACCAAGCGGTACCGACCAATGTTGGTTGGTCAGAAAAAGCAACCAATGTTGGTCGGAAACAAAATTTTTTTTTTTTTTTTAAATTACATACCGACCAACTTGGTCAATAAGTTGACCAAGCTGGTCAGACTTGCTTAGTCAAAGAAACTTTTTGATTACCGACCAACTTTGATCGGTAATGTGGGCCCAATTTTTTTTAATTTTAATAATTATATTATTATTTAAAATATTTTATAAAATTTAAAGAATTTATATTTAAAATTACTGACCAAAGTTGGTTGGTTAATGCAGGGGAAGCATTTACCGACCAACTTTGGTTGGTATTTTTTATTTTATGGAATATAACCGAGCAAAGTTGGTCGGTTATTAGGTCAACATTGGTTAAACTTTTGAATCACTTTTATATTTACTATCTAAATAATATAAATGTAATCCGTTAGCACTTTATTTTGTAATACAAATGATGAATACACTAACATATGCTATAACAAGCTATATATATATATATATATATATATATATATATATATATATATATATATATATATATATATATATATATATATATATATATATATATATATATATATATATAAAAGCTTTAGGACCATAGGGTCGGGTTCCTTTGGGGATAGACTTGTGAAGAAGCAATAATCTAATTAGTATGTATAATTGATCATCATCAAATATATCTATTTGTAAATTGATTCATCAACTTATAACTTACTTAGATGCATCGATGAATATTAAAAACAAAATGTTTGACCTATATCAATAAATAGTAAAAATAAAATGTCTCGACCTATATCGATTAATCAATGTCATGTATTATTAGTGATGAATGAATGAAAAATAGAAGAATTAATACTAAACATCTTTGACATGTATATATATATGGATCACAAATTAAAGAAACGAAAGAAATTATTATCATTAAGTAATCGAGTTAATAGGTCAAACGTGGTCAAACTTTTAATTTGAATCATATTAATATTTACTATCTAAATCATATAAATGTAATCTGTTAACACTTTTGTAATACAAATAATGAATACACTAACATATACTATAACATGCTATATATGTAGTTAAAGTAGTACAATGAAGCTTGTGTGTGTGTGTGTGTGTGTGTATATATATATATATATATATATATATATATATAGACTTGTGAAGAAGCAATAATCTAATTAGTATATATAATTTATCATCAAATATATCTATTTGTAAATTGATTCATCGACTTATAACTTACTTAGATGCATCGATGAATATTAAAAACAAAACGTTTTGACCTATATAGATTAATATAAAAAATAAAACGTCTCGACCTATATCGATTAATCTATGTCATGCATTATTAGTGATGAACGAATGAAAAATAGAATAATTAATACTAAACATCTTTGACTTGTATATATATATGGTGTCACGACCCAAAATCCCATTAAGGTCGTAATGGTGCCGGACACCGCTGTGAGGCAAGCCAAAAATAACCATCTAATTTGGTTCTCATTTTTATATTTTTGAAATCATATTTCCTTCAATTAAATAGTAAAAAAAAGAATTTACAGAGTAAATAATAATATTTGTTTTTTAACAATTTCAACACAGGACAACCCATAATCACCCCAAAACCCGGTGTCACAAGTGCATGAGCATAAACTAGGAATGTAAAATAAAATACAGCATCTGTCCAGAATACAAATTTGGACAGGAGAAATATGAATACTCTGAAGGAGACTCTGTCGGCTGCGGGTCGTAATATGTAATGCAGCTCACGTAAGTCCCCGCATGCATACACGCCTCTACTCTCACAAGGCCACTAGTCACATATGTACCTACACAAAAATGTGCAGCAAGTGTAGTATGAGTACATAATCAACGTGTACCCAGTAAGTATCTAGCCTAACCCTGGAGAAGTAGTGACGAGGGGTCGACATCGATACTCACTAGGGTTCCAATAATATCAGGTACAGTAAAGAGGTAAGTAGTATGAGGCACAGTAAATAAATGAGATAAACAAGTATAAATCACGTGGTACAAATCCCCCTCTTTACGAGGAACTCAAGCTATCCATTAGAAATTCCCTCCTTAACCGTAGCATATATATAGATGTAGTGAATCTCATCGGATAGATTGTCGTAACTCAAATCGGGAAAACTCACAGATACACTGGCTTCTTGCCAAATATTATGCACAATTTCATGAGGATATGATATAGGAAATGCCGAGGCGTATGGCCCGATCCAATATAAATATTTAAAATGTGCACAGTCGAGGGTCGAACGACATGGACCATAGATACATCTTTCAAACTGCCGAGGCGAACGACCCGCTCCCATGAGAGTGTGGTACATAAATCCTGCCGAGGCGAACGACCCGATCCCATAAGAAGTGAAATACAAATCTTGTCTAGGCGAACGGCCCGATTCCATAAGAATAAGGGGCTTTGACGGGTCCTTGACCTCACTCACGAATAAACGTGTGAGTTGTAATTTCTTTAACAAAAACCTTTCAATATCAATGAACATGCAGTAATAGGAGTAAAGTTATTCGGTGACTAATCGTGAAATCGTGAAGTCTCTATAATAGCAAGTCTAGTCTCAAGTAGAAATGTAAAATAAAGAATTAAACGAGCAAGGATAATCCCTATAGTACAAGTACATCATGGCAAGACCTAGGTCTACCCGGACAATAACATGAATCTAACTACGTACGGACTCTCGTCACCTCGTGCGTATATAGTCTCCGCAACAAGTTGTACACATCAAATATATCACTTAGGGGTAATTTTCCCCTCACAGAGTTAGACAGGAGACTTACCTCGCCCCAAAATTCCATAACCGGCTCAAAAGCCTCTCTAACACCTCAAACTGATGCCCATCGCTCCAAAACTAGTCAAATAAGATGCAACCCAATCAAAATATACTCTAATACTCATAATTAATCAATTTATAATAATTTTCAACTCCGCTCGAAAATCAATAAAGCAACCCTCGGGCCCACGTGCCCGGATTCTGAAAATTTTCGAAGATAAACACCACCCATAGCACTACGAACTCAAATATATAATTTATTCTCAATTTCATGCCTAAATTCGTGATCAAAATCCATGAATACCAATTTCTAGGTTTTCTTCAACATCCCAAATTTCTACAAATTTTAATGCTTGAATCCATTTATAAATCTTGTATTTAACTCACAATACGCGGGAATCACTTACCTTGACATAGATGATGAAAATCCCTCCTTGAAGCTCTCCAAAATTGCCCCAACCAAGTGAAAAATGAGAGAAGAAGAGCCAAATCCCGCTCTTAAAACAATTTTGGCCAGCGATTTTTCTCACCTGCGGTGCCTTGGCCGCATCTGTGATCCCGCACATGCGGAAAAATCCTCGCAGGTGTGCATTTCCCTTACCTGGCCAAGTTCTGCATCTGCGGACAAAAGGGATCGCTTCTGCGAGCCCATCCACTCCTGCGACCACTGCTCTCGCACCTGCGGTCACGCAAGTGCGCCAAAACTTCCGCACCTGCGGTGGCTGGGTTGCCCTCACTCTTTTGCTTCTGCGGCTTGTAGCTCGCACCTACGGCTGGCCAAGCGCATGTGCGATTATGACAGCAACTGAGAGCTTCAGTTGTTGCTCCCAATTTCCAACTTGGTCTGAGCCACATTTGATTGCCACTCGGGGCCCCACCCGAACATACCAACAAGTTTGGAATCATAAAACGTACTCGCTCGAACCCTCAGAACGCCCGAAACAATATTAAAACTAAGAATCGCACCCCAATTCAAGCTTAAGGAACTTTAGAACTTCAAACTTCTACATTCGATGCCAAAACCTTTCAAATCACGTCCGATTAACCTCAGATTTTGCACACAAGTCACATTCGACATTACCGACCTACTCCAACTTCCGGAATCGGATTCCGACCCCGATATCACAAAGTCCACTCCCGGTCAAATTTTTGAAAAACCTTCGAATTTCTAACTTTTGCCAAATGACCCCGAAATGACTTACGGACCTTCAAATCCACTTCCGGATGCGATCCCAATACTAGAATCACCATATAGAGCTATTCTCAGACTCGGAATCCCAAACGTACATTGATAACATCGAAATACACCTCAACCTAATTTTTATAAAATTCTTTCAAAATGCCAACTTCCACAATAGGCGCTGAAACGCTCTCGGGTCATCCAAAACCCGATCCGGACATATGCCCAAGTCCAAAATCATCATACGAACATGTTGGAACCTTCAAATCCCGATTCCGAGGTCGTTTACTCAAAAATCATACCTTAGTAAATTCTTCTAACTTAAAGCTCCGAAATGAGAATTTTCTTTCTAAATCAACTTCGAATTTCTCGAAATTCAAGTCTGACCACACATACAAGTCATAATACTTGAAGTAAAACTACTCAAAGCCTCAAACCGCCGAACGACGCGCTAGGGCTCAAAACGACCGGTCCGGTCGTTACATATGGATCGCAAATAAAAGAAACGAAAGAAGGTATTAGCATTAAGTAAATGAGTTAATAGGTCAAATTAACGACTAAACATATTTAAAATAGAATAATATTGATTTATCAATTGATAAAGTTTCATACATAGTAATGTATGCGATTGATCATCAATTACAATATAGTGTATGTGTGTGTGTGAAATTACTCATATACTTAATTATAACTTAGAAAATTTACTTAGATAGATGTTATTATAATTTATTTAAAGTAACTAGTTAATATAATTATTTATAAAGATTATGCTTATAGTTTATAATTATTTATAATATTTGTATAGTTAAATAAAATAAATGCTTATAGTTTATAATAATTTTTTTTATAGTTTATAATATTTTAAGAAATAAAAACACAAAAAAAATAATTTAGTTTTTTTTAAAAATAACCGACCAAAGTTGGTCGGTTTTTGGTCAAACGGTCAACACTTAATGTATCGACCAAAATTACCGACCAACTTTGGTCGGTAATTCTTAAAATAGATCTGAAATATATGGGATTCCCCCCTTTTTCTTACCTCTCTTCTCTAAATTTTCTTAACTCCTCACTCAATACCATCCCCTCTCCTTCTTTATTTTCCTCACACAAATCCCATTCCCCACCCCGCGTCGCCACCGCCCAGCTGCCGTCGTCGTCGCAGCTGCCGCTGCTAGCCATTGCCCACCTTCCGCCTCTCCTTCTCCACCTCCTAAAAATTCTAGGTTTGAATTACAACTTATTTCTTTTGTGTGTAAATTTAATGTTTTGTTAATTAGTTATGAATTAGTTAATTAGTGTTTCAATTGATTATTTAACTTTGCATTTTATTGAAATCTAGGGTTTAGGTCTTGTTTTAATTGAATTGATTACCTATGGTATAAATTGAATGTTTAAGTTTGTATTGTTTTGAATAGTTTAGTTAGGATTGAATTATTAACTTTGAATTGAATTTAGTTTTTAGGATTTGTTCTTATGAATCGAACTTTTAGGGTATAGGTTGAACTTTTAGGATATGAATTGAACTTTTAGGATATAAATTAAACTTTTAGTTTATGTTTAAACTCTTAGGATATGAATTGAATTGAGTTTTTAGGATTTGTTCTTGTGAATTGAACTTTTAGGGTATGGGTTGAACTTTTAGGATATGAATTGAACTTTTACGATATGAATTAAACTTGTAGGATATAAATTGAACCTTTTGGATATGAATTGAAATTTTAGGATATAAATTGAACTCTTTGGATATGAATTCAAATTTTAGGATATAAATTGAACTTTTAGTTTATGTTTACACTCGTAGGATATGAATTGAACTTTTAGTTTATGTTTAAACTCGTAGGATATGAATTGAACTTATAGTTTATAGTTAATTATATTTACTATAATTTAATTTTTGGTGTAATTAGGAAAAAATAATTATCTTGAATTTACTAAAAGAGATTTAATTAATTTATAATTGTAGAATAAATTAATTTGTTCTTGTTTTATTTGTATAGATGGAACATCGTACTTGGATGTACAATAGGAACTATCCTAATCGGCGGGAATTGCGGGAGGATTTTATAGAAGGGGTTGATGACTTTATTAGACATGCAATGTCACTTTCACCATACCAAAGTGAAGGAGTAATTAGGTGCCCTTGTGTCATGTGCGATTGTATGAAGTTTAAAAAACCGGAGGAAGTTAAGCTTCATTTTTATAGGAAGGGGTTTATAGAGAATTACTTTGTGTGGACTAATCATAGAGAGATCGATGGTAGCCGTGGAATATTTCATAACATGGTTGTTGGTGAAAGTAGTAGGTCGGTGGAGAATACAAATCATGATTCTAGAATTCAGGATATGGTTGCGGATGCTTTTGGGATGCACTTCGGGGGTGAGCCCAATGAAAATGTTGAACAAACTCCTAATGATGATGCAAAACGTTTTTATGAACAGTTAGAGGAAGCTAGTCGTCCACTACGTGAAGGAAGTCCGCACTCTGAGCTGTCTGTTGCAGTTAGATTACTAAATATCAAATCTGATTGGAATATTTCTCAAACAGCCATGGACTCTTTCATTGACCTTATGAGTGAACTAGTTGACCCTAGTATCAACTTACCTGGTGATTTCTATAAGGCAAAGAGATTGGTTTCTAAGTTGGGACTTTCATTAATGAGAATTGATTGTTGTGAAGATGGTTGCATGTTATATTATAAAAATGATGTAACTTTAGACAGTTGTAAATTTTGCGAAAAGCCTCGTTTTAAAAGGCTTTTCAGCGGGAATATGGTCACTGTCAAGGCGATACATTATTTACCTCTTATACCTAGGTTAAAGAGGTTATATGCTTCGATGAGTTCTGCTTCTCATATGAGATGTCACTTTGAAAATAGAAGACCACCTGGTGTTATGTGTCATCCTTCAGATGGGGAGGCTTGGAAGCACTTTGATAGGACATATCCAGATTATGCTAGTGAACCGAGGAACATTTGGTTAGGTTTGTGTGTGGATGGCTTCATGCCTTTTTCTATATCTGCGACACCATATTCATGCTGGCCTGTCTTTCTTACACCTTATAATGTACCACCTGAGTTGTGTATGACTAGTCCATATATATTTTTAAATTGTATTATCCCCAGTCCACGTAATCCGAAAAGTTTGATTGATGTATATTTGCAACCTTTGATTGATGAGCTAAAACAATTGTGGTATGATGGTGTTGAAACATATGACATATCGACCAATAAGAATTTCAAATTGCATGATAATTTAATGTGGACTATTAACGATTTTCCTGCGTATGGAATGTTGTCTGGGTGGATGACTGCTGGGAAGCTAGCTTGTCCTTACTACAGGGAAAATGTAAAGCGTTCACTTTGAAACATGGCCGAAAGCAATGTTTTGTGATTTGCTTGAAAGAATCTGGAAACTCATCACAGAGATTAGTTTGTTTTTCAAAGACTTGTGTTCTACCACATTAAGGGAAGAAAACCTACTTCGGATGGATCAGAACATTCGTGTAACTTCTAGTAAGATGGAAAAAATATTTCCATGTGGTTTCTTTGATATGATAGAACACCTTCCAATCTACCTTGTACACGAGGCACGACTTGGAGGGCCTGTTCAATATAGATGAATGTATCCCTTTGAGAGGTAATATTATAAGTTTGATATAATATTCTATTTTATTTGAATGTTCTTGGCTAACATGACATTATGTAGGATAATTGGCAAATGCAAACAATTCGTTAAGCAGAGGAATATGATTGAAGGATCTATATGCGAAGTCTATCTTGCAAAGGAAACTGTACATTTATGTTCTTATTATTTTGAGAGTAACGTGCCATGTGTTAGGAATAGACCCAACAAGCATATTGTCGAATGTGTGAAAGATCCATTATATCCACCAATGCCCATATTCAATCAACCAGACCGATGTTCTAAGGATGTTAGAAAGAGAAGTTTGAGTGATATGGAGTACAAGTCAGCTACACTTCATGTGTTGCTAAATTGTCCCGAAGTTGTACCATTTCTCAAGTAAGTATTGATTTATTAGTTATCAAAATGTAAAATTTACTGTGATTACATATTGATGCAACTACTAAAAATATTTGATGTGTCACAGTCACTTCGTGGGTCAATTTGGCCATGATGCTGTATATACGAGATTTGATACGTGGTTCAAATAGTTTGTAAGTTTATCCGGATAATGTTCTTCTGATGTTCCTGCTATATATATATATATATATATATATATATATATATATATATATATATATATATATATATATATATATATATATATATTGAATATTGATTCATAAGTTATTCTAACTTATGAATTTTTTTAACACTATGTAGGTAAATAATCCAAATAATGGTGTAAATCAATTTTTGAAAGATATATCTTGGGAACCTGGGCTTCAGGTCACAATAATGTCTAAGTACGTAGTGAATGGTTATAATTTTCATACAGAGAATTGCTCTAAAAATAAAAATAGCAACAACAACGGGGTGTGGATTTAAGGTGATGATGGCAACCAAGTTAGAGATATTGATTATTATGGTGTGGTCAAAGAAATATTACAACTAGAATATACAGGTTGGCCATATAAGAAATTGATACTCTTTAGATTCAAGTGGTTTGACCCAAATCCAACAAGAGGTACAAGAGTACACCACCAATACAACATAATTGAGGTTAATCATACGAGGGAGTATGATCGCTATGATCCTTTCATAATTGCACATAACGTTAGGCAAGTGTATTATGCTCCTTATCCATTGCGGCGGAATATGTCCGATTGGTGGGTTGTAATAAAAACTAAGCCTGTAGGTAGGGTGGAAGTCGAGAATGTGTTAGATGTTGCATATCAAAACGATATCTCCATTGTTCACCAAATAGTGGGCGATAAGTTAGAAAATGATTTGGAACATCCTGAACGCATATTGGAAGAAGTTGATATAAATGAAGTAACAATTATAGAAAATGAGGACGAAGAATCGACTCATGAAGCTCAAACAAGTGAGGACGAAGAATTCTTGGATGAGGAACAATACGTCGATGAGGATTAAAAAGGTTTTTTAAAGCACTCTTGTTTTATAGCTAGTTTCTTATATGTTTCAATTTAAATATGTATTTTATTATGCAGATGGCAGGCAAGGGTCAAGGTAACAATGACCCTACTAGTTCTCGGGGTCGAGAAAAGGCTAGGAAGGGAAAGATGAGGGTAGATAATAATACTCCCTCTTTTCCACCCTCTTCAGAGATGCCTATGTCTTATCCTCCACCACACGGCTATACTGAGCTGCCACAACATCACGATCCCTACACCTTCATCCAGACACCAGGTCTTCCATCACAGGGCCATAGGGTTATACGTCCGACATATGGTCCAGCTGCCTCACAACCACGTGGATCGCAGTCATCTGCATCGAAGCCATTTGCATCACATCCACGTGGATCATATCCCTACATATCACAGCCACACGGATCGTATCCATCCATGTCACATCCACATGGGTCACAGCCATCAGTATTACAGCCACTTGGGTCACATCCAGCTATGTCGCAGTCACAGGGATCACAACCATCTTCATCATCGACTCCATCTATTTCAGGACTTCGCCTGCGAGGCAGTAGCTCTGAGCCCTCTACACCGTCTACACATGCCTCTGATACACATGCTGAGGATTATGATGAAGAGGTAGTGCATTATGATCGATATGGTAGGATCATCATAGTTCCAGAGGGTGATGGGTAAGAGTTATTTGTTGTTTTTGCGTCTATAGTTTTGTAACATTTTTACTAAGATATTAATGTATTTTTATTGTTAAATTGCAGGTTCAGGCCGGGTAATAAGATTACGAAGATAATCACCAATTCCATCAGAAAGCTTTATGATGGACCTTATGCGACTTGGACTGATTTCCCATTCTCGCTGAAGGAGCAAATTTTCAATTAATTTAAGGTATAAATGTTCTTTTAAGTAGTTTAATAATTTATATTTATGATGTTTCCATATAATATTTAAATTTTCAACTACAGAGCAAGTGTGTATGGGAAGACCGCTATAGCGCGGAAGTGGCTTCAAATTTTCATTATAAAGCTCGCAAGAGATTGGCGGATTATTTCTCGGATGCTAGAAAGAAGAACAAGAGGACTGGCTGGTTACTTGAGAATTTATGAAATGATTTGCAAAGGCAATGGTTTACCGCAGATTTCTTAGAGAGGAGCGAAAAAGGAAAGAAAAATCGCGCATTCGAGAAGGGAGGCTCCTTGCACACTAGACGTGCGACCAGCCTATGGACAATAAAAATAAGATTGGTAATTGCTTAAATTATTTTACTTTTCTAAGTATATCTATTCTATTTATTAACTAAATTAATTTGTTTTCAGGAAAAGAAGTATGGGCGTTCAATGAGCCATGATGAGCTATTCAAGAAGACGCATATTATAAAGAAGAAGAAAGATGGGGATGAAGATAGGTGGGTCGAGGACCGGGCAGAGACTGCATATGTAAGCTTTCAATTTTCTTTAAGTGTTATAATTTACTTTTATAAAAATTTTGAAATACTAATTTAATTTAAAATAATATAGGGTCACTACCAAAGTAACGTGGAGGAATTCATTCGTAATCATCCATCTGGTGAATCGGGCGAGCCAAGACAGCCTTCGGACGAGGATGCTGAAAGAATATGGTTGGAATCTGTTGGTGGTCCAAAATAGGGGAAGGTATACAGGCTTCCTACTAAAACATTCATCGCTATAGGTGTGGAATGCAAGGAATAGTGACTTCCTCGCAAGGCAAGTAACTTAATAGGGAGAGCCTCTCGACTATGCGGGAGACAGTGACAAAGCTCACATCCGAGCTAGAAGCGGCCAAGGAAAGAGAAAGGCTTAGAGATGCTCAATTCCTTGGCATGCAAGCTCAGATCAGAACTCTCCTATCTAGTGGAGCTTTTCTGTTGCCTCGGTCTCGTGAGTCATCGCCAGAGGGTCGACCTCCATGTGATCGTTCCTCCCGTCCTACTCGTGATTGTTCCTCCCGTCCTCCCCATGATCGTTCTTGCCGTCCTCCACAAGACCGTTCTCTATACCGTCTTGTAGATGAATGTTCATCAAACGGTGATGATGATGTTGTAGAAAATACCCCTTGACCAATTCTTTTATATACTTTGAACTAGGCAAATAGAACCAGTTTTGAATTAGATTGAATAATTTTGAACTTGTTGTAATTAGTTTTAACTTGGTTTTGGATTGTTATGTTCAATTGAACTTTAATTTGTTAGTTTTAAAGTATTTATTGGATGTTTGGTTGTTGTTGTTGGATATTTGGTTGTTGTTGTGTTGTTGTTGTTGGATATGTGGATGGATTTGGGGTGAATTAGGGGTTTTATGAGGTGAATTGGGGGTATTGGTATGCTGGCAGGTGGTGTAACTACCAAAACAGGCATTTTATGTAAAAATTAAACCCAGAAAACCGACCAACTTTAGTCGGTAAATAATAATAAAAAAATTTAATTGCATATTACCGACCAACGTTGGTCGGTTAATGAACAATGAATTCCCAGAATTCAACATTACCGACCAACTTTGGTCGGTATTTTGCCTGCACTGCTGAGCTTACCGACCAAAGTTGGTTGGTAATTTTTAATTTTAATTATTTTTTAAAAAATATATTTTTCCAATACTGACCAAAGTTGGTCGGTTTTTTTTTAATTTTAATAATTTATAAAAAAACATATTTTCATTTACCGACCAACGTTGGTCGGTAATAAAAATTAATAAATTTAATACGCCGGCCAACTTTGGTCGGTAAAATTATATTAATAAAATATGTTTCCAACCAGTTTTGGTCGGTAAATCATTTACAGTGTCAGATGGTCGTTTAAAGCATACCGACCAACGTTGGTCGGTAATTTCCGACCAACTTTGGTCGGTATGGCTTTCCGACCGTCAAAATACCGTCCACACATAAATGGTTGCATTTTGGTCGGTAATTGGCCATAGCTAACCAACTTTGGTCGGTTTTTTTGGTCGGTGTTTAGCGGATTTCTAGTAGTGTAGTCATAATTAATTCGATTCAGTCAATACAAATTATAGGAATAAATTCCATATGAAAATGTAAATTTTCCAATAAAATCTAAAATTTAACCCAAAAATCGCCCGTGGGACCCATGTCTCGGAACCCGATAAAAGTTACAAAATATGAACGCCCATTCAACCATGAGTCCACCCATACAAAATTTACCAAATTCCAACATCAACTCGACCTCCAAATCATCAAATATTATTTTCAAATCCCTAGGTCCAAATTCCCAATTTACACCTCAAATACACGTAATCTAGTCAGATTATTCGATGATAATTCAATATTATGGAGTAGGAATGATCACAGGTGACTTACCTCAAGTTTTCCCGTGAATTCTCACTCAAACATCGCCCAACCCGTGCTTGAAATGTCCAAAATGAGAAAAACTCTCGGACCCTTCATTTATATTCTCCCTATGCATTTTTTGCGATTCACTTAGCCGCATCTGCGGTCTCGCAGATGCGAGGGACTTCACGCTTCTGAGGTCTAAGGCGCTTCTGCGGACTCGCTTCTGCGAAGAAGTTGTCTGCTTCTGCGATGAGGCTTGGCCGTTCCCTTTTCCGCTTCTGTGATCGCGAAGCCGCAGGTGCGACTCCACTTCTGCGGTAAGGAGTGCGCATCTACGGCCACTTAACATCTAGTCCAGGCCGCATCTGTGACCATATTTTCACTTTTGTGGTCGCGCATCTGCGACCATTTCCATCGCAAGTGCGATTGCACCAAAACTAGAAAAATTCCATAATTGCTCCAAGTCCAAATTTGATCCGTTTAACCATCCGAAACTCACCCGAGGTCCCCAGGACCTCAATCAAATACACCAACTAGTCCTAAGACATCATACAAACTTAGTTGAAACTTCAAATCACATCAAACAATGCTAAAAATACGAATCATAGCCCAATTCAAGCCTAATGAAAGCAAGACATTCCAACTTCTACATTCGATGCCGAAACCTATCAAATCAAGTTCGATTGACCTCAAATTTTGCACACAAGCCATAAATGACATAACGGACCTATTCAAATTTCCGGAATTGGATTCTAACCCCGATATCAAAAAGTCAACTACCCGGTCAAACTTCTAAACTTAAATTTCTATTTTTAGCCATTTGAAGCCTAATTTAGCTACGGACTTCCAAATAATTATCCGGGCACGCTCCTTAGTCCAAAATCACCATACAGAGCTATTGGAATCATCAAAACTCTATTCCGGGGTTGTTTACACATAAGTCAACATCCGGTCAACCTTTTCAACTTAAGCTTTAAACCTTGAGAAAGTTTCTCAATTCATTCCGAAATCTCTGTACCCGAACCGATTACCCCGACAAGTCACATAACAACTATAAAGTACAAAATGAGTAGTAAATGTGGGAACGAGGCTACATCTCTCAAAACAACCGGCGGGGTTGTTACACCTACTCGGTAATTTTCCCCTCACAAGGTTAGACATGAGACTTACCTTGCTCCGAAGTTCCAACAACCGACTCCAATACCTATCTAACTCCTCAATTCAAAGCCAAATGATCATAAACTAGTCAACAACATGGAAACCAATAAAAATATACTCAAATTCTTATAATTTAACAATTTATAACAATCCCCAACTCTGCTCAAAAAGTTAACAAAGTCAACCCACAGGCCCACATGCTCGAATTTCAAAAATTTCTGAAGATAAATATTACCCATTACGCCACGAATTCAATATATAATTTATTCTCAATTCCTTGTCCAATTTCGTGGTCAAAATCTAAAAATATCAAGTTCTAGATTTTCTTCCAAAATCCCACAATGTTTCCCTTAATTTCATGTTAAATCTACTCATAATTCGTGTATTTAACTCAAGAATAGATAGGGACCACTTACCTCTTGATGTTGATAAAAATTCCCCACAAAGTGCTCTTGTTACGACCCGAAATTCCCACCTTCGGACCGTGATGACGCCTAACATTTCACTTGCTAGGCAAGCCAATGTTAGAATAATATTATCCATTTTAAAACAATTTTTAAATGTATTAATAACAAGAAAACAAATGCGGAAGCAAAGTTTGAAATATAGTGAAATAATCCATCAAACAACGGTGTCTAAATACCATCCCAGAATTGGTGTCACAAGTGCACGAGCTTCTAGAATAAATACAATTAAAGGTCTGAATAAAGTAAAGCTGTCTGGAAATAAACACACAGCTAAAATAAAATAGACGGGGACTTCAGAACTGCGGACGCCATGCAGTTATACCTCAAGTCTCCTCCGAGCAGCTGAAATCCGAGCAAAACTATGGCACGCTGCTGGGACCAACTCCAAAATCTGTACAAGAAGTGCAGAGTGTAGTATCAGTACAACCGACCCCATGTACTGGTAAATGCTGAGCCTAACCTCGACGAAGTAGTAACGAGGCTAAGGCGGGTCACTTACATTACCTGTACGCAATATTAGATACAACAACAATAATAGAAATAAATCAAGTAACTCATTTATAATAATTGAAGCCAACTCAGCAGTCATAACCAATTAACATTTCCATCAATTCAGTTACAACGTGCAACCCGCTCTCACAATATATTCATTTTAACAAGTCTGTTACGGCGTGCAACCAGATCCTCCAATATTGACTTTTAATAAGTCTTTTGCGGCGTGCGACCCGATCCTCCAATATTAACTTTTAATAAGTCTGTTGCGGTGTGCAACCCGATCCTCCAATATTGACTTTTAATAAGTCTGTTGCGGCGTGCAACCCGATCCTCCAATATTAACTTTTAATAAGTATGTTGCGACGTGCAACCCGATCCTCCAATATATTCATTATAATTAATCATGTTACGGCGTGCAACCCGCTCCTCCAACATTTTCATTTACCAATTCTTATAGAAAAAATTTTCCCAATAAATGTAACAATTATTATAAAATTACAAGACAACAAGCATATAATAATTATGGTTTAATTATGAAGCAAACAATGACAAATAGCAAATTATTATAGAAATCAGGGAGCAAATAAGCAGTTAAATATTTAATATGCTAAATGTCAAATAATAATTGCGGCACATAATTCAAATAGCATGTAACAATTAATACAGGTTTTTAAGAATTTATATTTGCAAAGAATAAGTGAGAAACAATTATTATAATAATTAATTTATGATTAAAAATAATTTATGATTTTTCGACTAAGCAGGCAAACAATTAATTTGACGACGTATAGACACTTGTCACCTCGCCTATACGTCGTTTACATGCAATTCACATAACAAATAATTCAAGGGTTCTATTCCCTCAAGTCAAGGTTAACCCCGACACTTACCTCGCTTTGCAAATTTCAATTAATTATTCAACCACAACTTTTCCTTTTAAATTTGCCTACGAAAGCTTCAAATTTATTCACAAACAATTCAATATATTCAATACTAATCATAGGAATTAATTCCATATGAATTTCTAATTTTTCCAGATAAAAATCCAAAATTAATTAAAATATTTGGCAGTGGGACCCACATCTCAAATCCCGGAAAAACTCACGAAATCCGAACACCCGTTCCGATACGAGTTCAACCATACAAAATTTGTCCAATTCCGATATCAAATGGACCTTCAAATCTTAATTTTTTGTTTTTGGAAAGTTTTACAAAAATTCTAATTTCTTCCATCTAAATCCGAAATAAATGATGAATATAGACATGTATTTGTGAAATATATTCACTATATGATAAAGAACACTTACCCAGTTCAAAGTCGTGAAAATCCCCATTGAAATCGCCCAAATCCGAGACTTAAAACTCAAAAATGAGTAAAAATGGCTAAGACCCGATTTTATGTATTTTGCCCAGTATTTTCGCATTTGCGGACTATATTTTCGCACCTGCGATCTCGCATTTGCGAGACAAAGCTCGCATTTGCGGAGTAGGGCTGCCAGGCGAGGTTCCGCACCTGCGGACAAAATGTCGTACCTGTGACGTCCGCTTCTGCGCAAATGGGCCGCACCTGCGAAGTCCGCATCTGCGATGGAAGTCTCGCTTCTGCGAGCTCGCACCTACGGTCAAAATTCCGCAGGTGCGATTACACCAGAACTCAAAATTTCAGATTTTGCTTAAGTCCAATTCTTATTCCGATTTCGATCCGTTTCACTCTCGGGGTACTCGGGACCCCGCTCGAATATACCAACAAGTCCCGTAACATAATACGAATTGACTCGGGGTCTAAAATCACGTCAAACAACACTGAAATTATAATTCACACCTCGATTCGAACTTTGAGTTTTAAACTTTCAATTTGCAAATCTCGTGCCAAAACATATTAAATGAATCCGGAATGACTTCAAATTCGTCACACAAGTCATAAATGACATAACGAAGTTGTTCAAATTTTTAGAATCGGATTCCGGCTCCGATATCAAAAAGTCAACCCCGTGGTCAAACTTGGAATAAAGCCTTTAAATTGCTAGTTCCGTTAAATGGTTATAACTTGAGCTAGGGACCTCCAAATTAAATTTCGGGCATACGCCCAAGTCCCAAATCACGATACGGAGTTGCCGGAACTGTCAAAACACTGATCCGGGTCCGTTTGCTAAAAATGTTGACTAAGGTCAACTCACTTGAATTTTAAAGCTCTATTTCCCATTTTAATCCATTTTTCACCTAAAAACTTTTCGAAAAATTGTACGGACTGTGCACGCAAATCGAGGAATGATAAATGGTGCTTTTCGAGGTCTTAGAACACAGAATTACTTATTAAATTTAAAGATGATATTTTGGGTCATCACATTCTCAACCTCTAAAACAAACGTTCGTCCTCGAACGGAGTTAGAAAAAGTACCTGAGCTGGAGAAAAGGTGTGGATATTTACTCTGTATGTCCGACTCGGACTCCCAGCTAGATGCCTTTACCGGCTGACCTCTCCATTGCACCCGAACTGAAGGATAACTCTTTGACCTCAACTGTCGGACCTGCCGGGCTATAATAGCCACCGGCTCCTCCTCGTAAGTCAAATCTTTGTCCAATTGGACTGAGTTGAAATCTAACACATGGGACGGATCACCATGATATTTCCGAAGCATAGACACATGGAACACCGGATGAACCGCTGATAAACTAGGTGGTAATGCAAGCCTGTAGGCTACTTCACCCACCCTTTCAAGAATTTCAAAGGGTCCGATATACCTTGGGCTCAACTTGCCCTTCTTTCCGAACCTCATTAAACCTTTCATAGGTGAAACCCGAAGCAATATTCGTTCTCCAACCATGAATGCAACATCACGAACTTTACGGTCGGCATAACTCTTTTGCCTAGACTGAGCTGTGCGAATTCGATCCTGAATAATCTTGACCTTATCCAAGGCATCCTGTACCAAATCGGTACCCAACAACCGAGCCTCTCCTGGTTCAAACCAACCAACTGTTGATCGGCATCGCCTTCCGTATAATGCCTCATATGGAGCCATCTGAATGCTCGACTGGTAGCTATTATTATAAGCAAACTCCGCAAGTGGCAAGAAATGATCCCAAGAACCTCCAAAGTCTATATCATAAGTGCGGAGCATATCTTCCAATATCTGAATAGTGCGCTCTGACTGCCCGTCTGTCTGTGGATGAAATGATGTACTCAACTCCACCCGCGTGCCTAATTCACGTTGTACAGCCCTCCAGAAATATGAGGTAAACTTCGTACCTCGATCTGAAATAATAGACACGGGCACACCGTGAAGGCGGACAATATCACGAATGTAAATTTCAGCTAACCTCTCTGAAGAATAGGCAACTGCTACTGGAATGAAATGTGCTGACTTGGTCAACCTGTCCACAATGACCCAAACTGCGTCAAATTTTCTCTGAGTCCATGGGAGTCCAACAACAAAATCCATAGTGATATGCTCCCACTTCCACTCAGGAATTTCTAACTTCTGAAACAAACCACCAGGTCTCTGATGCTCGTACTTAACTTGCTGACAATTCAGACACCAAGCTACATGTGCAACTATATCCTTTTTCATTCTCCTCCACCAATAATGTTGCCGCAAATCTTGATACATTTTTGCGGTACCTGGATGAATAGAATACCTCGAACTGTGTGCCTATTCAAGAATTAATTCACGAAGCCCATCCACATTAGGCACACAAATAGGGCCCTGCATTCGTAGAATTCCATCTTCCCCCACAACAACCTGTTTGGCATCACCGTGCCACACCGTGTCCTTAAGGATAAGTAAATGAGGATCATCATACTGCCTCTCTCCGATGCGCTCATATAAAGAAGACCGAGCAACTGTACAAGCTAGAACCCGACTGGGTTTTGAAAAATCTAACCTCACGAACTGATTAGCCAAAGTCTGAACATCTGCAGCTAATGGCCTCTCACCAACCGGAATATATGCAAGACTGCTGTTACACCCTATATTTTCGTATGTAAAAATGCGTCGTAAGCAAACTAATGTAGGACAAAAAAATGAGATAATATTTAAAAGTATATAAAGTAAGTTAATCATGTTACCTCTGAGGTTACAAATATTGAAGATCATGAACAACAAGTACAAAGAGGGTTGGACAGTTCAGAAGCTAAAGCAATTAAATAAAACAATGTTTCATCGAAAGTCGACAAGTTGGGAATGTTATAACATGTACCTTTGGGGTGAGACTAGGGTGATTAACATGATAAAGAGATTATGTTATGATTTATATTAGTCGTATTACATCCGTGTGTTATGTGTTTAAGTCAAGCGAGTTGTGGAACAAAAGTCGATGAAAGTCATCACAAGTTACATTCATAAGTTTTACTGAAACTTTGGGTCAAATGTAACTGCAATTTTCTCCCAATATACTTAGAGTTATGGTTTGTTCCACCCATCAAATTAAATATCTATGAGTCTATTTTCCAACGCATTAAACCATTTGTCAATACGACATCGGAGTAGAGAGATATGTGCATTTTTGCGATACTGCGCAAGCTGCTAGGTGACAAGTAGGTGTGTCACCTACTTGCTTAAATGAAAGCCCAAAAATGGGCCATTTCGGGTCGTCCAAAGAGGCCTTTTAAGGGCCTATTTTCTTCATATATTAGACTTAAAATAGAGCATAATAACCAGACATAAGCTCTGCAAAGAATCCTCCCAAAAATTTCCCACAAACCCTAATTGATTTTCTCTCCCTTTCAAGTTCCAATTGGAGGTAAAACTTAGAGTTTGAAGAACCAAGATAGGAGCTGAGTTATCCAACAAATAAGGTGAGTTTACTGCTCTCTTTCATCCATTTTTTTCTTCTGTAAATTCATGGTAAGTCGTTCTATACTTGTAAGAACTCACGGGATGGTGATCGGAAGCCGTGAGTTCGAGTTATTCACTTGTAGCGGACTGTTTTGTGGACTGTTTTGTGTTGCTGTTGGGCTGCGTGTTTTATTACTATTTTGTGGAGTTTTGGAGGAGGAAGGGGGTTTATAAACACCATATAAATGTAGGGTGGTTGGCTGGTCGTTCGTCATAACATTTTCGGGTCGTTTGACACTACTACGGTGGTCGTTTTGTGTACGAAGAGATTGGGGTGTGTTGGGCTGTTTTGTAGTATTTGATGGTGTATATAGGGCTGGAAAATGATGTATATATGTTGTTATTGTTCTGTCCTTGTATTGTTGGTGTTATCTTGAAGTTGGAGGAAGGGCATATTATAGGGGAGATGCTGCCCGTTTTAATACAAAATAGGTTTGTCGTTCGTTGTGCGATAGTTGTACCTTTCGTAACTTAACGATAGTATTATTATCATTCTTGTAGATTAAGGTGCGAAGAGGTGAGTTCAACTTGGTGATTGAAAAGATTGTGATAAGGTATGTTAAGGCTAAGCCTTCCTTCATTTTGGCATGATCTCGTAGCTACATGTGTTAGTAATGAGACAAAAAGAGAAGTTCATATTCATGAATTTATTCACACTATTCTAGTCTCATAAGTTACAATATTATTCCTTATCGAGACTCTATATTCAATTTTAGTATTGTCTTCTTCCAGTCAAGAGAGCAGCAAGCCTATATATACAGTATTACAGTATTTTCATTACCATCGAGCTATAATCGATGGGCAGGCCCCTATTGGGCAACCTCTGATCAGATGGAAAGTTATATACCGAGCCTACTGTGGCCGAGCGCCTATGAGCGAGCCCAGCATGGTCGAGATACATAGCCTAGTATGGCCGAGCGCCTATAAGCGAGCCTACTATGGCAGAGCAGTTATATATACCGAGCCTTATAAGGCCGTACAATTATTTTACTTACTATATTGAAGGAGTTGAGTCAGTATCAGCAGGTAAGTATATCTCTAGATCATCTTTGACTCCCAGTTAATTTCAGTTATCATATTATCAGTTCAGTTTCAGATTTCAGTTATTTTATTGCCTTACATACTCGGTACATTATTTCGTACTGACGTCCCTTTTTTGGGGCGCTGCATTTCATGCGTGCAGGTTCAGACAGACAGACGGGTAGACCTCCTCAGTAGGTGTTTTCCGAGTTTCGCCTGATCGGTAAGCTCCACGTCTTTCGGAGTTGCCAGGACTAGAGTTTTGTGTACATCTTATGTATATCTGTATATATGTTATGGGTAGGTCGGGGCCCTGTTCCGATCACAGTACATCTATCAGTAGAGGCTTGTAGGCATATCCTGTTGGTTAGTGCATTATGTTGGGTTTGTATAAATTGGTGGTTTGTCAGCTGTAGTAGCTATGACGGCCTTGTCGGCCTAGCTTTATATTGATATTTAGTTAGTGCTAGTTTCCATTCAGTTTTATATTTTGCTTCGCAAATTGTCTTGCAAGGTGGCCCCATGGCCAAAGTATGACATTATGTGTTCAGAGTCCCTTAGTCGCAATTTGGTACGCCAGGTTAGGTGAGGCACGGGGTGCTTGTCTCGCTCCTAGGTTCGGGGCGTGACAAACTTGGTATCAGAGCAGTTCTGTCCTAGGGAGTCTACAAGCCGTGTCTAGTAGGGTCTTGTTTATAGATGTGTTGTGCACCACATTATATAAGCAAGGAACTACAGGGCATTTAGGAGTTGGTTACACTTCTTTGAAATCTAAATCGTGCTATAGAACTGAGTTATAGGAAATTTGAATTAAACTTATGTGTTGGTGTTTGCATGCACAGATGACGGTGACTAGGAAGACTACGGCTAGCCAGAGGAGAGATACAGTAGTAGGTGAGGGGACCAACAGGGTACCCCCAGTAGATGGGGCCCAGTCTGAGGCTCAAGGGGAGACCCCTACTCAGCCATTACCGGCTCCTCCACCAACTACGGAGATTCCTAGGGAAACCGCACATCCAGTTCCCCCTCCACTTCCATCAGATCAGGACTTAAGGAGTGCGGTGCATTTGTTGACACAGTTGGTAGCTACCCAGCAACATGCTAGGGCATCAGCTAGTGCAGGAACTTCTGAGGGGTCTGGGAGTTCAAGGGTCCGAGAGTTTATTGCTTTGAGTCCCCCAGAGTTCACGGGGACAGATCAGAGGGAGGACCCGCAGGATTTCATAGATCAGCTTCACAGGATCTTTCGTGTTATGCATGCCACGGAGAAAGAGGCAGTTGAGCTAGCAGCTTTTCGACTCCGAGATATAGCCATCCTTTGGTATGAGGGATGGGAGAGGTCCAGGGGACGTGATACACCTCCAGCTATTTGGGAGAATTTTTCAGATGCTTTCCTTGACCAGTACTTACCGCGGGAGATCCGACAGGCTCGAGTCGATCAGTTTCTAGCCCTCAAGCAGGGTAATATGAGTGTTCGAGAGTATAGTCTCCATTTTGACTCATTGGCCAGATATGCACCATCCATAGTTTCTACTATGCGGGACAGGATTCACAGGTTTATAGCAGGGTTAGCCCCAGAGTTAACCGAGGCATGTGCCACCGCTGCATTGCAGGATAGTATGGATATCTCCCGGATTCAGGCATTCGCCCAGAATATAGAAAGGGGTAGGCGTCGGCAGCAGGGTACAGAGAGGGCTGAGCAAGGGCAACGTAAGAGGATGAGATTTCCCAGGTCTCAGGAGCAATCTCAGGGTAGTTATAGGACCCAGTACTTCGGACGGCCACCTAGGCCTCCGCCACCTCAGTTACAGGGTTACGGGTATGACCGCTATACTCAGTCAGGACCAGGTGAGAGCTCACGGGCGTCGGGTTTGCAGCGACAATGAGGTTCTGCGCAGACATGGTCATTTCCTCCGCGGTGTGACATCTGTGGTAGAGGACACTTGGGTCAATGCCGAGCAGGTTCTGATGCTTGTTATACATGTGGGCGTCCGAGGCATATGATGCGAGATTGCCCAAATAGAGATTCTGGGGGAATGGCACAACCAGCGAAGTTCAGCAACAGGATCGTCTATGTCCGTGCATCCTTCAAGGCGTGAGTCTCAGTCTTCGGCTGGTAGAGGTCGAGGCAGAGGTAGAGGTTCCAGTTCAAGTGGTAATCAGAACCGTATCTATGCTTTAGCGGGTCGACAGGACCAGGAGTCTTCACCAGACGTTGTGACAGGTATATTAACCATTTTCTCTCACGATGCTTATGCTTTGATAGACCCAGGATCTACTTTATCGTATATTACCCCATTTGTCGCGAGGAAGTTTGGTATAGTGCCTGAAATACTAAGTGATCCTTTTGCGGTATCTACACCGGTCGGAGAATCGATTATTGCTAGACGGGTTTACCGAGGTTGTACGGTGACAATTTGTAGTCGTCAGACCTCAGCTGACCTAGTTGAGCTAGAGATGATGGACTTTGATGCTATCATGGGCATGGACTGGTTGGCAGCTTGCTATGCCACAGTTGATTGCCGAGCAAAGGTAGCCAAATTTCATTTTCCGGGTGAGCCAGTCCTTGAATGGGTAGGTAATACACCAACACCCAGAGGTAGGTTTATTTCCTATCTGAAGGCGAGGAAAATGATCGCAAAAGGGTGCATTTATCATATTGTGCGAGTTAGAGATGCAGATGCTGAGATACCTACACTTCAGTCTATTCCCATAGTCAAAGAGTATGCAGATGTGTTTCCAGATGAGCTTCCAGGTATTCCTCCAGAGCGAGAGATTGATTTTAGCATCGATTTGCTTCCAGGAACTCAACCAATATCCGTCCCTCCGTATAGAATGGCACCTGCCGAATTGAAGGAGTTGAAGGAGCAGTTAAAAGATTTGCTGGAGAAAGGTTACATTAGGCCTAGTACCTCACCTTGGGGTGCACCAGTACTATTTGTGCGGAAGAAAGACGGCTCGCTGAGGATGTGTATCGATTATAGGCAGTTGAACAAGGTAACTATTAAGAATAAGTATCCACTTCCAAGGATCGATGACTTGTTTGATCAGTTGCAGGGAGCTAGATGCTTTTCCAAGATTGATTTGAGGTCGGGGTACCACCAGGTCAGAGTTCGGGAAAAAGATATTCCGAAGACAGCCTTCAGGACCCGATATGGCCACTTCGAGTTCCTTGTCATATCCTTCGGGTTGACTAATGCACCCGCTGTATTTATGGACTTGATGAATAGCCTGTTCCGGCCATTTTTAGATCTGTTCGTGATAGTATTTATTGATGATATTCTGGTTTATTCCCGTTCAGAGGATGAGCATGCGGACCACCTGCGAGCGGTACTCCAAACCCTCCGTGATTGTAAGTTGTATGCTAAGTTTTCTAAATGTGAGTTCTGGTTGAAGTCTGTAGCATTCTTGGGGCATATTGTATCAGATGAAGGGATAAAGGTGGACACTCAGAAGATTGAGGCCGTGAAATCTTGGCCTAGACCTACCACTCCGACAGAGGTTCGTAGCTTTCTAGGCTTAGCAGGATACTATCGGAGGTTCGTAGAGGGTTTTTCTTCCCTTTCGGCACCATTGACGAAGTTGACACAGAAAGAAACTAAGTTTCAATGGACAGAGGCTTGTGAGCGGAGTTTCCAAGAGCTTAAGAACAAGTTGACCTCAGCTCCAGTTCTAACACTTCCAGAGGGTCTAGAGGGTTATGCCGTGTATTGTGATGCATCAGGTGTCGGGTTAGGATGTGTCCTGATGCAACATGGGAAGGTAATTGCATATGCTTCAAGGCAGTTGAGGAAGCACGAGAGGAATTATCCGACCCACGACCTCGAGTTAGCTGCGGTTGTCCATGCACTTAAGATATGGCGGCATTATTTATATGGTGTTCATGTTGATATATTTACTGATCATAAAAGCCTACAATATATTTTCAAGCAGAAAGAGTTGAATTTGCGACAGAGGCGATGGCTTGAGTTATTGAAAGATTACGATGTTAACATTCTCTACCATCCAGGGAAAGCTAATGTTGTAGCAGATGCCTTAAGTCGCCGATCTATGGGTAGCTTAGCACATGTAGAGCCCGAGAAAAGACAATTAGCTAGAGATATTCATCAATTGGCTTCGTTGGGGGTTCGGTTAGTAGATTCTGAGGATGGTGGAGTTGTAATCCAAAACACTGCAAAATCATCCCTCATAGCTGAAGTCAAGGAAAGGCAGTACGAGGACCCAGAGTTGGTCGAGTTGAGAGAGCGAGTTCCGCAGCAGAAGAAGCCATTGTTAGAGCTCAAGGGAGATGGGGTTCTCAGATACAAGGGTCGTTTGTGTGTTCCAGATGTAGCAGGGCTACGAGACAGGATTATGTCAGAGGCACATTATTCATGGTATTCCATCCACCCTGGATCGACGAAGATGTATCATGACATTAAGGATATGTACTGGTGGAATGATATGAAGAAGAACATTGCTGAGTTTGTCGCCCAATGTACTAGTTGCCAGCAAGTGAAGGTAGAACACCAGAAGCCCGGAGGGCTAATGCAGACTATAGAGATCCCGACATGGAAATGGGAGGCGATAAACATGGACTTTATCATGGGTTTACCTCGTTCTAATCGTAAGTTCGATTCCATATGGGTTACATGGGCCAGACCTGGTTCAGCAGGCCATAGAGAAAGTAAAGGTTATCCGGGAGCGACTGTTGACAGCTCAGAGTCATCAGAAGTCATATTTTGACGTGCGGCGACGAGACTTAGAGTTCAGGATTAATGACTGGGTATTCTTAAAGGTATCACCTATGAAGGGCGTGATGAGGTTTGGCAAGAAAGGAAAGCTTAGCCCACGGTATATTGGGCCTTATAGGATCATTCGGAGAGTGGGCCAACTAGCTTATGAGTTAGAGTTGCCCTCAGAATTGGAGTTTGTCCATCCGGTTTTTCACGTATCTATGCTACGGAAGTGCATTGGCGATCCTACCCGAGTGGTGCCCACGGATGATGTACAGATTACAGAGGACTTGTCATACGAGGAAATTCCAGTTGCCATCCTAGACCGACAAATCCGCAATCTACGAAATAAGGAGGTAGCTTCCGTAAAGGTTTTATGGAGGAGCAAGAATGTAGAAGAGATGACGTGGGAATCGGAGGAAGAAATGAAGTCTAAATACCCCCACCTATTTCAAAATGAAGATATGGTTCGAGATGGGACGCTACAACATAGCTCTATGTAGGCTAGCAGGTCATCAGGTAAGCTTTTATTTTTCACTTTCAATATTTATGATTTACGGTCGGTGAGGCAAATTGCTGCTATTTATAAAGATTGGCCATGTGTGGCATGCATAGTATGTTTCTGGCTACGTGCAGGTTGGTTTTAACCTAGTGTACGAAGGATACTCTGGAAAAAGTTTCCAAAGTCTCCAAGAGTAAACATTCGAGGACGAATGTTCCCAAGGGGGAGTGATGTTACACCCTATATTTTCGTATGTAAAAATGCGTCGTAAGCAAACTAATGTAGGACAAAAAAATGAGATAATATTTAAAAGTATATAAAGTAAGTTAATCATGTTACCTCTGAGGTTACAAATATTGAAGATCATGAACAACAAGTACAAAGAGGGTTGGACAGTTCAGAAGCTAAAGCAATTAAATAAAACAATGTTTCATCGAAAGTCGACAAGTTGGGAATGTTATAACATGTACCTTTGGGGTGAGACTAGGGTGATTAACATGATAAAGAGATTATGTTATGATTTATATTAGTCGTATTACATCCGTGTGTTATGTTTTTAAGTCAAGCGAGTTGTGGAACAAAAGTCGATGAAAGTCATCACAAGTTACATTCATAAGTTTTACTGAAACTTTGGGTCAAATGTAACTGCAATTTTCTCCCAATATACTTAGAGTTATGGTGTGTTCCACCCATCAAATTAAAGATCTATGAGTCTATTTTCCAACGCATTAAACCATTTGTCAATACGACATTGGAGTAGAGAGATATGTGCATTTTTGCGATACTGCGCAAGCTGCTAGGTGACAAGTAGGTGTGTCACCTACTTGCTTAAATGAAAGCCCAAAAATGGGCCATTTAGGGTCGTCCAAAGAGGCCTTTTAAGGGCCTATTTTCTTCATATATTAGACTTAAAATAGAGCATAATAACCAGACATAAGCTCTGCAAAGAATCCTCCCAAAAATTTCCCACAAACCCTAATTGATTTTCTCTCCCTTTCAAGTTCCAATTGGAGGTAAAACTTAGAGTTTGAAGAACCAAGATAGGAGCTGAGTTATCCAAAAAATAAGGTGAGTTTACTGCTCTCTTTCATCCATTTTTTTCTTCTGTAAATTCATGGTAAGTCGTTCTATACTTGTAAGAACTCACGGGATGGTGATCGGAAGCCGTGAGTTCGAGTTATTCACTTGTAGCGGACTGTTTTGTGGACTGTTTTGTGTTGCTGTTGGGCTGCGTGTTTTATTACTATTTTTTGGAGTTTTGGAGGAGGAAGGGGGTTTATAAACACCATATAAATGTAGGGTGGTTGGCTGGTCGTTCGTCATAACATTTTCGGGTCGTTTGACACTACTACGGTGGTCGTTTTGTGTACGAAGAGATTGGGGTGTGTTGGGCTGTTTTGTAGTATTTGATGGTGTATATAGGGCTGGAAAATGATGTATATATGTTGTTATTGTTCTGTCCTTGTATTGTTGGTGTTATCTTGAAGTTGGAGGAAGGGCATATTATAGGGGAGATGCTGCCCGTTTTAATACAAAATAGGTTTGTCGTTCGTTGTGCGATAGTTGTACCTTTCGTAACTTAACGATAGTATTATTATCATTCTTGTAGATTAAGGTGCGAAGAGGTGAGTTCAACTTGGTGATTGAAAAGATTGTGATAAGGTATGTTAAGGCTAAGCCTTCCTTCATTTTGGCATGATCTCGTAGCTACATGTGTTAGTAATGAGACAAAAAGAGAAGTTCATATTCATGAATTTATTCACACTATTCTAGTCTCATAAGTTACAATATTATTCCTTATCGAGACTCTATATTCAATTTTAGTATTGTCTTCTTCCAGTCAAGAGAGCAGCAAGCCTATATATACAGTATTACAGTATTTTCATTACCATCGAGCTATAATCGATGGGCAGGCCCCTATTGGGCAACCTCTGATCAGATGGAAAGTTATATACCGAGCCTACTGTGGCCGAGCGCCTATGAGCGAGCCCAGCATGGTCGAGATACATAGCCTAGTATGGCCGAGCGCCTATAAGCGAGCCTACTATGGCAGAGCAGTTATATATACCGAGCCTTATAAGGCCGTACAATTATTTTACTTACTATATTGAAGGAGTTGAGTCAGTATCAGCAGGTAAGTATATCTCCAGATCATCTTTGACTCCCAGTTAATTTCAGTTATCATATTATCAGTTCAGTTTCAGATTTCAGTTATTTTATTGCCTTACATACTCGGTACATTATTTCGTACTGACGTCCCTTTTTTGGGGGCACTGCATTTCATGCGTGCAGGTTCAGACAGACAGACGGGTAGACCTCCTCAGTAGGTGTTTTCCGAGTTCCGCCTGATCGGTAAGCTCCACGTCTTTCGGAGTTGCCAGGACTAGAGTTTTGTGTACATCTTATGTATATCTGTATATATGTTATGGGTAGGTCGGGGCCCTGTTCCGATCACAGTACATCTATCAGTAGAGGCTTGTAGGCATATCCTGTTGGTTAGTGCATTATGTTGGGTTTGTATAAATTGGTGGTTTGTCAGCTGTAGTAGCTATGACGGCCTTGTCGGCCTAGCTTTATATTGATATTTAGTTAGTGCTAGTTTCCATTCAGTTTTATATTTTGCTTCGCAAATTGTCTTGCAAGGTGGCCCCATGGCCAAAGTATGACATTATGTGTTCAGAGTCCCTTAGTCGCAATTTGGTACGCCAGGTTAGGTGAGGCACGGGGTGCTTGTCTCGCTCCTAGGTTCGGGGCGTGACAACTGCCCATACTCACAGCCTTTCTACCCAAAGCATCGTCCACCACATTGGCCTTTCCGGGGTGATACAAAATGGTGATATCATAGTCTTTCAACAACTCCAACCATCTTATCTGCCTCAAATTAAGATCTTTTTGTTTGAACAGATACTGAATGCTACAATGATCAGTAAATACCTCACACGAGACACCGTAGAGGTAATGCCTCCAAATCTTCAGCGCATAAATAATGGCTGCCAATTCTAGGTCATGAACAAGATAATTCTTCTCGTGAACTTTTAACTGACGCGATGAATATGCAATTACCTTGCCATCTTGCATTAATACTGCACAAAGCCCAATATGAGATGCGTCACAATATACCGTATATGATCCTGAACCTGTGGGTAATACCAATATTGGCGCCGTAGTCAAAGCGGTCTTGAGCTTCTGAAAGCTCAACTCACACTCGTCTAACCATCTGAATGGAACACCCTTCTGGGTTAGTCTGGTCAAGGTGCTTGCTATAGATGAAAACCCTTCCACGAACCGACGATAATAACCTGTCAAACCCAGGAAACTCCGGATCTCTGTAACCGAAGTAGGTCTAGGCCAATTCTGAATAGCCTCAATCTTCTTAGGATCCACCTTTATGCCTTCTTCCGATACAACATGTCCCAAAAAGGCAACTAAGTCTAACCAAAACTCGCATTTTGAAAATTTGGCATATAACTGATTATTCTTCAAGGTGTGAAGCACACTTCGAAGATGCTGCTCATGCTCCTCTCGACTGCTGGAGTAAATCAAGATATCATCAATGAATACAACCACAAAAGAATCCAAATAAGGCTTGAACACCCGATTCATCAAATCCATAAATGCTGCTGGAGCATTTGTCAACCCAAATGACATCACTAGGAACTCGTAATGCCCATACCGAGTCTGAAAAGCTATCTTAGGGACATCAGATGCCCTAATCTTCAACTGATGGTAACTAAATCTCAAATCAATCTTCGAAAATACCTTGGCACCCTGAAGCTGATCAAATAAGTCATCAATTCTTGGCAGCGGATATTTGTTTTTGATAGTGGCCTTGTTCAACTGTCGATAATCTATACACATCCGCATTGAGCCATCTTTCTTCTTTACAAATAATACTGGTGCACCCCAGGGCGAAACACTAGGTCTAATGAATCCCTGATTAAGCAAGGCTTGTAACTGCTCTTTTAATTCTTTCAACTCTGGTGGGGCCATACGGTATGGTGGAATAGAAATGGGCTGAGTGTCCGGAGCCAAATCAATACAGAAGTCAATATCTCTGTCGGGTGGCATCCCCGACATATCTGCATGAAATACTTCCAAAAATTCACTAACAACTGGTACTAAGTCCATAGAAGGGACATCCGCACTAGGATCGTGAATATAAGCCAAATAGGCTAGACACCCTTTCTCTACCATACACCGAGCTTTCATATAAGAAATAACCATGCTGGAAGAATGGCCGGGAGTTCCTTTCCACTCTAACTCAGGTAACCCCGGCATAGCTAGGGTCACTGTCTTGGTATGACAGTCCAATATAGCATGATAAGGAGATAGCCAATCCATACCCAAGATGACATTGAAATCTACCATATCAAGAAGTAGAAGATCCACACTAGTTTCAAGATTACCAATAGTAACCACACACGAATGGTAGACATGATTTACTACAACAGAGTCTCCCACCGGTGTCGATACACACACAGAAGCACTCAAAGAATCACAAGGCACAACCAAACATGAAGCAAAATAGGAGGACACATAGGAATAAGTAGATCCTGGATCAAATAGAACTGAAGCATCTCTATGGCAAACAGGAATAATACCTGTGATCACAGCATCAGATGACTCGGCCTCAGGCCTAGCTGGAAAAGTATAAAATCGGAGTTGGGCCCCACCACTCTGAACTGCATCTCTGGGACGGCCTCTAACTGGCTGTCCTCCACCTCTAACGGTCTGACCTTCACCTCTAATGGCCGGACCTCCACATCTAATGTCCTGACCTCCACCTCTAACTGCCTGACCCCTACCTCTAGTTGGCTGAGCAGGCGGTGAAGCAATCGGTGCTGGTATGATGGCACGAGAATCTTACCGAGTTCTGTTACTCACCAATCTAGGGCAATACCTCCTGATGTGACCAATGTTCCCACACTCATAACACCCATCCTGATGCCGTGGCTGCTGAAGCTGAAGCTGACCCAGATGGGCCGGATAACCACTGTAGTACCTCTGGAGTGGTGGTGCACTGATAGGAGCTGAATGTGCACTGAATACTGGCTGCCCAAAGTAAGGCATAATAGGACCGTGACTCCCTAAAGCATCGGGAGATACATGAAGTGATGGATGAAACGGTCTGGGAGGATGACCCCTACCAAAATTACCCCTGCCTCCAGACGAGGCACCACTGTAACCACCGAACTGACGAGGCCTCTAATCGAACCTCTGCCCTCTTTTCTGTGCAAGAACCATCTCGATCCTCCTTACGACATTAGCAGTCGCCTGAAAAGAAATCTCACTTCCGGTCTCCTTGGCCAACTGAAGTCTGATAGGGTGAGTGAGTCCCTTAATGAACCTCCTCACTCTCTCTCCCTCCGTAGGTAGTAAAAGGAGAGCATGGCAGGCCAAATCCACAAAACGGGACTCATACTAAGTAATAATTATACTGCCCTGCTGTAGACGTTGAAATTGCTTGCGGAATTCCTCTCTCAGTGTGATAAGGAGGAACTTCTCCAGAAATAGCTGAGAGAACTGCTCCCAGGTAAGTGCAGGCGATCCGACTGGTCGGGTCAATGTGTAATCTCTGCACCACCTCTTGGCGGAACCCGTTATCTGGAATAAAGCAAAATCAACTCCATTGGTCTCAACTATACCCATGTTTCGCAGCACCTCATGGCAGCATTTAAGATAATCCCGTGGGTCCTCAGAAGGTGTACCACTGAAGTGAACTGGAAAGAGCTTAGTGAACTTATCCAGTCTCAATAAGGCCTCAAAAAACATGGCGGGCCTATCACCGGTCTGTGCCGCAATAACTGGCTGAACTACCCCAATTGGCGGGGCTGCTGGAGCCTGATTCTGGGGAGCCATCTGCTCCGGGGCGGGAGTAGTGGGAGTTTGTGCTTCTCCCCCAGCCTGTGAGACGGCTGGTGCTATTGGAAATGTACCATTATGGGCACACCCTCCATAAGACTCAACAATCGGACTAGAGCGAGCATTGGAATTGCTATGAATCCTTCTGGGACCTGATCTGGTCCAACTGGTACATTCTGAACTGGGACCTCCTCCTGAAGGTCTATCTGAGGTTCTTCAACAGGTGCAACTGCTCGAGCTCTGGACTGAGCTCTACCTCGGCCTCTGCCTTAGCCTTTAGCATGACCTCGGCCTCTACCCCTGGCCATAGTTGCCACTGGGGGGTCTGGTCCCTGTCCATCGGTAGAGGTATTACGCGTTCTCACCATCTGTGAGAGAATAAGAGTAGAATGGTTCAATCATCGATGATAGAATAAAATCGCACGACAGAATACGAGAAGTGATATTGTTCCTAAACTTCATAGCCTCTAAGAGATAAGTACATACGTCTCCGTACCGATCCTTCAGACTCTACTAAGCTTGCTCGTGACTCGTGAGACCTATGTAACCTAGTGCTCTGATACCAACTGTCACGACCCGAAATTCCCACCTTCGGACCGTGAGGCAAGCCAACGTTAGAATAATATTATCCATTTTAAAATAATTTTTAAATGTATTAATAATAAGAAAACAAATGCGGAATCAAAGTTTGAAATATAGTGAAATAATCCATCAAACAACGGTGTCTAAATACCATCCCATAATTGGTGTCACAAGTGCACGAGCTTCTAGAATAAATATAATTAAATGTCTGAATAAAGTAAAGCTGTCTGGAAATAAACACACAACTAAAGTGAAATAGACGGGGACTTCAGAACTGCAGACGCCATGCAGTTATACCTCAAGTCTCCTCCGAGTAGCTGAAATCCGAGCAAAACTTTGGCACGCCGCTGGGACCAACTCCAAAATCTGCACAAGAAGTGCAGAGTATAGTATCAGTACAACCGACCCCATGTACTGGTAAATGCTGAGCCTAACCTCGACGAAGTAGTGACGAGGCTAAGGCGGGTCACTTACATTACCTGTACGCAATATTAGATACAACAACAATAATAGAAATAAATCAAGTAACTCATTTATAATAATTGAAGCCAACTCAGCAGTCATAACCAATTATCATTTCCATCAATTCAGTTGCAGCGTGCAACCCGCTCTCACAATATATTCATTTTAACAAGTCTGTTGCGGCGTGCAACCCGATCCTCCAATATTAACTTTTAATAAGTCTGTTGCGGCGTGCAACCCGATCCTCCAATATTGATTTTAATAAGTCTGTTGCGGTGTGCAACCCGATCCTCCAATATTGACTTTTAATAAGTCTGTTGCGGCTTGCAACCCGATCCTCCAATATTGACTTTTAATAAGTCTGTTGCGGCGTGCAACCCGATCCTCCAATATATTCATTATAATCAATCATGTTGCGGCGTGCAACCCGCTCCTCCAACATTTTCATTTACCAATTCTTATAGAAGAAATTTTTCCAATAAATGTAACAATTAATATAAAGTTACAAGACAACAAACATACAATAATTATGGTTTAATTATGAAGCAAACAATGACAAATAGCAAATTATTATGGAAATCAGGGAGCAAATAGGCAGTTTAATATTTAATATGCTAAATGTCAAATAACAATTAAGGCACATAATTCAAATAGCATGTAACAATTAATGCAAGAATTCAAGAATTTATATTTGCAAAGAATAAGTGAGAAATAATTATTATAATAATTAATTTATGATTAAAAATAATTTATGATTTTTCAAGTAAGCATGCAAACAATTAATTTGACGACGTATAGACACTCGTCACCTCGCCTATACGTCGTTTACATACAATTCACATATCAAACAATTTAAGGGTTCTATTCCCTCAAGTCAAGGTTAACCCCGACACTTACCTCGCTTTGCAAATTCCAATCAATTATTCAACCACATCTTTTCTTTTTAAATTTGCCTCCGAAAGCTTCAAATCTATTCACAAACAATTCAATATATTCAATACTAATCATAGGAATTAATCCATATGAATTTATAATTTTTCCGGATAAAAATATGAAATTCATAAAAATATTCGGCACTGGGACCCACGTCTCAGATCCCGAAAAAACTCACGAAATCCGAATACCCGTTCCGATACGAGTTCAACCATACAAAATTTATCCAATTCCGATATCAAATGGACCTTCAAATCTTAATTTTTCGTTTTTGGAAACTTTTACAAAAATTCCAATTTCTTCCATCTAAATCCGAAATAAATGATGAATATAGACATGGATTTGTGAAATATAATCACTATATGATAAAGAACACTTACCCAGTTCAAAGTCGTGATAATCTCCCTTGAAATCGCCCAAATTCGAGACTTAAAACTCAAAGTAGGGCTGCCAGGCAAGGTTCCGCACCTGCGGACAAAATGTCGCACCTGCGACATTCGCTTCTGCGCAAAAGGGTCGCACCTGCGAAGACCGCATCTGCGATGGAAGTCTCGCTTCTGCATACACCACAACTCAAAATTTCAGATTTTGCTTAAGTCCAATTCTTGTTCCGATTTCGATCCGTTTCACTCTCGGGGTACTCGGGACCCCGCTCGAATATACCAACAAGTCCCGTAACATAATACGAACTGACTCGGGGTCTAAAATCACGTCAAACAATACTGAAATTATAATTCACACCCCGATTCGAACTTTGAGTTTTAAACTTTCAATTTGCAAATCTCGTGCCAAAACATATTAAATGAATCCGGAATGACTTCAAATTCGGCACACAAGTCATAAATGATATAACAGAGCTGTTCAAATTTCCAGAATCGGATTCCGGCTCCGATATCAAAAAGTCAAACCCGTGGTCAAACTTGGAACATTTAGCCTTTAAATTACTAGTTCCGTTAAATGGTCATAACTTGAGCTAGGAACCTCCAAATTAAATTCCGGGCATACGACCAAATCCCAAATCATGATACGGAGTTACCGGAACTGTCACAACACCGAAAAATTTTAAAGCTCTATTTCCCATTTTAATCCATTTTTACCTAAAAACTTTTTAAAAAATTATACGGACTGCGCACGCAAGTCGAGGAATGATAAATGGTGCTTTTCGAGGTCTTAGAACACAGAATTACTTATTAAATTTAAAGATGACATTTTGGGTCATCACAGCTCTCAAAATCGTTCAAGACCAAGTGGAAAATGAGAGAAAAGAGACTAAGTCCCGCATTAAATTCAAGTCTCCCCAGGGATTCCTTCTTCGCGATCGCGAGAAATTCCTTGCGATCGCGAAAGCCAAAATTGCCACTGCCCAAAAATCTTCTCCGTGATCACGGCTATGCATTCGCGATGAACCACTGTCGAGCCTTCTGTTATCCCTTCGTGATCATGGTTGGGCCTCTGCGTTCGCGAAGCACTGCCAGGCTAACCTTCGCAATCATGTTCCCTTCTTAGTGATCGCGTAGGGAAATTATCTGCCCCTCCAATTTTCCTTCTTCGTGATTATGGAACCATCTTCACGATCGCAACGCACACCACCACACCAGCAGTTGTCAGCCAAGTTCAAACATATTCCGGATTGTTCGAAACACACCTGAGACCCCCGGGACCCCGTCTAATCATACCAACAAGCCCTAAAAAATAGCATGAACCTGCTCGAGGCCTTAAATCACACCAAACAACCTCAAAACTTCGAATCGACGAAACCTTTCTTTTAACTTTCAAACCTTAAAACTTCGACAAACATGTCCGAATCATACTTAAACTTTCCGGAATGATGCCAAACTTTACTTACAAGTCACAATCACGATATGAACTTATTCCAAGGCTCGTAACGCCAAACGGATATCGATAACTGATGTCGCCCAAACTCACACCACAAATATAGGTAGTGAGGTGGTCGAAGCAATAATAAAACCCAACGCAAGTCGGGGTCGAATCCTCAGGGAGTTAGAATTGGGATTAGGTATATATTTAATGTACTTGTACAATATTCTTTAGATTACACTTCCACATTCTTGTTTGTTGTTTCTACTTCTACTTTAGACTATTGATTGCAATTATAAAACTAGATGACAATATTTTTACTTTTGGTTGTTTTCCAATTGATAAAAGATCTAGGGTCGTGACTTCCACCTAAGTGGTTACCTAATGGGTTGAAAACTCTAGGACAAGTCTGATTGGTCGGGGTTGTAATATAGTAATCACACACAATTACCCACTTTATACCTCTCGCCTGTTTAAGTGGTTTTGCCCAATTTGGATTTCTCAAGTCCAAATGGGTATTGCACAAAACAAGTGATAACTGCTCAAGTCGGGTCTTACTATCTCTAGATTCAACCCTTTAATTGGGGCTATCAATTTCTTGAGTTCACCCCAATTTTTTGTTAGCCAAGTTTTCCTAGACATAGTCTCTCTTTCTCAAGTATAGACTAAGTCAATTAGGCATGAATCAATGTTTGCAACCATTAATTCTTGAATTCAAGCAAGAACTAGGCTAAATATCACTAACCCAATCACAAAACAAGTCCTAAATCAAACACCCATTAAGTACCCACACTAGGGTTGGGCCACAACCCTAGCTATAAATTTAGCTACTCATGAAAAATGGAGAAACACAAGAAGAAATTAAGATATAATGCATAATAATTAATTAGGGAAAGGAAATCTAATGTTTAGAAGCTAATATAGTACAATATTACTCAAAATAGTAAAGAAAAATGGCTCAGGTGCTCTCCCAAAACAAAACTTAACCTAAAAATGACAAAAAGTTCTATTTATACTAAGCTAAAAATATCTGATAAAAATGCCCCTGTAGAGGTTGTGCGGCCGCATAATTATGTATGCGGTCCGCACAACGAGACTTGGCTTTACAGGTTCCAATTTTGCGGCCGCACAATTTTGGATTGCGGTCGCACTCCTTCAACTACTGCGAACCGCACATTTGTGAGTGCGGCCGCACTCTTGCTTCTGCGGCCGCACAATTATAATGCGGTCCACACTCTTTGATTTGAAGCTCTGGTTGTGTGAGACTTCTGCAGACCTCATAAAAATGAGTGTCGCTGCGCTCTTGATTATGCGGCCGCACAAAAAATAGTGCGGTCTGCATTTTTTCTTGAACTTGAAATCCCATCTCTCTGATCTTTGACTTCTGCGGGCCGCATAATATTGAGTGCGGTCGCACTTGTCATTCTGCGTCCGCACAATTATGGTGCAGTCCGCACTCCTTCAACTTGCCTAAAACCAGCTCTCTGAATCTCCTCTTCTGCGGCCGCACAATATTTGTGTGGTTTGCATAGTCTGAAGGAAAAGTGACATGGCTCTTCCTTTGTTTTGCGGCAGCACACAGTATTGTGCGGTCCGCACTGTGGGCCTTTTGCCTTGTTTTGGTCCTTGTCCACTTTTGACTCCTTTATGAGTTGATTTTGACTCCTTTGGCTTGTTTCCCAATGTTCCTGTACAAAAGCACATTTCATTAGTCTTCGGGAATACCTTTAAGCATTTTTGAGCTAAAACACAAGTAAAAGAGAGAAAATAAGCGGTCAAAATCCCTACTCATCCACTCCCCCAAACTTAAGCTCTTGCTTGTCCTTAAGCAATTAAGGCAATTCCCACCTCCACTAGAAAAATGGATATTTCAGTTGGCCTAAGGTGAATCAATCACACATCAATTGGGACCAATAATTACCCATAACACATATGAATTATCAACAATGCAATAATTTGACTTTTTGTGTACCATAGTTCTAATGCGACACTAGAGCATCAAGAGTTGACTCTATTCATCGAGGACGCTCACTCTTTCACGTAGGTCATTTTGGATCCCAAACTCCTCCTTCTCTACTCTCCATTAGCAAATCTTACTTTAGACTATAACACTCGAATCAAGCATTGCGAAAAGTGCGCTTATCTCTCTCAAAAGAATGTCACAAGTCTGGCTCTAAGTACTAGAAGCTTGCCCCTCATATAAATCACCACTAATGTAAGCTCACTCAACCTGAGATCATGTAGGTCTTTTGCGGGATATAATGAAGGCTTTAGGACCAAGGTAGGATTTGTTGGAATAGAATGGTTTCATTTTTCCTCAAGCACTGCATTTTCTCTTTTCGGCTCATACTTTTTCCACTCGTTGAGTCATTTTCTTTTTCCTCGAGGGAACTAGAGAGACGTAACGTCACTCTTTTTTTGATCATGACATTCATTTTTCTCCTTTTCTATTTACTCCATACTTATCATCATTGTTTTCTTTGAATCCCTTCAACTTTCTACCTTATTCACTTTCTTTTTGGTATTTTTCTTTTTGTTCTTTCTTTCTTTTCTTTGCCTTCCCTTTTCCTCATTTCTTTCTTTTCTTTGTACCTTTTATCACTTCCAAACTCCTCGTCTCTCCCCCAAACTTATGTTTTTGCCAATTGTTTCTCAAGAATTCTAAGGAAAGATGGGGTGCCAAGAGAGGGTCATTACCAAACGGATAAAGGCTTGTAACGTGGTTATTGAAAGAAAGAGGGCTTAGTCTCAAATGGGTTGACTAGGGATATCACATTGGTAGGCTATGGAAGATTTCAAATTTCAAATTGGACCAAGGAGAGCCTATAATCATTTCTCAAGCCAAGCTACACTTAGAATATCGCCTAGAAAAACATTCGGGGCAAGTTCTAGACTATTAGCACGGGTACGTGGACTTGCAATTCAATACCTCACCTCTCACGCTGCTGAATTGCTAAAGAGAACGGAGTCGAGGGCCCACAATAACACTAGTTGAGATTGAGAATCACAAATAGCTCGACTGAACCACTCGATGACTACTTAAGTCAACACAAGAGTCAAAAGGTCACAACTAGAGCTAATTTCTGCCAACAATTTGTTTTTAACCATAAGGTCGTGGGTAAATATGTTGGTACCAAGTGAAGCATGTTAGAGACTCTTTTATTCATTACTACTATATTTTCCTAAACATAAAAGAAAATGGACTCAATCCCTTAAGAAGGTTGTCACACCATCCATCGTTGGGAAGAGCCACTCGGTTCACACAAAATCCACCTTTGGAAAGAACCGTGGCATTAAGAAAACCAAAGGCTTATTGATCACTCAAACATAAAAAGAAGCTAACAAATCAAAAAGAAACTATTAAAGTAAATAAGAAGTTCTACTACTAAGAAAGATAAAGTAAAGAAGCTACGAAATAAACTACGGAAAGCAAAGAAGTTCTACTACTAAGAAAGACAAAGTAAAGAAGATACGAAATAAACTACGGAAAGCAAGATAAATGAATATACAAACCGAAGTAAAATGAATATATACATCAAACGAAGGGGGAGAATATATACATACCAAATAGAAAATAAAAATAAAGGATAAGAGTTATTATAGGATAAATGTCAATGTCAAATTAATCAAAATAAACCACTCCCCTCGAATAAAAGTGAGCATTGTCCCCAATGCTTATCAAAAATAAGAACATGAAGGGTAAAGAGTTAAGAGAACTCCCTATGTGGTCTCAGTCTGTATGGCATCCTCAGCACCCTCGGTCTCCTCCATCTGTATCTCATCATCACCTGGCTGAGGGACAACAGGGTTGCTGAGCATATAGATCATCTCCTCAGCGGTGTGGGCAGTTGCAATCGGCTCCTCAGTCTGGCCGGCTGCTATATGTGATGTCTCTGGTACTGCTGGTGCTCAGGGTGCTTCCTCTATAAGTAGGTCCTGTGGTAGATCTCCGACCAAGGTAAGCTTGGTAACTGCTGTTGTCAACTAATCCACCGACTTCTTCGAAGCTTGAGACTTCTGCATTTTCTTTACCTGCTTTCCCAAATCCTCAATGACATCCCCATGTGCCACCAGAGTGTCCATAATGGTCTTCTGGTTGGCCAGAATCTTATTCAATGTTTCCTCCACTGACGGAGGTACCTGTGGTGTAGCCTGGGTAGAAGACTGTGCTACAACAACGCTGGATATGTCAGACAACTTTGAAGTAGCTCCCTGCATCCAGTTGTTGAGACTCGCCAATGTCTGGGAGACTCGCAGCATATTCAGTGGATAAGTAGATGAAGCTGGCACTGATAATGGAGCTGATGGTCTGGAAGAAAAAGATGGTGGCATGTCTGCTGTCCCGGTGGAAGGTCCGGCTGCGGTGGAAGGCATAGCATCTACTGAAGGCTCAACAGCTGAATTAGTAACTACTACCGTTGGCTCCTCAGACAGGCTAGCGGAGGTAGTTGCCTTACCTTTGAACTTCGGGTTGTCAGAACCCTGTAGGTGGTACCATGAGAAAGGCTTCTTGGCCTTTACTTTAGTATCATACTGCCTTGGCTCCACCTTTTGATAATTGAAATACTCTGTGAGGAAGTTCGAGTAGGGATAGGATCTCTCATCCTTTTGGACAGCCAAAGTGATGTTGGTTGACACTATAACACCCACATTGATCGGGTACCCAACCATAATTAAAGCCACAAGGACTGCTCGGGGAAGTGGGAGGTTTTTCTCATTCAAGCACGGGTAAATGCGGCTGTACACGAAAGCCTGCCATCCTTTAGCTTCAAAGTTTAGGGTGGCCCGGACGATGGGAACCCCTGCTGTGAGCCACGGAGGTGTTGATCCTCGAATAGACAAAATCTCCGCTAGTCACGGGCGAGATGCATCAGCCATAGCCATATTTTCCAAGTATTGGGCGGGCTCCACTTATTCAATTCCCACATAAGAGTTCAATGCACAGGAGTCGAACCGGATTTTCAGATTTCACACTTTTGTCACCTTGGTACCCTTTTTAATGTGAGCCACATTGGCATAAAATTCTTTAACCACGTGCTCATTGGCATCGAGGGCGCTTTGGATGAACAATTTCCATCCTTTTCTCTCCTGGAACTGTCTGAGGACATTTGGGTTGTGCTTGTCCAAATCCTTCATCAAGAATTGTCGCTCGAGAGTGAGCGATCTTTGGGGCCACCACTCTCTAAATCTGTTGAAAGTAGTCAAGCTGACAAATCTGTCTTCCCACATCTCCCTCTTTCTCGACCTCTCTAAACCTCCCACTATAGCATCACCCCCTCTACCATCTTCCGAGACATCATCATCATCATCAACATTGATTGGTGCAGCCGGGGCATGTGAGAAAGAGGGCTCAGAAACATGGCTACCCACTTCCGAACCTTTAGAACAACTAGCTGCGGAAGATGATTTATCAATCAAATGGAATCTACCCGGGACTTGTTGAGGTTGGGTGTTAGGTGGGGCTTGGTTAGAGTTTTCCACAGAAACTTCCCTAGACGGGAGATACTCACTGGTGTCTGATGGTTCAGGGACTCTGTTGGCCGTAGCCTTCTTGCTTAACACTCTCTGGATGGCTAATGGTAGGTTACTCTTACTTAGTCCTCGGCCTCGGGAGGGTTCTGCCCTCCCATTTGATATATCTCCTCCACGTGATCTAACCATCATCTGCAATTCATAACAATAGGAATCAGTCAGAGTTCAGATACATAGGACACATATATATGCCTTATAGTTGCAGATCAGTTATGAAAAAAAATAGAAGAGGCAGTGCGGACCGCACAAAAGTGAGTGCGGCCGTACAATCAAAAGTGCGGACCGCACAATTTTGAGTGCGGCCGCACAACCCCAGGTTCAGACTACTGGGCCTCTGATTATTTAACAGTGCGGACCGCACAATTTTGACTGTGAACCACATAATTTTCACTGCGGACCGCATATTGTTTTAGTGCGGTCCACACAATTTGGATCAACACGGCACTGCTTTACGATTCATATAAGTTTTGCAAGAATTAGACATGGCCTTAATAATCAAGCATGATTAGCTATTTACCCAGGCCCCAATCAACAATTATGAAGCTACCCACATGATTTTGAGCAAAGATGACTAACTATTGACATTTTTAGGCATGAAATTAACCCTAGTCAAAAGAACAAAACTAAGAGAAGATGAAAAATCTAAAGATGAAATGAACATACTAGTGATGGAGGATACAAGTGATAATCTAAGAGATGAAATGATTGAAGTTTGAGAATTAGTGGGGGATGCACTGTGTTTGCTTAGGGCTTGAAGGTTCAGAGAATGTAAAGTGTAAAAAGTTGAGAAAAGCCCTATTTATACTTTGACCCGTCGGGCCCAGCACTTACCTGAGTGCGGCCGCACAATTTTTAGTGCGGTCTGCACTCATTACCTGTTCCTTCGAAGATGTTCTATGGACTGCACAAAAGTGAGTGCGGCCGGACCGCACAATTTTGTGTGCGGCCGCACTTTGTTAAGGATTTTTGACAGGCAAACTTCAGAGAGCATGCAATTTTGATCTTCCAGTTGTGCGACCACACACAGAATTATGCAGCCGCAGAGTGGTTGTGCGGTCCGCATAAGTTTGGTGCGGTCCCTGCAATGCACACCCATTCCTGCATACACTTCAGGCGCTTCTTAGGAGGCAACCCATGTGTATTTTTCTTTTTCTTTTCTTTTTCTTGTGCGGTCCGCATAAGTTTGGTGCGGTCCGCACTTTTTGAGACACTTAGCCAATTTATTTTGCACAATCCCTGCAATGCACACCCATTCCTGCATACACTTCAAAACAAGTTAGTACAAAACAACACCTATCTAACAAAGAAGAAAATAAAAAGAAAAATACACATGAGTTGCCTCCTAAGAAGCGCTTGATTTAACGTCGCGACACGACGCAAATTACCAATCACTGGAAATGAAGGACCGCTACAATGTGGACATCCTCAACCTTGCCAAGATAATATTTAACCTAGTGTCCATTGACTCTAAATACCTAGTCATTCTTATTTTTCAAATCTACAGCACCAAAGGGGGTTACATTCACCACTTCAAAGGGGCCACTCCATTTTGACTTCAACTTGCCCGGAAACATCCATAACCGGGAATTGAATAATAGCACAAGATCACCCTCTTTAAATTCATTTTTGTGGATGTACTTGTCATGGAGGTACTCCATCTTATCCTTGTAAAGGAATGAGCTTGTGTAGGTATGATACCAGAATTCATCAAGCTCATTCAATTATGACACCCTTAGATTTGCCGCGACATCCAATTCAAGGTTCAACTTCTTCAAAGCCCACATGGCCTTATGCTCAAGTTCTACCGGAAGATGGTATGCCTTCCCGAACACTAACCGGTATGGAGACATCCCGATCGGTGTTTTGTAAGCCGTTCTGTAAGCCGAAAGAGAATCATCAAGTTTTCTTGACCAATCCGTTCGATTGGCATTGACTGTCTTTGATAAAATACTCTTTATCTCCCAGTTGGAGACTTCAACTTGTCCGCTTGGTTGAGGATGGTAGGGGGTTGATACTTTGTGAGAGACACTATACTTTGTGAGTAAGGTATCAAAAGCCTTGATGCAAAAAATGCGAACCCCCATCAGTAATAATGGCTCTTGCGATACCAAACCTCGTGAAGATGTTCTTTTTCAAGAATGCCACCACACTCCTTGCTTAATTGTTGGGCAACGCAATGGCCTCAACCCATTTAGATACATAATCCACTGCAACTAGAATGTAGGTGTTTCCACAAGAGCTAACAAACGGACCCATAAAATACATACCCCACACATAAAAAATATCTATCTCCAAAATGGTGGTAAGAGGCATGTCATTTTTCTTTGATATCCCACCAGCCCTTTGGCATTCATCACACCGCTTGACAAGCTCACTAGCATCCTTGTAGAGAGTAGGCCAATAAAATCCACAACTCAAAACTTTTGCCGCCGTTCTTGCTCCACCATGGTGACAACCATATGGTGAAGAGTGGCAAGCCTCAAGAATACCCATTTGTTCTTCCTCAGGCACACATTGTCGGATCACACCATCGGTACATATCTGAAAAAGATACGGCTCATCTCAATAATAGTCAATGCAATCCCATTTGAGCTTCTTCCTTTGGTTTAAAGAGAACTCATTTGGTACAATGCCACTCACAAGATAATTGGCAAAGTCGGTGAACCATGGCATCCATGTCATAGAAATGGCTAAGAGTTGCTCGTCGGGAAATGAATCATTTATCTCAAGGCCATCATGTGGCCTCCCCTCCTCCTCCAATCGGGACAAGTGGTCCGCCACTTGATTTTCACTACCCTTGCGGTCTTGAATCTCTAGATCAAACTCTTGCAATAGAAGCACCCACCGCATCAACCTTGCCTTAGAATCCTTCTTGCTCATCAAATACCGAAGCGCCGCATGGTCGATGTGAACAATCACCTTTGTACCCATCAAGTACGGGCGGAACTTCTCCATAGCAAAGACAATAGCAAGGAGCTCTTTTTCGGTCACTGTGTAGTTGACTTGGGCATCATTCATGGTCTTGCTTGTATAATAGACCGGATGGAAGATTTTGTTGATACATTGCCCCAACACCGCTCCAACCGCCACATCACTTGCGTTGCACATAAGCTCAAAAGGCAAGCTCCAATCAGGTGCGGTAATAATAGGAGTAGTAGTCAACTTGAACTTAAGCAACTCGGATGCCTTCATGTAATCTTCATTAAAATGGAACTTGGCATCCTTCTCCAAAAGTTTACACAAAGGGTTCCCTACCTTAGAAAAATCCTTGATGAATCGGCGATAAAACCCCGCATGACCCAAAAAACTCCTCACTCGCTTCACGGATATAGGGGGAGGGAGTTTGGAGATCACTTGAACTTTGGCCTTATCAACCTCAATACCATACTTTGAAATCTTGTGATTGAGGACAATGCCTTCCTCGACCATGAAGTTACATTTCTCTCAATTCAAAACCAAGTTAGTTTCTTCACATCTTGCAAATACCTTATCCAAGTTTTTCAAGCAATCATCAAAAGAATTCCCAACGAAGGAGAAATCGTCCATGAAGACCTCAAGAATATCTTCCACCATATCGGTAAAAATAGCCATCATACACCATTGAAAAGTCGCCGATGCATTACATAACCCAAATGGGATCCTCGATAATGCAAAGGTACCATATGGACAAGTGAAAGTGGTCTTCTATTGGTCCTCAGGAGCAATAAGAATCTGATTGTAGCCGGAGTATCTATCCAGGAAGCAATAAAAAGCACGTTCGGCTAACCTATCAAACATTTGATCAAGAAATGGAAGCGGAAAATGATCTTTCCGAGTGACTTTGTTGAGCTTCCTATAGTCCATGCACACTCTCACCTGGTGACAGTTCTTATGGGGATGAATTCATTCTTGTCATTAGTTATCACAGTCATGCCCCCTTTCTTTGGGACACATTGCACCAGAGAAGTCCATGAGCTATCAAAAATGGGGTAAACAACCCTGGCATCCAACCGCTTTATGATCTCCTTATTCACTACCTGTTACATTGCTTCATTCAATCTTCTTTGATGCTCCTCGGAGGGTTTGTCATCCTCCTCCAAAATAATCTTGTGCATACAAAAGGTGGGGTTTATACCCCGAATATCCGCCAATGTCCAGCCTAACGCTTTCTTCCTCTTTTGGAGCACCGCCAAAGTAGAATCTACCTGCACGTTAGTCAAGCAAAAGGAAAGAATAGATGGTAAAGTGGAACAAGGGCCAATAAACTCATACCTGAGATGTGAAGGCAAAGGCTTTAACTCCAAAGTGGGAGGCTCCTCGATTGAGGGCTTTGTTGGAGGAGTCTTCCGGTTCTCAAGATCTAAGGACAATTTTCGGGGTTCATAAGTATATGACCCCATTCCTTGCAAAGCATTAACACATTCCACAAAGCTTTCCTTCTCATTATCATCATGATTGAGCAACACAACTTCCAAGGTATCCTCAACATTCATCACAGCACTAGCATCATCAACAATTACTTCGGTCACTAAATCCACGAATGAACAAACTTTGTTGCTATTTGGTTGCCTTATCGATTTGCACACATGGAAAATCACCTTTTCGTCACCCACCCGGAAATTGAACTCACCGGCTTCCACATAAACAAGAGCCTTCCCCGTAGCAAGGAAAGTTCTACCCAAGATAATAGACACCTCATAGTCAACCTCACAATCAAGGATCACAAAGTCCGCTGGAAGGATGAACTTATCAACACAGACTAACACATCATCAATAATTTCCAATGGCCTCTTCATAGTCCGATCCGCCATTTGCAACCTCATAGATGTGGGTCTTGATTGCCTAATTCCCAAGGTTTTGAACATAAAGTAGGGCATCAAGTTTATACTTTCCCCCAAATCACATAAAGCTTTGGCAAACTCGGCGCTCCCAATAGTGCAAGGGATTGTGAAAGCACCTGAATCTTCCAATTTCGAAGCCATTGAGTGCACAATAGCACTCACTTGATGTTTCATCTTGAGAGTTTCACAATTCATCGACCTCTTCTTGGTGATCAAGTCCTTCATGAACTTTGCATAACCCGACATTTGTTCCAACACCTCAACCAATGGTACATTGATAGACAAACTATTCATAATGTCAATAAACTTTTTGAATTGGTTCTTACTATTTTACTTTGCAAGCCTTTGAGGGTATGGAGGAGGAGGCATTGGCATTGGTGCCTTAGCCTTTGGCACTGCCGGTTCTGGTATGTCAATTATGTGCTCCCTAGACGGGTTCACCTCTTCTTGCATCTCCTCCACATTTTCATTGATATCAATTCTCACTTCGTCATTAGCTTGCACCACATTGCTTGGAATTTCATCTTCTTGAACTACAGCATCATCATCCACAATTCTTCTTTGATTTGAGATGGTTGCATCTCCACCTTTTCCACTTCTCGTAATCACGTCCATAGCATGTCCCGTATTTTTTCCCCCTTTTGGTTCACTACCGTATCACTTGGTAGTGCCCCCTTATGACGAGTGTTCAATGCTTGTGAGATTTGGCCAAGTTTAACCTCTAAATTGTGGATTAAAGTGTTGTGGGAGGCTAATTGAGCATCGGAGTCGGAATTTTTCTCCATCATTTGTTTGAACATACTTTCAATCCATCATATCTCATTGTTAGAAGAGCTCGGGCTCGGGCATTGAGAAGGATAGGGGGTGGATTGCTCGGTTGTTGGAACATCGGGGGCCTTTGAAAACTCGACCCCCGGTTGTTGTTGTTCCACCCTCCTTGATTACCTCCCCAATTACTTTGATTGTTGCCACCCCAATTGCCTTGGTTTCCTTGATTATTCCAATTACTTTTATTGTTATTGCCACCACTCCAATTGCCTTGGTGGCCTTGGTTGTTCCAATTTCCTTGATTTCCTTGTGATCTCCATTGTTGTTGATTTTGAGCATTGTTTCTTTGACCTTGATAATTGTTGACGTATTGCACTTTTTCTTCTAGCTCATTATACGAATCACCTTGGTCATACCCACTATCATCTTGCATGAATTGTTTCGTATGGCTTTGCCCTTGTTGACCTTTTTGTCATCTCTTGTTCATCATCATATTTAAACCTTCCATCGCATTCACTTGTTTCGGCCCTTGAATTTGTTGCAGCTGAGCTTTGGCCAATTTGTTCATTGTGGTTGTTAACTCTGTGATAGCTTGCCCATGATCATGTAGTTCCTTGTGTAGGTGAATGACATTGGGGTCACCTTGCGGAACATTGGCCCTACTTTGCCATGCCGATGAAGTATCCGCCATCTTATCCAAAATTTCACAAGCTTCGGCATAAGGTGTGTTCATGAAGTTCCCGCCGGCGAGTTAATTTACCACGCATTGATTTGTTATGTTGATCCCCCTGTAGAAGGTTTGTTGGATCATGGCCTCGGTCATATTATTATTTGGGCACTCTTTAACCATGGTACGATATCTTTCCCAAATCTCATGCAATGGCTCATTGGGCTCTTGCTTGAACGCTAGAATTTCATCCCGTAGTGCAGCCATATGCCTCGGAGAGAAGCATTTGGCAATGAATTTTTCGTCCAACTCATCCCATGTATGGATGGAATGATGGATGGAATGATTGGGCAATCTCTCTAGTCAGTCCAATGCTTTTCCCCGTAAAGAGAAAGGAAATTGCCTCAACCTCAACGCGACCTCAGAAACATTGGTTTGCTTGCTCCCTCAATAAGTATCGACGAACCCCTTGAGATTCTTGTAAGCATTTTGATTTGGAGCCCCGGTAAAGAATCCCCGTTGCTCAAGTAGTGTAAGCATCACGTTGGTGATTTGGAAGTTGCCCGTCCTAATGCGGGGCGGGACTATAGCACTTGCATAACCCTCGTTCGGCAACACCCGGTGCACTGCCGCTCTTGGTGGAGGTGGGGGAAGGACGGAAACATTATCATTAGGCGGTCGGCCTCGCCTATTTGCTTGAGGTTCGGGAAGAACCTCATCTCCTTGCTCATCGTCCACTTCCTCCCCCAAAGGCAAATTACCAATGGGCTCGTTGTTGAGAGCCATTTTCGTACCTATAAGCAATTCAAAAACAAAATTAGTGACTCGGGAAGAAAAGAAGACAAATCACACAAAAACTTAGATATATAGCTAAATCTGTTTAACTCCCCGGCAGCGACGCCAAAAATTGATGTCACCCAAACTCACACCACAAATATAGGCAGTGAGGCGGTCGAAGCAATAATAAAACCCAATGCAAGTCGGGGTCGAATCCTCACGGAGTTAGAATTGGGATTAGGTATATATTTAGTGTAATTGTACAATATGCCTTAGATTACACTTCCACATTCTTGTTTGTTGTTTCTACTTCTACTTTAGACTATTGATTGCAATTATAAAACTAGAAGACAATATTATTGGTTTTGGTTGTTTTCCAAATGATAAAAGATCTAGGGTCGTGACTTCCACCTAGGTGGTTACCTAATGAGTTGAAAACTCTAGGACAAGCCTGATTGGTCGGGGTTATAATATAGCAATCACACGCAACTACCCACTCTATACCTCTCGCCTGTTTGAGTGGCTTTTCCCAATTTGGCTTTCTCAAGTCTAAATGAGTATTGCACAAAACAAGTGATAGAATGCATAACCCTAGCTATAAATTTAGCTACTCATGAAAAATGGAGAAATACAAGAAGAAATTAAGATAGAATGCATAATAATTGATTAGGGAAATGAAAGCTAATGTTTAGAAGCTAATCTAGTATAATATTACTCAAAACAGTAAAGGAAAACGGCTCAGGTGCTCTCCCAAAACAAAACTTACCCTAAAAATGACAAAATATTCTATTTATACTAAGCTGAAAATATTTGACAAAAATGCCCCTACGGAGGTTGTGCGGCCGCATAATTATGTGTGCGGTCCGCACAATGAGACTTGGCTTGACAGGTTCCAGCACAATTCTGGATTGCGGCCGAACTCATTCAACTACTGCGGACCGCACATTTGTGAGTGCAGCCGCACTCTTGCTTCTGCGGCCGCACAATTATACTGTGGTCCGCACTCTTTGATCTGAAGCTCTGGTTGTGTGATACTTCTGCGGACCGCATAAACATGAGTGCGGTCGTGCTCGTGATTATGCGGCCGCACAAAAAATGGTGCGGTCAGCATTTCTTCTTGAACTTGGAATCCCATCTCTTTGATCTTTGACTTCTGCAGGCCACATAATATTGAGTGCAGCCGCTCAATTATGGTGCGGTCCGCACTCCTTCAACTTGCCCAAAACCACTCTCTGAATATCCTCTTCTGCGGCCGCACAATATTTGTGTGGTTCGCATACACTGAAGGAAAACTGGCATGGCTCTTTCTTTGTTTTGCGGCCGCACACAGTATTGTGCGATCCGCACTGTGAGCCTTTTGCCTTATTTTGGTCCTTGTCCACTTTTGACACCTTTATGAGTTGATTTTGACTCCTTTGGCTCGTTTTCAAATGTTCCTGTACAAAAGCACATTTCATTAGTTTTCGGGAATACCTTTAAGAATTTTTGAGCTAAAACGCAAGTAAAAGAGAGCAAATAAGCTGTCAAAATTCCTACTTATCAATAACATCAAAATCCATTTCAAACCAAACTTAAAAAATTCTATAACCTTCAAAATGTCAACTTTCCACAATAAGCAACGAAATTCTCCCGGACCACCCGATACTCAACCTGAATATACGCCCAAGTCCAAAATCATCATACGAACCTATTGAAATCTTCAAATCCCGATTCCGATACTGTTTACTTAAAAGTCAAACCTTGGTTAACGCTTCCAACTTAAAGCTTTCGAATTGAGAATTTGCCTTCCGAATCAACTCTAAACTTCTCGAAATTAAATTCCTACCACACATACAAGTCATATAATACGAAGTGAATCTACTCAAGGTCTCAAGCTATCAAACGACGCACTAGAGCTCAAAACGACCTATCGGGTCATTACATGGATGGACCTGCTGGCTTTGGAAAAAGAGGCTACAAAATAGGAGTTGTCATCGGTCAAAGACCAGCTCCTGGTGGCAAATGACTAGGCCGACAAGTGGTCATGTCTAAGTGATGAACTCCAGGAATAATTGAACTCAACCGTCATGGAACGGGATGCCCTCGGCCAGGAATACACTGCGCTGAAGTCCAAATTAGAGGCAACTTTGATTGATTACTCCGAAGTGAAGGAAATGATGGCCCAGTATATGCTGATGTGGAGATATCCAAGGCCCTCTTAATGACGAAGACCGAGTATTTAAAGCGTCTATCCCGGAGGGAGACCCTTGAGGTGATTCACGCCCAAGGACTTGACCTGTTGGTCAAGATCGAAGAGGCCAAGAGGCTCGAGGACGAGGCAAAGGAACTTTATGAGCTCGAAGGTCCTGAAAGCTCCAACGGTTCCAAAGATTTCAACGGTTTCGGTGTTCAGTCGAGCCCCGGTGAAGATTAGGCATAAGTGCCTTAGTTATTTTTTTGTTTTCCCTTGTATATTTTCTTTCTTGCTTATTTTGAGACCGTTTTATCGTGCCTTTATAATTATTTTTTGAAATATATAAAAAAATTCCTTTGGAAATACCATGTTTTTACTTTTTAGCATCTATTCGTAATTTTTTATTCGTGTATCGTTCTTAATTGCTTAGCATATAATCAAACGTAATCTAGAGCATTCATTCTTCGGAGGCCCGAATAGAGCCCGATTTTGATGGCAACTCCGAATTACTCGTGGCTTTGAGATTTTGATAAAATTGAAGGCCTTTAAGATGCTTAATTGTTTTAGTCATATATAACGATGTGTTTGTCGAGGGTAACCTTTTAATAGGTTTTAGTTATACGTAAGGGCCTTTCTTTCTGAGTGCGAACTTCGGACGTTTCCGAACCGTTTTAGGGTGGCCATAGCCTTTCATATTTGGGCATTGCCTAATAGGCTAGGTGCCTTCGGGGTTCGATGGCCCGGCCCATCCGATCTTTTATTGGATGAAAGTCCCCGAGTCGGGGCAGCCCGTGGGCTTTAGGATCTAGTACTAGTATCCTTTGTGAAGCATCGATGAAGCGAAATGCGAAATGTGTAATAATAACGTATGAGGGAATCAAAGTTTTCTTTCATTGCTTTATATGTAGGGTACACAATCGAAGACGCATAAGCCGTGTGTCGTGGTTGGAGTGGGCTACATGAGCACGATTCACATGATCGTTTAGCCCTTATAACGAATCCAAATCACAAAGCCTTGGCTTCTGACATATAAAATTTTCCCTTTCAAAGGATTTTAACCTAGGGGTAATGGCCCCCAATATTTGAGGCCGAACTTGTGAGGGCTCAGATATTGTTGGCTTGGTGCAAACGATCAACGATTCCGGTTTAAGGTCGATCTTCAAAACTAAGGTAGCATGTTTTACTGTTGCCTCGTTAACAACCTTGCCAAAAAGCCCACTTCGAGATAAAATCGTTTCAAGGAAAAAAGAGTACAACACGTGCTTTCAGACCTAATAGTCACATTCGCCCTTGGTCAAGTACCTGCATACATTAGTCCGTAATGTAACAAAATAAAAAAAGGAACTAAGCTCGTACCTTAGCAGTAATACTCCTTTAAGTATGCCACGTTCCAGTTGTTCGGTAGTTGTACATCGTTTCCTGATTCGAGTTTATACGAGCCTTTACCGGTTATTCCGGTGACTCTATACGGTCCTTTCCAATTCGGGCCAAGTTTCCCTTCGTTTGGGTTCCTGGTGTATAGAGTTACCTTTGTCAATACCAAGTCCCCGACTTGAAAATATCAGAGGTTGGATCTTCGGTTATAGTACCTCCCTATTCATTGCTTCTGGGCGGCCAACCGGACTAGGGCGACTTCCCGCCTTTCGTCTAATAATTCCAGGCTCGTGGCCATGGCCTCGTCGTTTGACATTTCGGTGGAATACTGGAATGTGAGGCTCAGTTCTCCTACCTCGAATGGTATCAAGGATTTTTCTCTATATACTAGAGAGAAGGGGGTCATCCCAGTATTCGACTTCCAAGTCATACAGTATGCCCACAAGACTTAGTGCAAGGTTTTCTTCCATTTTCCCTTTGAATCGGCCAATCTCTTCTTCATGTTTTGGAGTATAGTTTTGTTCGTCGATTTCGATTGCCTGTTCCCACTAGGGTGGTAAGGCATTGATAATATCTTCTTAATCTTTTGATCTTCAAAAAACTTATTTATTTTGCTGCCGACGAATTGTTTTCTGTTGTCGCAAGTGATCTCAGCTGATATCCCAAATCGACATATTATGTGATCCTAAATGAAGTCGATGACTTCCCCCTCTCAAAATTTCTGAGCCTCGACCCATTTAGAAAATAATCGATCATGAGTATTATGTATTGGGCCTTACCGGGAACACATGGCAGAGGACCGACGATGTCCATCCCCTACTACATAAATGGCCATGGAGAAAGGACCGAAAGAAGCACTTCTCCCGGTTGATGAATCATTGAGGCGTGTCTTTGGCATTCGTTGCATTTTCGTACGAAGTCTTTTGCATCCTTCTCCATTCCAATAGTAGCCGGCTCTAATCAGCTTACGAACCAAGGATTCTGCCCGTGAATGGTTCCCGCAAGTGCCCTCGTGGACTTCCCTCACTACATATTCGGTTTCTCCCAGACCTAAGCATCTAGCTAGTGGGCCAAAGAAGGACCTTCTAAACAATTTCCCTTCGACCAAACTAAATTTGGCAGCTTTGGTGCAGGGCTTTAGACTCATTAGGATCCGATGGTAATTTTTCCTGGCTTTAGGTAATCTATGTATTTGTTCCTCCAATCCCAAGTTAAACTTTTCGAGTTTAATTTAGCGTGACCTTCTCCTACCACCGAGTTCATCAGCTACACCACTGCCCCCGAGTTGAATTCATCGGAGTCGACATACGACCCTAAATTAGCCAGTGCATCAGCCTCACTATTTTGATCTCGAGATACGTATTGCAGAGTCCACTCCTTAAATTGGTGTAGGGTTACCTGCAATTTTTCCAAATATATCCGCATTTATTGCTCTTTCACTTTGAACGTTCCATTGAATTGATTTACGACGAGGAGGGAGTCATATTTGGCTTCGATCACTTCGGCCCCAAGGCTCTTGGCCAGTTCCAGACCTGCAATCATAACTTCATATTCGGCTTAGTTGTTAGTCAATTTTAAAGTTCTAATAGACTGTTTGATTATGCGATACCGAGCCTGGACCCTTTCACGTTAGAGGCACCGTCCACGAATAGGGTCCAGATCCCCAAATTAGCCCCCAAAGTGAGCAATAATTCCTTTTTGACTTCGACCCCCTAAAGTCGGCCACGAAGCCTGCCAAAATCTGAGATTTTATGACAGTCTGGGGTCATTACTCGATATCGTACCCACTAATCTCCACGTCCCATTTGGTCAGCCAGCCTGAGAGCTCGGGCTTATGCATGACATTCCTCAGCGGGTAAGAGTATAACGACCCGACCGGTCGTTTTAAGCTCCAACGCGTCATTCGGCGGTTCGAGGCCTTGAGTGGCTTCGCTTCAGGTGTTATGACTTGTAGTCAGAATTAAATTTCGGGAAGTTCAGAGTAGGTTTGGAAAGGAAATTCTCATTTCGAAAGCTTTAAGTTAGAAGAATTGACTAAGATTGGATTTTAGAGTAAACTGCCTTGAAATTGGGATTTGAAGGTTCCAGCAGGTTTGTATGATGATTTCGGACTTGGGTGTATGTTCGGATCGGGTTTTGGATGCCTCGGGAGCGTTTCAGCACCTATTGTGGAAGTTAGCATTTTGGAAGAATTCCATAAATTTGGGTAGAAGTGCATTTCACTGTTATCGATGCCCGTTTGGAATTCCGAGCCTGAGAATAGCTCCGTATGGTGATTCCAGTATTAGGAGCACGTCCGAAAGTGGATTTGGAGGTCCGTAGGTCATTTTGGAGTCGTTTGGCGAAAGTTAGGAATTTGATGTTTTTTGAGAAGTTTGACCGGAAGTGGACTTTTTGATATCGGGGTCGAATTCCGATTCCGAAAGTTGGAGTAGGTCCGTAATGTCAAAGAAATCGAACGTGATTTGATAGGTTTCGGCATCGAATGTAAAATGTTTGAAATTCTAAAGTTCATTAAGCTTGGAAAAGGGTGTGATTCATGAATTCGACATTGTTTGATGTGATTTGAAGGCTCGACTAAGATCATAATGTGTTTTGGGATGTGTTGGTGTAATTGGTTGAGGTCTCGAGGGCCTCGGGTGGATTCCGGATGGTCAACGGATCGAGTTTGGACTTAGAAGAAAAGATGAGGCAGCTGATATCTAGTGTGATCGCACCTGCGCAAAATGGGCTGCAAGTGCGAGGCCGCAGGTGCGAGCCAATGATCGCAGTTGCGTTTTGGGCGAAGCTGAGCAGTGATCGCATGTGCGAATGGTTGTCCGCACATGTGAAGACGCAGATGCAGAAGAAAAGGCGCAAGTGCGAGGTCGAGCTAGGCGGAGGGAATGCACAGGTGCGAGGTTTTGGCGTCTCACAGGTGCGACGAAGAGGCCGCAAGTGCGAAAGTCGGGCTGGGCAGAATGCTTTTAAGAGGGGTTTGGGTTCATTTCACCCATGTTTCATTTTGGTTGGCGATGTTTGAGCTTTTGAAGAGGGGATTTCATCATCTATTATGAGGTAAGTAACTCCCACCTATTCTTAGTTAAATACATGGTTTATATATGGATTTAAACATAAAAATTAGTAAAAATTTGGGATTTTGAAGAAAAAACTAGAAATTGGTATTCTTGGATTTTGATCACAAATTTGGGCATGAAATTTAGAATAAGTTATATATTTGAGTTAGTAGTACTATGGGTAGTGTTGCCTTCGAAAATTTTCGGAATCCGGGTATGTGGGCCCGAGGGTTATTTTATCGACTTTTCAAGCGGAGTTGGAAATTATGGTAAATAGGATTATAATGAGTATTTGAGTATATATTAATGGGTTTGCATAATTATTGACTAGTTTTGGAGCGTTGGGCCTCAGTTTGAGTCGTCGGAAGGGCTTGGGAGCCGGTTATTGAACTTCAGAGCGAGGTAAGTCTCCTTTCTAACCTTGTAAGAGGGAATTAACCCCATAGGTGAATTAAATAAATTTTGTACCTAATTGTGGGGGTTACGTACGTACGAGGTGACGAGAGTCCTTACGTAGCTACTCTTATGCTATTGTCCGGGTAGTTTGGGACCCGTATCATGCTATACTTGGAATGTTTGTGCCCTTACTTGCTAATATAATCACTTAGTCATGATAGAAATTGATAAAAGAATTGTATAAGGTTAATTTCACTTACTTGAAGGTTTGTATGAGATACTTGACTGTAAATGAGAAACTTGTGTTTTCTTAAAAATAATTGTTATTTATGGATCGGGCCGAGCACCTCGGCAGTAAATAGATGCATCTATGGTTCGCGCCATTCGACCCTCTGGCAGTGCACAGTTTAAATATTTGTTGGATCGGGCCGTACGACCTCGGTATGATTTGCGCATGACTTAATTGATTGTTTTGGAATTATTAATAATTGATATGGCCTCATTGGCCGGGGATTTAAATTGTTAAAAGATGAAAATAAATTTGAAAATCCCCTATTAACAAGAGAATTATTTACCTGCCTCATGTTATTGTGTTTACCTTTGCCTTATAAAAATCCATAATTCATCATATCATTGGTATATTAATTATAGCCCATAGTAAGTGTCTGAGTCGACCCCTCGTCACTACTTCTTCGAGATTAGGCGGGATACTTACTGGGTACACATTGATTTACGTACTCATGCTACACTTGCTGCACATTTTTTTGCAGGTACGCATATGTTTAGCGGCTTGTGGGAGCAGAGGCGCGGTTATAGTGGGGACTTAGGTGAGCTGTATTCTATACGACGCTCCGCAATGCTGGTTATAAAATGGAAATTGAGGAATTGTAATGGTACTACAGATGTGGTGCGGGATGATTCTCCCTGCGTAGTTTATTGGGCTATTGTGGTCGTCTTGTGGAAGGATATTCTGTCATTTCGGCTCAGTAGCTGTACTTCTGAGAGATTTGAGGCTATGCACAGATTGCTATGGTGCTCATGAGTTGTTATCGCACAGTATTGATGTGATGGTAGGATGCTTGCCTATGTCTCGGAGCAGTGAGTGACTTGAAAGGAGGTTTACTCAATGCACGATTCAGGGATTCGGTATTTTACTTCTGACGGAGGAAAGACAATCGAAATAAGAATGTTCAGACTTGGGTTGATGGAGTATCGGCACTCCATATTTTCGAGCATGGTGGAATCTTCGCCTGTGATGTGGCATCATCGTCCTTGATTAGTTATAATGTGTTAAGTTCACCGGTGTTATGGTTTCCTTCAATTCGCCTTGGGGCAGAGTATTATAAATGGTGCCGGGAAAGCAGCTGTCTGAGGTCGTAGTGTGCAGTGGTTCAGGATCGAATTGGCATTCCTGGTATTGATGTCTTGAGGAAGATGATTTCCGGAAAGGTTTAAAGTTGGTAGCGATCTATCGGTTCAAGTGCTACATAGGTAGATTTTGATTTAAGGCAACAAACTGGGAAGAAAAGGATGAGGAAGGACATGTGGGAGGTGCCTTGCGGTGGATAAACTTATAGAAGGCCAAGTGTGAGAAACAGGAGTTAGGCAGTTACTTAAAGGAGTGAGTTTGACCAAAGTGGGAGAGTGGCAGAGTAGCATGTGGGTTCTGTGATAGGATAGCTACGAGCCTTGAGGAAAGTTTAGAGTGACTTGGGAATTATGGTGGACGGTGATTGGGTCTACGGACTTAATTTGAAATATTGGATATTTTACAGCGGGAGATTGGAAACAACATAAAGGAGTTGTCTGATAGGAAGAATACAACATGACTTTGGATGGAAATGTATTGTCGCACCTTTTAGTTGATGTCCATGAGGAGTGAACGGACTTGTACAGTTGGTGAATGAGCATGGGCTCAGGATGGGTTACTGATTATGTAGTAAGTGTACCCAGTGCAGCGACGTTGGAAGATGTCGGCATGTAATTTCCACAGGTGGGTTATCTCCTGTGCGCAGGTCTGCGATCGCGTGGATGACAAAGCTTTTACGAATAATTTTACTAGCTATCCGGTGAGAGGTTGAATATGAAAACGTGGCTAGTGATTCAGAGTGTTCATGAAATGGTTAACAGGAAGATTTTGAGGCAAATTAGCGGGTTGATTATGCAAGATCATGTCAATGGGGGATAAGGAGTCTTGGTGGATTCCAGAATTATGCATTGGCAGCTTCAAGCTAAGTGGGAGAGCCCCCACCGCCTACGATGGGATTGCATAGTTATCTACTTGTGAGATTTCTGGTTATCAGTATATTGGTGGGTTATTACGACTAAGGAAAGAGAACATCAACGGTAATTTGAGCAAAGAATTGAGGAATGTGTGCTATAGTTGGCCTTATTGACTCATTTTCAGCCTTTGGGAAGATTCAGGATTTATGCTTCGTGTAGAGGTGATTTACAAGGAAAGTGATTCAACCGGGTGCTTCTTGAGAGGGCGTTCAGGTGCTAGTGGAGCCTTGGAGTTTGATTATATTCGGGACCAAGTCAGAGTGGGTGACTCTCAACAACGGTCCTAGTGGATTCAAAAGTTAAAGTGTGGTGCCTAAGGAGTTCGAGTCCGTAGTATGGTTGAGTATTGAGCTGTTGCAGCGGACTATAAAAGGGGCTTAAAGTGTTCTATGTTATCTTTGGTATGCGGTATAGCAGTGGAAAAATGGGAGAAAATAACTTCGGAAATCATAGGGAAATTATCAAAATGAGTGTACCCGTTGAAGATGCGAATATGCGCACAAGGAGAGTATGCGATGGTTCGTGGGTTTTGAGACAGCATGGTCTCGTGAAATAAGGTCACTCCAGATAAGTGCTGATTTGGGGTCATGATGTTTTGAATGGAGCTATTATTATTTCTAGAGCAAGTCCCAAGTGAAGTAGAAGAAGTGGCTCAGTTGGTAATGGTTGAATCAACACGGTTATGGCAGTGACCAGTTTCTCTAGCGTGAAGTTATGCATGTGGTTTGTAGTTGTACACTTGGGCTTGAGCGCCACCATCACTTGGTTGATTTGGGAGGTATTCGATTCGTATGGCTTTGTAGTGTAAAGGGATTTTCGGAAGAGTTATGGTAGTTTAGACCACTACTTGAGGTTTGTATTTTCTTCAGTTTTGGGAATTCAGTCGTGTGTCACTATGGTTCTCCTGAAATGAGTTAAGTGAAAGGTTTCTATATGATGAAGTGTGTACCCTATTAGTGGTTCAGGAGTTATAATGAAATTCTTGTACATTTGCGTATTGGCATGATTAGGTGCAAGAGGTAGCATGGGAATCAGAAGTCAAGGATCAAGGTTGCCATTTGGTTTTGGCAGGAATATCACGAGCTCGGATGAGCGAGGAAGGACTCAGATGGTTAGAGTCGGCTGGTATTGTCTTTGGCATCACCTGCGATCGGTATCTTGTATGGGAGGCTTTGCATACTGATTGCAGATTATTGATTGCTTTACAGCGTTTGTGTGGCCGATGGCATGGATGTGAAGACTCGTTGTCTGGTGCGTAAGGTTGTGGCAGCGTGTCCCACGGGAAGACTATATAAGTGTGACATGTAGTCACTTGATTGATTGAAGATTTAAAACTAAGTGTTTTGATTTTTGGTACTATCGCTAATGTGAGAATTTATGCCTGAAGGGAGCTCGGTTCGTTTGGTTGTGGACTATGGAAGTGTGTTCTGGATTTGACGGGTGTTCTTGTGTGTCATGGGTTATTGTGGATCCTTGAAAGGTTATTATCCTAGTGTGGTACAATTAAAACCGGCTTGAGGTCCGTGGATGGATCTAAAATATAAATGTGAGCTCTATCTCAGGCTGGATGTATTCACCTCAGCATAGCGCTCCTTATGGAGGAGTATTCGGACGTTGGATATTATTTTACCGCTGACTATTTCATATAATACTATATTGTGCCGTGTGAGTTGTGAAACGGCTTGATGATTTCATGTGTTGAGGTTCCACATAGCGATGGTGTTATGTGAGCAGGATGGCTCTCGAGAGTTAGATCATATATCACACCTTAGTTGTGCTTGAGTTTTGTAGTGTATGGCGCTATCTGTCTTCCCAGGGATGGTATTATACACTTTGCGTATTTGTGGCCGATATTCAGGTATTTCGCTGGTATGAGCATTTTAACTCGATAACTAATTCCTTACAGGTTATTATGTGTGAATCAGGTGGCATGCCGCCACGGGTATGTTGTTTGGATCGGGTTGCATGCCGCAACAGTGTGATGTTGAGTACAGTTCCCTATATCTATTCTTGTGTGTTTCGTTTCTCATTTTCTGAGGAAGGTTCATAACGCATTTTCGGTTGTTTAATTAGTTACGTGGGTTGAGTAGTTCTTTCCAGAGTTCATTTTCCTTATGTATCACATTCAAGTTTGTAGTTTGTTGGCACGTTGTGGCATCACATGAGATTTTTGGCAGAGTCTGAGGTGGCTTATTGCCTGGGCAGCTTATACTAGGAGAGACGGGATTATTGGACCTGGCGTCAGTGTCATCAGATCGGAATGAGGCATAGTTAAAGAGTAAATATCGGTATTCAGTCTAGAATGAGGTAATGGTTCTTGTCAAGGGGAGAAACTCAGTGAATGGTTGACTCGGCAGTTGGTTCTAAATTTCTACCCATCTTTTCCGCTGCGGCAGCATTACAAGAGTTGGAGCAGGACATGTGTGTGGCATGAGGTGTGTTGGGGACATTAGGTTCGTGGAATTTCGGCTATTGTGACCAGAGGATGTTATTATGGTCATGTGAATTATGCGGTGCATGGTGTGAATTCAGCAAAGGTATGCAATCATGTTTTTGTACATAGTGTGGTGATTGATACGGTGATCGTATGTTGGAAACAGGCATGGCAGAAGATTCCAGACATTGGAATTTGGATCTAAGGCTAATTTGACTAAACAAAAGGAGTATCTTCAGATTTACTCGAGCCAGTGTGCTCAACTGAGTTGTGGTAGCACTGGTAGGTGAACGAGGTGCTAAACAGTGATTTTGGACAACTCAAGTGCAGTTCTTAGCACGTTCGAGGACGAACGTATGTTTAAGTGGGAGAGAATGTAACGACCCGACCGGTCATTTTGAGCTCCAACACGTCATTCGGCGGTTCGAGGCCTTGAGTGGCTTTGCTTCAGGTGTTATGACTTGTACGTGTGGTCGTAATTAAATTTCGGGAAGAAAATTCTCATTTCGAAAGCTTTAAGTTGGAAGAATTGACTAAGATTGGATTTTAGAGTAAACGGCCTCGAGATCGGGATTTGAAGGTTCCAGCAGGTTCGTATGATGATTTCGGACTTGGGCGTATGTTCGGATCGGGTTTTGGATGCCCCGGGAGCGTTTCGGCACCTATTGTGGAAGTTAGCATTTTGGAAGAATTCCATAAATATGGGTTGAAGTGCATTTCAATGTTATTGATGTTCGTTTGGAATTCCGTGTCTGACAATAGCTCTGTATGGTGATTCCAGTATTAGGAGCGCGTCCGGAAGTGGGTTTGGAGGTTCGTAGTTCATTTTGGAGTCGATTGGCGAAAGTTAGGAATTTGAAGGTTTTTGAGAAGTTTGACCGGAAGTGGACTTTTTGATATAGGGGTCAGATTCTGATTCCGGAAGTTGGAGTAGGTCCGTAATGTCAAATGTGACTAGTGTGCAAAATTTGAGGTCAATCGGACGTGATTTGATAGGTTTCGGCATCGAATGTAGAAGTTTGAAATTCTAAAGTTCATTAAGCTTGGAATGGGGTGTGATTCATGAATTCGACGTTGTTTGATGTGATTTGAAGGCTCGACTAAGTTCAGAATGTGTTTTGGGACGTGTTGGTATAATTGGTTGAGGTCCCGAGGGCCTCAGGTGGATTCAGGATGGTCAACAGATCGAGTTTGGACTTGGAAGAAAAGATGAGGCAGCTGATATCTGGTGTGATCGCACCCGCGCAAAAAGGGTCGCAGGTGCGAGCTAATGGTCGAAGGTACGGTTTGGGCGAAGCTGGGCAGTGATCGCAGGTGCGAAGGTTATTCTGCACCTGCGAAGGTGCGGAAGGAAAGGCGCAGGTGCGGGGTCGATCTAGGCAGAGGGAATGCGCATGTGCGAGGTTTTGGCCGCACCTGCGAGACCGTAGATGAGATGAAGAGGACGCAGGTGCGAAAGTCGGGCTGGGCAGAATGCTTTTAAGCGGGGTTTGGGTTCATTTTACCCATTTTTCATTTTGGTTGGGCGATTTTTGGAGCTTTTGAAGAGGGGATTTCATCATCTATTATGAGGTAAATAACTCCCACCTGTTCTGAGTTAAATACATGATTTATATATGGATTTAATCATGGAAATTAGTACAAATTTGGGATTTTGAAGAAAAACCTAGAAATTGGTATTCTTGGATTTTGATCACGAATTTGGGCATGAAATTGAGAATAAGTTATATATTTGAGTTCGTAGTGCTATAGGTAGTGTTTGTCTTCGAAAATTTTCAGAATCCGGGCACGTGGGACCGAGGGTGATTTTATCGACTTTTCAAGCGGAGTTGGAAATTATGGTACATAGGATTATAATGAGTATTTGAGTATATATTAATGGGTTTGCATAATTATTGACTAGTTTTGGAGCGTTGGGTATCGGTTTGAGTCGTCGGAAGGGCTTGGGAGCCGGTTATGGAACTTCGGAGCGAGGTAAGTCTCTTTTCTAACCTTGTAAGAGGGAATTAACCCCATAGGTGAATTAAATAAATGCTTGTACTTAATTGTGGGGGCTACATACGTACGAGGTGACGAGAGTCCGTACGTAGCTACTATTATGCTATTGTCCGGGTAGTTTAGGACCCGTATCATGCTATACTTGGAATGTTTGTGCCCTTACTTGCTAATATAATCACTTAGTCATGATAGAAATTGATAAAAGAATTGTATAAGGTTAAATTCACTTACTTGAAGGTTTGTATGAGATACTTGACTGTAAATGAGAAACTTGTGTTTTCTTAAAAATAATTGTTATTTGTGGATCGGGCCGAGTGCCTCGGCAGTAAATAGATGCATCTAAGGTTCGCGCCATTCAACCCTCTGGCAGTGCACAGTTTAAATATTTGTTGGATCGGGCCATACGACCTCGGCATGATTTGCGCATGACTTAATTGATTGTTTTGAAATTATTGATAATTGATATGGCCTCATTGGCCGGGGATTTAAATTGTTAAAAGATGAAAATAAATTTGAAAATCCCCTATTAACAAGAGAATTATTTACCTGCCTCATGTTATTGTGTTTACCTTTGCCTCATAAAAATCCATAATTCATCATATCATTGATATATTAATTATAGCCCATAGTAAATGTCCGAGTCGACCCCTCGTCACTACTTCTTCGAGGTTAGGCGGGATACTTACTGGGTACGCGTTGATTTACGTACTCATGCTACACTTGCTGCACATTTTTGTCCAGGTACACATATGTTTAGCGGCCTTGTGGGCGCAAGGCGCGGTTATAGCGGGGACTTAGGTGAGCTGCATTCTATACGACGCTCCGCAGCTAACAGAGTCTCCTTCAGAGTATTTGTATTTTCTTTTCTGTCCAAATTTGTATTCCGGACATTTTTTGTATTTTATTTTGTTCCCTCGTATATGCTCATGCACTTGTGACACCAGGTTTTGGGATGATTATGGGATTATTCGGTATTGAAATTTGCGAAAAATATTATTATTTACTCTGTGAAGTTCATCATTTATTATTTAATTGAAGGAAATTTACGATTTCCGAAATATTAAAATGAGAATTTACTAGTTATTGGTTGTTGCTTGCCTGACAGTGGTGTCCGGCGCCATCACGACCTTTCAAGGATTTTGGGTCGTGACAGCATGGTCACGACACATGTGGGGTGGCATTGGAAGTACGGTTTTAGTTTACTGGAAGCTCTTAGTAAGGCGAGCGCTAACAGCTCGGATTTCGTAAAAATTATGTCGGGTTCTGAGAAGCGTGCCCCGCGTTAACTTTTCAAAATAAACTTTTTAGTTGACGTTTTATTATCCAAAATTATTTCCGATGAATTTTAATGAAGTTATAAATTAATTTGGATAGATTTGAGCTGTTCGAAGGTCAATTCAAGCAACAAGGCTATTTTGGAATATCGGCATAACTTCAAAAAGGTAAGTATCTTGCCTAACCTTGAGTGGGGGAATTACCATTATGCATTGAGTCTTATGTGGAAATTATGTGATTGAAAGACGTGTACGCAAGGTGACGAGTACGTACTTGGTTTATATGTGCAAAGTTTATCAGTTAAAATTTGTAGACACCCTTATGTATTAAATTGAAAAACTGTTGGAACTTAGTAAATCCTTGATTTGCCATGCCTTATTCCTTGTCTGTCGATTTTGTATTTTCTATGATAATTTGGGGCGATTGCCACTTGGATTTTTATGTGAATTATGTGTGTTTGTTGATTTAATATTTCTTGGAATTAATTTCATTATGGATTTTCCATCTACAAATAATTATTAAATAAATTTAAATTGAGGCGTTAGTATATTTATCAAAGTTTGGATTTAAGAAGGTGTTGTCCTATGTTGAGTTACTTTTCCATCTCTGTTGTTTTTGAGGAGTTATAAATGTTATGTGGAGCCTTGGGCTATTTATTGTGAAATTTATTGATTTTGTTATATCTTTGGAATTTGTTGTCACGACCCGAAATTCCCACCTTCGGAACGTGATGGCGCCTAACATTTCACTTACTAGGCAAGCCAACGTTAGAATAATATTAACCAATTTTTAAATAATTTTTAAATTATTAATAACCAAAGAAATAAATGCGGAAGAAAAGATTGAAATATAGTGAATAATCCATAAAAAAAACAACGGTGTCTAAATACCATCCCAGAATTGGTATTACAAGTGCACGAGCTTCTAGAATAAATACAAATAAAGGTCTGAATAAAATAAAGTTGTCTGAAAATAAACACACAGCTAAAGTAAAATAGACGGGGACTTCAAAACTGTGGACGCCATGCAGTTATACCTCAAGTCTACTCTGGTAGCTGAAATCCGAGTAAGTCTATGGTACGCCGCTGGGACCAACTCCAAAATCTGCACAAGAAGTGCAGAGTGTAGTATCAGTACAACCGACCCCATGTACTGGTAAGTGCTGAGCCTAACCTCGACGAAGTAGTGACGAGGCTAAGGCGGGTCACTTACATTTCCTGTACGCAATATTAGTAACAACAACAATAATAGAAATAAATCGGGTAACTCATTTATAATAATTGAAGCCAACTCAGCAGTCATAACCAATTATCGTTTCCATCAATTCTGTTGCAGCGTGCAACCCGCTCTCACAATATATTCACATTCAATTTTGTTGCATCGTGCAACCAGCTCTCACAATATATTCACATTCAGTTCTGTTGCAGCATGCAACCCACTCTCACAATATATTCACATTCAGTTATGTTGCAGCGTACAACCCGCTCTCATAATATATTCATTTTAATCAAGTCTGTTGTGGCGTGCAACTCGATCCCCCAATATATATATATGTATGTCGACTTTTAAATAAGTTTGTTGCGACGTGCAACCCGATCATCCAATATGGACTTTTAATAAGTCTGTTGTGGCGTGCCACCAGATCCTCCAATATGGACTTCTAATAAGTCTGTTGCGGCGTACAACCCGATCCTCCAATATGGACTTTTAATAAGTATGTTGCGGCGTGCAACCCGATCCTCCAATATGGACTTTTAATAAGTCTATTGCGGCGTGCAACCCGATCCTCCAATATGGACTTTTAATAAGTCTATTGTGGCGTGCAACCCGATCCTCCAATATGGACTTTTAATAAGTCTGTTTGCGGCGTGCAACCCGATCCTCCAATATGGACTTTTAATAAGTCTGTTTGCGGCGTGCAACCCGATCCTCCAATATATTCATTATAATTAATTCTGTTGCGGCGTACAACCCGATCCTCCAATATATTCATTATAATCAATCCTGTTGTGGCGTGCAACCCGCTCCTCCAACATATTCATTTACCAATTCTTATAGAAGAATTTCCCCAATAAATGCAACAATTAATATAAAATTATAAGACAACAAGCATACAATAATTATAATTTAATTACGAATCAAACAAAGGCAAATAGCAAATTATTATAGAAATCAGAGAGAAAATATGCAGTTTAATATTTAATATGCTAAATGTCAAATGACAATTAAGGCACATAATTCAAATAGCATGTAACAATTAATGCAGGAATTCAAAAATTAATATTTGTCAAAGAATATGAGAGAAACAATTATTATAATAATTAATTCATGATTTAAAAGAATTTAAGATTTTTCAAGTAAGCAGGCAACCAATTAATTTGACGACGTATAGACACTCGTCACCTCGCCTATACGCCGTTCACATGCAATTCACATAACAATTAATTTAAGGGTTCTATTCCCTCAAGTCAAGGTTAACCACGACACTTACCTCGCTTTGCAAATTCCAATCAATTACTCGACCACAACTTTTCCTTTTAAATTTGTCTTCAAAAGCTTCAAATCTATTCACAAACAATTCGATATACTCAATATGAATCATAGGAATTAATTCCATATGAATTTACAAATTTTCCGGATAAAAATCTGAAATTCATTAAAATATTCGGCAGTGGGACCCACATCTCAAATCCCGAAAAAACTTACGAAATCCGAGCACCCATTCCGAGATGAGTCCAACCATACAAAAATTATTCAATTCCGATGTCAAATGGACCTTCAAATCTTAAATTTTCGTTTTTGGAAGATTTTATAAAAATTCTAATTTCTTCCATCTAAATCCGAAATAAATGATAAATATATACTTAGATTTATGAAATACAATCACTATATGATAAAGAACACTTACCCAGTTCGAAATCGTGGAAAACTCTTTTGAAATCGCCCCTAAACCGAGTTCTAATTGAGGGTTTGTGAAAAATGGGAAACATCCCGTTTTGGTTTTGTTTTAAGTCACAGGCGTCAGGCCTTCTTCGCGTTCGTGAAGGGCCTGTCACGTTCGCAATGAGTAGTAGTCCGTAGCTTTCGCGTTCGCGAGTCCTCCTTCGCGTTCGCGAAGGCTTTTTCCCCCCGGCCTTCGCATTCGCGTGCCAGTGCTCGCGCTCGCGTAGAAGGACGACTAGAAGTTGCAGAAGCCTATCCGAAACTCACCCGAGCCCTCGGGGCTCAACACTAAACATGCACACAAGTCCAAAAACCTCATACGAACTTGCTCGCATGATCAAACTGCCAAAATAACACCTAGAACTATGAATTGGACACCAAATCAAAGGAAGTTTTCAAGAAAACTTTAAAACTTATATTTCTACAACCGGATGTCCGAATCATGTCAAATCAACTTTGATTCTCACCAAATTCGGCAGACTAGTCATAAATATTATACTGGACTTATACTGGACTCCGAAACCAAAATACAGACCCGAGGTGAATAAATCCAACATCAGTAATTTCTTAAAAATCATTAAGTTTTCAAGCTTTTAAATTTTTCATCAAAATGCCATAACTCAGGCTAGGGACCTCGGAATTCGATTCCGGGCATACGCCTAAGTGCCAAATCACGATACGGACCTACCAAAATTGTCAAAACACTAATCCAGGTCTGTTTGCTCAAAATATTGACCAAAGTCAACTCAGTTGAGTTTTAAAGCTCCATTTCACCTTTTAATCCATTTTTCACATAAACACTTTCTGGAAAATTGTACTGACAGTGCACGCAAGTTGAGGAACGATAAATGGTGCTTTTCAATGTCTTAGAACATAGAATTACTAATAAAATTTAAAGATGATATTTTGGATCATCATATTCTCCACCTCTAAAACAAACGTTCGTCATCGAACGGAGTTAGAAAAAGTACCTGAGCTGGAGAAAAGGTGTGGATATATACTCTGCATGTCCGACTCGGACTCCCAAGTAGATGCCTCTACCGGCTGACCTCTCCATTGCACCCGAACTGAAGGATAACTCTTTGACCTCAACTGTCGGACCTGCCGAGCTAGAATAGCCACCGGCTCCTCCTCGAAAGTCAAATCTTTGTCCAATTGGAATGAGTTGAAATCTAACACATGGGATGGATCACCATGATATTTCCGGAGCATAGACACATGAAACACAGGATGGATCGTTGATTAACTAGGTGGTAATGCAAGCCTGTAGGCTACAGTAACGACCCGGCCGGTCATTTTGAGAATTTAAGTCTTGTTCGGTGGCATAAGGCCCTGAAAAGCTTCATATTATGTGTATTGACTTGCGTGCGTAGTTGAATTTGGCTACCGGATGTTTCGGAGTGATTTGGGACACTTAGTCCCTAAAACGGAAGCTTAAGTCTTAGAATTTTGACCGTAGTCGGAACTATATGAAGATGACTCCGGAATGGAGTTCCGTCATTTCCATTAACTCCGTTGGGTGATTTTGGACTTAGGAGCGTATCCGGACTGTAAATCCGAAGTCTGTAGCTGATTTAGGCTTAAAATGGCGAAAGTCGAATTTTTGGAGATTTGGACCGGAAGTGGACTTTTTTATATCGGGGTCGGAATACGATTCCGAGAGTTGGAACAACTCCGTTATGCTATTTGGGACCTGCATGCAAAATTTAACGTCATTCCGGGTTGATTTGATAGGTTTCGGCACGGGTTTTAGAAGTTAAAGGATTTGAAAATTTATAAGTTCGATTCATGGTGTGATTCATAGTTTCAATGTTGTTTGATGTGATTTGAGACCTCGAGCGGGTCCGTGTTAGGGTATAGAACTTGTTGGTATGTTTGGACGGGGGTCCCGAGGGCCCCAGGTGTTTTTCGGACGAGTTGCTGATGATTTCCATGGTTTTGGGGAGGTCTGAGTTCTGGTGCAATCACACCTGCGGACCTTGGGCGCAGGTGCGAAGAATGAGGCGCAGGTGCGGGAAGAACTGGACTTGGCAGTCTCCGCAGGTGCGGAGAATTTGGGTGCATCAGCGGACTCGTACGTGCGGAGATGGAAGCACAGATGCGAGAATTGAGAGTTGGCCTGGGGTCACAGGTGCGAAGAAGTTCCGCATCTGCGATGCCCGCAGATGCGCAGAAGGCTCGCAGGTGCTGAGATTGTGGGAGTTAGTGACTTCCGCAGGTGCGACTGGTTAGACCGCAGGTGCGGTAGGCGCAGGTGCGAGAAATGGTCGCAGGTGCGAGGATCGCTGGGCACAAAGGGGTTGGAATCGAGGGTTATTTCATTTTCACTCCATTTATGATTTTGAGCTCGGGAGAAGGCGATTCTTTGAGGGATTTTCAGAGGAATCTTATGGGCAGCGATTTCTTGCTCGAATTTGGTCTTATTGCATTAATCTATAGTTGTTTCTCCATTTAATTTTGGATTTCTGGGGTTCAAATTGGGAAAGAAATTGGAAGAACTTCTTCTAAAAAGATTTCGAGTTTTGAAAAGGGATTTCTGGTCGGATTTGAGTAATTCTTATATGGTTGGACTCGTGAGTGAATGAGTGTTCGTATTTTGTGACTTTTACCCGATTCCGAGTTGTGGGCCTGGGTCGACTTTTTAGAGTGAATTTCAGAATATTTGTTAAAATATTGATTTCATTGATTAGATGAGTCTATTATGGTTGTATTCCTGTTATGCAATTGTATCTGGCTAGATTTGGGCCATTCGGAGCAGGATATTCGTGGAAAAGGCATTGTGACCGATTGTTTGAGCTTGGTTCGAGGTAAGTATCTTGCCTAACCTTGTGTAGGGGATTTTTCCCTTAAGATTTGAGTCTTCTATGTTGATTGTAGTCCATGCACGCGAGGTGACGAGTGCGTGCTCGGACTTAATTGTGAAAAGTTGGCTTTTTAGGATTCTTAGGTCCTTATATTTATTGATTATGAATTTGTTATTGATATGATTAAGTTCCTATTTACTAGTTTCACCTCTACATGTTTTAATTAGAATTAATTGCTTTCAGGATTCACTCTTATTGCCTATTTGACTTAACTGAAGATTTTACCTCCCCTATTGCCATGCTATTTTTTCATAACTGCTTATCTTTATTTGAAATTATTATTATATCATCTTATAATTTGTTATGTCTTATTTGAGGTTATGATTATCTTTCCGCTGCTTATCCTTAATTAAATTGTTGAAAATCCTTAGTAATTCCTCAACCTTAAAAGAAGTTTTAGATATCCTATATCTTAGTCGTCTTGTTTTATTTGGAATTATTTGACTCGTGTTAGTTTCCCTGTTGTTGAAATGTATATTGTGGGATCGTTGATACACATTAGTTTCCCTTTGTTGAGCTGTTCTCTTTATGCCTACCATTCTTTGTGAAATAAAGTTCTTGAGTTGATTTACTTGTCGTACTTTGTATTATTGTCATTGTTGTTGTTGTACTTGTTGTGGTGATGCACGAGGTTTCTGCCGTGCGGTTGTTAATATGGGGTTGCACGAGATTTCTGTTGTGCTGTTGTTACCATTGATATTTGCACATGCGGCGTGACAAGGCGGGATATATGTATATATGTGGGTTGCGCATGTGGCGAGACAAGGTGGGAATATTATTATGCACGTGTGGCGAGACAAGGCGGGCATTTATGTTACTATTGCACACGTGGCAAGACAAGGTGGGCTGTGTCAGGGATTGATTTCTGATGATTTGTGGCCTGGGGGCATTCTTGTTGTTGATATTTGTGAAGTGGTATACATACCTGTGTGAGCTTTATCTTGTGAAAGCTTTGAGAAAATATTCTACGTGTTGCCCGTTCTTTTTCCTTATGCTTATTTGCCGATATGGACTATGGTCGGATACTTGCACAAGCATACACGTAGTTAACCACTCTTATCGGATAAGAGGTGTTCTCGATAATGTTAAGAATAGATGCTCACCCTTGTTTACTTGCCTTCTATGTGAGAATGGCTCTATTTGCACGTGAGTCGTCAGTGCGGTTATGAGGTGTTATGAGGGCACAGGATGCCAAGTGTTAGGGTTCAGGTATTGAGACCCGTGAGTTGTCCGAGGTTCGGTACCTCATGGAGTTGTTGACTAAAACCTGATGTAAAAGCAGTTGTAGTTGCTGAGTTATTACTTGTCCTTACTGTATTTGTGATTCCGGATTTAGGTTGTGTTCCATTCACCTTTTTGTGTCATTTTCATGATATTCCGTTGGTACTTGTTGTTTCCTATCTTATTGCCATTACTGTACTATGAGCCATATTGCATAGTCTTTATGTAGACATCATACTTCTGTTGTTCATGTACTTATATATGTTCAGTCTATTGGACCAGTGGGTGTCTTGACTGTTCCTCGTCACTACTCCACCGAGGTTAGTCTTGATACTTACTGGGCACCGCTGTGGTGTGCTCATGCTACTCTTCTGCACATTTTTATGCAGATCCAGGTACTTGTTCATTAGCTAGCTGCGTGGACTGTTGCTGTGGAGACTCAAGGTAAACCTGTTGCTGCGTTCGCAGGCTTCGGAGTCACCTTCCAGTTTTCGTTTTGCACTGTTTATTCTTATTTCTTGACAGTTATATTTAGAAGTTTTCTACCAAATACTCTGTAGAGCTTATGACTTGTACTACCGGTTTTGGGAATTTTAAGAGATTCTATTTAAAAGAATGTTGTTATTTTAATTATTGTTAGGCTTACCTAGTCCCTAAGACTATGTGCCATCATGATACCCAAACAGAGGGAAAATTGGGTCGTGACAAGTTGATATAAGAGCCCTAGGTTCATAGGTGCTATGAGTCATAAGAAAATTTAGTAGAGTCTTGTGGATCGGTACAGAGACGTCTGTACTTATCTTCGAGAGGCTACAAAACTATTAGGACAATCTCACTTCTTTCATTCCTATCATGCGAGCTTATTGATCTCGGAGTTTGAACTTTTATCATTCCATTCTCTCACAGATGGTGAGGACACGAGCTACAATTATAGACAACACCACTCCCGGAGCAAGTATCGCTAGAGACAGAGGCAGAGGCCGACGAGGAGTAAGTGTCGCAGCCAGAGCACCTACCAGAGCAGCAATTGAGGAGCCGCCAGTAGTTCCAGTTAGGGAGCAGGTACCGGAGGCGCGTGTTATTACCCCCGGATTTCAGGATACCTTAGCACAGTTCCTGAGTATGTTTAGTACATTGGCTCAGGCGGGGTTGATTTCGGTTGCACCAGCTACTTCATAGACCGGGGGAGGAACCCAGACTTCCGCAGCCCACACCCCAGAGCAGCGAGTTCATGTGGGTCAGGTTCCAGGTGTCATGGCGACACAACCTTTGGTTCCAGTTCAGCCCGTGGTCAGGGCAACAGCATCTGAGGAAGAGCAGCTTAGAATTGCAAGGTTCAAGAAATATGACCCTCATACATTCAGTGGTTTGGCTTCAGAGAGTGCACAGGGTTTTCTGGAAGAGTGTCACCGCATTCTCCGTACTATGGGTATTGTGGAGACGAGCGGGGTTGCTTTTACTACGTTCCAGCTCAGGGGAGCGGCTTATCAGTGGTGGCGGGCATATGAGTTGGGTAGCCCAACCGAGTTAGCTTCACTTACATGGGTTCAGTTTTAAAAAGATGTTCCTGAGAGAGTTTATACATCAGTCCCTTCGAAATGCATGGTGTGTGGAGTTTGAGCAGCTACGCCAGGGCACTGTGTCAGTGTCAGAGTATGCCGTGAGATTCGGTGATTTGGTCAGGCATGCACCTGCTTTGGTCGCCATAGTTAGAGAGCTTGTCCGTAGATTCATAGAGGGACTTAGTCATGATATTCGGTTCAGCATGGCTCGGGAGTTAGAGTCAGATGTTCTGTTTCAGCAGGTGGTAGGGATCACTCTCCGTGTAGAGGGCATGTTGGATCAGGAGAGAGAGGACACACAAGGCCATGAGAGAGAGTACAGGCAAGATCAGGAAAGAGAGGACAGGGAGGTGAGGAGGCCTCGTAGACCGGAGAGATCTACTGGTCCTTATTTTGGAGGCAGGGTATGACATGGTAGAGGTTTTGTGGGTCAGCCAGTTTAGTTTGCACTTCAGGCTTTGCATAGTATTTCAGGTGCTCATGGGTCTCAGAGTACCCGTACCGCACAGTTCCCACAACTAGGTCAGCAGAGGGGTTGCTTCGAGTGTGGAGATACCAGCCACAAGGTGAGAGATTGTTCTAGACTCCGGATAGGTGTGTCACAGCGGAGTATTCAGGCGAGTAGAGGGCGCCCAAGAGGGGAAGGCCCGACCCGTTGATGTGTTTCATATAGTAGGCTTGAGGCCACTGCACCAGATGATGTCATATAGGTATGCTTTTGATTTGTTACAGAGGGGCACCATTCGTATTTTGATTCAGTCCTGCTTATCGGGGCGAGTACCCCTATTTGTTGTTCCACCTATGGGTGAGTTCATGACTTAGTCTAATGTTTAGGTGTTTACCCCTGTTGGGAGACTCTATGAGTGGTAGCCCTTGTCTATCATTTGTTTCTATTCATTATTGAAAGTTACGAGACTAGAAGTGAATTCATGTTGTCCGCTATGGCAGGTTTGATGCGATTCCTGAGTAAATTGGTTATAAATTGTTATTTGATACTCTACCGGGGTGAGAATTTAGCAAGTGTTGAGATTTTATTGGCAGAATTGAGTTAGAGGAAGATTTCCATTGGTATGATGTGTATTCGACTTGTGATTCAGAGTTGAGGGCGAGGCCCTCGCGACTCCATGTGATTTGATACGTTTGAGCCGGGCTGCATGACGCGGTGGAGGGTGATACCAGGATGAGATCCTTATGATTTGTTCATGTACTTTGATTTTTCCTTTTTAATTGATTCGTAGTAGGGTATTGTTAGAAAGTTGTGCCTGTCGGGCTTGTTTGTTATTTATCTTATGTGTTTCTCTTTACATATTTAGTAAATTTCGTTATGTGCTTCTTGAGTTTTGGCTTGCGGGTGAGTGCCCGGTGGTGTTAGTTGTGACTTGTTGATTTGGTTGTATAGTTACGAGGTCTTCATGTTTCTTGCATCATTGTCAGCGTTGTGGAAGTTTGAAATGGGTTGCTAACATATATGGGTCTAATTGTCGGTGTTGGTTTTGATTTTGGGCAGCTATTGCGATCAGAAATGTTATTATGGGCCTATATGTGGTGTGTCTTGTTGTGTGGTCATACCTTGTGGGTTTAGGCATGAGTTGTTACAGCTGGTTGAGACTGATACCGGTTACGGATTTAGAATCGGGTCTTTTGAAGATAAATGGAAGGTGAGAAGGCTTATCGATGTTGGCAGAAAGGATGAATTACATTTGGGATGGTGTCAACAGGCTTATGTGGATTGGGGTGACGTGGAGTTGCCCGCGGGTGTATGTTAGATATGTACTTTCAGTGATTTGAAGACTTCGAGGCGATTCTTAGCACGTTCGAGGACGAACGTTTGTTTAAGAGGGGAAGGATTTAACGACCCGGCCGGTCGTTTTGAGAATTTAAGTCTCGTTCAGCGGCATAAGGCCCTGAGCAGCATCATATTATGTGTATTAACTTGCATGCATGGTTGAATTAGGTTATCGGATGTTTCGAAGTGATTTGGGACACTTAGTCCCTAAAACGGAAGCTTAAGTCTTAGGATTTTGACCGTAGTCGAAACTATGTGAGGATGACTCCGGAATGGAGTTTCGTCAGTTCCATTAGCTCCGTTGGGTGATTTTGGACTTGGGAGCGTATCCGGACTGTAAATCCGAGGCCTGTAGCTGATTTAGGCTTGACATGGCGAAAGTAGAATTTTTGGAGATTTGGACCGGAAGTGGACTTTTTGATATCGGGGTCGGAATGCGATTCCGAGAGTTGGAACAGCTCCGTTATGTTATTTGGGACTTGCATGCAAAATTTGACGTCATTCCGGGTTGATTTGATAGGTTTCAGCACGGGTTTTAGATGTTGAAGGATTTGAAAATTTATAAGTTCGATTCATGTTGTGATTCGTAGTTTCGACGTTGTTTGATGTGATTTGAGACCTCGAGCGGGTCTGTGTTAGGGTATAGAACTTGTTGGTATGTTTGGACGGGGGTCCCGAGGGACCCGGGTGTTTTTTGGACGAGTTGCGGATGATTTTCATGGTTTTGGGGAGGTCTGAGTTCTGGTGTAATCGCACCTGCGAACCTTGGGCGCAGGTGCGATGGTCGCAGGTGCGAAGAATGAGGCGCAGGTGCGGGAAGATCTGGACTTGGCAGTCTCTGCAGGTGTGGAGAATTTGGGCGCATCAGCGGACTCGCACGTGCGGAGATGGAAGCGCAGATGCGAGAATTGAGAGTTGGCCTAGGGTCGCATGTGCGAGGAAGTTCCGCATCTGCGATGCCCGCAGATGCGCAGAAGGCTCGCAGGTGCGGAGACTGTGGGAGTTAGTGACTTCCGCAGGTGCGACTGATTAGACCGCAGATGCGGTAGGCGCATGTGCAAGAAATGGTCGCAGGTGCGAGGATCGCTGGGCACAAAGGGGTTGGAATCGAGGGTTATTTCATTTTCACTCCATTTTTTATTTTGAGCTCGGGAGAATATGATTCTTTGAGGTATTTTCAGAGGAATCTTTTGGGTAACGATTTCTTACTCGAATTTGGTTTTATTGCATTAATCTATAGTTGTTTCTCCATTTAATTTCGGATTTTTGGGGTTGAAATTGGGAAACAAAATTGGAAGAACTTCTTCTATAAAGATTTCGAGTTTTGAAAGGGGATTTGTGGTCGAATTTGAGTAATTCTTATATGGTTAGACTCGTGAGTGAATGAGTGTTCGTATTTTGTGACTTTTATCCGATTCCGAGACGTGGGCCCGGTTGACTTTTTAGGGCGAATTTCGGAATTTTTGTTAAAATATTGATTTAATTGATTAGATGAGTCTATTAAATTTGTATTCATGTTATGCAATTGTGTCTGGCTAGATTTGAACCATTCAGAGCCGGATATTCGTAGAAAAGGCATTGTGACCGATTGTTTGAGCTTGGTTCGAGGTAAGTATCTTGCCTAACCTTGTGTGGGGGATTTTTCCCTTAGGATTTGAGTCTTCTATGTTGATCGTAGTCCATGCACGCGAGGTGACGAGTGCGTGCTCGAACTTATTTGTGAAAAGTTGGCCTTTTAGGATTCTTAGGTCCTTATATTCACTGAGTATGAATTTGTTCTTGATATGATTAAGTTCCTATTTACTAGTTTCACCTCTACATATTTTAATTAGAATTAATTGTTTTCAGGATTCACTCTTATTGCCTATTTGCCTCTCATTTGACTTAACTGAAGATTTTTTACCTCCTCTATTGTCATGCTATCTTTTTATAACTTCTTATCTTTATTTGAAATTATTATTATATCATCTTATAATTTGTTCAGTCTTAATTGAGGTTATAATTATCTTTCAGCTGCTTATCCTTAATTAAATTGTTGAAAATCCTTAGTAATTCCTCAACCTTAAAAGAAGTTTTAGATATCCTATATATTAGTTGACTTTTTTTATTTGGAATTATTTGACTCGTGTTAGTTTCCTTGTTGTTGAAATATATATTGTGGGATCGTTGATACACATTAGTTTCCCTTTGTTGAGCTGTTCTCTTTATGCCTAGCATTCTTTATTGTGGTTATTCCTTGTGAATTCGTTCTATCGTTTCTCTGTGAATTATAGTTCTTGAGTTGATTTACTTGTCGTACTTTGTATTGTTGTCATTGTTGTTGTTGTACTTGTTGTGGTGATACACGAGGTTTCTGTAGTGCTGTTGTTACCATTGATATTTGCACATGCGGCGTGACAAGGCGGGATATGTGTGTATAGATATATATATATATATATATATATATATATGTGTGTGTGTGTGTGTGTGTGTGTGTGTGTGTGTGTGTGGGGGGGGGTTGCGCATGTGGCGAGACAAGGTGAGAACATTATTATGCACGTGTGGCGAGACAAGACGGGCATTTATGTTACTATTGCACAAGTGGCAAGACAAGGTGGGCTGTGTCAGGGATTGATTTGTGATGATTTGTGGCCTGGGGGCATTCTTTTTGTTGATATTTGTGAAGTGGTATACATACCTGTGTGAGTTTTATCTTGTGAAAGATGTGAGAAAATATTCTACGTGTTGTCCGTTCTTTTTCCTTATACTTATTTGCTGATATGGACTATGGTAGGATACTTGCACAAGCATACACGTAGTTAAGCACTCTTATCGGATAAGAGGTGTTCTCGATATTGTTAAGCATAGATGCTCACCCTTGTTTACTTGCCTTCTATGTGAGAATGGCTCTATTTGCACGTGAGTCGTCAGTGCGGTTATGAGGTGTTATGAGGGCACATGATGCCAAGTGTTAGGGTTCAGGTATTGAGACCCGTGAGTTGTGAATTATCCAAGGTTCGGTACCTCGTGGAGTTGTTGACTAAAACCTTATGTAAAAGCAGTTGTAGTTGCTGAGTTATTACTTTTCCTTGCTGTATTTGTGATTCCGGATTTAGGTTGTGTTCTATTCACCTTTCTGTGTCATTTTCATGATATTCCGCTGGTACTTGTTCCTTCCTTCCTTATTGCCATTACTGTACTGTGAGCCATATTGCATAGTCTTTATGTAGACATCATACTTCTGTTGTTCATGTACTTATATCTGTTTAGTTTATTAGACCAGTGGGTGTCTTGACTGTTCCTCGTCACTACTCCATCGAGGTTAGTCTTGATACTTACTGGGCACCGCTGTGGTGTGCTCATGCTACTCTTCTGCACATTTTTGTGCAGATCCAGGTACTTGTTCGTTAGCTAGTTGTGTGGACTGTTGCTGTGGAGACTCAAGGTAAACCTGATGCTGCGTTCGCAGGCTTCGGAGTCACCTTCCAGTTTTCGTTTTGCAATGTTTATTCTTATTTCTGGACAGTTGTATTAAGAAGTTTTCTAGCAAATACTCTGTAGAGCTTATGACTTGTACTACCGGTTTTGGGAATTTTAAGAGATTCTATTTTTAAAAAATGTTGTTGTTTTAATTATTGTTAGGCTTACCTAGTCCCTAAGACTAGGTGCCATCACGATACCCAAACGGAGGAAAAATTGGGTCGTGAAAGCTACTTCACCCACCCTTTCAAGAATTTCAAAGGTTCCGATATACCTAGGGCTCAACTTGCCCTTCTTTCTGAATCTCATTACACCTTTCATAGGCAAAACCCGGAGCAATATTCTTTCTCCAACCATGAATGCAATATCAAGAACTTTACGGTTGGCATAACCCTTTTGCCAAGACTGAGTTGTGAGAAGTCGATCCTGAATAATTTTGACCATATCCAAGGCATCCTGTACCAAATCGGTACGCAACAACCGAGCCTCTCCCGGTTCAAACCAACCAACTGGCGATCAGCATTGCCTTCCATATAATGCCTCATATGGAGCCATCTGAATGCTCGACTGGTAGCTACTATTATAAGCAAAATCCGCAAGTGGCAAGAAATGATCCCAAGAACCTCCAAAGTCTATAACACAAGCGCGGAGCATATCTTCTAATATCTGAATAGTGCGCTCTGACTGTCCGTCTGTCTGTGGATGAAATAATGTACTCAACTCCACCCGCGTGCCTAACTCACATTGTACAGCCCTCCAAAAATGTGAGGTAAACTGTGTACCTCGATCTGAAATAATAGACACGGGCATCCCGTGAAGGCGGACAATCTCACGAATGTAAATTTCAGTTAACCTCTCTGAAGAATAGGTAACCACCACTGGAATGAAATGTGCTAACTTGGTCAACCTGTCCACAATGACCCAAACTGCGTCAAATTTTCTCTGAGTCTATGGGAGCCCAACAACAAAATCCATAGTGATACGCTCCCACTTCCGCTCAGGAATTTCTAACTTCTGAAGCAAAAAACCAGGTCTCTGATGCTCGTACTTAACATGCTGACAATTCAGACACCGAGCTACATATGCAACTATATCCTTTTTCATTCTCCTCCACCAATAATATTGCCGCAAATCTTGATACATTTTGGCGGTACCTGGATGAATAGAATACCTGGAACTGTGTGCTTCTTCAAGAATTAATTCACGAAGCCCATCCACATTAGGCACACAAATACGACCCTGCATTCGCAGAACCCCTTCTTCCCCCATAGAAACCTATTTGGCATCACCGTGTCGCACCGTGTCTTTAAGGACAAGTAAATGAGGATCATCATACTGCCTCTCTCTGATGCGCTCATATAAAGAAGACCGAGCGACTGTGCAAGCTAGAACCCGACTGGGTTCTGAAACATCTAACCTCACGAACTGATTAGCCAAAGTCTGAACATCTGCAGCTAATGGCCTCTCACCAACCGGAATATACGCAAGACTACCCATACTCACAACCTTTCTACTCAAAGCATCGACCACCACATTGGCCTTTCCGTGGTGATACAAAATGGTGATATCATAGTATTTCAACAACTCCAACCATCTTCTCTGACTCAAATTAAGATCTTTTTGTTTGAACAGATACTGAAGGCTACGATGATCAGTAAATACCTCACACGAGACACCATAGAGGTAATGCCTCAAAATCTTCAGCGCATGAACAATGGCTGCCAATTCTAAGTCATGAATAGGATAATTCTTCTCGTGAACTTTCAATTGCCGCGACGCATATGCAATTACCTTGCTATCTTGCATTAATACTACACCAAGCCCAATGTGAGAGGCATCACAACATACCATATATGATCCTGAACCTATGGGTAATACCAACACTAGCGTTATAGTTAAAGCGGTCTTGAGCTTCTGAAAGCTCAACTCACACTCGTCTGACCATCTAAATGGGGCACCCTTCTGGGTCAATCTGGTCTTAATAGTTGTTCATAATCAATTACAGAATTGTCAATTAACTTCATGTTAACAAAAATCTCATTTCAAACCTTCACGATACTAATAACGAGATGCGAGGCATGAAGACCTCATAATTATTTACCCGAATTAACGAGTCACATTTAACGCTACCTGGGCGGGCACGTACCTCGTAGGTTAAACTCAATATTACAACATGAATTTGGCAAGTATGCACAGAGAATTTCATACAAAACTTTTTCAAATAAGCCTAGCAGGCATGACTCCCTATTAGTAATATAGTACAAATTTAATTTTCACAAGGGAGAATTTAAACATAAGAATTTTTATCACAAGGATCTCGTCCTTATATAACTTCCATCGCAGCTCATAGCCCGGTTTAAACATATCAATTTATTTTAAAATATGAGGAACTCAGCCTCAGTTCTGAATCACAAGTAATATGCACATCTTGCCAATCGAAACTTTCCATTTTTCCTTTTAAATAACTTTCGTTAAACAAAATCACAACACATAATGAATCTCACACCGATAGGGCATATAATTCATATTTGTAATTAATTATCTGTAAATTACATCAAAACTCACCGAAATGAGTAACAGAAAGCCACATTTAGCCTCACAGCTCTTATTAGTGACCAACATGGAATGATAGGCGTAGTTATCTCCATAGGATCTCCCAACAGGAGTAAACACATAAGTAGATTATAGAATTACGAAGCTCACTCATAAGTGGAGCACAATAGGAGGACTCGTCTTGATACTCAGAACCAAATCAAGTTAAGGAAAATATTCCTTTATTTTAAATCGAGGTCGTACCTATAACGACACCATCTAATGTAACGACCTCCACCATACCATAAAACAAATATAACAATGGCTGGGTCTCCACCTCTAGGATGCCTTCTACCCGCCTGTCCTCCACCCTTAACTGGTCGTGTGGGTGGTGTAGTAACTACAATGGAGCACGTAGCATGAGTGCTTTAATGAAATATGCCTCTCCCAAGTTTGGGACAATTTTCTCATGATGTGCCTAGTATCACCGCATTCATAACAACCCATTTGCGGGTTTGGCTGCTCATACTGAGTCTGTGCCAGATAACTGGGATAACCATTGTAGGAAACTCATATCAGTGGTGCATTAAAAGAACTTACTAGAGCACCTCAATTAATCCTATGTGCGAACTAGGCTAGCCGACTACCCGAGCCTCCGCCATAATGATTTATACTTGCATAGTAGAATCCACTGAATCCCCCAGAACCTCGAGATGTCTTGGTCTCCTTAGTTTACTTCCCAAACACGTTCTAATATCTTGGCAATTTCTACCACTAGCGGAAATGAAGTATTAGCCTGTAGCTCCCGAGATATACAAAATTTTACGATCATAATTGAGTCCTTTATTGAGTCTGTGGACCTGCTCTCTGGCTATAGGAAGCAAAGTAGGAATATGACAGGCTAACTTATTGAACCTGATGGCATATTATGACACCGTCATGGTGACCTGACGCAATCGTTCAAACCCTACGCGCCATGCATTACGGAGAGTCCGGGAAACAAACTCTTTCAAAAGCATTTCTGAGAACCGACCCAAGTGGGCGGTGTTGTATTGGCTGGTCTGCCCTCTTCATAGGCTTGCCACAAACACCTATGGAGAATTATCTCTCCCAAGGCCAATTTCTTCTTTTGTTATGCTGACTCAACACTGTTGAGCTGACCCATTTCTTAACATACTCTTCGATTCTTCTTTGGGGTAAACTTTACCCCTATTTATATACAATGATCACAAAACTAGAGCTCCATACAGACAATTCTTAGTCCAGAATCTCGTCAACCATTGTACTTCCTCTGAAGGACCCCAAAATCCGCAACTGTGATGTCCACGCTGAGTAGACCTTCTGTAAATTTAATGTTGTTTCTCTAACTCTTTTGGTACTGAAGTATCAGATTATTACGGAGGCGGACATACCGCAAGTCCCAACCTTATTCTCTACAAGATCTCATGCCTTAAACACATGTAAATTTTGGGAGAACCTTTCAGTACCACATATATATATATATATATATATATTTCAGGCCAAAACTGATATAACACATGACTCGCAATCCATTCATTGATAGTGGACTCCCCCACTCGGCGCGAAGTCATAGTTCACCACGTCCGATGGTCCACAATATTAACCTTCACAACTCGTATAAATCAACCAGATGCCAAGGAACGTTGCACCCCCTACATTATTCACTGGGTAATCTCTTTATACGTTCGCATCTTCAGTCGGAATCACACGTTGAGGCAATATTTAAGCATCTCTGGCTCCCTCGTAGTTCATCTACAGCATCACGAACCGTCGATGCACAACTGATACCAAGTGCGCAATGTCATACACGAGTAGATACAAAGGAATACAAGATATAGGTTTCAAGCAAAATCAATGCCGCACGATAAGGAATGAAAGAAGTGATATTGTTCCTAAACTTCATAGCCTCTGAGAGATAAGTATAGACGTCTCCGTACCGATCCTTCAGACTCTACTAAGCTTGCTTGTGACTCATGAGTCCTATGTAACCTAGTGCTCTGATACCAACTGTCACGATCCAAAATTCCCACCTTCGGACCGTGATGGCGCCTAACATTTTACTTGCTAGGCAAGCCAACGTTAGAATAATATTAACTAATTTTTAAACAATTTTTAAATTATTAATAACCAAAGAAACAAATGCGGAAGCAAAGTTTGAAATATAGTGAATAATCCATAAAAAACAACGGTGTCTAAATACCATCCCAGAATTGGTGTCACAGGTGCACGAGCTTCTAGAATAAATACAAAAAAGGTCTGAATAAAATAAAGTTGTCTAGAAATAAACACACTGCTAAAGTAAAATAGACGGAGACTTCAGAACTGCGGACGCCATGCAGTTATACCTCAAGTCTACTCTGGTAGCTGAAATCCGAGCAAGTCTATGGTACGTCGCTGGGACCAACTCCAAAATCTGCACAAGAAGTACAGAGTATAGTATCAGTACAACCGACTCCATGTACTGGTAAGTGCTGAGCCTAACCTCGACGAAGTAGTGACGAGGCTAAGGCGGGTCACTTACATTTCCTGTACGCAATATTAGCAACAACAACAATAATAGAAATAAATCGGGTAACTAGTTTATAATAATTGAAGCCAACTCAACAGTCATAACCAATTATCATTTCCATCAATTCTGTTGCAGTGTGCAACCTCTCTCACAATATATTCACATTCAATTCTGTTGCAGCGTGCAACCCGCTCTCACAATATATTCACATTCAGTTCTGCTGCAGCATGCAACCCGCTCTCACAATATATTCATTTTAATCAAGTCTGTTGCGGCGTGCAACCCGATCCTCCAATGTATTCATTATATATATATATATATATATATATATATATATGTCGACTTTTAAATAAGTTTGTTGCGGCGTGCAACCCGATCCTCCAATATGGACTTTTAATAAGTCTGTTGCGGCGTGCAACCCGATCCTCCAATATGGACTTTTAATAAGTCAGTTGCGGCGTGCAACCCAATCCTCCAATATGGACTTTTAATAAGTCTGTTGCGGCGTGTAACCCGATCCTCCAATATATTCATTATAATTAATTCAGTTGTGGCGTGCAACCCGATCCTCCAATATATTCATTATAATCAATCCTGTTGCGGCGTGCAACCCGCTCCTCCAACATATTCATTTACCAATTCTTATAGAAGAATTTCCCCAATAAATGCAACAATTAATATAAAATTATAAGACAACAAGCATACAATAATTATGATTTAATTACGAATCAAACAAAGGTAAATAGCAAATTATTATAAAAATCAGAGAGAAAATATGCAGTTTAATATTTATTATGCTAAATGTCAAATGACAATTAAGGCACATAATTCAAATAGAATGTAACAATTAATGTAGGAATTCAAGAATTAATATTTGACAAAGAATAGGATAGAAATAATTATTATAATAATTAATTCATGATTTAAAATAATTTAAGAATTTTCAAGTAAGCAGGCAACCAATTAATTTGACGACGTATAGACACTCGTCACCTCGCCTATACGCCGTTCACATGCAATTTAAGGGTTCTATTCCCTCAAGTCAAGGTTAACCACAACACTTATCTCGCTTTGTAAATTCCAATCAATTACTCGACCATAGCTTTTCCTTTTAAATTTGTCTTCAAAAGCTTCAAATCTATTAACAAATAATTTGATATAATCAATACAAATCATAGGAATTAATTCCATATGAATTTACAAATTTTCCGGATAAAAATTCCAAATTCATTAAAATATTTGGCAATGAGACCCACGTCTCAAATCCCGAAAAAACTTACAAAATCTGAGCACCCATTCTGAGACGAGTCCAACCATACAACAATTATCCAATTCCGATGTCAAATGGACCTTCAAATCTTAAATTTTCGTTTTTGGAAGATTTTATAAAAATTCTAATTTCTTCCATCTAAATCCGAAATAAATGATGAATATATACTTAGATTTATGAAATACAATCACTATATGATAAAGAACACTTACCCAGTTCGAAATCCTGAAAAACTCCTTTGAAATAGCCCCTAAACCGAGTTCTAATTGAGGGTTTGTGAAAAATGGAAAAAATCCCGTTTTGGTTCTGTTTTAAGTCACAGGCGTCAGGCCTTCTTCGCGTTCGCGAAGGGCCTGTCGCATTCGCGATGAGTAGCAGTCCGTAGATTTCGTGTTCGCGAAGGCTTTTTCCCCCCTGGACTTCGCGTTCGTGTGCCAGTGCTCGCGCTCGCGTAGAAGGACGACTGGCCCCTCCTCCAAGCCTCTAAAGCTTCGCGTTGAACTGGTCGCGTTCGCGAAGGGTAAAGTCCCCATAGCTTCGCGTTCGCAACCCAATCTTCGCATTCATGAAGAAGGTAAATTCAGCCAGCCTAGTTTGCTCTTCGCGTTCGCGTGAGTACATTCGCGAACGCGATGAAGGAAATACCAGAAGCCTGAAGCTATAGAAAATCAGATTTTTCTAAGTTCAAAATCATCCCGTAGCCTATCTGAAACTCACCCGAGCTCTCGGGGCTCCACACCAAACATGCACACAAGTCCAAAAACCTCATACAAACTTGCTCGCACGATCAAATCGCCAAAATAACACCTAGAAACTATGAATCGGACACCAAATCAAAGGAAGTTTTCAAGAAAACTTTAAAACTTATATTTCTACAACTGGACGTCCGAATCACGTCAAATCAACTCTGATTCTCACCAAATTCGGCAGACTAGTTATAAATATTATACTGGACCTATACCGGGCTCCAGAACCAAAATACAGACCCGAGGTCAATAAATCTAACATCAGTAATTTCTTAGAAATCATTAAGCTTTCAAGCTTTTAAATGTTTCATCAAAATTCCATAACTCGGGCTAGGGACCTCAGAATTCGATTCTGGGCATACGCCCAAGTACCAAATCACGATACCGACCTACCGAAATTGTCAAAACACTGATCCGGGTCTGTTTGCTCAAAATGTTGACCAAAGTCAACTCAGTTGAGTTTTAAAGCTCCATTTCACCTTTTAATCCATTTTTCACATAAAAACTTTCCGGATAATTGTACAGACAGAGCACGTAAGTCGAGGAATGATAAATGGTACTTTTCGAGGTCTTCGAATATAGAATTACTAATTAAATTTAAAGATGATATTTTGGGTGTTCACATTTGTTGTGACCATTGGGTAATTTGTGATATGAATTTATTGTGTTGTGTTGTCACTATAATATTCTATTTCAATTGTTGTGTGATTTGAGTTATTATTATGAGGACATAAGGGTAGCATTCCACTGTTAATATTGTGTGGGTATAAGGGTGGTATTTCACTGTAGTTATATGTGTTGGGATATTGTCTGAGCGGAGCGATAAGGGTGGCTATATGAGCGATAAGGATAGCTACTGATATTGTCAGGGCGGAGGGATTATGGAGGCTATTATAGAAGTGATAAGGGTGGCTATAGGAGAGATAAGGGTAACTATTGTCAGGGATGATATGTGATGATATGGGGTTATTGTGTTGGTAATTTTTATGTGATGATGTGGGGTTATTGCGTTGGAAATTTTCATGTGATGTTGTGATTTTCCTTATGTTTATTCTTATATCTTGTGCAACGTGTCATGTTGTTTCAGTAAACTTGATAATAGTCTTATCTATGTTGAAATCGTGAGCATGTGGCTTTTGCAGGGCAGATTATGTTATATGGGATCGGATTGCACACCGCAACAGGTATGATTAATGTTATATGGGATACGGTTGCACGCCGCAACATATATGAAATGTGGAACGAGGTGCTAGGGAAAATATGATGATTTTTAATATTGGCACGTGAGTTGTTCGTGCGGTTTTGATAGAAATATAGGCACGAGGTGCCGTGAAAACATGAAAGTGGACTGGGACCCGTATTACAAAAATATAAAAGTGGGTTGAGACCCGTATTTTATGATTATGAAATGAGGTGTCATGGAGTGACTTTTATTTGAAAGAATTTATATTCGAAAGACATATATTTGAAAGAAGTATATTCGAAAGACATTTATTTGAAAGAAGTATATTCGAAAGATATTTATTTGAAATAATTTTATATTTGAAAGATATTTATTTGAAATAAATATATTCGGAAGGTATTTATTCGAAAGAATTATGTGTGAAAGATTTATATTTAAAGTACTTGTTTAATTGGTTGTACTTGTGTTCCTTATTCGTTTGAGTAATAATTATGGTGCTCTTGTAGCCTTGTTGTTTATATCATTGGTTGATTTTTATTGCTATCACTGCTAGTTGTTTTTCAGTACTATTGTATACTGCTATATTGCACATGTTATTTGACTAGTGAGTGTCTTGACTGTACCTCGTCACTACTCCACCGAGGTTAGTTTTGATACTTACTGGGTACCGACTATGGTGTACTCATACTACACTTCTGCACATTTTTGTGCAGAGCCAGGTATTGGAGATATCGGACTCGGTCAGAGTTAGTGTGTTGATAGCAAGGATTCAAGGTATAGTTGCTTGGTCGTCGCAGTCTTTCCATTTTATTATAATGTCAACTCTTATTTGAACAGTATTGTATATTCGATCCTTGAAATCATTACATGTATTCAGTTAGAGTTCATGACTTAGTATTACCAGTCTTGGGAGGTTGTTATATTTGTTTCTGCTTTTGGTTTCGACACTTGTAATAAATTATATGTTTCAAAAATAAAATGGCTCAAAATATAATTGTAATCGGCTTACCTAGGGTGTAACTGAATCCCTTAAGTTAAGGCACTAATAATGGATTATATACAAATTGTAAGCAATCCATATTTAGGACGGGTAATATACAAAATTAGGACAACTTTGATAAATACATTTCAAATATTGTATAGCAACAAAAAAATCCCTAGATGTTTCACCAATAAATTGGCCCAAGTTGAGACTAGTGGCTACTTTAACATAGAGGGTAACATATTTTAAGTTGAGACTTGTGGATACTTCACAAAAAGCTCATTCATCGAAATTTCAAAAACTTTTCAAACCTCAAATTGTCTATCGTCTATACTTTTGGGATATAAAAAATATTTTGTTATAAAACAATAAAAGAAGAAGAAGAGTATTATAGAGAGGTAGAGAGAGGGAATTCTTATTGATTTATGATGAATTACAATGGAATAGAACCCCTCTATTTATAAGGGGAAAGCAACTTAGCTACCAAGTAACAAATCCTAAAATCTCTCTAAATATAGACATTCACATTAAATATAATTTTATTTATAACACTCCCCATTTAATGTCTATTCAACAGATAATGTGCCTTGTTAAAACCTTAACTACAATAAAACCCAGTGGAAAAAAATTCTAGTGAAGGAAAAAGAGTACACATATCTAACAATACGCCTTTTGGTTGGCTCATTAAAAACCTTGTAAGGAAAACCCAGTGGGACAAAATCTTATAAGGGAAAAAGAATACTACGCGTATTAACTCCCCCTGATGATAGCATCAATTCACATCTTTAAGCCTTCACATTCCAATCTTGTGCACCATCTTCAAAAGATCATTGGTAGAGATTTGATGCACAAATCAGCCATATTAACTTGAATGAATATGTTGCGCTTTGAAATCATCATTTTTGTATATATGTAATGTCTTCATATAATGTCATGGGATATCCTTTTCAATATCTCCATAGAGGTATTCTCGCTATCATATTATCATGCTTATAGTTATAGCAAGATACATAAGTGCAAAAATTGCACTTAAGATATGGTACTTCAGGACCAAGAATTGTATATGCTTTAAGCAATTTAAATCCTTCAGGGATTGTCATAAGTTAAGTCATATAATCCATATAAATGGACTTTAGATTTACATCAAGTTTTCATGTCATGCTAGACATATAAGATAGATAAAGGTGATTGCACACACCATTGACTTTATACTTTCAAGTGTTTGAACTGCAAGTCCAAAACTATATGTCTTTCATATGAAACCAATTCTACTTGAATTGTTTCTTCAGACTTAAGATCCTCATATATATTTAACGTTATCATAGATATAATCAGCGAACATTTTATATCGGTTCCAGCATTTTTCATAAAGACATGACATATAGATTTCTTCATTCATATTTGCAGGTACCAGAACGTCTCCTTAGAGTTTATAAAGTATTATGTCATGTGATCTTCTAGATAACTTGCCTTCTTATGATCATTTTGATTATTTGCTCATCTTCTTTATCAAAAATTTTATTTGAAACAAAATTGTCTATACGCTTTAAGCGTACCATAGACTTTGTCCTTCTAGGACTTATTCTAATAGGAGCATTTGCATTGAGAATATAGTTACTTTCTTTGGGTCAGCAAATGCGTCTCGCATGCTTTGCAATATATTGCAGATGAATTATCTTTTTATGAACTTCAAGTTCATATTGTTTTATTCGAGGATCTAGATGTACAAATGATAATTTATTCCATGTAACCTTTTCTCAACTGTTTATCTTGTCTCCCCCTCATGTTAGAAAAACTAACTTACTTCCTTAATTTTGGAAATCTACCTTTATGCGTTATGGTGTTAATCAAAATATACACCGTACATTAATAATAATAAGATGAAATTATTTGGTTCCAAACTCTGAACCACTCGTGAGGGGAGAAATTAATATACTTTCGTACATAACCTATATCAAATTGATATAGATAATTTTGTTCTCATAAGCAATAGTTTCGCTATTAAGTGGAGGCACTCAATAAATTATTTTGCTAAACCAATTGTGATTTAAACCAACTTATCAAGATAAACTATCTTGAATAAAAAAATTTGAATATGCTCCAAATTAAATTATTGAGCAAGTTACCTCGCAAATACCAGGTTGCGGGTTAATAATAATCGCACATGTAACCATCTCATAGATGCATCTTATGTTGTATACATGGCAGGTGAATGGGTCTATATTCACTTTTGATATTTCCAGTATTCATGGGATTCAACCCCAATTTTGGTTGGTCTATTAATTAATGATAACAAGTAGCATAAGAGAATTCTTAAAGAACTTTCTAGTGCTTTAATATTTACCCATGTGAATTCTCTTTTATTTCTGCACAACATACTTAAATTAACATGGCTAAACCACTTATGCCAACTGAATAAATTATCAATATTGATAAACTTCAAGACTAACCTCGGTGAAGTAGAGACGAGGTACAGTCAAGAAACTCACTAGTCAAATAACATGTACAGTCTAGCATACAAAAATAATAAAAAGATAAATGGCAGTGATAGCAATAATAATCAATTAATGATATGAACAACAAGGCATCAAGAACACCATAAATATTACCGAAATGAATAATGAACACAAGCACAACCAATTAATCAAGTCCTGCAAAATATACATCTTTTATCTGCAAATTTTTCGAATAGAAATCTTTAGAATATAATCCTTTCAAATACATATCTTACGAATATAATTCTTTCAAATAAATATCTTTCGAATATAATCCTTTCAAATAAAATATCTTTCGAATATAATTCCTTCAAATAAATGTCTTTCGAATATAATCCTTTCAAATGAGTATCTTTCGAATATAATTTTTCAAATAAATATCTTTAGAATAAAATTCTTCAAATAAAATCTTTCGAATATAAATCTTTCAAATAAAATCTTTCGAATATAATTCTTTTCAAGTAAAAGTCTGTTACGACCCGACCGGTCATTTTGAGCTCTAGTGCATCGTCCGCCGGTTTGAGGCCTTGAGTAGCTTCACTTCAGTTGTTATGACTTACGTGGGGTCGGAATTTAATTTCGAGAAGCTCGGAGTTAATTTGGAAAGAAAACTCTAAATTCGAAAGCTTTAAGTTGGAAGAGTTGACAAATATTTGACTTATGTGTAAACGACCTCGAAATAGAGTTTTAATGATTCTAATAACTCTGTATGGTGATTTTAGACTTAGGAGCATGTCCGAAAAATTATTTGGATGTCCGTAATTAAATTAAGCTTAAATGGCTAAAATAGAAATTTAAGTTTGGAAGTTTGACCAGGGAGTTGACTTTTTGATATCGGGGTCGGAATCCGATTCTGGAAATTAGAATAGGTCCGTTATATCATTTATGACTTGTGTGCAAAATTTGAGGTCAATCGGGCTTGATTTGATAGTTTTCGGCATCGAATGTAGAAGTTGGAATTTTTTAGATTCATTAAGCTTAAATTGGGGTATAATTCATATTTTTGGCGTTGTTTGATGTGATTTGAGGTTTCGACTAAGTTTGTATGATGTTTTAGGACTTGTTGGTATATTTGGTTGAGGTCCTGAGGGCCTCGGGTGGATTTCGGATGGTTAACGGAATTTAATTTGGATAATTCTAGAATGCTTCGACGTCATTTCTTCAAGAATAAGTAGTATCACAAAAAGCAAATGACCTCAAAATTCAGTTTTGAGTGAAGCATTAGATCCGTATTGAAATTTCGAAGCCATAGAAAAAGAATCGTCGAATTCGGAGAGAGAGTTATGCCTATTTTCGTGTCGGGAAATATTTCCCGTCGCCGCCAGCGCCCAGGGTAGCGTGGGGCTCTAGCCCTGGCACTGGGAATTTTTGGAATTCTGCAAACTGCGCCATATGCAGCGCCCCACGCTACCTGTGGCGCTACAAACAGTTGGGGCTCTATAAACGGGTGTATTTTGTCATTTTTGACATAAACAGAATTGAGGAACTCGGTTTGCGATTTTCAGAGGTAAACTTCACAAATTAGACTGGGGTAAGTAATCTTTACTTGATTGGGTCCGTTAGTCATGAATCTAACACCATTTCCATCACCTATTTCGTGAATTATGGGATTAGAATAGAAATTTTTCCAAAATTGATTTGAGAGTTTGAAGGTCGAATCAGAGTTAGAATTTAGTAATTTTTGTATGGTTGGACTCGTGGTTGAATGGGAATTCATATTTTGTAACTTTTGTTGGGTCCGAGACATGGGCCCCACTGTTGATTGTTGAGTAAAATTTTGGATTTTTTTGTGAAATTTAGAATTTTCATATGGAATTAATTCCTATACCTTGTATTGATTGTATCGAATTATTTTGACTAAGATTCGAGGCGTTCAGAGGCCGAATCGTGAGGAAAAATCCTATTGGAATAAAGAATTGCTCGAATTTAGGAAAGTAACAGTTCTAAATTTGGTCCTGAGGGTATGAAACCTCGGATTTTTTTGATTTGTGATTGGTTTTGAGGTGACGCACATGCTAGGTGACTGGCGTGTGGGCGTGTACCGTAGGAATTATGACTTGGTAAATTTCATGGAGCTGTGTAATTGAATAATTTGTTGTTATCCGCACATTTTCTACGTATTAGAGAAATCGAACTACAAATCATGCTAGAAATCATGTTTAGACTATGTGTTGGCAATGTAGGGACCCACAAAGGTCGGGTACATGTTGAATTACCTACTAAATTGTTGTTTACACTCAGTCATAGTTTTACTTGCATATTATACCTCAGTCTCTATTGTTCATTATTGATGCATCATTTTATTGTTGTTTGGGCTGATTTTCATGATTTCTGAGAGCCCGAGAGACTGGGAGAGATTCATAAATGAGTGAGGATGAGGGCCTGATTGTGAGACATTGATACTATAGCACGTGAGTTATCCGTGTTGATCCAGATATTATACTAGCACGTGAGTTATCCGTGCAGCACGTGAGTTATCCGTGCGGATCCAGATATTATACTACCACGTGAGTTGTCCGTGCATCACGTGAGTTGTCCGTGCGGATTATAGTGTTTGACTGAAGGAACCCCTCTGGAGTCTGTACACACCCCCAGTGAGCGCATGTACCTACTAAGTGCGAGTGCCGAGTGTCGAGTGCTGAGAGAATGGGAGGACTGAGTGACTGTTGCTCTGAGGGGATGCATTGATTTCATTATTATTGCACTTGAGCTATCATATATCACTGTTTTGGAAACTTCTGAGAGATATTATCTTCTGTTTCAGTTGAACTTGATACTAAATTACTGTGTGGGTATTAAATGTTGAACTTGAAAGCATGCCTACTTTCTTATGTTGGAAATTACTATAATTGGACTTAGCTATGAAACTCATCACTACTTTCAGCTCTTTATTTAGTATTGTTACTTGCTGCGTTGGTTGTACTCATACTACACCCTGCACTTCGTGTGCAGATCCAGGTGTTCCCAGACACAGTGGGTGTTAATTTCTTCGCGCAGTTGATCTTCCGGAGATTCCGAGGTAGCTGACGGTGTTTCGCAGACCTTGTCTTCCCTATCTTCTTGCTTATTGTATTTAGCCTCAGACTATTATAGACCGTGTTTTCCAGACTTATAATGTATAGATGCTCATGTACTCTATGACACCACGATTGTTGGGAATTCCGCGTTGAGTTTTGGGTTTCTATCCCTGTTTATGAGAATTTTTGTTAATTAGACTGCTTTAATTCATTTTCTATTAAAAGTGTTGGTATTATTCTATAATGTCAGCTTGCCCAGTACCACGATACGCGCCATCACGACAGATTAGGATTTTGGGTCGTGACAAGTTGGTATCTGAGCCTTAGGTTCACTTAAGTCTCACGAGTCATGAGCAAGTCTGGTAGAGCCTTGCGGATCGGTACGGAGATGTCTGTACTTATTTTCGAGAGGCTATAGGGCTGTTAGGAGCACTTCCCTTCTTGATTCCCCATCGTGCGGTTTGATTCCTTTGAAGCTTATGCCTTTATTTCCTTCCTACTCCATCTTATGCGAAGTGAAGCACTTGGTATCAATTGGGCATTAGGGAATTGTAATAATACTGCAGACGTGGTGCAGGATGTTTTTCCTTGCGTATTCTCTCCTTGCGGAAGGGTGTTCTGTCGTTTCAATTCAGTATCTGTACTTTCTATGGTTTTGAGGCTATGCGTGAATTGCTATGATGTTTATGCGTTGTTATCACACGGTGTTGGTGTAATAGTAGGGTGTTTGTCTATGTGTCAAGGAAGTGAAGGACTTGAAAAGGGGATTTCTTAGCGCATGATTTAGAGGTTCAGCGTTTAATTCCAGCAAATAAAAAGACAATTAGACTATGAATGTTCAGGTTTGCGTTGATGGAGTGATGAGACTTGGTATTTTCGGGAGGGGTGGTGTTCTTAATTGTGATGTGGATTCGTCATCTTTGTTGAACGCATTAAAGTTCGCTGATGTTATGGTTTTCTTTGATTTGCCTTCGGGGCAGAGTATTGTGAAATAGTGCCTGAAAAGCGGTTGTCAGAGATAGTGATGTGTAGCAGTTTCGGGATCGAATCGGTGTTTCTAATTTTGATGGCTCGAGAAGGATGCTCTTCTAGGAGGTTTAGATTTGGTAACAAATCATTAGTTCAGGTGCTACAGGTATGGATTGCTTTGGGGGCAACATTTAGGCAGCGAAGTATGAGGAAGAGAATGGCGGGAGATGTCTCGCGGTGGTTGAATTACTATCAGGTTAGGTATGTGTGGCCGATTAGCATATGGATTCCGTGGTAGGATAGCAGCGTGCCTCGAGAAAGTTTAGAGCGATTTGGGAATCATGATGGAAATGTGACTAGGTCTACGGATTGTATTTGGGGTGGTGGCCACTGTACTGAGGAATATTGAATATGGAATGAAGGGGTTTGCTTGAAATGAAGAGGGTGTGAAGACTTGATTATCGATTGGGATGCAATGTGACTTCGAGTATGGAATGTACTGTCGAACTTTCAATTGATGTCAATGGGAAAGGAATGGACTTGTACATCTGGTGGACGAGCATGGGCCCAAGAGGGTTTTACTGATTTTGTGGTAGTTGTACCCTATACAGTGTCGTTGGAAGATGTCGATAGGGAATTCCACAGGTGGGCTACCTCATGTGAGCAGATTAGTGGTTGCGTGATTTTGGTGAAGTTTCTACGAAGAGTTCTACTTACTATCCAGTGGGAGGTCGAACAGGCAATTGTGGATAATAATTTGAAATATTGTATGAAACATTTAACAAGAGGTTTCGAGAATTTGGCGGGTTAACGGTGCAAGACCATGATGATTGAGAAGGAGGAATCTTTGTGGGTTCTAGATTTATATGATTGTGGAATAAGGCTAAATGGGGGAGTCTCACCGTCTATGATTGGAGCATGTGGTCGTCTGCTTGTGTGGTTTCTGGCTATCGGTGCATTGGTGAAATACTTATGACTAAGAAAAAAAAATGTTAGGAGTAATTCGAGCAAGGAATTTAATGAATGTGTGCTAAACTTTGTCTTGTCGATTCAGGTGCAGGTTTTGGGAGAAACAGTTTTGGATTTGCGGAAGGTCTTTCCGAATAGGTGTACCAGCTGGAGATGTTGTTGTGCGCATAATGAGAGTACGATATAGTTCATGAGTATTGAGACGATTTGGTTTCGTGATGCGGGTCACTCGGGATGAATGCGGATTTAGTTCGTTATGTTTTTGAATGGAACTGCTTTTATTTCTAAAGCAAGTCAAGAGTGAATCGGAAGAAGTGGGACGACTATAATGGTTGAATCAGTATGATTATGGCAATTATCAGTTCCTTCAGCGTGTGGGGTTATACATGTGGTTTGTGGTTGTACATGCGGGATAGACAACCACCACAACTTGATTGGTTTGGGATGTAATTGATTCTAATGGCACCGTTATGTGTAGATGGATTTTTGGAAGAGTCATAGCGGTTTTGATCACGACTTGAGGTTTGTAATTTTTACGCGGTTTGGGAATTTAGTTGTGTGTTGGGTCGGTTCTTCTTAAATGAGTTAAGTGAAAAGTCTTCTAGCCAATTAAGTGTTTTTCCTACTAGTAATTCAGGGGTTATGATGAATTCTTGTATTCTCATGTAGCGGCATGATAGGTGCAGTGAGCGGCAAATTGAATCTGAAAGTTGAGGATAAAGGTTGTGGTTCGGTGTTGACAAGAATGTCACAGGCTCGGAAGAGCAGGGGAAAAACTCAGGTGTTCAGCGTAAGCTGGCATTTTCTTTAGTGTCACCTGAGAATGGTGTCCTGCGGAAGAGGCATTGTGTATTGGTTTGCGGGTTCTTGATTTTGTTTATAGAAATAGAACAGTTGGTGGTATGGATATGCAGACTTTGCTACTTGAGCGGAAGGTCGTGGGAGCGTACCCCCGAAAACATTGTATAAGTGTGGCATGTTAGTCATTTGACTGTGAAAGATTTAAAACCAAGTATGGAGATTTTGGTAATATAGCAAATACGAGAGTTTATACCTGAGAGGCGTTCTATTCCTTGGGTTGTGGACTGTGTGAGTCGTTCTGATGTATCAAGGAAAAATGTTATTATGGATCCTTGAAAGGTTATTATCCTAGTATGGTATGATCAGAATCGGCTAGAGGTCCATTGATGGGTCTAATGTGAATATGTGCTCTACATCAGGCCGGATGTGTTCATTCAGCATAGCGTTGCTTTTGGAGGAGTCTTCGGACATTGGATGTTATTCCCGTCATCAGGATTATCTGAGCATGTGTTGGGGTCCCGTGTAGCTGGTGGTATTATATGAGCGGGATGGCTCTCGAAATGCAGGTCATTTATCGCACCTTAGCCGTGCTTGGGTTTTTGTGGCGTATGGCATTATCCGTCTCCCCATGTTAGTATTTTTGCACTTGGCGTGCTTGTGGTCGATTTTTGCTATTTCGTAGGTATAAGCATTATGGCTTGATGGGCAATTCCTTATTTATAATTATGTGCGGATCGGGTGGGTACGACGTTTGGATTGGGGTGCATACTGCAACGGTATCATTTGGATCGGGTTGCACTCCGCAACAACGAGATGTTGAGTACGGTTCCCTATATCTATTCTTGTGCATTTGTTTCTTATTCTCTAAGAAAGGATCGTAACATCTTTTCGGTTGTTTTATTAGTTACGTAGGCTGGGTAGTTGTAACGACCCGACTTGTCATTTTAAGAAATCACGCCCCGTCCAGTGACTTAAGGTCTCGAGAAGCTTCAATATATGTATTATGACCCCCGTGTGTGGTCGAGTTTGGTTTTCGGAAGATTCGTAAATTAATTTAAAGAAAAATTCTCATTTTGAAGCTTAAATGGAAAGAGTTGACCGGGGAGTTGACTTTTATGCAAACGACCCCGGAATGGAATTTTGATGATGGCAATAGCTTCGTATGATGATTTAGGACTTAGGCGTATGTTCGGATTTGCATTTGGAAGTCCGTAGGACAATTCGACAAATTTTGGCGAAAGTTGGAAAATATAAGATTTTGGAAAAGTCCGACCGAAGGGTGAATTTTTGATAACGAGGACGGATTTCGATTTCGGAAATGGGAATAGCTCCCTTAAGTCAATTATGACTTGTGTGCAAAATTTGAAGTCATTCCGGATTGATTTGATACGTTTCGGCGCAAAATATAAAAGTTGAAAGATTTGAAAACTTATAATTCGATTCGATGCGCGATACGTAATTCCAGCGTTGTTTGATGTGGTTTGAAGCCTCGACTAAGTTCGTATTATATTTTGGGACATGTTGGTATAATTGGTTGAGGTCCCGGGGGCCTCGGGTGGATTTCGGAAAGTTAACGGAGAAATTCGGACTTGGAAGAAGCTGCTGGAAAATGGCAACAGCTGTTGGATTCACACCTGCGGAATTTTGGGCGCAGGTGCGACCTCGCAGAAGCGAGATGGGCATAGCTGGAGGAAGGTCGCAGATGCGGACAGCCTTCCGCACCTGCGCAATCGCAGGTGCGATGTTTGCTACGCAAAAGCGACGAGGCAGCGCATAAGCGAAAATGGCTCCGCAGGTGTGAGCTTTGTGGCTGGGCAGTGACCTCGCAGAAGCATGCATTCGCTCGCAAAAGCGAGCAAGCAGGTGCGAAAAATCAATCCGCAGGTGCGAAACTAGGCAGAAACATAAGGATTGAACTTGGACATTTTTGGCATTTCGTTTTGGAATTTTTGGAGCTCGGATTTGGGCGATTCTGGAGGGATTCTTCACAAGCTTGACTTGGGTGAGTGTTCTATATCCTAAAGTGATTATATTTTATGAATATATGATTATATTCATCGTTTAATTCGGATTTAAATGGAAGAAATCAAGATTTTTGTAAAATCTTCCAAAAATGAAAATTTAAGATTTGGAAGTTGAGTTGTTATTGAAATTCAATAAAATTGGTATGGTTGAACTCGTATCGGAATGAGTATTCTAATTACATGAAAATTATGTTGGGTTGCGAGAGGCGGGTCCCGCGTTGACTTTTATTGACATTTTGGAATAAATTTTTAAGTCGACGTATTACTATCTGGAATTATTTCCGATGAATTTTAATGAAGTTATACAATTAATTTGGATAAATTTGAGCGGTCCGGAGGTCAATTCAAGCAAGAAGGCGATTTTGAAATATCGGCATAACTTGAAAAAGGTAAGTGTCTTGCTTAACCTCGAGTGGGGGAATTACCCCTTAGGCATTGAGTCTTATGTGCCATTTGTGAAATGTGAAAAGCCGTGTACGCGAGGTGACGAGTACGTACTCAGGCTTATACATGCAAATTCATTGAATTAAAGTCTTAGGCATTATTTTGTAGTAAATTGGGAAATTGTGAAAAATTATTAAATCATCTGTTTGCCATGCATAAATACTTATTGTTGAATTTATTTTTATATGACAATTTGATGTGATTGTTACTTGATTATTTATGTAATTCTGTGAATTTGCTGGTTTGATAATTATTGAAATTTAATTTCATTATGGATTTTTTCCTCTACAAATAATTAATTAAATGAACTTAAGGAGGGGTGTTTATATAATTATCTAAATTTGGATTAATAAAGGTTTTGCTTTATGCTGAATATTTTCTATCTCTGTTGATTGTCTTTGGGGTGTTATATACATTTTTGTGGAGCCTTGGACTATTTTTTGTGAAATTAATTGATTTCGTTATATCTTTGGAATTTGGTTGTGGCCATTGGGCAAATTGTGATACGAATTATTTTTATTATGTTGCTGTGATAATTTCCTATGTAAATTGTTGTGTTGTGTGAATTATTATTTTGGGGAGATAAGGGTGGCATTTCACTGTTGATATTATGTGTTTATAAGGGTGGCATTTCACTGTTGTTGTGTTTGTTGGAATATTGTCTGGGCGGAGCGATAAGGGTGGCTATAGCTGCGATAAGGGTGGAAATAGGAGCAATAAGGGTGGCTATTGATATTGTCTGGGTGAAGCGATAAGGGAGGTTATATGAGTGATAAGGGTGGCAATAGGAGCGATAAGGGTGGCTATTGTCAGGGATGATATATGATGATGTGGGGTTGTGGTATTGATAATTTTCATGTGATGTTGTGATTTTCTTGTATTTATTTTTATACCTTGTGCCATTTGTCTTGTTATTGGTAAATTGATAACAATCTGATTTATGTTGAAATTGAGAGCCTGTGGCTATTTCCAGGCGGATTATAAAATAAAATGTGGTCACTAGGTGCCGTGAGTAAATAATGAGGATATTTGGCACGTGAATTGTCCCTGCAGTTGTGATATGAAATGTGGGCACGAGGTGTTGTGATGAAATGATAATAATAATTGGCACGTGAATTGTCCGTGCAATTGTAATATGAAATGAGGGCACGAGGTGCCGGAAAATATGATGATTTAATTATGGGCACGAGGTGCCGTGGAAATATGAAAATGGGCTGAGACCCATGTTTACGAAAAATATAAAAATGGGCTGAGACCCGTATTTTTATGATTATGAAATGAGGTGTCACATGGTGACTTTTTAATTGAAAGAATTATATTCAAAATATTTATTTGGAAGGATTTTTACTTAGAAAGTATTATATGAAAGAATTGTATTTGAAAGATATTTATTTGATAAAATTATATTTGAAAAGATTTATTGAAAGAATTATATTTGAAAAATAATTATTTGAGAAAATTATATTTGAAAGAGAGTTATCTGGAAGAATTATATGTGAAAGACATTTATTTGAAGGACTTGATTTAATTGGATGTAAATGTGTTTATTAATTGTTGAGTGATATTAATGGTATTCTTATTGTCTGTTGTGCATATCACTGGTTGTTTTATCCTGCCCTTATTAGTATTTGTTTTCTATTATTTTGGATATTATATTGCACAGGTTATTAGACTAGTGAGTGTCTTGACTGTACCTCGTCTCTACTCCATTGAGGTTAGTCTTGATACTTACTGGGTACCGACCGTGGCGTACTCATACTACACTTCTGCACATTTTTGTGCAGAGCCAAGTATTGGAGATATCATACTTGAGCAGAGTTAAAGTACGATCGTAAAGATTCAAGGTAGAGCTGCTTGGCCGTCGCAGTCCCTTGGAGTCTTTTCATTTCTTTGTACTGTTAATTTGTAATCAAACAGTATTGTATATTCGGTCCTCGTGATCATTCCATGTATTCAGTTATAGTTCGTGAGTCAGTACTACCAGTCTTGGGAGGTTGTATTGTATTTATTTCCTTTGCTAGTTTTTTTTTTTAAAAAAAAATGGCTCCAAAAATGTAATTGAAATCGGTCTACCTAGTCTTAGAGACTAGGTTCCATCACGATGCCTGTGGTGGGATTTTGGGTCGTGACAAGTTGGTATCAGAGCTCTAGGTTCATAGGTTCTACGAGTCACGAACGAGTCTAGTAGAGTCTTGCGGATCGGTACGGAGACGTCTGTACTTATCTTCGAGAGGCTACAAAACTGTTAGGAAATTTCCATTTCTTTCATTCATGTCGTGCGGAATTTGTTAAATTTGGAATTTGAGCCTTTGTATCTCCATTCTCTCACAGATGGTGAGGACACGTGCTACTGGGTTAGCTGAGTAGGCATCCGCACATAATGCTAGGGCTATAAAAGGCCGAGGTAGAGGTCGAGGAAGGGCACGTGCTGCGACTAGAGCACCTGTCAGAACAATAGTTGAGGAGCCACCAATAGCTCTAGTTGGGGGACAGGTACCAGAAGCACCTGTTGTTACCCCAAGACTTCAGGAGACTTTAGCACAGTTCCTGAGTATGTTTGGTACATTAACTCATGCGGGATTGATCTCTGTTGCACCAAACATTCCGCAGATTGGGGGAGTAGCTCAAACTCCTACCACAACTCCAGAGCAACAGGTTCATGTTGGTCAGGATTCGGGTGTTGTACCGGTACAACCTGTTATTCCGGTACTTCCTAAAGTCAGGCCAGAGGCATCAGAAGAAGAACAAAAGAGACTTGAAAGGTTTAAAAGGTATAGTCCACCTACTTTCAGTGGCATAACTACAGAGAATGCCCAAGAATTTCTAGAAAATTGTCACTGTATTCTCCGTACCATGGGTATTGTGGAGGTGAGCGGAGTTGCCTTTACTACATTTCAACTGTCAGGCGCAGTGTATCGGTGGTGGAAAATCTATGAAGAAGGTAGACCAGCCGATGCCACACCACCAACTTGGGCTCAATTTTCGGAAATATTCTTGAAAGAGTTTGTTCCCCAGACTCTCAGAGATGCGTGGTGCATAGAGTTTGAATGGTTGCGTCAGGGCACTATGACAGTATCAGAATATGCTATCAGGTTCAATGAGTTAGCATGTCATGCACCTATCTTAGTTCTGACAATCAGAGAATAGGTCCGCAGATTCATTAAGGGGCTCGATTATGATATTAAAATATGTATGGCTCGAGAGTTGCAAACTGATGCTCTATTTCAACAAGTAGTGGAGATTGCAAGGAATATTGAGGGTGTTTTAGGCGAGGAAAGGGAGTCTAAGGAGGCCAAAAAGTCTCGAAGATCTGGAGGGTTCAGTGGATTTTACTCTTCAGATAGAACCTATTATAGCGGAGGCTCGAGCAGTCGGTCAGCTCAATCCGCATATCAGATTACTCGGAGTGCTCCAGTTTACAGTGCACCACCGATACGAGATTCTTACAGTGGTTATTCTAGTTATCCGGCACAGACTCAGTACGAGCAGCCACGACCTCAGAGGGGTTGTTATGAGTGTGGTGATACTAGGCATATCATGAGAGATTGTCCCAGACTTGGGAGGGGTGGATTTCATCATAACACTCCAGCTACAAGCTTTATTCCAGTTGATACTCTATGTGCACAGTCAGCTAGAGATGGAGGATAGGCGGGTAGTGGGCGCCTAAGAGGTGGAGGCCCGACCCGTTGATTTAATCACTATATATGATTTGGCTGAGGCCAATACACCAGATGGTGTCGTTACAGGTACGATCCTAATTTTTATGATAAAATGATATTTTCCTTAATTTGATTCGGTTCTGAATATTGAGGTGAATCCTCCTATTATGCTCCACTTATGGGTGAGCTTCTTAAATTTGTGACCCACTTATATGTGTGTCCCTGTTGGGAGATTTAAAGATGTGAGCCTGTGTCTGTCACTTTATTTTTGTGCACCATTGAGGGCTATAAGTCCAAAAGCAAAATTTTATTATTCAATACAGTGGGTTTAATGTGTTTCGGAATAATTGATTTCAATTTTTATGAATTATACGCCCTACCTGTATGAGGGTTCATTATATGTTGTGAAAATTGTTTATGAAATATATTGAAAAGAAGAAAGAAAGGAAATTGAAAATTTCAGTTGGCACAATGTGCAACATAATTGTGATTCGGATTTGAGGATGAGATCCTCGCATTTTTACATGATGTGAAATATTTAAACTGGGCTGCAAGCCGCGGTGGAAGTTATGTAAGGACGAGGTCCTTGTGGTGAAATATTTATGAGTTTAAAATTATCCCTTTGTGAAATTAATTTGTACAATAATATTAATAGGGAATCATGCCTGTTAGTCTTAGTTGATAATGCTTGTATATTTTTGTTCATATTCAGCCATTTTCGTGCTGTAAATATTGAGTTTTAGCCTATGAGGTGAGTGCCCAGGTGGCGTTAAATGTGATTCATTAATCCGAGTAAGCAATCATGAGGTCTTCATGCCTCACATTCTGTTGTAAGTGTTGTGAAAATTCGAAATGAGGTGGTGGTTAATATGAGATTAATTGATGATTCTGGAATTAATTATGAACAACTTTTAAGACCAGAGATGTGGTGATAAGCATACATATGATGTGCTTCATGTCCTGATATCATTATGATAATGCAGTGCTTGTAATGCTGAGATTGGTGTTATTGATATATACCTTGTGGTATTGTGTTGGGTTGTGGATGTGTTGTTAGGAGTTGTTTTGGTGTTACTCTGGCAGGTGGATAGGCCCAATTATAGGGGAGACTCTGCCGAAATTTCTGAAAAATTTGGGAGTTAGTAATATTTGGAGGATTGAGATTTGGAAAGGAAGAGATAAGTTATGTTATGTGTTTGAGGGAGAATGATCTTAAGGGGGGGAGAATGTAACACCCCAGAAAATTTTTTGAAGTACTTCAACACTATCAAGAAAATTGATGTGTGCGTAGGCACGAGTTGCTATAGCCAGTTGAGACTAATATCGTGCGTTGTTGTGAAAAATCAGACCATTTGAAATGTTGGAGTGTAAGAAATTGATCTTAAAGTTTACAAATATGGATAAAAGAAATAAACTCAAATGAGATGATGTTGTCATGCTTATCTCAAATGCGGTAGCGTGGAACCAACCGTGAGTATATATGTAAAAGTAAAATCATCAATTAGGTAACCTTAGAATAATTCTTAGAACGTTCGAGGACGAACGTTTGTTTAAGAAATGGAGAATGTAACGACCCGACTTGTCGTTTTAAGAAATTATGCCCCGTCCAGTGACTTAAGGTCTCAAGAAGCTTCCCAATATGTATTATGACCCGGGTGTGTAGTCGAATTTGGTTTTCGGAAGATTCGTAATTTAATTTAAAGAAAAATTCTCATTTTGAAGCTTAAATGGAAAGAGTTGACCGGGGAGTTGAATTTTGAGAAAACAACCCCGGAATGGAATTTCGATGATGGAAATAGCTTTGTATGATGATTTCGGATTTAGGCATATGTTCGGATTAGGATTTGGAAGTCCGTAGGACAATTCGACACATTTTGGCGAAAGTTGGAAAATATAAGATTTTGGAAAAGTCCGACCGAAGGGTGAATTTTTGATAACGAGGACGGATTTTGATTCCGAAAATGGGAATAGCTCCCTTACGTCAATTATGACTTGTATGCAAAATTTGAAGTCATTCCGGATTGATTTGATACATTTCGGCGCAAAATATAGAAGTTGAAAGATTTAAAAACTTATAATTCGATTCGATGCACGATACGTAATTCCAGCGTTGTTTGATGTGGTTTGAAGCCTCGACTAAGTTTGTACTGTATTTTGGGACATGTTGGTATAATTGGTTAAGGTATCGGGGGCCTCGGGTGGATTTCGAAAGGTTAACAGAGCAATTCGGACTTGGAAGAAGCTGTTGGAAAATGGCAGCAGCTGTTGGATTCGCACCTACGGAATTTTGGGCGCAGGTACGACCTCGCAGAAGTGAGGATTTTGTCGAAGAAGCGAGCTGGGCAGAGCAGGAAGAAGGTCGCAGATGCGGATAGCCTTCCGCACCTGCGCAATCACAGGTGTGATGTTTGCTACGCAGAAGCGACGAGGCAGCACAGAAGCGAAAATGGCTCTATAGGTGCGAGTTTTGTGGCTAGGCAGTGACCTCGCAGAATCATGCATTTGCTCGCAAAAGCGAGCACGCAGGTGCGAAAAATCAGTCCGCAGGTGTGAAACTGGGCAGATACATAAGGATTGAACTTGGTCATTTTTGGCATTTCGTTTTGGAATTTTTGGAGCTCGGATTTGGGCGGTTCTGGAGGGATTCTTCACAAGCTTCACTTGGGTAAGTGTTCTATATCCTAAAGTGATTATATTTCATGAATCTATGATTATATTCATCGTTTAATTCGGATTTAAATGAAAGAAATCAAGATTTTTGTTAAATCTTTCATAAACGCAAATTTAAGAATTGGAAGTCGAGTTGTTATTGAAATTCAATAAAATTGGTATGGTTGAACTCGTATCGGAATGGGTGTTCAGATTTCATGAAAATTATGTCGGGTTTCGAGAGGCGAGTCCCGCGTTGACTTTTGTTGACTTTTGGAATAAATTTTTAAGTCGACCTATTACTATCCGAAATTATTTCCGATGAATTTTAATGAAGTTATACAATTAATTTGGATAGATTTGAGCGGTTCGGAGGTCAATTCAAGCAAGGAGGCGATTTTGGAATACCGGTATAACTTCAAAAAGGTAAGTGCATTGCTTAAACTCGAGTGGGGGAATTACCCCTTAGGCATTGAGTCTTATGTGCCATTTGTGAAATGTGAAAAACCGTGTACGGGAGGTGACGAGTACGTACGCGGGCTTATACATGCAAATTCATTGAATTAAAGTCTTAGGCATTATTTTGTAGTAAATTGGGAAATTGTAAAAAATTATTAAATCATCTGTTTGCCATGCATAAATACTTATTGTTGAATTTATTTTTATATGACAATTTGATGTGATTGTTACTTGATTATTTATGTAATTCCGTGAATTTGCTGGTTTGATAATTATTGAAATTTAATTTCATTATGGATTTTTTCCTCTACAAATAATTAATTAAATGAACTTAAGGAGGGGTGTTTATATAATTATCTAAATTTGGATTAATAAAGGTTTTTCTTTATGCTGAGTATTTTCTATCTCTGTTGATTGTCTTTGGGGTGTTATATACATTTTTGTGGAGCCTTGGGCTATTTCTTGTGAAATTAATTGATTTCGTTATATCTTTGGAATTTGGTTGTGGCCATTGGGCAAATTGTGATACGAATTGATTTTATTATGTTGTTGTGATAATTTCCTATGTAAATTGTTGTGTTGTGTGAATTGTTATTTTGGGGAGATAAGGGTGGCATTTCACTGTTGATATTATGTGGTTATAAGGGTGGTATTTCATTGTTGTTGTGTTTGTTGGAATATTGTCTGGGCGGAGCGATAAGGGTGGCTATAGCTGCGATAAGGGTGGAAATAGGAGCAATAAGGGTGGCTATTGATATCGTCTGGGCGAAGCGATAAGGGGGGCTATAGGAGTGATAAGGGTGGCAATAGGAGCGATAAGGGTGGCTATTGTCAGGGATGATATGTGATGATGTGGGGTTGTGGTGTTGATAATTTTCATGTGATGTTGTGATTTTCTTGTGTTTATTTTTATACCTTGTGCCATTTGTCTTGTTATTGGTAAATTGATAACAATCTGATTTATGTTGAAATTGAGAGCCTGTGGCTATTTCCAGGCGGATTATAAAATGAAATGTGGGCACTAGGTGCCGTGAGTAAATAATGAGGATATTTGGCACGTGAATTGTCCCTGCAGTTGTGATATGAAATGTGGGCACGAGGTGTTATGATGAAATGATAATAATAATTAGCACGTGAATTGTTCGTGCAGTTGTGATATGAAATGAGGGCACGAGGTGCCGGAAAAATATGATGATTTAATTATGGGCATGAGGTGCTGTGGAAATATGAAAATGGGCTGAGACCCATGTTTACGAAAAATATAAAAATGGGCTGAGACCCGTATTTTTATGATTATGAAATGAGGTGTCATATGGTGACTTTTTAATTGAAAGAATTATATTCAAAATATTTATTTGGAAGGATTTTTACTTAGAAAGTATTATATGAAAGAATTGTATTTGAAAGATATTTATTTGATAAAATTATATTTGAAAAGATTTATTGAAAGAATTATATTTGAAAAATAATTATTTGAGAAAATTATATTTGAAAGAGAGTTATCTGGAAGAATTATATGTGAAAGACATTTATTTGAAGGACTTGATTTAATTGGATGTAAATGTGTTTATTAATTGTTGAGTGATATTAATGGTATTCTTGTTGTCTGTTGTGCATATTACTGGTTGTTTTATCCTGCCCTTATTATTATTTGTTTCCTATTATTTTGGATATTATATTGCACAGGTTATTAGACTAGTGAGTGTCTTGACTGTACCTCGTCTCTACTCCATTGAGGTTAGTTTTGATACTTACTGGGTACCGACCGTGGCGTACTCATACTACACTTCTGCACATTTTTGTGCAGAGCCAAGTATTGGAGATATCGTACTTGAGCAGAGTTAAAGTACGATCGTAAGGATTCAAGGTAGAGTTGTTTGGCCGTCGCAGTCCCTTGGAGTCTTTTCATTTCTTTGTACTGTTAATTTATAATCAAACAGTATTATATATTCGGTCCTCGTGATCATTCCATATATTCAGTTAGAGTTCGTGAGTCAGTACTACCACTCTTGGGAGGTTGTATTGTATTTATTTCCTTTGCTAGTTTTTTTTTAAAAAAAATGGCTCTAAAAATGTAATTGAAATCGGTTTACCTAGTCTTAGAGACTAGGTGCCATCACGATGCCTGTGGTGGGATTTTGGGTCGTGACAGTAGTTCTTTCCCCAGAGTTCATATTCCCTTATATATCATATTCAAGTTGTGGCTTGTCGGCGCATTGATGGCGTCATATGAGATCTTGGGCAGTGTTTGAGATGGTTTATTGCCTGCGCAACTCGTACTGGGTGAGACTAGGTTATTGGACCTCGGATCAGTGCGATCAGACTTATATAGGGCATATTAAAGAACAAATGTTGTTATTCAGTTCAGAATGAGGTAATGGTTCCTATCAGGAGGAGAGACTCGAGGATTTTATTAATTCGATGGATGGTTATGAGTTCTACACGTTTCTTTCGTCATGGCAGTATAGCGAGAGTTGGAACAAGATTTATATGTGTTATGAGATGTATTGTGGGCATCGAATTCATGAAATTGTAGCTATTATGGTCGGGGGATGTTATTATGGGCAACCGACTTATATGGTGCATGGTGTGATTTCAGCATAGATGCATGATCGTGCCTTGGTACAGTGTGTCGTAATTGATACGGTGTTCGTATGTTAGAATCAGGTCTTGTAGAGAAATTCGGAGGTTGGAATTTGGTTCTAATGCTTATTGACTAAATAAAAGAGAGAATCTTTGGTCTAGCTCGAGCTAACATGCTCACCTGGGTTGTAGTGGCACGGGAAGGTGCACAAGGTGTTAAACAGTGATTTTGGACAACTCCGGAGCAGTTCTTGGCACGTTCGAGGACGAACGTATGTTTCAGTGGGGGAGAATGTAATGACCCGGTCGGTCGTTTTGACCTCTAGCATGTTGCCTGCCGGTTTGAGGCCTTGAGTAGCTTCACTTCAGATGTTATGACTTGTACGTGGGGTCGGAATTTAATTTCGGGAAGCTCGAAGTTGATTTGGAAAGAAAATTCTAAATTCGGAAGCTTTAAGTTGGAAGAGTTGACAAAGGTTTGACTTATGTGTAAATGACCCCAGAAAAGAGTTTTGATGATTCCAATAGCTCTGTATGGTGATTTTGGACTTAGGAGCGTGTCCGGAAAATTATTTGGAAGTCTCTTGTTAAATTAGGCTTGAAATGGCTAAAATAAAATTCTAAGTTTGAAAGTTTGACCGGGGAATAACTGTTTGATTTCAGGGTCAGAATTAGATTCTGGAAATTGGAAGAGGTCCGTTATGTCATTTATGACTTGTGTACAAAATTTGAGGTCAATCGAACTTGATTTGAATGTTTCGGCATCGAATGTAGAAATTGGAATTTCTTATTTTCATTAAGCTTGAATTGGGGTATAATTCGTATTTTTAGCATTGTTTGATATGATTTGAGATTTAGACTAAGTCTGTATGATGTATTAGGACTTGTTAATATATTTGGTTGAGGTCCCGAGGGCCTCGGGTGGATTTCAGATGGTTAACAGAATTTAATTTGGAAAATTCTAGTATGCTGCGACGTCGTTTCTTCAAGAATAAGTGGTATCACATTAAGCAAATGACCTCCAAATTCCGTTTTGATTGAAGCATTAGATCCGTATTGCAATTTTGGAGCCATAGCAAAAAGAATTGTCGAATTCGGACATTGTATGAGAGAGTTATGCCCATTTTAATTTCAGGAAAGATTTCCCGTCGCTGCCAGCTCCCAGGGTAGCGTGGGGCGCTAGCCCTGGCGCTGGGAATTTTCGAAATTCTGAAAATTGCGCCACAGGAAGCGCCCCACGCTACATGTGGTGCTACAAACAGAAGGGGCTCTATAAACGGGGGTTTTTGCCATTTTTGACATAAACAGAGTTGGGGAGCTCGATTTGGGCGATTTTCAGAGGCAAACTTCACAAATTGGACTGGGGTAAGTAATCGTAACTTGATTTGGTCTGTTATTCATGAATCTAACACTATTTCCAGCACCTATTTTGTGATTTGGGGGATTAGATTAGAATTTTTCCCAAAATTGATTTAAGAGTTTGAAGACCGAACCGGAGTCGGAATGTAGTAATTATTGTATGGTTGGACTCGTGATTGAATGGGCGTTGATATTTTGTAACTTTTGTCGAGTTCTGAGACGTGGGCCCTACTGTTGATTTTTGAGTTAAATTTCGAATTTTATTGTGAAATTTAGCATTTTCATATGGAATTGATTCCTACACCTCGTGTTGATTGTATCGAATTATTTTGACTAAGATTCAAGGCGTTCGGAGGCCGAATCGCGAGGAAAAGGCTTATTCGAATAAAGAATTGCTCGGATTGAGGTAAGTAACAGTTCTAAATTTTGTCTTAAGGGTATGAAACCTCAGATTTTGGTGATACGTGATTGGTTTTGAGGTGACGCACATGCTAGGTGACGGGCATGTAGGCATGTACCGTAGGAAGTATGACTTGGTAAATTCCATGGAGCTGTGTAGTTGAATAATCAATTTTTATCCACATATTTTCTATGTATTAGAGAAATCGAACTACAAATCATGCTTAGGCTATGTGTTGGCAATGTAGGGACCCACAGAGGTCGGGTACATGTTGAATTACCTGCTAAATTGTTATTTTACACTCGGTCACAGTTTTACTTGCTTATTATACCTCATTCTCTATTGTTCATTATTGATTCATCAAATTGTTGTTGTTTGGGCAGATTTTCATGATTTCTAAGAGCCCGAGAAACTTGAGAGATTTATGACTGAGTGAGGCCGAGGTCCTGATTGTGCGACATTGATACCGTAGCACGTGAGTTGTCCGTGCGGATCCAGATATTATACTAGCATGTGATTTGTCCGTGCGGATTATAGCGCTTGGGCTGAAAGAGTCCCTCTGGAGTCTGTTCACACCCCCATTAAGCACAGGTACCTACTGAGTGCGAGTGCCGAGTGACAAGTGCTGAGTGAATGGGAGGACTGAGTGACTGTTGCTCTGAGAGGATGTATTGATTTCATTATTGTTGCACTTCAGCTGTCATATATCATTGTTTTGGAAATTTTTGAGAGATATTATCTTCTGTTTCAGTTGAACTTGATACGAAATTACTGTTAGGGTATTAAATGTTGAACTTGAAAGCATGCCTACTTTCTTATGTTGGAAATTACTATTATTGGACTTAGCTGTGAAGCTCGTCACTATTTTCAGCTCTTTATTTAGTATTGTTACTTACTAAGTTGGTTGTACTCATACTACATCCTGAACTTCATGTGCAGATCCAGGTGTTCCCGGACACAGTAGGTGTTGATTTCCTCGCGCAATTGATCTTCCGAAGATTCCGAGGTAGTTGTAGGTGTTTCACAAACCTTGTCTCTCCTTCCCCATCTTCTTGCTTATTGTATTTAGCCTCAGACTATTATAGACCGTGTTTTCCAGACTTATGATATATAGATGCTCATGTACTCTGTGACACCCCGATTGTTGGGAATTCCGCGTTGAGTTTTAGGTTTCTATCCCTGTTTATGAGAATTTTTGTCACTTAAACTGCTTTAATTCATTTTCTATTAAAAGGTTTGGAATTATTTTGTAATGTCGGCATGCCTAGTACCACGATAGGCGTCATCACGACAGGTTAGGGTTTTGGGTCGTGACAAAGTCACCATGTGATACCTCATTTCAAAATTATAACAATTACGGGTCTCAGTCCACTTTTATATTTCCACGGCATCTCGTGCCCATATGTCTATCACAACCGCACGGACAATTCACAAGGCAGAAGACATAATAATATAATGAAATGATTGAGAAGTGAACAAATGAGAAATTACATAAAGAAAACAACACATCAAATAGAGGTAAACAACAAGGGGCGCTCCTGAGGTACCGCCTCGTAGTCCCAAAAGTAAATACATAACAGAGGAGCTCCTGAGGTAAATTAACTCAGCAAGAAAAACATCTTCTTTAATCCAAATTTCTGATAAATATATTAACGCCTCTTTTTAAACTTATTTAATTAGTTATTTGCCGATGAAAAATCCATAATGTAATTATTTTCAGGAAATGTCAACTCAACAAGCAGACGGAATTCACATAAAAATCAAAGTAGCAATCACACCAAATTATTATATAAAATAAATTCGACAACCAAAGAATGAGGCATGACAAATAAGGATTAATAGGTGCCAGAAATTTCCAATGTAATACATAAAAATACCTAAGACTTTAAAGCAATAAAATTTGCACATATAAGCCCAAGTACGTACTCGCCACCTCGCGTATACGGCTTTCACATTACACAAATGACACATACGACTCAATACCTAAGGGGTAATTCCCCCACTCAAGGTTAGGCAAGATACTTACTTCAAACCAAAAATCGACTCAAAGCTCAACCACAACTTTGCCTTTCGAATTTGCTTCCAAACCAATCAAACCTAGTAATTTATTTACCAACAATTCAATTTGAGCTTTAGAAATTATTCACAATTCGACAAAGACTTGATTTAAGTCATTTTCGAAAAAGTTAACCAAACGTCAATGTGGGTCCCACTTTTAGGAACCCGACAAAAAATCACGGAATCCAAACACCCATTCCAATATGAGTTCAACCATACAAAAATTATCGAATTCCGACATCGAATTGTTTCAAATCTTCATTTTACATTTGTCACGACCCAAATTCTCCCTCCGTGAATCGTCGTGACGGCACCTAGTCTCTACGACTAGGTAATCCTAATACTTGAGGAAATTAAATGAAAAACATAAAAATTTAACAACTAACAGTAATAGATATTTTAATAAGCAATTGAGATGCCGCTCGGCATATACAATAATCAACTCTGGAAATATACATGACACTCCCAAGACCCGGAACACCGTAAGTCACAAGCTTCTACGAAGTTCTAACTATTCTATACATCGGTGACTATAGAAATAAGAGAAGAATCAACATAGGGGGATAGTGGGGGACTCCGAGGATCTGCGGGGGCGGGCAGATGTACCTTGAAGTTCTCCGAAACAACAGCGACTGCAACTAAGGACAAGGCTGGTAAAAGGAACCTGGATCTGTACACGAAAAACATGTGCAGGAAAGGGCGTAAGTACACTACAGCGGTACCTAGTAAGTGCCAATCCTAACCTCGGCCGAGTAGTGACGAGGTCAGGTCAAGGCCCTACTGGTATATAATAAATAAGCAGGAGAGTATAACAATATAATAAGAGACTGGAATTTAAACAAGGAGAACATAGCAAAGTAGCAACGCAGGACACAAGGATAACAGCAGGGGATCTTTCGAGATACCGTCTCGTAGTCCCGAAATAAAAGTGCAAGGAGATCTCCCAAGGTACTGCCTCGTAGTCTCAAAAGTAAACATGCAGGGAGAACTCCCGAGGAACTGCCTCGTAGTCTCAAAAGTAAATGTGCGGGGAGATCTCCCGAGGAACCGCCTCATAGTCTCAAAAGTAAATATACAGGGGGGATCTCCCGCGATACCGTATCATAGTCCCAAAGTAAATACGCAGCTCAAACTAATGAGTATAATAGTTATAGCAAGAAACCTATAATTTAGACTAAGTACAAGTCAAGAAAGAAGCGGGATTTACTAAACATGTTGAAAAGAGTTTAAATAGGCAATTAGGACACATAGACATGCTATTCTAGGCTAACAGGATAACTACACATGCTAGTATATTCAGATAAGATGAAAAACAGGCTATTACTCGGTAAAAATAAGGTTTTTTCACAAATAGCCCGTGTACGCACTCGTCACCTCGCGTACACAGCGCTCACATATCATAACAACACCAAATCCTAAGGGGATTTCCCCCACACAAGGTTAGGCAAGCCATTTACCTCTAACCAAGCTCAATCAATTGGTAACAATGCCTTTTCAACGAATATCCGGCTCTGAATGGCCCAAATCTAGCCAAAATCAATTACATACCATAAATACAACTATAAGAAATTAATCTAATTAATGAAATCAAAGCTAAAGCAAGAAATTAGAAAATCGCACCAAAATGTCTCCCCGGGCCCACGTCTCGGAATCGGGTAAAAGTAACAAAATATAAACACCCATTCACTCATGAGTTCACTCGTACCAAAATTTTCCAAATCTGATGTCAAAATCTCAATCAAAACCCAAAATCTTAGTTGAAGAACTTCTTCCTATTTTCCCCAAATTTCTCAACCAAATTTCTTAATTAGAAGATGAAATCAACCATAGATTAGTGGAATATAACCACTAAGGAGTTAAGAATCATTAGCCACAAGCTTCCTATGAAAATCCCTCAAAATTTCGCCTTAATCTGAGCTCTCAACTTCCCAAAAATTGAAATGAGATAAAACCCTTGATTTGGTCCTTTTTCTGCCAGTAAACCCGCTTCTACGGGATTTCAACCGCACCTGCATTACCGCACCTGAGGAAATAACATCGTAGGTGCAAAAAATCACTAAAGGGGCTGGGACCGCATCTGCGGCAAGGGGGTCGCACCTGCGTGTGCACGCCTACAGAGCACTATCCGCTTCTGCGATCACTCTATCACATCTGCGATCACTCCTCCATTTTTCCACTTCTGCGCTTGACTCTCCTCACGTGCGATCCTGCACCTGTGGTCTCCCCACCGCAGGTACCAAAACACCAGATGCCTGAAGACTTCAGAAACAACACAAACCCAACTTTTGATCTGTTAAGCAACCGAAACTCACCCGAGGCCCCCGAGACCTCATCTAAACATACCAACCAATCCTAAATCACCATACGAACATAGTCGAGCCCTCAAACCACATCAAACAATGCTGAATTCATGAATCATCCTCCTATTCAAACTTAAAGAACTTGAAACTTCCAATTTCGACAACCAATGCTGAAACCAACCAAACCATGTCCGATTGACCCCAAATTTTGCACACAGGTCATATTCAACCCTACGGACCTATTCCAACTTTCGGAATTGGGATCCGACCCCGATATCAAAAAGTCCATTACCGGTCAAAATCTCCAAAACTTCGACTTTCGCCATTTCAAGCCTAAATGAGCTACAGATCTCCAAAATACTATCCGGGCATGCCCCTAAGTCCAAAATCACCTAACGAAGCTAACAGAACCGACAGAACTCAATTCCGGAGTCGTGTTCACACAGTTTCGACTACGGTCCAAATCCTAAGGCTCTATTTAGGTACTAAGTGTCCCAAAACACTCCAAAACCAAACCGAACCCTCCCGGCAAGTCACAATAGCAGAAATAGGTATGGGAGAAGCAGTTAATAGGGGATCGGGGATATAACCCTCGAAATGACTGGTCGGGTCGTTACAATATTTTTTGAAGATTTTAAAAAAATTTGATTTTCTTCAATTAAATTCACGGATTCATGATATAAATAAGTATGAAATCATAAAATATAAATGATTTAAGATAAAGAACACTTACTCAGTTCAAACTTGAGAAAAATCCCTCTAAAAATCACCCAAACCGAGCTCCCCAACTCTATTTTTGTCAAAAATGGCGAAACCCCCCGTTTATAGGGGTAAATATATATAGAGACACAGGTGGCGTGGGGAACTGCCTATGGCGCCGTTTCCAGAACTTCAAAAATCCTAGCGCCAAGGCTAGCGCCCTACGCTACCCTGGACATTGACGACGGGAAAGATTTTCTCTTATGATGTCCGAATTCGACGATTCTTTTTGCTATGGATCCGAAATTTCAATACGGATCTAATGCTTCAATCAAAACTGAATTCAGAGCTCATTTTCTTAATGTGATACCACTTATTCTTGAAGAAACGAGGTCAAAAACATTCTAGAAATATCCAAATTAAATTTCGTTAACCATCCGAAATCCACCCGAGGCCCTTAGGACATCAACCAAATATATCAACAAGTCCTAAAACATCATATGAACTTAGTCGATGCTTCAAATAATATCAAACAACACTAAAAACATGAATCACACCACAATTCAAGCTTAAATGAAACTATCAAATTCAAACTTCTACATTCGATGCCGAAACCTATCAAATCAAGTCCGATTGACTTCAAACTATGCACACAAGTCATAAACGACTTAATGGACCTATTAAAATTTTGAGAATCGAATTCCAATCCCAATATCAATAAAGTCAACTCCCGGTCAAACCTCCAAACCTTCCATTTTCAACTTTCGCCATTTCAAGCCAAAATCAACTACGGACTTCCAAATAAATATCCGAACACACTCCTAAGTCCAAAATCACCATACGGAGCTATTAAAACCATCAAAACTCCATTCCGGAGTCGTTTGCACAAAAGTCAAACTTCGGTCAACTCTTTTCACTTAAGCTTCAAAAAATGAGAATTATTCTTTCAATTTAATCTCGTATCATCCGAAAATCAAACTCGACCATACACGCAAGTCATAATGCACATTACAAAGCTGCTCGAGACCTTAAACTGCTGAAGGGGACGTCAATTCTCAAAACGACTAGTCGGGTCATTATATTCTCCCCCTCTTAAACAAACATTCGTCCTCGAACGTGCCAAGAATCTTTTCGAGGACATTAAATTACTGAGTGTATTATTACACACACTCACGGGTGATTCTTCGTCACCGTAAATTTAATATGGATCCAACAACGCCATCTCAATTGAAGATTATTTCTTTCATCCATACTTATAAACTTTAAAACCAAATTTCTTACACTCCAAATATTTTAAAAATGACTGATTTTCACATCAACATACGGTATTAATCTCAATCGGCTGTTGCAACTCGTGCCTACACACACACCATACGTATGCCCATAACCACATCTCTGGTCATAATAGTTGTTCATAATCAATTTCAGCATCGTTAATTAACCTCATATTAACCAAAACCTTATTTCGAATTCTCACAACATTGACAACAAAACCTGAGGCATGAAGACTGATAAGTGAAGATTTTGACTACTTATTAGCGCCTTTTAGCTTTCGTTATAGTCCAAAAGTGCTTAATTATATTCCCAAAAATTGATGAAATATGCTTAATTGCAGGAGTATTGGAAAAAAAAGCCAATAAGATGAAAGCCAACTCAAGAAGGAATGATCTGAACTCAAGGACAAAAATCAGGCACAGAAGCTCAAGTGTGGACCGCAGATTTTCATCTGCGGCCGCAGAATGTGAAGGAAATTTAACAGAGTCTAAGTGCAAAGTGTGGACCGCACAATTATTGTGCGGCCGCAGAAGCTATGCAAGAGCTAAAGTTCAGAGAGTCTCATTTCAAGCTCAAAAAGAAATGCGGACCACACAATAAATGTGCGACCGCAGAAATCAGCTACGTGGCCGCACTCAGAAATGTGTGGTCCGCAGAAGAGCCATGTGCGGCCGTACCAAGAATTGTGCGGACCGCAGAATATAAGAGATGCGGCCACAGAGTCAACTCCTGTCAAGACTGAAGAGAAGTGCAGACCGCACATGGAATTGTGCGGCCGCAGAACCTCTAAAAGGGCATTTTTGTCCGAAAATTCTAGCTTTGTATAAATAGACTAGTTTCATGAAATTAGGTTAAGTTTTGAATATTGAATATTGAAAGTCATGTAGTCATTTTTACTTGCCTCATTAGGCAACTTTAGCTTACTTTGGTGATTTAACATTGGATTTTTATCTTTTAATCTTGCAATATGAGTTTTATCATCTTTTCTTCTTTATTTTCTTCTATACCCATTATGAGTAGCCAGATTTCTAACTAGGGTTGTAATCCAACCCTAATGTGTAAACCTAATGGGTGTTTGATTTATGGCTTGTTTATGGTTGGACGTTTATTATTTTAGCCTTGTTCTTGCTTTTAATTGAAGAATTAATGGTTGCAAACATTCGTTCATGCCTATTTGACTTGGTCTCTTTTTGAGAAAGAGAGACTTAGTCTAGGAAAACTTGGCTAACAAGAATTTGGGATAAAATCAAGAGATTGATATTCCCAATTAAAGGGTTGAACCTAGAGATAGTAAAACCCGACTTGAGCATTTTATTAACTGTTTTGTTCAATACCCATTTGGACTTGAGAAAGCCAAATTGGGCAAAATCACTCTCTTACCGAGAGGTATTAAGTTGGTACTTGAGTGTCAATAGCTATAATACACCCCGACCAACGAAACAAGCTTTACAGTTTACAACCCATTAGGCAAACATCTAGGTGAAGGTCATAACCCTAGGCCTTTTACATTATTTGAAAACAACAACAAAAATAATTTCTTAGTTTTAATTATTTATCTTACAATCTTAGTTTAAACTAGACTTGGAATCAACCAAACCTTGTGGAAGTGTAATTTAAGATAGGTTAAGCTCATTCACCACAATATATACCTCTAAATCCGATTCATATAGCTCCCTGTGGAATTCGACCCTGACTCTCTGTTGGGTATTACTATTGCATCGACCATTTCATAACCTCAAATAGAGGTGTGACTTGGACGTGGCTCTCAACAATAATGATCCTCTTGGAAACATTCCTTTGGGGGATGTGGACGTGGAAGATGACCAAGTTGGAGAGGTTCCTCTTGAACCTCAAGCAAATACACGAGGCTGACCGCTTCAAGACAATGTTTTCGTTCCACCCCCACCTACACCAAGAGCGGCTCTACATCGGGTGTTGCCGAATGAAGGGTATGCAAGTGCCATAGTCACGCCCCGCATTAGGGCGGGCAACTTTCAAATCACAAATGTTATGCTCACATTGCTAGAACAATGGGGATTCTTCACGGGGGCTCCAAATCAAAATGCGTACAAACACTTGAAGGGGTTTATGGACACTTGCTGGGGGAGTAAACAGACAAACGTCTCCGAGAATGCTTTAAGGTTGAGGATATTTCCTTTCTCTCTACGGGGGAAAGCCTTGGATTGGTTAGAAAGGTTGCCAACCATTCCACCCATACATGGGATGAACTGGCGGAAGCGCAGAAATTTATTTCCAAGTTCTTTCCCCCCGGGTATATGGCTACTCTTAGAGATGAGATTCTAGAACTCAATGAGCCGTTACATGTAATATAGGAGAGGTACCGAACTATGGTGAAAGAGTGCCCAAACAATGACATGACGGAGGCTATGATTCAACAAACTTTCTACAGGGGGATCAATACTACCAATCAATGCGTGGTCAACCAACTTGCCGGTGAAAATTTCATGACAACGCCATATGCGGAAGCTTGTGAGATCTTAGATGAAATGCTGGATACTTCATCAGCATGGCAAAGTAGAGAAAATGTTCCTCAAGGTGATCCAAACGCGATTCACCTACATAAAGAATTGCATGATCATGGGCAAGCAATTGCCGAGTTGACCACCATAATGAATCAATTAGACAAGGCTCAACTTCAACAAGTGCAAGATCCTAAGCAAGTAAATGCAATGGAGGGAGTTAATATGATGGTAAACAAGAGAAGGCAAAAGGGTCCTCAAGTGCAAAACCGTGCGAAACATTATGTGCAAGAAGATAGTGGGTTTGATCAAGATGAATCTTACAATGAACAAGAGGAGGAAGTACAATATGTGAACAACTTCCAAGGGCAAAGAAATAACTCTCAAGTCCTGAATCAACAACAATGGCGACCTCATGGTAATCAAGGGAATTGAAATTCTAGCAACCAAGGTAATTGGAATGGTGGCAATAACCAAGGGAATTGGAACAATCAAAATAATCAAGGAAATTGGAATGGTCAAAATAACCAAGGCAATTGGAGTGGCAATAGTCAAGGATATTGGGGAGGCAACAACCAGGGGGTGGAATAATAACCAAGGATATCGGGGGCCGGGCATTCAAAGGCCCCCGATGTATCAACAACCGAGCAACCCGCCTCCTTATCCTTCCCATAGTCCAATCTCTTCCAACAATGAGATGGGACGAATTGAAAACATGTTCAAACAAATAATGGATAAGAATGCCGACTCCGATGCCCAACTAGCCTCTCACAACACTTTAATTCGTAATTTGGAAGTTCAATTGGGGCAAATCTCGCAAGCTTTAAACACTCGTCCTAAGGGGGCACTACCAAGTGACATGGTGGTGAACCCAAAGGGTGGGAACAACACGGGACATGTCATGGCCGTTACTACAGAAGTGGAAAAGGTGGGGATTCACCCACCTCAAGTCAAAGGAAAATTGTGGATGATGAGCAAGTGGTACAAGAAGATGAGATCCCGAACAATGTGGTGCAACCAAATGATGAAGTGAGAATTGATATTGATGACAATGTGGAGGAGATTCAAGAGGAAGTGAACCCGTCTAGGGAGCACATTGTTGACATACTGGAACCGGTAGTGCCAAAGGCTAAGGCACAAATGCCAAGGCTTCCACCTCCATATCCTCAAAGGCTTACCAAGAAAAATGGTGAGAATCAATTCAAAAAGTTTATTGACATGATGAAGAGTCTATCTATTAATATGCCATTGGTTGAGGCTTTGGAGAAAATTCTCGGTTATGCAAAGTTCATGAAGGACTTGGTGACAAAGAAGCGGTCGATGAATTGTGAAACTATAAAGATGACTCATCAAGTGAGTGCAATTGTGCATTCAATGGCTCCTAAATTGGAAGATTTCGGTGCTTTCACAATCCCTTGTACAATTGGAAGTGATGACATTGCTAAATCTCTTTGTGATCTTGGGGCAAGTATCAATTTGATACCCTATTCGATTTTCAAGACTTTGGGAATTGGGCAACCAAGACCCACATCTATGAGATTACAAATGGCCGATCGTACCATGAAGAGACTGCTAGGTATAATTGATGATGTGTTGGTTTGTGTTGATAAATTCATTCTCCCGACGGATTTTGTTATTCTTGATTGTGAGGTTGATTATGAGGTGACGATCATTCTTAGGAGACCTTTCCTTGCTATGGGGAAGGCTCTAGTTGATGTGGAAGCCGGAGAACTTACATTCCGGGTTGGTGATAAAAAGGTAGTTTTCCATGTGTGTAAATCTATAAGGCAACCCAATAGCAATGAGGTGTGTTCTTTCGTAGATTTGGTGACCGATGTGATTGTAGATGATGCAAGTGCCGTGATGAATGTTGATGATACATTGGAGGCCTTCTTGCTCAATTGTGATGATGAAGAAATTGAGGGTTACGTGGAATGTGTGAACTCTTTGCAAGGGATGGGTCGTACACTTATGATCCCCGCAAATTGTCCTTGTATCTTGAGAATAGAACCACTCCTCCAACAAAGCCTTCAATTGAGGAGCCTCCCATCTTGGAGTTAAATCCATTACCTCCACATCTTCGGTATGAATTTCTTGGTCCTTCTTCTACTTTACCAGTTATTCTTTCCTCTTGTTTGACTAATGTGCAGGCAGACTCCATATTGGCAGTGCTACAAAAGAAGAAGAAGAAGAAGAAGAAGAAGAAGAAGAAGAAGAAGAAGAAGAAGAAGAAGAAGAAGAAGAAGAAGAAGAAGAAGAAGAAGAAGAAGGATATTGGATGGACTTTGGCGGAGATTCAGGGGATAAGCCCCGTATTTTGCATGCACAAGATTAATTTGGATGAAGGTGCCAAACCATCTATTGAACATAAAATGAGACTCAATGAAGCTATGCATGAGGTTTTCAAGAAGGAGATCATCAAGTGGTTAGATACCGGGGTTGTTTATCCCATTTCCGATAGTTTGTGGACTTCTCCGGTGCATTGTGTCCCAAAGAAAGGGGGCATGACAGTGCTTACTAATGACAAGAACGAGTTGATTCCCACAATAACGGTGACCGGGTGGAGAGTGTGTATGGACTATCGCAAGCTCAAAAAGTCACAAGGAAGGATCATTTCCCACTTCTATTCCTAGATCAAATGCTTGATAGATTGGCCGGTCATGCTTTATATTGTTTCCTTGATGGGTATTCCGGCTGCAATCAAATTCTTATTGCTCCCGAGGATCAAGAGAAAACTACTTTCACATGTCCTTATGGTACTTTCGCATTCTCGCGGATGCCATTTGGGTTATGCAATGCACCGACGACTTTTCAAAGGTGTATGATGGCTATCTTCACGGACATGGTGGAGGATTTTCTTGAAGTCTTCATGGATGACTTTTCGGTGGTCGGAAATTCTTTTGATGATTGTTTAGCAAACTTGGACAAAGTGTTGGCAAGATGTGAAGAAACAAGGCTAATATTGAGGTGATTTCTAAACTTCCACCTCCAACTTCAGTGAAAGGCGTGCAGAGTTTCTTAGGTCACGCGGGATTTTACCGGTGTTTCATCAAGGATTTATCTAAAGTGGTAAACCCGTTGTGCAAGCTTTTGGAGAAAGATATCAAGTTTCATTTCAATGATGATTGCATGAGAGCCTTTGAGTTGCTAAAGCTCAAGTTGACCACTACTCCCATTATCACCGCTCTAAATTGGAATGTTCCTTTTAAGCTCATGTGCGATGCAAGTGATGTAGAGGTAGGGGTTGTTTTGGGGAAATGCATCAACAAGATCTTTCATCCGGTCTATTATGCAAGCAGGACCATGAATAGTGCCCAAGTCAACTACATCGTTACGTAGAAAGAGCTCCTTTCCATTATGTTTCCTATTGAGAAGTTACGCCTGTACTTGATGGGTGCAAAAGTGATTGTTCATATGGATCATGCGGCACTTTGCTACCTTATGAGCAAGAAAGATTCAAAAGCTCGTTTGATAAGATGGGTACTTTTGTTGCAAGAGTTTGATATAGACATCCAAGATCAAAAAGGAAGTGAAAACCAAGTGGCGAATCACTTGTCTCGTTTGGAGGAGGAGGGGAGGCCGCATAATGGCCTTGAAATCAATGACTCCTTCCCCGATGAGCAGCTCTTGGCTATTTCAATGAAAGAGCTGCCTTGGTTCGCGAATCTGGCAAATTATCTTGTGAGTGGTATCATTCTGGTTGAGTTCTCTTCAAACCAAAGGAAAAAGCTCAAACGGTATTGTCAAGACTACTATTGGGATGAATCGTACCTTTTTCGAATTTATACGAATGGAGTGATTAGAAGATGTGTACCGGAGGAGGAACAAAGTGAAATTCTTGGGTCATGTCATTCTTCGTCGTATGGTGGTCACCATGGTGGAGAAAGAACGGCGGCTAAAGTGTTAAGTTGCGATTTCTATTGGACCACTCTTTACAAGAATGCAAGTGATCTCGTCAAGTGTGTGGGGTATTGACTTCATGGGTCCTTTTGTGAGTTCTTGTGGAAATACCTACATCTTGGTCATGGTTGACTATGTGTCCAAATGGGTTGAGGCCGTTGCTTTTCCCAATAATGAAGCGAGAAGTATGGTGGCGTTTTTGAAGAAGAACATCTTTACAAGATTTGGTACTCCAAGGGCTATCATAAGGGATAGGGGATCGCATTTTTGCAACAAAGCTTTCGACACCTTACTCACCAAGTATGGTGTCACTCATAAAGTCATGACTCCCTATCATCCTCAAGAAAGTGGTCAAGTTGAAGTCTCCAACCAAGAGATAAAGAGTATTTTGTCAAAACAGTGAATGCTAACCGGACAGATTGGTCAAAGAAACTTGATGATGCTTTATGGGCTTATAGGACGGCTTACAAAACACCGATTGGGATGTCTCCATACCGATTGGTGTTCAGGAAAGCTAGTCATCTTCCAGTGGAACTTGAGCACAAAGCCATGTGGGCATTAAAGAAGTTGAATCTTGAGTGGGATGTCGCCGTCAACTTAAGGGTGAAACAATTGAATGAGTTAGATGAGTTCCGGTACCATGCATATATAAGTTTGTCCTTATACAAGGAGAAGATGAAGTACCTCCATGACAAGTACATTTAGAACAAGGAGTTTAAATAAGGTGATCTTGTGTTATTGTTCAATTCTCGATTACTAATATTTCCGGGAAAGTTGAAGTCTAAATGGAGTGGCCCGTTTGAGGTTGTGAGTGTGACATCCTTTGGTGCATTGGACTTGAAGAATAAAAATGATGAGGTGTTTAGAGTCAATGGTCACCGGGTGAAGCACTATTTGGGAAAAGTTGGTGATGGCCATGTCGTGGCAGTGATTCATTTCAAGTGATGATGGTAATCTGCATCGTGCCGCGACGTTAAATCAGGCACTTCTTGGGAGGCAACCCATGTTTCTTTTACTTTTTTCTTTTTCTTCTTCTTTAGATAGGTCTTGTTTAATGCTAACTGGTTTTGAAGTGTGTTGCAGGAATGAGTGTGCTTTGCAGGAACTGTGCTCAGAAAAATGGCTAAGTGTGAAAAAAATGCGGACCGCATATTTTGAATGCCATAGCAGAAAGGGATCTGCAGCCGCACAATTCTTGTGCAGACAACTGGAGATCAAAAATTGCAAACTCTCTGAAGTTTGCCTGTCAGAGAAATGGCCAAAGTGCGGGCGCACAAGGAAATGTGCGATCCACACCAATATCTACTGCCACACTCAAAAATGTGCGGACCGCAGATCAACAAATGGTAAATGTGTAACAGGTAAAGAAGTGCAGACCGCACATGAAATTGTGCGGCCGCACTCATCTCTTGAACTCTTGCCCTAACCGGTTAAGTATAAATAGTAGCCTTCTCGCTACTGTTGGGACTTTACGAACTCTGAACAATTAACACAAAGGCAAACACAGTGCACTCAATTGATTCACGCATCTAACACTTATTTCATCATCTTTGATTCTTCCTTAGAATCACTACATTACTGGTATGTTCAATTCATCTTTAAATTTTTCAATTTTCTTAATTTTGTTCATAATTAGTTTAGCTATTTTTAGGCCTAATGTCAAATTCATCATCATGTGAGCTTAAATTTGTGTGGGTAACTTCCTATTTGCTATTTGGGGGATGGGTAAACTGTGTATCATGTCTAAATTGCCACTACCATGTCTAAATTATGTGTGAATTAGAAACCCTAAGTTTACTGCCGATTGTTTTTGAATTGTGCGGCCACAAAAGGAATTGTGCGGTCCGCAGATCAGTAGGCTAGGGAATATGGTGTGAAATGATTGTGTGGACCGCACTTGAAATTGTGCGGTCCGCAGAAATTGAACTGCGGCCACAGAAAAGTGTGTGCGGCCGCAGATCGAGCAATTCTCTGTCTTCAGAGAGTTGTGATTTTTGAGCTTTCATTGTGAGGACACACTCAAAATTGTGTGGACTGCATTTCAATTGTGCGGTCGCACTAAAAATTATGCGGATCGCAGAATCACCACTACGGAGGCACTTCCAAATTGTGTGGTCCGCACAAACCTATCTGCAGCCGCACTCAAAAATATGCGGACCGCACTTCCCCAACCAGCATACTGTTTTATCTGCGACTGTCTGATACCCTGAATTTGAACTATAACTAATTCATGTAGCTATGTATTGCAGACAATGGTTAGATCTCTGGGACGAGGTGATACATCCAAGGGGAGGGGTTAACCCTCTTGAGGCCGAGGCAGGGGTACCCTACAACTCTCCGTACAAAAAAGTTATATCCAAAAAGGCAACCGCCGGGCGAGGTAGGGTTGCAGAGCCCTTTGAATCAAGTTTATATGTCCCATCTAGGGAAGCATCAGACCCCTTGCGGCCCTAGCAGGATGCGCTGGTGTCTGCTCAGCTAACCCGATAGCACGTGTCCTCACTATATGTGAGAGAATAGAGATACAAAGACTCAAATTCCAAAATCCACAATTTCCACACGACAGAAATGAAAGAAGTGGAAATTTTCTAATAGTTTTGTAGCCTCTCGAAGATAAGTACAGACGTTTCCGTACCGATCCGCAAGACTCTACTAAACTCGTTTGTGACTCGTAGAACCTATGAACCTAGAACTCTGATACCAACTTGTCACGACCCAAAATTCCACCGCAGGCGTCGTGATGGCACTTAGTGTCTAAGACTAGGTAAGCAGATTATAATTACATTTCGAGCAATTTTTTTTTGAAACATATAATTTAATACAAGTGTCGAAACTAAAAGCGAAAATAACTATAACAATCTCCCAAGACTGGTAATACTGAGTCACGAACTCTAACTGAATACATGCAATGATCTCAAGGATCGAATATACAATACTATTCGAATAAGAGATGATAGTACAATAAAATGGAAAGACTCCAAGGGACTGCGACGGCCAAGCAGCTCTACGTTGAATCCTTGCGATCAACACACTAACTCTGTCCGAGTCTGATATCTCCAATATCTGGCTCTGCACAAAATGTGCAGAAGTGTAGAATAAGTATATCACAGTTGGTACCTAGTAAGTATCAAGACTAACCTCGGTGGAGTAGTGATGAGGTACCATCAAGACACTCACTAGTCAAATGACCGGTGCAGTGTAGCATAGAAAAATAATAGAAAGACAAATAGCAGTGATAGCAACAATAATCAACTAGTGATATAAACAGCAAGGTAGCAAGAACACCATAAATATTGCCCAAACGAATAATGAACACAAGCACAACCAATTAATCAAGTCCTTCAAAATATACATCTTTTATCTACAAGTTTTTCAAATAGAAATCTTTAGAATATAATCCTTTAAAATAAATATCTTACGAATATAATTCTTTCAAATAAATATATTTCAAATATAATCCTTTCAAATAAAATATCTTTCGAATATAATTCCTTCAAATAAATATCTTTCGAATATAATCCTTTCAAATAAGTATATTTCGAATATAATTCTTCAAATAAATATCTTTCGAATAAAATTCTTCAAATAAAATCTTTCGAATATAATTCTTTCAAATATAATTCTTTTCAAGTAAAAGTCACCATGTGACACCTCATTTCAAAATCATAAAAATTACAGGTCTCGTACCACTTTCATATTTCCACGGCGCCTCGTGCCCATATCTCTATCACAACCGCACGGACAACTCACGTGCCAATATTATCATCATTTACTCGTGCTACCTCATGCCCACATTTCATATCACAAATGCACGAACAATTCACAAGGCAGAAAATATAATAATATAATGAAATGAATGAGAAGTGAACAAATGAGAAATTACAGAAAGAAAACAACATAGCAAAAAGAGGTAAACAACAGGGACGCTCCCGAGGTACCGCCTCATAGTCCCAAAAGTAAATATGCAATAGGGGAGTCCCGAGGTACCGCCTCGTAGTCCAAAAAGTAAATATGCAACATGGGAGCTCCCGAGGTACCGCCTCATAGTCCCAAAAGTAAATATACAACATCAAAGATGGAAAATTAACTCAGCAAGAACAACCTCTTCTTTAATCCAGATTTTTGATGAATATATTAGTGCCTCTTTTTAAACTTATTTAATTAATTATTTGTAGATGAAAAATCTATAATGTAATTATTTTCAGGAAATGTCAACTCAACAAGCACACGGAATGCACATAAAAATCAAAGTAGCAATCACACAAAATTATCATATAAAACAAATTCGACAACCAAAGAATGAGGCATGACAAATAAGGATTAATAAGTGCCAGCAATTTCCAATATAATGCATAAAAATGCCTAAGACTTTAAAGAAATAAAATTTGCACATATAAGCCCGAGTACGTACTCGTCACCTCACGTATACGGCTTTCACATTACACAAATGGCACATACGACTCAATGCCTATGGGGTAATTCCTCCACTCAAGGTTAGGCAAGATACTTACCTCAAACCAAAAATCAACTCAAAGCTCAACCACGGCTTTGCCTTTCGAATTTTCCTCCAAACCAATCAAGCCTAGCAATTTATTTACCAACAATTCAATTTGAGCTTTAGAAATTATTTACAATTCGACAGAGACTTGATTTAAGTCATTTTCGAAAAAGTCAACCAAAGGTCAATGGGGGCCCACTTTTAGGAACCCGATGAAAAATTATGAAATCCAAACACCCATTCCGATACGAGTTCAACCATACAAAAATTATCGAATTCCGACATCGGATTGCCTTTCAAATCTTCATTTTACATTTTTGGAAGATTTTACAAAAATCTGATTTTCTTCAATTAAATTCACGGATTCATGATGTAAATAAGTATGGAATCATGAAATATAAATAATTTAGGATAAAGAACACTTACCCAGTTGAAACTTGTGAAAAGTCCCTCTGAAAATCACCCAAACCGAGCTCCCCAACTCTATTTTTGTCAAAAATGGCGAAACTCCCTATTTATATTGTTAAATGTCTATAGTGCCACAGGTGGCATGGGAGCTGCCTATGGCGCCGTTTCAAGAACTCCAAAAATCCCAGCGCCCCCACGCTACCCTAAACGCTGACGACGGCAAATCTTTTTTGGTACGGAAATGGGCATAACTCTCTCATACGATGTCCGAATTCGATGATTCCTTTTGCTATGGTTCCAAAATTTTAATACAAATCTAATGCTTCAATCAAAACTAAATTTGGAGCTCATTTGCTTAATGTGATACCACTTATTCTTGAAAACAGTCGAAACATTCTAGAAATATCCAAATTAAATTTTGTTAACCATCCGAAATCCACCTGAGGCGCTCGGAACCTCAACCAAATATACCAACAAGTCCTAAAACATCATACAAACTTAGTCGATGCCTCAAATCACATCAAACAATACTAAAAACACGAATCACACCCGAATTCAAGCTTAAATGAAACTATTGAATTCTAACTTCTACATTCGATGCCGAAACTTATCAAATCAAGTCCGGTTGAATTCAAATTTTGCACACAAGTCATAAAGGGCATAACGGACCTATCAAAATTTTCAGAATCGGATTCCAACCCCAATATCAATAAAGTCAACTCCCGGTCAAACTTCCAAATCTTTCATTTCTAACTTTCGTCATTTCAAGCCAAAATCAACTACGGACTTCCAAATAAATATCCGAACACACTCCTAAGTCCAAAATTATCATACAGAGCTATTAAAACCATCAAAACTCTATTCCGGAGTCGTTTGTACAAAAGTCAAACTTCGGTCAACTCTTTTCACTTAAGCTTCAAAAAATGAGAATTATTCTTTCAATTTAATCCTGTATTATCCGAAAATCAAACTAGACCATACACGCAAGTCATAATGCATATTACAAAGCTGCTCGAGACTTTAAGCTGCTGAAGGGGACGTCAATTCTCAAAACGACTAGTCGGATCGTTACCGTAGGTTGTCACATACGTATTACCCCGCTACAAGTTGTAATAATAGAAGATATTAAATCTTTCCTTTATTTATAGGCTCAATATAATTTACCGCTTTTGCTAATACTTTAGAAACTCAATAAGTTTCTTTGAGACTTACTACAATACAATGCCTTATTGAAAATTAATTTTATTTCTCCAAATAGTAATAATTGGCTCTTCCAGAGCTCTTAAATAATTTTATACTAACATATATTCATCAACATCCATATGGTAAATATATATTTCAAGGAGAAAGTTATACCATTATGGTCATGGTCAAAATTATTATAGGCAAGATATGTTACTTCTATTACTTTTGCCCTATAATAATCACATTGCCATAATATTTTGGCATAATCATAATAGGTACGTGATCAATGACCATGTATGCCATAATAATAAAATTATTTTCTTATTTCATCTCAAACCTCCTTCTAGAGGTGAGTGTGGTATATTCACTCACATTCTTCCAAGAATGAATGTATTCATAAATCACATGTTATCACATTCACATTATGAATGGACCATAATCATCTATATATGCTTTACAAAATCTCATGTCAAATCGATCACAAATATTACTTTCACAGAGTGAACGATTATTTTGAGAATCTTTATTGTTCTCTTTACCACAATGATGGCGATTATAGTTTCGTCTATTGCCACATCCACATCCATTGATACCTTCACGGTAATAATTTTGTCTTCTTTCAGACTTATCACATACTGCTACCACATTCTCTTAGGGGAATGAGAATGAAGCAAATTCAATGGGACAAGTTTTTACTTCTGTGCCCACAATCATACATGAATTTGAACATGGCAAGGCATAGAAATTTTACCACTTCGGGTGGTTATAATTTCTCACAAACTCTATTAGAGTTATAATCAAAATTATTGTCTTTGCTTGTATTTAAAATCAAATTATAGAATTTCAAGAATTTAAAAGAGAAAAATAAGGTTAAATACTTACCTTAAATCTAGAATTTATTTCCGAAGGAAGTTCATGGATCAATTGACAATCATTATGCTCAATATTATGTACAAGTTGAGCATCATGCAAGTATCCCAAAGCCTGGCGACCAAAGCAAGTGCCTCTACTCAGTTAGTTAGAGTCTCCTGCTGATAACGTGTTATAAAACAATAAAAGAAGGAGAAGAGTATTAGAGAGAAAAGTAGAGAGAGAGAGAGAGAGAGAGAGAGAGAGAGAGAGAGAATTCTTATTGATTTGTGATGAATTACAATGGAATAGAACTTCTCTATTTATAGGGGGAAAGTGACTTAGCCACCAAGTAACAAACCCTAAAATCTTTTTAAATATAGACATTCACATTAAATACAATTCTATTTATAACACATTTGAAATTTTTTTAAAGTACCGCTTAAAAAAATTCACCTCGACTTAAAATAGATATAGTATTACTCAGGGGCGGATTTACCTTAGGTCAAGCGGTGTCACTGGTCCGAAAATTTTATTAAATATGTATATATAATTAAAAGACAAATAAAATACGATTAAAATACTTCAAGTGACATCACTTGAAACAAATAACTATGTCGCTAAGTTGGTTAAGCTCCTTAATTACTTTCCAGTATAGGTCGTGGGTTTGAAGCCTTAAATCTTCGTTAACATTCAAAATTTTTGTGCTTCATTTACACAGAACATACATTATATTTAGCGGGGTCGAACTGTTGTCCTCTAAGAAGCTAAGATAACTTTTAGCCAGTAGACACTTTTCTATACTGTTGTGACAATAAAGTATTTCTTCCTTGGTTAGTTGTACTAATTTTTTTCCTTATTCCTTCCATCTCCTTTGTAGCCAATAAAATTGATTAAGAACAGTATGTGAACTTTTAGTGATTATTAGGTACTTTATATAGAACAATAATATTTAGTATTATTTCTAATGAGGCTATTTTGAATACCTTTCAAAAAACAAAATTCATGGAAAAGAATTGTTGATTCGAATTGTATTCTCTTTTTATATGATGTTGTTAGTAGTTCTTTGTTTACTTGTATATTTTTATAGTGTGACACCGCTTATGAAAAATTTTGTGTACGCCACTGGTATACTTTACCGTTTTTACCTAGTTGACTTATCCCTCTTTTCATATCAGATATCAGCCATTTGCATTGTAGAAAAATAAATTCTATAGATGTCCATGCTCAAATGGAATTTGTTCGCATTGTCTGGTCGCTTGTGAGACTAGGAGAGACTCATAAAACATATGATGTTAATTTCTACTCCATTGGAAAACATGTTAGTTGTTATTTTATAGTTTATAGAGCTAGCTTCCAAGTTCCAAAGGTTGAATACGGAGCATCTTCTTATTGTTGCTTTATCAGAAATTCAGCATGAAAAAGCTTTAGCTTCCCTGTTTAAATTTGTTTTATTTATATTAGCAAGAATTACCTAAACAGTCATACATCTAATCACTTAAATTAAAATTAGCTATCGAATATATAATATATACAAAATTCATATATAATATGCCTATAACAGTGTACAATATACATAGACTGATTAGAGTAAATAAAAAATCTGACTGGCTATTTATGTAAAGCTTTTAGTACAAAGATATAAGCTGGAGCCCAATCATGGATTGGTCATAAAGGGGATTTTTAACTAGTTATAGTATAATAGAAACCTATTTACCTTCTTTATTTAGGTTCCTTATTAATTTCTTTGTATATCTATATTTACAAGTTATATACAAAATCATAAAAAAGAAGAAAATTCAAGATCCCTTAAATTTAGCCTATCAGTTACATGACACCCATCCCCCATTTCCAATAACCCATACATTTAAGATTCTGTTCCTTTTTCAAAAAAAAATATTCTCTCTCGCTTGATAATCACCCAAAATCTCTCTTAATTTTTTATAACCATTGTTATCCCCCCAAAATTATCGATTCTTTTCTTTTTCCAAAACTTTTCAAACCCAATTTTTTCTTTTCTTACTAATCACCCAAAATCTCTCTTTTTTATTGATACAATGCAGATGAAATTCGGAATATTGCTTTAGAATCAAGTTGTTGGTAAGTTTTGAATCTTGTTTTCTTTCTTTCTAATTTTTTTTATTATATGTGACTTGTATATGATACATCAATACCCAAAACAATACTTGATACAATGCTAATACAATTATACTATGATTATGTTAGATTTTTAGTATAGAGTTGTGATTGAAACTTGAAGAAGAAGGAGATCATAATTATATCACAATTTTTCAGAAATGTATCGCGATTTTATTATAATTGTATATGTATCATAATTGTTGAAGGAATTGTATTACAAATGTACGATAATTGTATATTCATTATATATTGTTACGATCGAGCAGTTGTGAGTTCGTGACGAATTTCACAGTTTGTATCACAAATATATGATAATTATATATTAATTTATTAGTATTGTATCAGGTATTATTTTGGGTATTAATGTACCAAATAGATATAATTGTGATACAAGTATGATACAATTATGTTTTGAGCATTGATGTATCTGATACAATTCAAATTCAATTATGATACAATTATCATACAATTCCTGAATATTTCTTCATTTTCAGTATTGTCTAGTCTCCCAGCAAAAAAAAAACGATGCAATTGATAATTTTTTAATAATATAAAGCTTTCGGCAATGGTGGAAAGAGAGAAGATGGAGATTCTGGCATAGATTAAGGGATTTTGATGTAAAAAAGGAGAGAGAAGAGGAGAGGGGGAAAGGGGGAGGGACGAAGGAAAAGATATAATTGAATCCCTTAATTGAAGGCACTAATAATGGGGCGCGAGACTTTTAAGGAGCAATCTATATAATTTGTTAGAAAAAACCTAGATATTTATTAAAAACTATAAAACATAGAGAACATAGGTAAATAAGTTTTTAATATAATATAGCTAGGTAAAAATCCCGTCATAAAACGAGGGGAAATTGACACATATAGATGGCGAAGCCAAAAACCCATACATGAAGGAACATTCGTTGAGAGCAGCCCACTTTGTTGTCGAAAGGAATTTTTACCTAGATATAATTTTTTTAGACAAATATTTACCACTTTTTTATATTCTTTGAAAATTATATTGTGTTCTATTTTATAGTATTACAGTCTTAGATATTTGTTGTTGCGTGTATTTTCATTTGCGCTCGTGTCTAATTACCTGATTGTTGCTACTGTCTGTTTATTGCTTCATTTACACTTCCTTTGAGTTGAGGATCTTTTGGAAACAACCTCTCTACTTTCATTAGGAGGGGTAAGGTCTGCGTACACTTTACCCTCCCCAAACTCCACTTGTAAGATTTTACCAGGCTTCTTGTTGTTGTTGCTGCTGTAAAAATTATATTGTGTATTTATATTTATTATTTATATACAAGACGATAATAAAATAAGGATCCCTTACTCTTTATACAATGTTGATCAATGTTCTTATTGTCCGTTGCTGCCTTACATATTCGTTTTTATGTATGACAATGGTGTCGTGGTGTTTCAATCTTGTAGTTTCATTTGAAGTCCCGTTATAACCTAGCTTGTCAAGACTTATTCTATCAGGTGTTGCGCAAAAAACTAAGCAAAAAACATATTTTCAAATGGGTACGGTTGAAATTTATTAAAAACATATAAATGAGTCAATATACAAAATTTGAGGAAGATTACAGGTGATTTGGTATCAAAATTCGTAGTTATAATCGAGTTTAAAAAAAAATTCTACGATACATGTATCTCACACACATGTATACTTGGATATACATGTGATACACATTTGATACAAATATGATACATGTGTGATACACAAATGATACACATATTATTTTTTTTCATGTTCATATTCTACTTCGAATTTTCAATTCAAACCACCTCAAAACTCTACCAAATCATCTCAAAACTGAAATTCAAGCTCCTTAAGATGTACCCAATCTATTCTAATAACACCCGCTCAAAAAAAAGTAAACATTTAATCTTTTTTTGCTACAAAAAAGCTAATTGGCTAATATTGATAATATTTGGCAAATATTAATAATATTTTATAATTGATAAATTTTTGTAATAAGGTACTTATAAATTGACATAGCTGGTAGTTATGCTGCAGTTCATTGTCAAGAGTGCTTCTCAAAATTCCGGCCGAAGACAATTTTCCTAAATTTTTTCTTACCAAATCAAAATTTAATCAATAGTCCTAAAAGTTAGTGCATAAGGTGAGGATTGCTCAAGACCATACACTACTAGAAAACTGCCTAAAACAGTCCAGAAATACCGACCGAAATCGGTTGGAAAACTAAAAAAAACCGACTGATTTCTGACCGACTTTAATCAGTCGAAATTAGGTTGGTCGGTAATAAATAGCGATCGAAGTCAGTCGCAATTTTTGACCAATTTCAGTCGGTCAATTAAGTTTCACAAATGACCCAAAAAGAAAAAATTTGCCGAAAAAACCGATCGAAGTCGGTCGATATTTTCCGACCGAATTCGGACGGTATTTTTAATTATTCAATTCAAAAATACACCGTCTAGGAATCAAATCAGGGTCTATACTGTGGCAAGATATTATTCTACCACTAGACCATTAGTACATTTTGGTTTAAGACTTTTTTTTATTTTATTTGTATTCTTTAATTGCATTTTCGCGCGAAAATAACCAACCGATTTCGGTTGGTTTTATTAAAAATATAAAATTACCGACTGATAACAAAGTAGGTCGGTTTTTTAAAATGACTGACTGAAATAACGGACCGATTTCAGTCGATTTTTTAAATTTTAATTTTAATTTATTTTATATGAAAAATTGACTGACTTAAATAACATTATTTTAATTTATAACGTGAAGAATGCAATGTCGGTTCCTGTATTACACTTATGTTTACTTTCTTTTCTTTATTATTATTCAACCTCTCGCGTTTAAATTTTAAATTGTCTGATCTATAACTTTATAGACTATAAGTTTACAGACCTATTCCAATTTATTTTTTTTAAATGTGACTTGTGTGTATGCTATTTTCAAAGGGGACATGGTCACCTTTTTATCTCTTCTTTTGACGAAAAAATAAACCTAAGATATACATACCTTAAAAAAATTATCATCATCCGCTGAAAGATGAGACCAAGAAGATGACGCCCCTCATACTTTAACAATTCCCTAAAGGATGAGACTGAAAACGATATGCCCCTTTGGCTAAGACGTGGCCATACACGCAGGACAAAGGTAGAGTGCGGGATACGGGTTCGATCGAATCCGGTAGTTTTTGTTCAAATTATATATTTGTCTTAAGAAATTCATTGAATATGTACAACTTATTAATTTAGAACTAGTAACTTAAACGGATTACAATTCCGAATTTATAAGGTTCAAATCCTGGCTACGCCTCTACATACACGTGAGTCATGATTTAGCAACATTGTTAGGATCAATTTATCATTGAATAAAATCTACAGAGCCCGATAATTAGATTGAATGTATAAAGAAACTAAGAATTTAATGACTTTTTTTTATTTTAATTTAGCACTTACTCATGGTTTAGTTAATTAATGACAACACGAACTTAGAGTCACTTGAGTTCGACGCCAGTTGCAAGCAGCTCAAAATATTAATTTCATCGGATGGGTTAAAGTTGAAAAATAAGTGTTAGAAGTTTAGGTTAAAAAGAAGTTTATTGGAAGCTGAAGTTATTTTTGGACACCAACTTCACTTTAGAGAAATTCTTTTCTGAAAGCAGAAGATGTGAGAGTAGAGTGATAATTTAAAAACTTCACTTGAATTACACATTTTAAACCAACAATTGTCTTCGATACTGAGTTTTTAATGCATATATAAAGAATAGATAAAAATTATTGGGTACAGTCGAACCCGTATCAAATAGATTAACTCCTCTCTTAAATAAAAGAGAATAATATCTTGTTTGACCAAGCATGAAAATCAGCTTATTTTGAGAACTGCTTTTTTCAACATTCTTTTTCGAAAAAGTACTTTTGGAGATAAACATTTTGTGTTTGGCTAATCAATTTGAAAAATACTTTTGACTAATAATTTGTCTTTGACCAAAATTTTCAAAAAGTGTTTTAAGTATAATTAGGAATTAGGACATGAAGAGATTTACTTAATAGTTAATATTATATAAGTAAATAAATAATTTCAAATTTTATTATATTAAAGATGTTAATTAAGTTTTTTCATTTTATTTAAGTAAAATATAAAAATAAAATTAAAAAGTACTATAGTTCTTTCAAGATGATTTAAATATATCAAAACATTATTCAACAAATATAAAAGCATTCACCCCAGAAGATACTAAGTACTATATTAGAAAATTATCCCAAAAAAAAAAAAATTATTTATAGATTAATATCGTAAGTATTAGGTTTAGAATAAACAAGATTATTTTGGAATATACTATATTTTGTTAAGGGTATTCTTGATAAGAAAAAAAGTCTAAACTGCTTCTTCTTCTGTTTATGGGGAGAAACTAACTTTTTGTGCATCTCAAAAAGTATTTCTGCTTCTCAAAAATATTTTTTTTCAAAAGAGTTGACCAAACAACTTAAATTTTTTAAAAAAATACTTTTAAAAAAAAATTACTTTTGAAAAAAAATATTTTTGAACTTAGAAGATGTTTGGTCAGGTTATAAGAATGTTACTTCTAAACTTTGGCCAAAAGGAAAAGGAGGTATAAAATGACTGGATAAGATACGTATGGTTGCTTGGAGAGAATTTATGTCAACAGTTCTGATCATCTTTTATAACCTTCCTCGATTACATTTATCCCAAGGTTATCCAAACTTCATTTAAGATTGAATCAATGTTGTCCTCATCTGCTTTTGTTCTCTTATTTATTGCAGTATTTTAAAAATTATTTTCAGGGCGAGGCGCATCAAAAATGTTCCGAGGAAATGATAAGAGGCAAAAGTTTCATGAGGCGTATGCCCAATAATTTTGAGTATACGCACAGGTGTTTAAGCGCATTTTTGTAGTTAGGCGTAAGCCCCAAAAAATTTTTTAAATTAAAATAAAATTTATTAAATAAATCATTCATATTACACCCAATTCTCAAAAGTCAACTTATAATTACTCAAAAGTTTTAAAAAGGAACTGAAACATTAAATTTTGAAGTCAAGATATATTTTATTGATAGAAGCCCTAATTTATGATTTTTTTCAATTTTTTATCTTGTCCGCTAGTCTGCTACTATCTCCCAAAAGCAATAAATAGTCAATTTTTTATTTTTGCAAATACAAAGAGAACTCGATTCTCCTTTATAGTAGCAAGTTCAAAGTTAAAATTATAAATTAATCATCATTTTTGTTTCTTTATGTAGAAAGCTTTATTTTTTTTAACTCAAATTACTTGTGTTTATACGTAACGTATAACGGATTATTTTGACTAGGCTTTGTGGGGATGGAGCACATCTATATATATTTTTCACATATTTATAATTTTTTCAATTTTTATGTAATTTTACCTATTTATAAAATTTACTATAATTATTTTATTTAATAAAATATTAAAAATTAAATACTTATAAGGCTAATACCCCGTGCCTCAGGACTTACGCCTTCTTAAGAAATATATAAAACGCTTTACATTTGTATACGCCTTTTAAACCAATGGTTTATTGACAGTCAATTTTCATTTTCAAACCCTAAAAAACAAATGTAAAATTTAAAAATTCCATAAGATATACACAATGTACCTATTATCCTAGTAGATGCCAGCTAGGTTTGGCGTGTCACAAGCTTTTCTTACCAAAAATAAAAATATTCTTGTGATTCCTCCTTTGGTAGACGTCATTTGGCATATGTCACTCCATGAGTACTGATGACCAGCTCATCCGATGATAAAAAAAATTTAGCCTAGCAACTTTAGAAAATGTAACTCAATTTGAACCGAATATCTCGGTCTTAAATTGAATATATATGAACCCCTTATCGGAACTCAATTCTAGTTCCTAAATTCAAGTCTAAAACAGACGAAGGGACTTTATCTAGAGCTAGTCACTGAAAAAAATTAAGAAAGTGAAGGGTACACGACGATTTAATCTGACAGAAAAAGATCATAACTCTTAAGTAAGTGCAGATTCAATTCTTTGTTTCATAGATAAAGGTCGCGATAATTGACTCGCCCATCTCATAAGAGCATTATTAGTCGGCTAATGACTAATGACTAGCTAGAAAAATAATGCTAACATATGTGACCATCTTCCTCTTATGCTGGCTCAATCCTTGTTTACAAAAAGTCTGCATTCTGCAACCTACCTACTAAAATCTAGGCACCATTCAAAATTAGGGTGCTACGTCTTTTCTGTCTCTTTAATGTATGATGATACCAAATACCAAGATATTCAAGATTGTTCTAGATGGGCAAATACGAGCTTGAAAATGAAGAGATGCAGTCTTAATTAAGTTTCATTATCAATAATTATAATACTTGGTGCAAATCCAAATGATTTTTGACAATTACCTGTGCATTAGTCATCTTAGTTGAAGTACACACAAACGATTTAAATATTATCTATATCAAATTAATAAATTATAATACGAAGAGATATGATATCTTTTAAGATTTTAAATTCACTACAATTAATTGAGGGTCCAACGGTACGTAATCTATTAAGCTATCCGTTACCTGCAAGCAATTGCTCTAATAGTAAATTTGTATGAACGCGCGGGTCTACTTAAATAAATGGTCTTCTCATAATGCCAACACACTACAGCCCCACGTTAATCCAGGAGGAAGAAGAAAGTAGTATAGTCAAAATATATGATATTATTTAATAGAAAAAAATCAACTACATGTATTTAAGCGATGAATAAGAAACTCATATTTCTAAAGGGAACTAAGACAATAATATTTTGAAAAATAGGCAGATAGAACACTTCACATGACCAAAGACTTAAACTAATTAACGCAACTACCATTTTGTGATTGGTCTGATCAATAAATACTCAGTATCAGGTCTAAACAATTTTCTCATCCATGCACTACTTGTTTACCCGTAAAATGGTACAGTTAAATTTATACGTGATTTTTAGACAAGTGAATTAATTCGATCCTGAAATAATAAGACAATTGAAGAAATATATAATACTTAACCTTGATATGAAGATAAAATGACAGAAATAAGGATTTCAGTAGTGAAGCCTCCGGGCGCAACAATGATAAGAAAAGTAATAAAAACAAAAACTAAGAAGATAAAATTGTATAGAGCTTTGAGTAGATTGTAGTACTAGTTTTGCCAGAAAATTCCTCTTCCTCACAATGATAACATAGCTCGCTATTTATAGTTACGTCTAGGAAACGAGATCCTAGGATCGTGCCCTTCTTTAATGTCAATTATGAGGGTCATTGATGAAGATATAACGATGAGCATAAATGCCAAATTACTTGTAACGGGCAGCGTATTTAATGCTGTGAAATATTCGTCATTAATGCCATCGGGCGGAGGGTATTTATTGCTTCTTTATGAATGACATTCCTTCCGGTATCAAAAGGGATAGTTGTCTTCGGATCCACGTATCATTCTTTTAGACGGCCACCTAGCATGACATATTTTACCCTATACAGATAGTCTCCCTACTTTCCGGTGATATAGTTTTGTGTTATCGGAAAGTTGGTAAAAATACTTTTTTGGCGGGAATTACTATAATTCCTTCTGAACACTTCTGACGGTTGATTAAACACACGTCTCTATGCATTTAATGCTCCAAACATGCGTCATCCCATAATTCAGCATAGCTTTTGTTCGTTATCGAGGTAATCATGGCTATGAATTTAGCCGCCAAAACTTTTACTTATACGCATCAACCTTCTCCCCTTATACTCCATAACTTTCCAAACTTTCTAAATTCTTTCTTGTTGTTACTCAACCTTTCTGCAACTCCCTTCAAACAGAAAAGCTTTCCTTTCATTCAAATGGCTTTTTCTTCAAAGAACGTTAGTTCTTCAGAGGGCAAGAGCAAAATCGAAGACGCTGCTCCTCCAACGGTGGATTCTATCATTCCTAGAGGTCTTGTTACAATAAAAGACTTCGAAGAGAAATTCCTTTCGGCTCTCCCTCGCACGCGGAATGTTAGCAGATACTCTTCTTCCAATCGTCCTTCCAGTATTCCTATTGTGAAGGAAGACTGCCATTGCTAGGATTTGGACACTGTTGCTCCTAATCTAACAGAACGAGTGACCCTTCCCAAGGAGGGTTCTACATATTTTTATACGTATCCCTTTACTTTGGGTGTATTTTTTTTTAGCGGAGAGCTTGACTCCATTATTGCAGAGTTCTGCCTCCACTATCAAGTCTGTTTGGCATAAGTAAGTCCTTCTGTGTGGAGGACGATTGCTTGTCTTCGGCACTTGTGCCAAGAGACGGGAGAAGAGCTATATTTATCTCATGTGATGAATCTCTATTCTCCCAAAATCTTCTGCGGGGGAATAATAAATTTCAGCAAACGTGGCCACCATACCCTGTTATCCATCATGGATGATGACAGCGACCGTGGGTGGATGGAACGGTTTGTTGAAGTTCCTACCAATGACATCATTCCGGCAATGACTTCATCCTTTCCGGAAACGTGGAACCGCATTCGTAAGCTTCTTATTTAATATTTAATATTTCTTTTATTAGGGATTCTTCCATACCCGTATTGATCCTTCATCCTTCGCTCGTTTCAGCAACTCGATGGGTTCCACCTACGGTTGAAGGCTTGGATCAGTGGGTCCAGAAAATCATGGACGTCACTACGCCCTAAACCCGCACGTGAAAAGAATTGCCCCTTAAATACGGATGGAAGGACAAAAATCATGGTAACTCAGACGTAACTTGTTTCATCTTTTTATATGAGGAAATTGATTGATCCCTTCTATCTTTTCCTTGAAATTAGGTCTACCCGCGGGCTCAGTTGATATCCCCGAGGAGGATGTTTTGGCTGACCCTGTTGAAGCGGCGAGGCTGCTTTAGGAGGCGCTCACTCGAACAAGTGTCTCCGGGCTTGCTTTTGGTACAAGTGTTTTACTATGGAGTCCCCGGCCGGAGAACAAGCAACCAAAAATAAAGCGTTCTTCCACGGCCGGGGAAAAGAATAAGAGGGTGAGTCATCTCCAAAAGTGGTGGTGACTACTGACTAGCCCTCCCTCCGGTCCGTTCATAGACACTGTGATGATCGACGATGATGGGGAAGCTAGTGATGAGGGAGCTTCTCTACATAGAAGACGTCGATCCTTATCATCTCAAAAGGATGCTCAACCTGTTGAGTTAGTTACACCAACTGAGGACGATGCCTCGGCACTCTGGGGGGAATTTGATTTGGTAGAAAATGTCAACTCCCGTTTCCAGGCCTCAATTGTTATGCCTGGTACTGCGAGGCTGAGTACCGGGTCCCTGTCGTCTTCGGTTAGTGAGCATCCAACAACCAACACTGCATTTGACACGGTTGCTTCTCATCCTTCATCGCCATCAGCTTCATCTCCTTCTTCCCCAGTCCTTCCATCAGCAACTACTACATCATCTCCACCGGCCGCACCTGACCATGAAGAAGGTGTTCCTCTTCCCCAGTCCCCAGTTCATAGGAATTTGGGGCAAAATTATGCTGTCCCCTTTGAAGATCCACAGGGAAGGAGGAATGTTACTCTTTTGATCTCCACCGGATGCAACTTGTTATCCCGGCCGGTGGAACTTGCTAATTATCTGAAGTCTTTGGCTTCAGAAAAAGATTGGGAAAAGATTCAGTCTCTCTCAGGATAGTGCTTGTTGAACAATGCCATGCACAATGCTACAACGGTACTTTCTTTACTTCCTTTGTTATTTCTTCTATTTTTGCCTAAACATATCCTGAGTTTTTCCTTTCTTGCTTTGTAGGCCAACTTTCTTTCTTCCGAGGTCCTTTAAAGTTTGATTCGTGAGAAGGAAGAAATTACCTCCGCACGGGATCAGGTTTTGGCAGAGAAGGAGCAAAGTGTCATTCGCCTATCGGAACAGGAAGCCAAATCCACTGAGGCGGTTGTATTGGAGGCTCGTTTGCAGCAAAGCGAGCAAGAGGTGGAAACCCTTAGCTAAGAGATCGCCCCTTTGAAGGTTCAATTTGAAGAGGCTAAAGCTAAATGGGTTGAAGTCCATAAAGTTGTTCTTGCTGCATCCGGTCATGAGGCTGCCTCTACTGCGAGGGCAAAATATGCCCGGTTGGAGGAGAAGTATAAAAATATCCAAGAGCACAATTGAATATTCAGCTCTATTGTCCGTGATATTGACGTTAGCCTCAAGTCTATTTAGATCTGCCCGGGAAAGTCTTTCTGTTGAGGTGACTCAACTCAAAGAAGAATTTAAGCTCCGAGCGGCCTCCCTCGTTGTTGAAAAGACTTACGCCATGCACCGCATGTGGAGAAAACCCGTGGAGGGGCCAAAGCTGATATCATTGATTTTAATGCTGAAATTGCTAAGGCCCGTGAACTTAAGTTGGCTGCTAAAATGGACTCTCGACGGGTCCCTCGGCAGAGCCTGATGACCCCGGTTCTTCTGGTTCTGGTTCTGAATTTTCAGGAACTGAAGAAGAACCGGAAGGTGATGATGTTGAGGGCCAATCTGTTGAGGCATCGACGAATCTTTCTACTTCCCCTGGGGCGGGCACTTCTCTTCCTCCGGGTTCCGGAGAGGCAGCAATTTAGATTTCCATTCTTTTCCCAACTTTTGTACTTGTGCTATTTTTGGCATGTTTATTGTAAATAAAACATCTTTTTTGCATAAGTCTTTCTGCGTTATTTCATTTGCAAGTTTTAACTTTGCATTCCTTTTTTGCTTAAATGTTTTGCGCAAATTTACTATCTGCGTCTGATTATATAAGGCCTTGGGTGTATTTATCCCCGAGGGTGTTTTGATTCTGGGCATAAATTCTTCCAAAACCAATACTTTAACGTGAGGGATTTCATAAGTATTTGCGCAAGTTTGCGTTTTTGAGTCTTTTTGTGCAAGGCTTCGGGTGCATTTTCCCAAGGAGGCATTTTGATTCCGGGCATGAGTTCTTCTGAAACCAACCCTTTAACGTGAGGGTTTTTAATAAGAGAGGGTCGTCTTATGTTTACGGTGCTCTTGAAAAGGACGTCTCCTGTTCATTATGGCACTAGCATTTTAAGTATTTATTTAACTTTCAAATGACAAAGTTAGTTCATCGCTCAGACAAGAAACAAGATGAAAACAAAAGGGCTTCATTTTATTCCTTCCATTTTTAAAAAGTACAAAAGAATTTGTTATGCTAAAAAAGAAATTGCCATTTACTTGTGGCTAATTTGTACAACTTATTTCTATGGGGTTGGCCGCGCAGTCCCCGGTCCCGATGATACAATTATGTTTTCGATTTTCATTCTTCGGTCGACGTGGCAGTCATTGCTGCCTTATCCTCATATCATTCCCCCCAATGTTTGAATGCGAAGAATGCGAATTGGAACACTAGAAGTTTTGCGCCTTCGAGGACCCCATTAATGAATCGCTAGACAATCTTATGCTCGGTAACAAACGTCACTTCCCCTTAGGAATTTATGCTATCGAGCAAAAGACTATCTAACAATCCTTTAATGGTTTGCACTTGCGAACGGTCATGTAACCTTTGTCCTATAGCAAACTTAACTTCCCGGTGGGAATTTTTGCTATAGAGCCAAAGACTATCTAACCGTTCCGGAGTGTCTCTTTGCTTGCGTGCCTTGCCACAAAAGGTTTTATTGCTGCTGTAAAAGCTTTCTTTGTAGTATGCTTTCTGTTGTTGCCTGGTTAAAAACCTTGCCATAAAAACCCAATTGGGTCAAAAACTGGTTGAAGGTAAAAAGAGTCCAGCACATACTTTCAGTTCAGGTGATGTTCATCAGCAATAATATCTTTTGAGGTGTGCCACGTTCCAGTTGCTTGGCAATGCTTCTCTATATTAATTCTCCAATTCATACGAACCTTTCCCGGTGATGGCTGAAACCCGGTAGGGACATTCCCATGTTGAACCTAGCTTCCCTGCGTTGAGCTTCCGGGTATTTTGGGTTACTTTTCTTAGGACCAAGTCTCCTACTTTGAAGTAACGGAGGTTAGCTCTTCGATTATAATATTGTTCCATTCTCTGCTTTTGGGTAGCCATTCTTACATGCACCAAGTCTCTGCGTTCTTCTAGTAGTTCCAAGTTGACTAACATTTTTTCATTGTTTGATTCTTCATCTGCTTGGAAATATCTTAAGGTGGGTTCCCCTACTTCTACCGGGATCAATGCTTCTGCCCCGTAAACAAGGGAAAAGGAGTTTCTTATGTGCTCGCTAGTCAAAGATAGTATAGTATGATATCATGTCCGCAGGGATTAGAGTTAAATAGTATTATCATAGTTTGTAGCTTGATTGCTATCTAGGAGGATCAATAATTGAGATTTATATAATTAATGGGAGCAAATAGGGTTTTGACGGAATAAGTGCAAGATAATTGTCTAAGATTTAACTCTAGATAATTCACTTCTAATGTTCAAGTGAGTCTCTCGAATTCACTTAATTATTAGTACAAATGTTTAGTAGAACTCCTCTCTCGATTAAGCCTCAACCTCACAATATGAACCAATTTAAGCTCTGTAAAGATATGCAAGAATTCGTAGTGGATCGGTCTTTAGGAGAACCTCTTTCGATTATCCTCCTAACTAGGTTTAAATAAGGATTCAACTAGCCTCTTTCGATTACTTAGAAGAATCTATGAACTCAACCAACAATATAGTGCAAATATATCACAAGTTATGCCTCTCTCGATTACAAGAACAAGTGAACATAGATGCAACAATTAAATCTTCCAAAAATGATTCAAATACATAAAAATAGAGTTATAATCCACAAACAACCATCAATACACCAAATCCATCAAAACCCAAAGGGTCCTACTCCATAGACATGGAGAAGTTCTTCACAAATAAAACTAAAATATAGGAAAATATAAATTCAATCCAAACCCGGATCTTGAGTGAGGAAGGAATGATGAAATCCCTGTGCTTTTGTTCTTCCAACTCCTCCTTATCTTCCTTAGCCTCCTTGGTATGTGAAAAGTCCTTCTAGAATGGTGTTTTGGGATATTTAATCCGCCCCCAAAACCAAAACACACAAAACTACCCTTTTCTTAACGAAAGAGGACTCTTACCGGACAGGACATGCGCGTTTGCGCACCTAGAGACCTGCTCGCGCACTTGGTCACGCATTTTGCACATTGTTTTGCCCCAAGATTGCGCCTAGTGCGCGATCGCATACCTGGGTGGTATCAGATGGGAATTTGGGAAAACGTAAAACATGAAAGTTGTATCCATTTTAAATAGCTTTCCAAATATATATTGTGGAGCCCAAATGGATTTATGTGCAATACGTTAGGTGCATTTTACTGGACAATGCATAGTATGCCTGCTCGATTCTTCGTTTCGTTCTTAAAGTGCACTATCATCCATTGATCCCCGAACACGATCCCAAATTAATTCTTGGGCTTTTACTTAGACTTCAAAGCTCCAAAATAGCATGAATTCATGCCACAACTTCTACATAGCGCGGAATCACTCATACAATGTATAAAATACACAATAAGTGCAAAACACGCCTAATTAAAGCTCAACATAAGTAAAGTGCAATGAATTAGATTGCAATATGCGACTAAAATACGGGATTATAGCCTACCATCAGCTGCTTTCAACCTTTTCTTGAGGTTTTGTATAATCGCTTTATTTGTTGACTACGCTTGACCATTTGCGCTCGGATGGTAGGGTGAAGATGTGATCCTCTTTATTCTCAAATCTTCGAGGAACTTTGTGATTTTTGCGCCAATAAATTATGGCCCATTATTGCATATTATCTCCTTTGGAATTCCGAACCTGCAAATTATATTTTCCCACAGGAAATCCATCACTTCGCGCTCGCCGATCTTCTGATAAGGACCTACTTCTACCCACTTAAAAATATAGTTAGTTAAAATTAAAAGAAATCTTACCTTACCGGGAGCCGGCGGCAGTGGTCCAACGATGTCCATCCCCCATTTCATGAACGGCCACGGGGGCAGAATCGAATGTAATGGCTCTGCCGGTTGATGTACCAGTGGTGCTTAGCGTTGGCACTTATCACATTTATTTATGAAGGTTGGCACTTATCGCATTTTTGTACGAAGGTTTGGCGTCTTTCTCCATACGGGGCCAATAATATCCTACCCTTACCAATTTTAACACTAAAGAATCTGCGCCCGAATGGTTGCCGCATATTCTTTCGTGTACTTCTCACATAACGTAGTTAGCTTCGGATGCCCCCAAGCACTGGGCCAACAGGCCTTGGAAAGCTTTTCTGTACAGATGGCCCCTTTTAAAGCTATACCGAGTTGCTTTGGCGTGCAGCGCCTGGGATGCCTTAGAGTCTTCGAGCAGCTTCCCGTGTTCGAGATAATCAATGATTTCATTCCTCTGGTCCCAGACCAAATTAGTCGTACTTACCTCATAGTAGTTATCTGCATCTAGGACTCAGTTCATCAGTTGTACTACTGTCCCGGACTCCGATCCCTTTATTTTTGTTGATGAACCAAGGTTAGCCAAGGCGTCTGCTTCTGCATTTTCTTCCCTCGGGATATGAGTAATCGACCACTCCCGAAATCGAGCCAACAGAGCCTGGACTTTTATCACGTATTGTTACATCCGCTCCTCTTTAGTTTCGAAGATCCCGTTAACCTGATTTACCACCAGCTATGAGTCGCATTTGATTTATATGACCTTGGAGTCTAGTCCCCGAGCCAGTTCTAGCCCTACAATCAAAGCCTCATAGTCTGCTTCATTATTAGTTAAAGGGATTGTTCTGATGGCTTGCCTTAGGGTTTTCCCCGAAAACATGATTAATACTATTCCGAGCCCAGACCTTTTTACGTTGGAAGCTCCATCCATAAATAAGGTCCAAACCCTCGATATCGATTCTGACACCATTACTTCCTCTTTGGTTGCCAGAGGCAGCAATCCTCGACTGAAATTGGCCATAAAGTCAGCCAAGACTTGTGACTTAATTGCAGTCCTTGGTTTGTATTCTATGTCGAACTCATTCATTTCGATGTCCCATTTGGCCAACCTACCCGAGAGTTCGGGTTTGTGGAGTATGTTCTGTAAAGGGAAAGTGGTCATCACAGCTATTGGGTGACATTGGAAATAGGGCCTCATCTTCCGAGAGGCGACTATGAGAGTTAAGAGTCGTTTCTCCAAATGCGGGTAGCGAGTTTTTTGCTCCCGTTAAAATTTTACTAACATAATAAATAGAAGATTGCGTGCCTTCGTCTTTACGGACTAAAACTGCACTTACCGCGACTTCGGAGACCGCGAGGTAGACTAACAATTTTTCACCTTCCTTTGGTTTAGAAAGTAGCAGAGAGCTTGACAAGTATCTTTTTCAAATATCTTAAAGCTTGCTCGAACTCGAGGGTCCATTTGAAGTTGTTTTTCTTTTTAAGCAGTGCGAAGAAAGGGTGACATTTTTCTGATGACCGAAAAATAAACCTGCTCAAAGCTGTCAATCTCCCTGTGAGCCTCTAGACCTCTTTCATGCTTGACAGCTGGTCCGGGATGTCTTCGATGGCTTTGATCTTATCGGGGTTTACCTCACCTTTGAGAAACCAAAAATCCCAAGAACTTGCCGAAGCTAACCCCGAACGGGCATTTCTCGGGGATAAGCTTCATGTTATGCTTTCTCAGGATGTCAACCGTTTCTTGCAGATGCTAAAGATGATCACCTATATTTAAAAACTTAATGAGCATATCGTCTACATAAACTTCCATAGTTTTTCCTATTTGTTTTTCAAACATCTTGTTCACGAGTCGCTGATAAGTGGCTCCAGCGTTCTTCCACCCGAAGGGCATCACATTATAGCAATATATGCTGAAATTTGTTATGAACGAAGTCTTTTCCTTATCGTCCGGATTCATCTTAATTTGATTGTACCCGAAATAAGTATCGAGGAAACTCATTAACTCGTGCCCGGCTGTCGCATCGATCATTTGATCGATGTTCGACTGTAGGAACGAGTCTTTCGAGCATGCCTTATTCAAGTCCTTATAATCTACACACATGAGAAATTTGTTATTCTTCTTAGGAACCACAACTACATTAGCTAGTCAGTCGGGATACTTTACCTCTCGGATTTACCCGATATTAAGTAAGTTAGTTACCTATTCTTTCACGAATTTATTCCTGGACTCCGCAATAGGGCATTTATTTTGTATTACCGGATGTATATTAGGGTCCATACTTAACTTGTGTATGGCTACCTCCGTCGGGATACCTGTCATATCTGCATGCGACCATGCAAAACAATCGGCATTAGATTTAAGAAATTCTATAAAGCCAGACCTAAGCTGGGGGTGTAGTCCTGTCCCCAAGTGAAATTTCCTTTCTAACAACTCTTTGAACAATGCAACATGCTCTAGTTTTTCCGTTGTGAATTTTGTTGCATTTGTCTTTTCTGAAATCTGGAAATATCTCAGCACCTGATAAGATTCTGACGTTTTTACCTCCGGTCTAGCTTCACCCAATTCGGGAGCGGGCACCGGTTCCAATAATTGCTATGCTACGTGTCCCTCCCCTTTGCTACTGGGGACCGAAATTATGTTCATCTCCCTTGCCGCCAGTTGATCAGCCCTTATCTGTTTAACTCCTTCGGGTGTTGGAAACTTCAGCAATTTATGATATGTTCATGGTACTGCTTTCATGTCGTGCAACCATGGTCTTCATAGGATAATTTTATATCCCATATCCATATCTACCACTTCAAAAAGAGTTGTTTACATCACTCATTCGGCATTCGTGGGTAACAAAATTTCTCCTCGGGTCATCACACTCGCGAGGTTGAATCTGGCGATGAGTTTTATGGCCGGAATAATGCCTCCGGTGAGATTAGCTTGCTCCAATACTCTCCATTGTATGATATTGGCCAAATTTTCTGGATCCACTAGAACACGTATAATTTTAAAATCTAGCACATTTAAAGAGATTACCAGTGCGTCGTTGTGCGGTGGAAGCAATCCATCTGCGTCCTCCTCCGTGAAAGTGATATCGTCTTAGGCGACTTTTCGGAGCCTCTTGCTATGGGTTATTGACACTTTTATCTTTTTTACTGCCAAAAAGGTGACCCCATTGATCTCGTTTCCCCGAAAGATCATGTTGATCGTCTGGCACGGGAGAATTTCCCATGCTTTCGAGGGTTCAGCGTTCTCCCGATTACGACAATAATTGTTCTTAGCCCGGTCACTCAAGAATTCTCTCAGATGACTATTTTTTAATAGCGTTGCCACTTCTTCCCGGAGATGCCGACAGTCCCCAGTCCAGTATCCGTTCATCCCGTGGTATTCACACCACAAGGTAGGATCCCTCTGGCTGGGATCAGATCTCATTGGCTTCGGAAATCATGCTTCTTTGATGTTTTTCATAGCCGATACTAATTCTACTATGCTGATATTGAAATTGTATTCTGATAGCCTAGGGTAGGAAGGATCCCGCGTACCTGGCACTTCCTTGTCCTGCAACGATCTATTATTCCGATCGCGATCAGACCTTCTATTGGTAGTGAATCTATCTGTTGACCGGAAACCTCTACTGCGGCCTTCTATCCGTTTGTAGGGAAAAATCGGCCCCTCAAAGACCGTTTATCAGTGTCGAAGTCGTCTTTTGATTTTTTTTATTCTTCTCCCATCCCTTCGCTGATGATAGAAAACCAATCTGGTCATCTTCGATCCTTATTTTTTATTCATACCTGTTGTGTACGTCCGCCCAAGTAGTTGCTTAGAACTCAAGCAAACTTTCCTTCAATTTCTGGGAAGCGTCTGAACTTCTCGGATTCAGTCCCTTGGTGAATGCTTCAGCCGCCCATTCGTCGGGAACAACTGGGAGCAACATCCTCTCCTTTTGGAACCGGGTAACGTATTCTCGTAGTAACTCGGATTCTCCTTGTGCAATTCTGAATATGTCAGCCTTTCGGGCCTGCAACTTTCTGGCCCTGGCATGAGCCTTAATAAAAGAATCTGCTAGCGTCTCGAAGGAATCTATAGAATGCTCGGGAAACAGTGAATACCACGTCAAGTCTCCCCTCGTGAGAGTTTCTCCAAATATTTTCAGCAAAACAGACTCAATTTCGTGAGAAGCTAAATCATTCCCCATTACCGTCGTCGTATAGGTGGTAATATGCTCCTGTGGGTCTTAAGTTTCATCGTACTTTTGTACGTCGGACATTTTAAACTGCTTCGGAATTAATTCTGGTGTCGCGCTCGGTTTGTATGGCATCTGAGTATATTTCTTTAAATCCGGTCCTTTAAGCACTGGTGGTGCATCTGGGATTTGGTCCATGCGGGTGTTTACCTCTCTCATAAACCGTAAAAGTTCATTTTTGAAGGGGTCGTTTTCGTTATTGGGGTCGTATATGCTTCCCCCAGCTCCATCAGAACCAATTTCTCCCCTCAGGGTGTTGTTATCAACTCTCTACGTTGCTTAATTTGCGGGAGCACCGGGGAGAACTAGATCTCGCCTATTTGCATTATTGGGAGCCCCGGATAACGCTTGTTTTAACTCTGTCATAATCTGATCCTGCCGCGTGAGGTGGCCAAGAATAATCGCTTGTTGCTCTTGTAGGACCCTTACCACATCGACAACGTGCTCCTCTTCAGCGTCATCGGGATTTGCATCTATACGTGGTTTCTATAAAATGGTACAGTTGAATTTATACGTGATTTCTAGACAAGCGAATTAATTCGATCCTGAAATAATAAGATAATTAAAAAAATATATAATACTTAACTTTGATATGAAGATGAAATGACAGTAATAAGGATTTCAGTAGCGAAGCCTTCGGGCACAACTGTAATAAGAACGAAAAATAAGAAGATAAAATTATATAGAGTTTTGACTAGATTGTAGTATTAGTTTTGCGAGAAAATTCCTCTTCCTCACAATGATGACAGAGCTCGCTATTTATAGCTACGTCTAGGGAACGAGGTCCTAGGATCATGCCTTTCTTTAATGTCAATTATGAGGGTCATTGATGATGATGTAACGGTGAGCATAAATGTCAAATTTCTTATAACGGACAGCGTATTTAATGCTGTAGAATATTTTTTATTAATGCACCGGATGGAGGGTATTTATTGCTTCTTTATGGATGTCATTCCTTCGGTATCAAAAGGATAATTGTTTTCGGTTCCACGTGTCATTACCTGGCATGCCATATTTTTCCCTATACACTACTCTTATTTTGTCATTGGGTCTTTGAAAATTAAACTTACTTTCCCAAAAGTATTTCTTAATCGATCAGCTTGCGGTTTCTACAATATACTTAGAAAAGGAATATAAATAAATAAATAAATAAATAAATGAGGAAAGAGCTTAACAATCTAATTCGGTGATTAATGGAGGCTGCAAAGACAACGCAGTGACGCACATTCGATAAATTAAGAACAAATATTGTTCACTGCTGATCCGTAGGTCTGTCCTTCCCGTTTTCTAGTTTGTTAACAGTTACTACCATTTGGAAAAAACTTAATCGTACTCACTGTCATTATTTTGTAAGGTAAGCGAAAGAATGACGCGTGGGGACAGGTTTGCCGACCTAGACGTACAATTCGGTTCTGAAGTCTGATTTTTTTATTTTTTTTTATTTTTATTTTTTGCTTTTTTACTTCATTGTTTTTTCTTTGAAAAGATTAAAAACAGCTAGTGAGTATAAAGTAGAAAGAATACACTCAACCAGCTAAGGAATGTGCCTTGAGCAAAGAAATAGTAATGCTTAATAAGTTTGGGACCTCGCTCAGAGCAAAGTTGAGTACATTGCTCAAATTATCACTCAACTATTTAAAATTATTTGTTAAAGTTATTTTTTTCGTTCAAAATTACTTAACTGTGCCTAAAGCATCCAGAAAGTCATTCAACTAGACTTTTCAAAATTTTGATTGCCAAATACCTATTTTATCCTCTAAATTATGAACATTTATCTTCTTTTTATTCTTTTGTAACTTTTTAATATTATGATTTTCTCCTTTTTAATTTATATATGGACCTACCTATAGAATAAATAAATTATATTTATAAATTAAAAAATAAAATGTATTTAAGCATATATAATGCTGGAATAATAAAATATTGAGCATATTACAAAAATTAATTAGAATAATTTGTTCGTAATAATAATTTTAATATTAACAACAAAAATTTATTTACACAATTGAGAATGAAAGAAAATAAAGGTTGTAAAATATATATTTCATGCACGTAATATAAAAATAATTATTTAAATAAAGATATTTTTATAATATATATTATATATTCTTGAAAATTATGCTCAATTATATTATTATTTCGACATTATATAAGTTGAAAACTATTTTTTTATTTTATAAATAAAATATATTTGTTCTATAGGTATCCACAATGTAGATTAAAAAGAGAAAAAATAATAATATTTTAAAAAATTTAAAAATTTGATAATTTAGAGGGTAAAATAGGTATTTAACAATCAAAAGTTTGAGAAATCTAGTTGAGTGACCTTCTGAGTGCTATAGACATAGTTAAATGACTTTATTGTTAAAAACGAAAGAAAAATGACTTTAATTAGTAGATAATTTGGGATAGTTGAGTGATTATTTAAGTAATAAATTCAGCCAAGTGGTATGTCTGGAACAGAATGACTCAACCTCAATTAGAAGATAAATTGGCTTGATGGAGAAAAAGCTTCAGAGCAATAAAATAATAGCTCGAGAGAAAATTCGACAAAAGATAGGGTTATTAATTCTAACATATCTCTATCACGAGTTTGCTAACAAAAAATATAAATGGACATTTTTCGAGAGCTTGACTTCAATTAGCTAGAACTTAGGCACTGGCCTAATAATTACTACTCATAGACTCGGTCTTCATTACTCTCATTTTCTTTCTTTTTGTTTGTTTTCTTCTTTTTTTCTAAGTAAAGGGGGTCATTTGCAAGTGTGCTGTCGCAGTGGGATGACCTCAATCCTTTTCTTTTGCACTTAAATACAAACAAGGTGGCGGTGCAGTAAATAAGTGAGGTAGATTGAATATGAAATTAGTAGTACCTCCTGTCTGTCTCATAAGACAAGACATATCAAAGGGATTTTTCATGTAAAAGGTTCATGAGTCATCGGAGTGAAAATTGGGCAAATATTGATTGTCCTTTTAAAAGAAGCAAATACACACATTCAGTTGCATGGTTAAAGGTTAAGAATTATATACTCATGAGTAAGATGGTGACTTTTCAAGAATTAATTAAAACTAAAAGAGCATGTGCCTATCTTTTTTTCCAGTGAAGTCTTTGGATCCACAAAATAACATGTGATGCTGGGTTTATGTACCTACGCTTCCAGACACTTCAATTTAATGTGAGTCCTTACCCTATTTCCATTTAAGAGATTCACAAAACAAAGGGGGTATCACTTTTTTATTATTATTTTTAATTTTAATGAGGGGATGTTTCTTGATTCCAAACATAAACAACAGTAGTAACATGTCTTGTTTGGTCTTCATGACAGCATATCAATTAATATAAGAAATTTAGCTGTATATATTTATTGTTCATACTGATATTGAACGTCCCTTATACACATAGTTATGCTATTGGACTCCAGCACTGTTCCTTTCTTGAAATTTGAAAATGACACATCCATGGTCCCCTGCAACTTTAAACCAATTTAGAAGTTGTAGGCCTCACTTTCCTTTTTTGTACAACTGTCTCTGCCATTTACTGGTGGAAATTTGAAACACACCCAGCTAGCTAGCTCCTGCATGTGGTAATAAATTTATTGCGTCATGGAAAAATAAGAGGTTGAAAAGAACATGAGATTATTATGCGTTTTTATCACGTATTTGGAACAAATTCAGTACTACTTGTTATTCAATTTCATTTGATATGAATTGCTTTAAAAATCCTTCATAAAATTCAAATGTGTGAACACGTAATTGAGAACAAACTTGCAGTCAGTTTGGAAAGCAATGTGTAATTATTCTGGTAATTACATAGTATAGTAATTACAATAATTTATTTGTTTATTATGATTTAATTACAGTGTAATTATCAGTGTCATATTTGATTGTAGTAGTATAATTACATAGTTAAGTAATTTTTTCCAGATTTACATATAAAAAACATTTACTGCGACAAATACTTATGTGATAACAAATATTAAATATTATTCATTTCTTATGTATTAAATACATATTTTTTGTAAGGAAATATATTAAATAATTATAAAATAGTAATAATATCATAATAAAACAGTTGGTATTCTCTATGTAAATATTTTTATTACTTAAAAGAGAAAAATAAAAATATAGCATAATTTAATAATAACAGTGTATGTCAAATTTCAACAACACATAAGATAAGCTCATTTGGTGCTTAATTGGTCTATTAATGAAGGACGTTGTAGCAATTATACTGAAAGGAACAAAACGTGGAGAAGCTGTAATGCTGTAAAATGTATTGCTTGGTCCATTGATGGATTACAATCTATGTGAAGAAGTTAGAAGGCACTCACTTCTTTAAAACTGACTAACAACATGGGTTTAATGAATTAATATTCCAAATGGAATTAACGAATCAGCTAGCAATAAACTAAAGATATGCAACAGGACAAGGTTGGAGTGAAGTTGCAGACTCATAGGGGTGGTAATGGGGCGGGACGGGTTGAGTCATAATTCGCAAAATTTTAACCCGCACCGCATAACATTTTTTTTGATTTTTCTAGCTGCCCGCATCAACCGCACCCATCCCGCCCTGCTTTTTTTTTTTGTTATGATTTTGTAGATCTAGAAAAACTAAATCAAGATTTTAATATTATTGCAATGAATAAAAAGATTCCGAACATAAATTGCAATGAAAAAAAAGAAAAGTCATGGACATTTAGTGAACTTCTGCTATTTTTGTAGTTCTTCTTTTCGTAGAATATGATATATTTTAGAGTGACAAAGCATTAGGTGAAGAAATATTCATATAATATCCCAATCTATTATTTTTACTAATAGTTAGTCCTTGGTTAAGTTAGTTACGAGACATATTTTGAAAATTCAATTGTATTCCTATTTGTCTACGAAAAATTAGAGATGGGAAAATAGAACTAGAAATATATAAAATTATATTAAAGCCTTTTCTTTTGAATGTTTTTTCAAAAGTAAAAAGAAACAGAATTTGTAAACGGTTACCCCTTTATAAACTAAAGGTTAGTTATGATTCATGGATCGCAAAATTCAGGTTCATAAGAACGGTTACAAAAATTTAGAGAATGAAATTACTCTTAAAAAAAGAGAATTTAGAGAATGAAATATGTAAATAAAGCAAAAGAGCAATTATAATGCAAAACGAATTGAAGGGTAGAATTAGTAGACTTATATTCCCTCAAATGCAGCAACACCCGCACAAACCCGCAGCGGTTTCACCCCAAAACCCGCAGCGGTTTCACCCCGCATTAAATCTTCAAAAATTTATTTCAACCCGCAATCGTCCCGCCCTACATTAAATCTTCAAAAACTTATTTCAACCCGCACCCGCATAAAGACAAACCCGCATTGCACCCGCATAAGGTTAAATCCGCCCCGCGCCCGTCCCGTCCCTTTGTCATCCCTACAGAGAACGTTGGTGAAGAAATCTAGAGTAAAAAATATTTGTCTTATTTATTTGCTCATATGAAAAATATATTTGAAAGAAAAAAAGAATTAGAAAGGTTGCCTTGTAATTACATGATATAATTACACCTAATTTTTTACTCGCCCTTGAAAATTGAAGAGTGTAACTACTCTCTTCCAATTACATCTAATTCCCCACTAATCAAGTAATTATTTGATCAAGCAAACATGTCAAGTTGTGTTGGGGTTACCCAGTTGGTTTGGAGGGTGGTCTTCCATATAGATGACCTGGATCGAATCCCCTCTCAATGCCTTCTGCGTTGAGCCTGTCGCACAAGGCTTGCCTAGTGCAGTTTACATCCCCTGTATGGTTTGCAGGTTATTACATAGGGGGAGGTTTAACCGGTGCGCACAAAGTGCTAACTAGCGGGTGCGAGTTTCCCCTCTCTTACCAAAACAAAAAAAAGTTATGTAATTACACACAAATTCAATTCCTTTTTGCCTTTCCAAACAGGATCTTAATCTTCAGTTTCTTTTCTCATATCTTAATTTGTTATATCTTGTTTATCACACAAGATCCCTTATGTTCGTCCCAACCAGTAGACGGAGAAAGGTTAAGTAAGACATCAATCATTTAATTAATGCTCACATTCAAACCCAAAAAACACGTTTGATTTCCAATTTATACGTTAGAAAAACAGGGGCCATATCAAACTCTAGTGGTGGGTTGTCTTTGTTGTCCATGCACAGGTGAAAGACGAATGAGTATAGTGTCTAATAAACAATTAAAGGTTCATGTTATATGAAATATACTGTGCTTTTTATATTCACTTGAAATTAGCTGCTGGTCTAGTAAATAAGCTTTGAGCCGGCCGGTCCGAATTAATTGAAATCCCTCTTAGAATTTACAACGCATTATTGTTTTCTTGCTTTTGAAATTGTTATAATTATACGTTAACTTTAGAAGCAACGCAAGTCCATGTATGTACGCCGTAAGGGATGAGATGAATATTAATATATGGTGGAGGATACAGTCTATCAAGATAAGGTTTACCCCTTGTCCGAAATCACCATTTTCCTTTACTTGAATTCGATTCACTTTTACTTTTGTAAAGTGCCTCATACAAAAATGATAATTAGGATTGAAATACCCCAAGAATAATTTAGTCATAAGTAAAAAATTCAACAAATACTATATATAAGATATTTATTAAACTAGGAAGAGAACGTGGTAGGGAGCTTTTTCACAACTCATAAACTCTTGAATCTCTCTACGTCATAGCTAGCTCTCCACAATAGAAAATATATAGTAGCACTCCTATTTATAATACTACAAAACCAGATTTGACTAGAATCTAGAAAACATATTCGTACATGATTTTGGTTGTGAATCCTAATTAAACATAAATTAAATAAACTAGTAAATACCAAATCTTAGACGACGTAGGAATACTAATTAATCTTGGTTTAATTTCCAACAACCTTCTTTAAACCAATATATTCAAACTTGAGCATGTCATGAGTAACATCAAGCCTTGTAGAAGTCAAGTATCTTAGACTATCCACCAATTCCCTAAAATATGTTGCATCAACAAAGTCGCGAGTATCATCTTTAGTTAACTTCAATTTCTCTTCAATATTGGCCATATATGATTTGGCTTTAACCATGGTAAATCTCTTCAAAATATCATCAACATATTTTTTCTTTACTTTGAAACCATCTACTTCTCCAAATGCTTTGTGGGTAGTCTTGTACACCCAATCAACTCCAATTGGCAATTTTATAGATTGTAGAATAATATCGTTAACGAACAGTTCATCATGCTCCTTGAGACATTCAATTTAGAACAATGGCATGAAATTAATTGTATTTTCAATATTTATTGTCATGCGTTGTTATGGTTCTCGATCCCAAGCTATTTTTGCCTCAAACTTGGGTGGATCATTAGAAACTTTCTCTTGATGAACCATCTTGCTTCTTTCATTTCTCGGTTCTTCTTCAATACCGTCAAATAATTTTTCTTATGAAATACCAACTTCTTTTGGACTAGCATCCCTTGCAACTAAATCATCCTTTTTATCAATCGCATGAATTTTTGAAAGATCAATTTGAATATTATTTAACTTTCCTTTGCATTCAATATAATCTCTATCATAATAAAAATTACATGTACCTTCTCTTATTTTCTCATCTATTTCCGAATTTTGGCCTTTCTTGATTTATTTTTACCATTATTGGTGTGCCTTCTTTTTCTTTTGGTTGCTCATCCTTTTCTAGCGATGCATAATTTGAGAGTGCTAAGATTTTTAGTTGCTTCAAGAATAACTTTTTTGTTGTTAAACTTTAAACTAAGAAACTACAATATTTTTTCAACAATATTAACATCTTCCAATACTTCTCCATTGGTCCTTAAACCATTGATTATATCTTCAATTCTTGTAAAAAATTCTTTGACAGACTGTGTTGGTCTCATATAAGCCAACTCAAATTGACTCCAAAACTCTTGCAGTTTCTCCTTCTTAATGTCAGCAACTTTACGATATGACTTCACCAAGATTGTTCAAGCCTCCTTTGATGATTTTGCATGCAAATATTTTTTAGATACATGCAATTCGACCTTAATAGCGAGATAGTAGCGTGCCTTATAATCTAAATGTCTTTTTTTCTCCAATTTTGTAGCTATATCACCCGTCAACGTTATACCTTCCCGGGGTTTCTCAAATCCTTCATCAATGGTGGACCATAAATCAATAGCCTTAAAAGAAATCTCCATCTGTTGATACCAAGTTTCGAAATTACTTTTGCCATCAAATACAAAAACGGGACAATTAAGTAGTAGAGTATCCATATTTTTTTGTTGGATCTCACACATGCTCTGACAGAATCTCACACAAGCTCTAATACCAATTTGTAGAATTGAAATATCCCAACAATAATTTAGGCACAAGCAAAAAATTTAACAAAGACTATATAGAAGAAATTTATTAAACTAGGGAGAGAACGTGGTAGGAGTTTTTTTCACAACTCATAAACTCTTGAATCTTTCTACATTATAGCTAGCTCTCCACAATAGAAAATATGTAGTAGCACCCCTATTTATAATACTACAAAATCAGATTTAACTAGAATCTAGAAAATATATTCTTACATGATTTTGGTTGTGAATCCTAATAAGACATAAATTAAATAAACTAGTAAATATCAAATCCTAGACCACATATGAATACTAATTAATCTTGGTTTAATTTCTAACAAATTAACTACTCAAGGGCTTTGACCGTCGTAGACCACCAATATCGGAATATATATGCAAGATTTTTTCTCCAAGTATCTTGTTCTTCAAAATATTCTTCGACCACTAATTAGACATTTAGTTACCAATTCCTCCACAGATATTCTAAGCTTCATTAATTTGCTATGATGAAATCTTGGCAAATGCAATTGAATAAGCCCTATTCCGACTAGATATATTTTACCACATTTTCACTTTGTTTAACGGCCTATAGCTAGCAGGACTGGACTTAACTTACTTTCAGATGTTATCCAAGCTTCTGACTTAGACTTGTGAAAGCTATTTAGTTCGATCGACCCGTAATCGAGAAGTCTCCGCTCCTATACTCGATATCGAAAGCTTAGTTAAGCTTTAATCTGACTTGTGAAAGAGGCTATTGTACTTTGTGCGTGCCAACAACTGAATGAAAAGTGTTTGGTAATTTGGGATTATCATACATGAAAATGTAGAAGATTATGCAAAGCAATATAACAGAAAGTTGAGCTGGCTGTGCATGCACCTTTAATTTGGGCATTTTTGTTAATAACACAACATACTGAAGAAAATCCTGTTTCCTGTTTCTCGTCGAGGAGTTTTACTAGTTATGAATTTGTTCAAATTTTTTCGTGGGTATTGTGCTTAAAATTGTGAGGATTCTATTTACTATTATATTTAAAACTTTTATCTTTGTATTCTCAATCTCCTTAGCTTCGGTCCTGATTCTTTTTTTATGCCATTTGTATAGTTTGAGATTTTTACATGGAACATTGAAATTAAAATTCTCATAGTAATTCACGCTTCAAAAATTTCGTAAACCTTTTACAATTTGAAATTCTCTAGTTTTTTTGATTTAATTAAGTAACACTAAGCATATTAGATCTTCTATTTGATCACGTATAAGGACATTGATCAAATAAGGCTTTGATTTTTCTTTTCTATTTTTCCTAGTAGGCTTTCCACATTAAACTTAGTGTGTTTACAATGCAAACTTTTGTAATAACATTAATATAATTAAATAAGTTTAAAGAAATGTTAGAACTGAAATAATTAATGCCTCATTTTCAAGAGTAAATAGAGTTAATTAAGGAATATATAGATTTATGCATAAATAACTATGATAGGCTTCCTTCGTTTTTCAGGTTCTTAAAATTCAAAATGAGAAAGAGAATTTTATTTCAATTTAATTATATGGAGTATATTACATAAAAAGAAATTTAGGGGTAGTTTATGGTACAAAACTTATCGTCCAAGAAATAATGGATAGAAGGGCAATTTTTGGAAATTTATAACAAATTTATTATTTGCATTTAGCTTGGTTATTACAGAAATAAAGAGATATTATCATTACTAAGAGATATTAGATGTCTTTTGAAAATTTTGCCAATGAGATCTTTGTTTGTCTGATGACTTTTAGTTGAAAGTTCTCAATCCCATCCCATAGGTTTATAGATCGAGGGGTTTACACTACTAGAAATTCGCTAAAAATCAATCAAAAAAATCGACCAAAGTTGGTCGGTTATGGCCAATTACCGACCAAAACGCGACCATTAGGGTGTGGAGGGTGTTTTGATGGTCGGAATGGCTTGCCGACCAAAGTTGGTAGAAAATTACCGACCAACATTGGTCGGTAGCTTAAAACGACCATCTCACAAGTTTAAGTACTTACAGACCAACTTTGGTTGGAAACATATTTTATTAATTTAATTTTACCGACCAAAATTGGTCGGTTTAACTAAATTATATTTTTTTTTATTAATTATTAAAATTTTAAAAAATCAACCAACTTTGGTCGGTAATTGAATATATATATATATATATATATATATATATATATATATATATATATATTTAAAATAATTAAAATTAAACATTACCGACCAATTATGGTCGATAACCTCAACAGTGCAGGAAAAATACCGACCAAAGTTAGTCGGTAATGTTGAATTATGTGAATTCAATGTTCATTAACCGACCAACTTTGGTCGGTATTTTGAAATAATTTTTTATTATTATTAAAAACCGACCAACTTTGGTCGGTTTTTTTGGGTTTAATTTTGGCATAAAATGCCTGTTTTGGCAGCTACACCACCTGCCAGCATACCAATACACCTAATAATAACAACAACAACAACAACAACAACAACACAACAACAACCAAAACATTCAATACATACTTTAAACTAACAAATTAAAGTTCAATTGAACATAAAAATCCAAAACCAAGTTAAAACTAATTACAACTAGTTCAAAACTAGTTCTATTTGTCTAGTCCAAAGTATATAAAAGTCAAGGGGTATTTTCTACAACATCATCACCACCGTCTGATGAACTTTCATTTACAAGACAGTATAGAGAACGGTCTTGTGGAGGACGGGAAGAACAATCACGAGGAGGACGGGAGGAATGATCTCGAGCAGGACGGGAGGAACGATCACGTGGAGGTCGACCCTCTGGAGATGACTCACGAGATCGGGGCAACGGAAAAGCTCCACTAGATAGGAGAGTTCTGATCTGAGCTTGCATGCCAAGGAATTGAGCATCTCTAAGCCTTTCTTTTTCCTTGGCCGCTTCTAGCTCAGATGTGATCTTTGTCACTGTCTCTCTCATAGCGGAGAGGCTCTCTCTATTAAGTTGCTCGCCTTGCGAGGAAGTCCCTATTCCTCGCATTCCATACTTATAGCGATAGAAGTTTTTAGTAGGAAGCCCGTATACCTTTCCCCATTTTGGACCGCCAACAGACTCCAATCATATTCTTTTAGCATCTTCGTCCGAAGGTTGGGTTGGCTCACCCGATTCACCAGCTGGATGACTATGGATGAATTCCTCCACGTTACTTTGGTAGCGACTCTATATTATTTTAAATTAAATCAATATTTCAAAATTTTTATAAAAGTAAATTATAATACTTAAAGAAAATTAAAAGCTTACATATGCAGTCGAGGCCCGGTACTCAACCCACCTATCTTGATCCCCCTCTTTTTTCTTCTTCACAATATGCGTCTCCTTGAATATCTCATCATGACTCATTGGACATTCATACTTCTTTTTCTGAAAATAAATTAATTTAGTTAATAAACAGAATAGATATACTTACAACAACAATAACAACCCAGTATAATCCCACTAGTGGGGTTTGGGGAGGGTAGTGTGTACGCAGACCTTACCCCTACCCTGGGGTAGAGAGGCTGTTTCCAATAGACCCTCGGCATCCTTCCCTCCAAGAACTCCCCACCTTGCTCTTGGGGTGACTCGAACTCACAACCTCTTGGTTGGAAGTGGAGGGTGCTTACCATCAGAGCAACCCACCTTGTCTAAGAATAGATATACTTAGAAAAGTAAAATAATTTAAGCAATTACGTACCAATCTTCTTTTTATTGTCCCTAGGCTGATCGCACCTCCAGTGTGCAAGGAGCCTCCCTTTTCGGATGCGCGAGCTTTCTTTCCTTTTTTTCTCCTCTCTAAGAACTCCGCGGTAAGCCATTGCCTTTGCAAATCATTCCATAAATTCTCAAGTAACCAGCCAGGCCTCTTATTCTTCTTACTAGCATCCGAAAAAGCATCCGCCAATCTCTTGCGAGCTTTATGATGAAAATTTACAGCCACTTTCGTGCTATAGCGGTCTTCTCATACACACTTGCTCTGTATTTCGAAAGTTAAATATCAGTTGGAAACATCATAAATATAAATTATTAAACTGTTTAAAAGAACATTTATACCTTAAATTGATTGAAAATTTGCTCTTTCAGCGAGAATGGGCAATCAGTCCAAGTCGCATAAGGGCCATCATAAAAGCTTTATGATGGCATTGGTGATTATCTTCATAGTCTTATTACCCGGCCTGAACCTACAATTTAATAATAAAAATACATTAATATCTTAGTAAAAATGTTACAAATCAATAGACGCAAAAATAATGAATAACATTTACCCATCACCCTCAAGGACTATGATGATCCTGCCATATCGATCATAATGCACTACCTCGTCATCACCATCCGAAGCATGTGTATCAGAGGCATGTGAAGACGGTGTAGGCGGGTCAGAGCTACTGCCTCGCAGGCGAAGGCCTGCAATAGATGGAGTCGATGATGAAGATAGTTGCAATCCCTGTGAATGCGACATAGCTGGATGCGACCCAAGTGGATGTGATACTGATGGCTGTGACTTGAGTGGTTGTGACATGGATGGATACGATCCATGTGGCTATGATATATAGGGATGTGATCCATGTGGATGTGATATAGATGGCTGTGATTCAGATGGCTGTGAGGCAGCTGGACTGTATGTCGGACGTATAGTCCTATGGCCCTGTGATGGAAGACCTGGTGTCTGAATGAAGGTGTACGGCTCGTGATGCTGCGGCAGCTCAGTATATCCGTGTGGTGGAGGATAAGACATAGGCATCTCTGAAAAGGGTGGACAAGAGGGACTATTATTTTCTACCCTCCTCTTTCCCTTCCTACCCTTTTCTCGACCCCGAGAACTAGTAGGGTCATTGTTACCTTGAACCTTGCCTGCCATATGCATAATATAATACACATTTAGATTGAAACATATAAGAAATAAGCTATAAAACGAGAGTGCTTTAAAAAATCAACTTTTTAATCCTCATCGACGTATTGTTCCTCGTCCGAGAATTCTTCGTCCTCACTTGTTTGAGTTTCATCAGTTGATTCTTCGTCCTCATTTTCTATAATTGTTACTTTATTTATATCAACTTCTTCCAATATGCGTTCAGGATGTTCCAAATCATTTTCTAACTGATCGTCCACTATTGGGTAAACACTGGAGATATCGTTTTGATATGTAACATCTAACACATTCTCGACTTTCACCCTACCTATAGGCTTAGTTTTTATTACAACCCATCAATCGGACTTATTCTGCCGCAATGGATAAGGAGCATAATACACTTGCCTAACGTTATGTGCAATTATGAAAGGATCATAGCGATCATACTCCCTCGTATGATTAACCTCAATTATGTTATATTGGTTGTGTACTTTTGTACCTCTTGTTGGATTTGGGTCAAACCACTTGCATCTAAAGAGTATCAATTTCTTATATAGCCAACCTGTATATTCTAGTTGTAATATTTCTTTGACCACACTATAATAATCAATATCTCCAACTTGGTTGCATCACCACTTTGAACCCACACCCCATTGTTGTTGCTATTTTTATTTTTATAGCAATCCTCTGTATGAAACTTATAACCATTCACTATGTACTTAGACATTGTTGTGACCTGAAGCCCAGGTCCCCACGATATATCTTTCAAAAATTAATTTACACCATTATTTAGATTATTTACCTATATAGTGTTAAAAAAATTCATAAGTTAACACAACTTATGAATCATTTTTTATACATTCACTACGTTATATATATATATATATATATATATATATATATATATATATATATATATATATATATATATATATATATATATATAAACTGTTTGAACCACGTATCTCGTATATACAACATCGTGGCCAAATTGACCCACGAAGTGACTGTGACACATCAAATATTTTTAGTAGTTGCATCAATATGTAGTCACAGTAAATTTTACATTTTGATAACTAATAAATCAATACTTACTTGAGAAATGGTACAACTTCGGGACAATTTAGCAACACATGAAGTGTAGCTGACTTGTACTCCATATCACTCAAACTTCTCTTTCTAACATCCTTAGAACATCGGCCTGGTTGATTGAATATGGACATTGGTGGATATAATGGATCATTCACACATTCGACCGTGTGCCTATTGGGCCTATTCCTAGAACATGGCACGTTACTCTCAAAATAATAAGAACAAAAATGTGCAGTTTCCTTTGCAAGATAGGCTTCGCATATAGATCCTTCAATCTTATTCCTCTGCTTAACAAATTATTTGCATTTGCCAATTGTCCTACATAATGTCATGTTAGATAAGAATATTCAAATAAAATATAATATTACCTCTCAAAGGGATACATCCATCTGCATTGAACATGCCCTCCAAGTCGTGCCTCGTTTACAAGGTGTATTGGAAGGTGTTCCATTACATCAAAGAAACCATATGGGAATATTTTTTTCCATATTACTAGAAATTACACGAATGTTCAATCCATCAGAAGTAGGTTTTCTTCCCTTAATGTGGTAGAACACAAGTCTTTGAAAAATAAACTAATCTCTGTGATGGGTTTCCAGATTCTTTCAGGCAAACCACAAAATGCAATAGGCACTAAGGTCTCCATGAAAACATGGTAGTCATGACTTTTCAAATGGCTCAACTTCCCTACCTCCATATCTACTTTTTTTCCAAGATTCGACGCATAACCCTCACGCATCTTCAATTTCGTAACCCAATCACAAATTTATCGTCTTTCCTCCAAAGTGAATGTATAACTTGCTTTGAGATTGAATACCTTACCATTATTTGTTGTCTGCAAGTATAATTCAAGCCACCTGCAATATTCTTGTAAGTCCATTCTAGCCTCCGGGTTATCTTTTGTCTTACCTTTAACATCCATCACTGTGTTGAACAAATTATCAAAATAATTCTTCTCAATATGCATGACATCAAGGTTGTGTCGGAGAAGATTATCCTTCCAATAAGGCAACTCCCAAAATATACTTTGTTTCGTTCAATTATGATTAACACCATATCCGGGGAATCTATAAGGTGGAGCCTCAGTAACTTTACTGAAGTTCTGGACCCTCTCCCAAATTTTCTCACCTGAAAGTATCGGAGGTGGAGAATCATATTTCACTTTATTATTTTTGAATGTATTTTTCATCCTTCTAAACTTATGATCATCAGGCAAGAATTGACGGTGACAATCAAACCATGATTGCTTTCGACCACGTTTCAAAGTGAACGCTTTACTATTTTTCATGTAGTAAGGACAAGCAGGCTTCCCAGCAGTCATCCACCCAGACAACATTCAATATGCAGGAAAATCATTAATAGTCCACATTAAACTAGCACGCAAATTGAAATTCTGCTTGGTTGATATGTCATATGTTTCAATACCATCATACCACAATTGTTTTAGCTCATCAATCAAAGGTTGCAAATATACATCAATCAAACTTTTTGGATTACGTGGACCGGGGATAATACAATTTAAGAATATATATGGACTAGTCATACACAACTCAGGTGGTAGATTATAAGGTATAAGAAAGACATGCCAACGTGAATATGGTGTCGCAGATATAGAAAAAGGCGTGAAGTCATCCGCACATAGACCTAACCGAATGTTCCTTGGTTCACTAGCAAAATCTGGGTATGTCCTATCAAAGTGATTCCAAGCTTCTCCATCTGAAGGATGACACATAACACCAGGTGGTCTTCTATTTTCAAAGTATCATCTCATATGAGGAGCAGAACTCATCGACGCATATAACCTCTTTAACCTGGGTATAAGAGGTAAATAATGCATCGCCTTGAGAGCGACCATATTCCCGCTGGAAAGCCTATTGAAACGAGGCTTTTCACAAAATTTACATCTGTCTAAAGTTGCATCATCTTTATAATATAACATGCAACCATCTTCACAACAATCAATTCTCATTGACGAAAGTCCTAACTTAGAAACTAATCTCTTTGCCTTATAGAAATCGGGTAAGTTGATATTAGGGTCAACTAGTTCACTCATAAGGTCAATGAAAGAGTCCATGGCTGCTTGAGAAATATTTCAATCAGATTTGATACTTGGTAATCTAACTGCAACAGACAGCTCAGAGTGCGGACTTCCTTCACGTAGTGGACGACTAGCTTCCTCTAACTGTTCATAAAAACGTTTTCCATCATCATTAGGAGTTTGTTCAACATTTTCATTGGGCTCACCCCCGAAGTGCATCCCAAAAGCATCCGCAATCATATCCTGAATTCTAGAATCAAGATTTGTATTCTCCACCGACCTACTACTTTCACCAACAACCATGTTATGAAATATCCCACGGCTACCATCCCTAAAATAACCCGACCATGTGGTCCTAGCGCTTCGTGTTCTTATATATATATGGCTATACATATATATATATATATATATATATATATATATATATATATATATATATATATACACACACACACACACACACACACACACAAACAAACATATACTATAACAAGCTATATATATAGTTAAAGTATTACAATAAAGTGTGTGTGTGTGTGTGTATAGATATATATATATATATATATATATATATATATATAACACGCTTCGTTGTACTACTTGAACTACATATATAGCATGTTATATATAGTATATGTTAGTGTATTCATTATTTGTATTACAAAAGTGTTAACGAATTACATTTATATTATTTAGATAGTAAATATAAAAGTAATTCAAAAGTTTGACCAATGTTGACGTAATAACCGACCAACTTTGGTCGGTTATTTTGCATAAAATAACAATTACCGACCAAAGTTGGTCGGTAAATGCTTCCCTACATTAACCGACCAACGTTGGTCGGTAATTTTAAATATAAATTCTTAAATATTATAAAATATTTTAAATAATAAAATAATTATTAAAATTTTAAAAATTGGGTCCAGATTACCGACCAACGTTGGTCGTTAATCCAAAATTTTCTTGTCTGACCAGCTGGGTCAATTCGTTGACCAATTTACCGACCAACGTTGATTGGTATTTAATTTTTAAAAAATATAAAAAAAAAATTCCAGTTTCCGTCCAAGCTGGACGGTGTTTGGTCGCTTTTTTTGACCGACCAACGTTGGTCGGAAATATTTGATCTATTTTTAGCGGATTTCTAGTAGTGTTAAACCTCAAAAGGTCAAGAGTTATAACTGGAATTTACATTAATTATAAAGTAGATTATTGTGATCGTGGTAGGTCACCTACTAAATTATAAAAAAATTGATACTTAACAAAAGTAATTTTTTTTTTTGATAAGATAAAGATTTATAAAATTTTGATTTAATATTTACCATTAAAAGAAGGAAAATCTGATTTACCACGGGAGAAATCTGATTTACCATAAAACGAATAATCTTATGATGACGGTCACACTTACAATTGGATATTAAAGTGGGCGTTTGGACATAAGAATGGTAAAATTTTTAAAAAAGTAATTTTTTTCAAGTGAATGATATTTGAAAATTAGAGTTGTGTTTGGATATAAATATAATTTTGGGTTGTTTTTGAATTTTTGAGAGTGATCTGAGTAAAAAATTTGAAAAATAATTTTTTGAAATTTTTTAAAAATTTAAAAAATTTTAAAATTCATCTTCAAGTGAAAAATTAAAAATTTTATGGCCAAACATTGATTTCGGAAAAAAGTAAAAAAAAATTCATAAACAAACGGGCTCTTATAAATTGTGTTATGCCGTGTCGGGAAATCGTCGAGTCAATAAGAGCTTCCTGCGCAATTGATCTATCGCCGGAGAAGGAGCAGTTCTTAATTTCAAATCTGTGTTCTTTTTCTTGGTTTTAAAAGACTTTAATTTTTTAAGTTAATAAAGTCGCGTCAAATGAAGTTAAAAAAAAGAAAAAGGAAATAAGCATATTCATAAATTGAGTATTAAATACGGGTCACACATACGGCACATGGCAATAGAAGAGTCTTGTAGTAGTAGCTGCCTATATAGCGTGAACTTTCATAGAAGGTGAATGACAAATGTGTGCTATTTTCGTCATTCGTAACGGTTCACATCACAAATAGTCCCCTTTTTGATAGCCAGATTCCATGGAAACAAAAGTTCTGTCCAGCGGAATCCGCCACTCTACTATCCCTCAAAGTTATATCCGCCCTCAATCCGATAGGCCACGCCTCTCTGAAGTCGTTGATTGCGAAAACGTTCCAGTAATTGACATGGGCTGTGGAGATAGAAACCATATAATTCGTCAAATTGGCGAAGCCTGTCATCTTTATGGTTTTTTCCAGGTTTTTATCATCTCACCAATTGTCTAATTTTTTTTGCTACATGTATGGCAATTAACGAGGAACTTTTAAACTTTATGATTAGGTAATTAATCATGGTGTACCAACGAATTTAGTAGAGGAAATGCTAGAGATAGCTCGGGAATTTTTTAACCTTCCTGTTGAAGAGAAGTTGAAGTTGTACTCAGATGACCCATCCAAGACGATGAGATTGTCCACTAGTTTTAATGTTAAAAAGGAGACGGTTCACAATTGGAGAGATTATCTCAGACTTCATTGTTATCCTCTGGAAAAATACGCTCCTGAATGGCCTTCCAATCCCGCCTCTTTCAGGTAAACCCTTCACCATGTTCTCATTGTGTTAATCTATATTAGTTTCATTATTATGTTAATGGATACATTGCTGTCGTCTGAGTCATTAGTTTAATTCTTATCATGTCAGCCTTTTTTATTTTGGTATACCTCCAAGTAAAAATAGAACAATATCAGTGCGTAAGGAGGTGTGGTCACGTATCTCACATGTTTAAACATATTAAATTAAAAGTAAAATATTTTAAAGAGTATATTCTTTTTGGGCATGTGTTAGGCACGTGTCAGGTGTTTTTCAGTTGTACAGAAAAATCAATATACCTAAAAAATTTATATAGTAATAAATTGATTTGATTGTGAAGATCAGTAATAGTAGTAAATGATTTCATTCTAATGGAATCATTCTGAAGACAGAGGGTCAAATCAATTAAAAAAAATTATTAAAATTCTTTTTTTGTTGCTCTCACAAAATTCATGTAATCTCCCTAACCTTCTAGAGAAGGCATGTTCCATGTGAATGTCCTAACCATTTTCAATTTCTTTATCTTTGCTTTTTATTCTTTTGACATTTTAATGAGTATTTAAGAAGTACCATAGGTGTGTGCTCTAAATTTTAAAATAAAATATTATTTTCAGCGGGAATCAAATGTCCATCTTTCCCAACAAACCCACAATCCTTACGGTTGAACCAAAACCCCTTTTGTTACTGGGTTCGGCAGTATATATTTATATAAATTTAATAAATATTTCAATACAAATACAGAGTTTCGGAAAAAGTTACTGGGTTCGACCGAACCCGTACCCACCACTGTAGCTCCGCCCCTAGAAGTACCATATAGGGGGAATCTGACCAAGAGGATTACTTAAGTTAGTGAGCACCTGTATTTCCATCTTATACTTTCAAAGTTCGTGTTAGGATCGGGAACCCGGATAGTGCGGAATATAACCAAACAACGGTATAATGACAATAACAAAGACAATTGAAGTTGATAACAACGACAATAAAAGTAGATAAAGAAGACACAAATTTAACGTGGTTCGGTCAAAGTGACCTACGTCCACAAGCGGAGAGGAGCAATTTACTATAAGAATAAGAGTACAAAAGAGAGTACAAAATTAGAGTAAACACTCTAATTAATCCCAAATACCCTAAGAGAATAACCTCACAAGATCACTCCAAAGAAAGGGTTCACACAAGTGCTTCCCAACACTTAACTCTCATACAAAACACTTTTAATAAAGGAAGAAACAAGAAATGAAGACTTAAGTCTTGTTGGTGTGTCTAAAATGAACTAATGGCCTTCCCTTTTATAGGCAAAAAGTCTTGACCTCTTAGGTATAAAAAAAGAGATATAACTTGTGCAAATGATGTCCAACACACAATGTAATATTTTTGGGTCCCAAAAAATATTGCCAACAAAGTCTACACTTTGCAAAAATGCTTATACTTATTTAGGTGGACTCTATTTGACAAAATAATTACCATATTATAGTTCGTTCGAATCATATGGAGAGTAGGTGAAAATACTCTTGATTTCTTAAAAATTGAAGCAAGTAAGAAAATAAAATCCTGACCACTTCATTTGGAGAAGGAAAAAAATGGAAATCAATATCTAAAATTTTGAATGGACAAAAAGAGGGGGTAGACGATAGAGATAACAGAAATAAGCATGTGAGGCCACATTTCAAAGATTTAATTGTCGTGCCTCGGATTCATCAACAGTCGTGCTGCCAAATAATAATGTAGGATGAACCTTTCCTCTATATGCCCAAATCCAATTTTTCTAATCGCGACTTTCCACTTGATTTCGTCATGTCTAACAAATATGATAACACCATTTTTGTTGCTATTATTCGCCCAGTAGTTGACACGTAAACATTGTGAACGTCACGGTTGTGATGACGTCAGAGTTGGATGAGGAGGTGGCGTAAGCAGACAAAGTGATAATGATGCCAACTTGTGTTTTTTGTCGGGTAGTACAATTAGGAAGCGAGGACTATCAAAGTCTCCTTTAATTTCAAACTTTTAGGCAATAACAAAAAAATTCTTCAAAAGTACTTTGTTTTTAAGGGTACAAGTATTTTAAATTTATGTGAACCTATTTGATTGTGTATGAAGTTAAAAAAAAAAAAAATTAAATTTGTGTAAAATAATACACATATATTTTATGTGGTTATAGGTAAATTATTTTCAAATATAAAAATAAATCATTTTTTTTATACAAAGTAAAAAAAAAATCACATAAAATGAAACAGATGTAATATAAGTACTTTTAAATATTATAAAGTGCACTTCCTTTTTTTCAAAAATTAATAATAATATAAAAGTATCATAGGGGATAGAAAACTTGCCTTGACAATTTCAGCCCTTTGATTTTCGTTCTTGTACATTTTCCCTCGCGGAAAAAAACTTGAGCGCAAAAGTGGCCTCAGGAAGGACAAGGAGGTGGACCGTTGGAGTAGCAAAATGAGCAATTTATGCAAATACTCATTGAGCTTAAAATAATTATTATTTTTAATTTATTTGAAAATTATTTACAATATATACTTACCCAATTAAAATTAATTATCCATACGCACCCACTCATTACTCGTTTGGCTTGGCTTAGCTTGATTTGGCTTGACTTGGTTTGCTTTGCTTGGCTTGATTTGGCTTTGCTTGACTTGGTTTAGTAACTTAATTTGAGTTCATTTGGTTGGTTTTTGACTGGGTATTAAAAAAAATGGGTAGGGGCAAACTATGTAGGTCGGTAAATATTTTGTCCCGCCTGGGTATTTGTTAAAGACCCGTAGGAAAAAACTGGGCTTATATAAATAGGAAATGGAGAAACATAAGAAAAGAAAAAGAAAACAGGATAGAAACTGAAATAGAAATATATTTAAAAGGAAAATAAAATAAGATTAATACAACAATATATACCGAATTTAATAGCTTGGGGTTTAATTGAAAGATTCAACAATATATACTTATAATTTAAGATATAATTGTTTGTAGACAACATTTCATAGTCATTTTTTATACTAGCAGTGTACGCGCTTTGCGTGTGTATCTATAACAATATTATACAACCTAAAAAAATTGACATTGTTACGATTTAATGATGTATATAAGTTATAAAATTAAAGAAAAGAAATATAAAAAAATTGACATTGTTACGATTTAATGATGTATATAAGTTATAAAATTAAAGAAAAGAAATATAAAAAAATTGACATTGTTACGATTTAATGATGTATATAAGTTATAAAATTAATGATGCAAAAGTTAAAAATGACTATTGTTGATTACTACTATTTATAACATATAACCTAATACATTACTGTTAAATATTTTTCAAATCACAAAGAGAAAAGGAAGAGGAGTAGAGAAACGTACCTGGAAGAGTTGATGGATGTATGTGGCCAGAGAGGAGGCAGAGCTCCTTTTATAAATCAGCAACGACGGTGTTTAAATACTTTCAAATGTGATGAACCCTCTTTTAATCCAAATTCTCGAATGACAGAATCTTTTTCTAAAAGAAAATCGAATTGGATGGGAAATAAGAAAGGAAAAGTTATTAGCCTAAATTTTGAAATAAGCTATATATTCGATAAGAAAGGAAACCTGAATATTAGACGCGAATCTTAACCAACATAATCTTATATTCTTAAAAAAATATAATTGGGTGGTCAATAAGAAAAGAAAAATATTTAAATGAAAAATAATTCTTCCAAAGCAATATAAAAGCATCAAAATATGGCACGACCCAAAATTCACTATAGATCGTGATGACGCCCAACGTGCCGTTAGGTAAGCCAACAGTGATTTACCAACTTAATTATTTATTTTTATTATTTTTGAAACCATAAATTTTATTAGGTAAAGAATTCAATGCATAAAAAAATCATGAATATTTAAAATATTAGTAAAATATAAAATAAAAGATGACAATATCAAATCGAATCATAAATTAGGATATTCCAAAATCCGGTGTCAGAAGTACATGAACATTTACTAAGGAGTACAATAATAGTACAACATCTGTTTGAAATATAAAATAGACATGATAAAGTAAATAAATAGATGAAGACTCTGCGATGCGTAGCATGGAATACAGCTCACCAAAAAGCCCCCTCAGCAGCTGCGCCTACGCGCCAAGATGACCATCAAAGTAACCCGTCAGATCCCGCACATTTAGTGTAGAAGTGTAACATGAGTACGTAGATCAACGCGTACCCAATAAGTATCTAGCCTAACCCCGAAAAAGTAATGACGGGGAGTCGACATCGACACTTACTAATGGTCCAATAAATAAAATACAGGGATCATAATTAGGCGTGAGATACAACAGAATCAGTAGAAAAAGGAACAATATAGGGAAATCTCGTGGGTACTCGGACTCTTAGTGATTTTACGCACGAATTATGCCGAAGTCGTTCGGCCCGATCCATATAGTCGCATAGTAAAGCCAACTAATTAGCATAAATTATAGTTAATTTTTTCTATAGTAACCTTGTTTGTTTATATTTTGACAGTTATAGTAAAGTGATCTTATAAAGAACATATTTCATAACATAATATTAAAATTGGGTCCGAAAATAACTTGACTTGTGAATTATTATTATAAAGAGATATTGCTATATTTCTTTGACTATAGAGTTTATTCAAATCCAATTTCAAATGGAAGAAATCCCCTCCCATTAAGCCGAACAACGACAAACAACATCAAATAAACAAGTTAAGTGTCATACGCATTGTTTTGTGTACCCTGCAAAAGGCAGTCTCATTCCATGAATTTTCGAACTTGTGTCCCCTAGGAGTTTCCTCCGACAATTGTAAGGGATTAGTTTTGCGATGGATTATTTTATCTTTCCTCTCCATTGTTAGGTTACTCTTACGGTAATTACTAATTACATATTTGTTTATATATTAATTGGATAGATAACTATATCAACAAAACGTTATTTTTTTTCTGTTTTTATAATAACGAGTAATCGTAACAATTAAAACAAATGTAAATGACGGTGGGTGAGCAATCAGGATCTGAAGCATATAAATGAGAATATGCAGCTTTTGATGAGTTTGAAGGAGGAGCTAAAACGCGTTTTTCAGGACTAATTAATACCAAACGAAAGAGACTTGGAACATAAATTCAATGGAGTAACGTAAGCCAAAGAATAATGGGATTTTTGGTTCAATCATAGAGCATTTGATTATGGTTTTGTAGAAGAGAAATGAATGGTATAGAATTGGAACGCCGACGTAGCATTTGTTTATTTATTTTCCTATTATTGTAGATGGTTCTTTCACCCAACCCCAGATCATCAAGGTCACCATCAAAATCGATTCTATCTTATTTTCCTCTAATTAAGAGCACTAATTTGTCAGTGTTAATTGCGGCTGGTTTCACGCGTTATTTTTTGGCTTTCTAGTTGCATTTCTGCTTTTAGCTTCCAGATTTGCCGGTTGCCGACTTTATCTTTTTAAAAGTTTCTTTAGGTAGAGGTAGACTTTTGAATACATAGAATTAGTATGATTTACGAGCCCGTTTGGACATAAGAATTTTTTCACTTGAAGATGAATTTTGGAATTTTTCGAAAATTTGAAAAACTCAAAAAAACATTTTTTCAAAATTTCACTCAGATTACTCACAAAACTTCAAAAACAACCCAAAATTATATTCATGTCCAAACACTACTTTAGTTTTCAAATATCATTTTCACTTGAAATTTTTTTTCACTTTTTTTTTTTTAAAATTTTACAATTCTTATGTCCAAACGCCCACGTAATGTTAATTGATTTTGTGGCACATTATTTTTTTTTTTTGGTTTTTTGTTGAGTTTCTTAAAAGATCATTAATTTGTACCTGTAAGAGATGAAAAATAAAACACAAGCAATTTTGTAGAACTGTAATATCCCAACTCTAATCCCGCGTTGCCTAATTTTTATTATACTTTGGGGGTGGCGAAGGAAGAATTGGAAGAGGGGTTACAAGGTGGTGAATCGGATTCTTACCAACAACAACAAAAAACTTAGGTAGCCAATCAATTTTCTCTGCATGTTGACTATCTACCTTGTTCCATTACCTCCAACGTTAAAATTAGAAATGATAGATTGGGTCTGGACAATTTGAAGATACAGTACAGGCCGCTTTCACTTGGGCTTTAAGTCAGCACTGGAAAGACATGGGCCGCTTTTTAGTGCAAGGTTTTAAACCTTCGCACAACTTTTCCTAGATCTGTTTCTATTATGCATTGGAATAGGGAAAAAGAAGGGAGAATATGTGAACATTTTTTGTGTAAGATACTATAGCTGATACTACTATGTATGTACAAGTATATGTTTTTGTAATTTGAAGACATTTCCACTTTGCTTTGAAAAGTCTTATATGATGATACTTTTATAATAGGAGGATTTAAATTGTATATGCTAACAATGTAAAGATTATTACAACTATCAATGTATTTTAATAGGTTATAGTTTTCCTAGTGCTTTAAATGTTACACATTGACGGTATAAAAAATTATTAAAGTGGATGTACAATCTTTTGGCGTAGGTCCAAACTATGATGAGGGTGTAAGTATTTTCTATACAATAAAACAATAAACATAAGTTCTTTGCCAGATTTTAGTACATGGTTATTGTAAATGATTTCAGTATATGTTCTTGGTACATTATTTCTTTTAATTGGAAGAAGAATTAATTAATCTTAATCGTCATTGGTCTGGTTGACAGGGAAATTGTGAGCAGATATTGCACAGAAGTTCGACAACTCGGATTCAGATTGCAGGAAGCCATAGCAGAGAGCCTAGGCTTAGAGAAAGTGTGTATAAAGGATGTATTGGGTGAACAAGGCCAACACATGGCTATCAATTTCTACCCACCATGTCCACAACCAGAACTCACTTATGGGCTCCCAGCACATACCGATCCAAATGCCCTTACCATTCTTCTTCAAGACTTACAAGTAGCTGGTCTTCAAGTTCTTAAAGATGGTAAATGGTTGGCTGTCAAACCTCAGCCAGATGCCTTTGTCATTAATCTCGGTGATCAACTTCAGGTAAATCAGAACTCCCTTTAGTACATTTGATCTGTTGCTTATACACAAGTTAACCAGTGTCTATAAGTTCCGTCCATAAATTATAGCCCGTTTGGATTAGATGGTCGTAAATAGCTGATAAGTTTGAAGTACTGAAAAGCATTTTTAAGTGCTGAAATTAATTTTTTACGTGTTTGGATAGATGTGTGCTGAAACTGATAATTAATAAACAGTTGAAGATTAACTAAAATACCCTTAAAACTTTATATAAGATTATAAATTAAAAAGTTTCTTTGTAAAGAAAAGGATGAACAACGAACATGGAACGACAACTTATGACTTATGATTGATTTTAACTTATAAATATTTGACTATAAACACTTTGAATATTTACCAAACGCATAGATAAGCTAAAATGTGCTTATAAGTCAATTTGACCAGCTTATAAGCTTAGCTAAACACCGTATTAATACTTTTTGGTCATGTTCATTCTGCAGGCAGTGAGTAATGGAAGATACAAAAGCGTATGGCATCGAGCTATTGTAAATTCTGATAAAGCCAGGTTGTCAGTGGCTTCGTTCCTTTGTCCGTGCGATAGCGCGAAAATCAGTGCTCCAAAGCTCCTGACTGAAGATGGATCTCCAGTCATTTATCAGGACTTTACGTATGCTGAGTATTACAAGAAGTTCTGGAGCAGGAATTTGGACCAAGAACATTGTTTGGAACTTTTCAAGAACTAAAGATCCATCTTCATCTTGGACAATCTCTTTGCAAAATTTACTAGTATTTTTCAAGTTTTAAGCCTTTTTGTTTTAGTTTTGAGCGATAGTTATGGGGGTGGGAGTTAAATTAGAAAAAAGAGGAAGAAAGAAACAGTTACCTGTTCATTGCCTAGCTGATTAAATTACCCAATAACAAGAGTCCAGCGTCCTGTTTTGCTACTTGCTGTCAAGTAGTATTAGCAATAATTAGCTCGGAAAGTTGGACTACAGATCTTGTTGGAATTAAGAGGAATAACGGTTCAGTCCAGTTGTAATAGTATAGGAATAAGATTACTACTTATTGTTTAACTAGTTTCCGGTGTGTCTTCAATTTTGATTTTTTAAAAAAAAGATTATTAATTATATTATTTTTTAGAGTTTTGTTCATTTTATGATGCAGACCTGCAAATTTGGGGGGAAAACTTTAAAAACCAATACAACAATACAAGGAAGAACATTACACAAAAAAAAGCTATACAAGAGGAACATAAGCTAACGAATTCACTAATTGCCTTATGTATCGGGATATCCACCAGAAACACCAGAACTCTTAGAAAGGGGAAGGCTCCGCGAAATCTATAAAATTTTTAATTAAATAAATCAACAACAAATATTCTAACTAAGCTTATTTACATATTTAAGTCAATTTACAGGGAGTTCCTTGTAAATTCGACTTGATAATTTTCTTACTTTTTTAGATTTCAACATGTAGTTTACATTTGAATATGAGCAACATCGGCTATGATTGCAGATACTTCATGTCGAGAAGTTATTTGTTATAGAGATATTTTATAGATACTAACATGAAAAAGTTTTATTGATATCATTGTTGCACGTACAAGAGCCCTTTGTCCGATTCAAGATTATGACTACGTTCATCTGTAAATTTGACAAAAATATTAGTTGAATTGCATAAATTATATAATTATATAAATAGAACACGACAATCATGTGTCAAATCACTCCATTACACACCATGTAAACTAATATTTTAAGAAATTTGAACCTCTAGTTTATCTATTAAACTTGCATTGTAACAAAAGATGGGTTAAAATTGATTAAATAATAAATGGCGTAATACACTTCTTAAACGAGGTAACTAAGTCACTGTGAGTATCTAATTTTTGACTATATTTGAATTTTTATCACCTTTTACTATGTAAATATTTTCAGAATTTAATATATATATTTTTTTTTATATATATATATATATATTCTTAATAATTTAAAAGGTCGATTATTACTATTAGTATTATTTTTATTATTATTTTTATCTTTATTTTTAAATAAAATGAATTAAAAACCGAAAATAAATAAAAATTAATTATTATTTTAAAAAAAAAACAAATTTCGGATGGGAATTAAAAAATAGAAATATAAAATTAAAAAGTAAAAGTAAAATTAGGTAGAAATTATTTAATAAAAAAAGTAAAAGAAAGTGAAAAATTTAAAAAATAAAAGTAAAAGAATGTGAAAATTTAAAAAATAAAGAGTAAAATAAAGTTAGAATTAAAAAATAAAAGTAAGGTTATCTGATTTTTTTTTAAAAAAAAGTAAAAGTAAGTGGAAAATAAAAAAAGAAAAGTAAAATAAGTGGTAAATAAAAAAAAAAGTAAAAAAGTGGGATTTTAAATATATTAAAAGTAAAAAAGTGAGAAATTAAAAAATAAAAGTAAAGGAAAGTGGGGAATTTTTTTTAAAAAAAATAAGAAAAATAGGAAATGAAAATTCTTTTTAATTAAAAATAAAATAAATAAATAAATAATAAAAAATAAAAATCTGAAAATTCCGAAATTTTTTTCTATAAATAGAAGAGAAATGTGATGAAAAAGAGAGAGAGAGAGAGAGAGAGAGAGAGAGAGAGAGAGAGAGAGAGAGAGAGAAATAGGGAGAAGGAAATTGAAAGAAATATTTTTGCTTATTCTACGTTAAGGGAATTTCTATTCGTGTCATTCTTTCTTCGGCTTTCTTTCGAAAAATCTAGCAATCCATCACCAAACTCTAACCCGAAACCAACTGGAAACCAAGCTAAAAAGCACGACAAAAACGAGCCAAAAACCCAGCGAAATAGTCCCATTTTGTATAGAAAACAACAGCTCCAAAGTTGAGTCGTAGAGTTCGAGCTCCATTTATCGATTTTGGTCGAGACTCCATTTACATCCTTGTCCATTGTCCGAGCTTCAAAACAGTCTTGTAAAGGTCCATTTATCTCATCATTGTTTTATTAAGATATTATGCTTGACTATATAATTTGATCTTATTTAGATTCATGAAGATTGAAATATTTTTTTTGTATTAATTGTTAGGTCTCATTAGCTTTGTTAAATTTTGCTACTTTCTTGATGATTAACATGAAGATTTATAAAAAATAATTTTTGGGCACGTAGTGAATGTTTGAACTTTAGGGATAAAATCTATGTCTACTAGTTGAAATTGAAAAATGAGGTTTGGACTTTAAAAAAAATAGTGATTGGGCCCGGTGGTTGGGCTGTGCTTAATGAAACATGTACTACTGTAATTGACTAATTGATAAGGGAGTATCTTGATGAACTAGTATCTGAGCATACTCATTAATTGGCTTTAAAGGGCAAATTGTACAACGATCCAATTTAATTTATCTAGTCCAAAATAGTTTCTGTCAGGCCCAATTTAGTAAGAGCAATAGCTGACCCATTTTTCACAATTGATTTCCATAGCTCTTGACCTTACACAGATCTCAAACCTGTAAGGAAAAATAAATCATGAACACGTGCTAGTTGCTTTAGGCGCGATTAATAAATCATCGTGACTATGAGTATGGTTCCTGTGGCATGGTCTCGATACGTAAACCCTAACTCAAGCGTGCGTTTCACGCGACTTGACTTCAACTTCGAATAATAATAAAAATACACATGTTGTAAATCGCGGGTGCATTTTACGTGACGCGATTCGCAATATGTACAAAAACAAATGAGTTTGCGACATCGCGACTTGTTCAAATAGGTTCCATAAATATTAAAAAGCGGTAAAAGACAAAAATGCATAATAGGTTTAAAACATATAATAAATCAGATAATTACGCCAAGTATTAATTGTTAAGCGACCGCGCTAAAATCATGAAACTTGGGAGTGCCTCACACCTTCTCCCAGGTTAACAGAATTTCTTACCCGGTCTTCTGTATTCGCAGACCAAAAATAAAAGTCAAATTTCCTCGATTTGGGATTCTAAAATAAACCGGTGACTTGGGACACCATAAATTATTCCAAGTGACGACTCTGGATTAAATAAATTATCCCATTTCGAATAATGTCACTTAAATTGAAAAAACTCCCTATCCCCTATTCCCTCGGGAAAAATGAGATGTGACAGCTCTGGCGACTCTACCGGGGAATAAGAACCCAGAATCTCTAGTTCAGGGTTCAGAATTTGAGCTTAGAATAGCTGTTATACTTAGCTTTTATTTATTATCTGATTTTTACGTGTTTAAGCCTAATGTGCTAAATGCCGCTTTTTACCGCTTTGATATTGCTTGAACTGTATATAAACTGTTACGAAACCCTCTTCTCTCTGAGTCTTCTAAATCTTTTGGGAAGCGTGCGCTTCGCATGACTTCTTTTCTGTTAGAGTCATACCCTAATTTTAGAACGAGGTTCGGACAAGTTGTAAAGCCGGTGAAGATTCTGTATTCCTGGTACGCTGCCCCTGCCCCCCCTCCCCCGGCTCGAGTTGTCTGCTCGGGTAAGCCAGGTCTAGAACAACACACCTAGGATCTAAACCTAGAATAACATAGCCTCATGCCGGATCCCTAGTAGGAACTTTATTTGCATCACGTGTATTTGACTTTGGGGACTCAACATAGGGGTTGGGTCCTTCTAGGACAGGTGTACCCAATATATTGGACCATCTTGATGTATTTTACATGCTATTTGTGCATATGTTTGTTTCGGCTTGCATGTTAACCGGCTTCTAGAATAGGAAAATGGAACCAAGAAAAAACAAAGAGTGAGGTAAAAAAAAAAAAAATTAACCGGTTTTGAAAATCCAGGTATTTGAAAAATACTGAAACTCTGAAGAAAAAAAAGTCATTTTCAAAATAAGTCATGTTTTTCGATTGCTCCAACACCTGCCGAACTACGCGGGTCTGATTCTCACCGGATGTGAGATACGTAGGCAAACTTCATCGGTTCCGGCCCCAATTTTTAAAAATTCAAAAAATATTTTCCTTTAATTCATTCTTTAGGAGTCGTTTCTTAGAAAAATTCAAACAAATAAGAGATAAGAAAATTTTTAAACCCAAAAATATTTTTTCTTTGTAGAAGTCTTTCATTCGAAAAATAAAAAAGAAAACAAATCAAATCAAAACCCAAAAAAATATTTTCCACCATTTTTAGAAGTCTTTTGCCCAGAAATTCAAAAAACAAATCGTAAATCAAAAATCCAAAAATATTTTCTTTCTTCTTTAGAAGTCTTTGTTTCGAAAATTTCAAAAAATAAAAAATCAAAACCAAAAATTCAAAAATATTTTTTTTCCTCTTTAAAAGCCTTTCTTTCTGAAATTCCAAAAGAAAAAATAACGAAATGCAAAAAAAATAATAAAAAAAATATTGTTTTTCTAAACGCTCTCATAGTTTGAGTGTTTTAAAAAGTAAGTAAAAAAAAGTTAGTTTATTTACTCCATTCCTGATTTTTCCGAACTACGCAAGATCTGATTCATGCGGTGTCATGATACGTAGGCAATCCCCATCGTATTCGATCATTGACATCAAATAAAGTGAGTGAAAAAAAAGGAGAAAAAAGAAAAAGAAAAGAGTGACCAAAAAAAAAATAAGAGTGAAAAATTCAAAAAGAGAACTTTGTGTCCAGAAAATCGCAGGAATGTTTTTGTGAATATGCTGTCAAATGGCGCGAGCAAGCCGCCAGGGCAAATCCTCAAATGGACGAAGCATAAATGGCTATGGTTTTCCTAAAGGCCCAAGAGGCGGATTACTTTCAGAACATGATGTCCGCTATGGGTAAGTCGTTCGATGAGGCTATCAAAATTGGGGAAATGGTTGAAAACGGTTTAAAAACAGGTCGAATCTTGAATCATGCTGCTTTTAAGGACACATCACAGGCTGCTCAGAATGGTTCGGAGGGTTTGATGACCAGAAATGAGAGAGAAGAGGGAGCCATGATGGCTTCGAGCTCGAGGGGGGTCCGCAGGTCATTCAGCCAATCATATGTGCTTCCTAAGGTCCCATCATACTATTATCCCTTCAAGATGCTGCTTATGCCGTGGCACCGCCTCTCTATGCGGTGATGAACGCGCAACCTTACACGCGGTCGCATCATTATACACAAAACCGCGCTCCACCTCCCAGAAATGCACATCTTTACCAAGCTCCATATAATCCTCAACCAAATGTCCCCCAGTACAATCCTCGCCCAAGAGAGCCTTTTAGAAATAATCAATTCACCCCTATTGGTGAATCGTATTCAAGCTTGTTCCAAAAGCTAATCAGGCTTGGTCTGCTCGAGCCAGTGGCCCTGAACCGGCCGAACCTCGAGTCCCCCTCGCACCGAGCTAATGCTATATGTGAATACCACTCTTGGAGCAATGGGACACAGTACGGAGGACTGTTGGACTCTCAAAAGGACAGTTGAAGACTTGATTGAAGCTAAAAGAATCGTTCTTCGGGACGAAGAAGCTCCTGATGTGATGAACAATCCTTTGCCTGCTTACAACAATCGGCCAGTAGTCGGAATAATTTGTGAAGATGAGAAATTTGATCCGGCACTGAAGGCCATTTGAGCCATTGCCGAGACAGAAGAAAAGCCAAAAAACGGTCGCCAAGCTTGAATGTTCCCCATCAGACGGGAGTCTCGGTAGCCAGTCTTGCTATCCTTTCTGCGTCCGGATTATCTCAGGGTGTGATCCGGATGTTTTACTTTATTGTCTTACTTTCCGATGTAAACCCTTCTATCTTTAAAATTCAAAAAACAAAAATTCGAAAAAAAAATATCAAATGAAATTAATATTTCATTGTCCATGAATGTCTTTTTTCTTAATTTTGTCACTTCTTTTATTCTTTCTTCAGTTAAGTTAAATGCAGGTTTCAATAACATGACATGCTTGCGGACTTCATGCTCAGACCCTAAAACGTTGTCAGACTCCGAAATAATGAATCAAGAATCAGAATGCAATCAAGATAGGTTTAAGGAAATAAAATAAAGAATCGGTACAGCTAAAGAAAATTGGCTCCGGATTAGAATGGCCCATACATTATAACGAGATGTACTGCCAAAAGAGTACATTACTCCTAGGAAATATCGAAGGAAATGTCCCTGAAACAACTGTCAATGCAGTGCAGTCAAAAGATACTATGTTTGATCCTCCATAAAATATTAATGTTCTCCGGTTGGGATGACGAAGGCTTTCATTCTCGCTACCCAAACACCATTAACCATTTTGTAAAACCTTTGAGCCGGTTACTCTTCTTTGATTACCCTCTTTGGAACCTAAAAGTGTTATTAAAAAAAAGGAAAAGAAATGAAAAATAAAAAAAGAAAAAAAAAAGAAAAAAAGGGAAAGTGAAAAGAAAACTAAACAAAACAGAAAGAAAAGAAAAACAAAAGAAATCAAAAAAAAGTTTCTTGAACTGCGTTTGACTTGATTCCGAAAGGATACGTAGGCAGCCCCTCTCTCGGTTCAGTCACACTAAAACAAAAATCCAAATTCCCTCAAAAGTGAAACTGGGGCAGATGTTATAATGATTTGGCGATGGTTTTATCTGAAAGGTTCCAAAGTTGTAATTCAATCCAAATCCTTTTTACCCAAATCCTTTTCAAGTCCTTCCGATCAATCGGCAAAGAGATTCAAAATGGGAGGATACAGTTACTCGGATCTGATACAACAAAATAAGTGAAATAAAATGAGAGAGTCTTATTGGTGAAAACCTCACGGGCACCATAAGGCGATGGTAAGCAGAGAAATTCGAAAATGAGAGAGTCTTGTTAGTGAAAACTCATAAAGAGCACTATAAGGCGATGGTGAGAAGAGAAATAAGAGAGGCCAGCTGGTGAAAACCCGCAAAGGGCGCCACTGATCGAAAAGAGGATCCTCACAGTCATTGGCATCGACACAGTCCTGGGCAAAGTTTCTCAGTCTCAAAGCAAGAGTTGTGATGAATTTCTGAGAGTTGGACGGTTTACACAGATCAGACATCTAGTCCAAGAGGCATGTCATGTTCATTGAAGTCTGTATACACTCCAGATAAGTCCTTCTTTCTTTTCCCCGAAAGGGATACCTCTTGTCTAAATTCATTTGTCTATTCCATTGTTTGCTTTTCTTTGAATCCTTTTCGGTTTAACTCTGTTCTGAAACTAAGACAATGAAGGGAAGGCATGATTGATTTACAGGGTTCTCACTTGATACAAGCCAATATGCAAAAGAAAAGGCACCCAATCTCGGCAAGGGCATCAAGTTGACTCCAACTGGCCATATTGGCCGATGTTTCAAAATCAAAAACTATTGAAAGAGGAAATTCAAAGTCAAATGCCCACAAGGGCAAAATAAAAGTTGAAAAGGTTAAGTCCCACATGACTAACCATCATGGAAAAATTTGGAAAAGCCAGAGGTTCTCCGAGGTTAGAAATGCAATCGATATTCAGGAAACAACCAGTTGCAACTGAAAGGACCGAGACCAAGTGACAATCAAGGCCACAAAACCAACCACCGTTTCAAACTGACAAATTATTCTTTGTTTGAAAAAAAATAGGGAAATACGTGTAATCCAAAAGCAACCTTGCAAGAAGCAGGTGCAACTAAAACGAAATTACGCAAAGGCTAGAAATAGTTTTGCAGCAACTACTGCAAAAGGGAAGTCTTCTCCAAACTCTTTCCCGCATTTTACTAATTATATTAAAAAAATATATATGAAATTAAAAAGAAAGAAAAAAAATCATGGTAGTAAAGGGTCTCCAATCCGTAGCTGCGTTTTCCAACATAGGGTCTCCACTCTCTAGTTGATGATTTTTACACATAGGGTCTCCACTCCCTAGTCGCTTTTCCAACATAGGGTCTCCACTCCCTAGTTGATTTTATTTTAGACATAGGGTCTCCACTCCCTAGTCATTTTCCAACATAGGGTCTCCACTCCCTAGTTGATTTTATTTTAGACATAGGGTCTCCACTCCCTAGTCTCTTTTCCAATATAGGGTCTCCACTCCCTAGTTGATATTTTCCAACATAGGGTCTCTACTCCCTTTGATGATTTTCCAACATAGGGTCTCCACTCCCTAGTTGATGTTTTTAGATATAGGGTCTCCACTCCCTAGTCTCTTTTCCAACATAGGTTCTCCACTCCCTAGTTGATGATTTTCCAACATAGGGTCTCCACTCCCTAGTTGATAATTTTTAGACATAGGGTCTCCACTCCCTAGTCTCTTTTCCAACATAGGGTCTCCACTCCCTAGTTGATGTTTTTAGACATAGGATCTCCATTCCCTAGTCTGCTTTTCCAACATAGGGTCTCCACTCCCTAGTCGCTTTTCCAACATAGGGTCTCCACTCCCTAGTTGATGTTTTTAGACATAGGGTCTTCACTCCCTAATCGCTTTTCCAACATAGGGTCTCCACTCCCTAGTTGATTTTATTTTTAGACATAGGGTCTCCACTCCCTAGTTGCCTTTTCCAACATAGGGTCTCCACTCCCTAGTTGATTTTATTTTAGACATAGAGTCTTCACTCTCTAGTCACTTTTCCAATATAGGGTATCCACTCCCTAGTTGATTGATATTTTAGACATAGGGTCTCCACTCCCTAGTCTCTTTTCCAACATAGGGTCTCCACTCCCTAGTTGATGCTTTTCCAACATAGGGTCTCTACTCCCTAGTTGATGATTTTTAGACGTAAGGTCTCCACTCCCTAGTCTCTTTTCCATCATAGGGTCTCCACTCCCTATTTGATTTTATTTTTAGACATAGGGTCTCCACTCCCTAGTCGCCTTTTCCAACATAGGGTCTCCACTCCCTAGTTGATTTTATTTTAGACATAGGGTCTCTACTCCCTAGTCGCTTTTCCAACATAGGGTATCCATTCCCTAGTTGATTAATATTTTAGACATAGGGTCTCCACTCCCTAGTCTCTTTTCCAACATAGGGTCTCCACTCCCTAGTTGATGATTTTTCAACATCGGGTATCCACTCCATAGTTGATGATATTTTAGACATAAGGTCTCCACTCCCTAGTCTCTTTTCAAACATAAGGTCTCCACTCCCTAGTTGATGATTTTCCAACATAGGGTCTCCACTCCCTAGTTGATGATTTTTAGACATAGGGTCTCCACTCCATAGTTTATTTTCTAACATAGGGTCTCCACTCCTTAGTTGATATTTTTAGACATAGAGTCTCCACTCCCTAGTCGCTTTTGCAACATAGGGTCTCCACTCCCTAGTTGATGTTATTGTAGACATAGGGTCTCCACTCCCTAGTCGTCTTTTCCAACATAGGGTCTCCACTCCCTAGTTGATTTTATTTTTGACATAGGGTCTCCACTACCTAGTCGCCTTTTCCAACATATGGTCTCCACTCCCTAATTGATTTGATCTTAAATGCAGGGTACACCATTCTCCGATATCTTTGCCAATATAGGGTATCCCATTCCCTGGCCACATTTTCCCAACATAAGGTACACCAATCCTTAGTTGAGACATCCTTTTGACAATAAAAGAACACAAACCAAAACAAAATGACATTTTCAGGGTACACCACTCCCGACCTTTTATTGATTTCAATAAAGAAGTAGTTTAGAATTTTGTTACAATAACTCACGAAATTTTTCTAGTGCAAACTGGGGCAGAAAAATTTCGTTCGATTGTTTGTTTTGGTGTTTGATTAGGTTTTACCTCGAGGCACAGGGTTCGAAATGACCAAAAGAAGAAGTCTCAATTCAGAATAAAAGAAAAAAAAAGCGAATCCAAAATGCAAAAGCAATCGAAAAGATGTGGAATGCTAAGACATGACTGAAACCACGAGCATTGGAGTCCCGTTTTGATTAGAAGAATCTATAGAACAATGAACTAGAACCTACAACTAGCGAGCATCAAGGTTTAGGTCAGAGTCTGCATGAAGAACCAGTCAAGACTCAAGATCAAGTTTCTGAAGATTTATAGATAGGAATCTTGTAACTTATAATTGATAGGCTTGTTTAGTTTTTTTTTGATATAATAGCAGGATCGCGGACCGGAGCCTCGACGGAACCTCACTTGACTCCTCAACTCATCATTCCACCATTCTCCTTGAACTACATGCGACCTGATTCCCCTATAACCCAGGATATGTAGGCTGTCCAAAACCAGGACTCGGTTGCACCCTATCTTTTATTTCTTTTCCTTTTGAATAATGGTTTGGTAAAAAATTAGTCACGTGGCTCACCTAGTCTTTGCCTGAAAACTCTTCATGTTTCCAAGCAAAGAGGGGCAGCTGTGAGCACCTAATTTTTGACTATATTTGAATTTTTATCACCTTCTGTAAATATTTTCAGAATTTAATAAATATATATTTTAGCTTTGTTATATATATATATATATATATATATATATTTAAAAGGTCAATTATTACTATTAGTATTATTATTATTATTATTATTTTTATCTTTATTTTTAAATAAAATGAATTAAAAAAAGAAAATAAATAAAAATTAATTATTATTATTTTTTAAAAAAATAAATTTCGGATCGGAATTAAAAAGTAGGAAAAATATAAATATAAAATTAAAAAGTAAAAGTAAAAGTAGGTAGAAATTGTTTAATAAAAAAAGTAAAAGAAAGTGGAAAATTTAAAAAATAAAAGTAAAAGAATGTGGAAATTTAAAAAATAAAAAGTAAAATAAAGTTAGAATTAAAAAATAAAAGTAAGGGTATCTGATATTTTTTTTTAAAAAGTAAAAGTAAGTGGGAAATTAAAAAAAAAAGTAAAAAAGTGGGATTTTAAATATATTAAAAATAAAAAAGTGAGAAATTAAAAAATAAAAGTAAAGGAAAGTGGGGAATTGTTTTTAAAAAAAATAAGAAAAATGGGAAGTGGAAATTTTTTTTAATTAAAAATAAAAAAATAAATAAAAAATAAAAATCTGAAAATTCCGAATTTTTTTTCTATAAATAGAAGAGAAATGTGATGAAAAGAGAGAGAGAGAGAGAGAGAGGGAGATAAAAAAATAGGGAGGAGGGAATTGAAAGAAATATTTTTTCTTATTCTACGTTAAGAGAATTTCTATTCGTGTCATTCTATCTTCGGCTTTCTTTCGAAAAATCTAGCAATCCATCACCAAACTCTAACCCGAAACCAACTAGAAACCAAGCTAAAAAGCACGACAAAAACGAGCCAAAAACTCAGCGAAACAGTCCCATTTTGTATAGAAAACAACAACTCCAAAGTTGAGTCGTCGAGTTCGAGCTCCATTTGTCGATTTTGGTCGAGGCTCCATTTACATCCTTGTCCATTGTCGGAGCTTCAAAACAGTATTGTAAAGGTCCGTTTATCTCATCATTATTTTATTAAGATATTATGCTCGAATATATAATTTTATCTTATTTAGATTCATGAAGATTGAAATATTTTTTTTGTATTAATTGTTAGGTCTCATTAGCTTTGTTAAATTTTGCTACTTTCTTGATGATTAACATGAAGATTTATAAAAAATAATTTTTGGGCACGTAGTGAATATTTGAACTTTGGGGATAAAATCTATGTCTGCTAGTTAAAATTGAAAAATGAGGTTTGGACTTAAAAAAATAATAATAATTGGGCTCGGTGATTGGGTTGTGCTTAATGAAATATGTACTACTCCAATTGACTAATTTATAAGGGAGTATCTTGATGAACTAGTATCTGGGCATACTCATTAATTGGCTTTAAAGGGTAAATTGTACAACGATCCAATTTAATTTATCTGGTCCAAAATAGTTTTTGTCAGGCCCAATTTAGTAAGAGCAAAAGCTGACCCATTTTTCACAATTGATTTCCATAGCTCTTGACCTTACACAGATCTCAAACCCGTAAGGAAAAACAAATTATGAATACGTGCTAGTTGCTTTAGGCGCGATTAATAAATTATCGTGACTATGGGTATGGTTCCTATGGCATGGTCACGATACGTAAACCCCAACTCAAGTGTGCGTTTCACGTGACTTGACTTCAACTTCGAATAATAATAAAAATAAATATATTGTAAATCGCGGATGCGTTACACGTGACGCGATTCGCAATATGTACAAAAACAAATGAGTTTGCGACATCATGACTTGATCAAATAAGTTTCATAAATATTAAAAAGCGGTAAAAGACAAAAATGCACAATAGGTTTAAAACATGTAATAAATCAGATAATTACGCCAAGTATTAATTGTTAAGCGACCGTGCTAAAATCACGGAACTTGGGAGTGCCTCACACCTTCTCCCAGGTTAACAGAATTCCTTACCTGATTTTCTGTGTTCACGGACCAAAAATAAGAGTCAAATTTTTTCGATTTAGGATTCTAAAATAAACCGGTGACTTGGGACACCATAAATTATTCCAAGTGGTGACTCTAAATTAAATAAATAATCTCATTTCGAATAATGTCGCTTAAATTGGAAAAACTCCCTATCCCCTATCCCCTCGGAAAAAAGAAGGTGTGACAGTCACTAATACAGATAAATCATTAATTATTTTGTTCATGGATTCTTCAAAAAGAAAAAGAAAAGGAAAATATTGCTTCTAAACTTTCAAGTGAAACATTCAACTTTAAAAAGGAGCCAAAACAGGGGAGAAAATTACTTAAAAAGGAAAAGAAATAGTGAAAAAAGAAAGAAAATGAAGCAAAAATGTTAATTAGCTAAAGATTATTCTACTAGTCTTCAAATAATCAGGTCATCTAGGAAAAGTATAATAATTTAGCAAATACTTACTTCTGGAAACGGGAAGTGCTTATTTGCCAAGGATACGCCAAAATGAATTAGGGGAAAATAAATTTTTGACATAACAAAAGAAATAGTATAGTGTGCTTCAGTGATAGACAAGCTGGTATGCACATTTATAGCGGAAATAATTTAAATAGACTCTACAAAATTGTAACCACCATGGAAGAAGAAACAAAGATGAAATGGAAAAAAGGAGTAATAATTGAAATTTTTTAATTACTGACTGCGTTAATTATAGGTAGATGAACAATTATCCATCTTTAGCCACTTTAATGTAATAATGAGTAATCACTTTGTGAAAAATTATTTTTTTCTCCAAAAGAAAATAGTATTTCAGATTTTGAAGGACATTATCGTAATTTAACTTTTGAAGGTAAGAGCTTCCTACTTTTAGTATAATATGATATGATGATTACTATATTTCCACCTCTGGTTTTACTTCCTTATGTGGAAGTTTACGAGTATCCAATGAATCCGATCAACTTTTGTTCTTGTAGTATGGGGTAGTCGCGCAAAAGAATAATAATTCAAGTTGTTGATTATTCTGAAGTATGCACACATTATGTCAACATAGCATACTATCAAGTCGACTAGGATGCGCGTCTCCTGTGAGTAAAACCAAGAAAATTTGACTAGCAAGTGTGTCTGCTAAAAATAAAACTTGAATGATCTGAACTAGGAAGTGCGTCTCCTAGGGATGAGCTCAAACGACCCATACTAGGAAGTGCATTTCCTAGGAGTGAAATCTCAATTGAACCAAACTAGGAAGTGCGTCTTCTAGAGGTGAAACTTGAATGACTCAGACTACGAAGTGCATCTTCTAGGGATGAACCTGAATGACCAAACTAGGAATCTCCGGATGAATAAGAAAAGAAGAAGAATTAGAAGGAGAAGGAAAAAGGGTTGAGAAAGAGGAAGTGAGAAAGAGTGAAGAAGAGAGGAAGATTACTAGAATTTTCGTGAATGTCGTCCTCTCTCCAATTTGTTAACTACGTAACTAAATTTGAGAGAGCTTAGCTGGCAATATCTGGGCCCTTGATACTTGTAAGCACATAATTTTTGACTCGCGCAACTTTTAAAAGTAATATTTCAAAAATATTTGTTTATTTTTATTTTTAATAGGATTTCAGTCAACTTTTAATTTTAATTTTAAAACATAAGTTTGAAAACACAAAAATAGTTTTATAACTTTTTTTAGCTCATTAGTATTTTATAATATTTATAACGTTTAAAAAAAGAAGGAGAAGCCCAGATACTCCGGTACGGAGTTGTGAGCGGATGGTTGTGGAGGGCACGAGAAGAGGTAGATGGCGGCCTAAGAAGTATTGGGGAGAGGTGATCAGATAGGATATGGCGAGGCTCCAGATTTTCGAGGACATGACACTTGATAGGAAGATGTGGAGGTCGAGTATTAGAGTTGTAGGTTAGGATGTAGTTGAGTCTTGACTTACTTCGTACCATTGTGGGACTAGCTAGGTAGGGTTTTTGTCTAAGATAGCTAGTGACAATGTTGTGTTTTACTACTTCGCTTTTCAGTGCATGTCCTATTTACCAGCTATCGCTTTTGCTTTGCATCTTTCTTCTGCATTTCATGGTGTTCTTATTTTTCCTATGATTGTTGTGGTGATACTAATATTGTCTCCTTTTGTTCTTTTGACTTTTTGTTTTCTTGAGCCGAGGGTATTTAAAAAATAACCTCTCTACTCCTTTGGGGTAGGGGTAAAGTCTACGTACACACTACCCTCCCCAAACCACATTAGTGGGATTTTACTGGGTTGTTGTTGTAAGAAAAAAGCACCAAAAATATTTTTATTTTAATATATAGTTCACTTTAATAATGTATTATTATTAACTAAGATTAATTAGTATAATTTGGTAGTATTTTTATTTTTATTTTTGTTCATTGAGAAAGAATTAAATTTGGACCAATTAGGAGCTCATTTTCAGATTTTAGTGGTCCAGCAAGACAAAGGCACATTCTTTCCAACCCGTTAGCTCACCCTCTACTTAAATACAAGATTAAATCTTGGCCACTTATTATGTTTAATCCAATGGCCAATAATTACTCCCCACAACCATATAGAATCCAAATTAACACCCAAAACCCTAACCTAACTCCTCCATTCTAAGGCAGAGCTGCACACACGCATAGGGAGGAAGAGGAACGGACAGAGAACAGAGGAGAAAAACCTAGCGCTGCATATCATCTTCCTCACAAAAGATCCCAACACCAGAAAAAACACATTGTTAAATAATTATCTTCTTCTTTGATTTTCTTTTCTTACATAGCCATGTAAACCACTGTTACACATCACAAAAAGCCAAAGTTCCACCACTCATAAACATTATTTGACCAGTCATACTCTCCCACCGACAACCATGTGTACTCTACCATTCCTCCAGCCTTGCCAGTTGCAACTACTGCAGATTTACTGTTTTCGTGTCAAAGGGGCATTAGATATTTTAAGGTTTCAATTTTTGCTTTAGTTCGAGCATTCCGGCAAGCTTCGAGGTCGTCGAAGGTCGTTGTCCGAGGTCTTTATTCAGTAGCACGTCGAGGTTTTCTCCGGTTCGAGGTTCCATTTTTCTGTCAAGGTTTCGGTACCAATCTTTGCTGTAAAGATCAAATTTTAGTCAAGTTGTCCTTGGTTTTATCATTAATCAAATATTGAAGTTTTGCTGCAGAAGGTTCAATTCTTCTTCCCTTTCTTTTCCTTGTCTTTTATTCAGATGACATTTTGTGCTCTTGATTATTATTTGCAGGCCGTTTAGTTCTACCTTTTGTTTGGATGAATTTAATAGTACATTTGAGTTTTGAGTTTTGTTGCAATGCCTCATTAGGAGATTAAGGTTTTAAGGCTTTAGAATTAACAATCTGGTGATAGAAAAATTAAATTAACAGATTAAATAGATTTATTGGTGGCTTGAGTAGTAAAACAAGTACTGGTGGGGTTTGGGATTGGTAAATTTAAAAGAATTTGAATCTGAGATAAACATGGGTCGATAAAGTTCATATACATGCTTTAGGATTGAGTTTGGTCAAATAAATGGAACTAATTGTTGAGAAATGAGAATGCCATGAATTGTTTTATTTAGCTTTCCTTTATTTATTTTACTAATTTAACCGTTAGGAGCATGTTAAGCCGTCATTCCTTGGGTAGGCAAATCTTAGGTCATTTTTTTTATTTCTTTGACGAGGTGAGAGGTTGCTCCCTTTAATTTATATTCAGGGGAATGCCCTATAGACTTTATAAATATTTTATTTCGGGGAATGCCCCGTAGTGAATGTAATTCGAGGTCGTGATAGACTTCGTAGATGAGCATAATATAGACTTTTAGTATTTTTCTCTTATTTTCTTTTATTTAGGTGGGGACAACCTTGAACCTCTTTGTGTTTATTTTCCTTCGTGTGTTTTTGCCTCAATTAGAATATTCTTTAAAGCCAACTTGATCGAGTACACAACCGTACTAGTTACGGGACTTGGGGAATACTTAATACTTTCTCCCCGAGTCAAATGAACCTCCTTATCTAGAATGTCTAGTGCAGACTATGTTTTAGAGACTAAATGTGTTTTCAAAAGGAAAAATTATTTTTTAACGTTGACCTGGCACACCGAAATCAAATATCAGGTGGTGACTCTGAAAATTCTTTGAAACACATCTTTTGTCACTTTCTAATTGAAAACCCTTTTGAGCTTCAAAAACCACTTTTAGCATTTTTAAAGAGGGTTAGTAAGGTGAAAAAAGGGGTGTGACACTTTGTTTGTTTCATTCCATGTTTCGTTGTTTATTTATTTATCGCTTTTTCTCATGTGTTTAATTCTTTATAACTGTCATCATTTGCATAACCATGTGTCTTTTTTCCACAACAAGTCTTCCGGAGTACGCTTGAGAATACACAGCCTTTTGTGAGTCACCCATGTCTTTGGGGGGGGGGAGGGGGAGGGGTTGTGGTGGTGGCATGGGAGCGTGGAGTGAGCGTACAGCTAGAGCAGCCGCTATCGACCACGTGCCGCCCCGAATTGCCTTGTCTAGTGAACCCCAAATGCAGGTCAGCTTTTAAGTCATGCTCTTTTGCATTATGTCATTAAGACCTAGCAGGGCTCGATCCTAGGCACCGTGTCTCTTTGTAGGCGGCCTATCCAAATTATGTCAAAACGGGCCCATGGCCCAAAAAGATATTTAATCATCCCTATGTGCTACACGTTGTATTCTTTAAGGGTGAAGGGGTCAATTGGTGGACCAGTGAGAAAGAAAAGAGGGTGAAGTATAAAATGAAGCAAGTTGGGCCAATCCACATTTTTCTTTCATAGTTTTTCCCAAAAATCAAAAAAAAAGAGAAAAAGAAAATCCAAAAAGATTTAACATTTTCCATCATTTTTCTAAAAGAATAAAAAAATCTTTTCTCCAAATCAGTTATTTTTTTAATTTTATTTCGTATCCAATCTTTACGAACTACGCGAACCTGATTCTCGCCTTTCGGGGCGGGATACGTAGGCAACCCACATAGGGTCCGGTCTTCCTAGTGAGTTTCAAGTTCTTGGCTTCGGGGGTCGTAGCCAAATTTTGCATGTCTAGCCACATCAGTCGTTTTTTCAAAATAGAGATATTTTTGCAAAAGTGGTTTGTTATCCCATGTCTTAGAGCCCTAAGTCCACAACAAGGCGTCCTCTCAGTTTTATGGTCCATTCCTGTTGAATTTGCATGTCTAGCCACTTTTGGCCACATCAACCATTCTTGCAAAATGGGATCATTTTCACGAAAGTGGTTCAGTGACCCATGTCTTAGAATCTTGAGTCCACAATTAGGTGTCATATTACTTTAAGGCCTGTCCTTGTTGAATTTGCATCTCTAGCCGTGTTTGGCCATATCGGCTATTTTTGCAAAATGGGTAATTTTTGCAAACTAATTTCTAGGGCCATGATTATTGGGAGTTTGGAGCCATATAAGCCTTAGTGAGATATTTTCATGTCTTAGAGGTCATTGTTGTTGAGTTTGCACTAATAGCCACCTTTGGCCACGTAGGCCATTTTGCAAAAATAGCCCAATCGTGTCTTGCATGTGTCCAATAGGAGGTTTTGTGGCATCGCATAATGTCTTGAGTCACCAGCTCTATTTAGTCTTATTCGTCTCATTCAGGTATGGATTCATTTACCAGAGCTTGAGCATGATAGATGCCCCAGGACCATCCTAGCCATGACCGTTGCCTTCAGGAGCTGTTTGAGGGGACTTTTTATTTTTTGAGTCTGTTTTATGTTGTCTTTTACTTTCTAGTCTTGTACAGTAGTATTGAGTCTTTTAGGTGGTGTCATAGAGTCTGTCATAGTCTAGTTGAGTTCGTCCAGTCTTTTGTTATCGTACTTCCTATTTTGTATGTGAAAACTAAATTAAAGTTATAAATGAAAAGTCCAAAAAGATTCTTATTTTTTTAGTTTATTTTTTCTATCACTTTTCTAGAACTATGCTTGGTCTGATTCATGTGAAACATGATACGTAGGCAATCTACATAGGGTTCGATCGAATTATTTTTGAAAGAAAAAAAAAAAGAAAAAGAAAGAGATGAAGTTGTGGGATGTGAAAATTGAGAGAAACTGTGGGATGTAAGAAAAGAGCGATAATCAGAAAGAAAAGAAAGGGAAAAATGAGCAAATCAAGGAGCGTAAAAGAGGAAACGAAGAAGAAAAGGGCAACGAGAGTAAAATTGGGATGATGCCATATGACTTTCGTACTCTCGGAGTCATTTTAGAACCGATAACTGTGACTAGGTGCATTGCACATAATGTGAGATTATTTTATGTTAAATTCCCTAACGCTAACGTGATGACTTCATTTTGTTCCTCTTTGTTATCTTCATTATAACAGAAGGGTGGTTGGTTTGTGGTTCTTAAACTGGTAACTCTTTTCTACAACATAAAGTCGAAAAGCAATAGCAAACGACAACAGAGTTGAGTTGGTCGATACTGGTACCCGCAAGCAGTTGGTTGAATAGGACATTGGGTTGGTTGAAGAGGTAAGGATGTTGAGACAACACATGGTAGACATGTATCGTGCTTGGATGACTGGGAAGGCACCACCCCCGCCACCACTAGCTCCCTAGATACTACCCTTACCCAAGCAACCCAATAATATTGTCAAATGATCCACCATATTCAGCCTCAGCTTATCACAATTTTCTAACCTCCCTAGTAGCTCCATTGTTCGTCCTCCAACTACTTTTCCCAATAATATTCCTCCTGATATTGTTGAGCCCCGCTAACGACAAGTCCCAGTGGGCGTTCCTGCTCAACGCTTTCAGCCTCAACATCGACCCCATGAATATCCCCGTACTCCAGATAATCCTTCCCGATGCTACTTCTCTCCACAAAATCCACAAAGTGATACCTCACTTTCCCACTTCTCTATCCATAATGCACTGCCATACACTCCACATCTACATGACTCGCATTGGCCTGCACCACTTCCACAAATGTTTTACCCGCCTCCTCATGCATGTCAACCACCTACCCGCAAGAGGTTCCAACCGAGGTCGGAGTATAAAATAAAAAGGCAGCAACAAAGAGAAAAGTCTTTCACTCCTATTGGAGAATCATATGCCAGTTTATTCTAAAGGTTAAGGCAATTGGACATGTTGAAACCAATTCAGATAAAAATGTCAAACCCCCTTCCAAAGAATTTTGATTTTTCTCAAAGGTGCGCATATTGCTCTACTGCCCCGGGGCATAGTATAGAACAGTGTTGGCATCTGAAAAGAGCAGTCCAGAAGCTTATTGATGCATGTGACATTACCGTGCAAAATTCAGATGCATCAGATACTAGCCAAAGTTCATTGCCTGTTCATAATGAGACGCATATGGTGGGTATGATTTGTGTTGAAAAGGAATATGAGAACTCTTCTGAATCCCTTGGAGGGCCACTTGCCGCGAAATTTTCAGCGGTATCAATCTCGGTTCCAGAAGTTGTTCTTAAGAACGAGTTGGCAAAGAGGACCCAAAAGCAATCTGCTGAGGTTATTGTGATAAAGACATGTGAAGGTCCTAGTAATGTCGATATGCGTCTCAGTGGCTAAGATGTCGAGTTTGGCAATTGGAAAGACACTCCTTTCTTGGCTAGCCAGGGAGGAGTTTTGGTGGTTTATTTTGTTGACATTTCTATTATCCGATTTATTTCAGGATTGTAATCCGGATATCGTCTTGTGGTTCAAACCCTTCTTCTTCTTATTATGCCTAGTTCGTTTAGTTGTAGTAACTCGTCTAGTGCTATCTAGGTTGTTCCAGGGTTGTAACCCATGTCTATTTTGCTTGTTTTGTTCTTTAAACCCTTTCACCGTCTGTCTAATGCAATCTCCTGTTTTTCTGTTATTTCTAGTCCATCTTTGTTTAGTTCTCTTTTCCTTTTATAGTTCTTTTCATTGTTGATTCTAGTGACATGACATGTACGCATAACTTTCAGTCTGGTCTTGAAAGTTAGTCTAATCTTGAAACAATAAAACAATGTTTAAATATGATAGGGATATTTGAGGGAAATAAGTAAAGATTTGGACATTTTGAGATCATTTAAAGCCCGAATTGTATGAAACTGGGCAGATAGTTTGGGAAGTTAATAGGACGATAAGGATTTGGTATAAGAGAGTACGTCCTAGACAATTTAAAGCAAGCAACTTTGAGTTCAAGTGCATCTCAAGTTACAAGATAAAGCCAAGAGAGTTTGTCCCAAACTGACGGAGGGTATTCATTGTGAAGAAGAAATCATCCAATGAGAGTTCTGTACTTGACACGACACTAAAGAAAGATGGAAGGCATATCTGGGATATCAATGCTGATGCTGCAAAAGAAATGTTATGCATGATTTTCCTTTTTCACCCTCAAGTTTCATGTGTTGTACTTGGCATTTTATGAGATTGGGAAGCCCTCTTTCAACTACCCAAACACTTTATACCCTTCGGTACCCTTTTGAGCCAGTGCTGATTTCTTTGACCTCCCCTACTTTGGAATTAAGTTAGAGTCATTAAAAAAACAAATCATGCCCCCATAAGGTTTGTTTTAGAAAGTTCATTCCATAGAAAAATTCAAAAAGAAAAAATAAAAAAAAGTGGAAAAAGAAGAAAAAAGAAAAATAGCAACAACAAAAAGTATTCTTTTGAACTACGTTCGACGTGATTCTTGTCACCACAAGATACGTAGGCAGCCTTACGATTCGGTCGCACCAAATAAAATATTTCATAATCTCACAAGGTACAGAGTGGGGTAGTTTTTTTTAGAAATTCCATCTCAAAAGAAAAGAAAAAAAAAAGAAGAAGAAAAAGAAAAAAAAATTAAATTCTCTTGTTGCAGAAACTAGGGCATAAGTTTCGTTTTCTATAAAAGACGGTTCCAAAAGTTGTAAAGTTATACCCCATTTTGTCTTATGTTTGAATTTGAGCATTCTTGCCTTTCTTTCTTTCTAACCCTCACCAAAAGTCATATTACAATCCAAAAAAGACCTTCTAGATAATCTTTGAGAGTGCCGAGTTAGACATGCCAGGAGCATATGATATTTTTACCATAGTTAATGCCTTGTCATCTGCAGAATCAGAGGAAATAAAAAGAAAAGAATAAAATGAGAGAGTCATATTGGTGAAAACCCTCACGGGCACCATAAGACGACTGTGAGTTGAGAGAAAGAACAAAATGAGAGAGGCTTGATGGTGAGAACCCTTTGGGCACTACAAGTCGAATAAGGATCGTGAATCAGATAGGATAATCGGAGCATTGAAGCCCAGTTTCACGGCTTAGAGGTATAGCAAGAGTTGAACATTAGACTTGCTTGACAGATTAGGCCGCTTAACCCAAAATGCATGTCACGGTTATTAGAGTTGGTTTCACATCAGATACCTTTCTACTTGATAATTTTCTTGTTAGATATCATCTCTTTTCATTGTCCCCTTACTCTGTTCCCCTTGCTTTGTTTAAGTCCTCTTTTTGAGTCTATTTCTTCAGAACAAGTGAGAAATGACTTCAAAATTTACTACCAGCTTTTCAATTGCACAAAGCGGAGTCTGACTAGCACATCAAAGTGGCATAAGTCAGGGAAAAGTGGCATGCGCACTGAGTTGATAAAAATTGAAGTGCTTTGGGATTCATGTGAAATGCAAAGGTTCGGTAAATGTCAATTCATGGGCACAATGCAATAGATAGAGGATTTGGGTTTGAACAGATCATAGGTATTTTCTGTGATAAGGGTGACATAGAAAGTGGTTATCCAATAACAATCAAGGTCTTCCAAGTTGAAATCAAAGTTATCATGGCAAGTGTAGGAGCAATCGCCCTCAAGATCAAGGCCACAAACTAACCACCATATTTTAAACTCACAAGTCTTCTTTGTTTGAAACAGAGACGAAGACTATGTCCAAATCAAAGCTTGGAAGCTTGAATTTTTCAGGTGTCGCGTCCAAATTTTGTCAGCACAAAGGTTGTTTGAGAAGGTTTTTACCTGAAAGACATTCCCCTAGTTGAGAAGATCATACCTCCTAGGAATTCTCCCCATTCGGAAGAATTTTTTATTTTTCTTTATATTCAGGGGTCCCTCCTGGAGATTAGGGTCAGCTCCTAGTTTCCTTAAGTTGTTAATTTCTAGTTTTTCTTAAGTTCAGAGGTCCCGCCTGGAGAATAGGGTCAGTTTTTAGTTTCCTTAAGTTGTTAGTTTTTAGTTTTACTAGAGTTCAAGGGGTCCCGCCTGTATAATAGGGTCAGTTTTAAGTTTCCTTAAGTTGTTAGTCTTTAGCTTTTCTTGAGTTCAGGGGTCCTACCTGGAGAATAGGGTCAGATTTTAGTTTTCTTAAGTTGTTAATCTTAGTTTTTCTTTAGTTCAGGGGTTTCGCCTATAGAATAGGGTCAATTTTAGTTTTCTTAAGTTATTAATCTTTAGCATTCCTTTAGTTCAGGGGTCCCGCTTGGAGAATATGGTCAATTTATAGTTTCCTTCAGTTGTTAGTCTTTAATTTTCTTAAGTTCAGGGGTCCCACCTGGAAAATAGGGTCAATTGTTAGTTTCCTTAAGTTTTAATCTCTAATTTTTTCTTGAGTTCAGGGGTCCCGCCTGAAGAATAGGGTCAATTTTTAGTTTAGTCAAGCTCAGTTTATAGTTTTTCTCAAGCTCAATCTCAAATCTAGGAGACGCACTTCCTAATTTGGGTTTTTCAGATTTTATTCCTTTAGGAGATGCACTTCCTAATTTTAGGTTAAAGGTTTCACCCCTATGAGGCACACTTCCTAGTATGGGTTTTTCAGGATATACTTTTAGGAGACGCACTTCCTGAATTGAGATTTCACCCCTAGGAGACGCACTTCCTAGTTTGAATCATTCAAGTTTCACCTCTAGGAGACACACTTCCTAGTTTGGTTCATTCAAGTTTTACCCCTAGGAGACGCACTTCCTAGTCTCGGTCTTTCAATTTAATCTTTTAGGAGACGCACTTCCTAGTTTGGTCATTCAGGTTCATCCCTTGGAGATGCACTTCCTAGTTTGAGTCATTCAAGTTTCACCTCTAGGAGACGCACTTCCTAGTATGGGTCGTTTGAACTCATCCCTAGGAGACGCACTTCCTAGTTCGGATCATTCAGGTTTTATTTTTAGCAGACGCACTTGCTAGTCAAATTTTCTTGGTTTTACTCATAGGAGACGCACATCCTAGCCGACTTGAGAGTATTCTATGTTGACATAATTTGTGCATACTCCAGAATAATCAACAACTTGAATTATTATTCTTTTGCGCGGCTACCCCATACTATAAGAACAAAAGTTGATCGGATTCATTGGATACTCGTAAACTTCCACATAAGGAAGTAAAACCAGAGATGGAAATATAGTAATCATCATATTATATTAAAAGTAGGAAGCTCTTACCTTCAAAAGTTGAATTACAATAATATCCTTCAAAATTTGAAATACTATTTTCTTTTGGAGAAAAAAAATGATTTTTCACAAAGTGATTACTCATTATTACATTAAAGTGGCTAAAGATGGATAATTGTTCATATACCTATAATTAACGCAGCCCGTAATTAAAATTTTCAATTATTACTCCTTTTTCCATTTCATCTTTGTTTCTTCTTCCATGGTAGTTACAATTTTGCAGAGTCTATTTAAATTCTTTCCGCTATAAAAGTGCATACCAGTTTGTCTATCACTGAAGCACACTATACTATTTCTTTTGTTATGTCAAAAATTTCTTTTCCCCTAAAAATTCATTTTGGCGTATCCTTGGCAAATATGCACTTCACGTTTCCGGAAGTAAGTATTTTTAGCAGACGCACTTGCTAGTCAAATTTTCTTGGTTTTACTCACAGGAGATGCATATCCTAGTCGAGTCTTTAGTTTTACTCTCATCATTGCATCAATAGTATAGGTGATTTACAGCTTTGCTAATAACTCACAAATCTTTCTAGTGTAAATTGGGGCAAAAAATTTTGTTTGTTGTGTTGTTTTGATTGCAGGCACCCACCTGGAGAACGAGGGGCAATATTTCAGAAATTGATCCAAGTCAAGAAGCATCAGGAGCCCGCCTAAAGAACAGGGTCAACTTTTAATTTTCAAGTTCAAGTCAGAGAGGCATCAAGAGTCGTCTGAAGAACATGGTCAACTTTCAATTTTCAAGTTCAAGTTAGAGAGGCATCAGGAGCCCGCCTGAAGAATAGGGTCAACTTTCAATTTTCATGTTCAAGTTAGAGAAGCATCAGTAGCCTGCCTGAAGAACATGGTCAATTTTCAATTTTCAGTTTACAAGTCCAAGTCAGAGAGGCATCAGGAACCCACCTGAAGAACAGGGTCAACTTTCAGTTTTCAAGTTCAAGTTAGAGGCGGCAGGATCCCTCTTGCAGAATAGGGGTATCCTCCAGTCTTTTAAATTTAAATCAGAAGTAGCACGAGCCGCCTGAAGAACAAGGTTTGCAAGCTCAAGTCTACTCCAAGTTCAAATTTATTTCAAGTGCAAGCAGCAGGATGCCAACCTGAAGAACATGGTCAACTTTCAGTTTTCTTCAAATTCAAGTCAGCAGGATGCCTATCTGAAAAATAGGGTGAACTTTCAGTTTCAAGTTGAAGGATCAAGTGGAGACATGAACCGCAGACTGGAACCTCGACGGAACCTCACTCAACTCTCTCATCCTCTCCACACACTCCATCACTTCATTCACCTCTGAACTACGCGTGACCTGATTCCTTTATAGCCAAGGATATGTAGGCAGCTCAGATACCAGGGCTCGATCACAATCTTTTATCCGTCTTTATTTCGTTTTGAATAAGCGTCGGGTCATAAATCAATTACGTTGCTTATTGTTCTTTGCTCCGAAAACTCTTTGTGTTTCCAAGCAAAGAGGGGCAGCTGTAAGCACGAAATTTTTGACCTGCGCAACTTTTAAAAGTAGTATTTCAAAAATATTTGTTTATTTTTATTTTAATAGGATTTCAGTCAATTTTTAATTTTAATTTTAAAACATAAGTTTGAAAACACAAAAGTAGTTTTATAACGTTTTTTTTAGTTTATTAGTATTTTATAATATTTATAACATTTAAAAAAAATACCAAAAATATTTTCATTTTAATATATAGTTCACTTTAATAATGTATTCTTATTAACTAAGATTAATTAGTATAATTTGGTAGTATTTTTATTTTTATTTTTGTTCGTTGATAAAGAATTAAATTTGTGCCAATTAGGAGCTCATTTTCAGATTTTAGTGGCCTAGCAAGACAAATGACCATTCTTCCCAACCCATTAGCCCACTATCCACTTAAATGCAAAATTAAATCTTGGCCACTCATTATATTTAATCCAATGGCCAATACTTACTCCCACCACCATATAAAAACCAAATTAACATCCAAAACCGTAACCTAACTCTTCCATTCTAAGGCAAAGCTGCACACACGCATAGGGAGGAAGAGGAACGGACAGAGAACAGAGGAGAAAAACCTAGCGCCGCATATCATCTTCCTCACAAAAGATCCCAACACCAGAAAAAATACATTGTTAAATAATTATCTTCTTCTTTGATTTTCTTTTCTTACATAGCCATGTAAACCACTGTTACCCATCACAAAAAGCCAAAGTTCCACCACTCATAAACACTATTTGACCAATAATACTCTCCCACCCACAACCATGTGAACTCTACTATTCCTCCAGCCTTGCCAGCTGCAACTACTGCAGATTTACTGTTTTCGTGTCAAAAGGGCATTAGATATTTTAAGGCTTCAATTTCTGCTTTAGTTCGAGCATTCCGGCAAGCTTCGAGGTCGTCGAAGGTCGTTGTTCGAGGTCTTTATTCAGTAGCATGTCGAGGTTTTCTCCAGTTCGAGGTTCCATTTTCTTGTCAAGGTTTCGGTACCAATCTTTGCTGTAAAAATCGAAATTTAGTCAAGTTGTCCTTGGTTTTCTCATTAATCAAATATTGAAGTTTTGCTGCAGAAGGTTCAATTCTTCTTCCCTTTCTTTTCCTTGTCTTTTATTCAGATGATATTTTGTGCTCTTGATTATTATTTGCAGGCCGTTTAGTTCTACCTTTTGTTTTGATGAATTTAATAGTTAATTTGAGTTTTGAGTTCTATCGCAATGCCTCATTAGGAGATTAAGGTTTTAAGGCTTTAGAATTAACAATCTGGTGATAGGAAAATTAAATTAACAGGTTAAATAGATTTATTGGTGGCTTGAGTAGTAAAACAAGTACTGGTGGGGTTGGGGCTTGGTAAATTTAAAAGAATTTGAATCTGAGATAAACATGGGTCGATAAAGTTCATATACATGCTTTAGGATTGGGTTTGGTCAAATAAATGGAACTAATTGTTAAGAAATGAGCATGCCATGAATTGTTTTATTTAGCTTTCCTTTATTTATTTTACTAATTTAACCGTTAGGAGCATGTTAGGCCGTCATCGCTTGGGTAGGCAAATCTTAGGTCATTTTTTTAATTTCTTTGACGAGGTGAGAGGTTGCTCCCTTTAGTTTATATTCAGGGGAATGCTCCATAAACTTTGTAAATATTTTATTCCGGGGCATGCCTCGTAGTGAATGTAATTGGAGGCCGTGATAGACTTCGTAGATGAGCATAGTATAGACCTTTAGTATTTTTCTCTTATTTTCTTTTATGTAGGTGGGGACAACCTTGAACCTTTTTGTGTTTATTTTCTTTCGTGTGCTTTTGCCTCAATTAGAATATTCTTCACAGCCAACTTGATCGAGTACGCAACCATACTAGTTACGGGACTTGGGGAATGCCTAATACTTTCCCCCCTAGTCAAGTGAACATCCTTATCTAGAATCTCTGGTGCAGACTATGTTTTAGAGTCTAAATGTGTTTTCAAAAGGAAAAAATATTTTTTAACGGTGACCTGGCACACCGAAATTAAATATCAGGTGGCGACTCTGAAAATCCTGTGAAACACATCTTTTGTCACTTTCTAATTGAAAACCCTTTTGAGCTTGAAAAATCACTTTTATCATTTTTAAAGAGGGTTAGTAAAGTGAAAAAGGGATGTGACAATACTCATTTATTTTTCTCTAATATTAGCCGTCCATTGGGTAATTAAATGATTAATTCCTTACCTCCAGTTTCGAACCCCGTTGGTTACATTTAGTCTACAACTCATAACATACCCAACCTCTTCGAACAATCCTTGACGTCAAGGATTAAGTATCAAAATATGGGAATTTGGCTTTGAGAAAATCTTAATCTTCACATGTGGCATCTTCAGGGGGCAAGTTGGACCACTGGACTAACACCTTCACAGTTTCTACGTTTCCTCTTCGAACCATCTGCCTTTGCAAAATTGCTACCGGCTTAACCAAGAATTGGCCTTCCTCACTGGTACTTGGTAATGCTGACTGAACCACCACCTTGTCACCCACTTTTTTCTTGAGCAAAGAGACATGGAATACTGGGTGTATTTTGGATTCCGAAGGCAATTCCAACTTGTAAGCAACCTTATTAATTCTTGAAATAACTCGGTAAGGGCCATAATACTTGCAACTAAGCTTCATATTTTTTCTCTAGGCAAGAGATGTCTGTCTATATGGTTGTAGCTTTAAATACACCATATTTTCCACCTGGAATTCTCTCAGTTCTTCTTCGATTAGCATACACTTTCATTCTTTCTTGTGCCTTCTGTAAGTTGTCTTGCAATAACTGTTGCATCTGCTGTTTCTTAATGATCATATCTTCCGCTGCATGTACTATATTATCCATAAGAGGTCCCATGGATAGATGGGGAGGTGAGTATCTATACAAGGCTTCAAAAGGGGTAATGGTAGTTGGTGTTATACCACCACTCTACTAGGTGTAGACAGCTAGCTACTGCTTCTACTGATTTGGCATGCTAGCAGTCATACACCTCAAGTAGTTCTCGATACATTTGTTCACCCTCTCAGTTTGCCCATTCGTTTGGGGGTAATAGGCTGAATTATATAGCAATTGAGTACCCACTTATTTGAACAAAGCTTGCCAGAAATTGCTCAGAAAAATTCTATCTCTGTCACTAACTATCGAATCAGGGACTCCATGCAAAGTGTGTACCCTTTTTCAGAATATTTCAGCCACATTAATTACAGTGAATGGATGAGATAAGGCTATGAAGTGAGCAAACTTTGTCATTCTGTCCACCACCACGAAGATCACTTCTTTCCCTTTGGTTTTTGGCATTTCTTCGATAACATCCATGCTAATGTGTCTCCATACTTGGTCCGGAATTGGAAGGGGGTGAAGCAAACCAGGGTATTTGTCATGACTAGATCGGTCGTTTTGAGTATTACAACCATGTTCCCCCATTTACTGCTCAATTTATTTTATAGTTATTAAATGACTTGCCGGGTAATTGGTGTGGGTTCGGTGAGGTTTTGGAATGAATTGGAACACTTAGTTCTAAGGTTTAAAGTTTAAGTTGAAATAGTTGACTGGGTGTTGACTATATATAAACAACCCCGGAATAGAATTTGATAATTTCAATAGCTCCGTATGGTGATTTTGAACTTAGGAGCGTGTCCGAAAAAGTATTTGGAAGTCCGTATTTAAATTAGGATTTAAATAGCTAAAATAGAAATTTAAATTTGAAATTTTGACCGGGGAGTTGACTTTTTGATATCAGGGCTGGAATCTGATTCTGGAAATTGAAATAGGTCTGTTGTGTCATTTATAACTTGTGTGAAAAATTTGAGGTCAATCGGACTTGATTTGATAGGTTTCGGCGTTGAATGTAGAAGTTAAAAATTCTTAGTTTCATTAGGCTTGAATTGGGGTATGATTCGTGGTTTTAGTATTGTTTGATGTGATTTGAGGTTTCGACTAAGTTTGTATGATATTTTAGGACTTGTTGATGTATTTGGTTGAAGTCTCGAGGGCCTCAGGTAGTTCCGGATGGTTAACAGATCAAAAATTCAACTTGAAGCATTGCTGGAACTGCTGCCTACTGGTGTGACCGCACCTGCAAAGCTTTTGATCGCAGGTGCGACGCCTCATGTTTGCACGAGCCATTGCAGAATCGGCCAAGAGTGGAACTGGGCAGTGCTCGCAGGAGCGAAAAATTGCCCGCACCTGCGAGGCCACAGGTGCGAAGGGAGGGGAGCAGAAGCGGAAAATGGTGAAGAAGCCGTGCAGCGCAGGTGTAGAATTTTATACGCAGATGCGGAGCCGCATTTGCATTTGGCTCACCGCAAAAGCGAAGACAACCTCATGGAAAGCCGCAAAAGCGGAGTTTTGGGTCACACCTGTGAGACCGCAGATGCGGCTAAGTGTGTCGCATTTGCGAAAAGCCCTGGACAGAATATATTCGAAGGGGTTTCGAGTTTTTGCCATTTTTGGACTTTCAAGCACGGTTTTTGGGGCTATTTTCAGAGATAATTCACAAAAAACTTAAGGTAAGTCACTTCTGACTATTTCTACTCCATAATATTGAATTATCATCGAATAATCCGATTAGAATATGTGTTTTGAGGTGTAAATCGGGAATTTGGACCTAGGGATTCGGAAATATGATTTGATGATTTGGAGGTCGAGTTGATGTTAGAATTTGGTAAAATTTATATGGTTATACTCGTGGTTGAATGGGCATTCATATTTTATAACTTTTGTCGTGTTCCGAAACATGGGCCCCACAAGTGATTTTTGAGTTAAATTTCATATTTTGTTGAAAAATTAGTATTTTAATATGGAATAAATTCCTATAATTTGTATTGACTGAATCGTATTAATTATGACTAGATACGAGGCTTTCGGAGACCAATTCGTTAGGCAAAGGCATAGCAAAGTAAAGAATTACATGGTTTGAGGTAAGTAATACTTCTAAATTTGGTTCTGAGGGTATGAATCCCCGAATTTGGCATTATATTAATTGTTTGGAGGTGACGCGCACGATATGTGACGAGTGTGTGGACGTAAACCATGGAAATTATGACTTGAATAAATTATGTAAAGTTGTAAAATTAAAGAATCATGTTTTTATTCGCATATTCTCCACGTGTTAAGAAATTGAGCTGAAACTCATATTAAAGATCATGATTAGGCTTACGAGCCGATATTTTTGGGACCCACAGGGTCGTGTTGCTGTTGAATTTAATTGTTTTAAAATGTATATTTCATACTCAGTCATGTTCATCCATTGTAAGGATATTTATGGGATCGGGGTTGCCCGCCTGCATCAGGCCATATTGGCTTTATATATATTGTTATTATATGGAATGTGACTGCCCGCCTGCAGTAGACCTTATAGGATTATTATTATATATATCGGGGTTGCCTGCTTGCAGAAAGCCATATCGGCTTTATATCACGCTTGGGCTGAAGGAACCCCTCCGGAGTCTGTACATACCCCAATAGGCATAAATGATTATATATTCAGGATGGACTTCCCAGGGCATGGACTTGCCTTACTTATTTATATTGTGATGAATTTTCCTCGACATGGATCTTGTCTGTATCATTTATATTTGGGGATAAATTTCCCAAGGTTGGATTGGCCTCATACGGTACTGAGTGACTAACTGTCAGTCGATACGTATATATACGGGATGAAAAATCCCTGGGCTAGATTGGCCATAAACAGTGCCAAGTGACCGAATGATTAGTGACAAGTAGTACATTGGGTCTTTCCACTGAGATGTCATATTTATCATATCATGCAATATTGATCTATTTTGCTTGTGCTGAGTTTAACTGTTGAACTTGAAAGCATGCCTACATTTCTGTACCATTATTTATATACTAGACTGTACCTACGGAGCTCGTCACTACTTTTAGCCTAGAGGTTAGTCTTGTTACGTATTGAGTTGGTTGTACTCATACTACACTCTGCACCTCGTGTGCAGATCCAGGTGCTTTCGGACACGGTGACTGTTAGATTTCAGATTGTTGTCAATTGGAGACTATTAAGGTAGATGTCTGGCGTCCGCTAACCTTGTGTCACGCCCCGAACCTAGGGGCGAGACCGGCACCTGGTGCCTCACCTAACCTAGCGTACCAAATTGCGACTAAGGGACTCTAAACATATAATGTCATAATTTGGCCATGGGGCCACATTGCTAGCCAATTTGCGAAGCAAAATATAAAACTGAATGGAAACTAGCGCTGACTAAACATCAATATAAAGTTGAGCCGACAAGGTCATCATAATTACTACAACTGACAAACCACCAAAATATACATACTAGGTCTACAAGCCCAACCTACTGCACTAACTGACAGGATATGTCTACATGCCTCTGCTAATGGATGTATTGTGATCGGAACAAGGCCCCGACCTACCCATAACATATATACATATATATAGAAGATGTACACGAAAACCTAGACCCTATAACTCCGAAGGACGTGGAGCTTACCGATCATGCTGAACTCTAGAAACACCTACTGAGGATGTTTACCCGTCTGTCTATCTGAACCTGCACGCATGAAATGCAGCGTCCCCGGAAAAGGGATGTCAGTACAAAATAATGTACCGAGTATATAAGGCAATAACATAATTGAAAGCTGAAACTGAACTGATAATATAATAACTGAAAGTAACTGGGAGTCAAAGATGATCTGTAGATATACTTACCTACTGATACTGACTCAACTCCTTCAATATAGTAAGTAAAATAAATGTACGGCCCTATAAGGCTCGGTACGTATAACTGCTCGGCCGTAGTAGGCTCGCTTATAGGCGCTCGACCATACTAGGCTCTGCATCTCGACCATCTTGGGATCGCTTATAGGTGCTCGGGCACAATAGGCTCGGTATATAACTTATCATCTGATTAGAGGTTGCCCAATAGGGGCCTTCCCACCGATTATAGCTCGATGGTGGTGAAAATACTGTAATACTGTATATATATATATATATATATATATATATATATATATATATATATATATACACACACACACACACACACACACACACACACACACACACACACACCCACCCTCTGCTCTCTTGACTGGAAGAAGACAATACTCAATTAAATATAAAGTCTCGATAAGGGATAATACTGTAACTTATGAGACTAGAATAATGTGAATAAATTCATGAATACAAACTTCTCTTTATGTCTCGTTATCAAACATATGTAGTTACGGGATCATGCCAAAATGAAGGAAAGGTTTAGCCTTAACATACCTTATCACAATCTTTCCAATCACCAATTTGAACTCGCCTCTTCTCGCCTTAATTTAAAACAACGATAATAATACTATCATTAAGTTACGAAAGGTACAACTATCACACAACGAACGACAAGCTTATTTTGTATTGAAACGAACAGCATCTTCCCTATAATCCTTACTTCCTCCAAATTCAAGATAACACCAAAAAAAACAATAAGAACATATATACATTATTTTCTAACCTTATTTACACCACAAAATACTACAAAATAGCCCAACACCCCCAATCTCTTCATACACAAAATGACTATCGTAGTAGTGTCAACAACCCGAAACTGTTACGACGAACGGCCAGCCCAATATCCTGCATTTATGTGGTGTTATCCACACCATTCCTCTTCCAAAACTCCACAAAACAATAGTAAAACACGCAGCCCAACAACAACACCAAACAGTCCCCAAAACAGTCCACAAAATAGTCTGCTACAAGTAAATAACTCGAACTCACGGCTTCCGATCACCGTCCCATAAGTTCTTACAAATATAGAACAACTTACTATGCATCTAAAGAAGAAAAAAATGGATGAAAGAGAGCAGTAAACTTACCTTATTTGTTGGATAACTCTACTCCTATCTTGGTTCTTCAAACTCTAGACTTTACCTCCAATTGGAACTTAAAAGGGGGAGAAAATTAATTGGGATTTGTGGGAAATTTTTTTGGGGGGATTTTTGCATAGATTAAGTCTGGTTATTTTGCCCTATTATCAGTCTAATATATGAAAGGGATAGGCTTTTAAAAAGGCCTCTTTGTACGACCCGAACTGACCTATTTTTGGACGACCTGAACTGGCCCATTTTTGGATTCTCGTTTAAGTAAGCAGGTGACAGTCTGCGTAGTCTCGCAAAAATGCCCATATCTATCTACTCCAATATCGTATTGACAAACGGTTTAATGCGTTAGAAAATAAACTCATAGATATTTAATGTGATGTGTGTAACACTCCATAACTCTAAGTATATTGGGAGAAAATTGCAGTTACATTTAACCCAAAGTTTCAGTAAAACTTATTAACGTAACTTGTGATGACTTTCATCGACTTTTGTTCTACCACTCGCTTGACTTCAAAACATAACACACGACTATAATACGACTACCATAACTCATAACATAACCTCCTTATCATGTTAAATATCCTAGTCTCACCCCAAAAGTACATGCTATAATATTCCCAACTTGTCGACTTTCGACAAAATATTATTTTCTTCAATCCCTTTAGCTTCTAAACCTTCCAATCCTCTTTGTACTTGTTGTTCATGATCTTCAGTATTTGTAACTCCGAGGTAACATGATTAACTTACTTTATATATTTTCAAAGATGATTTCATTTTTTTTGGTCCTACATTAATTTACTCACGATGCATTTTTACTTACGAAAATATATGGTGTAACATCATTCTCCCCTTGGGAACATTCGTCCTCGAATGTTTACTCTTAGAGACTTTGAAAATTGTTTTCCAGAACCTCCTCCGTACACTAGACTAAAACCAACCTGCATGAAGCCACAAAACATACTATGCATGCCACACATGGTCAATGTCTATAAATAGCAACACTTTGCCTCACACTGAAAGTCAAGAAATAAGAGCTTACTTGATGACCTACTAGCCTGAATAGAGTTATACTGTAGCATCCCATCTCGAGCCATATCTTCCGTTTGAAATAGGTGGGGGTATTTAGACTTCATTTATTCCTCCGCTTCCCACGTCATCTCTCCCACATTCTTGCTTCTCCATAAAACCTTCACGGAAGCTACCTCCTTATTTCGTAGCTTGCGAATTTGTCGGTCTAGGATGGAAACTGGGATTTCCTCGTATGACAAGTCCTTCATAATCTATACACCATTTGTGGGCACTACTCTGGTAGGATCGCCAATGCACTTCGGTAGCATAGTTACGTGAAAAACCAGATGGACTGACTCTAATTTTGAGGGCAATTCTAATTCATAAGCTACTTGGCCCACTCTCCGAATGATCCTATAAGGCCCAATATATCGTGGGCTAAGCTTTCCTTTCTTTCCAAAACTCATCACGCTCTTCATAGGGGATACCTTTAAGAATACCCAGTCATTAACCCCAAACTCTAAGTCTCGTCGCCGCACGTCAGAATATGACTTCTGACGACTCTGAGCTGTCAACAGCCGCTCCCGGATAAGCTTTACTTTCTCTATGGCTTGCTGAACTAGATCTGGCCCTTGTAACCCATATTCTCCAACATCAAACCACCCTATAGGAGATCTGCACTTACGCCCATACAAAGCTTCGTACAGAGCCATCTGGATACTGGAGTGGTAACTGTTATTATATGCAAACTCGACAAGAGGTAGATATTCATCCCAACTTCTTTTAAAATCCAACACACATGCTCGTAACATATCCTCGAGCGTCTGAATTATGCGCTCGGCTTGTCCATCAGTCTGTGGATGAAAAGCTGTACTGAGATTCACCTGAGTCCCTAGACCTCTCTGAAATGACCTCCAAAATATGATGTAAACTGGGCCCCACGGTCAGATATAATAGATAATGGTACTCCGTGTAGCCGCACTATCTCCTTAATATATAACTTTGCATAATCTTCTGCTGTATATGTAGATCTGACCGGTAGGAAATGAGCTGATTTTGTGAGCCTATCGACTATCACCCATATAGAATCGAACTTACGATGAGAGCGAGGTAAACCCGTGACAAAGTCCATGTTTATTGCCTCCCATTTCCATGTCGGGATCTCTATAGTCTGCATTAGCCCTCCGAGCTTCTGATGCCCTGCCTTCACCTGCTGGCAACTAGGACACTGGGGCGACAAACTCAGCAATGTTCTTCTTCATATCGTTCTACAAGCATACATCCTTAATGTCATGATATATCTTCGTCGACCCAGGATGAATGGAGTACCACGAATAATGTGCCTCTGACATAATCTTGTCTTGTAGCCCTGCTTCATCTGGAACACACAGACGACCCCTGTATCAGGGAACCCCATCTCCCTTGAGCTCTAACAACGGCTTCTTCTGCTGTGGAACTTGCTCTCTGAACTCGGCCAACTCTGGGTCCTCGTACTGCCTTTCCTTGACTTCAGCTATGAGAGATGATTTTGCAGTGTTTTGGAGTACAACTCCACTATCGTCAGAATCTACTAACCGAACCCCCAAACAAGCCAATTGATTAATCTCTCTGGTTAACTGTCTTTTATAGGCCTCTACATGTGCTAAGCTACCCATAGATCGACGACTTAAGGCATCTGCTACGATATTAGCTTTACCTGGATGGTAGAGAATGTTAACATCGTAATCTTTCAATAACTCAATCCATCGCCTCTGTCGCAAATTCAACTCTTTTTGCTTGAAGATATATTACAGGCTTTTATGATTTGTAAATACATCAACATGAACACCATATAAATAATGCCACCATATTTTAAGTGCATGGACAACTGCATCTAACTCAAGGTCGTGGGTTGGATAATTCTTCTCGTGCTTCCTTAACTGCCTTGAAATGTGCGCAATTACCTTCCCATGTTGCATCAGGACACATCCTAACCCAACACCTGAGGCATCACAATACACAGCATAACCCTCTAGACCCTTTGGAAGTGTTAGAACTGGCGCTAAGGTCAACTTGTTCTTAAGCTCTTGGAAACTCCACTCACAAGCCTCCATCCACTGAAACTTAGTTTCTTTCTGCGTCAACTTCATCAATGGTGCGGAAAGGGAAGAAAAACAATCTACAAACCTCCGGTAGTATCCTGCTAATCCTAGAAAGCTATGAACCTCTGTCGGAGTGGTAGGTCTAGGCCAAGATTTCACGGCCTCAATCTTCTGAGCGTCTACCTTTATACCTTCATCGGATACAATATGCCCCAAGAATGCTACAGACTTCAACCACAACTCACATTTAGAAAACTTAGCATACAACTTACGATCACATGGGGTTTGAAGTACCACTCACAGGTGGTCCGCATGCTCATCCTCTGAACTTGAATAAACCAGACTATCATCAATAAATACTATCACGACCAGATCTAAAAATGGCCGGAATAGGCTATTCATCAAATCCATAAATACGGCGGGTGCATTTGTCAACCTAAAAGACATGACAAGGAGCTCGAAGTAGCCATATCGGGTCCTGAAGGCTGTCTTCAAAATATCTTTCTCCCGGACTCTGACCTGGTGGTATCCTAACCTCAAATCTATCTTTGAAAAGAATCTAGCTCCCTGAAACTGATCAAATCGATCCTTGTAAGTGGATACTTATTCTTAATAGTTACCTTGTTCAGCTTCTTATAATCGATACACATCCTCAGCGAGCCATCTTTCTTCCTCACAAACAGTACCGGTGCACCCCAAGGTGAAGTACTGGGCCTGATGAAACCTTTCTCTAGCAAATCTTTTAACTGCTCCTTCAACTCCTTCAATTCGGCATGTGCCATTCTATACGGATGGATGGATATTGGTTGAGTTCCTGGAAGCAAATCGATGGTAAAATCAATCTCTCGCTCTGGAGGAATACCTGGAAGCTCATCTGGAAACATATCTGCATACTCTTTGACTACGGGAATAGACTGAAGTGTAAGTATCTCAACATCTGCGTCTCTAACCCGCACCATATGATAAATGCACCCTTTTACGATATTTTTCCTCGCCTTCAGATAGGAAATAAACCTACCTCTAGGTGTCACTGTATTACCTACACATTCAAGAACTGGCTTACCCGGAAAATGAAATCTGGCTGCCTTTGTTTGGCAATCAACTGCGGCATAGCAAGCTGCTAACCAGTCCATGCCCATGATAGCATAAAAATCCATCATCTCTAGCTTAACTAGGTCAGCTAAGGTCTGACGACTACAAACTGTCACCGTTCAACCTCGATAAACCCGTCTAGCAATAATCGGTTCTTCGACCGGTGTAGATACCAAAAAAGTATCACTTAGTATTTCAGGCACTATACCAAACTTCCCCGCGACAAATGGGGTAATATATGATAAAGTAGATCCTGGGTCTCTGAAGGCATAAGCATTGTGAGAGCAAATGGTCAATATACCTATCACAATGTCTGGTGAAGACTCCTGGTCCTGTCGACTCGCTAAAGTATAGATACTGTTATGATTAACACCTGAACTGGAACCTCTACCTCTGCCTCGACCCCTACCAGCCGAAGACTAAGACTCGCGCCCTGAAGGATGCACGGGCATAGATGATCATGTTGCTGAGCTTGCTGGTTGTGCCATACCCCCATAATCTCTATTTGGGCAATCTCGCATCATATGCCCTGGACGCCCACATGTATAACAAGCATCAAAACCTGCTCGGCATTGGCCTAAGTGTCCTCTACCACAGATGTCACACTGCGGCGGAAATAATCATGTATACCTTGAACCTCGCTGTCGCTGCAAACTCGACAACCGTGAGCTCTCACCTTGGTCCTAACTGAGTATAGCGGTCATACCTGTAACTCTGTAACTAAGGTGGCGGAGGCCTAGGTGGCCGTCCGAAGTACTGGGGCCTATAACTTCCCTGAGACTGCTCTTGAGACCTGGGAAATCTCATCCTCTTACGCTGCCCTTGCTTAATCCTCTCTGTACTCTACTGCCGACGCCTACCCCTTTCTATATTCTGAGCGAATGCCTAAATCTGAGAGATATCCATACTATCCTATAATACAGCGGTGGCATATGCCTCGGTTAACTCTGGGGATAACCCTGCTATAAACCTGTGGATCATGTCCCGCATAGTGGCAACTATGAATGGTGCATATCTAGACAATGAGTCAAAACAGAGACAATACTCTCGAACACTCATATTGCCCTGCTTGAGGGCTAGAAACTGATAGACCCGAGCCTCTCAGATCTCCCGCGGTAAGTACTAGTCAAGGAAGGCATCTAAAAAATTATCCCAACTAGCTGGAGGTGCATCACGTGCCCCTGACCTCTCTCATCCCTCGTACCAAAGGATGGCTATATCTCGGAGTCGAAAAGCTGCTAGCTCAACTGCCTCTTTCTTTGTGGCATGCATAACCCGAAAGATCCTATAAAGCTGATCTATGAAATCCTGCGGGTCCTCCCTCTGATCTATCCCCGTGAACTCTGGGGGACACAAAGTAATAAATTCTCGGACCCTTGAAATCCTAGACCCCTCAGAAGATCCTGCACTAGCTGATGCCCTAGCTTGTTGTTGGGTAGCTACCAACTGTGTTGATAAATGTACCGCACTCCTCAAGTCCTGATCTGATGGAAGTGGAGGGGGAACTGGGTGTGCGGTATCCCTAGGAATCTCCTCAGGTGGTTGAGGAGCCGGTAATGATTGAGAAGGGGTCTCGCCCTGGGCCTTAGACTGGAACCCATTTACTGGGGGTACCCTGCTAGTCACCGTCATCTGTGTATTCAAACACCAACACGTAAGTTTAACTCAAATTTCCTATAACTCGATTTTACATAACGATTTAGATTTGAAAGGAGGGTAACCAACTCCTAAATTCCCTGTAGTTCCCTGCTTATATAATATGGTGCACAACATATCTATAAACAAGACCCTACTAGACACGACTTGTAGATTCCCTAGAACAGAACTACTCTAATACCAAGTTTGTCACGCCCTAAACCTAGGGGCGAGACCGGCACCCAGTGCCTCACCTAACCTAGTGTACCAAATTGCGACTAAGGGACTCTAAACATATAATGTCATAATTTGGCCGTAGGGCCACATTGCAAGCCAATTTGCGAAGCAAAATATAAAACTAAATGGAAACTAGCACTCACTAAACATCAATATAAAGTAGGGCCGACAAGGCCATCATAACTACTACAACTGACAAACCACCAAAATATACATACTAGGCCTACAAGCCCAACCTACTACACTAACTGACAAGATATGTCTACAAGCCTTTACTAATGGATGTATTGTGATCGGAACAGGGGCCCGACCTACCCATAATATATATATATATATATATATACACACACACACATATAGAAGATGTACACGAAAACCTAGAGCCAATAACTCCGAAGGACGTGGAGCTTACCGATCAGGCTGAACTCTGAAAACACCTACTGAGGATGTCTACCCGTCTGTCTATCTGAACCTGCACGCATGAAATACAACGTCCCTAGAAAAGGGACGTCACTACAAAATAATGTAGAGAGTATATAAGGTAATAACATAACTGAAAGCTGAAACTGAACTGATAATATAATAACTTAAAATAACTGGGAGTCAAAGATGATCTGTAGATATACTTACCTGCTGATACTGATTCAACTCCTTCAATATAGTAAGTAAAATAAATGTCTGGTCCTATAAGGCTTGGTACGTGTAACTGCTCGGCCGTAGTAGGCTCGCTGATAGGCACTCGGCCATACTAGGCTCTGTATCTCGACCATCTTGGGATCGCTCATAGGTGCTCGACCACAGTAGGCTCGGTATATAACTTACCATCTGATCAGATGTTTCCCAATAGGGGCCTGCCCACCGATTATAGCTCGATGGTGGTGAAAATACTGTAATACAGTATATATACATAGACCCTATGCTCTTGACTGGAAGAAGTCAATACTCAAATTGAATATAAAGTCTCGATAAGGGATAATACTGTAACTTATGAGACTAGAATAATGTGAATAAATTCATGAATACGAACTTCTCTTTATGTCTCGTTATCAAACATATGTAGTTACGGGATCATGCCAAAATGAAGGAAAGGTTTAGCCTTAACATACCTTATCAAAATCTTTTCAATCACCAAGTTGAACTTGCCTCTTCTCGCCTTAATCTAAAACAACGATAATAATACTATCATTAAGTTACGAAAGGTACAACTATCGCACAACGAACGACAAGCTTATTTTATATTGAAACAGACAGCATCTCCCCTATAATCCGTACTTCCTCCAAATTCACGATAACACCAACACCAAAAACAACAATAACAACATATATACATTATTTTCCAACCTTATTTACACCACAAAATACTACAAAACAGCCCAACACCCCCAATCTCTTCATACACAAAATGACCACCGTATTAGTGTCAACAACCCGAAACTGTTACGATGAACGGCCAGCCCATCATCCTGCATTTATGTGGTGTTTCTCCACACCCTTCCTCCTCCAAAACTCCACAAAATAATAGTAAAACACGCAGACCAACAGCAACACCAAACAGTCCACAAAATAGTCCGCTACAAGTGAATAACTCGAACTCACGGCTTCCGATCACCGTCCCGTGAGTTCTTACAAATATAGAACAACTTACTATCCATCTAAAGCAGAAAAAAATGGATGAAAGAGAGAAGTAAACTTACCTTATTTGTTGGATAACTCCTGCTTTACCTCCAATTAGAACTTGAAAGGGGAAGAAAATCAATTGGGGTTTGTGGGAAATATTTGGGGGGATTTTTGCAAAGATTAAGTCTGGTTATTTTGCCCTATTATCAGTCTAATATATGAAGGGGATAGGCCTTTAAAAAGGCCTCTTTGTACGACCCGAACTGACCCATTTCTGGACGAACTGGCCCATTTTTGGATTCTCGTTTAAGCAAGTAGGTGACAGTCTGCGCAGTCTCGCAAAAATGCCCATATCTCTCTACTCCGATATCGTATTGATAAACGGTTTAATGCATTAGAAAATAGACTCATAGATATTTAATTTGATGTGTGTAACACTCCATAACTCTAAGTATATTGGGAGAAAATTGTAGTTACATTTAACCTAAAGTTTCAGTAAAACTTATTAACGTAACTTGTGATGACTTTCATCGACTTTTGTTCTACCACTCGCTTGACTTCAAAATATAATACACGACTATCATAAGACTACCATAACTCATAACATAACCTCCTTATCATGTTAAATACCCTAGTCTCACCCCAAAAGTACATGCTATAACATTCCCAACTTGTCGACTTTCGACAAAATATTATTTTCTTCAATTCCTTTAGCTTCTGAACCTTCCAACCCTCTTTGTACTTGTTGTTCATGATCTTCAATATTTGTAACTCCGAGGTAACATGATTAACTTACTTTACATATTTTCAAAGATGATTTCATTTTTTTGGTCCTATATTAATTTGCTCACGATGCATTTTTACTTACGAAAATATAGGGTGTAACACCTTGATTCTCTTTCTTTTAGTTATTATACTGTTCTATACTTTCAGACTGTTTTGTTTTATCAGTCAGACATTTTATTTATTTAGATGCTTATGTACTCAGTAATACCGGGTTTTGGGAGTATTTTGTATTTGTAATTGTGAAGCTTTCTATTGAATTCAAGTATTATGTTTTCAAACTTAAAGGATATTGTGTTTTATTGAGGTTGTCGGCTTTTCTAGTATTGAGATACGCATCAGCATGACAGGTGAGATTTTGGGTCGTGACAGTAAAACATCCGAGAAAGACTTTTCAATATTCCTAGTTGTCTAGAATGACCTCCAACCGGAGAGTCATGAAAGATCTGAATGAGGTCCTGCATCAGTCCTCCTATTGCTCTAATATAAATCTTGCCCTTTCTTCTCAAGACTCCAGATGTATAGTGACATAACTCGGGACCTTGCAGATCAACTGAGAGTTGAGTAATCAAGTCTGATACCTAAGCATCTCCTTCATAGCTGGCACTGACCTCTTGCATCCTTATTGGTACTGTCACACTAATAGCTTGAAGATGTGCAGTTTGTGATGAGTCTTGTGCAGTGACTATCCCTTCATGTTGCCTTGAAAGTTCATCAACTTCCCTGTTTTCTACTACTTTTTTGTACTGGACTTCGTAGTCTAAACCAAGTAGCTTTGTAAGCCCTTTTTGTTGAATAGTTGAGGTTACCTTTTGCTCCAGCAGGCACTTCAAATTGTGATGGTCAATCCTTATCACAAAGTACTTGTACTGCAAATAATGTCTCTTTTTCAGTAGCATTTAATAAAGTCATGTATTCCTTCTCATGTATGGATTTGTCCATGTGTTTTGGTGCCAAAACCTTGCTAAAGTAGGCTACAGATCTTCCCCTTTGCATGAGCAAAACCCCTAGTCTAGAGCGACTAGCATCAGTTTCTACGACAAATTCTAGTTTGGTAATGCTAGTACATATGTGTTAGTCATGGCACTTTTGAGTGCTCTGAATGCCTTTTCAGCTTCTTCATTCCACCTGAAAGCATCTTTTTTAAGCAATTCAGTAAAGGCCAGCAAATACTCCCATAATTGGCCACATATTTTCTGTAATACCCAGTTAGGCCAAGGAATCCTCTAAGTGCATTTACTGAGGTTGGCCTAGGCCACTCGACCATGGCTTGAATCTCACCAGGATCAGTGGACATACTAGTCGTAGTGATAACATGGCTCGGGTACTCTACCTTAGATTGCCCAAATGAACATTTCGATTTTTTAGCAAAAATATTATTTTCAAGTGCTTCAAATGATCATGCAGGGCCTAGCTATAGATAAGAATATCGTCAAATAATACCAATACAAACTTCCTGAGATAAGGTTGGAATATTAGGTTCATCAAAGCTTGGAATGTGGCAGGTGCATTATTTAGTCCAAGTGGCATAACTCGGAACTCATAATGTCCCATGTGAGTCCTAAAAGTTGTTTTATAGACATCCTCTGCCTTCATTCTGATGTGATGATAACTAGCTCTCAAATCTAATTTGGAGAAAATCACCAAACCATGCAATTCATCTAAGAGATCATCAACAATAGGTATGGGATATTTGTCTTTGATGGTGATGTCATTTAGACCCATATAGTCCACACAAACCTCCAGTTCCCATCCTTTTTCTTCATTAATAAAGCTGGTGAGGAGAAGGGAGATTGACTCTGTTGAATAGTTCTCATGGTTAGCATCTATGTCACCTGCTTCTCTAACTCTTCCTTCTGGTAGTAATTATACCTATACGAGACTCAAGAAAATTGGTGCAGCCCCAGGCTTTAAGGGAATAGTGTGATCAAGTGTTCTAATAGGTGGTAAAGTCTTGGGTTCTGCAAAGATATCTTCATCGTCCTTCAATATTTCTCGGATAGATTCTTCTGGTTCCTTTGGTTCAGGTGATTGATCCACACTTATCAAAAATAAATGAGCCATGATTGTCTGTCCTTTCCCCAGTAACCTTCCCATAGAGCTACTGCTAATCATGTTGAGGCTACCTTCTTATAGAATTGCATGAAGCACGATTTTATTTCCTTTCCTCCCAATGGTCACACATTTCTTCTCATGATCACACTTGGTAGGATTTTACTTTTTCATACAATAATTGCCCAGAACAATGTCACAACCCCCAACTTTATGATTCTGAGATCCTCCTGGAATGGTTTACCCTGCATCTTCTAAAGGAATCCAACACAATTGAAGTTACATAAGACGTAGTTACCATCTGCAACGGTTACTCTCATAGGGATACAACATGTTGGAACATAACTGGTCTTTTTGACAGCATGTTCATCAATGAAGTTTTGGGTTGCTCCTGAATCCACTAATACAGCGAGACTCCTATTTTTGGCTACTCTTTTAATCAGAATAGAATTTAGTCCTATGTTACTACTCGAGAGTGAACTCAAGCAGATGGCTTCCTGCATTTCCTGCTCAATCTCACATTCAATGATGAGTTCCTGTGGATTATTGCTTTCATCTATAACTTCCTCAATTTCCCCAACCATGCAGTTCAATTGCTTTGGTTTACACTGGTGACCTGGAGTGTATTTCTCGCTACACTTAAAACACAAGTAGTTATTCTACTGGTACTCATATACTTCAGGGGTTAACCTGAAAGTATTGGATCTGTTAATTGGCACTGTTATAGTTTTCTAAGTCACTGATCCTCCTGTAGCTGGAGACGACCTAACCGAAATTGGAACTACAATCGAAACTAATAACGAAAATTAATATAATTAAAAGACAACTCCAACTAAACCTCCATTGCTAAGCTAGGAATCTATAGATGAATAAGAAAAGGAGAAGAATTAGAAGGAGAAGGAGTAAGGGTTGAGAAAGAGGAAGTGAGAAAGAGTGAAAAAGAGAGGAAGATTACCATAATTTTCGTGAATGTAGTTCTCTCCCATTTGTTAGTTATGTAACTAAATTTGAGAGAGGTTAGCTGATAACATTTGGGCCCTTGATACTCAGTTATTCTTCTCTAATCTCAGCCGTCCATTTGGTAATTAAATAACTAATTCCTTACCTCCGGTTTCGAACCCCGTTGATTACATTTAGATTACAGCTCATGACATACTCTTTTTTTCTTGTTTGGGGCCAAAGAATAGAATGTCAGATCAATGAAACTGGGCGCCATTACTTGACTTAAAGGAACTATACAAACATTGGCATTAAAGTTAGATTATCCTCCAGAGCAACTAAATTTACCAGGAAAAAGTAAAACTATCCAAATATCCCTCTAGAGTCTAGACCAATAAATCTCAAATTACAAAGGTGAGCAGAAAGACAAGGTCTAAAAAGGGCAATAAAAGAGATGTTTTTAACACTAAACTTAGCATGGGTATGGTATTACCTTTATTGGGAGCGCTCTACCCCTACAATGTGGAATTTTTCGAAGCAAATTTTGATATAATCGGATCCCAAAGCGGGTACCAATCATCGGATGAGAAACCAAATGCAAAACACATAAGTTACCCCCTAAACTATAGGTCAAATCCCTGTTACACACTTTTTGCGGACGAAAATCAACTTACACGTTCAACATTTTTAAAGTGTGTATGAGAGGCACCGCTTTTGACCAGGTATATTACACGCAAAAAGGAGCGCCTGAAAAGGTGAAAAATGTGTGTCTATAGCTTTATGTCAAAAGTTCAGATTTAATAAAGTCGATCCTATGGTCCAAATTTATTTATTTTTATTTTTATTTTTCTTTTGTTTTCACGTCCAATCCCTCCATGACCAGCGAACCCCTCTTGTTCTCTTCCAACTCTATTGTCTCATTTCACTGAATAATTCTAATAGTAAAATACCTACAAAAAATTCAGTATTAATTTCAGTCCAAGAAAATTCTATTAATTTTAGTCCATGGCCTCACTTTAACATATAATTAGCAAATATTTGAAGACCCAGTTAAGAAAAAATGCTGCAAATACACTTCCCATCCATCGGAATCTCTAAAAATGCTAAAAATTTAAACTTTTCCGGTTCACCTCTTTCAGTTGGCATACTAGCAAACAACTGGAGACCCAATTCGAAAAAAAATGCTATCAATTAGACTTCTTCATTGATAGCCTCTGAGTAACGTATGAGCAAAACACCCAGTTCAGAATATACAAAAATGGCAGAGAGCTTAGAGATTTAGTACACCAAAACCTAGAAGATCAACTCGAACTAAAAAGTTTCAGGCAAGGAAGGGTCGTTACTGGCCTTTTGTTTTCCGATGACGAGATTATTTTCTTGCGATGATTAATGTCAGGGCGATGTATTGAAGGTGGTGCTTTGGATGGGACCTTTCTATTTTATTTTGATTATGTCTATGGCGGCAGTCATGAAAGTGGTATTGGTGCCAGTCATAGAGGAGGAAGCCGAAGGTATGATAGTTTGAAGAAGATAAGAGGCGTGGGGAGGGAGAGGGTGTTTTCTATATTTGCTTTTAAATATTAAGTATTTTCTTTTTTTACTTGAATTAGGACACATGTCACTACCTTATTGGTGCGTGACAACACATATGTTTTGAAGAATTGGTCAAGAAAAAATGGTATGTCTTAGACACATTTTGAAAAGATTAAGTGTGTAAGATAAATTTCGTGGTCATAAAGTGTGTAAGAGGGATTTGATCTATAGTTTAGGGGCTAACTTATGTATTTTGCCGAAATCAAAAGAGAAAACTAAATTTAGCATCATGGGCTAAATGTCTAGTTCGACCAAGTCAGAGTTTGAACTATCCAGTTTAACATAGCTACTCAACCGACAACTGGTTTTGAACCTTCATGGAAATTACGGGTAAAGTCCAAGAAGGGCTAAAAATTATGGTTCAAGCATACCATTGGAGGGCTAAATTTATATGAAAATTTTACCTCTTATAGCAAACTATTACACCCTATTTATTATAAATCAAAATAATTTCAAAATATAATTATTTATAGCTATTTATTTTCTATTTTATAGCAAAATAGGTATTTATTTTAACCATTGAGGCGTGAAATACTTTCATTATCTCTCTCTTCCTTCTCTCTCTATCAGCAAGATTTTCAATCTCTCTCTTATCCCTCAAATCTGGCCATAGTCATGAACCTCCAACTTCGGCTGAAGAAACGAATATATACCAAACTCTGCCTCTTGAGAAAAAGGAGAAGTAATACATACTAGTACTCCTAATAGAAGCAAAAGGAGAGAAAGACGAAGAAGCAACAACAGAAAAAGATGAAAAATCAAGCAAACCTCATCGCCGATCCACAAGAGAAGCACTCGTCAACACATTCTCTGAAATCACTTTTGCTTTCAAACCCGAAGCCCTTTTCTTCCTCGAAAGCCATAACTTCGATTTGGATTTCGCCGGCTCTATTTTCTATTCTTCTTTGCTTTTTAGTCGCATACAATGATACAAATACATTATATTCTGTACAAATACACTGTATTTTTGTATAAATACATTATTTGTTCACCTGTATGTATGTATTCTGAAGGTCTGTACTTTTTGAATACAACTGAATATCACTGTGTTTTGTGATTTTTTGTTGTTTGAATATAGTCGAATTGAATACGGTGAATTCAATACAATGTATAATAGTGAATAATGAATATCTGTGAATTGAATACAATGTATACAGTTGAATTGAATAGATCGGTATACACCTTATTTCTCGATTACCTCAATGTATTTATAAATACAGCCGCGCGAATACATGGAATACAACACAGTAGCAGCAAATTATTTTTAGAATTGATTTTGTTGAGTTAATTGACCCTCTTCCCGTTATTAAACAACTGAATTCTACAGCGAATACAGTCGCATACAACTGGAATCCCATATTTTTTTTTTAAATTCGCAAGCTGATCCTAGGTAATCGTTGTTGTTCATTGGATTCCGGAGGTTCTAAATTTGCTCCTGAATATTAAGGATAATTACATTCTTGAAAGGATCAAGGGCTCTACCCTCTCGCATAAAGTCTTATGCTCTTATCGTCAACCTTCGTGGCTTTTTGCTCGTTTGGTCTCGCTATTTCATTCATGGTTCTCTCTTTCAAGCTTCTTTCCATCCTGGGGATTTCTTCTCATTCCGTCCGTTCTGCTAGGTGGAGCATGATACTTCACGAAGTTTGATTTGCGGTCGGGGTATTATCAAGTGCGTATTGCCGAGGGTGAACATATTTCTTTTCTCTTGTGTTGGCTTTGGAAGTTCCTGTTGTACATCCCTGCCCGATCATTTTCTTCTGATTATCTGTTTTTAGCCAAACTACTAGCTTCTGGGAGGAGGGTTATAGACTCATTCAGGTTGAGACGGACTCCTTGGTTTCTATACAGAAGCTGCACAATGGTTGGGCCTGAGGATCCACATTTCAATATTATCCTGAGAATCAGAGAGCTAATAAGAAGGGATTGGAGGTGTGAATTGAGATCATTTCCCCTATAGATCCACCTTTCTTCAAAATAAAGATATATCAACTAAAAGAAAGCTAAATCGAATTGGAATAGGATAAAGAACGCACGAAGGATCAGAGAGAAAGAGGATTCTAAAAGCGAAAAGCCTAGAAGACTAGATTGTCAGACTCGGAGGTAGCAGTAAGATCTCTGTCTCTAGAGCAAGCATGAGGGTTTTCTAAAAGTCTCCTCTCATTACTTATGGATAAAGCTCTTAAGCTTAAACTTTTATGAACTAAAAGATCTTCCCATTCTAAATAAGAATGAGAGTCTTTCAACTAGATGTGCTCCTTTGGCTGGGTTTGAGAGAGAGAGAGCATGAGATAGTTGGTCTAATAATTAGTCCAACTTCCTTGTATCTGAAAGCGATGACAGGATGTTAGGTCTAGTAAGGAGACTTTTTGAATAATTTACTTTCGTTCGCCATTCCCACCCGGGAATCACTTCACTCCACCGCCTCGTCAGTCTTCTTGCATCTTTTTTAGTTTTGAAAATCGACTAAGCGTTGCGCCAAGCCTACTTGTGAAGAGAAGAGTCGTCGGGCTATTGTAGAGTGAGTTTTTTGGGGGAGAATCACTCGGCGCGGGTAGCTCTTATTCCAAGAACTGGCGATATTCCCTTAACTACAGATTCAATAGCACCGGTTATGAACCCCAAAACCGCGATTTCCGCTATTGTATTCATGAATGCCGTAGCGAAAATACAGCAAATATAGTCGCGTAACAACTGAATAATAGTTATAGAAAGTAATTATATATATGATAGCTATAAGAAGTTAATGACCACTCGACAATAGTGATTTTTGAAAATTTCTCAATTTATATTGGAAGATGGACTAAGTCCAAGATCTACACTCAAACGATGGGTTGAGCCCGCATCACCATGTAAAGGAGGAGTTATTGTATTTGATAAGGTCAAACTGAGATTTTAAAGCTACAAAGATCAGTTTATAACTATTTCTTGTAAATCATGATGATAAGAAACCGCTGAACATGCCAACGGTTAATCCTACATGATTTAGGACATGTAGAAATACTATAGAAATTTTAAGGAACACGTTTAGGATGGTGGTCTGTCAGCCCAAGAGTAGTCCCGTCACAAGAAATAGAATAAAGACTTGTATATTAACACATTACACAATCTAAACTATTTCAGTACATTTATCTCTTGCTACTTAAGATCTTTAATTATCAATTAAATTCAGTTACGTTTACGTAAACAAGAATTAGCACGGATAAATTTCGTAGCTAAATAAAATCCCCTTGTTAATCCTATTTAGACAGGGATTATCATTAGCCCCAGGAGCTATTTAGCACGAATTAGCGACGAGTTCAATTTGTGTTTTTCTAGTAGTGATACGAGCCCATTAGGCTTAAGGATGAATTTAGCTGTCCATTTGCTTCATAGTTTGGCCTACTTGGAAATTTTCACAAGCAAAATGTATAATAGTTTCCTCTTATTCTTTACAGAGAGGGCAGTCACCATCATCGTGCACAAGTTAGACCTTGGTCGGCACCAAATCAAGCAAAAAACTACCTAAAACTATCAACTACTTTTTCAATCCTGGGCTTGACTAATGTATCTTCTATAACCACTTCACTCTACTTAGGTACCAGCACTAACTTGTCTTACGTCAAATTAAAAGTCTTATGAAGCTAGATTTTCTAAATTTCACACTTGCTCTGACGCTAACGTATAAGTTAGTTTGAAAATGAATTCTGCAAAAATAAAACACAAACAAAAGTAGGACAATTAAAATATTCCGAGCCCAACAAATTATTGTGTTTCTTTAAGAATTGAATCCCTTCATTATTGTCCAAGGTTATTAGATTAATTCCTCAAAAATATTCAAATTTATGTTAGGGACCGTTTGGAAAATCCACAAATTTCAATACACAAATTATTATTGGGAAATTATTGATTTAACCGCGAATTTTACTAATAATTACTCACGAATAATATTGGAAAAAGAAAAATAAATAACGAAAATTTGGTCCAAAAAATTTATCGATCAATCAAATTCGAAGCTAAACAACGACGGTGGCGCGATACTTGCTTTCTTCTCAACTCTTTAAAAGCTAGAAGAAATACTTCTATATTGATAGAAACTAAGGGTCCACCAAACTTATATAGAGAACCAGGTTCTCTATTAGTTCCCACAGAACACACACACAACTGTAAGTAAATAACACAATAGAGTTTTACGTGAAAAACTTCCAGCTCACGAGATTAAAAGCCACGACCTACCCTTGTAAGATTTCAACTTCGCTACTGAGCAAACTTTAGATTACAAACTATTGTAACCTAGGAATTAACCTCTTAATTCATCACTAACTTGTAATAACTCTATTACAAGCCCCTTTGTAATAACTCTATTACAAAGCTTACAACTCGACTAACTCTAGCCAAGACACAAACACATGGTTTATCATTTTACAAAGGTTTCCTACACAATGCTTCTAACTAAGCTAAGTAGGAATTACAAGTAAATCACTTTGACAAAGGTGCTACACAACTAAGGACATATGATGACTCAATGCAGGAAACTGGTCTTTCGTTATATTGCTCTTTGTTCTTGACGCCTCGAATGTCATTAGCAGGTTGGCAATACACTTGAGAGAGAGCTTGATGATTTCTGGAATGTGCGAGTGTTATGTTTTGCCTTTGCTTCTTGTTAATATTACATAAGTGACATCACTTGAATGATGCAAGCATGTTTGGTACAAAGGCATTCCCCATAAAGTGACTGCTCCACTATTTGCACTGTTGCGTGTGCGTAGATGAACAGTTGCAGTCACGTTACAAGTGTGGGGAGTTGACTGGTACTGTTAGTAAGGGAACTGATGTCGATCTGTTCTCTCTGTGGTTTCTTGGACTTTGAATGTTGGAACATGTCCCAAACTTGAGACTTGTTGATCTTGAGCACTCAGAGGATGTAGAGCAGGTTCTCCATCTGATTCTCAACAATAAGTTTGTTAAATCATCAAAACATAGTAAGACACATAACTTATCATTAGGGGTGTACAAATAAAACCGACAAACTGCACCAACCCGATAATCCGAGTCAAATCGAGAAAAAAAATCCGACTATGGTTTGGTTTGATTGGTTTGGTGTTGGAAAAAAAATCCGACGATATTTGATTTTGTTTGGTTTTAACTTAAAAATGTCAAACCGAAGCCAAACCAATTTTGGTTTGATTTTTTTAGTTAAAACCAAACCAAACCAAATAACATCAGATTTTTTTTTCCAACACCAAACCAATCAAACCAAACCATAGTCGGGTTTTTTTTCTCAGTTTGACTCAGATTATCTGGTTGGTGTGGTTTGTCAGTTTTAGAATTATTTTATAGATTAAAATATTAATATAATATAATTTTTAAATATTTATTTAAATTTTTCAAGATCTTTGTTTATTAATATTAATAATTTAATAATAGGCTAGAGTTAATTGTAGCCCACTCCTGTAGAATAACAAAATAAGTCCAATCCCAAAGAAAATTACACCCTAAATCCCCAATGTCATAAATTGTACGACTAAATCCCTAATGTCATTTGTTGTGCGTTCATTTCATGAAAGTAACCAGCCTTCAAATTCAAGGTTTGTTCAAGTCGTCATCGACAACCTCTGTTCAGGTTAAGTTCAAGCTTTGTTCAAGTCGTCATTGTCAGCCTCCATTTAAGACAAGTTCATCATCTTGATTTCAGGTATTATCGGTGACGTTTTAATCTATTTTTCAACCTTATAAAGAAAGAAAGTGGGAAAGAAAGAAAACTAGAACTTCTGTATTGCATTGCAAATAAATTAGTTTGTGTTCCTCTATTTCTTTTATTGTTTATTACAGACTTTTGCTTTGTAACTTGACCTTTGACAAAATTATTCAGTTTTCACTGCTTCTTCTACTGTTAGCTTATAAACTTTTATTGGGTCAATTTTGACAAATCTCGAATTAATTAAATTTTAAAATTTAATACCTTTAGCTAAAACGAAGTTGTGATTTAACATTTTAGTTCAAATTATGTGCAGAACTCTCTTTTCGGATGGATTCTGGAAAGGATATGGAGGTGATTGTCAACAATCCTTCGACTATGCCAGTGGTGTCTCAACAACAAGGTAAAGACACTCCTCATCGACGTACTCCTCCTAAAAAATAAAAAAGAACAACTCCCCGAGAACCTTCTGAATCTAGAAAGATTGGTAGAGAGACGTCTGAGATTTGGGATCATTTCACCAAATTTATTGGTAAATGAGGTAAATGTATGGCAAAATGCAATTATTGTCCTAAAACCTTTGTTGCCGCTAGCAAGAATGGGACTATTTCGTTGTGGAATCATTTAAATGTGATATGTCATAAATCCCCTTTTAAATTCGCCGATAAGAGGCAATCATTATTAAAGCCTATTAAAGAAGGATTGCTAGGAGGTGACTCGGGTTCTACTGAAAGGGTAGTGTATAATGTGGATGATATTAGAAGGGCCATTGCCGAATTTATAATTATTGACGAGCAACCATTTAGAGTAGTTGAAGGAGAAGGATTTAAGAGATTAATGGCCAAGGCCTTGCCTAATTTTCAATTACATTCTTATGTAACTGTTGCTAGACATTGTTTGAGGTTTTATCAGGAAAAAAAAACTTAAAAATCTTATCAAGAACCAACGTGTATGCCTCACTAGTAACACATGGACATCACTCCAAAACTTGACTTATATGGTTGTCATTGCACATTGGATTGATGATCAATGGAATATACAAAAGAAAATTCTAAACTTTTTTCCAACACTAGATCACAAAGGTGAGACTATTGCGAAGGGAATTGAAGCATGCTTATTTGATTGGGGCATTGAGAATTTGTTTATAGTGAACTTAGATAATGCAAGTGCTAATGATGCTACCATTAAGCATTTGAAGGTGTGTATTGATGATTGAAAAGGGGTAATACTGCCATTACGCATTATCTTCGATTCGTAATGAATATCGTTATTTTTGTGTATTACTTAATATTAAATATGTTAATTGTTTCTTTTATTTCAGAATATCTAGACTCACCTTTGAGGATTGATTAGATGGATAGTTAACTATAATTTTCTCCTGGACTATTTTTGGAATCATGACTACTTAAAGGTAATTAAAAGAGGTTCTATTAGTTTCTTTACTTTTGTCTATAACATTTCTGTTGAGCCTGAAGTATTTGATTATATACAAATATTTCAGGTATTACAAAAGATTATCCCAAGGAAAAGGATGGAACTGCAATGAATCTCCCAAAGATTGGAATTTGGGTCATTATGCCTTTACTAACATTCTGGAACATGCTCCTCTGGATTAAGATGCCCAACTTCTTAGAGTTTAATATATTCTCTTTTGGTTTATTTTCTATAATCTTGGCTATAGTGTCTACTCTTGAAATGTTGGTGATAATTCATATGTAGAGTGCAATATAATTTGCAGTTTATCTTTTTGGCAGTCTATGACTCTTGGTTGTAACTATTTACAAATATTTCAGGTAATTCTATAACTCTTGGCTATAATTCTATGACTCTTGGTTATAATTCTATGACTCTTGAATCCTTTTTAGCATTGAGATTGTAACACAAAATGGATGATCACATTCACATATTATCTCCTGAAGAATATTGCACAAGATCTTTAATGTTGTAGGCTTGCTTCGTTTTCTTCCGGTATAGAATGGACAATGATAAACTTTACCTGAAATCATTTCCTTGCCATAACCTTCCTTTAATCTTTGATACCAATTATCATTGTATTCTTCTATCTCCGATGAAATTTTTCAAGAAAGCCTAAGCCCAACAATAGAATAGGATAATCCTTCAAAACATGCAAAATTGAATGTGTAAAATGATGCTGCTTACAAGCATATGTGAACGATTACTTCCAGCAAATTCAAGAAAAGATTGAAGTACCAAGAGATTTACTCATTCCTTTGAACCATTTGCTAAATTCTTACGCCTTAAAGTTATGCATAAATACTTCCATCATCTTTAAGAAAATATAGAAGTGCATTAGATATTTAGTCATTCCTTACAACTTAAACCATTGGTGTGAGCAAAGGCTCAAAAGAAAGGTACTAAAGAAATATTTTGGAGTATAAGTTTATCGGAAAAAACTCGAAAAATCCAAAAACCCCGAGAAACCCGAGGAAAATCGAGATTGAAAAATCCGACTTTTGTTGGTTTGGTTTGATCTATAGATTTAAAAACCCGATATAGTTGATTTGATTTGGTTTTGATTAAAAACGAACAAATCCGGTCCATGTATACCCCTAATTATCATATATATATATATATATATATATATATATATATATATATATATATATATATATAAGCACAAAAAATTTTCTTTTCCTATTCAATGAGGGACAAAGTTCCTTTGCAAGGATAATCAATTCAAATCTTCATTTTCTCTATTTCTTTTTCCTCCATTTTCCTGTTCACACCTTTACTCAAAAAATAAAACCCAACACAAGTCTCCAACCAGATTATGATAACTCTTGGCAAATAGGAGACCTATTGTAGGTGTAACAACAACAAAGTCTAAATTGCAATTAAATTAGTACATCCTCAAACGAAATAGAAAAATACAGTATGTTGAAACTTCTTAGGGATTACCGGTGAAAGAAAGAGTCCGGCATTTATTTCTTTGTGAATATTCATAACCAAGCCTACTATTATCATATTGCTAAACCTATGGATTAGTGTTTGAATATTTTCATAGGACATGATCAGATCATCCAAGATGATTTTCTTTCATTTTATCTGCTACGTTTGTTATTCATCATTTGAATTTTGTATAATCGCACATCAATCTTAAATTTAGTCTTTTACAAGACTCTACTAAAATGCATGTAAAACAAGTCTTTGAGTCTCAAAGAAATATGATTGGTCGAAAACTAGTATTCCTTCAATACATGTGTATTACAGAAATACATACAATAAAATTCAAAATCCAGCTAAAAAGCTTTTTCCTAACACACTGCTTTTCTGAGAGCAATTATTTCATCTTCCTTTTTTTTTTTTCCCTTTGAACATTGATCTTTTCAAGGTAAAAGCTATATATTTCTTTTATTTCGCAGTAAAGCCACTCTGTAAAAAGTAGAATTTCAAAATGCAAAATGAACAGTATATTGCTTAATCCTCCAAAGGAATCGATTAATTATTTGTTGAATTCCATGACCCAAGTGTTGTAAGCGCAACAAGCCTTGCGGAATCCAGTAAAACCAGCGCCCTTAGCCAAAGCCTCAAATTCCTTCTCAGTCCTTTCTTTGCCTCCTGGGTTATGTGCTAACATCACAATATCAACATGTACTGTATTCTTAGTTGCAAGTGATGTATCTGGGGCCTCTGGAAGTATGCACTCCGCTATTATCACCTTCCCATTTGCAGGTAGTGCTTCATAGCAATTCTTCAAGAATTTTAGGCAATGCTCGTCGCTCCAATCATGACAAATCCACTGCACGAATATGTTACGTTATCCTCTGATTTACAACTTCGATTTAAATAAAAGCAAGAAAATAAACGAGTTTAACTTCTATATACTGACAGTATAATCCGGGGGTCTACGTATTACAAATAATGCAAAGATAACCACAGGTGACAATTCATAATAGGTGGTGGTACTAATTAATAACGTGAAAATTAAGGTAAATTACGTGTAAATATACTAATAGTATGAAATTTTTTTACAATGTAACTCCGGGAGAATAGGTGCTCTCCTATCTTTTGATTAGGAAAGATAGGCAATGCAATATTTCTTGGTGTGAGGGTGGGGTAGCTAGGCATTACCTTCATGAAAATGGCATCTGCTTTTGGCACACTGGCAAACATGTCGCCACCAACGTGCTCGACACCTAATTACAAGTTACGAAAGTGATTGATGAGCAATACAAACTAGAACAAGAACATTAATGCCATTAATTATCAAATGTAGCTGAAGGGGGAGAAGGATTTTAGCTTAATTACCAGGGTAAGCTGGAGCATCTCCAATAACATGTGGTAAATCAAAGTTAATACCCTTAATAGAGGGATGTTTGGAGACAATCATGTTAACAGTAGCGCCAGTTCCACCACCAACATCAACAATGGAATTTAGGCCTTCAAATCCTTTGTAGTCCTCAAGAATCTTTTTCATTGACATAGTGGAGTGATCAGACATTCCACGGTTGAAAACTTTGTTGAATCTTGGATCTGTGCCATGGTACTCAAATGCTGTCATTCCATAGGCCTTGTTGAATGGGATTCCACCATCTAGTACTGCATCTTTTAAGTGGTACCTGCAATAACAAACATGGGAATCAAGCAAATTAGGTGGAAACGAAAACATAAAAGAATTCAGAGCAAATTATAATACTTTTGTTAACCATTCAACCTACGTAGTGTATTATATGTGGACACGAGGAATCACAAGTCTTGAATTACACGTTCTGAATGTTATATACATAGTTAAAGTGATTTTTTCATTACAAATTAAAGAGATAATTTGAACAATGAACTTGTGAACTATATATCAACATGAGGAATTACAAGTCCCCTACGTAGGTTGTAATTTGATGTTTGTTAATTTAACACTGCAGCTTTACTATTTATAGTGTATTTGTGGTGCTCAATCGTTGTTTCCATTACTTCAAAAACATCTAGGAAAAGAATTATTTTTTTCAACAGATAATGATGGAAAAAAGGAAATTCCTGCTTCCAATTATTCATTTTTCAAACTTCGGTGGCCCACCTTATCACAAGTGTAACCGAATATGAAACTTGTCAACAGGAGCCTGCACCTCCTTTCCATTTTCCTCGCATACATTGAGGAAACTTTATACTAACATAATTTTAATCAATTGTCTGTCGTTTTTTCAACTAGTAGATTCAATCTGTTGAATTACACACCAAGTTCCAATACGGGGCAGCAGTCAACAATGACAGACACAAAACCAACTCAATTAAAATCATCAATATTCAAATTCAACCAACACTAAACAAAAGAAATTTTAGCTGTTAAGGAAAGCACACTACTTTTCTTAGGGCTTAATTAACTATTACTATGTCTCATATTTTTCTTTTTTGAAGATGCCTTGAAAATATGTTATTGTTAATAGCCATAGGAAAAACATAAGAAAGAGAAATGACCTATGATTTTTAATAAAATTGTAACAACATAAATAAAGAAATTGAGCAATTATAAACAAGAATTTCATAGGAATAATCAATAGGCATATATAAGATTGTTTTGAATTCAGTGAGACAGAAACAAGATAGAAACCAGAAGAAATTAAAGGACAGTGTACAAAGCATTTCGTATTCACGTCCAGGGAAGAATCGCAATACCATGATGATGTAGATAATTTATCCTAATGCAAGTATTAACGGTTATTTTTACAGCTTGAAGCGAGAAGCTATTAATCACCTGCATGTATTATATACTATTGAAAAAGCTATTAATCACCTACATGTATTATATACTATTGAAAAAGAATTAAGGGGACTTACCAGCTCTCCATAAGAACTTTATCTTGATTCATAAGCAAAAGTGGGGCAACAGAAACACCATCAGCATTCTTAGTCAAGAACTTACAAACCGGAGCCAGACTATAAAGCCTCTCAACACTGCCATCAGACAGTGTTCTAAGAGTACAATTGAGAACAGAGTAAGTAGCAAGTAGCCTAAGCATCCGATCAAGCATAACGGGTGCTTCTGGGTTCTGGGTTGAGAGCTGAGCAGCTAATTCAGAAGGAGAAATGGCTGCACCTGGACCAGCTTTAGCCATGAGTTCAAGAAGGTCAAGTTCTAACGCTGATTTTAGGACCATAGGAAGTACAGAAGCACTAGCCAATTGCATGGCAAATAAGAACGCTTCGTCTTCTGTGTGAGTTAGACTCTTACTCTGGCTCTGGCTTGTTGAACCCATATTTTTTTTCTCTTCTCTCTTGGTTCTGTTTCAGATTTTACAATGACTCAATTGGGCAAATTAAGGTGAGTTGAAGAAACAGAGGGGTTTTCGATGGTGTAATGAGGAGTTGTGAGTCTGGTATTTTATATGGTCATTTTTGGTTCACCAACCGAAAATTTGGTGGGGCTGTGGCCTACAAATTGACCCCACACCTAAAACGTACTAGTACTACTATTGTTTTGTGAATTGTGATAGCAATCTGACGTAGAGTTGATTTGAGCACTCCTACCGCAATAACTTATCCTTGTGTCCATATTCTGCTGTTTTATTTAGATCTAGAGTTAGATTAAATACTGTATTATTGAAGTTTCCATTTTTCTTTAAAAGAATGCAAATGCATACTTTTAAAAGTGTTCAAAGACTATTTAGATTAACTTTTTAAAATAATGTGAAACTACTTTCTCTCTTTTTTTTTTTTTTTTTTTTTTTTGTCATTGTCTTTTAGACAAATGGACCAATGATGGGGATGAAGGCCGGAAAGGGAGACTATATATTTAGATACAAAGTAAATTTGACTTCCACGTTCTTTATCTTATGGAATATGTTATATGGACAACATGAGAGGTTTTACAATTTTACCAAGAGAAGCTAAAAAATGTCATCCGGAAAAATAGTATCCCAACTATGAGCACGTGATTTTTACCCGACGAAAAATACTCCTACAAATTCAAAATAGATTTTTCTAATTATTCTAATTTTTATAGAAGTTTTAGGAATTTCTTGTTAATTATTGCTTGCATTTAGTTGCATATTTAACATTTTAAAATCATAAGAAAAAAATACCAAAAATGTCTAAAATATTTCATGCATATCATTTTAGGTCTTAATTACATTTAGGATTTAATTACATAAGTTAATTGCCTTATTAAATAAAAAAATCAAAAATATTGGATATTTTTACATTTTTAGTTTTCAGTTGTAAATTAGTAATTTTCTTTCATTAGTCTTAAGTTAATTAATTATTTTTATGTTAGAAGTAGATAATTAATTCAATTCTAAAAATTAGATTATTTTTAGAACTTAACTTAAGTTTTTAATCAATTTTATTAGGATTTAAAAAATTCAAGGAAAAGAAAATGTGAAAGGCTGTGTTTATTTCCGAATTGGGCCAAAACCTTAGCGTTGACCCAATTTCCCTTTAAACCCAACTCGCCCCAAGCCCAGTCCGTTCCATCCCTCACTTAACCCAAAACGGCGTCGTTTAGTAACGTCAATCCCAGCTATTCAACCCATCTCATCCAAAGATTCACAACTCCCTCTCTAATCCCTCATATCTGTCGGAGACCACCCCCAAACCCCCCAGACCCCTCTCACTTCTCCATCTCTCTCACTCAATGAGACCCTAGCCGCCCCCAAATCCCTCACCCCCACCGGCCGGTGGTCACCGTCCAAACAACCCTAAATCTTCACCCTATAATTCCCATACTTCCCTAATCCCAAATCCCTTACCAGTTTCCCCAAAATATCATCCAAACTCCCTGAATTTCAAATTTAAGAAGTCAAAAAAACTTAGTTGTTTTTCTTTTCTGATTCTTTCCAAACTCGGGCTTGTCTTTCGTTATTACCTGGCTCAATCGACTACCTTCAGAGTCGAAGGGTGATTTCATGCCGTTGATTGGTCACCTCCGCTTGATTGGTCTCAGACCCTTTCTTCTCCGTTCAAAACCTTAATGGCTCAGGGTAGTAGCCCCCATAGCTTTGAGGTATCGTTTGGTATTCGACTCTTCAGCCAAGCTATGGTCGTTATCGTTACAGGAAGCCATTGTTTCTGTCTTTCGAGCATGAACCAGTGCTCGTGTGACGATATCGACCCCTGCTCGGATTTCTTGAAGCCAGCAGTGATGTCATTAACGGGTAATACTTCCTCCCGTTCTTTCGTGGTCATTTGGTTTAAGTGTATGATTTACTCACAGACTGGCGTTTTGGTTGTTTCATATGATATAGCTTAGTTTTAGGGTAATTATAGCATATTTTAGTTTAGTTTCATTTATACTTAGCTGATTTTGCTAAAATTATCATTTGAAATGACTGCTTAATAATGCATCAGTAATGGACTATTAGCATATCTCTTCATATGTTTAGCATGTTTAGATTAGACTGGATTTAAATTTATTTAATTCTGTATTAGGTCGCATAACAGTTAGTAATTTGCAAGAAATGAGGGACCAAAAGGTATACTAAAATCAGAGAATCTTAGGTGTTTGGGCAAGAAGTTTCTATAAGGGACTCAAGTGCAATAAAATAAAAGAACTAGGGATAGTTTCAGAATTAAAAGATACTAAAAAAACAGAAAGGGGGACAGCTGTCAAAAGAAAATATCTGAAGAGGGACAGCTGTCCAATTCAGTTATAAAAGATGTTCTTTTCCCTGAAATTTAGGGATGGCATTCTGAGAATTATTCCCTTATCTTTAGGAGCACATGATAGATTTTTCACTTTATATAAAGGACCTCACTCACACATTTTAAAAAAAATAAAGGAAAAAGAAAGGACGGGGGTTACCCACAAAATTCACTCTTCATTTTCTATTTTACTCCCATCCCCTCATTAAAAACAGAGAGGTTTTTTTTTTTTTTTTTATACATTTCAATTCTAGGAAAACTTCAAAACTCTCTTTTTCATTCTACAATGGTTTTGCACCAGAGTCTCATTGGTCTTGGGTCTATTGCTGGATTTCTGGGTTGAAGAATTACAACTAATGTGGGCTGTTTTCTACTGCTATCTGCTGTTACTATGAAGCTAAATTCTCTTCTCTGACTTTCTGACCGTTATTTGGTCATTTATCTGTTGTTTCTGCTTTCTAGGTATGTAAATATCCATACATTCATCTCTTTTCTTTGAGTTAATGAATAAATGTTGTTTGGTGTTGTATTTGTTCATGACTTTGTAGACTTAGCTTATTTTTAGCCACTAAATAGTCTAAAGAATTATCTCTATTGATTTACATCTATAATATTTGTTCATCTACTGTTCAAGATACACTTATGCTGCCGAAGTTTCTCAATGATTTTTTATATGTCAATATATAGTGTTAGTTAACTGATTCTGAGCATGTTAGTTAATGTCATTTGTTTGGTATAAATAGTTGATGATTAGTAGATGAGAATGTAGCTTCACATTTGAGGCAATATAGGAGCAAAGCAAGTTATAAGTCTGACCACCAGTTGGTCAGATCTGCATCCGAGCAGGCCAAGAAAAATCAGCTCAAAATTATGAAGTATGGTGACATTATGCCTGTTGTCCTAAATCAAAAGAAAAGCCATGGATAACACAGTTTGGAGTTTACAAATCACATGCAAATTAGTTATTTAGATTTCGGAGCAAGAATTATGTAAATAATTATCTGTCTCTAGTCAAATTCAATAAAAAAAAATGAAATTAAAACATGTATTATTAGTAGATCTAGTTCGTTTCTTTCTACTTGTAGCTCTGAATCCGTATAACATATTTTGAGGCTTTGAGGTTTATGTGTTTGGCTTTTCATTCCTTTGTGATTGATGTATAAAATGTTACACGACCTAGTTGAGCTTGAGCCATTGTTCATTTCGTTCCCTCAAAGCTGTCAGGCCTAAAAGGGTGGCCTCGCGAAGGAACAGGGTTAAGTTTAAGTCATACAGACATTGGGAATTTTAGCTACCATTTCTGCAGAATGAAGGCTTTCTTTTAGAGGTTAAAGACGTCTTGGGCTTTATTGCAAGCCCATGACTTTGGCCAGTATGTGAACTATTTCTGGTTCCCAAAATATTAATCATTTTGTTTAGTTTAAAATCAAGATATTGAAGTTAGTAAAGCGAATCATATGAGTATTTGGATTCAAATAAGTTTTAATATTTCGATACCTGACTATTTGATAGCATTGAGCCTTCACATACCTAAAATCTATAACACCTAGACCTCACACATATAACCTTGCGTTCCAGAAATTAGGCAATTCTCGAATAGTATGCTTTTAGACACGCTTTTAATTAATTAAATAATCATGACTATGTACACGTTCGCGTGACATGATTACGATTTCAAAAATAAATAAATAATCGTATACATGCTTTAGGCGCGCGTGTAATTGACTTTCGTAATTATGTACACGTTCGCGTGATATGATTATGATTTTCCAAAATAAATCAAAGTATGCGTTCGCGCGACTTTGGCCAACGATCTTAATATTAATAAAGCGGAACTAATTGTGTACACGTACGCGTGACATGATTCACACACAGGTGATCCGTTTCAAAGATAAATCCATAAGCGCCATATCTAAAAGTGGTAAAAGGTAAAATGCACATAGGTTCTAAAACATGCAATTAAATAACTTAATTAAGCCATGTATGATTAAAGCGACCGTGCTAAAATTACGGAATCCGAGAGTGCCTAACACCCTCTCCCAGGTTAACAGAATTCCTTACCCGGTCTTCTGGTTTCGCAGACTTTGAACAGAGTCAAAGTTCCTCGATTTGAGATTTAAAATAAACCGGTGACTTGGGATACCATAAATTATCCCAAGTGGCGACTCTGATTAAACAAATAATTCCATTTCAATTAATGTCACTTTAATTGGAAAAATTTCCCTATCCATTCGGAAAAAAAGAGGTGTGACAACTCTAGCGACTCTGCTGGGGACCGAACCCAGAATCTCTGGTTCAGGGTTCAAGAATTTGAGCTTGTTGTTGTGATTTTTACTTGGCTTTATCGATGGTTATTTTTGTATTTGTGGGCCTAATGTGCCAATTGCCGCTCATTTACCGCTTTAATATTATTTGAACTGTATTAAATTGCCTTCTTACGCCTCTCTTCTGAGTCTTCTAAAAATATGGTGCACACGTATGCGTGGCCTGCTTTTCTGTTAGAGGTCATGCCAAATAAGACGAGGATGGATCAGCCACTAGGCCGGGTAGACTTCCGTGCTCCCGGTACGTCGCTCCCACATCGGCTCAAGTTGTCCGCTTGGGTAAGCTATGTCTAGAACACACCCCCAGGTTTAAACTTAGAATAACATAGCCTTATGGCGGATCCCTAGTAGGAACGTTTGCTTGCATCATGTGCATTTGACTTAGGGGACTCAACACAGGGGTTGGGTCCGTCTAAGACAGGTGTACCCGAAATAAAGGCCATCTTGATACATCTTACCTACTATGTGTGCATTTATTTCGGCTTATTTGTTGACCGGTTAAGAAAATAAAAGAAAAACCAAGAGTGAGATAGGATAAAAAATTCACCCGGTTCTGAAAACCCCGGTATTTGAAAATGCCTCGAAACTCTTCCAAAATTTTTGAAAAAAAGAGAGAAAATGCATTTTAAAACTGACCGAACTACGCGGGTCTGATTCTCACCGGATGTGAGATACGTAGGCAAAACTCATCAGTACCGACCCCAATTTTTCCAACCAAATAAATAAAGTATGCCTATTGGTCAAAAATAAAATCGACCCAGTTTCGGTTAAGTCTTGCGCCGTTTTGCCGAAATAGCCTTAGAATACTTTTAAATTGTCGAAGGTCTAGTCTCGCCAAGAACGGACATGTCTGTCAATAAGGCATCACTTTTTCCATAAAGTTCCTTACCTCGGCCTCAAAACTTTATTTGAAAGTGGGAAGGGGCTATTATTGCAAAGATAACCATTTTGGCCAACGCTGCACAAACAGTCACCTGCACATGATTTTCCTTGAAAAAAAAAATTTGTTTTTGCAAAAAGGTCTGTTGGTCTGTCTTCCGAACTAGAGTCAACCCTAACTTTGACCATTCACAGGTACAAAATGAACACTGTCCAGAATCCGCCATTAAATATTGTAGAGCAGGCTCCACTGCAGCTTCAAATGTGATGGTATGGCTTGGGTAAAGATGGTGAAGACTGGGTAGTAGAACATTTGGGTGCTCTCACGGATATTATGAAGGTCAAGCCTCGGAATGATCTTATCAAGGCTTTAGTGCCCTTCTGGGATCCCGTTCATAATTTTTTTCGCTTCTCGGACTTTGAGCTCACTCCCACCCTCGAGTAAATAGCAGGATATATTGGTTTCGGCCGGGATTTGAGAAAACAACAACTTATATTCCCAAGGCCTCCCTCTGTGCGCCGATTCTTCGATATTTTGAACATCAGTAAACAAATAAGGAAGAACAATGTAAACGATAGATATTGCTCTTTCTACTTCCTGTACTCCAGGTATGGACATCCAAATGGGTTTGAAACGCATGAAAAGGGGTTGAACAACAAGCAAAGCAAAGATACTTGGAAAATTCATCGTCGCTTTGCTTTCATAGTGGCATTCCTAGGCATCATGGTCGCGAATGAAAAAGGGACGATTGATATCCGTATGGCTAGAATTGCACAAGTCCTAACTGCCAAAGAAGATCACACACTTGCTCCACTTATATTGTCGGATATCTATCAGGCATTAACATAGTGCAAGTCTGGGGCGACGTTCTTTGAAGGTTGCAATATCCTTCTACAAATGTGGTTAATTGAACATCTTCGCCATTATTCGAAATTTATAAGCTACGGACCAAGCAAGAGCAACTTCATTGAGAGTTATGAGGAGAGGGTAAAAGATTACAACTCTCCAGAAGGGGTTGATGCTTGGATCGCCCACTTGAGAACTTTAAAGGCGAATCGGATTGAGTGGACTTTAGGATGGCTCCCAGTGAGGGAAGTCATACACATGGCAACCACAAAGAACTATTTGCTATTGATGGGCTTGAGAAGTATCCAACCATATGCACCGCAAAGGGTTATAAGACAATTGGGAAGATATCAAGTGGTGCCTCAGGATGAAGATTTGAGTGTCCAAGTTATTGAGCTACACCTCGAAGCCCCACTTCCTGAGGCTTTAATCCAACAAATCTGGAATGGTTGTCGATACTTAAAAGAGGACACCCAAGTGCCCGATCTCGCAAGAGGAGAAGTAGATCCAAGTTATGCCACATGGTTCGAAAGAAGAAACTGTATTATTGACGAACCAGAGCCCGAGCCTGAAAGGCCCGCCAAAAGGCCTCATATTCAGGCTTTTGATGACAAAGTCCGAGAGCGTTTGGCATGGGGAGGAAAGGAAAAGAAATATCAAGCCACCATCCATGCCTTAGAGGAAAAGTTGAAGAACCTCGCATTTGAGAATGACTTACAGGAACAGGTAACCGAAGATGAAAAGAGAAAATTGACCCGAGACGCCTTACATGCGGATAGCAGCCGAAACGCCTGTAAGGAGCGAAAGAGATGAAAAACTCATCGGCAACCTAAGGATGAAGGTGCATGACTATGCGGCTGACTTGACAAAGGCCGAAAGAGACTTGTTAAATGCTCAAGCAAAGTTGGCCAAAGGTGCGGAAGAACAAGCCAGATTAGCCCACCAGTTGAAGCAGAAATATGACAAAGAAGTAGCTATTTTACACAAAAGGTTTGTTGCCCTTGAGAATCAAATGGTCAAGTAAAGACAGGATTTCAAGGCAAAAAGAGAGCATTGCTACGCATTGATTTATCAATTACAAGAAAGCATGCAGCAGTTACAAGACCAAAACAACACAGATGCACAAGTGTTGGAGGCTCGGGCCCAGTAGATTGGACGTTTACTTCAAGAAAAGGGTGTCATCAGAATGAGGATTAAAGAGATAGCTGATTATGTTATAATGAAATGCCATGAATGTGAAAACATGACCAGGTCTATGTTTTTTGCTTCTGTGATGACATTTGTTTGCCAGGTGATGGTTGACCTAGACCACCTTCAAGAAGATATTGCCCGTAGGCCCGTGCGGAGACCGGTCGATGTCCCGCAGGCCCCCGGAGTACCAGTGGAGGCCCTTATGTATTTTTGATTGTTCAGTTTTTGAGTCTGTATTTTACTTTTTATCGAGTTTTATTCGTCTTTGTCAAGGTTGTGTATTGTTTTATTTCGAGTCTGTAGATTTTCTTTTGTAGTCATCACTACTTTTAAGTCCTTGTTATAGAAAATCCAAAAAGATGTCTTTTATTAATGAAATATTGAAAAACCCCAAAAAAAAAAATCTTTTCTTTCCTTTTGCATTTATATCCCTGAACTATGTAATGATCTGATTCATGCGACGTTATGATACGTAGGCAATCCCCATAGGATTCGATCATAGTCTTAAAAAAAATAGAGAAAAGAAAAAAAAAAGAGAGGAAAAGAAAAAGGGAGGGAAGAAAGAAAAAAGGGGCCAAACAAAAGGAAGAAAAGAGAATGAGAATTAAAAGAGCGAAACACAGCAAAAGGAGAGGAAAAAATTAGGATTTGAAATTTGGGAAAAGAGCCGGGATGAAACACATAAGCCGCCGCAAAACATTTAGAAATGTTTAATTGCTCAAGTGCATTGCATCCCCAATATACGATTCCCTATCTGTTAAATGCTTCAAAATTGACCAAGTTATTGTGTGTGCATAAAAAGTCAGTTTCTATTTAGATGGTTAGTTTGTTGGCATCCTGGCAAGTCACCCCTATAACACCATATCAAAGTGCAAGGCAGCCATAACTAGCAAAGAGTCGGACACGGGTATTGTTGACCCGCTGAGGGAGATTGTAGAATCGGAGTCTGAATTGAAAGAGGAGGCCCACAAGTTGAAGCATCAAATGGCTGAGATGTATCAAGCCTGGATCAAGGGGCATCCTCCACCTTCATTTTCCGCTAACTACACAGAAAATCCCGCTTTCATCCCACCACTGGCACAAGCCCAGAATCCCACTACCGTTGATCTTTCCCCTCAGCATGCACCGGGTTTTACCCCTTTCCACCACTACCCCGGCACCTCGTCCCAAACTTTCCATGCTCCACTAGCCAAAACAACCGCATACCCGGCTCCGACATCTGCTCCTGTTTTCGTAGCCCCTCCGCGAGCTACCCTCCACGGATCTTCTAGTGAACCCATGTTCCAAGCTCTAGATACCCAATATTATGCTCTGGAACCAACTTTCAAAGTCACGGATCCTTATTCCTACACCCCTCACTTTGAACCTCCTGTTGAAACTGAGAAACCAACCCGGAACGTGGACCATGATGAGATATTCAGGAAAGTGAAGAGTCTAGAGCAATCTTTAAAGAACATGCAAGGGATAGGAAGCCAAGTAAGTGTGGCTTACAAGGATTTATGCTTATTCCCTGATGTCCAACTGCCCGCTAGGTTCAAGATGCCCAAGTTTGACATGTACAATGGACATGGAGATCTCATGGCCCATTTGAGAGGCTTTTGCAGCAAGATGAGAGGCGCCGGTGGGAAAGACGAATTATTAATGGCATATTTCAGTCAGAGTTTGAGTGGGGTGGCTTTAGAATGGTACACCCGCCAAGACGCTAGCAGGTGGTACACATGGGACGACTTGGCTCAGGCCTTTGCTCGGAACTTTCAGTACAATATAGACATTGTCCCGGATCGCCTATCTTTGACCAAGGTAGAGAAGAAGCCCAGTGAGAGCTTTAGGGAAATATGGTTTCAGATGGAGAGAACAAGCTGCACGGGTCAATCCTCCAATGGAAGAAGATGAGATGGTCGAGTACTTTCTTCAAGCCTTCGAACCTACTTACTTTGGCCATTTGATCTCAGCCATAGGTAAGTCCTTCAACGATGTGGTAAAGATGGGAGGAATGGTGGAAGAGGGACTCATGTCAAGAAAGATCATGAGCTACTCCGCCATAAAAGCAACCACACAGGCAATTCAAAGTGGCACCGGAAGCCTGTTAGACAAAAAGAAGAAATATGGTGTCGCTATGTTTGTCTCTGGATCAGGGCGTGGCCCAAGGGGTTCACCTCACCAGTACACCCAACCTCGACCCCAACCTCAAGCCTACACCCAAGCTCCATATAATCCATCCCAACATTATTTCCCATCACAAGACCCTCAATATTCAGTCAGACCACCCCAATACCATGTACAGTCATATGCGCAACTCCCTCCTTACCCGCAATGGCGTGCTCCAACTACACAAAATCCTTATCCACCCCCACAACCATACCGAAACCATACTGGTCCAAGCTTTCGACCAAGTCCAGATTATAGAAAAGAGATGCAGCAGCGGAAAGAAACCTTTACCCCTCTTGGAGAGTCGTATAACAGTTTGTTTCAAAGGTTGAGGCAGTTGGACGTTTTGAGGCCGATTGAGCCAAAGATACCAAATCCACCTCCAAGGAACCTCGATTATTCCCTCAGATGTGCATATTGTTCTGATTCCCCAGGGCACGACACGGAGAAGTGTTGGCATTTGAAGAGGGCGATCCAAAAGCTTATTGATACAAATCAAATTGTGGTCCAAATCCCGGAGGCGCCAAACATCAACCAAAATCCTTTGCCGGCCCATACAGAGACACATATGATCGAGATAGTTCATAGGGATGGGGAGCCCAAGAACTCTTCCAAGTCTGTTATGATGATCCGGGCTAGCGAGAGTAATCTAATTAAAGCTCCAGATTCTACAGAAGCAATGCCCTTGACAGTTGAAAGGCTGTCGGAGAAGCTAAGCGCGCTCAACGTGAAGCCATCTATATTGGTTGTGAAAGGGCCTCCGATTGATGTTGAAGCGAACCAGGAAAAGCAAAAAGTGGTCGTGCCAGGGGTCCCAGGCAAGCCTGTTATTATCGTGGAAGGGGCTCGTATTATCCCCGTTATTATTAAGCCAGTGACCCAATTACCAATGGTTGACACAAAGGCCGTCCCATGGAATTACAAACAGGTGATAGTAACATATAAAGGGAAAGAAGTAGAGGGAGAAGTCAATGAAACCGGAGGACTGACTCGTTCTGGGAGATGTTTTACCCCAGAAAAACTGAGGAAAGCCAAGCCATTCATGGATGGCCACATCCCAGTAAAGAAGCCGGTCACCGAAGAAGAGGCTAAAGAATTCTTGAAAAAGATGAAAATGCAAGACTATTCCATTGTAGAGCAGTTAAGGAAAACACCAGCTCAGATCTCCCTTTTGTCTTTGCTGATACATTCAGATGAACACCGCAAAGCCCTAATGAAGATTTTGAATGAGGCCCATGTTCCTGATAAGATCACGGTAAACCACTTGGAAAAGATTGCTAAGAAGATTTTCGAAGCAAACAGGATTACTTTCTCAGATAATAAACTTCCTATGGAGGGTACAGAGCACAACCGAGCTCTTTATCTCACAGTGAAGTGCAAAGATTCTGCTGTCTCAAGGGTACTGGTTGATAACGGTTCTAGTGCAAATATTTGCCCTCTGTCCACTTTGCAAAAGTTAAAGATCGGCACTGAAAGGATCCACATGAACAATGTATGTGTTCGAGGCTTTGATGGAGGAGGGAAATATTCTGTCGGTGATATAATGCTCGAATTGTCAATAGGGCCAGTTGAGTTCACTATGGAGTTCCAAGTGCTAGATGTGGCTATCTCCTATAACTTGTTGTTGGGCAGGCCCTGGATATATACTACCAAGGCAATCCCGTCTTCTCTGCATCAAATGGTAAAGTTCGAATGGGACAGGCAAGAAATAGTTGTGCACGGTAATGAGAACTTATCTGCTTACAATGACACAATTGTTCCATTTATTGAAGTTGAAGATGATAAAGGGCCTTGGGTGTACCAAACATTCGAAAAAGTGTCTGTCGAGAAAATTCCTGAAGGAGAATGCATTCCAAGTCCAAAGCTACCCTCCGCGTCCGTTATGGTAGCAAATGAAATGTTGAAGAATGGTTTTGTGCCGGGCAAAGGCCTGGGTTCATCTCTGCAGGGTATTGCACATCCGGTGTGTCCACGCGAAAGATTCGGTACATTTGGTTTGGGATTCACACTCACAGGGAAGGACATGAAAAAGGATAAAAATTTGAAAAGAAAGGCATGGTCACTTCCTAAGCCTGTTCCACATATCTCCAAGTCTTTTGTCAAGCCTGGGGTCGCAAAACGCCCAATATCAACAGTCCCAAAACCTATGGTCGACTTTGATGAAGAGTTGATCAAGAGGTTACAGAGTCTGTTTGATGAGGTTAATATGGTGGAAATCGGGGAAGGCTCCAGTAATGCCGATGTACAGCTCGTTGGGCCAAATGTGAAGCTTAGCAATTGGAAAGCTACTCCTCTCCCCACCCGGAAGGAGTTTTGTTCTTTTTATGCTGGTTTCAATGACATGACATACATGAGGAATTTTCAGCCAAATCTTAAAAGCCAATCTAATTCCAAAATAACAATCTGAGAAGTAGAGTGTGATGATGAAACAGAAAATGATGAAGAAGTAGCATTTCAGAAAATCAGTAGAGAACTAAATCACTTCGAAGAAAAATCCAAGCCCAATCTGAATGAAACTGAAGCAATCAATTTAGGAGATCAAGATAATATCAGGGAAACCAAGATAAGTGTGCATCTGGAACCACAAATTAAGGAAGAAATAATCAAAGCACTGTTGGAATATAAAGATGTTTTTGCATGGTCGTATGACGACATGCCGGTTTTGAGCACTGATTTGGTAGTTCATAAATTGTCAACTGATCCGGCATTCCCTCCAGTCAAGCAAAAGTTAAGGAAATTCAAGACTGATATAAGTGTGAAGATCAAAGAAGAAATCACAAAGCAGCTTGATGCAAAGGTCATTCGGGTCACTCGATATCCCACTTGGTTAGATAATGTCGTGCCAGTACCAAAGAAGGATGGTAAGACCAGGGTCTGTGTTGATTATCGTGATCTCAATAAGGCAAGTCCAAAAGATAACTTTCCATTGCCGAACATCCATATTCTAATCGACAATTGTGCCAAGCATGAGATTGGGTCTTTTGTGGATTGCTACGCGGGATATCACCAGATCCTGATGGATGAGGAAGATGCAAAAAGACAGCATTCATCACACCATGGGGGACATACTGCTACCGGGTAATGCCATTTGGTTTGAAGAATGCTAGGGCAACTTACATGAGGGCAGTGACTACCATATTTCATGACATGATACACAAGGAAATTGAGGTTTATGTATATGATGTGATCATAAAGTCAAAGAAGCAGTCCGACCATGTTGGAGACTTGAGAAAGTTTTTCCAAAGGCTCCGCAGGTACAACCTCAAGCTCAATCCGGCAAAATGTGCATTTGGTATCCCGTCCGGGAAACTGTTGGGATTCATAGTCAGTCGACGTGGTATTGAGTTGGACCCATCAAAGATCAAAGCCATCCAAGAATTACTACCTCCAAAGAACAAAACCGAGGTGATGAGCCTTCTCGAAAGGTTAAACTACATCAGCAGGTTTATTGCTCAACTCACGACAACTTGTGAGCCCATCTTTAAGTTGCTAAAGAAGAATGTTGCGGTTAAGTGGACTAATGAGTGTCAAGAAGCATTTGATAAGATCAAGAGTTACCCGTCAAACCCACCTGTGCTGGTCCCGCCAGAACCTGAGAGACCTTTAATTCTCTATTTGATGGTATTGGATAATTCTTTCGGTTGTGTGTTGGGTCAAAACGACATCACGGGCAAGAAAGAGCAAGCCATTTATTTTCTCAGCAAGAAGTTCACTCCTTATGAGGTTAAGTATACTCTTCTTGAAAGGACATGTCGCGCCCTGACTTGGGTGGCACAAAAGTTGAAGCATTATCTGTCATCCTACACTACTTACCTCATTTCTCACATGGATCCTCTAAAGTATATCTTTCAGAAGCCTATGCCCACAGGAAGATTGACAAAGTGGCAGATTTTACTCACAGAGTTTGACATCATCTACGTGACTCGGACCGCAATGAAAGCCCAAGCCCTGGACGATCACTTGGCCGAGAATCCGGTGGATGAAGAATATAAGCCACTGAAGACTTATTTTCCTGATGAAGAAGTGATATACGTTGACGAGGCTGATCATGATGGAAAACCAGGTTGGAAACTCTTCTTTGATGGAGCTGCTAATATGAAAGGTTTCGGAATAGGGGCTGTACTCATTTCTGAAACAAGGCATCACTACCCCATAACAGCTCAGCTTCAATTTTATTTCACTAACAACATGGCTGAATACGAGGCATGCATTATGGGTTTGAGATTAGCTATAGACATGGGATTTCAGGAAATATTGGTTTTGGGAGATTCAAATTTATTGGTTCACCAGATTCAGGGAGAATGGGAGACTCGGGATTTGAAGCTCATACCATATCGACAGTGTCTGTATGATCTTTGTCAACGATTCAGGTCGATAGAATTCAGGCATATTCCTAGGATTCATAATGAGATTTTCGACGCCTTGGCTAATCTAGGGTCAATGTTACACCATCCAGATAAGACTTATGTCGACCCTCTGCATATCCAAGTCCATGATCAACATGCTTATTGTAATGTGGTTGAAGAGGAAATTGATGGTGAACCTTGGTTCCATGATGTCAAAGAATACATCGAGTCGGGGATATATCCGGTACACGCCACAGGTGATCAAAAGAGAACCATTCGACATCTGGCTAGTGGATTTTTCTTGAGCAGAGGAATCTTGTACAAGAGGACTCCAGATCTGGGACTACTAAGGTGCATAAATGCTAAACAAGCTTCGACTATCATGGCCGAAGTACATGCCGGATTTTGCGGACCACATATGAGTGGCTATGTCTTGGCAAAGAAGATTCTTCGAGCAAGTTATTATTGGCTCACCATGGAACGTGATTGTATCAGCTTTGTTCGTAAGTGTCATCAATGCCAGGTGCACGGTGATTTGATTCATTCCCCGCCATCTGAGTTACACACAATGTCTGCACCTTGGCTCTTTGTTGCTTGGGGCATGGATGTCATTGGACCAATTGAGCCTGCAGCATTGAATAGGCATAGGTTTATTCTGGTGGCTATTGATTACTTTACCAAGTGGGTCGAAGCTGTAACTTTCAAGTCCGTGACCAAGAAGGCAGTGGTAGATTTTGTTCATTCAAATATCATTTGTCGATTCGGAATTCCCAAGGTAATCATCAAAGACAATGCGGCTAACCTCAACAGTCATTTGATGAAAGAGGTATGCTAACAGTTCAAGATTATGTATCGAAACTCCACTCCGTATCATCCTAAGGCAAACGGAGCTGTTGAGGCTGCTAACAAGAACATAAAGAAGATACTTCGCAAGATGATGCAAGGTTCTAGGCAATAGCATGAAAAGTTGCCTTTTGCTTTACTAGGTTATCGCACTACTGTTCGCATTTCAGTAGGTGCAACTCCTTATTTGCTAGTGTATGGAACTGAGACAGTCATACCTGCGGAAGTTGAGATTCCATCCCTTCGGATCGTTGCAGAAGCTGAAATTGATGATGATGAGTGGGTCAAAACCCGGCTAGAGCAGCTGAGTTTGATTGATGAAAAATGATTGGCAGCAGTATGTCATGGTCAATTGTATCATAAAAGAATGGTAAGAGCATACAACAAGAAGGTGCGTCCCCGAAAATTTGAGGTGGGCCAGCTGGTATTAAAACGCATCCTTCCACATCAGGCTGAAGCTAAAGGAAAGTTTGCCCCAAACTGGCAGGGGCCGTTCATTGTGACAAAGGTGTTGCCCAATGGTGCCTTGTATTTAACAGACATAGAAGGCAAATGTGTAGATATGGCTATCAATTCTGATGCAATCAAGAGGTACTATGTATGATTACTTTGCTTACCTTCAATCACATTCTGTACTTGGCGTGTTCAAAGTTGGAATGACGAAGGCATTTTGTTCTGCTACCCAAGCACTTTTATCCTTTGTTACCCCTTTTGAGCCTTATTTGTTTTCTTTCATACCCCTCTTTTGGAATCAGAAGTAGAGTTAGGAAATAGAAAAGAAAAAAAAAGAGAAGAAGAAAAAGGAAAGAAAAGAAAAAAAAAAGGAGAAAAAGAAAAAAGAAACTTTTAGTTTGGAACTACATTAGACTTGATTCCTTTTAAGGATACGTAAGCAGCCTTACTCTGAGGTTTAGTCCCATCAAATAAAAAATTCAAAATTCCCCAGATTCAAAAAAATTGGGGCAGAAGTTTTAGTTTTGCAATAGGTCTAATTCCAAAAGTTATAATTTTGAACCCTTTCATCTTAAGTCATGTTGAGTATTATACCACCTTTTATTTCTAACCCTTTCCAAAAGCCTATACTACGGTCCAAAGAAAGACCTTCCGATCAATCTTTGAGGATGCCAAGTCAAGTGAGATAGAGGTATGATTTCCATCATGGGTAACACTTTGTTCATTGGGTACAAGGAGAATAAATAAAATGAGAGAGTTTTATTGGTGAAAACCCTCACGGGCACCATAAGGCGATGGTGAGCTGAGGGAAAATTTAAAATGAGAGAGTCTTATTGGTGAAAACCCTCACGGGCACCGTAAGGCGGCGGTGAATTGATAGATGAACAAATGAGAGAGGCTTGTTGGTGAAAACCCTTCGGGGCACTACAAGTCGAAAGAGGTTGGTGACTTTACAGAAAAGTTAGATCATTGAAAGCACAGTTTTTGAAGTATGAAGACATGACATGAACTGAAATATGATTAGGCTGATCAATCCGAAATGCATGTCATGATCATTAGAGCCAGTTGATTCATTCAGATAAGTCTCTTTTCCATTTTTCTTCAAATAGTCATCTCTGTTTTTTCCTTTTTATTCCTAATTCTCGAAGTCACTTGGCTTCGTTTCTTTTGGGTCTATTTTTCTAAGTCTCTGTCAAATTAGTCTTTGTTAAGCAATCAAGAAAGGACTTCAAATCTCATTACCAGCTTTTTATTTGCACCAAGCGAAATTCGGCCATGCACATCACAAGTGACATGATTTAGAATGAGCAATGCGGTGGTAACTGAAGTTCAGGTGGTCAAGTGATTCGTGAATTTGTAAGAAATGCAAAGGTTCAACAGTTGTCAGATTGAAAGTGCCATACGACGAGTTAAGTGTAAGGGATTCAAGTCATTCAGAGGTTTTATGGTCGAGGTCCGATCAAAAGGTCAAACAATTCTTTGTAGCCCGAAGCAGCTAGTCCAAATGAAGCGGGGTAGTGGCATAAGCAGACGCTTTCAGCAAGGATGCCACAAACTAACCGCCACATTTTCAAACTGATAAAATTTTCTTTGTTTTAAACAGGGGCACTACCCCTTGTTTGCTTTGCCAGGAATCCCCCATGAGGAAAGCATGTTCTAGATAAGTTCAATTTTAAGTCATCAGGCGCCCACCTGGAGAATGAGGGAATTCATTTCAAGTTTTAAGTCATCAGGCCCATGCCTGGAGAATGGGGGATTTCATTTCAAGTTTTAAGTCATCAGGCGCCCACTTAGAGAATGAGGGAATTCATTTTAAGTTAAAGTCAGTCATCAGGTGCCCACCTGGAGAATGGGGGATTTCATTTCAAGTTTTAAGTCATCAGGCGCCCACCTGAAGAACGAGGGAATTCATTTCAAGTTAAAGTCAGTCATCAGGCGCCCACCTGGAGAATGGGGGATTTCATTTCCAGTTTTAAGTCATCAGGCGCCCACCTGGAGAACGAGGGAATTCATTTCAAGTTAAAGTCAGTCATCAGGTGCCCACCTGGAGAATGGGGGATTTCATTTCAAGTTTTAAGTCATCAGGCGCCTACCTTGAGAATGAGGGAATTCATTTCTAGTTAAAGTCAGTTACAGGCGCCCACTTGGAGAACGAGGGAATTCATTTCAAGTTTTAAGTCATCAGGCGCCCAGCTGTAGAATGAGGGAATTCATTTCAAGTTAAGTCAGTCATCAGGCGCCTACCTGGAGAATAGGGGATTTCATTTCAAGTTTTAAGTCATCAGGCGCCCACCTGGAGAATGAGAGAATTCATTTCTAGTTAAAGTAAATCATCAGGCGCCCACCTGGAGAATGAGGGAATTTATTTTAAGTTTTAAGTCATCAGGCGCCCACCTAGAGAATGAGGGAATTCATTTCAAGTTTTAAGTCATCATGCGCCCACCTGGAGAATGAGGGAATTCATTTCAAGTTAAAGTCAGTCATCAGGCACCCGCCTGGAGAATGGGGGATTTTATTTCAAGTTTTAAGTCATCAGGCACCCACCTGGAGAACGAGAGAATTCATTTCTAGTTAAAGTCAGTCATCAGGCGCCCACCTAAAGAATAAGGGAATTTATTTCAAGTTTTAAGTCATCAGGCGCCCACCTGGAGAATGAGGGGATTCATTTCAAGTTAAAGTCAGTCATCAGGCGTCCACCTAGAGAATAGGGGATTTCATTTCAAGTTTTAAGTCATCAAGCGCCCACCTGGAAAACGAGGGAATTCATTTCTAGTTAAAGTCAGTCATCAGGCGCCCACCTGGAGAATGAGAGAATTTATTTCAAGTTTTAAGTCATCAGGCGCCCACCTGGAGAACGAGGGAATTCATTTCAAGTTTTAAGTCATCAGGCGCCCACCTGGAGAATGAGGTAATTCATTTCAAGTTAAAGTCAGTCATCAGGCGCCCACCTAGAGAATGAGGGATTTCATTTCAAGTTTTAAGTCATCAGGCACCCTCCTGGAGAACGAGGGAATTCATTTCTAGTTAAAGTCAGTCATCAGGCGCCCACCTGGAGAATGAGGAAATTTATTTCAAGTTTTAAGTCATCAGGCACCCACCTGGAGAACGAGGGAATTAATTTCAAGTTTTAAGTCATCAGGCGCCCACCTGGAGAATGAGGGAATTCATTTCAAGTTAAAGTCAGTCATCAGGCGCCCATCTGGAGAATGGGGGATTTCATTTCAAGTTTTAAGTTATCAGGCGCCCACCTGGAGAACGGGGGAATTCATTTCTTGTTAAAGTTAGTCATCGGGCGCCCATCTGGAGAATGAGGGAATTTATTTCAAGTTTTAAGTCATCAGGCGCCCACCTGGAGAACGAGGGAATTCATTTCAAGTTAAAGTCAGTCATCAGGTGCCCACCTGGAGAATGGGGGATTTCATTTCAAATTTTAAAACATCAGGCGCCCACCTGGAGAACGAGGGAATTCATTTCAAGTTAAAGTCAGTCATCAGGCGCCCACCTGGAGAATGAGATAATTTATTTCAAGTATTAAGTCATTGGCAGGCGCCCACCTGGAGAATGAGGAAATTTATTTCAAGTATTAAGTCATTGACAGGCGCCCATCTAAAGAACGAGGGAATTCATTTCAAGTTAAAGTCATTAATAGGCCCCCACCTGGAGAATGAGGGAATTTATTTCAAGTTCAAGTCAGTAGCAGGAGCCCGCCCGAAGAATATGGTCAATTAAAGTTAAGAAGTAGTAGAAGCTCGCCTCAAGAATGCGAGTCAACAGTTCAAGATGCACAACAGGACTGTAGAAGATTCAAGATCAAGCTTTAGAAAATTTATAGATAGGAATCTTATAATTCATAGCTAATAGGCTTGTTTAGTTTCTTTTCATTTTGATTTTGATGTAATAAGGAGCTCAACAAGCAGTAACAGCAGCAACAACAGTGAAATCACAGCTATTCGGTAGTCCCAGCTACCAAAATTCCCAGAACTATACTGACCTGATCCCTTTATAGCCAAGGATATGTAGGCAACCTCCGAAGCAAGGTTCGGTCAAACTTTTTCAAAATGCTTCCCATGGAGTATCCAAACGGGCAAAAATTGCTCGTATTTGCTCACTTTATCTTTGCCCGAAAACTCTTCGTGTTTCCGAGCTAAGAGGGGCAGCTGTGAGCACGTGATTTTTATCCGACAGAAAATACTCCTACAAATTCAAAATAGGTTTTTCTAATTATTCTAATTTTTATAGAATTTTTAGGAATTTCTTGTTAATTGTTGCTTGCATTTAGTTGCATATTTAACATTTTAAAATCATAAGGAAAAAACACCAAAAATGTCTAAAATATTTCATGCATAGCATTTTAGGTCTTAATTATATTTAGGATTTAATTACATAAGTTAATTGCCTTATTAAATAAAAAATCAAAAATATTGGACATTTTTATATTTTTAGTTTTCAGTTGTAAATTAGTAATTTCCTTTCATTAGTCTTAAGTTAATTAATTATTTTTATGTTAGAAGTAGATAATTAATTCAATTCTACAAATTAGATTATTTTTAGAACTTAACTTAAGTTTTTAATCAATTTTATTAGGATTTAAAAAATTCAAGGAAAAGAAAATGTGAAAGGCTGTGTTTATTTTCGAATTGGGCCAAAACCTTAGCGTTGGCCCAATTTTCCTTTAAACCCAACTCGCCCGAAGCCTAGTCCATTCCATCCCTCACTTAACCCAAAACGGCGTCGTTTAGTAACGCCAATCCTAGCCATTCAACCCATCTCATCCAACGGTTCACAACTCCCTCTCTAATCCCTCATATCTGTCGGAGACCGCCCCCAAACACCTCAGACCCCTCTCACTTCTCCATCTCTCTCACTCAATGAGACCTTAGCCGCCCCCAAATCCCTCACCCCCACCGGCCGGTGGTCACCGTCCAAACAACCCCAAATCTTCACCCTATAATCCCCACACTTTCCTAATCCCAAATCTCTTACCATTTTCCCCAAAAAATCATCCAAACTCCCCGAATTTCAAATCTAAGAAGTCAAGAAAACTTAGTTGTTTTTCTTTTCCGATTCTTTCCAAACTCGGGCTTGTCTTTCGTTATTACCTGCCTCAATCGACTACCTTCAGAGTCGAAGGGTGATTTCATGCAGTTGATTGGTCACCTCCGCTTGATTGGTCTCAGACCCTTTCTTCTCCATTCAAAACCTCAATGGCTCAGGGTAGTATCCCCCATAGCTTTGAGGTATCGTTTGGTATTCGACTCTTCAGCCAAGCTATGGTCGTTATCGTTACAGGAAGCCATTGTTTCTGTCTTTCGAGCATGAACCAGTGCTCGTGTGACGATATCGACCCCTACTCGGATTGCTTGAAGCCAGCAGTGATGTCGTTAACGGGTAATACTTCCTCCTGTTCTTTCGTGATCATATGGTTTAAGTGTATGATTTATTCACAGACTGGCATTTTGGTTGTTTCACATGATATAGCTTAGTTTTAGGGTAATTATAGCATATTTTAGTTTAGTTTCATTTATATTTAGCTGATTTCTCTAAAATTATTATTTGAAATGTCTGCTTAATAATGCATCAATAATGGACTATTATCATATCTCTTTATATGTTTAGCATGTTTAGATTAGGCAGGATTTAAATTTATTTAATTATGTGTTAGGTCGCATAACAGTTAGTAATTTGCAAGAAATGGGGGACCAAAAGATATACTAAAATCAGAGAATCTTAGGTGTTTGGGCAAGAAGTTTCTATAAGGGACTCAAGTGCAATAAAACAAAAGAACTAGGGATAGTTTCAGAATTAAAAGATACTAAAAAAATAGAAAGGGGGACAGCTGTCAAAAGAAAATATCTGAAGAGGGACAGTTGTCCAATTCAGTTGTAAAAGATGCTCTTTTCCTTGAAATTTAGGGATGGCATTCTGAGAATTATTCCCTTATCTTTAGGAGCACATGACAGATTTTTCACTCTATATAAAGGACCTCACTCACACATTTTAAAAAAAATAAAGGAAAAAGAAAGGACGGGGGTTACCCACAGAATTCACTCTTCATTTTCTATTTTACTCCCATCCCCTCATTAAAACTCTCTTTTTCATTCTACAATAGTTTTGCACTAGAGTCTCATAGGTCTTGGGTCTATTGCTGGATTTCTGGGTTGAAGAATTACAACTAATGTGGGTTGTTTTCTACTGCTATCTGCTGTTACTATGAAGCTGAATTCTCTTCTCTGACTTTCTGACCTTTATTTGGTCATTTATCTGTTGTTTCTGCTTTCTAGGTATGTAAATATCCATACATTCATCTCTTTTCTTTGAGTTAATGAATAAATGTTGTTTGGTGTTGTATTTGTTCATGACTTTGTGGACTTAGCTTATTTTTAGCCACTAAATAGTCTAAAGAGTTATCTCTGTTGATTTACATCTATAATATTTGTTCAGCTACTGTTCAAGATATACTTATGCTGCTGAAGTTGCTCAATGATATTTTATATGTCAATACATGGTGTTAGTTAACTGATTCTGAGCATGTTAGTTAATGCCATTTGTTTGGTATAGATAGTTGATGATTAGTAGCTGAGAATGTAACTTCACATTTGAGGCAGTATAAGAGCAAAGCAAGTTGTAAGTCTGACCACCAGTTGGTCAGATCTGCATCCGAGCAGGCCAAGAAAAATCAGCTCAAAATTATGAAGTATGGTGACATTATGCCTGTTGTCCTAGATCAAAAGAAAAGCCATGGACAACACAGTTTGGAGTTTACAAATCACATGCAAATTAGTTATTTAGATTTCGGAGCAAGAATTATGTAAATAATTATCTGTCTCTAGTCAAATTCAATAAAAAAAATAAAATTGAAACATGTATTATAAGTAGATCTAGTTCGTTTCTTTCTGCTTGTAGCTCTGAATCTGTATTACATATTTTGAGGCTTTGGGGTTTATGTGTTTGGCTTTTCATTCCTTTGTGATTGATGTATGAAAAGTTACACGACCTAGTTGAGCTTGAGCCATTGTTCATTTCGTTCCCTCAAAGCTGTCAGGCCTAAAATGGTTGCCTCGCGAAGGAACAAGGTTAAGTTTAAGTCATAGAGACATTGGGAATTTTAGCTACCATTTCTGCAGAATGAAGGCTTTCTTTTAGAGGTTAAAGACGTCTTGGGCTTTATTGCAAGCCCATGACTTTGGCCAGTATGTGAACTATTTCTGGTTCCCAAAATATTAATCCTTTTGTTTAGTTTAAAATCAAGATATTGAAGTTAGTAAAGCGAATCATATGAGTATTTGGATTCAAATAAGTTTTAATATTTCGATACCTGACTATTTGATAGCATTGAGCCTTCACATATCTAAAACCTATAACAACTAGATCTCACACATATAACCTTGCGTTTCAGAAATTAGGCAATTCTTGAATAGTATGCTTTTAGACACGCTTTTATTTAATCAAATAATCGTGACTATGTACACGTTCGCGTGACATGATTACAATTTCATAAATAAATAAATAATCGTAGCCATGCTTTAGGCGCGCATGTAATCGACTTTCGTAATTGTGTACACGTTCGCGTGATATGATTATGATTTTCCAAAATAAATCAAAGTATGCGTTCGCGCGACTTTGACCAACGATCTTAATATTAACAAAGCGGGACTAATTGTGCACACGTACGTGTGACATGATTCACACACAAGTGATCCGTTTCAAAGATAAATCCATAAGCGCCATATCTAAAAGTGGTAAAAGGTAAAATGCACATAGGTTCTAAAACACGCAATTAAATAACTTAATTAAGCCATGTATGATTAAAGCGACCGTGCTAAAACCATGGAATCCGAGAGTGCCTAACACCTTCTCCCAGGTTAACAGAATTTCTTACCCGGTCTTCTGGTTTCGCAGACTTTGAACAGAGTCAAAGTTCCTCGATTTGGGATTTAAAATAAACCGGTGACTTGGGACACCATAAATTATCCCAAGTGACGATTCTGATTAAACAAATAATCTCATTTTGATTAATGTCACTTTAATTGAAAAAACTTCCATATCCCTTCGGGAAAAAAGAAGTGTGACACCTGCATAACCTAATGATTTGGCAATAAATAGTTTCTGATTTTGCCCATGGCAAAATTTGGGGTCCGGGGCACAGATCCTTGAATTGGAAAGTTAACTAAAAACATGACCAAAGGGGAAAAAGAAAAGGGGGAAAGAAGAGTAGGACAGAAAAGATGATCACAAGTACACACATCTACTTTGGGGCATGTAACTTTGTTATCGTGTAATAATATGGATTGCGTCATTGCTTGTATATTGTGTGAAAAGTTAAACATTACAAAACATGAATAATTTTTTTTATCAAATATAGATTTAATTTGCTCCTTTTTCTTTTTACGTAAACATCATCAGTGGATAACTTTATCAAATTAGTAGTAAATTCCCGACCAGAGTTACGATCTTATGAAAATGAAAAAGTCATCACAAACAAAATGTTTCACAGCGCACGAAAACATTATACTAGATAATATTGTAATCACAACAGTACCAGCTAGAATTTTCTTTTTGCTCAAGATCTAAGGAATTACTTGAGCCTAAACTTATTTTTAGTAGTCAGAGTACAATTTTAAGAATATGATTTAAGTAACAAATGCATATTCTCTCTAACTGCTTAAATTTTTACTATATGAGATAGGTTATACAACATTTAACAAGAGGACTCTTGAATTTAAATCTCATGATGTGCCACTCATAATAAAAAATTATAATATTCATGTGCTTGACTCATAAAAAAATTAAGGTGACATGAAAGGGTATTACTAAAGACGTAATTAATTTAATAAAAGTATTTCTTTTAAATGTTTAAACTTTTTATATTTTTTTATGCAATAATAGCTTGCCTAAACCATAATTATTGTTTAAATATTTAATAGGAGGAAAGTAAAAGGAAAAGGAAAAAGAAACATAACATGAGGATTATAACCTTCTACTTTGAGGAATATGAGTAAACTCACCAAGTGAGATATACGCCTATACCCCAATTCTAATATTTCAAATTAAAATTTTGGGGCAGGGAGCTGTCATCTCTGAATTAAGAGTGTACAACATAATAGAGTCAAAATTGAACAACAAAAAAGTCAAACATAGAAAGAAAAATCAGAAAAATTATATTTTATATCTCACACAACTAACACAAGTTATGTGTGATTTGTTTATGTTTGACAAGTGGTATTTATGTATCCAAAAGCTTGACTTTTTTGGTCACACACTCTACTTGTCAAACAAATACACTTTGTGATGCACAAAATAAATTTCTTGAAACACTATAATAAAATGAGGTGGGCATTGTTTCATTCATTTCGCTGTCATGGTAGCCGAATAATTCAAGATGCCAAACTTGCTCCCTCCTACCCACCTCGGGCCCAAGAAAAGATAAATGACAATGATGTCTGGTTTTCTTTCACCTATTATACCTCTTAGCTTTTTTCATTTTAGTGAAATATAATCATTGGCGTTAGAATATTAAAGACCCGTTCCATAAATCCAGACATATTTCATTTTTACAAAAAAGCCAGGAAGCTTAAACAAGTTAAGATAATTACATGGACAAATACTATTCCAATTGGTCACAATGACTAATCCAACTAAAGACACAATGTCCTACCTACTTTGATTTAACTCGTTATAAAAATACACAAAGGTATAGACATACACAAGTTGCAGTGCAGCCATTTGTGACCGTATATATATATATATATATATACACATTTGATACCATGCCCTTTCGTCAACATAAATCAGCGCAGGAGCACCTGCCCTATGGAATAAAGGCATACGTGTACTTTGTCGCACTTTCAGCCTATAGGACAGAGGCAATATTTAAAGTATATGAATTTTAAATTTATCACAGAATTCATAACTCGTTTTAGTTACTGAATTTATAATTAAATATTTATATATATATATATATATATATATATATATATATATAATAATTTTTTAGTACAAATATAATATTTAAGCAAAAATGATTGGGTTCGTCGGGATGGAACTCCTCTCCATTTCCCTTTCTCTCCATTTCTTCAAGTTAATCATGGATGAGAGCCACATATCATAGTTAAAAATTATTGGTTGAGATTTAATTATCCAAAGCAAGCTACTAACCATTGTTAGAATAATAAATATTTCCTTTATTTGCTTTCAAAACATTTGGCAACCCATAATTCTTGCTAAAAAATATTATGTAATCCATATATATTAAAAACATTCTCTTTTTTCCTTCTTTATTACTAGTATTTTCTTTGAACAATTTTCTCTGTCTCAAATACATAGTTTTCTTTAATCTCCTTAGTACTTTTTTTTCCTTTAACAATTGGCAAGTAATTCATGGCCCGCTGATTTTAACATTACATAGATTTTTTAATTTAGATTTTACAAATATTATTTTTTATTATTTTAAAATTTTAATATCATACGTTAATTCAATTTGATCTTATTGCTCCCACTAAGCATTAGATGTCTATTCTCTAACGTTTGGCAGGAACTAGAAGAAAATTGAAGAAGAAAAAAATGGAAAAGAACTCGTAATAAAGTAGAAAATAAAAAAGAATATTTATAAATATATATGGATTACATAATATTTTTTTAGCTAGAATGATGGGATAGCCAAAAATTTGAGAGCAAATAAAGGAAATTTTTATTATTTTAATAATGGTTTAGAGATTGCTTTAGGTAATTAATTCTCACCCTTTAATTCTTAAGTATGACATATGACTCTCGTCCAAGTAAAACTTGAGAAAATGGAAAGAATGGGAAATAGAGAAGAGTTCCATCCGAATTCGCCGAACCTACACCTAATAGGCTCGCTCTGTCTCGGTTGAGGAAGTGCATTCTTTTTTTTCTAAAGGTGCATAAAAGATGAAATAGAATAATGATGAAGGATTGAAATTTCCATTGAAAGGGGCGCAAGAAACGGCCATTTTAATTCGATTTAAAAGTTAAGATAACGCTGATAGACGACCATTTTATTAGTTATCAAAGGATCTAAAATACCTATAGTTAATTTATAATCATCATTTATAAAAATGGGCGAAGGAATCTCTTTTCTGCAAACAGAAGAGCAAATTTGACTCGACATGCGTTACTATATCTCTAATATAAAGTTGATTCTTTCTTAATTCATTTAGAGCATGACCACTAGCCCACTATACTTAACATATTAAATTTTATATAGCAGCCTCCTTAGACTCGCACTCCGACTTTCTCTGGGTACCTTGTCCCTATATCTCTAAGGAGTTATGTAGTCGGACATTTTGACCGAAATTAAAATGATGTCAAACTCAATCAGATTTTTTGTGGGTATGTGCGTGTGTGCAAATTTATGCATAAGTATGTTAGTGAGTAGCTAATTTTGGGTTAAAACATTAATTTTGGGTTAAAACATGTAAAAGGACAACAAAAGTCACTTCAGGTTGCGAGATAGTATTAATAAGTGCTCTTTTCGATTCACAAGAAGTGATAAATTTATTTTTTATTTTGGTCTAAAATAATAAAATAAATATCTATTTATATAACTAAAAAATATTAATTTTATTTTTTCAAAATTTATTATTATTTATAAATTTTAATATGTCAAGATAATAATTAATTAAGATTAATTTAATAAATACACATATTTTCTTTAAAAATTCATATTTTTGTTAATGGGTATACCAAATTGAAATAATAGCGAACACGATAATTACAGAATGAAAGAGCAGCTGGTCATTGTCTTCACCAACTCCAATGTTTACACATAGAAAGTACGTCTAATGATTAAAAATCAATGGTGGATTCAATAGAGGATTAACAGGTCCACCAGAATCAAGTATGTGGGGTATATATATATATATATATATATATATATATGTGTGTGTGTGTGAAAATCAGTATTTTAAAAGGCATTTTTCGGACTCGTCCGGGGCTCATGTATGGAGCTTAGTTCTATGAGGCTTACGCCTCAAGCGCCCGACCGTGCGCCCTAAACACGCCTAACGCCCAACGCTCGGGGCTCGCCTAACAGTTCTAACGCAAATCACGTGTCGAATTTCCTAATTAATATCGTTGACCTTCAAAATTCTTTAACAAATTAATGATAAAAGTTCTATTCATCGATAGAAATATGAAGATTGAGCATAACTCTAATAATGAGACATAGTATTGCGAATTTATATCTTCACTTGTTATTGATCGTGTCTTAGTTCATTTGTCCCTCCTTGTAATACACTTTTATTAATTTGATATCTTAAACTAATTTGTATTTATTCATGAAGGAGTAATATTTTAATTATCGTACTAATAAGATTTTATTAATTATTTACTTTTAGAAAGGTAAAATGTGGAGTTTGATCATTATTTTTAAAAAAATTATAAGTTTTTAATTATTTGAAAGTTAAAGACGTTATACGTGATTTGTATGCATTAGTTATACTTAAGAATCATGCTAGATATTTTTTTCTATGAGTTCCTTTAATTTTCTTTAATTTTTAACTTTTAATTTATATTATATATTTTTTTGGGTTATTATGTTATTTTATTAATTTATAAATTAAAGTTTTTAAAGATCCATGGGGCTTACGCATCCCGCCTCCCCCCCGCCTCCAGGCTTACGCCTCACCCCATATCAAGTAAAACGCCCCGCCTTTTAAAACATTGCTTGTAAGTAACGTATAATAGATTGTTTGACTAGTTTTTTATGGGGTTAGAGCGCATATATATATATATTTCACACATTTATAGTTTTTCTCAATTTTTATGCAATTTTACCTGTTTATAAATATTTATTGTCATTATATTATTTTATAAAATATTAAAAATTAAATACCTATGGGGCTTAAGCCTCGCTGAGGCATATGTAAAACGCATCGCCTTACGCCCACGCCTTTTAAAACACTAGTGAATATAAATATAGAAATTATATAAATGTGAATTTCTTAATTGTTTACCCGAAAAACGGATAGAGTTGAATTTATACGTAGTTCTAAGGATACGTGATATAACTTGGTACAAATTGAAAAAATGAGTAGAGATATATTGAATATTGACTGTAAAAAAAAGGAGTGAATACAAACCCAAATTGAGTAGAGAAATAACTGATAAGTGAACAAGATGAATCAATATCAAAAGACCCAAAAAAGGATAATATTTGCTAGATGTTATGTAAATCTCAATAAAATCTGAATGTGAGAATGTATGAATCAATAAATTCATCCCCTTTACAAATGTTAGCCACTCCTAATATAGTGAAGGAATCCTACTTTGGATATAATTAAATATACATAGTGGAGATCCCATGATAGATTAATTAATTGGCTTTTCCTTGATTCAAGTCGTGATTTCAGCTGTGATTCTCTCCCCAAATGCGGCTATAACGGCTTTGTTGTTCCTTGGTTCGGTCTCGATATGGTCGGTCTCTGGGTATCGAGCTTGACTTGATCTCGGTATTTGATCGGTCTCTGGATCTCGAGCTCGACTTTAACTCGATCTCGGTATTTGATCGGTCTCTGGATCTCGAGCTCGACCTTGACTAGATCTCGGTACTGATCGGTCTCTGGATCTCGAGCTCGACCTTGACTCGATCTCGGTACTGATCGGTCTCTGGGTCTCGAGCTCGTCCTTCCAACTTCACATTACAGATCGATATTATAATGACGAACCTCGGTCCATCATGCTCCAATCTTGATTAGTCGCACGAAGGGAAAACTCGGTTTTGACCGTATACAGATAGTCCCCTCGTTTCTCAGAAAGAAGGTGGCGAGAAACGATATGATTTTTCAACCTCTGACTAGATAAACACTACGTCTACGACGAGCCCGATTGTGACGTATGTGACAAATGTCTCGTCGGTCCAGTTAACAAGGTATTAAATGCTCGTCAGTCGATGGTCGACCACTGTCAATTTTGAACCATCACTGTGAAATCTATAAATAACCCCTTTCTTCATTATTTCAAACTTTTACCTTCAAATCTCTTTCATTCCAACCTTCACAATTCTTCGCCTTCCCCAAAGCTCTCTATTTCTAGGTTTTGGAATTTCTTCGCTTGTTCTTCTCAAAACACCAAATACTTCACTCTTCCTTCTTCTTTGTTTACAAAAATTTAGATGGCAAAAATATCTAATATTGTTCCGCAGAAAGAGGTTGCTTCCTCATCTCGGCTGGCCGGCGAGAAAACAGTGGTGAAGCCACGCCTTGAAGAACTCATTCCCGGGGGGTTGCGTTATTGTTTCCGATTTTAAGGTCGAGAAACCTTCATCGGTTGTTGGTCGATGCGAGATGGTATCGAGATATATATGCTCGATACCAAAAGGTCTTCTTGACCTGGTGAAAAAAAACTGCAATTGGGAAAATAAAGAGGTTGTATACCGACACCGGAGGAGGCGATCACTTCCCACGTGGAAGGGTATCTGAGTATTTACACTTATCCTTTCACGTTGGGTCCCCTTGATTCAGTCATCGTTGATTTTGCAAGAAGTACCAGGTGACCCTCGCTCAAATTCACCCTTCTTTCTGGAGGATTGTGATACTGCTTTGTTTCTTTGTGAGCAAAATCGACGGGCTTCCCTTCACCCTCAACCACCTCGTAAGATTATATAGCCCCCGTCTTTACCGAGGTGGGCTGATAAAGCTTCAATGCCGAGCCACCAAGGCGTTCATCTCGAGCATAGATGAAGACAAATATCGGGGTTGGATGAGCCGGTTCGTTCGAGTGAAGACCTCGGACTCGATACCAAAAGGTCTTCTTGACTTGGTGAAAAAAAATTGCAATTGGGAAAATAAAGAGGTTGTGATACCGACACCGGAGGAGGCGATCACTTCCCACGTGGAAGGGTACCTGAGTATTTACACTTATCCTTTCACGTTGGGTCCCCTTGATTCAGTCATCGTTGATTTTGCAAGAAGTACCAGGTGACCCTCGATCAAATTCACCCTTCTTTCTGGAGGATTGTGATACTGCTTCGTTTCTTTGTGAGCAAAATCGACGGGCTTCCCTTCACCCTCAACCACCTCGTAAGATTATATAGCCCTCGTCTTTACCGAGGTGGGCTGATAAAGCTTCAACGCCGAGCCACCAAGGCGTTCATCTCGAGCATAGATGAAGACAAATATCTGGGTTGGATGAGCCGGTTCGTTCGAGTGAAGACCTCGGACCTAATCCCGGCTAAGAGTATACCATTTCCCGAGAAATGGAATATGAATCGTAAGTGTGATCCCGTTTTTAGTTTTTGTTATTTTTACTTCTTCATCTTTTCTTATCAGTGTTTTTCTTGACGCAATCGTTGCTTGGATGTCGGGTGCGGTTCCCCATCCCGAGAACTGGATCAGGAGCCTGGTTTCGATGTCAACACACGCCGAGCGCGCATGGCGCAATTTGTCAAAGGGCCGGTGGGAGGTTCTTACTCATGGTAAACCTTCTTCTTGGCTCACCGATTTTCTTACTGTTCATGCATTTTTTCAAGCGGAAGGTTTACTTACTTTTCTTTCTTTTGTAGGTCTCGGAAAAGATTCGGTTATGAGACCCCCATCAGGTGATGAAGAAGCTTTACTGTCTATCTCAAAACCGGAGAAGGTGATTAAGAGAAAAAGGGCCTCGGACTCTGAGGGTCCAAAACCCAAGAAGAGAACGGCTCGGAACATAATCCCTTTGACTATGGAGTCGGTCCTACGTTTAAGGAATGAAGAAGAAGATGAAGAAGAAAGTGATTCCGGGTTGGTGGCCCGTGCATGGGCTAGCATCGATACTCAAAATACTTCGGTATCGGTGGGAGTTGATACTGCTCCGTCCTGGCTAGATGAGGTCGAGGAGGAGACTTTGACCCAAGTTCCCGATCTGAGGGGGACCGAGGATATTTTACCTCGGAGCAAAGAGACCGTCGAAGAAGCTGTGGATGTCGGTGTTCAAACCAAGCTTGAGGCTCCCCAAAGACGGAGGCGGCACCCAAAAAGACCTACTCGGGGAAATAGAGATCGGGGATTCCCCCTCTTTCCCTTCATTTTCCCAGTCGATGATACGTGATGCTCAAGCTGTGGAGACTTGTCATGGGGAGGGAGCCCATGGAGAGGAGGATCTTTTCCGTGGTTATTTTATCGGGGTAGAAGATGTCACCGGTCCGAATGACTTGGAGTCTCCGAAGAAGAGCTCGAGCGAGATGGGAGCGCCTTGCCTTTGCAACGAAGCCCAACAGGCCTTGAATCGAGTAAGTTCACACTTTCTTTGCCAATTTTCATACTTGTGTTTTTCTTTCCTTGTATAATCTCTTCTTTTTATTTTTGTAGGCTTCTGTGCTTCATCACGAGGCATTTTTCCAATCCCGAGGGAAGCTGAGCCGGTACGAAGCCGAAGTTCGAAAGCTTACTGAGGAGAGAGACGCCTTCAAGCTTCTCAATGAGCAGAGAGAAAGAGAAGTAAAAGGACTTCGGGCTGAGCTAGAAGCATCTCGAAAAGAATAAGCTGAGTTGGCCGAGCAGGTAAAAAGAATAATTGAATTTAATGATATTGACTCGGGAGTGATGGCTAACAGTTCGGTCTCGCAGGTCGAGCAAAAGTTCGATGTGATCAGGCAGCTTCGTGTTGAAGTGGACATAGTGAAATCGGAGACAGAGGAATGGAAGAAGAACATGGACCGCCTCACCTCATAAAAGGAGACTGCCTGAGCTCAACTAGCTTCGGCTGAGGCCTAACTCTGAATCTTGAAAGAGAAAGCCTTGGTGCAATCCAAGAAAATAGAGGAGTTCCAATCTCGGTTGAGCTCAACACATTCTGATCGAGAGAGACTGGCCACAGAACTTGTAGCGGCCAAATCGGAGGTCGAGAAAACCATGGCCAATGCTGATGCAATGGTGGCCGTTTATTGATCTGATGCTGAAGTTGCTCAGGTTCGAGCAAAGGAGGTTATTGAGACTGCTCAGGCTCAAGCAAACTGGGTCGCCGAGCATGCTAAATGCCAGTCTCTAAGGGATACTCTCGAAGAGATCCATGCTCGTGGCTTCGATCTTACAGCCGAGATCGAGAAAGCTAAGGAGCTTGAAGCCGAAACCAGAGTGTTGACCTTTCCCGATGATGATGATACCGGGAGTACGAGCGGATCTGAAAGTAAAGGGGGCCTCGAGGGCGAAGATGTTGCTCCTGGAGAGGACTAAGTCCTTTAATATTTTTTGTGTTTTTTATAAGACCGATTTGGTCTTTTTTAGAGAAATTTGATCGAGCCATGCTGCCGTTGTAAATGATTTTTGACATGTATAAAAAAAGTTTCTTCCTTTCTGCCTTATAGAATTGTGAAGTTTTATTCTAAGATCGAGGTTTAGATAATTTGATCAAAACCGAACTAGTGTAGCCCTTAGGCCTTTTGATCGAGTGAGTGCTTGCTCGAACTCGAAGTAAAGTAACCCTTAGTTTTTTAGTTGAGTGAGGACGGTCTCTCGAACTCAAAGCAGAAAACTGCCCTTAGGTTTTATGGTCGAGTGAGTATTTGCTAGAACATGAAGTAAAGTAACCCTTAGGTTTTTGTAAAAAGGATTGTTTATGGCCTTGTCCCCTTTCCGGCTTGAAAGAGTTTCTTATCATTCGTATTTGCGAAACTTGTAATGCCTTATCATGAAATAGGGACTTGTTCGAGAGTTCAAACAATTTTGTACTCATTCCCATTTTTCGAGGCTTGGTATTATCGAAGCCTTTTATGATTTTGCCGGGGGGTAGCCTTTCTAACCCTATTTTGTTATGAAATTCGGACGTCTCTTATTCGTGTTAATTCGGCTGTAGCCTCTTTAGTCCGAGATTTGCGTCTTGGGCTTATTTTTCCGTTTTACTTCTAGCTTGCCCGAAGTATCAGTCCCCGATTGGGGTAGTCGTGGCTTATAAAAATCCTTCTTTAGTTCGGGATTTGCCTCTTGGGCTTATGATCTTTGGAGTTTATATAATTTGATCTCGTCAATTTTTCGGACGACACTCCCCGATTTATGGGGGTAATCATTCGAACTCCGGTCATGGTCGTACCTTAAGCCTGTTTGCATAACGCAAATCGAGAATATGAAGTAGAAGAACCTTTCTAAGGTATGAGATAACGGTAAAGAAGGAATATCTCTTTATAAGTCATTATACATGCGTACATGCTTTAAGCCAGGGCTCGAGCAAACTATGCGGGCATGGTTCGTTTTGACCATTTGGCCCTTATAAATATTTCCTATCGAGACCTTGTTGCCATGAAGTAATTTCCTTGCATCGAACTTGATTTATTCTAGGGCAGTGCCCTCCAGTATTCGAGGTTGATTGTAGAGAGGCCTCAGATACTGTTGAACTGATCTAAGTTAGCACGATCAATGGTTGCCTCATTAAAAACCTCGCCGGAAAACCCCATTTGGGACAAAACTGGTCTAAGGGAAAAAGAGTACAACGTGTGCTTTCAGATCTAAAGGTTTCGTGTTGAAGAATCCATCCATGTTTTTGATCGAATATCTGCAAGGGTTAGTTTCAAAATATAAATGAACATGGGAGGGTCGTACCTTAGCAGTAGTATCATTTTAGGTGCGATACGTTCCAATTGCTCGGTAGTCGTTTGCTGTTTATCATACCGAGCTCTTAGGATCCTTTTCCGATGATTCCGAGAACCTGATACGGTCCTTCCCAAATCGGACCCACTTTCCCTTTATTCGGATTTTGGGTGTTGAGTGTGACTTTTCTTAGCACTAAGTCCCCCGATTTTAAAAGATCGGAGGTTGGTTCTTCGATTGTAATACCTCTCGATTCGCTATTTTTTGGATGCCAATCGGACGAGAACGACTTCTCGTCTTTTGTCCAACAATTCTAGGCTCGTATTCGTGGTCTCGTTATTCGACTCCTCTGTTGCATATCGAAAACTGATGCTAGGTTCTCCAACCAGTCCCAAGTTAGGCTCGTTAAGTTAATCTCGGCATGGCCTTCTTCCACTACCGATCTCATAAGCTGTACGACTGCCCCCGATTTGAACTCGTCATCCTCGACCGATGACCCTAAATTAACGATGGAATCGGCCTCACTATTTTGATCCCGAGGTACGTATTGCAAAGTTCGTTCTTTGAACCGATGTAATGTTACCTACAACTTATCCAGGTACCTCTGCATTCGTTCTTCTCTAACTTCGAATGTCCCATTAACTTGGTTCTCCACAAGGAGGGAGTCACACTTGGCTTCGATCACCTCTTCCCCCAAGATTTTTGCTAGTTCAAGACCTGCAATCATGGCATCATATTCGGCCTCGTTGTTAGTTAATTCCACAGTCCTAATAGATTGTCTGACTACATTGCATGTTGGTAGCTTCAATACGATGCCAAGTCCGGACCCTTTTGCGTACAAAACGTCATCCGTAAAGAGGGTCCATATCCCCTAGGAGGTTCCTGAGTTGATTAATAACTCTCTTTCGACCTCAGGTATTAGGGCTGGCGTAAAGTCGGCCACAAAGTCTGTCAAAATTTGAGATTTAATGGCGGTCTGGGGTCGATATTTAATATCGTACCCACTGATTTTCACGTCCTATTTGGCCAACCGACCCGAGAGCTTGGGCTTATGCATGACATTCTTCAATGGGTAAGTAGTTACGACACATATGGGGTGACATTGAAAGTATCATTTTAGCTTTCTAGAGGCGCTTAGCAAAGCGAGCGCCAACTTTTCTAGGTGAGGGTACCTAGTTTTGGCCTCATTTAGGGTTCTGCTAACATAGTAAATTGAAAATTGCGAACCTTGCTCTTCTCGGACCAGGACTCCATTTACCGCTATCTCCGATACTTCCAAGTACAATTATAGTTGCACGTCTGTCCTCGATGTGTGAAGCAAAGGTGGACTCGATAGATACCATTTGAGTTCCTCCAAGGCCCGTTGGCACTCTGGGGTCCATGAGAAGTTATTCTTTTTCTTCAATAGTGTGAAGAACCGGTGGATCTTGTCGGAGGACCTCGAGATGAATCGCCCCAGGGCGTCTATGTGTCCAGTTAATCTTTGCACTGCCTTCATGTTATCCACAATTGTGATATCTTTGATGGCTTTGATATTGTCGGGATTGATCTCGATTCCACGGTTGGATACCATGAATCCGAGGAATTTACCTGACCCAACTCCAAACGCACATTTCTCCGGGTTCAGCTTTATATTGTATTTCTTCAATATGCTAAAGGTTTCCTGCAAATGTTTTAAATGGTTCTCTGCTCGTAGGGACTTAACTAACATATCGTCAATGTAAACCTCCATTGATTTTCCTATTTGTTCCTCGAACATCTGGTTTACTAGGCGTTGGTAAGTGGCACCGGCATTTTTCAACCCGAATGGCATCAGTTATAGCAGTATGTGCCGTATTTAGTGGTGAAGGAGGTTTTTTCCTGATCACCCGGGTTTATCCGTATTTGGTTGTACCCGAAATAGACATCGAGAAAACTGAGAATCTTATGGCCGGTCGTGGTGTCGATCATGCTATCGATGTTGGGCTAAGGGAAAGAGTCCTTGGGACATGCCTTATTCAAACCCTTATAGTCTACACACATTCTTAATTTGTTCCTTTTTTTAGGGACTACTACTATATTTGCTAACCACTACGGGTATTTAACCTCCCGAATGGACCCTATTTTAAGGAGTTTAGACACCTCGTCCCTGATGAAAGCATGTTTGACCTCGGACTGGGGTCTCCTCATCTGCTTGGTCGGGTGAAACTTCGGATCTAGGTTCAGCTTGTAAATGGTTATCTCCGGTGGGATCCCTGTCAAATCAAGGTGGGACCAAGCAAAATAATCTTCATTAGCTATAAGAAATTGAATAAGTTTTTTCTTGAGCTCAAGGCTTAACCCCATGCCCAGGTGTACCTTTCGATCGGGCAAGTGTTCACTCAACACAGACTTATTCCAGTTCTTCGACTGTTGATTTTGTAGCGTCAGAATCATTGGGGGCTATGAAAGATCTGGGGGCCCCCTAATTATCGTCCTCGTCTACCCCTCGTTCCTCTGATTCTGTCGAGGCCGGTATCAGTGATTTCTATTTGGCCCCGTCATTGACCATCTAGTTCGGATCCTCCGATGTTGAGATTGTGGATGCTAGGATCACTTCATCGACCGCGAATATTTCCTTGGCGGCCGGTTGTTCCCCATAAACTATTTTAACTCCACTGGGTGTTGGGAATTTCGGCACATGGTGCAGCATCGAGGGTATTGCTCTTATGTTGTGGATCCACTGCCTCCCGAGCAAAGCGTTGTACCTCATGTCTCCGTCGATCACATAAAACTTAGCCTCCTGGATGGTCCCGGTGATGTTCACCAGTAATGTTATCTCATCCTTAGTGGTTTCACATGCTATATTGAATCCGTTTAGAACTCGGAATGCAGGCACGATTTGATCTTATAGACCGAGCTGCTCTACGAGCCTCGATTGGATGTTGTTGGCCGAGCTACCTAGATCGATTAACACACGCTTAACTCGAATTTTATTTACGAGTACAGGTATTACCAGTACATCATTGTGGGGCTGCACGATCCCTTCCGCGTCCTCATCATTGAAAGACAAGGTTTCTTCTGGTACATAGTCTCGAATTCATTTCTCCCTCGTGATGGACACTTTGGTGCGCTTCAACATCGGCCCCTGAGGGAAATCGACCCTACCGAGGCGATGATCATGTTAATAATGTGTTGATGTTTTTCTTATTCGGTCTGTTTGTTAGAATCCCTATTCCTGAAATGATTCTTGGCTCGGTCGTTCAGGAATTCTCAAAGATGCCCGTTATTGAATAGTCGGGCTACTTTCTCACTCAACTGTCGGCAATCCTCCATTTTGTGGTCGTGAGTGCCGTGATATTTATACATCTGGTTAGGATCCCTTTGGGTTGGATCGGATTGTAGAGGTCAAGGCCATTTGGTATCTTTGATGCGTCTGATAGCTAATACAATTGCGGCAGCATCGACGTTAAAGTTGTATTCCGATAACCTTGGTGCTTCTTTAGGCCCGATGGGTTTGTCGAGTTTGATTTTGCTCATGAGTCCCTGGTTGCTCTAAACTCGGTCATTTCTCCTTTTATTTCTCACAGAGTTCCGCCCGGACCCGCTGTTTTTTCAGTCTCCATTATAGGGCTGATACCGATTCCTGTTCGATCTCGGTTCACGATCGATGTCTCTCTTGACTCTATCGATAGTTCTAACGGGACATACGAACCCGGAAGTGGCCCCAAGCTGATCATCTTCGAGCCTGATTTTCAATTGATATCAGTTATGTACATCGGCCCAAGTAACGGCTGGATATTCCACCGGGTTCTGTTTTAACTGTTGTGAAGCCAATGAGCTCCGAACATTGAGTCCTTGGGTGAAGGCCTGAATGGCCCAATCATCATCGACCTGGATGGTCCATCCGTTCCATTTAAAACCGGGACACGGATTCTCTGAGCATCTCGTTATCCTTCTGTTTTACTTTGAAAAAGTCTGACTTCCTGATCTCGACCTTGATGGCCCCAGCGTGTGCTTTCACGAAAGAATCTACAAGCATAGCAAATGAGTCGATAGAATTAGGAGGTAAGTTGTGATACCATATCATAGCTCCCTTTGACAGAGTCTCCCCGAACTTCTTCAACTGGACAGACTCGATCTCATCATCCTCCAAGTCGTTCCCTTTGATGGCACATGTGTAATAGGTGACGTGCTCATTTGGGTCGGTCGTTCCATTATACTTAGGAATCTCGGGCATGCAGAATTTCTTAGGGATTGGCTTTGGAGCCACGCTCGGAGGAAAAGGCTTTTGCACAAACTTCTTGGAATCCAGGCCTTTTAATATCGGCGGTGCTCCTGGGAGTTGGTCTACCCTGGAATTGTAGATTTCTATCTTTTTGTCATTAGCTTCGATTTTCTTATCCCCTGATTCTACTCGTTTTGTCAATTCCTCGAGCATCTTTATGATCTCAAGGTTAGTCCCTTGTTTGTTTTCATTCGACCTTTCTGCGATCGGTTCATCCCTGCAGATGACTTTTCGGGGTGGATTGGGTTCGACTCTACTCGGTGCGCGGCTTTGGTTCTGTAATTGAGCTATCGCTGCCTGTTGAACCTGCAGCATTTCGAAGATCACCCTTAAACTGATCCAGTCTCCACCAATGTTTTGTGTATTTTGAGCCGCCGATCGAGCTCCACCACGGACACTATTCTCGGGGTCGGTAGGCAGGTTTGTGTCGATAGACGCATGTGAATTAGCGTCAATTGGGTCTGCGACCGAAATTCCGATGGGATCAACGAGCGCTATGTTGTTATTTTCACCATGATGACCTGACTCGTTGTCAACATGTAGGGGTGCTGATTGAGAGTTCGACATTTTGAGTTTTAACCTGAAATTAGAGACACTTCAAAGAACAAGTGTAAAGTAGTGTGTGTTATGGAGATTTGTATCAAATAATCACTATTATCCTTAGCCCCACGGTGGGCGCCAAACTGTTTACCCTCAAAATCGGATAACAATTGAATTTGTAAGTAATTTTAAGGATACATGGACTAACTTGATACAAATGATAAATTAGATCGCAATTACAATTAATAATGATAAAGTAAATGCAAACCGCACAAATTGAATAGTATCAGCCTTGGAAGGTTAGCCACCCTCGAGCCATGTACGCTTCAATCAGTGTCTTGATACAGAAGAACAAGAGTTTAAAGAGAAATAATAACAATGTATTACTTTGGGATGTGTGTTACAATGTTTGCAATGAATTACCAGACCCCCCTTTATATAGTAGAGGAATTCTATTTTAGGTACAATTCTATAAAAGGCAAAAATCCCTTGATTAGCTGATTGTCGGTTCCTTACTGATACGCGCCGAGATTCCCGTCATAATATTCGACCGATCATGGATATTTTGGTCTTTTATTGGTCATGCTAACAATGTTTCTTCGAGCTCGATCAGGGCTAAGGTCGACTCCGGGATCACGGACTCAATGTTCTCGAAGGCAGGCATTCTGACTCCAAATCCTAGCTCGGTGAAACTCGAGATCGATCTTCAGCCCTTGGTTATCACGTTCCTATCCTAACCTACCATGTCGCAAGTGAGCTCGATTTGGACTGTGTACAGTTTCTCAAAAGGACTAATTCCTTTTCCAAGAGAGGAATGGATACTAATAATTCCATTGACATTATAGGCTAAAGGACTAATTTTCCCTTTTATCTCTTAAAAACTTTTCCCCTCCTGTCTATAGCATTTTTTGCTTCCTTTGTATATTTATTTATTTCTTTTCTAGTTTTTTTGTTTTGTTTTTGAAAGGACTATATATAGTATTTTAGGTAAATAAAAAAATTAGGTGAACGGACAATATAGGAAAGGAAAAGTTCTAGATATGGCGTATTTGGTAATGGGTGGGACAATTATATCGCGGCAATAGGAATACAATTGAAGTGGTGGAATGAGACATTAATGGCGGCTTTATACTCGTATAGTCGTATATATACAAGAGAATTAGGTGTCGAATAGCATAGACTGAAAATAATGGAGAATTAGGTGGCAAATTAAATAGCGTACATTAAGGTTAGAAAAAATAAAGGAGAATTTGGGGAGGCATTTTGAGAGCTTAGACAATAAAGAAACGATTGTAAACACCAGGATTTAATATTTGTTTTAAGTTATCTTGGTCTAATAATCAGTTTTACACATGATAAACGAAAATATCAATATAATGTTAGTATATTCTTTAATAGTTAAATTATCTCTTGAGTATTAATGTACGAATATGTAAATTATAAAGTTTGTTAAGAATTTTCAAGTTTGTTTTGAATATTTCAATAAACTTATTATGGTGCATATTTCTAAAGCCTTTATATCTTCCAACTGAAGTTGTTTAGCAGTAGCATATTTTGTATCACCATTTTCAAAGATTCAATTTCACCTAACCTTACCCACGTGGAAAATGCGTATAATTTGAAGTCCTTTAGAAAAAGTAACTTATAGCATGTTTAGCCAAATTTTTTTTTTTAGGCCAAAAGTATTTTTTTTCGCCAAAAATTAAGGTGTTTGGCCAAACTTTTAGATGGAAAAAAGTATTTTTGAGGAGAAGCAGAAGCAGAAAAAAGTAGCTTCTCTCCAAAAGTATTTTTCTGAGAATCACTTTTGAGAAAAATACACTTAGAAGCAGTTTTCAAAAGCTTGGTCAAACACTAATTACTGTTCAAAAGTGCTTTTCAAATTAATTAGTCAAACACAAACTGTTTCTCACAATAAGCACTTTTTTAAAAAGTACTTTTGAGAAAAGCACTTCTCAAAATAAGCTGATTTTAAAAGCTTGGCCAAACAGGCTATTAATCTTGATTTTGTTCAAGGTATAAATGGAGCCAAAACTTGAAATTTATATGTTTAAAATTTTTTTATCAATTATGTCCGCTCATAAATAAGTTAATACAAAAATTGGTCAATTCATAAAATATTATCAATATTTGTCAAATGCTTCTAATATTAGCCAATTAGCTATTTGTAGCCAAAACAGAGTCAATTTTTTGCATTCTTTTGAGTGGGTGTTGTTGAAATATATTGCGTACATTTTAAGAAGCTTAAATTTGAGTTTTTGGATGATTTGGGAGAGTTTTGAGGTGGTTTGAATTGAAAATTCGAAGTAGAAGATGAACATGGAAAAAGATATATATGTGTGTATCATTTGTGTATCACACATGAATCATATGTGTATCACATGTATATCCATATTTACCTGTATGTGATATACATGCATGATACATGTTTGTTACATGTGTCGCAGAAGTATTTTTTAAATCGATTTTATCTACGAATTTTGATACCAAACTAGTCCAAATCACCTCCAATCTTGCTCAGATTTTAAATATTGCCTCATCTATATATTTTCAAATAGTTTTAACTATACCTATTGAAAAAAAAAAATCTAATTTTTATATTTTAAATCATTGATAATGAATTTTAACTCTAAGCTAGTCTAATTCGCCTTCAAACTTCATCAAATTTTGTATGTTACCTTATTTATGTGTTTTGAACAAATCGCAACAATATTCATTGAAAAAAAAAATTTGGCTACGTTTTTTGAATAATGTATATCAATGATAATTTTAGTCTGGCTATTTTTGATAGTATGACTAAAATGGCTAGTTATTGGTAAATAGTATCTTTTTTTGGTATATTCCCGTAAGATTTTCTTCTATATTTTTCTACTTTTTCTCAAAAGTATTTTTTTTTCATTTAAAAGCTTGGCCAAAAAAACTTTTGACAAAAAAAAAAAAAAAATTGGTCAAACAGGTTTTGAAGAGTTTAAAACCCAGGCGGACTCCACGTGGCCCAATATCGCAGCAACTCGTAATTATTACTCCTGAGAGAAGTCTCGTTCTGCCAAACCATCATTAATCGCATGGTTTACTAGTTTGACATGTGCGATCCTTTCACGTACTCCAATTCGTATGCTTTACAAGTTACAACCTTAATAATTATAGCCCCCTTCTTTTATTTTTTGGTCAAACTTATGTTATAGGTCTCCTATGAACCTTATACCATGTAATATTAAAATAACAGGTTCAATTGGATCCGTAATTTTCGATGTTGAATATAAATATAAATTTATTAAATTTATAAAAAAAAATTAATAAATATAAATTCATAACTTTAATAATATTATGGGTTCAATATTAAAAATCTTAAATATTAAACTTATAAAATTTAAATCTTGAATCTGTCTGATGATCCGTGCACGCTATAAAATATATGATTAGGTAGCAGTTATGGTGAGTTACTGCCCTATACGCGATGAGGGCATTTCTCTAAGGTCTACCAATTACCAAAAGCTAACTAAGGGTAAGCACTAAGCACCTCTGTTTTAAAAGGCGTTTCTGGGGCGAGGCGTATCAAAAACGCCCCGGGGCGATGGTGTGGGGCAAAAGTCTCAAGAGGCGTACGCCCCGCAATTTGGGGCGTACGCCCGGGCGTTCGGGGCGCTTTTTTTAGTAAGGAATAAATCCTAGAGACTTTTTCAAATTAAAACAAAATTTGTTGAATTAGTCCTTCATATAATACCCAAATTCTCATAAGTAAGTTTGATAATTACTCAAAAGGTTTAAAAAGGAACTCAAAAGTATTAAATTTAAAAGTAAAGACCCTTTTTATTGATTTAAGCCCTAATTCATAGTTTTCCCAAATATTTATCTTGTCCGCTAGTCTGCTAATATCTCCCAAAAACAACGAATATTTAAAAAAAATTTACAAATACAAAGAGAACTACTTTTTTCTTCATAGCAGCAAATTCAAAGTTCAAATTGCAGGTTAATCATCCTTTTTGTTCCTCCATATAGAAAACTTTATTCTTTTAGACTCAAATTACTTGTGTTTGTAAGTAACGTATAATAGATTGTTTTGATTAGTTTTTTTGTGGGGATGGAGCACACATATATATATATAGTTTTTTCAATTTTTATACAATTTTACCTATTTATAAATATTAATTGTCATTATATTATTTTATAAAATATTAAAAATTAAATACCTATGGGGCTTACGCCCCGCTGAGGTATATGTAAAACGCCTCGCCTTACGCCCACGCCTTTTAAAACACTGCTAAGCACTATTAAAGCAGCTAATTTTAAAAGAACATTTGCTAGTGCACACAAACACAAGGATATGACCCAATGATCAATGAAATACGTAAGGATATGACTTTAAGACTCATTTGTCCGTAGATATTTTTCCTTTTTCTGAATTTTTGTCCAAAACATGCTTGTTTATGAAATTTTACAAGTTTTTGGGGTTCAAAAAATGAGTTTTAAAAAATTTCAAATTTTTTTTTCACACTCACAAAACTGTAATGTTTTTTCAAGTGAAATGCATGTCCAAACATAATTTCAAATTTCAAATACCATTTTCCAACTTAACTTCAAATACTACTTTTTTTCAAACATTACAATTTTATTTCCAAACGCCTACTTAGAGACCAAAGTTCAAATTCTACAAAAACAAAAAATATTATAGTAAGTGATTTCTTCCTATTCGTATATGTCTTGATAGACAAAGTTAATTCGTTATCTATACTGATAATAAATAATAAGTACTTGGTGGAATAGTCGTGATGCTTGTTAGGCCATCCTATTAAGAAATAAATTAAGAAGGATCTCCAAGTCAACAGCATTACAAGTGACCACCCATAGATTAGCAGTAACAGCTGGCGCAGTTGGAGGAATTAGTAGAGCCTCAACTTAATGCCCTATAAATGATAGGTTAAATGGATGGATTAAGCTAATAGGTAATCTCATTGCGTTCGCCAAAGCACTTGAATTCTGTTCAAGAACCTGTTTGGAAAGCCACCCAGTAATTGAATTTGGATTTATTACACAATTTTGGCATGTTTGTTTAATTACTTGGTCATCATAGGGAGCTGAGAATTGCTGGTAATTACATGGTGTAATTATCAGGTTATTTTTTGAATCTTTTTTCTTTTCTTTTTAATACTTTTTATTTCTATTATTTTTTTCTTTTTAATTTTTTTAACTTTCTAAATTCTTTTTCTTTAAATATTATTTTTTTACATTATTTATTATTTATTTCCTTGTTTCTCATTTCCCAACATTTACTTCATGCATTTATACATAATTTCTCATATTTTATTTCTTTCTTAATTATTTTTCTTTATTTTTTTATTACACTTAGCTATGTTATTTTTCTTATTTTTCTAAAAACTTATACCTCATAATATTAGAAAGAACAAATCATCCACAGACTTAACTTATAATGAGTGATATCATTAAAGTTGAACTTTGTGTTATATGCAAACTTAACTATGTTAAATAATAGATTATTTTTTAATATTTAAATAATATTCTTATTTTCCAACCTTTAGTTTTTGTGATTTCATGTAGTTGTTCATATTTTTTAAATTTTTTTTTATTTTTTTATTTAGCATAATTGTGTTATTATTCTAGTTTTGAAACTACTGCTCCTAATATTAGAAATAATGAATCATTAATAAACTTAGCACATAATGAGTGGTGTCATTAAAGTAGAATTTCATTGTTGAATGAGGTTGTAGATTTATTGTTTTTCTTTTCTTTTGAATTATATTTACTTAAAATTAAGTTGTAACTTATTTTATGTTATATTGTCATTTTACATAAGAGTATTATGTTAGTTTTTTTGGATTTTGAATTTATGTTATATTTTTACTTCTATTTTATTTACTTTAGTAGTATTCACTTATTAATTCAGATCTCATGTCCTTCATTTTTCAGTTATAATAGATAGATTAATTTTTTCGTAAAATATTTGAGCAATGTTATTATATTATATTTATAAATATTAATTATTTTATCAAGCATGCAGGTCATGATGTTCTTAAAAATATGTACTTTTAGTTTTTATAATTGATTAAAGTAAAATATTATTAATTTAAAAAATATATATATCAAGTATTTTTATAATATTAGTTACAAATATAATATGATTAGTAATTAATATATTTTAAAGAAACAATATCTATCTTAAATGTCAAATTTAAAATTATTTATAAAAGCAAATATTTGTTAAATCGTAACTTTTAATTTTTGATGATTAACTTTATATGTAAAATTTAATCTAACTATGTAATAACACCTATGTAATCAAACAGTACACTTGTACTTACATTATAATTACATTGTGACAAACAAACATGTCATTATAATTATAATATTATGTAATTATTAGGTTGTGTAATTATTATCCTAGTAATTACATCAATTCCAATTACCTCGTGGCATTTCAAACATACCCAAATGTTCAGCTAGTGTGCGATTGAAGCTTTGGGTTGTCAAATTGCGGTTTGAGGTAAATGGATTTTTTTTTTTCCATTTCAGTTGTCCATGCATATAATGCAGTAAGTATTCTTTTCCATTTCATATGATATTTCTCTGGGAAATTTGTTGTTGCTTGTGACTTTTAGTCATTTGAATCTAAAATGTTAAAAGCTTGAGAATTTTATTTTTTTGTTTGCAGTTTCTGTAATTATTTTTTCTTTATAAGCTGTAATTGTTATTATTACGATTTTAATACTATAATTCTTATTCGTCATATGACATTAAGATTTTTTTAAACAAGTAATCTGATTGCTAGCTCCACTATATAACTTAAGAAACAACTAGCTAGATGATGAAAAGAAGAACTGTAGTTACTACTTGCTCTTTAATTATTGACATTACAGTATAATTAGTTGAATAAGTATTATTTAGTTATTAGAAATTCCACTAGTATACTAGTAAATTTAAGATATTTTTGACATTTGGGACATAATTATTTTAAGCAAGAAATTAGCACAAAGAGTTTTATTAAGCTGTTATTCTGTGATATATATATTTATACATGTAAACTTTAGATATATAAATATATTTTTTCAATATTAGTTTAGATTAAAGTAAATTGTGATAAATAGGTTTTGTGAGATATATTATTAGTTTAGAAGGAAGGACCAAAGGAGCGATAAGATATAAATCAAATAGTCTATGCTTTCTAGTTTAAAATAGAAGAAATCAATCAACAAAAAAAGGGGAACTGGAAACAAATTATTTTTCATTATTGGTTCTAAAAGAAATCAAACATGAACTGAGAAACCAAATATATACTGGGTTATTTATCTTTAGAATACTGGTTACAGAAGAAATAGGATCACCGGAAGAATTTTTTCGTTTGTACATTGTACACACTAGAAAATGTTAATTATTTGCAGCATAAAATGAGTAGGAGTTGTTGGGTTGAGTAAGTTTGTTTTGATGATTGACAAAGAAATACATGCATAAACCAGGATCATACACAGTGTACACGGGGTACGGGCAGATTCAACTACAAGACATACACATGAAGGGGATAAGCACAAATAATTATATCTTATATCTCCTGAACGAAAAAGTTGCATAATTGATAAGGAGCAGGACTCCTTACTTGAAGAGAATTCTATCCTAGATAATGGAGGAGTTAGAAGTTGAAGATAACTAGAACTCTTCCACCATGGAAGAGTATAGCATTAGAACTCTAGTTAATCCTATTCTACTAACTCTATATATTTCAGTATGTTCTCATTTTACAGGTACGCAGAAACGCTAAAGTTAAACGAGAGTTGAGAGCAAAATAGTAAGGCATTTTGCAAGCAATTCATGTGTGATTCAAGTGTACGAACCTGAAGCTACATGAACCGGATAGAAGAACTAGTTCCAAGTGCCTGTCTTTTATTCTAGTTTCATTATTGTAGGGCTTTTGAGTTGTACTTTTCAGCTTTCTCTAGAAGCAATTGTACTAGGTACTCTGAGTGTATTATTCAAGTTAGAGTTAACTTAAAATTATCGCAACAGCCTGAGGTTGGTTGCCACAAAGGGTTATAGGTAATCCTTAGATTTACAAGAGTTTTGTAAACATTATTTTTGGCTCAGTGATTTAGTGATATGTTGGAAACAATCCTACTGGGTAGTAGGTCGTATTTTTTCTATCTTTTGAGCCAGATGCTTTTCCACGTAGAAATATTTGTATTCTTTACTTTCTGTATTTATTATTTCGCAACTGTAGAGTAAGGAACACGTAGAAGAACCAGGTCCTTCTATAATCTGTGCACACGAAAATTGGATATCATTTAAATCACCCCCTTTTGTGTGGTATTGAACTATAAAACATCAATTGGTATCAGAGCGGGTTATCCTTGAAGAGGCTAATACCTTATTGGGAAGATCAATCCACTGCCGCACATCCACCATTTCTCATTCTTTTTTTTTTACCATGACCACGTTGGTGACCCATTGGGGGTATTTCGAATCCCAGACGGAGCCATTATCTAATAATTTTTCCACCTCTTTGCGTACTGCATCATTAATTGCGGAGTTAAACTTACGCTTAACCTGCCTCACCGAGGGGTTGAATGGATCGACGTTCAACTTGTGCGTGGCGATTTTCTTTGGGATACCTGGCATATCTGCATGGCTAAAAGCAAATAAATTTGTGTTAGTAGTTAAGAATTGACGAAACTTACCCGGTTCCTGAAGTTTGCAGCCGATGTAAGCTTTCTTGTTGTAGTCGTTGCTATCTAATTGAACGGGGTCGAGGTCTTCTATGGTCGATCCTGCAGCTTTGACCGTATCGGGGTCTCTGATGGTGTCCTCGTTGTCATCACATATCGACCTCGACCCTGTTGATTGCTATGCCTTTTTTCTTTGTCCTTTGTTCGTTGAGTAACCGTAGAGTTTAGATTGATGCGGTAGCATTCCTGGGATGTGCGTTGTTCTCCTCGTATACTGAATATTCCCCGTGGAGTTGGGAATTTTGATGACTTGGTACAAGCTGGAGGGGATGGATCTCATGGTATGTATCCATGGTCTCCCTATTATGGCGTTGTATGTTGTGTCTTGATCCAAGATATGGAATGTGGTTTTCGGAGTGATGCCATCGGCTAGGACGGGGAGTGTGATCTCGCCGGATGTTCGCTCAACTACATATTTAAAACCTGTTAGTGTGATGCAGCGCGCTATTGTCTTATCCTCGAGTTTCATTTGTGCAAGTACTCGAGGGTGGATAATGCACGTGCCGCTGACATCGTCTACCATAATGCGTATTACATCGGTATCTAAAATTTGTAAAGTGATAACAAGGGCATCATAGTGAGGGAAAGCCAAACCGTTGGTATCTGACTTATCGAAGATGATACTTTCTTTGAGTTCATCATACCGTTGGTAGGTGATCGGCTGTTTGAGCTTGTGGGTAGTGGTGAACTTCACACTGTTGATAGAAGCATCGCCGCCGCTGCCAATAATCATGTGGGCGGTGCGGGTTGGCGAGGGTGGTCTCGGCGGTCCTTGATGTTGTTCACGACCCCTGGCAAAGTTGATCCTTCCCCGGTCGCTCGGCAACTCTTTGAGGTGTCCTTGTCGTAGCATGTTTACGACTTCCTGTCTTAGAGCAATGCAATCATCGGTTTTATGCCCTCGCTCTTGGTGGAACTCGCACAGGGAGTCCATCTTTCTGGTACTCGGTTCCTGCCTCATCTTTTGCGGCCATTTCACCTTTAGTCTGAGCAACTCTTTCTCGTTGCCCTTGAACCATTTATGTTCAGCCTGTTCTGAAAAGTCGCGACTGCCATTCCTTCTGATATATTCGGCAAGGTCATTCTTACTCGATTGAAATGGGCGAGAAAGTCCCTCAGTCCCTCTCCTGGAGACTGTTTAATAGCAAATAAATCATTTACTCTTGCTTCAGCCTTCTCGGCCCCAACATGGACCGTTACGAACTTATCGGCCATTTCATCGAAGGTTTCAATAGAACGCGCAGGCAGTTGTGAATACTATGTTAACGCTCCTCTCGTGATGGTCTCGCTGAATTTTTTTAACAAAATAGAGGATATTTGTTCCTTGGCGAGATCACTGCCTTTCACGGCGGTGACGTAGTGAGTCACATGCTCTTCAGGGTTGGTCATGCCATTGTATATTTTCAGATATGTCACGACCCAAACCGATGGACCACGACGGGCACCCGGTACCTTACTCAACCGAGTACCAACGTAACGTATCTTTTCGTATCATACTATTATAGGTAAATGAGCCGGAAAGGCTGCCGTGAGATAACTAGAATAAAACATAAGGGAATACTCAATATAAGGTGACCCAACTTGATGTACCGACTTATACATATGATGTACGGGCCTATAAGGCTGGCATGATCCTTAATATACTCAAAATATAGGCCGACAAGGCCACACAAGTATCCATATATATGACATTTGTCTACAAGCCTCTAAAAGTATATAAATATCATAAAGGTCGGGACAGGGCCCCGCCATACTAATCTATATATGTCCAAATTATACTGACCAAATAAGCAACTCCGGAGCGAATGAAGCGCACCAACATCTTCCGCTGAGCTGATATCCTACTTGGAGAACTCTCAACCTGTCTATCGGGACCTGTGGGCATGAAACGCAGCATCCCCAGGCAAAAGGCACGTTAGTACAAATAATGTACCGAGTATGTAAGGAATGAAAATCAGTAAATAAAAGACATAATAGAAATATGGAGTAACAGACTCAACATGTAAGTCTAAATAGCTCTGTAAATCATTTCATATTTATAATGTCATGCATATGCATATAAATATCATACCATGCATAGGTATATGCGTACATAACAACATCAAGCCTCTAAGGACATTCCATCATATCATCTCGGCCACTGTGGGCAAATAATCAACGTATACCAGCTGATCAGGTGGTGGTACGTATATAACGCCGTAACCTTTTTCCATATCCCATATACATATAATATACGCGTATATAACGACATCTGGTCATGGGTCAATGTACATGTATAAATGAATGAAATGCATAAGAAGTACGTTCGTAAGATCTTTCGGTATGTCATAAAATCAATATGCCTTCGATTAATATCATGAAATAAACTTTATCAACTTACGTATTTTATGAGACCCATGAATAGATGATAGAATAATAGGACACATGGGGAATCAAGAACATAGGCACTTCTAGTACTTCTATAAATAGAGTCATTTATGAAAGTTGTGCATTTGCTCATTTCATTTGTATCGTATGGATCATACCAAAAGGAAAGAAGGGATAGCCTTAACATACCTGAACCGATTCTCTTGAAAATCCCTCTAACCCACGTCTTTTGCAAAAAATACGTAACGATGGATCGAAGTAGGAAAAAATCTGTATGATGTTCTTGAGAAAGATTATACTAGGCTCCCTTAGAATTGCGAATCCCATTGCTATTACGTAGTATAACTTCGTATGAAATTTTGTTGTAGCAAATCACGTTGCTATCATCTAATTAGTCTCGTATGAATTGCTGAAGCTCTCTTCCTTACATTGTAGAGATATATGTATCTCCCTTAAGTGATTTAGAGAAGTTGTTAAGCTTAATGGGTATGGGGGCCACTTTAGAGATGACTTGGCCACAAATTCCTTTAAGAGTGCCACCTTGCTACATGGTGTAAGAGTCATTTACTTGGGCTTTATCCATAATTACTTGCTGCCACGTTGGGGCTTATTAAGCCTATCCCAATATGTTAATTTAATTAGTTAATCTCCCACTAAAAATTAATAATTACCCAATTATTCACATAATTAAGAATTATGTCAAATTACTTAAAATACTACTCACTTTTAACATACTTTATAGACCTTACTATCATAGTCATGTGGTACCTTGTATGGCACTAGTTCATAAATACCGGGTGTTATAGCTCGAACCGTATTTTATCCCAAATTGACAACCTTCGACGAAACTTATTTTCTTCAACTCATTTACCCTCTGACCTTCACGACTTTACTTATCTCCTGTTATAAATAGCATAAATGCTTATAACCTCAAAAAATAATCTCATTCCCGAGTCTACGTCGATTAACTTACGATGAAACTTTAGCGTACGAAAATGCGGGATGTAATATCTCATTTCCGAGCTTTCATCAATATACTTATGGCATACTTTTACGTACGAAAACATGGGGTGTAACATCATTCCCCCCCTTTGGAACATTTGTCCTCGAATGTTGACTGATGCACTTATCATTATCATAACCTATAGCTCTTGTGAATACTTTAGTTCTCTCATTGCCATCTAAGCAACTATTCTGTGAATAAATCTAAAGTCCAGGGCATTCCCACCTTTAGGCCTCTTTCTCACACCACGGCCTGTGATCTTCTAATCTCGTAACTCTTGCTACCTTCTGCCATGTAGCTTGTATGACTTTGTCCTTATATGTGCGCCTATGCGACCTTTCTCTCATTTGTCATCCAGCTTTTAGCTAATCTCTAGGCCTCACTTTGTGAACATATACAGAATTATGACAAGTTGTACCTCTGGGCGTCTATGGCTTTACTATATCTAAGTAGGTCATACTATACCATAACTCTTACTTCGGTTTACTGTTACTGAGGTCTGCTACCAAACTCTAGGTTACTCTCGTTGCTTATCCTATATGTATAAATCTAAGTCCTTTAATACTTTCTCATTACTGTTCATCTTAAGAATGATGGCCCAATCTCACCTCATAATTTGTAACTTTTATCCATCCATTGTTGATTCACCTCAATATTGATCTACAATCTACCACTGATAACTTGAAAGCTCTTGCGTAATCACTAGGGCTCATGTTGCATCGAGGAACATTTAAAGTAATTTTCCTGATCCACCTGGGGGCGATACCATACTTCCATAACCGTATTTCATAGCATCCCAATGTGATTCACCTTATGTGGGTATTTTAATCATGTACAATTCATGAAATCCTCTTTTTTTCTCTTCAAATCATTACCCAATCGAAGGCGCAAACGTCATCCTTTATCTATCACAATTACACCCTCATTCTACTACCAGGGCAGCATTCCATCTTTTCTAAATGCAATTAGTCTTAGACTTCTTTGAGTTCATTCAGGCTATACTGGGCTTTCTATAACTTAGAGAAACCATTAGCTCTATTGTTTTCATGGGCTTAATCCTGAGGACTTATCCATTCTCGTCACCTTCTCACTCGCCCTTTCTTATCCTTACTCATGTCTTCATAAAGCCTTGTCGCTTTACCATACTTTAGCTTGCGACCTATACATATCTATTTATACTACTCACAACCTTCCTTCAACTAGCTTGCGTCATATATTTCCTTATGTCATTCTGGAACATCAAGCGAGACATCACATCGTCTCTGACTCTTCTTTTCTCTCTTAACTAGACCTCTCAGTACCTAGAAACTGCGGGCTGGAAGATATGCTGATAGTAGGCTATATTTATGCAATTTAGATACTACTTACACTCTAATTTGACTCTATTTTGTTATAATTGAGCCGTGTTTGTTCTATGATTATTCAACTACGTATTGTATTGTGGTTAATTGGAAGGGCCCTCAATTAATCATGTCTAGTTACCTTGTGTTGCTTGAGAAAGAACACTTGGTTAGATTGTTGTTGAACAACACCACTTTTGGATAAGTTAAGAGATTAATTACTTGAATTTAAAAGTAGGGTTAGAAATAACGAAGCTTTGGTGGGATAATTCTGAGTTGCATAAATTGTTAACTAGAGTAGTTCGAGAGAATGCTTCTAGTAAATTATCGTAATTGATCGAGAGGTAATTACGGTAGCTCGGAACTCATAATCCTCATAGAGTATTACGGCGAGATTATAGCTAAAGAGTTAAGAATTAATCCGGCAATTGGGGAAATCAATAGCCCTAGATCCTTTTACCCTTGAATTCAATTTTAATCTTGATTATTGCTAATTTTATTATCATTTTTCCTTAGCTAAATAAATTCCACTGATTATTCATAAAACTCTTGCATCCGTAAGTTGTCTGAGCTTATCATTAGCATTATTTAAAGTTGTAGTAAATAGGTTAGTTCCCTGTGGGATTCGATTCCGGACTTGAACCAGGTTATATTTGCAGCGACCGCTTAGTCCTTTTTACAGGGCATAGTTGGGCGTGATCAAATTTTAGCATTGTTGCCGGGGAACTAACGGTGTTATTTATTACAACTTAGAAGAATTGCTAGGATTCTTAGTTTAGATCAATTTCTTACGGTGTTTAAATTTTTTCATTGAAATTCTCATGTTTGAATTCTCCTGTGACTCAGGTGTATGCCTAGAAGCTCTTCGAGGACTGGTGAACTTTTTGAAGGACTCTCAGACCCCGAGAAAGCATTCGGGGCATTAAATCGAGCAAACAAGAAGAACAAACAGTTACAACAAAAACACACACTCAAAATTGAAATGAACAACGTGGACGTTGTTAATGAAAATAATCGGAATAATCGATTTCCCAAACAATGGAGTGGTGGCACCTCTTGTGCCAGAAACTGCTCTTTATGATTGGGCACAACCAACTGCTGATAACTTAGCCACCGCCATTGTTGTACCTCAGATACAAGCAGAGACATTCCAGATCATCAACAACATGCTGCATCTGTTGCAAAATAAGGGACTGTTCTCCGGGTCATACATTGAATACCCACAACAACATACGAAGAATTTCCTATCAATATGTGTGACCCAAAGACAACCGAATGTGACTCATGAAGCCATCAAGCTATTACTGTTTCCATTCTCTGTGACTGGAGAGGCTCAAACTTGGCTGAATTCGCTCCCAATAAACTCCATTGCCACTTGGAAAGAATTAGTCAAACAGTTCTTAAACAAGTTTTATCTTCCCAACAAGACTGCAAGGCAGATTGATGAGATATTGTTGTTCAGGCAGAAATCAACTGAGACCTTGCAAGAAACCTGGGAGAGGTTCAAGGGTATGCTAGTGAAGTGTCCACACCATGGCATTCCAGATCAGATGTTGAAACAGAGATTCTACATGGGTTTAGCAGATAGTTTGAAGGCCAATATAGATGCTTCAGCTAGGGGTGCATTTTTGAGCAAGACATTCACAGAGTGCAAGATTCTTCTTGACAAGATGGCTTAAAATTCAGGCTGGATGGCTAGAGGTACGACACTTACACCAATAGTGCATTTTGTTTCTCTTGACCTAAACAATTCCCATGCAGAGAACATAGCCACTCTCATGACTCAGATGAGCATACTGACAAAAACAATTGATGATATGGGTACAAAGCAAGTGCACATTGTTGATACAATGAATGGAGGATTGTGCACTCCTTGCATAAACCAGTCATATGTGTGCTCGTGGAGTGGAGAGAATGACAATCAGGGCTTCAGAGAAGATATAAATTATGTCAATAATTTTGTAGGTCAGAGGCAAGGTGGGCAACAATGGGGACCAGCACCAAACTAGCAGTACAGACCCAACCTGCCATAACACAACCCCAATTCTGGAGGCGCACGACCACAGGGTCAAGTTGTGCCTTATCAAAGGTAGCAGGACTATAATTAACAGCACCAATAACAGTTGGACTACCAACCACCTCATCAACAACAGGACAACAACATGGTAGAAATCAGGGGTATGCTGCAACAACTCATTGGAACAAATGGTAAGATGCAAGAAAAGTTAGCAGCACATGATTCAGCAATCAAAGGCATTGAAACTCAAATGGGACAACTGTCTATTGCCTTGAAAAATCGCCCCCAAGGAACATTTCCTGTAGATACAAATATTAACCCAAAGGAACAGAACCCAAATCAGCTAATGGAAGTGAGTCTCAGGAATGGAAGAGATTTAGACCGAGAGCAAGAAGTTGCTTAATTTACGAGAGAGACTACGCCAACTAAGCCAGTTACATTAGAGGCAGATAAGTCAGCAGAGCTCACCGAGGTTGTAATTGAACAAGCACAGGTTGAGAAGGGTAAGGAGAAGGACGGTGAACAAGTCTCAGAACAGGTGGCACCTCTTGTGCCAGAAGCTTCCAACAAAGAAAAGACATCAAGTAGTGGACAGAGGTTGACTCCTGCACCATTCCCTCGGAGATTGGCAAAACAAAAGAAAGATGATCAATATAGGAAATTCATGGAAATGCTTCGACATATTCAATTGAATATTCCACTGATGGATGCTTTGAGGGAAATGCCAGGGTATACAAAAATGATGAAGGACCTGATGTCGCAGAAATTTGACTTCTAGGACCTGTCCACTGTAACTCCAACACAGACCTGTAGCGCGGTAGTGACAAGACCTATGGCCCAAAAGGTGTCTGATCCAGGTAGCTTAATTATACCATACACTATTGGGAGTTATGCTTTTGCTAAAGCATTGTGTGACTTGGGATCCAACATAAACTTGATGCCCTTGGCAATCTATACAAAACTGGGCATTAGTAGAGCTAGACCGACCTCAATGTTTCTGCAACTGGCCAATCGCACAGTCAAAAGACCGACGGGAATTTTTGATGATGTGCTTGTTCAAGTGGAAAAATTTGTATTTCCTGCAGACTTTGTTATTCTTGACTGTCAGGTGGATGAAGAGATACCCATCATTCTGGGAAGGCCATTCTTAGCCACTGGGAGAGCATTAATTAATTGTGAGACTGGAGAGTTGAAAATGAGGTTGAACAATGAAGAAATAATATTCAATGTTCAACAATCCATGAGGAGACCCAGTGAATTTGCAAACTGCTCACTAGTGGAGGCCGTGGATGTGATACTGCAAAAAGAGGATGAGACCCTTAATGTCAAGGATCCACTAGAAGCCTACTTGATGAATTTGGAAGAGATGGACGGTGAAGGGTTGGCAGAGTGGGTCATGGCTCTCGAAGGTCAAGGATTCTGGAAAAGGGAACCTCAGTTCGAGCCCCTATACTTAGAAGAGAGAGCAACACCCCTGCAAAACCATCAATAGAGGAGCCACCACAGCTGGACTTGAAACCGCTTCCAGCCCACCTTAGGTACACTTTCTTGGGGCCTAATTCTACTTTGCCTGTTATTATATCATCTAGTTTTCTAGCTGTGTAGGTAGAGCAACTATTGCAAGAATGTAAGACTGCCATTGGTTGGACCATGGCAGACATAAAGTGTATTAGCCCAGCCTTTTACATGCACAAGATTCTTCTGGAAGAGGGGCACAAACCTTCCAGGGAGTATCAACGACGGATGAACCCGAATATGAAGGAAGTAGTAAAGAAGGAAGTGATCAAGTGGCTGGATGCGGGTATCATCCTCCCCATCTCTGACAACAACTGGGTCAATCCTGTCGAATGTGTGCCGAAAAAGGGAGGAATGACGGTCATACAAAATGAGAATAACGAGTTGATCTCGACTCGTACAGTCACGGGGTGGCGGATTTGCATGAACTATCGGAAACTAAACACATCCGCTCGAAAAGGCCATTTCCCATTGCCTTTCATTGACCAAATATTGGACAGATTAGCTGGGCGGTCCCACTTTTGTTTCTTGGATGGATACTCGGGGTATAACCAGATCTCAATAGCCCCGGAAGACAGAGAGAAAACATCCTTCACTTGTCCGTATGGCATCTTTGCCTTTCGGAGAATGCCATTTGGACTTTGCAATGCACCAGCTACATTCCAGCGGTGCATGTTAGCCATTTTCACTGACATGGTAGAGGATATTATGGAGGTGTTTATGGATGATTTCTCCGTGGTGGGGGATTCATTTGAAGATTATCTTCAAAACTTAAGAAGACTGCTCAAAAGATGTGTAGAGACAAATCTGGTGCTGAATTGGGAAAAATACCATTTTATGGTACAAGAAGGAATAATGTTAGGGCATCGAGTGTCCAGCAAGGGCGTTAAAGTCGACCATGATAAGGTTTATGTGATTGAGAAGCTGCCATCGCCCACTTCGATAAAGGTAGTGAGAAGTTTCCTTGGGCACGCCGGGTTTTATAGGCGATTCATTAAAGATTTTACTAAAATTGCTAAACCTTTATGTAAGCTGCTTGAAAAGGATCAGCCCTTTGTGTTTTCTAATGATTACAAGTTGGTTTTTGAGGAGCTGAAGAAGAGATTGGTGACTGCACCCATCATAGTGGCACCCAACTGGGAGCAACCATTCGAGCTCATGTACGATGCCAGTGATTACGCTATAGGAGCAGTCTTGGGGCAACGCAAAGACAAAAATGATGCACCCGATTTACTATGCAAGCAGGACGCTCAGCGGTGCACAGCTCAATTACACTGTAACGGAAAAGGAAATATTGGCTGTAGTGTTTGCCTTCGACAAATTCAGGTCTTAATTGGTTCAAAAGTTATTATTTATACTGACCATGCAGCAATTAGGTACTTGATTGCAAAGAAGGTATCAAAGCCACACTTGATTCGCTGGGTTCTGTTGCTACAAGAATTCGATATGGAAATCCGTGACAGAAAAGGGACGGACAATCAAGTGGCAGACCACCTCTCAAGATTGGAAGGAGCTGAAAAGAGAATGGAGGTTGAAGACATAACAGAGACATTCCCGGATGAACAGTTACTTGCTGTGACAATGGAGGAGACGCCATGGTATGCTGATATTGCTAACTATTTAGCAAGCAGTATTGTACCTTATGAACTCTCCTCAATTCAAAAGAAAAAGTTCTTCTGCGATTGTCGAGCCTATTATTAGGACGAACCTCTATTATTTAAAATATGTGTAGATAACATGATCCGAAGGTGTATCCCCGAGAAAGATCAACCTTCTGTTTTGCAGGCTTGCCATGCTTCACCATATGGTGGACACTTTGGAGGAATCCGAACAGCAGCAAAAGAGTTGGAATCGGGATTGTATTGGCCTACCCTGTTCAAGGATGCCCATGCTTGGTCAAAAGTTGCAATGAATGCCAAAGGACAGGCAACATATCTCGCCGTCACGAGATGCTGATGATCACAATTCAAGAGGTGGAGGTTTTTGACATATGGGGGATCGACTTTATGGGACTGTTCGTTAGCTCGTATGGTAACAAATATATATTGGTAGCGGTTGACTATGTCTCCAAGTGGGTCGAAGCGGTTACTCTCCCAACCAATGATGCAAAAGGGGTAACAAGTTTCCTAAAGAAAAACATCTTCACACGTTTTGGCACCCCGAGAGCTATAATCAGTGATGGTGGAACCCATTTTTGCAATAGAGCATTCGCACATCTGTTGGAAAAGTATGGAGTTCGCCACAAAGTAGCCACACCTTACCACCCACAGACGAGCGGGCAAGTTGAAGTGTCCAATAGAGAAATTAAAAGTGTCCTGACAAAGACAGTGAATGCAATAAGGACTGATTGGGCGAAGAAGATGGATGATGCATTATGGGCGTACCGTACAACATTCAAAACTCTAATTGGTATGTCACCGTACAAGTTGGTGTTTGGAAAGGCATGCCACCTCCCGGTAGAGCTCGAACATAAAGCGCTTTAGGCACTGCGGCAGTTGAATCTGGATATAGAGACTGCATACACCAGCAGAGTCACTAAGTTACATGAGCTCGAGGAATTCAGGTTCCATGCATTTGAGAATGCTAGATTATACAAAGAAAAGATGAAAATGATCCATGATAAGCACATCTTAGATCGGAACTTCAAGCCCAGAGTTCTAGTATTGTTATACAACTCGAGATTGAGACTGTTTCTGGGTAAGTTGAAGTCCTGATGGTCAGGACCCTTTAGAGTGGTGCAAGTGTTCTCAAGCGGAGCTGTAGAGATTGAATCCGAAGATGGGACAAATAAGTTTACGGTAAATGGGCAAAGGTTGAAACATTACCTTGGAATGGTCGAAGAGAAAGGGGATAAAGTGGTAATAACTTTGGAAGAGCCCCAGTACGCAAAAGAGGAGTGATAACAAAAGCTTGCGTCGTGCCGCGACATTAAATCAGGCACTTCCTGGGAGGCAACCCATGGTTTGTTGTAAACCGTCGTGCCGCGACGTTAACTTAGGCACTTTTTGGGAGGCAACCCATTATTTTTCTTACTTTGGTTGTTGTAATTGATTTTGAATGACTTTGACCGATCCACTAATGTGCATGCCAAAAATTATGCGTATTGGAAGGATTCGGGGGTCGAAATTAACCCGAGAATAGGTAAAAATGCGGCAAACACAAAACTTGGCTAGAGACGGAGATCCGCGGCCGCAGATTGGACCGCTGATATGGCCGCGGATTTTGGCCTGTGTTCTGCCCCCCATCCGCGGCCGCAGATTGGGGTGTGGATTTTTGGACCCCCTTTGCCCAAAATCCGCGGCCGCGGATTGGACCGCGAATTGGGGCGCGGATGCGAGGGTGTGTCCTGGTAAGTTTTATTTTATTTTTTATTTTTAGTTCCCCACTACACACTTAAACCCCCTTATTTTACCTAACCCAAACCCTCACTTCCCCCACTTCTCTTCTTCCCTTCCTAACTTCAAGAACCCAAACCCCTCACTTCCCCCACTTCTCTTCTTCCTTTCCTAACTTCAAGAACCCAAACCCCTCCCTTCCCCCATATTTTTCTTTCAACACAAGACTCTTCTCCTTCCTTTTCTTCTCCACTAAACCGATCTCCAACCTCCGTTTTTCTCAAGATCTCCAAATAAGTACATGATTTTATTCCTCTTTCTTAGTATTTTTCTTTTTTTTCCTTTTCAGTATAGGGTAGTAAAATCATAGGTACTTTTGTCTTGGATTTGGATTGTGGTTTATATGTGGTATATGGAGGCTATTTGAATTGGTTGATTGGAGGAAGCCATTGTTGGGTTTGTGAGGAATGGTAGTCTGATTGGGTATTTGGGTGACTTGGGGAACATATGCACACTACCCATTTGTTGATTTGCCTTAATGAGTGTTGAATATAAATTGTGACCAATTGTGTGAGTGAAGTCTGAGTAACCGCCATTGGGACACATATTCCTCTCTCCACTGATAGTAGTATTTATTGTGTAGGTAATATGCAGCCTTCAAGGAAGAGACGTGCTACCGCTGCCTTATCAAGTGGTCATGGAGGCTCATCTCGGGGATGGGCACCGGCCAGTGCAGCTCAGTTTGATCGTACCAGGTTTGTCTCCAGAGCTGCCCAAAACCGTTTCAGTTTGAAGGCCACTAAAAAACCTGTACCAGAAAGGGGTATTGACAGGGCGTCCCTCCATGATCAGTGCCCTAATATGTATCGGGAGTTGATCAGGAGCAGATTGGACAACTTTTTCGAAGAGCCAGAGGAGGGTAACTTGATGCTTGTTCGGGAGTTCTATGCCAACTGCCCCGAACATGAGGATATAATATGCACTGTGCGACACACGAGGGTGGATTCCTCGATAGAATCCATCAGGAGAGTGTATCGATTGCCTGAATTCAATGGGGAGGAGGATTTCTATGATACTTACAGAGGAGAACTCATCACATGGAACAAGTTTTTCAGAACTATCTGTGCACCAGACAAAGAGGTAGTGTGGGTTGTGTCGGGATCAAAGCTACACTCTTCCTCACTCTCTTTTGAAGGAAAATGTTGGTTGTACATCATCAACAGTCGCTTGCTGTCGTCCCACAACACCACGAAGGTAAATGGTCCGAGAGCTGCCTTGATATGGTGCTTCGTGAATGGCCACGACTTCGATGTGGCCAAGGTTATTCAGTGTGAGATGTTCGTCCGTTCACCACAGAAGAGGTATGGTTTCTTTTTTCCCTCTATGATCACTAGATTGTGCCGGGCAGCAAGGGTGCCTGAGAACCCAAATGCGGATGCATGGTAAAGAAAGAAGCAAAGTTTCTGGCAGATAAAGTGACCATCGGGAAAGACCCGGTGGCACCAGGGGCAACTCATAGTGACGATTCGAATGCGTCGGAAGAGGGTGATGAAGGGAAAGAGTAGGTTGAACCTGCCTCACCCCCATAGGAACAAGCTGCAGTAGCTGAAGACCATCCCAGGGCAGACGGAGCACATGAATGACAGCCCTAGAACAAGACATGGCAGGACTGCACACTTCCGTCACGGAATTGGGGACCAAAGTTGATGCTTTGGCCACCCAAATTGCGAAGTCAGAAAAAAAATCATGGGCAGGCTGCGTGCCCTGGGGAGAGCATGTCATCTCGACCCTGGCACTGTCTCCGATCAAGATTGATCTACCAGGGAAGTTCCTTTATCTTGCATTACTTTACTTTGTATGACATGCGGACATGCCATCTTTTTAAGTGAGGGGTGGGGGATACTTTGTTGTGTGTAGATAGTTTCGTATTTTATTTGTATAAATCAATTTCGACTTGGCCCAACAATGGATATCATTCGACGGGTTTCTTCAGGGACTAAAGTCGAAAGAAAAAAAAAGATTTTCTTTTGTAGTAGTGTATCAATTCTCCCTTGGTTTTTCTTTAAACCATGATTCTTTTCCAAGAGTTTTGTTTGAACCGGGTGTAGTTAGCTTTTTATTTTTAGTTAGGAACTTATGGGCTATGGGCAGAATTAAAATAGGAAGCCTTGTTTGATTTCGTAATGCCTTGAATATAGCGGTTACTTTAGTGTGACGCTTAGGCTCATTTGTTGACTCTTGTAAGAAGGCCTTAAAATGTATGTTCTTAATTTGGCTAAAGTACCCTGATCTGAGTGTTTGATGATCTAATCTGGAATGAGTCATGTGCCATGTGTGTGTGAGGCTTGTTATATTCTGTGCATGACATTTAACGCCTAGAACTTGCCATGTGTGTCTGCAAAGCAAAATGGTAGTCTTGTTTAGTCTGGAAAGTGATATAGGCATTTTTTTATTGAACCATATATATACATACTCCACCCACCTATTTGCTATGTACCATAGTTAACCCCGTTAAGCCTGTAATCCTGTTTCCTTGCCAACCACATTACAAGCCCTATCCCTTGTTTGAATTAACCCTTTTTTTGAACCCTTTACCTCTCGTAAGCACTTGAAATACTATGAATTTACAAAGGATAAAGTATGGGGTGTTGATGGAGATTTTGAGTGGAACTAGGTAAATAAGGAGAAAGTTATATCTTGTTGGAAAAGCCACTTGTGAAAAAAAAAGAGAACATTGTTAATAGTGTATCATGTTGATCGGTAATAATTCTTTGGTGGCTTTTAAGGTGATTGTTCTCAAAGAAGAAGTGCGGGGTGGTATATGTGGTGTTAAAGATGAATAATATTGGTTTAACTTAGGTGTGGACTTGGTTGTAAAATAAATGTATTAAAGTGTTTAGGGAGGTGTAGTCACTATTATATATCCAAATATATCCTACCCAACTTGCAGCCTACATTACATCCAAATAAAGTCCTACTTGATCCTAGACTAAGTGAGCTCAATTAGTAAAGTCGTACACTACGGGCAAGCCTATGGTACGTTTTCTGTGGCACAAGAATGTCATTTCTGAGGGTGAGTGAATTCTGTTCCTTTTAAAGTTCCTCAGTATGTATGAATTTTACTGATTGTGAAATGAGTCTCTTTTGTTGTGAGCAGGCACTTGATTCATGAAGAAGAGGTAAGTCTAGACCTATGAATTAGAATAAGTAAGCCGGTTAGGAACATTGCGTGGCTAGAGGGAGTCAACTCTTGAGGTTTAGATGTTGCACTAATGTCCTCAATTTATGTGAAATATTCTTGGTGTGGCGAGTAGGGAAGTAGCTCAGTGAAGTTAGGCCTCTTAAAGTGTGGTTTGATTGCTCGGGGACGAGCAATGGTTTAAGTGTGGGGTGTTGATAGTAGGCTATATTTATGCAATTTAGACACTACTTATACTCTAATTTAGCGGCACTTTATTGATATTTGAATGCTAAAAGATAACAAAATACTCTAATTAATAATTTGATGCTTTGTAGGAGCTACTCCGAGCTAGGAGGGAGCTAACGAGTGTTTTGGAGTCAACATGGAGTGTGAAAGGCCAATCGAAGGTTAGCTCGGTCGAAAAGGAGCGAGAAAAGAAAGTGAGATGACCCCTCCAGGTGCACGGCCGCGAATTGGTCAGCGAACTCAAGGCAGTGAGGCAGTGGAAATCCGTGGCCGGATCTGCGGTTGAATCTGCGGTCGCGGACGACCGTACGAAAGCCAAACATGCAGGGTTAATTATGTAATTTCTTAGGCGACTAACCTAAACCTATATGAAACCTAAACTCGCCCAGAAGTGGGATATAGCTGTGTTTAGAAGATTTAAGAGGCAAGAATAAGGGAGAGAAGACGGATAATTTCCTAAGAGTTTTCATCTTCTTCTTCATACTTCTATTTGTTGATTATGAATTATTTTAGTGAATTGTTTTTTATTAGTATGAGTAGCTAAATCTATTTTTTAGGGTTGATGAAACCAATTGTTGGATGAAGTCTTGACTCTATTTTGTTATAATTGAGCCGTGTTTGTTCTATGATTGTTAAACTACATATTGTATTATGGTTAATTGGAAGGGCCCTTGATTAATCGTGTCTAGTTACCTTGTGTTGCTTGAGAAAGAACACTTGGTTAGATTGTTATTGAACAACACCACTTTTGGGTAAGTTAAGAGATTAATTACTTGAATTTAAAAGTGGGGTTAAAAATAACGAAGCTTTGGTGGGATAATTCTGAGTTGCATAAATTGTTAACTAGAGTAGTTCGAGAGAATGCTTCTAGTAAATTATCGTAATTGATCAAGAGGTAATTACGGTAGCCCGGAACTCATAATCCTCACAGAGTATTACGGCGAGATTATAGCTAAAGAGTTAAGAATTAATCCGGCAATTAGGGAAACAATAGCCCTAGATCCTTTTACCCTTCAATTCAATTTTAGTCTGGATTATTGCTAATTTTATTGTCATTTTTCTTTAGCTAAATAAATTCCACTGATTATTCATAAAACTCTTGCATCCGAAAGTTGTCTGAGCTTATCATTAGCATTATTTAAAGTTGTAGTAACTAGGTTAGTTTCATGTGGGATTCGACTTCGGACTTGAACCAGGTTATATTTGCAGCGACCGCTTAGTCCTTTTTACAAGGCATAGTTGAGCGTGATCATATGCCACTGACGACGCCGCTTTCATTCGTGGGTAATGAATCCCAGCGCTTCTAGCCTTCTATCCGAAGTATGGACTATTCACCACCTTCTAGATTTGAGTATCTCGTACGTTGTTCACCTTTACCTTACTTACCTTAAAATCTCGCATCACATCTTCTATCTCCTTCATGACCTCCCTTCCACACAGGTATAATTCCCATCCACAACTTGAAGCTCTATTATAATTCTTGCACCTTTGGTGCATACACAAGGTATAATTCCCATACACAACTTGATACTGACTTCTTATGAGGCTGATACTCTTCTAACTGGCTTTATCGTAGAGCCGTTATAGAATATGGCTACTGTATTATCTCTCTTGTACCTCTGATATTTAAGAGTGATCCTGCAGTGTTCTCAATCAGAGGTCTATAATTCTTTTGGTCCAATAATCAGACTCCTGATTTACTTAGTTGATGTAACTCTTTAGTTTCCTCTTCCCTCTTATCAACCTTTATATAGGCTTAAGCTATCTTCCGATTTGTGGCTCATGGTATTAGTTATTACTTTAGCCTTTCATGAACGCTATGGAACATCCATGATACAATCTTCTAATAATTCAAGCCTTTGTCTATGACCTGGACTCAATTCATTCTTTTAACTTATATCGGAGACTTCTACGGCGGTATGATTGTCAACATATATGTTGCATGGATAATACCCCGAAATCTTAAGTGCATTTATAACATAGCTAACTTTGGATCGTTGATCGAATAATTCCTTTCGTTCCATCTCAGCTTTCTTTAAACGTAAGCTATTACTTTTCCTGGTCTTTCTGCCCCATTGTTGCGTGCATACTTAGCTTATCTTAGTTCTCATGCATGCCGGAGTTTTCGTGCAACTCATATGATCTCGAATCCTACTTTTGATTTTACTTCCCGTTCATTAGCCACTGTAGGTGCCACTTTCTTATAGAGTGCATACAATGTTGTAGTGAGACTGTTTTTACATGACCATTCCTTCTTCAAGTTACTTATGCTTAGGTTGAAGCCTTCTTCCTTATTTCCTCAGCTAGTCTTTCATTGTAGTACTTAGGGATGACCCTCTGACTCTTGTATATCTGCGAGCTTATCATATCATATACTTGACGGAATTTTTGATGTTCTTCCTCGCCTATAATTATCCGTAGTTACTTATCTCCACGCCCTTGTGCTTATAGGGTTGCTTCTGAACTAATATTTTGACTGACTTCCCAGTGGCACTCTCTTTTATTTTCATAACACTCATATGGTACTTTTAACTACCCCAACTCCTATCTGAATATTTCTCAAGGATCACGATATCATTTCTGCGAGACGGAATTCCCAATGTTGGGGTTCACTATGTTTATCTTGCACGATCTGTTGATTTGTATATAACCTCTTGTCTAGCCATAACTAGGCTCTTCCTGAATCCACTACTAACTACTCGTTGGCCCATTCTCATATCAATATTCCGCATAATCTTTCTTGGGTTATTTTCTTTGTCTTAACTTACCTCTCGCACTGGCTCCTTATTTATCAATAACATTCCGGGCAGGAACCCTTACATCCTCTCCTTGACGCCGTGTTTGCATAATGTTCTGAAATCATAGCATATCTGTAGGATTTGAATAAGTGCAATCTCATTCCTTTCTCATTTTTATCGCATTCTTCCTTTACCATTACATAATTACTAGAACTACTTACTTCTGACTTAATACTACATCACTCCATATTCCCCCCTTTAGGGGAGTACTAAGATTTAGTGCAACGACGATCTACCTATAGATGTTTTACCTCTTCCTCTTTGGCGTCTTTTCACATCATCGATGATCCTTACTCGCCTTGAGGTAATCTTTCTGTACCAAGGATAACGAAATTCTTTACTCACGAGGGTGACACCTAGTGTAACTGGAACACATATCCCCTTAAGCTTAACTTTGCTCACATTGCTTGCTTTAGGGAAGCGTCTTCATGAATGACCTTTAAAGGTTATTCTTCTGTCGTCCATTCTATTATTGCCGGAACGCAATCTCTGAAATTCTCATAATGCCGACTATTATCAAATCACTCAATCCCTAATTCATGTTTAGTTTACCTTGTTCACCAACCCATACTGATTTGTATTACTCTAGGGTCTAACTTTCCCTTCTGGTAATCACGCTAGAGTCACGAACTTATTTCTCGAAATGAGGATATGACTTTATGGCCTATACTCTTTTGTTGTCTCAAGGCCTGTCACTTTTTTTCTCTTCCATTGACTATAAACTCTGTAATACTGTCATTTTTTTTTATCTACCGTTGTCATCCATGTATTCACATCTTACTCATAATGCTTCATTAACTCTCTTCATATTTCCCTACTAACATTTCTGTCTATCACTTTATTCTGAAAACTTCAACAAGACATTCTTTTGCTTTTAGCTCCCCTTTGCTCCATCCACTGGCTCTTCGGGTTGACTAACATTCTCTCTCTACTAGGGACGGGATCCATATTAAGATAATATTTATCCCTTCTAGGCTTCCAGTGCCTATCTTTGTAATACTCATATCTAGCTGTACTATTTTAGAGTGCACCATCTAGGTGTCTCACAAGGAGATTCATTACCACGTTTGCACTATCCTTCAGAAATGTCAACTAACACTAACAATCCATCCACTATTTTGGGCTACTCTAACCCCAACCGGATCCTGATATCCCATCCTTCTCTTAAGCCATATCTGTTAGCTCTCATAGGGCATAATTGAGATGTGTGGCTAATTGTATATACCTCTGTTACTGTTAAAGTTAACTCAAAATGCTTATATTTCTCTGCCTGATTTGTAAATACTGAAAATCTTCATTAACTGGGTACTTCCTAAACTTCTTCACCTTGCTTCTTTTACTTGTTGAAATTTGCATCTAGCTTCTGAATTTCTCATTGTTTCTCACCATATCGGTGGATAGATATTCTTACCTTAAGGCTGCTTATCAAGAAGCTTACACGTCTTAGTACACATATGTTCTGCTGAAGACCTTACATTTACTCATCATAAGCATGATGTAAAATCGAGTTCCTCTGACTCAACTCTTCCACAACCATATTCAATCTCTTACCAAATGTCTTTCTAGATGTAGAGATCGTTGTATTATGAATAATATAGAGTTTGAGAAATTGAGTTCTTACAATTGAGCTCTACCACACGATCTAGAGTAAGAAGAAATAGTGACAATCATAAATGCCCAGTAGCCTCCTGCTTATAAGTGTGGTACACAACATACCCATAAATAAGACTCTACTAGACACGGCTTGTAGACTCCCTGGGACAGAATTGCTCTGATACCACTTTTGTTACGACCCAAACCGATGGACCGCGATGGGCACCTGGTACCTTACTCAATCGAGTACCAACGTAACGTATCTTTTCGCATCATACTATTATAGGTAAATGAGTCGAAAAGGCTGCCGTGAGATAACTAGAATAAAACATGAGGGAATACTCAATATAGGGTGACCCAACTTGATATACCAACTTATACATGTAACGTACGGTCCTATAAGGCCGGCATGATCCTTAATATACTCAAAACATAGGCCGACAAGGCCATACAAGTATCCATATATATGAGATCTATCTACAAGACTCTAAGAGTACATAAATATCATAAAGGTCCGGATAGGGTCCCGTCATACTAATCTATACATGTCCAAATTATACTGACCAAATAAGCAACTCCGGAGCAAATGGAGCGCACCAACATCTTCCTCTGAGCTGATTTTCTACTTGGAGGTCTCTCAACCTGTCTATCGGGACCTGCGGGCATGAAATGCAGCATCCCCAGGCAAAATGGACGTCAATACAAATAATGTACCGAGTATGTAAGGAATGAAAATCAGTAAATAAAAGACATGAGAGAAATATGGAGTAAAAGACTCAACATGTAAGTTTGAATAGCTCTGTGAATCATTTCATATTTATAATGTCATGCATATGCGTATAAATGTCATACCATGCATAGGTATATGCGTACATAACATCATCAAGCCTCTAAGGACATCCCATCATATCATCTCGGCCACTATGGGCAAATAATCAACGTATACCAGCTGATCAGGTGGTGGTGCGTATATAACGCCGTAACCTTTTTCCATATCCCACATATATATATATATATATATATATATATAATATACACGTATATAATGTTATCTGGTCATGGGTTAATGTACATGTATAAATGAATGAAATGCATAAGAAGTACGTTCGTAAGATCTTTCGATATGTCATAAAATCAATATGCCTTCGATTAATATTATGAAATAAACTTTATCAACTTACGTATTTTCTGAGACCCATGAACAGATGATAGAATAATAGGACACATGGGTAATCAAGAACATAGACACTTCTAGTACTTCTATGAATAGAGTCATTTAAGAAAGTTGTGCATTTGCTCGTTTCGTTTGTATCGTATGGATCATGCCAAAAGGAAAGAAGGGATAGCCTTAACATACCTGAACCGATTCTCTTGACAATTTCTCTAACCCACATCTTTTGTGAAAAATACGTAACGGCGGATTGAAGTAGGAAAAAATCTGTATGATGTTCTTGAGAAAGATTATACCGGACTCCCTTAGAATTGCAAATCCCGTTGCTATTACGTAGTATAACTTCGTTTGAAATTTTGTTGTAGCAAATCACATTGCTATCATCTAATTAGTCTCGTATGAATTGCTGAAGCTCTCTTCTTTACATTGCAGATATATATATATATATATATATATATATATATATATATATATATATATATATCCCTTAAGTGATTTAGAGGGGTAGTTAAGCTTAATGGGTCGGGGGCCCCACTTTAGAGATGACTTGGCCACAAATTCCTTTAAAAGTGCCACCTTGCTACATGGTGTAAGAGTCATTTAGTTGGACTTTATCCACAATTACTTGCTGCCACGTTGGGGTTTATTAAGCCTATCCCAATATGCTAATTTAATTAGTTAATCTCCTACTAAAAATTAATAATTATCCAATTATTCATATAATTAAGAATTATCTCAAATCACTTAAAATACTACTCACTTTTAACACACTTTATATACCTTACTATCATAGTCATGTGCTACCTTGTATGGCACTAGTCCATAAATATCGGGTATTATAGCTTGGACTGTATTTTATCCCAAATTGACAACCTTCGACGAAACTCATTTTCTTTCACTCCTTTACCCTCTGACCTTCACGACTTTACTTATTGCCTATTATAAATAGCATAAATGTTTATAACCTCAAAAATAATCTCATTTCCGAGTCTACGACAAAACTTTAAAGTACGAAAATGCGGGATATAATATCTTATTTTCGAGCTTTCATCAATGTACTTATGGCGTACTTTTGCATACGAAAATATGGGGTATAACAAGATAGGGTGGAATTTTAAAGGTCTTTGATATGGCATGTGGGGCGGTGTCATCACTGTACGGCTGCTCGACAAACCAACCTGCATCTCTCTTCGGTAAGAGCTTAGGGCGCCCAGTATCTTGTCTACCCTTTTTTGGTGTTCTCTCATTTGGTTCCGAAGTGTTTTGTTCTTATTTTCTATTTCCTCCATCCTTTTCAGAATAGCTGCGAGAGTGTCGTCACCTGCACAACTAACGACATGGTGAGTAATACCTGTCGTCGGAGGAGGAAGTTGATCATGTTGCTCGTCTGCAGGTGGTACAATGCAAATCCTCACATTTTTTATAGACGCGTCTCGAACGGGATTACGGAGGACAATGGTTAGCGTGTCGGTTAGCCACGGTTCAAGAAGCTTTTTTTTACTGTCGGTGGTGTCTCTTCCACTACGGATGTGGAGGCTCCCTTACCAAGAGATTTTATAATGCTACAGTAAGGAGGGGGCAACGCACCTCGCCTGGGGTATGCATTGGGTATTGCGTCCTCGTTCACTGCTTCAGAGCTCTCATTGATGATATTCATGAGGCTGGTTGGGAGGCTACTCGTTATTCTCGTTCTTTCTTCTCTGTTACCTGCCATATTAGATCTGTGTATACAAAGAAAAAAGGATCTTGTTCTTGTTTTCTCTTCTTCTTCTTTTTTACGTTAGTGATTCGTGTTAGTTATAGATCTAGAGAAAACTAAAAATTAAACTAGGAAATCCCCACAGATGGTGCCAAATTGTTTGACTAGAAAGTATAACTTTCGGTTGAAATTATTATATTTATGTTAAACCTAGTTAATGACAATATCTCTAGATGCGAATCTTGAAAGCGTGTATAAGGTGGGACAGATCCAATAAGGGATTGACAATAACAAGCATTAAATAGTCATAAAGTATGAGCAATAATGGAAGAGTAACTGATAATAAATAGCAATAAATAACATTTAAGTAAATAAGATGAGTGATTCACCCAATAAAGAATGAAATTGATGATTGTTTCCCCCCTAACAATAATAAGTGACAGACAAATCTAAGACAGTTCGAACTATTCTTGGATCTGATGGAGAATAATATGAATAAGGATCTTGATAAAAAGGTGATGTTTATCTTCTAGAGAGAGAGAATCTTTGTTTTTTGCCCAATATTATTATTAAATCAATATTACATAATTCTTTGTCCTTATCTTTTTCTCCTAATATGGGGCACACCCACGGTAAACCCTAATAGTACATGTACAGAGAATATTCTTTAGAATATTCCCGCTATTATCCTATTCTAAAAACTAACTGTTACGATTCCCTCCACGGACTTCGTCCTCGACTGTTATAAGCATCCCGACCACGAGTTTCGCCATCTCCTGATCGACCTCGACTGATTTTTCCTTAATGCTTTCTTGCTCTAAATGTTCCGCGGTAGATTTTGACCTATACAAATACATGTTATGCTTCTATTTGTTTTGGTGTTAGAATCCAATGTGCATAACGAAAGAGATATCTTCCATCGGTGCAAATACTGTGATGAACAAATCGTCTTAAAATAGAAACCAGCCAAATCCCGGAGAGGAAGCTTACGTCCCTTATTCGTATATGCAGTTTGTTAGGGACTAACAAATGTCACTTGGTTACAAAGGATTTGAGTTCTAATAATATAAAGATTCTCTGTATATTTTATCAGGTTACTAGTTTATACTTATCACAAATTATTTATAATACTATTATAAATAACTTACTTACTTCGGTCCACTTTAAAAAAAAATATTGGCCTTTTCTTGTGGCCCACAATAATTGATTTTTTCAGATATGAAAAAGGAATTAATTTCTTTTTTCCAAAGTTGCCCTAAGAATAAAGAGCCTAGGAGTATTTGTTATATTTCCAATGAACAAATTAAGGTTAACATTGTCATTTTCATTGTTAATTAATGCTAAAAGGTGAATTTCTTAATAATACTGATCACAAATTATTTATAATAATATTATAAATAACTTACTTCTTTCGGTCCACTTTAATTATTTTTTGGCATTTTTCTTATGGTCCACAATATTTGATTTTTTTCAGATATCAAGTAGGAATTAATTTCTTTTTTCCAAAGTTTCCCTTAGAGTAAAGAACCTAAGAGTATTTGTTATATTTCCAATGAACAAATTAAGGTTAATATTGTCATTTTTATTATTAATTAATGTCAAAATGTGAATTTCTTATTGCGTTTGAAAACGGCCAAAAAAATTAATTAACTCTAGTATATAAAGAGAGGCATGCAGTTGGCTGCCCCCCTCCCCTTATAACCATTAGCCATAAGACATTAATTTTGCTTAGTGTTTAGAATTGTGTTTCATTTGTGAATATAACTTCTACCAGAATTCTGTTTCACATCTTTGCTGTCTATCTGCATTATAAAAGAAACGTATCCAACACTGGTTGGGAGTACAAACTGGACACATGCGATGGTAAAAGTAGAGAACGTAAAGGACTCTTTTATTGTATGTAGTGTTAAATATTACTCCTATTATTATTGATTTGGAAAGGTAATAATAACTGAAATTGGATAATTTGGCTTGCACTGCACGTGGCGACGAACAAATGCATGTAATATACCGTAAAAATAAGTTCCGAGATTTTCCCTATCAATTCTCATTTATCCACCAAGGAAAAAGAGAGAGAAAACCAATTAAAACGTGGGTAATTAAACTCAATCGTATGTATATAGGATTCTCACACAAAGAACCAACTCGACATGAATTCAAGTCGTTGCTGGGATGCAGGAGAGAGGAGATCACTCTCCTTTTATTTCTTCACTTTCGTTATTAACTCTTCATGTCAAGAAGAAACATGGGGAGCAAAAAAAGAGACTATACCAAAGATTGTGAGTTTTTCCTCTCTTTCTCAGTATATATATTACACGCAGATTTTGTCTACAAGAAAGAAGAGAAGGAATAGATCTAGAGAACTAAAGAAGGAGATGAAGATGGAGGAGATAAAGAAAAGGTTAAGGAGATCAAATGTATTGATAGGAATGTTAACAGTTCAAGCGATAGCAACTGGATTACAACTTCTTTCAAAGGTGATATTAAGTAAAGGGACCTTTGTTTTCGCACTCATGGCTTACCGTCATGTCGTCGCCACTCTTTGTATCGCTCCTTTTGCTTTTATTTGGGAAAGGTTATATCTTTATCTTCCTTTTTCTTTCCTCTTTCCAATTAATGAGTTTCAGTACAGTTAATGCCATTTTCTTTAATATATGTACTATCCTTTTTCTGATTACGTTTTTTGTTTGTGTTTGTTATTTTGTAGAGAGAGCCTGAAGAAAGTGACATGGGCCGTTTTTTTCTGGCTTTTCATGATCGCATTAACCGGGTAAGTCTTGTTTTTTCTTTTTCAAATATAAGGGACAATTGAGGAGCTTCGGGTAGTGCTGTGTGTTTGCCGTCCAACAGGGATAAAATTGAAATTTTACCTACTGTGTTATTTTGATTGGACCTTACTACTGTAGCCCTTTTAGTTATTTTTGCCTGCCAAGTTATTTCATTAATGTGGCCCCACAAGAATGAGGTATCAACTTGGTATGGGTATAAAATCCGAAAAATCGAATTTCGATCGAACCGAATTAATTTGATATTTCGGTTTCGATTTTATCGATATTTCGGTATATTTCGGTACAAAAATTGCGGTATTTCGGTAGTTCGGTACGGTTAGTTCGGAGTTTTTGGTATTTCGGTCTACCGAAATATTTTATTCCAAGCCCAACTTCTTTTTTTTTTCAACCCAATAAGCCTAAGCCCACACCCAGACTTACGGGCAGTGATACTCTTAAGTCTTGCCCCCTTTCCCTTTCTATTTTCTAACCTAGACTTCTATCAAGTTTTGGACCATCTCTATTTGAGGCAAGTCGTCTTCTCTAGTTTTGGACCATCTCTATCTGAGGATTCTTTGGCATTACTATTTTTCTCGGAAGAGTGGCTTTTGTTCTTTATTTCTCTAAGGTCTTTTTTATTATATTTTCATGACTGATTTGCCCAGTCTTGCTTGGTGTAAGACTAGTCCTACCGTTAAGTTGAGATATTTTTCTTGAGGAGTTGTTACTGGATGCTTGTGCTAGATACCTTCTTCACTGAAGATTTTGGTGACAATGAAACAGTTGAGGTAACAACACTCTTTTTCTTGCTTAGCTCGGAGGATCCACCATCTTTCTCCATTTTACAACAATGGTTTTGTCCACTGCTTGATCCATTCAATAGAGACTCTTAGAGTTTTGTTGTTACTCTATTTCGTTAGTTGGCTGATTTTTGTTGATGCTTGTTAGATCATAGATGGAACATGCTTGGAATGTTGGTTTTGCACTTTTGTTGTTACTTTATTTCTTCCAAATATCATATCAAACATAAATTCTAGTATTGTCTAGCAGGCATCAGCTAGCTTAGGACATCGTGTCCAAATGTCCAGTCCACTGTCCACTCTATCTATATCATCTATTCTACTAATGTATTAAACCGAAATCGTACCGAACCAAAGTAAGAAATATCGAATCGTACCGAACTACTTTGGTACGGTATTTGGTATTCATAATTGATAAACTGAATACCGAATTGAAGTTTTTAAATACCGAACCGAAAACCGAATGCCCACCCCTAGTATCTACTCATTGATGTTTCACTTTGGAGAAATAACCGTTTTTATCTTTAGATTGTTGATATGTTTTCTTCCTCCCAATATAATGTAAGTAATATAATTAACGATATCAACAAAAGGGTGAATAATATGACACAAATAAAATACTTAATATAATAACTTTAAAATATTGATCATTTGAACATTATGACTTGCGAACCTAATGGTTAAAATAAGCAGCTTTTGTGTATCCGCTCATAATTGCAACAAAAAATAGTACATTTTTCATTAAAATTCATCATAATGTTCTAAAATAACTTATGAATAGAAAAATACATATGTTTCAAAGTTTGGAGTTATAACATATAAAAGTCCTTATGCATCCTCAGTGTTCATTTATCTTTATTAGTTAGTTCCCAGAATAACATCGATAGAAACACCATGATACCACTCAGCTTGATAAATTCATCCTACTTATTTAATAATTGTAAGTGTTATGCTTCTGGAATGATTTAAACATCTATGTGTACATATTTGTGGTTATGGAAGTCAAAAATTTTGAGTGGGAAAAACGAAAAGTCTTTTGAGAGTTCCAATTGATTATATGATTGAATAGTTCTTCTAAATGTCTAACTGTCTATACAAGAGTAAAGTGGTGCATACACCAATTTGAAATGCTAAACAAAATCCGTTACTTTTACGATATTTTTCAAATGTCGCCAAGATTATGATTTAAATTCAAAAAGAGAGACATGCTCACTTAAACAATAAAACTAAATTCTACATACTAGGCTAGTATATTCAAGAAGGCATAGAAATAATTTTTCATTTAGGAAATAAAAATTCTAAATGGCATACATGATTATTGGTTAGACGATTGCAATAATTTCAAAGAACTCATAAAAATTATCAAATGAATCAAATTAACTCGGTGCATGCTTAAACATATTGTTTTTCTCTTGAATGTCATTTAGAATAGGTAGATATAAAAGTAAATACTCTTTCGGTCAGTACTTCCATTGTCAGATTTTACTAAGTTAGTTTAGGTAATTGCTTTTAATCAAAGTCTTAATCTTGCGCTTGGGAAATTTAAGTACTATTAATAAAATTATTGATGTGAGTAATTTGTTTTATTCCGCTCATCATTTTTATTATTCAACATCATTAAATCATATGCTTGATTACCTTTTTTATTTTAAAAATGTAATTTAGTTATTATATAGGCAAGTTCATAACATAGATATTAGAAAAATGAGAAAAATATAATGATATTAAGAAAAATTTAAAAGAAAGATAAAAATTGATAATATAGAGGTTAAAATAGGCATTAAAAAACTAATTAGAAAATGAGGGGGAGAATTATGATTGCTCAATGTTGAGGGGGGGGGGTTTGATTTTTAAAACAAAGTTAGCGGGATGTAAATGATTTTTACCTAGAAAGAAAAGAAGACTTTTGAAAGTTGTGGTCTAAAACAACCCTAAGTTATTTTTGTGGTTATAAATCATTTAATTAAGAGTAAAAGATAAATTTTATAATTAAATTATTTTAAATATAAAAAAGGCATCATTTTTTAGGACTATATTGGATTGCATGAAAGTTTTAACTATTATAAATTGAGAATTGCATTAAATTATTTTGGAGGAAAATAACTTTTTCCTCGGGATTTAGTTCAAATACTTTTTGTAAACCTAAATTGTCTTTTTTTTTTTCTTTTACTTAATCTCTACAATCGTATTTAATTTGTTACACAGTAAGGATAAATTCAGTTGCCTTTACTATGGTAAACTTGAAAAACATGTTGAGAAGGTGTAGAATTTTCTAGAAGACACTATATGATGGCAACTTCGTATTATGACATATCTTTATTACATGGCTAATATAAAAACATATGCTATAAGTAATTACTTAAAATAAATTAAATGCACCAAATTCGGATTTTGAATATGTCACACATTACACTGGAGTTCGAAAGATGAGATGCAACAAATTAATTAAGACTGATAATGAATGAGATGAGTTGCCATGTGACTCACTCTTAGCCCAATATTCACCACCAGCAAAGACTGATTTTCACGTTTTGCATTTGGGATTTCAATTGGGTTAGTTGCAATTATGAGTAGATTCAGAAATTCGTTTACCTTCATGTGATATTTGCACCAGATTAATGTTGTTGCTTAATTCCGAGTGTAAAGTTAAAAAGCCCGTTTGGTCATAAGAATTTTTTTATTTTTTTGAATTTTTTATTTTTATTTTTTAAAATCAGCGCTTGGCCATAAAATTTTCAGTTTAACTTAAAGATGAATTTTGGATTTTTCCGAAAATTTGAAAAATTTCAAAAAGCTGTTTTTCAAAATTTTCACTCAGATCACTCACAAAAATTCAAAAACAACCCAAAATTATATTCATGTCCAAACACAACTCTAATTTTCAAATACCATTTTCAATTAAAAAAAATTCTTTTTTTTTTGAAATATTATAATTCTTATGTGCAAAACACCCACTAAATTTTCTGAATAGTATCAATATAGTGTTACACTAAGAATCGGCAAATATACATTTACACATTATTGCTCACATAACCTCGCTAGTGTTTCAAGTAAGGCTTAACAAACCATGCATGGGAACTTGAGCCTTTTTTATGATGGCAAAATGACAAATGGGTCGTTCTATTTCCTGCCACCTTTCATGACAATAGTTTTTTTTTTTTGAATTTATTTTTATACTCCCTCTGTTTCAATTTATGTGAACTCATTTGATTCGGCATGGTGTTTAAGAAAAGAGAAAAAAATTTTGAACTTGTGATATAAAATGAGACACATATATTTTGTGTGGTTATAAATTATTAAATAAAGGTAAATTATTTCCAAATAAAAAAATGTGCCATTTTTTTTTACATGAATTAAAAAAAATAGGTTTACGTAAATTAAAACGGAGGGAGTATTATGTACTACGATAGAGTGAGGGCATGTACGAGAAGGCAATCACGAAGTGTTAATACTAGTCACTTCAATAGTTCTAAGGAAGCGGACTTGCTCATATAATCCTTAACATGCATTAAGAAGTTGTCTTCTGTGATTAGTTCTATGCACATTCATGTTTTATATAAACTCAACAAGTTTCTTAATTATGAATTAGTCGGGTTGATTTTCGGAAATACTATAGTATTATATATTGCTGAAATTGATCACCGATATGTTATTTCTATGACACCAACAATTATGCTTCAATTACCATGTTAGTTAGAGTCGTTTGTATGAATTCGCAATATCATAATATACATTTTTCTGCTTTTATAATTTATTTTTTAAATTTATTAGCGTAGAAAACCTTGTTATAGATAGGGGTGGTAATATTATTTCATGTTTCATGACTCACCCAACCCGTCCAAATTTAAGCTGGTTAGTGACCAATCCAATTAATAACTCAGCCTATTTTGATACTTCCAATTCAATCCATCTATTGGCAAGGGGAGTCAATTGACACCATTTAATCGAAAAATTACATTGTGTAAATACTTTAAATTCTTAATTTTATGTGTATATATTATATGTTGATTCCCCTTGTTTTCTTTGTGTGCTTACTTATTTATATTTTGATTTCCCTTAGTTAAAATCCAGGCTCCGCCACTGCTGATTTGGACTAAATATATAGCTCAGATTGGCCTATAAAAATCCTTGTCAAAATATTACAATACTTTTCTTTGTTTGATATGTTATACTATATAGTCATAATGAAAGGAAAAGGAATGTTATTAGTTTTTCTTGGTAATTACACAAAGAATCAAAGGAAGAAACTAAAACGTGGTAGTTGGGTGGGGTGCGTGATGAGCCATTGTTTAGACTAAGGGTGTCAAATGGGCGAGATGAGCGGGTTTAAATGGGTTGAGTTAATATTTGAGCGGGTCATTTAGTTATTTGGGTTAAGATAGGCTTGGTCAAGATGAACTAAAATTTGGGTCATAACCCAACTCGCTTAACTCTTATCAAGCTTTACTTAATAAGTATTATTTTCTTATGAGTTGTATAATTACTAAATAAGACTTTTTTTTTTGCAAAGTTACTCTTGGATCATTTTGGTCTAAAAATCAGCTCAACTTTAAATGAGTTGAGAGGAGTTGGGTCAAGATGTGCTAAGTTCAATAAATATGCGGGTCAATAACCAGCCCAACCTTGGGTGGGTTGAGCGGATCATTTGGGCTTGGGCCAAATTTGACACCCCTAGTTTGGACCATTTTGAACCTGCTCATCTCATACGGGTGATCCATCTAGTTATTAACTCAATACTTTTTCGGCTACTAAATATAAATAGTTTTTGGCACGAACTAAAAGTAAAAAGAAAAAAAAAACTAAATTAATTCAATCAAACCTGTCCATTTGACACGCATATTTATAGATATCCATTTCAGGAGACCTTCACTTTGCTAGCTGCTGTTTCGATAATTACCATATACATCTTGGTAGCTGTCGATGCAATGATGTCGTTTGGTTGTGCCTTCCGATAGAAGGATCAAAAACAGACTTTGCATTAGACTTAATACAATTTGTCGTGTCTCGTCATACAGGCGTCTTAATGTGCACAATTTGGTGATTTTATATATATCAGTAATCAATCAGAATGTTCGTACTCTAATAAACAGCATTAATGTGGAATCCGACCATGTGTATGAGTTTATGACTACAATTAATCAGAATTATTTTAATGATCAAAGAGCATTTAATTTAAGAAACCCATGTCTTAATTTCCATGAAAAACTGTGTTGATGCAACGAACGAGCATCTCCTAATGTACTATCCTAAGTTCCTAACTTGACAACTTTCATATTTGGTAGTAAAACCTACTCATGTAGGACTTGAGAAGCATTAGCATTACATATACTTGGTTGCTACCAATTATGGCAAGGATTTGTAGCCAGTAAACCCGGGGGGGAGGGGGGTTTGGTACTAATCACCACCAACAACAACCCAGTAAAATCTCATAAGTGGGGTCTGGGGAGGATAGAGTGTACGCAGACCTTACCCCTGCCCGGAGGGATAGAGAGGCTGTTCCAAATTTGGTACTAATCACCATCTTTAAGATTAGGTTAGGATTCAGGTAAGCATGTTTTTTAAGTCTCAATTTGAACGATCAAAGTCTTCTTATTGCCTCTGGATAATCATTAAACTACCATAAGTGGTATTAGCTAGCTTTCCTTCTTTCTAACATGGTTGGTATTAGTCTTCCAAAAAGGAACAAAGTGATGAAAACAAGAATGGGAAAGCTAGGTCCATTTCTTTTAAAAATAAATAAGAGGAAACTTTAGGAGATTTCTCAACTTTTTACTCTGCTTCAAGATTATCTGCAGTTTTTTTAACTAAGAGAAGGGGAAATGAAAGTTTATACAACACCTTATCTTATACATCAGAAATTTAATAAGTATGTCACATCGAATTAAAGTACAGATACATAACCTAGTTGTCAAACCTTGAAAGCTTGCAAGCTATTGTTATCCACAAGAATTTTGTTGGCACATAAATGTAACCAACTTATATTGCTCCAAAATATTCTTCCTGATTAGTCAGTATTCCTTCTGTATTTTTTTTTGGATGTTTCTTTGTTTGAAACACATCAATACCAAAATTCATTGCTGCCATAAATTACTGAAACACTCCATGTGATACTTATTTATAGTAAAACTTACAATCTGCAAGTGTTTAATTTGCATGGTTAATTAGTACTTAGTAGCATTTTACATAGCTCTTTAATAAATTTATACCAATGTAACAGGATCATTATGGCTATGGGACTTTTCTATTATGGCCTCCGAGACACGACTGCGACATATGCTACTAACTTCCTCAATCTAATTCCAATAGTAACCTTTATCTTCTCAACTGTATTACGGTATGAAGTTATAGCATTCAGTTTAGGACATGGAATATTTCGAGCTCATTTATGTCTTTGCTTATTTTACTTCTGTTTTTTTGTATGCTGAAGTGTTGAAAAGCTAAGACTGAAGACTAAGGCTGGTAAAGTTAAACTTATAGCTGCAATGTTGTGCTTGGCCGGAGCACTGACTATTACACTCTACAAAGGCAAAGTGTTCCATTTCAGTCATCACAACAAGCATGAAAATAGTTCCAAGGATCATACGAATATAGTTCGTGGAACTATTTTCTTGATTTGTAGTTGCATGTCTTATGGTTGTTGGTTCCTAATACAGGTAAATTTGTAGCCAAGGTTAAGGCAGTTAACTTTTTGAGATGAATTAACTAGCTTGATATCGACGTATAAGATGAGTAATTTATGATATTATCCCTTTCTTAATTATGTAACAGGCCAAGGTGTCCAAAGTGTTCCCGTACAAATATTCTTCAACATTTATTATATGCGTAATAGCAACGATCCAAAGCGTGGTAGTTGGATTATGCATAGATAGAAGAAAGGTCTCTTGGAAGCTGGGATTGAATTTGCAGCTAATCACTATCTTTTACTCGGTAAGAGTCAATTCCATAACTCATGTTTGGCAAATTTGGATCAGTAAGTGAGTCATTTTGGTATTGAATTAAAGGTGTGTAACATACCAAAAATGATGCTTACGGGGTGTCAAATAAGAATGTTGGAATTAAAAGCTTATTAGTAAGTAATTTGAAACAGACTAAAGAGGAAAAGAGACACATAAATTGAAATGGAGGAAGTAGTATCAGTTTGAAAACCTTTACTTGAGAGAAAAGCTAATAGTGTTTGTAAAATGCAGGGAGCGTTAGCAACGGCAGCAACATTTTGCCTGATATCATGGGCAGTTGCAAGAAGAGGACCAACGTACCCCTCTATGTTCAATCCTCTGTCTTTGATTTTTATAGCTATCGCAGAAGCTGCCTTTCTTGGTGAAGAGATCAGTATCGGAAGGTAAAAAATTGTGATCTTTGATGTTCAACTTATCTGTTCTAATTCGCTAGTTAAAATTTATGATGCAAGACTCAAACTTAATGCAAATTTAAACTAAGTACTAGCTATCTTGTTACGTTTAGTTAACTACTTTCATTTAAATTAAATATTTTTGCAGCTTGATTGGCATGTTTCTGATCATAGTGGGATTGTACTCGTTCTTGCGGGCAAAGAGCAAAGAGCTCCCAGTACGAATTGAATCGGATGTAGGAGATGCTGAAGCACAAACGCCTCAAAATGAAGGAATGCATTCCATAAACATGGAAATTCCAATTTTAGCACGTGAAAGTGCTAGATTTCAATCAATAGCAGTACAAGTTCCTACTCCTATTCAAACACAAGAAGAAAAGGAATCCAATGTGTCCAGCAAGATAAACAAATTAACAGAATAAAGTTTTGGTGATGAATGATTTAATAGGAGTTGCTTTCAACGACATTTGGAGGGACCAGTTTTGCCACGGAATTAGCCTTAGCTCACTCTTTGTCCCTTCGATAATTCAAGAGCCTCTAACGGTCAGGTGTTGTATACTGATGAATTAAAGCCAATATTCAATCTCTAGTCTCAACTTGATTCAGACTTGCGTCCTAGTGATGTAACATATCAAACTCCTTTTATTTAATTTGTTGTAATAAAATTTTGTCAGACAACATTGCTATTGGCATTGGTTGATTAATTAGTTAAATAAACATATCATCTAATCACATACTAATTGACCGTGACTGGAGTTGACATTCTTTAGTATGGTTTTGTGTTGGTTGAATAATAGTAGTAGAATAAGTCAAAGATACTTTTAGTTGTTTTTGATTTGTTTGTTTACCTAATATCTAAGAGATTTGTTTTCTGTTACCTAGACTCTAGTAATTAGTTCCTATTGTTATGTTTATTTTTGCTGTAATTGCCTATAAAAGGCTGATGTTGTTGAATAAAGAGTGAATGAAGCCGCAGCTCATTCGACTAAAGTATTTCTTTCTCTATCTGTTTATATTTCCTTGCGTCAGATTGCTATACAAAAAGCCATTTTGCTTTTGCATTAGCATACACTTTCTTGTTTTTTTAAACATCTTGAACTATGAGAAAAGCGAAAATTTCATTGACATGGTCAAACTATTTTCCACTTAAACAAGTGTCCCACCTTTTTAGTTATTATGGACTGGAAGAAGCCTAGTGAGCAATATTACCTGCTTTCATAAAAACGGTGAACAATCCATCTCTTCGTTAATATCATTTCATAAAAGGACTAATAGGGAGTGTGTCTGTCAAATGACGTAGTCATTGAACTACTTTAATTTGACAAATCAATTCTTTTCAGAAAAGTGACATTTTTATATGAATTGCAAGAATAGCTTAGTCGCGGGGCAAGCTTCTAAGTTGTTTTTTAAGTATATTGGGGGACGAATATGTGGTGGTGGCACTTTGGGCGACAAGACAATCTGGCTTCTGTGTCTGCTAAAAAAAATGGAAAGCCAAAGTCAAAGAGGGTTTAGCTGACGCCTAATGGATTTCGTTAATGATCCTGTATTTGTGTGTCAATCTTATCTAAAATTAAATCTTATACTAGCCTTGCTGAAACTATTTAGCGAACACGGTATTGTTTGACCAAAAAGTATAACTTTCGGTTAATCTATTATGTTTATATAATGATGGGTTAAATCTACTTATGGATAATAACTCTAGATGTAAATCTTAAAAACGTGCGGAAGGTGGGAACATGCCCCGTAAATGATTGATGACAATAAGTGCAAAATATTCTCAAAGTATCAGCAATAATGAAGGTGTAACTAACAATAAATAACAATAAATGTCATTTGAGTAAATAAGAAAAATGGTTCACCCAATAATAGATGGGTTGGACGAATATTTCTCCTCACAATGATAAGTGACAGAAAGATCTAAGATTTATTTGAACAATCCTCTGATCTGGTGGAGAGATATGGAATAATATGAGCAAGAATCTTTATCAAAAGGCATTTTTTTATTTTTATAAGAGGGAGAGATTCTTCTTATGAAAAGTGTTCTTATCAAATGAATATTACATGTCTTTCTTCCTCTTTTTTTTCCTTATATATTCAACACATATCCCTAATAAACTATAATAGTACAAATGTAGAGAATATTCTCTCTAATATCCCATTCTGAAAACTGGTTGTTATTGTCCTTTATGCAGTGCTTGGCCTCGATCATGGTTGATACGTTGGCCATGAATTTTGATGCCTTCTTGTCGACCTCGACCGACTCTTTCCTTAATGACAAATTAGGCCAAAATCTGCCCTTATACAGTTAGTCCATCCGCTTATTGCGGTCGAGCTCAGACGGCCTTGATGAGCAGATTCTGCTTATCGTGGTTGACAAAATTGGGCAAGCAAGTCGAATAGTGGCGCTTCAGACGAGGTGGCAACATGACTTTTCGTGAGCCGCAACCTTTGGGGTCGTATTGTTTCAGAATGACGTCATGACATCATGCGTCATTATGACATATTTTCCCGATGTTTTGCGTCGTTTCTCGCGCTTCTGCCGTTTCGATACATGTGTTGGGTAATGATGGCCTGATTTCTTGGTCCTGATGCTTGAACTCTTATAAATAAGGACCTGAGGCCATTCATGTTTGTTTTGCATACTCCTAATATCAAATCCATGTGTCTTCTTCTCCATTCTCCATATTGAATCCTTGTTTCCTTTTTACTTCATCATTGCGTATCCACTTCCCTCATTCCAGTGATTTTAGTTGTTTCCTACCCTTTTGTGCTTAAAACATCCTCTCTAAAAAAATATGGTTAACGCACCATCTAGTTACGACATGGCGACTAACCCTGCCCCTTTGGCGGTGCGTATGCCTCCTCACGATGGTGTTTCTGTTGCCCTTAAAGACAAGAAGTTTCCTACGGTGGAGGAAATAATCCCTCGCAGTGAAAAGGCTAGATCTGACTATTTGAAGTTGCCTGAAGACGGCCCTGAGGCCTCGAAGTCCGTGATTAATGAGGTCGATCTCGCTGAGCATAGGGCAAAGTTCAAAATTTTCGCTCATATCGATCTGATTCCAGCGGGGCGCGATGTGGTACAGATACATCACCCTGTATATTGTGCGTTCTATGTGTATTTGTTCTATGTCGGTTATTCCTTTCCTATTCTCCCATTGGCGGAGGAATTTTACCGCTGCTATGACGTTTGCCCTTACCAACTCTCCTCTTACATCTACAAGCTTATCCTTATGTTGACGAAATATGCGGAGTTGGCTGGCCGTGGGGCCTCACTTCGCCACCTAATGCATCTCTTCGCCCCTAGTTTCTATAGGGGGACGATGTTGCACCTACGCCACTAAAGGAGTTAAAGTCTGGTGGTAAAGTTGGACGATAAGGCAAATCGCCAGTTCTGGCTCAATTATTTCTTCGTCAAGACCGAGGACGTGGTGGTTAATGCGAGCAGATTCCCTGAGGCTTGGAATTATGCATGTAAGTATCTTTTTGCCAAGCATTTGTTTTGCCCGTTTTAGTCGTAATCTGATATTCCGTCCCTCTTTTGTGCAGCCGAGACTTTACCCCTCTTTTGGTCGGGGACATTCATGACTGAGTCAGCCAGGTCTTGCCTCACACAGTGGGGATTCTTGAATGGCCGGCCTTTATCAAGAAATTCGGGCATACGCCTTCAGTGACCGGTGAGTTCCTCTATATGTATTCATTTATACATATATAATTGTTATTTTTTTATCTATACCGTTTTGACTTCATGGTCGCCTGCTCGTTACGGTTTTGAACAGGAGGTGATAGTCTTTTAATTTTTTCTTTTTCAGCTCGAGGGTCTTCGAGAAGGCCGAGAGCGCCTGCTCCGGTGTTTCGTAAGAGGAAGGTTGTTTATGTTCCTTCTGCAGCAGTGAGGTCTGCTCGGTCATTGACTACATCTGCAGCAAGACTCTCGACTTCCCCTTTGCATCATCTAGTAGACAAGGACGATGAGGAGGAATCGTCGTCGAATGGTGGTAACTTTCTTCCCCATAAGAGGCAATCTTTGGATGTTAGCGAAGGAGCTGTCTGGGCGGTGAGTTCGGCGATGGGGGATTTCGTCGTCCGAGAAACGACGACCATAGAAATTGAAGATGATTCCGAATTACTGCCCACGATTCTGCCATCATTGGGAGCTGAGGAGGGTACGTCTCTCCCTGAGACCATGATTGATTTTGAAAGGCACTCGGCGAGAGTCCCTGACGACTTACGGCATGATGAGTCGTCGGCCTCGTGACCAATCGAAGATCCTTCTTCCAGGGTTGAAGCAAAAGGAAAAAACGTAGCCAAAGAAGGTTACGAGACGGGATCCGATATGGATACCGAGGATGTGAGGATGATGGGGGAAGGACTTACCTGACTTGAGGTGAGGTTGGAGGGGACCACGCGGACTATTGCGATCCCCTTGGACTGGGATTTGCTAGTTGACACGGAGGATGTGGTCCCTTCTCTTGGTCCCCTCTGTTTCGATGTGGAGGGTAAAACCTTTGAGAAGCTTAAGGACGCCACTTTATCGAGGATCATAGCTGGCCTAGCTCTTAGGCTAAGTTTTTCGATCTCCATTTTTTTTTGTCGAGTTCAAAGTTTCATTCTTACTCCTCATTTTCTGTCTTTCTTTCAGACCGTGATTTTGGAGATCGAGAGCGCCCAACGAGAGGAGGGGTGTAAGGCTATTTTCCAGAAAAAGGAGCGGAAATATCATGAATACCGTGATAAGCACCGCGAGATCTATAGACGGTTCGGTGGGAGCAGCAATTTCCAGGCTCTCTGAGATGAACTGAAGGAGAAGGATGACGAATTGGTGAGGGTCATCAGAAAATGCAGCGTTCTTGAAGGGGCATTGATGGAAAAATAAGAAGAACTTGAGATGAGCAAGGGGGTCGAGGCCCAATGTGCCGATCTTCAAGCCCAGGTGGTTTCGTTGCGCCGAGCTCGAGGAGTGTCAACTCAAAGTGGACACTTTGAGTGGCGAGGTTGCTGAGAAGGCAACGGATTGGGAGAGAGCGGAGTTGACCCGGTTGGGGGCTGCGAGGAAAGCGGAGGCTTTGGAGATTGTAATCTGCATTCTTCGTTCTGAGTGGGAGAGTTCTCTGGAGACGGCCAGGCTCAGGGAGCAGCGGCTTGACGAACGGATAGGGGAGCTGAAAAAAAAGGCTTCAGGCCTTTGTGATCGAGTTTCTGCTCTCGAGGACGAGAAGGCGCAGTTATTGGCTCGGCCATTTTATTCTCGTACTTCTGCTTTTCCTGATGTTCCGCAGGATTTGTACTAGAAATGGATTCATGTCGAGGCCTAACTGGATATATTTAGAGATCTAATGTAGGTGGGGACTATTTCGGAGGATGACTTCGAGAATGCTCGTGCTAAGGCGCGTAGAGATCGGTTTGCTTGCGGTTATGATCCTGCTACACCGGAGGCCGATGATAATGATAAGGATGCGGGCGTGAATCGGATTGAACAGTACGCCTGGTATGAGGATGAGTATCCCGATGGCGATGGCGGTGGCGGAGAGGCAGATGGATATGGCCTAGGCGATCAAACTGGTGGCGCAGTTGGGTCAGGCGGCGATTAGTTTTTTTTTTCTTTTTTTTTGTTTAGCCGCAGACTTGTGAATGTATTTTTGTGGGTGTCTCTTCGAGCCTTTGTAAAAAAAATATTCTAAGTATGAAATGCTAGTTTTGTTACTCGTACCTGATTATTTTTCTTCCGTTCGAGTTTGTGTGCTTCTTCTCATTTTTGATTTTGTTGCTTTGTTGCCTTAGTCATAATAACTTTTCTCAAGTGGGTCGGACGAGGTCAAGTATAGCCTATATTTGGTTATGGCCGAGGGCTGACGAGGTGTTGAATCGAACGAGGTTGAATGCAACCTTTATTTAAATATGGTCGTGGACCGTATAGGTGTTGATTTGAGCGAGGTCGAATTTAACCTTTATTTAATTATGACAGTGGGTCGTTTAGGTGTTGATTCGAACGAGGCCAAATTTAACCTTTATTTAATTATGGTTGTGGGCCTTATAGGTTTTGATTCGAGCGAGGTCGAATTTAACCTTTATTTAATTGTGTTCGTGGGCCGTATAGGTGTTGATTAGAACGAGGTCAAAATTTACCTTTATTTAATTATGGACATGGGCCGTATAGGTATTGATTCGAACGAGTTCGAATTTAACCTTTATTTAATTATGGTCATGAGTTGTATAGGTATTTATTCGAACGAGGTCGAATTTAAACTTTATTTAATTATGGTTGTGGGTCGTATAGGTGTTGATTCGAGCGAAGTCGAATTTAAAATTTATTTAATTTTGGCCATATGCCGTATAGGTGTTGAGGCGGCGTTGCTTTGGCTGTACATCTGGCGACAATATGGGTGAACTTCATACATTTGTGCTTCGTTCATACACTGGAGAAATTTATATATTTTTCGGGCTAGCATTTTAGTCCCAATTCATCTAGTCCATTCATTGGTCGACCTGGAGAAGTGTATTGAGAGGTTGAGCGATGAACTAGCTGTCCTGTGTCTGTCCGTTTGTATTTCAACTTGAAGTGTCCCCCTCGTCGCCTCATTAAAAACCTCCTTGAGAAAATCCAATTGGGACAAAACTCGAGTGAGGGAAAAAGAGTACGATTTGGAAGACGCTTTTTCTTAAAAGTTGAAGTACTTGAGGTGTGTAATATTCTAGTTGTTTGGTAGTCGTTCCCCTTCAATTGTTTCAAGTGTGAATGATCCTTTGTTCGCCTTCGTCGTGATTTTATAGGGGTTGTCCCAGTTTGTTCTTAGTTTTCCTTCCCGTGGGTCTTTGCTTAATTGTGTTTTAACTTTAAGCACGTAGTCCCCGACTTTAAGTGGCCTGATTTTTTCCTTTTTGTTATAATAGCGTTCTGCTAGTTGCTTTTGGCCGACCATTCTCACGTAGACCATGTCTCCTCGCTCTTCAACTTCGTCGAGTTCCTACATTCTACTGTCATCGTTCTGGGGTTCGCTTTCACGGGAGTACATTAAGCTGGGCTCCCCAACCTCGGCTGGTATTACTGCATCAGTCTCATACACTAACGAGTATGTTGTTTCCCCAGTGCTCGTCTTTGGAGTTATTCGATAGGCCTAGAGTACTTCTGGTAATATTTTCGGTCATAGTTCCTTGGCGTCTTCGAGTTTTTTCTTCATGATGTTCAGTATAGACTTGTTGGAGGATTCTGCTTGCCCGTTGCCCGCGGGGTTGTAAGGCGTTGAGAGTATTCTTTTGATGTTCCATTTTTCAAAAAAGTCGGTGATCTTCTTTCCTGCAAATTGTGGTCCGTTGTCGCAGTTGATTTCTTTTGGGAGACCGAAACGGCATATGATGTTTTTCCATATGAAGGTGATCACTTCATGTTCGCGTATTTGGGCGAATGCTCCTGCTTCCACCCATTTAGATAAATAGTCAGTTAAAACCAAGAGAAATCGTACGTTACCTTGTCCTGCTGGGAAGGGGACCACGATGTCCATTCCCCATTTGATGAACGACCAAGGGGAAGTTACTGAGTGTAGGTGTTCTCCTGCTTGGTGGATCATTGGGGCATACTTCTGGCACTGTTCGCATTTTTTCACGAAATACGTGGCCTCCTTTTTCATGGTGGGCCAGTACTACCCGCTCATATAAGGCATCTGACCGAAGATCGATTGCCGGAGTGACCTCCACAGTGTCCTTCATGTACTTCTTCAAGGACGCGTCGCATATGGTTTGGGCCTAAAGCATTTCGCCAGAGGGCCGCCATATGTCCTTTTGTACAATTCATTGTGAATGATATTGTATCTGGACGCTTGCATCCGCAAATTCTTGGCCTCTTTTTTATCATTGTGGTGTATGCTGTCTTGTAAATCTGTAATAATACGGTTGTGCCAGTCCCAAGTTAGGTTTATGATTCTTACCTCGATTTGGTCTATCGATGAGTTGAGGAGGTGAACCACATTTTGGTCTCCGGTAGTAATGTTTTTGGTTGTTGCTGCTAATTTGACGAGGCAGTCCGCCTCAATGTTCTGTGCTCGGGAAATCTGGTCGATCTGACATTCGTCGACCTTGGGTAGTAGTTTACAAATTTCGGTCTAGTATTTTTGTAACCTTTGCTCCTTGATTTGGAAAGTCCCTTTGACTTGGTTGACCACGAGTTGAGAATAGAAGCGCAACCTTAGCCATGTCTCCCCGTATTTGAGTGCTAATCTCAGTCCTGCAATTATGGCCTCATACTTGGCCTTATTATTAGTCATGTCCGGGCACCTTATGGACTGGCAAATTACTTCGCATGTTGGGACTTCAAGTACGAGTGATGTTATTCTAGTGAGAAGTGATGGTTGTGACAAGATATGTGATTAAATTGTTCCGGGTAACTCTAGGTTAAGTTCATTCTTAACTTCTTTGACTCCTTCGATTTCAACAAATAATTAGGCTACCTTAGGGATTCAAACTCTTCTTCCGAATGAATGAGAATTCCCTTAATCCACCTAATAACAGGTCCTATGAACATATGCACAAACACAGTGAGTGAATGGTCCTTTGAAGAATACCTCTCGATTATACTTCTAAACTAGGTTAATTGATAACTCTCTAAGCTTTTTCGATTACCTAGAAAAGGCGTAAAATCAACCTAAATGATATGGCACAATGCAAGTTGAAGAAGCACTTCTCTTTCGATTAAAGTAAAACCATAGTAAGCCTTGCAATTCAATTAATAACTCATTCAATGAATTCGGGCAATTAACAGAGAGTAAAACCCAAAACAATAGTCAAATCACAACATCCGTGAATAACCCCAAGCAAGATTACTCCATAATGGACAAAGTATTCATCACAAGAGTATTACAAGAACAAGAAGACATTACAATTCCCAAATTCAAACAAACTTCCATATTGAATGAATTGGATCAAGTATTTTGCGTTTCTGTTGTTTCCTTCCTTCTTCTCTCCCAAAAGTTGCTCTCCAAATCCAAGGTACCCTCTTTTTAGATGAGCTAGGCTTCATATAGGTCACAAGGAGTCACCTCTAAAATTACAAAAATAGGCTTGGGAAATTTTCCGGACTAGACGAGCGCGGTCGCACACCTGGGCTAGTGATCTCGCATGTGGCGGCGCATGTTGGACAGTGTTCTGCTCCAAGTGCACGCCCAGTGTGCGCCTAGTGCGCGCTCGCGAACCTGGGTGGCTTCCTGCTCCATCGTCTTTTCTTTTCATTAAGTGCATTATTGTATGTTGATCCTCGATTACGATCCCAACTTAATTCATGGGCTTTTACTCAGACTTCAAAGCTCCAGAATAGCTCGAATTAGCTCCCAAACTTCATCTTGGAATCTCTCCTACAAAGTATAAAACACCCACTCGGTACATAATAATACCATTTAAAGCTCAAACACTAGTAAAGTGCAGAGAATTAGAGTGCAATTAATGGCCAAAATACGCGATTTTAGCCTACCATCAACACCCCACACTTAAACCATTATCCATCCTCGAGCAATCAAACTACACTTCACTTAAAATATAACCTTCTTCAACAACTCTCAAGACTCATCACACCAAGACTCTTTAAAACAGATTAAGCACAATATTGTTACATCTTAACTTCAAGATTTGACTCAAAAGCACCAAGCATTATCTATAACCCGCTCACTTACTCTAACACAGAGGTCAAGCATTACATTTCCTTCGTGAATCTATTTCCCTCACACAAACATAGAGAGTAATTCCACACATAAAAGACATTAAGAACAATCAGGAACTCAATATAGAAATAATTCACTCACTCTCAGAAACAACATTCATATGCCACAAAAGACGTACCATAGGCTTTCCCGTAGTGTACTACTCTACTAATTGAGTTCATTTAGTCATGGATCAAGTAGGACTTTAATTGGTTGTAATGTAGGCTGCGGGACGGGTATGATACATATGGATATAAGAGTGACTACACCTCCCTAAGCACTTTTAATACATTTACTTATCCATTCAACCCCATACTTATGTCAAACCATACTCCACTTCACATCAGGTTATGTTAACTCCCTATTGTTTTTAAGCACAATTACATCAAGGGTCACCACTATCAAAGAATATTTTGCACAATAATTCAATTTTTTTTATTTGTTTTTTCAATTCAAGTGGCTCTTACTTTTTCAAGCTAGTGCACTTGTCTTCTTATTTTATTAGTTCCACTCAAAAACCAAACCAAACACCCCACACTTCAACTTTTTACAAAGTTCATACAATTTTAAGTGCTTATGAGAGGTAAATGGTTCAAACAGATGGGTAAGGCTTGTAATGTGGTTGCCAAAGAAACATGACTACAGGTTCAACGGGGTTAACTATGATACATAACAATTTGGTGGATAAACGCATATCATTGGCTCAACAAAGAAATGCCTATATTACTTCCAAGACTGAAAAAAACTATTATTTCACTTTGCAAACACTTGGGACAAGTTCTAGACATCAAATGCAATGCACAAAATAACACAAAACCTCACCCACACATGGCACATAACTCACTCAAGATTGGATCATCAACACACTACAGTCAAAGCAGTTAAGCAAAGTCAAGAACATACAATTTAAGGTACTTCTACAAGAGTCAAAAACTGAGCCTAAGCCTCACAGCTAGAGCACTCACTATTCTCAAGGCATAACAGAGTCCAGAGATGTTGCTTTCCATTCAAATCAGAGCTAAGGGTACCTACTCCTAACATAAAAAATATGTATACCCAGTTCAATCAGAACCCTTGGAAAAGAACCGCAGCACAAAAAAAAAATCAAGGGGTAATTAATACACTACCTAACAAGAGAAAATCCTTTTGTCTTTTTTTTCCGACTTAATCCCTCAAAAACCCGTCGAATGATATGCATCGTCGGGAAAAATAAAAAATTTTAAAATTTTTATGTAATTTTATTTTTTTCATCTATCTCTAACTACTGCAATTAACAACAACAAACTACAACTACCAAAAACAAAACTCATATACATACAACATACCAATATTCCCCACCCCACACTTTAAATGATGGCATGTCCCAGTGATACACAAAGAAGAATGCAAAGCTGAAGAAAACTCCCATGATCAAGTGAGTGTGTGTCAGAGACGGTTCCGGGGTCCAGATGACAAGCTCGACCAAGTGCACGCAACCATGCCATGATCTTCCTCTCGGATTTTGCATTCTGTGTAGCAAGGGCGTCCACTCGAGTACCCAAATCAGTGACAAAAGTACGCATCCCCGCCATCTCCTGCGCTAAAGTGCTCATTCCCGTGCCCCAACCTCCACCTGAAGTTACCCCTACACCGGCTCATTTAGTGGAGAAGTAGAGATATCCTCATTGCCCTCTTCGGGTGCATCAGATTCCTCGCTATCTGCCTCAGCGGGCCCAACAGGGTCCTTCCCGATTACAACCTTATCAACCCAGAAGTTATGTTTGCGCTTTACTTTTCCATCCAAGTCCCTATTTTCCGGTACTCGGCCCCCACGGCATAACCGAATAACTAATGATGGGAAAAAGAACCCATACCTCTACACAAGACATCGAATCAACATCTCAGCCTGAATGATCTGCGCCACATCAAAATCGTGGCCATTGACAAAGCACCATATCAAAGCCGCTTGAGGCCTCAATGGTGTTTCCTGAAGGCAGCACACGGTTATTCATAATGTAGAACCAGCACTTCCCTTCAAAGGTTAGTGAAGCCGAGTGAAATATTTGCCCCTCCTTTACCATATGACCTCCTTTCCAGGTACACAAATGGTTGCAAAAAAACAGGCGTCACATGTATGGTTCTCTGCTGTGTGTGGCGTAGTAATCACCTGTATCTGGATCTTCCACTAATTCTGGCAATTGATAGGACTATCGGATGACCTCTTTGGAGAATTCCACTTATTTCTTCCTTACTGTGCAGACATGGGAATCATCTTCCGGGCAGTTTGCATAAAACTCCCGAACAACCATTAAGTTTGCTTCATTAGGTTCTTCAAAGAATATCCTCAAGTCGTGCCTAACCAATTCATGATACACACGGGGACAGTCATTCTAGAGGGTCCCAATATCAATTCTCCTCTCTCGTATGGTCTTCTTGCTTGCCTTTTGTTGGAATCATTTTTGGGCTTCCCAAGAGACAAATTTGTTATGATCATGCGGGCGAGCCGAAGCCGAAGCTCGGGACCGGGATGTGCCCGTGTGACCACTTGTGGATGCACATGTGGTTTTTCATTTCTTGGTTGGCGCCATAGTACCTACAACAAACCGCCAAATATTAGCTAATGAATCACATGGCGAACCAAGAAAGGCTACTTAGACTTCACCCTTGGTCACAACATTACAACCACAATGTCACTGACCCAATTTCACAAACACATAACAAGCACAGTTTTAACTAACCCCCGCAACTCAATTTCAGCCCTTATTAGACTAAGGATACACCAATGTCACACGCAGCCACTAAATGGTCAGTCTCCATAGTGAAACTCGACTTTTCACCCCACAAGACAAGGAGCATAAAAGGAGAGAAAACAAAAACAAATATCTTCTACAACACTAGCAAAATCAATTACAATAACTAAGAAAAGAGAGAGAAATTATCTCACTTACATGAAGGGACTTGGGAGAGAAAACATGTGAGGTTAAGTGAAGGGAGACGAGGAGAGGGGTGGTGTGGTGTTGTTTGTCTTACAAAGAGAGGATGAGAGAGTGTGGTTCGAATTAGGGTTGTTTAGTGTAGGGGATAGAAAGAGGGAATTTTAGAATTGGGGGCTTTGAGAGGGGAAAGTCCAAAATTAAAAGGGAAAAACTTACCTGATGCGTACCAGGTGTGCGATTGCGTACGTGGTCGCGCACTTGAGGCAGTACACTGGTGAAAATGCATTGCCAGGTGCACGGTCGCGCACTTCTTGCTTCGTAAAATGTTACCTGTTGCACGACCTGGTGTGTGAAGTGACCCCCAGGGTGCGCATTCGCACACGTGTACCCTCCAAAGGGGTCTTTTAGACACCTTAAATTCTACCTTTTGTGACATGTACCTTCCTGCACCTACCATATCATATTGTACACTAATTTCTATCTATTCTACACTATAAATAAAAGTGAAAAATCTAACTAATAGAAGAGTTAGAAGTAGCTCTGAGTTATAGTCGTCAGCTTGACTCAACCGGGCATCCTCAACTGATTTTGATGCTCGAGGATTACTGAGCAAATCCTCCAGCAAGATACGATTTTAGTCTGTGCCCATTCACTTTGAAACTTTTTGCTTCATCCTGGTTCTGGATCTCAATTGCCACATATGGTGATACATGTTTCATCACTTACGGTTCTGTCCATCTAGACTTAAATCTTCCGGGGAACAACCTGAGTTTACTATTGTACAGTAAGACTCTGTCCCCTTCATGAAACTCCTTTGGCTTAATCAGACGATCATGCCACCTTTTAGTCTTTTCCTTGAAAATTTGCCCATTTTCATACGCGTCCAGTCTAAACTCCTCCAATGCATTCATTTATGCTAACCTGTCTTCACCTGTAAGAATAAGATCAAGATTAAGTATCTTAATTGCCCAATAAGCTTTATGCACTATCTCAACGGGTAAGTGACATGATTTTTCATATACTAGTTTGAATGGTAAAGTTTATATAGTTGTTTTGAACGCAATTCTGTACTCCAATAGAGCTTTTCCACCTTTACCGACCAATCCTTACGAGAAGCACTAACCGTCTTTTTAAGAATTCGTTTAAGTTCACGGTTAGCAACTTTGACTTCCCCACTAGTCTGGGCATGGTACGGGGTTCCCGTTTTGTGTGTGACCCCATACTTGGACAGCAGAATAACAAACTACTTGTTCACAAAATGTGACCCATTGTCAGTGATAATCACTCTGGGTGTTCCAAAGCGGGTAAAAATATTTTTCCTTAAGAATTCACACACCGCCCGAGCATCATTGGTCCTAGTAGATATTGCTTCGACCCACTTAGAGACGTAGTCAACAACTACTAGGATATACGCATAAGAGTGTGATGATGGGAACGGACCCATGAAGTCAATGCCCCAAACGTCAAAAATGTTACATACTAGAATGGAGCTGAGAGGCATTACGTCCCTCTTGCTAATATTACCTGCCCTTTGACACTTATCACATGCGGCTACATACGCTCTCGCATCTTTGTACAAGGTAGGCCAAAAGAAACTGGCTTCCATGACCTTTGCTACAGTGTGATTTCTGCCATAGTGTCCTCCAGATCCTCCATCGTGGCAATGAGACAAAATGCTTTCCATTTCTCCTTCATGCACATATCTTCGAATCACACCATCTGCATACAGTTTAAACAAGAAAGGGTAATTCCAAAAATAACATCTTACCTCACCTTGCAGCTTCTTTTTCTAATCTGAGGTTAAGTCGTGTGGTAGCCACCCACTAGCCAAAAAGTTGGCTATGTTAGCGAACCATGATGGTCTATCGGAGAAAGCTGCAATGAAAAAAATATGTTCATCCGGGAACTCTTCCCGAATGTCCACTACTTCAACATGTGGTTTCTCCAATCGCGACAGGTGGTCAACTACTTGATTTTTTGTGCCCTTCATGTCCTTGATTTCTAGATCAAATATTTTCAGCAACAATACCCACCGCATCAGATGCGGTTTGGACTCTTTCTTACTCAGCAAATATTCCAGTGCTTAGTGATCAGTATGTACTATTACCTTGCTTCCCACCAAATTAGATCTGAACTTGTCGAAAGCAAAAACTACTGCAAAGAACTTCTTATCTGTGGTAGCATAGTTCACCTGAGCATCATTCAAGGTCCGGCTTGCATAGTAAATGGGTAGGAACATTTTATCTCTCCTCTGCCCCAGCATTGCTCCTACTGCCACATCACTAGCATCATACATTATCTCAAAAGACTCACTCTAGTTAGGAGTCACCATTATGTGGGCACTCACTAGCTTCTCCTTGATCAATTCGAATGCTCTGAGACACTCCACATCAAATATAAATTTTACATCCTTGGCAAGTAATGCAGTCAAGGGCTTGGTAATGCTGGAAAAATTCTTAATGAACCTTCTATAGAAACCGGCATGTCCCAAAAATATGATGCTCTTCACTGAGGTCGGTGGAAGGAGCTTGGCTATCATGTCTACTTTAGCTCTGTCAACTTCAATACCTTCAGTTGTGATTTTATTGCCCAAGACTATCCCCTCCTTAACCATAAAGTGACACTTTTCCTAGTTGAGTACTAGGTGAGTGTCCTCACATTGTTTCAGAACAAGTTCAAGGTTCCTCAAGCAATCTTCAAAGTCATCTCCAAATAGAGTAAATTCATCAATGAACACCTCCAGACACTTCCGATTTAAATATGAAAATTTTGATATCATGCATCTCTGGAAAGTAGCTGATGCATTGCATAGTCCGAAAGGCATTCTCTGGTATGCAAAGATTCCGGACGGGCATGTAAAGGTGGTTTTCTCAACATCCTCGGGAGCAATGGGTATTTGATTGTACCCTGAATATCCATCTAAAAAGCAATAACATCCACGCCCTACCACCTTCTCCAACATCTGATCAATAAAAGGAAGAGGGAAGTAATCATTCCCTATTGCATCATTTAATCTCTAGTAATTATTGCATATCCTTCACCCAGTAACTGTTCTGGTAGGAATTAGCTCGTTGTCCTCATTTTTTACCACTATCATGCCCCTTTTTTTGGCACAACCTGTACAGGGCTGATCCATTGACTATCAGAGATGGAAAATATTATGCATGTTGTCACGACCCAAAATCCCACCACAGGCGTCGTGATGGCACCTAGTCTCTAAGACTAGGTAAGCCGATTTCTATTACATTTTGAAGCCATTTTGTTTTTGAATTAAATAAGTAACCAAAACTAACAGCGGAATAAATATGAATATCAAACCTCCCAAGACTGGTAGTACTGAGTCACGAACTCTAATTGAATATATGGAATGATCACGAGGACCGAATATACAATACAGTTGATTAAAAATTAATAGTACAATGAAATGAAAAGACTCCAAGAGACTGTGACAACCAAGCAGCTCTACCTTGAATCCTTACGGTCCCGCTTTAACTCTATTCAAGTCCGATATCTCCAATACCTGGCTCTGCACAAAAATGTACAGAAGTGTAGTATGAGTACACCACGGTCGGTACCCAAAAAGTATCAAGACTAACCTCAGTGGAGTAGAGACGAGGTATAGTCAAGGCACTCATTAGTCTAATAGCCTGTGCAATATAATATACAAGATAGTAGAAAACAGATAACAATAAGGACATCATAAAACAACCAGTGATATGCACAACAAGACAACAAAACACCATTTAATATCGCTCAACAAATAATAAATACAAGTACACCCAATTAAATCAAATTCTTCAAATAAGTGTCTTTCACATATAAATCTATCAAATAACTCTCTTTGAAATATAATATTCATCAAATAAATATTTTTCAAATATAATTCTTTCATATAATACTTTCTAAATAAAAATCCTTCCAAATAAATATTTTGAATATAATTCTTCAATTAAAAAGTCACCATGTGACACTTCATTTCATAATCATAAAAATACGGGTCTCAGCCCATTTTCATATTTCCACGGCACTTCGTGCCCATAATTAAATCATCATATTTTTTCGGCACCTCATTCCCTCAATTCATATCACAACTGCGCGGAAAATTCACATGCTAATATCCTCAATGTATATAAGAACCACATGATCAATTTATTTCCACTAAAGTGAGTTTAGAAATTTTTAAATCAAGTAAGAAATCAACAAAGAATTGCATTTTTTTTTAAAATCATTTGGGTGAAGAAAATAACATTGCACTTAAATTAAAGCATCAGATAAACTACTAGTTTGGTTGTAAAACTATTTAATTTAAAACATAATAATAATTCTTTTTGTGTAAATCAATTCAATCATCAAAAATCAGTAAGAAAACTAGAAATATACTTCTTCAGAGTCTCGTGCTAAAAAGCCAAAGCCAACACAATACAACCAAGAGAGCAAAACACATAATAATGAAGTCAACTAGTATATCACGGAAGAAGACAAGAATTTACATATTAAATGAAACAAAATCACCCAAGGCAAGAACATAAATAAAGAAATATCAACAGGGCACTCCCGAGGTACCGCCTCATAGTTCCAAATAATAAATAAATTCACAATATCTCATTTCCTTATATCACCGCGGGAGCCTTCACATTTAATTTTTTTTTAAAAAATTATTTTTTTCCGAAATAGCATCCCACGTTTTTAGCCATCCTTATCACACCGCATGACTTCTAGTAGTTCCCCTACTAGCCACGCGTTTCAAGCCACCCTTATCTCACCGCATGCGTTTCAACACCCTAGTCTTATATTACCGCATGACTTCTAGTAGTTCCCCTAATAGCCACGCGTTTCAAGCCACCCTTATCTCACCGCATGCGTATCAATATCACAATATTTCACAAATCGCACCTCAAGTGTCCAAATATCACAGCATAATATAACTTGCACCTCAAGTGCCCAAATATGACAGCATTTCACAAATTGCACATCAATGTGATTCCAAGTTAAGGTGTATTTTTGGAGCTAAAATAATTATAAAATGACTTTGAAGTTTGAGTAAAAGTTCAAGGTTTAAATTGAGATTGCGTTCGGAGGTCGAAAACTGAGTATGTACAAGGAAAATGAAAGACAAAAAAGTTACATAGAGATGAAATAGTGCTGCCACGTTGGGCAGGCCAATGTAAGTCACCTGGTGACTATGCAATTCAATGTTGTAGCAGAAGGCAACAAAACCAAAGCCTTTGATGATGAGGCTTAATATCACATGGCTAATGACGTGAATGACTAGGAGTTGGACAAAATTTCATGAGGCAATAACTTTGCCAATTTTTCTGAAGACTCTTACTAACGCGACGCACTGTGCGACTCTCAGAAGTAATCTTCAAGTGTTGAGTTCTCTGAAAATTTCCACTGCTGCCTCACATGGCGCGTCGCCCCATGCGGTACGCCTGTGCATTTTTTACAAAGCCACTTTCTATTTCCGCTAAAAAAGGTATTTTCGTCCAAAATTTATTGGGGTTGGCTTAAATACACGGGGGAACACCATTTTTGGGACTTTTGAATTTATGGAGTAGATCCTTTTGGGTTTTGATGGATTTTGTGTATTGATGATTGTTTGTTAATTATAACTCTATTTTTATGTATTTGAATTATTTTTGGAAGATTTAATTATTGCATCTATATTCACTTGTTCTTGTAATCGAAAGAGGCATAACTTGTGATATCTTTACATTATATTCTTGGTTGAGTTCATAGATTATTCTAAGTAATAGAAATAGACTAGTTGAATCATTGATTAAATCTAGTCAGGAGAATAATCGGAATAGGTTTTCCTAAAGACCGATCCACTATGCATTCTTGCATATCTTCACAGTGCTTAAATTGGTTCATCTCGTGAGGTTATGACTTAATTGAGAGAGGAGTTTTTGCTGAACGTTTGAACTAATAATAGAGTGAATTCGAGAGACTCACTTGAACATTGAAAGTGAATTAGCTAGAGTTAGATCCCGAACAATTATCTTGCACTTATTCTGTCAAACCCTATCCTTTTCTACTAATAACCTTAATTACTTATTCCTTGTTTAGATAGTCACTAGTGAATAGATGTAGATTTTAGATTCTTAGTTAAATTTTATTATTAATCATATAAAATCCCAACTGTTGATCCTCCTGGATAGCAACCAAGCTAGAAACTACGAGAATACTATTTAAATCCAATCCCTGTGGACACAATATTATACTATACTATCTTTGACTAGCGAGCATAATTTAAGTGTGTGTTTTTCGCTCGTCACATCCAAGCCCTGAAGGAGTTAAAGGTGTACTTGTCCTCGCCACCGTTACTCTCAAAACCAGAACCGGGACAGCCCCTCCTCATCTACCTCGCTGTGTCCAAAGTAGCTGTGAGCGCAGTCTTGGTCCAAGAAAATAAAGGTAAGAAGTCTCCCATCTATTACATTAGAAAAATACTAGTCGATGTGGAGACAACGTACCCCCATCATGAAAAACTGGCCATGGTCTTAGTCATAGCTTCACGAAAGCTTAGACCATATTTTCAGTGCCACCCCATCTCGGTCATCACGACTTTCCCCTTAAGAAGAATTTTACATAAACCCGAACTATCGGGCAAATTGGTCAAATAGGCCATCGAAATAAGCGAGCACGAAAATACATATCGGCCACAAACAACGATAAAGTCACAGGTCCTCGCTGACTTCGTCGCCGACTTCAGTGTGCAGATAGTGCCCGAAGTCAAAAAAGAAGTCATCCACATTTCTTCCCAAACACAAGACCTCTGGGTCCTGTACACATACGGCGCGTCTAACGCGTCAGGGTCTGGCCTAGGACTTGATGGTAGGATATAATCGCGTATTTTGGCCATTAATTGCACTCTAATTCACTGTACTTTACTAGAGTTTGAGCTTTCAATGGTATTATTTTGTACCGAGTGAGTGTTTTATGCTTTGTAGGAGCGATTTCGAGTTACAATGAGGCTTTGGAGCTAATTCGATCTATTCTGGAGCTTTGAAGTCAGAGTAAAAGCCCATGGATTAAGTTGGGATCGTAATCGAGGATCAACGGACAATAAGACACTTAATGAAGAGAAACGGCGATGGAGCAGCAAGCCACCGAGGTGCGCGAGGGTGCACTGGACGCGCATATCAGAACATTGTCCAACATGCATTGCCTCATGCGCGGTCACCTGCCCAAGTGCGCGACCGCGCACGTCTGGTCCGAAACATTTCCCAAGCCTATTTTTGTAATTTTGGAGGCGACTCCTTTTGACCTATATGAAGCCCAGCTCATCTAGAAATAGGGTATCTTGGATTTGGAGAGCAAAGTTTGGGAGAGAAGAAGGAAGAAAATAACGGAAACGTAAAATACTTGATCCAATTCATTCAATACGGAAATTTGCTTGAATTTGGAAATTGTAATGTCTTCTTGTTCTTCTAATACTCTTGTGATGAATACCTTTTCCATTATGGAGTAATCTTGCTTGGGGTTATTGATGGATATTGTGATTTGACTATTGTTTTGGGTTTTACTCTCTGTTAATTGCCCGAATTCATTGAATGAGTTATTAATTGAATTGCAAGGCTTACTGTGGTTTAACTTTAATCGAAAGAGAAGTATTGTTGCAACTTGCATTGTGCCATATTGTTTAGGTTGATTTTATGCCTTTTCTAGGTAATCTAAAGAGCTTAGAGAGTTATCAATTAACCTAGTTTAGAAGAATAATCGAGAGGAGTTCTTCGAAGGATCATTCATTAACTGTGTTTGTGCATATGTTAATAGGACCTGTTATTAGGTGGATTAAGGGAAGTGTCATTCATTCGGAAGAAAAGTTTGAATCCCTAAGGTAGACTAATCATCTGTTGAAATCGAAGTAGTCAATTGAAGTTAAGAATGAACTTAACCCAACGTTACACGGAATAATATTTGATCACATATCTTGTCACAACCCTTACTTCTCACCCTGATACTAAATCGTTGCTCCTTTATCATTAAATTGTTATTAGTTTCTTATAATAGATAATCTTACTTTTATTTGTAGTCAATAATAACATCAATTAAAGCTTTATTATCCTGGATAATGTTAAGTTGAAGATTTATTATAATATTATTTAAACCAGTCCCTGTGGAGACGATTCAATACTATACTATCTTTGAATAACGGGCCTAAGTTTTATACACCGATTTTGCGCTAGTCAAATTTTGGCGTTGTTGCCTGGGATTGGCAATTAATAGTGTTTAAATTAATTTTCAGTGCTAATTCAAAAATAAATTTATTTTATTTTCCTTTTTTACGCTCTTCTCATCTATGTGCAGGCAACATGTTGAGTTCAACGGTGTATGACCCGATCCTCTTCAAAGGACTTGGTGCCATATGACCCAGAGTTAGACAAGCACCTGAGGCAGTTGTGATTCAGGTGCATCCATTAACTTGATACGATTATCGGTGTTCAATAAATAGGAAGGAGAGCTAGAAGTGATCAAATTTGTTCCAGTATCCTTGCAACTGGCTGATCAAACCACGATCATACCAGAGGGCGTAATCGAGGACATTCTGGTAAAGGTAGGCAAATTTATTTTCCCAGTAGACTTCATCGTGGTAGATATGGAGGAGAATAAAGAGGTACCTCTAATCCTGGGGAGACCATTCCTTTGCACTGGCCGGGCTATTCTTGATATATATGAGGGGTAACTCATGCTACGAGTGGAAAACAAAAAAGTGGTGTTTCAAATGAAGAGAATGACGAAATACCCATGTGATGAGGCATCTGCCTATGCTTGTCTCAAGCTAGATATGGGGGGGGGGGGGGAGTTAGCTGAACAACACAAAATGGATAAGCTGGTAGGTGACTCACTAGAGAGATGCATTAGTCAATGAAGCACAACAGAAGATGAAGATCCTGAGATCAAGAAGGAAGTTGAGGCACTGGAAAATGAAAACCAGGTGGTAGATGAAATATGCTTTTTTTGGAGACTAACAATTTTCCTGTGATTGTTGCTGCTGATTTGACAGGTGAACTGGAACACATGCTTATGGAGTTACTACTGAAGCATAAAAAAGCAATCGGTTGGAGTATACTACAAGCCGTCCGCGAAGAGTTTGGAAATCTCTGTTACATAGGGTTGACTTTAGAAGCTTATATCTCGAAATCTATAAAGAATTGGAATATGAACAACAAATGAATGTTATAGCCGTAGAATCTAGTTTTCAGAAAGTTAAACCATTCATCATTTGGAGGTTTGTACAAAAAGTTATGACCATTATACTAGAGGTTGTCTGGAAGAGTTGGGGAGTTTGTTCTTCGCGATCGCGAATAGTTTTCCGCGATTGCGAAGAGCAATTTTGGAGCTGAAAAATTTTGTGCTTCACGATCGCGAAGAGTAAATACCTGGGCAATAGCTATATTTTGAGGTTTCAGCCATTTTTAAAATATTTGGAGCTATGAAGCTCGGATTAAAGCGATTTTTAAGGCGATTTTCACCATATGGATTGGGGTAAGTGTTCTATATCCTAAAGTGATTATACTTCATGGTTCTATGGTTATATTCATCGTTTATTTCGGATTTAAATAGAAGAAATCAAGATTTTTGCAAAATCTTCCAAAAACAAAAATTTAAGATTTGGAGGTCGAGTTGTTATCGAAATTTGATAAAATTGGTATGGTTGAACTCGTATATGAATGGGTGTTCGGATTTCATGAAAATTATGTCGGGTTTCGAGGGGCGGGCCCCGTGTTGACTTTTGTTGACTTTTTGAATTAAATTTTTAAGTTGACATATTATTATCCGGAATTGTTTCCGACGAATTTTAATGAAGTTATGAAATTAATTTGGATAGCTTTGAGCGGTCCGGAGGTCAATTCGAGCAAGAAGGCAATTTTGAAATATCGACCTAACTTCAAAAAGGTAAGTGTCTTGCTTAACCTCGAGTGGGGGAATTACCTCTTAGGCATCGAGTCTTATGTGCCATTTGTGAAATGTGAAAAGCCGTGTACGCGTGGTGATGAGTACGTACTCGGGCTTATATGTGTAAATTTTATTGAGTTAAAGTCTTGAGCATATTGTGTGGTAAATTGGATAATTGTTGATATATATTTAATCATCTATTTGTCGTGCCTAAATCCTTGTTGTTGTTGAATCTGTTGTTATATGATAATTTGATGTGATTGTTACTTGATTATTTATGTAATTCCGTGAATTTGTTGGTTTGATAATTATTGGAATTTAATTTCATTATGGATTTTTTCTATGCAAATAATTAATTAAATGAGCTTAAGAAGAGATGTTTATATAATTATTGAAAATTTAAATTTAATGAAGACTTTGCTTTATGTTGAGTAATTTCTATCTCTATTGATTGTTTTTGGGTGTTGTGCACATTATGGTCGATCCATAGGCTCCTTATTGTGAAAAATAATGTATTGTTGATTTCTGTGGCAAGTTGTAATATTTGGGCACTTGATGTGCAATTTGTGATATGTTGTAAGATTTGAGCACTTGATGTGCAATTTGTGATATGTTGTAAGATTTGAGCACCTGATGTGCAATTTGTGATATGTTGTAAGATTTGAGCACATTAGAAAACACGTAATGAGTATAAATTATCCATATTTTAGCTCAAATGCAATTAAAGTATAGCAAATAAAAGGTGCAAAGTAGCCAAAAGCTTGTATTTCTAGCGTACCATCAACACCCCACACTTATACCATTGCTCGTCCTCGAGCAATCAAACTATACTTTATAAAGACTCGACCTTTTAAACAACTCTCCTAACTCATCATACCAAGAATATTTAAAATAGATTAAGCACAGTACAGTAACATCCTTGCCTCAAGAATTGGCTCACAAGTACCACGCATTTTCACAACTCGCCCACTTACTCTAATATAGAGGTCAACGACATTACCTCTCCTTCATGAATCAAGTGCTCTCACAACAATAGAGAGTAGTTCCATACACCGTCAAATTTAACAACAATCAAGAACTAAAGATAGAAATAATTCACTCACTCTTAGAAGTAATATTCATGTGCTACAAAAGACGAACCATAAGTTTGCCCGTAATGTATTATTCTACTATTTGAGCTAATTCAGTCAAGGATCAAGTAGGACTTTATTTGGTTGTAATGTAGGTTGCGGTGCTGGTAGGATACATTTGGCTAAATACTACACCTCCTTAAGCACTTTAATACAAACAATTTAACCATTTAAAACTCCATACTTATGTCAAACCATAATTTCACCTTCACATCACTATATGTCAACTCCCCGCTTCTTTAGGCACAAATACATTAAGAATTACCAAAAGATTTCAAGTGGATCTTATTTTTTTCAACACAATGCACATTTATCCTTAATTCAATAGCTTCACTCAAAAAGCCAAACCAACACCCCACAATTTAACATTTACAAAGTTCATAACAATTTCAAGTACTCGTGAGAGATCAGAAGGTTCAAATAGATGGTTAATTCAAAAAATTAGATAAGGCTTGTAATGTGATTGCCAAAGAAATATGATTATAGGCTCAAAGGGGTCAACTAGGATACATAACAATTAGGTGGTTAACAATATATAATTGGCTCAACAAAGAAATGCCTATATCACTTCCAAGACTGAATAAAACTACTATTTCGCTTTGCAAGCACACGGGGCAAGTTCTAGACATCAAATTCAATGCACATAATACACAAAATCTCACACACACATGGCACAAAACTCACTCAGGACCGAACTCATCAAGACACTCTAATCAAAGTAGTTAAGTAAAGTTAAGATCATACAATTTAAGGTGCTTATACAAGAGTCAAAAATAGAGCCTAAGCGTCACAACTAAAGCACTTACTATTCTCAAGGCATAATACAGTCAAGAGATATTGCTTTCATTTTGAATTACAGCACAAGGTTTCCTACTCCTAAAAAAATAAAAACTAACTACACGTGGTTCAAACAAAATCCATGGAAAAGAACCGTGACATAAAGAAAAACCAAGGGGGAATTCAGATGCTACCTAAAAAATATCTTTTGTCTTTTTCTTTCAACTTAATCCCTCAAGAAACCTGTCGAATGACATCCATCATCGGGAAAAATCAAGAATTTTAATTTTAATATTAGAGTCATCTGGTCTGCCAACTGCAAAGATATTGATACAGCTATTATCTCTCCAATCTCCTTCCCAATTTCATGTAAATAGATAGAGGCATTAGATTAATTGAGGCACCAGAATCACATAGAGACTTATCAAAATTAGTAGTGCCTAAAGAGCAAGGTATGGTAAAACTCCCTAGATCTCCGCACTTTTGTGGGAGTTTATTTTGCAATATTGCACTGCAATGCTCTATGGGCTTGACCACTGAGGTCTCTTCTATTTTCCTCTTCTTTGTCAGGATCTCCTTCAAGAAATTGGCATAAGCCGGCATTTGTGAGGGCACTTTTGTGAATGGTAGGTTTACATGAACCTGTTTCAGCACATCCAGAAATCTCTCAAACTGCTTGTCCAGCTTTTCTCTACTTAGCTTTTAGGGAAAAGGCAGCGCAAGGATATGCTTACTCGCCTCAAGATCCTCCCTTCTCGAATTTCCTTCTTTCTTCTTTTTGACATCATTCTTCAGCTGCTCCCCGCTTTCTTTTTCATGTCTCATATCTTTTTGGATTGTGGTGAGATCTTTCAACTCTTTCTCACTTCTCAAAGTTACAATATCTACTGTCTCTTTGGGATTTCTCTCTGTATCAGCCGAAAGTGTTCCTGGGGCTCTCTCAGACATTAGAGTAGCTAAGTGCACAACCTATTTTTCTAGTCTTCGAAAAGATGTACCCAACTATTTGATAGCTGCATCATGGGCATCAAGCCTCTAATCTGTCTTGATAATGAAGGTCTTCATGAGATCTTCCATGCTGGATTGATTCGACTGTGGAGATTGATACTTTTGCCTCTGCTGATTTTGAAAGCATGTTGCTCCATGTTCCTGGAATCTGGGGTTGTTTTGTTTCCATGTATTTGCAGTGCCCCCAGGTGAACTTTTTAAAAGGTAGGGGTGCCTCTGACCCATTGCATTATAGTTTCCTACAACATTCACTTTCTCGGTTGAGGCTTGACACTCATGAGTAGGGTGTCTCATTCCACATATATCACACACTACGTGGTGTACATTTTGCATTGAAGCTACATTCAACTTTCATATTTTTTTAGCCATAGCATCAGGCTGTACTAGCACAGATGTAGTAGCATCAACTTGGTGAACACCAATTGATTTTCTTCTTTACACACTCTCAAAGGGCCACTGATTAGCATCTTCGAAAGGGCCTCTAACTGCATTACATAATGTTCTATGCGAGATCGGTGTCAATCCATCTCAAAAATCTTGGAGTTGAATCCATAGTTCAATTTCGCTATGTTGACACCTTCTAACTATCTCCTTAAACCTCTCACATGCTTAAAAAACTGTTTCATTCTCTTTCTAGCAGAAGTTATGTATTTCTCTTCTAAACTTGCCCATACTAGCTGAGGAGAAATATTTATCAAGAAATTTTCTAGTAATTTCCTCCCATGTTCTAATTGATCCATTTGGAAAGCTCGAAGCCACTACTTCACATCATTTTTAAGTGAAAAGGGAAACGCCCTTAAATACACTGCATCTTGTGACACCCCATTATATTTAAAGGTGTTCATAATCTCTTCGAAGTCCATCAGATGCGTGTTTGGATCTTCGTTCATCTTTTCTCAGAAGACGCAGCTTTTTTGAATGGTTTGAAGCAAACCTTGCTTCAACTCGAAATTATTGGCTGCAATTGGAGGTGATCTAGCACTTGAGAATCCTTGATTGTAGACTGGTCTGGCATAGTCACCCAATGCTCTACCAGGCCTTAGTAGCACATTCTCGACCTGGTCTTCAATCAAGGGTCGATTTAGATTGAATCTTCGACCCCTATTTTCTTCGACAGTTTCCTCAGCAGCTCTATGGGCTGCCTCAGCAGCTATCCTTATAGCTGCCTTTATGTCATTGTCATCATTATTAGCCATGTGTTCTTGGGTTGAAGGTTGCCCAAAGAACCTTACGGTGAACTCTTTCTCCTTCCTCAGTTGCCTTAGGTATCTTTCTGGTATTACTTCTTTACAAGAAGATCGTGTCATATACCACAGACTTAACTTGTTGCCTGCACATGGAGGAAAAACCCGTGAAGAACAAAATAAAAGTAAATAAATATTAAAAAAACATAAAAATAATTCCTGAATTAGCACTACAACTATTTCAAACACTATTGATTGCTAATCTCCGGCAACGACGCCAAAATTTGACGAGCGCAAAACACACACTTAAATTGTCCTCGCTAGTCAAAGATAGTATAGTATAATATTGTGTCCACAGGGATTGGATTTAAATAGTATTCTCGTAGTTTCTAGCTTGACTGCTATCCAGGAGGATCAATAGTTGGGATTTTATATGATTAATAATAAAATTTAACTAAGAATCTAAAATTTACAGCTATTGTCTAGTGGCTATCGAAATAAGGAATAAGCAATGAAGGTTATTAGTGGAAGAGGATAGGGTTTTGACATAATAAGTGCAAGATATTTGTTCGGGATCTAACTCTAGATAATTCACTTTCAATATTCAAGTGAGTCTCTCGAATTCACTCTATTATTAGTTCAAACGTTCGGCAAAAACTCCTCTCTCGATTAAGTCTTAACCTCACGAGATGAACCAATTTAAGCACTGTGAATCTATGCAAGAATGCGTAGTGGATCGGTCTTTAGGAAAACCTATTTTGATTATTCTCCTAGCTAGATTAATCAATACTTCAACTAGCCTCTTTCGATTACTTAGAAGAATCTATGAACTCAACCAACAATGTAATGCAAAGATATCACAAGTTATGCCTCTTTCGATTACAAGCAAGTGAATATAGATGCAACAATTAAATCTTCCAAAAATGATTCAAATACATAAAATAGAGTTATAATCCACAAACAATTATCAATACACCAAATCCATCAAAACCCAAAAATATCTACTCCATAGACATGGAGAAGTTCTTCACAAATGTAACTAAAATATAGGAAAATATAAATTCAATCCAAACATGGACCTTGAGTTAGGAAGGAATGATGAAGTCCTTGTGCTTGTATTCTTCCAACTCCTCCTTAGCCTCCTTAGGTCGAAAATGTGTCAAAAAACCAGAAAATGGTGTTTTCCCATATATTTAAGCCAACCCCCAATAAATCCTAGACGAAAATACCCTTTTTAGCTGAAATAGGAAGTGGCTCTGTAAAAAGTGCACAGGCATACCGCATGGGGAGACACGCCATGCGAGGCAGCAGTGGAGATTTCTAGAGAACTCAACACTCGAAAGTGCATGCATATTTTGTACAGACGAGGCACGGTGAGCGTCACACAGTGTGTCGCATTACTAAGAGTCTTCAGAAAAATTGGAAAAGTTATTTCCTGTTGGAATTTTGTCCAACTCCTAGTCATTCACGTCATTAGGCAAGTGATATTAAGCCTCATCATCAAAGGCTTTGGTTTTGTTGCCTTCTGCTACAACATTGAATTGCATAGTCACCAGGTGACTTACATTGGCCTGCCCAATGTGGCAGCACTATTTCATCATTATGTAACTTTTTTGTCTTTCATTTTCCTTGTACATACTCAGTTTTCCTACGAACGCAATCCCAATTTAACCCTTGAACTTTTACTCAAACTTCAAAGTCCTTTAATAATTATTTTAGCTCCAAAAATACACCTTAACTTGGAATCACAACCTACACATTAGAAAACACGTAATGAGTATAAATTATCCATATTTTAGCTCAAATATAATTAAAGTGCAGCAAATAAAAGGTGCAAAGTAGTCAAAAACTCGTATTTCTAGCGTACCATCATGATACACGCAGGGGTCCATTAGAGGCCATTCTCCTTTTTGAGTACGCCGAAGAACTTTTGGCATCTATCGGAGGACCGTGATATGAACCTCGAAAGGGAGGCGATACGGCCAGTCAACCTTTGGACTTGCGACACCCAAGAAACCCAAGAATTTGATCGGGATTGACATCGATACCCAGCCGCGACACTAGGAAACCCAAGAATTTCCCTGAGGCCACGCCGAATACATATTTTTCGGGGTTCAATTTCATCTCGTATTGCCTGAGTATGCCGAAGGCTTCTCTTAAGTAGTCGATCTAATCTTCTTTCCTTTTGGATTTGACCAGCATGTCATCGATGTATACTTTCATTATTTTTCTGAGTTATTCTTTGAACATCTTCGTCACCAACCTTTGGTAAGTTGCCCTAGCCTCTTTCAATCCAAAGGCATGACCTTGCAGCAGTACGTCCCCTGATAGGTGATAAATGTGGTCTTTTCCTAGTCCTCTTCCTCCATAAAAAACTGGTTATAGCCCGAGTAGGCATCCAAGAAACTTAGCAACTCGGCCACGAATTTTGCTTCCTTCTTATGGCAGATTTTGGCCCATACAAGTATGAGAGGTGACAAATTAAAATTAGGCATCCAATTCTTTTGTTTTTGTTATTTCATGCTTGGTAGTATCTAGTTGTCTTTGATTGCATCCATGGACTGAGTTCAGAAATGTTATCTGCAAGTGCGCCTAATTCTGCGGTTTATTTTATAGTACTAAAGGACAGTCCGGTTTATAAGGTATTTCGTATTCACAAAGGGTCCGAAAAAGGATTGCACCCTGTATTGGTAAAAAATAAATATTACACGTGGAATAATATGAGGATGACAAGGCAAGATACGTGGATTACTAAGAAGATGACAACTAGAGTGTCGCATTAAAAAGAGTCACAATTTACAACAGGTACGAGCAAATCACTCACGAGACGAACAAGGTACGGTTGCCCGAGCCTAAATTATTCTGTGAAGAGACACAGGCAGGATGGATCAAGACAGTAAAGATGGAAGATTCATGAATCTCAAATTAATGTGGAAGAAGAATCGAAATCGTTACAGAATATTTATGAACAGTTACGGTTGCCAATTATAACGTTTCATTAATGTTATTAACGTTCATAATGATTTTGTCATAAAAGGGAAGAAACGTTATATTTGTAAATTCCTATATAAGGGAAGGGAATTTCACTTGTAAGGACACGTTCTGATGAACATTGGAATATAATTACTTTCTTGTGCTTTCTACTGATTACTTCACCGTTTTTTCGATCTTTTTCTTATTTTTGAGAGAATATTGAATTTCTTGATTATCAGTAACCCGAGTACTTCTAAAGATAGGCTTTGACTGAGAATCTGATTCTTTAGTTAAAAAAATTGGTTCCTTTACCGGGAATCTGATAATCTTCTCTTACTTTCCAAATCACTCTCTCTCAACTGAATAATGTCGAATATCAATGATAAGAACTAGCAGGTGGAAGGAACCCTAGTTCCGTCACCTCAAGGAACCTCACACAATTCAAGAGAAGCATCACCAGAAAGATCCACTACTCATAATAATGAACAACATGGAAATGAACAAACTGTCGAACAGGATGTTGTGAAGCAGTTAATTGCTGAGTACGTGAATGATGCTCTCCAGGCTTTCGTGAGGGTATTACCAACTGTACCACCCACACCTCCACCGAACAATGCTGCAATTGTGGAAATTCCACAATCATGGTTGGCTAATTCTCAAAGCAGAGGAACTCCTAACGAATCACGTGATGGGAGACCAGGTACGCCTAATAATTCTGATTTACAAACTTTAATACTAACCTTGCAGAAACAGGTGAAAGAACAAAACGACTGTATTGAGCAAATACCCGGCGTACCACCTGTGATCAAAGGAGTTTATTTCGATAAATATTCACAACAACCATGGAAACCAAGTACAACTCCATTACCAATTCCCAAAAAGTTCAAAATGTCTGGCATCCCGAAATACGATGGAACGACCGATCCACGTGACCACGTTACTGCATTCACCACAGGAGTAAAAGGCAATGATTTAACCAAGCAGGAAATTGAATCTGTGATGGTCAAAAAGTTTGGGGAAATACTTACTAAAGGAGGGTTAACATGGTACTTTCTTTTACCTGAAAATTCTATTGATTCTTTTGCTGAGCTTGCAAATCTATTTATAAAGCACACTCGGGTGCACAAAAAGTTTAAAAGAGAATGGAGGATATATTCAAAGTAAAGAAAGGAGATACTGAATTGCTTTGAGAATTCGTAGACAGATTCCAACGTGAAAGAATGTTGCTTCCAAGAGTACCTGACAATTGGGCGGCCATGGCATTTGCAAGCAATTTAAACGAGAAAAGTTCAGAAGCTACAAGGAGGCTTAAAGAGAGCCTACGAGAATTCCCTGCCACGACATGGAATGATGTCTACAATAGGTACAGTACCAAGTTACAGATCAAAGAAGATATCGTAGCTCAGTCAAAGGTTGAAGAAAAAATAGGTTCGAGGTGGTCAAAACCTGAGAAGAGGTCCGGTAAAAGTAGGTATGAGCCTTATATGGGACCTTCGGGGCGAGAAGCTCATTCCAAATTCGAAAACGTGCGGGTTTATCACAGGTTCGAAAATAGAGAATCAAGTTCTTTATCAATATTCAAAAAAATCAAGATGAACATAACAGAGATGCTAATGCAAACGCAAGGATTGGGGACTACAATTTTAATGTGAGTACCTCCGAGTTGGTCGTTGTTTTAAGAAGCATGGGAGATAAGGTACAATGGCCTAAAGAGATGAGATCAAATCCAAATAGAAGAAATCGAGACTTTTGGTGCGAGTTCCATAATGATCACGGCCATAGAATATCAGACTGCAGATTATTACAAGGTGAGGTGGAACATTTACTAAAGCAGGGCTATCTGACAGAATTGTTAAGTGAGAAAGGCAAACAAGCTTACATGAAAAATAGGCAAGAGCCCCCAAAACCTCTGTCTCCAAAGAGAACAGTAAATATGATAAACGACAGAGAAGAAGTCAATAGCGTAACTTATATAGCCGTGAGAAAAATAACAAAGTTCACAATAACTAACGGGAAGCGAACTAGCCAAACTATGGAAGACGACAACATAACCTTTGATGATGTAGGTGCCAATGGATTAATGATTCCTCACAACTATGCAGTGGTAATATCTTTACTTATACATGATACTAACGTAAAACGAGTTTTAATTGATCCAGGTAGCTATGTGAATATTATTCTATTACGAGTGGTGAACGAAATGCTGATGGGCGATCGTGTAGTTCCAAAAGCACGTTCCTTATCTGGGTTTGATAACTCAACTGTTATTACAAAGGGCGAGATTGAGCTAAGAACATACGCAGAGGGGGTCATCAAAGAAATAAAATTTCAAGTGATAGACACGGATATGGCCTATAATGTGATTCTTGGGAGGCCGTGGATTCATGATATGGATGTTGTGCCATCCACATTGCATCAGATTATCAAATTCCCTTCAAAATGGGGAATTCAACAAATTCGAGGAGATCAACAAACTTCAAGAAGCATCAATTCGGTGATACAACCAGGTTAAAAAGACACGAGTGCAAATCAAAAAGATGCGGGTGCAAGTGAGAAAGATGCGGTAAATCAAATTTCAACATAAATTATATCAAAACAAACAGACGTGGATTCCAGACCAGATGTAAATCAAGAGCCAGAGGATAATAAAAATATTAGAACAATGATTGAGGAGCTTGAAGTTGTTCCACTATTCGAACAATGACCAGATCAAAGAATTCATATCGGAGCAAGGTTAAACCCAGATAAGAAAGGTAAGTTAATTGAATATTTAAAAGCTAACGTGGATTGTTTTGCATGGTCCCATTCAGATATAACAGGTATACCTCCGGAGGTGGTAACTCATAAATTAAATTAAGATTTGTCATTCATACCTGTCAAACAAAAGAAAAGGAAGCAAGGATCATTCAAAAATCAAGTGATCGATGAAGAGGTACAGAAACTCTTAAAGATCGATTCAATACGCGAGGTAAAATATCCTAATTGGTTAGCTAATACTGTGGTAGTTCCGAAAAAGAATGGTAAATGGAGAGTTTGTGTGGATTACACTTACTTAAATAAAGCATGCCCGAAGCATTCATTCTCTTTACCGCATATAGATCAATTGATTGATGCTACCGCAGGTCACGAATTATTAAGCTTTCTAGACGCATATTCTAGTTATAATCAAATAAAAATAAACCCCTTAGACGAAGAAAAAACTTCATTTATTACAAACAGGGGGACTTATTATTACAAAGTCATGCCTTTTGGCTTGAAAAATGCTGGAGCCACGTATCAAAGGTTGGTGACCAGGATGTTCCAAGAACACCTGGGCAAGACGATGTAGGTGTACATTGATGATATGTTGGTCAAATCTACACAAGCGGAAGATCACTTTCAACATCTTTCAACTACTTTCGAGATCTTCCGCAGATATGGTATGAAACTGAACCCAGAAAAGTGTGCTTTTGGCATAGTTTCAGGTAAGTTTCTAGGCTTTCTTGTGTCTAATATAGGAATTGAAGTAAGTATTGCACAGATTAAGGCTATTGAAGAAATACCTGATATACTCACAAGCAAAAAAGAAGTACAAAGATTGACAGGTAGGATTGCAGCTCTGGGAAGATTCATTTCAAGATCTTCAGAAAAAAGCTTTAAATTATTTTCAATTTTGAAGAAACAAAATCAGTTTGAATGGACTGAAGAATGGCGGCAAGCCCTCAAAGATTTGAAGTCATACTTAACAAATCCTCCCCTACTATATAAACCAAGGGATGGAGAAAGACTATTTGTATATCTTGCAGTTGCAGAAGTAGTTGTAAGTGCAGTTTTGGTAAGGGAGGACAAAGGTAAACAATTTCCTATTTATTATGTTAGTAAAACTTTATTGAATGCTGAAACTAGATATCCTCATCTAGAGAAACTAGCTTTAGCATTAATCATGGCAGCTAGGAAATTGAGACCATATTTTCAATGCCATCCTATCCCCGTAGTAACTGCATATCCATTAAGGAATATTTTGCATAAATAAGAATTGTCAGGCAGACTAGCCAAATGGGCAATAGAACTAAGTGAATATGACATTATTTATCAACCTCAAACAGCAATAAAGTCTCAAGTTTTAGTAGATTTCGTCGTAGATTTTAATACAAAAATAATTCCTGAAGTAGAAAAGGAATTACAAATTTTTACTGGAGCTAATCTAGGTACATGGACTTTATTTTCGGATGGCTCTTCAAATATCAAAGGACCTGGTTTAGGTATTGTCTTAATCCCACCCTCAGGTGAAAGTATAAGACAAGCAATTAAGTGTTACCCAATTACTAACAATGAAGCAGAGTATGAAGCTGTAATTGCAGGTTTGGAACTAGGACGAGAACTCTCGATAGAGCAAATCATGATTAAAAGTGACTCTCAACTGGTAGTCAATCAGATGCAGGGGACTTACACTGCTAGAGAGCCACGAATGCAATAATAATTGGAAAAGGCACGAGAACTGGTAAAGCAATTCCAATCATGGAAGATCGTGAGAATACCCAGGGAAAAAAACGCAGAAGCAGACGCGTTGGATAACGTTGCTTCAGTTGCAAAAGTAACGAGTGAGGAAAATGCTATTGTAATCCATTTATTTCATTCAACACTTGACCAGGATAAACACGAGGTAAGCTTTAATAATTTTAACATGGGATTGGAGAAACGAGATTGTTAATTTTTTGTAGTACGAGATCGTACCTGAAGGCAAGAAAGAATCTCAAATGCTTCAACGAAAAGCTGCTCGTTACTGCCTAATTCAAGATAATTTATATCGAAAAATATTTGGCGGTCCTTTAGCAAGGTGCCTTGGACCCAATCAAACGAAATACGTGATGAGGTAAATACATGAAGGACATTGCGGAAATCACACAGGTGGAAGATCTTTAGTTAAAACACTAATCAGGGCAGGATACTACTGCCTAAAATGGAAGAAGATGCGAAAACTTTTGTAGCCAAGTGTGATAAGTGCCAACGATATGCCAACAATATGCATCGACCTGCAGAGTTATTACATACAGTTATTTCCTCGTGGCCATTTATGAAAAGGGGAATGGATATAGTAGGGCCTTTACCACAAGCTAAAGGTAAGGTACGGTTCCTATTAGTGTTAACAGATTACTTTTCAAAATGAGTAGAGGCAGGAGCTTTCAAATAGGTACGAGAAAAGGAGGTGAAAGACTTCATTTGGCGGAACATCATATGCCTGTTTGGAGTTCCAAAATAAATCATATGTGATAATAACCCACAATTTATAGGCTCGAAAATTACGGAGTTCTTTCAGAGTTGGCAAATCAAACGAATAACCTCTTCACCTTACCATCCCGTGAAAAATGGACAAGTTGAGTCAACAAATAAGATTATCATCAATAATTTGAAGAAGATACTAGAAAAATCAAAAGGGAATTGGCCTGAAGAATTACTAGGAGTATTATGTGCTTATAGAACCACAGCAAAAATAGCTACGGTAGAAACTCCATTTTCGCTTGTGTACGGTTCACAAGCTTTAATCCTAATTGAAATAGGAGAACCAAGCACGAGATTCGCATTGGCAATGGAAGAATAGAATGATGAGGAGTTAAGAACAAACTTGGACTTACTCGAACAAAGAAGAGAAGCAGCTCTAATACGAATGGCAGCACAAAAGCAAATCATAGAACGATACTACAATAGAAAGGCTCACCTTAGGTACTTCAAAATTGGGGACTTCGTTCTTAAAAAGGTTTTTCAATCAACAAAAACAACTGGAGCAGGAAAGTTAAATCCCAATTGGGAAGGTCCCTATAAAGTTCGAGGTATTGCTGGAAAAGGTGCCTACGAGTTAGAAACCATGGATGGCAAGGTTTTACCCTCGAGTTGGAACGATGTTCATTTAAAGAAGTATTATTTATGAGCAAAACTTATCACACTGTCATGTATCGTTCAATTACGATTTTTAATTTGTACAGTTAAAATTATACTAACAATTTTAGATGATAGGCAAAAAGCTAGCCCACACCAAATGATGATATTAGACCTGAAGGATATGCGGAAGCAACATTATTCTCGGTCTAGGGTTGCAACCTTTCTGATGTAAATATAAAGGTTTAAGCAGTCATCATCTAAATTATATATACCTTCGAGTCCCGTATGTTTTTTTCTTTTCGGGAAATTGACCGCATGGAAGGAATAATCAAGTGCTCGAGATTTCATACTTCAAAGCTATAACACTTGGGGGACTCTATATATATATATATATATAAGGAAGGCAAAGAAGACTGAAAAAATCAGAATTCAAGCCAAGCCTATGATCTACCCAACAAATCGAAAGTTAAGAGCAAAATCAAAAGCCAAAAATGCAAGCCTAATTCAAAAACCTATGAAGAATACACTCGTGGATGTAAATTTCAAAATCTTACGAATGTTTAGGTTAAAGGCAATATTTAGTCATGGGTTGCAAGATATACCCTTGAATTTTACAAAATCTATTGTAAAGAAAACAGTTACGAAAGAATTATAGATGATACTTGAATACATCTAAAGTATTATACAATTTGAAAGTTCGAATGATACAAAACTTCCTCAAAGTTATTCAAAGAAACATGTGTGTTCCTATTTCTTCTTTCGTATGTTTACACCATTATGAAGTTGAGACGTCTTCTTCATTAAGTGTCGTTAATAAAAAGGCCCTCTTTTATAATTCGTGCATGTTCAAAAAGCCACGGATTATTGAAGCATTTTTAAATACAGAGTAGAACAGAAACTCAATATAAAATATTATATAAACCCGGTTAAAACTGAGTGTAAACTTAATTTAAACCAAAGTATTTGATATAAAGCTTACCAACCATTCCACAAATAATAATTAAAAAAAATACAATAAACTTTCCAAACACAAGTTCACTATGGTGCAGATTCTAAAGTAGTACTATCAGCAGCGGGAGAAGTCAAGATGGCATCAGCAGCAGCAGCAGAAGGTTCGATTTGAGCAGGAGAGATTTGAACACTAACTTCACCAGGAGTAAGTTCATCACCCTCGGAAAGGCCGACCTCAGGTGAAGAAAAGTTTTGACTCTGCTGAGTTTTTTCTATGATTTCTTTAGTTTTTGCAATTTCAGCAGTCAAGTCAAAACCATCCTGGTTAGCCTCCATCTAAGTCTCGAGGCGCGTGTTCAAGAAATTAAAGCCCAACTTACATCAAGAGTTGATTTATCCTCAAGGGCCTCATAATCCCTCTCCCATTGCTCAACTTCGGCCTCCAACTCTGTTTTTTCAGTCAAAGCAGCATCATAAGAAGTTTGTAAAGGGGCGAGTGATCTCTCTAAGAACTGGATCTTGTTAGAAGATGCATGGAGGTCTTCTTGAGCCTGAGTGAGCGTTTGAACAAGCTCCCTAGCATAGACTTCCATCTGATTAAGCAGTTCTTTCAGACCCCTAATTTCCTCAGTAGCTTTAGAAAGCTGCTCGGCAAATAAAGACTCAAGGAGTTCTTTATCCTTGCCCACTTGACTGGAAGAGGCTTTTTCAATCGCCAATTTTGCTGCCATCACTTTCACTTGCTGTTCCAAAGCACACTTTTCCTCATCTAACACCTCTTTTTCTAATTGAAGGCCTTCAAATTGTTCTTTCCAGTTGTCCGCTTCCGTATGATAGTCGTTGACTAACTGCTCAGTATGGACAATTCTCTTCATCAGCTCTATGCCTATCAGGTTGATCTACAAAAGAAAGGGAAGTGATTATCAAACAAAGATAAAGAAATCACATTCAAAATAAAAAGCTAAGGCTTATACCTTTAAAGATGAATGGACAATGTCATTCATCCATGTCAAAGAGCCGTGGTTCTCCAAGCCGTGGAACTAAACTTGGAGGAGGAGTGGCTTCATCATCCGAAACAACACGTCTCCTAGCCCGAGGCTTACGCACTAAGAAGCCCTCCTCTCGTTCCTCTTCACCCTCAGAAGCGTGATCTCTCTCTGCTTTTCTCTTTGATGAAGAACTCAAAATCATCTATTGAGCCATGGATAAAGAAATTGATGAAGTAATAGACGCGGCACTAACACCCCGTATGGGAAATCCTAGCAAAAGAAGAAGTTAGAAAATCTCCAAATAAATATGAAAGAAAGGAAGAAAGTTAGAGGGGAGCATACCATGAGTTTTAACTTTCCAACCAAACCTATGAGAAAGGTATTTCCAAGACCTTCCTTCCATAGGAGCAACCGACAACAATCTTTTCTACCCAAGCACGGAAGTCTGGTATTTCTTCAACAACTTCCATGGTTGCTAAAAAAAACAGCCATGAGATCGTAAGTTTCTTCTTCCTTCATAAAAGAGAAGAAAAATATTTTTAAAAAAACTTACGTGCAAAGTTCCATTTTTCTGGAAAAGACATGTTCTCTTCACCCACTAAATCACTTGTGGGAGCAGCAATAAAACAGGCATACCAGCTACGATCTTTATCATCTTCAGGGCTAAACAAAACCCTTTCACTCCTAGCCACGAGAATAAACACCCCTGAACGAAATAACTTATGTGAATAAAGATGAAGCAAGTGTTAAAAGGTGAAGGGTAAAGAGGCCGAATTATCCAGGTATCTTAAACATGCAACAACTCTCCATATAATAGGACCAATCTGTCCTAAGCAAACGTTAAAGAAACGGCAAAATTCTATGATGGTTGGGTCAATAGGTGGTTTAAAACCTAACGTAAAAGGATATGTGTAAACGAAAGAGTAACCGGCTTGAAACAAAGTAATCATTTGGTTTGGACCAGGAATTAAAATTGGAAATTCAAATTTCCAATGGAATTGTCTTCGCACAAGAGAAATCAAACCCTCAGTAATCTGGGAAGGGTAAACATCGGCACGATCATAGGAGGTCATAGAAGTAACTTGATTTCTAATTGAGTCACGATCAGTAGAGAAAGAAAATTCTGCAGGGATAATTTCATCAACAGTTGGTTCTCGAATAGGTTCACTTGAATCCCTATTTCTGGCAGAAGATCTATGAGTTGAAGAAGCCCTAGTTCTAGAAGAAGAAGGGGTAACAACGTTAGTTTGAGAAGTAGAACCATGATTAGATATAGATCCTAAACTGCGTAATCTACCGCCTTTTCTACTCCTAACAGGAGCAGTTGAAAGGGGAAGTTCATCTACAATTACTACTTTGCGAGGATTGGGGTTTGATGAAGACATGGTTATACGAGAAAATAATGTGTGCTGAAGAACAAGAATGATTAAAGAAGAAGAACGCTATAGATTGAAGGTTTTGTAAAACTAAAAGTGAATGATGCACCCGCAAGAAAGCCTTAAAAATCGCTGAAGAATCGTAGACCCAATCAACGAAGGCCACGTAGCACATACATTAAATGGAAGTGACATGCGAAGCGATAGTTCTGACGAAGATGCAATGATGTATGGGAAACGACGGTAAAAAATTCCCGCCATAAATACGTGCCACTTCCCAAATATACCATTGCAGAATATTCGACAAGTGGGGGGGGGGGGGGACTATCTATATTGGTAAAAAATAAATATTGCACGTGGAATAATATGAGGATGACAAGGCAAGATACGTGGATTACTAAGAAGATGATAACTGGAGTGTCGCATTAAAAAGAGTCACGATTTATAACAGGTACGAGCAAATCACTCACGAGACGAATAAGGTACGGTTGCCCGAGCCTAAATTATTCAGTGAAGAGACACAGGCCAGATGAATCAAGACAGTAAAGAGGGAAGATTCATGAACCTCAAATTAATGTGGAAGAAGAATCGAAATCGTTACAGAATATTTATGAACAGTTACGGTTGCTAATTATAACGTTTCATTAATGTCATTAATGCTCATAATGATTCTGTCATAAAAGGGAAGAAATGTTATATTTGTAAATTCCTATATAAGGGAAGGGAATTTCACTTGTAAGGACACGTTTTGATGAACATTGGAATATAATTACTTTCTTGTGCTTTCTACTGATTACTTCGCTATTTTTTCCGATTTCTTTTCTTATTTTTGAGAGAATATTGAATTTCTTGATTATCAGTAACTCGAGTACTTCTAAAGATAGGTTTTGGTTGAGAATCTGATTCTTTGGTTAAACATACCTCAATGGATGTGATATGCATAGCATACCCTGACGCGGTATCGATGAATAATTGCACGTCTCAAACCCATAACCTATAGGTCACATGGAGCATCTTTATCGCTGCTATGAAACTCTCCTATTTAGTTGTTTTTGTAGTTAAACTCTCGTGTTAAATACTCAAACGTAAGTGATTTTTAATACATGAGGAGAAGCTAGAGTTATTATTTATGGTAGTTTCTATTGCTTTTACATCAAAATAATAGTACCGTAGAGATTGCTAATATGGTTTGCTTTACTAGTAACTACAATCTGAAAATTTAAAGGGTAAAACTCATTTTTGTACTATTCATTTTGTTTCAAATTAGATGAGTTACTTTCCTTTTTAGTTTTTTCCACGATAAATAACATATTTCTAAATTTAGAAATAATTCAACTTTAAGCTTTTCATTTTACTCTTAACGAGAAGTTTTTATAACCACACAAATGTCATGACTCTAAAAAACTTTTACCCCTTAAACTTTTAAGACCACATATTTTTTTTAAAAAAATTTCTTCTTAAATTCCGTATACGAGTCAAACTACCTCGTCTAAATTGAAACGAAATTAATTAGCAAATGTTCGTTAGAGCATATTAGTGGCCCTATGCTGTAAGATTCTTGGCCGTGTAATCCAACTGTCTTTGAAAAAGATCCAGCTTAGCTCACCGACAGTCAAAAAAGTCTCGCTTTGTTTTTCAAAACAAGATAAAAAGAATACTATTAAGAAAATAAGAGTATGTTTAGTCAGTTATGTTTCCTGCAGAATTAGCAATGGGAAGTTGGGAACAATCATTACAATCGTGCATCGACCGACAGAATCTACAAATGTCTATAATTTTGTAGGAAAAGGCCAAATATAATTCTCTATTTTGATATATTATTCATATTTATCTTTAGTTATACTATCGGGTTAAATTTATCCTTACCGTTAGCAAACTTTTCAAATTTTCCTTCTAACCTAACGAAAAGTCCCAAATTCCTTCTATTTACTGTAATTCTTCTTACAAATCAGTTATCTCCTTCGTGTGATCCACCAGAGAAGAAAAAAGGTCCATATTATAGAAATGAGAGTGTGGAGTTACATCATAATTATTCCCCTTATTTTTTGTTATACTCAAACCATAAATAAAACGTGAAATTCACAGTTTATGGGTATGTCTCCAACGGAACGAGGATGAGTGAAATACTGAAGATAATTTGGACGAGATTTATTTGATTTTTCAGGTGGTTGAAATGCATTCACTTATGAAGTTATTACTAATATTTACTATTTTTTATGAACTACATGCATAACAAGGCCGTAGGTATCCATGTAAAGCATTCTCTTTCGGATTTGGATTTAGCATGTCATTTGATGCAAATTTTACTTGCTCAAAGCACTTCTGCATGAAATTTGTGAGATATAATTATTGTTTAAGAAATCCTAAATTAAATGATCTGTATAAATTATGTCCAGTTTCAGAATGAAATATTTACTAGTTCTCATGCCTGAAGGTATCGAGTTTGTTAAGTCCTCTTGCTCTAAATAATTAAGTGGAATAAGAAATCAACTTGTCGAGGATATTTTCTTATCTCTTAGAGCACACGCATGGATAAGTAATTTGTGAGAAAAATTGTACTAAATAGAAGTAAATTGGGATTTGGGGGCTTTCCGTTAGATTAGAGGGCAAATTTGAAAACTTTGCTAACGATGATGGTAAATTTGACCCATTAGTATAATGAAGAATAAATATAAATAATATATAAAAGTAGAGGGTATATTTGACCATTTTCTCTATTACTTACTACTATTATTTATTCAGCCTATGTACTATCTGTGCCCGTACAACCTTTCTTCTTCCCTCTTTATTTTATTCTGTGATTTTACTCGCACCTTCCTATACCATAAATATCGTTATTGACAAAAAAAAAAAAAAATTAACAAATAGAGTAATACTCCTTTCGGTTCACAATAAGTGATCAATTTATCTTTTTGTTTTAGTTAAACATAAGTATTCATTTATATAATTAAGAAAAAATTTAATTTATTTTTTTAAAATTACCCTTATGTACGTATTCCTAAAAAGTCTTTTACTTTTTCCATTAATTATGGTGCAATATTTAATTAAGTGTAATTTAATCACACTAATTATTTTTGTCTAGAATTTTATATTTCCTTAATGGTGTGCCCAAGACAAATTTATCAGTTATTGTGTACCAGATGTAGTAGTTTTTTTGGTTTTAAGAAGTACTTCTAGTACTGATTTCGGATAGTTAAATGTATTTAGCCAAAAACGCTTTCAAATGATTTAACTAAACACACACAGTTATTTTACTAAACTATTTCTCCTATAACTTTATTTTGGTAAATTGTTTTTCAGAATAAGCAGTTCTCCTAAAAAGAGTGTTTGAATAAAAGGATGCAAAGGCTTTAAAATCTTTATATTTGAAATTTTGAATATTTCATTAAGAATTTAAGATAATAGAATACACTGAAGATGGAAAAAAAATTGCACTTATAATTTGCAAGTGCTTTTTTTATTTCAAACTTACAAATTGAAGTTTATATTAAAAAAAAAGAAAAAAGAATTATAGTCGTTGAATCGGTCCGGTTGACCGGTTCTACAGTAATTTTCGTTGATCGAATTTGACCGGTCTGATTAATCGGATTTTATTTTATAAACGGAGCAACCCCAAACCCAACCTACCCGACCCCTTAACTACCGGGCCGAGCCGGTTCAGGTTTCAACCGGTCCGTGCCGGTTCGGAAACGGGTAAAGGGGTGAGAGCTCGTTATGAAAGGAAATGAAAAGAAATCAAAGGTCAGATTTGTTATACTATATGTTTTCATGTGGCAATTGGTCATATTATGTTTTCACGTGGCAAATATATCTAGCTTAGATCTATCTTAAATTCTTAATCAGTTAATTGTATCCACAAAATGTTTCAACGAAAAATCCAAATACATGGGTCAAATGGCTGCAATCGCCAAGACCCAAGTTAGTTATAACTAATAAATGGACATTAATAGAAATGCTGTCGTAAATTGGTTCACTATTATAGCTGCCAGCCTGCCACTAAGAGTTATACTAAGGACCCATTTGTTCATAAAAATATTTCCTTTTCTTCTATTTTTTTGGTAAATATGTTTTGTCCATAAAATTTTACAAGTTATTAAAAATTTTCCAAAAATGAGTTTTTCAAAAACTAAATTTTTCAAAAAAGCTTTCTTCTTCACTTATAAAACTGTAATATTTTTTCAAATGAAATGCATGTCCAAACACAATTTCAAATTCTAAATAAAATTTTACAATTTAACTCTAAACACTATTGTTTTTCAAAATAATTACAATTTGTATGTCCAAAACGTGTGCTAGAGCAATTTTCGTGGTTACCGGCAATGGTCCACAGATACTTAACAATTCATGAAAACAGTGGGCAAGTGTGGGAATTCCCCACAAAAATATAGCTGTCTGCTTTAAGAATGGCCAAAACCGACATTTTACCGAAAGTACTTGCCTATTGAGTAGCCTTTAGAGCTAATCAAGAAAAGAATAAATAAAGGAACAATGAAAATGTCGTGATTCTGAATTGAGCCAAAAGCAACAAAAAAGAAAAGAAAAAAATAACTAGTACTATGTTATCTCCGTAAACACAAATGTGATGACGAGTAATTTAATTTTAATTTATGTGACATAATTTGATTTGACATGAGGTTAATACCAAAAAGATATTTTTAAATTTATGATAAATATATTGTAAAATTTGTATGAGTATAAAATTCTTTTAAAATTTGTTATTGTAAATATTTCATAATATTATTTTTTGAGATTGATTTAACAAGAAAATAATGCCACGTACTAGTTTTAACGTGACTACTTCTCCCAAATGAAAGAAAACAACACGTGATTATTATCTCTCTTTTTTCGAGACTCTTTTAACTGCAAAGTAGGCAAGGTGCCCTACGTAACCTTGATAAAGTGGAATTTACCACATGCATAAACCACTGGCTTCACTCTTCAGGAGGACTTAAAAAACTCTGGTACATAACTACGCTCTATAGTCATAGTCAGTGGCGGAGCCACCTTATTGGAAGGAAGGGGCATCAAATGATACTCTTCACGGGAAAAATATATTGTGTAACTAGGTAAAAAAATAAATTATATGTATATATACTATGTATTAACTTTTCTTAATTTTTTAGTATGTTTAATTTTATATATTTTGACACCCCTTAACAAAAATTCTGATTTCGTCACTGTGTATAGCTCATTAGTTTTTTAATATATATATATATATATATATATAATGACACTGACTCGTGCCTTAGTAGTTCCTCCCAAAGCAGATGTTCAAAAATAAATAATCGTAGAGAAAAGTGTTTTTTCCTTTTAGAAAATACTTTTGGTGAGAAACTATTTTGTTTGAAAAAATCATAGTAATTAATATTTGGCTAAATTTTTAAAAAGTCTTTTTCAGAAAAGTACTTTTTGGAGAATCAATTTTTTTAACTTCTTAAATACAGCTTCTACTTTTACTCAAAAGCATTTTTATTCCATATAAAAGCTTGATCAAACACCTTAGCTTTGAAGGAAAAAAAATACTCTACCGAAAAAATCACTTTTGGCCAAACAAGCTAATAGTCCTTTAGACAGATCTTCAAAGTTCTCAGATTACACACATCTTGTGATCTTAATATGCATTTAATCAGTGTTTTCCCGTACTCCTCATGAGTTCCTCTTGTTTTTCTCTGTGTACCAAATTAAAATGATGTTTAGTTTACTAAGAGATTGTATAATTAACAGACTACTAGTTTTGCAATCATTCTAATATAGGAGTTTTTTATACGATAAAAACCATTGCACAATAACATGAAAGTGGTGATGCGGTCATTCATAATGAATGGGTTGTCATGTGAAAATTACTTATTTTAAGTCTTTTTTTTCTTTAGTCACTTTTGTTGATGTATTGCTAATGCTTGCATTTTTATTTCACATTCTATCATAAAATAATATACAGAGTCGCAAATAATTTATATAGTATCATCAATTGATGGTTAATCGAATGACCAATCAAACAATATATTAACAGGAATTTTTTTTTTTATCCGACCAACCAAATATTATACTATATATAATTTATGCGATAATTTATGATATATTTATTTTTGTTAATACGGTAAACCAAAATAACCCTTAAAATTATAGTAGAAGAAGAATCTTCAAAGTTATTAATATCTAAAAACTTTCTCTTTTTTTATGAAATGATTCGCACGGTTAAACAACTAAGACCCTTGCATTTGTAATCTATTCTATGAGAAATATAAATAATGATCACTATCTTTAATTCTTAAACGACTTAATCAAAAAAATCATTTTTCCAAAAATTTAAATCAAAATACAAAGAGTATCTTTTATTTCACTCATAAAAAACAGTCCACTGTTAGTTCTTAGTACATTATTTCCGTGTCGACATTACGTACGGAACAATATTTGAACCAATGGCTTTTGATGTGCCAGACCACGAGATGCTGATAAGTCCACTTGCCTGCCTAATACACGGATCCACACGATATTCTTTCTTTCTTTTTAGTAAATTTTATGATTTAATCATCTGATATCCGACTGATTCTTTACTAATTTATATTCACAAAGAGTGTTTCGTATAAATTTATTTATTTATTTTCAGAGCTAGAATTTAAAACTTTGATTTGATAAAAATGGGAGAATCTCATCATCGCATTACACTGTTTAATGACTGCGATATCATTTGCATTATTATTTGAACTTAGCATCATTGCTTCTACCCAAAGAGAAGTCACTCTCACATTCACTTTCGGCGAAAACGATTATTCTGGCTGGCTGGGTGTTAGGTCCACCTTATACACTATGTTCAACAATCACTTATGTATGCTACGATACTTTGTCCTATCTTGATAAAGATATAGACATTGGACTAATTGAACCCAAAGAGTTAATTTATGATGTGAGAATTGTTCATGCCATATAAGGTGACCAAGTATCTCATCTCTTAGCAGATGTGGGAGGCTCAGCCTTCCTCTCTCCCTCCCCCTACATGCTCAGACCTACCAATTAGAGCGTGAACAATATAATATGAGGGCTCAACATCTGTAAGACAAAAAATTAAGATGGGTCCAGCTCTGATACCATGATAAATATATAAACATGAGGTCTAACTCAACCCCAAAACTAGCTAATAAGGTAAGAGTTGCCCAAGCAATATAAGGAGACCAAGTCTCCCGTCTCTTAGCCGACGTGGGAAACTCAACGAACCGCAAGTTCTTTTTTTTTTTTTGTGCATGTGGGGAGATTCTATAAAATACATGGAATTTCATTTGATTTTATTTTAGAATTTAATGTAAAATTAACTTATTTTAATCTAATTTGATTTCTTTCTGTGTGAACTGAGTTGACTACTTTCAGATCAAAGGTGGTGGTGTTCTTGTTATAGCAAAATTTTTATATTGTAAAATTAAGTTTTAATTCAAATACCACCAAGTCCCTATTTCACATATGAATCCATATTGATTTTCTTATACTAACCTGCCACTAATTTAATCTAATTTGATTTCTTTCTGTGAATTGAGTAGACTACTTTCAGACCATAGGTGGTGGTGTTGTTTAATAGTAAATTTTAATATAGTGAAATTAAGTGTTAATTCAAATATCACCAAGTCTCTATTTTATTGTTTCGAGTGATAAGAGGGATTGTCGGAGAATTTCTCGTATCAACTTTTATCCATCTACACTAAGGTCCATCCTTTATTCAGCCAAAGGCATGGCATTCACGTCAGAATTAGGGGATTCAATGCCAAACATGCACATGCCTTGTTATTTTTTGCTTCAAATTGATTTTTTAAGCGTTATTTCACTTAAAATGTCAAACAAATTACCCTTAGTGCACAGTTAGAGAAGTGTCCTGAAATACTCACGGAATTGTGTGTGACATGATTTTTTTACCTTTGATGTTTACATTCAAAGCTCGCGCACATATTATAACAATTCATTATCTTTGAGAAAAAAAAAATATTTTTGAGGTTAAGGTGTTAATTAACTTACAAGTAGGAATCTACTTATTCCATTTTGAACTTTTACTCACACACTTATGAAATAAAAGTAAAATTGTTGCACATGTTATATAATGCAGGCGTGGAAAATAAACAAAAATATGACAAATACCTAATATTTCAGTTAGGGAGTTGAATAGTAAGAGGGTGGATTGGAATGAGGAGAGCAACTTAGCTTTGCGATTGTGATGGTTTGTGATTATACTACACAAGTTTAGTTATGGATTTTAACTTCTTAGGCTGACTAAAGTAATCATTATTAGGGGGTTGAACTTTTGTAATACAGAGATAAGGATCATCAGAACATTTATGTGTATGGATTATAAAGAAAGTAATTGATTAATAAACTTAAATAATAAAGCCATAAAGGATCTCATGTATAAAATGGGTAAAGAAACAAAAAGTATGCAAATTCTGTTGTTTGATATAATGACGTTAAACGTCGAAGCATTTGTTGTATCATTTGCATAATTAAGAAATTCGGAAAATCATATTCTAGTTTTATCATATGTTCATGAGGAATGCATTATTGGTAATGCATTTTTATTTAATAAAAACCAATTCAGTTTTTTGTGCAATTTGTTATCAAGAATTCGAAAACCAATCTAGTTTTATGTCCAATTCAGTTTTATCATATTGAATTTATTCTAGTTTTATCATATGTTCATGAGGAATGCAATATTGTAAGAGAATGATGATCGGTTCCTTCTATCAACCCCGAAAAAGAGTAAATTCAAATCAATAAAGGGAAAAAACAAAATTAAAAAGATAACAAATTCGAAAAGAATAAAAGCATAATGAGATATTCTCAGAACATGTTATTTTTATCATTAATTCGTTTTCACAATTAGTGAAGATATTCCAGACTTTTCCAAGTGCATGGACCAAAGGGAGACTAGCAAACAATTTGCACAATATTAATAGCGATGGAAAATATATATATTCCATATTCCATAATGGTAGAGCACTTTGCCTCCATTCATTTATCTTTTATTTAATTATAATTATTCTCATTTTTCAATTGGGCCGGTTTTAGTATTTGCAAAGTGGGACCCAAGTTAGTATATTCTAGGCAAATCAGACAACTCCTTCATTTATAACCCTGCAAGTTTAAAAGGTCGGAGTATATTGTATTTTATTTCATAAAATGCAAAATAGAGAAAAATAAAAAATATAAAGAAAATCAAAATAGCAGAGGAGGAGAAACATTCACTGGCACCCATAAAATCCAAATTATCTTTCAGCTTCCCCACTCCTCACCTTTGATAATACCCATTCATCTCTCTAAAAATCTCCAATAATTTCTTTCTTTTTTCATTCATTTAAACCCATTGTGCCTGCATTGGTTAAAAGTTTTCCATAAAAATCTTCTCTTTATTTGTCGTAAAATTGTATGTTCCAATACCTATTCTTGAATTATGGGAAGGAAGAATAGAGGAACAACGAAAGGGAGAGTTTCACGAATTGGAAGCTATGCTATTGCCGAACCCAATTCAATTTCTTGTACCACTTTTAATATTCTCGCGCCCATTTATAAAAGACTCAATCTTGAGGTAGTTTTTTTTCTGTTTCTATTGCCATTCTTGCCTGTTTTTGTTTGGTTTAAGGATCTGTTAATGGCTAATTTTCTTCTTTTTGGTGTTTGTTTTAGGACCAGAGTTGCAGAGAAAGCGATTATAGGGCAAATTGGCTGAGCAGGAATCATAGGATATTGGATTGGTTGTTGTACGAGAGGTCTTCCATTATTTGTCTTCAGGTTAAAAATTTAAATCTTTTTTTTTTTGTATGAAATTGGATCTCTATATGTCTTTATGCAAATTTTTTTGTGCTTAAAAATAAAGGTGAAGCGTTTGATGATATTAAAGATTCTTTTAAATTGGTTATAGGAATTCTGGGTTGGGAATGAAGAGCTTGTTGGTATATATGACAAGAGGCTAGGAGATGCAGGATATATTAATTTCAAGCTTGCTCGAACCAATAATCGTGGTGATGGTAATCCTCCTCCCTTTTTCCTTCCCTAATTATACTCGGTAAAAACTTACCCGCACTCGCATTTTAAACCAAAACAATAGGTGCATGCCATGTGTTTTACCTATATAATGTTGGAGCAACAATAAAGTTGTCTCCGTGTTACTTATAGTTCATGAGGTCGAGCCATGTAAGTCGCCACTAATCCTTGCATTAGGGTAGGTTGTCAACATCACACCCATGTAGCCCTTTCCCGTACCGTGTGTGAACGCGGGATGCTTTGTGCACTGGACTGCCGTTTTTCCTTTGAGATTGAGGAACCCTCTCCCCCAAGGTTATGCTGAACTATTGGAACAACATATAAGAAATGAAGTTCTAAAAGATCAGGTGCAAATACAAAGAATATAAGAATTGTTCCCACTTCAATGTGTAATTTAAAGAAATTGTAAGTTTGGTGGCATTGATGGTCTTCCCTGCTTCTTGACAATTGTCAATGGGATTGGTTAATCTGTCCATTCTCCTACTTTTTAATTGCTTTTCCAGATAGAGTAAACAAATTAATTTTTTTTCCTTTAGAAATAAATTATAGTTTAAATTCTTGTCAATTATGTATTGAACAAGTCAGAATTTGTTGAACTGCCTGAATATATGTAGTGATACATTACTAATCAAACAATAAAAAACAATGATGAGTTTGCAGAAATTGAAAAACAGCTTAAGGTATGCTGTGTTCTGAAGGGAAACTTGGTATCACATCAAGTCATTTACCTCAGAGAAAGCAGTAACAGCTATCTCTGATTCCTCACAAAATTGATACTTTTCAGTAGGAGAGGCAGTTTTCTAATTTGTTGACATAAATTTCTGTTGACCTCTACGGAAAGTACATAGTATTGCCGTAGGTGTTAGCTATGTTATGTGGTATCTTAATTCATAATGATTCATTTTTGAATTGCTTCATTTCGTTGCCTGATTCAGGTCTGCTGACTGCCATTCATAAGGACTACTTCAGGGTTATAGCCCACAGAGAGTTGCTTTTCAATGATTTTGGAGATCGTGTTGCTCAACTATTGCATGTTGAACTAATTGCACCTTATGCACAATGTCGAAACAATAATGTTCGGCAAGAAATGCTGATAGTGAACACACACCTTTTGTTTCCTCATGATTCAAGCTTGTCTTTGGAACGACTGCGGCAGGTACATCAATCTTTATATGGCACTCTTGCTTCGCAGCAGAGTGAAAAATCTAATTCAAATTATTTTCATACGTTTTGCTTATTTTAACCTGTCACCTTTATCATGGTGCACTTGCGCAGGTCTACAAGATATTGCAATATGTGGAATCATATCAGAAAGAAAATAAGCTTAATCCCTTGCCAATTATTCTGTGCGGGTAATTGTTCAACAACTTTTTTTTGTTTGCTCTTTTGGATATCTCCGTTATTGGTAGATTTTGCTAATTTTAGTTGTATACTTTTTCATATTGAAGTGACTGGAACGGAAGCAAGCGCGGCCATGTTTACAAATTTCTCAGATCTCAAGGATTTGTATCATCATATGATACTGCTCACCAATACACTGATGCTGATGCACACAAGGTCAGTTACCTGTCATTGTTTATGCTCCTCTTGCCCTCACCCCCACCCCCTTTTCCCCGGACTGCAAGTTTCTTTTGATGTTGATGCCTTTTTCTATTATGCAGTGGGTGAGCCACCGTAACCACCGTGGGAACATCTGTGGTGTGGATTTTATATGGCTTTTAAATCCAAATAGCTACAGGAAATTGCTGAAAACAAGTTGGGGAAATGCAATTTTTGGAATGTTCAAGGTAACTATAATATTCTTATTTTATTTAGCAGCTGCCTTTGTGCATTCTTTCGCCATAATATGAAATCATGTTCGAAAAGCAATCTAGTTCTGTCAGAATAGGAAGCTAAAAGTTGATGCAGATTCCTTTTGTTCAAACTTGTTGCTCCATGATGTTGCTGAACAATTACCAATTTTGAAATCTTTTTGTTTGCTTACCATCACTATGATAGCATATCCACGAGTCCATTCTAATTTAATATGAAATTTTGTTGTGAAGGGCTTTTAATGTGTGGTTTTCTCTGAGTTCTGTAATTAGCTAAGAGTGCAGGAAGTAAAATAGATTAGTTCCTGGTCTCTGGTCCACCTTATTTTGCACCTGAACTTGTGTGTGGCATGCTCTTGTTGATTTTCCCCATATCGTACAACAATAGCTACTACTATGCGTCAATCCTAAGCAAGTTGAGATCGGCTATATGAATCCTCACTAACCGTGTCGCTCCATTTATGCAAATCTCGGACCAATATTGTACCAAAAGCTAAACATAAAAAGTAGTTAAAGAATATGATAAGTACTAGAGATTTTCTAGTGGCATATAAAATTCTTACAAGACTAAAAGACTCCTAGAAAACATTAGACTTAAATAAATGTACAAACATGACTGAAACACACTTCCAACTAATTTATATCACCTACTATAGATCTTTATCTTCCATTGTGCCCTATTTTTCGTTATGTTTGCATGGATCCCAAGAGATTATACGTCTTTTGAGATAACTTCTTCCATGTGACTCGTCCCCGCACCTTGATTCACTATGGTTTCACACTTATGGACTGATGCATCTGGAGGTTGATGCAGAACATGATTGAACCATCTCAAGCGACCTTTTCTTATTTTTTCATCGATGTGTGCTACTTGCACGTTTTGCCGAATTTGATCATTTTTAATCTTGTCTAATCTTGTACGACCTTATATCTATCTTAACATTTACATCTCTGCGACACTTATTTGTGGATATTTGGGACTTTAATGGTCCAACGTTCACTCCCATATAATACTGCTCGTCTTATAATTGTTCTATGCAACTTATTTTTGACTTTGATAGGCATCCTTTTCCACATAACAACCCAACAATACTGAATACTCTTCGTTTCAGCCATCCTATTTTGATTCTATGTGTAACTTTTCTATCTCTCAAACCTTTCTCTTGGAACATCAAGCCTAGATATCTAAATTGTTTGTATTTTGACACCGCAATCCTGTCTAATCTCATGTTAATTTCACTCTTTCTATAGTAAATGAATGAAATATCTCTGTTTTATATGCTCTGATTATTCCTTCAATTTCAGTATCAACTTCGCCGAGCCTCGTTGACTGAGAATGACGCGTTTGCTTTTCTCAAAGCTGACAGCGATGGTGATTACATTACGTATGCTGGGTTTTGTGAAGCGCTCCGTCAGGTACTTTTAAGTCGTGAAATCAAACATCTCTCTACTTGTAGGTGTTGCGCACATGAGAAAAATGGATTGAACCTCCAAAGGGTTCTCTGTTATCTCTATCTCTATTCAATCTTGTGAAATGATGCTAAACGTTTGTACCCTGACCCCACAGCTTAATCTGATTGGACATTGCTATGGGCTGAGTGCTGAGGAAATAAAGGATTTGTGGTTGCAAGCAGACATTGATGGAAATGGAGTTCTTGATTACAGTGAATTTCAGGTATTTATGCTTAATGCTTTAGAGATTCTACTTATTGTTTCTGTGCTTGAGTTATTTCTTATCTATATATCTATCTACATAATTCACAAGTTGGTTTATTGTAAAACTGCAATGAGACGGGTTACTGTCAGCTTGAAGGTGCTTTAGCTGATCTCGTGGTTGATTTAAGAGCATGATCATCCTACTAGTTACTGTATTTGTTTTATCGGTGTACCTAGTATTAGTTTTAGCATTAAGCTAGTCTACATTAGCTTAGCTTTCTTTTGCACTAGATTTTGGCAGTCATTTATCTTCATGTAGGAACATAATTTATGTATAACCAACAACTTGCAAAAACTGACAATTAATTGATATATCTATAATCAAATAGCAGCAGCGGGTATGGAATCGTACATGGTCAGAGCAAAGAGATGGAGAAAACGATGAGGCATGGGACGACGATGTTGTTAGTGATACCGAAGAAACAATTGGTTTTAGTGTCAAGAATGCAGTTCTGTTCCCCACAGAAGTTGAGAAAGGAACATGGCCTGAAGATTATTCACTTTCTGATCACGCCAAACTCACTGTGGTATTTTCACCTGTAAGAATGTTATGCTGTCAATTGTCCCGATAGTTTTTTGAATGTTGATTGCCTTGAACTGAAATTTTAAGTAGAAAAGGCCTGAGGAATGTAGCCAGTCTACAGGATTCTCAAACTGCTGCCTGAGTTCTCGACTGGAGAGACTTACGCTTGGTGCCAACTGAACTCTGATAAAGATTATAATACCATCTAGAGGCACACATAGGGATGCTAAGTATTATAGTACAAGAGGTGCCCGCTCCTTCCGAGTATTTGGTAAAGTGGTGTCTGATGCCTGTATCTTCCAGTTCATTCAAAGTGACTATCTACATCGATGAAGACCTACTCTGGCTTAATGGGGTTCATATCTTAATTTCCTCTTGTTACCCTCTAGCTGTTCCATGCTGGGATATAAAGGTAGAGGTAGAAGTATATAGAGGAAGCAGGACGTGTATATATTTAGTAACAATCCTTTTTGTATTCGACTGAGCATTTTGACTGCTGCAATGTTCAGCCTGATTGTGGCATTGTGTATTACTTACAGTTGCAACAACTACTGAAGTTGCTGAAACAGTAACAAAGAAAAACCTTGTGTGTGCGCGATTGTTTTATTGATGCATTTCTCTCTCTTAAAAATTACTTTCTGCAGATAATTATGTACAGTAGCATTTATAAATTGTAATTCTGGTCATGACAAATATTTCGGTTTATCCGTCTGAAACATTAATTCTATCTTTTGGAGCAGAGTAGCCATTCCGCTGCATAAGGGAATAACACTATCAGGGGGCGTTTGGTTTGGTTTAAAAACAAGTTATGCTGAGATTAATTATGATGAAAGTAGTTATCCTGGGATTATTTTCGTCTTCACTGTTTGGTATGCTGTATTAATCTTGAGATTGTCAATTTTACTGCTTTATTCAGGGATTACTGTTACACCATCTAGCAAGTATAAGTTATTCTAATACTATTTTTAATTCTCGGATGACTTATTCCAGAATTAGTAACCAAACAAGGGATAAGACGATACTAAAATTTTATCACAAGATTATTTTTGTTTATCCATGGGGTCGATTGGGATTAGCTAACACCCCAAACCAAACATGGGATAAAATTAATCTCAAACTTTATTTCGGGATTATTATTCTTATCCCATATATCAAACAATCCCCTAAGATATGAAAAGAAAAGAATGATTATTACACTCCACATACAATCATTGAGCCCCAACATATGGTGATTTATCTTTGTAAAGAGGAGCAAACTTTGGGGCTTGTCACACTTTTAATACTCTTAATTTTGGAGTATGTATCTTTGCCGCAACCATTGGTCTACAATCAAATTTTACTTTTCCAAACAATAAAAGAGAACGCATACAGAACAAGATTAAGAGCAAAAAGTTCAATAATAAAACAATTTCTAGGCTTAAAGTTAAAAAAATCATTGCATTTGCTCCCACCTACTTTTAACCATATTAGTAAGAAACTGAGAAAGCGCTGGAAGACATAAAGAATATCTAGGATGGCGGGTGCTGACCGGAAAATCATTGAATTTTTTTTAATGTAATTATTAGTACAATGTTTCATTAGATCATAAATGCATAAAAAATAATCCATCCATAAATAATGTGGTATTTAATTGGCGATATTAAATAATAAATAATATCCATATCAAGTTATGTAGGAATTTATGTATTGTCTAAACCAAATGACTACTTTCATTATTTGACATTAGTTACCGGATAATAATCAATACATTAAATCCCCAGTATATCTAATATGTGAACCAAACGAACTCGTACGAGTAACCTAAAGATAAGGGTGTATTCCTTAACAAGAAAAATAAAGAAACGAAGCAGTCCAGCCTCAACCAAAAAAAGGAGTGCCTTTCTGTTTGCTTAAATTTTATATAGCAGTCATAAGATTAATTAAAAGTGGTGGGGAGGGAAGAAAAAGATTGAAAATGACAACACCTAGTGTTTCCACCGTCCGCTTGTCAATTCTCAATAGCTATCTGTATTTCTAAAGTAAAAGGCTAAAAGCCAAAAGGAAATCCCATATCGTGGATTACCTTGGGCAATCACTGATGACTTGTTTCCTCTTCATTCTTCATATATCAGCCAAGAAGATATTGTACCACTTCTTGATTTCTTACATTACACAATCAAGTAATTTTTGTAACAATACAACAACAACAATTCCAGTATAATCTCACAAATGAGATCTAGGGAGGGTAGTGTGTATGCAGATCTTACCTCTACTTTGTGAAGGTAAAGAAGTTATTTCCGATAGATCGTTGGCTTAAAAAAAACAAAAGAAAAAAGAAAAAAAGGGGCAATATTGAAAAGGAAATACAATAGTAAAAGAGCCATAAAAAGAGAAGGCCAAATACCTATACGACCCCTTAAACTTATTCCGGTTTTCATTTAAACACTTCAACGAAGGCCATTACCTATTGTACACTTTAACTTAATAGTATATTTACCTATTAACGCCTCTCACTCACCCGGTTTAAAAAGTTAAGTGCGTGTTGTTCACTTTCGGATGACGTGGTGAAACATCGAATTAAAGAGTGACATGTGCATGTTCCCACTTTCTTTTTTCTTTATTTAAGGCTAAATAATCCAAATTGAAAAAGATTTAAAAAAATAAAATAAAAACTCTACCTCCCCCTTCCCACACTAAACTCACCTTTTCCGGACGGCCATCTCTTTTCCCCTCTCCTTTTTCAAGCTATCAGCTTCTTCCATGCCCATTTATGTTTTCATCTCTCTAGTCATGTCCAAACAAAAAACATATTATGTTCTTGGTTAGAAAATTTTCGTTTTTGTAGATGTGCAACTTGGCCGTAAAATTTCATATCTGGACAAAAAATGTTGATGCGGACGAAATCATTTGGCTAATCTCCATGTTCTTAGCTTGATTTTGATGTCTAAAATTGTTGGGTTTTTCTTGTTGGATTTTCTATGTAAAATGGGATCGATATTACAGGGTTGATGTTTGAAATTGTGCTTTTTCTTGTTGGGTTTCTCTTTGCAAAATCGAGTATTGCAAAATCGTTTGCTTGATTATTTTCTGAAATTGCCGAGTTGTTGTTGTAGTTGTTGTTTTCTCTCTGCAAAATGAGTTTGAGCTATGCTTTGACTTGTAAATAATTTAAATTTAAAGTGAATTCTAAGGTGTCCCTCTGAAATGAAAAGGTAATTCAGAAGTAAAGTTTAACGTTATTGCACATTGAGTTTGAATTTCAAGATCTATCTCGGTCTCTTTTAAAATATCATTTCTGGGTTTTACTCTTTCTTTGACGTGTACATAATTCTTTAAAGTGAATTGATGAGTTAATCAATAATGAAAGTGAGATGAATCTGTAACTCTGGAAAAGAATCTTGTGGTAGATGGGGGTAGCGATGGAGAAGATGAAGGAGAAAGAAGAAGAATTAAAAAAATTATTTGAAGAAGAAAACAGAAAAAAATACAGGCCAAACATTTCTTCTTCACGCACCGAATTTTGGGTACAAATCACACATAGTCACCTGTGAGGTGTTTACTAGGTAAATATTCTATTAAGTTAAAGTATACAATAGGTACTGACCTTAGTTGAAGTGTAATGTAAATTAAAGCCAAATTTAAGGACAGTACAGGTATTTGGCCAAAAAGAGAAGCAATAGCAATAACAAAAATACAAGATAATAGTATACAATGGTTTTCGAAAATATAGTTTAGAGAAACTAATGTTAGGTACTACCTAAACCCTGAAATGAATGGGAACCAAATACATAAAATTTATCTGTCTTACTAATGTGCTGTGCTGCTCGAAATCATGCTATTATAACTACAGCATATTTTTCCCAATGTGGTGTGGTGCTCGAAAGATTCCTTTCTCCACACAAAATTACGTACCACTTTTTCCTTTTCCACTTTAGCTCCACTTTTCCACGTCTCATGTGTGAAGCCGTGATAGAGATAATAAGAGCCCCTTTGAAATACACATTTGTATCCTAATGGATAAAAGAGGGATTTAATTTCTATACATTCACGCAGTATAAAATTATATAAATGAATATAATAATTTTGAAACTAAAGTAAATAATTTTCTACATCTTAAACTGCAGTTATTGTGCAATTCTTTTACAATGTCATTGTACTGTACATAAGATACAATAAAATAAGGGAATAGCAGACTTTTCTCTTGGGAACTCCCTTTAAAATCTTAATTGTTGTGCTAATATAGTAATGATCTGCAATACAAGTTGGACGGGCTCGGGTATGAGCCCTTCGAGTGAAAAAGTTCCTGGTAAGGGGCATTTTTTCTTTTATTGAATCTTTCGTAGCAAGAATTCAAATTAATCAAGACTATAATATTAATAGTTAAGGGTTCAATGCTTGTATCGAACAACATATGAGAAACATATAAAAAAGTTGGGTGTTCATGGAGTTTAACGTCCAAAACACAAAGTCAATCAAAATGTCTCTTTCGGTGCCGCGTTATATAATTCAGGTTTTTTCTATTCTATGCTCTTTGCCCTTTGGGGCACATGATATATAGGTGGATAAATTAGGAAATGAAAGCATTTGATCTTAACAAATACTCCTTAAACATTAAATATTACCTAATCTTAATTGAAGTTATACAAATATAAGTGTTTACCCTAAAAATCGGATAACAATTGAATTTATACGCGGTTTAAGGATACGTGATCTAACTTGATACAAAAATGAGAAATCAGATTCAAATTGAAATAAATGATTAAAAAGAAAATGCAAATCGCGCAGGTTGACCAATCTTGGCCTTGAAGGTTGGTCACCCTCGAGTCAAAGATGCTGCAATAGGTGCCGGTACAGAGTGATAAGATAATAATGACTAGAAATAACAGTTTATTGCTTTGGGATGCGTGTCACCATGTCCTTTACAAATAATCATACCCTCTTTATATAGTAGAGGAGTCCTACTTTAAGTACAAATCTATATAAAGTAAAAAATCTCATGATTTGCTAATTAATCGATTTCATTGATACGTGTCGAGATTCCCGCTGTGATATCCGACTGGTTACATATATTTTGGCCTTCCGTTATTTTGGTTCGATAATATGTTCTCGAGCTAATTCGAAGTCGTGGTTAGTTCCAGGGTTTCGGACTCGATAATCTTGAGGACGCGCGTTCTAACCTCGTGCCTAAGTTTGATGGAACCCCAAGGTCGATATTCAATCCATTATGTTTCATCCCCGATTTGTCATGCAATAGATGAGCTCGGTTTCTACCGTATACAGATAGTTTCCTCATTTTTCGGAGAGTAAACGACGAGAAACGATATGAGCCCTCGATCCTTGTCTCGACACTTTGCGCCAGAAACGACAAAATAAGCGAAATGTCTCGTCAGTCACATCTAAATGGCATTAAATATTCGTCAGTTGCTGGTCGGCCACTACAGGTTTTGAACCGTCGTTTGCAAATTATAAATACTACCTTCTTCATTCATTCAAACTTCACATTCAACCTTTTCCTACTCTTGTTCTTAAAGAACCTTTGCATTTTCAAGTGTTTTCCCCTATTTCTTGAGAGCTTTGTAAGGGTTTCTCCTTTGTCTGGACTATTCAAGCGTACCTCTTTAACTCCTTCTTCTTCATCTTCATCAAAAAATGGAGAAGACTTCTAAGTCTATTTCCCAAAAGGAAACTCCCTCTTCCTAGAAATCGATTGAGAATGTTTTGCATGTTGTTACTGAGAAACCGACACCGGAACCCCTTCTAAAGATGTTCGTCCCTACGAGGTGTCCAACCAGAGCCAATTTCAAGGTTGAGAAAACCTCCTAGGTACCGGGCCGGTGCGAACCGGTCTCGAGATACATATTTTCGATTACCGACAGTGTTCTCGACAAGGTCAAGGAGGACTGCAACTGGGTCGGTAAGCACGTAGTGGTTCCTATGCCTAAGGAGGCAACCACTACCTATGTGGAGGGTTTCCTAAGTGTTTACACTTATCCCTTTACGTTGGGCCCCTTGGACCCGGTCATCATCGTCTTTTGTAAGAGGTACGAGGTGACCCTAGGCCAAATTCATCCCTCCTTCTATAGGATAATCATTCTCCTCCGCTTCTTTGTAAACAAGATCGAGGGGTGTCCCTTCACCATCGATTACCCCATGCGTCTGTACAATCCCTGACTCTATCGAGGGGTCTAATAAAACTTGCATGTTGGGCCAGTAAGGCCCCGCTCTTGAGCATCGACGAGGATCGGGATCGAGACTGGTTGGGCCGATTCGTTCGAGTGAGGACCTCAGACTTAATCCTGACCGAGGATATGTCATTTCCTCATAAATGAAACATGAAGCGTAAATATAACCTTACCTTTAAGATTTTATTTATCATTTTTCTTTTGCCCTTCTTCTTATCGATTCTTTGTGATGCAGTTGTTGCTCGGATGCCGGATACTGTTACTCGACTCAAGGAGTGGGTCGAGGGTACCGTGTTGAAAAAAACCTATTTCGAGTGCGCGTGGCGCGAACTTTCGAAGGGCCGATGGGAGGCTCGTGCTCAGGGTGAGATTTCTCTACTAAGTGAATTAACACTTAGTTTTCTTACGTGCATTCATTCTCAATTTTTCTTCCTTTGTAGGTCTTCCTAAAGATGGCGAAATGAGGCCCCCGTCCAGTGATGAAGACATCCTTACCAAACCATCTGTTCTGAGGCAAGATAAAGAGAAGAAAAGAAAAAGGGCTCAGAGTTCTCCGAACTCGGAGAAGAAAAAACCAAAAAAGAGACTGGCATGCAAATCCAAGGGAAGTGCCAGTGCCCGGGAGGTCCCATCGGATTCGCTCAGTCGACTGAGGGATGAGTCCGAAGAAGAAGAAGAAGAAGAAGCCTCCGAGCTGATGACCCGCGTGAGAAGCGGTATCGAGTTGCCTCAAACCGGGGTAGCCGATGAGGAGGCAGCGGCCGAGGCCTCCGAAACAGGGAAAGACTAGGCCATTTTGCCCCGAGCTGGGGAGGTCGACAAGGAGACCACGACCGGTACTCCTCGGGCTGAGGGAAATGCCTAGAAAGATGCGCTCGAGGTGATAGATCTTTCCGGGTCACCATCATTTACCGACTTCATAATAAACGAGGTCCAGATATTGAAAGGACGCCCAAATGAGGGGCCTCAAGGGGAGGTAGATTTCTTCAACAACTTCTTCGATGGCTTAGATTCTACCGCCTTGGAGGATGTCACTGGTTAGGAGACTTACCGGTACCAAAGAAGGTGCCGTCTTCGGGAACAAGAGGATCTTCTTCGAGTCCGAGATTAGTAGGCCGGTTCCCAGCCCCGAGTGCAGATCCTTACCGGAAGCGGTCAATCATCATATCTATACCGGAGGATGCCCAGGTTCTCTCCGCCCCCCATGGGGATGCCCGGGTTCGATGCCTGTTGACCGAAAAGGATCAGGCCGAAATGGACAAGCTGGAGGCCCCCTGTCTTTTCAACGAAGCTCAACATGCGTTGAATCGGGTAACTTCGAATGCCTTTTTATTATGTACGTAGATTAAATTGCAAACAATCGTAACATCCTTTTTTGTGTTCGCAAGCCTCGGTGCTTCATCACAAAACTTTTCTCCAATATCGGGAAGAGTTAAACCAACACGAGGCCGAAACCCGGGCGCTTATTGAAAATAGGGATGCTTACAAGCTCCTTAGTGAGAAGCTTCAGTCCGAGCTAAAAGAGGCTCGGAAGGAGCATGTCGACCTGGTCGAGCAAGTAAGACGAGTATTTGAAATTAGTGACGATCATTTAGACACAGTGATTAACAAACCGAACCTGTAGGTTCAAAAGAAACTTGACCAGATAGAGCAGCTCCAGGCGGAGGTGGATACGGTGAAGGCTGAGGCCGAAGAATGGAAGAAAAATATGGACTGCCTGGCATCGAAAAAGTTGACTGCCCATGCATAGTTGGCTTCGGCCGAGGTACATCTTCGGGCTGCAAAGTAAAAAACCTCGGTATAAGCCAAAAAGATCAAGGAGCTTCAGTCTCAGCTGAACTCGGCTATCTCCGATCAAGAAAATCTGGCCAAGGATCTTGAGGCGGCCAAGTTAGAAGTTGTCGTGATTATGGCCGAGGCCGATGATAGGGTGGCTCATCACAAGGCCGATGCCGAGGCGGATCAGGACCAAGCGAGGAGTATGGTGAAGCACGCGAAGTGGCAATCCCGAAGGAAGGCCCTCGGGGTTGTCCATGCTCGGGATTTTGATTTATTGGCTGAAATTGAAAATGTCAAGATATACGAAGCCAAGGCCAAAAAGCTGGCTTATCTCGAGGAGGAAGATTCAGAGGGGTCCAAAGATTCGAGTGAGTCCGATGGTGGCGAAAACCCCATAGGCAATAATGTGGCCCCCGATGAAGACTAGGCCATTTAGGATCTTTTTAGGCGTTTTTGCCTTTTGTTTTTTGTATCATCTTTTTGTTGAGACCGTTTTCGGCCTTTGTAAAGAATTTGTATCGGGGATTTTCAACTCTTGTAAAAATTAATATTTGATATATATATATATATATATATATATATATATATATATATATATATATATATATATATATATATATATAGGCTTTTTTCCCTTTCACAACTTTTGAATTTTTCCTTTATTTTTTTATTTGTATTGGTAAAGATCGAAATGCCTTAGCACGAAATAGTTAGGTTATGTTTGAAGGTTCGAACAAACTTTGTCTTTAACATTATTTTGTTTTAAGGCATCGTGGGGATTCAGTGTTACCGAAAACTTTTTCCCAAAGTAGTTTAGGTTTATAATTTGCCGAGGTAGCCTTTAGAACCAGTTAAGAAATTTCAAGGCCTTATTGTTTTTGTTACGGGCTTCGAACGTCTCCTAGCCGTGTTTATGTGGTCGTAGCCTTTATAGTTTGGGTGATGTCCCGTGTTAATATCATTATCCAGAGTTATCCGGGTTTGCCTAAGATGGCAGTCCCCGAGTGGGGGTGGCCTTAGCTTATAAAATTCGGGGGTTGCCTAATAAGTCTTTATACCCCCGAGGTCTAATAGATTGGACCGTCCGAGTTTGTTTTTCAGATGGCAGTCCCCAAGTGAGAGAGTGATTATTCAAACTCGGGTTAAGGCGGCCCTTGGGCTCGTTTCCTTTAAGGGATCGGAAGCAGGGAATTCCTTGAGAAATGTAAAGGAAAAAGTTTTAAAAGACAAGATGTTTGCAAGGAATAAACTTCTCTTTATTCTTGTGCATAATAGTAATGTATGTGTACATGCTTTGTGTCAGGGTTCGAGCAGTCTATGTGGGCGCGGTTCATTTAACCGTTTGGCCCTTACATTGAATCCTATCGATCGAAACCCTTCAATCCCGAAGTCTCTTTCCATGCTAAAGTCGATATCAGAGGGTAATGCCCTCAGTGTTCGGGGCTGACTGAAGAGGGGCCTCGAACATTGTTATGATCATCGCCATCGGTTCGTTGTTAGCCTACAATTCTATGTTAGCACGATTTACTTGTTGCCTTGTTAAAAACCTTGCCGGAAAACCCGTTTGGGACAAAACCGACTCAAGGAAAAAAGAGTGCAACGCGTGTTTTCAGACCTAAAACCTCGTACCGTCCCTTGTTGGTTTCCTGCAGGGGTTATTTTAAGATGTAAATAAAGGAAAGAACGGGGCCATACCTTAGCAGTAATATTGATTTAAGTGAGTTATATTTCAGTTGTTCGGTAGTTGCTCGACGTTCATTGTTCCGAGCTTGTAGGATCCTTTTTCGGTGATCTCGATAATTTGGTACGGTCCTTCCCAGTTCGGCCCCAATTTTCCTTCATTCGGGTTTCGGGTGCTTAGAGTGACCTTTCTTAGTACCAAATCCCTGGTATTGAAGTGTCGAAGGTCGGCCCTTCGATTATAATATCTTTTGATCCGCTATTTTTGGGCGGCTAATCGGACAAGGGCTGCTTCGCGCCTTTCATCTAATAGATCCAGGTTCGTACTTATAGCTTCATCATTCGATTCCTTTGCTGCATTTCGGAATCTGATACTTGGTTCCCCGATCTCGACCGGTATCAAATCTTCGGTGCCATAAACCAAAGAAAATGGGGTAGCTCCGGTACTGGACTTCGAAGTTGTACGGTATACCCACAGGATTTCGGGTAATATTTTCTTACATCTTCCTTTGGCATCGGTTAACCTTTTTTTAAGGTTTTGGAGTATGGTTTTGTTGGTAGATTCATCTTGTCCATTCCCACTAGGGTGATAGGGTGTCGATAGGATCCTTTTGATCATGTGGTCTTCAAGGAGTTTGGTTACTTTGCTTTCGATGAACTGTTTCCCATTATCGCATACAATCTCGTCCGGCATTCTGAATCGGCATATGATGTGGTCCCAAATGAAATCGATGGCCTCCTTCTCCCTGACCTTCTCGTACGCCTGGGCTTCCACCCACTTAGAAAAATAGTCAGTCATAAACACTATAAATTGAGCCTTACCGGGTGCCCACGGAAGGGGACCAACGATGTCCATTCCCCACTTCATGAACGGCCATGGTGACAAAATCGAATGCAGCAGCTCCCCGGGTCGATGGATCATCGGAGCGTGTCTTTGGCATTCATCACATTTTCGAACGAACTCCTTTGAGTCTTTTTCCATGTCGATCCAGTAATAACCGACTCTGATTATTTTTCGAACTAGCGATTTGGGACCGAATGATTTCCATAGGTACCTTCGTGGATTTCCCTCAAAACATACTCAGTATCGCCCGGCCCTAGACATATTGCAAGTGGGCCATCAAATGTTCTTTTGAACAAGGTTCCGTCTTCGGACAGGCTAAATCAGGCCGACTTTGTACGCATGGCCCTTGACTCTTTTGGATCCGAGGGCATTTTACTGGATCTATGATATTCCACGTACTTATTCCTCCAGTCCCAAGTTAGGCTCGCCGAGTTGATCTCGGCGTGGACTTCTTCCACCATCGATCTCATAAGTTATACGACTTCTCTCGAGTTGAACTCGTCATCTTTGACCGACGACCCCAAGTTAGCGAGGGCATCGACCTCGCTGTTTTGATCCTGAGGTACGTGTTACAAAGTCCATTCTTTGAACTGATGTAATGTCACCTATAATTTGTCAAATTATCTTTGCATTTGTTCCTCTCTGACCTCGAATGTTCCATTGACTTGGTTTACCACAGGGAGGGAGTCGCACTTGGCTTCGATCACCTCTGCCCCCAAGCTCTTGGCTAGTTCAAGGCCTACAATCGTGGCCTCATATTTGGCCTCGTTGTTAGTCAATTTCACAGTCTTAATAGATTGCCTAATTATATTACCTGTTGGTGGTTTTAGTACGATGCCAAGTTCGGAACCTTTTGCGTTTGAGGCGTCGTCCGTGAAGAGGGTCCAGATTCCCGAGGAAGTTTCTAAGTTAACCTATAACTCTCTTTCGACCTCAGGTATTAGGGTCAGTGTAAAGTCGGTCACAAAGTCTGCCAAATTTGAGACTTAATGGTGGTCCGAGGTCGATACTCAAAATCGTACGCACTTATTTCTATGGCCCATTTGGCCAATTGGCCCGATAGTTCGGGCTTATGCATAACGTTCCTCAATGGGTAAGTAGTTACGACACATATGGGGTGACATTAAAAGTACGATTTTAGCTTCCTAGAGGTGCTTAGCAAAGCGAGCGCCATTTTTTCCAGGTGAGGGTACCTAGTTTTGGCCTCACCTAAGGTCCTACTAACATAGTAAATTGGAAATTGCGTACCTTGCTCTTCCCGAACTAGGACTCCACTTATCGCTATCTCAGAGACCGCCAAGTACAAGTACAGTGGTTCATCTGTCTTCAGTATGTGAAGCAGGGGCGGGCTCGATAAATAACTCTTGAGTTCCTCCAAAGCTTGTTGGCATTCCCGGGTCCACGAGAAGTTGTTGTTCTTCTTCAACAGTGCGAAGAACCGGTGGCTCTTGTCAGACGACCTGGAAATAAATCTCCCCAGTGCAGCTATTCGCCCGATTAACCTTTGCATGACTTTTACGTTCCGCGACCGTGATATCTTCGATGGCTTTGATTTTATCGGGATTGATCTCGATTCCCCGATTGGATACCATGAAATGAAGGAACTTACCCGACCTAACTCCAAACGCACATTTTTCTGGGTTCAGCTTCATATTGTACTGCTTCAGTATGGTGAAGGTTTCCTACAAATGTTTTAAATGGTCATCTGCTCGCAGGGACTTAACTAACATGTAATCAATGTAAACCTCCATTGATTTTCCTATTTGTTCCTCGAACATCCGATTTACTAGGCGTTTGTAAGTAGCACTGGCATTTTTTAATCCAAATGGCATTAGGTTATAACAGTATGTGCCGTATTTAGTGATGAAGGAAGTTTTTTCCTGATCACCCGGGTCCATCCGTATTTGGTTGTACCCAGAATAGGCATCGAGAAAATTGAGGATCTCGTGGCCGGTCGTGGTATCGATCATACGGTTGATGTTGGGAAAAGAAAAAGAGTCTTTGGGGCATGCCTTATTCAAATCTTTGTAGTCTACATACATTCTTAGTTTATTCCTTTTTTAGGGACTACTACTACGTTTGCTAATCAATCCAGGTATTTAACCTCCTGAAATAGATCCTATTTTAAGAAGTTTAGATACCTCATCCTTGATGAAAGCATGCTTGATTTCGGACTGGGGTCTTCCTTTTTATTTAACCAGATAAAACTTCGGGTCCGGGCTTAGCTTGTGAGTGGTTATCTACAGCGGGATTCCTTTCATATCGAGGTGGGACCAAGCGAAACAATTTTCATTAGTTATAAGAAATTGAATGCATTTTTCCCTAAGCTCGGAGCTTAGCCCCGTGCCCAGGTATACCTTTCGATCGGGCAAGCTTTCTCGCAATATGACTTGTTCTAGCTCCTCGACCGTCGATTTAGTGGCGTAGAAATCATCGGGGGCTATAAAAGATATGGGAACCCCATAATCATCATCCTCGACTTCGTTTTGTTTGTCCAAAACTGTCGAAGATGGTATGAGTGATTGCTATTTGGCCCAAATTTTTACCATCTGGTTTGGGCCATTTGATGTTGAAACTGTAGATGTCGGTATCACCTCCCCGACCGCGAATATTTCCTTCGCAGCCGGTTGTTCTCCGTATACCGTTTTGACTCCGTCAAGTGTTGGGAATTTCAGTGCTTGGTGTAGTGTCGAGGGCACCGCCCTCATGTTGTGGATCCATGGCCTCCCGAATAAAGTGTTATACCTCATGTCCCTTTCGATCACATAAGATTTAGTCTCCTGGATGGTCCCGACGGTGTTTACGAGTAACGTTATTTCGCCCTTAGTGGTCTCACATGCCATGTTGAATCCATTCAGAACTCGAACTGCAAGCACGATTTGGTCTTGTAGACCGAGCTGCCCCACGACCCTTGATCGAATGATGTTGGCTGAGCTACCTATATAAATTAACACACGTTTAACCTGAATTTTATTTACGAGTACAGATATTACCAGTGCATCATTGTGGGGCTGCACGATCCCTTTTGCATCTTCGTCGTTGAAAGATAAAGTTCCCTCTGGTATGTAGTCTCGAGTTCGCTTCTCCCTAGTGATGGATATCAACCCCTCCGATGATCATGTTAATGACGTGTTGATGTTCTTCTTGTTCTGCCTATTTGTTAGAATCCCTATTCCTGAAATGATTCTTGGCTCGGTCGCTCAAGAACTCCCAAAGGTGCCCATTGTTGAATAGATGGCCATTTCCTCTCTCAACTGTCGACAATATTCTGTTTTGTGACCGTGAGTGCCATGATATTTGCACATCTGGCTACGGTCCCTTTGGGTTGGATCAGACTGTAGAGGTAGAGGCCATTTAGTATATTTGATGCACCCGATGGCTGATACAATGGCGGTAACATCGACATTGAAGTTATATTCAGATAGCCTCGGTGCGTCTTTGGACCCGTCGAAGCCATTTTTGGTCACAAGTCCCTGACTTCTTTTGACATCGGTCATTTCTCCTTTCTTTTCTCATGGAGTTTTGACCGGACCCACTGCTTCTATGATCTCCATTATACGGCTGATACCGATCCCTGTTTGGGCTCGGTTCGCGATCGATATCTCTCTTGACTCTGTCGAGGGTTCTGACAGGATAGAGAGACCCCGAAGGGGCCCCGAGTTGATCATCTTCAACTCTGATTTTCGATTGATACCGGTTATGCACGTCGGCCCATGTAACAGCCGGGTATTCTATTAAGTTCTGCTTCAGCTGCTGTGAAGCCATCAAGCTTCGAATGTTAAGTCCTTGAGTGAAAGCTTGAACAACCCAATCATCGGCGATCGGCGGCAGATCCATTCGTTCCATTTGAAACCGGGATACGAACTCTCTGAGCATCTGGTTTTCCTTCTGTTTGAGTTTGAAAAGGTTCAATTTTCTAGTCTCGACCTTGATGGCATCTGCGTGTGCTTTTAAGAAAAAATCTGCAAGCATAGCAAATGAATCAATAGAATTAGCACGTAAATTGTGATACCATATCATAGCTCCATTCGACAGGGTTTCCCCAAAAATTTTCAACAGAACAGACTCGATCTCATCGTCCTCCAGGTCGTTCCCTTTGATAGCACATGTATAAAAGGTTACATGCTCGTTTGGGTCGGTTGTTCCGTTATACTTGGGTATTTCAGGCATACAGAACTTCTTGGGGATTGGCTTCGGAGCCGCGCTCGGTGGAAAAGGTTTTTGACGAACTTCCTGGAATCGAGGTCCTTCAATATCGGAGGTGTTCCTGGGATTGGGTCTACCCTGGAATTGTAAGTTTCTACCTTTTTGCCGTTAGCCTCGATCTTCTTCTCCCCAGATTTTATCCTTTTTGTCAGCTCCTCGAGCATTTTTATGATCTCGGGGTTAGCCCCCGATTCGTGTTCGTTCGACCTTTCTATGACCGGTTCATCCTTGCGGGTGACTTCCCGGGGAAGATAGGGCTCAACCCTGCTCGGTACACGACTTTGGTTCTGTAACTGAACTATCGCTGCCTGTTGAGCCTTCAACATTTCGAAGATCACTCGTAGACTGATCCTGTCTCCTTCAATGTTTTGCGTTTTTCGAGTTGTCGATCGGGCTCCACCACGAACGCTATTTGCGGGGTCGGTAGGCAAGTTTGCATCGATAGCCATATGTGAATTAGTGTCAATCGGATCTGCGATTGGAATTCCAGCGGGATTAGCAGGTGGTATCTCATGACTGGGCGCTATGTTGTTATTTTCACCTTGGTGACCGGACTCGCTGTCATATCAAATGCAAACAGCGCATGTTGAACAATCTTGGCCTTGAAGGTTGGTCACCCTCGAGTCAAAGATGCTGCAATCGGTGTTGGAACAGAGTGATAAGATAATAATGACTAAAAATAAAAGTTTATTGCTTTGAGATGCGTGTCACCATGTCTTTTTTCAAATAATCAGACTCTCTTTATACAGTAGAGAAGTCTTACTTTATGTACAAATCTATATAAGGTAAAAAATCTCATGATTTGCTAATTAATCGGTTTCATTGATATGTGCTGAGATTCCCGCCGTGATATCCGACCGGTTACGGATATTTCGGCCTTCCGTTATTTTGGTTCGATAATGTGTTCTCGAGCTAATTCGGAGTCGTGGTGAGTTCCGGGATTTCAGACTCGATAATTTTGAAGACGCATGTTCTAACCTCGTGCCTAGGTTCGATGGAACCCTTGGGTCGATCTTCAATCCATTATGTTTCATCCCCGATCTATCATGCAATAGATGAACTCGGTTTCTACTGTATACAATAAGTTAGTCTATTACTAAAAGAACAAAGTTCATCGTTATACAAAATATTAAAAAGAAAATTAATCTAAAAAAGCAAATACAACATACGTGAATAATGAATCCAGAAAAAACATGTTGCACAAAAAAAAAAAAACTAGAAAAGCAAATTAAGTTACAAAAAATAAAAAGATGGATACCCAAATCATGAACTAAAAACAGAGATATTAAAAAGCCAAAGTACTACGGAAAAAGAACAAAAAAACACCCAAAAATAAAAAGAAGAAGAAGAGGAAAGCTAGAAAAAACAGAGAGAACAAGAGCTAAAAGATAATAAATCAACAAACAATTATTCTTGTCTATTAGTTGATTCAGACTGAACCAAGGAATTCCATACGCAACCAAAAGGAAAAAAGTAAAAAAAGAAGAAGAAAATTTTATGTTGGCTATGATGAGTGGCGACGACTACTTTGCTTAGTAAACGTGTGAAAATTATATTTTTCAAAAAGGGTAACTTAGGTGGATTCGAAATTAACTTAGGTGGATTCGAAAATGTTGGTTAACATATGCAACTTAAGTCTTGGATTATAGTGAGGATAAATAGTTTTAAGTTCCTATAATGTTCCTAAGAGTATAGGTCAATATATATTATCAGTTCTCTTTAAGAGTGGAAAGTCGAAGATGAACGTTTTGGTTAAAGGAGTCAAAAGAGGAGAAGATATTAACTTATTAAAAAAGTGAAGATTAAAAAAAGAAGAAAACAGAGCGTATTTACGCCTTCTAAGATAACTGCTTCCCCGTCTTTTTATCTTTTTAATTAAAGTTTTGAATTCTTAGAGTTAATTGGAACTCTTATTTTAAAACGTCTAATTATAGAATAACTCTCCGAACAATCGTTTTAAAACAGAACATGCAAATCGAAAAACATAGGGTGCAATCCTTACTTTTTTTTCTTTGTGAAACCCCTAGTTGTCATTGCCATAAAAATGTTTTGACATGATTTTTTGCTATAGAAAACAGTTTTAGGCCAGAAAAACCTTGGGCTAAACCAATTGTTTTTTAAAACCAACTACTCATTGAATTCTCATAAGAAGAGAACAATAAATTTACCTCGTACTATGTCTTTATGCCACATCGATTAAGACGAGATAATAATTGCTTATTTTCTCAAATTTATCACAAAAAGACAACAGTCAGCAAACCTTGAGAGGTGTGTTTGTCATAGAAAACAAACACTAGAAATTTCCTATTTTGAAGAAAATATAAATAAAAATCCAAGTTGAGATTATAAATTGTTTCCTGGTGTGAACGCGCTATATCTTATACGTAATTAAGTGGATCACAACTTTTCTAAACAAGCCAAGTGGAGATTGGACCATTGTTTCTGTCTTTCTTTTCCTCTTACAATGCTTTTTCTGTATTTTTCCCTTTTGCAATTTCTTTTTCTGTCTTTTAAAAAAAAAAAACATTTTACTTAAAGACACATTTTATATTATAGAAACTTTTTAGATTTAAATTTTCCATTTTACTTTATAACAATCAAATATTACGGTATGTGAAGATCACAAAAGCTTTATAATGTAATACTTTTAGCAGGTGTTAAGTTCTTAAGTTTCTTAAATTTCATACAATAAAAAATTACTTTTAAAATAAAAAAGAAGACGAAGATGTGAAAATTAGTAATAGCAGCAAAAACTGTTGGTCCTCGAAGCTTCTTTTCTTTTACTCTCGTCAAAACACTCAACTGATTTGGTCAGGGAATTATCTGTTTTTTATGTTTAAGTTCGATGAATATGTGGTACGTCATTGTGGTTGGTTTGTACCAAGATGATTTCATCTTTCCACGTGTCAGTTCTTTATTCGCTCTATGACTTTCTGTAGCTTAACCTTCCTAGCTAGGTTTCGCCAATTTTCTTATATACCCTCCATCCTTTTCCTCTTACTAGCCTATCTCAACCATGGAGAAAACCGATAATTCACTTAAAACAATGGCAGTTTTGAAATTAGAAACAAAACCATGTCTTAACAATTCTACGCGGTATATACACAGAATGTAAAACGCGGCACTCTCTTTCCAAATCAGCAATTTTAGCTAATATAGACAAATTGAAGTTAATTCAGCTCACTTTCTGAGATGTTTCCAATGGAGATTTTTTCCTCTCTTGTGAAAAAAACTTAACCATAGCCACTTCACTTCAGAATCTTTCTCTCTAAAATTTTCCAGATCTCGCTTGATTACTTTTACTTTTTTACTCTTTATAATTTTATATTTCGTCAGTTCATCAACTTTTTGGCTTTTTTCACTTTTTTGCCCATCTCAACTTTGCAAAAACTTGGTGCTGTAAATGATGGCCGTACTTCCTGGAGATAACGTGATCGCCGTACTTCCGGTGGATAAACAGATGGGTATACCGCCGTTAAATACTCTGCCGGTAGGATACCGTTTTCGGCCGACGGATGAGGAACTAGTGAATCATTATTTGCGGTTGAAGATCAACGGTGCTGATAGTGAAGTCAGCGTTATTCGAGAAGTTGATATCTGTAAACTCGAGCCTTGGGACTTGCCTGGTTAGTATCCCTGCTTATCTTAGTTAATTAATTAATTAATTAATTTAATTTTTGTGCGTGTTATGCCCCAATTTAGAGCTGTGTTGAACCCTGAACCCTAATATTTTTGGTTATATCTTGCCGGGAAATCCGTTGCTGTGAGTAGTCTCGGCTTTCATTTATTAGAAAGGCTGATGCTTGGCTTCAAAAATTACTTAGCCTTGAAGCTCGATATCTAATTGATTCTTATTTTTTGGCTTCGTTAAGCTTTTCGAGTTTATTTTCACAGAACCCGCTAGCACATAAGGTAGTGAAACACATTAATATTTAAGTTAGATATATACTGATACAGTTGGGTTGGGTGGGGTGGGGTTAAATCTTGAGACCTATTTGTCTCATTTTTCAAGGATAAGATTGGAGTACTTGGGCGAATAACCCATTCCCCAACTAGAGTATGTCATATGGTTAGGCAAATGTACTTTCCAGTAAGAAAAAGAAAAATGAGAAAAAGATTGCGGAACTATTCCACTGAGAATTGATTTCCACAGTAGGAAGGACTGTACTGGTTAGCCTTGGCACTGTGTTGTTCTACAACTCAAAATTTGTTGCTAGCTGTTATTGTAGAATGGACGAAGATAGATGAGAGAGTAAAATATTCTATGTTTTTATTCTGCTGATTATTGACATTTCAGTGTGCCTCCATATTATATGCTGTAGACAGTTTCTTGGCTAAATTTGATTTGGTGTTTAGATCATCCCTGAAACACTTACCTCCCTTGACATCCCTAACACATGTACACACTTTTGACTGTGTCTTTTTTGGTCGTATCTGTCACAGGCCAGATCCCAAAAAAACACATTCTTTTTGGAAAGATGAAGTAAACATTTTGAAAGAAAATAATGGTGTGGATTGTTTTGCAGATATGTCTGTGGTAGAGTCAAATGACAATGAGTGGTTCTTCTTCTGCCCAAAGGATCGGAAGTACCAAAATGGGCAGCGATTGAACCGAGCAACAGAACGAGGCTACTGGAAAGCTACGGGTAAAGATAGGAACATTGTTACTAAGAAGGGTGCAAAAATTGGGATGAAGAAGACCTTGGTATACTACATTGGCCGAGCTCCTGAAGGCAAGAGGACTCATTGGGTGATTCATGAATATCGTGCAACTGACAAGTCATTGGATGGATCACATCCTGGCCAGGTCTACACATCCTTGATTATCTTGTGTCTTGAATTTGTATTGCTGTTATTGCTCACTTTGATCAGATTCTACAATGTAATTATATACATAAAATTTTAAACGTAAAGCATGCCTTAAGCTGCATATCATATAATTTAACCATATAGGATTGGTTGGTTTTATCCTATTTGGTTAGTGTCATCTGTATTTCAGGACTCAAAATATTGGATATACTTGCAATTGTTTATGATGGTGGTGTTCGGGCCAGCATGTGCAAACTATTCCACCGGTACCTGCTACTTCCCCCCAACGTAGGTACCGTGTAACTCTTCCCACCAAGGCTTAGGCAGATGGAAAGAAATCACCTAGTGTTTTCTGCCTCCGCTGGGTTTTGAACTTGAGAGCTCATCCTGCCATTTCATGACCGCTAGGCCACACCCTTGAGTGTTGTGCTTGCAAATTTTCTAGCTATGGTAATCCATTTTCATGAGATTATATAATTACCTCACAAGGTAAGATTGTTTTATCCTCCTGAGTTTGATCCTCTCTTGACCTATCTTATTGTTTCATTTGGCAGTTGGATCGGGCCATAGGGATTCTTTCTTTGGGGGGGGGGGGGGGGAGGGAGGTGGTGCTAGTTGTTTGGAAGGTGAACATTTTGTAGATATAGTTTTCGAGAGAAAGAAATTGTACAATCCTAGACACTTTAATATGCACGTCAAGCTAACCAATTCAAACATCCTGATGTTGGTGGGATACCTGTGGCATCATCTGCAAGTACAGTGGTGAACCAATTGATTTAAATTTGGAACTTTGACTAGAAGGGTTATGAGATTTATGATGTTATACTTTACTGTTAAAAAGCTAAATATTTATAATATAAACTTTTCTTTTAAATGGCGTAATATAAACTTTTTGTTTGTGCATTGGTTGCTTTGGTGTATAACATCTTCATGCCACATGAACTATAACTTTTGAATTGCTATTTGTTGTGGTAGCATAATGAATTACTTGTAGCGAACTTGAAGATCCTCTGTTACATCCACGTAAGGATTTTCTTGAGGCTCTGGATACCAATAACAGCCTAACCAGATGTTGCTTTTTGTTAGCTTTGTTCATTAGAAGACATTATGTAGATGTTCAGATGACTTCTTTTGTAAGAAAAGATTTAAAACTTTTTACTTCTTTCCTAATTAGAGTAGACTCGTTAAGTGAACGTACGTGTAGTGGCAGCGTTTTCTGAAATACAGTCAACTGCTCTCACAATGAACATACCGCTGATTGTTTAGTGTTTTTAGATATCCAAGTCGATGAGTGTGGATCCGAAGCATCTACGTATCAAAGAAAATAGAAAAAACCTCTGGATATGACGCATACTTCTCAATTGAATCAGGAATACACATTTCTTTTGTTATTTGTGATAATGCAATGAAAATTAGCTCATACCGGGATATGTAATTTGCCTGGTGCAGGGTGCTTTTGTGCTTTGTCGCCTGTTCAGGAAGAATGATTTGAAGCAGGATGAGCATGTTGAGAGTTCCAATTTAGATGATGCTGAACTGAATGCTACAGTTGCCAAATCACCTACTGAAGGTGATTTATCAGAGGCAGCCACTCCATTAGCAGTCATACAACCTTTAAGTGATAGTGATAAAAGCTATGCTGCAAAGCTTCCCAAGGGCGAGATGTATGGCAAACAATTACCCATTGAGAGCCACAGCAACAGCTGTATTGCTGATGATACAGAAGATCAAATGTTGGACATAACATCCATACCGGTAAGTAAAACTACATTGGGATTCTACTTTTGCTTGAATAACAAGGTTTCTATAGTGGATTAAATTGGTTAAAGTGTTAACGACTCAAAAAGGAATTGCTTTAAGTGATAATTTTCTTTTCTGCTTCATGTTTAGCCCGATATGGAGCTAGAGAAAGCATTGGGAAATTTTTGTGACCCGTCAATGCAGCCTTTTGATTGGAAGATCTTCTCCCCGTTGCACTCACAGTTACAGGTGGAACTTGGATCTTCTTATTTGCAAAACCCCATGAATAATGGCATTGGTGCTTATCAAAAAGATGTCCAGTTTCAGTATGGAACAAATGCTTTTGATATCAATGAATTTTTGGACTCAGTAATTATCAACTCAGATGAGTTTTCATGCGAAGATTCTGGACAAGAATTGGTAGCGCAATTTTGCAGTGTACCTGGTGCGCCAATTAAGGACTCTGGATCATGTAGTGAGTCAGAAGCAGAAGTTACCCAAAGGCTGGTAAGTGCAACTCTGTGGACATCAGTTACACCATGCCATTTTTTTTCCCCAAAAAAGTTCTTAGGTAGCTGATCTTATGCTGTTTTTCCTTTTTTTTTTGTCCAAGGTTGAGCCAGACTTCTTTGAGCCTGAGGTGTTGCTGGGCAATTTTGATCGAGAGATTGCAGTTAAAAGAGAGGTTAACTCTATTGGGGCCACAGTGCAAGAGGCTTGTGGAAGTGCACCTTATGTTAGCAATGATCATGCTATGGGGAACCTAGATTTCTTTCAACATTCCTACCCTGGACAGAATGTTTACCCTGCTGGTTATGGTGCAATTCAGGTCCCAAACTTCCCAAGTGTAGAACAATCTGGTGGTTACAGCAATGTAGTAAGCAGTGATTCTGGCTCCGGAACTGGAATAAAACTCAGGCCTAGGCAAATGCAGAATCAGTCTGATGACAGGCAGTTTAGAACGCAAGGAACTGCAAACAGAAGAATACGTTTGCAAATGAAACTTCAAGTTGGACGGGTTGAGTCTCGCAGCCATACTGATTCTAGTCAGGGGCCAGAAAGTCGTCTAGCAGTAACCGAGGTAAGCCTCTCCAGTCCCTTTTTCCTCTTCTTTCTTAAATTTAGATAAGTTTTTACCCTCTTAGACACTAAAACACATACTTATGCCGGATTGTGCAGGCTGAAAAAGACTCCGATGAACATAGTTCTTCCACCAGTGATGAGACACGAGATACAACTTGTGGAGAATATGGAGTTAGTGGAGAGGCTGATGACCTGAGCACACCCGTGAAAGATGCATGTGATTCTCCAGTTCAAGACATTGTTGATGTGTCCTTGAGGACCAATACAAAGCTCTCAAGTTCATCACGTCTGTACATGTCCATGGTTCTTGTGGTTGTAAGTCTGCTTGTGGTCTTCATTGGTGTCTGGGAATGCTTTAGAGTGCGAGTATAGTACGCGTCAGCTACCTAATTTGTATTTATAGATTCCCAGTATACGATGGGTATGTGTTCGGGGTAGCATGAACAGGCCTTTCCTGTTTGTTGAATTTATCTCATATGTTTATTGCAGCAGGAACTTGAGTTGAGACATTAGAGATTGCTAGTATATATTTTTAAGAGCTTGCTCGTTTTGTACATGTTTCTTTTAGGGTTTTACTGTTGATTTCCCTTTAGCAGAATTTAGCTGAAACATCTAATTTGCGATTTTATTGAATCCCCGCCTTATCTTATCACCCGAGAACTGAAACCCAGCGGATGAAAAGTAGCATAACAAGCCAAGACTTTGCTGTACTGACTTTGCTTGACAGAGCTATGGAAAGCCTTAACAAGTCTATTTCTCCTTATGGGTTTTCAATTTGGTTAGGTTATGTATTGTATATTCGGTTGAAATTTGATCGCAGTCAATCAATTATTCACTTACCTCTCTCTCCAAGGATAACTTTTATAGTCCCTCGAATGAGATGCGCTCCCTGCACCCTGTTATACGGGCAACTATGGCAAGTTATCCTTACTGGCTATATTGTGGTAACTATGTATTACCATGATCTATATATAATTTACTGTTAATTTCTTCAAGATTTTAAAAACCTCTTTTATTTAGCAACAGTTGGCTTAAAGGAAAGATGTAGATGAATGAAAAATACACGCAGAGGCGGATAATAGTGTCAATACAAGATGATAGAATTATAGAAACTCTGTTGAGCAAATAATACAATGCACGTTATGTACAAATTTTAACATGGAATGGATACACTACACTTTGTAAGAATGTTTTATGGCTTCTAAATCAAGAAAAACACCTCACAAATCACATGTTTCCGAACTGTGAATGTGAAAGAAAACCGAGATTCCGAACAAGCATTGGTGCTTCAGAGCCTTTACTTGAGACAAATTGATATTCATTGTATTTACTACTAGATGATGTGCTTAGAACGGGCCCAACATTGCACTTTACGAAGCAATTTATTATTATTTTTCTTAAAGAAAACAAAATTCTTGTTTTATCAAATAGATCCAGAGATGTTCACTTAATGATAGCAACTTTTGCTGTTATTTTCGTGCAATATCACGAAATTTACTTTTCTAACGTAATCAAATAAATTGCCATAATATTACTGCTAGATGAGATTATCTTAAGGGCAAATATTTCTAAAATAGCAGAATTCATTATAAATATAAAGCAAGGTGTTTCCCATAACAAAATCAAATTCAAATTTCAAATTAAGGAAAGTGCCGTCGCTTAAAAAGTACATTAGTACATCTGCTATAGAAACATGTAGAACGCATGCACATTTTGGACATTCCCAACAGTATTCATCTACAGAATTGGACAATGGCAAATGTATTGTTGCAGCGCTAGAAGTTCATCATTCCTTTTAGACTCTCCGTCTCATCAGAAGATAGTCCCGCGAAGAAGAAGAAGAAGAGATGTTCGAATTGGATGACAGGAAAATCCCATCATGATTCATGAAAAGTCTTGAGTATTCACTATAAGACGCCTCCGTTTTGAGCGCCCTAGAGTTAAATTTATACGTGGTTCTAAGGATATGTGGTATAACTTGGTACAAATCGAAAAAATAAGAAGAAATATATCGAATATTGACTGTACAAAGGAATGAATACAAACCCAAATTGAGTAGAGAATGATTTATAAATGAACAAGATGAATCAATGTCCAAAGCCCGAAAAAAGATAATCTTTAGTATATGTGTGTAAATCTCAATAATCTTTGAAATGTGAGAGTGTATCAATGTATGGATGTCTCTTTCCAGAAATGATAGCCACTCTTAATATAGTGAAAAAATCTTACTTTGGATATAATTAAAAATACATAGTGGAGATCCCCATGATAGATTAATTAATTAGCTTTTCCTTAATTCCCGCTGAGATTCTCTCCCCCTAGTGCGGCTACAACGGCTCTTTGCCTCTTGGCTCGATCTTGGTCGGTCTTGGTATTGGTCGGTCTCTGGGTCTCGAGCTCGATATTGACTCGAGCTCGGTATTGATCGGTCTGGATCTTGAGCTCGATAACCCGACTTCACATCTCATCTCGATATTATAATGACGACCTTCGGTCCATCATGTTCCAATCTTGACTAATTACATGAAGGGAAAACACGGTTTTGACTGTATACAGATAGTCCCCTCGTTTCTCGGAAAGAAATATAGCGAGAAACAATATGATTTTTCAACTTTTGACTAGATACATACTGACGTCTGCATCGAGCCCGATTATGACGTATGTGACAAATGTCCCGTCGGTCTAGTTATCAAGGCATTAAATGCGCGTAAGACGATGGTCGGCCACCACCAATTTTGAACCGTCACTATGAAATCTATAAATAACCCCCCTTCATCATCATTTCAAACCTTTACCTTCAAATCTTTTCATTCCAACCTTCATAGTTCTTCGCCTTCTCCACAGTTCTCTATTTCCAGTTTTAGAAATTTCTTTGCTTGTTCTTCACCAAACACCATAATATTCCAATTTCCCATCTTCTTTGTTCTTGAAAATTTAGATGGCCAAGATATCTAAAACCGTTCTTCAGAAAGAGGCTGCTTCCTCCTCTCGGCCGGTCGGTGAGAAACTGATGGTGGAGCCACGCCTCGAAGAACTCATTCCCGTGGGATATGTTATCGATTCCGACTTTAAGGTCGAGAAATCCTCATCGGTTGCTGGTCGATGTGATCCGGTATCGAGATGTATATGCTCCATACCCCAAAGCCTTATTGATTTGGTGAAGAAATATTGTGGTTGGGAAAACAAAGAAGCTGTGATACCGACACCGGAGAAAGCGATCACTACCCACGTGGAAGGGTACTTGAGTGTTTACACTTATCCTTTTACGCTGGGTCCCCTCGATCCGGTCATCATCGACTTCTGCAAGAAGTATCAGGTGACCCTCGGCCAAATACACCCTTTTTTCTGGAGGATTGTAATATTGCTCCGTTTCTTTGTGAGCAAAATCGACAGGCTTCCTTTCACTCTCGACCACTTCGTAAGATTATATAGCCCTCGTCTTTACCGAGGTGGGCTGATAAAGCTTCAACGTCGGGCCACCAAGGCCTTCACCTCGAGCATAGATAAAGACAAGGGTCGGGGTTGGATGGGCCGGTTTGTTCGAGTGAAGTCCTCGGACCTAATCCCGGCTGAGAGTATGCCATTTCCCGAGAAATGGAATATGAACCGTTAGTGTGATTCCGTTTTCAGTTTTTGTTGTTTTTACTTCTTCATCTTTTCTTATTAGTGTTTTTCTTGACACAGCCGTTGCTTGGATGCCGGGTGCGGTTCCCCATCTCGAGAACTGGGTCAGGAGCCTGGTTTCGACGTCGATATATGGCGAGCGCGCATGGCGCAATTTGTCAAAGAGCCGGTGGGAGGCTCGTACTCATGGTAAACCTTCTTCTTGGCTCACCGATTTGCTTATTGTTCAAGTATTTTTTCAGGCGTAAATTTTATTTACATTTCTTTCTTTGTAGTTCTTGGAAAAGATGCGATTATGAGACCGCCATCAGGTGATGAAGAAGTTGTACCGCCTATCTCAAAACCAGAGAAGGTAATTAAGAGAAAAAGGGCCTCGGACTCCGAGGGTCAAAAACCCAAAAAGAGAGCGGCTCGTAAACCCAAGGTGAACAAAATCCCTTTGACTATGGAGTCGGTCCTGAGTTTAAGGGATGAAGAAGAAGAAGAAGAAGAAGAAGAAAGTGCTTTCGGTCTGTTGGCCCGTGCACGGGCTAGCACCGATACTCAGAATACTTCGGTATCGGTGGGAGTTGATACTGCTCCGACCAGACTTGACGAGGTCGAGGAGGAGACTTCGACCTAAGTTCCCGAGCCGAGGGGGACCGGGGATGTTTTACCTTGGGGTAAAGAGACCGTCGAAGAAGCTGCATATGCCGGTGTGCAAACCGAGCTTGAGGCTCCCCAGGACGGAGGCAGCGCTCAAAAAGACCTACTCGAGGCGATAGAGATCGGGGATCCCCCCTCTTTACCTTCGTTTTCCCAATCGATGATACATGACGCTCAAGTTGTGGAGACTTGTCACGGGGAAGGAGTCTATGGAGTTTATTTTATCAAGGTAGAAGATGTCACCGGTCCGAGTGACTTGGAGGCTCCGAAGAAGAGCTCGAGCGAGGTGGGAGCGCCTTGCCTATTTTACGAAGCCCAACGGGCCCTGAATCGGGCAAGTTCATACTTTCTTTGCCAATTTTCATACTTGTGTTTTTCTTTCCTTGTATAATCCCTTCTTATTTTTGTTGGCTTATGTGCTTCATCACGAGGCATTTTTCCAATCCCGAGGGGAGATGAGTCAGTACGAGACCGAAGTTCGAAGGCTTACTGAGGAGAGAGATGCCTTAAAGCTTCTCAGTGAGCAGAGAGAAAAGGACTTCGGGCCGAGTTGGAAGCATCTCGGAAAGAACAAGCTGAACTGGCCGAGCAGGTACAAAGAATCTTTGAATTTAATGATATTGACTCGGGAGTGATGGCTAATAATTCGGTCCCGCAGGTCGAGAAAAAGTTCGATATGATTAGGCAGATTCGTGCTGAAGTGGACGTAGTGAAATCGGAGGCCGAGGAATGGAAGAAGAACATGGACCGCCTCACCTCAGAAAAGGAGACTGCCCGGACTCAACGGCTTCGGCTGAGGCCCAACTCCAAAGCTTGAAAGAGAAAATCTTGGTGCAAGCCAAGAATATCGAGGAGTTCCAGTCTCAATTGAGCTCAGCAAATTCTGATCGAGAGAGATTGGCCATAGAACTTGCAGCGGCCAAATCGAAGGTCAAGAAAACCATGGCCGATGCTGATGCAATGGTGGCCGTTTATCGATTTGATGTCGAAGCTGCTCAAGTTCAAGCAAAGGATGTTGCTGAGGCTGCTCAGGCTCGGGCAAACTGGGTTGCCGAGCATGCTAAATGCTAGTCTCGAAGGGAGACTCTCGAAGAGATTCATGCTCGTGGCTTCGATCTAACAGTCGATATCGAGAAAGCTAAGGATCTTGAAGCCGAAGCCAGAGTGTTGGCTTTTCCTGATGATGATGATACCGGGAGTGCGAGCGGATCTGAAAGTGAAATGGGCCTCGAGGGCGAAGATGCTGCTCCCGGAGAGGACTAAGTCTTTTAGTATTTTTGTGTTTCTTATAAGTTCGTTTTGGTCTTTTGTAAAGAAATTTGATCGGGATATGTTGCCCTTGTAAATGATTTTGACATGTATATAAAAACTTTCTTCCTTTCTGCCTTACAGAATTGTGAAGTTTGTATCCTAAGGCCCCGGTTCAGATAATTTGATCAAAACCGAACTAGTGTAGCCTTTAGGCCTTATGGTCGAGTGAGTGCTTGCTCGGACTTGAAGTAAAAGACAGCCCTTAGGCTTTATGGTCGAGTGAGCGTTTGCTCGAACTTGAAGTAAAAAACAGCCTTTAGGCTTTATGGTTGAGTGGGCGTTTGCTTGAACTCGAAGTAAAAAACAACCCTTAGACTTTATGGTCGAGTGAGCGTTTGCTCGAATGCGAAGTAAAAAATATCCCTTAGGCTTTATGGTCGAGTGAGTGTTTACTCGAACTCGAAGTAAAAAATAGCCCTTAGGCTTTATGGTCGAGTGAGGGTTTGCTCGAATTTGAATTAAGGTAGCCCTTAGGCTTTGTAGTTGAGTGAGGATGATTTCTCGAACTCGAATCAAGGTAGCCCTTAGGATTTGTAGTTGAGTGAGGGTTTTCTCGAACTCGAGTTAAGGTAGCCCTTAGGCTTTTTAGTCAAGTGAAGATGATTTCTCGAACTCGAAGCAACGTAGCCCTTAGGCTTTATGGTCGAGTGAGGGTTTGCTCGAACTCAAGGCAACGTAGCCCTTAGGCTTTATGGTCGAGTGAGGGTTTTCTCGAACTCGAGACAACGTAGCCCTTAACCTTTATGGTCGAGTGAGTGTTTGCTCGAACTCGAAGTAAAAAATAGCCCTTAGGCTTTATGGTCGAGTGAGAATTTAATGATTTCTCGAACTCAAATCAAAGTAGCACTTAGGCTTTATGGTCGAGTGAGTGTTTTAATGATTTCTCGAACTCGAAGCAAAGTAGCCCTTAGGCTTTATGGTCGAGTGAGTGTTTGCTCGAACTCGAAGTAAAAAATAGACCTTAGGCTTTATGGCCGAGTGATAATGATTTCTCAAACTCGAAGCAAAGTAGCCCTTAGGCTTTGTGGTCGAGTGAGTGTTTGCTCGAACTCGAATTAAGGTAGCCCTTAGGCTTTGTAGTCAAGTAAGGGTTTGCTCGAACTCGAGTTAAGGTAGCCCTTAGGCTTTGTAGTCGAGTGAGGATGAATTCTCGAACTCAAAGCAACATAGCCCTTAGACTTTATGGTCGAGTGAGGGTTTGCTCGAACTCGAGGAAATACATCCCTTAGGCTTTATGGTCGAGTGAGTGTTTGCTCGAACTCAAAGTAAAAAACAGCCCTTAGGCTTTATGGTCGAGTGAGAATGATTTCTCGAACTCGAAGCAAAGTAGCCCTTAGGCTTTATGGTCGAGTGAGTGTTTGCTCGAACTCGAAGTAAAAAACAGCACTTGGGCTTTATGGTCGATTTAGAATGATTTCTCGAGCTCGAAGCAAAGTAGCCCTTAGGCTTTGTGGTCGAGTGAGTGTTTGCTCGAACACGAATTAAGGTAGCCCTTAGGCTTTGTAGTCGAGTGAGGGTTTGCTCGAACCCGAGTTAAGGTAGCCCTTAGGCTTTATAGAGCTTGATCTCGATGATATTTTGGATAGCAGTCCCCGATTTATGGGGTAATCATTCGAACTCCGGTCATGGTCGGCCCTTAAGCCTGTTTACATAATAGATCGAGAACATGAAGTAGAAGAATCTTTCTGAGATATGAGATATCGGTAAAGAAGAAATTTCTCTTTATAAGTCATTATACATGTGTTCATATTTTGTGCCAGGGCTCGAGCAAACTACACGGGCATGGTTCGTTTGATCATTTGGCCCTTACAATTTTTTCCTATCGAGACCCTGTTTCCATGAAGTAAATTCCTTGCATCGAACTTGAAATATTTGAGGGAAATGCCCCCCAGTATTCGAGATTGATTGTAAAGAGGCATCGGAAACTGTTGAATTGTTATAAGTTAGCACGATCAATGGTTGCCTCATTAAAAACCTCGCCGAAAAACCCATTTGGGACAAAACCGGTCTAAGGGAAAAAGAGTACAACGCGTGCTTTAAGACCTAAAGGCTTCGAGTTGAAGAATCCATCCCTATTTCTGGTCGAACACCTGCAAGGGTTAATTTCGAAATACAAATGAACATGGGAGGGTCGTACCTTAGCAGTAATATCGTTTTAGGTGCAATAAGTTCCAATTGCTCGGCAGTTGTTTGCCGTTTATCACACCGAGCTTGTAGGATCCTTTTCCGACGATTTCGAGAACCTGATACGGTCCTTCCTAGTTCGGACCCAGTTTCCCTTCATTCAGATTTCGGGTGTTGAGAGTGACTTTCCTTAGCACCAAGTCCCCAATTTTTAAATGTCGAAGATTGATTCTTCGATTATAGTACCTTTCGATCCGCTATTTTTGGGAGGCAAATCGTACGAGAGCGACTTCTCGTCTTTCATCCAACAATTCCAGGATCGTATTCATGGTCTCGTTATTCGACTCATTTGTTGCAAATCGAAACCTGATGCTAGGTTCTCCGACCTCAACCGAGATCAGAGCTTCAGTGCCATAAACCAACGAGAATGGCGTTGCTCCGGTACTGGATTTCGATGTTGTGCGGTATGCCCATAGGACCTCGAGTAGTATTTCTCTCCATTTTCCTTTGCCATCGGTAAATCTCTTCTTAAGATTTTGGATGATAGTTTTGTTGGTCGATTCGGCTTGTCCATTCCCGCTGGGATGATACAGTGTTGATAGGATCCTTTTGATCTTGTGATCCTCGAGAAATTTAGTTACTTTGCTGCCGATGAATTGTTTTCCATTATCATATACAATCTCGGATGGCATCCCGAATCGACATATGATGTGGTCCCAAATGAAGTCTATCTCTTTTTTTTCTCTGACTTTCTCGAAAGCCTCTGCTTCAACCCATTTAGAAAAATAATCAGTCATAAACAAAATAAACTGATCTTTACTTGGGACCGATAGGAGGGGGCCGACGATGTCCAGTCCCCATTTCATGAAAGGCCATGGAGATAGGATCGAGTGGAGTAGCTCCCCGGGTTGATGAATCATGGGTGTATGTCTTTAGTATTTGTCGCATTTTCGAACAAACTCCCTTGCATCCTTGCCCATATCGGTCCAATAATACCCTTCTCTGATTATTTTGTGGACCAGAGAACCGGCACCAGAATGGTTTCCACAAGTGCCTTCGTGAATTTTCCGTAAGATGTAATCGGTATCTCTCGGTCCCAAACATATTGCCAATGGTCCATCGAACGTCCTTCTAAACAGCGTTCCGTCTTCGGACAGGGTGAACCGTGCTGCCTTTATGCGCAGAGCTCTCGATTCCTTTGGACCTGATGGAAGATTCCCGTTCTTGAAGTACTCTATATATTTGTTTCTCTAATCCCAGGTTAGACTCGTGGAGTTTATCTCGGCGTGACCTTCTTCGATCACCGATCTTATGAGCTGTACGACAGTCCTCGAGTTGAGTTCGTCATCTTCGACCGATGAACCTAAGTTTGCAAGGGCATCGGCCTCGCTGTTCTGTTCTCGGGGTACATGTTGCAAAGTCCATTCCTTAAATCGATATAGAGTCACCTGTAATTTATCCAAGTACCTCTGCATTCGATATTCTCGGACTTCGAAAATCCCGTTAACTTGGTTTACCTCGAGGAGGGAATCACACTTAGCCTCTACGATCTCCGCTCCCAAGCTTCTAGCTAGTTCGAGACCTGCAATCATGGCCTCATACTCGGCCTCATTGTTAGTCAATTTTGTAGTACTGATAGACTGTCTAACTACATTACATGTGGGAGATTTTAGTACGATGCCTAGTCTGGACCCTTTGCATTCGAGGCTCCGTCCGTAAAGAGGGTCCAGACTCCCGGATCGGTACCCGATTTATCAGTAGTTCTTTTTCAATCTCGGGTACGAAGGCCGACATAAAGTCAGCCACGAAGTCTGCCAAGATTTGAGATTTGATAGCGGTTCGGGGTCGATACTCAATATCGTACCCCCCGATTCCCATTTGGCCAATCAACCCGAAAGCTCGGGTTTGTGCAAAATACTTCGAAGAGGATAAGTTGTTACAACATGTATCAGATGACATTGGAAATATGGTTTTAGTTTTCTAGAGGCGCTTATTAAAGCAAGAGCTAATTTTTCTAAGTGGGGATACCTAGTTTCTTTCTCGCCTAAGGTCTGACTGACATAATAAATAGGGAATTGCGTACCTTGTTCTTCTCGAACCAGGACTCCACTTACCCCTATCTCCGAGACAGCTAAGTACAAGTAAAGCTGTTCGTCCACTTTTGGGTATGAAGCAGAGGCGGGCTCGATAAAAACTGAGAGTCTCGTGGTCGGCTGTGGCATCGATCATACGATCGATATTAGACAAAGGACTTACTTAGGGCATACTTTATTTAGGTCTTTATAATCTATACGCATTCTAAGTTTGTTTCCCTTCTTGGGGACTACCACCACATTTGCTATCCATTCGGGGTATTTTACTTCTCGAATGGATCCTATTTTAAGAAGTTTGGTTACCTCGTCCTTGATGAAGGCATGTTTGACCTCGGACTGGGGCCTTCGTTTTTGCTTTACCGGATATAATTTTGAATCCAAGCTTAGTCTATGAGTGGTTATTTTCGGTGGGATCCCTGTTATGTCAAGATGGGACCAAGCGAAACAGTTCATGTTAGCTATAAGAAATTGAATAAGCTTTTTCCTGAGCTCGGGATCTAACCTCGTGCCCAGGTATACCTTTCGCTCGGGCATATGTTCGATGGCGTGATTTTCTCCAGTTCTTCGACCGTTTATTGGGTAGCATCAGAATCATCGGGGACCACGAAGGACCGATGGACCCCATAGTCATCATCTTCGCCAGTCTTTCGATTCTCTAGTTGGGTCGAGGCTGACGTTTGTGATTGCTATTTGGTATCCCGTTCCCCCTTCGAATTCGATCCCTTTACCGATGATAGTGAAGATATCGGAATCACTTCATTGACGACAAACATTTCTTTTGCGGACGGTTGCTCCCCGTAGACTGTTTTGATTCCCTCTGATGTTGGGAATTTCAGAACCTGGTGAAGGGTCGAGGGCACTGCTCTCATTTTGTGGATCCATGGCCTCCCGAACAGGGCGTTATATCTCATATCACCCTCGATCACGTGGAACTTCGTTTCTTGGATGATCCCGGCCATGTTTACTGGCAAGATTATCTCACCCTTAGTAGTTTCACACGCCATCTTAAATCCGTTCAGTACTAGGGTTGCGGGCACGACCTGTTCCTGTAGACCGAGTTGCTCTACGACCCTTGATCGAATGATGTTGGCCGAACTACCTGGATCAATTAACACACGCTTAACTTGAGTTTTATTCATAAGTACAGATATTACCAGAGCATCGTTATGAGGTTGCATGATTCCTTCTGCATCTTAGCCACTAAAGGATAGGGTTCCTTTAGATGTGTAATCCTGAGTCCGAGATCGCTTCTCACTTACAATCGACATCTTAGTGCGTTTAAGCACCGGCCCCTGGGGGACATCGATCCCTCCGGTGATCATGTGGATGATGTGTTGTGGCTCTTCTTGTTCGTTTTGTCTATTGAAATCTCTGTTTTTGAAATGGTTTTTGGCCCGGTCACTTAAAAATTCTCGAAGGTGCCCTTCATTGAATAATCAGACTATCTCCTCTCTCAACTGCCTGCAGTCTTCAGTTCTGTGGCCATGGGTGCCATGATACTTACACATTTGATTGGGATTTCTCTAGGTTGGATCGGACTGCAGAGGTTGAGGCCACTTAGTATCTTTGATGCGTCCGATAGCCGACACGAAGGTGGATGCATCGATGTTGAAGTTACATTCTGATAACTGTGGTGATTCCTTAGGTCCGGTATGCCTGTCGAACCCATTCTAGTTCATCAGCCCCCGAGACCCCTGGCCTCGATCACTTCTCCTTTCGCCCCGTATGGAGTTGCATGCAGGTTCGCTACCCCTACGATCTCCGTTATACGGCCGATATCGGTCCTTGTTCAACCTTGGTTCTCGGTCGATGTCCCTTTTAATAACGGACCCAGAACCCAACTGGTCGTCTTCGACTCTAATCTTCGATTGATATCGTCTGTGTACATCGGCCCAGGTAACAGCCGGGTACTCGATTAAGTTCTGCTTCAACTGCCGTGAAGCCATCGAGCTTCGTTCGTTCAGTCCTTGAGTGAAAGCTTGAATAACCCAATCGTCTGTGACCGGTGGTATATCCATTCGCTCCATTTGGAAACGAGATACGAACTTTCTTAACATCTCGTTATCTTTTTTGCTTTACCTTGAAAATGTCCGACTTCCTGGTCTCAACCTTTATGGCTCTGGCATGTGCTTTTACGAAAGAATCTGCAAGCATAGAAAAAGAATCGATAAAGTTAGGCGGTAAATTATGATACCATACCATTGCCCCCTTTGATAGAGTTTCCCCGAACTTTTTTAATAATACGGATTCAATCTCGTCGTCTTCTAGATCGTTCCCTTTAATGGCATATGTGTAAGAGGTGACATGTTCGTTGGGGTCGGTCGTCCCATTATATTTAGGAATTTCGGGCATGCGGAACTTCTTGGGGATCGGTTTGGGAGCCGCGCTCGGGGGAAAAGGCTTTTGTACGATTTTTTTGGAATCCAAGCCCTTCAATACCGGTGGTGACTCCGGGATCTGATCAACCCTGGAGTTATAATTTTCTACTTTTTTGTCGTTTGCTTCAATCCTCTTTTCTCCTGACTCAATTCGTTTTGTTAGTTCCTCGAGCATCCTAATGATTTCGGGATTAGTCCGCGATTCTTGTTCATTTGATCTTACTACAGCTGGCCCCGTTTTGTGGGTGACTTCTCGGGGTGGACCGGGCTCGGCCCTGCACGGTGCCTGGGTTTGGTTCTGCAACTGAGCTATTGCTACCTGTTGAGCTTGCAACATTTCGAAAATCATACGCAGGCTGATCCCGTCTTCTCCAACATTTTGGGTATTTCGCACCGCAGGTCGAGTTTCACCATGAATGCTATTTTCGGGGTCGGAAAGTTGGTTCGCCTCGATGGCCACATGTGAATTAACGTTGATTGGATCTGCGGCCCTAGTTCCAACGGGATCGACGAGTGGCCTTTCATCCCTAATCGTCAGGTTGTTGTTCTCATCTTGAAGGCCAGCTTCGTTGTCGATAGGTAGGACTATTAATTGAGAGTTCGTCGTTTTTAACTTGAAATAAAAGATAATTCCAAGAGCAAGTGTAAAATGGTGTGTTTTTCAGATATTCGTACCAAATAACCACTATCATCCTCAGCCCCACGGTGGGCGCCAAACTGTTTACCCGAAAAATAGATAGAGTTGAATTTATACGTGGTTCTAAGGATACGTGGTATAACTTGGTACAAATCGGAAAAATAAGTAGAAATATATCGAATATTGACTATAAAAAGGAATTAATACAAACCCAAATTGAGTAGAGAATGATTTATAAAGAGCAAGATGAATCAATGTCCAAAGCCCGAAATAGGATAATCTTTAGTATATGTCTGTAAATCTCAATAATCTTTGAAATATGAGAGTGTATCAATGTATGAATGTCTCTTTCCATAAATGATAGCCACTCTTAATATAGTGGAAGAATCCTACTTTGAATATAATTAAAAATACATAGTGGGGATCTCATGATAGATTAGTTATTTAGTTTTTCCTTAATTTCCGTCGAGATTCTCTCCCCTAGTGCGACTACAACGACTCTTTGTCTCTTGGCTCGATTTTGGTATTGGTCGGTCTCTGGGCCTCGAGCTCGGTATTGATCGGTATCTGGATCTTGAGCTCGATAACACCACTTCACATCATAGCTCGATATTGACTCGAGCTCGGTATTGATCGGTCTGGATCTTGAGATCGATAACCCGGCTTCACATCTCATCTCGATATTATAATGACGACCTTGAGTCCATCATGTTCCAATCTTGACTAATTACACGAAGGGCAAACTCGGTTTAGACCGTATACACTAGATTACTTTTTATATAATTTAAAAGAATAAAAATTAATTTTTTTTTTATAGAAGATCTTCTAGGAGAAGGGAAATCATATAGCAATTGGATGGCGAAATCTTAAACTGAATTAATTTAAGTTGAAGTCTTGACACATAACATGCATAGATCTTGTGTCTGAAATGTACTACAATCAAGACATCTTTTTAGGTGATGACAGGTTTAAGAAATTACCAACTTGAAAATTCACATCAACCTCCAAGAGTATAAATGAGTAAGACCGAAGAGAACCGAAAGATAAAAAGACATCTACCACTAACTCCAACTATAAACTGGGAAGATAAAATAGAAATGGAAGAAATTTTGGCAAAAAATAAAAAAGCATGTCTAAAATTAATTGTAACCCCAAGCCGAGAAGACAAAACGAACTGAAAGGGTAGTCTTTGGAAGACTGAAGAAAAATAAAAATCATGCAAAAGTAAAAGATTTAAGGCGAAAAGAGAAACAAAAAGAAGAAAATGAAGGTCGAAGAACATTGAAAAGTGAGGCAGAAAATAACAACATCAGCCATGAAATTGAGAAAATTAGAAGATTTGAGTAAACAATTACTAAGAGAAAAGCATACCTGGAATGACAATACCAGTTGAGAAAGACGAAGAGAAGTGAAAGAATACTATGAAATTGACGTTGGAATAAGAGTAGTCTTACGTCTGATTTTGGGGCTGAGAAAGTTTGAAGAAGGATGCTTCTAGAGCCAAACCTCGATCCAACAAGAAATAAACACCCCACGATAAAAATTATTATTTTAATAAAAGTATTTAAATTACTCTTTTACCCTTGATCGACCTCTGTGGCTCTTATATATAATAGACTAGATAAGTTTGGCCCGCGCTTAGCACGGCCCAATGTTATAAAAGCTTAAACATTAATTTAATATTACTATCTTTGTTTTGACATGCAATTATAGAAAGAAGAGATTGAAACATGTAAAAAAGTAGTACTAAACCAGATATATATAACATTGCCTATTAATTATTTCATATTATTTACAGGCGTTTAGGGATAATGTTTCTGTTGTACAAAGGTTAATAGAACATCTACCACAATGACTGCAAAACGACGTGCAAAATGGCACATTCTTTACATCCCTCACACTAACCTGTCTAGGTATGTACTATTTGCGTATTGACAGATTGTAATACAACTATAATGCTGTAATTAGTCTCCGTTTTTGCAGGCTATGGCAATAATATTGAACCTGTAAAAATTATTTCTTCGCATTAGCCCAACTCAATTCTTGTCACATAATGTAGCCAGAGTGGAGAACTTGCAGCAAACCACCAATATAAAATTTAATAAAGTAGAGAAGAAAAATATAACGTGTTATGCAGTAAATTGCCATCTAAGTCGGAATTTATAAAAGGTAGGAAATGGAAATGACATGTCAAGTTAAAAGCATGTCAAAAGCTGGACAAATAACTTACCAGTGACGTGCGTCTTTTGCCATTTAAATAAAGATTAAAAAATATTGTGGAAGATAAAAGATTGATAACAAGCTACTATAAATTACATTTATACAAAATAGATTCAAGTATTCACCTTGCAGCCTTAGTTTGGATAGCAACAACTTAGAATACGACATCTTAATAAGTTACTATATGTTTTCTTTGATCAGTTAAGAAGTTGCATGTTTTGGTCCTATTGGAGCATACTTAAAAGAAGCCAAGAGCAGAGATCTCTGGTAAATAGGATACCTAAATGATCTGGATTAGTGTGTAGAATCCTAACAATAACAATATCAGTTCGGTATAGTTTCTTCCAGGCCAGAAAAGACAGAAAGATGGGAGGGACTCTAGACAAGAAAATCCTCATCAAGAAATTTCATAGCAGATAGTGAGAAACTGAAAGTTAAATCCCATTATATTCTGAAATTATTCATTCAAAGATAATACATCGATATATTTTTGAAGATCTAAATTGAAGATCTAGTCGAGATATTCAAGCTAAGTATTATGGTGGCATGAATCATTAAAATGTGAAATTCCTATACTTGTTTCAAATGCACATATCATCATAATACCTGACTTCTTGATCTGTCATCCATTAGCTGCTGAATCCTAGTACGTGGCTACACAGTCACCTTTCTTGTTCTTGTCCACCTTTACTTTTAAGACATAATCATAGATGCTAACTTAAGACCCTTTTTATCCTTGTACACATTTAACATGGAAAAAACTTTTATTCAGCTAATATAGCTGCCAAAAAGACTTAACAACACACAAGGATATCACGATACAACTAGAATTGTCAAAAAAAAAAAATATTACATGATCACTGAAATAAAATTTATGTACACAAAGCAAAAGAGAATTTTAAAACTCTAACTATTCCCTCTCGTCCAAAACAATTGCAGTCCTCATTAAGGAGTATGCCATACTTTAGTAAACAGGAAATAAATCAGCTTGATGTGACCTTATTTTCTCGATTTTAGAAAGAAAGCTCTAAACCAACAAGATTGTTTATCAAAGCATATAGAGGGAATTTCTATGCAAGTATCCATCTATTTTAGCATATGATGGGTCTATCTTAGAACTTCACAAAGCCATCAATTATTAAAGTACCTCATGCCTTTATTTATTGGTTCTACATTGGCTTTAAGACCATGCTTTTAGGTTTTGGTGGGTTTTGAGAGTGCTATCACTTTGTGCTAACTTTCATTAGGCTAACATGCTGCAACTTCTGATTTGGGGTGTGTTGTTTATGGGCCTAACATTTACAATAAATACGCAGAAAGAAGTACTGTAGCATCATTTAATACATATAACTAAACTTGTACATTAAAAAAATAAATTTCAATTGAGTGACCATTTTTCTAAAGATCGAGGCTTGAAAATGATGCTAAACTCGAATTTTAACTACATGTTTAAAATTAATTAATTTGGATATACAATACGTAAAATGTAAATTGAATTTCATTGGCATATATCACAAACAAAACAACTTAGGTGAACATACTATATACTGTATAATTACATAATCAAACTTTGAGAGAAGACCTGACATGAATTGGTAGTGCGTCCAATTATGATTAAGAAGACCTGAAATGAATAAAACGAACAAATCCTTTATAGTAGCAATAAACAAAGCAAAAGCAAGAGAAAAGAACGACATGCACACAGAGCAATAACACAATCTGTTGTACTTCTACAAAAAAGGCCTAGTTTGTCCTAACGTACAACCAAATTTAAGACTTCCACAAAGTTTAGTGCAAGATGAATAAATTTATGCACAATAATAGAGAACGAGCATAAATTTCCCAATAAGAAACAAAAACTGAAAAAAAGGAGGATGATATCAAGTAGCAAAAGAAGAATTATACTCGAAATACTGAAAAGAAAATCCATTAAAGTTTCTCTCTTGACACATTAACATGCATAGAAACGAAAATATCTAGTGTTTGAGTTGTACAAAAATCAAGACCTTTTTTAGCTGATAACAGATTAAACAAATTATAAACTTCGGAAGAAAATGAAGGCCGAAGAAGATTGAAGAGGGTTAGGCAGAATTTCAGCCATAAAATTAAAAAATCTAAAGAAAACGGAAGACGATTTAACCCAGTTGAGAAGTGAAAGGGTAGTATAAACTAATGAAGATTGTTGGAATAGAAAGATCACCTATTTTTCGGATTGAGAAAGATTGAAGGATGCTTCCAGAGTGTGTTGAGTCAAGAGTGTTGTTTACCCGAAAAATGGATATAGTTGAATTTATACGCAGTTCCGAAGATATGTGGTACAACTTAATACAGAATGTTAGGATAAATAAAAGGACGAATATAGGTTGGAGAAAATGTAATCCAGGCGAATCAATTATGAACAGTGGATTTAGGATTTAACAAAATAGAATCAATCTCAGAAACTAGAAAGATCTCTCTTCCTTATAGAGGAAATAATACAGTTTTTGATAGTCTAAGTCCTCCAAAAAGGTGCCCTACAAGAGTGATAAACAAGCCCTTTTATAGTGAAAGGGTTTGGCTCCAAGTATAATAAAATAAACATTTAGTGGGAGACCCATGATAAATCAGTTTTTCCATAATTTCTGCCAAGATTCCCTCTAGTGGGATTACAACGGCTTTTGTCTGCAAGCTCGATCTTGCTTAGAATCCTCGATTTTGGTTCGAACTTGATTTCGGCTCGAACTCGTGATCTCGGTTCGAGCCCGATCCTGGTTCGAGCCCTTGGATGGATTCCAGGTCGATGTAGGTTGGTTTTTGGATTATCAGCACGGTAGATCTACCCGCACCATGGTTCGATTCTTGTTTGAGTTTGATTATGATATCGATCTCAACACGGACCGGCCTCCCCGGGCTCTAGGATAGTTCGTTTCCCCCTTCGGGATCTTACTTCGATACACCACCCTTCGAACCGTACCGGATATGCCAAGGCTGAAATTCATTTCGACCGTATACAGATAGTCTCCTCGTTTCTCAGAAAGAAATATGACGAGAAACGATATGATTTTCAACGGCTCGATCGGATTATATCTTGTCGATTCCATCATGTTCGACCATAACGCACATGATAGTTGTCCTGTCGGTTTAGTCTTTCAAGGCATTTAATGCATGTCAGGCGGTGGTCGGCCACTGCTGATAATGAACCGCCGTCGCTTTGAACCTATAAATAACTCTCACCTTTATCTTTTACCGTTTTTGCATCTTCTATCTTCTAAAATTTCTCAATTTCTTCTTTATACTCTCCAGCCTACCAAAAAAGCTGTAATTTCTTTCGAAAAAGACCCCTCAATTCTACCAAATCTCTATCACTTTCTTCTATTCCTTATTTTTGAATTCAAAAATGGCGAAAACATCGCAAACCGTTCCTCAGAAAGAGAAAGCTTCATCTTCACATTGTGTCGCCGATGAGACACCAGCGGAGCCACGGCCAGAGGAGTGTGTCCCCGAGGCGTGCGTCCTTACTTCAGATTTAAAAATTGATAAAGGTTCATCGGTCCCTGGCCGGTGTGAGCCGGTATCGAGGTACATGTGTTCGATTACTGAGAAGCACCTCGATCTGTTAAAGAAGGACTGCAATTGGGGGAAAAAAGAAGTGATAATACCTACCCCTGACGAAGACATCACTTCTCACATGAAAGGGTTTTGAACGTATATACTTACCCTTTCACTTTGGGTCCCCTCGATTCCGTCGTTATCGACTTCTGTCGACAGTATCAGGTAACCTTAGGCCAGGTCCATCCTTCTTTGTGGCGGATCGTTATTCTGATCCGATATTTCGTGAGCAAAATCGAGGGGATGTCGTTCACCCTCGATCATCTTATCCGGCTGTACCGTCCCCGACTTTTTCGGGGAGGGTTAATAAAACTCCAGCGTCGGGCTACTAAGGCTTTGTTCTCGAGTATTGACGAGGACAGGGATCGGGGTTGGATGAGCAGGTTCGTTCGAGTAAGGACTTCGGACCTGATCCCAACTGAAAAGATGCCCTTTCCCGAGGAGTGAAATTTGAAACGTAAGTGTTGATTTTGCTATTGCTTCTATTTTGTTCTTTCATTTGTTCTCTTATCGACACTCCTTTTTTCGTGATGTAGCGGTTCCCTGGATGCCCGGAGCGGTTCCCGACCTCAAGATTTGGGTACGGGATCTTGTTTCGACTTTCACATACGCCGAATGCTCATGGCGTGATTTGTCTAAGGGTCGGTGGGAGGCCAAAAATCACGGTAAGCTCATTTCTCGGACTCTAACAAGGCATTTCTCGATATTTTTTATAAGGTTTTCCATATGCAGGTTTGGGTAAAGACGCGGTCTTGATACCTCTGTCTAATGAGGAGGATGTCTCGACCTTCGTTCCAAAGCCGGTGAAGGAAAATAAAAGGAAGAGAGCTTCGTTTCCCGAATCTCCAAAATCGAAGAAGAGGACGGCTCGTAAGCCGAACAAGAATGTTATTCCTCTGACCGTAGAATCCGTTTTGTGCCTAAGGGATGAAGAAGAAGAGGAAGAGGATAATGAGTCCACGCTGGCGGTCCGGACGAAGAGAGGCACCGATGTTTCAACGCCGGCTGGATCGATGCTGCCCTATGGGGCTCCATCTCGAGTTGAAAATATACCGGAGAGAGGTTCTGGTAGAGTCCCCGAACTATCGGATGTCGAAGATGCCTCTCATCGGAATCAACCGGCAGGGGTTACAATCGAAGAGCCCTTCGAATCCCTCCAAGCCGAGGAGAATGCTCCGAGCGAGTCACTTGGGGCGACAGCGATCGAGGACTCGCCTGTCTTTCCCGCTTTTTCCATAGGGGTGATTCGGGAAGCTCAAGCTCTGGCGGCCCTTGATCTAGATAGGCCTCACGATGAAGAGGATCCATTTCGTGACCTGTTTACTGGCATCAAGGATGTTGCCGGTGCTGGTGCCGGTGATGAATTAGATCTTTTTCACTGTTTGCGGCAGGCTTTGAACCAGGTGAGTCTTTTAAAAAATCTTTTTGTTGGTATTGCCTTTATGTTTGTCTTTCGTTAACTTCGCTTCTTGTTCCTTCGTAGGCTGCGGCGGTCCATCGAGAACAATGTTCTCGTTCCTAGAATGAGCTGCATTGATACGCGGCCGACCTGAAACGCGCTACCGATGAGAGGAACTCTCTCAAACTTTCCTTAGGGCAGAGAGATGAGGAAATAAAAGATCTCCGAGCCGAGCTGGCCAAGGCTTATCGAGACCAGAATGACTTGTCTGAGTAGGTAATGATGCTTTTGAAAACCTATGGGTTCGATACCAGAACGGTAGCTAAAATTTCGGTCTCACATGCAGCAAAAAATCGAGATGATAGGGAAGCTGCGTGAGGAGGTCGATGTGATAAGGATGGAATCTTTACGGTGGAAAGAAGGTATGGACTGCTTTGCTGTAGAAAAAGAGACTGCTCGAGCCCAGTTATCATCGTCTGAAACCCAACTTCAGAAAATGAAGGAAAAAGGCCTGGTTCAAGTAAGAAAAATTGAAGAGCTTGACGCTCGGTTGGCCTCAGTACTCGCCAAGGCCGAATCCGATGCTGAAACGGCAAAGACTTATGCGGATGCGCTCGTGGCCGTCTATCGGGCTGATGTTGAAGCTGCTCAAGTTCAGGCAAGAGAGGCAGCCGAATCCGCCAATGGTCGGGCGCATTGGGTCGCCGAACTTGCTAAGTACCGATCCAGGAGAGAAACTCTCGAAGAGATTCATGCTCGCGGCTTCGATCTCACAGAAGAGATAAAAAGGGCAAAAGAACTCGAAGCTGATGCTGAAGCTCTGGTTTTCGATGATGATGGCGATGACGATGGGAGCAAAAGCGGATTCGAGAACGGGGGGGGGGGGAACCTGATAAAGAAGAGACCGCTCCCGTTTAATTTTTTTTTGCCACCTATGTAGATAAATTTCGTGTATAGGCATATCTCTATGTTAATAACCACTTAATCAAACTTGAACCTCATGGTCTCTGCAACCGAGCGAGCGTTTATTCAAACTTGGGGCAATGTAGCCCTTTAGACTTATTAGTGGTCAACGATTCGCTTTTGATGGTCGAGCGAGTGTTTGCTTGTGCTCGAATTGATGTAGCCCGTAGGCTATTTGGTCGAATGAGTGTTTGCTCAAACTCGAAATAAAAAATAAAAAATAGATCGTAGGCTTGATCGAGTGAATGATTCGAACTCGAATTAATACAATCCGTAGGCTATTTGGTCGAGTGAGTGTTTGCTCGAACTCGAAATGAAAAATAGCTTGTAGGCTCAATCGAGTGAATGATTCGAACTCGAATTGATGCAGCCCGTAGGCTATTTGGTCGAGTGAGTGTTTGCTCGAACTCAAAATGAAAAATAGCCCGTAGGCCTGTTGAGTGAATGATTCGAACTCGAATTGATGCAGCCCGTAGGCTATTTGGTCGAGTGAGTGTTTGCTCGAACTCGAAAATAAAAAATAGACCGTAGGCTTGGTCGAGTGAATGATTCGAACTCGAATTGATGCAGCTCATAGGCTATTTGGTCGAATGAGTGTTTGCTCGAACTCGAAATAAAAAAATAGCCCGTAGGCCTGGTCGAGTGAATGATTCGAACTCGAATTGATGCAGCCCGTAGGCTATTTGGTCGAGTGAGTGTTTTCTCGAACTCGAAATAAAAAAATAGCCCGTAGGCTTAATGGTCGCATTATACCTTAATTCTTCGCATGTTATTACATGCCCAGGTTCGGGCCAATTTATACGAGCATGGCTCGCTTCGACCATTTGGCTCTTTAAAGTTTTCCTATCGGGACCCTGCTGCTGTGAAGTAACTTCTCTTACGGGGCCTCGGATATCATTATAAATGTTGCACGACTAGTGGTTGCCTCATTAAAAACCTTGCCGAAAAACCCATTTGGGATAAAACCGGTATAAGAAAAAAAGAGTGCAACACGTGCTTTCTGATGAGAGGTCCGTCCCTTGTTCGGACTTCTGCAGGGGTCAGTTTTGAGATATAAACGAATATGGGAAGGTTGTACCTTAACAGTAGTACCGTTTTAGATGTGATACATTCCAGATGCTTGATAACTGTTTGCCGTTTATAACGCCGATCCTGTACGACCCCTTTCCGATGTCCTCGAGTACCTGATATGGTCCTTCCCAATTCGGTCCTAGCTTCCCTTTATTCGGATTCCGGGTATTGATGGTAATTTTTCTCAACACTAAGTCCCCAGGCTTGAAATGGCGGAGCTTGGTTCTTCGATTATAATACCTTTCGATTCGCTGCTTTTGGGCGGCCATTCGGACGAGGGCAGTTTCTCGCCTTTCGTCCGATAGTTTGAGGCTTGTGTTCATAGCCTTATTATTTGATTCTTCCGTCGAGAATCGAAATCTGGCACTGGGTTCACCAACCTCGACTGGTATCAATGCTTCGGATCCACATACTAAGGAGAACGAGGTCGCCCCCGTATTGGATTTTGATGTTGTCCGATATGCCCAAAGGACTTCGGGTAGGATTTCTCTCCATCTCCCTTTCGCATCGTTCAATCTCTTCTTTAAGTTTTGAATGACAGTCTTATTCGTTGATTCGGCCTGCCCGTTCCCACTGGGGTGGTACGGCGTCGACAGTATCCTTCTTATCTTGTGGTCTTCGAGGAATCCTGTTCTGCCAATGAAGTGCTTTCCATTGTCACATACTATTTCGGCGGGTATCCCGAACCGGCATATGATATGATCCCAAATAAAGTCTATAACCTCTTTCTCTCTTATTTTCTCGAACGCCTGTGCTTCAACCCATTTAGAAATATAGTCAGTCATAAACAAAATGAATTTGGCTTTACTTGGGGTCGATGGTAGAGGGCCGACGATATCCATTCCCCATTTCATGAAAGGCCATGGGGATATGACCGAATGGAGTTGTTCTCCGAGCTGGTGGATCATTGGTGCGAACCTTTGATATTTATCACATTTACGAACAAATTCCTTCGTATCTTTGCCCATATCGATCCAATAATACCCTGCTCTGATTATTTTTTAGGCTAATGTGTCGGCTCCAGAGTGATTCCCGCAAGTACCCTCATACACTTCTCGTAGGACATAATCGACATCCCTCGGACCCAAGCATACCGCCAATGGTCCGTCGAACGTTCTTTGGTACATTGTTCCATTTGAAGCCAGAGTGAATCGAGCAGCCTTGGTCCGTAGGGTTCTGGAATCTTTAGGGTCCAATGGGAGTTTTTCATTTTTCAAATATTCGATATACTTGTTTCTCCAATCCCAGGTTAAGCTTGTAGAATTTATTTCGGTGTGTCCTTCTTCGATTACCGATCTCAAAAGTTGAACTACATTCCCCGAGCCCATATCATCTACCTCGACTGATGACCCCAAATTCGGCAGTGCGTCGGCCACATTATTCTGTTGCCGTGGCATATGTCGTAAAGTCCATTGTTTGAAATGGCGCAAAGTGATAAGCAATTTATCTAAATACCTCTGCATTCTACCTTCTCGAACTTCGAAAGTTTTGTTTACTTGACTTACCACCAGCAAGGAGTCGCAGTTGGCTTCAATGATTTCTGCTCCCAAATTTCTAGCTAGCTCGAGACCTGCAATCATGGCTTTTGTACTCGGCCTCGTTGTTAGTCAACCTGATAGTTTTAATAGATTGTCTAATAATGCCACCCGTGGGTGGTTTCAAAACTATGCCCAGCCCGGACCCCTTTACGTTTGAAGCCCCATCCGTAAAAAGGATCCATACCCCCGATGATGTACCTGATTTCAACAGTTCTTTTTCGGCTTCGGGTACGAGGGCTGGTGTGAAATCGGCCATGAAGTCTGCTAGGACTTGAGACTTGATGGCCGTGCGGGGTTGATATTCTATATCGTACTCACTGAGTTCGATGGCCCATTTGGCCAGTCGGCCTGATAACTCGGGTTTGTGCAAAATATTATGAAGTGGGTAAGTAGACAATACGCATATGGGGTGACATTGGAAGTATGGCCTTAACTTCCTTGAGGCGCTTATCAGTGCAAGCGCCAACCTTTCTAGGAGCGGATATCTAGTTTTCGCCTCTCCTAAGGTTCGACTTGTATAATAAATGGGGAATTACGTACCTTCCTCTTCTCGAACTAGGACACCGCTTACGGCGACTTCCGATACTGCCAAGTACAAACAAAGTTTCTCATCGGTTTTTGGAGTGTGAAGCAGTGGTGCGCTTGATAGATATCGTTTTAGTCCTTCTAATGCTTGTTGGCACTCCGGGGTCCAAGAAAAATCGTTCTTCTTTTTGAGTAGAGAAAAAAATTTATGACTTCGATCGGACGATCTCGATATGAATCGGCTTAGGGCGGCGATCCGACCCGTTAGTCTTTGCATGGCCTTCACGCTGTCTACGATGGTGATGTCTTCGACGGCCCTGATTTTATCGGGGTTAATCTCTATTCCCCGATGTGATACCATGAAGCCGAGGAACTTGCCCGAACCGACCCCGAAGGCACATTTTTCGGTGTTGAGCTTCATTTTGTATTTCCTCAGAATCTCGAACGTTTCCTGCAAATGAATTAAATGGTCCTCTGCGCGCAATGATTTGACTAACATGTCATCAATATAAACCTCCATTGATTTTCCTATTTGTTCTTCGAACATTTTATTCACTAGGCGTTGGTAAGTGGCTCCTGCATTTTTTTTAGCCCGAAGGGCATCACATTATAACACTACGTTCCATATTTGGTGACAAATGAGGTTTTTTCCTGGTCTTCCGGGTCCATCTGTATTTGATTATACCCGGAATAGGCATCGAGAAAGGTGAGGATCTCGTGGCTGGCCATGGCATCGATCATGCGATCGATGTTGGGCAACGGAAAAGAATCTTTGGGGAATGCTTTGTTCAAATCCTTATAGTCCACGCACATTCTAAGTTTGTCTCCTTTTTTAGGGACTACAACTACGTTGGCTAACCATTCGGGATATTTTACCTCCCGAATGGACCCTATTTTGAGAAGTTTGGTTACCTCGTCCTTTATGAAGGCGTTCTTTCTATCGGACTGGGGTCTCCTCTTTTGCTTCACCGGTCTAAACCTATGGTCCAAACTTAGCTGATGTGTCGTTATGTCCAGCGGGATCCCTGTTATATCTAAATGGGACCAGGCGAAACAATCGATGTTATTGATAATAAATTGAACGAGTTTCTTCCTGAGTTCGGGGCTCAACCCCGTTCCCAAGTATACCTTTTGCTCGGGCCGGCACTCGATTAATATGACTTGCTCTAGCTCCTCGATCGTCGATTTTGTGGCATCGGAGTCATCGGGAATTACGAATGATCCAGGGACCCCTTGGTCCCCATCCTCTTCGACTTTCTGGTTGTCTGGCTGGGTTGAAGTCGCTGTCTGAGATTGCTATTTGGTGTCCCGTTCTCCTTCCGGGCCCGATCCTTTTATCGGCGAAAGTGAGGACATTGGTTTGGATTTGTCGACAGCGAACATTTTTTTTGCGGCTGGTTGCTCTCCGTATACCATTTTGACATCTCCCGACGCCGGAAATTTGAGGACCTGGTGTAGGGTCGAAGGCACGGCTCTCATGTTGTGGATCCATGGCCTTCCGAAAAGGGCGTTATACCTCATATCGCCTTCGATCACGTGAAACTTTATTTTCTGGACAGTTCCGGCCACGTTTATTGGTAAGGCTATCTCCCCTTTGGTGGTTTCGCATGCCATATTGAACCCGTTTAGGACCAGAGTTGCAGGTACGATCCGATCCTGCAGGCCGAGCTGCTCTACTACCTTCAATCGGATGATGTTGGCCGAGCTACCTGGATCGATCAACACACACTTAATTTTAGTTTTATTTACGAGTACGGATATTACCAGTGCATCGTTGTGAGGTTGGATGACCCCCTCTGCATCTTCATCACTGAAGGACAAAGTCCCCATGGGTGCGTAATCTTGAGTCCGAGATCGCTTTTCCCTCACCATCGATGCTTTAGTACGCTTAAGCATCGGTCCCCAGGGCGTATTGGTGCCGCCGACGATCATGTGGATAACGTGCTGTGGTTCTTCTTGCTCGTTCTGCTTGCTGAAATCCCTACTTCTAAAATGGCTCTTTGCCCTATCACTCAGAAACTCCCGAAGATGCCCTTTGTTAAATAGGCGAGCTATTTCCTCTCTTAGTTGCTTGCAATCTTCCGTCATGTGGCCATGGGTACCATGATATTCGCACGTTTGATTGGGATTTCTCTGGACGGGTTTGGTTTGCATTGGTCGAGGCCATTTAGTGTCTTCGATGCGTCCGATGGTCGACACGAGAGCGGATGTGCCAACGCTGAAGTTATATTCTGATAATCGAGGTGCTTCTATAGGCTCAGCATATTTGTCGAAGCCTCTCTTACTCATAAGCCCCCGAGAATTTTGTCCCCGATCAATTCTTTGACTGTTCCGAACTGCGCTGCGTGTTGAACCATTGTTTACTCGATCGGTGACGTACGATCGATATCGGTCTCTGTTTGACCTTTGCTCTCTGTCGATCTGCATTTGATTAATAACTGCCCTGTTCTGATGAACAGGTCCGTACGGGGTCCCTGACTGATCATCCTCGACCCTAATTTTTGATTAATATCGGTTGTGCACATCTGCCCAAGTTACCGCCAGATACTCGATCAAATTTTGCTTCAGCCAATGTGATGCTGTCGAACTTAGCTCGTTCAACCCTTGGGTGAAAGCTTGTACGGCCCAGTCCTCGGTGACCGGGGGTAATTCCATGCGTTCCATTTGAAATCGGGATACGAATTCCCTCAGCATCTCTCCCTGCCTTTGCTTTACTTTGAAGAGGTCTGATTTTCTCGTTGCAACCTTTATGGCTCCAGCATGCGCTTTTACGAACGAATCTGCTAACATGGCAAAAGAATCGATGGAATTTGGTGGTAAATTGTGGTACCAAATCATAGCTCCTTTCGAGAGGGTTTCCCCGAACTTTTTCAATAGCACGGATTCGATCTCATCATCTTCCAAATCGTTGCCTTTTATGGCACACGTGTAAGAGGTGACATATTCGTTAGGATCGGTCTTACCGTTATATTTAGGAATTTCGGGCATGCGGAACTTTTTGGGAATTGGCTTCGGTGCTGCACTCGATGGAAAAGGCTTTTGTATGAATTTTTTTGAATCAAGCCCTTTTACCATTGGTGGAGCCCCCGGGATTTGATCGACCCTGGCATTATACGTTTTCACCATCTTGTCGTTGGCTTCGACTCGTTTTGTGAGTTTCTCGAGCAATTTAGTAATTCCGGGAGTAGTCCACGATTCCTGCCCGTTAGATTTTACTATGGCAGGCTCTGTTCTGGGGGTGACCTCTCGAAGTAACCCCTGCCGGACCTCTCGAAGTGGATTGAAAACCGGCCTGCTTTGTGGTTGAGTTTGGCTCTGTAGCCGAGCTATCGCTAATTGCTGGGCTTGCAACATCTCGAAGATCATGCGTAAGCTGGCCCCGATCTCCTCTGGGTTTTGGGTGTCTTGGGCTACGGATCGAGCACCGCCCTGAATGCTTCTTTCCGGTTCGGAACGCTGGTTTGCTTCCAAAGCAATTTGTGAATTGACATCTAGTGGTATTTCGGCTCGAATCTCGGGTAGTACCAAGTTGTTGGTTTCATCTTGAAGGCCAGCTTCGTAATCGGTCGGTGAAGCCATTCAGTCGGTGGCTATTCGTAGCCGAACCTGAATTGAAGATGTTTTCGGAAATAAGTGACCACTGTTATCCTCGGCCCCACGGTGGGCGCCAAACTGTTTACCCTAAAAATAGATATAGTTGAATTTATACGCAGTTCCGAAGATATGTGGTACAACTTAATACAGAATGCTAGGATAAATAAAAGGACGAATATAGGTTGGAGAAAATGTAATCTAGGCGAATCAATTATGAACAGTGGATTTAGGATTTAACAAAATAGAATCAATCTCAGAAACTAGAAAGATCTCTCTTCCTTATAGAGGAAATAATACAGTTTTTGATAGTCTAAGTTCTCCAAAAAGGTGCCCTACAAGAGTGATAAACAAGCCCTTTTATAGTGAAAGGGTTTGGCTCCAAGTATAATAAAATAAACATTTAGTGGGAGACCCATGATAAATTAGCTTTTCCATAATTTCTGCCAAGATTCCCTCTAGTGGGATTACAACGGCTTTTGTCTGCGAGCTCGATCTTGCTTAGAATCCTCGATTTTGGTTCGAACTTGATTTCGGCTCGAACTCGTGATCTCGGTTCGAGCCCGATCCTGGTTCGAGCCCTTGGATGGATTCCAGGTCGATGTAGGTTGGTTTTTGGATTATCAGCACGGTAGATCTACCCGCACCATGGTTCGATTCTTGTTTGAGTTTGATTATGATATCGATCTCAACACGGACCGGCCTCCCCGGGCTCTAGGATAGTTCGTGTCCCCCTTCGGGATCTTACTTCGATACATTACCCTTCGAACCGTACCGGACATGCCAATGTTAAAATCCATTTCGACCATATACAAGTGTGTTTATTTACAACTATATGAGCAATTTTAATAGAAATATGAAATTACTCTTTTACTCTTGGTAGACCAACTTGGCTCTTCTATATAACAGAGAAATTTAGTTGGGCTTGAAAACAATAAGATTATGACTTTGAAACAAGTCCCTCTACGAACATTTTCTGCTTTATAATTGTAATCTAGTTTTATTAGAACAAATGGAGATATAGAAACCCGAGTCATTAATATCACAGTATTGCTAAGATATATTAACTTGGTCCATTCAAATTTGCGATACTGAGACTAGAAAACTAATACGTAACAATTGCCATTTGAATAGATAATTACCATATTCACCTTGTCTACGTTCGTTAGGATTTATGCTGGCTGTTCCTCCTTGCCCCTTATTATCGTATTAAAATGAAGAGAAAAATTACCAAAGCAGAGAAACCCCTCAAGAAAAAGAATTGTGGGGTGAGAGAGGCTCGAACTCTCGACCTCAGGATTACTCAGAAGCTATGAGACCTACGCGCTAGCCAACTGCGCCACCACCCCTGTGTTGCTTTTTCTTGATTTACATTTTTATATTCTACGTAATATCTCAGCTTGGAGACTTATTTTTGTACTCTTAAATCCGTTATGTTCTATTTAATTTGTTAAAGCAGTTGCTGATTTGCTTCAGCTTTTAGTATTAAACAACTGATCTGCTCAGTCTTTTCTAAAAATAAAATATCTAAATCAGAGATTTCTTGTAGTATGATTATGCATTTCTAATCCTCATTTATATGGAGCCTACGTGCAAGTCATTAAGGGTAAGGCAGCTCTATATTGACATCATAGAGGAGGATGTTCCACCATATATATGGTCTGTGAATTGTGTAGTCCATATGATTTTGAAAAACTGAATTGAATGCAAGAGATGCTTGTCCTATATATACATGTGTTTCATTTCTCTTTCCACGTTTCCCCTCGTTCTCCTAAATCATTTTTGACTTCAACAATAAGGTCTCATGCAAATTCTCAGGTATTCAAATCATGCATTTATATATAGTAGGGGATTTAAGTTAGACGATAGAATGCTAAGAGTATATTGCAATAACATTGGTGCACTTTGTAAGTGAGGAACATATATAGTGTTCCAGAATACTAGAGCGAAAATCTTTTGCTTGCTGCAATTAATATTAATGTGACAAACTAAGCATCATACTACTCTTGTTTAATTGACGTCACAATGCCAGAGTAAACTTATGCAGCAGGAGGCAGCAAATTAAGCATCTTAAAAGAAGCAGGCAAAGTTTGTATTCTTCAATCTGCCATGCATCTTGGACAGAAAAGTAAAGTCGACAACATTATTAGATGGACATATCCCATAAAAATTATGTGCCTTGTCCATATATTCGATGCACTTGCACCTTACCTTTTTTTTTTTTTTTTTTGACAGTTCCTTAGACACACTAAAACGAAAACCCTCTATCGATCCAACTCTTTTCTCCTTTTTGACATGGATTTCGATTGAGGCTCCATTGTTTCTCCCTCCTCGGAACATTATATTGACGACATAGCATGTAGCATGTAGGTATAAAAGTTTTAGAAATTGTTATACAAATAGTCAGTCAGATTCAATGTTGGGATCTTTACATAAATAGCCGTCAGATGAACTATATATTTACTTTTTTTAGCTGGCATACATAAATTATACATTGATTATTCATGTTATACACATATTATACATTAAATATACATATATTATATATCTGCCAATTATTTTTAGTTTAAACAGTTGGGTGGATGGTTATTTGTTCCTGTTTTTTTTAGTTCCTTACTTAAACGGCCGCCAACTTAAGAAAAATAATGTAGTAGTAAAACTTTTGAATTTTTTGTTACAATATCACTATTCCAACTTAATCCAACTTTCCTAAGAAATCGTTTCAGCCGCGAAATTCACTTTCCGTGCAGGATAGTTGAAACTATTCCAACTTAATCCAACTATTCTTTAAGAGACTTGATGGCTATTTATTGATTTTTTTGTTGTTTTGTTTATTATTTCTTGTTCACTGCCTATCCAAGGCGGAGACAGAAGCATTCAGTTGATTGGATAAGAACAAAGGAACCAGAGGAGAGTGCATGCACTAGAAATCCAAAATTTGCGTCAAATCATACACTTGTCTTTCTACATTCTTACGTTAATTAGAGGATAGATTTGGTAGTAATTAAGTCATCACGAATAGCGAGATGAGATGATAAATGTTTGTTACGAGTTCAAGAATTTGAATTCAAGTGGAGGAACGTCGTTCCGCGTACCCCATGTGTTCATGTACAGATTTAATTTGATATTTTCCAATACCAATGTAAATTAATGAAGATACTTTGGATGTGGTATTTAAAATTCTCTAATAAGAAAATGGATTATTCTCGTTACTTTAATTTCGATTTTAATCTCTTCTATCTAATGGCCAAATCCAGAGTTAGATCCCGAGAGTTAAAGGAATGTTATTTTCTAGAACCGAACTCTATAAAATTGCACGGGCATTGTGTCTTTGAGATTGCACAGGTGACAGTAGGGATACTTGTGCCTATGTGGTCAGTTTAGTGACTTTGGTCAACCCTGATTTTAAGGATGTGCGATTAACTGAATTAGGCATTAGAGTAATTCATACTGTGAAACTGCCGTCCCAAGCAGAAGAGTATATCATGTTGACCGCACCGTAATTTTTACTATAAGCAGATTTTGGTTCTCTTTGGAATCACCGTAATGTTACTCTTCAAAAATGTCAGCCAAGTTAACTATGACAACTTGATGACCAAAAGGATTAACGCAATGTGTGCTATATTTGGGGGTGCTTACAAAGTCATGTATGAGACATTAGTTTTGACAGGATCTCCTATAATAAGAGACCCAAAGAGTTCGACAATCTTTGTGAAACTTACAGGGCTGTTAATGCGTCAGATTATCCACAGTTTTTGTAAAGAATAGCAGAAGAGAAGAAAAGTATTATTGGAAACCATTGGAAGATTCAACTAAAGAAAGGAATCTTGAAAGAGAAGAGAGATTTTAAATAGGAGAACTTTTCTTGATTTTTGGCTTGATTACGAATGAATAAGACATCCCATATTTCTAGCAAATCTTATCTTCTAACAACATTCTAGAATATCTAGATGTATCTACTAAATATCAAGGATACAACACTAGGACATTCTAAAGAAGTCTATATTTTTCCAAAAACTCAACTTTACTTTATTTTTCTCACAGTTTTTCCGCTACACTGGAGGAAGAACTGCACAGACAAAGCTAGAGAAGAGTAGATTTCCCATTATATTCTCTTTGGTGTGGCTCAAAATCTGACGCCCTATAGACAATTCAAACTTCGTTACTACTACTAATTTTTCTGAGCAGGACAATCAGCTTGTTAGGGAATTAATTGAGATTCACAACAGGAAAATGTCCAGGCCTGACCGTACTACGCCTCTCACAGCAATGTTCAACTATCTCACTGCTGACTTTGAATTTGACTGGTAATGGTGTTTGTTTGGTGGCGCTTATCATTAGGCGTGCAAAGAAGTCTTATTGCATCATACCTTTATAGGAAAGTACAAGTGTTAGGCTATGCCATCTAATATGTGATGTTATCTTATCATTGATGTCTATTATTTCAACCATGTTACTTGAATTTAAGAAATATTAAAGAGATTTACATTACTATTTCTCCTTTTTGTGATAATTTTTCTTTTTTCGTCATTTACATGATATAACTTTTCCATTATATAAAATTCATAATTTCTTATATGACACAACCAGAGGCGGATTCAGAATTCAAAGGTTATGAGTGCCACCATGTTATGCATACAATATACATGTCAGTAGTTACAAGATAGATTAAGAATAATGGGTCGATTCAGTTAGTTTTTGGTTAATTTGAATAGGCCTTTCATTCACAAAGAAAATAAGTTCAATTTTAGTTCAAAATTTTAATGCTTAATATAAAATATTCTAAATAAAAATGCAAAAAAAAAATAACATTCCATGAAAGAGCGTCTCCAATATAAGTATTTGCTTAAAGAGTACCTTAACTACACTATATATTCTTTGTTTGACTAGATTAATTTACTTGTATTGTTCTTTGTTTATTTTTTCATCTTAATTGTTGACTTATATGACAATTATTTTCAAAGAAAAACCTTCAACATTCAACCTATGATATTTGACTCAAAACGACTATCAATCAAGCCATTTAATTTTTTTTAAAACCCAATAGAAGATATTGCTCAAATTATATTCCACTATATAAATTTAAGAAATTATATGCTAATTAAAATCAATTCAAATTACCTATAGAAAATAATTATTCATAAAATAAGGTATAATGATAGAAACAAAATGAGAACTGAAAGTTTAAAAATTAAAGAAGAGAGACTTAGCAAGTAATAAAAGGAGGAAAAGAACCGAAAAAGAAGGAAAAGAGGTGAGGCCCTAGGGTTCAACTGAAAATAAAGCCTTCAAAGGGAAGGCTGAACCAATGGCACACGCTTTCACTTTGTGACTTTTGAGTGTCACTCTATCCATTTATACGTTTCTTCACAGAGATATTATGTACATAGTAAGAATTTTAGCGAAGCGAGCGGGTGCTGTGGTACCCCTAACTCATAAGGTAGATTCGCCCCTGGACACAACCGGAAAACTAAATAGATAATAATCGCACCCAAAGAGAAACTGAACGTAACCAATTTTATTTGGGAAAAGGGCCAAATATACCCCCCTACTTTTATATATTGTCTATATTTAACCTCCGTTATACTATCGAGCCAAATTTACCCCTACCGTTATACTATCGGGCCAAATTTACCCCTACAATCAGTAAACTTTTAAAAATACCCGTTGATCTGTTAAGTAATCCAAAATCTCCCAAATTCCTTTTATTTAAATCACTTGTTGCTTCTTCTTGATCCACTATTTTTGAAATAATAGGCATTTACCTGCTTTCGGAATTAGAGAAAAAAAAATAAGAGAAAAAAATATTAAATAATACAACCGGATAAATAAAGTATAGTAAATTGAAAAATCTAAATTAGATAGCTTTTCTAAATTCTAAAAATATTTATAATATTCCAATTTTAATGAATTCGTTGCACCAAATGTATGGAGACTTTGCAAGTATTAGTGATTGAAGTTGAAGTTTCTCGGAGACTTTACATTGTCTAATTCAACTTTACTTTAATTAAATGCCTACACATTGTGCACTCTTAAGTTAGTCGATCGAACTCTATACTAACCAGGCAATGACAAAATATATTTGAATATACATGTACATACATGATGATCAGATGCATATAATACACAATAAATATACCCACTAAATTTTACGGTATGTATATGATTGAAAAATAAATAAAATTCTAAACTAATTTTATTTATTACAAGAAGAGAAATGTGTGCATTGGTAATTAAAAAAAAATATGAATAATTTGTATAGTCTAGTAACTTTAGCATTCACATCAATAGTAATTTTTAATAATAATGGAGCAAGAAAAACAACAAGTGATTTAAATAAAAAGAATTTGGGAGATTTTGGATTACTTAACAGATCAAGCGATATTTTTAAAAGTTTGCTGATTGTAGGGATAAATTTGGCCCGATAGTATAATGAAAGTTAAATATAAGCAATATATGAAAATAGATGGCATATTTGGCTCTTTTCCCATTTTGTTTTGATTCGGATTAAATGGCATCTTATCAAAATCGAAACCGAATGATGAAAACCAAAACAAAAACCTGAATGCACATCCACAGTTAGGGGTATGGCTAAGTTGAACTATGCAACTTCGGTCGGCTAGCTTGTTAATTGGTACTTCTTAGATAGTAGGGATTTTAGGAGTTTTGTCTTCGGTTGGCTAGTTTTGTTTGCGAGTTCGAGTCATCCCAAGAGTAAGGTGAAGAGTTTTTGGAGGGAGGGAGCCGAGGGTCTATCGGATCTCTACCCCAGGGTAGGGGTAAGGTCTGCGTACACACTATTCTCCCCAGATCCCACTAATGAGATTATACTGAGTTGTTGTTGTTATTTGTTGCCTATGATCTTTTTGTTTTTCGGTATGTTTTAAACAACTATAAAAGAAAATGAATACGAAACTTTTCCGCCATCGTGCTTGTTACTGAGATGAACTTTTAGTATATGGCCATGTGCGCTGTGCCAAATTTCAAGAAATCGTAATTCTTACTTCTCTTCCTTAATTATCTTCGACAATAGCTTACAAATATTAACTCTTACGACTTATTCTATCTTAGGCTTCTCTGGGTACATGAACCTCCCTGAATCAATAGTGGATATTAAACGACGGCCTGGTACACTAAGCTCTCGTTATGGGCTAGATTCAGGGAAGGGCCGGACCACAAGGATTTTACTGTATGCAATCTTACCCTGCATTTTTGCAAGAGACTATGTTCACGGCTCGAAGTTGTGACCTTCTAGTCACATGCCATCAGCTTTACCAGCTACGCCAAGAGTCCTTTCACAATAATGGATATTGGATTTTAAATTAATTAAACAATGGAGATACTCACGTTCTATATATCGTCATAATGTGTGCGATTTAATTTTGATAATAAAAATTAAGATACAATGGCATTTTCCTTTAGTTTCTGCATGACCAGAAAGAAGATCCAGTCCTTAAACTTGTTCAGTGGTCTGCGTTATTAATGGGCAAATTGTCAATAAGATAACAAGCGCACGAATAGAGATGGAAAATGCACGTGGAATTTTTTTCAAACTTCGAAGATGCATTCTTTAGAATAGTCGAAACAATTCAGAGGTGGTGCAATGAATAGTGACGATGCTGTGTAACTGAAGCAACAATTAATTATATGAAATAAATTACTAGTAAAAGAGAATTATCCAAAGCACTGGCCTTAAGCAACATAGCTCTCTTTGGCAAAGTTATTCATTTCTTCAGTGGACTAATTGCTAGGTTACATAGCATCTATCTGGCATTGACTCCTCCATGTTATATTTGAAAATTCAACTGCTTTTTGCCTGCACTAAGAAACCAGTGAAACCAGCACATGCACCAACACAATCCATCTAAACTGCACATAACTAATTTTCATTTGTTTAAGGAACAAAATCAAAAGTATATACTGAAACTTTGGAACCAAAAAGGTGGTTCAAAGCTAATATAATGGGTGGTTGAGCTTTGATTTCCCTTTTGTTACTAATGATGCAATATGCATATGATGTGTCTATATGCTACGAACTTTTCCTCTCCACTTTATGAAATTGTAATCAAATACCAGATTTATTTGGCCCACAATTCCAAACCCAACAAGCTCTTCATCAACCACACAAAAAGCCACCATAACTAATGGAACAAATCAAAAATCATAAATTTCAACCATGCCAGAAATTTCTCGAATAAAATAGAATTTATTAAATGTTAATCTAGTATTTTCATATTTCTAGAATTCTATTACTATGAAGAGCGCAAAACACAACACAAAATTATTGCTCACTAGTCAAAGATAGTATAGTTTAATTATCGTCTCCACAGGAATTGGATTTAAACAGTATTCGAATAATCTCCAGTTGATTACTATTCAGGAAAATTAACACTTGATTTGATGACTGTTACTACGTTAACTACTAAAAATTAAGCAAATAACAATTGATCACAAAAGTCAGCAGATGAGCAACAAAGAAATATCAATGAGAGGGATAAGGGTATTTGACTAGATAGGTGAAAGATAACTTAAGGGTATTTGACTAGATAGGTGAAAGATAACTGACTCGGGATTCAATTCTTGAGTTAATTCACTCTACAATACGGTTGATTCTCACGAATTCAACCGATAATAAGATTGCACTTGAAGTTAATGTTCCTCTTTCGATTAAACGTTAATTCAGTAATTAATCCAATTGAAGCACGGTAAATAATTGCAACAATCAAATAATGGTTATGATCTAAAGGGTAACTTCTCACGAATATTTTCCTATTTTCTAGTTCGATTGACAATTCAAAAGACTCTTTCGATTACCTATTTGAATCACAAATTTAAACTAGATCATAAGATGTGAAGAATTCAATGTCAAATTCCTCTTTCGATTAAGCAAAACAATAAATAACTCACAATACAAATTAAAGCTCCATCAATAAATTCTAACAATTATTAAGAATCGAATCCCTAATTAAGTTATCGAAACAACATATCTGTCAATACCCTAATGGAAATTACTCCATAATAATGGAGTAATACATCTCAAATAAGGTTAAGAACAAAAAAAATATCAATTCTAATGATTTGATACAAATTCCTATATTGCACTGATTGCAGGTTATAATATTGATGAATTCTTGAGTCTTCTTGCCTTGGTTGTTTCTCCAATCTTCAAAATCGTATTTTTGGTATATTTATACCGTGTAAAAACAAGTCCGGACGAAACTACTAGTCTCGTCCAAGTTCACACCTATATTCGAGGTTATGATAACGGTCAATGTAATAATAATACCCAACAAGAGACGGGTCGAATTCTGCAGGGAGTTATATGTATGGAAGTTAGTAGTATATATTGTAGTGCGTGAGTTTGTATATTTAAATTTGCACCTCCACAAAATTGGGTTGTTTTAAAGTCTAAATTAAACTACGATTGAAATTTAAGAAATAAAACTAGGAAATTATTTTTGTTATTTTTTAAATGTTGTAAAACGCCTAGGGCTATGACCTTCACCTAGGATTTGCCTAATGAGATATAAACTTTAAAGCTTGTTTTATTGGTCGGGATGTATTATAGCTATCGACACTCAATTACCCACTCAATACCTCTCGGTCAGAGAGTGATTTTGCCCAATTTGGCTTTCTCAAGTCCCAATGGGTATTAAATAAAACGGTTGATAAAAAGCTCAAGTCGGGTTGTTACTATCTCTAGGTTCAACCCTTTAATTGGGATTGTCAATCTCTCGATTGATCCAATTTCTTGTTAGCCAAATTTTCCTAGACTAAGTCTCTCTTTCTCAAGTAGAGACCAAGTCAAATAGGCATGAACTAATATTTGCAACCATTAATTCCCCAAATAAAAGCAAGAACAAGGCTAAATAATAAATACTCAACTATAAACAAGCATTAAATTAAACACCCATTAAGTTTATATACTAGGGTTGGGTCACAACCCTAGTAAAAATCTTGCTACTCATACTTCAAATGGAAGAAAAAGAAGAAGAAATAATAATTAAACTCATATTGCTAATTAAAATGATAAAATCTATGTTCAAATAGCTCAAAATATGAAAAACTACTAAAAAGAGTAAAAGAAAACGGCTACTGCAGCAGCTGATGTCAAAAGTTGACCTAAAAATATGAAACTCATCTATTTATACATGGCTGAAAATTTCGGACAAAAATATCCTTTGGGAGGTTCTGCGGCCGCACAATTCCATGTGCGGTCCGCACTTTTCTTCAGCTTGACAGGATTGGAAGTCTGCGGCCGCATAATTGTAACTACGGCCGCATCTTGCTCTTCTGCAGTCCGTACAATTGTAACTGCGGCCGCATAACTCTTCTTCTGCGGCCGCACAATTCTTCTGCGGTCCGCACTTTTAGGGGACTTGAAATGTATCTTCTCTGAACTTTGCTCCTGGACCAGCTTCTGCGGCCACACAATTCATGTGCGGACCGTACTTTGCACCAAACTCTGATGGTTTTTCCTTCGCAACCTGCGACCGCAGATGGTATTTTGCGGTCCGTACTTCTGAGTTTCTGTGCCATTTATATCTTTGAGTTCAGATTACTCCTTCTTGAGTTGGATTTCATCTTCCAATATTCCTGCAATTAAGCACATTTCATTAGTTATCGGGAACACAATTAAACGCTTTTGGACTAAAACAAAAGCTAAAAGACGCTAAAAGTAGTCAAAATCCCCACTTATCAACTCCCCAAACTTATGTTTTTGCTTGTCCTCAAGCAAATAAAGTAGTTCCCACCTCCACAAGTTAAGAACTATTCCAGCTAATCATAGGTGATTCATTCACACATCAATTGGGACCAACAATTACCCACACCACTTACGAATTATCAACAAGGCAACAAGTTAAACTTTCATTCACAAATAGTTCTAATGTGACACTTGAGCATCAAGAGTTGACTTTATTCATCAAGGAAGCTCGCTCTTTCATGTTGGTCATTGTGGATCCCAAACTCCTCCTCCTCTACTCTCCGTTTGCCTATCTCACTTAAGAATTTAGCACTCAATCCAAAGATTTGCGAAAGGTTCACTCACCTCGCTCAAAAGAATGTCGCGAGTACGGCTTTAAGTACCATAGGCTTGCCACTCATGTAGATCACCACTAATGTAAGCTCACTCGGCTTGAAATCACGTAGGGCTTTTTCAGAATGCAGTGAAGGCTTTTGGACTAAGGTTGGATATGCTATTAGGCACATTTGTGAAGACACTCCATTTTCTTTTCTCGGCTCATGCTTTGCCAACTCTTTGAGGCATTTTCTTTTCCTTAGGGGAACTAGAGAGACTTAACATCACTCTTTAGTGATTATGATATTCAATTTCTCCCTCTTTGATTTCTCCATGCTTTGCATCATTACTTTTCTTTGAATCCCTTCAACTTTTCCACTTATTCACCTTATTTTTGCATTTTTCTTTTTGTTCTTTATTTTTCTTGACTTTCCTTCTCATCATTTCTTTTCTCTTTTTGTGCCTTGATACCTCTTTTAAATTCCTCATATCTCCCCCAAACTTATATTTTTAGCCAATTGTTTTACAAGAGTGTTAAGAAAAGCTCGGGTGCTAAGAGAGGGTCATGATAAAATGGGTAAAGGCTTATAACATGGTTATCAAATGAGAAATGTTTTAGGCTCAAATGGGTTGACTAGGGATAACAACATTGGTGGGCAATGAAAAACTTCAAGCGGGTCAAGGAGAGTCTACAATCACTTCTCAAGCCAAGCAAAACTTAATATTTCGCCTAGAAACACATTCGGGGCAAGTTCTAGACTATTAGCATGGGTACTTGGACTTGCAACAATAACATCTCACCTCTCATGCAACTGGATTGTTAAAGAGGATAGAGTCGAGGGACCACAATGACTATTTTCAAGATTGAAAATCACTATGGTTCGATTAAACCACTCGATGATTGTCTAAATTAACACAAGAGTCACTAACTATAGCTATTTCTTTCCAAAAATAAACCTTATTTTTAACCATAAGCACGTTGTTAAGTGTGCTGGTACCAAGTGAAGCATGTTTGACTCTTTGAGTATGACTCAACTAGGTCTTTTTATTCATTACTACTACTATTATTACCTAAACACCAAAAATGGACTCAATCCCTTAAAAAGGTTGTCACGCCATCCATCGCTGGGAAGAGTCACTCGGTTCACACAAAAACTATTTTTATAAAGAACCGTGGCATTAAGAAAACCAAAGGCTATTTATCCACTAAAACATAGAAAGAAGCTATTAAATCAACAAGAAGCTACTAATTCAAAAAGAAAACCAAGATAAAGATAAAGAAGCTACAAAGCAAAAGAAAAACTATTGAAGGCGTAATAAATATATACATAATGAGAGATAAGAGAGAATATATACATAATGAGAAAGAAGAAGAAAATAGTAATAAGTTAATTACAGGCCAAATTTCTCATAGTTATCAAAATACATAATCATCAAAATGAGTCAAAGAAACTCCACCCCCCGAATAAAACTAAGTATTATACCCAATGCTTAACAACATAAGAGTAAAAGAAGGGTGGGAGTGAAGAAAACTCCCAATGGCTCTGTGGCCATCTCTGTGTCCCCAGCAGTGGCACCGACCTCAGCCTCATCCAACTGGATCTCATCATCCTCAAGTACGAGAGTGGCTGAGTTGGTGAACATCTGACGGACTGCCTCAGCAACAGTGTCTGGCTCCTCAGACTGGCCAACTAATGTTGTAGGTACTGTAGGTAGGGTGTACATGGACCGGATTGGTTCATTTTTTATCAAAACCAAACCAAACTAACTATATCGATTTGGATTGGTTCGGTTTTGTCGAGTTTTTCGGGTTTTCAGGTTTTTTTATTACATGAATATTATTCCAATCTTACTTTGTTAAATTTATAGATAAAGTTTAGATAAGTGAATATATGTTTAGTAAATATTGAAAAAATTGACAAACATATGATCTATTAAAATATTCTAATGGGAGAATGTTTTTAGTAACACATGATAGTTATTTTCTTAGTCGTCTAACAATAATTTTCGTTAAGGTACTCTTTCAAGGTTAACACATGAGAGGATCCCAAATATTTTAATATTTTTTAAAGAAAAAAATATATATATATATATATATATATATATATATATATATATATATATATATATATATATATATATATATATATATATTTTACTCAATACCAAACCATGTCAAACCAAACCTAGTCGGGTTTTTTAATTAGTTTGGTTTGATTTTTCGGTTTAGTGCGGTTTTCCGGTTCGGTTTGAATACCCCTAACCGTAGGATCTGGGCATGGGTGGTGCGGGTCTATCAGCATATCAAATGGAATGTCTCTGGCTTCTGCAATCTTGGTAACTTGTCGCCGGAGCTTGTATACTGACTTCTTGGAGGCCTGGGACTTTCGCATCTTCTTCACTTCCTTGGAAAACTCTTTAATCATGAACCCATCCTGTACCAAAGTGGCCATAATAGTGTTTTGATTTTCCAGAAGCTTCTTTAAGGTTTCTTCAACTGTGGGGGGAATTTGGGGTGCCGAAATGGACGACTGTGCTTCAACATAACTGGGTATGTCAGACAACTTTGTAGTAGTTGTCTACATCCAGTTGTTGAGGCTCGCTAGTATATAGGAGACTTGTAGCGCAGTCAGTGGAGCAGTGGGCATCGGTACCGGCTTCAAAGCTGAGGTGGAAGGCACTGAGGCTGAAGGTAGAGGCATGGCAGCTGCACTGGATGAAGGCTCTGCTGAAGTGGAAGGCATATATGTTGACTCTGTAGCTACTACCGATGGCTCATCAGACTGGCCTACGGTAGTAGTTGGCTGACCCTTTCTCTTCGGGTTGTGTGCATCCATCAGAGAATACCAAGAGAAAGGCTTTTTAGCCCGAACCTTCATGTCAAAATCTCGCGGCTCCACCCGTGCATCTGTAAGGTACTCAGTGATGATGTTGGGATACGGGTAGGAGGTATCAGCTTGCCTTGTGACCGCAGACATGTTGGCCGACATCACGACACCCATATTGATCGGGTACCCGGCTATAATTGAGGCGACTAGAACTGCCCGTGGAATAGGTAGATTTGTTTCATTGTGGCACGGGTCTAGTCTGCTGCATACGAAGGTCTTCCATCCCTTCGCCTTGAAGTTTAGGGTATTCCACTGAATAGGAACCCCGGCTGTGTTCCATGGTGGAGGTGGCCCCGTGGCTGCAAGAAGCTCAGCTAGCCATGGGCGAGCTGCATCACCTATCGCCAACTTCTCCAAGTAATGTGCCGACTCAACGTCCTCAAACCCCAAATAGGAGTTTAGTGTGTGTTGATAAAATCTCACCTTCAGATTCCTCACTTTTGTCACTTTGGTTCCTTTTTTATGTGTGCCACATTGGCGTAGAACTCTCGGACCAGATACTCCTTGGCGTCAACTACACTTTGGGTGAACCACATCCACCCCTTCCGCTCTCGGAGTTGTCTCAATACTGCTGGATTATACTTGTCAAGATCTTTAAGTTGAGACTGTCTCTCAAGAGTGAGTGATCTCACCGGCTACCACCTACGGAAGCTGGTGAAGGCAGCTAGACTGATAAAGGTATCCTCCCATACCTTTTTCTTCTTCGACCTCTCAAAGCTGGCAACTGTTGTATCCCCTCCTCGGCAATCATCCGAAATATCATCGACAGTAGCTGCTGGTGCCTCAGGGATAGGTGTAGAAGAGGGCTCTGAAGCCTGACTGTGAGGAGGAAGGCTCGTCCTGAAGTTGATACCTTCTCGGTGGCTGTGATTGGACAGTCGGCTGCTCTTGAACTGAGTCGCCCTCCGATACTTCCCGAGATGGGGCATATGAACTAATTCGGAGGGCTCTGGATTTCTTCCTCGGCCGACTGTAGCCTTCTTTGCGATTATCTTTTGGAGGGCGAGGGGAAAAGTACTTTTTCCTCGGCCTCTGGAAGGTTCACCCCTCCCCTTTGACGTATCTCCACGGCCTTCTCACCATTTTCTGTATCAGTTGTAAGTCAAGTGCAATAGACAGTGAACACACATTGTAAAACATATTTGCAGGGTGGGGAAGTGCGGTTCGCACAATTTCAAATGCCGCCGCATGCTGGGTTGTGCGGACCGCACAATTTGAACTTGCAGCCGCAATAATGAATCTGCGGTCCGCACAATTATTAGTGCGACCGCAGGTTTGAAGTGCGGTCCGCACTTTTATCATCGCGGTCGCACATCAGACTCACCAAAATGTCAACTCTTTGAAGGTAGAGAATGGGCTATTTTGCGGCCGCACTCACTTTTCTGCACCCGCGAAGGGAATTCTACGATATGCACAATTTCAAGTGCGGCCACAGAATCAGCCTTGGCTAAGGAACCCTAATTTCAACTTCTGCGGGCTGCACAATTTCTTGTGCGGCCGTAGATTTCAATATAAAATTGAGCAGACTTTCTAGGGCTTTCAATTGTTTACACAAATTCGACACGGTATTAACAATTAAGCATGAAAATCAATTCACCCATTCACCATAAAGAAATTAGCAGTTGACCCAACACAAATTAAACCCCATATGGTAGTAAAATTGAAATCTATTGACAATTGGCCTAAAACTACCTAACAAATTATAAATTAAACTAAAAATTGAAAACTTCTATGAGTAATTGAAGCATACCAGATATGAAGTAATGCAGACAAGTGATCACAGATGTGGATTGAGTGTGGCAGATGATTGAACAGACGATTTCAAAGTTTTAGCGTTTAGAGTGCTCAGAGAGGGACAAAAATGTACAGTAACCTTAAGGTTACTATTTATATAGACGGGCTGACTAAGGGATAACGGTGAAGAGTGCGGCCGTAGAATTCCTTCTGCGGTCCACACTCTGTTACCTGGGGACTCAAATTCTCTTGATGATGTGTGGTCCGCAGAATTTGTGGTACGACCGCAGATTTTTTATGCGGACCGCAGTTTTGAAGGGTGGCTGCACTTTGGCCATTTCTCTGACAGACCAAATTTTAGAGAGTTTGTATTTTCCATTTCCAATTTGTGCGGTCCGTACTGTAATTGTGCGGCCGCGGTTCCCTTCTGCTGTAGCAATCATAATTGTGCGATCCGCACAATACATATGCGGTCTGCACTTTTTCCATACTTAGCTAATTTTCTGAGCACAGTTCCTGTAAAGCACACTTATTCCTGCAACACACTTCAAATCCAGCTAGCATAAAATAACACATATCTACAAAAGAAAAAAGAAAAAAGAAAAAAAAAAGGGTTGCCTCCCAAGAAATGCCTGATTTAACGTCGCGACACGACGCAGATTACCATCACTTCAAATGAATAACTACCACCACGTGGCCATCATCAGCTTGACCCAAATAATGCTTCACCCGACGACCAATGACTCGGAATACCTCATCATTTTTGTTCTTCAAGTCCAATACACCAAAAGGTGTCATACCTACAATTTCAAAGGGACCACTCCATTTAGATTTCAGCTTTTTGGGAAACATCTTCAATCGTGAGTTGAACAACAACACAAGATCTCCCACCTTGAACTCCTTGTTTTGGATGTATTTTTCATGAAGGTACTTTATCTTCTCTTTGTACAAGGACGAACTTGCATATGAATGGTACCAGAACTCATCTAATTCATTCAAATGTGCAACCCACAAGTTAGCGGTTGCATCCCAATCAAGATTCAACTTCCTTAAAGCCCACATGTCTTTGTGTTCAAGTTCTATCGGAAGATGACAAGCTTTGCCAAACACCAACCAATATGGAGACATCCCGATAGGAGTTTTGAAAGTAGTCTGATAAGCCCATAGTTCACCATCAAGCTGCTTTGACCAATCCGTCCGGTTAGCATTCACTGTTTTGGAGAAGATGCTCTTTATCTCCAGTTGGAGACTTTCACTTGACCTCTAGCTTGTGGATAATAGGGAGTCATAACTTTATGAGTGACACCATACTTGCCGAGCAAAGTGTCAAAAGCCTTGTTGCAAAAATGCGACCCCCCATCACTTATGATAGCCACCGGAGTACCAAATCTTGTAAAAATATTCTTTTTCAAGAACGCCACCACAGTTCTCGCTTCATTGTTGGGTAGAGAAACGGCCTCCACCCATTTAGACATATAATCAACTGCAACCAAGATGTAGGTGTTTCCATAAGTACTCACAAAAGAACCCATGAAGTCAGTACCCCACACATCAAAAATATCAATCTCCAAAATGGTAGTGAGAGGTATTTCATTCTTCTTTGAGATTCTACCGGCCTGTTGGCATTCATTACATCTTTTCACCATATCACTTGCATCTTTGTAGAGAGTGGGTCAATAGAAATCGAAACTTAGCACTTTGGCCGCCGTTCTTGCTCCGCCACGGTGACCACCATAAGGCGAAGAATGGCAAGCCTCAAGAATAATACTTTGCTCTTCGTCTGGTACACATCTTCTAGTTACCCCATCCGTGCGAATCCGGAAAAGGTATGGCTCGTCCCAATAATAATCTTGACAATCCCCTTTGAGCTTCTTCATTTGATTTGAAGAGAGCTCATCCGGGATGATTCCATACACAAGGAAGTTTGCTAGATCCGTGAAACATAGCACCTCCTTCATTGAAATAGCCAAGATTTGCTCGTCGGGAAAGAGTCATTGATTTCAAGGCCATCATGTGGCCTCTCCTCCTCCTCCAAACGAGACAGATGGTTCGCCACTTGATTTTTACTCCCTTTTTGATCTTCGATGTCAATATCAAAATCTTGCAACAATAGCACCCATCTCATCAACCTAGGTTTTGGATCTTTCTTGCTCATAAGATAGCGAAATGCCACATGATCTGTATGAACAATAACCTTTGCACCCATCAAGCATGGACAAAATTTCTCAATTGCAAACACAATGGCAAGGAGCTCTTTTTCAGTAACATTGTAATTAACTTGGGCATCATTCATGGTCTTACTGGCATAGTAGACCGGATGAAAAATCTTGTTGATACGTTGCCCCAAAACTGCCCCAACCACTACATCACTAGCATCGCATATTAGCTCAAAAGGAATGCTCCAATTAGGAGCGGTGATAATGGGAGTTGTTGTCAACTTTAACTTTAGCAATTCAAAAGCTCTTATGCAATCATCATTGAAGTGAAACTTAGCATCTTTCTCTAAGAGCTTGCACAATGGGTTCACCACTTTAGAAAAATCCTTTATGAAGTGCTGGTAGAACCCCGCGTGACCCAAGAAACTTCTCACGCCTTTCACTGAAGTTGGAGGTGAAAGTTTAGAAATCAACTCTATCTTTGCCTTGTCGACCTTTATGCCATTCTTTGAAATTTTGTGTCCAAGGACAATGCCTTCCTGGACCATGAAATGGTATTTCTCCCAATTTAGCACGAAGTTCATTTCTTCACACCTTGCCAATACTTTATCCAAATTTGTCAAGCAATCATCAAAGGAATCCCTGACTACCGAGAAATCATCCATGAAGACTTCAAGGTAGTCTTCTACCATATCCGTAAAGATCGCCATCATACAACGTTCAAAAGTCGCCGGTGCATTGCATAAGCCAAATGGTATCCGCTTGAAAGCGAAAGTGCCATAGGGACAAGAGAAAGTTATTTTCTCTTGATCTTCCAGGGCTATAAGGATTTGGTTGTAGCCCGAATATCCATCTAGAAAGCAATAGAAAGCACGGTCGGCCAACCTATCAAGCATTTGGTCAAGGAAGGGGAGTGGAAAATGGTCTTTCCTTGTGACTTTGTTTAGCTTCCGATAGTCCATACACACTCTCCACCCGATCACCGTTCTTGTGGGAATCAACTCGTTCTTGTCATTGGTGACCACTATTATGCCCTATTTTTCGGGACACATTGCACCGGATAAGTCCACGAACTATCGGAAATAGGGTAGACCATCCCAGCATCCAACCATTTGATAATCTCCTTTTTGACCACATCTTGCATGGCTTCATTGAGTCTCCTTTGATGTTCAATGGAGGATTTGGCATCTTTCTCCAAGTTAATCTTGTGCATGCAAAATGCAAGGCTTATTCCCCGAATATCCGCCAAAGTCTACCCAATAGCTTTCTTCCTCTTGTGGAGCACCGCCAATATAGATTTAACCTGCACGTTAGTCAAGCAAGAGGAAAAAATAACTGGTAAAGTAGAACAAGGGCCAAGGAATTCATACCTGAGATGTGGAGGCAATGGCTTCAACTCCAAGATCGGAGGCTCTTCAATTGAAGGCTTTGTAGGAGTAGTTTTCCTATTCTTAAGATCCAAGGAAAGTTTCCGGGGTGTATAGTTGTACGACCCCATTCCTTGCAAAGAATTAACACATTCCATGAAGCCATCCATCTCATCATCATCAAAATTGAGCAAGACGACCTCCAATATATCACCCACATTAATCGTGGCACCTGTATCATCAATAATCATATCGGTCACCAAGTCCACTAATGAACACACATCATTGCTATTCGGTTGCCTCATAGATTTGCACACGTGGAACACCACCTTTTCATCACCCACCCGGAAAGTGAGTTCTCCGGCTTCCACAACAATAAGAGCCTTACCCGTAGCAAGGAAAGGTCTTCCAAGAATAATCGGCATCTCATAGTCCACTTTATAATCAAGAATAACAAAATCCGCCGAGAGAATGAACTTATCGACACGAACCAATACATCTTCAAACACCCCCAACAGTCTTTTCATTGTACGATCGACCATTTGTAATCTCATAGATGTGGGTCTTGATTGCCCAATTCCCAAGGTCTTGAAAATGGAATAGGACATCAAATTGATACTCGCCCCAAGATCACAAAGAGCTTTGGCAAACTCGGCACTTCCAATGGTGCAAGGGATTGTGAATGCACCGGGATCTTCCAACTTAGGATCCATAGAATGCACAATTGTACTAACTTGGTGAGTGACTTTGATAGTTTTAAAATTCATCGACCGCTTCTTTGTCACCAAGTCCTTCACAAACTTTGCGTATCGAGGCATTTGCTCCAAGGCTTTAACTAATGATACATTTATCGAGAGACTCTTCATCATATCAATGAACTTTTTGAATTGATTCTCGACATTTTGCTTGGCGAGCCTTTAAAGATATGGAGGAGGTAGCTTAGGCAATGGTGCCTTAGCCTTTTGCACTACCAGTTCAGATATGTCAATCACATGCTCCCTAGACGAGTTCACTTAATCTTGAGTCTCTTCCACCGTGTCATCAATATCAATCCACACTTTATCATTTTTTTGCACTATATTGGCTGGGATCTCCTCTTCTTCTACCACTTCCTCATCATCCACAAGTTGCCTTTGACTTGAGGTGGGTGCATTCACGCCTCTTCCACTTCTTGTAGTAATGTCCATGACATGCCCCGTATTGTTCCAACCCTTCGGGTTCACCATCGTGTTGCTTGGTAGTGCCCTCTTAGGACGAGATAAGCTTGAGAGATTTGGCCTATTTGCGCCTCTAGATTGTGAATCGATGTGTTGTGTGAAGCAAGTTGGGCATCGGAATCAGCATTCTTCTCTATCATTTGCTTGAACATGTTCTCAATACGGCCCATTTCATTGTTGGAAGAACTAGGACCATGGGAAGGATAAGGAGGTGGGTTGCTCGGTCGTTGATACATCGGGGGCCTCTGAAAACCCGACCCCCGATTTCCTTGATTGTTATTTCACCCGCCTTGATTGTTGCCTCCCCCATTGCCTTGGTTATTGTTGTTATGCCAATTTCCTTGATTATTGCTTCCACTCTAATTGCCTTGACTGTTGTTGTTATTCCAATTGTTTTGGCTGTTTCCACAAACTCCAATTACCTTGGTTGTGAGAATTTCAATTGCCTTGATTATTTTGAGGTCTCCATTGTTATTGGCTAGGGCCTTGGTAGTTGTTTCTTTGCCCTTGAAAGTTTTTCACATGTTGGACCTCCTCTTCTTGGTCATTTTAAGATTCATCTTGATCAAATTCACTATCATCTGGCACAAAATTGTCCACTCTTTGTTATACTTGTGGACTTCTTGTTCTTCGCTTTTTCACCATCATATTTACTCCCTCCATTGCATTGACTTGCCTCGGGTTTTACACTTATTGAAGTTGAGCCTTTGCCAATTGGTTCATGGTGGTAGTCAACTCGGCTATGGCTTGCCCATGGTCATACAATTCTTTGTGAATGTGAATCACATTGGGGTCACCGTGTGGAACATTAGCCCGAGATTGCCACGCCGATGAAGTATCCGCCATCTCATCCAAGATATCACACGCCTCCGTATAAAGTGCAGTCATGAAGTTCCTACCGGCAAGTTGATTCACTACACATTGGTTGGTTGTATTGATTCCCCGATAGAAAGTTTGTTGAATCATGTTCTCCATCATATCATTGTTGGGGCATTCTTTCACCATTGTTCTATACCTTTCCCATATCTCGTGTAGTGGTTCATTGGGCTCTTATTTGAATGCTAGAATTTCATTCCGAAGAATAGCCATGTGCCAAGAAGAGAATTACTTAGAAATAAATTTCACCGCTAGTTCATCCCAAGTATGAATGGAATGATTTGACAAGCGTTCCAACCAATCGAAAGCTTTCCCCCGTAGAGAGAAGGGAAAAAGCCTTAGCCTCAAAGCATCCTCGGAGACATTTGTTTGCTTGCTCCCCCAAAATGTATCGACGAACCCCTTCAAGTGTTTATATGCATTTTGACCCGGTGCACCGGTGAAGAACCCTCGTTGCTCGAGCAAAGTGAGCATCACGTTAGTTATTTGGAAGTTGCCTGCCCTAATACGGGAAGGGACTATAGTAATTGCATACCCTTCATTCGGCAACACCCGGTGTGGAGCCGCTCATGGTGGAGGTGGGGGTGGAACTGGCACATTGTCATAAGGCAGTCAGCCTCGTCTATTGGCTTGAGGTTCAAGAGGGACCTCATCCATTTGATCATACTCAACGTCCACATCCCCCAAAGGCAAGTTTCTGAGCTCATTGTTTGCCATGATTGCACCTACAAATTCTCAACTCATTAGTAACAAGGAAGGAAAAGAAGATATCCCAAAAACACACCTAAATATATAGCTAATATTATTTTTTAGCTCCCCGGTGGCGCCAAAAAAATTGGTCTCGTCCAAGTTCACACCTCAATTCAAGGTTATGAAAACGGTCGATGCAATAATAATACCCAACAAGAGTCGGGATTGAATTCCGAAGGGAGCTATATGTCTGGGAGTTAGTAGTATATATCATAGTGCGTGAGTTTGTATATCTAAATTTTCACTTCAACAAAATTAGGTTGTTTTAAAGTCTAAATTAAACTACGATTGTAATTTAAGAAATAAATCTAGGAAATTCTTTTTTTTGTTTTTCAAATGTTGTTAAAAGCCTAGGGTTATGACCTTCATCTAGGTGTTTGCCTAATATGATATAAACTTTAAAGCTTGTTTCATTGGTCGGGGTGTATTATAGCTATCAACACTCAATTACCCACTCAATACCTCTCGGTCAGAGAGTGATTTTGCCCAATTTGGCTTTCTCAAGTCCAAATGGGTATTGAACAAAATGGTTGATAAAAAGCTCAAGTCGGATTGTTACTATCTCTAGGTTCAACTCTTTAATTGGGATTGTCAATCTCTCGTTTGACCCAATTTCTTGTTAGCTACATTTTCCTAGACTAAGTCTCTCTTTATCAAGAAGAGACGAAGTAAAATAGGCATGAACTAATGTTTGCAACCATTAATTCCACAAATAAAAGCAAGAACAAGGCTAAATAATAAATACCTAACCATAAACAAGCATTAAATTAAACACCCATTAACTTTACACACTAGGGTTGGGTCACAACCCTATAAAAAATCTAGCTACTCATACTCAAAATGGTAGAAAAAGAAGAAAAGATGATAATTAAACTCATATTGCTAATTAAAATGATAAAATCTATGTTCAAATAGCTCAAAATTTGAAAAACTACTAAAAAGAGTAAAAGGAAACGGCTACTGCAACAGCTGATGTCTAAAGTTGACCTAAAAATGTGAAACTCATCTATTTATACATGGATAAAAATTTCGGACAAAAATGCCCTTCAGGAGGTTCTGCGGCCGCACAATTCCATGTGCGGTCCGCACTTTTCTTAAGCTTGACAGGATTGGAAGTCTGCGGCTGCAATGCACTCTTTCTGCGGTCCGCACAATTGTAACTGCGGTCGCATCCTGCTCTTCTGCGGTCCTCATAATTGTAACTACAGCCACATAACTCTTCTTCTGCGGTAGCACAACTCTTGTGCGGTCCGCACTTCTGGGGGACCTGAAGTGCATCTTCTCTGAACTTTGCTCTTGGCCCAGCTTCTGCGACCGCACAATTCATGTGCGGTCCTCACTTTTCACCAAACTTTGATGGTTTTTCCTTCGCAACCTATGGCTGCAGATGGTATTCTGCGATTTGCACTTCTGAGTTTCTGTGCCTTTTATGTCTTTGAGTTCAGATTACTCCTTCTTGAGTTGGATTTCATCTCGAGAGTTCGTCTTCCAATATTCCTGCAATTAAGCACATTTCATTAGTTTTCGGGAACATAACTAAATGCGTTTGGACTAAAACAAAAGCTAAAAGGTGCTAATAAGTAGTCAAAATCCCCACTTATCAATTACCCTTTCTTAGCCAAACTTGGGAATCACTCTGACAATTATGCACAGTCACGCCGCCCCATGCGGCGCGCTAGTGAGGAAATCCATAGAGCTTGCACTTTGCTTGTCAGACCACTTTTGTACTGCGGCGCCCCATGCAACATGGTAGTGGCTTTTTCTTAGAGTATATTCATGTGTTCACTTTTTGACATCATTGGTCCTAGTGGGGATTGCTTTGACCCATTTAGAGATGTAGTCAACGGTTATTAGGATATACTCATATGAATAAGATGATGGGAACACACCCATGAAGTCAATTCCCCAAACGTAAAAAATTTCACATACTAGAATGGAGTTTAGTGGCATCTCATCCCTCTTGCTAACGTTACCTTCCCTTTGACACTTGTCACATGCAGCTACATACGCCCGTGTGTCTTTGTACAAAGTAGGATAATAGAAACCGACTTCTATGACTTTTGTTGCAGTGCTATTTCCACCATAGCGTCTTCTAGCTGCTCCATCATGGCAATGAGAAAGAATGCTTTCCATATCTCCTTCAGGCACACACCTTCTAATCACACCATCTGCACACAATTTAAACAAGAAAGGGTCATTCCAAAAATAACTTTTTACCTCACCTTGAAGCTTCCTTCTTTGATCACGAGAGAGGTCATGCGACAACCATCCATTAGCCAAAAAGTTTGCTACATCAGCATACCAAGACGACCTTTCGGAGATCGCAACAATAGAAAAATCTACTCATCAGGGAACTCCTCCCTTACATCAACTGTTTCAACCAGAGTCTCTCAAGTCGAGATAGATGATCGACGACTTGATTTTCTATGCCCTTCCTATCTTTGATCTCCAAGTCAAAATTTTGGAGCAACATCACCCACCAATAGATATTTCAAGGCTGAGTGATCCGTGTGTACAATCACTTTGCTTCCAACAAGGTATGATCTAAACTTATCAAAAGCAAAAACCACATCAAAGAACTCTTTCTCAATAGTGGCATAGTTGACTTGAGCATCATTCAACGTCCTGCTGGCATAGTAAATGGGACTAAACATTTTATTTTTTCTTTGCACCAGAACTGCTCCCACAGCTACATCACCGACATCACACATTATCTCAAATGTCTGGTGTTACACCCCATATATTTGTACGTGAAAATACGTCGTAAGTCAATTGATGTAAGTTTGAAAATGAGATCCTCTTTGAAAGTATATAAAATAATTTAACAATGTTACGTCCCATTTTCGCAAGCCTTTAAGAGTTATCATTCGGGGACAAATATTTCCAAGGGGATATGTTGTTACACCCCGTACTTCAGACGTCACTATCATCATATGATTATCTAATGTGAGCTCAAAAAGGACGAAATCCTTCTACAAGGTTAAAAAAGGTTTACCGAAGTCTTAAGTAAGTTAAGATGAATATGAGACTTGTGAATTATGATTTAAATGAGTTTAAAGTCATGATATGACTATATATGATGTTTGAATATAAAATATAAAGTTTGGGAAAAATCGGATTTAAGTTGCGGAAAAATCGACTAAGGATTTGCCTTGTAATGGAGGTTTTTGAGCAATATATTTCATGTGCTATATGGGGTCTTTTTGGGACATATTATATACAAAATTGAAGGTCTTGGAATGTAGTTTCCAACGCTCTTAACCTTTCATTCATACGACGTCCGGATAAAAGAATATAAGCATTTGAAGAAGGGCCAATCATAGGGTGACAAGTAGCACCTTTTTGACTTTTTAAAAAATGGGATGTTTACATCCCTTAGCTCGTCTCTTTCTCCATTTTTCTAGAGAGCACGCCCAAATAACACCCCTAACCTTACCCTTAAACTCTCTACAAGTGCTTCAAACAAGATTGTTGTCACGCTCCAAAATCGAGGAGCACGACCAGCGCTCAACCGAGTGAACCCGACCGAGCAAGCCTGTTAGATTCCTTCTACCCAAACTCATTCATGAATAAAGAGAATATATATTTTCCTTAATTAAACAATAAAGTGGTCATGTCTCCAATTACCAATTTCTTACCATAAGTTTCACCATTTTTAAAGTCTCAAATGGACAAGTAATACAACCACAATATAGCGTAGTTTGTCTTTCCCAACACCAATACACAACCCACACTATATCTACGGAGCCTCTATAGATAAAGATGAGTATAATGATGATGCCGGCAACAAGGCCCCGACTATACCTCAAACAGAATATACAAGAAACAAAAGATACATGACCCCGAGATGAAGTGGGGCTCACCAAGTCAGCTGGGAAGAAGGTGTACTGCTATCACTGATCAATATCTCCTACTGTGGAACCACCTGCATCTATTTAAAGATGTAGTGCCCCCGGCAAAAAGGGACGTTAGTACCGTCAAATAGTACTAGTATGAAAACTAAACACCAATTTAAGAATTTAGAAATATAAGATGAATATGATGAACCAATGGGGAAATATTATAATATAGATAACCGTTTAAACCAGAGCAAGCTTATTAAGAGCTATCAATAACATTTATAGGATTTAAGATGAGATCCCCTGTAACCATCTTCACACAAAGCGGCCCCGCCGCCTCACCCGATGTATGCAGGTGGAGGTGTAAGTACAATACCAAGAACCTATACAAGCGGCTATGCCGCCTCACCCCAATGTTTGCAAGTGAAAATGCATCAACGATACCAATACCAATACAAAATGGCTATGCCGCCTCACCCCAATATATATATATATATGGGTGGTGGTGCCATAACAATACCAATCTATACACAAAGCGGTTGTACCGCCTCACCCCAATGTATGCGGGTGGAGGTGCAGTCCCACAATACCATAATCCCTATACAAAGCGGTCATGCCGCCTCACCCCAATGTATGCAGGTGGAGGTGTATCACAATCACAATCTCTATACCATAATCCCCACACAAAGCGGTCATGCCACCTCATCCCAATATATACGGGTGGAGGTGTATCACAATCACAATCTCTACACAGCTTGGCATGAGAACTTTCACATAAACCACGACTTGAAATTATAACATGTGGATACACAATCCATAGTTTGGAACACATCCTCAATTTATAATGCAATATAATAAGAGCATTGGAAACACGAATTGAACATATATCTTTATCACAAAACTTATCGGAATACTCGATTTGTAATCAACATCTTGGAACTTACAAGGATAATGAGAATTCTAATTCTTAAAGAAGAGTTTAGCCAACATACCTCAATTGAGATTCCTTAAACTCTAAAACATTCTGGAATTCTTAGCAACTTCAATCTATTTTAGAAATATAACAAATTGAACCAAAATTAGGAAGATGATTATGGTTCTAGCTTATTTGAGCATTTTATCAAACACTAGATGTGCATTAAGGTTTCAAGGCCTTTTTATAGAGGATTCCATCATCCTACAACTCAATCTTTACCATTCTTAGCTCAACAATCTTCCTACGCCCTTTGATAACACATGCATGCAACATAAACAACTCTCATGCCCAAAAATTATCTTGCTAATTACCCATTTTCAGAAAATTTCGAAATTAGGGTTTAGGGTGTAGAATCTTACCTCTAGGATGAAGACCTAGTGAACTTCCCTTCTTAATCTTCCAAAACTTGAGCAAGAATTGAAGAACAATTATTGAAGAACACCTTCTCACTCTAGGGCACTCTCTCTCACTCTAAAATGTCAGATTATAGCTCAAAAATGGCCCAAAGAGTGTATTTAACGAAATAGGGTCGGGTCTTAAAAAACCAAAAATGAAGCTCCGGAACAGGTTCTGCGGTCGCATATGCGACCGCATAATGGACATGCGGACCGCATAATGGTCGCATACTCGCTGACAAAACTGATCAAAAATCTACCCGTGTATGCGGTCACTATGCGATCCGCATAACTGTTATGCTGTCGCATAATGCACCGCATAACAGTTATGCGGTCGCATAGTCGACCGCGTAGCTGCTGCCAGATTTGGCCCTCTCCTGTTCACTTCTGTGGCCATTATGCGACCCGCAGAGTGATTCTGTGGTCGCATAATGGACCGCAGAATTATATTTTTCTGCCAAAAATATTTCTTTTCATTCGTGTGCATTGTTCAAGCCAAAAAAGTTCGAGTCGCGGAGAATTTCTATATTCCTCAACACGTAAAACCAATTCGGCACCACGAAATATCATTTTCTTTTGCAAATATTTTACGGGGCCTTACAATTATCATCCCGGGCACGAAATCAAGTAGGGATAATATTAAAACGATCCCTACGATGTAAGTATCGCTATATCGCCTGTCTTTTTCTTTGTAGTTTGAATTTTGGAATGTATTTAATAGTTTATTAAACACCTACTTTTTGTATTTAAGCTTTTAAATATCAAGGAAGGTTGATAAATTCATTTCCTAATAGTTAGAACTCACGGGACGGTGATCGCAAGCCGTGAGTTCGAGTTATTTGACTTGTAGTGGACTGTTTTGTGGGTTGTTTCGTGTTGCCTTTGGACTATCTATTTTGCTACTTTTTAATGGAGTTTCGGAGGACAAATGGTGTGGAGAAACACCACATAATTACGGAATGGTGGGCTGGTCATTCGTCGTTACATTTTTTAGGTTGTTTGACATTACTTTAGTTGTCGTTTTATGTATGAAGTGATTAGGATGTGTGGACTGTTTTGTGGTATATTGTGATGGAAAATAATGCTTACATGTTGTTATTGTTGTGTTCTTGTTGTTGTTGGTATATGGTATTGGAGAAGGGCTTAGTTACAGGGGAGATACTGCCTAAATTTACGTAAACAAGCTACTAGTTTAAGTTGCGGATTTAGCCTTTACTCAGCACTGATTTTGAATCTCCTTATGCTGTAGTAGATGGAGTTGAGTTGTTTTAAGAATTTCTTGGAAGGTATTAAGGACTCAACGGTGTTAAGGTATGTTAAGGCTAAACCTTTCCTTCATTTTGGCATGATCCCGTAACTACATATGTTTGACAACGAGACATAAAGAGAAGTTCGTATTCATGAATTTATCACATTATCCTAGTCTCAGAAGTTACAGTATTCTACCTTATCGGGATTTTATATTCAGGTAAGTATTGTTTTCTTCTAGACAAGAGAGCAGAGGGTCTATATATATATATATATATATATATATATACACACACACACACACACACATACACAATATTACAGTATTTTCACCACCATCAAGCTATAATCGATAGGCATGCCCCTATTGGGCAACCTCTGATTAGAAGGTAACTTATATACTGAGCCTACTGTAGTCGAGCACCTATGAGCGAGCCCAGAATGGCCGAGATACAGAGCCTAGTATGGACGAGCGCCTATGAGCGAGCCTACTACGGCCGAGCAGTTACACGTACCGAGTCTTATAGGGCCGAACATTTATTTTACTTACTATATTGAAGGAGTTGAGTCAGTATCAATAGGTAAGTATATCTCCAGATCATCTTTGACTCCCAGTTACTTTCAGTTATTATATTATCAATTCAGTTTCAGCTTTCAGTTATGTTATTGCCTTATATACTCGGTACATTATTTCGTACCGACATCCCTTTTTTGGGGACGCTGCATTTCATGCGTGCAGGTTTAGATAGACAGACAAGTAGACCTCCTCAGTAGGTGTTTTCCGAGTTCAGCCTGATCGGTAAGCTTTATGTACTTCGGAGTTGCCGGGTCTAGGATTTTATATATATCTTCTGTATGTAGGTATATATCTTATGGGTAGGTCGGGGCCCTGTTCTGATCACAATACATCAATCAGTATAGCTTGTAGACGAGTCCTGTATATTTTGTATATCAGTGGATGTTCATGACGGCTTCGTCGGCCTGCACAATTATATATATCAGCTTTAAGGTATGTTTACCCCACAGATAAGAGAGACGTTATTTTCAGACGATTCAGAATATGGCCTCATCGGCCTAAGTTGAGGGTTACCCCTCCAGAGTTCACAGTTACAGAGTGGTACGCTCGGGCTGAGTATGGCACAGGGTGCCGACCACGCCTCTTCAGGTTTGGGGCGTGACAGCTAGCTCCAATCAGGTGTCACCATAATAGGAGCACTTACAAGCTTTTCCTTTATCACTTCGAATGCTCTTAAGCACTCCACATTGAAAACAAACTTGACATCTTTCGCTAGCAATGCAGTCAACAGCTTGGTAATGCTGGAGAAATTTTTGATGAACCTCCTATAGAACCCAGCATGTCCCAATTGTCTTTCTAAATTCCGAATGGTTGTGCTCTGCTCTGTGCTCTCGGATGGTTGTGCCTTGAGTCTCAAATTTTTCATCTGATCTGTTGATGAATGTCTTCATAAGATCTTCCATACTAGACTGATTTAACTGTTGTGGCTGGTATTGCTACCTCTGCTGAAACTGAAAACCTGATGGTCCTTGACCCTGGGGTCTGAGATTATTTTGCTACCATGAATTCAAGATCTCACTAGGCGAACTTCATGAAAAAACTGGATGTCTTTGACCCATAACATTATAGTTGTTCCCACCTTGGTAGTTTTCTCTATTAATGTTCCCTACTAACTTGACTTCCTCAGCTGATGCTTGACACTCATGTGTAGGGTGTCCCAATCCACAAAAGTCACAAGCTGTTTGCGGCTCATTCTGTACCTTGGCCAATGTCAGCTTTTTTTATCTCCTTGTCCATGGTGTCTAGCTGGGCTTGCATGAATGTGTTAGAGTCCACCTGGTGAACCCCATCTGATTTTCTTCTGTCATTACTCTCATCCGGCTACTGATTAGCATCCTCAGATAATTCATCAAGGATTAAGACAACCTCCTCCGGCGTTTTCTTCATTAGTGGACCTCCACATACAGTATTCAGAGTTTGTCGCGAGGACGATGTTAGTCCGTCCCAAAAATCCTGGAGTTGCATCTACAAATAGATTCCATTGTGCTGACATTTTTTGACCATCTCATTGAATCATTCCCAAGCTTCAAAAACCGTTTATGTCTCCTTCTGGCAGAAATTGTGGATTTCTCTTCTAAACTTCTCTGTTTTTGCAGCTGAGAAGTACTTGTCAAGAAACTTCTTTGTCATCTCTTCCCATGTCCTGATAGAACCTGCGGGTAATCTACGAAACCATTGCTTCGCGTCATCTTTCAATAAAAAGGGGAAAGCCCTTAAGTAGACTGCATCCTTTGATATTCCATTGTATTGGAAGGTGTTCATGATATCTTCAAAGTCCATCAAGTAAGTATTAGGATCTTCGTTCACCTTCCCTTTGAAAGTGCAGTTGTTTTGGACAATTTGAAGCTAGCCTTGCTTCAACTCGAAGTTGTTTGCTGCTATGGGTGGGGCTCTGACACTTGACAGTCCTTGATTATATACTGGCCTAGTAGAGTCACCCAATGATCTTCCAGGCCTGGGTGCTGCATTCTCGAACTAGTCTTTAACCAAGGGTCGGTTTAGATTGAATCTTCGACCCCCATCATCGTTGACGGTCTCATCAGCAATTCTCTGGGTTGCTTCTTGTTGTGCTGCCTCTCGTGCAACTTAGTCTACTCCATCGTTCTCTTTGTTTGCCATGTTATCTTGAGTCGAAGTTTGACCCAAGAAATTTTCTGTTAATTCTCTTTCTTTTCTCAGTTGTTGCAGGCGTTTCTCCAACTCCGGTTCGTAGGGTATCACTTCCTTTGAAGAAGATTGAATCATACACCGGAGAAATCAAACCTGTATCCTGCACACAAGTAAGAAACGTGAATAACTAATGTAAAAATTGGTTCCTGAATTGGTACTAAACACTATTGATTGCCAATCCCCGGCAACGACGCCAAAATTTGACGAGCGCAAAACACAACACAAAATTATTGTTCGCTAGTCAAAGATAGTATAGTTTAATTATCGTCTCCACAGGGATTAGATTTAAACAATGTTCAAATAATCTCCAGTTAATTACTATCCAGAAAAATTAGCTCTTGATTTAATGACTGTTACTACGGTTAACTACTAAAAATTAAGCAAATAATAATTGATCACAAAAGACAGCAGATGAACAATAAAGAAATATCAATGAGAGGGATAATGGTATTTGACTAGATAGGTGAAAGATAACTGACTCGGGATCCAATTCTTGAGTTACTTCACTTTACAATACGGTTGATTATCACGAATTCAACCGATAATCAGATTGCACTTGAAGTTAAAGTTCCTCTTTCGATTAAATGTTAATTCAGTAATTAATCCAATTGAAGCACGGTAAATAATTGCAACAATCAAATGATGGTTATGATCTAAAGGGTAACTTATCACGAATATTTTTCTGTTTTCTAGTTCGATTGACAATTCAATAAGCTCTTTCGATTACCTATTTGAATCACGAATTTAAACTAGAGCATAAGATGTGAAGAAATTCAATATCAAACTCCTCTTTCGATTAAGCAAAATAATAAATAACTCACAATACAAATTAAAGCTCCATCAATTAATTCTAACAATAATCAAGAATCGAATCCCAAATCAAGCTATCGAAACACCGTATCTGTCAACACCCTAATGGAAATTACTCCATAATAATGGAGTAATACATCTCAAATAAGGTTAAGAACAAAGAAAACATCAATTCTAATGATTCGATACAAACTCCTGTATTGCACAGATTGCAGGTTGTAATATTGATGAATTCTTGAGTCTTCTTGCCTTGGTTGTTTCTCCAATCTCCCGTAGGTCAAAATTCTCTTCAAAATCATATTTTTAGTGTATTTATACCGTGTAGAAACAAGCACGGATGAAACTACCCTTTCCTAGCCGAACTTGGGAATCACTCTGACAATTTTGTACAGTCGCACCGCCCCATGCGGCGCACTAGTGAGACCACTTTTGCACTGCCCCAATTTGCTTGTCATACCACTTTTGCACTACTGCGCGGCGCCTCGCGGCGCCCCATACGGTGCGGTAGTGACTTTTTCTTAGAGTAAATTCATGTGTTCACTTTTTGATATCCGGACTTGATCCTCGATCCCCGAACGTGATCCCAACTTAATTTCTTAGGCTTATACTCATAATTCAAAGCTCCAACTTATTCAATTTCGCTCCAAATTAAATAAATAGCTCAGAATAATTTCCTACAAGGCATAAAATACGTAATAAGTATAATTTACTATCAATTAAGCTCAAACACACGTAAAATGCAATAATTAGAGTGTAATACTACGACTAAAATACGGATTTCTAACCTACCATCATACTACCTGATGCTGCTTGTGTTTTGGTTGTTCCACTATCTTGTTGTTGTTATTGCTTCCCTAACTTTTACGCTACTGCATTTTTTTCTGATTTTGCATGCTTGCTTGGAGCCGAGAGTCTATCGAAAATATCTCTATCTGCAAAGGTAGGAGTAAAGTTGTGCACTCACTATGCTTCTCAGATCCCACTTATGTGATTATATCAAGTTTGTTGTTGATGTTGTTGTTAATCGAATATAATAAATATTTTATTAATCCGATGAGATTCAAACCAAACTTGAAAATTTTGTTTGTAGGTATACTATCTGAAATTTTCCTATGGTTGTCATGTCATAATTCAAGGTAACTTTCTTTGTTAGGTAGAGTGGGTTATAAGTCGTAAACTTGTAATTAATGCTTGAAAACCACTGATTAGTGTCGAGTCATTTCCACGTAAACCTACCGCGCAGGTGTGTCACTGTAGGGACATATTGAGAACTTTTGATCTCAGAAGTAACTTACTTTGGAATAAATAAATACCAAATTAACTTTAGATGGAAAGGCCTTTTTGAAGTTACTAATTACAGCATTTGCTTGGCTTATCTATTTGGTTTGGATTTGATGGGACGGATTCTAAAGTATCTGTAGTTAGCAGTACACTGGTGCTGTTTGGTAAGGTTGGTGTAGTGAATTATCAAGTTATGAATTCTGTAATTAATCGATTGATAAACAAACCCCCCCAAAAGGCACATGAAATACAAACAAAAATAGTAATTTAAGTCGGCAGAATTTCATCTATTTTCTTTTCTGTACGTGTTTCTGTTTCCCTTTTTTCTTGGTCTCTTTCTGTTTTTATTTTTTTTTTATTTTATTGCTTTTGGGTTATGTTTTCCTTTTAGCCCTGGGTAAGAAGTACATTTTGATTTACATCTACTATTTAATTCAAATAAATTAATGCATGATATTATGTGTTTTGCGTACATTTTATTGTTTTATCATAATTGAATTAGTATATACTTTTATTTATTTGATCACTTAATAATAATATATTAATATGATTTAATGTAAAAATTGGATTAGATGTACTTTTTTCCGAGCAAGGAGAGGAGAGAATAGGGGTGAAGCTAGAATATAGCTTATGGTGCAGGCGAACTTAATAATTTTAATTCAAACTCTATATTTATTTTAAAAATTTATTAAATATTAATTTACAACTCAATAATCTTAATATACTAAGAATCTAATCATAAATTTTAAATACTTGACTCCGGGAGGAAAGGGGAGAATTAGACGGGGGAGTTTGGTTTGAGACGTAGAAATGAAACAACCCATGTGATACCAACTTTGAAGCACAAAAAGCTTTACACGCAAATCATTAGCGATTTCGCATCTCAATAGTTTGATCCCAACTCCCATTTCTGTTCAAGTTACGAAGTTGTATCGCAGCAAAGGTGATAAATTTATGTGAAAAAAGTACCTCGAAATTGATGAAATAAAAAAGAAATTCAGATAACGCATGGTCCTCGCTAGTCCTTTCCTTGTCAAGCAATGCAAAACGAGTATTAGTAGTAGTATTTACTGATCCCTTAACAATCTTCATACGAGGCAGCACGTGTTTAATTATCATAACCTTAAGATCACCAGCAGTTCAGCATCTAACATGGTTTCGAATTTTCTACAATTAAAAGAAAGAGTAGGAAAATGGCGAATTAAAGGTCTTATTAATGCCTAGATGAAGTAAAATAATCATGGTTTAGCTAATTAGTATGCTCAGGGTGAATGTATTAAGACAAATTTATGTGATTAGGTAGGTGATTAATTAGGGTGGGACACACTTAAACAGGAGACGAGGGTTCTTGAAGCCTAGACAACATAATAGAATGTGAATTAAATTAGTATTTTCACAATATTCCCTTTTGTTTTCTCTCTCCTATTAATTCCCTCTATTCTTTTTTATTTATTTATTGAACCCTCTTTATGTCTATAAATTTGGTTAGCCCCTACTCTTTGGAAACCCCCTTCTCTCTCTTGTGTTCTTGTTCTTCCCTAACAAAGCTTAGCTAATATACAAAAAGAAAGGAATTAATATTATTGTAGTTAGTTGCCCTGCATGTGCTCTGCCATCGCACAGAGTTTGCTTTTGTAGGATAATAATCGCACCGCCCAACCTCTCTTTACAATCTTATTTTGTCATATAACTGCACTTTGATTCTCTTCACAGTCCCTTTTCTCCTCCTTTGAACCATATAAAAGCTGACCGTATTTTTTCAATTATAGTCATAGACAGAGACACAATGGGTGAAGCAATTCAACAGGTTAGTATTACTCTGTTTTTTTTCCCTCTCTTTTTCTTGAATGAATTTTTGTAAGTTTATTGAAGTGATGAGATTGTGGATGTAATACCACAGGAGCCAACAAAGGAAGAAGTGAAAGTAGAGGAAAAGAAGGAAGAACAAACAGAGGAGAGGAAAGAAGAGAAAGTAGAAGAGGAGAAAAAAGAAGAGCCAAAACCACCTTCTCCTTTCGTTTTGTACGTCGACTTGCATTGTGTTGGATGTGCCAAGAAAATTGAGAGGTCCATTTCAAAGATTAGAGGTTTGAATATATTCTAGTATATACTAATTTTCTCTCCTTTCTCTTAATAGTTGTCTCTGTACGCCCGTAGCGTACACATATTAACCAGAGACGAATTCATAATCTAAAATAATAAGCTCAGCTGAACTTACAGAATCCGTCTTAAAGTCTCTTCTGTTTTGTAACATTGAATATGCATGCAATTGGAGCAGGGGTTGAAGGAGTAGTGATAGACATGGCGCAAAACCAAGTAACAATAAAAGGAGTAATAGAGCCACAAGCAGTATGTGACAGGATTACGAAGAAAACCAAGAGAGTTGCAAAAGTGTTGTCACCCCTACCGGAAGCTGAGGGTGAACCAATTCCTGAAGTTGTTGCTTCACAGGTCATTTTGTGGCTGTATATATGTTACTATTGCTTTTTGAAGTGATTGGTAAGTATGCATAGATATTAATATAGTGTAAATATTGGATCGCTATCTATTTCAGGTAAGTGGATTGACTACGGTAGAGCTTAACGTCAACATGCATTGTGAGGCCTGCGCCGAGCAACTTAAAAAGAAGATTCTCAGAATGAGAGGTAACTTAACTGCTAACCATGTACTGTTTTACTTCGCCTTTTCTCAATTTAACATCTATACATTGAGCAGTGTAAAAAAACTTCTAAAATAAACATGTTAAAATAAATAGATACTGAATATTAATTTTCACACTAGAGCTTAATTAATTCCAATGGGTAATAATAGTACATGGCAACAGAAAGTTAAAAGAGTGATGAGCACCCCATTTTTAAGGTTGGTGGTGGGACAATTAATGTCAGGTGCACGACTGTTTTCCACGTCTGGGAATCGAACTAGGTTCTGTGTCGAAAACTATTCTACCACTAAATCATTGGTTTATTTTATTTTAAGATTATTTTTTATTTGATTTATACTAATTAATTATACTTTCGCACAAAAATAACCGACCAAAGTTGGTCGGTTTTATTAAAAAATAAACTTGCCGACCAAAGTTGGTCGGTATTTTAAAATGACCGGCCGAATTAACCGACCAATTTTGATCGGTTTTTTTAATATTAATTTTTATTTATTTTAATTGAAAAAACGATCAAAGTTGGTCGGTTTCTTGAAAAGTAAATTTCGCGGGACTCAAAAATAGTTTCTCGCATTTTTGCGCAAAAGAAGTTGGTCGATTTCGTAAAAAATAAATAAAAAATAAATAAAATATTTTGAAACCGACCAACTTTAATCGATTTTTGATATTTTTTGTCGAATTTCTAGTGTATTTTGTCTTAAGACTTGTCACATATCACGTACTACTCTACTTTTAGTACATAATAATACAAACTCAACAGTAATACACTTAATTTTATAGCATTAACATGCACCAGGTAATGAATAGTATTTGTCTTCCTTAATTTAGGAGTGAGAACGGCGGAAACAGAAGCCAGCACTGGAAAAGTTACGGTGACAGGAACCATGGACGCCAACAAGCTCGTTGAATACGTCTATAGACGAACCAAAAAACAAGCCAAAATTGTGCCTCAACCCGAACCCGAGAAGCCCGCTGAAGAACCAAAGCCTGAAGAGTCCAAACCAGAAGAGGCAAAGCCAGCTGAAGAAGCTAAGTCCGGCGACGGAGCTGCCGAAAAGAAAGACGGCGACGGTGAAAAACCACCGGAGGAGGAAAAGAAAGAGGGCGGCGAAGAACAAGCTGGAGAAGATAAGAAAGAAGGAGAAGAGATTATTCCAATTGGAGATCATGATCAAATGAACATTAATAAGATGATGTATTATTATCAGCCACTTTACGTCATTGAAAGAATCCCACCTCCCCAGCTCTTTTCCGATGAAAACCCTAATGCGTGTTGCATTACATAATATAACGAATCAATAATAGTTTATCGATCCTCACTGAGTTTTTATATATTGTGGGACGATTAAACACGTAGGAGTAATTTATATTTGTTGTATGCATGGATGGTTAAATATGTGATGGGGATATATATATTATTATCCCTAGATCATGAATAATGATAAATACAAATTAATTGTGTAATATCTAATTAATCTTGAGCATAGTGCTTCAAGAGTGGAAATGTCATATCATTGTTGTTTTTTTGTTGTGTATATATATCACCATCTTATCTCTCTTTTTCTTTCTCTCTTCCTTTCTTGCTTCTTTTCTTCTATTCTTCTCACCTTTTCCGAGTGATAGTTTATTGAAAACAATATCTATACCTGCATTAGGTATGAGTAAAATTTGTGTACAGACTACCTTTCCCATACCCTACCTGTTAAATTTCAGTACAATATAACATTTTGTTCATATGGATTTTTGTATATATGGCGCAATGTTCTAAACTTTATTCTAACGTTGAGTCTACCTAGATTCTTTAAATTCTATAATATTCTCGATTATGTTATGAAACTATATGTGCCATAAGTAACATGAAAATAAAGTAGAGTAGAGTAACTTCCAACGACTTGATAATCCAAAGAACAAGCACAGTTAGATATATGGTACAAAATTTTGCAACTTATATGTCGATTGAGCATATTTATTTTCTTTTGTGCGGGTGATTATGCAAACGTAACATATTCGAGAAATGGTTGATGGGGTGGTCCCATATTTAGTATTTCGTAGGTTAAAATATGATACCAGAGAAGTCCTGACTAACACTTCAAACGGGATAGGTGGACTAGGTTCGGCAGAGTTACCATGTATCATGATATAGATTGTAGTTCGTAAATTAACTTACATATATGGTTAACTTGGTTCGTACCTTAATCCACACAAAAATTGTAATGGTTAGTAATGAAATCATTCGCGCCTCAGGATTTAGGAATCCTCCCTATAAGTAATATCTCATGTTGAAAAAAGAGAGTAAAATTTAATGTTTCGTATATAAGTTTAGTAGCGTTACCATTAAATCAATTAGTTAAGTACGTAGGTGATTATGGTCAAATAGCCAATCTTGACGTGACAAAGAGATATTACTAAGCTGTCATGTTAATATAGTTTAATATTTATAGCACTGGAAAAAGGGAGGAAAAAAGCATATACATTTGAAACAATAGAAGTTAAATTTCAGTATTTAACTAATGAATTTTAAGTGGGCGTTTGGAAAAAAAAATTGTAAAATTTCGAGAAAAATTTAAAAAAAAATTCAAGCGAAAATGTTATTTGAAAGTTAGAGTTGTGTTTGGACATGAATATAATTTGGGTTGTGTTTTGAATTTTTGTGAGTGATTTGAAGTAAAAAAAAATTTAAAAAGAGCCTTTTGAAATTTTTTAAATTTTTAAAAAATTCCGAAATTCATTTTCAACTGAAAATTAAAAATTCTATAGATAAACAATAATTTCTGAAAAAAGTGAAAATTTTCTTACGGCCAAACGGCCCTAAATTTTGATTCCATATTTCTCTTTCAATTTTCAAACTATCAAAATAGCTTATTTCAACTGATGAAACCTCGGATCCAATGAATACAGGAAATGTGAACAACTTTTGTGGAAGTGACATGATAAGAAAGAATACAGTAGTGTTCCTAGTAATATAAATTGAGACATGATGCGTGTTAGAAAGTGTTGATCGCAGATTCTCTTTTTTCCCTGAGCAGAGACAGATGCATGGGTTCCATGTGGTAGGGACCCACTTTGTGCTTAATGCTATCTGAGTCATCTTCTCTGACTTGTATTTTAGTGCCACGCCAAAGGGATGGGCCCGTGGGACCCCTCTCTAACGTGGCATGGGGTCGCACTTGCTCTTAGGATTCCATACCGATTTTTGTCTCGTTAAATTTCACATTTCTCAGGTCTCTGTTGTATCGCCCCTTAGAGACAGTCCATGTTTAATTGGAACATACCCTCCCCGTTTTATTTTTGTGGCAATATTTGTTTAGGTACGAAATTTTAAAATAAATGATTTTTTTAAAACGTATCAATAGTTACATTAAACTTCTAACCTTAATATATTGTGATATTTATAAATCTATAAGTATTTTAAAGGTAAAATAAAAATTAAAATGAAGAGAGATTCAAATAGAAAAAGGTTTTTTTTTTTTGGTTACAAATAGAATAGGAAAAAATGTCGTATATAATGGAACTGAAGAAATACTATTTACCGAACTAATATTTTTCAGCCGTTTGGAATTAAATATGACACACGACAATTCATATTACTCTCGTATTGCGTTGATGTCACAGAGGCTCAGGTGTTTGAATAAATACTTTTAGAACTTTTTGTTACAAAAAAATATAGATTTTGGTTCAACTAATTAAATTTATACTAATGAGGGTTAATATTAGTTAACAATAATATACCAAAGATGAAATTCTCGAAAGTGTAATAAATGATATTTATATATGTATATATATATATATATATATATATATATATATATATATATATATATATATTTCAATAGCAACAGCGGCACACAATAAGTATTTAAGAAGTCAAAGGAAGTAATATAGCATTAAATAGTGATGAACATCAATATATGACACTTATGTAAATAGAATGGTTGAGTCACCCAGGAAATGATGAAATCAATGAATGTTCCTTATGACAGTGATGGATAAGCCTTTGAATATATGAGTTATTCTCAGGAAAAGTATGGACAAGAATTTTCGTGAAAATGTTATTTTTGTATGCTTGCAATAAAATCTGATTCTTTCTTTAAAGTTAAAGTGTATTTTACAAATGAATATCCCTTATCCCCTATCATAGTGTCTCTTTCTATTTATATGGAACATGTTCCTAAATACTCTAACAATACAAGTGCAGAGAATATCCACCAGAATATTCTCTTTTATGTCCTATCTTGAAACTAGTCGTTATAACTCTGTCAAGGGCGCTCGACCTCGGCCTTAATCCTTGATGACTCCTTTGCTTCAGCCCTTGCTGACTCTTTGACCACGGACTTCACCATTTCTTAGATTATTTCGACAAGCAAGAACGTTCCACCAATGCTATTTTCACTTAACTATTCTAAGGATACATTTTGACCCATAAAGAACTGTTCAAACATTTATCTATTCCTGCCTTATTCATCTTATTTATCCATTCCTGCATATGAAATTATGTTTGTTCTATGGTTGCAACTAAAACACGAGCCAATAAATTGAAAATTACAACACAAACACCTTATATTTTATATGACTTTGAATTCTAGCTGATCTCACCTTGTTTTCGGTTTTTAAAAGTAATTATAAGTTTTATCCCTAGCAAAAATGTTTCTTTATTAAGTATCAAATTTTACCATTTAATTTGAACTAACAATGTAGCACTTCGATTTTTTGTAAATATTCTTTTAACATTGTTTATAAAATGAGTAACAGACAAGAGGACGCACACTAGGAAAAGCTAGAAGTAATTAATGTCGCAATCAGGCAGAATTATTGCTGAAGAAGATGATATATAGGGGATCATGTGAAGGGAATCTGTAAGAAGTCGCTTTAATACGACCAGCTCTCATTTGATTAAAAGAAGAACATGCTTTATTGACTCAAAATCTTGTCTTTGTCATTCTAAAATAAGCTGTTGTGGTTCTATTCAAATATTACTGCAACTTTAAATCATGCAGGGCATGCAGCAAACTAAGGACCAATAATAAAGTACTATATAGGCCAAAGTGAACTTGAGGATAATGAGATCCATATCAATTGGTTAACGACCAAATCAACCAACATGGGCAAGCCCGAACTATTCCCTAGTTTATTCTTTACCAACGTCAACGGACTTTGTTAATTCGTAGATTGCTACTACTACAAGTTTTGACAGTTGGGGTGTCTATAGTAGCTGCTGCTTGTCAAAGTCTTTTGGCTGTTTAACCAAACTTGATAATCATAAATTAAAAGTGGCTTAATTAATGAGAACTCTCAATGTATGGGGATGTTTTTTGGGTTAAATTTAAAACAAGTTTATTAGAGAGTGACCTAGAAACTCGAAACGGGATCAGAGAAAGTGCAGCCTTATTCCTTTAGGTTAATCCAGGAAAAGACTACTTTGGCATCATGTAAGGCCATGAGCTACTCAAAGCGCAACTACCTTTCCATGACTGTAAAAGGAATTTAGCAAATTCTTTTGGGTCATCACTTTTCACTTTTATCTTTGGTTCGCTCACTATTCAGTATTCGCTCACCCTCTCAGCCAAAAAATATAAAAAATAAAAATGGAAAAAGTTTGAAAAAGAAAAATATGTCTCCGATTATTACCTTTTGTTCTATAGTAATCCTTTCTGTGTCAACAGATTAAATTTTAGTTTGGTATAAACATAAACAGTAAGACTTCATTCTCTATCGTTTCATTTTATTAACCCTTCTCAGTTAGGTGTGTCAAAATTGATCGATCCCTTACGTTGGTTCACTTATTTTACAAATTAAAATCATAACTTCTCTATCTACATCAACGAGCAACCACATAGTTATACTAACAGATACAGAGTTAAGTAGGCTGGAAACTTGGACTTGGAGAGGGAGTCAGTTTTAGACAAGAGAATAAGGGAATGAAAGAAGTCCATGAATCATGATCAGTACAACCAGATAGAACCCCCCCTCCCTTCCCAAAAAAAAATAAAAATAAATAAAATCTGCTCTTTAGGTCGTTTGCAACTTGACAACTATAACACTTATCATTTTTACAAACTTATCTTTTATATGATCATGTGGGAATTTCAAATCCATTGATAGTGGTTACATAAAAGATTGAAACCTTAATCAAAAAATGAATTTGAAACAATAGTTACTGGTGTTTACACTTGAAGACTACAGTATCCAAGTTCCTCAAAAAGTCAATTTTGTTTCTCTACTTTTGGATCCGCTTTGAATTCAACATAACAAAACTTCAACTTTAGCTAAACAGTCATGTCCAAACCAAATGGGTACCAAAATCGGGATGGAGGAAACAATAACTTTCGTAGTTATGCTTCCAAAAACACTTTAAATCCTTAATTAACAATCTAATCCTTGGCATTTCGAAAGACAACTTACATGCTAAGTAATGCAGGCCACATGGGTTGTGAACAAATTAAAGTAATTGAATTATCCAATCCCACTTTAATTTATCTTCTTGATTGACTTACGAACATGATATGAGTTGATGACACTGCTCTTTTTCAGTCGTCCTAGTCACAATCCACGTATTTTTAAAGAAAATTTCCCTTATTCAGAGAACCATAAAATAGAAGCCTCTGGAGCTACAACTTCTATATGACTTTCAGCAGCCAACCTTAAAGAACAATGCTAAGAAATAGGATTAATTTGCACAGAATACGTCAATTAAGAATGTAAAAGCTAAAAGTAAAAGTGGTGCTAGCTCTTTCATCCAACTTTTAAGAAAGAATCTAGCGTGTCTTGTCTGCTGCTTTTGATTTTGGATTAGCGGAGATCGTCGTCATCAATGTCATAATATACCCTCTATATATAACTCGTTATCAACCAAGTGCAACCTCAACTTGAGGTGCGACGACAACTATTGTTACATATATAACACAATTTAGGAGTAGAGATAAGGTGAAGCTTAGAATTTGGTGATGGCGGACATGCAGATAGTACCGGCTGGGAGAAATGTAGAACCTCAGTATGTGGAAATGATGGTGCCTCTCTACTCTTATGGTTGTGAGAGAAAAGTCAACAAGGTTCTTTCCCATATCAAAGGTAAATTTTCATCTAATATTAAGAAATATATTTTTAGTTATCTTATAGGATCAGCAGATGTCATGTTTTTCGTATTGAGTTTGTAGAGTCCTGACTTGTCTGTTTTAAGTCTCTCTTCTTTAATAATGCAAATGCAGCCTTCCCAAATGGACGGACCAAAGGGAAGTACACAACTAGTCATTTTTAGGTCTGTTATTTACCGGTGCTTATTTAGATCGTCGTCATCAATTACTGTGTGCAATCTCTGTGCCTGTAACTAATAGGCTAAATTACAGGGATATACTCAGTGAAGGTAGATTTCGAACAACAGAAGGTGACAGTATGGGGAATATGCAACAAATATGACGTACTAACCACAGTTAAGAGCAAAAGAAAAGAAGCTCGTTTCTGGAATGCAGAAGACAACATTGGTGTAATGCAAGAATCAGATTCTTTATCAACCCCGCCTTCTCGGCACCGATTTAGAGCCTCTGCTGCACCACCTTCGGCTCTCTTAAGGACTCGATCTCTAAGCTGGAGAGCTTTAAAAAAGGCCTTCACAAGAACATACTCATTCTAAAATTACGTGCCATTCTTCCCCAGCCACAAAAGAAGTATTGTGTGAGCATTAATGTAACTTTTTTTTTTTTAGTGTGTGTGTAAATAGTTGCCACTTATGTTGGCTATTCAGTTTTCCCATCTTTGGTTCCTAAACAATCCGTTATGTTTTGATTAGAGTCTTTGATTTGCAAAAACTGTTAACATAAAATTCAACTGTCATTTCGCCTCATTTTCAAGCTACTGATCTCACTTATACTTAATTGCTTGCTAATTAACCAGTGGAATTCCTCGTCATATTGCATAAATAGAGTACATTAGAAGTGGATCGCTTTATACTACTGTTGTTATAGACTCAGTCAGAGAATCCAATCCAAAAGACTAGCATATTAGGTAGGAGAACTCAGTCCATGACCTTCAAACTGGTTGCAAATAATTAGAAACTCAAATGATTTTGTAATCGTCGCCCCATATGTAGGAGCAGCGACCTCGTTGGCCACCTAGAAGGCTGTTAGATTTTGTGATACGCATCAATTGATCGAGATTGAGATTTCTTCAGATCGTGTAATTGAAGGGAGAGAAATGACAGAAAATAAATATCTTTTATTTTAGAAATTGAATATCTCTTCTTTCTTTTTTTAATTCTAGAAAATTCTCATGCTTATATACTTATTACAATTGGTCCGGGTATAATACACTTGGTCTCACATATTTGTTTAATTGTAATGAGCTGAAAAATGAAACTAAGACTAGGACAGGACTAGACTGCCTTCAAGCATTGGGCCTCATCTGCTAATCTTTATGGGAAATCTTTATTGGGAGTTTTATAACTTTACCCATAAAAATCAAACTAATTACCTTTGTCTATTTATTTATTTTTCTACCCATTAAACTAATTACCTTTCCTATCCAATGTAGTTTTTGTAGGTAATTGGTTATTTTTTTCTCCTTTTTCTTTATTTTTTCCTTTTTTCTCCTTTTCTGTTCTTTTTGAAAATCATATTATTCTTTATTTTATTATTTTCAAATAATCTGATTTCATACTCAATTTTGACTCCTTTCTTTTATTTTATTTTTTCTCTATTTTTTTTTTTTTTTTTGCCTTTTGTTCATTTTCTTTGTTTCTTCTTCCTTTTCTAACTTAATTTAGTTCTTTTTTATTTTACTTTTTTTTTTCTACATAATCTAATTACATTCACTTTTTTCGCTCCTTTTCTTTATTCTTTTCTTTATATAAAATAATAAAAGATAACTGATATAGTAAATATTTATTCACCTTCTTTAATATAACTGATAGTATAATATATTATTTGTCTTTCTTTTTCTCTCTTTTTTCTTCTTTAAATCAATTATTAGAACAACTTATATAGTATACCTATTTTTTCTTCTCTTTTTTTCATTGCATTTTCTTTTTTTCTTTTCTAAAAATATATGTATTACTGTAAATATTTCTAGCACATAGAATCTAAAATTATATATCATTATAATAAAATAGTATATTAGTATAATAAAATGGCATATTAGTATTTAATGTTATTGTAAGATACTTGTTCATAATAGTAGACCAAAACTGCATATAAATATACTAAATAAGTATATTACTATTTTATGTCTTCTGGCACCTACTTCTTATACAATGAATATTATTTTCATGGAACTCCATCAAAAAGTTCATTTAAGAAAATATTTGTAAGGACATAGTTAGATAAATTTAAAAAAATAACTTTTTTTTATCACAATATACTGTTATATTATATTGTATACTATAACCGTATGATGTTAATTACTATAACCATGACTTTACCTTTGCATAATAGCACCTAGATGATTCAAAAAATAGTAATCAAAGTATACTATTATGGTATATTGTATACTATTACAGTATACCATTATAGTATATTGCATATTACTACAGTATACCATTATAGTATATTGTATACTATAATAGTATACTGTTGTAGTATACCTATATACTTTTACAGTATATTATATATTGTAGATTAGGTAATTGTGTTCTTCTTCGATTATTACAGTATATCATTGCAGTATATTGCATACTATAACAGTATACTGTTGTAGTATAGCTATATTATCCTATAGCGTATTGTATACCATAGCGGTATACTATTGGATAATTATGTTTTTTTTTTTTTTAATTTTCAGCGGAAAAAGATCTTAATCATCTCAAATCTGCTCCAAATGCGACCAAATTTCACTATAAACTTTCCGAAGGTACCATAAGCAATATTTTAAAGCACCCACTTTGAATTAAACATCAAATCTTCAAAATAAAATTTTAAATTTAGGAGCTTCAAGTTTTAACAATGGTGGGTCTTCAAAGACACACAAAATTTTTGATATGGAAGGCTTAATATTTAACCCAACAACATGGGTTCAGAGATACAAATAAATACAAAAAAAATATATACTAATATAGAAAGAGGATTTTGGAGTGAAACTCATGTAAAATAATATGAAAACTTGTCTTTTAAAAATTATATAGAAAATTCTAAAAATATATTGGGTAAATGCATAGGTTTGTACTGGATTTTCGTCATCCACTAAAGAGACTAAATTATGGATATTTTTTGAAAGGAAGAAAAAACGTTTGGGGTGTAGGACCCTGCTTCTTTAGAGAGATTAAAAGGGAAAGGGAATTGGGTAGGCGGGTAAATAGTTTAGGCCGTATAGGTAGAAAAAGTAAATTCTTTGGGCTTGAGTATTAAAGGTTAAATAGTTTGGGCTTAATAGGTATAAAGTGAGAATTTTTCATCTTTATTAAGCCCAACACCCGGGGGGGGGGGGGAGGGGGAGGGAAGCCACCCCAAGCTTGCGAAGAAGATGGTGATGAATAGGACCTGCAAATGGCATGGTCAATATATCAGTAAGCTGGTCTGGTCAGTAGTGGAAAGGTGGTGGAGAGAAATTAAACCAAAATGCAAACATTCATGAATGTATGACAGTCAATATAAATGTGTTTTATTTGTTCGTGAAAAAACTGGATTCTTGAAAATGTGGAGAGCAGAATGGCCGTAGTTGAATATATGAATCAACCAAGATACTTCAGCTATGACTTTTTTCAAAGCTCGATACTCTACAAGAGGGTGTAGAGACAAAATACAAAAGATACAAAAAAACAAATAGAAATAGTAAACCCTAATAATAGATGATTTAATTGAATTCATATGGTCTCAATTAAAACGTTTCAATACATGTTCGAAACATTTGATCATAATGGTGTTAACAAACCATGCAATAACTATCAAACAACAACAACAACAACATAAACTCATTTTTGCCGGAATAGTGATGACGGTTATCACCGTGAGAGTAACCGGATAAATTAAAAAATCAAATAAAGATGATCGTGAACTCTAACAATAGATAATTTAAGTATAAAAGAAAAATTACCTTTTTGGCAGATTTGAAGTCCTAATCCAATCCAATTTAAAATTTGAATAACCTTTTGACAAATGACGAGTTATCCATGTTGTCATTTACAACAAACACTATCCGAGTGTATATCGGGTGGGTATGAATTAAAAATGAGTAAACCTTTTTAATCTAATCAGGGGCAACCACGTGTCCTTTTTAAGATGGGACAATACAATTTACCAGTAATAAAATGGTATCTGGTTTTAATATGATTCAAAAATGCTATACTTTGTTTTGAATCAACAAAATACTCAACTTAGTGCTTTTCTCTAATAAAATCACAGTGAATTTTGTCTTAAAATAATATGGCACAATAAAATAATTTCACCAATAAAATTAAGTGAAACATAAATCACTAAACATCAAACCCTAAACATGTAAAACAGAATGGAAAGAAATACCACAATTAAAGGAATCCTAACTATCAGAATCTAAATTATTTGAACCCATTACAAGAGTGTGTAGAAATGAAATGCAAAAAATATAAAAAAAACAAAATAGAAATAGTAGGACCTAATAATAAATGGTTTAATTGAATTCATACGGTCTCAATTAAAACCTTTCAAAAAATATTTGAAACATTTGACCATAATGGCGCTAACCAACCTTGCAATACTATCCAACAAAAACATAAATTCATTTTCTACCGGAATAGTGACGGCGGTTATCACCATGAGTGACCGGATAAATTAAAAAATTGAACAAAGATGATAGTGAACTCTAACGATAGATGATTTAAGTTTAAAAGAAAAATTACCTTTTTGGCTGATTTGAAGCCTTAACCCAATCAATTTAAAATTTGAATAACCTTTCACAAATGAATGACAAATGACGAGTTATTCACGTTGTCATTCACAGCTAACATTATCCGAGTGTTCACGAGGCGGGTGGGTTTTAATTAAAAATTGGTGGACCTTTATTATTTTATCAAGTATAGCCACATGTCCTTTTTAATATGGGACCATACCGGTAACAAAATGGTATCTAGTGTTAATATGATTCAGAAATGCTATACTTTGTTTTGTATCAATAAAATCACTGAACATTGTGCTTTTCTCTAATAAAATAACAATCAAATTTGTCTTAAAATAATATGATATAGAAAAATAATTTAACCAATCAAATTAAGTGAAACATAAACTACTAAACATCAAATCCTAACTATCTAAAACGAAATGGACAGAAATACACAAATAAAATGTTGCGGCCCACATTTCCCTCCGTAGGATGTCATGACGACACCTAATCTTTATGACTAGGTAAACCTACATTTGTGCGGAATAATAGAATATAAACTGAACTCAAGCCTCAACATATGAAATATATATAAAAATTGCGATTCAAATAATTATAACTTCCAAAACCCGGTAGAAATAAGTCACAAGCTCTAAAGGGAAATGCTAAGTGTTTCTATGCATCAGAGTCTAAGGAAAATAAGGAAGAAAATAACATAATAAGGATAGAGGGGGACTCCGAGGTCTGCGGACGCTGGTAGAAGTACCTTGAAGTCTCCACGTACGGCTATCTCACTGGTATCTGGCCTGGTAAGAAGAACCTGGATCTACACAAAAAAATGTACAGAAGTATAGTATGAGTACACCACAACGTTACCCAGTAAGTGCCAAGTCTAACCTCGATAGAGTAGTGAAGAGGTCAGGTAAGGGCTCTACTGGAATAAAAAGGAAACAAGGCAGAAGATATAACAATATAATGAAATGACGGGGAATTTAAACAATGAGAAGTTACAGAAAGGTAACAACGCAATGAATAAAGGTGAACAACAGTGGCGCTTCCGAAGTACCGCCTCGTAGTCCTAAATATAAATACACAACAGGGGGAGCTCCCGAGGTACCGCCTCATAGTCCCAAAAGAAAATACACAACAGGGGGAGCTCCCGATGTACCGTCTCGTAGTCTCAAAAGTAAATATGCAATAGGGGCGCTCCCGAGGTACCGCCTCGTAGTCCCAAAAGTAAATACACAACTCATAACCTATGGAAACAATGAGTTTACATCAAGGAATCATAGAGTTAAAGACTGAATACAAGATCAAGGAAGCATGTAATTCAACTAAGCATGTTTTACAAGTTGCAAGTAAGAGTTAAGACACGTAGGCATGTGACATTAGGCTAAACATGATGGCTACACATGCTAGAGCAACTCAGTTAAGGAATTAAAAGAAAACTACTCACCAAGAACCGAATTTTTCAACATTTGACCCGAGTACGCACTCGTCACCTCGCGTACACGGCTTTCACGTATTGCAAATATCATAACAATACCAAAACCTAAGGGGAGTTTCTCCCACATAAGGTTAGATAAGTCACTTACCTCAAACCAAACTCAATCAGTCAATAAGAGTGCCTTTCCCTTAATTTTTTCGACTCCGAACGGCCCAAATCTAGACAAACGTAATTACATACTATAAATACAACTATAAGAAACTAATTTAAATAATGAAACTACCACTTTAGCAAAGAATTGAAAATTTGCTCCAAAATATCGACCCGGACCCACGTCTCGGAATCGGGTAAAAGTCACAAAATATGAATACTTATTCGATATCGAGTTCACTCATACCAAAATTACTCAAATCCGATACAAAATTCTCGATCAAAACCTTAAAATTCAGCCTAAGGATTTTCCCACCCTTTTCACAAAATTCTCAACCCAAATCCTTAATTAAATGAAGAATAAATAATATCCTGGCGGGTATTAATCAAAAACAAGTCCAGAATCCTTACACAAATATTTTCTCTGAAAAACTCTCGAAATTTCGCCTCAATCCGAGCTATATATCTCAAAATATGAAGAAAATGGCAAACCCTTGATTTAATATAATCTGCCTAGGCTTTTTGTACATGCGGGACCGCTTTTGCGGTAAAATCCTTCACTTCTGCGGAAATCACTTAAGTCCCCCAGGGCCCACACCTACGCTCCAGGTTACGCACATGCAGACGCGCTTCTATGGCCCGTGATCCGCTTCTGCGGAAACAGCCTTCGCCTCACTACTCCGCATCTGCGGAGCCCTTCTCGCACTTGCGGGCTTGCAGATGCAGAATTCCCCTTCACATCTGGGTCCACCCCAAGCCATCCACAGCTCAGCATCTGCGCAATCCCAGCTGCACCTGCGGCTAACCCCTCGCAGGTGTGATCACACCAGAAGATCTAGCTTCAGCAATGCACTAATTCCCATTTGTGACCCGTTAACCATCCGAAATTAATCCGAGGCCTTACGAACCTCAACCAAACATACCAACAAGTCCTAAAACATCATATAAACTTAGTCGAGCCTTTAAATCGCATCAAACAATGCTAAAAATATGAATTACACATCGATTCAAGCATAATGAACTTTAAAACTTTAAACTTCTACATCCGATGTCGAAACCTGTCAAATCAAGTCCGATTGATCTAAAATTTTGCACACAAGTCATAATTGACATTATGGACCTACTCCAACTTCCAGAATCGGAATCCGATTTCGATATCAAAAAGTCCACTCCCGGTCAAACTTCTCAAAAGTTATCCAATTTTCCAACTTTCACCACTTGACGCTAAAATGACCTACGGATCTCCAATTCAACATCCAAACACGCTCCTAAGACCAAAATCACCCTATGGAGTTATTGGAACAGTCGAAACTTCATTCCGGAGTCGTCTTCACACAATTTAAACTACGATCGATTCCTAGAACTTAAACTCCCAATTTAGGGACTATATGTCCCATTTCACTCCGAAACCAAAAACAAACCTCCCGAGGAGTCACGTAACCACAAAATGCGATGGAGGAAGCAATAAATAGGGGTTCGCGGATAATACTCTTAAAACGACCGGCCAGGTCGTTACATCCTCCCCCTCTTAAAACAAACACTCGTCCCCAAACGAGTATAGAGATATACGTGAAGTGGTGAAAAGATGTGGATAACGGTTGCACATATCATGCTCGGTCTCCTAAGTCACCTCCTCGACCGGATGACCCCTCCACTGAACCTTCACAGAAGCGATGTTCTTTGACCTCAACTTTCGAATCTACCTGTCCAAAATGGCCACCAGTTCCTCAACATACGATAGATCATTGTCCAACTGGACTGAGCTGAAGTCTAACACATGAGACGGATCGCTGTGATACCTCCGGAGCATGGAAATATGGAACACTGGATGAACGGCTGAGAGACTAGGTGGCAGTGCAAGTCTGTAGGCCACCTCTCCAACCCTCTCACGAATCACAAAAGGCCTGATATACCTAAGGCTCAACTTTCCCTTACTTCCGAACCTCATAACACCTTTCATGGGCGAAACCTGGAGCAAGACCCGCTCCCTAACCATGAATGCAATGTCGCAAAACTTCCAATCCGCATAACTCTTCTGCCTGGATTGGGCTATACGAAGTCGATCCTGAATCAATTTAACCTTTTCCAAAGCATCCTGAACCAAATCTGTACCCAATAGCCTAGCCTCGCCCGGCTCGAACCAACCCACTGGAGATCGACACCGTCTACCATACAAAGCCTCATACGGTGCCATCTGAATGCTCGACTGATAACTGTTGTTGTAGGCAAACTCCGCAAGTGGCAAGAACTGATCCAAACCACCCCCAAAATCTATCATACACGCACGAATCATATCCTCTAATATCTAAATAGTGCACTCGGACTGTCCGTCCGTCTGAGGGTGAAATATTGTACTCAACTCCACCCGAGTACCCAACTCATGTTGTACGGCTCTCCAGAACCGCGATGTAAACTGCATACTCCGGTCAGAGATGATAGATACCGGTACGCCATGAAGCTTGATAATCTCGCGAATGTAAACCTAAGCCAGCTGCTCCGTAGAGTAAGTAGTAATCATAGGAATGAAATGAACTGACTTGGTTAATCTATCCACAATCACCTAAACTGCATCGAACTTCCTCTAAGTTCGTGGGAGCCCAACAACGAAATCCATAGTGATCCGCTCTCATTTTTACTCCCGAATATCTAGCTTCTAAAGCAATCCACCTGGCTGCTGATGCTCATACTTCACCTGCTGACAATTTAGGCACCGACATTACAAACGTACTTCAACTTCCGAAATCGGAATCCGACCCCGATATCAAAAAGTCCACTCCCGATCAAACTTTCCAAAAGTCATCCAATTTTTCAACTTTTGCCACTTGACCCTAACATGATCTACGGACCTCTAATTCAACATCCGAACACGTTCCTAATACCAAAATTACCCTACAGAGCTATTGGAACCTTCAAAACTCCATTCCGGAGTCGTTTTCACACAATTCAAACTATGGTCGATTCATAGAACTTAAACTCCCAATTTAGAGACTATGTGTCCCATTTCACTCCGAAACCAAAAACCAAACCTCCCTGCGAGTCACGTAACCATAAAATAATATGGAGGAAGCAATAAATAGGGGTTAAGGGCTAATACTCTCAAAACGACCGGCCATGTCGTTACATAAAGGAACCCTAACATCACCATCTAAATTATTTGAACCCATTACAAGAGGTTGTAAAGACGAAATGCAAAAAATATGAAAAACAAATAGAAATAGTAAACCCTAACAAAAGATGATTTAAATGAATTTATATAGTCTCAATGAAACATTTCAGAAGATGTTTGAATCATTTAACCATAATGGCGTTAACGAACCATGCAATAACTATCCAACAACAATAATAACATAAATTCATTTTTATCGGTATAGAAATGACGATTATCACCATGAGAGTGAGCGGATAAATTAAAAAATCAAACAAAGATGATTTTAATTTTAAAAAAAAATTACCTTTTTGGCAGATTTGAAGCCCTAACCCAATCATTTTAAAATTTGAATAAACTTTCACAAATGAAAGACAAATGACGAGTTATTCACTTTGTAATTTACCGCCTCTGTTTTAAAAGGCGTTTCTGGGGCGATCCCCGGGGCGATGGTGTGGGGCGAAAGTCTCAAGAGGCGTACACCCCGCAATTTGGGGTATACGCCCGGGTGTTCAGGGCGCGTTTTTTTTTGTAAGAAGTAAGCCCGAGAGAATTTTTCAAATTAAAACAAAATTTATTGAATTAGTCATTCATATAATACCCAAATTCTCAAAAGTCAGTTTGGTAATTACTCAAAGGTTTAAAAAGGAACTCAAAAGTATTAAATTTAAAAGTAAAGACCTTTTTTATTGATTTAAGCCCTAATTTATGATTTTTTTAATTTTTTATCTTGTCCGCTAGTCTGCTAATATCTCCCAAAAGTAACAAATATTAAATTTTTTTACAAACACAAAGAGAACTACATTCTTCTTCATAGCAACAAATTCAAAGTTCAAATTGCAGCTTTGCAGGTTAATCATCTTTTTTGTTCCTCCATATAGAAAACTTTATTCTTTTAGACTCAAATTACTTGCCGTTGTAAGTAACGTATAATAGATTGTTTTGATTAGTTTTTTGTGGGGATGAAGCACACATATATATAGTTTTCTTCAATTTTTATGCAATTTTACCTGTTTATAAATATTTACTGTCATTATATTATTTTATAAAATATTAAAAATTAAATACCTATGGGGCTTACGCCCCGCTGAGATATATGTAAAACGCCTCGCCTTACGCCTAACACGGGCCCAAATCCTTATATTGGGTAGCGGCACCTGCTCGCCCGTGCGGCACCTGCGGACTCCCCTCGCTGCAGGCCAGCCTTCTTCCTGTCCCAGGATTTCCCAAGCACGATCCTGTGCCTGTCAGTGGGGCTCGCCCCAACTTGTGCCGCCCGTAAGATGCCTAGGCCCTTGGCCCTAGACATGTCGTGGCGCTCCATCTTAGGATCACAATCCATGCGCGCCCTGGGGGATTGGCTTAGGACATGCCTTGTCCTTAGCCCAAGACTGAGCATCGCTCCCGCGTACACAGCCCAATCCTCAAGCTTGACACTCGCCTAGTGCATCCGCGACTAGCTCGTGCCTCGCCCGAGTAAGGCAACCTTTAGCCCTTGGCCATTGTCATGCGCCTCTTTCGTGCCATGCCCATACATAGCCCTCTTGCAGCACGCTTCCATTCCGAAGTAGTGCAGTGTCGTCCACACCTGCACCTTTAGGCCAGCGGACCCTTGCTTGCATGGCTGAACCAAAGACATGCTCACAAGTCAACACATGATGCCCCTATGACAAGTGCGTCAAGTATCCAATCGGCGTGGAGGTCTCTTTCCAACATTCGGCAGCCCGCGGGGCTGGCCGTTCCACACTAGCAGCCTCCACTGCCCTTTTGATGCCCAACGCAGGCCCTAAGGCGTTGCGCAGCCCATATGAGTTACCAAACTCGTATGGATACCTTTGACACTCCCTTGAGCCATCTAGGCAGGCCCTTGGGATTCGCCCCCAAGGCAGCTCGTTCTATACGGCTCGGTGGCAGCGCATATGGGGGAGGCAGGTCGGAGCTTTCATCACCTATACCCCCCTTATATATGCTTAAAATTTAAAAGCCCAAGTTGCCCGAGTAGACTGTTCTACGTCAGACCATCAGAAGGACCTTTTCTCACCAGTTCTTGGCCGAAATTACAACCCCAGAGTGCGGGTTGTAACATCCTCCCATACTCATAATGTCATCGCCCCGATGACACATCATGGCTTAAGACATCCCGGAGTCTACCCCCTCAAGTATGCCCATTCAAGCTCCCTTTGTCCTGTGGGTTGGACTTCCTCGATGTCCTTTCTCAAAAGGAGTCGTGCCCCATGCACTTCTCCCCCAAGTATCTTCCAAGCGTGCCTCTGCACTTCACCTCCATTCGGTGTTCATTTGGAAAGTGCCTCCGCACTTGCACCCTCTGATGTCTAACATTGTGATTGACCCACACTAGTCAAATCACACCATGACCCCCACGGCCTTCATGTCCGTCTGAAGCTTTCCTTCACAGGTTAGCACATCATGTGCTCTTTTGACGTCGCTCCCGTAGCCTTCCGCTTCCGTAGCCTCATGATGCCCTCTTTGGCATAGCTCCCGCAGCCTTTCGCTCATGTAGCCCTAAGATGCCTTTGGATGGATCCCGTAGCCTTTCGCTCCCATAGCATTAAGACGCCCTCTTTAGCGCGGCCCTAGTAGCTCACTCGCTCACATGGCCTTCAAATGCCTCTAGCATAGCTCACGTAGCATTCCGCTCCCGTAGCTCTCTTTGCCTTCACTACCTTGAAGATGTGTTCGCTTCCAGACTCACGACTTCGCCCTTATGCCTCTTGCATAGGCAGGATCCTCCCACACTCAATGTGGAGGATACATCTTAGCACTGTCGTCCCACTTGGCATTCGGCCAGCACTTGGGACGATCTTTGGTGAGTACTACATTCCCAAAGTCATAGCATCGCCGCCTTTTCGAACAAGGTTCTTTGTTTTCCAGTCGTCACTTCCTCAGCAAGTAGCCAATGCTCCCGGTAGTACTTCAATACTCGCCCTATAGACAGGTACTCTCTTGGTCCTGCTAGCACGGCTTCCCGGTTCGGTGTGCCTCGCACCTGGACACTTTCGGTCCCCGATCATTCGACATACCCCTTTCCAGAATGATGACACCTTCTAACTAGGAAACTCGCCCCATTACGAAGCTTCGCTATACCCTCGAATCCGTCTCCTCACCTTGGCAATGCCCTCAGGCAACCTAAAGTCTTCTCCTGAAGGAAAGACACTCAGCTTGATGCGTTGCACGCATACTTGGCAAGATCTCCGCTATGATCATGCCCAAGTTTATAGTCCATGGCTCCCACTCTTTCGCAATATGGTTGCACGACCTGGCAAACATGGCATTCTCTTGGCCATCCGACTCATCGGCATATCACCTCATTCAGTAGTACCTTAGACTTTGAAAGACAATGGAATCACCCATTTCTTTCGTCGACCATTAGTATCGGGTTCTAGATCTTTGATGGCATATGAACATCAATCTCTGCTTTGACGTGATCTCGGCACTGACATCCAAAATGCACTCGCCATATCCACCCTTTGCCTTGACGTTGTGCCATGGCATAGTATGGTCTTAATCAGCTCTGATACCAAGTGTCACAGGCCCAAATCCTTACATTGGGTAGCGGCACCTGCTCGCCTGTGCAGCGCCTGCGGTCGCTGCAGGCCAACCTTCTTCATGTCCCAGGATTTCCCAAGCACGATCCTGTGCCTGTCGGTGGGGCTCGCCCCAACTTGTGCCACCCGTAAGATGCCTAGGCCCTTGGCCCTAGACATGTCGTGGCGCTCCATCTTAGGATCATAATCCATGCGCGCCCTGGGGGATTGGCTTAGGACATGCCTTGTCCTTAGCCCAAGACTGAGCATCGCTCCCACGTGCACAGCCCAATCCACAAGCTTGACACTCGCCTAGTGCATCCGCGACTAGCTCGTGCCTCGCCTGAGTAAGGTAATCTTTAGCCCTTGGCCATTGTCATGCGCCTCTTTCGTGCCATGCCCATACATAGCCCTCTTGCAGCACGCTTCCATTTCGAAGTAGTGCAGTGTCGCCCACACCTGCACCTTTAGGCCAACGGACCCTTGCTTGCATGGCTGAACCAAACCCATGCTCACAAGTCGACACATGATGCCCCTATGACAGGTGCGTCAAGTATCCAATCGACGTGGAGGTATCTTTCCAACATTCGGCAGCCCGCGGGGCTGGCCGTTCCACACTAGTAGCCTCCACTGCCCTTTTGATGCCCAACACAGGCCCTAAGGCGTTACACAGCCCATACGAGTTCCCAAACTCGTATGGATACCTTTGACACTCCCTTGAGTCATCTAGGTAGGCCCTTGGGGTTCGCCCCCAAGGCAGCTCGTTCTATACGGCTCGGTGGCAGCGCGTATGAGGGAGGTAGGTCGGAGCTTTCATCACCTATACCCCCCTTATATATGCTTAAAATTAAAAAGCCCAAGTTGCCCGAGTAGACTGCTCTACGTCAGACCATCAGTAGAACCTTTTCTCACCAGTTCTTGGCCGAAATTACAACCCCAGAGTGCGGGTTGTAATGTCACGGGCCCAAATCCTTACATTGGGTAGCGGCACCTGCTCGCCCGTGCGGCGCCTGCAGTTCCCCTCGCTGCAGGCCAGCCTTCTTCCTGTCCCAGGATTTCTCAAGCTCGATCCTGTGCCTGTCGGTGGGACTCGCCCGTAGGCTCGCCCCAACTTGTGCCGCCCGTAAGATGCCTAGGCCCTTGGCCCTAGACATGTCGTGGCGCTCCATCTTAGGATCACAATCCATGCGCGCCCTGGGGGATTGGCTTAGGACATGCCTTGTCCTTAGCCCAAGACTGAGCATCGCTCCCGCGTGCACAACCCAATTCTCAAGCTTGACACTCGCCTAGTGCATCCGCGACTAGCTCGTGCCTCGCCCGAGTAAGGAAACCTTTAGCCCTTGGCCATTGTCATGCGCCTCTTTCGTGCCATGCCCATACATAGCCCTCTTGCAGCACGCTTCCATTCCAAAGAAGTGCAGTGTCGCCCACACCTGCACCTTTAGGACAACAGACCCTTGCTTGCATGGTTGAACCAAAGCCATGCTCACAAGTCGACACATGATGCCCCTATGACAGGTGCGTCAAGTATCCAATCGGTGTGGAGGTCTCTTTCCAATACTCGACAGCCCGCCGGGCTGGCCGTTACACAATAGCAGCCTCCAATGCCCATTTTATGCCCAACGCAGGCCCTAAGGCGTTGCGCAGCCCATACGAGTTCCCAAACTCGTATGGATACCTTTGACACTCCCTTGAGTCATCTAGGCAGGCCCTTGGGGTTCTCCCCCAAGGCAGCTCGTTCTATGCGGCTCGGTGGCAGCACGCATGGGGGAGGCAGGTCGGAGCTTTCATCACCTATACCCCCCTTATATATGCTTAAAATTAAAAAGCCCAAGTTGCCCGAGTAGACTGCTCTACGTCAGACCATCAGAAGGCTCCTTTCTCACCAGTTCTTGGCCGAAATTACAACCCCAAATTCTGGGTTGTAACATCCTCCCACACTCATAATGTCATCGCCCCGATGACACATCATGGCTTAAGACATCCCGGAGTCTGCCCCCTCAGGTATGCCCATTCAAGCTCCCTTTGTCCTGTGGGTTGGACTTCCTCGAAGTCCTTTCTCAAAAGGAGTCGTGCCCCATGCACTTCTCCCCCAAGTATCTTCCAAGCGTGCCTCTGCACTTCACCTCCATTCGGTGTTCACTTGGAAAGTGCCTCCGCACTTGCACCCTCTGGTGTCTAACTTTGTGATTGACCCACACTAGTCAAATCACACCATGACCCTCACGGCCTTCATGTCCGTCTAAAGCTTTCCTTCATAGGTTAGCACATCATGTGCTCTTTTGACGTCGCTCCCATAGCCTTCCGCTTCCGTAGCCTCAAGATGCCCTCTTTTGCATAGCTCCCGCAGCCTTTCGCTCACGTAGCCCTAAGATGCCTTTGGCATGGCTCCCGTAGCCTTTCGCTCCCGTAGCATTAAGACGCCCTCTTTGGAGCGGCCCTAGTAGCTCACTCGCTCACATGGCCTTCAAACGTCTCTGGCATAGCTCACATAGCATTCTGCTCCCGTAGCTCTCTTTGCCTTCACTACCTTGAAGATGTGTTCGCTTCCAGACCCACGACTTCGCCCTTATGCCTCTTGTATAGGCGGGATCCTCCCACACTCAATGTGGAGGATACATCTTAGCACTGTCGTCCCACTTGGCATTCGGCCAGCACTTGGGACGACCTTTGGTGAGTACTACATTCCCAAAGTCATAGCATCGCCGCCTTTCCAGACAAAGTTCTTTGTTCTCCAGTCGTCACTTCCTCAGTAAGTAGCCAATGCTCCCGGTAGTACATCAATACTCGCCCTATAGACAGGTACTCTCTTGGTCCTGCTAGCACAGCTTTCCGGTTCGGTGTGCCTCGCACCTGGACACTCTCGGTCCCCGATCATTCGACATACCCCTTTCCAGAATGATGACACCTTCTAACTTGGAAACTCGCCCCATTTCGAAGCTTCGCTATACCCTCAAATTCGTTTCCTCACCTTGGCAATGCCCTCAGGCAACCCAAAGTCTTCTCCCGAAGGAAAGACACTCAACATGATGCGTTGTACGCATCCTTGGCAAGATCTCCGCTATGATCATGCCCAAGTTTATAGTCCATGGCTCCCACTCTTTCGCAATATGGTTGCACGACCTGGCAAACATGGCATTCTCTTGGCCATCCGACTCATCGGCATATCACCTCATTCAGTAGCACCTTAGAATCACGAAAGACAATGGAATCACCCATTTCTTTCGTCGACCATTAGTATCGGGTTCTCGATCTTTGGTGGCATATGAACATCAGTCTCTGCTTTGACGTGATCTCGGCACTGACATCCGAAATGCACTCGCCATATCCACCCTTTGCCTTGACGTTGTGCCATGGCATAGTATGGCCTTAATCAGCTCTGATACCAAGTGTCACGGGCCCAAATCCTTACATTGGGTAGCGGAGGCGAGCCCCACCGACAGGCACAGGATCGTGATTTTAAAACACTATTTACAGCTAACACTATCCAAGTGTTCACGGGCCACGAGGATTTTAATTAGAAATGGGTGGCCCTTTTTTATCTAATCACGGACATCCACGTGTCCTTTTTAAAATGGGACCATGCAATTTACCGGTGCCAAAATGGTATCTAGTGTTAATATAATTCAGAAATGCTACACTTTGTTTGAATCAATAAAATCACTCAACTTAGTATTTTTTTCTAATAAAATAACAACCAAATTTATCTTAAAATAATATGACACATCAAAATAATTTCATCCATCAAATTAAGTTAAACTTAAAATACAACATCAAATCCTAACTATCTAAAATAAAATGGACAGTAATGCCACAAATAAAGGAACCCTAACCATCACCACCTAAATTATTTGAATCCATTACAAGAGTGTGTAGAGACGAAATGCAAAAAATATATGATAAACAAACATAAATAGTAAACCCTAACAATAGATGATTTAATTGAATTCATATGATCTCAATTGATATATTTTGAAAGATGTTTGAAACATTTGACCACAATGGCGTTAATTAATCATGCATTAACTATCAAACAACAACAACAATATATATCCATTTTTCGACAATAGTGACGAAGAGTGACCAGATATATTAAAAAGTCGAACAAAGATGATAGTGAACTCTAACCGTATATGATTAAAGTTTAAAAGAAAACTACCTTTTTGGCAGATTTGAATCCCTAACCCAATCAATTTAAAATTTGAATAACCTTTCACAAATAAATTGTCACGACCCAATTCTCTTATAGGTCGTGATAGCGCCCAACGTTACCGCTAGATAAGTCGACAGTGAATTAAATCATGTTATTTCTCTTTTAATAAGTTTTCAAGTAACTAAATTCCATTAATTAAAAGGTTAATAAATAAGAAAGTTTAAATAAATAGACGAAAGCAGCTGAGTGCAATCATAACAATAGAATAATTCAAAACCATATGTCTGCTAGTGTGTGTGTGCCAAGACGTGGTGTCACAAGTGTATGAGCACTAATAGATTAAACAAAATTCTAGCTACTGTCTGAAATAAAAATAGACAGAAATAAATGCAAAGGAGAGACTCTAGGTGCTGCGGAACGACTCAAGAAGCAGCTCACCACTAGGTCTCAAGATATCTGGGATGCGCGCCGGTAGGACCGCCAGATGCACCTGCCTCAGATCTTGCACAATTAGTGCAGAAGTGTAGCGTGAGTACATAGATAACATGTACCCAGTAAGTATCTAGTCTAATCTCGAAGAAGTAGTGACGAGGGGTCGAATTCGATACTTACTAAGGACTAACAATATGAATACAGAAATTCTAAATAAGCATAAGTTATGTAAATAATTATAATAACTCATTAACAAGTAGGAGAAAATAATTCTTTCACAATTTAATAAATCCCAAATAAAATCCCATCATTAATAAGTGAAACCTCATAAGCCACAAAATAATATTAAGTATGATTAGGCTCCGAGTATTATTAAGCACGATTTATGCTGAGATCGTACGGCCCGATCCAGAATAACATGTACACTGTCGAGGGACGTGCGACACGATCCATAGATGCATCTATATACTGTCGAGGCGTTCGGCCCGCTCCACAAGAAGAGATGATACTTTATAAGCATTTGACTTAAACGTTATAACAAAGCTAATACACAATATAATAAAATTTCCATTAACGGTCAAGTAAATCGCTAAAAATTCAAGTAAGTTAAAATTCAGTCTTTTACAATTCCTCTAACAAGTTCTAATATAATTTAGGCACTTAAATTAACAAGTATGGTGCAAACATTACAAGTAATTAATAATTTGGGTCCTAAACTACCCGGACATAAGCATAAATAGTAGCTACGCACAGACTCTCGTCACCTCGTGCGTACGTAGCCCCCACAATTAGAAGTAAATATTAATTTAAATCCCCTATGGGGCAAGTTCCCTCTTACAAGGTTAGACAAGAGACTTACCTCGTCTCAAGGCTCGCTTTCCTTTCACAATTTCGTTCTAAAGTCTCAACTCGGTGCCGAATAATCCAAAACTAGTCAAATGTTATATAAATTAATCAATACATGTTCAAAAGTTCATATTCCAACTATTAGAGTGATTACTCAATCCCAATTGAAGGATTCCTAAAATTCATCCCTGGGCCCACGTGCCCGGATTCCGGAAATTTTCGAAGAAAATTGTTACCCATAATCTCACGAACTCAAATATATAATTTTCACTCAATTCCATAACCATTTTCGTGGTTAAATCCCATTTTTATCAAAACCTAGGTTTTTCATCTAAACCCATAATTTTCACAATTTTTACATGTTAAAATCTACCCATATTCTATGTATTTAACTCACATTGTATAGAAATTACTTACCTCAAAGTTCTAGGTGAAAATCCCTCTCCAAGAGCTCCAAAATTGCCCAAGAGATGAATAAAAATGAGCAAAAATAGCCTAAGTCCCGCATTAAAAGGACCATTCTGCCTCTAATGATTTCGTATCTGCGGAGGGAAGACCGCTTCTGTGGCTCCGCATCTACGGAAAGTCATCGCAGATGCGGCCCTTGCCCAGTTGGCCTTCTTCCGCATCTGCGGACAATTGGCCCGCTTCTGCGACGTGAGTGTCGCTCCTGCGGCTTTTGCCGCTCCTACGATTGCTTCCATCGCACCTGCGAGTTCAAAGGTGTGCCTCATGCTCCGCATTTGCGATCCCTAGGTAGATCACACTAGGCCGCTTCTGCAGTTGTTGGCTCGCTTCTGCGAGCTCGCACCTGCAGCTGACCCTCCGCAGGTGTGATTGCACTAGAAGCTGGGTGCTTCAGCTATGCACCCAAGGCCAAACGGCCTCTGCGCTTCGTTCGGATGGCATTCGAGGCCCCCGAGGCCCTGTCCAAATATATCAACAAGTTTGAAATAATAAAATGGACTCACTCGCACCCTTGAAATACGGAAAACAACATTAAAACTAAGAATTGCAACCCAAAATGAATAAGATCAAATTATGAACTTCAAATTCTTCCAACTAACTCCGAATGCGCCGATTCGTACTTAAATTACTCGGAATGACTTCAAATTTTGCGTGGTCTTAAATCACCATACAGAACTATTCCCAGGCTCGGAATCCCAAATGAACCTCGATAACACAAAAACCTACTCCAAACAAAATTTAAAGAACTTTTAAAACCTTCAAGTTGCCAACTATCTATATTAAGCGCCGAAACGCTCTCGGGTCATCCAAAACCTGATCTGAACATACGCCCAAGTCCAAAATCATCGTACAAACCTACTGAAACCGTTAAATCCCGGTTCTGAGGCCATTTACTCAAAATGACGACTCAAGTCAAACTTAGCCCTATTTAGCCAACCTTAAGGAACCAAGTGTTCCGATTTCAACCCGAACCCTTTCAAATTCCGAACTAACCATCCCCATAAGTCATAATATAGTTAAAACACATACGGAGAGTCTTATTTAGGGGGACAGAGATCTAGAAAGTAAAACGACCGATCGGGTCGTTACATAAATGATAAATTATGAGTTATTCACTGTAACAACCTGACCGGTTGTTTCGAGAGTTATAGACCCATTTCCCCAATTCTGCTTCTTTTGTGTTTTACACCTGTATTATGTCCTATCGGGTTAGTTGGTTCGGGTCCGGAGTGATTTTGGAGTGAATTGAGACACTTAGTCTCTTAATTAGAAGCTTAAGTTGAAAAAGTCGACCGGATGTCGACTTGTGGGAAAACGACATCGGATTTGAATTTTTATGGTTCCATTAGTTCTGTTAGGTGATTTTGGACTTAGGAGCGTGTCCGGAATGTGATTTGGAGGTCCGTAGTTGAATTAGGCTTGAATTGGCGAAAGTTGGAATTTTGGCGATTTTGACCGGCAGTGAAAATTTTGATATCGGGGTCGTATTGGATTTTTGGAAGTTGGAATAGGTTCTGGTATCATTTTTGACTTGTGTTTAAAATTTGAGGTCAATCGGACGTGGTTTGGTAGGTTTCGGCGTCAGTTGTGGAAGTTGAAAGTTTAGAAGTTCTTTAGGCTTGAATCCGGGTGTAAGTGGTGTTTTGATGTTGCCTTGAGTGATTCAAAGGTTCGACTAAGTTTGCATGGGGTTTCATGACTTGTTGGTATGATCGGTTACGGTGCCAGAGGCCTCAGAGTGATTTCGGGTGGTTAACGGCTTGATGAGAGTTAAGGAAATGCAGCTGGAGCTGCTGCTACTGGTGTAACCACACCTGCAGAGTGGGAACCGCAGGTGCGAGTCCACAGAAGCGAAGAAAGAGCCGCAGATGCGGCCAAGAAGGAGCTGGGAAGGAGCCATAGGTGCGAAGAGTTTCCCGCACCTGCGAGGGTCGCATATGCGAGCAGTTGGGTGTAGGTGCGAAGGATGGCCGCAGGTGCGATGGATTCCCGCACATGCGATAGGCGCAGATGCGGTCTTGGGGCCGTAGGAGCGAGGTCAGGATTTTTAAGTGAAATCCGCACCTGCGATGGAATTTCCACAGGTGCGGCATCTCAGAAGCGACAAGAGGACCGCAAGTGCGGTATTTTTGGGTAGAAAAACACCAACTCGAGGGTTGGACGTTCATTTTCGATTTTGGACTTGGGAAGTTCGGGAGAGGAAATTTTTCGAGTATTTCAAGGCAAACGTTGGGGTAAGTAATTCTAACCCGGATTGGTTTAAATTCAGGAAATCTATGGCTTCTTCATAACCTAATTAGGGATTTGAGTTGGAAATTTGGGGTACTTTGGGGTTTTGGAGGGGCAATTGAGGTCGGATTTTTATAAATTTGGTATGGTGAGACTCGTGAGTGAATGGGATTTCGGGTTTTGTGACTTTCGTCTGGTTTTGAGACGTGGGCCCGGGGGGGAGGGGGGTTGAGCAGATTTCAGATTTTGGGCTATATTTTAGTTGATTTCTTGTGGAATTGATCCTTTTAACCAATATTGATTATCTCGTACTACTTATGGCTAGATTTAGAGCGTTTGGAGATTGATTTGAGGGGCAAAGGAATTGCGGAGTAGGATTTTTGCGCGTTTGAGGTAAGTAACAATTTTAAATCTGGTTTTGATGGTATGAAACCCCGAGGATTGGTATGATATGAGTGTTTGGAGGTGACGCACATGCTAGGTGACGGGCGTATGAGCGTGCACCGTGAGGGATTGTGATTTGGTCCGTCCCGTGAGACTGTAAAGCCGAATAGCCATTGTTATTACTTGTTTTTCTTTGCCTTTGAGCAATTGACTGCCTTTCATGTTAGAAACCATGCTTAGGCCTTATGATATCACTGTTGGGACCCGCATCGGTCGTATACTTGTTGAATTGACTGCTAATTGCTATCTTGTACTCAGTCACAGTCTTACTTGTGTGTTATATCTTTGTTCCCTCTCATTTCTTGTTGATACCTGTTGTATTCTCTGTTTGGGCCGATTATTATGATATTCTGTGAACCCGATGGGCTGGAGAGGTTAGTGACTGAGATAGGGCCTGAGTGACAAGCTGTGAACTATGTGAGGGTATATGGATCGGGTTGCACGCCGCAACGAGCCTTATGGCTATTTATGGATTGTGGATCGGGTTGCACGCTGCAACGAGCCTTATGGCTACTTATATGATTGGGTCGGGCTGCACGTCGCAGCAATATAGCGCTTGGGCTGGAAGGAGCCTCTCTGGTGTCTGTACACCCCCAGTGAGCGCATGTACCTATTGAGAATGTGTGTTGAATGCTGAGAGCTGAGAGTATGAGCTATTGAGATGAGTTGAGTGACTGCTGCCTTGAGAGGCTGTACTTGCTTTTATTTATTGTTGCACTTAGTTGCTATCTGATGTTGTTGTGAAATTTTTTGGAAGATTCATATCTGTTTTACTTGAGCTCGAACTAATTTTACTTATACCACTAGATTTGAAAGCATGTTCACTCTTTACTGAAAACTTTTGAAATGATCTGTACTATCATAGTTCGTCACTGCTTCTCAGTCCCTTATTTAATTGTGTTACTTCCTGAGTTGGTTGTACTCATGCTACACCCTGTACTTCATGTGCAGATCCAGGTGTGTACGGTTTTGACGGTTGCTGAGTTCGTGCGCGGGCTGATTATCGGAGACTTACGAGGTAGCTGCCGGCGTCCGCAGTCCTTGTTTCTCCTTTCTTGTTATCTTTTCTCTCTTGTATTGGCATTTGGCACATACTGTGGTAGACTCTGTTTCTAGATTGGTATTTAGATGCTCATAACTTAGTGACACCCCGATGTCGGGCTATTTTTCTGCACTTATATTTTATTTGGGTTTTACTCCCATATTTATGAAAATCTCCGATTATTTTAAATGTATTAATTCATTTTTGTTAAATAATGAAAGTGTTTTAAAAAAGTCGGCTTGCCTAGTATCACGATAGGCGCCATCACGACGGGTTAGGTTTTGGGTTGTGACAAGTTGGTATCAGAGCCTAGGTTATATAGGTCTCACGGGTCATGAGCAAGTTTAGTAGAGTCTTGCGGATCAGTACGGAGACGCCCGTACATATCTTCGAGAGTACAGAACCCTTAGGAAACTCCACATTCTTGAATTCTTGTCATGCGAATCTATTGATTCTAGTAACTAAACATCTGTTGTTTTATTCTCTCACAGATCGTGAGGACTCGTACTACTAGGCAGGATGGACAACCACCAGTACCACCAGCCAGGGCTGCGAGAGTCCAAGGTTGCGGTAGGGGCAGAGGTGCAGCCCGCGCAACAGCTGGGGCAGTACCTGCAGATCCACTAGTGATGCACCAGCTCAGGCACCACCTGTGCCTATTGTGATTCCAGGCCTTCAGGAGGCCTTAGCTCAGATTCTGGCCACGTGTACCAGTCTTGCTCGGGTGTTCTCTGTTCCGTCCGCAGCATCCACTTCTCCGGTCGGGGGAGGTGCTCAGACTCTCGCTGCCCGCATACCAGAGCAGGTGGTACAGGGATTCCAGACACCGGGGGCACCACTAGCCCAGCCGGTTGCAGCTGCTCAAGATTATGTGCTTCCTGCTATGCCTGAGGATGAGCAGTGTAGATTGGAGAGGTTTGGGAGACTCCATGTCACAACCCAAACTAACCTCTGTCGTGAGGGCGCCTATCGTGGAACTAGGCAAGCCGACTCATCTCCATAACAAACCGATATTTTTATTTCAAAGATAATTTCAAGGTTATTTAACATAAAACCTCTATTTAAAGAATTCAAATCAAAGAAAAATAGAAGTGCGGAAAAGAAAAGCCCGACATCGGGGTGTCACTAGTCATGAGCATATTCTACAATCTGTCTAACAATATCAAGGCTAACTCAGTCCAGAAAATAGCTAAATACAACTAGAGGAAGATAAGAGGGAGAAGAGTAGGGGCTGCGATCGCCAAACAACTACCTTGCTATCTCCAAGAAAATCTGCAACCAGAACACTCAGTAACCGCTACCGTGTCCAGCTATACCTGAATCTGCACAGAAGGTGCAGGGAGTAACGTGAGTACGCCAACTCACTAAGTAACAATAATAAATAAAGACTGAGCTGTAGTGACGAGCAATAAAGCATATAACGTTTATATCAGGAAATCTCAGTAAAATACCACATGCTTTTAAAATGAGGATTTGAATCAAACATCTCGTTTAAACCCAGTTCTAGTAAAAATCATTTAAAGATATTTTTTCCAACAGTTTTTCAAACAAAGGTTCAATGTAAAGGTGAGCAAAAATGATAAAATCATAAACAACCCCTCGGGCAAAACATCACTCATATGCACCCCCTCGGGCAAACCTCACAATCACTCGTGCCACTCGGGCATACCTCATAATCACTCTTGCCATTCGGGCATACCTCACAATCACTCTTGCCACTCGGGCATACCTCACAATAACTCTTGCATCCCAGTCACTTAGCACTCGGCACTCGACACTCGCACTCAGTAGGTACTTGTGCTCACTGGGGGTGTGTACATACTCCGGAGGGGCTCCTTCAGCCCAAGCGCTATAATCTGCACGGACAACTCACGTGCGATAATAATAAAGTATGCTGCACGCGGACAACCCCGATCCACACTCATCCTCACCAATCAGGCCCTCGGCCTCACTCAGATAAGTATGCTGCAGGCGGGCAGCCCCGATCCACACTCATCCTCACCAATCAGGCCCTCGGCCTCACTCAATCATAAGTATGTTGCAGGCGGGCAGCCCCGATCCACACTCATCCTCACCAATCAGGCCCTCGGCCTCACTCAGTCATAAATATCTCAAGCCACTCGGGCATTTCAGTAAAACAGGGCATTCGGCCCAAAACATTTATATGCATCAAAATAGAGTCATAAAAACTAAGTTATGCGGTAAATAAGTATAAACATGACTGAGTATAGATTTTCAATCAAAAACAATGAGAGGATGGTAAGAAACAGCCCCTAAGGGCCCAAACAACATTGGCGCAAGGCCCAAACATGGCATTCAGCCCAAATTTACAGAAATTCTTTCTAAAACATATAAGTGTCAAATGGTTTCAACAAAGTATGCAACTTTACAGTTGCTACGGGACGGACCAAGTCACAAATCTCCAACAGTGCACGCTCACACGCCCATCACCTAGCTTGTGCGTCACTTCAAAATAGTAGAATGATACAAAATCCGGGGTTTCATACCCTCAGGACTAGATTTACAATCGTTACTTACCTCAAACCGGTCAAATCTCTATCCTGCAATGATCTTGCCTCTGGACTCGGCCTCCAAATGCTCTGAATCTATTCACAACCAGTACAATACCATCAATACGCGCTAATGGAATGAATTCCACAAGAAAAACTACAAAATTAGACCAAAACCCAAAATTGGCTCAAAAATTGCCTGTGGGGCCCACGTCTCGGAACCCGACAAAAGTTACAAAATCCGAAAGCCCATTCAACCACGAGTCTACCCATACCAATTTTTACCAAAATCCGACCTCAACTCGACCTTTAAATCTACAAATCTTATTTCCAAATTTCTAAGTTCCAATCTCCGATTTACACCTCAAAATCATGTAATCTAGTCGGATTATTCGATGATAATTCAATATTATGGATTAGAAATGATCACAAGGGACTTACCTCAAGTTTTCCTTGAAAATATATCAAAAATTGCCTCTCCTCAAGCTCCAATTTGTCAAAAATGGAAAATGGGACGAAGTCCCTGTTTTTATAATTCTGCCCAGACATCCTCGGTTCTGCCTCGATCTTGGCCTTCGATCGAGGTCCTCGATCTTGGTCCTCGGTCCTGCCCCTCGATCCTGGTTCTCGATCCTGGCCCTCGATTATGTCTTCGACCCGGCCTACGACAGTGACCCTCGACACTGGGCTCGATTATGCCTTCGTTCGTGGCCCTCGACCCCGGGCTCGATTATGGCTTCGATCGTGGCCCTCGACCCTGAGCTCGATTTGAGCTTCGATTGTGGCCCTCGTCCCTGAGCTCGATCTGGGGTCACATCTGGGCTCTATTTCTGGGCAGAATCAATTTCCAACAGAAGGAAATTGCAGCAGCTGTTCTAGTTCAATTTATTTGATCCGTTAACCATCCGAAACTCACCCGAGGCCCTCGGGACTTCAACCAAATATATACCAACAAGTCTTAAAACATTATAACTTAGTCGAATCCTCAAATCACCTCAAACAACACTAAAACCATGAATTACACCCCACTTCAAGCCTAATGAACTTTGAAATTTCTAATTTCTACAAACAACTCCGGAACCTATCAATTCACGTCCGATTGACCTCAAATTTTGCACACAAGTCCTAAATGACATAACAGAGGTATTCCAATTTTCAGAATCGGATTCCGACCCCGATATCAAAAAGTCAACCCCCCGGTCAAACTTCTCAAAAATAAAACTTTCGACATTTCAAGCCTAATTCCTCTACGGACTTTCAAATAATATTCCAGACACGCTCCTAAGCCCAAAATCACCATACGGAGCTATTGGAATCATCCAAATTCAAATCCGAGGTCGTTTACACATAGGTCCATATCCGGTCCACTTTTCTAACTTAAAATTTTCAATTATGAGACTAAGTGTCTCATTTCACTCCGAGTTCCTTCCGGACTTGAACCAACTAACCCGATATAACATAATATAGCTGAATAACACAAAAAAAGTAGGTATGGGGAAAACGGGGTTATAACTCTCGAAATGACCGGTCGGGTACATCCTCCCCCTCTTAAACATACGTTCGTCCTCGAATGTGCCCAGAGTTGTTCCAAAAGCCATCAAATCGCTGTGTAGCTTTCACATGCACATACCCGGGGGTGATCTCACGTCACCCTATCCCATATAGGTCTGATAGCACAGCATGACTGGAATTTCTCAATTCAACCTAGCCCACAAGCCTTCGAATCAAATTTCCAATATCCAAAATTTCCTATAAGATGAGAAGTTTGCATCTACATACCGTATAAGTCTGAACAATCTGTACCAAAAGTGCATTACCATAACCACAGAGAAGCAAACGACACCATGCCATATAAAACCCGAAAGAACGCGACCAATACGTCATCAACTAAGCAATATCCAATACTATTCTCGCTCAAATTCTGCTATAAGGCCACAATAGAACCGCACCATATGTGCATATAACCACGAATCCCAACTTCTCGTAGCATAAAAGAGTAACTCACCGATCATTTCAGAGCACGAATAAGCTTCACATCAACCGAATGGCACATCCTTCAACAATAGCAGTATGAAGCCAATCAATCCGGCTCGGTGTAGAATACACATCCTAATTGGGCCTATCAATGGGCCCCGAATCAACTATGGTCAGCCACCAATAGATAAACAACCTCCGAAAGTCCACAATGACGGAATCATAACACCTTCTATCATCTGGCTAGCTCCGGCCACAACTTCACAGTCCACCACTATGAAATAATCTGCTCATGAGAACTCCCAATCTTTAATTCCATAGAACATATGAATTACCCTATTTGATTCCACCTCCACCGCCTGAATGCCTAACACCTCTCTCATACATAGTCCTCCCACGAGAAATACTTTGAAACTTCTTCCGTGCCACCTGGCAAAAATTTGAATATCAATAGTCGATCAACCAGGAGAGTGCCGCAATACCAGCAAAGTACCCATAAATCAAAACACACTGCCCCTTCTGAAATGTACACTCTCATCAAGCTATACCAGATAGTAATATTATTTACCTAGTCATCAGAAACCATTCATGCTGTCTAAGAATTAATGTCCTTCCCTTCAAAACTGAACTGTGACCTGGTACATGTAAATCCTATTCCCGCTCAACACACCACATCTATTATGCCATCATGTGACAAGCATAAGAATTCCATTATCAACTCTGAGTCACTAGCAATTACATACCTTATTAGTCAGAAACCTCTTTCTTGCTTCTTTCTAGGAGAAAATCATAACACACAACACGCTCCGTACATCGATAGAAATTATCCGGTTTAAACCATGGTAGAACCCATCATGAACACTTTGAAATATATTTGCACATAATCAAGCTATCTGAACCGAATTCCTCTAACTTTACCAAGCCACACAGGTTGCCAAATCCGGGAGCATTGCCACGAAGCACATGTAGATACTAGCCACGTCATAAGTACACAAATAACCGATCATACCCATTACTGTGCTACCCCAACCTACTTCCAGACTGTCCTATTTCCCCAAGTCCTTTCCAAATTGCCTTCAAATTGCTATTTTATTTCCTTATTAGAACACTACTATCCTTAACTAAAACTTGCCCCGCGAACTCTAGCATAGAATCACACCGCCCTAAGGCTTATAAGCCGCCGAATTCCTCTTTTTTTTTGGTTCCACAACCAAAAATGCTTATTCCGAAGAGACTTTAGGTGAATCTAAAACTGTTTCCTTCACCTTCTTGATACTGAAATGCATAATTCACAATGATATAAGATGCCACGAGTCTCAACACCGTTCAATGCAACTCTCAGTTTTCTAGCCATATTTATAAATCTTGAATCTATTGTAACCATTCTTGAATTAACCAACCAAACGGACCAAAACGACATGTGCCCCATTAGCACACCAACACCCAAGGGAATAAAGAGTAACCCACACTCCTACGCAACCGAGCAAATTCCCGCTCCATGTGCACTACATTCTCTGTGAATAACAACTCAATTATTTTATGGTCCTCCTATAACCATAGAGTGTAATACAACTTGTGTCCAGAAATTCCTTTACCCGAGTCATCCTCGACCTCTACTTCTGTAAGTCATAACTGCTTTACCGGTATACCCCAAACCGAAACTAATACGACCCATAACCGTGCAATCAACTCGTCGATAGCAGACTCCGCCACTTAGCCTTAAGCTGCAATTATATAAAATTAGAACCCGTAAGGATTTCTCCTTCTCAATTACCAAGGTCTCGCACCGTAAACCTGCCAGACTTCTCGAAGTCTTTTATTAAGCCTTTCATGAACATTCTGAATCTCCAGCCAAAATTACACACGCGACCTCCTACCGGGTAGCTAGTAGTATTCCTCACAAAAGCTTCATCAACATCACGTCACCGCTAGCTGCACACAGGAGATAACCCACATGTGGAATTCCTTACCGACATCTCCCAATGACACTGCACTGAGTGCAACAACCACGAAATTTGTAAATTCCCCCGAGTTCATGCTCGCACACCATTTATATAAGTCTACACTTTCCCTATTGACATCAACTGTACATCAACAATACCTTCCGAACTCAAGTCATATTGCACCTGACACAATAATCAGATCTTCACGCCTCTATTCATTTCAAACACACTCCTTTCTTCCATATTCAATTTAGAGTATGCAGAGTATGCAGGCTGATTCACATATTAACACGATTCCAAACCATTCTACATTTTCTCAAGGCGCATGACTACCCTACTAGTGAATTCATATGCTAATCTGTCACTCTTACTTTGGTTAAACCATCCCCTTTAAGAAACTTCTCAACCTCTACTTCTCCTACTTGACCTGCTAGTACTTCGACCACCGCGAACACTTCCCGCCATGTCTTCCCTCATACTTTGCTACCCAACTGCTGCATCAAATCGAAATGTATTTCTGTCGCACCTGAACCAATAAAATATTACCGGCTCTAAGTCCCTTCAAAGATTATCTTTCTCGAGCCATCAACGTCAAAATACCCATTCGCAACCACCATTACTACACAACCACTTACTCTTCTTGAGTTCAAACTCATTGAGAGACATGAGAATTTAACTTGCCCCAAAATTTAACAACGTGAAAGATCCTTCAAAACATTCACACTCGAGACGGTACGTCGCATCAAAACAAAAATCCAAGCACCCAATGGCCTTTCTTTACATTCAAAGAAAACACCTCTCGTCGCATTCACATAGTCTTAACACTTCCAGCAGTTACGTCATACTCACCACAAAACCATTCCACTGCTCATCGAGCCACAATTCAACTCGTAGGGACATTATCGAACATATGAGTCCAAATGTATAGGTTACAACTGAAACTACCGAGCCTAAGCTGCGGTCTAACCATGGCCTCAAGTCCTCCAGACTGGCCCACCACCATAACACAGAATACACATCTCAACCTTGTTCATAGAATCACAAGCCGGCGATGCACAACTGATACCGAGCGCTCATGTGCGCATACGAGATGCATGGAAGGAATTATTTTCGCACGATAGAATACAAGAAAGTGAAATTTTCCTAAGACTTCTGTAGCCTCTCGAAGATAAGTACAGACGTCTCCGTACCGATCCGCAAGACTCTACTAAACTCGCTCATGACTCGTGAGACCTATGTAACCTAGGCTCTGATACCAATCTATCATGACCCAAACTAACCTCTGTCGTGAGGGCGCCTATCGTGGAACTAGGCAAGCTGACTCATTTCCATAACAAACCGATATTTTTATTTCAAAGATAATTTCAAGGTTATTTAACATAAAACCTCCATTTAAAGAGTTCAAATCAAAGAAAAACAGAAGTGAGGAAAAGAAAAGCCCGACATCGGGGTGTCACTAGTCATGAGCATATTCTACAATCTGTCTAACAATATCAAGGCTAACTCAACCCGAAAAATAGCTAAATACAACTAGAGGAAGATAAGAGGGAGAAGAGTAGGGGCTGCGATCGCCAAACAACTACCTTGCTATCTCCAAGAAAATCTGCAACCAGAACACTCACTAACCGCTACTGTGTCCAGCTATACCTGAATCTGCACACAAGGTGCAGGGAGTAACGTGAGTACGCCAACTCAGTAAGTAACAACAATAAATAAAGACTGAGCGGAGTGACGAGTAATAAAACATATAACGTTCATATGAGAAAATCTCAGTAAAATACCACATGCTTTTAAAATCAGGATTTGAATCAAACATCTCGTTTAAACCCAGTTCCAGTAAAAATCATTTAAAGATATTTTTCCAACAGTTTTTCAAACAAAGGCTCAATGCAAAGGTAGGCAAAAATGATAAAATCATAAACAACCCCTCGGGCAGAACATCACTCATATGCAGCCCCTCGGGCAGACCTCACAGTCACTCGTGCCACTCGGGCATACCTCACAATCACTCTTGCCAATCGGGCATACCTCACAATCACTCTTGCCTCCCAATCACTCAGCACTCGGCACTCGACACTCGCACTCAGTAGGTACCTGCGCTCACTGGGGGTGTGTACAGACTCCGCAGGGGCTCTTTCAGCCCAAGTGCTATAATCTGCACAGACAACTCACGTGCGATAATAATAAAGTATGCTGCAGGCGGGCAGCCCCGATCCACACTCATCCTCACCAATCAGGCCCTCGGCCTCACTCAGTCATAAGTATGCTGCAGGCGGGCAACCCTGATCCACACTCATCCTCACCAATCAGGACCTCGGCCTTACTCAGTCATAAATATCTCAAGCCACTCGAGCATTTCAGTAAAACAGGGCATTCGGCCCATAACATTTATATGCATCAAAATAGAGTCATAAAAACTGAGTTATGTGGTAAATAAGTATAAACATGACCTGAGTATAGATTTTCAATCGAAACAATGAGAGGATGGTAAGAAACAACCCCTAAGGGTCCAAACAGCATTGGCGCAAGGCCCAAACATGACATTCAGCCCAAATTTACAGAAATTCTTTCTAAAACATATAAGTGTCAAATGGTTTCAACAAAGTATGCAACTTTACAGTTGCTATGGGACGGACCAAGTCACAAATCCCCAACAGTGCACGCTCACACGCCCGTCACCTAGCATGTGCGTCACTTCAAAATAGTAGAATGATACGAAATTCGGGGTTTCATACCCTCAGGACTAGATTTACAATCGTTACTTACCTCAAACCGATCAAATCTTTATCCCGCAATGATCTTGCCTCTAGACTCGGCCTCCAAATGCTCCGAATCTATTCACAATCAGTACAATACCATCAATACGCGCTAATGGAATGAATTCCACAAGAAAAACTACAAAATTAGACCATAACCCAAAATTGGCTCAAAAATCGCCCGTGGGGCCCACGTCTCGGAACCCGACAAAAGTTACAAAATTCGAAAGCCCATTCAACCATGAGTTTACCCATACCAATTTTTACCAAAATTCGACCTCAACTCGACCCTCAAATCTACAAATCTTATTTCCAAATTTCTAAGTTCCAATCTCCGATTTACACCTCAAAATCATGTAATCTAGTCAGATTATACGATGATAATTTAATATTATGGAGTAGAAATGATCACAAGGGACTTACCTCAAGTTTTCCTTGAAAATATATCAAAAATCGCCTCTCTTCAAGCTCCAATTTGTCAAAAATGGCAAATGAGACGAAGTCCCTATTTTTATAATTCTGCCTAGACATCCTCGGTTCTACCTCGATCTTGGCCTTCGATCGAGGTCCTCGATCCTGGTCCTCGGTCCTACCCCTCGATCCTGGTTCTCGATTCTGGCCCTCGATTATGTCTTCGACCCGGCCTACGACCGTGACCCTCGACCTTGGGCTCGATCGTGGCCCTCGACTCCGGGCTCGATCATGGCTTCGATCATGGCCCTCGACCCTGAGCTTGATCTGGGCTCACATCTGGGCTCGATTTCTGGGCAGAAGCAATTTCCAACAGAAGGAAATTGCAGCAGCTGTTCTAGTTCAATATTTTTGATCCGTTAACCATCCGAAACTTACCCGAGGCCCTCGGGACCTCAACCAAATATGCCAACAAGTCCTAAAATATCATACGAACTTAGTCGAATCCTAAAATCACCTCAAACAATGCTAAAACCATGAATTACACCCCAATTCAAGCCTAATGAACTTTGAAATTTCTAATTTCTGCAAACAACTCCGGAACCTATCAAATCACGTCCGATTGACCTCAAAATTTTTACACAAGTCCTAAATGACATAACAGAGGTATTCCAATTTTCAGAATCGGATTCCGACCCCGATATCAAAAAGTCAACCCCCCGGTCAAACTTTTCAAAAATAAAACTTTCGGCATTTCAAGCATAATTCCTCTACGAACTTTCAAATAACATTCCGGACACGCTCCTAAGCCCAAAATCACCATACAGAGCTATTGGAATCATCAAAATTCAAATCCGAGGTTGTTTACACATAGGTCCATATCCAGTCCACTTTTCTAACTTAAAATTTTCAATTATGAGACTAAATGTCTCATTTCACTCCGAGTTCCTTCCGGACTCGAACTAACTAACCCGATATAACATAATATAGCTGAATAATACAAAAAGAAGTAGGAATGGGGAAAATGGGGTTATAACTCTCGAAACAATCGGCCGGGTCATTATACTCCAACCTCCATCTTTTAGTGGTACCGGGGGAGAGGATGCACAGGGTTTCTTGGACAGGTGTCAGAGGATACTCCGTACAACAGGTATTCTAGAGGCTAGTGGGGTCGCGTTCTCTACTTTTCAGTTCTGTGGGGCTGCCTTTAGTTGGTGGGAGGCTTACGAGAGGCGTAGGACGGTCAGCCCAACACCCCTTACCTGGCAGCAGTTCTCCGGTCTATTCCTGGAGAAGTTAGTGCCATAGTCCCTTAGAGAGGAGCTGCCAGGCAGTTTGAGCAGCTTTGTCAGGGTGATATGTATGTGATGTAGTATGAGATACGATTCTTGGAGTTGGCCCATCATGCTATCTGGTTGGTTGCCACAGAAAGGGAGAGGTCCAGGAGGTTTATAGATTGCCTCACTTTTCAACTGCGATTACTTATGACCAGAGAGAGAGAGAGTGTCTGGTGCCACTTTTTATGAGGTTGTCGATATTGCGCGTCAGATTGAGATGGTTCGCAGTCAGGAGAGGGTTGACAGGGAGGCCAAGAGGCCTCGTGGATAGGGTGGATTTAGCGGTGTTCCTTTTAGGGGCAGTTCCACCACAGTAGAGGTCGTCCTTTAAGACATGATCAGACGGCTCCCCCAGTCCACCGTGGTGCATCATCTGGCCATGGTTTACACAGTTATCAGCAGTGCCATTCATCTCTCAGTGCCCTCCTAGCTCAGAGTTCGTCCCGTGCTCCATTAGGTCAAGACTCATCTATGCCAAGTCCTTGTACCAGTCATCCCAGTGCTCGGGGCTCCCTTCAGTCCCCAACACTGGGGAGTTGCTATGAGTGTAGAGAGTTTGGCCATATCAGGAGACATTGTCCTCGCCTTACGGGAGGTCCGGCTCAGCAGAGGAGCCAGTCTATGACATCAGCACCGGTCTCTTCACCACCCGCTCAGCCAGTTCGGGATGGAGCCCACTCTGTTAGGGGTCGCCCAAGGGGGGAGGCAGATCAGGGGGTGGCCAGCCCCGTTCCTATGCCCTCCCTGCCCGACCAGATGCCATTGCTTGAGATGCTCTGATTACACATATTGTCTCAGTTTGCCACATAGATGTCTCTGTATTATTTGACCCTGGTTCCACTTATTCATATATTTCATCGTATTTCGCTCATTTTCTGATATGCCTCGTGAGTGTTTAGTTTCATCTGTTTATGTATCTACTCATATGGGCGATATTATTATTGTAGACCGGGTATATCAGTCATGTGTGGTGACTATTTGGGGTCTGGAGACCAGAGTGGATCTTTTGCTGCTTAGTATGGTCGATTTTGATGTGATATTGGGTATGGATTGGTTGTCTCCATATCATGTTGTTCTAGATTGTCACGCTAAAATTGTGACATTGGCGATGCCGGGGTTGCCGAGGGTTGAGTGGAGCGGTTCTATAGACTATGTTCCCAGTATAGTGATTTCATACTTGTAGGCTCAGCGGATGGTTGAAAAAGGTTGTCTATCCTATTTGGCTTTTATGAGGGATGTTAGTGCAGAGACTCCTGCCATTGATTCTGTTCCGGTGGTGCGTGATTTTTCAGATGTGTTTCCTGCAGACCTGCCGGGCATGCCGTTTGATAGGGATATTGACTTCGGAATTTATTTAGTGCCAGGCACTCAACCCATTTCTATTCCACCGTATCGTATAGCACTGGCGGAGTTGAAGGAACAAATTAAGGAACTCCTTGATAAAGGGTTTTTTTGGCCTAGCTTGTCACTTTGGGGTGCACCGGTTCTATTTGTAAAGAAGAATGATGGTTCTATGAGGATGTGCATTGAGTACAGGTAGTTGAACAAGGTCACAGTCAAGAACAAGTATCCTTTGCCATATATTGATGATCTATTTGACCAGCTTCAGGGGGCGAGGGTGTTCTCCAAGATTGATTTGAGGTCAGGGTATCACCAACTGAAGATTCGGGATTCGAATATTCTTAAGACAACTTTCAGGACTCGATATGGACATTATGAGTTTCTTGTGATGTTTTTGGGCTAACTAATGCCCCAACAACGTTCATGCATTTGATGAACAGTGTATTTCAGCCTTATTTAGACTCGTTCATTATTGTATTCATTGATGATATCCTGGTGTACTCTCGTAGCCAAGAGGAGCATGCCCAGAATCTGAGGATTGTGTTATAGAGGTTGAGGGAGGAGAAACTTTATGCAAAGTTCTCCAAGTGTGAGTTTTGGCTCGGTTCAGTGGCGTTCTTGGGGCACGTGGTGTCCAGCAAGGGTATTCAGGTGGATCCGAAGAAGATTGAGGCGGTGCAGAGTTGGCCCAGACCGTCCTCAGCCACAGAGATTAGGAGCTTTCTTGGTTTGGCGGGCTATTACCGTCGTTTTATGGAGGATTTTTCATCTATTGCATCATCCTTGATCATATTAACCTAAAATGGTGCTCCATTCAGGTGGTTGGATGGGTGCGAGGAGAGCTTTCAGAAGCTCAAGACTGCTTTGACCACGACTCCAATTCTAGTTCTGCCATCAGCTTCTGGTTCCTACATAGTGTATTGTGATGCCTCGCGGATCGGTATTGGGTGTGTTCTAATATAGAAGGGTAAAGTGATTGCTTATGCTTCGCGTCAGTTGAAGACCCATGAGAAGAACTATCCTGTCTATGATCTTGAGTTAGCAGCTATTGTTCACGCCTTGAAGATTTGGCGGCACTACTTGTACGGAGTCCATTGTGAGATCTACACTAATCATCGGAGTTTACAGCATCTGTTCAAACAAAAGGATCTTAACTTGCGTCAGCGGAGGTGATTGGAGCTTCTCAAAGACTATGATATCACCATTTTGTACCATCCCGGGAAGGCCAATGTAATGGCCGATGCCTCGAGTCGCCGGGTGGAGAGTTTGGGGAGTTTAGCGTATCTTTCAGCAGTAGAGAGACCCTTGGCATTGGAAGTTCAGGCCTTAGCTAGCCAGCTTGTCAGGTTGGATATTTTGGAGCCGAGTTGGGTATTGGCTTGTGTGGTATCTAGGTCTTCTCTTTATGACCGTATCAGGGAGAGTCAATATGATGACCCCCATATTCTCGTCCTCCAGGATAGGGTTCAGTGAGGTGATGCTAGAGATGTGACTATTGGTGATGATGGCGTGTTGAGGATGCAGGGCCGGATATGTGTGCCCAATGTAGGTGGGCTTCGGGAGTTAATTCTTGAGGAGGCCCACAGCTCGCGGTATTCCATTCATCTGGGTGCCGCAAAGATGTACCAGGATTTGAGATAACACTATTGGTGGAGGAGGATGAAGAAGGATATAGTTGGGTTTGTGGCTCGGTGTCTCAACTGTCAGCAGGTTATGTATGAGCATCAGAGACCGGGTGGCTTGCTTCACAGGTTAGAGATCCCAGAGTGGAAGTGGGAGCGGATCACCATGGATTTCATAATTGGGCTCCCACGAACTTCGAGGAAGTTCGATGCTATTTGGGTGATTGTGGATCGGCTGACCAAGTCTGCGCACTTTATTCCAGTTGGTACTACTTATTCTTCAGAGCGGTTGGCTGAGATGTACATCCGAGAGATTGTTCGCCTTCATGGTGTCCCAGTTTCTATCATTTCAGATAGAGGCACACAGTTTACATCGCAGTTTTAGAGGGTCGTGCAGCGAGAGTTGGGTACTCAGGTTGCGTTAAGCATAAACTTTCACCCTCAGATGGACGGACAGTTCGAGCGCACTATCCAGATATTGGAAGACATGTTACGCGCTTGTGTCATAGATTTTGGGGGTTCATGGGACCACTTTCTGCCGCTCGCGGAGTTTGCATATAACAACAGTTACCAGTCGAGCATTCAGATGGCTCCGTATGAGGCTTTATATGGGAGGCGGTGTAGATCTCCGGTGGGATGGTTTGAGCCGGGTGAGGCTAGGCTCTTGGGTACAGACTTGGTCCAGGATACATTAGACAAGGTGAAATTGATTCAGGAGTGGCTTCGCACGGCGCAGTATAGGCAGAAGAGCTATGCTGATAGGAAGGTCCATGATGTGTCTTTCATGGTCGGCGAGAAGGTTCTGCTGAAGGTATCACCCATGAAGGGTGTTATGAGGTTTGGGAAGAGGGGAAAAGTTGAGGCCCTGGTTCATTGGGCATTTTGAGGTACTTCAGCGGATAAGGGATGTGGCTTACAAGCTTGCCTTGCCACCTATCTTGTCGAGTGCGCATCCAATATTTCATGTTTCTATGCTTCAGAAGTATATCGGTGATCCATCCCATATTTTGGATTACAGCACGGTTCAGTTGTATGGAGATATGACTTATGATGTGGAGCCGGTGGCCATTTTAGAGTTGTAGGTTCAGAAGTTGAGGTCAAAGAATATAGCTTTAGTGAAGGTGCAGTGGAGAGGTCAGCCTGTAGAGGAGGCCACTTGGGTGACCGAGCGGGAGATGCGGAGCAGATATCCACACCTATTTGAGACTCCAGGTATATTTCTAGACCCGTTCTAGGATGAATGTTTGTTTAAGAGGGGGAGGATGTAACGATCCGGCCGGTTATTTCGAGAGTTATAGCCTCGTTTCCCCCAATTCTACTTCTTTTGTGTTTTACACCTGTATTATGTCTTACCGGGTTGGTTGGTTCGGGTCCGGAGTAGTTTTGGAGTGAATTGAGACACTTAGTCTATTAATTGGAAGCTTAAGTAGGAAAAGTCGACCGGATGTCGACTTGTGGGAAAACGACCTCAGATTTGAATTTTTATGGTTTCGTTAGCTTCGTTAGGTGATTTTAGACTTAGGAGCGCGTCCAGAATGTGATTTGGAGGTCCGTAGTATAATTAGGCTTGAATTGGCGAAAGTTGAAATTTTGGCGATTTTGGCCGACAGTGAAAATTTTGATATCGGGGTCGGATTGGATTTTCGGAAGTTGGAATAGGTTCATGGTGTCATTTTTGACTTGTGTGTAAAATTTGAGGTCAATCGGACGTGGTTTGGTAGGTTTCGGCGTCAGTTGTGGAAGTTGAAAGTTTAGAAGTTCTTTAGGCTTGAATCCGGGTGTAAGTGGTGTTTTGATGTTGTCTTGAGTGATTCCAAGGTTCGACTAAGTTTGCATGGGGTTTCATGACTTGTTGGTATGATCGGTTGAGGTCCTGGAGGCCTCGGGGTGATTTTGGGTGGTTAACGGCTTTTTGAGAGTTAAGGAAATGCAGCTGAAGCTGCTGCTACTGGTGTAACCGCACATGCGGAGTGGGAACCGTGGGTGCGAGTCCGTAGAAGCGAAGAAGGAGCCATAGGTGCGAGGGTCACAGATGCGGGCAGCTGGGCGTAGGTGCGAAGGATGGCCGAGGTGCGATGCAGCCCCGCACCTGCGATAGGCGCAGATGCGGTCTTGGGGCCGCAGGAGCGAAGTCAGGATTTTTAAGTGAAATCCGCACCTGCGATGAAATTTTCGCAGGTGCGGCGTCGCAAAAGTGACAAGAGAACCGCATGTGCGGTATATTCTGGCAGAAAAACACCAGCTCGAGGGTTGGACTTCCATTTTCGATTTTGGACTTGGGAAGCTCGGGAGAGAGGCGAGTTTTTGAGGATTTTCAAGGAAAACGTTGGGGTAAGTAATTCTAACCCGGATTGGTCTAAATTTCGTGAATCTATGGCTTCTTCATCACCTAATTAGGGATTTGAGTTGGAAATTTGGGAGTTTAGGAGGTGCAATTGAGGTCGGACTTTTATAAATTTGGTATGGTTAGACTCGTGAGTGAATGGGCTTTCGGATTTTGTGACTTTCGTCAGGTTTCGAGACGTGGGCCCGAGGGGCCGGGTTGAGCCGATTTCGAATTTTGGGCTATATTTTAGTAGTTTTCTTGTGGAATTGATCCTTTTAACCAATATTGATTATCTTGTACTGCTTATGGCTAGATTCAGAGCGTTTGGAGATTGATTCGAGGGGCAAAGGCATTGCGGAGTAGGATTTTTGAGCGTTTGAGGTAAGTAACAGTTTTAAATCTGGTTTTGAGTGTGTGAAACCCCGAGGATTGGTATAATGTGAGTGTTTGGGGTGACAGACATGCTAGGTGACGGGCGTGTAAGCGTGCACCGTGAGGGATTGTGACTTGGTCTGTCCCGTAAGACTGTAAAGCCGAATAGCCATTATTATTACTAGTTTTTCCTTTCCTTTGAGCAATTGAATGCCTTTCATGTTAGAAACCATGCTTAGGCTTTATGATATCACTGTTGGGACCCGCATCGATCGTATACTTGTTGAATTGAATGCTAATTGTTATCTTGTACTCACTCACAATCTTACTTGTGTGTTATATCTCTGTTCCCTCTCATTTCTTGTTGATACCTGTTGTATTCTCTGTTTGGGCCGATTATTATGATATTCTGTGTGCCTGGGGGGCTGGAAAGGTTAGTGATTGAGATAGGCCCTGAGTGCTGAGCTCTGAACTATGTGAGGGTATATGGATCGGGTTGCATGTTGCAACGAGCCTTATGGCTATTTATGGACTGTGGATCGGGTTGCAAGCCGCAACGAGCATTATGGCTACTTATATGATTGGGTCGGGCTGAACGCCGCATCGATATAGCCGGAGTCTGTACACCCTAGTAAGCGCATGTTCTACAATTAACTAATTCATTTAGCTAACCAATGCATGTAGAGTTACTAATGTATTTTTTTGGTATTTTAATGTTTTACAAATGCAATTGATTATGCAATTAAAATCTAAAAAATATAAAAACTAAAAATATTTTTGTATTTTATTTAGGATTTAAAATGCAACTTAAAAATGCATCAAACATGAATACGTACAAAGCTAACGAAGCAAAAATATAAAAAAATAATTTTAAGCTATTTTATTTTGGATTTTTTAGGAGTAGTTTTATATTAGGGCAAAAATTAGGTGCTCACAGCTGCCCCTCTTTGCTCAAAAACATGAAGAGTTTTCGGGCAAAGATAAAGTGAGCAATTACGAGCAATTTTTGCCCGTTTGGATATTCCATGGGAAGCGTTTTTTGAAAAGTTTGACCAAACCTTGCTTCAGAGGTTGCCTACATATCCTTGGCTATAAAGGAATTGGGTCAGTGTAGTTCTGGAAGTTTAGGTAGCTGGGACTACCGAGAAGCTATGATTTCATTGTTGTTGCTGCTGTTTACTGCTTGCTGAGCTCCTTATTACACCAAAGTCAAAATGAAAAATACTAACTAAACCTATCAGCTACGAGTTACAAGATTCCTATCTATGAGTCTTTTGAAGCTTGATCTTGAGTCTTAGCTGGTTCTTCATGCAAACTCTAATCTGAACCTCGATGCTTGCTAGCTGCAGGTGCTAGTTCATTCTTCTTCGACTTTTCGGATCAAGACGGGACATGCAAAGCTTGCGACTTCAGTCATGTCTTGAGCAGCCCATATCTTTTCATCTTCTTTTGGTCATCTCGGACTGTCGACTTGCATTCTTGAGACGAGCTTCCGTACTTCTAACTTGAATTGAATTCTAAAATGACTTCCCTCGTTCTTCAGGTGGGCGCCTGCAACTGACTTATTCCCGCGGGGGATAGAAAGTTTTCCCAATTTAAGTGACATTAATTGAAATGAGATTATTTATTTGATCAAAGTCGCCACTTGGAATAATTTGTGGTGTCCCAAGTCATCGATTTTGTTTTAAATCCCAAATCGAGGAAATTTGACTTTATTTAAAGTCTGCGAAAACCAGAAGACCGGGCAAGGATTTCTGTTAACCCAGGAGAAGGTGTGAGGCACTCCCGAGTTCTGTGGTTTTAGCACAGTCGCTCAATTATTAATAATTGGCTTAATTATCTGATTTAATACATATTTGAAGCCTATGGTACATTTTTACGTTTTAACCGCTTTTAATTATTTATGAAATTTGTTTGAACAAGCTGCGATGTCGCACACTCATTTGTTTTTGTACACATTGCGAATCGCTCTACGTGAAATGCACTCGCTATTTACAACATGTTAATTTTTATTATTATTTGAAGTGATGGTCGAGTCACGTGAAACGCACACTCGACTTGGGAATTACGTATCATGACTATGCCACGGGAACCGTACCCATAGTCACGATAATTTTCTTAATCGTGCCTAATATTGCCTATCAAAGTGTGGTCGGCCTAAACATGCTACTAGCGAACAAAATAAGATAAAATAAATAGATAAAGGGAACTAAATGAATAGGCCCCAGTAAGTACAGGAATCTCAAATAAATTGATTATAATTAGGAAAACTTTCAAAAAAATTGAATTTATGCTAGCCTTAATATAACCAATAACTAATTATACATCTAAAATCTCAAATGGAATACATATCTATCAGTGAGTGCTATTTTGGATTGACGACACATTTTTAAATAACATTATGGTTCCCTATAATCACCAACAATCCACCAGAGCTTGTGATCTATGCTAAGCAAATCAGGAAAAATAAAATTAGAATATTCAATTCACTTGTGTCACTTTTCAGTTAGCTATAAGCAACGAAATTGCACACAATTCAGAGGATAAAATAATAATAATAATAAGTAGATACCAGGTTGCTCATTTACATTCAACAAACCAAATACTTGTTTTTAACATTCCAACAATTTCAGAGGTTAAACAAGGAAATAACTTCAAACAGATTTAGACTTTAGACATATTGAATATAGAATCAGAACAAATCCAAAACATAATAGTTTCAAAACTTAACAGAGAAAGTAAATCGAATCAATAATTACACATAACGAATCTATGAAACGGGAAGCACATAAACAAATTAAAGTTTTCATTTAAGATTCAAACAAACTGAAAATTACAAGAAATATTGCAAGAATATAATCTAAACAAATCCAGCTTCATTTATAATTTAACTAAAGCTAAACAAGGTGGCTAAATGCACCTCTAGACAGCAGAACAACAACAATGAGTAATCTGCACTTCAAAAGGCAGCTATGCAACCCAGAATATGCAGTGACAGACTTAGAAACCACAAACAACCTTGAATCTTCCTTTTGTTTCGTTCTGAGCTTTGCCAAATTCTAGATTTTTGAATTTCAGAAAAAGAGGCAGAATTTTCTTTTTGTATCTATGTGTGTCCAGGTCTAAGGAGAGCTAGGGCGAATGGAAGAAAAATGGGCCACTAGAAATACCTGGCCCAAAGATTTAATGTGATCCCATAGCCTTCTCTTTTCTTTCTTTGTATTTTGCAAGATTAATCAATTTATTTAACATTCCTAATTCCAACTAATTTGTAAAATTAACCTAATGACCTATTTTTCTATAATTAACTAATTCATTTAGCTAACCAATGCATGTAGAGTTACTAATGTATTTTTTGGTATTTTAGTGTTTTACAAATGCAATTGATTATGCAATTAAAGTGTAAAAAATATAAAAATTAAAAATATTTTTGTATTTTCTTTAGGATTTAAAATGCAACTTAAAAATGCATCAAACATGAATACGTACAAAGCTAACGAAGCAAAAATATAGAAAAATAATTTAAAGCTATTGTTTTTGGATTTTTTAGGAGTAATTTTATATTAGGGCAAAAATTAGGTGCTCATAGCAGACTCTGTTTCTAGATTGGTATTTAGATGCTCATGACTTAGTGACACCCCGATGTCGGGCTATTTTTTCGCACTTATATTTTATTTGGGTTTTACTCCCGTATTTATGAAAAACTCGGGTTATTTTAAATGTCTTAATTCATTTCTGTTAAATTTTGAAAGTGTTTTGGAAAGGTCGACTTGCCTAGTATCACGATAGGCACCATCATGACGAGTTAGATTTTGGGTCGTGACATTCACGCTACCTGTCATTCACAGCTAATATTATCCCAGTATTCACGGCTTGGGTGAGTTTAAACTAGAACTGGGTGGACCTTTTTTTATCTAATCAGGGACAATCACGTGTCCTTTTTAACATGAGATCATGTAATTTTTCGATAACAAAATGGTATCAACTGTTAATATAATTCAGAAATGCTACTTTATTTTATATTAGTAAAATCACTCAACTTAGAGATTTTTTCTAATAAAATAACAATAAAATTTATCTCAAAATTATGATGACCAAAAATATCATCTTTAAATTTAATAATTAATTTTGTATTCTAAGACCTCAAAAAGTACTATTTATCATTCCTCGACTTGCGCATGCAGTCCGTAAAATTTTCCATAAAGTTTTCAGGTGAAAAATGAATTAAATTGTGAATTAGAGCTTTAAAACTCAATCGAGTTGACTTTGGTCAACATTTTGAGCAAACGGATTCGGATCAGTGTTTTCACAGTTCCAGTAGGTCCGTATCGTAATTTGGGACTTAGGCGTATGTCCGGAATCAAATTTCGAGGTCCCTAACCCGAGATATAGAATTTTGATGAAAAATTAAAAGTTTAAGTTCAAATAGTGACCGGATGTCAAAATATGTGCAAACGACCCCGCAATAGAATTTTGATGATTCCAACAGCTCCGTATGGTGATTTTGGACTTAGGAGCATGATTGAAATTTTATTTGGAAGTCCGTAGTGGAATTAGGCTTGAAATGCCAAAAGTTGAATTTTTGGGAAGTTTGACCCGGGGGTTGGGGTGACCTTTTGATATCGAGGTCGGAATTAGATTCTGGAAATTGAAATAGGTCTGTTATGTCATTTATGACTTGTGTGCAAAATTTAAAGTCATTCCGAATTGATTTGATGTGTTTCGGCACAAGATATAGAATTTGAAAGTTCAAAGTTCATAGATTTTGATTTGAGGTGTGATTCATCGTTTTGATGTTGTTTGATGTGGTTTGAAGCCTCGACTAAGTTCGTATTGTATTTTGGGACATGTTGGAATAATTGGTTAAGGTCCCGAGGCTCTCGGGTGGATTTTGAAAACAAGAAAGTTGTAGTCGTTTGATTCTAGTTTCCAGAAAGTTAAACCATTCATCATTTGGACATTTGTACATAAAGTTATGATCGATTGAATGAAGGCTGGTAGAGCAGTTTCTAGTGGACCTTTAGTGACGGAAAATGGACTTTTAGTGACGAAAAATGGACTTTTAGTAACGAAAAATGGACTTTTAGTGACGGATGGGCAGAAACTTAAGGACCAAAAATGGTCATTTTCTTCATTTCGTTTTGGATTTTTGGAGCACGGTTCTTAGGCGATTTTCACGAAAAAATATTGGGGTAAGTGTTCCTTATCATATATTATTTATATTTTATAATTACATACTCATTTACATCATGAATCCGTGAATTTATGGAAGAAAAATTAAGATTTTTGCAAAATCTTCCAAAAACGAAAATTTAAGATTTGGAGGTTGAGTTTTTATCGGAATTTGATAAAATTGGTATGGGTTGACTCGTAATTGAATGAGTTATCGGATTTTATAAATTTCGCCAGATTCCGAGATGTGAGCCCCACGGGCAAATTTTGAGCTAATTTCGAATTTTATTGAAAAATATAATATTTTCTTATGAAATTGATTACTATAATTTTTGTTGACTGTATCGAATTAATTATGACTAGATACGAGTCGATCGAAGTCGGAAAATCGAGGAAAAAGCATAATACTTGGTTAAATTGGAACAAGTCGAGGTAAGTGACTTGTCTAACCTTGTGTGGGGGAAATTTCCCTAGGATTGATAATTGTAATGTGTGAAAAATCGTGTATACGAGGTAACGAGTGTGTACACGGGCTAAATGTGAAAGATTATATTTTAAATTGTGTAGATCACTGTTGCGCATTAATTAAATTATTTTATTTTGTTATATTCTTCATTATTGATTTAATGTTTATATTTTAAAATTTGCTTGACCTTTCCCTGCTAATTATTTTATCTATTTAGTTGGAACTTGGTTTCTTTTATTCTGTGCATTATTTGAAGGTTGATTTTCTTTAAATTAAATATTATTAATATGAAGTATTTGACATTTTTAAACTTGATATTGAAGCAACGTATTAAAGATTTTGAAATATTATTTTCCTGAATTATTTACTCCTGAATATTTTTGTAAGATTTTCGTACTCATTGTGATGGAGCAGTGAGCTCTTTATTGTGGAAAAATATTATTGTTGAATTATTTTGACAGGAACCGTGAGCTCTTTATTGTGGAAAAATATTATTGTTGAATTATTTTGACATGAGCCGTGAGCTCTTTATTGTGAAAAAATATTATTGATAATTTATTTTGGCATGAGCCGTGAGCTCTTTATTATGGAAAAATATTGTTGTTGAATTATTTTGGCAAGTTAAATTATTTGAGCACTTGAGGTGCAAATTGTGATATATTGTGATATTGATACGCATGCGGTGGTATAAGGTCTGGGTATTGAAACGCATGCGATGAGATAAAGGTGGCTTGATACGCGTGGCTCGTAGGGGGAACTACTAGAAGTCATGCGGTGTGATAAGGATGGCTAAAACGCGGGATGCTATTTCGGAAAAAATATTTTCTTTCAAATAAATTATGAAGGCTCCCGCGGTGAGATAAGAAAATGAGATATTGTGAATTTGTTTATGATTTGGGACTACGAGGCGGTACCTCGGGAGTGCCCTTGTTGATATTGATTTATGGCCACAGTTGCCTTTGATTATTGTGTGATTTTCTTAAAGTTGAAAAGAATTCTGTTTTGTTTCCACGAGGTATTTATTTGCCATTATTTGATGTAATTAAATGTGACATACTACTTGATTCATTTTCATTGTCATTTTATCTTATAATATTGTTTAAACATTTCACCATGCCATTATTTATTCTCCAGTAGGGCCTGACCTGACCTCGTCACTACTCTACCGAGGTTAGGCTTGGCACTTCCTGGGTACCGCTGTGGTGTACTCATACTACGCTTCTGCACATCTTTTTGTGCAGATCCAGGTACATCTTATCAGACCACGCATCAGTAAACTAGCTGTACGAGGAGACTTAGAGGTATATCTGCCAACGCCCGCAGACTCCGGAGTCCCCTTTCTATTCTTGTTATGTTGCTTCCTTATTTTCTTTAGACTCTGTTATATAGAGACATCGAGGATAAATTCTTAGAAGCTTGTGACTTATTTCTACCGGGTTTTGGGAGTTGAAATTGTTTGAATTGTCGTTTGATTATTTCAGATATTTATTATTATTCCGCATTGATAGGCTTACCTAGTCTTAGAGACTAGGTGCCATCACGATATCCTGCGGAGGGAATTTGGGGTCGTGACAAGTTAGTATCAGAGATCTACGTTCATAGGTGTTATGAGTCACAAGCAGGTTTAGTAGAGTCTTGTGAATCGGTACGGAGACGTATGTACTTATCTTCGGGAGGCTATGGAACTGTTAGGAAAATATTCACTTCTTTGATTCCTTATCGTGCGGCATTGATTTAGCTTGAAGCATATATCTCATATTCCTTTGTATCCACTCGTGTATGACATTGCACACTCGGTATTAGTTGTGCGTCGACAGTTCGTGATGCCGTAGATGGACTACGAGGGAGCCAGAGATGCTCAAACATTGCCTTAACGTGTGGTTTGGACTGAAGATGCGGGTGTATTGAGAGATCACCTAGTGAATCATGTGCGGGCGTATTGGCATGAAGGTTATTATTGTGGATCATCGGACATTGTGACCTATGACTTCACACCGTCCACTATCAATGGGTAGATTGCAGGGTCATGTATTATATCAGATTTGGCCTGAAATGTTTATATGTAGTACTGAAAGGTTCACTAAAATTTACACATGTTTAAGGCCTGAGATTTTGTAGAGGATAAGGTTGGGACTTGCGGTATATCCGCCTCCTTAATAATCCTATACTTCAGTACCAAAGGAGTTATAGAAACAACTCTAAATTTACAGAAGGTCTACTCAGCGTAGACATCACGTTTGCGGATTTTGGGGTGCTTTGGAGGAAATACAGTTGTTGACGAGATTCTGGACTATGTGGTTCGTGCCAAGATTTGTCTGTATTGAGCTCTACTTTTGTGATCGTTGTGTATAAATAGGGGTAAGGGTTACCCCAAGGAAGAATCGAAGAGTATGTTAAGAAATGAGTCAGCTCAACAGTGTTGAGTCAGCATAACAAAAGAAGAAATTTGTCTTGGGAGAGATAATTCTCCACCGGTATTCGTGGCAAGCCTATGAAGAGGGCAGACCAGCCAATGCAATACCGCCCACTTGGCTCAGTTCTCAGAAACGCTTTTGAAAGAGTTTGTTTCTCGGACTCTCTGTAATGCGTGGCGCATAGGGTTTGAACGGTTGCATTAGGTCACCATTGACGGTGTCAGAATATGCCATCAAGTTCAATAAGTTAGCCCGTCATACTCTTACTTTGCTTCCTACAGCTAGAGGGCGAGTCCACAGACTCACTAAAGAACTCAATTATGATCGTAAAAGTTTTTACGACTCGGGAGCTACAAGCTGACACTTCATTTATGCTAGTTGTACAAATTGCCAAGATATTAGAATGTGTTCGGGGTGAGGAAAAAAGGAAACTAAGGAGACCAAGACGTCTCGAGGTTCTGAGGGATTCAGTGGATTCTACTCTACAAGTATAAATCATTTAGAAGGGGGCTCGGGCAGTCGGCCAGCCCAGTCCGCACATCGGATTACTCGGTCCGCACATCGAATTACTCGGGGTGCTCCAGTAAGTTCTTTTAATGCACCACCGACATGAGTTCCTACAATGGTTATTCTAGTTATCTGGCACAAACTCAATATGAGCAGCCTAACCCTCAAAGGGGTTGTTATTAATACGGTGATACTAGGCACATCATGAGAAAATTGTCCCAAACTTGGGAGAGACTTATTTCATCAAAGCACTCAGGCTAGGTGCCGCATTGCAGTTACTACACCACCCACACGACCAGTTAGGGGTGGAGGACAGACGGGTAGAAGGCGTCCTAGAGGTGGAGACACAGCCATTGATATATTTGTTTTACGGTATGGCGGAGGTCGCTACATCAGATGGTGTCGTTACAGGTACGACCTCGATTTAATATAAAGGAATAATTTCCTTAACTTGATTCAGTTCTCAGTATCGAAACGAGTCCTCCTATTGTGCTCCAATTATGAGTGAGCTTTATAATTCTATAATCTATTTATGTGTTTACCCATGTTGGGAGATTTTATGGAGATAACTATGCCTATCATTTCGTGTTGGTCACTAATAAGAGCTGCGAGGCTAAATGTGGCTTTCTGTTACTCATTTCGATAAATTTTGATGTAAATTCCGAATAATTAATTGCAAATTATGAATTATATGCCCTACCGGTATGGGGTTCATTATGTGTTGTGATTTGGTGTAACCGAAATTATTTAAAAAGAGAAAATGGAAATTTTCAATTGGCATGATGTGCATATTACTTGTGATTCAGAACTGAGGACGAGATCCTCACATTTTTATATAAATTGATATGTTTAAACTGGGCTACAAGTTGCGGTGGAAGTTATATAAGGACGAGATCCTTGTGAGGAAAATTCTTGTGTTTAAGTTCTCCCTTGTGAAATTAAATTTGTACTATAGTACTAATAGGGAGTCATGCCTGTTAGGTTTATTTGAAAATTCTTATATGAAATTCTCTGTGCATAGTTGTCAAATTCGTGTTGTAATTATTAATTTTTAACCTACGAGGTAGGTGCCCGCCTAGGTGGCGTTAAATTTGACTCGTTAATTCGGATAAATAATTATGAGGTCTTCATGCCTCGCATCTAGTTATCAGTATTGTGAAGGTTTGCAACGAGATTTTTGTTAACATGAGGTTAAATGACGATTCTGTAATTGATTATGAACAACTATTAAGACTAAATTGATCCAAAAGAGTGCCCCATTTATAGGGTCAGATGAGTGTGAGTTGAGCTTTCAGAAGCTCAAGATCACTTTGACTCTGACACAAGTGTTGGTATTACTTACATGTTCAAGGTTTTATACTGTATATTGTGACACGTCACGTATTGGTCTCGGCGCGATGTTGATGCAAGGCAGTAGGGTGATTGCCTACGCGTCCAGACAGTTAAAGGTACATGAGAAATAATTTTTGGTCCACGACCTTGAGTTAGCAGCTATTGTTCGTGCCTTGAAGAATTTGGCTGCATTATTTGTACTGTGTCCATTGTGAGGTCTACACCGATCACCAAAGTCTACAACATCTATTTAAACAGAAGGATCTTAATTTGTGGCAGTGGAGATAGTTGGAGTTGCTTAAGGATTATGATATCACCATTCTCTATCATCTTAGGAAGGCCAATGTAGTGGCCGATGCCTTGAGTCATAAGGCGGAGAGTTTGGGCAGCTTAGCATATTTACCGGTAGCAGAGAGGCCTTTGGCCTTGGATATTCAGGCCTTGGCCAACCAGTTTGTCAGATTGGATGTTTTCGAGCCGAGTCGAGTTTTGGCTTGTGTGGTTTCTCAATATTCTCTTTATGATCGTATCAGGGAGCGTCAGTATGATGACCCCCATTTGCTTGTCCTTAAGGATACAGTTCAGCACGGTGATGCCAAAGGAGTCGCAATTGGAGATGACGGTGTATTACGGATGCATGGCAGGCTATGTGTGCCTAATGTAGATGGTTTTCGTGAATTAATTCTCCAGGAGGCTCACAGTTCGCGGTACTCCATACATCCGGGTGCTGTGAAGATGTAGCAGGACTTGAGGCAAAATTATTGGTGGAGGAAGATGAAGAAAGGCATAGTGGAGTATGTAGCTCGGTGTCTAAATTGTCAACAAGTGAAATATGAGCATCAACGACCGAGTTGAATGCTTCAGATGTTAGAGATTCCAGAATGGAAATGGGATAGGATCACTATGAATTTCGTTGTTGGGCTCCCACGGACTCAGAGGAAGTTCAATGCAGCTTGGGTGATAATGGATAGATTGACCAAGTCAGCTCATTGCAATCCTATGATGACTACCTACTCTTTCGAGCAGTTGGCTCGAATCTATATTCGCGAGATTGTCAGATTTCATGGCATATCGGTATCTATCATCTCTGACCGGGGTACGCAGTTTACATCATGGTTCTGGAGGGCAGTACAACGTGAGTTGGGTACTCAGGTAGAGTTGAATATAATCTTTCACCCTCAGATGGACGGGCAGTCCGAGCGCACTATTCAGATACTGGAGGATATGCTTCGTACGTGTGTGATAGATTTTTGGGGTGCTTGGGATCAGTTCTTACCACTTGCGTAGTTTGCTTACAACAACAGTTGCCAGTCAAGCATTCAGATGGCTCCGTATGAGGCATTATATGGTAGGCGGTGCCGGTCCCCAGTGGGTTGGTTCGAACCGGGCGAGGCTAGGCTATTGGGTACAGACTTGGTTTAGGATGCCTTGGAAAAAGTTAAGTTGATTCAGGATTGACTTCGTACAACCCAATCTAGACAGAAGATTTATGCGAATCGGAAGGTTCGTGATGTTGCATTCATGGTTGGTGAGCGGGTATTGCTCCGGGTTTTGCCTATGAAGGGTGTGATGAGGTTCGGGAAGAAGGGCAATTTGAGCCATAGGTATATTGGGTCTTTTGAGATTCTTGAGAGAGTTGGAGAGGTGGCTTACAAAACTTACACTACCACCTAGTCTCTCTGCGGTTCATCCGGTATTCCATGTTTCCATGCTTCAGAAATATCACGGCGATCCGTCTCATGTGTTAGACTTCAGTTCGGTTCAGTTGGACAAGGATCTATCTTATGTTGAGGAACCAATGGCTATTTTGGATAGGCATGTTCGAAAGCTGAGGTCAAAGAACATTGCTTTCGTGAAGGTTGAGTGGAGGGGTCATTTGGTTGAGGGAGTGACTTGGGAGACCGAGCATGATATGCGTAGCTGTTATCCACACTTATTCACCAGCTTAGGTACGTTTTCTAACTCCGTTCGAGGACGAACGTTTGTTTTAGAGGTGGAGAATGTGATGACCCAAAGTGTCATCTTTAAATTTAATAATTAATTTTGTATTCTAAGACCTCAAAAAGTACTATTTATCATTCCTCGGCTTGCGTGCACAGCCCGTAAAATTTTTCGAAAAGTTTTCAGGTAAAAAATGAATTAAAATATGAATTAGAGCTTTAAAACTCAATTGAGTTGACTTTGGTCAACATTTTGAGCAAACGAACTCGGATCAGTGTTTTGACCTATCGCGTATCGTGATTTGGGACTTAGGCATATACCCGGAATCAAATTCCGAGGTCCCTAGCCCGAGATATAGAATTTTGATAAAAATTTAAAAGTTTAAGTTCAAATAGTGACCGGATGTCAAATTATGTGCAAACGACCCCGGAATAAAATTTTGATGATTCCAACAACTCCGTATGGTGATTTTGGATTTAGGAGCATGATTGGAATTTTATTTGGAAGTCCGTAGTGGAATTAGGCTTGAAATGCCAAAAGTTGAATTTTTGGGAAGTTTGACCGGGGGGTTGACCTTTTGATATCGAGGTCGGAATCCGATTCTGAAAATTAAAATATGTCTGTTATGTCATTTATGACTTGTGTGCAAAATTTGAAGTCATTCAGAATTGATTTGATGTGGTTCGGCACAAGATATAGAATTTGAAAGTTCAAAGTTTATAGATTTTGATTTGAGGTATGATTCGTCGTTTTGATATTGTTTGATGTGGTTTGAAGCCTCGACTAAGTTCGTATTGTATTTTGGGACATGTTGAAATAATTGGTTAAGGTCCCGAGGGTCTCGGGTGGATTTCGGAAGGTAAACGGAATGGATTTCGGACAAAGAGGGTTGCTGGAAATTTGCAGAAATTTCTTGTGCGTGGAGCCAATGTTGGAAGCTTATATCTCGCAATCCATAAGGAATTAGAAATGTTTCAAAACATGAAAGTTGTAGTAGTTTGATTCTAGTTTCTGAAAAGTTAAACCATTCATTATTTGGACATTTGTACAGAAAGTTATGATGGATTGAATAAAGGCTAGTAGAGCAGTTTTGCCAGAAATTCTGATGCGTAGAGCCGACTTTGGAAGCTTATATCTCGCAATTCATAAGGAACCAAAAAAGTTGCAAAACATAAAAGTTGTAGTAGTTGGATTGTAGTTTCCAGAAAGTTAAACCATTCATCATTTGGATATTTATACATAAAGTTATAATCGATTGAATGAAGACTATTAGAGCAGTTTCTTGTGGACCTTTTTAGTGACGGAAAATGGACTTTTAGTGACGGATGGGCAGAAACTTAAGGACCAAAAATGGTCATTTCCTTCATTTCGTTTTGGATTTTTGGAGCACGGTTCTTGGACGATTTTTGGGCGATTTTTACGGGAAAATATTGGGGTAAGTGTTCCTTATCCTATATTGTTTATATTTCATGATTACATACTCATTACATCATGAATCCGTGAATTTATTGAAGAAAAATCAAGATTTTTGCAAAATCTTCCAAAAACGAAAATTTAAGATTTGGAGGTCGAGTTGTTATCGGAATTTGATAAAATTGGTATGGGTGGACTCGTAATTGAATGGGTTGTCAGATTTTGTAAGTTTTGCCAGATTCCGAGATGTGGGCCCCACGGGAAAATTTTGAGCTAATTTCGGATTTTATTGAAAAATATAATATTTTCTTATGAAATTGATTACTATAATTTTTGTTGACTGTATCGAATTAATTATGACTAGATACGAGTCGATCGGAGTCGGAAAATCGAGGAAAAAACATAATACTTGGTTAAATTGGAGCAAGTCGAGATAAGTAACTTGTCTAACCTTGTGTGGGGGAAATTTTCCTAGGATTGATAATTGTAATGTGTGGAAAGTCGTGTACACGAGGTGATGAGTGTGTACGTGGGTTAAATGTGAAAGATTATGTTTTAAATTGTGTAGATCATTGTTGCGCATTAATTAAATTATTTTATTTTGTTATATTCTTCATTATTGATTTAATGTTTATATTTTTAAATTTCCTTGACCTTTCCCTGCTAATTATTTTATCTGTTTAGTTGAAACTTGGTTTCTTTTATTCTGTGCATTATTTGAAGATTGATTTTCTTTAAATTAAATATTATTAATATGAAGTATTTGACATTTTTAAACTTGATATTGAAGCAACGTATTAAAGATTTTGAAATATTATTTTCCTGAATTATTTACTCCTGAATATTTTTGTAAGATTTTCGTACTCATTGTGATGGAGCAGTGAGCTCTTTATTGTGAAAAAATATTATTGTTGAATTATTTTGACATGAACCGTGAGCTCTTTATTGTGAAAAAATATTATTGTTGAATTATTTTGACATGAGTCGTGAGCTCTTTATTATGAAAAAATATTATTGTTGAATTATTTTGGCAAGTTAAATTATTTGAGTACTTGAGGTGCAAATTGTGATATATTGTGATATTGATACGCATGCGGTGGTATAAGGTCTGGGTATTGAAACGCATGCGGTGAGATAAGGGTGGCTTGATACGCGTGGCTAGTAGGGGAACTACTAGAAGTCATGTGATGTGATAAGGATGGCTAAAATGCGGGATGCTATTTCGAAAAAAATATTTTCTTTTAAATAAATTGTAAAGGCTCTCGCGGTGAGATAAGGAATGAGATATTGTGAATTTGTTTATGATTTGGGACTACGAGGCGGTACCTCGGGAGTGCCTTTGTTGATATTGATTTATGGCCACAGTTGCCTTTGATTATTGTGTGATTTTTTTAAAGTTGAAAAGAATTCTATTTTGTTTTCACGAGGTATTTATTTGCCATTATTTGATGTAATTAAATGTGACATACTACTTGATTCATTTCTATTGTCATTTTATCTTATAATATTGTTTAAACATTTCACCATGCCATTATTTATTCTCCAGTAGGGCCTGACCTGAGCTCGTTACTACTCTACCGAGGTTAGGCTTGGCACTTACTGGGTACCGCTGTGGTGTACTCATACTATGCTTCGGCATATCATTATGTGCAGATCCAGGTGCATCTTATCAGACCACGCATCAGTAAACTAGCTGTACGAGGAGACTTCGAGGTATATCTGCCAACGCCCGTAGACTCCGGAGTCCCCTTTCTATTCTTGTTATGTTGCTTCCTTATTTTCTTTAGACTCTATATAGAGACATAGAGGATAAATTCTTAGAAGCTTGTAACTTATTTCTACCGGGTTTTGGGAGTTGAAATTGTTTGAATTGTTGTTTAATTATTTTAGATATTTATTAATATTCCGCATTGATAGGCTTACCTACTCTTAGAGACTAGGTGCCATCACGACATCCTACGGAGAAAATTTGGGATCGTGACAAAAATAACATAACACAACAAAATAATTTCACCAATCAAAATAAGTGAAACATAAACCACTAAACATCAAACCCTAACAATCTAAAACGAAATGGACAGAAATACCACAAATAAAGAAAATCTAAATATCACCATATAAATAATATGAATCCATTAAAAAAGTGTGTAGAGACAAAATACAAAAAAGTGAAAAACAAATAGAAACAGCAAACCCTAATAATAGATAATTTAATTGAATTCATATGCTCTCAATTAAAATATTTCAAAAGATGTTTGAAACGTTTGACTATAATGGCGCTAACCAACCATTGTATAACTATTCAACAATAACAATAACAATAACAATAATAACATAAATCTATTTTTGTCGGAATAGTGACGGCGGTTATCAACATGAGGGTGACCGGATAAATTAAATAATCGAACAAAGATGATAGTGAACTCAAACAATAGATGATTTAAGTTTAAAAGAAAAATTACCTTTTTGAAAATTTTGAAGCCCTAACTCAATCCAATTTAAAATTTGAATAACTTTTCACAAATGAATGACAAATGACGAGTTATTAACGTTATCTTTCACATCTAATATTTTTCAAGGGTTCACGGGTCGGGTTGGCTTTAATTAGAAATTGGTAGACCTTTTTTATCTAATCAGGGACAACCACGTGTCAAAAGATAGGACAATTACGATAACAAAATAGTTTTAGTATTAATGTGATTTAGAAAAGCTATACTTTACTTTGTATCAATAAAATCACTCAATTTAGTACTTTTCTCTAATAAAATAACAACCAAATTTGTCATAAAATAATATGCAAATCAAAATAATTTCATCAATCAAACTAAGTGAAACATAAACCACTAAACATCAAACCCTAACTATTTAAAATGAAATGGACAGAAATACTACAAATAAAAGAATCTTAACTATCACAATCTAACTTATTTGAACCCATTACAAGAGGGTGTAGAGACGAAATGCAAAAAATATGAAAAATACATAAAAATAGTAATCTCTAATAATAGATAATTTAATTGAATTCTTATGGTCTCAATTAAAATATTTCAAAAGATGTTTGAATCATTTGACCATAATAGCGTTACCCAACCATGCAATAACTATCCAACAACAACATAAACTCATTTTTGCCTAAATAGTGTCACGACCCGAAATTCGCACCTTCGTACCGTGATGACGCCTAACATTTCACTTGCTAGGCAAGCCAACGTTAGAATAATATTAACTATTTTTAAATAATTTTTAAATTTATTAATAACAAAGGAATAAATGCGGAAGTAAGGTCTGAAATATAGTGAATAATCCATAAAAACAACGGTGTCTAAATACCATCCCAGAATTGGTGTCACAAGTGCACGAGCTTCTAGAATAAATACAAATAAAGGTCTGAATAAAATAAGGCTGTCTGAAAACAAACACACAGCTGAAGTAAAATAAACGGGGACTTCAGAACTGCGGACGTTGTGCAGTTATACCTCAAGTCTCCTCCGAGTAGCTGAAATCCGAGCAAGTCTATGGTACGTCGCTGGGACCAACTCCGAAATCTGCACAAGAAGTGCAGAGTATAGTATCAGTACAACCGACCCCATGTACTGATAAGTGCTGAGCCTAACCTCGACGAAATAGTGACGAGGCTAAGGGGGGTCACTTACTTTAACCTGTACGCAATATTAGTAACAACAACATATAATAGAAATAAATGAGGTAATTCATTTATAATAATTGAAGCCAACTCAGCAGTCATAATCCATTATTATTTCAACCAATTTCCGTTATAGCGTGCAAACCGCTTCCACAATATATTCATTATCAATACTCTTATATATTTATTTTAATCAAGTATATATAGACTTTTAAATAAGTCTGTTGCGATGTGCAATCCGATCCCCCAATATTGACTTTTAAATAAGTCTATTGCGGCGTGCAATCCGATCCCCCAATATAAATATATTTACTTTTATTTTCGTCGCGGCGTGCAACCCGTTCCCCCAATATATAACTTTAAACAACTCATAAATGTAAATAAAAATTACTCCAATAAATACCACAGCCAATGAGAAACTATTAAGCATCAAGGCACACAATAATTATAATTTATTTATGAACAAACAATGGCAATTAATAATTTATTATGAAAATCGGGGAGAAATTAGGCAGTTTAATATTTAATATATTAAATATCAAGTAGCAATTAATGCACATAAATCAAATAAGCATGTAAAAATTATTACCGGAATTCAAGAATTAATATTTGACAAAGAACAGAAGAGAAATAATTATTATAACAATTAATTCATATATTAAAATAATTTATGATTTTCAAATAATTATGCAAACAATTAATTTGACGACGTATAGACACTCGTCAGCTCGCCTATACGTCGTTCACATGCATTTCACATAACAAATAATTTAAGGGTTCTATTCCCTTAAGTCAAGGTTAACCACGACACTTACCTCGCTTTGCAAATTTCAATCAATTACTCGACCACAACTTTTCCTTTTAAATTTGTCTCCAAAAGCTTCAAATCTATTCATAAACAATTCGATATACTCAATACGAATCATAGAAATTAATTCCATATGAATTTACTAAATTTTCGGATAAAAAATAAAATTCATTTAAATATTCGACAGTGGGACTCACGTCTAAAATCTCGAAAAAACTTACGAAATTCAAACACTCGTTCCGATACGAGTTCAACCATACAAAATTTATCGAATTTCGATGTCAAATGGACCTTCGAATCTTTAATTTTTTTTTTTGGAAGATTTTATAAAAAAATCTGATTTTTCTCCCAAAATTTCATGGATTCATGATATAAACGAGTATGGAATCATAAAGTATAATCAATATAGGATAAGGAACACTTACCCCAATGTTTTTCTGTAAAAATCGCCAAAGAATCGCCTTACCCGAGCTCAAAAATAGGAAATGATTGAAAATGGGTCGAAATCCTATTTCCAGTACTTAAGTTCTGTTTTTTAAGATTTTTACTCATCGTGATCGTGTAGAACAAAATTTGCCCAGGTTCGTTTAACTCTACGCGATCGAGTAAATGGCCATGCGATCGCAGAGAACATTTTCTCAACCTTACGCGATCGCGTACCGGTTTATGCGATCGCGTAGCACAATTTCGATGCTTCAGCTTCTGCCTCATTCCTTCTTCGCGATCGCAACTTTGTGCTCGCGTTCGTAGTGCACTGGGAGCTAGCCTTTCGTGTTCGCGTGCCTATCTTCGCGAACACGAAGAGTAAAACTCACGGCTCAAAATTCTCTTTTCGCGATCATAGGAATGGCTTCGTGATCGCGATGCACAATGCACCAGATGACAACAGAAGCTCAAAAACCAGATTTTCTAAGTTCAAAATCATCCCGTAGCCTATCTGAAACTCACCCGAGCCCTCGGGGCTCCAAACCAAACATGCACACAAGTCCTAAAACATCATACGAACTTGCTCGCGCGATCAAATTATCAAAATAACACCTAGAACTACGAATCAGACACCAAATCAAAGGAAATTTTCAAGAAACTTTAAAACTTATATTTTTACAACCGGACATCCGAATCACGTCAAATCAACTCCGATTCTCACCAAATTTGGCAGACAAGTCATAAATATTATAGTAAACCTATACTGGGCTCCGAAACTAAAATACGAACCCGATGTCAATAAATTCAACATTAGTAAATTCTTAAAAATTATTAAGCTTTCAAGCTTTTAATTTTTCATCAAAATTCCATATCTCGGGCTACGGACCTCGGAATTCAATTCCGGGCATAAGCCCAAGTCCCAAGTCACGATACGGACCTACCGGAATTGTCAAAATACTGATCCGGGTCCGTTTGCTCAAAATATTGACAAAAGTCAACTCAGTTGAGTTTTAAAGTTCTATTTCACATTTTAATCTATTTTTCGCACAAAAACTTTTCGGAAAATTGTACAGACTGCGCACGCAAGTCGAGGAGTGAAAAATAATACTTTTTGAGGTCTTAGAACACAAAATTACTTATTAAATTTAAAGATGATATTTTGGGTCATCACATTCTGCACCTCTAAAACAAACGTTCGTCCTCGAACGAAGTTAGATAAAGTACCTGAGCTGGTGAATAAGTGTGGATATTTACTCCGCATATCCTATTCGGACTCCTAGGTAGATGCCTCTACCGGCTGACCTCTCCATTACACCCGAACTGAAGGATAACTCTTAGACCTCAACTGCCGGACCTGCCGGGCTAGAATAGCCATCGGCTCCTCCTCGTAAGTCAAATTTTTGTCCAATAGGACTGAGGTGGAATCTAACACATGGGACGGATCACCATGATATTTTTGAAGCATAGCCACATGGAACACCGGATGAACCGCTGATAAACTAGGTGGTAATGCAAGCCTGTAGGCTACTTCACCCACCCTTTTCAAGAATTTCAAAGGGTCCGATATACCTAGAGCTCAACTTGCCCTTCTTTCCGAACCTCATTATACCTTTCATAGGTGAAACCCGGAGCAATATTCTTTCTCCAACCATGAATGCAATATCACGAATTTTACGGTCGGCATAACTCTTTTGCCTAGACTGAGCTGTGTGAAATCGATCCTGAATAATCTTGACCTTATCCAAGGCATCCTGTACCACATCGTTACCCAATAACCGAGCCTCTCCCAGTTCAAATCATCCAACTGGTGAACGGCATCGCCTCCCGTATAATGCCTCATATGGAGCCATCTGAATGCTTGACTGGTAGCTATTATTATAAGCAAACTCCACAAGTGGCAGGAAATGATCCCAAGAACCTCCAAAGTCTATAACACAAGCGGGAAGCATATCTTCCAATATCTGAATGGTGCGCTCTGACTGTCCATCTGTCCGTGGATAAAATATTGTACTCAACTCAACCCGCATGCCTAACTCACATTGTACAGCCCTCCAGAAGTATGAGGTAAACTGCGTACCTCGATCTAAAATAATAGATATGAGCACACCGTGTAGGCGAACAATCTCACGAATGTAAATTTCAGCTAACCTCTCTGAAGAATAGGTAACTGCCACTGGAATGAAATGTACTAACTTGGTCAACCTGTCCACAATGACCCAAACTGTGTCAATTTTTCTCTGAGTCCGTGGGAGTCCAACAACAAAATCCATAGTGATATGCTCCCATTTCCATTCAGGAATTTCTAACTTCTGAAGCAAACCACCAGGCATCTGATGCTCGTACTTAACTTGCTGACAATTCAGATACCGAGCTACATATGCAACTATATCCTTTTTCATTCTTCTCCACCAATAATGTTGCCGCAAATCTTGATACATTTTGGCGGTACCTGGATGAATAGAATACTTGGAACTGTGTGCCTCTTCAAAAATTAATTCACGAAGCCCGTCAACATTAGGCACACAAATACGACACTGCATTCGCAGAACTCCATCTTCCCCTATAATAACCTGTTTGGAATCACTGTGCCGCACCGTGTCCTTAAGGACAAGTAAATGAGGATCATCGTATTGCCTCTCTCTGATGCGCTCATATAAAGAAGACCGAGCGACTGTGCAAGCTAGAACTCGACTAGGTTCTGAAACATCTAACCTCGAACTGATTAGCCAAAGTCTGAAAATCTACAGCTAATGGCCTCTCACCAACCGAAATATACGCAAGACTGCCCATACTCACAGCCTTTCTACTCAAAGCATCGGCCATCACATTGGCCTTTCCGGGGTGATACAAAATGGTGATATCATAGTCTTTCAACAACTCCAACCATCTTCTCTGCCTCAAATTAAGATTTTTTTGTTTGAACAGATACTGAAGGCTACAATGATCAGTAAATACCTCACACGAGACACCGTATAGGTAATGCCTCCAAATCTTCAATGCATGAACAATGGTTGCCAGTTTTAAGTCATGAACAAGATAATTCTTCTCGTGAACTTTCAACTGCCGTGACGCATATGCAATCACCCTGCCATCTTGCATTAGTACTACACCAAGCCCAATGTGAGATGTGTCACAATATACCGTATACGATCCTGAACCTGCGGGTAATACCAACACTGGCTCCGTAGTCAAAGCAGTCTTGAGCTTCTAAAAGCTCAACTCACACTCGTCTGACCATCTGAATGGGATACCTTTCTGGGTCAGTCTGGTCAATGGGCTTGCTATAGATGAAAACCCTTCTACAAACCGATGATAATAACCTGCTAAACCTAAAAAACTCCGGATCTCTGTAACTGAAGTAGGTCTAGGACAATTTTGAACATCCTCAATCTTCTTAGGATCCACCTTTATGCCTTCTGCCGATACAACATGCCCCAAAAAGGTAACTGAGTCTAACCAAAATTCACATTTTGAAAATTTGGCATATAACTGATTGTTCTTCAAAGTTTGAAGCACACTCCGAAGATGCTGCTCCTCCTCCTCCTGACTGCTGGAGTAAATCAAGATATCATCAATGAATACAACCGCAAAAGAATCCAAATAGGGCTTAAACACCCGATTCATCAAATCCATAAATGCTGCTGGGGCATTTGTCAACCCAAATGACATCACTAGGAATTCGTAATGCCCATACCGAGTCTGAAAAGCTGTCTTAGGGACATCAGATGCCCTAATCTTCAACTGATGGTAGCCAGACCTCAAATCGATCTTCGAAAATACCTTGGTACCCTGAAGCTGATCGAATAAGTCATCAATTCTTGGCAGCGAATATTTATTCTTAATAGTAGCTTTGTTCAGCTACCGATAATCTATACATATTCGCATAGAACCATCTTTCTTCTTTACAAATAATATTGTTGCACCCCAGGGTGAGACACTGGGTCTAATGAATCCTTGATTAAGCAATTCTTGTAACTGCTCCTTCAATTCTTTCAAGTCAGGTGGGGCCATACGATATGGTGGAATAGAAATGGGCTGAGTGCCTGGAGCCAAATTAATACAGAAGTCAATATCTCTGTCGTATGGCATCCCCGGCAAATCTGCAGGAAATACTTCAGGAAATTCACGAACAACTAGTACTGAGTCCATAGAAAGAACATCCGTACTAGGATCGCAAATATAAGCCAAAGAGTCTAGACACCCTTTCTCTACCATACGACGAGCTTTCATATAAGAAATAACCTTGTTGGCAGAATGACCAAGAGTTCCTTTCCACTCTAACCGAGGTAACCCCGGCATAGCTAGAGTCACTGTCTTGGCATGACAATCTAATATAGCATGATAAGGTGACAGCCAATCCATATCCAAGATGACATCAAAATCTACCATATCAAGAAGTAAAAGATCCACACTAGTCTCAAGACTACTAATAGTAATCACATACGAACGATAGACATGATCTACTACAACAGAGTCTCCCACCGATGTAAATACACACACAGAAGCAATCAGAGAATCACAAGGCACAACCAAATATGAAGAAAAATAGGAGGACAAATAGGAATAAGTAGATCCTGGATCAAATATAACTGAAGCATCTCTATGGCAAACTGGAATAATACCTGTGATCACAGCATCAGATGACTCGGCCTCAGGCCTAGCTGGAAAAGCATAAAATCGGGGCTAAGCCCCACCACTCTGAACTGCGCCTCTAGGACGGCCTCTAACCGGCTGGCCTCCACCTCTAACTGTCTGAACTCCACCTCTAACGGCCTGACCGCCACTTCTAATGGCATGACCTCCACCTCTAGCTGCCTGACCCCTACCTCTAGCTGGCTGAGCAGGCGGTGAAGCAATCAGTGCCTATATGATGGCACGCGAATCCTGTCAAGATCTGTTACTCGCCAATCAAGGGAAATACCTCCTAATGTGGCTAATGTTCCCACACTCATAACACCCATCCTGATGTCGTGGCTGCTGAAGCTGACCCAAATGGGCCGAATAACTGCTGTAGTATTTTTGGAGTGGTAGTGCCCTGATAGGAGCTGAATGTGCACTGAATGCTGGCTGCCCATAGTATGGCAAAATAGGACCGTGACTCCCTGAAGCACTGGGAGATGCATGAAGTGCTGAATGAAACGGTCTGGGAGGATGACCCTTACCAAAATTACCCCTACCTCTAGACGAGGCACCACTGAAACCACCGAACTAACGAGGCCTCTCATCATACCTCTGCCCTCTCTCCTGTGCAAGAACCATCTTGATCCTCCTCACGATATTAGCAGCCGCCTGAAAAGAAATCTCACTTACGGTCTCTTTGTCCATCTGAAGCCTGATATGGTAAGTGAGTCCCTCAATAAACCTCCTCACCCTCTCTCCCTCCGTAGGTAGTAAAAGGAGAGCATGACAAGCCAAATCCACAAAACGGGACTCATACTGAGTAACAATCATACTGCCCTGTTGTAGACACTCAAATTGCTTTCGGTAATCCTCCCTCAGTGTGATAGGAAGGAACTTCTCCAGAAATAGCTGAGAGAACTGCTCCCAAGTAAGTGCAGGCGATCCAACTGGTCTAGTCAATGTATAATCCCCCCACCACCTCCTGGAGGAACCCGTCATCTGAAATACAGCAAAATCAACCCACATTGGTCTCAACTATACCCATGTTCCGCAACACCTCATGGTAGCGTTCAAGATAATCATGTGGGTCCTCAGAAGGTGTACCACTGAAGTGAACTGGAAAGAGCTTAGTAAACTTATCCAGTCTCAATAAAGCCTGAAAAGACATGGCGAGCCTATCACCGGTCTGTACCACAATAACTAGCTGAACTACCCCAACTGGCGGGCTGCTGGAGCCTGATTCTGGGGAGCTATCTGCTCTTGAGCGGGAGTAGTGGGAGTTTGTACTCCTCCCCCAGCCTGTGAGACGGCTGGTGCCACTGAAAATGTACCATTCTGGGCCACGCCCTCCATAAGACTCACCAACCAGACTAGAACGTCCTGAAGCACTAGAGTGGCTATGAACCCCCCCGGGACCTGAACTGGTCCAACTAGTACATTCTGAACTGGAACCTCCTCCTGAAGGTCCACCTGAGGTTCTACAACAGGTACAGCTGTTCGAGCTCTGGAATGAGCTCTACCTCTGCCTCTGCCTCTAGCACGACCTCGGCCTCGACCTCTACCCCTGGCCATAGTTGCCACTGGGGGTTCTAGTCCCTGTCCATCGATAGAGGTATTACGTGTTCTCACCATCTGCGAGAGAATAAGGGTAGAATGGTTCAATTATGGATGATAGAATAAAATCGCACGACAGAATAAGAAAGAAGTGATATTGTTCCTAAACTTCATAGCATCTAAGAGATAAGTAGAGACGTCTCCATACCGATCCTTCAGACTCTACTAAGCTAGCTCGTGACTCGTGAGACCTATGTAACCTAGTGCTCTCATACCAACTGTCACGACCCGAAATTCTCACTTTCGGATTGTGATGGCGCCTAACATTTCACTTGCTAGGCAAGCCAACATTAGAATAATATTAACTATTTTTAAACAAGTTTTAAATTTATTAATAACAAAGGAACAAATACGGAAGTAAAGTCTGAAATATAGTTAATAATCCATACAAACAATAGTGTCTAAATAACATCTCAGAATTGGTGTCACAAATGCACGAGCTTCTAGAATAAATACAAATAAAGGTCTGAATAAAATAAAGCTGTCTGAAAACAAACATACAACTGAAGTAAAATAGACGCGGACTTCAGAACTGCAGACGTTGTGCAGTTATACCTCAAGTCTCCTCCGAGTAGCTGAAATCCGAGCAAGTCTATGGTACGCCGCTGGGACCAACTCCGAAATCTGTACAAGAAGTGCAGAGTGTAGTATCAGTACAACCGACCCAATGTACTGGTTAGGCTTAATCCTTATTCTGAGGTTATTTACTCAAAAGTCACACCTTAGTCAATTCTTCCTACTTAAAGATTCCGAAATTAGAATTTTCTTTCCAAATCATTCTCAAACTTTCCTAAATTCAATTCTGACCACACGAACAAGTCATAATACATGAAGTAAAGCTACTCATGGCCTCAAAATTCTGAACGATATGCTAGAGCTCAAAATGACCAGTCGGGTCATTACAAACCTGATAGTAAGATTCATTATCAGACCCAAGCCCTAAACCCATTCCAACTCTCTTCTCTAACTATTTTCTTCGATCTCTCCAAATTTAGCATGATTCTTCTGTAAATTCTTAAGGTGAAGTGAAATTTGAACTCAAAATCGAAACTTTAGGGAGATAATCAAAGCTTGAAGAAAAGAATTGAAGCTTCAACTTCTTTGACGAAGACTTTCTGAACTCAATCGAGAGTCATTGCGACTGTAACGGGTAAGAGCTTTTGCACTATTTTTTATCATATTGTGTGTGTTAGTATGTTGTTAGTTGTTTATTATTTGATTTTGTTCCCATTTTGTATGATTTTGCATGTCGGTAGTTAGGTTAGGTAAGATTAGGGGTTTATATATAATCTGGGGTAAGTAACTAAATTATTTTCTAATGTAATGGCAGGGTTATTAATGGATTTTACGCTTGTAACACTGAGGTGGTTTCATGGGGGCACAATTTTGTTTGGTCCTAATCCAAGTTATGAGGGTGACTATTTAACAAAGTATTTTGATATCGACATGGATAAAATGTCATATTTTGAATAGAGAGACTATATTAAAGAACTTAGTTATACTATTGCTTGCTCATTTTATGTAAGGTCACCCTTCAATGGCAATTTGGTTTAAGTTAAAACTAACAGGGACATTTGTGTAATTGTTGATGCCCTTGAAAATGGGGATAATTTGGATATATTTGTGTCTAACATGTGTGATGAGTTATTGTGGTCCCCCCCTATGTGAGAATAGAGTGTTGTGTCTGGTAGTAGAGTGTCTTTTAATGATGTTGGGGTTGTTGGTGAGGAATCTAATGTTGTGTTTGATGAGGTTCGAACTGGTGAGGGCTTGACTAGTGAGGCACCAACAGATAAGGCTGCCCAAAACCCAAATAACTCTAATGAAAATAATCCTAACCCTACTGGAGAGTGTAATGACCCGGCTGATTGTTTTGAGAGTATTAGCCCCGAACCCCTATTTATTGCTCCCTCTATTTTATTTTGTGGTTACATGACTCGTCGGGAGGTTTGGTTTTTGTTTTTGGAGTGAAATGGGACACATAGTCCCTAAAATGGAAGTTTAAGTCGTAGGAATTGATCTTAGTTTGAATTATGTGAAGACGACTCCGGAATGGAGTTTTGACAATTCCAATTGCTCCGAAGGGTGATTTTGGTCTTAGGAGCATGTCCAGATGTTGTTTTGGAGGTCTGTAGGCCATCTCAGCGTTAATTAGCGAAAGTTGAAAAGTTGGGTGAATTTTGGAAAGTTTGACTAGGGGTGAACTTTTTTATATTGGAGTCGGATTTCAATTACGGAAGTTGGAACGGGTTTGTAATGCCATTTATGACTTGTGTGCAAAATTTGAGGTCAATCGAACTTATTTGTTAGGTTTTGGCATCGGATATAAAAGTTTGAAGTTCTGCAGTTCATTAGGCTTCAATCGATGCCCAATTCGTGTTTCTTGGACTGTTTGATGTGATTTGAAGGCTCGACTAAGTTCATATGATGTTTTAGGACTTGTTGGTATTTTTGGTTGAGGTTCCGGGGGCCTCGGGTGTGATTCAGATCATTATCAGATCATTTTTGGACTTAGAGGAATAGTTGATGCTAGGCTGTTTCTCGTGTCATCGCACCTGCGGTGGGATTGGCCGCAGGTGCGGACTCGCATAAGTGAGCTTTGAGTCGCAAATACGGAGCTGGCCTTACCCAACAGTGGTCGCAAAAGCGGAACATTTTCCATAGAAACGCCTTCACTTCTGCGATGGCAGGAGTGTAGAAGCACTTTGGGTCGCAGGTGCGATCCTTCTACCTTAGAAGCGGTTTCGCAAATGCGGGCCCTTGTCCGAAGGAGCCGAAGTCCAGGACATAAGTGTTTTCCGCACCTTCGATGATTTTTCGCAGGTGCGGCATCACATAAGCAATTCTTAGGTCGCAGATGTGGTTTGACTGGGCAGAAAAAAAGGAAAAAAATGAGGGTTTGATCTAATTTTCATTTAGGGACTTAGAGAGCTCGGTTTGAAGCGAAAATTTGAGAAATATTCAGAGGAAACATTTAGATAAGTATTCTACACTCATTTTTGATTAATATCCACTAATCTATCATTAATTCCTTCATTTAATTAAGGATTTGGGTTGAGAAATTGGAGGAAAAAGGTGGAAGATCCTTAGGTCAAATTTTTAGATTTTAATCGAGGTGTTGTATCAGATTTGTGTAATTTTGGTATGGCTGAACTCGATATCGAATGGGTGTTCGTATTTTGTGACTTTTACCCATTTTCGAGACGTGGGCCTGGGTCGACTTTTTGTAGAGATTTTCAATCCTTTGCTAGTGTCGTAGTTTTATTATTTAAATTAGTTTTTTTTGTTGTATTCATAGTATATAGTTGCATTGGCTATATTTGGGCCGTTCAGAGTCGGAAAATTGTTAGAAAGGCATTCTTATTGACTGATTAAGCTTGGTTCGAGGTAAATGACTTGTCTAAACTTGTGTGGGGAAAATTCCCTTAGGATTTGGTACTGTTGTAACAATTTCTGATATGTGAGCGCCGTGTACGCGAGGTGACGAGTGCGTACACGAGCTAATTATGGAAATTACGGTTCTTGTTGAGTAGTCTTCTTTTAAATTCCTTAACTAAGTTGCCTTAGCATGTGTAGCTGTCATGTTTAGCCTAATATCGCATGTCTACGTGTCTTAAACTTTACATGAAATTTATGCAACATTCTTAGTTGAATTTCCTGTTTCCTTGATTATTATATTCGATCTTTAACTGTTGGATTCCATGACGTAAATTCATTGTCCCATAATTCATGAGTTGCATATTTACTTTTGGGACTACGAGGCGGTACCTCAGGAGATCCCCTATTGGATATTTACTTTTGGGACTACGAGACGGTACCTTGGGATATTCCCCTATCGTGTATTTACTTTTGGGACTACGCGGTGGTACCTCGGGGAATCCCCTGTTGCATATTTACTTTTGGGACTACGAGGCGGCACCTCGGGAGATCCCCCTATTGCATATTTACTTTTGGGACTACGAGGAGGTACCCCGGGAGATCCCCCTGCTGTGTATTTACATCTGGGACTACGAGGCGGTACCTCAGGAGCGCCCCTATTGTTTACCTCTATTTGTTGTGCTGCTACCTTTCTGTAATTTCTTGTTATTCATTTCTCAGTCATTCATTGTATTATTATATTTTCTACCTCATTTCCTTTTATTCTAGTAGGTCCCTGACCTGACCTCGTCACTACTCTACCGAGGTTAGGCTTGGCACTTACTGAGTACCATTGTGGTGTACTCAAACTATACTTCTACACATCTTTTTGTGCAGATCTAGGTTCTTCCTACCTGACCAGATACCAGTGAGTTGGACCGTATGTGGAGACTTCAAGGTATATCTGCCAGCGTCCGCAGACCTCGAAGTCCCCCTCTATCCTTATTATGTTGTTTCCCTTATTCCCTTTAGACTTTGATAAATAGAGACACATAGTATTTTCTCTTAGAAACTTGTGACTTATTTCTATCGAGTTTTGGGAGTTGTATCTATTTTGAATCACAGTTTGATTTATGTTATATGTTGAGATTTGTGTTTCAATTTTATATTTCCGTTATTCTGCATAATTATTAGGATTACCTAGTTTTAGAGACTAGGTGACATCACGATATTCTACGGAGGGAATTTGGGGTCGTGACAAGTTGGTATCAGAGCACTAGGTTCATAGGTGTTATGAGTCACAAGAAGATTTAGTAAAGTCTCACGGATCGGTACGGAGACATCTGTACTTATCTTCGTGAGGCTATAGAACTGTTAGGAAAAGCTTCACTTCTTTGATTCCTTATCGTGCGAGATTTTTGACTTTGGATTCTAAATTTCTATCTTTCTATTCTCTCACAGATTGTGAGGACATGTACAGCTGGATTAGATGACCAGACACCCGCACCCCCTACTAGAGCCGCAAGAGGCCGGGGCAGGGGTAGAGGCCAAGGATGTCCACGTGGTGCAGCTAGAGCACTCGCACGAGCTGCTACACAAGAGCCACTAGTAGCTCCAGTTTGAGGGCAGGCAGTTGAGACGCCTATTACTACACCAACCCTCCAGGAGACTCTAGCCCAGTTTCTGAGCATGTTTAGCATATTGGCTCCTGCCACATCTCAGGTCGGGGGAGGAGCACAGACTCCCGTTGCCGTTACCCCAGAGCAGCGGATTCAGGTCGACCAGGCTCTAGAGATTATACCGATGTAGCCGGTAGCTCCAGTTCAGCCCGAGGTTAGGACAGCAAATTCTGAGGTGGAGCAGCTCAGGCTCGAGAGGTATAAGAAGTACCACCCTCCTACTTTCAGTGGCTTGACGTCAGAGGATGCCCAGGGTTTTATTGAGGAGTGCCACTGTATCCTCCGTACTATAGGTGTTGCGGAGACTAGTGAGGTCTCTTTCACTATGTTCTATCTTAGAGGAGCGGCTTATCAGTGGTGGCGAGCTTATGAGTTGGGTATTCCGGTTGAGGCGGCTTCACTCAATTGGACACAGTTATCAGATATGTTCTTGAGGGAGTATGGCCCCAGAGTCTTAGAGATGCATGGCACATAGATTTTGAGCAATTGCGCCAGGGTTCTATGACCATGTCAGAGTATGCAGTCTGATTCAGTGATTTGGCTAGGCATGCTCCAGCCTTGGTTGCTACTGCCCGGGAGCGGGTTCATCGATTTATGGAGGGACTCAGCCCTAGTATCAAATTCAGCATGGCTTGAGAGTTGGAGATGGATATTGTGTACCAGCAGGTAGTAGGGATTGCTAGGAGGTTTGAGGGTATGCTGACTCGGGAGAGGGAGGAGAGAGAGGCCAAGAGGTCTCGAGAGTTTGGCACTTATAGTGGTACTCGTACCCCAACTGCAGCTTGTCAGGGCAGGAGTTATATGGGCCGCCTTTTTCATTCAGCACTTCCAGCTGCCAGCGGTGCTCTAGCAACTCCTAAGCCCCAGGATGCCTATTATGCACCGCTAGTGTCTAGTGTACCTCATGTACGGGGTGCTTTCATCGGTCGGTCCAACCAATCAGGCTCGAGCCAATCGCAACAGCCACGTCCTTCGAGAGCTTGTTTTGAGTGTAGTGACACTCGTCATGTGGTGAGGGATTGCCCCAGACTTAGGAGGGGTGCACCTCCATAGATTTCTCAGGCACCACATGCTCCACCTGGTCCTCAGGCTATGATTACAGCACCAGCTATCACTCCACCTGCACCGCCAGCTAAAGGTGGAGGTCGAGCAGGTAGGGGTCACCCTAGAGGGGGAGGCCATGCAAGATATTATGCCCTTTCTACTAGGACGGAGTAAGTTGCATCAGATTCTGTCATAACATGTATTGTTCCGATCTATCATGGAGATGCTTCAGTCTTATTTGATCCAAGCTCCATTTATTCCTATGTGTCATCTTATTTTGCTTCGTATTTGGGTGTATCTCGTGATTCTTTGAGTTCACCTGTCTATGTGTCTACACCCATTGGTGATTCTATTGTTGTTGACTGTGTGTATCAATCATGTTTGATTGTTCTTAGTAGTTTTGAGACTAGAGCCGATTTATTGTTGCTCAATATGGTGTATTTTGATGTTATTTTGGGCATGGATTGGTTGTCACCCTATCACGCTATCCTTGATTGTCATTACAAGACGGTGATGTTGGTTATGCCAGGTCTACCGTGACTAGATTGGAGAGGTACCTTCGATCATGTTCCTAGCAGGGTTGTCTCATTTCTTAAGGCTCAACGAATGGTTGAGAAGGGGTGTGATGCGTATTTGGCCTATATGAGGGATGTTAGTGTTGATACTCCTACCGCCGAGTCTGTTCCGGTAGTGAGGGACTATTCCGATATATTCCCGGCGGATCTTCCGGGCATGCAACCCGACAGGGATATTAACCTTAGCATTGATTTGTTACCGGGCACTCAGCCCATTTCTATTCCACCTTATCGTATGGCTCCAGCAGAGTTGAAAAGGTTAAAGGAACAATTGCAAGAGTTACTCGATAAGGGCTTCATTAGCCCAGTGTGTCACCTTGGAGTGCTCCTGTCTTGTTTGTAAAGAAGAAAGATGGTTCTATGCGAATGTGTATTGATTATCAAAAGTTGAATAAGGTTACAGTGAAGAACATGTATCCATTGCCACTTATTGATGACCTATTTGATCAGCTTCAGGGTGCCATAGTGTTCTCGAAGATCGACTTGCATTCAGGATATCATCAGTTGAAGATTCGGGAGCCAGATATCCCGCAGACTGCTTTCAGGCTTCGGTATGGTCATTACGAGTTCCTAGTGATGTATTTTGGGCTGACCAACACCCCAGAAGTATTCATGCACTTGATGAACAGTGTATTTCAGCCCTATCTTGACTCTTTCTTCATTGTGTTTATTGATGTCATTCTGGTGTAGTCCCGGAGTCAGGAGGATCATGAGCAGCACCTAATGACATTCTGGTGTACTCCCGAAGAAGATTGAAGTAGTGCAGAGTTGGCCCAGCCATCCTCAGCTACGGAAATCTGGAGTTTTCATGGCTTGGTGGGGTATTACTGTCGATTTGTAAAGGGTTTCTCGTATATTATAGTACTTATGACCAGATTGACCTAGAAGGGTGCTCCGTTCAGGTGGACCGAGGAGTGTGAGGAGAGCTTTCAAAAGCTCAAGACTGCTTTGACTACAACTTCAGTGCTAGTGTTGCCTACGGGATCGAGGTCCTATACGGTGTATTGTGATGCTTCGCGCATTGTTCTCGGCGCAATGTTGATGCAGGACGGTAGGGTGATTTCCTACGCGTCTAGACAACTAAAGGTGCATGAGAAGAACTATCATGTCCAAGACCTAGAGTTAGTAACTATTGTTCATGCCTTGAAGATCTGGCGGCACTAATATCTGTATGGTGTTCCTTGTGAGGTTTTCATCGATCACTGGAGTCTACAATATTTGTTTAAATAGAAGGATCTTAACTTGCGGCAGTGGAGATGGTTCGAGCTGCTTAAGGATTATGACATCACCATTCGCTATCATCCTGGGAAGGACAATGTGGTGGTCGATGCCTTGAGTCGCAAGGTAGAGAGTTTGTGCAGTTTAGCATATCTATTAGTAGCAGAGAGGCCTTTAGCCTTGGATGTTCAGGCCTTGGCCAACCAGTTTGTCAGATTGGATATTTCTGAGCCGAGCAGAGTTTCGGCTCATGTGGTTTCTCAGTATTATTTTATGATCGTATCAGATAGCGTTAGTATGATGACCCCCATCTTCTTGCCCTTAAGGACATGGTTCAGCACGACGATGCCAAGGAAGTCACTATTGGAGATGACAGTGTATTACGGATGCAGGGCAGGCTATGTGTGCCTAATGTAGATAGTTTGCTTGAGTTGATTCTCCAGGAGGCTCACAGTTCGTGATACTCCATTCATCCGGGTGCCCTAAAAATGTATCAGGACTTGAGGCAGCACTATTGGTGGAGGCGGATGAAGAAGGACATAGTGAAGTATGTAGCTCGGTGCCTAAATCGTCAGCATGTGAAGTATGAGCATCATCGGCCAGGTGGATTGCTTCATAAGCTAGATATTCCAGAGTGGAAATGGGAGGGAATGACTATGGATTTTGTTGTTGGGCTCCCGCGGACTCAGAGGAAGTTCGATGCAGTTTGGGTGATTGTGGATCGATTGACCAAGTCAGCTTATTTCATTCCTGTGGTTACTAGTTATTCTTCAGAGCAGCTGGCTTAGGTTTACATTCTCGAGATTATCAGGCTTCATGGCATGCCGGTATCTATCGTCTCTAACTGGGGTACGCAGTTTACATCACGGTTCTGGAGAGCCACACAATGAGAGTTGGGTACTCGGGTGGAGCTGGGTACTCGGGTGGAGCTGAGTACAACATTTCATTCTTAGACGGACGGGCAGTCCAAATGCACTATTTAGATATTGGAGGATATGCTTCGTGCGTGTGTGATGAGTTTTGGAGGTGCTTGGGATCAGTTCTTGCCACTTACGGAGTTTTCCTACTGTCGCGCGCCTTTTTCTCGCGAAAGCGGGCTTCGACATTGACAACTCTTTTAAGGAAGTATTAAAAGAGAAGAGTCGCCACCTAACGATTATTAAAGTGCGTTAGGGCACCTATTTACAAATGACTCTGATTTGACTAGTCAAGGTAACCTAAGATCGGGTAAGGGCTCAAATTACCTCAAAGAGAAAGTGTTAGGCACTTTTCGAGATCCAAAACTGTAGGTCCCGGCCGAACTCAGAATTATGTGGATTATGATATAAGACTAGGTGATCAAATAAATAGAGGTCGAAGAAGTTCATTATAATACAATTGGTACAAATCTTTAAGGACTACAAGATGTGAATACAATGTTTGAAAAACTAAATGTAGACATAAAGAAAGGGGGAGGGTCCTAAGTTTTTTAGCCTAAAGGATCACCCCGTGCAACATAAATAATACTTCGGAACTCCTTTAAGATAAGAGTTGCCCATATTATTCAGCAGACACAGACTATCATCTCCTGCTACCCAATTACTATGTTAAAGTTGTTTACCTAGAAGTGCTCTAATTCAATTCTAAGTCGTACCCTATGCGTGCACTACCCGTCCCATGCCTATGGCCTAGGAGGCATTAGACCTCTATTTGGGTAGTTTCTAGACTTACTTAGGTTACTCAAAATGGTAAAACTAACTGACATTCAAAACAAGTAGGACTTCATGCAAAGACAAATAAGGGCTCAAGTTTGCCCCCACACATAAACAGCAAATGCACGCGGGCAGTTTAGGAAGTGCATAGCTTCATAATTAAGACTTAAAGTCCTATAAGCATGGTTTCTAGGTGATTCTGAATTCCAGCATGTAACGTTATTGCTCTTAATGGCTTAGGCGAGGAGGCAGTAAACTATTTGTAAGATTAGAACTATTAGCGCTGATTTTATAGATATGCGTCTTAGGAAGTTGACATTGTCCTATAGGCATGATTTCTAATAGTGGCATAGTTAAGCAATGAATCAGTGTTTGAGAGTCCAGCATTAACAACGTTGATCTCATAAACCATTTTAAGCGAGTGACAATACCATATAGGTAGGAATTCTAACGATTGATAATTGAAACTGATTTTTTGTAATACTTAGCCCCTATAGGCATGTTTTCTAAGCGAGCAATATGATAACAATAACAATAGCAAATTAGTCGATTAAAGTCCTATAGGCATGATTTCTAGATGGGCGTTAGTGATCCTATAGGCATGTTGTCTAGTAACACACAACAATAGATATGGGGAACAATTAAAGTACTTAAGCTCATGTTTTGATAGTAAACAAGTTGAGTGAGTGTGTGATTACTATAGGCATGATCTCTTCTAGTGTGCAACACATAAGAGTCAAAATAACAAATAGAGCACATAAGTCCAATAGGCATGCTTTCTACCCATTGTGCGAGAATTAAAGTACCCTACCCCTTTTATTAATCACCCCGTCTGTTCAATTACAAGATTATTACAGACCCAAAATTAAATCTGAATAATTACATAAGCAGACCACTATAGGCCCAGTACAGATAACCCAGTAGTTTCCAGGCCTTCGATAACTCCAGTAGCCTCGAATTCCCACTCATAAGATCAGTCCGGTAAGTCTGGATCCAACAGTCAAGCCCAGCATCACATAGAACCAAATACCAGGACCAAATGAAGGACATGGCTACACAAGCAATAGACTATGTGTTGAACAAATTGAACAGAGTAGAAAGATCACATACTTATTTCCCAGGACTATAAAGCATAAGCAAATTCATGTGGCATGTTGGCAAGACACGCATAAGCAAATTTATGTTTGCATTTTGGACATGATTGACAACAGACTATTACTAAAGAGGTTTTAAACACAGATGTGGTCAAAAGCAAATTAAGACAATTTCAAGCGGGGGATCTAATTATGAAAAGTTGAAGGATCAACTGAGCACAGTCTTAATAGAGTAGTTTTAGCATAAAGAATGACAATATAAGTTCAAACAAGTGAAAGAGCAGTATGTGCAACATTAGTAGAATTGAGGAGGCATATCACTTAGATCAACATGGCAAGCATACATGCTTAGTTTCCAGAACAATAGGATTATAGCAAAGCACAAATATGCCTAAAAGAGACTAAAAACTAGGAGATTAAGGCATGAAGGTATAACAAAGTTATAGTCAGAGATTGGCAAGTAAACAAGCAAGTCGGCATGGTTTATAAAAGTCGATAAGAATCTTAATCACAAAGGTTTCTAAGTCCACGAATCATGGTAGGAAGATATGTCAATCTTAAGGTCATAGGATAGACAAACTTTAGAACTTAAGCCAGTCATAATGGTAAAACCAAGTGTATTGGGGTTTAACTGGAAACCTGGCAATACTGAAGAATGCAAGATTGACCAAATACCAAAGTAGCAATATATTGGGCTAAAACATTGAGACAATAATGGACACATAAGGTTCATGTAAGTAGAAGAGCAGTAGAACATGCATGAGGGATTCATTGAAAGAAATTCACTCAAAAAGGTTCTGGGCAGGAGATAACATCCTTAAGAAATGCAGAAACCTAAGGCAAGGCATGAGGAAAGGCTTTTGAAGAGCAGCTAGTAATCAGAGTAGCATAACAAGCTGAGAATAATCATAAACTATTCAATTGCGCACATATAACATGCATGAAACCCAGAATTCAAGTAGGTTCAGATGAACAGGGGCAAGGATAATGAAATCAAATACGAACATGAACATGAACAGAAGCAAACAATATCGTATTGATTCAGAAAAATCAGAATATCATGAACACCAATAAAAGAGAATAAATTGCCAGAGTCTTATTACTCACCAATTTGCAGAATTAACGAGTTTAATAAGGCAGAGATTAAGAACCAACAACTTGCCTATCAGTAACACGGAGAGAATAACAAAAACCCCAAATTTCTCAGTGCGTCAGAGTTCCCAAGAGCTTTAAATGAATCCAGGGCAGTGCTCACACTGAGAGAGGTTGAATAATAGAATTCTGGTGGCCTTGGCTTTCAGCCGGCCAAAGTCTCAAATTTTAGAGTAGTGGAATGAGTGGGAGTGAAAGAATAACAGTGATTAAAATCCGTTTAAGGGGATTTAGGGGAGGGGTTTATATAGTAGTTAACTCAGACGAGTAAATAAGGAAAGAAGTCAATCAAACATAAACAAGGAAAGGAGAAATATACATGCAATCATAAAGCAACAAGTAAAGGAAAGAAATCGAAATTCAAACCCTAATTAGGGTTCAATGTTTGCAAATCCGTCTACTGGTATGAAAAATCAACTATTCTTTCGTGCATATGGATGAGATATTGTCCAGATCTTAGCGATTGAAGTTGAACGGGCCCGAATCTTAGAGATGGTACTTGCCAAGCTTAGGCAAGTACTAAGTAACACCATAGTCTTGCAAGTAACAACGAGGTAATGCGTAAAAGGTAAATAAATCACAGAAGGAATCTATGATTTGCTCGGATTTGGAGAAGATTGGGGAGGCGACTAGGGTTTCTAAAGGAGGAAGAAGGAGAGATGAGAGAATATAGAGGCGGCGGGGTGGGGGATTTGTCTCTAGGGTTTGGGGTTATGGGGATATATGGGGAGGTAGGGATTTATTATGGGTCGTTGATCATTTGAGATCAACGACCGAGATTGAATAGGAAACTGGGCGGGTGAGATGGTAATGGGTCGTTTGGTTGTGCTGCTGAAGTTATTGGGCCAATTTTGGTCCAAAAATTGGACTTAAAATTGGGCTTCTATTTAAATACACGAAATTTATCCAAGAATAACTTATAAAAATACTTAATAAATAAATAAAGATATTATTTATGCACTAAAATGATTAAAAATAATAATTTAGCATTATAAAAATATAAAATTCTATTTTGACATAAATAATGTAATAAAAGAGCATTTATGTATGAACATAGGCTATTAATACAAAAATTACATAAATAACAAAAATATAGATATAATTATATGAAACGATATAAAAAATATTTTAAAACATGTGTGTGGGTGTAAAATAATAAATTAAGATGATTGAGTTATTGCAAATAGTTTAAGGGAATAATTAGCAAATATTCAAGTAATTTTAATGCAAGAAAAAGCTCTGAAAATTATGGAAAATTATGAAAAATGCTTGTATAAATCTTGTAAATTAAGTAATGATGCAAAATGACATTTTGAAAAGATATATATATACTATTTAGAAAAATGTGAGGGCAAAATTATATATATTTAGAAAAATGTGAGGGGAAAAATTGGGTATCAACAGCTGCCCCTCTTTATCTGAGAATGATGAAAGAGTTGCCGGGTAAAGAAAATGATGACCAATTTTGGCTAAATTGAATGGGGAATGATGTGATTTAAAAACATGGGGACGAACCCTGGTTCCTGAGTTGCCTACATATCCCTGGTGTTACGGGAATCAGGCCATGTGTAGTTCTGGATACAACGACGAGCGAAACTGATGGAGTTGTTATGAGAACGGCCGTATGTTTCGAAAAGGTTCTTTGGGTAGGACAGTGTCGTGAGCGGAATCATGTATGGGAAATGAACTTTGTGGGCGTATCATGAGGCATATGTCTGAACGGTCATAGAGCGAGATGTAGGCATTGTCGGTTACGTTTGAAGTAGTCAGAGGATGTGAACGTTGAAAACGAAAACCAGAGCAAAGATTGCTCCTGTTTGCAGAACAGTTACTCCCGAGTTACCTGCAAAAACTTAAAACATAGTGCATGTGAATATATATGGGGTATTGCAAAAATTTAAACATGATGTAAATTCCCTTTGGACCATGAAGATTGTCTTTGGGCGAGGAGGATGATGTCCTTAGACCATGACGTCCTAGGCCATGAAGTGTATGACAAGGGATTCGCATGCCATAAAATGGTGTCCTCAGGCCATGAGGATGGTGCCTATGGACTATGACGCCTTTGAATAATGATGTGCAATCTTAAGAGATCCTCAGGCCATGGAATGTTGTCTCCCGGCTATAAGGATGATGCCTTCGGACTATGATGCCTTCGGACGATGATGCCTTCGGACTATGACGCCTTCGGACAAAATAGCGATATTTCATCCTATGAAATGAAAAGATAGGATGCTTAGTCATGTGCGAGTACGAGACAAGACAAGGCTTAGTCTCGTGTGAGACGAGGGCAGTGCTTAGCCCTAGATGAATAAAGGAGGTAGTACTTGGTCTTAGGTAGTGTAGTGGAGATAGTATTTTAGTCTTATGCAAAAAAAAGAAAAAGCAATGCTTAGCCTTATATAATTGCGGAGGCAATGCTTGGCCTCATGCGAAGAAAGGCAATGCTCAGCCTTATACAAGAAAAGGAGACAATGCTCAGTCTCATACAAGGAAAGGCAGTGCTCAGCCTTATGCAATTAGGGAGGCAATGCTCAGCCTCATGCAAGAAGAGGAGACAATGCTTAGTCTCAAGCAGGGAAAGGCAGGGCTTAGCCTTATGCAAGAAGGGAGGCAATACTTAGCCTCATGAAATATGAGGAGACAATGCTTAGTCTTATGCAATTAGGGAGGCAATTCTTAGCCTCATGCAAGAAGAGGAGATAATGCTTAGTCTCATGCATGGAAAGGAAGGGCTTAGCCTTATACAATAAGGGAGGCAATGCTTAGCCTCATGAAAGAAGAGGAGACAATGCTTAGTCTTATGCAGGGAAAGGTAGTGCTTAGCCTTATGCAATAAGGGAGACAGTGCTTAGTCTCATGCAAGGAAAGGCAATGCTCAACCTTATGCAATTATGGAGGCAACGCTTAGCCTCATGCAGGAAATGGAGACAGTGCTTAGTCTCATGCAAGGGAAGGCAATGCTTAGCCTTATGCATGAAGGGATACAATACTTAGTCTAATACAAGGAAAGGCAATGCTCAACCTTATGCAATTATGGAGGCAATGCTTAGCCTCATGCAGGAAATGGAGACAGTGCTTAGTCTCATGCAAGGAAAGGCAATGCTTAGCCTTACGCAAGAAAAGTGATGAGCGACATTGTGAGAGTGAAGTATTTCTTAGCTGGATGTGTTTGGTAACTTGTCGTCACGCAGGTGGTGATGTTGATGTGCATATGTATTTGTGAGTACTGCTATTTTTCTATTCCTGCATTCAAAGAAAAATCGTGAGTTTGCAGGGGGGGAAAGGTCGGTTCGTGCTCTTGACCCCTTGCTTTGTCTTCACTCTTGTCTTGAAGTCTTGTTTGAGTTGCCCTGGGTAACATCTGGCTGTCATAGAAACAAAGTTTTTTCTTTTTTAAAATATGTGTGCATTTGACAAATTATTTGCAAAAATATGGTTTTTGAAATGTATTGTAGTATGTGAGATCAAACAATTTTGATGAACCGGTGACTGTGATACATTTAGAGACACTGCAACCTCTTTGCCTTAGAATTTTGAGGGTTCTCCTCAAAATTCTGCCCCAGTTTAAATTTATACTCTTGACAATACTTTTTGGTTGTTCAACACATGACGATGTTGACTGAATTTGTGATCTTGCCCCAGTTTCTGATCATGGGAAAATGAAGATTTTATTAAGATGTGACTGAACCTACAGGGTTGCCTACGTATCCCCTCTTAAACGAGAATTAGGTCAAGCGTAGTTCTATTATATCAAGTGAAGAAATGCGAACAATCCTAAACATAGTATCTCTTGACTGTGTCTGAGTTGATAGGTTTCGGCCAAATCTCTCCGTCCATTTCTTCAAGTATAAGTGCTCCTCCTGTTAGTATCCGATGAACCATATAGGGACCCTGACAATTGGGTGAAAATTTCCCCTTGGCTTCGTCTTGATGTGGGAAGATTCATTTTAGCACCAATTGCCCCGATGTAAATTGCCTCGGTCTGATCCTTTTGTTGAAGGCTCTTGTCATCCTGTTCTGATAGAGTTGACCGTGACACACCACATTCATTCTATTTCCATCAATGAGAGCTAGTTGTTCGTAGCGGCTCAGTACCCATTTTGCATCGCTGAGCTCAGCCTCTTGTATAATTCTTAAAGAAGGGATTTCTACCTCGGTAGGAATAACCGCTTCAGTACCATAAACCAATAGGTAGGGAGTTACCCTAGTTGATGTGCGGACCAAGGTACGATACCCGAGCAGAGCAAATGGCAGCTTCTCGTGCCATTGTTTGTAATTATCTACCATTTTCCTTAGTATCTTCTTGATGTTTTTGTTGGCGGCTTCCACAACTCCATTCATTTGCGGCATGTATGCTGTGGAATTCTTATGCTTAAGCTTGAAATTTTCACACATGGCCTTCATTAGATCACTATTGAGATTGGTGGCATTATCGGTGATGATTGACTCTGGCACTCCGAACCGACAAACAATGCGATCCCGAACAAATTCTGCGACGACCTTCTTAGTTACAGATTTGTAAGATCCAGCTTCAACCCATTTTGTGAAGCATTTTATGGCTACTAGAATGAATCTATGCCCATTCGAAGCGACATGCTCGATTGGGCCTATGACATCCATACCCCAAGCCGAGAAACGCCAAGGTGCACTTGTTGCATTGAGTTCATTGGGTGGCACTCATATCATATCGGTATGTATCTGGCATTGGTGGCATTTCTGAACACACTTGACGTAGTCTGTTTCCATAGTCATCCATAAATACCCTGCTCTTAGTATTTTCTTAGCTAAGACGAAGCCATTCATGTGCGGTCCGCAAGTTCCGGCATGTATTTCCTCGAGCAATCTGGATGCTTCCTTGGCATCGATGCACCGTAGTAACCCCAAGTCAGGAGTTCTTCTATACAGAATTCCTTCACTTTGAAAGAAATGATTGGCTAATCTTTGAAGCGTGCGCTTCTGAGTATGGGTAGAGTGCTCTGGATATTCTCCTTTTGCCAAATATTCCTTGATGTCGTGGAACCACAGATTTCCATTGCTCTCTTCTTCAACATGAGCACAATAGGCTGGTTGTTTATGAATTCCTATTGGGAGAGGATCGATGAAGTTCTTGTCTTGGTGTTGTATCATGGAAGATAGAGTGGCCAATGCATCTGCGAACTCATTTTGAATTCTCGGAACATGTTTGAATTCTATCTTTGTGAACCTTTTGATCAGCTCTTGTACACAGTGAAAATATGGCAATATTTTGGTATTCTTTGTGGCCCATTCTCCTAAACCCTGATGCACCAATAGATCAGAATCTCCAATTACCAACAGCTCTTGAACATTCATGTCAATGGCCAACCTGAGTCCCAAGATGCAAGCCTCATATTCTGCCATATTGTTGGTGCATGGAAACCTGAGTTTTGCAGATACCGGATAGTGTTGGCCGGTTTCTGATACCAAAACAGCTCTGATACCTACTCCTTTGAAGTTTGTTGCTCAATCTAAGAATATTCTCCAATCATCATATGCTTCATTGATATCCTCTCCCACGAACGACACCTCTTTGTCGGGAAAATACGTTTTCAATGGTTCGTATTCTCCGTCTACAAGATTCTCTGCCAGATGATCTGTCAATGCTTATCCTTTGACCGCCTTCTGAGTTACATAGACGATGTCAAACTCGCTCAGCAATATTTGCCACTTTGCTAACTTACCCGTAGGAATGGGCTTCTGAAAGATATATTTCAGTGGATCCATCCTCGATATGAGATATGTAGTGTATGCACAGAAATAATGTCTCAACTTCTGAGTTATCCATGTCAAAGCATAGCAGGTGCGTTCCGACAAAGAGTACCGGGCTTCGTAGGATGTGAATTTCTTGCTCAAATAGTATATTGCCTGCTCCTTTCTTCCTGTTTCATCATGTTGTCCCAAAATGCAACAAAAAGCTCCATCCAATACAGAAAAATAACGCAGCAGCGGTCTTCCTGGCTCTGGTGGGACCAGAACATGCAGTTTGGATAAATACTCCTTGATTTTGTTAAAGGCTTTCTGGCATTCTTCTGTCCAACTCATTGCAGCATCTTTCCTCAACATTTTGAAGATCGGCTCACATATCACTGTTGATTGTGCTATGAAGCAGCTGATGTAATTAAGACATCCTAAAAAGCTCATCACATCTTTCTTATTCTTTGGAGGTGGCAAGTCTTGGATTGCTTTGACTTTTGATGGGTCTAACTCAATTCCTCTGCGACTGACGATGAATCCTAACAATTTTCCGATAGGGACTCCGAAAGCACACTTTGCAGGATTCAGTTTCAGATTATACCTTCGAAGCCGATCGAAGAATTTCCTCAAATCCGCTATGTGATCCGTACTCCTTTTGTATTTGATGATAACATCATCCACGCACACTTCTATCTCTTTGTGTATCATGTCGTGGAAAATAGTTGTCATGGCTCTCATGTAGGTGGTTCTAGCATTCTTTAGACCAAATGGCATCATTTTATAACTATATATTCCCCATGGCGTGATGAAGGCTGTCTTTTCAGCATCCTCCTCATCCATCCAGATCTGATGGTACCCCGCGAAGCAATCCACAAAGGATTGGAGTTCATGTTTGGCATAGTTGTCGATCAATATGTGTATATTAGGCAACGAGAAATCATCTCTGGGACTTGCTCTGTTTAGATTTCGATAGTCAACACATACTTTGACTTTACCATCTTTCTTCGGAACTGGCACAATGTTGGCCAACCAAGTCGGGTACTCGACCACTCTAAGAACCTTGACTTTGATTTGCTTGGTGATCTCCTCTTTTATCTTTAAACTCATATTTGGCTTGAATTTTCTGAGCTTCTGCTTTATCGGTGGACATGTAGGATTAGTGGGTAACTTGTGAGCTACTATGGATGTGCTCAAACCCGCCATATCGTCGTAGGACCATGCAAAGAGATCTTCATATTCTTTTAGGAATCTGATGTACTCTTCTTTCTCTGACGGTGATAGATGAATGCTTATGCGTGTTTCCTTGACCAGTTCGGAATCCCCTAAGTTAACTGCTTCAGTTTCGTCCAAATTAGACTTTGGCTTGTTTTCAAAATTTTCCATTTCTCTGACGATTTCCTCAGGTATTGTATCATCTTCCAGGTCTTCTAAATCACTATCCTTATGTTGCATTGTCTCATTAAATGTCACAGTCACAGGTTCATCGGGATATGTAATAATAATGCTCTAAAAAGAGAAAATGTATAGAATAATAATAAATACGAAAAGTAGCAATGCATTAATTGAAATCTTTAAAATGTTAACAAGTGCGGCTCGATGACTCGAGAAATTATTTCAAAGCAAAATACTGAAAATGTCTCAAATGCTTAAAAATAATTGATGCTAATCTGCCAAGCTACCCAGGAACTCGACGGGCCCGGGATGGTGCAGCAGTCCAGTTTTTGAGAACAACTCCTCTCCCCACGGTCTGAATGGTAAGGTCTTCCTCCTCCTCCTCCTCAACTATCGCATTGAAATCCATATCTTCTTCATCCAGAACAATTTCCTCATGCCAGCTAAGACTTCATCTTCCTCAGATCGCCACATTATGTCAGCTTGATGAAATGTTTGGTGCAGAGGTGGTACTGGTTGTTCCAGTGGATAATAAGGACCACGCAATGGAGGTGACCAATCCTGGTATTCCTGCCAAGTATATTCATATCCGAGCCCAAAAGTTATACCATGACGTTGCGTTTGTACCGATTTGGTGATTCCTTGGAGGTTTTTGCCGAGACCCTTGCCAGGTTCATATCCTGTCCATATTAATATGCTTTCTATCTTGTTACTCCACCATCAATCCTTTTCAATTGCGTTAACTCGCTCAATGCGATGGTACGTTTCTCCACCCAGCTTCTTCCTATTCTCGATGATTGGAACGGTCTGATTGGTGTATATGGGGTTGCTTCCATCCCCATGGATAATCACTTCTTGATGATTCCATTCAAACTTCACAGCCTGATGTAGAGTAGAAGCCACTGCCCCAACGGCGTGTATCCAAGGTCATCCCAACAATAGATTATAGGTAGCAGATATATCCAGCACTTGGAACTCAACATCAAACCAGGTCGGGCCCATTTGTAGGTTGAGTTTGATTTCTCCGATTATGGCTCTTTGGGATCCATCAAATGCTTTTACATTCATACTTCCCATACGTATCTCGTGCAGGCCTTTACCCAATCTTTTTAGAGTAGTCAGTGGGCATATATTGAGACTTGAACCCCCATCTATCAGTATCACGACCCAAAATCCCACCTCAGGTGTCGTGATGACACTTAGTCTCTAAGACTAGGTAAGCCAATTTCAATTTCATTTCAAGCCATTTTTTTTATATAAACCAACAGCGGAAATAATTACAAATATAACAACCTCCCAAGACTGGTAATACTGAGTCACAAAATCTAACTAGATATATGTAATGATCTCAAGGATCAAATATACAATACTGTTCGAATAAGAGTTGGCAGCACAATAAAATAGAAAGACTACAAGGGACTGCGATGACCAAGCAGCTCTACCTTGAATCCTTGCGATCAACACACTAACTCTGCCCGAGTCTGATATCTCCAATACCTGGCGCTGCATAAAAATGTGCAGAAGTATAATATGAGTACACCACAGTCGGTACCCAGTAAGTATCAGGACTAACCTTGGTGGAGTAGTGATGAGGTACTGTCAATAACTTGTGCAATATAGCAGTATACAGTAGTGTTGCAACCAAACACACTCACGCAAGTATACGTGGTCATCAAATAATAGAGTAGTGAATAAAGTATCATTCCCACGAAGACTTATGATTAACTTTTGACTAATTCAAACTCAAATAGCTTATTGATTCAAGCGATTTCTTATAAAATAGATAATTGTCTAATTTACTACATAAAACTATCAAGTAATGAAATACTAGAATTCAACATAACACTTAAATAGTTTTGAATAACAATCAATAGGAGATAATATTCCAGGGTCACGAGTTATCTAACTATCATGTTACATTCTTAGCTTAAAATAACTAATTGATTTATCTGGATTGTTGATTGACAGGGTTGATATTACTCATAAGAATTTGTCGAGTCCTTACTCGCCTATTTAAGCTAACTTAATACCTATATGTCTATGGAATTAAGATTAACAAGAGCGCATTTACAATTCCTGTATTACAACCGAGCAAGGCAATTAGGTATATGTCTATCCTAATTGCGAATCTGTTCCCCGATGCCCGGGTTTAAGAACTGCTCTATTTCATTCTATATGCAATCTAGAATTCCCACTTTCGAGTTCAACTCTAGATTCGTAGATTGTATTTCACTGTTAGCTACTCAGCAAAATAATTAAAAACAGAATTAAATAAATAACCCAATATGATAAAATCAACTTCGTCAAATTAAACTTCAAACATCAACATTCATGTATACCCATGACCCTAGAACAATAGGTTTCTTAGCCACTCATGTTCATACAATCATCAAAAATAATATTTTCAAACATGAAATCAATGAATACTAGGAAAGGGATGGAAGAATTGATCAAATCCTTGCTTTCGAGTGTTTTGCGCCTCCCCTCAAAAATAGGTTTAGGTTGGCTTTTATATGAGTTGGGGGCGTCTAGGGGTCGAAATAACCGAGTCCTAGTCCAAAAAGGACACTTTCCATCTTGAGCGTCCAGGGCAGCGTGGGGAGCTGGCCCTGGCGCTCAAACATTTTGGCCTCTGTAAAGTGCGCCACAGCCAGCGCCCGCGCTGGCTGTGGCCCTCAAATTTCCCTTTTTGCGATTTTGTCCCGATTTTGCTCCAATTCGCGCCCTTTCGTCCCAAATTGCATCCGAATGATTCCTACACATAGAAATACCAAAATTTAGCACAAATAATCATATTAGACATCTCAAATCGTCGAGACATGAGTAAAATGTGAGGCGATATATATCAAAATATGCATACATTAAGTCGATTATCAACACCCCACACTTAGACTCTTGTTCTTCCTCGAGCAATCGAACTATATTAGCACCCCCAAAATGTACTTAGCACTATGAAAGAGGACCTCACAATTAATTCAATCAAACAACCTATCTTTTGACTATGATCGATGTCGACAATTAAGCATGAACACACAAATTTCACATTCTTTCCGTTTTTAAATAGCCCAAGTATACTCAATGTTTTTCAACCAACTCAAGCACCCTCTCCACAACCACCTTACCTCAAGATAAGACTCGTTACCACTAAGCATCCTCAACACACGCACTCACCCAACACAAGAAAGTGTACAATTTCACCAATCCGTCATGAAATCAAGTGCCCTCACCACAAGCAAAAGAGTGAATATCAAAGTAGTCCACAAATTTAAATATGTCTTTGAACATAAATTAAGGACATCATACAATTGAACAACATTCACTCACTCTCACAAAGAATTCATGTGCATCCCGTGGTCGTACCATAAGCTTGCCCGTAGTGTACATCTCTACTAATCTAAGCTAGCTAAATCTAGGATCAATTAGGACTTTAAGGTTGTAATGTAGGCTAAGGGACGGGTAGTATACATTTAGGAATAGTGACCAACCCTCCTAAGCACTTTAATATACTACACTCACAATTCAAGCGCAATTGCTTCTCAACCCATTCACTTGTCATACACCATAACTAACATGACACTCTTTTCCATCAAGCACCTCTATGGTTTCACTAGCACGAGTGAGAAGGATAAGGAGGTGTGTCTTTCTACATTAGTTGAACTTTTGTTTACTCTTTCTTCCAAAATTTTTTCTTTTTTTTTTTTTTTTTTTTACACACTCCATACATTGAAGTTCATAAGCTAGTGACATTTATTCACAATTTTAGTGCACCTTAAGGGCCCTTCCATGGTTCCACTCGAAATACACTTCCTAATCTCTCACCTTACTTCTTTTAGTGACTAAGTGCCTTAGGAGGTAAAGGTTCAACAATCTCAAATTAAGAACAACTAGGAGTACGACTTGTAATGTGGTTACCAAGGAAACGGTCTATAGGCTCAAAGGGGCTAGCAATGGGAAAATTTTATTTGTCAGTGACAAGCACCTTTATGGTCAAGCAAGAAACGCCTATGTCATCTCCTAGACTAGCACAACTTAATGATTTCGAGTTGATTAACACACGGAGCAAGTTCTAGACTACACAGGGCAGCACAGAATATCAACAATCCTTACACACACATGCACTTGACCCACTCAAGACGGTTCTGTGTGACTCTCAAGTCAAGCAAGCATATCAAGTTGAGGATTTTTAAGCAACAATGCACTAGTGGCATACAAGTCAATCAACTGAGAAAAAGGCGTCAAAGAGTAGGCTACTTAATTTACTTGGGCATTACAATTCAAATCATGTATGCAGGATGACAGAGCGCATGCTCTAACTTAACTTGCCAATACCAAACATGTCAACGGGTACCTCAGAGCAATCTCAGTTTTCTCCCTTATCCTACTCAAAAAGAATAAAAATAAAACAAAACACCCGGTTCGATCTACACCCTTGGAAAAGAACCGGCGTCCAAAGAAAAACCAAGGAATACTATCTAACTATCAAAAATAAAACAAAAGAAAATCTTTTTGGTATTTTTAATTGGACTTTAATCCCTCAAGAAAATTGTCCAATAGATCCATCGTCGGGAAAAGTCCCAAGTTTTTGTTAATTTTTTTTTTGTTTTTTTTGTTTGTAATCTAGCTAATTAGACTATGTTAGTCTTAAACTAAGCTAAAAGGTGATAAAAAAGAGAAAAAAATCATAAAAATAATAATAACACTAAAAATTATATACAATTCAAGGAGTATTCCCTCCACCCCACACTTAAACAATGCATAGTCCCCGATGCTTAATAAATTCGAAAATAAGGTAAGGTAGAAAGAAAGAACTCCCTGTTAGTCGGAGTCTGCCTCATCAGGATGTCAACCAGTTGCAGCAATGGGCTCATCATCATCTCCAAAGGGTACCAAAGTCATTGGTCCCATAACTTCATCATCATCCGCATCCTCATTATCAGATTCTTTGTCAGTGTTTTCATCCTCAGATGGATGAACGGGACTGCCTGGTGCTATGCCCAACATCTCCTTGGAAGAACTGGAGAGATCACTTCGCAATTGTGTGCGCTCCTCATCTGACACCCCAAGCTTGCTCATAATAACATTGAGGGATTTGTAAAGATACCTGTTGAAATTTTCGTCCCTCTCATTTCTAGCAGCTTGGGTGAGCTTGGATGTGGATTCTAGCATGGATGTGATGTCTAACAATGTTGTGGGTGCCTCCACTACCTCATCATAGCCAGGGTACTCTGGTACCCCACGAGAGAGCATGTATTGTGTTAGGGTGTTGCCAAAAAAAAAACCTTTTTATCCTTCCTCCAAAACGGGTGTGGGTCATCTCCCCAAGCATGAGCTCACCCACATTTATGGGGCGCCCGGTCATCAAAAAGTAGATCATGCACACTCGAGCTCGAGTGCACTCAGTATTATGTTCAACAGGCATTAATATAGCTTGCACAAAGTTTTGCCAAACCTTGGCCGTTTTGTTGAAGTCGAACCGGAGCGTTTCAAGGTGAATATTTCCCTTAGTTCGCGTCCATTTTGCATTAGAATCAATGCCACAAAGTGAGTGACGTATTTCTTGGTAGCTTGGACTTTTGACGAACTTTCAAAGCCTTCGTAGGTTAGGACTATCAACTCCCAAAATATGACACAAGGCTTCCCTATCCATTGGAATTTCCTTTCCTCTGACCCACGACATGTCATTTTTCTCGTTCCAGTTGGCATATAACTCTCTTACCATGCTGAGATTTGCCGGGCCCGGACATTCAAGGAGCTTATCCATCTTCTTTTCAATCAATATAGCAAGTACATTTGGGAAGTTCCGTCCTAAATCCTTCACATTTATCCCTATTTCAGACACATATCTCCCATATGGAACAAAAGTATCATGCCATTTGATGGCGTCATCCCGAAAAAGTTCCACTCGAGGCCGTGGTGGCCTCGTAGACCCGCTAGCCTGTTGCTTTCCCTTGGCTTATCGGGAGGAGCTCTCGCCTTGCTTGCATTTCTTTGGAGGGGGAGCAGTAGTGGAGGACTTCCCCACCCCTTTTCCTTTAGCGGTATCGTCACGAGCCATAGCAACCTACACATGATAAACACAAAGATGAGAATGAATCAAGAGATGTTGCCTAAAGTCATCGTGAGAGGCAAGATGACCCCACACTTAAAACCTAAGGCTATGTATAATCGAATCATAATATTGATTCAATGTGCACCAATGTGTCATCACAAGGCTATAGGTACTTAGACTTCCCTATGCCATAAAATTCAATTAGTCTAACATGGCCGTAACTTAACTATAGTGCAAGCATAACAAAGCTAAAGTCTACATTACTACACTATTTTAGTACACTAACTACAACTTACAAAAGTTTACAACAAGAGACAATACCCCCACAACACCCCACACTTCACCAAAACTCATATACAACTACACTCGGCTACTTAGACTTCACCAGTGTTCAAATTTACTCTCTTAAGCATTTTAACAAACACCTTGTGGGCATCAATTGTGCTCTTCTATTTCAATAATGGTGGGAGAAGGTGGGCCTCCCAAATTTACATGAAGTAGAGGGAATTATAGTTTACTACTTCAAACACAACTGCTCAACCAAAGTTTTGCACCAATTTCGTGTATAATCATTCCACCCACAATAACATCCAAATATGTTTAAGAGACATAGGGTGTTGGATGATTGGGGGAGAAAGAAGACTACAACTACTCTAAGAACTTCCAAAATACAAGAAAAGAGATAACAAGAAGAACATACCTTAGAGTCTTGAGATGGAATTGAGCAAGGAATATTGAAGAATATGAGAACTTGAGAGAAAAGGGGAAGAAGAAGAAGAAACAGTGTGTTTTTTTGTTTTGAAGAGAATGGGGGGTTTTGGGTTGGGTTGTCTTAATTTAGGTGGGGGAATGGGTTTGGGTAATTGGGTATGGGTTGGGTTGTGAGTGTATATGGGTAATTGGGTAGGGTATTTTTAATTAAATAAAGAAAACAAAAATTAAAACAAAAAATTACTCACTTGGACCGCCAGCCCAGCGCCCCACGCTGGGGCTGGCGCTGAAGCTTTCGGGGATACTGCAAAGTGCGCCCCAGGCAGCGTCGGGCGCTGGCCTGGGCGCTCACTTCGCTGATTTTTTTTTTTTTTAACAATCCCGACTATCCGAGCACTCAATATATACATTACACACATTCCACACCATTTCAACCTACAAAGAAAAATTATGGCCTACAAAAGAAAAAACTATGCTTCAAAAGCGGTAAAAATTGGGTTGCCTCCCAACGAGCGGCTAATTTAACGTCGCGGCACGACTCAACACATGTTTAAGCATCTGCTAAGTCCACTGAGGTCTTGTGACGTGCAATGTCACCACCCCAATAATGTTTTATTCTCTGGCCATTTACCAAGAAGGTACCACTTGAGCTCGTATCACGCAGTTCTACTGCTCCGTGAGGCCTCACACTTACCACAACAAAAGGACCTGCCAAACGAGACTTAAGCTTTCTAGGGAATAACTTCAACCTTGAATTGAACAAGAGAACTTCTTGACCCGGCTCAAACTCTCGATGTTGAATGTGCTTGTCATGCCACCTCTTTGTCTTTTCTTTATATAATTTGGCGTTTTCATATGCGTGCAATCGAAATTCATCAAGCTCGTTGAGTTGCAGCAACCTATTCTCACCAACTGAATCCATATCCATATTTAGCTTTTTGATCGCCCAATAAGCTTTATGTTCAAGCTCGACGGGCAAGTGGCATGCCTTCCCATAAACCAACCTGTACGGAGAAGTACCTATAGGAGTCTTGTATGCAGTTCGATATGCTCATAATGCATCATCCAGCTTCCCTGCCCAGTCTTTTCTATTTCCACTTACAGTTTTCTCCAGAATCTGCTTTACCTCTCTGTTTAAAACTTCTACTTGACCACTCGTTTGGGGATGATAGGTAGTGGAAACTTTGTGCTTAACTCCATACTTTGTAAGAACATTATTCAGCAATTTGTTACAAAAGTGAGTTCCTCCGTCTCTTATTAACACTCTTGGAGTCCCAAAGCGCATGAAGATGTGCTTCTTTACAAAGCTTACCACTACCTTTGCATCATTAGTAGGAAGAGCAATGGCCTCCACCCACTTAGAAATATAGTCGACTGCCACCCAGATGTACCTGTGACCATTAGAATATGGGAACGGTCCCATGAAATCAATCCCCCAGACATTAAAAAGCTCTACTGCCAGAATATTTTGCAAAGGTATTTCGTGCTTCCTCGTGATAGTTCTGGTTCATTGGAATCTGTCACACTTTTTAACAAAGGCATGTGCATCCTTAAATAATTTTGGCCAATAGAAACCTGATTGTAGCACTTTTTGGGCGGTTCTATCCCCACTGTGATGACCTCCATATGGCGAAGCATGACAGCCATGCAATATTGCATTCATCTCTTCCTCAGGAACACACCTTCACACCAACTGATCTGCGCATTGCCTATATAAGAATGGCTCATCCCACATGTAGAGCCTCACATCATGTAAGAATCTTCTTCTATTATCAGGTGTTAATTCTATTGGTGTCACCCCACTTGCAATAAAATTCACATAATCCGCATACCATGGGGCTTCACCTGAGGTGACTGCTAATAACTGCTCATCAGAAAATGTTTCTTTGATTGACCCTCCTTCAGCTACATGGTTCCGACTTTCTAATCTGGACAAGTGATCAGCCACTTGATTTTCTGTCCCTTTTCGATTTCGAATCTCTAATTCAAATTCTTGCAAGAGGAGGACCCAATGAATCAGCATCGGCTTGGCATCTTTCTTTTCAAATAAGTATCTGATAGCTGAATGATCTGTGTAGACGATAACTTTGGTTCCCACTAGATAAGATCTGAACTTGTCAAACGCCCACACCACTGCAAGCAACTCTTTTTCAGTAACTGTATAATTCATCTGAGCTGGATTCATAGTTTTGCTCGCATAATAAATGGAGTGAAATATTTTATCCCTTCTTTGCCCCAAAATAGCTTCGATTGCTATGTCACTTGCATCACACATCAACTCATATAGCAGTCCCCAATCTGGGGCGATGATAATTGGTGCAGTCACCAACCTTCCCTTCAGCTCCTCAAATGCTTTCAGACATGCATCATCAAACTTGAAGGTGACATCTTTCTCTAGAAGCCTGCATAATGGAGAAGAAATTTTTGAAAAATCTTTAATAAATCGACGATAAAAACCTGCATGGCCCAAGAAACTGCGAATGCCTTTGACGGATGTCGGTGGGGGCAATTTTTCAATCGCCTCCACCTTTGCTTTATCCACCTGTAGACCATCTTTTGACACCTTGTGCCCCAAGACTATACCTTCACGTACCATGAAATGGCACTTTTCCCAGTTGAGTACCAAGTTTGTCTCTTCACACCTAGCAAGCACTTTATCAAGGTTCATTAAACAATTATCAAAAGAACACCCAAACACGGAAAAATCATCCATAAACACTTCCACAAATCTTTCAACCATATCAGTAAAAATAGCCATCATACACCTTTGAAAAGTCGCAAGTGCATTACAGAGACCAAAGGGCATTCTCTTGAACGCATACGTGCCATAGGGACACGTAAAGGTGGTTTTCTCTTGGTCCTCTGGGCTATAGCAATCTAATTATACCCCAAATAACCATATAGGAAACAGTAGTATTCCTGGCCAGCTAACCTATCAAGCATTTGGTCAATGAAAGGGAGGGGAAAGTGGTCCTTTCGGGTGGCATTGTTCAATTTTCTATAATCTATGCAAATTCTCCATCCAGTGACAGTTCTTGTAGGAATTAAGTCATTATTTTCATTAACCACTACAGTCATCCCCCCTTTCTTTGGCACACATTGAACAGGGCTTACCCATTTGCTATCAGAGATTGGGAATACAATACCTGCATCAAGCCACTTAATCACTTCTTTTCTTACCACCTCTTTCATGATTGGATTTAGGCGGCGTTGTTGCTCTACACTTTGCTTGTGTCCGTCCTCCATGAGGATTTTATACATGCAGAAAGCTGGACTAATGCCTTTGATGTCAGACATCGTTCACCCAATTGCTCGCTTGTGCTCACGTAGCACTCTCAATAACTTTTCTTCCTGCAATTTAGACAAGTCAGAAGAAACAATAACAGGTAAAGTGTCAGAACTACCCAAATAAGCATATTGAAGGTGAGGGGGTAAGGTTTTAAGCTCCAATTTTGGAGCTTCTTCAATTGACGGCTTTGGAGGAGATCCACTTAGCCTATTCAGGGGCTCAAACGGGTGTATTCCTTGCATGTAAGCACATGATGCATCTAGGATATGCATCATCTCTTCAACCTTATCATCAATCTCCAAGCTATCGAACAACATGAGTGCTTTTTCTAGAGAATCTTCTAGATGTACACTCGTATTAAGAACTTTCTCACCCACCTCCATAACAGATATCATAGAGAGCTCCTCATAGTGGCGGGGAAGTTGGATCGCTTTGTAGACATTAAAAACTGCTTCCTCGTTGTCCACCCTCATAATCATCTTTCCCTCTCTCACTTTAATTATTGCATCACCGGTAGCCAAGAGAAGTCATCCCAATATGATTGGAACTTGTTCATCAGCCTCAAAATCTAGAATAATGAAGTCAGCTGGGAAGATAAAGTTCCCAATTTGTAGCAATACATCTTCAATCACTCCTTCGGGGTAGGCTATGGACCTATCAGCTAATTGCAACATCACAGTGGTTGGTCTTGGAGCTCCTAGACCCAATTTCTTAAATAAGGACAATGGCATTAGATTTATGCTCACCCCCAAATCACAAAGAGCACGACCCACGTCAATATTACCAATTCGCATAGGGATGGTGAAGCTGCCAGGATCCTTAAGCTTTTGAGGAAGCTTGTTTTGGACCCTTGAAGTGCACTCCTCAGTAAGTGCAACTGTCTCGAACTCAGTCAATTTCCTCTTGTGAGCCACTATATGTTATATGTACTTAGCATATTTTGGAATTTCATGAAGTACATCCACCAATGGAATATTCAATTGAACCTGGCTCAACATAGAGAGAAATTTGTTGAACATGCGATCATCATTCTTTTTTTTGCAATCTCTGGAGAAAAGGTGGTGGTGGCCTTGCAGCCTCCACTGGCTCTGAACCTGCATCATTTTTCTTTGACTCGTGTATTGCCTTAGGGATCAGCTCCCTCTCAGGTATAGGTTTGTCCTTTCTCTTCTTTGGCACTTCTTCTAGTTCCCTCCCGTTTCTGAGTGTAACTGTATTAACTTGAGGGTTCTTCTCTGTATCACTGGGAAGAGCGCCTGCAGGTCTAGTGTTTTGATTTGTTGCTAACTGTCCCATTTGCCTCTCAAGATTTCTGAAATCAGTCCTGAGCTGTTGATTATCAAGCAACAACTTCTTCAGCAAGTCATTCGTACTCTCTTCTGTTTGTAGGGGTGATTTCTGAGGTTGATTGAAATTTCCTTGGGGCCTATACTGGTTCTGATTTTGTTGATTTCTTCCCCATGAGAAGTTAGGATGATTCCTCCAATTTGGATTGTAAGTATTCCCATATTGTGCATGCTGATTCATTGGACCTCTGCTCTGTGCCCCACATAGTATATAGATTCAGGATTCGTGGGGCATGTCACTCATATGATTGTCGCCACATAGTTCGTAGCAAATAGACACCTGCTGTACATGTTGCATTTTTTGTGTTTGTTGCATTGTCATTCTATTCATCTGATTTGCCAATTTTGCTATATCAGCTTTCATGGCTGAGAAGTCATCAAGCTCAATCAACCCGGCTGCTTTCTGTTTAATTGCCCTTCGTGAGTCCCCATCTCCTTGCCAATTATGGTCATTAGTAGTGAAGTTATTTAGCAAGAGTTGTATTTCACTATTCGGCCTCGCCATGCAACTACCCCCACAAGCTGAATCACGATTCATCTTTGATGCCTCATCTAGCCCATCAACAAAAGTGTGACCCAATACTTCATCAATCTGACAATGATGCGGGCAGTCTCTGAGTAGCTTCTTGTATCTTTCCCAGGCTTGACGAAGTGTCTCGCAATCTCGTTGTTGCAACCCAAGAATTTGGCTCCTCAGCGACTTTGTCTTCTTAGTGGGGAAAAACTTGATTAAGAATTTCCTTGCTAGATCATCCCAAGTGTGGATTGAGTTCGCGGGCTCCTTTTGCAACCATTCCTTAGCTTCTCCCAACAGTAAAAAGGGAAATAGTGTCAGCCTGACATAGTCCTTGGAAACGTTCGGATAATTGTAAGTGTCCATAATTTCCAAGAAGTTCTGAATGTGCCTCTGCGGGTCTTCATGAGATAGACCCACATATTGCCCCGTGGATTGAATCAGTTGTACCATGTACTGTTTGAGTTCGAAATGCCCCATGATATCAGGCTTCACAATAGCCTGAGTCATATTCGCAAGATTGGGCCTTGCAGCTTCTATCACCGCACGCTCTTCATTACCTGCCATCTCTATTGGTTGTGGTTGAACTACAATGTCCAACTCTCCCTCTATTCTAGTTCTTATTTCTACTTCCCTCCTCACTCTATGAAGTGTTCGTTCAATTTCAGTATCAAAAGGAAGGAGGTTGTTTGCACTTCTACTCCTCCACATTCAAGAGAAGATCCTGCGTTAACACAATCAAGGAAAACTGAAAATTATACACTTGAACAAATAATTAATAAAAGCTTAACTCAGTCAAGTAGCTAATTTCTAAGTCTCCGGCAACGGCGCCAAAAACTTGTTGCGACCAAACACACTCACGCAAGTATACGTGGTCGTCAAGTAATAGAGTAGTGAATAAAGTATTGTTCCCACGAAGACTTATGATTAACTTTTGACTAATTCAAACTCAAATAGCTTATTGATTCAAGCGATTTCTTATAAAATAGATAATTGTCTAATTTACTACCTAAAAACTATCAAGTAATGAAATACTAGAATTCAACATAACACTTAAATAGTTTTGAATAACAATCAATAGGAGATAATATTCCAGGGTCACGAGTTATCTAACTATCATGTTACATTCTTAGCTTAAAATAACTAATTGATTTATCTGGATTGTTGATTGACAGGGTTGATCTTACTCATAAGAATCTGTCGAGTCCTTACTCGCCTATTTAAGCTAACTTAATACCTATATGTCTATGGAATTAAGATTAACAAGAATGCATTTACAATTCCTGTATTGAAACCGAGCAAGGCAATTAGGTATATGTCTATCCTAATTGCGAATCCGTTCCCCGATGCCCGGGTTTAAGAACTTGCTCTATTTAATTCTATATGCAATCTCGAATTCCCACTTTTGAGTTCAACTCTAGATTCGTAGATAGTATTTCACTGTTAGCTACTCAGCAAAATAATTAAAAACAGAATTAAATAAACAACCCAATATGATAAAATCAACTTCGTCAAATTAAACTTCAAACATCAACATCCATGTAAACCCATGACCCTAGAACAATAGGTTTCTTAGCCACTCATGTTCATACAATCATCAAAAATAATGTTTTCAAACATAAAATCAATGAATACTAGGAAAGGGATGGAAGAATTGATCAAATCCTTGCTTTCGAGTGTTTTGCGCCTCCCTCCTCTCTCTAAATCACGTCCTCCCCTCAAAAATAGGTTTAGGTTGGCTTTTATATGAGTTGGGGGCGTCTAGGGGTCGAAATAACCGATTCCTAGTCGAAAGAGGACGCTTTCTGTCTTGAGCGTCCAGGGCAGCGTGGGGCGCTGGCCCTGGCACTCAAACATTTTGGCCTCTGTAAAGTGCACCACATCTGTGGCCCTCAAATTTCCCTTTTTGCGATTTTGTCCCGATTTTGCTCCAATTCGCGCCCTTACGTCCCAAATTGCATCCAAATGATTCCTACACATAGAAATACCAAAATTTAGCACAAATAATCATATTAGACATCTCAAATCGTCGAGACATGAGTAAAATGTGAGCCGATATATATCAAAATATGCATACATTAAGCCAATAATAGCTACAAAATCAACCAGGGATATAAACAGTAAGGCAACAAGAACACCATAATTATTACTCAAACGAATAAGGAACATAAGTACAACCAATTAAACAAGTCCTTCAAATATAAATCTTTCACATATAATTCTTTCGAATAAATACCTTACGAATATATTTCTTTCAAATAAATATCTTTCGAATATAAAATTATTTCAAATAAATATCTTTTAAATATACTTCTTTCAAATAAATATCTTTCGAATATACTTCTTTCAAATAAATGTTACTCTGTGACAGCTCATTTCATAATCATAAAACACGGGTCTCAGCCCACTTTCATATTTTCGTAACACGGGTCTCAGCCCACTTTCATATTTCCACGGCACCCCGTGCCCATATTTTTATCAAATTGCACGGACAACTCACGTGTCAATAATAAAAATCATCATACTTTCCCCGGTACCTCGTGCCCACATTTCATATTATAGTTGGACGGACAGTTCACGTGCCAATAACATAATCATTATATTTTTCTGACACCTCGTGCCCACATTTCATATCACATCTGCACGGACAGTTCACGTGCCATTAACATAATCTGCCTGGCAATAGCCACAGGCTCACAATTTCAATATAGATCAGACTATTATCAAGTTTACCGAAACAACGATACAAGTTGTACAAGATATAAAAATAAACACAAGGAAAATCACAACATCACATGAAAATTTCCAACGCAATAACCCACATCATCACATAAACATTAGCAACACAGTAACCTCACATCATCACATATCATCCCTGAAAATAGCCACCCTTATCTCTCCTATAGACACCTTTATCTCTCCTATAATAGCATCCCTTATCCCTCCGGCCTGACAATATCAATAGCCACCCTTATCGCTCTTATGGCCACACTTATCGCTCCTATAATAGCCTCCCTTATCGCTCTGTTTAATAGCCTCCCTTATCACTCCGCCCAGATAATATCCCAACACATATAACAACAGTGAAATGCCATTCTTATGCCCGCATAATGTCAACAATGGGGTGCCACCCTTATACGCCGCATAACAGTAACCAAAATCACACAACAATTCACACAGAATATTATCACAATAGCACATCATCATCAACTCGTATTTACAAATTTACTGTAGACCACAACCATTCCAAAGGTACAATAAAGTTAATTAATTTCACAACAGATAGTCCACGGCTCAACAGAATGCATATAAAATCTCGAAAACAACCACAAGGATGGGAGAATAACTCATCATAGGACAATACCTTTTTTAATTCAAATTTTAGATAAATATATAAATGCCTCAGTTTAAACTTATTAAATTAATTATAATGTGCACAACATCTTAATAAAATATTCGGAAGTGAACAACTCTATCGAATAATATTTTATAATTTGGCACTTTGCTTCAATATGATTCACGGCCTTTATAATTCTATACCAAGTTTTTAACAACATGAACTGAAAACTAATTCATCAAGGAACAACACCTCTTTTAAATCACAACATCGTAAAATAGTAGATTTATTCATCTTATTAACTAAATTTCCCATTTCAATTATCTGTAGATAAAATCAATAATGAAAGTACTTTCCATAAAAATGGCAACTCAAACAAACATAGAGTTCACATAAAAGTCAAATGGAAATCACACCAAATTATCATATTAAATACAAACTCTCCAAATATTTTGCAATTTAATACATAAGGGAGTCTATGAATTTCAACCGATATAATTTTCACATATAAACCAAGTACGTACTCGTCACCCCACGTAAATGGTTTTCAATTACACAATTTCCATATAAGACTTAATGCTTAAGGGGTAATTCCCCCACTCAAGGCTAGGCAAGATACTTACCTTTTTGAACTTAGGCTGATATTCCAAAAATAGCTTTCTCGCATGAATTGACCTCCGGACGGCTCCAATCTTTCTTGAGCCTTCCTTACATTACTACGAGGTTCCGAAAATCCTAGAAACTTCAATCTATTTAGAAACATAACAAAAGTGAACCATAATTAGGAAGATTTTCATGGTTTCAGCTCATTTGAGCATTTTATCAAACACTAGGTGTGCAAATTTGGTTACAAGGTTCTTCTACAAGATTTCCTTCATTCCACAACCCCATCTTTACTTATTTGATCTCAACAATCTTCCCACAAACCTTATTGGTACAAGAATATATACATAATACTCTTACACCCAAGAATCATACTCCCAATCACTAATCTTTTACCCCCAAACTCGAAATTGAAGACTAGGGGTTGAATCTTACCTCTTAGATGAAGATCTTATGATTAGCTTCCTTGATTCTTGAAGATTGGATGATTAGAATGTTAGGTTCCCTCCCTATCTCTCTAAAATGCTCTTACCTCTCTCTAAAACCCTTAGAAAATACCCCAAAATAAGCCCCAAAGGCTATTTATTAAAATGGGGTCGGGTTATGAAAATAGAAAAATTAACCCTCCGAAATTATGCCTTCGGTCGCATAATGGACCGCAGAATTGGTATGTGGGCCGCACAATTGATCGCAAAATTGGTGCCCAGAACTGGGCTGTTCTGGTCCATTCTGCAACCAGTTTTGCGGTCGTAGAAGCAGTTTCGCGATCGCATAATGATTTTGCGATCGCAGATTTGGTCGCAGAATTGCATTTTTCCAGCTTTTGGTAATTTGGTCATACCTTCTTGTAGGAGTGTCCAAATGATGAACGGCTTGAAGCGTTAGAAACTAGACTCAAAGATCTTTCATTTGATTGGTAATACAACATATAAAACTTCATATTATGAGAGTTATTCTCATTAAAATTAGGTCTTGTGCGAACTCACTTGAAACTTTAGTCTATTATGAAATTTCCAAGTTGACTTGGACTTAGGGCTCTCCTTAGACCATAAACCATTCTTAATGCACCTCATACATATATTATCATGATCAATTGATATCATTCATATAATAGTCCTTGTCTGCTTCCAAAATAATATAATTAGCACACATCAACTTTCTTAATAGCGCTTAAGTACTTTAAAATTTTTCCGGGGTGTTACATTCTCCCCCACTTAAAAACATTCATCCTCGAATGTTTTACAAGTCACTTCTAATAATAGAGTTACCATCCTTTTACCTCCAATCATTATGTATAGGCACTTATGACTGCATGGGTCTTATACTTCCTTTTCAAAAACCCAACTTATTTATGGCCCTTAAAATTTGGCTATCTTTACAAATTCTTAAAAATTTTGGCGGAGTTTCCCCTTTAACTGGGCCTATCCACCTGCCAGAGAATTACCAAAATCACTCTATCAACACATCCACAATTTGACAAAGCATCAAAAGGTATATCAACAATACTAATCTCAACATTACCGGCATTATATTATCAAGAGCAATATCTGGACATGACATCTAGAAAGTACCTTTCAAATCAAAACCAATTTCTATACAATCAAGCGAAAATATTTTCTCTCCTCAACACTTTCGGCCTTCAAGGTGACCTTCTCGACTTACAAACTTTGCCATAACATATTAACGTAGGCAATCCCAACTTCCGGACTTATCTAACAAGGATGACAATTAGGTACCTTTCATAAGCTAACTATCCATTAACTTTACCTCCACTAGCTTCCACTGGAACAATAGATAAAGGATTTCCAACTCCCTTCTTAGACATAGGCACATGAAACACCAAGTACATGGAGGACCATGATGGGGGAAACATCATGCTCATAGTTTGGCCTATTTCCTTCAGATTTCATAAGGCCTAATTTCCCATATTAACACACTGTGTTAGTCTCAACCGGCGGTAGCAATTTCATGCCTACACACACATTATACGTATGCCCATAATCAGATCTCTGGTCATAATAATTGTTCATAATTAATTCCAGCATCCTCAATTAATCTTATATTAACCAAAATCTCGTTTCAAATTTTTCACAACACTGGCAGCAACACGTGAGGCATGAAGACCTCATAACTATTTACCTGAATTAACGATTCACATTTAACGCCACTTGGGCACTCATATCATAGGCTAAAACTCAATATTTACAGCACGAATATGGCTAAATATGCACAGAAAATACATACAAAATTATCAAATAAGCCTAACAGGCATGACTCCCTATTAATAATATAGTACAAATTTAATCACACAAAGGGAGAATTTAAACTCATAAAGTTTTCACCGCAAGGACCTCGTCCTTACATAACTTCGACCGCGGCTTGTAGCCTAGTTTAAATAGTTCACATCATATAAAAATGCGAGGATCTCATCCTCAACTCTGAATCACAAATATTTTGCACATTGTGCCAACTGAGATTTTACATTCCCTTTCTTTCTTTCTTTTAATAAATTCTATAAATAATTTTCATGACACATAATGAACGCCCATACCAATAGGACATATAATTCATAAAATTGAGACCAATTATTCCAAAATCACATCAAACCCCACTGTAGTGAGTAATAGAAAGTCACTTTTGGACTTATAGCCCTCGATCGTGTACAAAAATAAAAATAATAGACACGGGCTAGCATCATCAAATCTCCCAACAGGAATAAACATATAAGTGTGTCACAAAATTACGAAGCTCACCCATAAGCGGAGCATAATAGGAGGACTCACCTTAATATTCAGAACCTAATCAAATTAAGGGAAATATCCCTTTATAACAAATCGGGATCGTACCTAGTATCACCACACTGATAACAACCCCTCTGCGGGTTCGGCTGCTCATACTGAGTCTGTGCCGGATAACTGGAATAACCATTATAGGAACCCCGTGCCGGTGGTGCATTGAAAGAACTTACTGGAATACCCCGAGTATTCTGAAATTATTTCCATGACCTCGCTGATACTAAAATGTAGAATTATTAAGGACGCGAGAATACCTCAAGTCCCAGCATCATCCCATACAAATCTCAGTTCTCAATTATATACAAGTTTCGGAGAACCTTTCAATACCACATAAATACATCTCAGGCCAAAACTGATATAATACATGACCCCGCAATCTGATCATTGATAGTGGACTCCCCTCACTTGGCGCGAAGCCATATGACACATTCCGATGATCGACAATACTAACTTTCATCGCTCGTACGACTCCGGTCATAGGACCTATCAAACCATTTATTTGGCGCATGTCATCCTCGTGACAGTTAAACTTGTTTTCTCCAGTGTCTTGATTGCTAGTATGTACCTTCGCTAAATAGAAGTCCCATACGACCTACATAGTCTCTAATACCACCAACTATCTTCAGATCTACATCCACCTCGTGACCCTACCATGATTGTGACAATTAGGCAACTAATTAAACCTTCTTAAGATCGTACTTGTCAACTAGATGTCAGAACCTGTTTTACCCCCATGTGCACAACTGAATGATCTCTCAATACTTCCGCATCCTCGATCTGGACGACACGTGGTAACAATGGTTGAGCAACCTTGGCTCCCTTATAACCCCTCTATAGTATCACGAACCTTTGGCGCATAGTTGATACCGATTGTGCAATTTCATACATGAGTGGATATAAAAGAACATAAGATATATGCTTCAAGCTGAATAACTGTCGCATGATAAGGAATGAAAGAAGTGGAAATATTTCCTACTAGCTCTGTAGCCTCTCGAAGATAAGTACAGAAGTCTCTGTACCGATCCGCAAAACTATACTAAAATCGTTCGTGACTCGTAGAACCTATGAACCTAGAGCTCTGGTACTAACTTGCCACGACACAAAATCCCACCTCAGGTATCGTGATGGCACCTAGTCTCTAAGACTAGGTAAGCCGATTTCAATTTCATTTCAAGCCATTTTTTTATATATAAATCAACATCGAAAATAATTACAAATATAACAACCTCCCAAGACTGGTAATACTGAGTCACAAACTCTAACTAGATATATGTAGTGATCTCAAGGATCGAATATACAATATTGTTCGAATAAGAGTTGGCAGTACAATAAAATAGAAAGACTCCAAGGGATTGCGACGACCAAGCAGCACTACCTTGAATCCTTGCGATCAACACACTAACTCTGCCCGAGTCCGATATCTCCAATACCTGGCTCTGCACAAAAATGTACAGAAGTGTAGTATGAGTACACCGCGGTCGGTACCCAATAAGTATCAAGACTAACCTCGGTGGAGTAGTGACGAGGTACAATCAAGATACTCACTAGTCAAATAACCTGTGCAATATAGCAGTATACAATAGTCCTGGAAACCAACTAGTAATAATAGCTACAAAATCAACCAGGGATATAAACAGTAAGGCAACAAGAACACCATAATTATTACTCAAACGAATAAGGAACATAAGTACATCCAATTAAACAAGTCCTTCAAATATAAATCTTTCACATATAATTCTTTTGAATAAATATTTATTCGAATATATTTCTTTCAAATAAATATCTTTCGAACATAAAATTCTTTTAAATAAATATCTTTTAAATATACTTCTTTCAAATAAATATCTTTCGAACGTGCTTCTTTCAAATAAACATTACTCTGTGACACCTCATTTCATAATCATAAAACACGGGTCTCACCCCACTTTCATATTTTCGTAACACGAGTCTCAGCCCACTTTCATATTTCCACGGCACCCCGTGCCCATATTTTTATCAAATTGCACGGAAAACTCACGTGCCAATAATAAAAATAATCATACTTTCCCCGGCACCTCGTGTCCGCATTTCATATTACAGTTGGACGGACAGCTCACATGCCAATAACATAATCATTATATTTCCCTGGTACCTCGTACCCACATTCATATCACATCTGCAATGACAGTTCACGTGCCATTAACATAATCCACCTGGCAATAGCCACAGGCTCATAGTTTCAACATAGATCAAACTATTATCAAGTTTACCGAAACAATGAGACAAGTTGTACAAGATATAAAAATAAACACTAGGAAAATCACAACATCACATGAAACTTTCCAACGCAATAATCCCACATCATCACATAAACATTACCAACACAGTAACCTCACATCATCACATATCATCCCTGATAATAGACACCCTTATATATCTTATAGCCACCTTTATCTCTCCTATAATGGCCTCCCTTATCCCTCCGCCCTAACAATATCAATAGCCACCCTTATCGCTCATATAGCCACCCTTATCGCTCTTATGGCCACACTTATCGCTCCTATAATAGCCTCCCTTATCGCTCTGTTTAATAGCCTCCCTTATCACTCCGCTCAGATAATATCCCAACACATATAACAACAGTGAAATGCCATTCTTATGCCCGCATAATGTCAACAATGGGGTGCCACCCTTATACGCCGCATAACAGTAACCAAAATCACACAACAATTCACACAGAATATTATCACAATAGCACATCATCATCAACTCGTATTTACAAATTTACCGTAGACCACAACCATTCCAAAGGTACAATAAAGTCAATTAATTTCACAACAGATAGTCCACGGCTCAACACAATGTATATAAAATCTCTAAAACAACCACAAGGATGGGAGAATAACTCATCATAGGACAACACCTTCTTTAATCCAAATTTTAGATAAATATATAAACGCCTCAATTTAAACTTATTTAATTGATTATAATGTGCACAACATCTTAACAAAATATTTGGGAGTGAACAATTCTACCGAATAATATTTCACAATTTGGCACTTTGCCTCAATATGATTCACGGCCTTTATAATCCAATACCAAGTTTTTAACAACATGAACTAAAAAGTAATTCATCAAGGAACAACACCTCTTTTAAATCACAACATCGTAAAATAATAGATTTATTCATCTTATTAACTAAATTTCTCATTTCAATTATCTATAGATAAAATCAATAATGAAAGTACTTTTCATAAAAATGGCAACTCAAACAAACATAGAGTTCACATAAAAGTCAAATGACAATCTCACCAAATTATCATATAAAATACAAACTCGACAAACAAGGAATGAGGCAAGACAAATCAAGGATTTACTAAATTCCAACAATTTTCCAATTTAATACATAAGGGAGTCTACAAATTTCAACCGATATAATTTGCACATATAAACCAAGTACGTACTCATTACCTCGCGTATATGGTTTTCAATTACACAATTTCCACATAAGACTCAATGCCTAAGGGGTAATTCCCCCACTCAAGGTTAGGCAAGATACTTATCTTTTTGAACTTAGGCCGATATTCCAAAATATCTTTCTCACGTGAATTGACCTGCGGATGGCTCCAATCTTTCTTGAGCCTTCCTTACATTACTACGAGGTTCCGGAAATCCTAGCAACTTCAATATATTTAGAAACATAACAAAAGTGAACCATAATTAGGAAGATTTTCATGGTTTCAGCTCATTTGAGCATTTTATCAAACACTATGTGTGCAAATTTGGTTACAAGGTTCTTCTACACGATTTCCTTCATTCCACAACCCAATATTTACTTATTTGATCTCAACAATCTTTCCACAAACCTTATTGGTACAAGCATATATACATAATACTCTTACACCCAAGAATCATACTCCCAATCACTAATCTTTTACCCCCAAACTCGAAATTGAAGACAAGGGGTTGAATCTTACCTCTTAGATGAAGATCTTATGATTAGCTTCCTTGATTCTTGAAGATTGGATGATTAGAATGTTAGGTTCCCTCCTTATCTCTCTAAAATGCTCTTACCTCTCTCTAAAACCCTTAGAAAATACCCCAAAATAAGCCCCAAAGGTTATTTATTAAAATGGGGTCGGGTTATGAAAATAGAAAAATTAACCCTCCGAAATCAGGTGTGCGGTCTCATAATGGACTGCAGAATGGGTATGCGGGCTGCACAATTAATCGCAAAATCGGTGCCCAGAACTGAGCTGTTCTGGTCCATTCTGTGACCAGTTTTGCGGTCGCAGAAGCAGTTTCGCGATCGCATAACGATTTTGCGATCGCAGAAATCGTATTTTTCCAGCTTTTGGTAATTTGGTCATAACGTCTTGTAGGAGTGTCCAAATGACGAACGTTTTGAAGCGTTAGAAACTACACTCAAAGATATTTCATTTGATAGGTAATACAACATATAAAATATCGTATCATGAGAGTTATTTTCATTTGAAGTTAGATCTTGTGCGAACTCACTTGAAACTTTAGTCTATTATGAAATTTCCTACTTAACTTGGACTTAGGGCTCTCCTTAAACCATAAACCATTCTTAATGCACCTCATACATATATTATCATGATCAATTGATATCTTTCATATAATATTCCTTGTCTGCACCCAAAATAATATAATTAGCGCACATTAACTTTCTTAATAGCACTTAAGTACTTCAACATTTTTCTGGGGTGTTACAATCAGGACCCTGGCGACGAACTTATCCTCAAATTGCACTGTGATGTGTAGTTCCCTATTATGAATTGGTCTTTCTGGTGGTAATTCATCCTCGTGAAAGGTGATTTTGTGGCTTTCCAGTACCTGCCCAACCATGTTGGCCATCTCCCCACTAGTGATGTTGGTGGGTACATAAGATTCTCTCAACACTTTCATCAGGGCATTCTTGTGTGTCTCAGAGTTTTGCAGCAGTGACAAGACGGATTCTGAGCGGGAGTGTTGTTCAGATGATCAACAACAATGTATTCCCTTGCTTGTACCTTTATCTAAAGGTCATCAGGGCCAGTCTCAATAATAGGTGGCTTAGATGTCGCTTCTTTGCTTGTTCCTCCCAGGTGTTCAGGTGTATAGAGTCTGCCAGTTCTAGTCATGCCTTGCGCCGCCCCTGTTTCCTCCATTTTTGCTTTTCCTTTTCTCTTTGATTTCGCAACATTATCCCATAGGATAGCATCATAATTGTAAGATGGCATGGGGGCTACCATCACAGTGAAAGGTGTAGTTACCTCGACTTCAAACGGTGCTTGGGTTAGTACCACAATGGGTGTGAGGGTGACTGAAGACGTTTTTGGATCATCCCCCTCCCGAATGAGTCTGATTGACCCCTTCGGATCCCATTCCTCGTCGATCTCTATCATATTCACTCCCCCACCTCTGTGATCTAGGAGAAGATTGTTACGAACATTTGGTGCAACTTCCTTTGCCTATATGACCTTATTGTTGATCAGTGTCTGAATCTTATCTTTCAGTGTGTGGAACTCATCAATTGTATGACCCTTCATGCCTGAATGACAGGCACATGTCTTGCTCGGGTTAATCTACTGAGAGTAATTCTCCATAGCAATGGCAGGGATGGGAGTGACATAACCGGCAACCTTCAATCTCTCATATAATTGGTCTATGGGCTCAGTGATTGGGGTGTATTGTCTAGGTGGTCTGCGGTAGAAGTTTGGTGATGGTTTTTGGTAGTTTTGGCAGACGAATGGTGGTGAGTGGTAATATGCGGGTTGAGTGTTATAGGCGTGGTAGGTGGTAGCAGGTTGTTGGTATCTGGGGGGTGAAGACTGGTATGTGGGTGGAGGCATTTGGTATGTAGGTGGAGGTGTTTGGTATGTGAGAGGAGACTTAGGACCCTAGGCCACCATTACGGCTCCCACTTCTTTCTTCTTCGAAATACCTCCCGATTGCAATGCTTTATTTGTGGCCTGCAGTGCCTCAAAATTTGTCACCATCCCGCTCTTAATCCCTTCTTCTATTCTTTCTCTCAACTTGATGATGTTGGAGAATTTGTGATTTTCAATAACCATAAGCCTTTCATAGTATTGTGCGTCTTGAGCTCTGATGAAGAACTTATTCATTTGTTCTTCTTCAAGTGTTGGTCTTACTTTCGCGGCTTCAGATCTCCACCGAGTAGCTTATTCGCGAAAGGTTTCTGTTGGTTTCATCATGAGGTTTTGAATGTCAAAAATGTCTGGTGTATTTTCTGTGTTGAACCCGAATCTGTCCATGAAATCTGATGCCATGCTTACCCAACTATCCCACTTCTTCGGGTTCTGACTGATATACCAAGACAACGCATCTCCGGTGAGGCTTCGCGTGAACAGTTTCATACGGATTCATTCATTTTTGCCCACTGCTATAAGTTTGTCACAATACGTCCTCAGATGCACTTTTGGATCACCAGTTCCATCGAACATTTCGAACTTGGGAGGTTTGTAACCCACCGGCAAATCCACATCTGGCCGAATGCACAAGTCCTCATAGTTTAAACCTTCAATGCCTTTACCACCTTCAACATTCTGAACTCTGCCAGTGAGCTTCTTGAGTTCTTCTGCCATGTTATTAATGAGCAGGTCTTTCTCGGTTGATTCAGATATGTATAGGGTTTGTTGCGGGGTGTAGGGTAAGGTCTCCACATATATAGGGTTACTTTGGTGGACTCCGGTGATCTAGGCATAAAGGTAATCATTTGTTAAGTTTTGGAGGTCAGGAGTGGGTTGTGGTATATTCTGGGGAGTATGATAAGTGGTAGCCTGCGGGTATTGGGTTGGGTGTTGATGATGTTGTTGCGGAGTTGGCATTGGAGGAGGATTAGGGTTTCGGGGAGGTATAGGGTACTGGTGTGGTATAGGGGGGTTTGGTGGCGGGTTTTGGTTTTGTGGGTTATGTGGTGCTTGGTTCTGGGTATTTGGATTTTGTTGGTCAATATCAGGGACATTTAGAGTGAGATAGAGGTTTGCCAAGTTCCGAACCTGCTCAAGTTCTCCTTGTAGCTCCAAAATCTTTTGTTCCAGACGTAAGACTAGTTCATTTTGTGTCGGGGTGCTCCGACCATCTGAAGTTTCGACGTTCTCAGCTATAGTAGCATTGTCCTTCCTGATACCGCTCAAATCGTCCATTTTCCCTTTCCCTTTGCTTTTGCCTTTAGGATCACTTGGTGGAGGATGAGGTAGAGGACCTCTAGATCTAGTGTGATATGCTAACGATGCCAGTATGCACGAACCAACCTTGGGGAGTGGGAATAATCAAAAAGAAAGAAAAAGCAAAAGGTATCCAAGTTAGTAAGGGGTATTGAAAGAATGCTTGCAATATTAAACATGTTTTGCAAAATTATGTAATAATTCGCGTCCTAATTTGGGGACCTCGTTGTGCCCGAGGTAGGCCTAAACGACACATAGACTTGGAGAAAATGGATGCCAATAATTGCATCATTTCATTAATGTGAAAATGAGCCAAACCTTCACTAAATAGACAATAATAATAATAAAGCTACTAATGGCATTTAGACTTATTACAATTGAAATCTAAAACTAAGTTAGAAAATGATAAAGGACATTATTTGCTAGTCTACTTGGTCCCTAAAGGACCTTCTCCATGCTTGGCTCTTTTGACTCCATCAATCAAGTTCCCCAAGTCGCGCATATCCAATAATAAATAAGCATTTGCTAGATGCCCTCCTTCACTGCCATCCGTGTTTTGACAATCTGCAAGCCTCTTTCTCATCTTTCCCTCAAGCTCCATCAATCCTTGTTCTAGATATTCCAATCTCTCGGTGGACTTAGTGGCAATTTCCTTCCATTCATTAATTTCCATCATGTACAATTTATGTTGTTCTAGATGTCTAGCTTCAGACTCAAAAACCCTTTTGCGAAGCCTTCTATACTTGACATGTGCTTCAGCAGCAGCATCAATGATCCTATTTTCCAAATTGACCCCTGGCTTGATGTCTCCCGCTATATCATCTACCAACCATGATGGATAGAAATACACATGACCGACATGGTACCTGTCTAGCTCAATAGTCTCTCTTTCCATAATGACCTTCTGGTTCCACATATGTTGTGCCTTGAACTTGAAAGGAATGATGTCCCTTTTAAAATCCGCCTTGTACTGGACCATGCTGGAAACCCGAGGTATGACCTGTTTTCTTCCTGTTTGTCTCATTATCCTTATAGGAGCATAAGGATAAATACCTCGCAACCCGATCAATAACAGATGAGTAGCATCCCTCGACCTGAAGATGAACTCACTGCTAGGAAACTACTCAAACATCCAATGTACCTTCTCGTCTGTCAGATTGCTGAAGAAACGTACCCAACTTACAACACTTCCGGGCTGTGCGAACCTATCTAGGATGAATGTCATTTTCTTTGGATGGTGATAAGCTATGTAGTCGTTCAATGGCCGTCGCAGAAGCTCTTGGAGATATTTTCCCCTCCGAAAGTGCACCAATAGCCAGACTTGCAGTAATAGATTACAACCTTCAAAATGTCTGAGCCCCTGTTTGCACTGGTCTAGAGCGCGGTACAGTTCAGCTAATATCATGGAGATGATGGTGTAGGTTTGCCCCTCGATGACTTCCATTAATTTTCTTTCAACCATAGCTAAACGAGTGTGAATCTTTGCCCCTTCATTAGAAATATCAACAATCCCAAGAAACAGATGATGAACACATAAACCCGGCGATGTGTCCAACCTAATGAAGTAATGGCGAGTTCATCATGATGAAGGCGATATGACTTACTGTGCCCATAACTCTCATAAAGTAATTCAAATGGGATGTATGATTTCTTCAAACAAAGCAAATCATCATTTTTCTTGAAACCTAGCATTTTCAGAAAACCGCGAGGGGTGCGATTTTCCGGTACTAATAACTCTAGACTATCCCATGTCAACTTAGCAAAACCTCTTATTTATTCTAAGGGAGGAGTCATTTCTATGTCACCAAATTGGAAGACCGCTCTTTTCTCATTCCAGAACATGGTAGCAGCCTCAATCAAAGCTCTATTTAGTTGGATATTAAGTAAAGACGGCAAGTCACTAAGTACTCTTCTCACATGATTCTTGTCGCAAGGCGCAAGGTCTTTCCACCAGTCAAGTAGTAGAGGTGGGATGTTTTGGACCATGCCAAACCTGGGGACCTCGTGCTTCATTTTCTACAAACAAATAAAGTTAGCCATTTCCCCCTCCAGATACGACCACTTACACAATAATGATCAACATATTGGCACATTTTCTACAAGTAATGCACATAACATGGTAGTGTCCATTGGGACTATAGAAATCTTGTCGGACTTTGGACAAGGCTTATCTTAGCGGGCTATTATGTTAATAACGTTCTGACCCGTACTAGGTTTAACATGATGCATGTACATTTGATATTGGAGCAAGGTTTCTAGAATGGCCTAGACCGGTACTCCCAAGTGGACAACTTGAGAGGGAAAGGCACGGGACCGTCAATTGCACCGTTGATCGACTAGTCTACCGCAAATAAGCCTTTCTGATTTAGAAAAGGTAATTTTGAAAGAACACGAACACTCATCAAGCGCCGCTATGTTGATAATTGGCACGAGTGGAGTATGATGTGGAGTATGCTTTATGCAGAAATAACACGTTGTAAAATATTTGCATGATAAATATGTAAAAGCAGTAAATACAATAGTAAGGTAAACATAGGAAATATAGAAAAAAAAAAGACAAAAAGAAAGAGTCAATTTAGTTCATGGAATATATGCAAAAATGTAATAAAGTAGATTTGGTAATAGGGATGGGGGAGGCATGATATGGCAGTGTTAAACAAGATGAAATGAAAAGTGGTCATAGCGAATAAAGGTGAACGGGGAAGGGATGTGCATGTCATAACAAATTTAAATAAATAAAGGTGAATAGGGGAAGGGTTATGTATGTAATAGCAAATTTATAAAATTAAAGGTGAAGAAGGGAAGTGCATGTAATAAATAAAGTAATCCACGTAAGTCACATTCATTATGGTAAGAGCCTAAGTGTATTCCCAGCAGAGTCGACATGTTGTCGTGCCCCTTTTTCTCGCGAAAGCGGGCTTCGACATTGACAACTCTTTTAAGAAAGTATTAAAAGAGAAGAGTCGCCACGTAACGATTATTAAGGTGCGTTAGGGCACCTATTTGCAAATGACTCTGATTTGACTAGTCAACGTCACCAAAGATAGGATAAGGGCTCAAATTATCTCAAAGAGAAGGTGTTAGGAACTTTTCGAGGTCCACAACTGTGGGTCCCGGTCAAACTCAGAATTATGCGGATTATGTAATGAGACTAGGTGATCAAATAAACAGAGGTCGAAGAATTTCATTATAACACAATTGGTAGAAATCTTTAAGGACTACAAGATGTGAATATAATGTTTGAATAACTAAATGTAGACATAAAGAAATGGGTAATAAGTAGAGATTTTAACCTATTATTTGCTCTCTTTTACTTGTGTTTTAGGCCAAAAATGCTTGAAGGTATTCCCGAAAACTAATAAAATATGCTTGCTTGCAGAAATTGTTCAAAATGAGCCAAAGGAATCAAAATCAATTCACAAAGGAGTCAAAAGTTGAACAATAACCAAGGCTGGGCAAAGAGGTCTGAAGTGCGGACCGCACAAATATTGTGCGGTCGCGAAAGCCATGATGTTGTCACGATCATAATTATGTGGTCCGCAAGAGGGAGATTCAGAGAGTGTGATTTTGGGCTAAATGATGAGCGCGAACCGCACCAGAAATGTGCGGCCGCGAAAGTCCCTGTGCGGCTGCAATAGATATTACATGGACCGCGATGATTGAGATTCAGAGAGCTGACAACTTGAGCAAAAGAAAGAAGTGCGAACCGCACCAGAATTGTACGGCCATGGAAGTCCCTTATGTGGCCGCGATCGAAATTATGCGGTCTGCAAGATGAAGAATAAGAGAGCTGATTTCAAGCCAAACTCAAGCAAGTACGGACCGCATCACATTTATGCGGCCGGATAATCTCGAGCGCGGCCGCACTAAGAATTATGCGGTCCGCGAAAGTTCAACTCAACCCAGATCCAAAAGAGAAGAACGCGTACCACATCAGAATTATGCGGCCGTGAAAGCAAGAGTGCGGCCGCACTCAGAATTACGCGGCCGCACAACTTCCGCATGGGAACTTTTGTCAGATATTTTCAGCTTAGTATAAATAAAACTTTTTGTCATTTTGGGGGGATGTTATGTTTTGTATGAGCACCTGAGATGACTAACTTTTCTGTCTTCAGAATCTTTGTAATAAATTCACTTCTTAACATTAGATTTTCATTCCATAAATTAATATTATGGATTTTATCTTCATTTCATCTTTAATTTCTGTTATTTCCATGAGTAGCTAAACTCATAGCTAGGGTTGTGACCCAACCCTAGTGTGGGTATTTAATGGGTATTTATTTTAGGGCTTGAATGTGAATGGGTTAGTGATATTTAGCCTAGTTCTTACTAGAACTCAAGAATTAATGGTTGCAAATATTGATTCATGCCTTTATGACTTAGTCTCTACTTGAGAAAGAGGGACTAAGTCTAGGAAAACTAGACTAACAAGGAATTGAGGTGAACTCAAGAAATTGATAGCCCCAATTATAGGGTTAAACCTAGAGATAGTAATACCCAACTTGAGCTAATATCACTTGATTTGCATGAATACCCATTTGGACTTGAGAAGGCCAAATTGGGCAAAATCACTCAAACTACCGAGAGGTATAGAGTGAGTACCCGGGTGTGATAGCTATATTACAATCCCAACTAACCAAGATTGCCCTAGATTTTGCTACCCGTTAGATATCCACCTAGGTAGAAGTCACTACCCTAGTCTCTTTAAACATTTGAAAAACAACAACAAAAATACTGTCCTTAGTTTCAATTATTGCAATCTTTAGAGTAAAGTTAGAAGTAGAAATCAAAGCCAAACTTGTGGAAGTGTAATTAGATTCAAAACCCGCATCTAGCTTAGATATAAACCTAATACCAAACATTAACTCCCTGTGGATTCGATCCCGACCTATTTGGGTTAAAATTGCATCGACCACCCTCGCTACTCAATAGTAGTGTAGGCTTGGACCCGATCAATTTTTGGTGCCGTTGTCGGGGAGTTAAACGGATTTATCTATATATCTAGGTATTTGTGTGTTTTGTCTTTCTTTACTTTAGAGTCACTAATTTTGTTTGTGAATTTCTTTAAGGTACAAAATGGGGGAGGAGGTAGATAATGATCAAGTGGATGAGGTTCATCCCGAGCCTCAAGTAAAAAGACGAGGTTGACCGCCTCTAGATAATGTCCCAAACCCTCCCCTACCTCGACCAAAGGCAGCGCACCGGGTGTTGCCGAATGAGGGCTATACAAATGCAATAGTCCCGCCCTGGATTAGGGTGGGCAACTTCCAAATTACCAACGTGATGCTTACACTGCTTGAGCAGCGGGGTTTCTTCACCGGAGCTCTAAGGGTTTCGTCGAAACTTGTTGGGGATCAAGCAAACAAATGTCATCGAGAATGCACTGCGGTTAAGGTTGTTTCCCTTTCCTCTATGGGAAAAGGCTTTGGACTGGTTAGAGAGATTGCCCAATCATTCCATCCACACTTGGGATGAGTTGGCCGAGAAGTTCATTGCCAAATTCTTCTCTCCGGGGCACATGGCTACATTAAGGGATGAAATTTTAGCTTTCAAACAAGAGCCCAATGAGCCATTGCACGAGATTTGGGAAAGATATCGCACCATGGTCAAAGAATGCCCAAACAATGATATGACCGAGGCCATGATCCAATAGACCTTCTACGGGGGATCAACACAACAAATCAGTGTGTGGTAAATCAACTCGCTGGGGGTAACTTCATGAACACGCCTTATTCTGAAGCTTGTGAAATCTTGGATGAGATGGCGGACACCTTTTCGGTGTGGCAAAGTAGAGCCAATGTTCCTTAGGGTGACCCAAATGTTATTAACCTACACAAGGAGCTACATGATCATGTGCAAGCTATTATAGAGTTGACAACCACCATGAACCAATTGGCCAAGGCTCAGCTTCAACAGGTTCAAGGGTCGAAACAGGTGAATGCTATGGAAGGGGTGAACATGATGGTAAACAAGAGACGGCAACAAGGTCAACAAGTACAAAACCATCCGAAACAATTTGAGCAAACTAATAGTGGGTATAATCAAGATGATTCATATGATGAGAAATATGAAGAGGTTCAATATGTCAACAATTATCAAGGTCAAAGAAGCAATGGTCCAAATCAACAACAATGGAGATCACAAGGAAACCAAGGAAACTGGAACAACCAAGGCCACCAATGAAATTGGAGTGGTGGAAACAACAATAATCAAAGCAATTGGGGTAATCAAGGTAATCAAGGCAATTGGGGAGGAAATAATCAAGGAACTAGGGTGGCAACAATCAAAGCAATTAGGGGAACAACAATAATCAAGGGGGTTGGAACAATAGCAATCAAGCAAATCGGGGTTCGGGCTTTCAGAGGCCCCCGATGTATCAACAACCAAACAGCCCGCCTCCATATCCGTCGCAAGGTCCTAGTTCTTCCAATAGTGAAATGGGATGGATTAAAAACATGTTTAAGCAAATGATGGAGAAAAACGCCGACTCCGATGCCCAATTAGCCTCCCACAACACTTATACCGCAACTTGGAGGTTCAACTTGGACAAATTTCTCAAGCTTTAAATATCTCCCAAAGGGGGCACTACCTAGTGATACGGTGGTGAACCTGAAAGGTGGGAATACGGGGCATGCAATGGCCGTGACAACAAGAAGTGGGAGAGATGGAGTTGCTAGTACCTCAAAGAAAATAAGACATGTGGGTGATGATGTGTTAATGCAAGATGATGATGAGCCAAGCAATGATGTTCAAGCTAATGAAGAAGCGAGGATTGATATTGATGAAAATGTGGAGGAGACGCAAGAAGAAGTGAACCCGTCTAGGGAGCACGTGACTGACATACCGAAATCCGTAGTGCCAAAGGCTAAGGTACCAATGCCAAGGCCTCTTCCTCCATACCCTCAAAGACTTGCAAAGCAAAGAAATGAGAATCAATTCAATAAATTCATTGATATTAAGAAACGTTTGTCTATAAATGTGCCGTTGGTTGAAGCCTTAGAACAAATGCCGGGATATGCCAAGTTCATGAAGGATTTGGTAACAAAAAAGAGATCAATGAACTATGAAATGATCAAAATGACACATCAAGTGAGTTCTATGGTGCACTCCATGGCTTCAAAGTTGTAAGACCCCGGTGCTTTCACAATCCCGTGCACTATTGGGAGTGCCGATTTCGCCAAAGCTTTATGTGATTTGGGGGCAGGCATTAACTTGATTCCCTATTCTGTTTTCAAAACGTTAGGAATTAGGCAACCAAGACCCACATCCATGAGGTTGTAAATGGCAGATCGAACAATGAAAAGGCCATTGGGGATAATTGATGATGTGTTAGTTAGGTTCCACAAGTTCATCCTTCCCGCAGATTTTGTGATACTTGACTGCGAGGTTGACTACGAGGTGCCAATCATTATGGGGAGACCTTTCCTTGCTATAGGGAAGGCCTAAGTTGATGTGGAAACTGGAGAGCTCACCTTCCGGGTGGGCGATGAAAAAGTGGTGTTCCATGTTTGTAAATCAATGAGGCAGCCATATAGCAATGAAGTGTGTTCATTCGTGGATCTTGTGACCGAAGTAATTATTGATGACACAAGTGATGTGATAAATGTGGAAGATACCTTGGAAATTGTGTTGTTGAATCATGATGAGGATGAGAAGGAAGGCTTTGTAGAATGTGTCAATGCTTTGCAAGGAATAGGATTATATACTTATAAGCCCCGAAAACTTTTCTTGGATCTCGAAAACCGGAAGACTCCGCCAACAAAGCCCTCAATCGAGGAGCCTACCACTTTGGAGTTAAAGCCTTTGCCTTCACACCTCAGGTATGAGTTTCTAGGCCCTTGTTCCACTTTACATGTTATTCTTTCCTTGTGCTTAACTAACGTGCAGGTAGATGCCACCTTTACGGTGCTTCAAAGAAGGAAGAAAGCAATAGGTTGGACATTGGCGAATATTCGGGGTATAAGACCCGCCTTTTGCATGCACAAAATCATTTTGGATGAGGATGCCAAACCCTCCATGGAACATCAAAGACGATTGAATGAGGCCATGCAAGAGGTAGTAAAGAAAGAGATCATCAAGTGGTTGGATGTCGGGGTGGTTTACACCATTTCCGATAGTTCGTGGACCTCGTCAGTGCAATGTGTCCCAAAGAAAGGGGGCATGACAGTGATAACAAATGACAAAAATGAATTTATCCCCACAAGAACTGTCACCGGGTGGAGAGTGTGCATGGATTATATAAAGCTCAACAAAGTTATGCGGAAAGACCATTTTTCGCTTCTATTTCTTGATCAAATGTTGGATAGGTTAGCCGGACGTGCTTATTATTGCTTCTTGGATGGATATTCTAGATAAAACCAGATTCTTATTGCACCTGAAGGCCAAGAGAAGACAACCTTCACTTGTCCATATGGCACTTTCGCATTCTCGCGAATGCCATTCGGGTTATGCAATGCACCGACAACCTTCAGCGGTGTATGATGCCCATCTTCACCGATATGGTGGAAGACTTTCTCGAGGTTTTCATGGATGATTTCTCTTTCATGGGGGATTCTTTTGAAGAGTTCTTGGATAACTTGGATAAGGTATTGGCACGTTATGAAGAAACTAGCTTGGTGTTGAATTGAGAGAAGTGTCACTTTATGGTCAATGAGGGAATTGTCCTCGGTCACATGATTTTCAAGAATGGTATTGAGGTTGATAAAGCAAAAAGTGAAGTGATATCCAAACTCCCTCCCCCTACTTCCATAAAGGGAGTGAGAAGCTTTCTAGGTCATGCGGGGTTTTACCACCGATTCATCAAGGACTTTTCTAAGGTGGTAAACCCCTTGTGCAAACTCTTGGAGAAAGATGCCAAGTTCCTTTTCAATGAAGATTGTATGAAGGCATTTGAACTACTCAAGTATAAGTTGACTACCACTCCTATTATCACCGCGCCAAATTGGAGCTTACCATTTGTGCTCATGTGTGATGCAAGCGATGTGGCAGTTGGTGCGGTATTGGGGCAACGAATTAATAAGATCTTTCATCCGGTCTACTATGCTAGTAAGACCATGAACGAGGCCCAAGTGAAATATACAGTGACCGAGAAAGAACTCCTAGCCATTGTCTTTTCTATGGAGAAGTTTCGCCCGTACCTAATGGGTACAAAGGTGATTGTTCACACCGACCATGCGGCACTTCGTTATTTGATGAGCAAGAAAGAATCTAACGCAAGGTTGATGCGGTGGGTGCTTCTATTTCAAGAGTTTGATCTAGAAATTCAAGACCGAAAGGGTAGTGAGAATCAAGTGGCAGACCACTTGTCCCGATTGGAGGAGGAGGGGAGGCCACATAATGGCCTTGAGATCAATGATTCATTTTCTGACGAACAACTCCTTTCCATTTCTATGACTGGGATGCCATGGTTTGTCGATGTGGCCAACTATATTGTGAGTGGCATTGTTCTGAATGAGTTCTCCTCAAACCAAAAGAAGAAGCTCAAACGGGACTGCCTGGACTACTATTAGGATGAGCCATATCTCTTAAAATTTTGTGTTGATGGTGTTATCCGAAGATGTGTACCAAAAGAAGAGCAATTAGGTAAAGCTTGCCATTCTTTGCCCTATGGTGGTCACTATGGTGGGGCGAGAACTGCTATAAAGGTCCTAAGCTGTGGATTCTATTGGCCTACCTTGTACAAAGACGCTAGCAAGCTCGTTAAGCATTGTGATGACTGCCAAAGGGCCGGTGGGATCTCCAAGAAAAATGAGATGTCTCTCACCACCATCCTCGAGATTGATATTTTCGATGTGTGGGGCATCGACTTTATGGGTCCATTTGTGAGCTGGTGTGGGAACACATATATTCTTGTTGTTGTGGATTACGTTTCCAAATGGGTTGAAGTTGTGGCTTTGCCCAACAATGAAGCACAGAGTGTGGTGGCTTTCTTGAAGAAAAACATATTCACAAAGTTCGGCACCCCAAGGTCCATCATTAGTGATGGGGGTTCACATTTTTGCAACAAAGCCTTTAATACTTTACTCTCCAAGTATGGTGTCACTCACAAGGTGTCAACCCCCTATCACCCCCAGGCAAGTGGACAGGTTAAAGTCTCCAATAGGAAGATCAAGAGTATTCTATCCAAGACTGTCAATGCAAATCGGACTGATTGGTCAAGGAAACTTGACTATGCTCTTTGGGCCTATAGAATAGCTTACAAGACTCCAATTGGTATGTTTCTGTATCGGTTGGTGTTTGGGAAAGCATGTCACCTTCCAGTGGAATTAGAGCATAGGGCCATGTGGGCGTTGAAGAAATTGAACCTTGAGTGGGATGTAGCTGCCAATCTTCGGGTGGAGCAATTGAATGAACTTGATGAGTTCCGGTTCCATGCATACTCCAGTTCGTCCTTGTATAAGGACAAGATGAAGTACCTTTATGACAAGTATATCCGGAACAAAGAATTCAAAGAAAGTGACCTTGTTCTTTTATTCAACTCTCGGTTACGGATGTTTCCGGGAAAGCTTAAATCAAAGTGAAGTGGTCCTTTTGAAGTGGTACATGTGACTCCTTTTGGTGCTCTTGATTTGAGAAATAAGAATGGTGAAATCTTTAGAGTTAATGAGCACCAGGTGAAGCACTACCTTGGTAAGGTTGATGATGGCCAAGTTGTGGCATTGCTCCATTTCAAATGAATGATGGTAACATGCGTCGTGCCGCGACGTTAAATCAGGCGCTTCTTGGGAGGTAACCAATGTATTTTTCTTTCTTTTGATTTTCTTGTTATATTAGGCATTGTTTTGGACTAACTGGTTGTGAAGTGTATGCAGGAATTGGGTGTGCCATGCAAAAAATTGACAAGACAAAAATTGGCCAAGTGGTGAAATTGTGCGGACCGCGCCAGAATTATGCGGACCACACAAGCCTTTCACGGCCGCACAATTATGTGTGCGGTCGCACAGCTGAAAGATGGAAAATGGCAACTCTCTAAAGTTTGGCCTGATAAAATCCGTTAAGGATTCACGGCCGCGATCAAAATTTTGCGGACCGCACAGATTGTGCAGCCGCAGCCATTTTTATGCGGACCACACCAAAATTGTGCGGCTGCACTTAGGTAAGTCGGTGGGCCAACGTGGTCAGAGTATAAATAGGACTTTTTGAGACTATTCACACTTTACACACTCTGACCTCTCAATCTAGACTAAAGCACAGTGCACTCTTTCTTCTTTTCAATCTCATCCCATATTCATCAAGTGTTGATTTCCTACTATATTTCATTACTGGTATGTTAATTTCAATGAATTAATTTCATCTTTTTCTTTTCTCTTCTCTTTGTTTTAGTTTTCTTTTTATCTAGGATTAGATTCATGCCAAAAATGTCACATTGATGCTTAATTCTTGCTTAGAAGCATGTGGGTAGTGTTTGAATGCATAATCGGGGTTGGGGTTAGTAGCTTTTATTGTTTAATTTCCATAAATCATGCCTAATTAGTGAAAACCCTAGTATTAATCGTACTTCAGTGCTGCTTTGATTTGAATTTCACGGCCGCACACATATTTGTACGGTCCGCGCTAGGGTATGCGGCCGCATACAAAATTGTGCGGTCCGCGATACCCTAGGTTGAAGGCACTTGTCATTGCTAAGTTTGTGCGGACGTAATCAATTTTGTGCGTTCCGCGGTTGGTTTTTACGGCCGCACTCAATTTTGTGCGGTCCGCACAATTAAACTTTAGATGGGTTTTCGCGACCGCACTCAAAAGTATGCGGTCCTTGCTGAGGTAACTTCAGACAACCAGTAGTCTGAACCTGGGATCTTCATGACCGCACTCAATTTTATGCAGTCTGTGATGGGTATTATGCGGCCACACTCATTTTTGTGATGTCCGCGATAGGCAGTCCGCGGCCGCACTTACTTTTGTGCGGTCTGCACTGCCCTGTTCTGAGAAACAGTATCTTTCTTTTCAATTGTAATTCAATAACACATGTTAAACCCCAATTCTAACTAACTTTCACTACTTGTGTTTTGCAGACAATGGTGTGTTCTCGTGGTCGAGGTGATACTTCCAAAGGGAGTGCAGAATCCTCCCGAGGCCGGGGTAGAGGAAAACCTAACATGCCACTATCAATCCAGAAAGTATTGGGCAAAAAGACTACTCTCAGTAGACCACCTCCGGAATCCTCAGACACTAGTGAATACCTCCGATCCCGAAAAACTTCTGAGGGGGATTCTGCACAACCACAACCGGGGGCATAATCACAACAATTCCCCGATAGACTTCGTTTAGTCAATGAACCTACCTCCTCCTCTAGTTCTTCTGATGGCTCAGAGGGAGGTAGTCAGGCATTTGAACCATCTTCCCCACCTGCTATAACACCTACCACAACAGCTACCCCAATCAATTTAGATGATGATGATGTCCCGGATGACGGGAGAGGGGGTGACACAATTGTGGGAGGCCTGGCTAGATCAAGGAAGTCGGAGGTGTGGGCTGATAAATTTGTAAGTGAGAAGGCGTATGTAAAATTTCGGTAATGGTGGCCCCAAAGGTCGCTCACTCTTGAGCGACAATTCATAACCAAAGACCTAAGCCAGCACAATCCGAATGTCTTAAAGAAATTTACGGAGAGAAAAGAATGGAAATGGTTCACCGGCCAGTTTCAAGATGCCAATGAATACCTCGTCAAGGAATTTTATTCCAATGTTGCCCACATCAAAAAGGGTACAAAGGTGATGAAGGTCCGGAACTTGAAAATCCGGTTTGATGGCCATGCACCGAACAAATATATAGGGTTTGTGGAAGCCGAGGCAGTGCAATACTTGGACAAGCTAGCCTTGGGTCATGCCGTTCGCCCATGGCTAGCTAGGATACTTGCTATTCCAGGGAAAACACCTGCATGGCTCACAGCAGGAGTTCAAATTGTCAGAGCTACCTTAACTTTGAAGCAAAAGAGCTGCAAACATTCGTGTTCAGCCGTCTTGACCCGTGCCAGCATGAGAATGTCCTTCCACGCCCTCGGGAAGTATTGGTAGCTTCCATCATGGCAGGATATCCTATTAATGTAGGAAACTTGATATCCTACAACACCTCTAATGCAGTCCAGAAAGAAGAAAGATTGTATCCCTACCCCAACTTCCTCGTAGAGTATTTCCAAGACCAAGGGGTAAAGACGAGACATTTTGATGTGGAAGTGAAGGCTAAAAATCCTTTCTCATGGTACCACCTCCAGGGAGCGGACAACCCTAAATTCAAGGGTAAAGCCACTACCTCCACTGGCCAGTCTGAAGAGCCAGGGGTAGTGGTCACAGGGTCAGTTGCCGAGCCCTCCACAGCAGTCGGTACTTCTACCGGAGCAGCTGCCATGCCTCATCCTTCCTCCGGACCATCCCTCTCAGTGCCACTGTCAGTGCCCACATCTTCTACCTACCCTAAGACTGCACTACAGGTTTCACAGACTCTATCCAGTTTCAACAACTAGATGCAGGCAGCTACTACAAAGCTGGCTGCCATATCCAGTGCAGTGGCAGCACAGTCTTCAGCCCCATCAGAGCTTCAGGTACCTCCATCAGTGGAGGACTCTTTGAAGAAGATTCTAGACTACCAGAAGAAGATTCTGGACGACCAGAAGAGGATCCGGGAGACTCTTGATACACATGGGAGGATTATCAAGGATTTGGGGAAGCATGTGAAGAAGATGCGGAAGACTCGGGCATCTAAGAAGTCGGTGGAGAAGTTGAGAAAAGAGGTTGAGAAGATTGCTTCTGCTGGTGATATTCCATTGGACCTACTCATGGAGGAGACAGTCCCAGCAGCACATGCAGCAGTGCCCGAGGCATCAGAGGAGGCAGCCGGCCAGTCTGAGGAGCTGGCTACCGCTTCACACACTGCTGAGGAGCTGCTTCAGATACTCAGCAACCTCGTAGTCCCCCAGTCAGAGGATGTGTAGATCCAGTTAGAGGATACGGATGGTGCTGATGAGCCCTTGCATGCTGAGACCCCGTCTATGTTGAGGACCCGATGCGGATAGAGACCATATAGGGAGCTTTCTATACTCTCTACCCCTTTTCCATATTCTTATTTGTTATAAGCATTGAGGACAATGCTATTTTTCATTTGGGGGGTGGTCCATTTTGATCTGATGATATTTGGTTTGTAATAAGCATTATACTATTTTTCTTTATCTTTATTTTCACTTTTGGTATGTATATATTCTTACCATTCGATGTATATATTCATTTCCATTATGTATATATTCGCTTTACTTCATTTTGTACATATTCAGTCTACTTTTCGTAGTTTACTTCATAACTTCTTTTGTTGTTTTTCCTTAGTAGCATAGCTTCTTATTTACTTTAGTAGCTTATTTTCAAGTTGTTAGCTTCTTTTTACATTTTGTGTGAACAATAAGCCTTTGGTTTTCTTAATGCCACAGTTCTTTCCAAAGGTGGATGTTGTGTGAACCAGGTGGCTCTTCCCAATGATGGATGGCGTGACAACCTTCTTAAGGGATTGAGTCTGTTTTCTTTATGTTTTTGTATGTATAGTAGTAATGAATAAAAGTGTCTCAAGTAGGATTTACTTGGTACTAACACATTTACCTTCGACCTTATGGTTAGAAACAAGTTGATTGGTAAAGAATAACTCTAGTTGTGACCTTTAGACTCTTGTGTTGACTAAAACAATCATCGAGTGGCTTCTTTGAGCCATTTGTGATTTTCAATCTTAGCTAGGGTTGTTGTAGGCCCTTGACTTTGTTCTTTTTAACAATCCAGCAGCTTGAGAGGTGAGATATTGAATTGCAAGTCCAAGTTCCATACCAATAAGTCTAGAACTTGCCCTAAATGTTTGTCTAGGCAAAATTCTAAGTGTAGCTCGACTTGAGAAATGATTGTAGGCTCTCCTTGATCCAATTTGAAACTTGCAAGCTTTCGTAGCCTACCAATATGATATCCTTAGTCAACCCCTTTGAGTCGATGCCCTTTTTCATTCAATAGCCATGTTACAAGCCTTTATCCGTTTTATAATGACCCTCTCTTGGCACCCGATCTTTCCTTAGCATTCTTGATACAATTGGCAAAAGCATAACTTTGGGGGAGAGACGAAGAATGTGAAAGTGATAAAAGGTACAAAGAACAAAAAAGAAATGAAGAAAAGGAAAGGCAAAGGAAAGGAAGAAAGGCCAAAAAGAAATATGTCAAAAAGAAAGTGAATAAAGTAGAAAGTTGAAGGGATTCAAAGAAAGCAATGATGAAAGGTATGGAGTGATTAGCAAAGGAGAAAAATGATTGTCATGAGCAAGAAAGAGTGACATTACGTCTCTCTAGTTCCCCTAAGGAAGAAGAAAACGATTCAAAGAGTCAAGAAAGTATGAGCCAAAAAGAGCAAATGGAGTGCTTAAGGAAAGATGAAACTATCATATGCCTATATAAGTCCTACCTTGATCCAAAAGCCTTCATTACATTCCTGCAAAAGCCCTATATGATTTCAAGTTGAGTGAGCATACATTAGTGGTGATTTACATAAGGGGCAAGCTTATGGTACTTAGAGCCGGACTTGTGACATTCTTTTGAGAGAGATGAGCGCACTTCTTCACAATCCTTGTTTTGAGTGTTACATTCTAAAATGAGATTTGCTCATAGAGAGTAGAGGAGGAGGAGTTTGGATTCCACAATGACCTATGTGATAGAGCAAGCTTCCTTGGTGAATTAAGTCAACTCTTGATACTCTAGTGTCACATTAGAACTATGGTACTCAAAAGGTCAAAACATGGTGTTGTTGATAATTTGTGTTGGGGGCAATTGTTAGTCCGAATTGATGCATGATTGATTCACCTTAGGTTAGCTGAAATATCTTTTTTTCTAGTGGAGGTTGGAATTACCTTATTTGCTTGAGGACGAGCAAAAGCTTAAGTTTGGGGGAGTTGATAAGTAGGGATTTTAACTTATTATTTGCTCTCTTTTACTTGTGTTTTAGGCCAAAAATGCTTGAAAGTATTCCCGGAAACTAATGAAATATGCTTGCTTGCAGGAATTTGTCAAAATGAGCCAAAGGAATCAAAATCAATTCACAAAAGATTCAAAAGTTGAACAAAAATCAAGGCTGGGAAAAGAGGTCTGAAGCGCGGACCGCCAAAATATTATGTGGCCGCGAAAGCCATGATGCGGCCGCGATCATAATTATGCGGTCCGCAAGAGGGAGATTTAGAGAGTGTGATTTTGGGATAAATGATAAGCGCGGACCGCACCATAAATGTGCGGCCGCTATAGGTATTACGCGAACCACGATGACTGAGATTCCGAGACCTGATAACTTGAGCAAAAGAGAGAAGTGCGGACCGCACCAGAATTGTGCGGCCATGGAAGTCCCTTGTGCGGCCGCGATCAAAATTATGCGGTCCGCAAGACGAAGAATCAGATAGTTGATTTCAAGCCAAACTCAAACAAATGCGGACCGCTTCACTTTTATGAGGTCGTATAATCTGGAGCGCGGCCGCACTTAGAATTATGCGGTCCACGAAAGTTCAGCTCAACCCAGATCCAAAAGAGAAGAACGCGTACTGCATCAGAATTATGCGGCCGCGAAAGCAAGAGTGCGGCCGCACTCAGAATTACGCGGCCGCACAACCTCCGCAGGGGAATGTTTGTCAGATATTTTCAGCTTTGTATAAATAGAACGTTTTGTCATTTTTGGGGGATGTTATGTTTTGTATGCGCACCTGAGACGGCTGACTTTTCTGTTTTCGGAATTTTTGTAATAAATTCACTTCTTAACATTAGATTTTCATTCCATAAATTAATATTATGGATTTTATCTTCGACATTGACAACTCTTTTAAAGAACTATTAAAAGAGAAGAGTCGCCACCTAACGATTATTAAGGTGCGTTAGGGAATCTATTTGCAAATGACTCTGATTTAACTAGTCAACGTCACCAAAGATAGGATAAGGGCTCAAATTACCTCAAAGAGAATGTGTTAGGAACTTTTCGAGGTCCACAATTGTGGGTCCCAGTCGAATTCAAAATTATGCAGATTATATAATGAGACTAGGTGATCAAATAAACAGAGGTCGAAGAAGTTCATTATAACACAATTGGTACAAATCTTTAAGGACTACAAGATGTGAATATAATGTTTGAATAACTAAATGTAGACATAAATAAAGGGGGTGATAAGTAGGGATTTTAACCTATTATTTGCTCTCTTTTACTTGTGTTTTAGGCCAAAAATGCTTGAAAGTATTCCCGAAAACTAATGAAATATGCTTGCTTGCAGGAATTTTTCAAAATTAGCCAAAGGAATCAAAATCAATTCACAAAAGAGTCAAAAGTTGAACAAAAATCAAGGCTGGGCAAATAGGTCTGAAGTGCGGACCGCACAAATATTGTGCGGCCGCAAAAGCCATGATGCGGTCACGATCATAATTATGCGGTCCCCAAGAGGGATATTCAGAGAGTGTGATTTTAGGCTAAATGATAAGCGTGGACCGCACCATAAATGTGCGGCCGCGAAAGTCCTTGTGCGGCCGCAATAGATATTACGCGAACCGCGATGACTGAGATTCTGAGACCTGACAACATGAGCAAAAGAGAGAAGTGCGGACCGCACTAGAATTGTACAGCCGTAGAAGTCCCTTGTGCGGTCGCGATCGAAATTATGCACTCCGCAAGATGAAGAATCAAAGAGTTGATTTCAAGCCAAACTCAAGCAAGTGAGGACCACATCACTTTTAAGCGGCCGCATAATCTAGAGCGCGGCCGCACTTAGAATTATGCGGTCCATGAAAGTTTAGCTCAACTCAGATCCAAAAGAGAAGAACGCGGACCGCATCAGAATTATGCGGCCACGAAAGCAAGAGTGCGGCCGCACTCAGAATTACGCGGCCGCACAACCTCCACAGGGGCATTTAGGCCAGATATTTTCAGCTTAGTATAAATAGAACTTTTTAGGGGATGTTATGTTTTGTATGAGTACCTGAGACGGCTGACTTTTCTGTTTTGGGAAATTTTGTAATAAATTCACTTCTTAACATTAGATTTTCATTCCATAAATTAATATTATGGATTTTATCTTCATTTCATCTTTAATTTATGTTATTTTCATGAGTAGCTAAACCCATAGCTAGGGTTGTGACCCAACCCTAGTATGGGTATTTAATGGGTATTTGATTTTAGGGCTTGAATGTGAATGGGTTAGTGATATTTAGCCTAGTTCTTGTTATAACTCAAGAATTAATGGTTGCAAACATTGATTCATGCCTTTATGACTTAGTCTTTACTTGAGAAAGAGGGACTAAGTCTAGGAAAACTAGGCTAACAAGGAATTAGGGTGAACTCAAGAAATTGATAGCCCCAATTAAAGGGTTAAACCTAGATATAGTAATACCCAACTTGAGCTAATATCACTTGATTTGCATGAATTTCCATTTGGACTTGAGAAAGTCAAATTGGGCAAAATCACTCAAACTACCGAGAGGTATAGAGAGAGTATCCGGGTGTGATAGCTATATTACAATCCCAACTAATCAAGTTTTCCCTAGATTTTGCTACCTGTTAGATATCCACCTAGGTAGAAGTTACTACCCTAGTCTCTTTAAACATTTGAAAAACAACAACAAAAATATTGTCCTTAGTTTCAATTATTGCAATCTTTAGAGTAAAGTTAGAAGTAGAAATCAAAGCCAAGCTTGTGGAAGTGTAATTAGATTCAAAACCCGCATCTAGATTAGATATAAACCTAATTCCAAATATTAACTCCCTGTGGATTCGATCCCGACCTAGTTGGGTTAAAACTGCATCGACCACCCTCGCTACTCAATAGTAATTTAGGCTTGGACCCGATAGGGGGTCCTAAGTTTTTTAGCCTAAAGGATCACCCCGTGCAACATAAATAATTCTTCACAAATCTCTTTAAATAGGAGGTTCTCATATTATTCAGCGGGCACAGACTATCATCTTCTGCTACCCAATTACTATGTTAAAGTTACTTACCTAGAAGCGCTCTAATTCAATTCTAAGTCGTACCCTATGCGTGCACTACCGTCCCATGCCAATGGTCCAGGAGGCATTGGACCTCTATTTGGGTGGTTTCTAGACTTACTCAGGTTACTCAAAAATGTAAAACTAACCGATATTCAAAACAAGTAGGACTTCATGCAAAGACAAATAAAGGCTCAAGTTTGCCCCCACACATAAACAGCAAATGCATGCGGGCAATTTAGGAAGTGCATAGCTTCAGAATTAAGACTTAAAGTCCTATAGGCATGGCTTCTAGGTGATTCTGAATTCCATCATAACGTTATTGCTCTTAATGGCTTAGGCGAGGAGGCGGTAAACTATTTGTAAGCTTAGAACTATTAGCGCTGATTTTATAGATATGTGTCTTAGAAAGGTGGCATTTTCCTATAGGCATAATTTCTAATAGTGGCATAGTTAAGCAATGAAACAGTGTTTGAAAGTCCAACATTAACAATGTTGATCTCATAAACCATTTTAAGCGAGTGACAATACCCTATAGGTAGGATTTCTAATGATTGAAAATTGAAACTGATTTTTTTGTAATACTTAGCCCCTATAGACATGTTTTCTAGGCGATAAATATGATAACAATAACAATAGCAAATTAGTCGATTAAAGTCCTATAGGCATGATTTCTAGATGGGCATTAGTGATTTTATAGGTATGCTGCCTAGTAACACACAACAACAGATATGGGAAACAAATAAAGTACTTAAGCTCATGTTTTGATAGTAAACAGGTTGAGTGAGTGTGTGATTACTATAGGCATGATCTCTACTAGTGTGCAACACATAAGAGTCAAAATAACAAATAGATCACATAAATCCTATATGCATACTTTCTACCCATTGTGCGAGAATTAAAGTACCCTGCCCCTTTTATTAATCACCCCGTCTGTTCAATTACAAGATTATTACAGACCCAGAATTAAATCTGAATAATACATAAACAGACCACTATAGGCCCAACGACAGGACCAGCACCGATAACCCAGTATTTTCCAGGACTTCGATAGCTCTAGTAGCCTCGAATTCCCACTCATAAGATCAGTCTAGTAAGTCTAGATCCAACAGCCAAGCCCAGCATCACATAGAACCAAATACCAGGTCCAAATTGTGCTGTATGAATTGAACAAAGTAGAAAGTCCACATACATATTTCCCAGGACTATAAAGCATAAGCAAATTCCTGTGGCATGTTGGAAGGACACGCATAAGCAAATTCATGTTTGCATTTTGGACATGATTGACAATAGACTATTACTAAAGAGGTTTTAAACACAGATGTGGTCAAAAGCAACTTAAGACAATTTCAAGCGAGGGATCTAATTATGAAAAGTTGAAGGATCAACAGAGCACAGTCTTAATAGAGTAGTTTTAGCATAAAGAATGACAATATAAGTTCAAATAAGTTAAAGAGCAGTATGTGCAAAATTAGTAGAATTGAGGAGGCATATCACTTAGATCAACATGGCAAGCATACATGCTTAGTTTTCAGAACAACAGGATTATAGCACAGCACAAATAGGCCTAAAAGAGACTAAAAACTAGGAGATTAAGGCATGAAGGTCTAACAAAGTTATACTCAGATAATGGCAAGTAAACAAGCAAGTAGGCATGGTTTATAACAATCGATAAGAATCTTAATCACAAAGGTTTCTAAGTCCAAGGATCATGGTAGGAAGATATGTCAATCTTAAGGTCATAGAATAGACAAACTTTAGAACTTAAGCCAGTCATAATGGTAAAACTAAGTGTGTTGGAGCTTAACTAGAAACCTGGCAATACTGAAGAACGCAAGATTGACCAAATATCAAAGTAGCAATATATTAGGCTAAAACATTGAGACAATAATGGACACATAAGGTTCATGTAAGCAGAAGAGCAGTAGAACATGCATGAGGGATTCATTAGAAAGAAATTCACTCAAACAAGTTGTGGGCAGGAGATAACATCCTTAAGAAATGCAGAAACCTAAGGCAAGGCATGAGGAAAGGCTTTTGAAGAGTATCTAGTAATCAGAGTAGCATAACAGGCTGAGAATAATCATAAACTATTCCATTGCGCACATATAACAGGCATGAAACCCAGAATTCAAATAGGCTCAGATGAACAGGGGCAAGGATAATGAAATCAAATACGAACATGAACATGAATAGAGGCAAACAATATCGTATTGATTCACAAAAATTAGAATGTCATGAACACGAGTCTTATTACTCACCAATTTACAGAATTAACGAGCTAATAAGGCAGATATTAAGAACCAACAGCTTGCCTATCAGTAACATGGAAAGAACCGCAAAAATCCCAAATTTCTCAGTGCGTCAGAGTTCCCAAGGGCTTTAAATGAACCCAGGGCAGTGCTCATACTGAGAAAGGTTGAATAATAGAATTTCGGTGGCCTTGGCTTTCAGCCGGCCAAAGTCTCAAATTTTAGAGTAGTAGAATGAGTGGGAGTGAGAGAATAACAATGATTAAGATCCGTTTAAGGGTATTTAGGGGAGGGGGTTATATAGTAGTTAAATCAGACGAGTAAATAAGGAAAGAAGTCAATCAAACATAAACAAGGAAAGGAAAAATATACATGCAATCATAAAGCAACCAGTAAAGTAAAGAAATCGAAATTCAAACCCTAATTAGGGTTCAATATTTGAAAATCCGTCTACTAGTATGAAAAATCAACTATTCTTCTGTGTATATGGATGAGATATTGTCCAGATCTTAGCGATTGAAGTTGAACAGGCCCGAATCTGAGAGATGGTACTTGCCAAGTTTAGGCAAGTACTAAGTAACACCATAGTCTTGCAAGTAACAACGAGGTAATGCGTAGAAGGTAAATAAATCATAGAAGGAATCCATGATTTGCTCGGATTTGGAGAAGATTAGGGAGGCGGCTAGGATTTTCGAAGGAGGGAGAAGAAGAGATGAGAGAGTACAGAGGCAGCGGGGTGGGTGATTTGTCTTTAGGGTTTGGGGGTTATGGGGATATAAGGAGAGGCAGGGATTTATTATGGGTCGTTGATCATTTGAGATCAACGACCGAGATTGAATAGGAAACTGGGCAGGTCAGAAGGTAATGGATCGTTTAGTTGGGCTGCTGAGGTTATTGGGCCAATTTTGGTCCGGAAATTGGACTTAAAATTGGGCTTCTATTTAAATACACGAAATTTATCCAAAAATAATTTATAAAAATATTTAATAAATAAATAAATATATTATATATGCACTAAAATAATTAACAATAATCATTTAGCATTATAAAAATATAAAATGCTATTTTGACACAAATAATGTAATAAAAGAGCACTTATGTATGAACATAGGCTATTATTGCAAAGATTACATAAATAACTAAAATATAGATATAATTATATGAAATGATATGAAAAAATATTTTAAAACATGTTTGTGGGTGTAAAATAATAAATTAAGATGATTGAGTTATTGCAAATAATTTAAGGGAATAATTAGCAAATATTCAAGTAATTTTAATGCAAGAAAAAGCTCTGAAAATTATGAAAAATTATGGAAAATGCTTGTAAATCTTGCAAATTAAGTAATGATGCAAAATGACATTTTGAAAAGATATATATACTATTTAGAAAAATATGAGGGCAAAATTGGGTATCAACACCTACAACAATAGTTATCAGTTGAGCATTCAGATGGCACCGTATGAGGCTTTGTATGGTAGACGGTGCCGGTATGCAGTGGGTTGGTTCGAGCCGGGCGAGGCTAGGCTATTAGGTACAGACTTGGTTTTGGATGCTTTGGAAAATGTTAAATTGATTCAGGATTGAATCCGTACAGCCCAGTCTAGACATAAGAGTTATGCGGATCGGAGGCTCGCGATGTTGCATTCATGGTTGGAGAGCGGGTCTTGCTCCGGGTTTCGCCCATGAAGGATGTTATGAGGTTCGGAAAGAAGGGCATATTGAGCCCTAGGTATATCAGGCCTTTTCAGATTCTTGAGAGGGTTGGAGATGTGGCTTACAGACTTGCACTACCACCTAGTCTCTCTATAGTTCATCCAGTATTCCATGTTTCCATGCTCCAGAAGTATCATAGCGGTCCATCTCATGTGTTAGACTTCAGCTCAGTCCAGCTGGACAAGGATCTATCTTATATTGAGGAGCCAGTGGCCATTTTGGATAGGCAAGTTCGAATTTGAGGTCAAAGAACGTCACTTCAGTGAAGGTTCAGTGGAGGGGTCATCCGGTAGAGGACACGACTTGGGAGACCTAGCATGATATGCGCAGCGTTATCCTCATCATTTCACCATTTCAAGTATGTCTTTATACTCATTCGAGGACGAACGTATGTTTTAAGAGGGGGAGGATGTAATAAACCGGCCGGTCATTTTGAGAGTATTAGCCTAGAACCCCTATTTATTGATCCCTCTATTTCATTATGTGGTTACGTGACTCACCGGGAGGTTTGGTTTTTATTTTCGGAGTGAAATGGGATACATAGTCCCTAAAATAAAAGTTTAAGTCGTAGAAATTGACTGTAGTTTGAATTGTGTGAAGAAGACTTCAGAATGGAGTTTTTACAGTTTCAATAGCTCTGAAGGGTTATTTTGGTCATAGGAGCGTGTCCGGATGTTGTTTTGGAGGTTCGTAGGCCATTTCGGCGCTAATTGGCGAATGTTGGAAACTTGGGTAAATTTTTGAAAGTTTGACCGGGGTGGCCTTTTTTATATCGGGGTCAGATTTCGATTCCGGAAGTTGAAACATATCCGTAATGCCATTTATGACTTGTGTGCAAAATTTGAGATCAATTAGACTTGATTTGTTAGGTTTCGGCATCGGATGTAGAAGTTTGGAGTTCTAAAGTTCATTTGGCTAGAATCGATGCATAATTTGTGTTTCTAGTGTTGGTTGATGTGATTTGAAGGCCTGACTATGTTCGTATGATATTTTAGGACTTGTTGATATTTTTGGTTGAGGTCCCGGGGGCCTCGGGTGTGATTCAGATCATTTTTAGACTTAGAGGAATAGCTGATGCTGGGTTGTTTGACTTGCATAAGGGAGCTTTGAGTCGCAGATGTGGAGCTAGCCTTGCCCAACAGTGGTCGCAGAAGCGAAATATTTTCTGCAGAAGCGCCTTCGCTTCTGCGATGGCAGGAGCGCAGAAGCACTTTGGGTCGCACGTGCGATCCTTGTACCGCAGAAGTGGTTCCGCAAATGCGGGCCCTTTTCCGCAGAAGAGAAAGTCCAGAACTTAAGTGTTTTCCGCACCTGCGATGATTTTCTACAGGTGCGGCATCGCAGAAGCGATACTTGGGCCGCAGATGCGGTTTGACTGGGCAGAAAAAAAAAAAAAAAACGAAGGTTTGATCTCATTTTCATTTTGGGATTTAGAGAGCTCGGTTTGAGGCAAAAATTTGATGGATTTTCAGACGAAACATTTGGGTAAGGATTCTACACTCATTTTTGATTAATATCCACTAATCTATCATGAATTTCTTCATTTAATTAAGGATTTGGGTTGAGAAATTGGAGGAAAAAGGTGGAAGATCGTTAGGTCGAATTTTGAGATTTTAATTGAGGTCTTGATATCGGATTTGTGTAATTTTGGTATGGGTGAACTCGATATCGAATGGGTGTTCGTATTTTGTGACTTTTATCCGATTTCGAGACGTTAGTTTCTTTGGCCTCCCTGGCATTGGCTTGATTTCAGGAGGTGCTAGTGGTAGATTTTTAGATTGTGGCCACATGTCCATACTATTCATTGGTTGAATAAAGTGTGAATAAGTCTTGAGGTAGGTTTCTTTGGTATACCTGTGAGCAACATACCTTATAGGCTCTAGTCTCTTGAAATGCATTGCTGTAATGGCATGTTGGCAAGGAATGCCTCTAAGTTGCCATGCTCTGCAACTACAACTTAGATTATCCATACTTACAATGTGCTTCTTATATGGCCCTTCCTCTATTTCATAACCATATTCACCATTACAATGAATTGTGAATTTCATTGACTTTGAAATATTTTCTTCTAAATTCTTCAAAGCCATAGGAGATATGTCAGTTATCCATGTATTTGAGAAGTTTCTTAGCTGAGCAATCCTCTTCATCATCTTCAATTTAATCTATTCAAACATAGTAATTATTGTTTTGTGCCTTGCAGCTAAAATTCATGCATCGAAGCTCTCAGCCATATTGTTGTCTACCACATCACACTTACTAAACTTTGAGAAGTAAATCCTACACCACCTTTCTTTTATTGTAGTACAACAAATCCTCAACAATATTACTTCCTAACATGTTAAGTTCATCCAGATTTATTTTCAATTCAGCTTTATATATGGATTTTGCACACCTCCAAAATGCATTCCTTCTCTCAATACCCCTCAAGTGTTTTGACCAATTCGCTAAGATGTGTATGGCATGCATCCTATGTTCATCCATTGGTAGAAGTTCTCTTATAGCATACTCCAGTCCCTACAAGAAAATAAATTGTCAATAAATAATTAAAAAGAGATGATATGGAATTAGAGAATCAGTTATGGAATAGAAATGACCTTTTGCATATCTGAAGTTAGTGTCAGATTTATGCCATCTCCTAGTTGAAGATCATGTTGCACACACTTCACAAACCATGACCATGTAGTTGCATTTTCATACTCCATAATAGCCAAGGCAATGGGCATCATTTGATTATTGCCATCTTTACACACAACCACCAATAGTTGTCCTTTACATGCCCCCTTTAGAAAATAACCATCCAAACCAATACACCTTCTACAAACCATATAGAAATGCTTTTTTCAAAGCATCAAAATAGACATAAAATGACAGAAGCACAAGCTTACCATTTGCATCTCTCTCTCCAACTTTAAACACACAAGTGCTACCTGAATTGGTTCTTAGTACTTCATCCCTATAATCATGAATTCTCTTAAATTCAACAATGTGATCACCCATTATTTCTGTCAACACCTTGGCCCTATCTCTCATAGCAGTTGTCTTGCCAACATGAATACCCAATTCTTTTCTTATAGTCTCTTGAAACTTAAAAATCCTTATGTTTGGTTGTTCAATGATTCTGTCCCTAAATCGCTTGGCCAAATATTTGGAGTTGCAAAGATGGTTTCTATTAGTTTCTACATACTTGTGAATTGGGTAGTATGTTTTAACCATAAAGTTATTACTATTTTCATTAACACTTGCAAACAATAATCACTTACAACCTCTTTGCTACACTTCACTCTAACTCTTCCAGGTTCATTCACATACTTTTCAATCTGTTTCTTCTCTTGAATTGCATATTTTGTCACTGCTTCTCTAAACTTATCAACATTCTCAAATACAAGTCCCAATTCCCAAACAATCTTCTCACAAGTAGTTCAAATATAATTCTTTTAGTATCCTTCTTCCTCTTGAAAGATTTTATCTTCTGTTCAACTTCTTCCCCATCTGCCTCATAATCTGTTTCAAAACTGCCTGCTTCAGAGCTTCCATAGTAAAGTTCATCACCACAAAAAATACCATCTAAATTCCTTTTTTGGCCAGGAGTTTATTGGGCAGCAACACGCTCATCATATCCTAAATCAGGTTTTGATTTAGGACTTCCTTCAGTTAAAGGAACTTTTTTACTGTCAGGTGCTCTTACCCTCTTATTTTTTTTCTCTGAAAAGACCTTCTCTCTTGCCTGAAATCTCTAAACTCTTCATGCACATCACTAACATAGTCTTCAACACCTTCTTCAAACAGCTCATCATGTTCAGAAGCTGAGCTACTTTAAGTATCTTTATCAGATTCACCTTCTTCTAAAACATCATCATCAACTTCTATTTGGTCACCCTCAACAGTTGGCTCTCTGTCACGACCCCAATTTCCCTCCGTAGGATGTCGTGATGGCACCTAGTTTCTAAGACTAGGTAACAATTATGCGAAATAATAGAAATATAAAACTGAAACTCAAATCTCAACATATAACATAAATCAAATTACGATTCGAAATAGATACAACTCCCAAAATCCGGTAGAAATAAGTTACAAACTTCTAAGAGAAAATACTAAGTGTTTCTATACATCAAAGTCTAAAGGGAATAAGGGAAGCAACATAATAAGAATAGAGGGGGACTCAGAAGTCTGCGGACGCTGGCAGATATACCTTGAAATCTCCCTGTACGGTCCAACTCACTAGTATCTGGTCAGGTAGGAAGAACATAGATCTGCACAAAAAGATGTGCAGAAGTATAGTATGAGCACACCACAACGGTACTCAGTAAGTGCCAAGCCTAACCTCGGTAGAGTAGTGATGAGGTCAGGTCAGGGCCCTACTGGAATAAAAGGAAATGAGGCAGAAAATATAATAATACAATGAATGACTGAGAAATGAACAACAAGAAATTACAGAAAGGTAACAACACAACAAATAGAGGTAAACCAACAGGGGCGCTCCCGAGGTACCGCCTCGTAGTACCAGCTATAAATACACAACAGGGGCATCTCCCGAGGTACCGCCTCATAGTCCGAAAAGTAAATATGCAACAGGGGGATCTCCCGAGGTGCCGCCTCATAGTCCCAAAAATAAATATGCAACAAGGGAATTTCCCGAGGTGCCGCCTCGTAGTCCCATAAGTAAATACACGATAGGGGGATCTCCTGAGGTACCGCCTCGTAGTCCCAAAAGTAAATATGCAACAGGGAATCTCCCGAGGTACCACCTCGTAGTCCCAAAAGTAAATATACAACTTATGAATTATGGGACAACGAATTTACGACAAGGAATACTACAGTTAAAGACCGAATATAATAATCAAGGAAACATGAAATTCAACTAAGCATGTTGCACGAATTTCAAGTAAAGTTTAAGACACGTAGACATGCGATACTAGACTAAACATAACAACTACACATGCTAAGTCAATTCAGTTAAGGAATTTAAAAGAAGACTACTCAGCAAAAACCGGAATTTTCACAATTAGCCCGTGTACGCACTCATCACCTCGCGTATACGGCGCTCACATATCACAAATTATTACAACAACACAAGGTTAGACAAGTCTCTTACCTCGAACCAAGCTCAGTCAGTCAATAAGAATGCCTTTCCCTTGATTTTCCGACTCCGAACGACCCAAATCTATCCAAAAGTAATTACATACTATGAATATAACTACAAAAAACTAATTTAAATAATGAAACTACGACTCTAGCAAAGGATTAAAAAATCGCCCTAAAAAGTTGACTAAGAAGGAAAGAAGTCACTGAATCCAGAAAAATAGGAAAGTTGAGTAGGTGTGGGGGCCAAGTGACTTGCAATTTGTGTAAAGCAAAGGGACACAATAAGAGAGGTTGTCCACATGCTGAAGGTTCAATATCTGTTGTTGTTGCTGCTACTACTACTATTGCTGCTTTATCAATTGTTTCTGCTCCTACTTCACCAATTGATGTTGTTGCTGCTTTAGCATCTGTTCCATATGCTGGAAGAGGAAGAGAAAGAGGTAGAGGAAGGGGAAGTGCCCCACCTGCTGCTGCTGCTTCATCATCTTGTGGTTCAACAAGTATTTCTAGAAGAGATAGGGGAAAGAAAAGTGCTCCACCTACAGATTCATAAAGTATGCCATATGTTGGTTCAACAAGTGCTTTTGTAAGAAGAAGGACTAGATGAAGGGGAAGTGGAATGGATGCTAGAGGAAGGGGAAGAGGAAGGGGAAGGGGAACTGGTGGCTTTGAGAGTTCAAGTGGCTTGGAGGGTTGGTTTAATTGTTCACCGGGATCTGCTAACAATGCTCCTGAAAAGGGAAGGAATCCAACTGGTTCTGGCCCTTTTAAAAGGCCAAGGATGGTAGGGGTTGGTTTAATGGTTGTTGACAGTGGATACACTGCTTTCAATGTAAGTATTTAGTGTTGTTCTTCAATTTGTAGATAATAAAACTTAGGTTAACTAGCATTGCTCTTCTTTCTTGCAGCCTGGCCTACCAAGTCAAAGGGTTGTGAATCTTGGAGCAAGAACAGTTACAAGTTCAGCAAAGGTTACTAGAGACATTGGATATCAGCCGAGAACATGAGTGAAATGGAAAGGAAAAGCAACAATAACCTCAAGGAGACTACAAAAAATGAGGGGAGATAAAATAATTCAAACAAGATCAAAGAGGGATGTTGCAGCAAAGAATGCAAGCCAGAACACAACATCTGGAATTTAGAACCTTTAACTATTTAGACTATGTATTATGTAGATTAAGTACTTCCTTTTGTTAATATTGCACCTGTATGTTGGCTTCTTTTTGTTGATACTGCACTTGTTTTGTTGGTTACCTATTCTGCTTATAGCAGACTCAAACAATTTATGCAAATGATCTGTTTGGTATTGCTTTAGTTAATGTCGTTCATTGTTCTCTTGTAACTATGCACATGCAGCAAATGATCTGTTTGGTATTTCTTTAGTTAATGTCGTCCATTATTCTTATGTAACTATACACATGCAGCATATATGTACAAACTCAAGTTTCATTCATTGTTGTTCAACCAAAAAATGGAGATTAACTCCTACAAACTACAGAGAATTGGAGCTCCGAACTACAGTTAATGTCAAAAAAATCGGAGATTAACTCTAACAAACTACATAGAATTTGAACGATTACTACATAAACAGATAACATATAATCAGACACAGCAAAATACATAAGATGCCCTTCCTATTATAAAGATTCCAGCTGTGATTCATCTTCTCCTTTTGGTTCAACCCTTGATTGATCATCTGATGACCCTCTAACTCTTGCTCAACCTCCGTCCATTATTCATTCTCTATCCCATGCTCAATTTTCACCAATTGAGTCTTCAATGATTCATAATTGGCTAATCCTTCTTCAATCTCCCTCAATTTATTCACCAATCGTGGAAGGACAAACCTAGAACGGTCATCAATAGCACCCCTCCATCGAAAATATTTACAAGACTTGGTCTGAAATTTGAAGAGATATAAATCATTTTAAAGTAACCAGAAAATAGGGACAATATCAATACAATTGTCCAAATACTTACACCATAGTATGGACAAGACCAGAACCGTCTTTCAAGGTTCCTAGTCGACCAAGAAGTTTGCAATGACAGCAAATCTCCATGCTGGCAACGCACCTTCAGATTCAACATTGGGTCATGCTCGTCCATACAAAGTTGATTCAAGTTAATTGCTTCCATTTCAAACACTGAAAAACGAAGAATTAGCCCAGATTAATTTCAATAGAGAACCCTAAAAACAATCCGTAAAATATGACTAAGAAAATTAAAGATTGAGGAGGAGAAGTTAATACTATACAAGAAGGCTGCAATGCAAAAAAAATCCCTTTCGATTCACCAAAATCGAGCTTCAATGGCGGATGAAATTGGGTGTGAAAAAAGAGAAAGAATTCTAACCTAATTAAATAAATGGTATGTGACCGTTAAATAAAGGCATGGAAGTATAAATTATATCATTCATGCGCTCAAAAATCGTGCAGACACGATGTGTGCCAGCTGGCCACGAAGGTGTATTTTAATTCACTAAAAATATATACAGGGAGGGTCATAGGACACCCGTATTTTTAAGGGGTGCAACTGACACTTTAGTACTACCCCAATGGGGTAATTATATATTATCCCATCCAGAAATGCTATACTTTATTTTGTATGAATAAAATCACTCAATATAGTGCTTTTCTCTAATAAAATAACAACCAAATTTGTCTTAAAATAATATGACACAGCAAGATAAATTATTTTTTTATGTCATAAACACTTGAAACTCACAAATAAAACAAACTTAAAGATGACCTATATCTTATACCCAACCTACCCACCCACGGACAAATCAAAATGGATATAATCTAAATTATACATATATTAGATTTGGTGGCACTACTTTCCAAATTTTGATTTTGTAGTTCATCACAAAATATTATCCTATTTATATTTTACGAGAGATATATAAATAACCCAAGACATTTATCTAAATAATATGGAAGAAATTTATGTAGTATCATTTTTTTCTATTTAAATTGTAAATGAACGTGGAAAATAATGTCCGTTTTACGTTCTTTGGGCATATAATCGGTTTGAACTCTTTCCCTGCATTAGCAAGTTCTCTCTCTTTTCCTGTAGGAACATTTGTAGATTTAGTATCTCAAACTCCAATGCTTGTTTTGAATCAAGCAATTCAAAGTATCTATCAATTTTTTCTCGAGAAAAATACAAGGAAGTGTTGTTTCTATTATTATTTTTACATTTGTTTCATTATTATTTTTGTCTTTGTATGTAAGCTTCTTCTGCTTTCAAAGCTAAGCTTCTGTAGAGACGACGGGAGCACCACCAAAGACAGATGCGTCGAAGAGATGTCACGTAACACTATCTTATCTAAAATTTTATTAATGGTTTGTTTGAAAATTCATATGTAATTACTAGACTCTGTAATTACTAAGGTAGTAATTTCACAATATAATAATTACAATGATCTGTTTGTTTGTCATGATGTAACTATGATATAATTATATGTATCATGTTTGGTTGTACAAGTGTAATTACAGTGGATATGACATTTACTTTATAACCATTGGGCAAAGTTTTTAGGTATGGTTTAGGTAAGGGCTGCAGATTGTATAGAAATTATTTATGTGAAGTCATGTGGTTAGTGGCACATGAATCTAACATCGAAGGAGTTCTACCTAACTGAGGAGACAAACAATGTACAACATAATTAACTGCAGGTAACTGAAACATTGGAAGGTGACACACACCCACAAAGTTGGCATATGTAACATTTTCACCAAAGGAGGATGATGACCATGGGAGATATGAGCCTGTTGGAATACTGACATAAGATGTTGACATTGTTCTTTATCGAAACCATAAGCTATGGAGTCACCAGGTTTGGCCATAGGTACCAAATCAGAATGATTTTCTTCTACTTGGACACAGGATGTAACCTCTTGTTTTTCGAGAACTTGAAATCATCAGGGAAGCCATGAAGCATGTAGCACTTATCCACTGTGTGCCCAAGCTTCTTGCAATACTTGCAAGATAGAGAGGATGAAACCTTTTTTGAATCAATAATTGTTCCTTTGACTATAAGACGTGGTGTTAGATTGTTGGTTCAAATGATGGGATGGATGATTTGAAGTAGCAAAAAAAGATGTTAAGTCACTAGAAAACCCAAGAGCTAGAGGTTGATTCTCCTTTTGACTTTCATCATGCTGAAGTAGAGAGTAAGACTCACTAATATGAGGGAGAGGAGACATCAACATGATGATGCTCTTGACTGTGGAATAAGACTCATTTAGTCCACTGAGGAATTGGAAAAGATGTTGATCTTCAATGAATTTGGGTAGAGCTCCACAAGATTAGGTGGGTCCAACATAAGCAGAATTCAGTTCATCCCAAAGTGTCCTCATCTTCGTGAAATAGGTGGCAATATCAGAAGAACCCTATGAGGTAGAGCTGATTTCTCTTTGGATCTGAATGTATTTGGACTCATTCGATTGCCCAAGTCTTTCATTAATATCTCTCCATACATCTTTAGCAGTAGTGAGACACATAACACCTACTACTATCTCCCTAGTCTATTTAATAATCCAAGCTTTTACCATATCATTACATCGTTCCCCATAGGAGTAACAGGGAGATTCAGGTGGCGGCCGAGGGACTTTACCAATGATTAGCCCTAATTTGTTCTTAGTTGACAAGGAAGTTAACATACTACTACGCTAGTGAACAAAACTAGTTCCATTAAAATAAATAGCAACCAATTGACTACCAGGACTGTTGGACGGATGCACATATAAGAGATGAGATGAATCTTTAGTAGACTCAACAAAACCATCACTAACGGCTTAAGGACTCGCCATGACTATATGATATACCTACAAAATTCAAGAAAATTAAAATACCATATGAAAGCTATAAAGAAAAAACGAGAACAACAGCACGAAAATCAATTTTTCCCGCAAACTTTAGACAAAACCTTCATTTCGTGTTGATTAGAGACATGCAAATGGAAAGGAGCAAATTTTACCCACCTTATTTATATCCCTGAAGAAGCTAAGGCCTTGTAAGTATAGAATTAGATGAAAACGCGAAAAAATCCTAGACTCAAATCAGGCGAATCTCACAGCACCAAACACAAAACGTCGAAACTCCGACAACAGGTACTATCGGACGGAAGCTAGCAACAAGACGGATCGGATGTCACGCTCTGATGCCATAATAGATTTTGTGATATTCAATCGATCGAGATTGAGATTTCGAAAAAGAACCCTAGATCGGGTAATTGAAGAGAGAGAAATGACAGAAAATTTAGAAATTGAATATCTCTCTCTTTTCTTTTCTTTTTTAATTCTAGAGAATTATCATGCTTATATACTTATTACAATTGGGCCGGGTATAATACACTTAGGCTCACATAGTTATTACATTGTAATGAGCTGAAAAATGAAAATAAGACTAGGACTAGACTGCTTTCAAGCATTGGGCCTCGTCTGCTGATCATTAAGCTCAACAAAGGCTGGCACCACTTCTTTAAATTCAGATGACAACCCTAGCGCACTTCTGACTCGTTTTTTTTTCTTTTCTTTTCTTTTTCAGTTTTGGCGGACAAAATTGGTCACAACTGAGACTTCTGAGTTCAGGCCATTACTCTTGGCATCCTAGCATCAGTTGGTCATAACTGACACTTCTAACAGGTCCCAAGCTACACCACTCTTGACACTCTACCAATCCATCACTCTAAGTCTCAGTCTCAAGCGTTGATCAACTTGCTTTAAAAGTAATTGTTATAGATTGAAGATAAGAGTTTAATTCAAAAATTAACTATGAAGAGCTTATTCATGCTACAAATCTATTATCAATACTCGGTTGCGATTAATGAGGAATTCAATTGGTTCACATACGATATACTTAACTTCTTCGATACAGTGGTGTTTTTCACGCGGTTGACAAACTAAAGCCGAGGGTTGATGAATAATGCATTTTCACGCCTGGGAATGAGGTACTATTCATTAGCCATGAGAGGGAGGATAAATGTCAACTCACGTTTACAAATTAGAAATAGTAGTTGCGACTTGTCAGGCCTTTCTTTTGTTTAATAAAAAATGAGGCTTCTATAGTTTTCTGCGTTAGGAATGTATCGGCATCCCCAACTCGCGCTCTTGGTCAAAGTAAAAGCATAATACTAGTATAAGTTATAACATTATAACTAAATAATAATGTGTTCCCTGTTGGAGATAATTATATAGTATTTCTTAAGTTTTTTCTAAAATCGATCATTGTATTTGTATTTTAGATTATCTGGTTGTTCTCCTACTTTTGAAAATTAAAATTTTATAGCCGATATTATTGTTTGACCCACTTATATTTTTCCAGTTTTATTGTGGTGTTAGTGGAGGTCATATTCAGTCTTATTTGCAAGAGCTTGAGATTTATGCACTAACACCTGTAAAAATATGTATATACAATCATGTCACTAATCATTAAATAAATACAGGTAAACTTCAGTGATAAATATTCATTGATAATATAATAAAATTATAACCAACTTTCTCCAATAGTTAAACTGCGCTTTTAGTTTAAACTTTTCGTATGCTGACAGTGAATATAATTAAAACAATTTATTTAATGAAATATAATCAGGCTAATTTATATATGGAAAAAGGGTCAAATATATCCCTTTACTAAGAGAAAAGGATTAAGTTTACCCTCCGTTATACTTTTGGTCTAAAAATACTCCTGCGATTATACAATTGGCTCAAATATGCCCCTCCTCCGTTAAGATTGTCCAAGGTGGACGCCCAATCCCATATGGCACTGGAATTTTGGCCACGTGGCATGCCACCTCACTGCCCCAACTCATTTTACCCCTCTCCTTTACTTCTTCTTCCACTAACACCCTCAAAGCTTCACATCAGGAAAAGCGCCTCACCAGAAACAACTTCCAAGCTCTTGGGGACATGATATTAAGAATTAAGGGAAAATGGTAAACTACTAGAATCATACCTAATACGACTCAAAAGATTACACTCAGGTGTATCCTTACTATTTTCTAACTTCAGGGTACATATGATGACATAAGATCTAATTAGTTAATTATTATTTTTATAAAAATTATTTGTACCAATTTGTAGATCATTTTTTCAATTATAATGGAAAAGGTGGATGATGGATATAACGTTCAGGTGATTTTGAAAATATTGTTCTCGTGACGGTTTTGAACATTAAGGGCTATAAAACATAACAGTTGAGAACTTGAATGAAATTGATTTAAGATTCTTATATGAATGACGACATAATTCATCACCCTCAATTAATTAAAAAATAATTTAAGACAACCAAATATTTTTATCACAGACTTATATTTTTTTGAAAATTTTTAAGTGACTTGGGAATGCTTACAGAAAGTCAAACTTCGGTGTCCTAATCATAAAATGAAGTGAGGTAAAATTTGAATTGTTGCTTACCCCTGGTAACACTCTATAAGAAATATGATATTAGGAAAAAAAGAAGACTTGGGAAGTTACAGGGAGAAAGGTGGAAATGGTAAAAATAGTGGTGGTTATGGTGTTAATGGCGGCACTTTCGGTGAAGGGGTAGGAGGTACTAGTGGTGGAAGAAGAAGTGAAGGAGAGGGGTTAAATGGGTTGGAGCAGTGAGGTGGCATGCCACGTTGCCAAAATTCCAGTGTCACTTGGGATTGGGCGTCCACCTTGGATCATCTTAACAGAGAAGGAGCATATTTGAGTCAATTGTATAACCGCAGGGATAGTTTTAGACCAAAAGTATAACGGAGGGTAAACTTGATCCTTTTCTCATAGCAGATGGACATATTTGACCATTTTCCCTTTATATATTAAATCATAGTGCTGTTAATATGGAACTCACCTTACTTTAGACAAAAATGATAGTTTCATGAGACAATGCTTGAAAAGCTTATTTCTAATCATTATATGAGAGAAAATACTATAAATTTTTATGCATACTTAACCACTTGCGATGGGGAAAAATTCCGTTCTATTAAATCGTTGTCTTCTTCAATGGCATATATAGCTTGATGTTTGGCGTAAATGAGAAATTAGAGGTGAATGCAGAATTTTGAGTTCATGAGGTTTAGATTTTAGAAAAGGTAGCTTATTAGGTTTTGAATGAATTATTTATATATATTGAATTTCTAAATACAAATACAAATTTTTGGTCAAACCTACTCGTTCTGTTGAACTAGCAACTAAAATATTTCGTTAATACCAAGAGGGCACGAATCATCATTTTAAAGAGAATACTTGTAGTCTCTATGCCTTGCCATATATTTTCAACAACACAATCTTGAAGAATTTCTATTATTCTTTGACACAATAATGGTAGCTCCTGTAGTACTGTTTATCTTCATTTGGGTATCAACATTTCTATTGCATCAAATGAAAAGCGAATATACTTTATTGTAGGGGTATAATTTAGGAACCACAATACTTTCTGCGTGTTCATATTTGTATCTACGGATGTACAAATCGAACGGGAAAAATTACACCAAACCGAAAAATCAAACCAAACCGATTAAAAAACTTGACTAGGTTTGTTATTGAGTAAAAAGTCCGAACTAAACTGACATATAAATATATAATTTTTTATATATAATTTTAAGACTTTATATAGAATTTTATTTAAAAGATGTCTAGAAATATTTGAGATCCTCTCATGGGATATAATATTTAATAGAACTATAAAGTGCATTCATTTTTATTTACTTTAAATAATAGATTATATCACTTTCTTATTATATGTTATTGAAATGCGTCAATCATCTTTTTGTTTTTTCATATTCATATGTCAAGATTTCTTATATCTTTTTCGAATTTGCAGTGGTATTTCGATAATCTAAAATTACATAGAACATATCATTATTTGGGTATCATATTGATTTTTATGTTTAATTATTAAATTTGGTTAACCCTGAAAGTGTACATCAATCAAAAATTATTGGTAGACGACTAAAAAATTAAACTATTATGTGTTATTAAAAAAATTCTCCCATAAGATTACTTTAATAGATCATATATTAATTTTTTTTAAAATTTTTAGTAAACATATATTCACTTGTCAAAACATTATCTATAACTTTAATAGTGCAAGATTGAAATAATATTCACGTAATAAAAAATCCGAAAAATCCGACAAAAAATCGAACCAATCCAAACCGATATAATTGGTTTGGTTTTGATAAAATCTGAACCAGCCCGGTCCATGTATACCCTGTTTGTATCCATTTGGCCAATATTCTTTTCTTTTTTATTTCATAACCTAAGGACGTGGCAACAAGTTTCTAGCACTTCATTAACTCAAATTGTGTTTGTAAAACATGAAAGAGTCTAAACAGGAAGGTTGCCGTGGTTGCAAATATTTAAATTTTTTTAAATACTATAGTTATGACCTAATCTGAGATGACTTTGTACCAAATGTTTTGGAATATCAACATCCAGCTGCATTTAATTAATCCTCATCGTTGAATTCGATCCAAACTAACTTTATCATGAAAAACAAACTTAGTTGCAATTAGAATAATAACCAAAAAAAAAAGAAGAGCAAAAACTTCATTGGCTCTCCTCCTGCCTTTATTCTTTTTTATTTTCCATAATTGGCATCACAAGCATCTAATTGTTGGCGTTCACATCAGCGCAGCACTTCAGGATATTAAAATCTGTACTGTGAAACGGTAGAACTCACATCTTGAACAAAAATATTAGAACAAAATGGTCAAATGAAAGTTTTAACAATAAATACACCTATAATAAACTTGCTTAAGAAAATTGACTACCCTTATATATCTTTAACTTCATTGCGTAGCTCATAAGCAACAAACAGAAAGCGATTGGAGACAATAATTTTTAAGTCAAGAAAACAACGCCATAATTTTGATAGGAACGAGCCCAATTGTAGTAAGGATGTGATTAGTTCTAATGTTTTATCTTGAAGATGAGATTTCTCATTATTTTATCCAACTAAATGGGACGAAACTTGAGCTTCATATTTTAGGTGGTGTATCAAACATAATAAGATTTATAAAAGAAGAAAAAGAATTGTATTAGGAAATAGAGTTCATAATATCCTGATTAATGATATTTTAAGGATGACCAAATTCATCGAGGGATTTAAAAAGGAAAATAGAAGGTTATAGATCTAGAGCGAAAAAGAGTTTATAACTTGAGCCAACTTGTAAAACATTTCTGTATTAATTTAGAGCAAACTAGAGTATAAGTGGAATATAGATCTGAAAGTCTAGCTTATTATCAAGATAAGATATTTAAAATATATTTTCTAACTAAAAGCATTACGTTATTTTATTCGGGTGTGCGGAAAACCAGCTCATTCTGCAATAGTTTGCAAACCACATTGAGACGTAAACTATACTAGGCAAGTTCGGTACAACAAGCTTTGACTGAGGAGATTGCTGGTAAGGGGAATTAATTTCAGGTCTCCCATGTGGAAGAAACTACTTACCCGACCAACTCAGTCAATCCTTGCTCGATGCAACCATTTGTTTACAAATTTAATATCTTCAATTTATAAAATTTTAAGTATTTTGCTGAAAAGATAGATTTTTATTTGATTTTCTAGTTGAAAAAGACTAGTAGTATTGGTAGGTCGGGTAGGTAACATTTGTTTGAAACCTCTCACGTTATAGATGATGAGTTGTCACATCCATATAAATTTAACCCTCGTTTCGCACGAGAGATTATATTTATGATTAGTTTTCCAGACCTCACAGCTATTTAGAATAAGGATTTCTTTTATGTAGTTCTTAATTCTTATCACTATAAGAGTATAAGTAGATTCCTCCGTATGGCAACTGGCAATTTATTCCATTTTATAATCGTTAATATAATCTTCTTACTAATGATCATTATCGACTCTCCTTTTACTAAGATCTTTTATGATACTTTCAACCTTAGAGTATATATTAACTCACATTTTCTTTTCGATCGTTTCAATTGTAATTATAATTCAGTTGATAATCCTTTTAGACGATACGATTTCATCCGTAATAATTGCTTTTTTCCGTATAATAGATATTTATCCTTAAAATGAATAACAATTAAATTTGTACGCGGTTTAAAGAATATGTGATTTAATTAACACAAATGATTGAAGAACAGTAATTAATTTAATTAAAATGAGAATAAACAATCAAACCAATATGTTGAAGTAATTAGACCCCGTATTAGCCTTAAAAGCTAACAATCGACCACAACCGAGCCCTAGAGATGGAGTTCGGATACGGCTAAGTCAATGAACGACTGAAGAATACTTAAACATTTGTAAAAAGTCACAATAACATTTATTGCTTTGATATGCGTGTCAACCGTGACCCGAAAAATGAAAAGGATCCCCTCTTTATATAGTAGAGGAGTTTTAACCCTAATAAAAGTCCAAATAGAGTATTCCTTCCTTTTCTCTCAAGAAAACATGATCCGCAGTTAATACCGGGCGTGATTCATGCCGCAATATCCAGCTTAAGACGGATATTTCGGCTCCACGTTTGTCCTCTTTAACCGTCTTTCCTTTACCCTTGATTCTTCGCTTCGCTCGAGCTTGATTCTTCCTGGGTTCGGCCATGCTCGATTCCCGACGCATCATTCGTCCGCCCCCCGGTTCCGATCTGTGGGCACCTTCAGTCTCATTCAAGCTAGTAACGAGTAACAATGTTCTTTGCTTCTCGAACGGAAAATCGGGGGTAACTATGTCCCTGGTTTTACCCATAATAACAGGAGTATTAGTTGTTTGTTGCATTTTTTGGAGACATCTCCCGCTAAGCGATATATATATGAGTCATTATTTTTTCTTTCATGGAGTTTCATATAATTCCGTATTTTAAAAATATATATTTTAATTAAAGGTAAAATAACTGGCTCTAGTGCTATTTTTACCCAAGTAACACAATAATCTTGTGTCCATTAAGCACAAGCGAACTTATTAAGAACTAGGTCCGAATGAATTTCATCTCGAAATCTGCAAAGCGTCCACAATATCTATATAAATATATATAAATCTAGATTCTGTTGATCCTGTTTAGATAAGATATTTAAGCTCATCAATTGTCAAAAGTAACACAACGCGCAGAATCTAGAAATTTGTCTTTTAGATGAAAACTACAAATGCTGATTACACATGTAAAATGTCATGAAAACAAGTGTTTGAAATTTCACGCAACTTCCAACTCCTAATAAAAAAAACAAATAAAAAAAAAAGTTAACTCTTTTCAGGGCTAATGATGCAAATTGATTAACGCGTAATCAAGCCGCCAATCTTTATCAAAAAGTAAAATCATCGTTTTGTAAAAAGTTTCAACCTTTCAATAATACCAACATCATCAGGGCAAAGGCTAAGCAGAGTCCACATGGAAGATTGTCAATATTTTCCTAAAAGTAAGTCAAAAAACTCAGCATATATAATAATTTATATAAATAAATATTTTGGTACATATATAAATACAAATTTTGGGCTGCACCTATCTTTAGTATCACCTTCTTCTCCTTTTCAATTCTGGTTGTGGTTTCACCCAAAATTCTTTCCTTGGATTCTTAGGTTTCTCAAACTACCCAACTCCAGCTTTCAAGATTGTGATTTTTGAAAGCAACTCTCTTCCAATTATTTCTCAATCAAGAAAAGTATTCAGAAAGAAGAAAACAGAGACATAAAGAGATATGATAAAAGTAGGGATGATGGTTGAGTTATTGGAAGAATACGGAATTGTGATATCAAGAATGAGAGAGCAGCTGTTTCTCCCGAGGCGTTTGCAATTTCCTTTGTTTTTTCAGAGTTTTCGTTCCTCTGCAGATACAGATTCTTCCTCTTTCCTCGTCTACTTCTAGTTAGTTAAATTCTATACGAACAAATTTTATTTTATTTTTAGTTACCAGATAGGGAATTTCATTTCTGCTATGTTGGTCGACTTGAATCTTTGCTAAGTTATAGCTTTCATACGTGTAATGCGAGGAGATTTTTCTGTTTCTTTCCAGTACAAATGTGTACTTCAAATCTTGTAGTGTGCATCACTTTTGATGATGATTCATTTTCTTCAAATGAATAAAAAGATGTTTATACTTTCATTGGTGCCATTGCCTCTCAAGGAAGAAATCATTTCATTGATTTGGGGTGCTTATTTTTAGGGGTAGGTGCACAAACCGTCATTCTTGGGCGTATTTTTTCATAAAATTTTAAACTAAAAATCTTAATTTTAGATTAATTTAGGATATTTGTGTCCCAAAAAATTGAAAGCTGAAATTCAAGATACATTAGCGAATTCCTAAATAACAACGCTTTAGAATGGCTAGCTGGTGTCATTTCTACTTATTTTCAGGAGCCCAAATCCATATTGAATTAATTTCTGCATATTCTATAATTTGTCGTCTTGTTCTATGTGATAGTTCAATTCAAAATTTAGAAATGGAGTATCACGAGAACGAATGTCAAAGTATGTATAAGAGGTATAGCTTTAATAAGATCATACTCTCTTTAACATTTTGAATTCTTCTCTGCTTCTATCATTTTTTAATCATGGGAAGAAAAAAAAATGTGTTTCTTCTTAGCGTAGGGGCTACACAAAATGACTAATCGTATTTTGCAATCATTTTAATTTCATTATAGGATAGAACTTTTCATGAGGGCCTCAACGGCTCGATCCAATTAAATGCGTCTTGTCTAAATTTAAGTTATGGTAACTGTCGAGGGGTCGACCATGAGTCCTGGGGCCAGAATATAATTAAATAAAGTGGGGCAGCAGAGCTCCATAGTCCGAACAAATCCAATAACCTCTTCATTAGATGATATATTATGTAAATAAGGTAAAACTTAATTTTCATATCTATACAAGTTGTTGAATTCCTTTGATAATACAAAGGTGGACGGAACAAATATTGATTTCCAATTTAAATGTCACCTCTAGTTTTGGGGCGGCCAAAGGTTCAGCTGCATACTCTATCTCACTATTTCACAATCCCAAGACAAATTTTGAGACTTTCATTTTTCTTTCCTATATCTCCTTTTTTACACTCTCGGAGGAAAGAATAATCTTCTGAATGTATAGAGACCGAAATTTTCGTTAAGATTCATTTTTAAGCTTTCTTCGTTGCAACAAGATGAGCTAAAGAATTAGTTTGGATCAAATGCAATTTAGAATCCTAAGTATGACAGTCACTGTAGGGCTGAAAGCTCATGATTAAAGAGTAATGTTGTGTCATTGGAACTTTGTGTATCAATCTCTTCCTCTGGTTTTTTGTTGACATTATGTGTAACAGCACATTGTATTTTGAAGGGCGTCCCTGAAATTTAAATAGGGTGTGGATCTCGCAGACCAGCAGCCTGATGTTCAAATCTCATGGCATCACATGTATATATCCTAAATTCCACATAATATAATGCAACCGAAAAATAGGAAAATCATATTAAATGTTTTTTGCTCTCTTGTGTGTGATACATTTGCCCAGTATCAAATCTACTTCAGTTATGAAAATGATAAAATACAAGTTATGAAAATTACATATCAAAAGTACTATACTAAATGTTCTAAATGGAACTAATAAGTCTATGAAATTTAGTCAAACCATTGTACTCTGATCAAAACGTCAGGATTCTTTGTACATTCTTTATGTTAAGGAATGAAGAAATAATAATTAAGAGGCGTGGTGAGATGAATATGATCCTCCCACCCTTAACTAGAGAACTCCGGTTCGAGACTTGAGAATGAAAAAATTCTAGTAGAGAACTGTTTATCCTCAAAATCGGATAACAATTGAATTTGTACGTGGTTTAAAGGATACGTGATCTAACTTGAGACAAAATGAGAAATCAGATTAATATTGAAATAAACGATGAAAAAGTAGATGCAAACCACACAAGTTGAACAGTCTTAGCCTTGAAAATTAGTCCCTTGAGTCAAAAATACTTTTATCGATACCGGAACAGAATGACAAGATAATGAGAACTACAAATAATAATATATTGCTTTGTGATGTGTGTTACAGTATATGCAATGAATTATCTGACCCCTTCCCCCCCCCCCCCCCTTTTTATATAGTAGATGAGTCCTACTGTTGGTACATTTCTATTAAAGGTAAAAATCTCTTGATTTGCTAATTGTTGGCTCCTTGCCGATATGCGTCGAGATTCTTGCTGTAATATCCGCCTAGCCGCGGATATTTCGGTCTTCCGTTTGTTATTTTTGAGCTCGCTCGAGGCTAAGGTCGAGACCAGACTCAACGTTCCTCGAGGGCAGGTCTTCCGACCTCAGGTTCTAGCTTGGTGAGACTCGAGGTCAATCTCCAGTCCGTGGTCGCCACGTTCCAAGCCAAATCTACCAAGTTGTAGTCGAGCTCAATTTCGACCGTATACAGATAGTCCCCTCATTTTTTGGAGAGTAGACGAAGAGAAACGACACGAACTTCCGATCCTGACCTCGATATTTTACGACAGAAACGACAAAACAGTCAAAACGTCTCGTCAGTCAAGTTTTAATGGCATTAAATATTTGTCATTCGCCGGTCGGCCATTCCCATATATGAACAGTCGCTGAGACACTTTAAATACCCCCTCATTTACCTCATTCAAACTTTACTTTCAAACCTTTTTTCCTCGTACCTTAGAAATCTCAATATTCCCAAACATCAATTTTCTGATTATTCTGAAACCCCTTTATAAGAACTTTTGTTCTTTACCCCAAATTATCAAGCATATTCTTTTAACTTCCTCTTTTTCCTTAATTTTCTAAAGAAATGGCGAAGACCTCAAAGTCCATTCCCCAAAAAGAAACTCCCTCTGTCTCGCGACTGGCCGAAAAGGAAAATGTTTCATCTGCTGCTACTGAGGAAACGGTATTGGAGCCCCCCTTGAAGATGTTCGTTCCTGCGGGGTGCCTGACCGATGCTGATTTCAAGGTCGAGAAAACCTCCTCGGTACCGGGTCGGTGTGAGCCGGTCTCGATATATATATGCTCGTTCACCGATAGCTTCCTCTCCAAGGTCAAGGAGGATTGCAACTGGGTTGGTAAGCATGTGGTGGTGCCTACGCCCGAGGAAGCGATCACTACCCACGTGGAGGGTTATTTTAATTGTTTACACTTATCCCTACACATTAGGCCCCTTGGATCCGGTCGTCATCACCTTCTATAAGAGGTATGAGGTGACCCTCGGTCAAATTCATCCCTCTTTCTGGAGGATAGTAATTCTCTTTTGTTTCTTCGTAAACAAAATTGAGGGGTGTCCCTTCACCATCGATCATCTCATGCGTCTATACAGTCCCCGACTCTATCGAGGGGGATTAATAAAACTTGCCCATAGGGCTAGTAGGCCCCATTCTCGAGCATCGACCAGGATCGGGACCAAGGCTGGTTGGGTCGGTTCGTTCGAGTGAAGACCTCGGATTTAATCCCGGCTGAGGATATGATATTTCATGAGAGATGGAACATGAAACGTAAGTATAACCTTGCCTTTAAGATTTTGTTTATCGCTTTTCCTTTTCCTCCATTCTTATCGATGTTTTGTGGTGGTGCAGCTGTTGCTCGAATGCCGGATGTAGTTCCTCGACTCAAGAAGTCGGTCGAGGGCATCGTGTCGCAAAAGCCATATTCCGAGTGCGCATGGCGATAACTTTCGAAGGGCCGGTAGGAGGCCCGTTCCCACGGTGAGGTTCCCCTCTCGGGTGGATAACACTTAGTTTTCCTGCTGCGCTCGTTCTCACTTCTTTTTCCTTTGCAGGTCTTCCCAAAGATGTTGTAATGAGGCCTCCGTTCGGTGATGAAGACATCCTCCCCAAACCATCATTCTCCGAGGCAGGATAAAGAGAAGAGAAGAAAAGGGGCCTCAAGTTCTCCGAACTCGGAGAAGAAAAGACCGAAAAGGATGATGGTGCACAAATCCAAGGAAAGTACCGGCGCTCGGGGGATCCCATCAGACTCACTCAATCGACTGAGGGATGAGTCCGAAGAAGAAGAAGAAACTTCTGAGCTGATGACCCACGTAAGAAGCGGTAGCGAACTACCTCAAACCAAGGGGGCCGATGAAGAGGAAGTGGCCGAGGCCTCCAAACAGGGAAGGGACGAGGCCATCTTGCCCTGAGCTGGGGAGGTCGACAAAGAACCACGCCCGGTACTTCTCAGGCAGAGGAAAATTTCTTGAAGGGCGCACTTGGGGTGATAGATATCTTCGGGTCGCCTTCATTCACTGACTCCATGATCAACGAGGCCCACACGCTGAAAGGACGCCCAAATGAGGGGCCTCAAAGGGCGGCAAATTCTTTCAATAACTTCTTCGATGGCTTAGATTCTATCGCCTCAAAGGACGTCGCCGGGTTGGGTGACTTATCGGTACCAAAGAATATACTATCTTCGGGAACCAGCTGGCCTTCTTCAAGTCCGAGATTAGTAGACCGGTTTCCAGCTCCGAGTGCAGATCCTGACAGGAAGCGGTCAATCATTATGTCTATCCCGGAGGATGCCCCGGTTCTTTCCGCCCCCGTGGGGGTTGCCAGCTATCTTCGGTGTCTGGTGACCGAAGAGGATCGGGCCAAGATGGATGAGGTGGAAGTGCCCCACCTGTTCAACGAAGCTTAATAGGTGTTAAATCGGGTAACTTCGAATGCCTCTTTATTATGTACTTAGATTAAGTTGCAAATAATCGTAACACTTTTCTTTGTGTTTGTAGGACTCGGTGCTTTATCATGAAACTTTTCTCTGATATCGGGAAGAGTTAAACCATCATGAGGCCGAGACTCGGGAGCTTACTGAGAAGAGAGATGCTTACAAGCTTCTCAGTTAGAAACTCCAGGCTGAGCTTGAAGCGGCTCGGAAGGAGCATGCCAACCTGGTCGAGCAGGTAAGAAGAGTATTTGAAGTTAGTGACGATGATTCAGACACAGTGGCTAACAATCTGAACCTGCAGGTTCAAAAGAAACTTGACCAGATCGAGCAGGTCCAGGCAAAGGTGGATACGGTGAAAGTTGAGGCCGAAGAATGGAAAAGAAATATGGACATCCTGGCCTCAGAAAAGGAGACTGCCCGGGCACAATTGGCTTCGACTGAGGCCCAGCTCCGGGGATCAAAGGAAAAGGCCTCGGTACAGTCCAAAAAGATCGAGGAGATCCAGACTCAACTGAGCTCGGTAGTCTCCGGTCAAGAAACTTTTGCCAAGGAACTTGAGGCGGCCAAGTCTGAGGTTGCTATGGTCAAGGCCGAGGCCGATGAGAGGGTGGCCCAGTACAAGGCCGATGCCGAGGCGTCTTAGGACCAAGTGACAAATATGGTGGAGCATATAAAGTGGTAATCCCGAAGGGAGGCCCTCGAAGGAGTTCATGCTCGGGGTTTTGACCTGTTGTTTGAAATTGAGAATGCCAAGGCATTCAAAGCCAAGGCCAGGAAGCTGACTTATCCCGAGGAGGAAGATTCCGAGGGGTATGAAGATTTGGGTGAGTCCGAAGGTGGCGGAGACCCCGAAGGCGATGATGTGGCCCTCGGCGAAGACTAGGCCACTTAAGATCCTTTTAGACATTTTTGTCTTTTACTTTTTGAGGCCGTTTGGCTGTTGTAAAATTCTGTATCGAAGCTATTTAGCCCTTGTAAAAAGAATTTTGGATATGAATATATAAGGCCTTCTTTCCCTTTCACAGCTTTTGAATTTTTCCCTTTGCTTTATTATTTATATTCACAAAGATCGAAATGCCTTAGCATGAAATAATTAGGTTATATTCGAAGGTTCAAACAAACCTTGCCTTTACATTATTCTGTTTTAAGGCATCTTGGGAGTTCGGTGTTATCGAAAACTTTCTCCCAAAGTAAGTAATTTGGATTATAGTTTGCCGAGGGTAGCCCTTAGAACCGGTTATGAAATTTCTTTTGAAGGCCTTATTTTTTTTACGGGTCTTGGACGTCTCCGAGCCGTGTTAATATGGCTGTAGCATTTTTAGTTCGGGTGTCGCCTAGTGGGCTTGCTTTCTCGAGTTATCCGAGCTTGCCTAAGATAACAGTCCCCGAGTGGGGGTGGCCGTGGCCTTTGAAATTCGGGGGTTGGCTTATAGGTCTTATGCTCTCGAGGTCAAATAGCTTGGACCGTCCGAGTTTGTTTTCGGATGGCAGTCCCCGAGTGATTGTTCGAACTCGGGTTGAGGCGGCCTTTGGGATCGAAACCTTTAGGGGATCAGAAGTAGGGAATTCCTTAAGAAATGTAAAGAAAAAATTTTAAAGGACAAGATGTTTGCAAGGAAGAGACTTCTCTTTATTCTTTTGTATAATAGTAATACATGTGTACATGCTTTGTGTCAGGGTTCGAGCAGTCTATGTGGTCATGGTTCATTTGACCGTTTGGCCCTTACATTGCATCCTATCGATCGATACCCTTCAATCCTGAAGTCTTTTTCCATGCTAAAGTCAATATCAGAGGGTAACCCCTCCCCCCCCCCACCCCGTGTTCGGGGTTAATCGAAGAGAGGCCTCGAATGCTACTGTGATCATCGCCATTGGTTCATTACCGGCCTTCGATTCTAAGTTAGCACGATTTATTTGTTGTCTCGTTAAAAACCTTGCCGTAAAACCCATTTGGGACAAAACCGGTTCAAGGAAAAAAGAGTGCAACGCGTGCTTTCATACCTAAAATCCTGTATCGTCCATTGTTGGCTACTTGCAAGCATTAGTTTAAGATGTAAATAAAATAAAGAACAGGGTCGTACCTTAGCAGTAATATCCCTTCAAGTGAGTTATATTTCAGTTGTTCGGTAGTTGCTCGCCGCTCATTGTTCCGAGTTTATAAGATTCTTTTTCGGTAATCTCGATAATTTGGCACGGTCCTTCCTAGTTCGGTCCCAATTTTCCTTCGTTCGGGTTCCGGGTGTTTAGTGTGACCTTTCTTAGAACCAAGTCTTCAGTATTTAAGTGCCGAAGGTTGGCCCTTCGATTGTAATACCTTTTGATCCGCTGTTTTTGTGCGGCCAACCGGACAAGGGCGAATTCGCTCCTTTCATCTAATAGCTCCAGGCTCGTACTCATATCCTCGTTGCTTGATTTATTTGTTGCATATCAGAATCTAATACTTGGTTCTCCAACCTCGACCGATATCAAAGCTTCGGCACCATAAACCAAAGAGAACGGGGTAGCCCCGGTACTGGACTTCGAGGTCGTACGGTATGCCCATAGGACTTCGGGTAGTACTTTCTTCCATCTTTCTTTGGCATCGGTTAACCTCTTTTTAAGGTTTTGGAGTATGATTTTATTGGTAGATTCAGCTTGTCCATTCTCACTAGGGTGATAAGGTGTTGATAGGATCCTTTTGATCCTGTGGTCTTCAAGGAATTTGGTTACTTTGTTGCCGACGAATTATTTTCCATTATCGCATACAATCTCGGCCGGCATTCCGAAACGGCATATGATGTGGTCACAAATGAAATCGATGACTTCTTTCTCCCTGACCTTCTCGTACGCCTGGGCTTTTACCCATTTAGAAAAATAGTCAATCATAAACAATATAAATTAAGCCTTACCGGGTGCCCATGGGAAGGAGGCAACGATGTTCTTCATGAACGGCTATGGCGACAAAACCGAATGCAGCAGCTCCCCGGGTTGATAAATCATTAGAGCGTGTCTTTGGCATTCATCACATTTTCGAAAGAACTTTTGCATCTTTTTCCATATCGATCCAGTAGTAACCGACTCTGACTATTTTTCTGACCAGCGATTTGGCGCCCGAGTGGTTTCCACAGGTACCTTCATGGATTTCCCTCAACACGTTCTCAGTATCCCCCGGCCCTAGACATATTGCAAGTGGGCCATCGAATGTTCTTCTGAACAGAGTTTCGTCTTCGGACAGGCTAAATCGGGCTGCCTTTGTACGCATGGCCCTTGATTCTTTTGGATCCGAGGGCAGTTTATCGGTCCTGAGATATTCCACGTACTTATTCCTCCAGTCCCAAGTTAGTCTCGTTGAGTTAATCTCGGCATGGCCTTCTTGCACCACCAATCTCATAAGCTGTACGACTTCTCCTGAGTTGAACTCGTCGTCTTCGACTGACGACCCCAAGTTAGCGAGGGAATCAGCCTCGTTGTTTTGATCCCGAGGTACATGTTGCAGAGTCCATTCTTTGAGCTAATGTAATGTCACCTGTAACTTGTCCAAGTATCTTTGTATTCGTTCTTCTCTGGCCTCAAATGTTCCATTTACTTGGTTTACCACGAGGAGGGAGTCATACTTGGATTCGATCACCTCTGCCCCCAAGCTTTTGGCTAGTTCAAGGCCTACAATCATGGTCTCATATTCGGCCTCGTTGTTAGTCAATTTCACAGTCTTAATAGATTGTCTAATTATATTACCTGTTGGTGGATTTAGTACGATACCAAGTCCGGACCCTTTTGCGTTTGAGGCGCCATCCGTAATGAGGGTCCAGATTCCCGAGGAAGTTCCTGAGTTAACCAATAGCTCTCTTTCGACCTCAGGTATTAGGGCCAGCGTAAAGTCGGCCACAAAGTCTGCCAAAATTTGAGACTTGATGGCGGTCCGAGGTCGGTACTCAATATCGTACCCACTTATTTCTACGGCCCATTTGACCAACCGGCCCAAGAGTTAGGGCTTATGCATAATGTTTCTCAACGGGTAAGTAGTTATGACACATATGGGGTGACACTGGAAGTACGGTTTTAGCTTCCTAGAGGTGCTTAGCAAAGCGAGAGCTAGTTTTTCTAGGTAAGGGTACCTGGTTTCGGCCTCACCTAAAGTTCTACTAACATAGTAAATTGGAAATTGTGTACCTTGCTCTTCCCGAACTAGGACTCCACTTACCGCTATCTTCGAGACCTCCAAGTATAAGTACAATTGTTCATCTGTCTTTGGTGTGTGAAGTAGTGGTGGGCTCGATAAGTACCTCTATAGTTCCTCCAAAGCTCGTTGGCATTCTGGGGTCCACGAGAAGTTATTCTTCTTCTTCAACAGTGTGAAGAATCGGTGACTCTTGTCGGATGACCTTGAAATAAATCGCCCCAGGGCGGCTATGCGCCCGGTTAACCTTTGCACGGCCTTCACGTTGTCCACGGCTGTGATATCTTCGATGGATTTGATCTTATCGGGATTGATCTCGATTCCCTGATTGGATACCATGAATCCGAGGAACTTACCCGACCCAACTCCAAACGCACAATTTTCCGGGTTCAGCTTCATATTATATCACTTCAGTATGTTGAAGGTTTCCTGCAAATGTTTTAAATGGTCCTCTGCTCACAGGGACTTAACTAACATGTCGTCAATATAAACTTCCATTGATTTTTCTATTTGTTCCTCGAACATCCGATTTACTAGGCATTGGTATGTGGCACCGGCATTTTTTAATCCAAACGCCATTACGTTATAACAGTATGTGCCGTATTTAGTGATGAAGAAAGTTTTTTCCAGATCACCCGGGTCCATCTGTATTTGGTTGTACCCGGAATAGGCATCGAGAAAATTGAGGATCTCGTGTTCGGTCGTGGCATCGATTATACGGTCGATGTAGGGCAAAGGAAAGGAGTCTTTGGGATATGCTTTATTCAAATTTTTGTAGTCTACACACATTCTTAGTTTATTCTCTTTTTAGGGACTACCACTACGTTTGCTAACCAATCCGGGTATTTAACCTCCCGAATAGACCTTATTTTAAGAAGTTTAGATACCTCGTCCTTGATGAAAGCATGCTTGATCTCGGACTGGAGTCTCCTCTTCTATTTGATCGGGTGAAACTTCGGGTCCAGGCTTAGCTTGTGAGTGCCTATCATGTCAAGGTGGGACCAAGCGAAACAATCTTCATTAGTTATAAGAAATTGAATGAGTTTTCCCTGAGCTCGGAGCTTAGCCTCGTGCCCAGGTATACCTTTCGGTCGGGAAAGCGTTCTCGCAGTATGACTTGTTCTAGCTCTTCGACCATCGATTTAGTGGCGTCGGAATCATCGGGGGCTATAAAAGATCTGGGAACCCCATAATCATCATCCTCGACTTCCCTTTGTTTGTCCGAATCTGCCGAGGATGGTATCGGTGATTGCTATTTGGCCCCATTTTTGACCATCTGGTTCGGATCCTTCGGTGTTGAGATTGCAGATGCCGGTATCACCTCTTCGACCACGAACATTTCCTTTGCAGCCGGTTGTTTACTGTAGACTGTTTTGACTCCGCCAGGTGTTAAGAATTTCAGTGTCGAGGGCACCGCCCTCATATTGTGGATCCATGGCCTCCCAAATAAAGCGTTGTATTTCATGTCTCCTTCGATCACATAAAATTTAGTCTCATAAAATTTAGTCTCCTGGATGGTCCCGGCGGTGTTTACCGGTAATGTTATTTCGCCCTTAGTGGTCTCATATGCCATGTTGAATCCGTTTAGAACTCGAACTGCAGGCACGATTTGGTCTTGTAGACCGAGTTGCTCTACGACCCTTGATCAAATAATGTTGGCTGAACTACCTGGATCAATTAACACACATTTAACCCGAATTTTATTTACGAGTACATATATTACCAGTGCATCATTGTGGGGCTGCACAATCCCTTCTGCATCCTCGTCGTTGAAAGATAAAGTTCCTTCTGGTATGTAGTCTCGAGTTCGTTTCTCCCTAGTGATAGATACTTTGGTGCGTTTCAATGTCGGCCCCTGTGGAATATCAACCCCACCGATGATCATGTTAATAACGTGTTGAGGTTCTTCTTATTCTACCTGTTTGTTAGAATCCCTGTTCCTGAAATGATTTCTGGCTCGGTCGCTCAAGTATTCTCGAAGGTGCCCATTGTTGAATAGACGGGCTACTTCCTCTCTCAACTGTCGACAATCTTCCATTCTATGACCGTGAGTGCCATGATATTTGCACATCTGGTTAGGATCCTTTTGGGTTCGATCAGACTGTAGAGGCCGATGCCATTTCGTATCTTTGATGCGCCCAATAGTTGATACGATGGTGGCAGCATCGACATTAAAGTTGTATTCTGATAGCCTCGGTGCTTCTTTAGGCCCGACGGACAGGTCGAAGCCATTTTTGGTCATGAGACCCCGGTTGCCTTGACCTCGATCATTTCTCCTTTCGTTTCTCATGGAGTTCTGCCCGGACCCACTACTTCTCCGATCTCCATTATATGGTTGGTACCGATTCCTGTTTGGCCTCGGTTCATGATCGATGTCTCTTTTGACTCTGTCGAGAGTTCTGACGGGATAGACAGATCCCGAAGGGGTCCCGAGTTGATCATCTTCGACTCTGATTTTCGATTGATATTGATTATGCACGTCGGCCCATGTAACGGCCGGGTATTTTATCAGGTTCTGCTTTACCTGTTGTGAAGCCACCGAGCTTCGAATATTGAGTCCCTGAGTGAAATCTTGAACAACCCAATCATTATAGACCGGCGGCAGATCCATTCGTTCCATTTAAAACCGGGACACTAATTCCCTGAGCATCTCGTTATCCCTCTGTTTGACTTTGAAAAGGTTCGATTTTCTAGTCTAGACCTTGATGGCACCAGCATGTGCTTTTACGAAAGAGTCTGCAAGCATAGAAAATGAGTCAATAAAATTAGGAGATAAATTTTTGATACCATATCATAGCTCCCTTTGACAGGATCTCCCCAAATTTTTTCAGCAGAACAAAATCGATCTCGTCGACCTCCAAGTCGTTCCCTTTGATAGCAAATGTATAAGAGGTCACATGCTCGTTTGGGTCAGTCATTCCATTATACTTAGGTATTTCGAGCATACGAAATTTTTTGGGGATCGATTTCGGAGCCGCGCTCGGAGGAAAAGGTTTTTGAACGAACTTCCTAGAATCCGGTCCTTTCAATATGGGAGGTGCTCCTGGGATTTGATCTACCCTGGAGTTGTAGGTCTCCACCTTTTTGTTGTTAGCTTCGATTTTCTTCTCCCCTGATTCTATCCGCTTTGTCAGTTCCTCGAGCATTTTTATAATCTCGGGGTTAGCCCCCGATTCATATTCATTTTACCTTACTATGACCGGTTCATCCCTGCGGGTAACTTCCCGGGGCAGATCAGGCTCAACCCTGCTCGGTGCACGACTTTGGTTCTATAATTGAGCTATTGTCGCATGTTGAGCTTGCAGCATTTCGAAGATCAACCGTAGACTAATCCCGTCTCCTTCAACGTTTTGTGTGTTTAGAGTTGTCGATCGGGCTCCACCATGAACGCTATGTTGTTACCTCATTTTCGGGCGCTATGTTGTTATTTTTACCTTGATGACCGGACTCGTTGTCAACATGCAGGGGTGCTGATTGAGAGTTCGACATTTTGTATTTTAGCGTGGAATCAAAGACACTTTAAAGAGCAAGTGTAAAGTAGTATGTGTTATGGAGATTCGTATCAAATAACCACTATTATCCTTAGCCCCACGGTGGGCGCCAAACTGTTTACCCTCAAAATCGGATAACAATTGAATTTGTAAGTGGTTTTAAGGATGCGTGATCTAACTGGATACAAAATGAGAAATCAGATTAATATTGAAATAAATGACGAAAAAGTAAATGCAAATCACACAAGTTGAATAGTCTTAGCCTTGAAGATTGGTTGCCCTTGAGTTAGAAATACTTTTATCGATGCTGGAACAGAATGACAAGATAATGAGAACTAGAGATAATAATATATTGTTTTGTGATGCGTGTTACAATATATGCAATGAATTATCAAACCTCTCCCCTCTTTTATATAGTAGAGGAGTCCTACTCTAGGTACATTTCTATTAAAGGTAAAAATCTCTTGATTTGCTAATTGCTGGCTCCTTGCCGATATGCACCGAGATTCCTGTCGTAATATCTGCCCGACCGCGGATATTTCGGTCTTCCGTTTGTTATTTTCGAGCTCGCTCGAGGCTAAGGTCGAGATCGGACTCAACGTTCCTCGAGGGCAGGTCTTCCGACCTTAGGTTCTAGCTTGGTGAGACTCGAGGTCAATCTCCAGTCCGTGGTCGCCACGTTCCAAGCCAAATCTACCAAGTTGTAGTCGAGCTCGATTTCGACCGTATACAAGAACGTTTCTTCTGGTCTTACATGGCACGAATCTAAATTAATCGGGACCTCAATACGGTTACTGAATACCGCATGAAAAACCAAAAATAAGAAAATGAACAAACTAATCCGAAAGGTTTAGATATTGAAGTTAATTAATATAGTTTAAGGGATTGTAATTCTTTCTTATAACACTTAAAAGCATTGTTAATCTCACCAGAAGCCTTTAATTACTATTTATTGCCCCCTATATACCAAGAAATTTAAAAGAAAATCAAGAATATCCTTATTGAGTTATTGTAACCCCAACATACTTGCGGAGTTGCAAGTAGTTAGTTGCAGATACATCTTCGGACCTTAGCTAAACTATGAATGGTTCAAAGTACTAATCTTTGACACCAAAAGTTCAGACCAATCCGGGACATTCCCACTGTCCAACACATGGATGATTTGTCGCGATCGGACCAAAAACCAACTTAAAATTACTGCTGCTAATCAATTTCCAATAAGGGTGAAATTAAATGATGTGCAGAAATGTGGTTCACTGCATCTAGGTTTGCATATTTCTATTTGGCAAAATATATGAGTTAGTGATCCATATTACGCAATCTTTTGCGAATGAAAATCACTTTATACACTCAACATTTTCAGAGTGTAGTTAAAACACACTACTTTTGATAACGGGCGTGTGCGTGTTTTACACATAAATGAAACGAGTGAATACAAAATTTTTGAGTATGAACCATTATCTAAATGCCACATGTCCAGCCTTTTTATTTTTTAAAACTTTTTTGAGTCATTTGTTTTTTCTATTTTCAATTATTATATCTCCAATTTGACCCCTCTTCCACACAATAATCAGTGGAACTCAACAAGAATGAAGGTCACTTTTCAGAATCGATGCGAGTACTTTCTTGGTTGGAGTCGGAATTTGAGCTTTGAGCATCCGAAAAATACTCATCGGGCGTCGAAATCAATTCTTTCACTATAATTCGGCGCGCTTGGAAATATTAAAATGGGTATTAACTTCCAGAAATGCTTGCAACCTAAAATCAGTGGAAATGAAATACCGACTTGACTAGATAATTAGTTTTCACCTTTTTGTTATCTGTCAAGAAAAATGCCTTTGTAGTACTTTTTGGATTTTTTTTTTTTGCTGTGGGTTTCTTGGTTCTTAATGTTTTTGAATTTGTGCTTTTGAGTTGTGAGTTTGCTAAATACGTAGGAACTCGAATGGCTGGAGATGGAAGGTTTAGGTATTGGAAATGCAGAAAAGATCCCGCCAGAACTTCACCGCTAAAAAAAAAGAACTTCACCGCTAACCGACAACTCATATCGGCGTGGAATTGTCCGACGGCCAGTAGAGGTGAGAGAGGAGTCGAGCGGCTGTTGGGTATGAAATGAGAAGAGAATGGAGGAAAATGAAGGTTCCGTGATTTGGAGGGTTATTCCGGTGGGTTTTAATGGAGGAGAAAACTTTAATGAAGAAGATGACAAAAAGTGGATTGGGGAAGAAGAGAGATGGGTTGGGAGAATCCTCTGGTTTTTTTTCTTTTTTTAAGAAAGAATATTAATTAGGGTGGAAATTAAGTATTTATTTTTTTTAGTTATGACACGTGTTACAATCTTATTGGTACGTGAAATTACAACAAATTGATCAACAAAAAAATAATGTGTCTTAACTACACTTTAAAAAAATTGGATATGTAAGTTAATTTTCATCGATAAAAATGTGTAATATGGATTTGGTCTGAGGAGTAAGTCATGTATTTTGCCAATCTAATTTGATTAGGAAACATTTTTTCCATGCTAAGATATCTAATCGTAAGTGCTTGATTTCATCGTTTTACTGAACTTCATTCAAGCACTTTGCTCCTTTTTTTTTAATCAACTTCTTAAGTACGACTTCCCCAGCCAAGGCCTCGAGGCATGAATCATGATCGAGTATAGTCCTCTTCTGGCTTTTTCTTGTAATTCGAAAAGTTGCTAAAATCAAAAGTCATTTACTCCTTTCCTTTAAATAAACTTATTTGTTTTGATCTATTTTTCAAAAATAATGATTTATTTCTAAATTTGAAAATAATTTAGTTTAAACTTATAATTTTACTTTTAATAAGAAACTTTTATAACTACACAAATACTTTGGGCTCATTTTTGACTTGTTTAGGACCACAAATTTCAAAATCTTCATTTTTTCTTAAATTCTTTGTCAAGTCAAATATATTCACATAAATTGAAATGAGGGAGTAACATTTTAGAAATATATACTGTATGAATCAATGCCTAGTTTTGTTTTTTCATTTGAAGTCAGAAATCCTAGCCTAAGATGTACCGTGTACCCGTTTTAAAACTTCACAAATCCAGATCTAGTGGAGAGTATGTAAGATTTTTCTACGTTTATAAGTTTAAGGCCCATAATTAATATTTAATTATGAGCAAATCTCATATGTCCGATCGGTTACTTGATACACGTACTGGATTAAGTGAGAACTTCTATAAATTGGTCCTCTCCCCACCCATTAGGGTTACCGTATTTTTATTTTCTCTCTTCCATCACTAAAGTCGGCGGTAACGAAAGCTAGGGCAAGGGGCGAGAAACCAATTTGAATTAACGCTTCCGCTTCACGATGATGGCTTACGATTCAGGTATGTTTTCTGTACGATTTTGTGTAAGATTATCATGTTCAAGATCCTGGTATGCAACTAAAGTTTATGCCAACACGTGGTATCATGAGACTGGATTATTTGAACTGATAGTCTTCATTTATTGTTCGATTCAGTCGCCATGATTTTAGTCGATAAAGTTTTTTCGACAAAGAACCCGATCTTCAATGTCAATGAGATCAATAAAGTTTTTAGTGGGTAAAGATTCTCCTTGAAATTTCTTCCACAACTAAATGCATAAAATTATCTAGTGATATGTATTCCGCAAGTGCTCATTAATCCCATCAAACAATTAAGACTAGAGTGCTTTGGATAGTGAGATGTATTTTTGTGCTTGTTTCTTACTTCCGTAGTTTCAAGAAAGATATGGGTACTGGAATTTAGGTTTAGTGTGATTGTGATTGCTGACTATTTAAGTATTAAGGAAGACGTACATGTCCCTAGTTATTTCCTAAATCAATTTCGGCCTAACTAATTTTAATGAATGCTTATATTTTGTTTAAGATTTGGGCTATAGATGGAAACGATCTTCCTGGGCCATAAAGTAAAGTTATTGCTACTTTTAAAAATTATTTAAGGACCTTACGAAAAACAAAGCTTCATCCGCTAGGTTTCTGGAGTGCATACACTTCACAGTAATTGCACGTAAATCCCTCGTTGAATTGATTGCGATATGGTTCTTATATTAGTATTATGCAATAACTAATGTATTCGTTTAAAGTTACGTAGTTTGTTAATCACTAAAGTGATCAAACTAGAATATTTAAAATATATACACACATAATATTTATACTTTATGCATGTACTAATGTTCATATAGTTTGTTAGTCACCAAAGTGATCAAACTAGATTGTTTATAGTATTCACATGCATAAAATCTTATGATCTCTATTTTGTGTGTGCACTTATGTTATATAGTTTGTTAGTCACCAAAGTGGCCAAACTAGTTTGTTTATGAAAATATGCAGACATAAAATTATAGTTTATCCATAAAATTAATGAAATGCCTATAATTAAATTAGTGGATAAATTAATTTTCACTATTGCTAGAACTTAAGGATTTACCCAAAGGTGAATCAATTATTCTATGAATAGTGAATATGATAAGGTAAATTAATATTCTTAGTCAAATATATATTGTCTGTCCAAAGATGGCATATATATTTGGTTAAAAATATTTAATTACCTATTAAAGACTAAATGACATTTAAATTATGATAGTGTGTCGTAGTATTTACCCAAAGGAGAATTGCGATATGCTTTAACTGTTTTGTTGAATCCATATTGATTTATGAGCATGTATTATCTATTTTGCAGCTATTCCTTTTCATTCACTTGCTTCGTCTATTACTGTATTCAACAGATTGAACTTCTCTGAATGGCGTGAACAAGTCCAGTTTCACTTAGATGTGATGGATCTTGACTTGGCTTTGCTGAATGATAAGCCCACTGCCATTACTGGTTCGAGCAGTGCGAATAAGAAGTCTTTCCATAAAGCATGGGAACGCTCTAACAGGCTAAGCCTTATGTTTATGCGAATGAATATTGTCAACAACATTAAGAGTACTATTCCACAAACAGAAAGTGCCAGGGAATACCTGAAGTTAATGGAAGAACGTTTTCGTTCTGCAGATAAGTCTCTCGCTGGTACATTAATGGCTGAACTCAGGACCATGAAGTTTGATGGGTCGCGTAGTATGCAAAATCATATCATCGAGATGACTAACATTACAGCAAGACTCCAGACATTGGAGATGAGTGGATTATTCCTTCTTGGTTCAGTTTATTCTAAACTCGTTGCCTCCTGAGTATGGACCTTTTCAAATTAACTATAACACTATTAAGGATAAGTGGAATGTTAGTGAATTGTCCAGTATGCTTACTCAGGAGGAGTCAAAACTTAAGAAACAAAGGAATTATTCAATTAATTTTATGGGTCAAGAAGCTGGTAAAGGACTTAAAGTGAAGCCCAACAAGTTCAAGAAGAAGAAAGCATATGCTAAAGCTCCACAGGATACTAAGAAGAAACATAAGGCAGATGCGTATCGTTTCGGTAACAAGGAAGGACACTATCAGAAAGATTGCCTGAAACGTAAAGCTTGGTTTGAAAAGAAAGGTACAATTAGTGCTTTTGTATGTTTTGAATCAAATTTAATAGGAGTTCCTAATAATACTTGGTGGCTTGATTCCGGTGTAACTGCTCATGTATCTAATACGTTGCAGGAATTTCTTACGATCCAAACTACAAATCTAAATAAGGATTTTTTGTTCATGGAAAATCGTATGAAAGCTCCAATTGAAGGCATAGGGACTTATCGTTTGATCATGGAGACTGGACGTCACCTTAATCTATTACAGACTCTTTATGTACCTTCAATTTCTAGGAATTTGATTTCTCTTTCAAGACTTGATGTTTCTGGATTTGATTTAAAGTTTGGAAATGGATGTTTTAATTTATATAAGAATGCTATTTTTTATGGTTCTGGTTTTCTTAGTGATGGTTTTTATAAATTGAAACTCGATATTGGTTTTTCTGAATCTCTTCTTAATGTTCAACATAATGTTGGAATTAAACGTAGTTCACTAGATGAAAGTTCTACTTTCTTATGGCATAGATGTTTGGGTCATATATCCAAAGAAAGGTTAGAAAGATTAGTAAAGAATGAGATTCTTTCGAATCCAAATTTTACTAATCTTACTATATGTTTGGATTGCATTAAGGGAAAGCAAACCAAGCATAGTAAGAAAGGTGCCACAAGAAGCACCCAGCTTCTTGAAATTATACACACCGATATTTGTGGACCCTTTGATGTTCCATCTTTTGGTGGAGAGAAATATTTTATCACTTTTATCTATGATTTTTTACGTTATGGATACATCTATTTGCTGAAAGAAAAATCTCAAGCAACAGATGCTCTCAAAGTATTTATTAATGAGGTTGAAAGACAATTAGATAAAAAGGTAAAAAGTATTAGGTCAGATAGAGGTGGTGAATATTATGGAAAATATAATGAATCGGGACAATGTCCAGGTCCATTTGCAAAGTTTCTCGAGGAACATGGCATATGTGCACAGTATACTATGTCAGGAACACCTCAACAAAATGGTGTTGCAGAAAGGCGTAATCGAATACTTATGGATATGGTTAGGAGCATGATGAGTAATTCCTCATTACCCAAATTATTGTGGATGTATGCTCTTAAAACCACTGTATATTTATTAAACAGGGTTCTTAGTAAGGCATTTTCAAAGACCCCTTTTGAACTGTGGACAGGAAGAAAATCTAGTTTAAGGCACCTGCATGTTTGGGGTTGCCCAGCGGAAGCTAGAGTTTATAATCCACAAGAAAAGAAATTAGATTCTCGAGCAGTAAGTGGTTACTTTATTGGTTACCTAGAAAAATCTAAAGGGTATGTGTTTTACTATCCAAACCATAGTTCGAGAATTGTTGAAACCGGCAATGCAGGATTCATTGAGAATGGTGAAGTTAGTGAGAGTGTTGAAAAGTAAAGTGTGGAAATAAAAGAGGTGAGGGTCAATATTCTATTACCCACAAATGTGCCTACTTCCACACAAATACCAAATTTTGTTCCAGTTGTTGAAGAACACTTTGACAACACCGAGCAACATTTGGATGAAACACTTCATGAAGAAACTGATTCACAAATATCTGACACAAATGAACCACAAGAAATGCCATTAATAAAATCTCAAAGAGTTAGAAAATTGGCTATTTCGGATGATTATGTGCTTTATTTGCAAGAGTCAGATTTTGACATTGGTCTTAATAAGGATCCGGTTTTATTTTCACAAGCCATAGAAAGTAATGAGTCTGGGAAATGGATTGATGTCATGAATGAAGAGCTAAAATCCATAGAATACAATAAATTCTGGGATCTCATTGAATTGCCAGAAAGTTCTAAAAGAATCGGGTGTAGATGGGTTTTAAGACCAAACGCGATTCAAATGGCAATATTAAACGATACAAAGCCAGACTTGTTGCCAAGGGTTATACTCAAAAAGGAGGCATTGATTATAAAGAGGCCTTTTCACCGGTCTAAAAGAAAGACTCGTTAAGAATTATTATAGCTTTGGTGGCTCATTATGATTTAGAGTTACACCAAATGGATGTGAAAACTGTCTTTCTTAATGGAGACCTCGAGGAGCAAGTTTATATGGACCAACCAGAGGGTTTCGAAACTAAAGAAAAAGGTCAAATGGTGTGTAAACTGAAGAAGTCAATATATGGACTTAAACAAGCCTCACGACAATGGTATATAAAGTTTAATGATACCATAACATCTTTTGGATTTGTGGAAAATACCGTTGATCGGTGTATATACCAAAAGATCAGTGGGAGCAAGTTTATATTTTTTGTCCTATATGTTGATGATATTCTACTTGCTGCTAATGATTTAGGCATATTGCGTGAGACTAAAGATTTTCTCTCTAAGAATTTTAAAATAAAAGATATGGATGGGGCATCCTATGTGATAGAAATAGAAATATTCTATGATAGATCACAAGGATTATTGGAATCGTCTCAGAAAGGCTATATCGAAAGAATTCTAGAGAGATTTAATATGAACAATTGTTCAGCAGGAATTGTTCCAATTCAAAAAGGGGATAAATTTATTCTCATGCAATGTCCTAAGAATGATGTAGAACGAAAGAAAATGAAATCAATTCCTTACACTTCAATTGTTGGTAGTCTGATGTATGCTCAGACTTGCACAAGACCGGATATTAGTTTTGCGGTCGGAATGCTAGGAAGATATCATAGTAACCCAGAAATTGATCACTAGAAAGCTGCAAAGAAAGTCTTGAGGTACCTGAAAGGAACGAAGGACTACATGCTCATGTATAGGAGATCCAAGCATTTGGAAGTTGTTGGATACTCAAATTCATATTTCGCTGGATGTATTGACACTAGAAAATTCACGTTTGGTTATTTGTTCCAATTAGTTGAAGGAACAATATCGTGGAAGAGTGCTAAACAGTCTGTCATTGCTACATCCACGATAGAAGCAGAATTTATGGCATGTTTTGAATCCATAATTCATGCATTATGGCTACGAAATTTTATTTCAGGACTTGGGGTTGTCGACACCATTACCAAGCCGCTGAAAATTTACTGTGATAATTCTGCAGCAGTATTCTTCTCCAAGAATGATAAGTACTCCAAAGGTGCCAATCATATAGAATTAAAGTACTTTACCGTCAAGGAGTAAGTTCAGAAACAAAGTCACTTGAGCATATTAGAACTGATCTCATGATTGTAGATCCGTTAACGAAAGGTTTATAGTCAAAGATATTTAAAGAACATGTACATAGAATGGGTCTTGGCTGTATTTATGATTGATGTATTTATGATGTTTTGACACTCTGAGCACATTTATATATTACTGATATACATTAATGATTCATGTTTCTCATAATGGTGTACACATTATTGTTTTGAGATATTACAGGATAAGTCTCAATGAGACATTATTGTAGACCATAATATTTTATAACTTATGGACATGGTACGATGAGCTGCTAATATTGTAATATATGAAAGGGAGTATGCGGATAAATTATATATAACCGCCATAACTTATATTTACTAGTTTATCGTGTTATGCAATTTATGATGAATATTATAGAAGAGATTTGTTTATGCGCAACTAACGTTTATATGATTAAATAATAATGTTATGTGATTATTGGGCCAAGTGGGAGAATGTAAGATTTTTCTACGTTTATTGTTGGTGGCCCAATAAGTTTAAGGCCCATAATTAATATTTAATTATGAGCAAATCTCATCCGTCTGATCGGTTACTTGATGGACGTATCGGATTAAGTGAGAACCTCTATAAATTGGTCCTCTCCCCACCCATTAGGGTTACCGTATTTTTATTTTCTCTCTTCCATCACTAAAGTCGGCGGTAACGAAAGTTAGGGCAAGGGGCGAATAACCAATTTGAATTAACGCTTCCGCTTCACGATGATGGCTTACGATTCAAGTATGTTTTCTGTACGATTTTGTGTAAGATTATCATGTTCAAGATCATGGTATGCAATTAAAATTTATGCCAACAGAGTAGACTTATAAGTTAATCCAGATTTAAATTGCTCATATAATAACATCATACTTGATATTCTATTAACGGGAGAACTGCACATACTTCCATTTAACTTTCAGCATGTAGCGCGCTTGTATAATATAATTCAAATATTAAACAAACATGAAACATGAATCACTCAGTTCTCTGTGACAAGTCTACAAAATTTATAAGTGCACAATTAATATCCTTATGCGTTCAGGAAAAAAGATATTCTATTATTTTACTTGACCTTGAATCTGATTCAACGATTCCTCGTCCAGTTTTTTGAAGATTAAAAAAAAAACTGATTAGAAAATTAATGAATTTGTGTTATAAATGCGTAAATTTTTTTTTACCCTATCAGTGTATTGTTTAACCTACTATACTTAGTTGTTTATCAATTAATGTTCATCATACAATTTAAATCGTCATCTTATAAGACTTGAATTCTTACAAAATAAACAAAAGACAAGATTAATGCATCTCAAGTGATTATAGATGGTGACAAGAATTTGAACCAACTGAAAATTTAAGGCAGTGCGTAAGACTTATCGTCAAGAAGGTGTTCATCTAAAGAGAAGTTTATCTATATTGATTTTGATTTTTCAAGGATATTAGTCATATTTGGGTACATTCATGCATTTTTTAAGTGGAACCTTTGCCCAAATTAAAGCTCTATCCAAATAACATTCTTAAACGTAAGCGATGACTTAGAGAGGAGACTATATATTCACTGTACTTTGCTACTTTGCGCCTATGGGACCGCATATTCTTGTTTAGTTTCGTAATAAATTAAAAAAATCAATTCAATCACATTTTGCTTAGTGTTTTAATGGGACAAGGAAAACTACATATAAATAAGCTTGGTTATTTTATTCAATCGAATAATTGCAAGAAAAAGATGAGGTATGTTGGTGTCTAACCAAACAAAAGGATAGAATACTTCACTATAAAGTGAGAAAGAATGTGAATATTAAAGAAAAAGTAATATTGGAACAAACGGAATAGCTCAATTACACGATAAAATTGAAATTCTTAGTTTGTAAACAGTCATGATCATTTAAATGACACGATAATATTGAAATTCTTCTGTTTGTCTTAACATTTAGTTGAAGTAATGCTATAGTAAAGGTAATATATTCGACATATATGGTTTAATTATTTTCTCTACCATTAGACAAGGGCAAAGTCAATGCCATTAAATTGTTACCTCTGATAATTGCCAATTTATATTTGCAGTAATGCGACGATATTATCTAAGAATTTAACTTCTGGTGCATTTAAACACATCCAACAATTAAGATGCAGAAGCAAAATATTAACAACAAAATAATTTCAAATGAGCAAGACTTTCGGTAAAAATGAAGCTTCAAGCGGAAACTATGGTGAAGTTAATTGGTCGAATCAAATGTTTTACATCTTAGCGGTGACAAAAGATAAATACAGTAGAATAAAGTAGTCAGTGGTCTAGTTATTTTTGCGGAATATGTATTTTGTTTGTAAGCATAGGCGGATGCAATGTATCGGCACTGGGTTCAACTGAATCCAATATTTTTAACGCGGAGCGTAAATTTATGTATTATTTACTAATATTACAATAAATAACAATATGAACTCATAACTTTAAAAAGACAATGAGTATCAATATATGTGTCACTTTATCTTTTCCGATTGAACCATTGTTTACCCGTAAAATAGTACAGTTGAATTTATACGTGGTTTCTAGACAAGTGAGCTAATTTGATCCTGAAATAATGCAATAATTGAAGAAATGTACAATACTTAACCTTAAAATGTAGATGAAACAGCAAAGATGATAGTTTCGGGAATAAGGTTTCCGGACACAACAACGATGAGATCAAAAAGCGAAAAGGTAAGATTGTATTAAGCTTTGTATAGAATATGGTGTAAGTTTTGCCAGAAAATTCGTATCCTTTACAATGATAACTGGGCTCACTATTTATAGATGTTTCTATAAATGCCAAATTCTCTGTAACGGGCAGTCGCTCTTAATGCTGCAGAATATTCCTTATTAAATGCTACCGGGAGCAAAGCATTTAATACATCTTTATGAACGTTATCTCTCCCGGTGACAAGCGGAATGACTACGTTCGGTCTTCGGCCATCCCCGTCTAGGGTTCCAGGCATCTTTCCTTTAGATGACCACGTGTCATAGCATATTTCACCCTATACATATAGTCCCCTTGTTTTCCGATGACATAACTTTGTATTACCGAGAAGTTGGTAGAAACACTCTTTTGGCGGTAATTACTATAACTCCCTCTGAAGGCTTCTGACGGTTGATTAGACGCACGTCTCTCCGCATTTAATGTTCCGAACACGTGTCATCCCACGATTCAGCACAACCTTTGCCGATTATCGAGGTAATCATGGTCATGAATTTAGTAGCCAAAATTTTACTTATACGCATTATTCTTTTCCTTTGCACTTCATAATTTCTCGAACTTCTAATTTGCATCTTTGTTCTTCATCCTTTCTCTAATTCTCTTCAAACAAAAACCTTTTCCTTTTTCTTATTCAATGGCTTCTTCCTCCAAGCGTGCCAGTTCTTCAAAGAATAAGAACAAAGTCGAGGACTCTGCTCTTCCAACGGTGGGTTCCGTCATCCCAAGGAGACTCAGTACCACAAAGGACTTAGAAGAAAAATTTCCTACTGCTAACCCTAGTACATGGGTTGTTAGTAGGTACCCTTCTTCCATTTGTCCTTTCAGTATTCCTGCTGTGAAGGAAGACTGTCGCTGCCATGAGTTGGATATCATTGCTCCTGATTTATCGGGGCTAGTGACCCTTCCCAAGGAAGGTTCTACATACTTTTACACGTATCCATTTACTTTGGGTGTGTTTTCTTTGAGTGGAGAGCTTGATTCCGTGATTGCGGAGTTTTGCCTTCGCTACCAAGTGTGTTTGGCACAGGTAAGTCCTTCAGTGTAGAGGACGGTTGATCTCGCCCAAGTCACACCTCAAATTGGGGTTGTGAAGCAGTCGATTGCAATAATAATACCCAACTAGGAGTCGGGATCGAATCCACAAGGAGCATAGATGGGATTAGTGGTATGTATTTGGTATAAGCATATGAATTGTCTAAGTTGTACTTCCACAAACTTTGTTTTGATTTTACTTCTAATATTATACTAAAGATTGCAATTGAAAAATATGAAACTAGGGAAGAATATTTTTGTTGTTGTTTTTCAAATGTGTAAAAGGTCTAGGGCTGTGGCTTCTACCCAAGTGTTTGCCTAACGGGTTGTGGGCTTTAGAGCGAGTTTCGTTAGTCGGGGTGTATTATAGCAATCAACACTCAAATACCTACTCAATACCTCTCGGTAAGAGAGTGGTTTTTGCAATTTGCCTTTCTCAAGTCCAAATGAGTATTGAACTAGACAGTTGACAAATTGCTCAAATCGGATTTTACAATCTCTAGGTTCAACCCTTTAATTGGGACTATCAATCTCTTGATTTCATCCCAAACTCTTGTTAGCCAAGTTTTCCTAGACTAAGTCTCTCTTTCTCAAGTAGAGACCAAATCAAATAGGCTTGAACCAATATTTGCAATAATTAATTCTATAATTATAGCAAGAACTAGGCTAAATAATACACACTCAACCATAAACAAGCCCTAAATCAAACACCCATTAGGTTCCCATACTAGGGTTGAGTCACAACCCTAGCTAGAAATTTAGCTACTCATAGTGGGTAATGAAGAAAATAAAGAAGAAAAGATGATAAAACTCATATTGAAAGATAAATAGATGAAAATCCAATGTAAAATCAACAAGATGAGCTAAAGTTACGTCACGACCCAAAATTCCACCACAAGCGTCGTGATAGCACCTAGTCTCTAAGACTAGGTAATCCGATTTCAATTACCTTTTGAAGCCATTTTTTAAAAAACTAACAGCGAAAATAATTACAATATACAACCTCCCAAGACTGGTAGTACTGAGTTACAAACTCTAACTGGATACATAGAATGATCATGAGAACCGAATATACAATACTGTTTGATTATAAGTTAACAGTACAATGAAATGAAAAGACTCCAAGGGACTGCGACGACCAAGCAGCTCTACCTTGAATCCTTACGATCCCGCTTTAACTCCGCTCAAGTCCGTTATCTTCAATACCTGGCTCTGCACAAAAATGTGCAGAAGTGTAGTATGAGTACGCCACGGTCGGTACCCAGTAAGTATAAAGACTAACCTCAATGGAGTAGAGACGAGGTACAGTCAAGACACTCACTAGTCTAATAACATGTGCAATATAATATACAAAATAATAGGAAACAAATAACAATAGGGCAACGTGAAACAACCAGTGATATGCACAGCAGACAACAAGAATACCACTAATATCACTCAACAATTAATATGTACAATTACACCCAATTAAATCAAGTCCTTCAAATAAATGTCTTTCATATATAATTCTTCCAGATAACTATCTTTCAAATATAATTTTCTCAAATAATTATTTTTTTCAAATATAATTCTTTCATATAATACTTTCTAAGTAAAAATCCTTCCAAATAAATATTTTGAATATAATTTTTTCAATTAAAAAGTCACCATGTGACACCTCATTTCATAATCATAAAAATTATGGGTCTCAGCCCATTTTCATATTTTTCATAATCACGGGTCTCGGCCCATTTTTTATATCTCCACGGTACTTCGTGCCTATAATTAAATCATCACATTTTTCCGGCACCTCGTGCCTTCATTTCATATCTCAACTGCACGGACAATTCACGTGCCAATATCCTCAACATATATAAGATCCACATGATCAATTTATTTTTTTCAATAAAGTAAGGTAGAAAGTTTTAAATCAAGTAAAAAATCAATAAATGAATGAATTTATTTTAGAATCATTTGGGTGGAGAAATAACATTTCAATTAAATGAAACATCAGATAAACTACTGATTTGGATATAAAATTTATTAAATTAAAACATACTAGAATTTTTTTTCTATTTAAAATAACTCAATAATCATCAAAAATAAGTACAACCCAAAAATACAAGTCCTCAAAGTCTCGTATGAAAAAGTCAAGGTCAACACAATACATCAAGAAATACAAAACACTTAATATTAAGTGAAATAATACATCACGAAAAATACAAGAATTTACAAATTTCGGAAAAATAAAATAACCAAAGGCAAGTGCAGCTACTGAGAAATATCAACAAAAGGTCACTCCCGAGGTAGCACCTCGTAGTCCCAAATTATAATTAAATTCACAATATCTCATTTCCTTATATCACCGCGGGAGCCTTCATATTTAATTTTAAAGAAATTATTTTTTTTTCGAAATAGCATCCCGCGTTTTTAGCCATCCTTATCACACCGCATGACTTCTAGTAGTTTTCCCCACTAGCCACGCGTTTCAAGCCACCCTTATCTCACCGCATGCGTTTCAACACCCTAGCCTTATATCATCACATGACTTCTAGTAATTCCCCTACTAGCCACGCGTTTCAAGCCACCCTTATCTTAGCGCATGCATATCAATATCACAATATTTCATAATATTTTCCACAATAAGGAGCTCATGGCTCGACCATAATGTGCACAACACCTAAAAACAATCAATAGAGATAGAAATTTCTCAACATAAAGCAAAGTCTTCATTAAATTTAAATTTTTAATAATTATATAAACACCTCTTCTTAAGCTCATTTAATTAATTATTTGCAGAGAAAAAAATCCACAATGAAATTAAATTACAATAATTATTAAACCAACAAATTCACGGAATTACATAAATAATCAAGTAACAATCACATCAAATTATCATATAACAACATATTCAACAACAACAAAGATTTAGGCATGACAAACAAATGATTTAATACTTATCCACGATTACCCAATTTACTATATAATAATGCCTAAGACTTTAATTCAATAAAAATTTACACATATAAGCCCGAGTACGTACTCGTCACCTCGCGTACACGACTTTTCACATTTCACAAATGGCACATAAGACTCAATGCCCTAGGGGTAATTCCCCCACTCGAGGTTAAGAAAGACACTTACCTCTTTGAAGTTATGCCGATATTCCAAAGTCGCCTTCTTGCTTGAATTAACCTCCAGACCGCTCAAATATATCCAAATTAATTGTATAATTAAAATTCATCGGAAACAATTCCGGATAATAATACGTCGACTTAAAAATTTATTCCAAAAAGTCAACAAAAGTCAACGCGAGACGCGCCCCTCGGAACCCAGCATAATTTTCATGAAATCCGAACACCTATTCCGATACGAGTTCAACCATACCAATTTTATCGAATTTCAATAACAACTCAACCTTCAAATCTTAAATTTTTATTTTTGGAAGATTTTACAAAAATCTTGATTTTCCTCCATTAAATCCGAATTAAATGATGGATTCAAAGACATAATCATGAAAATTAATCAAAACTAGATAAAAATCACTTACCCCAAATACCCATGCAAGAATCTTTCCAAAAATCGCCTTCTACCGAGCTCAAAATTTGATTTTGAGTTATGAACTCAAACCCCCAGTTTTTGGGACTTTTAATTCTGCCCAGATAGGCCTTCTTCGCGTTCGCGACCATTACTTCGCGTTCACGAAGGCCAAAACCCAACTGCTTCAAATCCTTCATCGCGTTCGCGACCTCCTTGTCGCGTTCGCGAAGACCAACTATTTGTGCCCCATCATTTCCTCTTCGCGTTCGCGATGACCAGCTGACCAGCTCATTCGCGTTCGCGAAGGCCAAACGACCTCAGGCCCCACTCTTCCTTTCTTCTTCGCATTCGCGTTGCTTTGGCCGCATTCGCGAAGGCTTGCCCAGCTTTTTCTTCGCATTCGCGTCCCTTTCTTCGCGTTCGCGAAGGCTAACCCAACCTCCCGTCAAATTCCTCTTCGCGAACGCGGGACTTCCTTCGCGTTCGCGAAGAAGGAAATCAGACTTTAGCAACAACAGTCCAAACAACTCCAATTTGGTCGGAAACCACCCCGAAACACACTCGAGCCCCTCGGAACCCCGTCCAATCATACCAACATGTCCGATAATATAACACGGACCTGTTCGAAGTCTCAAATCACATTAAACAACATCAAAATAATGAATCGCACCCTAATTCAAACTTAATGAACTTTGAAACTTCAACTTTTACCATCAATGCCGAAACCTATCAAATCACGTCCGATTGACCTCAAATTGTGCACACAAGTCACATTCAACATTACGAACCTATAAAACTTCCGGAATCGGATTCCGACTCCGATATCAAAAAGTCAACCCCCCGGTCAAACTTTCCAAAATTTTGAGTTTTGCCATTTCAAGCTTAATTCACTACGGACCTCCAAATAATTTTTCGGACATGATCCTAAGTCCAAAATCATCATACGGAGCTAACGGAATAGACAAAACTCCATTCCGGAGTCGTCTTCATATGGTTCCAACTACGGTCAAAATCCTAAGACTTAAGCTTCCTTTTTAGGGACCAAGTGTCCCAAATCACTTTGAATCATCCGGTAACTGAATTCAACTACGCACGCAAGTCAATACACATAATAAGAAGCTGTTCAGGGCCTTATGCCGCCACACGGGTCTTAAATTCTTAAAACGATAAGTCGAGTCGTTACAAGTTGCCTAAAAGAGTAAAGAAAAACGGCTACAGACTTTCTGGTATTCAAAACTTGACCTAATTTCATGAAAGTAGTATATTTATACAAAGCTAAAATTTGCGGACAAAATTGCCCTTTCGGAGGTTCTGCGGCCGTATAATTCTTTGTGTGGTCCGCACTTTGCTTTATCTCTTGACAGGAGTTGGATCTGCGGCCGCACAATTCTGCATTGCGGCCGCGTCTTTTTGAGTTATGCGGACCGCACAATTCTGGGTACGGTCGTACATTTGATTTCTGCGGTCGCACAATTATAGTGTGGTCCGCAGTTTTTGCTAGGCTTGGAGTTGGAACTCTTTGAACCTTGACTTCTGTGGTTGCAAAATTATTGTGTGGTCCTCACCTTACATTGCATCCCTGTTAATTCTTCTTCATGTTCTGCGGCCGCACACAAAATTCTGCAGTTCGCACTTTAGCTTTTTGTGCTTGATTTTTGTCCTTGTTCAAAAGCACTCCTCTTGAGTTTGATTTCATCGTAATGGCTCATTTTCCGATACTCCTTCAAGTAAGCACATTTCATCAGTTTTCGGGAACACATTTAAAAAAATTTGAACTAAAATAGAAGTTAAAAGGCGCAAATAAGTAGTCAAAATCCCCATTTATTAACTCCCCCAAACTTAAGCTTTTGCTTGTCCTCAAGCAAATAAGGTAATTCCCACCTCCATAAGAAAATAACTATTCCAGCTAATCTAAGGTGAAGCAAACACACATCAATTGGAACCAACAATCACCCACAACACTTATGAATTATCAACAAGGCAATGATTTGAAGTTTTAAGCACAAATAGTTCTAATGTGACACTTGAGCATCAAGAGTTGACTTACTCATCAAGAAAGTTCGCTCTTTCATGTAGGTCACTGTGGATCCCAAACTCCTCCTCCTCTACTCCTCGTTAGCTTATCTCACTTAAGAATGAATCACCCAATTCAAGGATTTGTGAAAAGTTCGCTCATCTCTCTCAAAAGAATGTCACAAGTACGGCTCTAAGTACCATATGCTTGCCCCTCATGTAAATCACCGCTAATGTAAGCTCACTCGGCTTGAAATCACGTAGGGATTTTTCGACATGTAATGAAGGCTTTTGGACTAAGGTAGGAAATGTTAGAGTAGAACGGGTTAATCTTTCCTTAAGCACTCCATTTTCTCTTTTGGCTCATGCTTTGCTGACTCTTTGAGTCATTTTCTTTTTCCTTAGGGGAACTAGAGAGACATGACATCACTCTTTCTTGGTCATGATATTCATTTCTTTCTTCCTTGTTTCCTCCATGCTTTGCACTTTTGCTTATCTTTGAATCCCTTCAGCTCTTTAATTTATTTACTTTCTTTTTGTATTTTTCTTTGGTTCTTTCTTTCTTTTTCTTTGCCTTGCCTTTTCTTCATCTCTTTTCTCTTTCTGTACCTTGATACCACTTTCAAACTCCTCGTCTCTCCTCCAAACTTATGTTTTCGCCAATTGCTTTTCATGAGTGTTAAGAAAAGCTCTGGTGCCAAGAGAGGGTCACTACAAAATGGGTAAAGGCTTGTAACATAGTTATCAAATGAGAAAGACTTTAGGCTCAAAAGGGTTGACTAGGGATAACATCATTGGTGGGCCATAAAAAATTTCAAAACATGTCAAAGAGAGCCTACAATCACTTCTCAATCCAAGTAAAACTTAAAATTTTGCCAAGAAACACATTCGGGACAAGTTCTAGACCATTCGCACGGGTGCTTGGACTCGTAACAAAATATCTCATCTCTCACACAGCTGGATTGTTAAAAAGGATAGAGTCGAGGGCCCACAACAGTCGTATTCAAGATTGAAAATACTAATGGTTCAACTAAACCACTCGATGATTGCCTAAGTCAACGCAAGAGTCATAAGGTCACTAACTAGAGCTATTTCTTTCCAAGAACTTGTTTTTAATCATAAGCGCGTAGTTAAGTGTGTTGGTACCAAGTGAAGCATGCTTGACTCTCCTATTCGTTATTACTACTATTTTTTCCACCTAAACATCAAAAACAGACTCAATCACTTAAGAAAGTTGTCACGCCATCCATCGTTGGGAAGAGCCACCCGGTTCACACAAAAACCACCTTTGGAAAGAACCATGACATTACGAAAACCAAAGGCTTATTGATCACTAAAACATAAAAAGAAGCTACTAAATCAAAAAGAAGCTATTAAAGTAAATAAGAAGCTAGACTACTAAGAAAACAGAATAAAGAAGCTATGAAATAAATTACTGAAAGCAAAAATGAATATACAAACCGAGAAAGGGAAAAAGAATATATACATCAATAGATAGAGAAGAATATATACATAATAAAAATAAAAAGAGAGTATTATAGTTATTACAGGTCAATGTCAAATATCATATCAAATCAAAATAGACCACCCCTCTGAATAAGAATAAGCATTGTCCTCAATGCTTAACAAAAATCAAAATAAGGAAGGGAAAGAGTAGAGAGGACTCCCTATATGGTCTCGGTGTCCATAGCAGCATCACCACTCTCAGGCTCTTCCAACTGGATCTCATCATCCTCTGCTCGAGGAGTAGCGGGGTTGGTGAACATTTGTAACACCTCCTCAGCAGTGTGGGCAGCGAGGTCTGGCTCCTCAGACTGGCCAGCTGGTGCCACTGGTGTTGATGTTACTGATGGGTCTGCCAATACTGATGGATCTGTCTCCATCAGTAAGTCAAAAGGAAAATCAACACCTGTTGCTATCTTGGTCACTTCATGTCTCAACTTGTCCACTGATTTTCTCGAGGCCTGTGATTTTCTCATCTTCTTCACCTGTTTACCTAGCTCCTCAAGTGCTCCCCCATGTGCCACCAAGGTATCCATGATGGTCTTCTGATTATCCAATATCTTCTTCAAGGTTTCCTCCACTGATGGAGGAACTTGGGGTGCTGGGGCAGAAGACTGTGCTGCAACAACACTGGATAGGTCGGACAGCTTTGCAGTAGTTATCTGCATCTAGTTGTTGAGACTCGCCAGTGTCTGGTAGACTCGCAGTGCAGTGAGTGGATAAGTGGAGGAGGAAGGCACTGATACTTATGTTGATGGCCCTGAAGATAGAGGTCGTGGTATGGCGGCTGTATCGGTGGAAGGTCCGGCTATTGTGGAAGGCATGAAAGTTGTAGAAGGCATAGCAGCAGAATCTGCAACTACCACCGATGGATCATCAGACTGGCCTACGGTAATAGTCGACTTACCCTTGTTCATCGGGTTCCTTGGATCCTTCAGAGAATACTAGGAGAAAGGCTTCTTAGCCCGAACCTTCGTATCAAAGCTCCTAGGCTCCACCCCCGTATCCGTGAGATACTCCATGATAGTGTTGGATACGGGTAGGAGCTCTCACCCTGCCTGACAACCACAGACATGTTGGCCGACATGATGGCACCCACATTAATTGGGTACCCGACCATGATAGATGCAACTAAGACTGCCTGGGGAATTGGAAGATTGTTCTCATTTTGGCTCGGATCTATGCGGATGCACAAAAATATTTGCCACTCTTTTGCTTCAAAGTTGAGATTGTGTTCCACATAATGAGAACCCCTGCTGTGATCCATTGTGGTGGTGGTCCTGGAGCTGCTATTATCTCAGCTAGCCAAGGGCGAGTTGCATCACCCAGTGCGAACTTCTCTAAATACTTCACCGACTCCATGTCCTCAAGCCCCAAATACGTGTTCAGGGTGCTCTGATCAAATCGTACTTTAAAGTTCCGCACCTTAGTCACCTTAGTCCCTTCTTGATGTGCGCCACATTGGTGTAGAACTCCTGGACTAAGTTCTCCTTGGCATCCAATACGCTTTTTGTAAACCACTTCCACCCTTTTCTTTCCTGAAATTGTCTAGCCACATTCAGATTGAATCTATCCAAATCCTTCAACAGGAACTGACGCTCAAGTGTGAGCGATCTCTGGGGCCACCACTCTCGGAACCTGTTGAATGCAATAAGGCTCACAAACCTATCTTCCCAAACTTCCTTCTTCTTTGACCTCTCTAGGCCTGCAACTCTGGTGTCCCCCCCCCCCCCCGACCGTCATCTGGAATATCATCATCATCATCAACTGTGACTGGTGCGGTGGGAGCATGAGTAGATGAGGGCTCCGAAGCCTGGCTGTTCTCTTCTGACCCCTCAGAAGTACTCTCAGAAGAGGTAGGCACATCTCTCAGTCGGTATCTATCCTGAGGCAGCTATGGCTGTGATTGCATTTGCACAGGGCATATGAACTTGATTCAGAGGGCTCCGGTTGTCTACCTCGGCCTATTGTTGCCTTTTATTGATCATATTTCGTATGGAGAGTGGTAGGGTACCCCTGCCTCAGCCTCGGGAGGGTTCACCCCTCCCCTTGGATGTATCACCTCGTCCTAGTGATCTAACCATTGTCTACAATACATAGCAACATGAATCAGTCATAGTTAAGTGCAGGTAAGCATATGATTTGCCGAACAAAGCATGTTATAGGATGGGGTTATGCAGACCGCACATTTTTGAGTACGGTTGCACATTGAAACTTAAAAATGACAACTCTCTAAAGTCAGAGAATTGCTTGATCTGCGGCCGCACACACTTTTCTGAGGCCGCGGTTGAATTTCTGTGGACCGCACAATGTTGAGTACAGTCCGCACAATCAATGCACACATTTTCCCTAGACTAAAGATCTATGGACCGCACAATTTCTTGTGCAGCCACACAATTCAAACACCAACGGCAGTGAACTTAGGGCTTTTCAATTTAGCACAATTTAGACATGGTAGTGGCAATTTATACATGATACACAGTTTACCCATCCCCCAATTAGCAACTAGGAAGTTACCCACACAATTTTAAGCACACATGATGATGAATTTGACATTAGGCCTAAAAATAACTACACTAACTAGGAACAAAATTAAGAAAATTGAAAATTTTGAAGATGAATTGAACCTACCAGTGATGTAGTGAAGCAAGGAAGAATCAAGGAAGATGAAATGAGTGTGAGATGCCTGAATCAATTTGAGTGCACCGTGCTTGCTTTGGTGTCAACTAGTCAGAGTGTGTAAAGTTTTGAACAATGGTAGAGGATCACTATTTATAGTTTGACCGACTAGGGCAAAAATACTAAGCTGAGTGTGGCCGCACAATTTTATGTGTGGTCCGCACTCCTTACCTGTTACCAATTACCCTTTTTGACGATCTGCGGTCCGCACATTTCTGAGTGCGGCCGCAGATGTTTGTGCGGACCGCACATTTCTTTGTGCGGCCGCAAATCTGCCATTTCTCTAACATGCAAACTTCAGAGAGTTTGCAATTTCTGATCTCTAGTTTTGCGGTCGCACAGTGAATTGTGCGGTCGCAGACTCCTTTCTGTTGTGGCCATGAAGATTTTGCGGTCCGCACTTTTTTCCACACTTAGATTTTTCCTGAGCATAGTTCTTGTAAAGCACACTCATTCACACAACATCCTTCAAAATCAGTTAGCACAAAACAAGACCTATCTAAAAAAGAAGAAAAAAATGAAAAGAAACATGGGTTGCCTCCCAAGAAGAGCCTCATTTAACGTCGTGACACGACGCAGATTATCATCAATCACTTGAAATAAATCAATGCCACGATGTGGCCATCATCAACTTTTCCCAAATAATGCTTCACTCGGTGACCATTGACTCTAAACACTTCATCATTTTTATTCTTCAAGTCTAATGCACCAAAGGGTGTCACACTCACAACTTCAAACGGGCCACTCCATTTAGACTTCAACTTTCCCAAAAATATCCGTAACCGAGAATTGAACAATAACACAAGATCACCTTCTTTAAACTCCTTGTTCCGAATGTACTTATCATGGATGTGCTTCATCTTCTCCTTTTAAAAGAATGAACTTCTATATGCATGGTACCGAAATTCATCTAGCTCATTCAATTGTGCCACCCTAAAGTTGGAGGTGACATCCCACTCAATATTTAGCTTATTCAAAGCCCGCATAGCCTTGTGCTCAAGTTCCATCGGAAGGTGACAAGCTTTCCCGAACACCAACCGGTATGGTGATATCCTAATAGGTATTTTGTAAGCCGTCCTATAGGCCCATAGAGCATCATCAAGTTTCTTTGACCAATTCGTCTGGTTGGCATTCACTGTCTTTGACAAAATACTCTTGATCTCCCGGTTAGAGACTTTCACTTGTCCGCTTGCTTGAGGGTGATAGAGGGTCATGACTTTGTGACTGACACCATACTTGGTGAGTAAGGTATCAAAAGCTTTTTTGCAAAAGTGCGATCCCCCATCACTTATAATGGCCCTAGGAGTACCAAATCTTGTAAAGATGTTTTTTCAAAAATGCCACCATACTTCGAGCTTCGTTGTTGGGTAGAGAAACAACCTCAACCCACTTTGACACATAGTCCACAACTACCAAAATGTAGGTGTTCCCACAAAAGCTTACGAACGGTCCCATGAAATCAATACCCCACACGTCAAAACTATCAATTTCCAAGATGGTGGTGAGGGGCATCTCATTTTTCTTTGAAATTCCACCGGCCCTTTGACATTCATCACAACTCTTGACTAGATCACTTGCGTCCTTATAAAGAGTAGGCCAATAGAATCCCCAACTCAACACTTTGGCCGCCGTTCTTGCTCCCCCATGGTGACCATTGTAGGGTGAAGAATGATAAGCCCCAAGAATTTCAACTTGTTCCTCCTCCGGCACATATCTTCTAATCACGCCATCGGTACAAACTTGGAAGAGGTACGATTCATCCTAATAGTAATCTAGGCAATCCCGTTTGAGCTTTTTCCTCTGGTTTGGAGAGAACTCATCCGGTACAATACCACTCACAAGATAATTTGCTAAATCAGCAAACCATGGCATCTTGGTCATTGAAATGGCTAGAAGTTTCTCGTCGGGGAAGGTGTCATTGATTTCAAGGCCGTCAGGCCTCCCCTCCTCCTCCAAGCGAGACAAGTGGTCCGCCACTTGGTTTTCACTACCTTTGTGGTCTTGGATTTCTAGATAGAACTCTTACAATAAAAGCACTCATCTCATTAACTGTGCCTTTGAATCTTTCTTGCTCATTAAGTATCGAAGCGTCGCATGATCCGTGTGGACAATCACCTTTGTACCCATCAAGTACGGGCATAACTTCTCTATAGCAAAAACAATAGCAATGAGATCTTTTCGGTCATAGTGTAATTAATTTGGGCATCATTCATGGTCTTACTAAAATAGTAGACCGGAGGAAAGATCTTATTGACACGTTGCCCCAAAACTACTATGACCGCCACATCACTAACGTCACACATGAGCTCAAAAGGCAAGCTCCAATTCGGGGCGATGATAATAGGAGTAGTTGTCAATTTGAACTTGAGCAATTAAAATGCCTTAATGCAATTCTCATTGAAATAGAATTTGGTATCTTTCTCCAAAAGCTTACACAAGGGGTTCACCACTTTGGAAAAATCCTTGATGAAACGTCGGTAGAACCCCGCATGACCCAAGAAACTCCACACTCCCTTCACGGATGTTGGGGGTGGAAGTTTAGAAATCACCTCTATTTTGGCCTTGTCGGCCTCAATACCATTCTTTGAAATTTTGTGGCCAAGGACAATGCCTTCCTCAACTATGAAGTGATATTTCTCCCAATCTCGCCCAAGTCACTCCTCAAATTGGCGTTGTGAAGAGGTCGATTGCAATAATAATACCCAACTAGGAGTCGGGATCGAATCCACATGGAGCGTAGATGAGATTAGTGGTATGTATTTGGTCTAAGCACGTAAATTGTCTAAGTTGCACTTCCACAAACTTTGTTTTGATTTTACTTCTAAATTTATACTAAGGATTGCAATTAAAATATATGAAACTAGAGAATAATATTTTTGTTGTTGTTTTTCAAATGTGTAAAATGTTTAGGGCTGTGGCTTCCACCTAGGTGTTTTTCTAACGGGTTGTGGGATTTAGAGCGAGTTTTCATTAGTCAGGGTGTATTATAGCAATCAACACTCAAATAACTACTCAATACCTCTCGGTAAGTGAGTGATTTTGTCCAATTTGGCTTTCTCAAGTCCAAATGAGTATTGAACTAAACAGTTGACAAATTTTTCAAGTCGGGTTTTACTATCTCTAGGTTCAACCCTTTAATTAGGACTATAAATCTCTTGATTTCATCCCAAACTCTTGTTAGCCAGGTTTTCCTAGACTAAGTCTCTCTTTCTCAAGTAGAGACCAAATCAAATAGGCTTGAGCTAATGTTTGCAACCATTAATTCTATAATTATAGCAAGAACTAGGCTAAATAATATACACACAACCATAAACAAGCCCTAAATCAAATACCCATTAGGTTCCCACACTAGGGTTGGGTCACAACCCTAGCTAGAAATTTAGCTACTCATAGTGGGTAATGAAGAAAAAAAAGAAGAAAAGATGATAAAACTCATATTGAAAGATAAAAAGATGAAAATCCAATGTAAAATCAACAAGATGAGCTAAAGTTGCCTAAAATAGTAAAGAAAAACGGCTACAGAATTTCTGGTATTCAAAACTTGACCTAATTTTATGAAAGTAGTCTATTTATACAAAGCTGGAATTTTCGGACAAAATTATCCTTTCGAAGGTTCTGCGGTCGCACAATTCTGTGTGCGGTCCGCACTTTACTTCAGCTCTTGACAAGAGTTGGATCTACAGCTACACAATTCTGCACTGCGGCTGCGTCTTCTTGAGTTCTGCGGACCGTACAATTCTGGGTGCGGCCGCACAATTATAGTGCGGTCCGCAGTTCTTGCTAGGCTTGGAGTTGGAACTCTCTGAATCTTGACTTCTGCGGACGCATAATTATTGTGAGGTCCATACCTTACATTGCAGATCTGTTAATTCTTCTTCATGTTCTGCGGCCGCACACAAAATTCTACGGTTCGCACTTTAGCTTTTTATGCTTGATTTTTGTCCTTGTTCAAAAGCACTCCTCTTAAGTTTGATTTTATCGTAATGGCTCATTTTTCAATACTCCTGCAAGTAAGCATATTTCATCAGTTTTCAGGAATACCTTTAAACATTTTTGAACTAAAACAACAGTCAAAAAGCTCAAATAAGTAGTCAAAATCCCCACTTATCAACGGCCGCCTGCCTTCGATGCTTGTGCGAGGAGACTAGAGAGGAGATAACCTTAGCTCATATGATGAATCTCTATTCTCCCAAAATCTTCCGTGGGGGAATGATAAATCTCTGATAGTATGGCCACTATGCTTTGCTGTATAGCATGGATTATGATAACGACCGTGGGCAAATGGAATGGTTCGTTGCAGCCGCCACCAATGACATCATTCTGGCAACGGCTTCATCCTTTTCGGTCTCTTGAAACCGCACTCGTAAGCTCTTTATTTAGTATTTCCTTTTACTAAATATTTTTCTATAGCTGTATTGATCCTCCATCCTTCATTTGTTTCAGTAACTCGATGGATCCCACCGGTGATGGAAGGCTTGGACCGGTGGGTTCAAAAGATCTTGGACGTCACGACATCTAAAACTTGTTTGTGGAAAGAACTGGCCCTTAAATACGGGTGGAAGGCCAAAAATCATGATAATTTTAACTTACCTTGCTTTCATTTTTTTTGTATATGGAGAACTTGGTTGAACCCTTCTGACTTGTTCACGAAATTAGGTCTACATGCGGGCTCTGTTGCTGTTCCCGAGGAGGATGTCTTGGCTGATCCTACTTCAGGAGGCACTTACTCGAACAGGTATCTCCGAGCCTGTTTCAGGCAGAAGCACTTCTTTACGGAGTCCCTGGAAGGAGGATAAACAACCGAAGAGAAGACGTTCCTCCGCGGTCGGGGAAAAGAATAAGAGGGCAAAGATTGATGCCCCCGAGTCATCTCCGGTGGCGATGGTGATTGATCCTCCTTCTGGGCCAGTCATAGACACCGTGATGACTGATGATGATGAAGAAGCTAGTGATGAGGGAGCTTCTCTACATAGAAGACAATGATCCTCATTATCTCAACAGGATGCTCGACCTGTTGAGAGAGTTACACCAACTGAGGACGATGCCTCGGCACTTTGGGGAGAGTTCGATTTGGTAGATAATGCCAACTCCCGTTTTCGGTCCCCAATTGTTGTGCCCGGTACTGTGTTACTGAGTACCGGGTTCTTGATGTCTTTGGTTGGCGAGCATCCAACAACCAACACTGCATTTGATGTAGCTGCTTCTCACTCTTCAACTCCATCAGCTTCATCTCCATCTTCACCAATACCAACAACTGCTACATCACTTCCATCTTTATCCACTCTTCCACCAGCAGTTTTTACATCGCCTCTACCGACCGTACCTGACCATAAAGAGGGTGTTCCTCTTCCACAATCCCTAGTTCATTGGAATTTAGGGCAAAATTCTGATGCCCCTTCTGAAGATCCACAAAGGAGGAGGAACGTTACTCTTTCGGTCTCGACCATATGCAACTTGCTATCCCAACCGGTGGAGCTTACTAATTATTTGAAGTATTTGGTTTCAAAGAAAGACTGGAAAAGATTCAGGCACTCTCGGGAGAGTGTTTGTTGAACAATGCCATGCATAACACCGCAACGATACATTCCTTTCTTCCTTTTTTATTTCTTCTACTTTTGTATGAATGTATTCTAAGTTTTACTTCTTCTTGTTTTGTAGGCCAACTTTCTTGCTTCTGAGGGCCTTCAGAGGTTGATTCGTGAGAAAGAGAAACTTACTTCTGAACGAAATCAGCTTTTGGTGGAACGGGACCGAACTGTTCTCCGCCTCTCGGAACTGGAAACCAAAGTTACTGAGGATATTGTTTTGGAATCTCATTTGCAGCAAAGCGAGCAAGAAATGGTAACCTTTAGCCAAGAAATTGCCCCGTTGAGGGTTAGATTTAATGAAGCCAAGGACAAATGGGCTGAAGTCCAGGACGCCGTTCTTGCTGTAACCGAACGCGAGGCTGCCTCCTCTAAAAGAGTGATTAACTTAGAAGCATCCTTGAACTCTAACATTGAAGAGCTTGCTATTGTGGGGGCGAAACACGCCCAGCTAGAAGAGAAGTACAGAAAAACTATCGAGCATAATAGGCTCTTTAGTTCAATTGTCTGCGATCTTGATGTCAGCCTCAAATCTGCTAGGTCCGCACGGGAAAACCTTTATGCCGAGGTAACCCAACTCAAAGAAGAACTCAAGCACCGAGAGGCTTCCCTCTTTGTTGAAAAAACTTACGCCATGTACAGCATGGGGAGAAAAACCTTAGAAGAGGTCAAAGCTGGTGTCATTGACTTTGATGCCGAAATTGTTAAGGCACACGAGCTTGAGTTAGCTACTAAAAGTAGACTCCCATCGAGGTCTGATGTACCTGGCCCTTCTGGTTCTGGTTCCGAGTTTTCGGAAACTGAAGAAGAATAAAAAAAATGATGATGTCGAAGGCCAAACTGATGAAAATGTTGAGCCACCAGTGGACCCACCTACTTCTCCTGGGGATGCAGACACTTCTCTTCCTCCTGGTTCCGGAGGCACTGCAGCTTAGATTTTCTTTTCTTTTTTCCATTTTGTACTTGTACCGTTTTGGCACGTTCTTGTAAATAAAGATATATTTTTGCTCAAGTATTGTTTGAGTATTACTTTCGTTTGAATATCCATGTATGTCTTTAACCTTTGCATTTGCTTAAGAATTCCGCGCACGTTTTTTTGTTCGTGCTTTACTATGTGTAGTCTTGGATGCATTTTCCTCAAAGCACTTTGGTTCCGAGCATTATCCCTTTTACGTGAGGGTTTCTATAAGTATTTGCGTAAGTTTACTTTTTGCGTCTTTTCGTGTATGTCTTTGGGTGCATTTTTCCTCGAAGGCATTTTGATTTCGGGCATAAATTCTTCCAAAACCAACCCTTTAATGTGAGGGTTTTCATAAGAGAGGGCCCTTTTATGTTTACGGTACTCTTAAAGAGGACGTCTCTTGTTCATTACGACACTAACATTTGAAGTACTTGTTTAACTTTCAAATGACAAAGTTAGTTCATCGTTCAGACAAGAAACAAGATAAAAATAAAAGGATTTCTTTTCATACAATTCCTTCTATTTTCAAAAGTACCCAAGCATTTATTATGCTAAGAAATTGCCATTACTTGTGGCTAGTATTTATTATTCTAAAAAGAAATTGTCATTACTTGTGGCTATCTTTGTAGAACTTATTTTTACGGGGCTGGCTACACAGTCCCCGGTATCGATGATGCATTTGGTTTTCGGATTTTCATTTCCCAGTTGATGTGGCAGTCAATGTTTCCGTATCCTCATATCATTCCCCCCTCCAGTGTTCGAATGCGAAGAATGCGAATTGGAACACTGGAAGTCTTGTGCCTTCAAAGATCCTACCAATAAATTGCTAGATAATCCTTAACTTGAAAACATACCTTACTTCCCCTTAGGAATCACTGCTATCGAGCGAAAGAATATCCAACAATCCTCTAGAGGTTTGTGCTCGTGAACGGCCGGGTAACTCCTGTTCGGTAGCAAACTTAACTTCCCAGTGGGAATTTGCTATCGAACCAAAGATTATCTAACTGTCCCAAAGTGGAAGCTTGTTTGTTTGCCTTTCTATCAAACGTCTTATTGCTATTGTCTTCATAGTATGTTTTCTATCGCAGCCTCATTAAAAACCTTGCTAGAAAAATCCAATAGGGACAAAAACTGAACGAAGAGAAAAATAGTGCAGCACATACTTTCTGCTTGAGTAATGTTCATCAGCAATAATATCTTTTGAGGTGTGCCACGTTTCAGTTGCTAGGCAACTTGTCTCCATTCTGGTTCTCCAACTCGTATGACCTTTCCCAGTGATAGCTGAAATCTGGTAAGGACCTTCCCACGTTAGACCTTGCTTCCCCGCGTTGAGCTCCCGGGTATTTTGGGTTACTTTCCTCATAACCAAATCTCCTACTTTGAAATAACGGAGGTTGTCTCTTCTATTATAATGCTCCATTCTCTGCTTTTGAGATGCCATTCTTACACGTGCCAAGTCCCTGCGTTCCTCGAGCAGTTCAGAGTTGATTAACATTGCTTCGTTATTCGATTATTCATCTACCCGAAAATATCTCAAAATGGGTTCACCCACTTCCACCGGGATTAGGGCTTCAACACCGTACACAAGGGAAAAAGGAGTTTTTCCTGTGCTCGATTTGGCCGTTGTTCGGTAGGCCCATAGAACTCCGGGTAATTTTTCGGGCCATTTGCCTTTTGCTGCTTCCAACCTTTTCTTGAGGTTTTGAATAATCATTTTGTTTGTTGACTCCACTTGACCGTTTGCGCTCGGATGATACGGAGAAGATGTGATCCTCTTTATCTTCAAATTTTGGAGGAACTTTGTAACTTTTGCACTGATAATTGTGGCCCATTATCACATGCTATATATTTTTGGTATTCTGAACCTGCAAATTATATTTTCCCATAGGAAATTCACCACTTCGCATTCTCCGATCTTCTGATAAGGAACTGCTTCCTCCCATTTAGAAAAATAGTTAATCAGAATTAAAAGAAACCTTACCTTTCAGGGAGCTGGTGGTAGCGGCCCGACGATGTCCATCCCCCATTTTATGAACAGACATGGGGACGGAACCGAATGTAAGGGTTCTGCCAGTTGGTGTACTAGTGGTGCGTAACGTTGGCACTTATTACATTTTCATACAAAGTCTTTGGCGTCTTGTTCCATGCAAGGCCAGTAATATCATGCCCGTACTAACTTCAGCACCAAAGAATCTGCACCTGAGTGATTGTCGCATATCCTTTCGTGGACTTCTCTCATGACATAATTAGGTTCTGACGCTCCTAAGCACCGGGCCATCGGGCCTTGGAAAGATTTTCTATATAATTGGTCCCTCTTGAAGCTATAACGTGCAGCTTTGGCGCGTAACGCCGGTGCTGCTTTGGGGTCTTTGGGCAACTTCCCGTGCTCAATATAGTCCATTATTTCATTTCTTCAGTCCCATAACAGACTAGTTAAATTTACCTCATAGTAACCATCCGTATCCAGGACTGAGTTCATCAGTTGCACTACCATCCCGGACTCTGATACCTTTATTTCCGTCGACGATCCTAAGTTTGCTAATGCATCCGCTTCTGCGTTATACTCCCTCGGGATATGAGTAATTGACTATTCCTGTAATCGTGTCAAAAGAACCTGGACCTTTACCACGTATTGTTGTATTTGTTCTTATTTGGTATCAAAGTTCCTGTAGACCTAATTTACCACTAGCTGCGAGTCATATTTGATTTCAATAACCTCAGAATCAAGTCCCCGGGCTAATTCGAGTCGTGCAATCAAAGCTTCGTACTCTGCTTCATTGTTAGTTAAAGGGATCGTTCTGATTGCTTGCCTTAAGGTTTCCCCCGAAGGCGTGATTAAGACTATTCTGAGTTCGGACACTTTTATGTTGGAAGCTCAATATGTAATTAAGTTCCAAATCCCTAATATCGATTCCGACACCATTACTACCTCCATGGTTGCCATAGGCAGTAGTGCCGGACTGAAATCGGTCACGAAGTCAGCCAAGACTTGTGACTTAATTTCAATCCTTGGTTTATATTCTATGTCAAACTCACTCATTTCGACGGCCCATTTGGCCAATCTACCCGAGAGCTCGGGTTTATGGAGGATGTTCCGCAAAGGAAAAGTAGTCACCACAGCTATCGGGTGGCATTGAAAGTAGGGCCTCAGCTTTCGAGCGGCGACTACGAGAGCTAAAGCCAGTTTTTCCAAATGTGGGTAGCGAGTTTCTGCTCCCGTTAAAATTTTGCTAATGTAATAAATGGAAAATTGCGTACCTTCGTCCTCCTGGACTAAAACTTCACTTACCGCAACTTCTGAAATCGCGAGGTAGACTAGCAACGTTTCACCTTCTTTTGGTTTTGAAAGCAATTTAGGGCTTGATAAGTACTTCTGCAGGCCCCTCGGAGCATGCTGGCACTCCGGTGTCCATTCGAAATTATTTTTCTTTTTGAGCAGTGTCATGAAGCGATAACATTTTTTTGACGACCGGGAAATGAACCTGCTTAAAGCTGCTAATCTTCCTGTGAGCCTTTGGACTTCTTTTACGTTCGACAACTGATCCGGGATATCCTCTATGGCCTTGATTTTGTCGGGGTTCACCTCAATTCCCCTTTGTGAGATCATAAATCCAAGAAACTTACTAGAACTGATCCCGAACGTGCACTTCTCGGGATTAAGTTTCATGTTATGCTTTCTCAGGATGTCGAATGTTTCTTGCAAAAGTTTAAGGTGGTCACCTGTATTAAAAGACTTAACGAGCATATCGTCTATATAAACTTCCATAGTCTTTCCTATTTACTTTTCAAACATCTTATTTACGAGCCGTTAATAAGTGTCTCTAGCATTTTTCAACCCGAAGGGCATCACATTGTAACAATATGTACCAAAATTCATTATAAACAAAGTCTTTTCCCGATCTTCTAGGTTCATCTTGATTTGATTGTACCCGGAATAAGCAACGAGAAAACTCATTAACTCGTGCCCGATCGTGGCATCAATCATTTGATCGATATTTGGCAGTGGGAACGAGTCTTTCGGGCACGCCTTATTAAGGTTTTTATAGTCTACACACACGTGAAATTTATTGTTCTTCTTCGGAACTACTACTACATTGGCTAGCCAGTGCGGATATCTTACCTCTCGGATCGAGCTGATATTAAGCAAGCGGGTTACCTTTTCTTTGACGAATTTATTCCTGGCCTCGGCAATAGGGTGTTTCTGTCTTACCAGAGGTACGTTGGGATCCAAACTCAGCTTGTTCACGGCTACTTCTGTCGGGATACCTGTCATATCCTCGTGCGACCATGCAAAACAATCGGCATTAAATTTAAGAAATTCAATAAAACTAGACCTGAGCTCCGGGTGCAGTCCTATCCCCAAATAAAATTTTCTTTCTAGGAATTCTTCGAACAATGCAACTTGCTCCAGTTCCTCCACCGTGGACTTCGTTGTGTTGGTCTCTTCTAGAACATGGAAATATCTCGACACCTGATAATGTTCTGAAGACTCTGCTCCTGGGCTAACTTCTTCTAGCTCGGGAATATGTGTTGGTTCCTGTAATTGCTATGTCATGTGCTCCTACCCTTTGCTATTGAAAACCGAAATTGCATTCATCTTTTGTTCCCGGTTGATCACCTCTTATCTGCTTGATTCCTTCGGCGTTGGAAACTCCAGCAATTGGTGATATGTTGAGGATACAACTTTCATCTCGTGTAACCATGGCCTTCCCAGGATGATATTGTATCCCATGTCACCATCTACTACTTCGAAGAGAGTTGTTTTCATTACTCCTTCAGCGTTTGTGAGCAGCAAAATCTCTCCTCGGGTCGTTACACTTGCAAGGTTGAATCCAGCGAGGAGCTTTGTTGACGGAATAATGCTTCTGGTGAGTTTTGCTTGCTCCAATACTCTCCATTGTATGATATTAGCCAAACTTCCTTGATCTACTAGAACATGCTTAATCTTAAAATCCAACACATTTAAGGAAATTACTAGTGCTTCGTTGTGTGGTAATAGCAACCCGTCTGCGTCCTCCTCCGTGAAAGTGATATCGTCTTCCCAGAGTTTTTTACTATGAGTTATTGATACTTTTGTCTTCTTCGCTGCCGAAAAGGTGACCCAGTTAATCTCACTCCCTCCGAAGATCATATTGATCATTTAGCGTGGGGGTTTTTCTCCTGCTTTTGAAGGTTTCACGCTGTCTCTGTTACGACCATAATTGTTCTTAGCTCGGTCACTCAAGAATCCTCTAAGGTAACCATTCTTCAATAGTATTGCCGCCTCTTCCCGGAGGTATCGGCAGTCCCATGTTCGGTAGCCGTTCGTCCTATAGTATTCACACTATAAGTTGGGATCCCTCTGGATGGAATCAAATCTCATAGGTTTCAGGAATCGTGCTTCTTTAATATTTCTCATGGCTGACACCAACTCCACTATATTGACGTTGAAGTTATATTCCGATAACTTAGGGTAAGAAGGATCCCGAGACCTCGACGTCTCTTTATCCTGAAATGATCTATTGTTTCGACCACGATCTGTCCCTCTGTCAACGATGAACTTGTTTGCTACCCAGAAGTTTCTGCCACGGCCTTTGGTCTGCTCGTAAGGCAAAAACCGACCCCTCGAAGTCCGTCTGTCCGCATCGTAGTTATCCTTTGATTTTTCTCTACTCTTCTCATGTCCCTTGGCCGATGATATAGAACCGACCTGGTCATCTTCGATCCTTATCTTTGACTCGTACCGGTTGTGGACATCTGTCCCAAGTTGTTGCTTTAAACTCAAACAAGCTCTCCTTCAGCTTCCGGGAAGTATCTGAGGTTCTTGGATTCAATTTTTTGGTGAATGCTTCAGCTGCCCATTCATCCGGGATAGCCGGGAGCAACATTCTTTCTTTCTGAAATCGGGTAAAGAACTCTCATAACAATTCGGATTCTCCCTGTGAGATCCTGAATATGTCGGCCTTCCGGGCTTGTATTTTTCTGGCCCCGGCATGAGCCTTGATGAAAGAAGACGCATCTCAAAGGAATCTATGGAATACTCGGGTAATAATGAATACCACGTTAGAGATCCCCTCGAAAGAGTTTCTCCAAATTTCTTCAACACAAATTCAATTTTGTGAGGAGCTAAATCATTTCCTTTTACCGCCGTTGTGTAGGTGGTAATATGCTCCTGTGGGTCTGACGTTACTTTGGCATTTCAGGCATTTTGAATCGCTTTGGGATTAGTTCTGGTGCCTCACCCGGCTTGTATGATAATTGAGTATACTTCTTCGAGTCCAGGCCTTTTAATACTGGTGGTGCACCCGGGATCTGGTCTATGCGGGCGTTTACTTCCCTCAAAAACCGTAAAAGTTCATTCTTGAACGGGTCGTTCTCATTGTTGAGATCAAGTCTGTTCCCCTAGCCCCGTCGGAGCCAACTTCACCCCTGGGAGTGTTGTTGTCGACTCTCTACGTTGTTTGATTTGCGGGAACACCGGGAGGAATTGAATCTCGTCTGTTTGCATTATTCGAAGCCCTCGATAGCGTCTTCTTCAGCTCCGTCATAACCTTATCCTGCCGCGTGAGATGGCCTAAAATGATCACATGTTGCTCTTGCAGGACCCTCACCGCATCCACGACATGCTCTTCATCAGCATCATCGGGAGTTGTCTCCCAAACCTGTCGAGGGTTCTGCCTGTCATGCACCGGCATGGCGTCATTTTCCTCATTGCGGGTGTCACTGATTGAACCCTCGAAATGAGGCTGATCCCCTCGAATTTCAGGGTTGTACGTGTTGTTAACAATGTTATGTGCCATTTTTGTGATTTTTTCTAAGACAAAATAATCAAATCACGTTAGTAAAAAAGGCAAGGATTAATTTAATTACACGACTGTCTAGGCCCCACGGTGGGCGCCAAACTGTTTACCCGTAAAATGGTACAGTTGAATTTATATGTGGTTTCTAGACAAGTGAGCTAATTTGATCCTGAAATAATGCAATAATTGAAGAAATGTATAATACTTAGCCTTAAAATGTAGATAAAACAACAAAGATGATAGTTCCGGGAACAAGCTTTCCGGGCACAATAATGATGAGATCAAAAAGCGGAAAAGTAAGATTGTATTAAGCTTTGTATAGAATGCGGTGTAAGTTTTGCCAGAAAATTTGTATCATTTATAATGATAACTGGGCTCACTATTTATAGTTGTGTCTAGGGAAGGAGGTCCTAGGATCGTGCCCTCCTTTAATGTCAATAATGAGGGTCATTGATGAAGATACAACAGTGAATATAAATGCCAAATTCTCTCTAACGGGCCCGTCACTCTTAATAGTGCAGAATATTCCTTATTAAATGCTACCGGTAGCAGAGCATTTAATACACCTTTATGAATGTTATCCCTCCCGGTGGCAAGCGGAATGACTGCGTTCGGTATTCGGTCATCCCCATCTAGGGTTCCACATGTCTTTCCTTTAGATGATCACATGTCATATCATATTTCACCCTATACAACCATAAAATTTAAATTATAGATCCGACTCTCTTTGTAAGCATATCTTCTCTCCCTCTCAATCTTTGTAAGCATATCTTCTCTCCCTCTCAATATATGTGTCGCTTTATCTTTTCAGGTTATTCTAAAATATTGACACTCTTCTTATTATGACTCTTGCATAAAATTTACTATTTTATTAAATAATTATATAAAATTTAGAAGATAGGGTAAAACGTGTCAAATTACATGAATTTTGGCATCTTCGCCGGGTGAAAGAAGAGAAGTTTAGGGCAGCATGGTAATTTAAAAAAATAAAACGAAATCAAATAGAGTACAGAAACAGATAATCCAAAATTCGAGCACTATTAGCTTTGGGAGGAGTAAAGAGCAAGACCGAGAGAAAAGACTCTCCGCTGCCTCTCTCGCTCTCCTTCTGCCTCTGACTTTTACTGGGTATGTTCTCTTTTCTCTTTTATTAATCCTTGATTTTCGATTCGCGTTTTCGATATTGTTGTTTGTTTTTTTAGAATTGTTAGACTAATTAAAGTTGTTTCTGGGTTTTGAATTTTGATCAGTGGATTGAAGTATTGTTTTGAGATGATGGGTTTAGGGTCTTTGGGTAATGGAGGATCTTCATCCTCCTTCTCCAATTTATCACCTTTAGCCCCTCCTTTTACTGTTGATCGCTCTAATTCCAAGCCCACTTCAAACCCACTGTTGAATTCCTCATTTGGACAGTCTTGGCAATATGCTGCTGCTGATCCTTCACCATCTGGATACAATTTTTTCTCAAAGCATGAAATTGTTACTGATTCTGTGCCCACAACTTGCTTGCCCGAGTTTTCCCCTTCTGATTCTGTTATTAAACCACACAACAGTAACAACCTTTGGTCAACTTCAAACCCTACTGCTAATACTTCGACTGACGCGTATTCTTCGTTTGGCTGTGAGGGAGGATATTATGCCCCTTATGTGCCTAATTCAGTAGTGAGTAATGACACCCCCTCGGCATCATTCAATGAAACTTCATTCGATGTCTTGCCTAATTCTGGTGGTAATATCCCTGTTAATGTATCCTCTCAAGTTGATTATAGCCAGAGCTTGTCTGGTTTGGAGTACCCGGTACCCCATTGGAACTCTGTTTGGAGTCAAATGACTGATGGGAAACAAGATGAGAGGAAAGTTAATGCTAGTGCTTCATTTGGTTACAGGAATTGCATTTCTCAAGGTAATTTCCTTTTGTTTCTTATCGGTAGTCTCATTGTTCCACATTGCAAAGTAATTCCTTATATTGATTTAACAATGATGTGAATTTATAACCGAGGTGTATGAATTCGTGGTACATCTGTGTGAATTTGCTTTCTGAGTAATTGACTACTGTGATGATTGAACTTATGTAAGTGTATCAAACTTTTGTTTTATTTTCCCTGTTTATCAACTTGTTATGTCAATGACAAATTATACATATGTGGAGTTAAACTCTTTATGTACTTCTACGTGTCTGATTCATGTGATTTACTAGTTCAAAATTGGAGCTTTAAAAAAGCATCTATCATTTGTTCCATTGTCTGAACCCGTTGTGCTGACGCAATCAGAGAGGGTTTTTTAATATGTGTCATTTTGTAGGTAATTCATTTGAAGGTGTGAACATAGCTGGAGAAGATACTCGTGCTCTCTCTGGAAATTTTACTGATGGAATGTACATTGGGCCCTCAAGTATGGGACATATGGATGACAAATCATATCTTGCTCAAGAACCAGTCTACCCATCTTTTAACCCCAAAACAGCTTGTACGAGTTCAATTCCTTCTGCATCTTGCCAAGCGGGACTTTCTTTAGGATCATCTAACAATTACCTGAACTATGAGAACCCTTTTACTCCACATGAGAAATTCTTCCAACCCCTTGATTCTTGTCTCCGTGATACTACATCCACATCAAAATCTTCTCCAGTAGTGGTTATCAGACCAGCACCTTCTGCACCTTCTGGAAGCCGTTTCTTGGCACAGAAAACAGACTTGAACAGAACTGTTGATATTTGCAAAACTGGAGCTAGTAAGAGCGAGAAATCAGATGTCTATGACCTCTTAAAAGGTGAGGAAACTCGCCTACCAATAGGTTTTCCGGTCAAAGGGTTTTCCTTGGAAACAAGCCTGCTGAACTTTGGTAAGGATCTCAAGGACAATATTGTTTTTGCATCGTCATCAATTAGCAATCAGCATCCTTGTGGTAGCAATACCGTAGAGATTACAGTTAAAGAAAGATCTGGATTTCAAGCTCCTTATGGTAGTGCACCACCTGTGACTTTTTCTGAGAAATGTTCAGATGCTTTAGATCTTCATAACTCAAATGAAGATTCACCCTGCTGGAAAGGTGCTCCTGCTTTTCGTATTTCTCTCTGCGACTCTGTTGAAGCTCCAAGTCCATGCCACTTCAAAAGCAAACTAGAATGCTCTGATTTTGGTCAAAGCAATCCTTTGTTCCCTCCAGCGGAACATTCAGGGAGAACTGACGATCTACATAAACATAACGTATGTGCAGCAGGAATTGGTCTGTCAGTTCCTTCACAAGGCACTGGAACTAATAACTACATTACAGAAGAACACAGGAACAATGATGTCACAAAAGAAACATTTGAGCATATGAATCTGTCCAGCGGCAGTAGGGTGCTTAAGTTTTCTGAAGATCTGAACAAGCCTAGCAAAGGATATGATCTACCTCAGTACTCTGAAAATGATTCTCAACTACAACCGCACCTTACTGTTGATGAACACAAATATGAACCCACAAATCATAGTTTGATAGAGGGTTTTATTTATTCTGGTCTGAACCTCAATGACTCATTAGAAGGTGGAGTAGTTGCACTTGATGCTGCAGAGAATGTTTTACGTTCACCAGCTTCTCAAGAAGATGCCAAGCAGGCCCAACCATATCAAATCGGGTCAAGTCCAAAATTGGATGTTCAAACACTTGTTCGTGCAATTCATAACCTTTCGGAACTGCTTAAAACTCAATGTTTAACTAACGAATGTCTACTGGAGGAACAAGACCATGACGCCCTTAAGCATGCAATTACTAATCTTGGTGCATGTACCTCTAAGAAGATTGAAACAAAAGAAACAATGTTTTCCCAGCATGACACTTTTGAAAAGTCTGGAGAATCTTGCCGCTCTTATATGGTATGCCTTCTCAAACTAGCCAGTCTTATTTTTAGGTGTGATCAATGTGTTCAAATTGTGGAAGCAGATGCAGTATTACCATTATTGGTTTGGAATTCAGACCTAAATTCTTGTGTGGTCCTGGACCACCTCTTCTCTGCATTGTGGATAATTGGATATATAGTGGATTCCAAAGATCTAATGGTCCAGATATAATGGACCATAGAAGAGGAGCTAGCAGATGCTCTTTGTCTATGTGGCAATTATTGTGTTAACATAATTTGACTTATTTTGTTTGTTAATCAACCTACTTTATCATGTAAGTGTGCTTGAAATGGATATGCTTCCCTTGCTTGCTTTACTCTATAAGCCTAATAGCGAAGAATAATCATAAAGATGAGATGTGTAACAATGTTATTGTTGCTGTTATTTTACTACTATTTGAATCTTTGTCGTCTCATTCTTCATATATACTTAAGAATGGATGTCTTATGTCCAAAAAATTTACAGTTAAATAAGAGAATATCAATCATTAAGCTACCTTTTGGCCATTGACTGGGTCAGTCCTGTTTTTGTTTGACCTTTGAATATTTTTATTATCATGCATTTCTGTTTTGTGTGCAAGAATATGAAACTAAGTTTTAATATTCCTTTTTTGTATCGACTTAATAGGCTTGTTTTTGTCAGCTTGAGACTTTTGATTGTGTTCCTTTGGCCATTGACTGGGTCAGTCCAGTTTTTCTTATGAACTTTGGGTATTTTCATGATTGTCATTCTGTTTTGTATGTGAGCCTATGGATCTAAGTTTTAAGTTCTCCTTTTGCATATCAACTTGATAGGCCGTGTTTGTTAGCGTAATTTTTGTAGATAACAGTAATTTTCTCATTCAGGGCACTGGGACAGGCCATCCCCAGTTTATGGAAGAAGTTGCTTGGGATGCTTGTGGACTTGGTTATCCGCCTATGCATGAAGATAAGAGCAAGAATGATGGTAAGAAAGTTGGTAGTTCATCCCTTCTAACTCCTTCTGCGGATGAGTTAAGGGATTCCAAGGAAGAACAAGTAGCCCAGGTTTGCTCTCTGTGTACTTCGTGAAATTGCTATTTAAATTTCATTGAAAATGACTATTTTAGGGAGTTGTATCCTATTAGTGGCATGCTAATATGGCAAGCTTGCAGGCTATAAAGAAAGTCCTCAATGAGAACTTTCTCTGTGATGAAGCAATGCCGCCCCTAGCCCTTCTTTTCAAAAATCTATGGCTTGAAGCTGAAGCAAAATTATGTTCCCTAAGCTATAAAGCTCGTTTTGACCGTATGAAGATTGAAATGGAGAAGCATAAAGTGACCCAAGGAAAAAGTAAAAGTTGTTTGTTTTGATATCTGTGCTCCGACTGTGTTACAGTTGTGGTCTTTTCTCTGTTCTGTTTCAGACATTTCAGTAGATGTGACTTCTGCGACTAAGATTTTGTGCTTCAAATTTTCTTCAGACTTAAACCTCAATTCCTCAGTGGCACCTGAAGCTGAAAATGACTTAGCGTCAAAGACTTCCACCCAGAGTCCGTCTACTTCAAGCAAACGTGTCCACATTGACGATTCTGAGGATTCTGTAATGGAGAGATTCAATATCTTAAATAGAAGGGAAGAGAAATTGAGTTCATCATTCATGAAAGAGGAAAATGATTCTGCTGTGGTTGCCGGTGATGCTGGGGATTCTGTTACGATGAGACTAAATATCTTGAGGCAACAGGGAAACAACATCAGTTCATCTTTCTTGGAAGAGAATAAAGATCAGGATGTGGTTGCAAATGATGCTGAGGATTCTGTTATGGGGAGACTCAATATCCTAAGACAACGAGGAGACGGCTTGAAATCATCTTTTGTGGAAGAGAAAAAAGATCAGGATGTGGTTGCCAATGATGCTGAGGATTCTGTTTTGGCAAGACTCAATATCCTAAGACAGCGAGGAGACAACTTGAATTCATCTTTCATGGAAGAGAAAAAGTATCCAGATATTGTTGCCAATGATGCTGAGGATTCTGTTTTGGCAAGACTCAATATCCTAAGACAGCGAGGAGAGAACTTGAATTCATCTTTCTTGGAAGAGAAAAAGTATCCAGATTTGGTTGCCAATGATGCTGAAGATTCTGTTATGGCAAGATTCAATGTATTAACACACCGGGGAGACAACCTGAATTTACCGTATATGGAGGTTAAAAAAGATTCGGATATGGTTGCTGCTGGTATGGAGAAGCTTGGGTTATCAAAAGGTGAAGTATCAGAAGATCAGAGAGCAAATCTGGTCATAGAACCTTACTTTTACCATCACAATGTAAATGTGAGCGAAGGTAAATTTGGGTCTTATGTGGATGATTCTGGATATGACTCCATGAAACAGTTTCTTCTCTCTGTTGCGGATGATCCAGTTGTCCATTCGAATTGGAAGGCCAGACCGGGAAATCAAAACTCTTCAGGATTGTATGATAATTCTTCTTCAGATTGGGAGCATGTAGCAAAGGATGAGTTTGTGTGACAGAGTTGATGAAATGTTGGTTCAAAGATACTTTGATGTTTATGTTTAGTTCAAGCATGAAAACACTGTATATATTGTAGAGTGAACTTAATACTTATGCTTGTGTCTATTTTCTGATACTGCAATATGCGTATTTGGTTGTGCACAAAGTTCAATTTCTAGCTTAGTTGTATAGTAATTATTTGTATCGTGGTAACACATTTGTTGCAGCTTTGTTAGAACTTCGTCAGGTGAAAAAAAGGACAACCTTGTTAGGTTGTTTTTATCAAGTACAGTCAAATAATCAATTTCTAGTATGCCTCTGATTATCAGAACAACTTTGATTTTTCGTGTGATACATTCAAGTTTCAAAAGAATTCACGGTTCGCTAAGTAGCCGACCTGACTCGACAGTTATCTATATTATTATATCTATATTAATTTTTATCTATATTATTATAAAAATACAAATATTTCATGATAAATGTTGAACGACTAAAATATCCTCGTAACATTGATTGACTTTATTGCCTTTAAATATTTATATAATTTAAGAATATAATTGTAAATTATCCGGTGATAGAAATGGCTGACCCTTTCAAAATTGATATCGTGTATAATTCGTGGACCGCTAATCACCGCCACATCAAACTAACCCTTGTCTTACACGGCTGAACAAGACCAAGGAATCTTTCTTATTAATTCACTTGGTGATAGAAATTGTGTAGTTTGAAAACGGTAAGGAAATACTAAGTTATAGAGTAATTTAATTAGACATCTATGCAACTTTTGATTAAAGAGAACATAGACCCTAAGAAATCTGACGAAATCAACATATATTATTCCGTCAAATTATATAGCACGAAAGTTAATAATTTTTTCAATCTTCTTATATTTGCATATTTATATAGATATAGAGACGATTGCATCATCGCTGGTAATCATGCATTGTTTCGACTACCTTTGATCTATTAATTATTAGTTTTTTGGTGTTGGCCTTTTCTATAATGCAGCTAGACCCATGGACGTTCTTGCAACCACGTCAAGCGGCACACATTCTTGGAATGTTGGAGTACAAAATTGAAAATATTTGTTTCTTTTGGAGAAATTGAGGTATATTAAGGAATTAATATTTTATGTTATTTTACAGTTTTTATCTTTAATAGGAAAAAATAAGATATGGAAGGGAGTGCTTATCTCTTTGGAGATCAACTTAGAAAAATAGAATCGATTTGCAATTTTTGATTTCCTTCTTGCTTTAATTTTTATGTTGATTGTGTTTAGTTTCTTATGTATTAGATACCACCTGAAGGTGGTTTTCTTTGTTTTATTCTTTTGGTTTTGTCTATTTAATCTTTTGTTTAGTTCTTTTCTAAATGGTTATTAATGTTATGTTGTCTTAGTGTAGGTCAGAACTTTGGTTATAAGATTTTGCAAGATTGAGTTGACTCCGGGTATCAATATTATAAAAAATAGCTATATTATTTTAATCACACATTTTATTTTTCATATAAAATATTTTTTTATCGAATAAAATAGATGCACTTTAAATTTCCCATTGCTCAAAAACCAATGCCGCACTTAACAAGGCTAAAAGGATATTCTATGATTATTTGCCTATCCAAATATTAGGTTTCTTCCTGAAAAATGAATTCCTTCAGTAATTCAGATTTCTCTTTTGTAGTGCAAATTTGCTTGAGTTCATATTTCTATATCTTTTTAGTTAACACGACTGAAATTATTAGATTTTATCACATAAAGCTTACTTTTCTTTTAACATAGAAAGCTTTACTTCATACTTATTAGAAGAGAAGTAATTAGAGGTTTGAGTTAATCATTCAATCCAACTAAAATAAAAATTACAGGTTACAACAACGAGTACAAAATTTGAATCATGCACAGGTATGGGTCAATCCTTATACATGGTATCTTATACTGTCTTAATGATAAAATTTCATTAACTACCATACATATGTAGTTGAATGTTTAATATTTTTGGTAAGATATTTCGTGCATCGCACGAACATAGAGACTAGTATTATTATAAAAGTATGAATACAATATCGATTTACAAAAATACCCTTATAATATTAAGCATAATAACTCATAATAAAAGGACATAACTGAAATTCTAGATATTAGCCTTATAGTCCTATTAGTTTTAGGACATAATACTACACGTTAGAAATCCTACATGATTACATTTAGGAATCCTATTAGTATAATTACTTTCGGGCTGTCTAATTTATATAAAATTGGACAAATAAATATCTTTAGTCATGTAATCCTATTACGTTTAGGATATACTTCTTAAAAATTCCTATTACTAATTTAATTTGAAAATATAATATAATGTCTTATAACTAATTTAATTTGAGAATGTATTATTGTTCAAATCCATTTAGAAAAAGGAGAGTCTATATTATTATAAAAGCATAAATACAATATTAATATACCCAAATAGCCCTAAAATATTAAACGGAAGAACTCATAGAGAAAGGACATGACTGTAATAACCTATCTTTTGGACGACAATACCTTATATGCTAATTTTTAATATTTAAATTTTTAAAATTAATAAATTTTTGTCTATTAAATTCTTATTAAAAATATGTATGAAAGTTTAACAAAATCAATTTCATAAGAACCCTCCGTATTGGCAATACATTACCACTTCATAATATCCAACACCATTGCATAAAGAGTTGAAATTGAGGGAAAAAATATCCCCACGATAATACATTTTTATATTATATTTAAACTATTTTTCTACTCAAATAATATTTTTAATCAATTTTTCGTGTAATAGTAAAAAATACCCAATTATTAAACAACAACTAAAAAAATATTTAAGAATATAAATGTGTGAGAAAGAGGAAAAAAATGATTGGTAAGAGTCAATACTACTAATGATTCTACAAACATAAAGATCTAAAAGTAAAATGTCATATCAACCGTTTACTCTTTGAAAATATAATTTATGGTGGAAATAATATAATTAAGATTAAATATTCAAAATAAGAGATGAACTAATATTAAGATCTGAGTTAACATAGAATAAATTATTTTTTATATTAAAATTAAATAATTAAATCTTTTAATTAATTATTTAGCAAGAGAATCCAATCCAATTATTTTTTAAATTTATCATATGAGTAAAATTCTTATTCAAGTTAAAAAATAATCTTAAGGTACATAAATGTCACGACCCGAAATTTCCACCTTTGGGACCGTGATGGCGTCTAACATTTCACTTGCTAGGCAAGCCAACGTTAGAATATGATTAGCCATTTTAACATAATTTTAAATTAATTAATAACAAAGAAACAAATGCGGAAATAAAGTCTGAAATAAAGTGAATAATCCATAACAAACGCGATATCTAAATAGCATCCCAGAACTGGAGTCACAAGTGCACGAACTTCTAGAATAATACAAATAAGGGTCTGAATAAAATAAAGTTGTCTGAAAGAAAACACACAGCTAAAATAAAGTAGACGGGGACTTCAGAACTGCGGACGCTGTGCAGTTATACCTCAAGTCTCCTCTGGGTAGCTAAAATCCGAGCAAGTCTATGATACACTTTTGGGACCAACTTCGAAATCTGCACAAGAAGTGCAGAGTGTAGTATGAGTACAATCGACCCTATATACTTTGTAAGTGCCGAGCCTAATCTCGACGAAGTAGTGACGAGGCTAAGGCAGGTCGCTTACATTAACATGTACATAATAATAATAATAATAATAATAATAATAATAATAATAATAATAATAATAATAATAATAATAATAATAATAATAATAATAATAATAACAAGAATAGTAGTAAGACCGGTAAATAATATCAATAATTGAAGTCAATTCAGCAGTCTTAATCCCTCAACTTGTTTTCATTGCGGCGTGCAACCCGCTCCAACAATATAAACTTAGAATAAATCTGTTGCGGCGTGCAACCCGATCCCCCAATATGAACTTTAAATAAATCTGTTATGGCGTGCAACCCGATCCCCCAATATATTTATTTTCATTTCCGTTGCGGCGTGCAATCCGATCCCCCCATATATTTTAACAACTCTTAAATGTAATAAACATACTCCAATAAATACCACGTTCAATGATAAACTATTAAACATCAAGGCATACAATAATTATAATTTATTTATGAAACAAACAATGACAAGTAGCAATTAATTATGAAAATCAGGGAGAAAATAGGCAATTTAATTTTTAATATGCTAAATGTCAAGTAGCAATTAAGACACATAAATCAAATAAGCATGTAACAATTATTGCAGGAATTCAAGAATTAATATTTGACAAGGAATAGGAGAGAAACAATTATTATAATAATTAATTCGTGTCTTAAAATAATTTAAGATGTTTAAATAATTAAGACAATAATTAATTTGACAAAGTATAGGCACTCGTTACCTTGCCTATACATCGTTACACATGAAATTCACATAGCAAGTAATTCAAGGGTTCTATTCCCTCAAGTCAAAGTTAACCACGACACTTACCTCGCTTTGCAACCAAGTTCAAGAATCCAATAAACCTTTGCCTCGCAAATTCGTGTCCAAAATTCTCAAATCTACTCATAAACAATTCAATATACTCAATACAAATTGTAGGAATTAATTCCATATGAATTTACTAATTTTCCGAATTAAAATCCGAAATTTATCTCAAAAATCAACAGTGGGGCCCACGTCTCGAATCTCGAAATTTACGAAATCCGAACACCCGTTCCGAGACGAGTCCAACCATACAAAAATTATCAAATTCCGATGTCAAATGGACCTTCAAATCTCAATTTTTCGTTTTTAGAAAGTTTTACAAAAAAATCAATTTCTTCCATCTAAATCTGAGTTAAATGATGAATATAGACATGGATTCATGAAATATAATCATTATGGGATAAGGAACACTTACCGAATTCAAACCTTTGAAAAACTCCTTCAAATCGCCCAAAAACCGAGGTTTAAAAGTCTAAATGAAATGAAGAAAAATGGTCATTTTCGACCCCTTAATGTTCTGTCAATTTTCGCTTCTGCGATGAAATGGCCGCATTTGCGGCATCGCTTTTGCGACTCAAAATGCCGCTTCTGCGCTGCCCCTCGCTTCTGCGGACTCGCAGGAGCGTCCATCTTTTCGCTTCTACGGCTTCTTTCCCAGCTCATCTACTTCCGCTTCTGCGACGCAATTCATGCTTCTGCGGAGCCGCTTCGCAGAAGCGAAGGCACCAGAAGCAGCAAAATTCCAGATTTTGCTTAAGTTCAATTTTTGTTCCGATTTCGATTCACACTCGGGGTACTCGAGACCCTGTCCGAGTATACCAATAAGTCCCATAACATAATACAGACCTACTCAGGGTCTCGTATTATGTCAAACAACAACGCTGAAATTACAATTCACATCTCGATTCGAACTTGAGTTTCAAACTTTTCAATTTACAAATCTTGTGCTGAAACATGTTAAATGAATCCGGAATGACTTCAAATTTGGCACACAAGTCATAAATGACATAATAGAGGTATTTCAATTTTCAGAATCGGATTCCGGTCCCGATATAAAAAAGTCAAATCCGTGGTCAAACTTTGAAAATCTTTAGCCTTTAAATTTTTAGTTTCTGTTAAATAGCCATAACTTGAGCTAGGGACCTCCAAATTAAATTTCGGACATATGCCCAAGTCCCAAATCACGAGACGGACCTACCGAAACTGTCAAAATATGGATCCATATCCATTTGCTAAATATATTGACCAAAGTTAACTTAATTGAGTTTTAAGGCTATATTTTATATTTTAATCAATTTTTCACATAAATATTTTTCGAAAAATTATACGGACTGTGCACGTAAATCGAAAAATAATAAATAATATTTTTCGAGGTCTTAGAACACATAATTAATTATTAAATTTAAAGATGACCTTTTGGGTCATCACATTCTCCACCTCTAAAACAAACATTCGTCCTCGAATAGAATTAGAAAAGTACCTGAGCTGGTAAAAAGGTATGGATATTTACTTTGCATGTCCGACTCAGACTCTCAGGTAGCTGTTTCTACCGGCTGACCCATCCATTACACTCGAACTGAAGGATAACTCTTAGACCTCAACTGTCGGACCTGCAGGGCTAGAATAGCTAACGACTCCTCTTCGTAAGTCAAATTCTTGTCCAATTGGACTAAGCTGAAATCTAATACATGGGACGGACCACCATAATATTTCTGGAGCATAGACACATGGAACACCAGATGAACCGCTGATAAACTAGGTGGTAATGCAAGCCTGTAGGCTACTTCGCCTACCCTTTCAAGAATTTCGAAGGGTCCTATATACCTAGGGCTCAACTTGCCCTTCTTTCCGAACCTCATTACACCTTTCATAGGTGAAACCCGGATCAATACTCTTTCTCCAACCATGAATGCAATATCACGAACTTTACGGTCGGCATAATTCTTTTGCCTAGACTGAGCTGTGCGAAATCGATCCTGAATAATTTTGACCTTATCCAAGGCATCCTGTACCAAATCGGTACCCAACAACTGAGCCTCTCCCGGTTCAAACCAGCCAACTGGCGATCGGCATCGCCTTCCGTATAATGCCTCATATGGAGCCATCTGTATGCTCGACTGGTAGCTATTATTATAAGCAAACTCCGCAAGTGGGAAGAACTGATCCCAAGAACCTCCAAAGTCTATAACACAAGCGCGAAGCATATCTTTCAATATCTAAATAGTGCACTCTGACTGTCTGTCTGTCTGTGGATGAAATGTTGTACTCAACTCAACCCGCGTGCCTCGATCAAAACTGATAGACATGGGAATACCGTGAAGGCGGACAATCTCACGAATATAAATTTTAGCTAACCGCTCTGAAGAATAGGTAATTTCCACTGGAATGAAATATGCTGACTTGGTCAATATGTCCACAATGACCCAAACTGCATCGAATTTTCTCTGAGTTCGTGGAAGTCCAAAAACAAAATCCATAGTGATACGCTCCCACTTCCACTCAGGAATTTCTAACTTCAGAAGCAAACCACCAGGTCTTTGATGCTCGTACTTAACTTACTGACTATTCAGACACCAAGCTACATATGTAACTATATCCTTCTTCATTCTCCTACACCAATAATGTTGCCGCAAATCTTGATACATTTTGGCGGTACCTGGATGAATAGAATATCTGGAACTCTGTGCTTCTTCAAGAATTAATTCACGAAGCCCGTCAACATTAGGCACACAAATACGACCCTGCATTCGCAGAACTCCATCTTCCCCCACAACAACCTGTTTGGCATCACCGTACCACACCGTGTCCTTAAGGACAAGTAAATGAGGATCATCATATTGCCGCTCTCTGATGCACTCATATAAAGAAGACCGAGCGACTGTGCAAGCTAGAACCTGACTGGGTTCTGAAACATCTAACCTCACGAACTGATTGGCCAAAGTCTGGACATCTACAACTAATGGTCTCTCACCAACCGGAATATAAGCAAGGTTGCCCATACTCACAGCCTTTCTACTCAAAGCATCGGCCACCACATTAGCCTTTCCGGGGTGATACAAAATAGTGATTTCATAGTCTTTCAACAACTCCAACCATATTCTCTGCCTCAAATTAAGATCTTTTTGTTTGAACAGATACTGAAGGCTACGATGATCAGTAAATACCTCACACGGGACACCGTAAAGGTAATGCCTCCAAATCTTCAATGCATGAACAATGGATGCAAATTCTAAGTCATGGACATGATAATTCTTCTCATGAACTTTTAACTGTCGCGACGCATATGCAATTACCCTACCATCTTGCATCAATACTGCACCAAGCCCAATGCGAGATGCATCACAATACACTGTATAAGATCCTGAACTTGTGGGTAATACCAACACTGGCGTCGTAGTTAAAGCAGTCTTGAGCTTCTAAAAGCTCAACTCACACCCGTCTGGCCATCCGAATGGAACACTTTTCTGGGTCAGTCTGGTCAATATGCTTGCTATGGATGAAAACCCCTCCACGAACCGGCGATAATAACCTGCCAAACCCAGGAAACTCCGGATATTTGTAACTGAAGTAGGTCTAGGCCAATTCTAAACAACCTCAATCTTCTTAGGATCCACTTTTATGCCTTCTGCCGATACAACATGCCCCAAAAAGGCAACTAAGTTTAACCAAAACTCGCATTTTGAAAATTTAGCATATAACTGATTATTCTTCAAAGTCTGAAGCACACTCCGAAGATGCTGCTCATGCTCCTCTCGACTGCTAGAGTAAATCAAGATATCATCAATGAATACAACCATAAAAGAATCCAAATAGGGCTTGAACACCCGATTTATCAAATTCATAAATGTTGCTGGGGCATTTGTCAACCTAAATGACATCACTAGGAATTTGTAATGCCCATACCTAGTCCAAAAAGCTGTCTTAGGGACATCAGATGCCCTAATCTTCAACTGATGGTAACCAGACCTCAAGTCGATCTTTGAAAACAGCTTGGCACCCTGAAGCTGATCGAATAAGTCATCAATTCTTGGCAGTGGATACTTGTTCTTGATTGCTGATAAACACATTTGCATTGAATCATCTTTCTTCTTTACAAATAACACTGGTGCACCCCAGGGCGAGACACTAGGTCTAATGAATCCCTGATCAAGCAAGTCTTGTAACTACTCCTTCAATTCTTTCAATTCCGGCGGGGCCATACGGTATGGTAGAATAAAAATGGGCTGAGTGCCCGAAACTAAATCAATACAGAAGTCAATATCTCTGTCGGGTGGCATCCCCGACAGATCTAAAGGAAATACATCTAGAAATTCACGGATAACTGGAACTGAATCCATAGAAGGAACTTCCGCGCTGGGATCGCGAATATAAGCCAAATAAGCTAGACACCCCTTCTCGACCATACGTCGAGCTTTCACAAAAGAGATAACCCTACTGGTGGAATGGCCAAGAGTCCCTTTCCACTCTAGTCGAGGTAACCCTGACATGGCTAAGGTCACCATTTTGGCGTGACAATCCAATATAGCATGATAAGGGGACAGCTAATCCATACCCAAGATGACATCAAAATCTACCATATCAAGAAGTAGAAGATCCACACTAGTCTCAAGACTACCAATAGTAACCACACACGAATGATAGACATGGTCTACTACAACAGAGTATCCCACCGGTGTAGATACATACTGTGATGACCCAAAATATCATCTTTAAATTTAATAAGTTATTTTGTGTTCTAAGACCTCGAAAAATACCATTTATCATTCCTCGACTTGCGTGCATAGTCCGTACAATTTTTTGAAAAGTTTTTATGTGAAAAATGGATTAAAATGTGTAATAGAGCTTTAAAACTTAACTGAGTTGACTTTGGTCAACATTTTGAGTAAACGGACCCGGATCAGTATTTTGATAGTTCCAGTAGCTCCGTATCGTAATTTGGGACTTGAGCGTATTCCCGGAATTTAATTTGGAGGTCCCTAGCTCAAGTTATGATCATTTAACGGAAACTAGTAATTTAAATGCTAAAGAATTCCAAGTTTGACCACGGGATTGACTTTTTGATATCGGAGCCGGAATCCGATTCTGGAAATTTGAACATCTCCATTATGTCATTTATGACTTGTGTTTCAAATTTGAAGTCATTCCGGATTCATTTAATATATTTTGGCACAAGATTTGCAAATTGAAAAGTTTAAAACTCAAAGTTCAAATCAGGGTGTGAATTGTAATTCCAGTGTTGTTTGATGTGATACGAGACCCCGAGTAAGTCCGTATTATGTTATTGGACTTGTTGGTATATTCGTACGGGGTCCCGAGTATCCCGAGAGTGATACGGATTGAAATTGGATCAAGAATTGAACTTAAGCAAAATCTGAAATTTTTGCCTTCTGTTGTAATCGCACCTGCAAATGTTTGACTGCAGGTGCGAGCTTGCAGAAGCGAGCCTTAGATCGCAGATACGCCCGGGCGTGGCTGTGCAAAATTCCATAGGTGCAGAAACCTGCACGCACACGCGCGTCCGCAAAAGCGGACCAAATGATCGCAGAAGCGAAGGCAGCGCAGGTGCGCATTTTTCCTCCGCAGGTGCGAGGCCTCGCCTGGCAGCCCCATTTCGCAGATGCAAGATTTTTCTCGCAGATGCGAGCTCTCATGTGCGAGCCCAGGCACCGCAGGTGCGGAAATGCCTGGGCAGTGTATATATCGAAGAGTCCGACATTTTTACTCATTTTGGTCATTTTGAGCTCGATTAAGGCGAAATTTTGGTCGATTTTCACAGAAAATATTGGGGTAAGTGTTCCTTATCCTATATTAATTATATTTCATAATTTCATACTCGTTTATATCATGAATCCGTGAATTTATGGAAGAAAAACTAGATTTTTCTAAAATCTTCCAAAAATTAGAAATTTAGATTTGAAGGTCCATTTGATATCGGAATTGGACAATTTTTATATGGTTGAACTCGTATCGGAACGGGTGTTCGGATTTCACGAGTTTTTTCGGGATTTGAGACGTGGGTCCCACTGTCAAATATTTAAATAAATTTTAGATTTTTATCCGAAAAATTTGTAAATTCATATGGAATTAATTCCTATGATTAGTATTGAATATATCGAATTGTTTGGGAATAGATTTGAAGCTTTCGGAGTCAAATTTAAAAAGAAAAGCTGTGGTTGAATAATTGATTAGAATTTGCAAACCGAGGTAAGTGTCGTGGTTAACCTTGACTTGAGGTAATAGAACCCTTAAATTATTTGTTATGAGAAATACATGTGAACGACGTATAGGCAAGGTGACGAGTGTCTATACGTCGTGAAATTAATTGTTTGTCTGCTTACTTGAAAAATCATAAATTATTTTAAATCATAAATTAATTATTATAATAATTATTTCTCTCCTATTCTTTGTCAAATATTAATTCTATTCCTGCATAAATTGTTACATGCTATTTGAATTATGTGTTTTAATTTTCATTTGACATTTAGCTTATTAAATATTAAACTGCCTATTTTCTCCCTGATTTCCATAATAATTTTCTATTTGTCATTGTTTGTTTCATAATTAAATCATAATTAAATCATAATTATTGTATGCTTGTTGTCTTATAATTTTATATTAATTGTTGCATTTATTGGGGAAATTTTTTCTATAAGAATTGGTAAATGGATATATTGGAGGATCGGGTTGCACGTCGCAACAAAATTGATTGAAATGGATATATTGGAGGATCTGGTTGCACGCCGCAACAGACTTATTAAAAAGTCCATATTGGAGGATCGGGTTGCACGCCGCAACAGACTTATTAAAAGTTAATATTGGGGGATCAGATTGCACGCCGCAACAGACTTATTTAAAAGTCTATATATATACTTGATTGAAATAAATATATGACAGACTTATTAAAAAGTCAATATTGGAGGATCCACGCGCAACTGACTTATTAAAAGTCAATATTGGGGGATCGGATTGCACGCCGCAACAGACTTGTTTAAAAGTCTATATATATACTTGATTGAAATAAACATATGACAGACTTGATTAAAAGAAATATATAGGGAGAGCGGGTTACACGCTGCAACATAATTGAATATGAATATATTGTGAGAGCGGGTTGCACGCTGCAACAGAATTGGTTGAAATAATAATGGATTATGACTGTTGAGTTGGCTTCAATTATTATAAATGAGTTACCTGAATTATTTCTATTATTTGTTATTGTTATTAATATTGCGTACAGGTTAATGTCAGTGAACCGCCTTAGCCTCGTCACCACTTCGTCGAGGTTAGGCTCAGCATATACCAGTACATGGGGTCAAAAGTTGTACTGATACTACACTCTGCACTTCTTGTACATATTTTGGAGTTAGTCCCAGCGGCGTACCATAGACTTGCTCGGATTTCAGCTTACAGGGGAGACTTGAGGTATAATTGCATAGCGTCCGCAGTTCTGAAGTCCCCGTCTATTTTTCGTTAGCTGTGTGTTTATTTTCAGACAACTTTATTTTATTCAGACCTTTAATTATATTTATTCTAGAAGCTCGTGCACTTATGACACCAATTCTGGGATGGTATTTAGACACCATTATTTTTTTTGGATTATTCACTATATTTCAAACTTTGCTTCCACATTTGTTTCTTTTATTATTAATAATTTAAAAATTATTTAAAAATTGGTTAATATTATTCTAACGTTGGCTTGCCTAGCAAGTGAAATGTTAGGCGTCATCACGGTCCGAAGGTGGAAATTTCGGGTTGTGATAGTTGGTATCAGAGCACTAGGTTACATAGGTCTCACGAGTCACGAGCAAGCTTAGTAGAGTCTGAAGGATCGGTACGGAGATGTCTGTATTTATCTCTCAGAGGCTATGAAGTTTAGGAACAATATCACTTCTTTCTTATTCTTTCATGCGAATTTATTCTATCATCGATTATTGAACCATTCTACTCTTATTCTCTCGCAGATGGTGAGAACACGTAATACATCTACCGATGGACAGGGGCCAAAACCCCCGGTGGCAACTATGGCCAGGGGTAGAGGTCGAGGCCGAGGCCGTGCTAGAGGCCGAGGCAGAGGCCGAGGTAGAGCTCAGTCCAGAGCTTGAGCAGCTGCACCTATTGAAGAACCTCAGGTGGACCTTCAGGAGGAGGTTCCAGTTCAGAATGTACCAGTTGGAACAGTTCAGGTCCCGGAAGGATTCATAGCCACTCTAGTACTTTAAGACGCTCTAGTCCGTTTGGTAAGTCTTATGGAGGGCGTGGCCCAGAATGGTACATTTCCAGTGGCACCAGCCACCTCACAGGCTGGGGGAGGAGCATAAACTCCCACTACTCCCGCTCTAGAGCAGATGGTTCCCCAGAATCAGGCTCCACCAGCCCCGCCAGTTGGGGTAGTTCAGCCAGTTGTTGCGGCACAGACGGTGATAGGCCCGCCATGTCTTTTGAGGCCTTATTGAGACTGGATAATTTCACTAAGCTCTTTCCAGTTCACTTCAGTGGTACACCTTCTGAGGACCCACAGGATTATCTTGAACGCTGCCATGAGGTGTTGCGGAACATGGGTATAGTTGAGACCAATGGGGTTGATTTTGCTATATTTTATATGACGGATTCTGCCAAGAGGTGGTGAAGAGATTATACATTGACCCAACTAGTTGGGTCACCTGCACTTACATGGAAGCAGTTCTCTCAGCTATTTCTGGAAAAGTTCCTCCCTATCACACTAAGAGAGGAATTCGGCAAGCAATTTGAGCGTCTACAGCAGGGCAGTATGACTGTTACTCAGTATGAGTCCCATTTTGTGGATTTGGCCCATCATGCTCTCCTTTTACTACCTACGGAGGGAGAGAGAGTGAGGAGGTTTATTGAGGGACTCACTCACCCTATCAGACTTCAGATGGCCAAGGTGATCAGAAGTGAGATTTATTTTCAGGCGGTTGCTAATGTCGCAAGGAGGATCAAGATGGTTCTTGTACAGGAGAGAGGGTAGAGGTCCGATAAGAGGCCTCATCAGTTCGGTGGTTTCAGTGGTGCCTCGTCTGGAGGCAGAGGTAATTTTGGTAGGGGTCATCCTCCCAGACCATTTCATTTAGCACTTCATGTATCTCCCGGTACTTCAGGGAGTCACGGTCCTATTATGCCTTACTCTAGGCAGTCAGTATTCAGTGCACATTCAGTTCCTATCCGTGCACCACCACTTCAGAGTTACTATAGCGATTATCCGGCCCATTTGGGTCAGCTTCAGCTTCAGCAGCCACGACATCAAGATGGGTGCTATGAGTCTGGGAACATTGGTCACATCAGGAGGTATTGCCCTAGATTGGCGAGTAACAGATCTCGGCAATATTCTCGTTCTATCATACCGGCACCGGTTGCTTCACCGACTGCTCAGCCAACTAGAGGTAATGGTCAGGCAGCTAGAGGTGGAGGTCAGGCTATTAGAGGTGGAGGTCAGGACATTAGAGGTGGAGGTCAGACTGTTAGAGGTGGAGGCCAGCCAGTCAGAGGCCGTCCCAGGGACGCAGTTCAGAGTGGTGGGGCCCAACCCCGATTTTATGCTTTTCCAGCTAGGCCTGAGGCCGAGTCATCTGATGCTGTGATCATAAGTATTATTCCAGTTTTCCATAGAGATGCTTCAGTTCTATTTGATCCAGGATCTACTTATTCCTATGTGTCCTCCTATTTTGCTTCATATTTGGTTGTGCCTTGTGATTCTCTGAGTGCTTCTGTGTGTGTATCTACACCGGTGGGAGACTCTGTTGTATTAGATCATGTCTATCGTTCATCTGTGGTTACCATTGGTAATCTTGAGACTAGTTTGAATCTTCTACTACTTGATATGGTAGATTTTGATGTCATCTTGGGTATGGATTGGTTGTCCCCTTATCATGCTATATTGGATTGTCATGCCAAGACAGTGACCCTAGCTATGCTGGGGTTACCTCGGTTAGAGTAGAAAGGAACTCTTGGTCATTCTGCCAGCAGGGTTATTTCTTATATGAAAGCTCGACATATGGTAGAGAAAGGGTGTCTAGCCTATTTGGCTTATATTCACGATCCTAGTGCGAATATTCCTTCTATGGACTCAGTACCAGTTGTTCGTGACTTTCCAGAAGTATTTCTTGCAGATTTGCCGGGGATGCCACCCGACAGAGGTATTGACTTCTGTATTGATTTGGCTCCGGGCACTCAGCCCATTTCTATTCCACCATACCGTATGGCCCCGCCAGAGTTGAAAGAATTGAAAGAGCAGTTACAAGACTTGCTTGAACAGAGATTCATTAGACCCAGTGTCTCGCCCTGGGGTGCACCAGTATTATTTGTAAAGAAGAAAGATGGCTCTATACGGATGTGTATAGATTATCGGCAGTTAAACAAGGCCACTATCAAAAACAAATATCTGCTGCCAAGAATTGATGACTTATTTGATCAGCTTCAGGGTGCCAAGGTATTTTCGAAGATCGATTTGAGGTCTGGTTACCATCAGTTGAAGATTAGGGAATCTGATTTCCCTAAAATAGCTTTTCGAACTTGGTATGGGCATTACGAATTCCTAGTGATGTCATTTGGGTTGACAAATGCCCCAACAACATTTGTGGATTTGATGAATCGGGTGTTCAATCCTTATTTGGATTCTTTTGTGACTGTATTCATTGATGATATCTTGATTTACTCCAGCAGTCGAGAGGAACATGAGCAGCATCTTCGAAGTGAGCTTCACACCTTGAAGAATAATCAGTTATATGCCAAGTTTTCAAAATGTGAGTTTTGGTTAGACTCAATTGCCTTTTTGGGGCATGTTGTATCGACAGAAGGCATAAAGGTGGATCATAAGAAGATTGAGGCTGTTCAGAATTGGCCTAGACCTACTTCAGTTACAGAGATCCGGAGTTTCCTAGGTTTAGCAGGTTATTATCGTCGGTTCGTGGAAGGGTTTTCATCTATAGCAAGCCCATTGACCAAATTGACCCAGAAAGGTGTCACATTCATATGGTCAGACGAGTGTGAGATGAGCTTTCAGAAGCTCAAGACCGCTTTGACTACGGCGCCAGTATTGGTATTACCCACAGGTTCAGGATCGTATACGGTATATTGAGACGCATCTCACATTGGGCTTGGTGCAGTATTAATGCAAGATGGCAAGGTAATTACATATGCGTCGCGGCAGTTGAAAGTTCACGAGAAGAATTATCCTTTTCATGACTTAGAATTGGCAGCCATTGTTCATGCGTTGAAGATTTGGAGGCATTACCTCTACGGTATCTCGTGTGAGGTATTTACTGATCATCGTAGCCTTCAGTATCTGTTCAAACAAAAAGATCTTAATTTGAGGTAGAGAATATGGTTGGAGTTGTTGAAAGACTATGATATCACCATTTTGTATCACCCCGGAAAGGCCAATGTGGTGGCCGATGCTTTGAGTAGAAAAGTTGTGAGTATGGCCAGTCTTGTGTATATTCCGGTTGGTGAGAGGCCATTAGCTACAGATGTTCAGACTTTGGCTAATCAGTTCGTGAGATTAGATGTTTCAGAACCCAGTCGGGTTCTAGCTTGCACAGTCGCTCGGTCTTCTTTATATGAGCACATCAGAGAGAGGCACTATGATGATCCTCATTTACTTGTCCTTAAGGACATGGTAGGGCACGGTGATGCCAAACAGGTTGCTATGGGGGAAGATGGGGTTCTGCGAATGCAGGGTCGTATTTGTGTGCCTAATGTGAATGGGCTTCGTGAATTAATTCTTGAAGAGGCACACAGTTTCAGGTATTATATTCATCCAGGTGCCGCTAAAATGTATCAATATTTATGGCAAAATTATTTGTGGAGCAGAATGAAGAAGGATATAGTTGCATATGTAGCTCGTTGTCTGAATTGTCAGCAAGTTAAGTACGAGCATCAGAGACCTAGTGGTTTGCTTCAGAAGTTAGAAATTCCTGAGTGGAAGTGGGAGCGTATCACTATGGATTTTGTTGTTGGGCTCCCACGGACTCGTAGAAAATTTGATGCAGTTTGGGTCATTGTGGACAGGTTGACCAAGTCAGCGCTTTTCATTCCAGTGACAGTTACCTATTCTTCAAAGAGGTTAGCTGAAATTTACATTCGTGAGATTGTTCGCCTTCACGGTGTGCCCGTGTCTATTATTTTGGATCGAGGTACGCAGTTTACCTCACATTTCTGGAGGGCTATACAGCGTGAGTTAGGCACGCGGGTGGAGTTGAGTACAACATTTCATCCATAGACAGACGGACAGTCAGAGCGCACTATTCAGATATTGGAAGATATGCTCCGCGCTTGTGTTATAGACTTTGGAGGTTCTTGGGATCATTTCTTGTCACTTGCGGAGTTTGCTTATAATAATAGCTACCAGTCGAGCATTCAAATGGCTCCATGTGAGGCATTATATGAAAGGCGATGCCGATCGCCAGTTGATTGGTTTTAACCGGGAGAGGCTCGGTTGTTGGGTACCGATTTGGTACAGGATGCCTTGGATAAGGTCAAGATTATTTAGGATCGACTCCGCACAGTTCAGTCTAGGCAAAAGAGTTATGCCGACCGTAAAGTTCATGATATTGCATTCATGGTTGGAGAAAGAATATTGCTCCGGGTTTCACCTATGAAAGGTGTAATGAGGTTCCGAAAGAAGGGTAAGTTGAGCCCTAGGTATATCAGACCCTTTGAAATTCTTGAAAGGGTGGGTGAAGTAGCCTACAGGCTTGCATTACCACTTAGTTTATCAGTGGTTCATTCGGTGTTCCATGTGTCTATGCTCCGTAAATATCATGGTGATCCATCCTATGTGTTAGATTTCAACTCAGTCCAATTGGAGAAAGATTTGACTTATGAGGAGGAGCCGGTGGCTATTCTAGCCCGGCAGGTCCGACACTTGAGGTCTAAAAGTTATTCTTCAGTTCGGGTGCAATGGAGAGGTCAGCCGGTAGATGCATCTACCTGGGAGTCCGAGTCGGACATACGGAGTAAATATCCATACTTATTCACCAGCTCAGGTACTTTTTTCTAACTCCGTTCGAGGACGAATGTTTGTTTTAGAGGTGGAGAATGTGATGACCCAAAATATCATCTTTAAATTTAATAAGTAATTTTGTGTTCTAAGACATCGAAAAACACCGTTTATCATCTCTCAACTTGCGTGCGCAGTCCATACAATTTTCCGAAAAGTTTTTATGTGAAAAATGGATTAAAATGTGAACTAGAGTTTTAAAACTGAACTGAGTTGACTTGGGTTAACATTTTGAGCAAACGGACCCGGATTAGTATTTTGATAGTTTCGGTAGCTCCGTATCGTGAGTTGGGACTTGGGCGTATGCCTGGAATTTAATTTGGAGGTCCCTAGCTCAAGTTATGACCATTTAACAGAAACTAGTAATTTAAAGGCTGAAGAATTCCAAGTTTGACCACGGGGTTAACTTTTTGATATCGGATCCGAAATTCGATTCTGGAAATTTGAACAGCTCCGTTATGTCATTTATGACTTGTGTGCCAAATTTGAAGTCATTCCGGATTCATTTAATATTTTTTGGCACGAGATTTGAAAATTGAAAAGTTTAAAACTCAAAGTTCGAACCGGGGTGTGAATTGTAATTTCAGCGTTGTTTGACGTGATACGAGACCCCGAGTAAGTCTGTATTATATTATTTGACTTGTTGGTATATTCGTACGGGGTCCCGAGTACCCCGAGAGTGATACAGATTGAAATCGAATCAAGAATTGGACTTAAGCAAAATCTAAAATTTTTGCCTTCTGTTGTAATCGCACCTGCGGATTTTTGACCGTAGGTGCGAGCTCGCAGAAGGGAGCCTTCGATCGCAGATGGGCCCGGGCATGGCTGGGAAAAAGTCCGCAGGTGCGGAAACCTGCACGCACTCGCGCGTCCGCAGAAGCGGACCAAATGATTGCAGAAGCGAAGGCAGCGCAGGTGCGCATTTTTCCTCCGCAGGTGCGACGCCTCGCCTAGCAGCCCCATTTCGCAGATGCGAGCCCAGGCACCGCAGGTGCGGAAATGCCTGGGCAGTGTATATATCGAAGAGTCCGACATTTTTACTCATTTTGGTCATTTTGAGCTCGGTTAAAGCGAATATTTGGGCGATTTTCACCGAAAACATTGGGGTAAGTGTTCCTTATCCTATATTGATTATATTTCATGATTCCATACTCGTTTATATCTTGAATCCGTGAATTTATGGAAGAAAAATAAGATTTTTCTAAAATCTTCCAAAAACAAGAAATTTAGATTTGAAGGTACATTTGATATTGGAATTGGACAATTTTTGTATGGTTGAACTCGTATTGGAATGAGTATTCGAATTTCGTGAGTTTTTTCGGGATTTGAGACGTGGGTCCCACTTTCGAATATTTAAATGAATTTTGGATTTTTATCCGAAAAATTTATAAATTCATATGGAATTAATTCCTATGATTAGTATTGAATATATCGAATTGTTTGTGAATAGATTTGAAGCTTTCGGATTCAAATTTAAAAGGAAAAGTTGTGGTTGAATAATTGATTGGAATTTGCAAAGCGATGTAAGTGTCGTGGTTAACCTTGACTTGAGGGAATAGAACCCTTAAATTATTTGTTATGAGAAATGCATGTGAACGACGTATAGGCGAGGTGATGAGTGTCTATACGTCGTGAAATTAATTATTTACCTGCTTACTTGAAAAATCACAAATTATTTTAAATCATAAATTAATTATTTCTCTCCTATTTTTTGTCAAATATTAATTCTTGAATTCCTACATAAATTGTTACATGCTATTTGAATTATGTGTTTTAATTGTCATCTGACATTTAGCATATTAAATATTAAACTGCCTATTTTCTCCCTGATTTCCATAATAATTTGTTATTTGTCATTGTTTGTTTCAAAAATAAATCATAATTATTGTATGCTTGTTGTCTTATAATTTTATATTAATTATTGTATTTATTGGGAAAATTTCCTCTATAAGAATTGGTAAATGGATATATTGGAGGATCAGGTTGCACGCCGTAACAAAATTGATTGAAATGGATATATTGGAGGATCGGGTTGCAGGCCGCAACAGACTTATTAAAAAATCCATATTGGAGTTGCACGCCGCAACAGACTTATTAAAAGTCAATATTGGGGGATCGGATTGCACGCCGCAACAGAACTATTTAAAAGTCTATATATATACTTGATTGAAATAAATATATGACAGACTTATTAAAAAGTCCATATTGGAGGATAGGGTTGCACGCCGCAACAGACTTATTAAAAGTCAATATTGGGGGATCGGATTGCACGCCGCAACAAACTTATTTAAAAGTCTATATATATACTTGATTGAAATAAATATATGACAGACTTATTGAAAAGTCCAGATTGGAGGATCGTGTTGCACGCCGCAACAGACTTATTAAAAGTCAATATTGGGGGATCGGATTCCACGCCGCAACAGACTTATTTAAAAGTCTATATATATACTTGATTGAAATAAATATATGACAGACTTAATTAAAAGGAATATATTGGGAGAGTGGGTTGCACGCTGCAACAGAATTAAATGTGAATATATTGTGAGAGCGAGTTGTACGCTGCAATAGAATTGGTTGAAATAATAATGGACTATGACTGCTGAGTTGGCTTCAATTATTATAAATAAGTTACCTGAATTATTTTTATTATTTATTGTTGTTATTAATATTGCGTACAGGTTAATGTAAGTGAATCGCCTTAGCCTCGTCACTACTTCGTCGAGGTTAGGCTCAGCACTTACCAGTACATGGGGTCGGTTGTACTGATACTACACTCTGCACTTCTTGTGCAAATTTTGGAGTTGATCCCAGCGGTGTACCATAGACTTGCTCGGATTTCAGCTGCCAGAGGAGACTTGAGGTATAACTGCATAGTGTCCGCAGTTCTGAAGTCCCCGTCTATTTTTCTTTAGTTGTGTGTTTATTTCCAGAAAGCTTTATTTTATTCAGACCTTTAATTGTATTTATTCTAGAAGCTCGTGCACTTGTGACACCAATTCTGGGATGGTATTTAGATACCTTTGTTTTTTTTTGGGATTATTCACTATATTTCAAACTTTGCTTCCGCATTTGTTTCTTTTATTATTAATAATTTAAATTTTTTAAAAAAATTAGTTAATATTATTATAACGTTGGCTTGCCTAGCAAGTGAAATGTTAGGTGCTATCACGGTCCGAAGGTGGAAATTTCGGGTCGTGACACACACACAGAGAAGCACTTAGAGAATCACGAGGCACAACCAAATATGAAGCAAAATAGGAGGACACGTAGGAATAAGTAGATCCTGGATAACCCCTACCAAAATTACTCCTTCCTCCAGACGAGGCACCACTCAACCAACCGAACTGACGAGGCCTCTTATCAGACCCCTGCCCTTTCTCCTATACAAAAACCATCTTGATCCTCCTCGCGGCATTATCAGTCGCCTGAAAGGAAATATCACTTTCGGTCTCCTTGGTCATTTGAAGCCTGATAGGGTGAGTGAGTCCCTCAATAAACCTCCTCAATCTCTCTCCCTCAGTAGGTAGTAAAAGTCCGTGCCCGGCTGTTGCGTCGATGAGTTGGTCGATATGGGGTAATGGGAACGAATCCTTCGGACATGCTTTGTTCAAGTCTGTGAAATCCACGCACATCCGCCATTTCCCATTTTTCTTTTTGACCATCACTATGTTGGCGATCCACTCGGGGTACTTTGACTCCCTGATGGAGTCGTTCTCTAACAGTTTTTCCACCTCCTCGCGGACTGCATCGTTGATGGCGGAGTTGAATTTATGCATGACCTATCTTACTGGGGGTGGAATGGGTCGATGTTTAATTTGTGTGTGGCGATTTCCTTTGGGATGCCCTGCATATCTGCATGGCTGAAAGCAAACAAATTTGCATTAGCTATTAAGAATTGACTGAATTTACCTGGTTCTCGGAGTTTCCAGTCGATATAGTTCTTCTTTCTATGGTCGTTGAGGTCCAATTGAATGGGGTCAAGGTCTTCTATGGTCGAACCTGAAACCTCGACTGTGTTGGGATCCATGATGATCTCCCTAGTCTCTTCTTGCTTCGACCTCGACCTTGTTGATTGCTATGCCTCTTTTCTTTGTCTTGTTTTTGTTGGGTGGCCGTGATGTCCAAGGCAATGTGGTAGTATTCCCGGGATGTGCGTTGTTCCCCGCGTATGCTGAATATTCCCCATGGTGTTGGGAATTTAATTACTTGGTATAGGCTGGAGGGGATGGCTCTCATGGGATGTATCCATGGTCGTCCCATTATAATATTGTACGCAGTGGATTGGTCTATGATGTGGAATGTCATCTCCAGAGTCACGCCACCGGCCAAGACGGGGAATGTAATTTCCCTGTATGTCCGCTCAACTGCATTATTCAAGCCGGTTAGCGTGATGCAACACAACACTATCTTATCCTCGAGTCCCATTTGAGTAGGGACTCGGGGATGGATAATGCATGCACCACTTCCATCGTCCACTATGATGCGTTTGACATCGGTATCTAAAATGCGTAAAGTAATAACGAGGGCATCATTATGAGGAAAAGTCAAACCGTCGGCATCTGACTCATCGAAGATGATACTTTCTTCGAGTCTGTCATACCGTTCATGGGTGATAGACTGCTTGAGCTTGGAGTGGTGGTGAACTTCACGCCGTTGATAGAGGCGCCGCCGCCGCCGATGATCATGTTGATAGTACGAGCTGGCGATGGCGGCTTTGGTGGGCCTTGATGTTCACATCCTCTGGCGAAGTTGGTTCTCCCCTTATCGCTTAATAGCTCTTTGAGGTGCCCTTGCCGTAACATGTTTATGACTTCTTATTTCAGGGCGATGCAATCTTCTATTTTGTACCTACGTTTTTGGTAGAACTCACAGAGGGCGTCAGATTTTATGATGCTCGGGTCTGATCTCATCTTCTACGGCTACTTCACCTTTTTTCTGAGTTGCTCAAGAGCGTAGACTATTTCTATAAGTGACATGCATAAAATGTGAGCAGATAATAAGGGGGACATACCTCTTTCGTTGCGATGAGTTCTTGTCCTTGTCCGGGATGAAGCTTTTTCATAACGGGGGGAGGTGCGGCGGCCGTTCTGACGTATGGTTGGTGTCGTTCCCTGTTAGGTCGGGGAACCGGGTGATCTCTTATGGTTCTGTCTCTTCATTCTTTTCTGGATTCGGCTTGTACCGAGGTTAGCCGGTGAGTTAGTCCATTGAGGTCGTCCTCGTTTTCTTGGACCTCAGCACAATAAGCATTATGGATTTCATCACAAGTGGTTAGAGGATACTTCATCAATCGACTCAACAGTTTCCTAGTTGCTCTTGAACCATCTCTACTCAGCCCGTTCTGGAAAGTTGTGATCGCTATCCCTTAGGACACGTTCGGCAGAGTCATCCTTACTCTATTGAACCGGGAGAAGAAGTCCCTTAGTCCCTCTCCCAAGGACTTCTTAATAGCAAATATGTCATTTACTCTTGCTTCGGACTTCTTGGCTCCAGCATGGGCGGTTACGAACTTATCATCCATTTTCTCGAAAGTTTTTATGGAGCGGACCGGTAGTTGTGAATACCATGTTAATGCCCCTCCTGTAAGGATTTCGCCAAACTTCTTCAGCAAAATAGAGGACACTTGTTCTTTGGTGAGGTCGTTGCCTTTCACGGCGGTGACATAGTGAGTCACATGATCCTCAGGATCGGTCATTCCTTACGGCGGCATTTTGAAGGTCTTTGGTATGGCACATTGGGCTGTGTCATCATTGTGCGGCTGCTCTATGAACCTTCCAACGTCCCTTTTTGGAAGTAGCTTAAGAGCGCCCGGTATCTTGTCAACTCATTCTTGGTATTCTTTCATCTGGTCTCGGAGTGCCCTGTTTTCATTCTCCATTTCTTCCATCCTCTTTAGAATGGCAGCGAGGGCGATGTCATCTGCATTGTTAGTAATATTATGAGTTGTACCTGTCGCTGGAGGGTTTGATCTGTTGCACTGCTCGTCTGTTTGTTGTATCATGCAAGCTCTTGCGGCTTCTGCAGTCATGCCTGGAGCGGATTTGTTGAGGACACTTGTTAGCGTGTCGGTCAGCCATGCTTTGAGGAGTTTTTTCACCGGTGGGGGCGTCCCTTCTTCTGCAGACATGAAGGCCCATTTTCCGTTGGATTTTGTTATGCTGCAGTGTGGGGGAGGTGACCTCTCTTACCTAGGAGACGCGTTCTGCGTCGTGTCCTCACCTATTGTTTCACATCTTTCGTTAATGATATTCATGAGGTTAGTTGAGAAGTCACTTGTTATTTTTGTCCTTTCTCCTTGGTTACCTGCCATGTAGGGTCTTGTATGCACAAAGAAAGGAGATCTCGGGGTTTTTGACTTTAGTGATTTGTATTAATTGTAGATCTAGAGGAAACACAAAATTTGACTAAGAAATCCCCACAGACGGCTCTAAATTGTTTGACCAAAAAATATAGATCTTGGTTCAACTAATTAAATTTATATATATGAGGTTGGCTAACAATAATATCCCAAAGATGGAGTTCTCAAAAATGTAATAAATACTACGTTGGTATATCTTGATAATATCGGCAACATACAATCAGTATTCAAGAAATTAGTGGTAATAATGTAGCATTAAATATTGGTGAATAGCAATAAATGGCATTTAAGTAATAGAAGGAATGAATCACCTAAGAAAGGATAGAATCGGTGATGTTCTTTCTGACAATGATTAGTGATGGACAATCTTTTGAATATCTGAGTTATTCTCGGATCTAGTGAAAAAGTGTAGACATGAATCTTAGTGAAAAGGTGATATTTGTATGCTTGAAATGAAATCTGATTCTCTCTCTAAAGTCAAAGTGTATTTTTATAAATGAATATCACATATCCCCTATCATTGTATCTTTTTCTATTTATAGGGAACCTGTTCCTAAAAACCCTAACAGTACAAGTGTAGAGAATATGCGCTAGAATATTCTCTTTTGTGTCCTATCTTAAAACTAGCCGTTATAACTCTATCAAGGGTGCTCGACCTCGGCCTCGATAACTACTCCTTCAGTCTTGTTGACTCTTTGACCGCGACCTTCGCTGATAATTAGATTACTTCGATGCGTGGCATCCCAGAAATATTTTACTAATACCATTTCGACTAAAGATGGATTTTGTCCCATACACCTTCCTATACCCAGCATTCATATTTTCTTTTCTGGTTTTTTTGTATTTTTTTTTTACTTCTCAAGCTTATGAATTAAAAAATAAAAAAATAAAAAAGTCCTCTTGAAAAGGCCATAAAAATTTTGAAAAGTGGTCTTTAAGAGGCCATCAAGCCCCATAGTTTCTCTCGACCGATGCGTCTCTTTAACTCCATCAGTTACAATCCATAATCTCTATAATAACTACTCCATTATATATATGTATACCAATAAATCATGATGTACCATTATCTCTTCTCATATACAAAACACACATAACCTAAAACCTTAAAAAGTCATTTCCATGGCATAATTGATTTTGTTGATTTTGAGTCCTTTAAATTGTGTCTGTTAAATGGAATTTTTTACAAGGATTGGTGAGTTTCTTTTTGCAATCTTGAAGAGCTTCAGTCTTTGCAACTCTTTTTCTTTTTTCTTTATTTACTTGTGTAGAATTCTCTCTCAAATATGGGTGTTTTGAGATAGTAAAGTGCAGATTCAATATTGAATTGATTTTTAGTCCTCGCTCCGTCATCAACAATGATGTAGATTTTTAAAATTCGTATAAGAAAGGTGATACCGCACCTTCCTATGCCCGGCATTCATATTTTTCTATTTTCTAAATTTTTTTTTTGTATTTTTTTCTTTCACTTCTGAGGCTTATGAATTAAAGAAAAAAACAAAAACAAAAAAGTCCTCTTGAAGAGGCCATCAAAAAATAAACTGAAAAGTGGTCTTTAATAGACCATCAAGCCCCATAATTTCTCTCAACTGATGCGTCTGTTTAACTCCATCAGTTACGATCCATAATCTCTATAATAACTACTCCATTATATATATGTGTACCAATAAATCATCATGTACCATTATGTCTTCTCCTATACAAAACACACACAATCTAAAATCTTAAAAAATTATTTCCATGGCATAATTGATTTTTGTTGATTTCGAGTCCTATAGATTGTGTCTGTTAAATTGGATTTTTAACAAGGATTAGTGAGCTTCTTTTTGCAATCTTGATAAGCTTTAGTCTTTGTAACTCTTTTTCTCTATTCTTTATTTACTTGTGTAAAATACTCTCTCAAAGATAGGTATTTTGAGATAGTAAAAGTACAGATTCGATATTGAATTGATTTTGAGTCCTCGCTCCGTCATCAACAACGATGTAGATTTCCAAAATTTGTATAAGAAAGGTGATGTGGCACCTTCCTATGCTCAACATTCATATTTTTTTATTTTCTGATTTTTATTTTTATTTTTGCATTTTTTCTTTCACTTCTGAGACTTATGAATTAAAAAAAAAAAACTGAAAAAGTTCTCTTGAAGAGGCCATCAAAAAATAAATTGAAAATTGGTCTTTAAGAGGCATCAAGCCCCATAGATTCTCTCAACTAATACGTCTTTTTGACTCCATCAATTACAATCCATAATCTCTATAAACTACTCCATTATATGTGTATGTGTGTGTGTGTGTATCAATAACTCATCATGTACCATTATCTCGTCTCCTATACGAAGCACACATAACTTAAAACCTTTAAAATCTATTTCCATGGCATAATTGATTTTAATTGATTTTAAGTCTTTTAGATGTCTGTTAAATTAAATTTTTGACAAGGATTGGTGAGTTTCTTTTTGCAATCTTGAAGAGCTTCCGTCTTTGCAACTTTTTTTCTGTTTTCTTTATTTACTTGTTTAGAATACTCTCTCAAAGATAGGTGTTTTGAGATAGTAAAGTGCAGATTCGATATTGAATTGATTTTGAGTCCTTGCTCCTTCATCAACAACGATGTAGACTTCTGAGACTTATGAATTAAAAAAAAAACTGAAAAAGTTCTCTTGAAGAGGCCATCAAAAAATAAATTGAAAAGTGGTCTTTAAGAGGCATCAAGCCCCATAGTTTGTCTCTACTAATGCGTCTCTTTAACTCTATCAGTTACAATCCATAATCTCTATAAACTACTCCATTATATATATGTGTATCAATAAATCATCATGTACCATTATCTCGTCTCCTATACAAAACACACATAACTTTAAACCTTTAAAACCTATTTCCATGACATAATTGATTTTGGTTGATTTTAAGTCTTTTAGATGTCTGTTAAATTAAATTTTTGACAAGGATTGGTGAGTTTCTTTTTGCAATCTTGAAGAGCTTCCGTCTTTGCAACTCTTTTTCTGTTTTCTTTATTTACTTGTTTAAAATACTCTCTCAAAGATAGGTGTTTTGAGATAGTAAAGTGCAGATTCGATATTGAATTGATTTTGAGTCCTTGCTCCTTCATCAACAACGATGTAAATTTCTAAATTTCGAATAAGAAAGGTGATGTTGCACTTTCCTATGCCCAGTATTCATATATATTTTTTTGATTTTTTTTCTTTAACTTCTGAGACTTATGAATTAAAAAAAAAAAAAAACTGAAAAAGTCCTCTTGAAGAGGCCATCAAAAAATAAACTGAAAAGTGGTCTTTAAAAGGCCATCAAGCCCCGTAGTTTCTCTCAAATGATGTGTCTCTTTAACTCCATTAATTACAATCTATACTCTCTATAATTACTACTTCATTATATATATGTGTACTAATAAATTATCATGTACCATTATGTCTTCTCATATACAAAACACACATAATTTAAAACCTTAAAAAACCATTTCCATGGCATAATTAATTTTGGTTGATTTCGAGTCCTTTAGATTGTGTCTATTAAATTGGATTTTTTACAAGGATTGGTGAGTTTATTTTGCAATCTTGAAGAGCTTTAGTCTTTGCAACTCTTTTTCTTCTTTATTTATTTACTTGTGTAGAATACTCTCTCAAAGATGAGTGTTTTGAGATAGTAAACATAGGTGATGTGGCACCTTCCTATACCCAACATTCATAGTTTTCTTTTTTCTGGTTTTTTTGTATTTTTTCTTTCACTTCTCAAGCTTATGAATTGAAAAAAAAAGATTGAAAAAGTCCTCTTGAAGAAGCCATAAAAAACTGAAAAGTGGTCTTTAAGAGGCCATCAAGCCCCATAGTATCTCTCAACCGATGCTTCTCTTTAACTCCATGATTGATAATCCATAATCTCTATAATAACTACTCTATTATATATATGTGTACCAATAAATCATCATGTACCATTATCTCTTCTCTTATACAAAAACACATAACCTAAAACCTGAAAAAATCATTTCCATGGCATAATTGATTTTGGTTGATTTCGAGTGTTTTAGATTGTGTCTGTTAAATAGATTTTTGACAAGGATTGGTGAGTTTCTTTTTGCAATATTGAAGAGCTTCAGTCTTTGCAACTCTTTTTCTTTTTAATTTATTTACTTGTGTAGAATACTCACTCAAAGATGGGTGTTTTGAGATAGTAAATGTGCAGATTCGATATTGAATTGATTTTGAGTCCTCGCTCCGTCATCAACAACGATGTAGATTTCTAAAATTCGTGTGCAAGGTAAAAGAGAGTTAAATTGTAAGTGCCGAATTAGGATTTTAGATAAGGAATTTGATAGTTTCTTCTTTTTTTTTCAGAGAGTTTAGTTATTAGGAGGAAGAAATATATTTTTTTCGCTGAAAGAATTGTAGCAAAATCTTGAAAAGATTGGGATAGGCCATTGTTAAAAAATAAAAAAACATTATAGAGAACAACGAACAGAAAGACTGAAAAAACATTATGGAAGAGGCATAAGGCAATCTCCAAGTTATTTTTGGGACTAATACATATTACGTACTTACCGACTACCGTCGTTTGTTTTTTCTTTTCGATTTATCTTAAAGATATTAGCAGTGTTACTTCCCCTTATAATTGTCGATCCCTTAGTAGTTTTAACACCCATTTATTTCATATTTATGGTTTCAAACTTTTCACTTTCCTCCATAACTATTTACTTAATATTCTTATATCCATTTATGTACTTCCTTAAATTTCACAGTGCTTGACTTTTTTTTCTACATGCTTTCATTTCTAACCTATTTAACATAACATAACAGAGGTAATGTTGCGAACACACCCTTGAAATCAAAAGTTCATGTTTATCCTATGCCTTTTATAGTTTCTCCTTTTAAAAAAAAAAATCAAAACATGCGTTTCTTTTTCATGGAAAAAGAAGCGCCAAAAGAGCAACATTGATTGTGCAATCTCAATAATGTATTTGTAAAATCTTTTTCTACTTGTGTGCATATTGGTCATTATTAAGTTTTAGTTTTAATGATGAAAAATAATATAATTGCTTTTGGTGTAGGGATTCAAGGAAATCAACCAAGATCGAAGTGCACAAAGAGAAACAATAAAAGGTGAAGGAAGAAATCAATCAAAGATTGATTGAAGCATTCAAAAGGAAAAGAAGTACTGACGATCCGGCGAGATAATCAATCCGAGATTGATTAAAGAGTTAAAAAGGAAAAGAAGCATTGAAGATCCGACAAGATAATCAATCAGTAGCTATTATTGGAAGGACCCAGAATTAAGGATTAAATCCGGCACTATCAAGACTTAAAAATAAAAAGTTGTCAAAGTCCACACATCAAGGAAGAGTAACGAGAATTAACCTTATTTTTGGAAAGAATCAATTTCTTTCCAAGAATCAAATCTCTTGGGTTGGCAAATCTCTTCAGTAACAGTCTCCTACAAAGTATTTATACGCAACCTTAAGTCTTAGAGAGACATACTTTGATCAAACCAATTACCCTCTCTTTATTCTACTTCAAACAAATATTGTAGCTCTACTAGATCTGCTATGTAATAAGTTAGAGAAGAAAAAGAGAAAAATATTGGTGAGGCATTGTATCAAGAAAAGACGAGTGACATAGAAATTGAGCTGTTGGTGTGAACTACACCATTCAGTTTGTACTTAAGAAACTCAATCACTGAAAGAGAACTCTCTTGCAACCCAAGGGGACTGGACTAGGATTCACATTGAATCCGAACCAGTATAAAAACTCTAATGTCTTTAATTCCTGCACTTTACTTCTGCATTTTAATTTTGCACTTCTTATTATCTCGCTATTACATCTAGTCGACTAATTGGAAAATCAGTCAACCTATAATAATTAATTTTAAAATAAGTAATCCCCTCCCCTCCCCCCGTACTTTCAATTGGTATGAGAGCAAGGCTTACATTTTTCTTTTGCTTAACAGCTTGTGAGAAAAGATCATGGCTAATCAAGTTATTGTCGGAGCACTCTTCCAAGAAGGAACATCGCAAGTAAGGCCACCATATTTTAATGGATAACATTTCTCTCACTAAAATATGCGTATGGAAATATACGCAAAGTCTTATGATGTCAAGGTCTGGCGAGTTATCCAAAAGGGGAACTATCCTTTGCCGGCTGCTGCTCAACCACCTGTTGATCCTGAAAATATAGATGAATATACTGATGAACAAATGGCAGTTGTGCAAGTTAATGCTAAAGCAAGGAATCTGCTTTATAATGCTATAAGTGGTGAGGAATATGAAAAAATCTCCAGTTGCGATACAGCCAAAGAGATGTGGGATAAACTTGAAGTTACTTATGAAGGAACCAGTAAAGTGAAAGAAACCCATATCAACATGTTGGTTCATGACTACGAACTCTTCCATATGAAAGAAGGAGAATACATTGAAGAGATGTTTGCCAGATTTAGCAAAATCATTAGTGATCTAAAAGCTTTTGGCAAACCATACTCAAGTGGTGATCAAGTTAGAAAAATTTTAAGAAGTCTAACCACTACTTGGCAGACAAAAGTGTTTACACTTGAATCACTAGATTTGAACAAATTATCATACTATGAACTTCGAGGAGAACTTATAGCCTTCGAGAAAACTCATCTCAAGAAAACAAATCGAGAAGAAAAGAAGAAAACAATTGCTTTCAAGGCTATAACTGAAAGAGCAGACAATGATATTGATGACGACCCTGAAGCTCTTCAAGAAGAAATTGCCATGGTATCAAGGAACATGGATGGTTTAATGAGGATATATAGGAATACAAGAAGAGGCAGGATACCACCTAGGCGAACTAGGCAATAAAACGAACAAGACAAAAATGATGGCAAATGCTATGAGTGTGGAAGATTTGGACATGTTCAAACTGAGTGTCATGATCTTAAAAGAAAGGTTTCCAGAGGTTTTAATAAGAACAAATCATTTGGAAGCTGGAGTGATGAAGACAGTTCAGAACACGAAGAGATAGCAAATCTATGTTTCATGACAATTCTGGAAAACGACATGAACAAACTCTCAGGGTGCTGGACAGATGAGGACACTTCAGATGACAATGAGAACTGTTTCATGGCGCGAGGTGAAACAAGCAAGGTAAGATCTTATAACTGTGAAAGATATAATGAATTGCAGGATATTCTTGACCTTACTTTGAAAGAGTCTCAAAAAATGATGAATGAACTAAAGAGACTCAACAAAGAAGTAAAAGACTGGAAACTCAAGCTTGAAGTATGCGAAATTGAAAAAGTACTTCAAGATGAGTTTCAGGAATTGCAAATGCAACTCAATGGCTTGCGCAAATCCACCAGTCATAGTTCTGTCAAGTCGAACCAAGCGACTTACAAGTCAACTGGAGAAGGACCAGCCAGAACAGAGTCCACTAGTAATAACACAAATGAAAGATCCAAAAATGGATCAGGACTTACGTGTCACTACTGTAACAAAAGTGGACATAAATATTCTTTTTGTCGATTTCGTAAATCAAATGACTCATGATGGATTTGGAAACCCAAAAATAATCCTGAGTCCAGTAATACTAATCAACAAGGACCCAAGCAAGCTTGGGTACCTAAAAGGAAGTGATAATTATGTTTTGCAGGAACACCACAGAAGGAGTTGCAAAGGAAAATGGTACTTAGATAATGCGTATTCCAATCACATGACAGGTGACAAAAACCTGTTTAAAGAAGTTACAAAAATAGATGGAGGAAGTGTCAAATTTGGTGATGACTCAAAAGGAAAAATAGTCGGTACCGGAACAGTTCCTTTCAATAATAATTGTGATATCACTAAGGTTTATCTTGTTGACAGACTTAACTAAAATCTTCTTAGTATAAGTCAGCTATGCGACTCAGGGTATGAAGTAAAGTTCAAGAAAACATGTTGTGCTATTGAAGATAAGACAGGTAAAATAATCCTCCCAGGTAAAAGGTATGAAAATGTATATATTCTTGATGGTTTTGAAAATATAGATGGTCATATTTGTTTAACATCCATATCTGATGATCCATGGTTATGGCATAAGAAACTCGGTCATGCAAGCATGCATCTGATAGAGAAACTTTCCAAGCATGATTTAGTTATTGGTTTACCTGAACTCAATTTCTCTAGAAATCATGTATGTGATGCATGTCAGATTGGTAAACAAACTAGAAACTCTTTAAAAAATAAAGATATTGTATCTACTTCAAAGCCCTTGTAATTGCTTCATATGGACTTATTTGGACCCACTAGAACTGCTAGCATAGGAGGAAAATGATATGCCTTTGTTATTGTTGATGATTACTCACGCTTTACTTGGGTGATTTTTCTATATCACAAAGATAACGCTTTGAAAAATTTTGAGATCTTATGTAAAAAGGTCGAAAGAGAAAAGGGGTATCTTATTACAACAATTCTAAGTGATCATGGAGGAGAATCCGAAAGCAGAGCATTTGAAGATTTCTGCAATGATCAAGGATACACCCACAATTTCTCTGCTCCAAGGTCACCCCAACAGAATGGAGTTTTCGAGCAAAAAAATAAGACTTTACAAGATATGGCAAGAACTATGATACTAGAATATTCGTTGCCAAATCACTTCTAGGCAAAAGGAGTAAGTACAACATGTCACATTCTCAATCGATGCCTCATAAGACCAATCCTGAAGAAGACTCCTTATGAATTGTGGAAAGGTAAACGACCCAGTATAAGTTACTTTCATCCGTTTGGAAGCAAGTGCTTCATTCACAATAATGGTAAGGACAATCTTGGAAAATTCGATGCAAGAAGTGACGAAGGTATTTTTCTGGGTTATTCATTAAATAGTAGATACTTTAGAGTCTATAATAAACGCACACTGTGTGTAGAAGAATCAGTACATGATATCTTTGATGAAAATAACACTTCGGCCGAGAAAGGAACTGTTGCAGGTGATGAAGATCAAATTCAAAAAATTCAGGAGACAAGCAAATCTCAAGAGTCGACTAATAAACCTGATGGTGTAATGGAGTCAACTAATGAGATTAGCAACAGTCAATCAGAATCTCCGAAGGAGTCAAATACTCATACAAGTACAATTCGTCCAAATAAATGGAGAGGTGAACCAGAATATCCTCAAAAGTTTATTATAGGAGACCCAAGCGAAGGAATAAAAGCCAGGGGAGCTCTCAAGAAGAAAGCAAACATAGCACTGATTTCCTAGATTGAACCAAATAAAATAGCGGAAGCTCTGAAATACTCAAGTTGGTTACAAGCAATGCAGGAAGAGCTAGATCAATTTGACAAAAATCAAGTGTGGAAACTGCTGCCTAAGCCTGAAAACGCTCTTATAATTGGAACAAAATGGGTTTTCAGAAATAAGCTAAATGAGGATGGAAAGGTTGTGAGAAACAAAGCCATATTAGTAGCTCAAGGATACTCACAACAGGAAGGAGTCGACTACGACGAAACCTTTGCTCCAGTAGCTCGACTGGAATCAATATGAATTCTTCTTGCATACGCATCCTTTAAAAGATTTAGGCTCTTCCAGATGGATGTCAAAAGTGCCTTTTTAAATAGTTTCATTGAGGAGGAGGTATATGTAAAACAGCCCCCTGGATTTGAAGATTCAAAGTTTTCTTGCCATGTGTACAAATTGACCAAAGCATTGTATAGACTTAAACAAGCTCCACGAGCATGGTACGAAAGACTCAACTCATTTCTTATTGATCACGAATTTACAAGAGGTAAAGTAGACACTACCCTTTTTATTAAAAGATCATCGGAAGGTAATCTCATTATTCAAGTTTACGTTGATGATATTATTTTTGGTAGTGCTAATCCTCTTATGTGCAAGGAATTTTTAAATCTTATGTAAAGTGAGTTTGAAATGAGTATGATGGGAGAGCTAACGTTCTTTCTTGGACTTCAAATTCAACAATCTGAAGAATGAACATTTATATGTCAGACAAAATACACAAAGGAGTTGATTCAGAAGTTCGTTATGAGTAATGCTAAATCTATTGGCACACCAATGAGTCCTTCAACAAGTCTTAACAAAGATGAACAGGTAAATCCTGTTGATGGAACTAAATATCGTGGAATGATTGGCTCCCTTCTTTATCTAACTGCTAGTCGATTAGATATTATGTTTAGTGTTTGTAAATGTGCCAAGTTTCAGTCAGCTCCTAAAGAATCACATCTGACTGCAGTAAAGAGAATTATTCGATATCTCATTGGAACTATTTCTCACGGATTATGGTATCCACGCTTTAACAATTTTAAACTAGAAGATTTTTCAGATGTTGATCTTACAGGTGATAAGGAAGATAGAAAAAGCACCAGCGGAACATGTCAATTACTTGGAAAAGCACTGATATCTTGGAACAGTAAAAAGCAAGGATCATTTGCACTATCCACAACTTAGGCTGGGTATATCGCCATTGGATAATATTGTGCACAATTACTATGGATGTCTCATCAATTGGGTGACTATGAACTATTCTTTAAACCCATTCCAATTTTCTGTGATAACTCTAGCGTTATATGTCTCTCAAAAAATCTTGTGCATCATTCGAGGGCAAAGCATATAGACATCAAGCATCATTTCATTAGAGATCATGTTCTTAAGGGAAATATAGAATTATCTTTTATTGGAACTACTGATCAATTAGTAGATATTTTTACTAAACCTTTACTTGAAGACAGATTTTGCTTTTTAAGAGAATTACTTGGTATTATTTCTATTGATCATTAATATTAGGACCTATGTGATGTTTTTATGTTTTGTATGCCTAATGTTTAAACTTTGTCTTTTCATAGTCATTAATAGAGCCTCCGAATTCCCTCTCTTTTCTTCTCTTTTCACATCAGTTGCAGCATTCAAGAAAGGAAAATCAATCATCACGCCTGTTCAACTGACACCCCTTCCTTTCCTGTAACCAATCGTCAGAAACCCCTTCTTTTAATCTCTGAAACCCTCTTCCAATCTCCATTGTTCCCATAGCCTAGAAACCCTCTCCGAAACTCTCTTCAACCAGTTTCTTCCATGGCTAAACACTCTAAAAGTCCCTCAGACTACACCGGAAAAAGTACTCACTCCATAGCAAAACCTTCTTCCCAGCCTCCAGAACAAGTAGACCTAGGGTCCGACCACTTAGAAGACTTTGCCTCATCTCAGGCAGAACTCTCAGATCATTCTCATCCTCTAGGACAAAAAGCCCTAGGAAAAAGACCTTTGGAAGAACCTCCTGAATCCTTTACTCCAAAGAAATTGAAAATAGATCTCTCAAGTTCTTTAGAGTCTGGCCTAAATTTCTGGGATTCTCTAACCATGGATTTTTTTTATTGCTCTGAAAGACAAGCCAATCGCTCAGGGCAGAGTAGTCGACCTTGATGACATGGAAGCCCTAAACTGTAAGGTAAAAGATCTGTTTGTTTATCAAGGCTGGTCAAAATTCTTTTTTGTTCCCCCTCCTAAAGTCTATGAACCCCTAGTAAGAATATTTTATGCCAATCTTCGCTCTAGTAAGTCTGACAAGTTGGAATCCTTAGTGTTAGGAAAGTGCATCGTTCTTGATTGTGCCATGTTTGACTCAATTTTCTAGTGTAAGTGTTCTGGTTTTCCCATGCTTTTCAAAAATTCCTGGCCTTATGATTTTGAAATCACCTTTGATCAAGCAAAATGTTGTATTGCTGAGTGTTCATCTGAATCCCTCCCGAACCAGTTAGGTCCAAGTGATGTTAGCTTTGAAACTCGAGTTCTAGCTATACCTGTTAATCGGGCCGGGCTGACCCGTTTACAACCCGGTTCAGCCCGGGTCAGCCCGGTACTGTAGCGTGGGGGCGGGTTGGGACGGGTTGGGCGGGGAGCGGGTTTCAAATGAACAATTTTTTGATATCGGTGCACCGAAACCCGCTAAGCCTGTTAACCCGTTAACGGGTTTTTAACGGGCTACAGCCCGGTTCAGCCCGTTTTTTAACGATTTTTTTTTTGGACCGTTGCCAACGGTCAAATTGAAATATTGCAAATTATCCTACTATTGCAAATGGTTTAGTTCATATTGCTGAAATTTCTCTTTTACTACATAATTTGAAGAAGAAAGAAGGATATACTTCTGTTGTTGAATCTATGCTAGATAAGTTTAAAAAATATTTCTACCCAATTCCCCCTATTTACCTAATTGGTGTTATTTTAAACCCTTTTATCAAAATGGTCACTTGTCGCCAATTAATCACTGCTTTATATTATTATATGGATATTGGACCAACTGAAACTCCTGATATTGACACTTGTATTTCTGATCTACACAAACATTTAGAAATATTATATAATTATTATTCTAACATTGTTGATGCTTCTTCTGTTGTATATGCAAATATTCCTTCTTCTGTAGCAACGCTTTGGAAATTCTAGTGTGCTTCAGAGATTGGATAAGATCAGAACAGCGAAATCAAGGGCGTGACGAGGTAGATAAAGCGGAGGACCAAGAAATTGGAGATATAATGGTTTATGGTTCTAATTCAACCAATGCCGGAAACCAAGAACCTCATGTTGACATGGATGAACTTACAAAAATTGCAAAGCATGTGATGTACTATTTCTTTCTTTTTTTTATAATTGTTGTAAACTTTTAATTTGTAAGTTCAAACATAACAAAATCAAAAAAGAACTTGCAACTTAATTTGAAGTATTATATATTATTCAATAAAATTATCAAATGAAAGTCTTCGGAGCTTGATCCTTACATATTGTATATTGGTCTTATTAAATAATTTTTTGTAGCCATTTACTTTCAATTTTTAATTTTAAAATTATAAAATTCAAATTTCAAATTTAAAACTTTAAACTTCAAAGTTTAATTCTAAGCCTTATAAGTTTGCAAACACTTAAGTATCAATAACATTGAATAAGAAAAACAAAATTTACTTTTAAAAAAAATAATAAAATTACACGGCCCGCTAACAACCCTCTAAGCCTGAACCCGGACGGACAAAAAAAAAACTCAAAATATACAGCCCGCTAACAGCCCGCAATGTTAAACGTACGGGCTGATTTTTTTTATGTCCAGCCCGTTCCAGTCCGCCCATTAAACACCCATAATTCTAGCCCACATTGTTGCAACTACTCTGCTCCCTCGTACTGGCTCCTTCTCTACCTTCTCTCAAAGAGATACCTTTCTTGTCTATTGCCTTGTGACCAAACTCAAGATCAAACTGTCCTCCTGGGTCATTAAGTTTTTGATTGAAAGTGCTGATGATCCCACCAGTCTGCCCTATGACATGGCCATCACTCATATTCTGGAAGCTCAAAATATCTCAATCTCTGAATATCCCTTCGTCTTTGTTTCAAAATCTTACAATTCTAGGGCGTTTGCTAGTATGGGATGTGTGTGAAGGGCTCCTGAGTTAAGAAACAGGAAGGTGAGGTCAAGCATGTTCAACCTGATCCCAAGACCAAAGCCTCTATTTCCCATCACAGTCTTATTAATCCTGACCTTGCTGAGAAACTGACTGCCATTGACAACCAGCTGACCACCATCAAAGATTTTCTTGTTGCCACTCAATCCATTGTTAGACATTCATGCAATCTCCAAAGAGACAGGTTCTGATATTTCAAAGATACGGGTTGCAATTCTCAGAGTTAGGGAAAACGCAGTCAAGGCATTCAAGGAAGTACACGACAGGCTTGATGGAGTGACTGTCTCAGCCAATGCTAGCTTTGATCAATTGAAGGAGGCGATTTGCAACACTCTTACTTATTTCTTGCGTCATTAGTATGGAAGTTTCAAACAATTTTTTTTGTTGTGCTGTTTTGGACTGGATAACCAGTCATTGGATGATTTTATTAACTTTGCATGCATATCATGCTACAAATTCTGCTTTAGTATATGGTGTATTGTTGTTTTTATCCCTTTTTTGTTGATGTCAAAAAGGGAGAGAAGGCTATACATATATTCGTGCAGGTACATCCATTGCAGGGGGAGTTGACTATAGGTACTACAGGAGAAGTCGACTAAAAGAAGTAGTCACAACGGCCACTACAAGAAAAATGCTTAATAGAGAAGGGAAAACTGGTCCCTAAAAATAAGGAATTGGTCCCTAATGTTCAATAGCGACCAGCCAATCTGGCCCTTATAGCTTCCGCTGCTAAAGGTCATCAAGGACGAGATAGAGAGTTGGTCGTTAAAACTGTTCCGCGACCAGTTTAAAACTAGCCCTTAAATGTTTTTTAAGGACCATGTTTCTAGTGCCTATTTGCATATTTTAGGGACTAAATTCCTGGTCCTTAAAATGTTTTTGCGAATAGCTTAAAGCTGGTCGTTAAAACGTTTCGCGACCATTTGAACACTGGACGTTACATCTTTCGCGACTGGTCCTTAAGTCGAACATGCCAGCACTACAAAGCTACCGATTTAACAACCAAATTTTCTACTTCTAAAAATGATTTAAGGACTAATAGTCTAGTCCCTAAAGAAACAAGTCAAGTCCCTAAATCACATTCAACTTGCAACTAAAAAATCTGATAATTAATATGAAGCTGATATTGTTTTCATATAATAATTATCAAAAATGATTAACACCAGTTACTTGCACATTACATCAATGATGTAAGCTAGTCATAATATTGTGTTCATAAACCCTTAGTAAAAAAACTACATATCACTAATATCCCTCGATTGTAATGTAAAATTTTCTTGACATTCCCATCAAAAAGATGGCCAATCTGTATGTCGTCAAAAATCTTCATCTTGTAAACTTCAATATCCAAAACCTGTAGAAGAAAAAAAATCATTTAGAAAAATTATAACACTGTGGATGGAACAAAACCTACAGTAGTTATACGCATCTTTCTGTATGCTTGTAAACAATCATTATTAGGGGGGGAGCAGAGTGTTGATTCTCTTTCATCATCCCTAGCAAACTTCCATCAGCAAGAACTTTGTATGTTTGGTGCCTAGTGTATGCATTCTAGATACTTGGTTGGACTAATCAAAGCAATAGTGAGAATTTGGTGGTAAATAGTTTTAACGTCTAGAAGCACTTAATCTACCAATTAAGATCTCCCAGTAAATATCTGGCGGCGGACAAATTAATACATCATTATATAGCCAGTGAAGCACCTTCGAGAAAATGATTTACCCTTTCTCAGCCATCAAGTCAAAAGGCTAGAAAATAATTTACCCTTTGGTGAATGTTGATACATGTTATCTGATCAAGTATGAAAGTAAAGTCTCAATTTTTCTGTGTGAACTTTGCGATGCTTAATGTCCTGTTTTTCTTTTTTAACCTCCTTCCAGAATTTATCCTACTTTTTCTTTTGATGGTATCTTTGACCAGTTTCTTGTATGGAAGCTATGTAAATAAAAGAAACATATTTAGAAATTACTGGAAAGATACAGGATGAAAATACTTTTGCATTTTAAAATGGTCAGGAAGATGTTACTGTATAAGATTCTGTTCCGACTGTTAAGAAGCTCAATGACATTCAATAGGATAGTTGTTTAATTTAGTTGGCACTGCACTGCCAATGAGCTGAGTATTTCAATTGCTAGAATGATATTTAATATTTATGACATCAGTTTCCTAATAGGAAGGGAGCCTTTTCGAAATAAATTTAGTATTTCTAGTAATTTCAGAACATGAATTATGTTGTTTAATGCACTTAATGGTTGTCTAATGTACAGTATAAATACATCACTACGATGTTGACCAAATTCATATCCTAAATCAATGAAGAGCTATATAGTAACAAACAGATGCCAAATATAAAAGCTCCTGACAAGTATGGAGAACTATCCTGTAGAAAAACTAACCTATCAGTGTTGGAGACTAACCATTCAGGTGAAGTTCTAAGCCACATATTCCTTTATGTTCGTTTTAATAATGTTCACATGGGCAGTTATTGACATTGTCCTTTCGCGAGCTTTTTGATATTGCAGTCAGTTTGTGAAGACCGCTAGAAGGCTTACCATTTTAACAGATTCTGGCAGCGATAATATACGAGATAAAGACCGATGGATATTGATCCTTGTTAACTGTACAGTTGATTGCTAGTAGTAGTTTCAACCTACTTCCGTTTCCTTCTTTGAGTTGTTTTTAAGAGTTGAAGGGGGAAATCTCTTCTTCAACCAATGTTTAGCAAATTGTAGACTGAAAATTCAGCGTTGTTTAATATTGTCAATCTACCTGAATTTCTCAATGTTTAACTAAATATTGTTGCATATAATTATAATTATTATTGCCAATTGTTTCCCTATGCACAACTAGCAAACTCGTAATCAATGGAAGATATAAATTCCGCAAATGATATATAATAACATACACTTAAATAAGCAAAATAAATTAATGTTTTGGGTAAGTTGTTAATCACTTGGTATCATCAAGGATCCGAATAGTCATTCTCCTGAACTGGAGGTTGTTGCGCTAAAAATAATTGCTTCAGTTCTTTCATCTCATTTTCAAAGTTAGACAAACGATCCTTCAAAGACTGATTTTCATTTTGAGTTGAACGTAGCTTAGCTAATAATTCATCTTTTGAGGAAGTTTCACCTTTCAAATCTTTCGCCTTTAATCCACCCCCGAAGCCAAATACATGACTACGACTTTGAGGTCCAAAGTATTTTTCTACAATCTTTATGCTAGGAAGTGGCGGTTCGGACTGCACCAATTCCTTGATTTGAGCCTACAAAGTATATATAGAGATTTTTGTTAGATCCCATAATAACTAAAAGTAAAGAACTTGTTCAATTAACCAAACGCACATGTTTCTCGATTGTTTCAGAATCAACAAGTGTGTTATTCTTCTTGCGAGTCTCGAAGAAAATAGTTGCCAAATCTGGTAGTTCGCCATCTTTTCCGCCTTTTACATAAAAGTAAATATGTCAAATAACGTCTCGTCAATATTAAGAAAAAATAGATTTGATGATAACACCTTTTGATAAATAATCTCTCTAATTGGCTTGCTACCAATATGATGAAGCATCTTCAACTTAGTTCTATTTGCTGCATTCCTGTTACTTCTTGCCTATATTTGAGTAACAATATTAAATTCAAATGCTATAAATAAATTGTCAGTTAAAAGATAATAGTATAAAATAAAATTATATAATTAGGTATTATGTCAAACCTGAAAACTTTCAGTAGAAAAATATTCCTTTACCAACCACTCCCATTGTTTCTTGTCTACCCCCTTGGGCACATTCTTAAGAGCCTCTTGTATTGGCTTACCCTTCACATACTTTGCATGCAATTGTCCTCTCCATTTGTTCCATAACTCTTTCATCCATCCCAAAATATGATTGCGATGAATATCCATGTCATCACTCTCAAATTTATCCTGCAATATATCATGAGGATAATATAGGTTGATATCCAATATCATCACAGAAACTCCATGTTATAGAAGAAAGTATAGTTCTACAATCAGTCTTGAAATGATCTGGCCAAATTATTTTTTAAAAAAACATTAACTTTATTTCATTTTTGTGAATTTAAAACATAGAACTCACAATTTTATTATATTTTAGTGAAAACGTGATAAGAACTCAATAATTAAGTACCAAGAATGGTAAGAAAAGAGGAATCAAAGAATAAATTAGAATAATCCATCCAGTTACCGTAACAGCTGCCCGCATGTGATTTAACTTTTCTCCTTAATGCAATCCCACGATGATACTCCCAGCGGACATATATTACGGTCACAATAAAATACTTGATATGCCTAGTGCGCTAATACAAAAGGCTCATTTGTTTTCAAAAACCATCCCCAATTAACATTGACAATGCCATATTCATCTGTTTTAATTCCTTTCTTTTTATCATACGCATCAAACCAATTATATTGAAATAAAATCACTCTTCTTCCGGTGAATTTCAATTTAAGAACATCAGTTAAAACTCCATAGTAATCAATATTCTCACTATGTTCACCAGTCTCACCGACAACAACCACCCCACAATTTTGAGTCCTTAAATGTTTATCATAATCTTCTACATGAAATCTATATCCATTAATAATGTAGCCATTATAATGTAATACATAATGGGTAGGACCACGTAAAAGTGCAAGGAGATCTTCCATGAGTCGACTATCATCTCCTTTATACAATTGTACAACCTATCAACGAGATAAAGTTGATTACTTTAGAATGAACAATATAATATTTGATTTTCAAATTTGATATGTATATATTACTCACCCTATCTTTAAACCATTAGATAAATTGTCGGTTCCATTCTGTATCAGACAAGTGTTGAGTAGAATCTACATAAATTTGTGCAAACTCTCTACAAATTTTAATCGAACCACAAATGTCATACATAAAGGAGAAATAATCCTACAGGAAACAAAAAAAATAAAATAGGATATGAAGGAAAAATTTCATACTCTAGAAATGGTAGAACTTCATCACAATTCTTCAGTATGTATATATGTGCTTGCTCCAATTCATCTGCTTCAAGATCATGATGTTTTGGAGCTCCTAAAGTTTTTCCAGATTTACAAAATAAAGATAAACCTCCATCAGAATTTTTTAAACCACCATCATAATTTCATTCTGGCCGATTAAACTTTGTGTCGATTCTATGCAGATACCTTGAACATAAGGTCATACATTCATTTGCAAGGTAACCCTCTGCAATTGAACCTTCTGGACAAGCCCTATTATCAATGAGAGATTTCAAAAAATATAACCATCATTCTATAGGATACATCCACCGATACTGAACAGGTCCAGCAAGCTTAGCTTCATTAGCTAAGTGAGTAGGCAAGTGCACCATGACATCAAAAAATGAAGGAGGGAAGACCTTTTCTAACTTGCAAAGAGTTATAGGAATTTGAGCTTCAATATGATCCAAGTCATTAGTCCTTAATACCTTTGCTCCCAGCACATTAAAAAATAAAGAAATAAAGACAACTCGATAAGGGGTTCACACACAGTTTTAGACAACATACCACGTAGTGCAAGAGGGAGTAAATGTTGTAGAAGAACATGATAATCATGACTCTTTAAGCCAGAAATCTTGTGCTCTTTCAAGTTAACACATTGAGAAATATTAGATGAAAATCCATCTGGAACCTTTAAATTCTTTAAGAAAAGGCATATGTTGTGCTTTTCTTGGGGAGATAATGTATAACATGCAGTTGGAACTTCATATTTTTCTCTATTTTTAATAGGGTGCAATTCCGGTCTAATGTTCATTTCTTGCAAATCTAGTTGAGTTTTAATGGTATCCTTGGTCTTTCCTTTGGCATTCATTATCGTCCCCAAAATATTATCACAAATATTTTTTTCGATATGCATAACATTCAAATTATGTCGCAACAAGAGAGATTTCCAGTATGGAAGTTCAAAAAAGATACTCCTCTTATTCCAATTATCTTTTCAAACATCATGTGATATCTTGATCCTTTTTTTTGGATCCTTTGTCAATTGGAACCCTTTAAGATCTTCCACTTGATTAAGTATCTCAATACCAGAACGCATTTTTGGTGGGAGCCTTTTCTCTTTTGTGCCATCAAATGACTCCTTATCATTCCTCCATTTGTGATTAAGAGGAAGGTAACGCCGATGACCCATAAAACATTGTTTCTTACTATTCTTCAATCTGATTGAGGAAGTGTCAATGTTACAACATGGACATGCCAATTTACCTTTCGTACTCCATCCAGATAAATTTCCATATGCTGGAAAGTCATTGATGGTCCATAACAAAGAAGCATATAACTTAAAATTTTGTCGAGTTGATGCATCAAATGTCTCAATACCAATTTCCCATAACTTATTTAATTCCTCTATCAAGGGTTGAAGATATGTGTCAATTGCATCACCTGGACTATCGGGACCAGGAATAAGCATGGACATAATGAAATTTTCCTATTTCATACACAACCAAGGTGGTAAATTATAAGGAATAAGTACTACAGGCCAAATACTATATGAGGTTTTTGAATTCCTAAAGGGCTGGAATCCATCACTAGCAAGTCCAAGTCGAACATTACGAGGCTCGGCCGCAAATGAGGGATGAAGTTCGTCAAATGATTTTCATGCCATTGAATCAGCTGGGTGCCTCATTGTTCCATCATCAACTCTTTCATTATGATTCCATGTCATTAGAGAAGATGTCTTTGTAGACATAAACAACCTTTGAAGCCTAGGCTTCAATGGAAAATAGCGTAACGTCTTTGATGCTATTTTTTTACCATTCTTATTCTTTGCTTCCCCGCTATGTTTATCTGTTTTCCATCTGGATGCACCACATACTTTACAGGAATCAAGTAAGTTATCTTCCTTCCAATATAACATGCAATCATTTATACAAGCATCAATTTTTTGGTAGGACAACCCAAGGTCCCAAATCACCTTCTTTGCCTCATAATATGAATTTGGCACATTCGCTCCATCAGGCAACAACTCATCCTTCAGCATTTTTAATAACATTGTAAATGACCCATTGCTCCAACGACCCATACTTTTTATGTGAAGCAGTTTAATCAAAGTGGAAAGCTTTGAAATTTTCGAATTTTGGTATAGTGGCTTTTCGAAATCTTTCAATAGGTTGTAAAACTTTTTGGCTTCAACATTCGGTTCCTCTCCAAGTAAATCATTATAATTAACGTCTGCAATACCTCTATCATGATTAGGATACAAATCCCTCAGCATTTCATGTATTTCATCCTAATCCTCATAATCTTCTACTTCATTATCATCTTCAACTTCGCATTCCGACTGTGGCTCACCCAAAACTTCACCATGATGATACCAAAAGGTATAATTTCGAATTATTCCATATACTTTTAAATGTATCTCGACTGTCTCACGTGTTCCTAATGTTGTGTTACAACATTTGACACACAGACAACGTATTTCATCCATTGCTTACTTGGTGTTGCGTCCATTGCTTACGTGGTGCCATAACCTTGGAAGTAAATAAAAAAAAGATTTAAATAATTAAGATAACAAAAGTATTAAGATGCACATTACTTTAAAAAAGAGTACTAAGATGCACGTTACTTGTTATCAAACTTGTTACACTCATCTTTATGACTAAACTTCCTACGATTTCACAAGAATGAGATAAACTACAAGTTGATATGCATAACATATAACACACAATTGCTTAAGAAAATGAGAAATTAAAACACATAAGACACTTCATAGCTAAATTACTGAGTTTCTGTCTTAAAGGTTGATGCATAGAAAGCTTGCATTGCAGCAAGGATAAGTTAGTTCGTACAACTAGAAGGACAAAGATATGTGATTTTTATTTTAATAGATTGGTGCATACTTGTTACTTCAGGTGCTTTAAACTTAAGAAAAGAATAAGCAGAAAAGTTTCCATAGTATTCTATTGGTTCAGAGTGATGCAGTGGCAACTGAGTAAGTTGAGGTTCATGCTCTTATGGGCTTTGTAAGTTAAGTGAAAACTTAAAATGGTCTTCTGTGTAAATTCAAACATCATATGTCATTGAAAAACTGATGCTACCACACTGATGTAGACCACTTATAAACTGGAGTAATTTTCTAGTTAAATGATTTTTTCATCTAACAACCATTGCAGCCTTCCACACTTAACGAGTATTAAACAATTACTAGCATATAAGGGAAGTTTCAAAATGGTGATTCATGGTCTATTTGCAATATCGTCTAAGAAACTTTTGTATTGCATCATTAGTTGTTGACCTAGCTTGATGAGCGGGTCTAGTGCATGTTTTCTGCTTTGTAAAGTCTTGCAAGAAACTAAGATGCAGCTGCTTATTAAAGGCATCCTCTGCAATAAATCCAGGAATAGATAACTGATAATTGAAATCATTATAATGCCAAATGGTACTGTTTAACTAAGCCAACAAAGATAGCAGACTGTAACTTATCACAACTTAATGTAAAAAAAAACAACTACTACGCTTCGTCACAACCAAATTAGGATCGGCTATTTGTATCCTCACTATCCATCCCATGCCATTTAAGACCATCTCAGTCCAAAATGATCACAACTTAATATACCACCCATAGATCCATTATTACAAGAGGCTCGAATATGTATTAATTCCGGTACCTAAATTTCCATGGGTGCTCGCTTTCTAATAATAATAATAATAATAATAATAATAATAATAATAATAATAATAGTAATAGTAATAGTAATAATATGAATAAAATAATACCACTAGCCTTTTGGTCTTTACATAAGATAAAATAAAGTTTAAAAAATAAAACAACTAGGCAGCCGCCCTTGCCTTCATTGTGTTCCTAGATATTTATTTACTCATTGGATTTGAAAGCTAGTGTCAGTGTTTCCACTTTTTTCACAGGTTTACCCCGTACCTATGCCATCATCATGTGCAAAAAGTCTTCATATACCTTATGGTTCTTCATCTACGAATTTTAGAACCCAAAGATGATCTTATTAATAAATGGTTTTCATGCGGCTAGACTAGTCCATTGTTGTGGCATCAGTGGAACGTACAAACAAGTATATTCCTTTAAGTAGTTATCATTTCTTTATACTTGATGGATGTTTTACTGAATCCACGGCTTCAACACAACACACGATGGCTTGACAACCAGGTTGCTCTATTGTGTTCACGAGTTGTATAGCTACCAACAATATGAGATGCAAAAACAAAAGACAGAGCCAGTGATACATTGCCACTGCAAGGAAAGCCAGCAAGTTGCTTCCTACATCCATGTTTTAAGGCAAGTTTAGTCCTTTTTGCTATTTTGTTTGAGGGGTTTATCAGTTAGCAAGACCTTTATTATGTATGAAGTCGCGCTAGTTTGTTAGTTTAAAGTAAAAAGAACTGCCTTACTGGACTAGGACCTATTTATCCCCTGCAATATCTCTAGAACATGAGGAGGACTACATGCATTACACAGAGCAAGAAAGAACATAACAAGAGAAAACAAGGTGGCTTGATTGAAATGTTAAACTGATATTTATGTAGGGTAAATGGTCCAATAACTCTTCAAAATCCATAAATAAAGTAATAGCATGGCAAATCGTACTCGTTGAGAGACGTGGGAGGAGGAAAAACAAAAAACAAAAGAAAATCTTACATTCAGTTGATCTAGGGAAATCTACGCAGTGATACTGAAATGCTAAATGTCATTTCCCAAGAGTATGTGGCTGTCATAATTGTTGAAAGAGATTGGACAATCTCATCCATACCAGGGCAATGTGAAGGATCTTTCTTGATGCAGTTATCGATCAATCTTTCCACCAAAACCACAAGTTCTCCTTTTCTTTTTTCTAGTACCAACATTCATCTCTTTTTCTGAACTAGTAGATCGTCTTATCATCCCTTTCCCATAGTGCGTGTACATATAAAAAAATTTATCATTAAATTCTGCAATGTGATTCAGTCCATTTTTGCTAGATTTTATCTCAAATTATTTGAATTCCAACTAAAGTCTCCATCTTTTTCTTTAAATTGCAGGTTTTATTGATTGAATAAGCCCATAGCGATGGAGTTAGGGGATAACAAGATTTTTGAACGTAGGGTTGCTGCTAGCAGCGACCCTACTGGGAGCCAAACTCATGACCCTTCAAGCAAGTCCCCGGAAGAATTGTATAATGCAAATCGCAAAGGAAAAAACTATCGCAGAGACGAAACACTACAAGAAAAACTCAAATTTCTCCTCCTTGACCTATGAGCCCCATCTTTAAACCAATACTCTCACTTTTATCACTCACACAATAACTACCAGTACTCTAAACAACCCAATTGCAGAAAACAACTAAAGAAGCAGAAAATTACAGAACCCGATTTACGATTTTTGGTTCAATCGGGAAAAAAAACGCAAGAAGAAGAAAAAAGGAAACGAAACAGATAAAAGAGAAAGAAATTAAACTTACTCTTGATTAGGCAGATAATCTAATAGTAGAGTTTGTGTAAAGTCTCTTGGAGAGAGATCGAAATTTTGACGCCAAAGTTCGGAGTGATGAATCTTGCAAGCTTCTGAGGTCTGACCGATGAATTTTGCAACCTTTGTGAACTTTGAAGAGAATTGAAGTTGCTGGGATTGTAGCGTGAAAGTGATTTTTTGGGGGAGATTTTAGGGTGAAAGTGAATTTCTAGCGGGATTTCACAGTGAAAATATATTTTTGGAGGGTTTTTTTTACTTTACTTTCAGATTCCCGCTCCTATCCCGCTAAAATGTATTAGAGACCAGATATTAAATTTTATATAGACCAGAATAGATCTGCTAGTGTATTTAGAAAGAAAAAAATTGGGTATTAGAGACCAAAAAAAAATCTCATCCCTCCCTATAAGTACACTTTTAGGGACCATATAAAAAAACTTGTCCCTAAATACTAGTCCCTAATAAGCCTTTTTCTTGTAGTGGGCACCTATTGAGGGAGACTCAACTGCACTCATTGAGGGGAGTAAAATACATGGAAGTTAACTGATATTTACATATATTATTTTTTTGTCATCATAAAAAAAGGAGAGATTGTTAGATTTTAGTTTTAATGATGAAAAATAATATTATTGTTTTTGGTGTAGGGACTCAAGAAAATCAACCAAGATCGAAGTGCACAAAGAGAAACAATCAAAGCTGAAGGAAGAAATCAATTAAAGATTGATTGAAGCATTCAAAAGGAAAAGAAGTACTGACGATCTGGCGAGATAATCAATCTGAGATTGATTGAAAAGTTAAAAAGGAAAAGAAGCATTAAAGATCCGGCAAGATAATCAATCAGTAGCTATTACTGGAAGGACCCAGAATTAAGGAGCAAATCCGGCGCTATCAAGACTTAAAAATGGAAAGCTGTCAAAGTCCACACATCAAGGAAGAGCAAGGGAATTAACCTTATTCTTGGAAAGAATCAATTTCTTTCCAAGGATCAAATCTCTTGGGTTGGAAAATCTCTTCAGTAACTTCAGTAACGATCTCCTACAAAGTAACCTTAAGTCTTAGAGAGACATACTTTGATCAAATCAATAATCCTCTCTTTGTTCTACTTCAAACAAATATTGTAGCTCTACTAGATCTGTTGTGTAACAAGTTAGAGAAGAAAGAGAGAAAAATACTGATAAGGCATTGTATTAAGAAAAGACGAGTGACATAGAAACTGAGTTGTTGGAGTAAACTGCACCATTCACTTTGTACTCAAGAAACTCAATCACTGAAAGAGAACTCCCTTGCAACCCAAGGGGACTAGACTAGGATTCACATTGAATCTGAACCAGTATAAAAACTCCGGTGTCTTTAATTCGTGCACTTTACTTCTGCATTTTAATTTTCCACTTCTTATTATCTCAATATTACATCTAGTCGACTAATTGAAAAACCAGTCAACTTATAATAATTAATTTTAAAATAAGCAATTCACTCCCTCTTTTAACTTTCAGTCATAAGGAATATGTGTGATGTGGTGTCTCTAACAGTTTAAAACTTCTATTTGTCTCTTTCCTCCTTTTGTTGTTACTTTCATTCTTCCCTTTTCTTGCTATTTTTTTCCTTCATGTTTTTGTCACACTGTAATATTTACAAGTAGCCCAACGTCACACATATTTGGTCTTGGATGAAATTTAAATCAACAAATTGGGGAAGGAAATGTTCGCAAAGTCGTTCATATCATAGTCACCATAACGATTTGTAACTGTTGTATAGAGTGTAAAGTGACAAATAACCTGACCTTTTTTTTTTTGGAGAAATAATGCCAAGATGAATTTCTTTCAATTAAAATTTAAGAGATCATGTAAATTCTTTTGCTAATGATGAAATAGAAATTTTGTAGCTGAGTTTAGATGTCGGTAAGTCCATTTTTCTTATTTTGTCGTTGTTTAACATAAAATTTGTGTGACTGGATTTAAATTTGTCTTCTTTGTATTTCTTTTATTTTGAACCACGGCCTCACTCCTAAAGAAGATGAACATTCGCAAGTGAATTCTAAATGTTCTCTTTTTATAGAGGACGATAAAGGATCACAAAATAGGGTATAATTGTGAATGTGTATATCATACTTATAAGATTCAAATATGCTTACACAAACTTTTGTCAAAGAATTTTATAGAGGATGATAAAAATCATTCCGTTATGTGTTATTTTCTTAGGACGCCGCGAAGTACGGGCGGGTATACTAGTAGAAGATAAACGAGATTGATCTAATATTACTACTTATCACTCAAAAAGAGGACAAATCGTATTGTTGACTAATGACTATACAGTTCCTCTTCTTTGTTTCCCACCCTATGTCCGATACCTACATTGTGTCTCGATTAAATCTGGATTCGTGCCAGAAAATTTCGTAATCGGGTAAAGCAGAGTAGTACAATTAATTTCTTGTCATGATTTTATTTTTTTTGGTTAAACATGATAGAATATGTTAATAACGATAATAGTGTTTCTTTAAGAATTTTTTCTCAAACAATACTTTCTGTCGCAAGTTGATTTTTAATATTGTATAACAAAGTTATATTTTTTCGAAGGTTTCTCTACCACGAACCCATTTGTCTTTGAATTGATTAATTATCTATTAAGCTATAAAATACATGTATTTTAAAGTGCAAAATGTGCACAAGTTTTCGTAGAGATGTGCTGAGTTGTACTCGTATAGTATTTTACTCTTCAATTGAAACTTAAAACTTTGAGGCTCATTGTGTATTCTAGATATATTGGCACTGTAGGTATTGTAATATTCAGCTGGCATCCGCATACAAGGGGTCCTTTTCTTTGTTTCCCTTTTGCTGCACAACACTTACTCCTTATATTTGAGAATATTTTCTTGTAAAAGGAAATAAAAGAAAAACATTTCTTATTTTTCTACAAACTTTAGTTTTCAGTTAATATGAGAAATTTTTCAATATATACACGCTTTTAAGATAAATTTTAATATGCTTAAGCCTCCAAATTAGACATTGCCTCGATCTTAGGGGTTGAGGGCTAGCTCACTTAGTGAGCTCGTCACCTTTCCACAGTTTAGGTGTGCAATATTAAATCCATCAGTAGCGTAGCCTTCCCTTCCCTTCCCTTTTCCCCCTCCCCACCCCTGATATAATTTAAAAAAAATTAAAAAAAGCATTGCGTTAGGGTAGCTCTTTTGACCTATTCTTGATTAAATTCGGAAAGAATGCCATGCTAATTGACTGATCAAAGAAGGGTATTTAGCTGTGTCGTGAAGAAATAGCAAAAACAAGAAGCCATTCGGTTCGGTGATAAAATGATAACGAAATTATAGTAGGGAGGTTAACATACAAAGATTAAATAATATGCATATAATAAGTTGTATGTACATTTTCTCCGTAGTGTCTGATTGCTTGTACGTACAGCTTTTAATGCAATACTAGTATTTTTTTTTGTTTGGTTAAGATTGCTTTTACAAACAGTAACTCTTGATAAGGACACCTCACATTATGTGCAAGCTGGATCCTAATTGAATTAATCATCTTGTCATTTATACGATAGAAACCGCAGATAGTTCTCAATACTAGATGCTTGTGATATTACCTTGATTTAAATTTTATTTCAAAACCATCATTGCCAACTTATTCAATAGATATCGTGTTAAAATCTACAAAAATCTCCCAAGTCACGGGTCCAATAAGATCTCATATACACTTTGTAAAACCCTTCGACTCGTTTCCTGTCTTCGGCAAGTCTTTGTTGTTTACGTAACTCAATGATTAATAATATTTGATGAAAGAAAGAACTAAAGAAAAGAAAAGACCCACTTGCAAAAACAATCCATTAATTAGCAGAAATCTAGAGTTAATCAATGTCTAACCACTACACTTTGTTTTTTCATGCAAAAAAGTCAATAAAAATGGACTGGCTGACTCAAGCTTGTTTTGTTCCTACATAAACCCTAAAAGACAGTTTAGTTCAAATATATATACGTGCAATCATAGTCAATCAACCAAATCCAGTTGTCTTTTTCCTTCCAAAACATTATGCATCTTTGCTCTCGAATACAAGGTTACAGCTTACTGCCTTCTCACCATGCACTAAAATATGGATTTTACCAGCGAGATTAATAATAGTGTATTAGTAAAGATAAGTTAACATCAGGTCCATTTGATATCAACGTGTTGTCCCTATATATTGACATCGTGGTTGAAGCTACTCAAGCTCACTAGGAAACAAAGAAGTTTGTACTAAGGTCTTAAGGAAAATGAGTGCAAGAATGTTAATGAGCGGTGTGTGGGCAGCACTAATATTCGTGGTTCTATGTGAGTGCATAATGTTAGAAGCACAACTTCAAGTGGGATTTTATGGTAGTTCGTGTAGTATGGTTGAGTTCATAGTGAAACAAGAAGTTACAAAAGCGTTTATTAAAGATAGGGGAGTGGCTGCTGGCCTTGTTCGCATGCATTTCCATGATTGTTTTGTTAGGGTAAGTCAGTTTTCCAATAGCCTTTCATGGGTCAAAAGTGTGTGACCATCTCATTATGCTTTTAGTTTAGATAGTTATACTGTTCTTATGGTATTATAGCACGCTTTTATTGAATATATTATGTCATTTACATATCTCTTTACATGCATGCCTGAGTTATTATCTTTTATGAGTCAATCACGTAAAAATTCTACTATCCGATAATAAGTGACAATTCTACCTACTCTCTGCAACCATACTAGTACGTGATCATCTCATCATGAAGTTTAAACTGTAAGATGAGATCACAAAATCACACAGTTCTCATCATAAATGCACTCTGTATATAGAGTAGTGAGTTTTACGTTATTTTTGAAGTTGTTTACCATTGACGAGATTAAAAACCATATAAGAAGGGCCAAGACATTATACATCCAGCATATTGACTAGTAACTCTGTACTTTGTTAACTTTTTGGTTCTGGCATTATAATAGGGTTGTGATGGATCAGTGCTAATCGACTCAACTCCATCAAACACAGCAGAGAAGGACTCACCAGCAAATAATCCGAGCCTTCGAGGTTTTGAAGTCATTGACAGTGCAAAGGCGAGGTTGGAATCTGTTTGTCGAGGAGTTGTTTCTTGTGCTGATATAGTCGCTTTTGCAGCTAGGGATAGCGTAGAGATCGTAAGTACTAAAGTTAATCGGGCCAATTAGCTTTATTAAACATACACTACCAAGGTGTATTTAATTACTTGCACGCTTAAAATTCCTGCAGACTAGAGGGTTTGGCTATGCCGTTCCAGCAGGTAGAAGAGATGGCAGAATCTCATTAGCTTCTGAGACAAGAAATTTGCCGTCTCCTGCATTGAACGTTGACCAGCTCACCCAAAACTTCAAAAATATGGGACTCACCCAAGAAGAAATGGTAACCCTCTCCGGTAAGTAGCAGTGTGGTATAAAAAATCTTTTACACTGTCAATACTGTCAATGTATATAAACTCGTTAATTGTTACTACCAAACAAAGAAACGAAAAAAATTGTGAAATTTCTAATCCATAAGAAGAATCTTGGGATCTTTGATGTCTAGGAGCACACACGATTGGTCGATCTCATTGTGGGTCCTTCACCAGCAGGCTATACAACTTCAACTCAACAACAAGCCAGGATCCTAGTCTAGATCCTGGCTATGCAGCTCAGTTGAAGCAGCAATGTCCACAAGGCAGCACGGACACAAGTTTGGTGGTGCCAATGAACCCTGCAAGCCCAGACATCACTGATGTAGGTTACTACACCGATATTCTGGCTAACAGGGGCTTGTTTACCTCCGATCAAACTCTTCTCACAAATCCAACTACAGCTATCCAAGTAACACAAAATGCTAGGAGTTCATTACTCTGGAAAAGTAAATTTGCTTTCGCAATGGTGAAGATGGGCCAAATTGGTGTTTTGACGAGCACTGCTGGTGAGATCCGAGCTAATTGTAGAGTCATCAATAGCTGAACAAATGATAAAAATCTATGTATCATAAGCGGGACTGCTCCTTTCAAGCTGGAGCTTTCTCACCGCTGTATCTTCTTCAACCTGTTCTATTCCCCTATTGGTTATTATAGTCCTGTGAGAAGCATTATCCAGGAAATAGATGTTTTGCTTTGCTGCCCTATTACCTCACATTATTTTACTTCCAGTACCATTTCCCGGGGAGATTTAAATAGAATTGCATGCATTAAATTCTTATCAACCAAAAGAATGAAATTGCCAAGTACCTATATCTATATTAACACATTTATTTACCTTTTAATCTAAAGCCACGGAGCTGCTCAGGCAAAATGGAAATGCTAGATAATCACTTCGCACAAAAATAGAGGTTCTGAAACAACCAAAATAAAGAAAGAAAGCCCTTCATTTCTTGATTTAGGCCAATGAGATTCTACATCGGACTACCTCTCAATAGGTGGTTCGCCAATTAACAAGGGCAACAAAAATAGAATGAGAGAGTGACTTCCAAAATTCATCATCAAGCAAAAATTGAAAGGCGAATTTTTAAGCATACTCAAGTGGTAAGCTCCATAATAGCACTGACTATGTCTCCATTGTGGCACTTCAGAGCGTTGACTGCCTTGCTCCTGGACACTCCTGCTTGTGTCATAACCAAATCAATGTCCCGAGGTTCAACACCAGTCTCATCGACCTCTTCTTCCTCATCTGCCTCAGCAGCTGCAGTAGAGGGGGACACATCTGACTTTGCCATCACAGATCCCATGTCTGGCATCCTAAACTGCTGAGCTGCTTGTGTCTGCAACTGCGAGCTCAAATCCTCAATCTTAGCCTCTCCAAATATGACATAGGTCTCGGAATTTGGGCTTTTGAAGACGTCTGGTTTTGAGATGAAGAATAAAACCTGCAGTGTTGTGATTGAGCTAATTAGCATAAATTCACATTTTTAAAAGTGTATTAAATTGAATACAGATGAATGAAGAATGAAACAAGGTGATTTACATTTTTGGTCCTCTTAATAGTGACCCTGCTAACCCCTGTAACAGGTTTCATGCCAAGCTTCAACATGGCTTTCCGACTCTTCTTCTCACTCCTGCTCTGCTTAGAACTCTCACTACCTCCTGCATCAGTTTCTATTCAGATTCTTCCAGAAAATGTATTAACAAACACCATACTGTGTGGCCTGGTTATCTCAAGCGCGATATAAGAATGTAACAACACTAAACAGGTCGAGTGCAATTTTGTACATAAGCAAAATAGAAATAAATAATAAAATAAGCACAGGAAGATAAGTAGCAAGTTCAGAAACATCATACTGGTAAGGACTGCACACCAGGAAACACATTGCATATAGTAGCTAAGAACAGGGATAGCTAAAACTTAATCTACTGACATCAGTTAGAATAGGGATGGAGAAATCAGACAGAAAATGCATACCATAATTTCGTGCGAATGAACAAAAGCCTGGAAACAACAACAACAGCCAGTCCAGATTGCAATTATGCAAAGTATAAATAAATCCTACGCCAACTAGAGGTTTAATTATTCTAGCGTTAGAAATGCATGGTCAAATGGTCACTGGTCAGATAACTAATGTTGCATTCATTTCTCCTGCCAACAAACTTTTAAAAACAGCAGCATTAAGCAACTAAATAGTTGCAACTACGAAAACAAACACCAAATAGTTTCTATCTAGTGTTACATTATCCAAAATGAGTTCAACTGGAACTGAAATAGCTAAGGTGCTGTAAAGTAGCTCATCCAATAAAATACTCTGAGCCTTAAAATACTACAGATGATATCTAAAAGGAATACCGTCTCAGTATATATATTTCACAAAATGCCAAGTTCACAAACAGACCATACTAAAGACCAGCATTCTTAGACCATGTACGAAAGACAAAAACATAACAAGCAGTATGAAACCATAAAAAAGATGAGGAAAGGAAAACAATACCAAGGGCGCCATCTTCCTTGTCATCGTCATCGTCATCGTCGTCGTCAGAATCATCGACGTCATCATCGTGGTCGTCTTCCTCCTTCACGTCCTCAACGATTGGCTCATCCTCCTTAAGCTTCTTCTCCGCTTCTATTTCTTCGATGACGGGACCAGGCATGGTTGCAGTCGTAGTATGGTTGCAGTCGAATGGAGGAGGTTCTCAGTGCTTTTTGAGGATAGGATTCATAAGCAGAATAAATGGAGATATAAAATGGTGGGGTTTTACCCTAGGGTTCCTCTCTATGGACCTTGCCTAACTAAAGCCCAATTTCATTAGCCCACTTATACCTTTATCTTTTCTCTTTTAATAAAGAAAATTAGTAGTATTATGAAGTTATAGTCTCTCTTTTTTATCATTTGGGTATAAGACATATTCAAGGTGAAAATGTTTCAAATGACTTTGTGAATAAAGACAAAGTTTTGTAACTAAATGGTGTTAAAGTTGGAAAAAAAATCTCCTTTAACTTGCTGAAAATCTAACAGAATATTACTAGGTTGCTGAAAATGTCACATACAATATGTGATTAAATATTTTTGAGGATATGACCTCCTATGATCAGTTGTAATTCAAATAAAGGAAAATAACTCTATAAACACCCCTTGGGTTTTATTGACCAGTCTCTGAGTGAAATTAAAAAATAGCCAAATTTACAAGTAGTAATTGAAAAATAGCCACAGTTTTAAAAGTAATCGAAATTTAGTCATTTTCTTATAAAGATAAATCTGAACAAATGTTAAAGTTCGAATTATTTACATGTGAACTTCCAGCATAACATGATGAATTTCATAATGTGTTGGAGTTCCAACATAATATGCTGGAAGTTCATACACAGGTGCTCCAATCTCCAGTATATTATGCTGGAACTTTCCGTGTTGCAGTAAAATAGTGGCTATTTTCAATGATTTTGCAAACGTTGGTTTTTTTAATTACCAGTCCGAAAACTGGTTAGCCGTGCTATTTTAACTTGTATTATTTGTTACTAATCTCTTGTGAAAATGGTCACATAATTAATAGAACATTTATAATAGATCATAAAACTGATTGTCTCAACAAAAAAAAAAAAAAAAAGGAGGCTATCTGGCTCCCTATAATCATTGAAATTTGTAAGGCCTCGTTTTGCTTTGAATATAAAATTGGGATAGAGTTATAACATCTTACTATAGGTTGCTTGTTAAGGACTGAACAGGATTATGGTGTTTATTTCGATTTTTTTTTCTTGTAAACTAAGTATTTTTTTTCTTTATAACTTTCTTTTCGGATTATGTATAACCTTCTTATACATGCAAGTATACAGAGTTAAACAATTATTATAGATTGAGTAGAGTATCGTTTTCACAAAAAATATTCATTAACCAATAACCAAATTAAACAATACCTAGTTATTTAGACAAGAAATATACCAATTTAATTGGTTGATTTAGATTCTAAGTATTGCAAGAATTAGTAAAATAAATAAACGGTTGCGTGAGCTTTAGCAAATGGATGAATGATTCTAAAGCTATAGGGTTCACCTTGACGATCCTATTATAGTCCTAATTACGTATTGACTACTCACAAGACACAAGAAAACAAAAATAATTGCAGCAAACAAAATGAGCTATAGCAACACAAAAGAAACGCATAAAGGCAATGTATTCGGTGTAAAAATATTACAACCGACAAATTAAAAAAAATAGTTAATACCCTAAAAGGCCCCTAAACTATTACGTTTTTATCAGTTACTTACTTAAACTATTCGGTGTCCCCAAAACCCCCCTGAACTATACTCCTCTATATATTAAAAACTCCTAAAAGAGTACAAGGTAATGCCTGAGTTAGGGGTGTTCATAAAAATCTGAAAAACCGAACCAACCCGATTAAAAAAACTGATATATTTTAGGTTTGGTTTGGTTTTGGTTTTAAATTTTAAAAACCAATCAAATTTGGTTTGATTTTAATTTTAATAAATAAAAAATCGAAAAAACTGAACCAAACCGACTATAAAAGTAGCTATTTAAATTTATTATTACACCTATATATATTGTGATGACCCAAAATGTTATATTTAAATTTAATAAGTAATTATATATTCTAAAACCTCGAAAAATACCATTTATTATTTTTCGGCTTGCGTGCACAGTCAGTACAATTTTTCGGAAATTTTTTATGTGAAAAATGGATTAAAATGGGAAATAGAGCTTAAAACTCAACTAAGTTGACTTTGATCAATATTTTGAGCAAACGGATCCGGATCAGTATTTTAAAAATTTTAATAGGTCCGTATCGTGATTTGGGACTTGGGCGTATTCCCGGAATCGAATTCCGAGGTCCCTAGCCCGAGTTATGGAATTTTGATGAAAAATTAAAAGCTTGAAAGCTTAATAATTTTTAAGAAATTACTGATATTGGATTTATTGACCCCAGATCCGTGTTTTAGTTCCGGAGCCCGGTATAGGTCCACTATAATATTTATGACTTGTCTGCCGAATTTGGTGAGAATCAGAGTTGATTTAACGTGATTCGGACGTTCGGTTGTAAAAATATAAGTTTTAAAGTTTTCTTGAAAACTTCCTTTGATTTGGTATCCGATTCATAGTTCTAGGTGTTATTTTGGCGATTCGATCGCGTGAGCAAGTTCGTATGATGTTTTAGAACTTGTGTGCATGTTTGATTTGGAGCCCCGAGGGCTCGGGTGAGTTTCGGATAGGTTACGGGATGATTTCGGACTTAGGAAATCTGGTTTTCTGCAGACTTCAGGCTTCTGGAGTGTTCTTCTTCGCGTTCGCGAAGGTACTCTCGCGAACACGAAGAGCAAATTGGGCTGGCACGTTTTGTGCTTTGCGTTCGCGAAGGCTTGAGGTTCAAAGCTTCGCCTTCGCGATAGAAGCCTCGCGTTCGCGAAGGGAAAGAGACTGGTCAGGAAAATTAGCCTTCGCGTTCGCGAAGGCCAAGCTAGGCATGCTATCACGTTCGCGAGGAGTAAAATTTGACAGCACATAATTGTGCTTTGCGAACGCGAGGCACGACCGCATTCGCGAAGGGTAAAAATCCCAGAAACAGAACTTTAAGTTCTGGAAATGGGGTTTCGACCCATTTTTGAGCTCGGGTAAGGCGATTTTTGGGCGATTTTTACGGGAAAATATTGGGGTAAGTGTTCCTTATCCTATATTGATTATATTTCATGATTTCATACTCATTTATATCATGAATCCGTGAATTTATGGAAGAAAAATCAGATTTTTATAAAATCTTTCAAAAATAAAAATTTAAGATTTGAAGGTCCATTTGATATCGGAATTGGACAAATTTGGTATGGTTGAACTCGTATCGGAACGGGTGTTCGGATTTCGTGAGTTTTTTTGGAATTTGATATGTGGGTCCCACTGCCGAATATTTTAATGAATTTTGGATTTTTATCCGAAAAATTTATAAATTCATATGGAATTAATTCCTATGATTAGTATTGAATATATTGAATTATTTGTGAATAGATTTGAAGCTTTTGGAGGAAAATTTAAAAGGAAAATTTGTGGTTGAATAATTGATTTGGAATTTGCAAAGCGAGGTAAGTGTCGTGATTAACCTTGACTTGAGGTAATAGAACCCTTAATTTATTTGTTATGTGAATTGCATGTGAACGACGTATAGGCGAGGTGACGAGTGTATATACATCGTCAAATTAATTGTTTGCCTGCCTACTTGAAAAAAATCATAAATTATTTTTAATCATAAATTAATTATTATAATAATTGTTTCTCTCTTATTCTTTGTCAAATATTAATTCTTGAATTCCTGCATTAATTGTTACATGCTATTTGAATTATGTGATTTAATTGTTATTTGACATTTAGTATATTAAATATTAAACTGCCTATTTTCTCCCTGATTTCTATAATAATTTGATATTTGTCATTGTTTGTTTCATAATTAAATCATAATTGTTGTATACTTGTTGTCTTATAATTTTATATTAATTATTGCATTTATTGGGGAAATTTCTTCTATAAGAATTGATTGAAATGGATACATTGGAGGATCGGGTTGCACGCCGCAACAGACTTATTAAAAGTTAATATTGGAGGAACGGGTTGCACGTCGCAACAGACTTATGAAAGTTAATATTGGAGGATCGGGTTGCACGCCGCAACAGACTTATGAAAAGTTAATATTTGAGGATCGGGTTGCACGCCGCAACAGACTTATTAAAAAGTCTATATATATACTTGATTGAAATAAATATATAACAGACTTGATTAAAATGAATATATTGAAGGAGCGGGTTGCACGCCGCAACATAACCGAATGTGAATAGGTTGTGAGAGCGGGTTGCACGCTGCAACAGAATTGAATGTGAATATATGGTAAGAGCGGGTTGTACGCTGCAACAGAATTGATGAAAATGATAATTGGTTATAACTGCTGAGTTGTCTTAAATTATTATAAATGAATTACCTGATTTATTTCTATTATTGTTGTTATTGCTAATATTGCGTACAAGTTAATGTAAGTGAACCGCCTTAGGTTCGTCACTATTTCGTCGAGGTTAGGCTCAGCACTTACCAGTACATGGGGTCGGTTGTACTGATACTACACTCTGCACTTCTTGTGCAGATTTTGGAGTTGGTCCCAACGGCGTACCATAGACTTGCTCAGATTTCAGCTTCCAGAGGAGACTTGAGGTATAACTGCATGGCGTCCGCAGTTCTGAAGTCCCCGTCTATTTTACTTTAACTGTGTGTTTATTCCTAGACAGCTTTATTTTATTCAGACCTTATTTGTATTTATTCTAGAAGCTCGTGCACTTGTGACACCAATTCTGGGATGGTATTTAGACACCATTGTTTTTATAAACTATTCACTATATTTCAAACTTTGCTTCCGCTTTTGTTTTCTTGATTATTAATAATTTAAAAATTGCTTAAAAAAATTGGTTAATATTATTCTAACGTTGGCTTACCTAGCAAGTGAAATGTTAGGCGCCATCACTGTCCGAAGGAGGAAATTTCGGGTCGTGATATATATGTATATTTTTATATAAAGTTTCTGAAATTTTATGGTACATATTAGTCATTTGTATTTTTAGTCTAGTTCTTTACTATTATAATAATCTAATTCTCTGCCTTCTAGTTTGATTGGTAGTTTTCTGTTGTTAAGTACAATAATTTATTTCAAGTTAAAAATAATCGATTTTTAATTGAGTACTTAAATTATTCATCACTATTTGAGTCAATTATCATCAATATATCTTGATAAATGATAAATTTCTCAAAGAGCAATTAGTTTGATAGCGTTACGTTGAAAATGTAGTCGTCGGAATATGCGTTTGGTAGTGTATGTCTCATATTTAAGAAAAAACCGATAAATAACCAAAAAAAACTGAAAAACCGACAAAAACCGAATCGATAAAAAACCGACATAATTGGTTTTGGTTTGGTTCCAATATTTGAAAAACCGACTTACTTGGTTTGGTTTCTTTTTAGGGAAAAAGCAACCCAAACCGAATTACTGTTTGGGAAGGGATACTAGACATTCATTCAGATTTATAGTTAGCGTTTAAGATTTTCTTCCAAAATGTATGGGTTTTCTATTGAATAAATGTCGAATTTCATTTACACCTTTTCATTCCAAGTTAAGGTTTCATTTTCATCCCCAAGAAGCTACCGAGTTTTCAAAGAAGAGAAAATAAAATGAAGAAAAAGGTATAAAGAAAGGGTGTATTTGGTATAACGGAAAATATTTTTCAAGAAAATATTTTTTTGGAAAACAAGTAGTAATCTTATTCATTTTCTAGTGTTTGGTACGCGTAAACTTCCAAACACATAAACCTTCGAACTCATAACTTTGGAACTTATAAAATTTTAAACATGTAAACCGAAAGATGAAAAAACTAAAACTGAAAATATATATAAAAAAAAAAATCGGGGGGTGGGGGAGGGGAGGGGTTGTTGCAGAAAAACGAAAAAACAGAAATTTGAAATTATAAAAAAAAAAGTAAAAAAAAAAAATTGTGCGGGGAGTGGGGAGGTGTGAGTGCAGAAAAACGAAAAAACAGAAATTTGAAATTACAAAATAAAAAGTAAAAAAACAAATGTGCGGGGTGGGGTCAGTGGGGGTGGGGGTGCAGAAAAATAAAAAACAGAAATTTAAAATTATATAAAAAAAAGTTTAAAAATTTTTTTTCGGACTTCGGGGGTATTTTATTATGGGTTCATTATAGTTCAGGGGTAATGGAAACCCCCAATAGTTTAAGTATGAAAGTCTAGTTTAGGTGGGTTTTGATGTATTAACTCATTAAAAAAGCAGTCAAATGAATAGTAAAAGAAAAAAGAATTAGCCTTTTTTTTAATGCAAAAGGATACTTTGTAGTATTACGCTTTTAATTGGTACTAGTCTTAGGGTACGCGCTTCGCGTGTGTATCTATGTATATATAATTTAACAATTTACAATAATATTTTTGAATAATATATTTGAGTTATAAAATAAAATTATATTACAATTACAAAATATAACTTTGAGAAAATGATAGAATATTGATCCTAATTAGCTAAATTGTCTAATGTAAAATTTATTTTTGAAGGGTAAAAATATCGATCAATACTTCGCGAAGGGCACCCTTTTAGAGTACACTCTTAACATGTCTACCCATATTTGATATTCAATTCTCATGTGTCATTTTGAAAGTATTTCTTGAAGATGACATTGAGCTAAAGAGTATTATAATTATGGATAATGCGTTAGTTATATCTAATTATAGTATTTAATAAAACGTGTATTTAGATTTTAGTACATAAAATTTATCGAAGGAGTGTTAGATTAAACATTAATGAACATATTATTATATACTCCAAAAAATCAAACATATTATTTTTCACAAAAAAGTATTTTTCTATGTCTTATTAAGATAGAATTAATTGCTTATAATTCTACAAGTAATTTAAACCTACCACAAATAATAACTACTTTTTACGAAAAAATCTTATTTAGTGGTAAAAGACGTAGAAAAAGTCTTATCTAGTGATAAAAGAAGTCTAATATCAAACAAATGGTTAATATTGTTATCTATTATATCCGTGTTTCAATTAGAAATTGATAAGTTAATTACCTTTTGTTTGTCTTAGTTTAATAACAACTTTCAATATATAAAAAAAGTCTTTGAAAGTGCATGTCAAGATTGTGCATATTTAGTTTTTATCGGATGCAAAATATAGTACCATATTTATAAGTAGAAATACGTTGATTTTGAATTCTTACCTAGTTCAAATATGGAAAATATTATTAACAAAGATTAATTGAAATCAAAGTCCTTAAATTAGGAAAATAATTAAATAGTTATTCCTAAATATTAGACAATTAATTAAATATTATTCTTAAATATTAGGAAAATAATTTAATATGACTATTTTGTCCAGTATGAACTCCATTTTTAAAAGGTAAAAAAAGCGAACGATATTTTGCTAAAGACCTTCGTGCTTTTAATATAATAATATAGATAAAATAGGGCATTTTCTGTAGCGCCCGGTACACAAAATAATGCTATTAGTACCTTCAAAACATACATGGGGGAACTAACAAAAAGTTTACTATATTAGTAGTGCTATTAGCATCATGCATCCTAGTTCCAATTTTTTGTCAGGAACGCCATTTTTCGCCAGAAGAAGGGTTAGTCAATTAATTACAATCATCCACTAAAATTTAGTTCCCCCACCCCACAATTAAAATTGTAAATAGTGCCCGATGCACGCGAAATAAAATCAAGTACGGTGAAGAGAACTCCCTCTAGCAGCTGCGTCTGGCATAGGTGTATCTCCCGCCTCAGCTGGTGGGATAACCAATGTCGAGATAGAACCAGCAGCAGTAGTAATACCAGGTGCAAAAGAAGCAGGAGCTGGATACACAGCTGAATTAGGGGCATCAGCAGTAGTAGCAGCATTAGATCCAATAAAAACAGGAGGAACATCAACGGCAGAAACAACAGGTGCCAGAGTAGGTGGAGAAAAGGTGGAATCAGGCAGAGATATTCCAATATCCACAGTGGTATCATTCAACACCGTCTTCTGATCAGCAACAACATCCTCAACTACCTGAGTTGGGGCATCAGTGGTGGGAGTGGGAGTCGGGGCATGCTCATCGGACCTGGACAGACTCGCTCGAACCTCGGCTAGCTTGGCTAGAATCTCTGTACCATCAGTGCCCATAGCCTTGAATACAACTTCAATTACTAGCAAGGTATGCCTCCACTTCATCTCAAAGTTAGTCAATTGCTCCTCTATGGATGACTCTACGAGTTAGAAATGCATGCTCGAGTGGTCAGTTAAGCATCATTTTCTCCTTCTAACAAGCTTTTGAAAACAGCAGCATTAAGCATTTAAATTGTTACAACTGCCAAACTCAAACACCACATAATTTCTATGTACTATTACATTATCCACAAAGGGGTCTTGCAAGGTTTTAGCTGTGCAGCAGCAAAATAGCTCAACTAATAAAATCCTCTAAGCCTTGACATAGCACATTATCCCTAAGGGGTCGTTTGGTAGGGTGTATAAGAATAATGCAGAATAAGGTGTATTAGTAATGCATGGGTTAGTAATGCAAGCATTAGTTATGCAGATATTATTTCTTATCTACTGTTTGGCGTGGTGTATTAAAATTATAATGCATTGCATAATTTTTAAGAAAAATAGTTGTTTACAAAAATGCCCTTCATATTCTCAAGCTTTAAGGGACTTTAAGGATAATTTTGTCTTTAATCAACCTAATGCATGCATTAGTAGCCTTGGTATTACTAATGCCATGGTTTTCTATGCATTACTTATACATAAGATAATACCAAGTATGATGTATTAGTTATACACAGGTTGGAAAAATGTACCAAACAAGGTATTAGTAATGCATAGAGCTAATGTTTGCATTATTTTTTCTAATACCTCCTACCAAACCACATCTAAAAGGAATGCCATCGCAATAGATATTTCACAAAATGCTGCAAAAAATTATAACCTTAAAAAGGGTTAGGTAAGGCAAAGAATACCTTGAGTAGGAGTCGGGCCAAGCTCATGGGACGCGGACAGACCCACTGGAAACTGAGCTAGAATCTCTGTAATATTTATGCCCTTATCCTTGGCTTTAGTTTCTATTACTAGCCATATCTGTTTATGCATCCTCTCAATATTAGCCAATCGCTCCTCTGGGAGTTAGAAATGCATGCTCGAGTGGTCAGTTAATTGAAGTAGCAGTGGCATTAAGCATTTAAACTACCAAAACAAACACCAAAATAGTTTCTATAATTTACTTTGTCCACAAAGGGTTGAACTTGCAAGGAATTAGGTACATAGCAGCAAAATAGCCCATCCAATCAAAAACTCTGACCCTTGAAATACCACATGTGATCTTTAAAAGAAATGCAGTCACAATTGATATTTCACAAATTGTGTTAACTAGGACACCATATTTAAACCAGTATTCTTATACAATGTATGAAAGACAAAAATTGAATAACAAGAAGCAGAACGAAATACCTATGGCGCAAGCGTTCTTGTCATCGTCATCGTCGTCGTCGTCGGCGTCAGAATCGTAGTCGTCTTCAGACATTGACTCATCCTCCTGAAGCTTCTTCACGATGAGACCGGGCATGGCTGTTTTTGTACGGTGGATTTGTAGAATATAGAAGTAGAAGGGGTTCTCAGTGCGTTGAGATAAAATTGGCAAGCAGGAAGAAATTTGCTTTACCATATGGTGCGGTTTTTTTTTACCTTCGGGTTCCTCTCTATGGAACTGCCTAACTAGAGCCCAATTTCATCAGCCCATTTATTCCTTGTCTACTCTTTAATATATTAAATAAAAGAATAAAGGGTAATATCACTTTTAGCTTGCGTAAAAATTATAACATACAGAATATATATATATACAAAAAATATAGTATATTTTTCCGACTATTATTTTGAGAGCGGCTATACAATGTCATTTTGCGAAAAACTAATGGGAAATTACCAGTTATGTCAGCTCATAAGAAAGTTAGTATAAAAACTAGCCAATTCATAAAATATTACTAATATTAACCAATTAGCTATTTGTAGCCAAAAAAATATTAAATTTTTGCTTTCTTTTGAGTGGGTGTTGTTGTAATAGATTGGATACATCTTAAAGAGTTTAAATCTCAGTTTTGGGATGACTTGGTAAAGTTTTGAGATGGTTTGAATTGAAAATTCGAAATAGAAGATGAACTTGAAAAAAGATCATATATGTATCACACTTGTATTATTTATGTATCACACATGTATCAAATGTGTATCACATGCATATCTATGTCTACCTGTGTGTGAGATACATGCGTAATACATGTTTAATACTTGTGTCGTAGAAGAATTATTTCAACTTGATTTTAACTACGAATTTTGACACCAAGCCACCTCCAATCTTCCTCAAATTTTGTATAGTGACTCAACTATATGTTTTCAATGATATTCAATCATACCCATTGAAAAGATTTCTTTTTGCTTAGATTTTTGGAATCTTATATATATATATATATATATATATATATAAGTATTTCATCACCTTTTTTGCTAGCTACCTCATATATGAAATTTCTTTTCCTTCTTGCATCAAATGTTGTTGATCACGCTTAAAAATATGGAAAGAGATCTTTGAATTTTCAATTTTTGTATGTGTTTGGCTGGTTTTAGTAAGTTTATGATTAATGACTAGAGATTGGTAAGTTAGGACTTACTTGGCATATTCCCGTTAGATTTCCAAAAAAAAATACTTTGTCAATCTTCTGTGCCGTTTATAGTGTTGTGTTGTTATACGCCTATAACTAAATTTGACATTTAGATGTATTTGACTGTAACAAACAAAAAATACCCCAAAACTTAATTGTTTAAATTTGTTTGTTATAAAAGATAAATAAGGTTATTTAATTTTAAAATCTCGAATGACATTCATATTTCGTTAATTTAATATTTTTTAAAAGCTAAAACAGTATTAATAAGGTGGAGTGTGAAAAAAAATGACAGAATACAAAAAGTCTCCAACTTTATCTGTTTATTTCTTATGTTCAATTAACAAGAGTTTTTTTTATTTTTGGAACTTACAATAAGTTATGCCTCTAATAAAATATAATTAATATATTACTTTTTTATTATGATGAAATAATAGATAAATATATAGATATGTAATTTTATAAAGAATATTATTGCAATAATAGATGTTATCGGCGAAATGCTGTTATAGAGAGTAAATATAACATAAAAAATCAATTTTATTTGTTACCGTAATATGTTTTTATGAAGAGAAAATGTCATAGAGAGGTATTATATAATGAAATGCCAAAGTTCTTTTTCATCTTTCCGGTATAAGACATGGAGTAGTACTTAAGACGAAAATGTTTTAAATGACACTCTGAATAAAGAAGAAATTATCTTTCCGGTATAAGACATGGAGTAGTACTTAAGACGAAAATGTTTTAAATGACACTCTGAATAAAGAAGAAATTTATCTATTACAATAATATGTTTTTATGAAGAGTAGATGTTATAGAGAGGTATAATATAATGAATGCCAAAATTCTTTTTCATCTTTCCGGTATAAGACATAGAGTAGTACTTAAGACGGAAATGTTTTGAATGACACTCTCAATAAAGACAAATGTGTATAATTAAGGGAAAATCGTGTATGAAGTTAGATTTTCTTTTCTTTTTCTCCCTTAGCTTACTAAAAGTCTAAAAGAATATGACTAGGTTGCTTGCTGTAAATCCTACACTAAAATATGTGATTCAAGTTTTCCGTTGACTATCTGTTTGACCCAAAATTTAGATCCGGGTTAAATCAATTAGATTTAAATTAGGTGGAGTCATTCTTAGCTGATATCAATATCCAAAAGATAAGATAATCGACTTTATAGTAGATAAGGTGTATATTTAACCGAATGGCGGTAAATGTGGACAACACTAACAATATTCAATGACCCAAAGGTGGTAGATAACATTAAATAATGATAAATAGCAATAAATGACATTTAAGTAAATAAGAACATGCGAATCACCCGAAAAGGGATGGGATTTGTGGATATTCCTTCTGATAATGATGAATGATTGATGAGCATTCGAATATTCAAGTAGTTCTTAGATCAAGTGAAAAAGTTATATAAGAATTTTAGTGAAAAGGTATTTCTCGTGTGTTTGCAATAAAGCCAGATTCTCTCTGTAAAGTCAATGAGTTTTCTTACAAGTGAATATTTTATGTCTCCTATTCTTGTGTCTCTTTCTATTTATAGGGAACATGTACCTAGAGTACCCTAATAGTACAGGTATAGAGCATATCCACTCGAATATTCTCCTTTGATGTCTTATCCTAAAACTAGTAATTATTTACTCTATTTACGGTGAGTGCTCGACCTCGAACCCGATCTTCGCTGACTCTTTAATCTTGATCTTTGTTGACTCTTCGAACTTGATATTCAATAGCTTTATTAGCCCTTCACTTCTTAAGAGATCACTTCGACGTCGGGAAGGCCTTTATCGAGGTCGTACTAGAAACACGTGGCAGTCTGCGAGTGCCTCTTTAATGTTAACATGGTTTGATCATATCAAAGGTAATTTTTGACCCATACAGTTAGTCCCTCTGCTTATTGAGATCGTCCTCGCAGGTGAGCTCAATGAGCGGATAATGTCATTTGTGGTCGAACTTATCGAGTAGGCTGCAATAGTCGTAGTCAGCATGACGAACAAGCAACGTGGCCCTCTATGGGCCGCATATTTCAAATACTTCATGTTTCTTGGGTAATTTGTTGGATTTATCTTGTCCAAGGATTAGAGTGACGTCGTGATATCATGCGTCATTATGACACATATTCCCGATACGCTGTTTCGATTTGTACTTGACCCTTGATTGGATCTACCGTTTCGATTCCGGTGCCAATTATGATGAGCCATTTTCAGGTTTAGTGCTATGATCTCTATAAATATAGGTTCTTGGACCTGGGTTTGAAGTTTGTTTCTTTTAACTTTTCAGAGCATCAACCTTCTTCTCTGCATTTTCTTCTCTGAACATCATTTCCTTATTTTGTTACCCTGCATCATTCCCCATTCTTTCCCATTTGTTATTCTTCTTCATCACCTCGAATCATGTTCGATTTACCCTCAGATGCTGGTGAAGGGAGTCGTGTTGCTCCCTTGGCAGTTGTGTTTCCCTTCCATGGGGAGGGTGTTTATGCCATTGTCGAGGATGAAACTTTCCCGTCGGTGGAGAAAATAATCCCTTGTAACCCGACGTGAGGTCTGACCTCACTCGATCATCATACGATGCACCCGAGATTTTTCTACCGACGATGATGTCCAAAGAATTGGCGGAATTCAAGGCCAAGTTTAGTCTTCCAAATCACGTCGAATTAGTCTCGGCCGAAGGGGATGTGGTGCAGGTTCATCGCGCTGGATACTATGCTCTATACGCCTACCCCTTCCTCATCAGTTATTCGTTCCTACTTCTTCTATTGGTGAAAGAATTTTATCGTCATTACGGCGTCTTCCCTGCTCAGCTTGCACCATACGTTTACAAGATTATTAGAATGCTGACTAAATTTGTCGAGCTAGCCTGGGTCAAACTGACACTGCAACATTTGGTGCATCTATTCGCCCCTAGCTTCTATAGGGGAACGATGCTGAACATTCACCACCGTGGAGGCAAGTACTTGGTGGTGAAGACGGACGACAAGGCCAATCCTTAGTTCTGCCTCAACTTCTTCTATGTAAGGACTGAGGACATTGTGGCTAACATCGATGGCTTTTCTGAGGCCTGGAACTACACATGTAAGTGCATGATTTCTATTTTTATTCTTTTATTTGCTTGGAATTAGTTGAAGGATTTTCCTTTTCTTGCAGCCAACAACCAGTCTCCCTTTTTAGTTACGCGCATTTCCGATTGGGTCTAGCAAATCCTCCCTCATGTCATAGGACTGGTCGAGCTTCTTCAAGAAGTTCAAACCGGCTCTTCCTTCGTCATGCAACTTCTTCTCTTTGGCCGTGGTCGTTTTACTTTCCGTTGTGTGTCGATTCGTTCTACTAACTTAGTATTTTTTCTCTTTCCCAGGCAGGGGGTCCTCTCGGAGGAGCCGGGCACCAGTGCCCTCTTTTCGGAGGAAGGCTGATGCGCCTTCAGCTTCTTCCCCAGCTGCGACTACTGTACCTTCCATACCGGCCCCTACCTCGGCTGTTGTAGTCCGAGAACTTGTCTTCATTCTGTCTGCTACTTCTGCTCCTCAACTCTTTTCGCTGGTGGATGGAGACGACGTCTCTCCAGATGATGGGGGTCTAATGCCCCATAAGAGGAGAGCCGTAGATACGGGAGGAGAGAGGCCGATAGCTGACGAGCGCAAAACACAACACGAAATTGATGCTCGCTAGCCAAAGATAGTAAAGTTAAATTATCGCCTCCACATGGATTGGATTTAAGCAATGTTCAAGTAGTGTCTAGCTTAACGCTATTCAGGATGATTAACACTTTAGTTGGGATGATTAACAACTATAATTAACTATGAAAACTAAATCAATTAACAATTAATCAGAGGAAGAAAAGAATTGAGCAACACCGAAATAATCAATGGGAGAAATAAGGGTCATGACAGGATAGGTGCAAGATAGCTATTTGGGATCTAACTCTAGTTCAATTCACTCTAAAGTTCTAATGATTCTCACAAATAATTCACTCGATGATTAGTTCAAACGTGTAGTTAAGACTCATCTCTCGATTAAATCTTAACACTACGAGGTGAACTAATAGAAGTAATGTGAACATATGCAAGCATGTGTTAATGGATTAGTTTTCAGGAAAACGTCTCTCGAATATTCTCCCAACTTGATTTAATCAACAATTCAACAGCTCTTTCGATTACTTAAAAGAATCACTGAATTAAACCAAAAAAAATAATATAAAGAGTGCAATCAATTCAAACCTCCATAAACGAATTCAAGCAAATAACTAGAGGAAAGAATAATGCTTCCTTGTGCTTTGAGTCTCCAATGCTCCTCCAATCTTTCATAAGTCAAAAGTCCCTTAAAAACGTCTTTTTGGTGTATTTATACCATGTAGGAGTGGGCCCGGATGAAACTACCCTTTCCAAGTCGAAACAAGAAAATACTCTGAGAAATTTGTGTAGGCGCGCCACTCCATGCGCCGCCCCATGCGGAGTGCTAGTGGGAAAGTTCAGAGAGCGAGTTTCTAACAGGCAGCAAAATTTTACATTGCCGCGCCGCATGGTGTGTTTTTTATAGAGTATTTTGTTTTCTTTAACTTTTGACATCCACACTTGGCTCCCGACCTTGAACGCGATCCTAATTTAATTTCTTGGGCTTTTACTCATACTTCAAAGCTCCACATTATTCGATTTAGTTCCGAATTATCTTTTTAACTCGCAATCACTTCATGCAAGGTATTAAACACACAATAAGTGCAATTCACTGTCATTTAAGCTCAAACACAAGTAAAATGTAGTAATTAGAGTGCAAACTATGACTAAAACACGAGATTCTAGCCTACCGTCAACACCTCACACTTAAACCATTGCTCGTCCTCAAGCAATCAAACTGCACTTTACATGGAGACGACTTTCTTTATCATACAACTGCCCTAATTCATCATTCCAAGAATATTTAAAGCATACTAAGCACCATATCATAACATCCCAGCCTCAAAACTCGACTCAAAAACATCATGTGTTTCAAAACCTATTCACGTACTCTAACTCAGAGGCCAAAGACATTACCTTTCATTCACAAATCATGTGACCTCACACCAAAGATAGAGAGTAGTTCCACACATAATAAAATTCAAGAACACATAGGGACTCAAGATAGAAAGAATTCACTCACTCTCAGAATTAAAATTTATGTGCCACAGAAGATGCACCATATGCTTACCCGTAGTGTAATACTCTACTAATTGAGTTCATTCAGTCAAGGATCAAGTAGGACTTAATTTGGTTGTAATGTAGGTTGCAGGACGGGTAGGATACAATTTGGATAATAGTGACTACACCTCCCTGAGCACTTTAATACATTCAAAGTCACATTCTAAACCCCACACTTATGTTGAAACAAACCCCAACCTTCACAACATAATAACATCAAGCTCCCAATTCTTTTAAGCACAAACAAGATGAGAACTACCACTAGCAAGGGATCAATTTTTTTTCTACTACATGCACAAACTCTATTTTTCTTCTTCTTTTTCTTAGTTCTGATTTTCAAGCAAACTCACATTTTTTTTTCAATTCCCTACAAGTGGCTCTCTCCATTTTTCAAGAACAATGCACCTTTCTCCCTTTTTAATAGTTCCACTCAAAATCCCGACGATACCTCACTTAGCTTTTACAAGCTCATAACAAAATTAGCGCTCAAGAGAAGTTGAAGGTTCAAACAGATAGTCAATTCAAACAAGGATCAGGCTTGCAGTGTGGTTGCCAAAAAAGTAGGATTACAGGTTCAAAGGGGCTAACTAGGATACACAACAATCAGGCGGGTCATAAACTTATAATTGGATCAACAAAGAAATGCCTATATCACTTCCTAGACTGAACAAAACTATTATTTCGTGTTGCAAACACAAGGGGCAAGTTCTAGACATCAACGGACATGCACAAAATATCAACAACAACCTCACACACACATTGGCACATAACTCACTCATGATCGGATCTATCCCGGCTCTCTAGTCAAAGCAGTTAAGAAACATCAAAATCAACCAATTTACGACACTTATTCATGAGTCAAGAACGGAGCCTAGGCGTCACAACTAAGGCACTCACTACTCTAAAGGCACAACAATGTCAAGAAAGTCATCTCCATTTAATACATAGTACAAGATTTCACTATTCCTAGCAAAAGAAAAATTAACTACACCCGGTTTAAGCAAAACCCTTGGAAAAGAACTGCGACACAAAGAAAACCTAAGGGGAATTGTTACACTACCTAAGAAAACAAAACAAAAATAAATGGCTAAATTTGTTTTTCTTCTACTTTAATCCCTCAAGAAGACAGCCGAGGAAATCCATCATCGGAAAAAGTAAAAAACAAATTCTCAATCAAAAGAAACGAAAACATACCCACATGTACATATTTACATCCCCCACCCCACACTTTTAATTGTGGCATGCCCCCATGACATACAAATAAAAAGAAAGAGGTAAAGGAAACTTCCCTGATTCATCTAGTCAGAGTCTGAATCAAAGTCGGAACCTCCTTTACACGCCCCACCCAGTGCACACATCTATGCTGAGAGCTTTTCAGCCTTCTTTGGGTATACCCCACACTTATCGGTTTTACTCTCTCCGAGATGCTTCATTAGGCCCCCCTTGCTCCTTCCATCTTGAAGATCACCCTTTCTTCCCCCACTCTGAGCATGAGCTGCCTTTTCCGAATGTCCAGAATTACTCTGCCAGTGGCCAAGAAGGGTCTTCCTAAAATCAAAGGGACCTCCCTATTCTCCTCCATGTTCACCACAATGAAGTCCACAGGGAACACAAATTTGTCCACCCGAACTAGCATACCGTTCCACTATTCCTTCAGGTATGATTGTGGTCTGATCCGCCAGCTGCAAGGACATTGGTATCGACCTGATTTCTCCAATCTCTCCCTCCAATTTTCTGAAAATAGACAAAGTCATAAGATTAAAAAACGCACCTGAATCACACAAAGATTTTTCAAACTTAGTACTTCTTAAAGATCAAGGTATAGTAAAACTTTATAGATCTCCACTCTTTTGAGGGAGCTTCTTTTGCAGAATGGCACTACAATGCTCTGTGATCTTGACAACCGATGTCTCTTCCACTTTTCGCTTCTTGGACAATATATCCTTCAAAAATTTAGCATAAGCTGGCATCTGTGAGAGCACATCTTTGAACGGCATATTCACATGCGCCTGCTTGAGTACTTCTAGAAAGCGCCCGAATTGTTTGACCAGCTTTTTTCTTCTTTGCTTCTAGGGAAAAGGTAGAGCATGCATGTATTTGCTCTCCTCGATCTCCTCATTCATTGAAATTCCATCTTCCTTATTCTTCTAAGCTCTAGTATTCCCCTTCTTCTTCAGACCATCATCCACCCTCACTTCACCTTTTGGAATGCTGCTATTTTTTTGCTCCTCCACAATCTCCACAAGTCCTTCAATTTACTCATATTTTTGCTTTGCTATGGGATCCTCCAATCAGTGTCCACTCCTCAAAGACACCACATTTATTATCTCTTTTGGATTTCTTTCAGTATCAGTAGGGAGAGTTCCTGGAGCCCTCTCAGACAATAGATTAGCTAGTTGACCCACATGTATTTCCAAGTTTCGAATGGTCGTGCTCTGTTCTTGGATAGCTGTGCCATGGGTTTCAATCCTCTTATCTGTCTTAATAATAAAGGATTTCATCAGATTTTCCATGTTAGGCTGATTAGACCTTGGAGGATGATATTGCTGCCTCTACTGATTTTAAAAACCCAGAGCTCCCTGTCCCTAGGGTCTGGATTTATTTTGTTGTCATGCTTTTGCACTACCACCTGGTGAAATCCAAGAAAAACCTGGGTGCCTCTGCCCCATGGAGTTAAAATTGTTGCCACTTTGGTAGTTGCCTCTGTCAAAGCTCCCACAACATGATGTTGTCATCTTCTCACAATATCCTTAAATCTTTCCCATGCTTCAACACCGTTTCTATCTCTTTCTGCTCGAAGTTGAGGATCTCTCTTCAAATTTTCCTTGTTTTCGTAGCTAAAAAATATTTTTCAAGGAACTTCTTTGTCATGTCTTTCCAAGTTTGAATTGACCCAGTCGGCAAACTCCGCAACCAGTGCTTAGCATCTTCCCTTAGTGAAAAAGGAAATGTCCTTAAGTAGATAGCATCTTTCGATACTTCGTTGTGCTGGAAGGTATTCATAATCTCATCAAAATCCATCAAATGAGTATTTGGATCTTCATTGGGTTTGCCACGAAAGACACAATTGTTCTGAATGGTCTGAAGTAGCCCTTCCTTGATCTCAAAATTATTTGTTGTGATCGGAAGGGGCCGCACACTAGATACTCCTTGGTTGTAAACTGGCCTGGCGTAGTCTCCCAGTGATCGTCACAGCCCGGGCATATTATTTTCAAATTTGTCTTCAACCAGAGATCGGTTCAGGTTGAATCTTCGTCCTTCATTCCCGTCAAATGTTTCATCAGCTCTAAGAGCTACTTCAATAACTGCCCATGCGGCTGCTTCCTGTTGGGCTGCTTCCCGTGCAGCTAAATCAATTATCTCCTCACCGTTCTTAGCCATGTTCTCTTGGGTTGAAGATTGCCCCAAGATTTTTCCGGTAAGTTCTTTCTCTTTTCTCAATTGTCGCAGGTGTTTTTCCAACTCCGGTTTGTAGGGTATTAATTCTTTTGAATAAGATCGAGTCATACACCAACAAACTTAACATGTTGCCTGCACACATAAGAGAAAACCGTGAAGAATAAAATAAAATTTCTTCCTGAATTAGCAGCAAAAACTATTTTGAACACTATTGATTGCCAATCCCCATCAATGGCATCAAAATTAGACAAGCACAAAACACAACATGAGATTGATGCTCGCTAGCCAAAGATAGTGCAGTCAAATTATCGTCTCCACATGGATTGGATTTAAACAATGTTCAAGTAGTTTCTAACTTAACGCTATTCAGGATTATTAACACTTTGGTTGGGATGATTAACAACTGCAATTAACTATAAAAACTAAAGCAATTAACAATTGATCACAGGAAGAAAAGAATTGAGCAACACCAAAATAATCAATGGAGAAATAAGGGTCATGATAGGATAAGAGCAAGATAGCTATTTGAGATCTAACTCTAGTTCAATTCACTCTAAAGTTCTAATGATTCTCACGAATTCACTCGATGATTAGTTCAAACGTGTAGTTAAGACTCCTCTCTCGATTAAATCTTAACTCTACGAGGTGAACTAATAGAAGCACTGTGAACATATGCAAGCATGCACTAATGGATTAGTCTTCAGGAAAATGTCTCTCGAATATTCTCCTAACTTGATTTAATCAATAATTCAACAAGCTCTTTCAATTACTTAAAAGAACCACTGAATTAAACCAAACAAAATAATACAAAGATAATCACCAAATTATTCCTCTTTCAACTAAATAAACTGGTGAATAAAAGTGCAATCAATTCAAAGCTCCATAAATGAATTAAAGCAAAGAACTAGAGTTAAAATCCACAAATATCAATAAAAATACCATATCCGTCAAACCTTAAGGTAAACTACATATTCATGGAGAAATTTATCACAAATAAAGTTGAATAATAAGAAAACGTGAATTCAATCCACACTCAGGTGTTGGGTTGAGGAATGAATGATGAATCCTTGTGCTTTGTGTCTCCAATGCTCTTCCAATCTTCTATAGGACAAAAATACCTTCAAGAATATCTTTTTGGAAGATTTATACCATGTAGGAGTGGGACCGGACGAAACTACCCTTTCCAAGACAAAGAAAAAAAATACTATGAGAAATTTATACAGGCGCTGCGCGACGCTAGTGGGAAAGTTTAGAGAGCGAGATTCTGACATTCAGCAAAATGCGCGGCAATGTGTTTTTTATAGAGTATTTTATTTTCTTCAATTTTTGACATCCAGACTTGGCTCCCGACCCCCAAACACGATCTCGGTTTAGTTCCTTGGGCTTGTACTCAGACTTCAAAGCTGTACATTGTTTGATTTAGTTATTATCTTTTTAACTCGGAATCACCTCCTTCAAGGCATTAAACACACAATAAGTACAATCCATTATCATTTAAGATCAGACACAAGTGAAATGCAGTAATTAGAGTGCAAACTATGTCTAAAATACGGGATTCTAGCCTACCATCATTAGTCATCAACTTAGAGGAAGGCAACTTTGTTCTTCGAGAGACGGCCATAATGCATGTTGGAGAAAACACTAGGGTGGACTGGAAGGCCCCGCACTTGGAGGAGATGAATGTGGATGCATCAGTGTATTCCACGGGGGAGACGGTCGAAGGGGTTATGCCTGACTACTGCCTCGCACTTTCGATGCAAGGGGAGGCTTCGTCCTCTAGGGCTGTAGTGGATGTCCCTTCGTCTGTTGATGATAGAGGAAAGACTGTTGCTAAGGAGGATGCCGAGTTTGACTCTGATATGGATCTTGACGAGTTGAGGATGATCGATGAGGGACTTACTCAACTTGAGGTGAGGTTAGAAGGGGGCTTCAGGACTATTACGATCCCAGTGGATCCTAATCTACTAGTAAATACCAAGGAGGTAGTCCCTGCCCTCGGGCCTCTTTATTCTTAAATTGAGGGTACGACCCCCGAGATGATAAACAACAGTACCTTGTCGAATAACATTATTGGTTTTGCTCTAAGGATAAGTACGATCATCGTTTGTTCCTCTCCTTATGCCTTAGTTTCTTTGCAAGTTCTAACACCTTTTCTTCATTTTATAGATAGTTATTCTAGAAATTGAGAGTTCTCGGCAGGTGAGGAGGCATAAAGAAATTTATGTAAAGCCGAAAGATAAGTATACAATGTGCCTCAGAAATTACCGGGAGCTCCGAGGTCAGTTTGCGAGGGCGGCGATATGCGCGTCCTGAGGGAGGATTTGAAAAAGAGGGATAAAGAGCTGATGCAAGCCATGGAGAAGTGTAACGTCCTTGAAGGGATGTTGAGGGGCAAAGAGAAGGAGCTTGAGCTTAGTAGGGGCATAGAGGCCCAATGCAGCAATCTCCAAGCCAGGTGGTCAAGCTGCGAGGCCAAGTTGAAGAGTGCCAGTTCAAGGCAGAGGCTCTCAGCGGCGAGGTTGCTGAGAAGCAGGAGGAGCTTGATAAGGCAGAGTCTGCTCGGTTGGAGGCTTAGAGAAGAGTGGAGTTCCTTAGGTTGGCGAACCGAACCCTTCATTCTGAGCGAGAGAATGACAGGTCAATGGAGAGGGCTAAAGAGGAACGTCTTGATGATAGTATTAGAGAGTTGGAGAAAGAAACCTGCGATCTTTATGACCGAGTTACTGCTTTGTAGGCCGAGAAGGCCCAACTTCTTGCACGACCCTCTTCGTCTACTGCTTCTGGCTTCCCCAACGTCCCCTGTGAGCTGTATGAAGAATGGATTCATGCCGAGGCCTGACTAGATGTGCTTCGTGAGTTGCATACGATGTGATCTATTTTTGGGGTAACTTTTAAGGATGCTCGGGTCCAGGCTCGCGAGGTTCAGATTTCTTATGGCTATGATCCCGCTACACCTCATCCTGGCGAAGAAGATGAGAATGTGGAGGATGCCATGGATCTTCTAGAGGATGATGCCTGGTACGATGATATTTACCCTCAGGGCGAGGATGGAGAGGACGCTGAAGGTCAGGACGGTGACAATGTCGATGGTCGGACTTGTGAGGATGTTGTGGGTCGTGATGGCGATGGCCAGTAGTTCCTTAGCATTTTTTGTGTATTTTCGCCGGCGTCTCCAAGAGCCTTTGTAAAAACACTTTTGTCTATGAATATTAAAGTTGATTTTTGCTTTCATCTGTGCCTTTCCTATTTGTCGTGATTTGTTTCTGTACTTGTGTATTTTGCTCCTTCATATTTTTGTTGTTGTCCTCTAGCTGCTTGTAGACTTTGGGCTAAATAGCCATAGGCCGAATCATCCCTTCGTCTATATAGATCGAGTATGTCTTCTTCGTTGAGGATCAATAGGTTAAGTTTGAACTTGCTCGGACTTAGCCTTTTGTTTGGCTGAATTTAACCTTCTATTAAGACGTGGCAGAGGGCCGGTAGGTGTTATTCGAACTTGATCGGACTTAACCTTTTATCAAATCACGGCCGAGGGCCGGTAGGTGTAGTAACATTTCGCTTGCTGCTTTTGGGCGACCATTCTTATGTATGCCATATATCTTCATTTGTCGATCTCATCTAGCTCATGCCTTCTACTCTCGTCATTGCTAGTGCCGCTTTCATGGGAGTACCTCAGGCTGGGTTCTCCAACATCGATTGGTGTGACTGCTTCAGTTTCATAGACCAGAGAATAGGGTGTCTCTACTGTGCTTGTCTTCGGGGTAGTTCTATATGCCCATAATATTTCTGGGAGTATTTCCGGCCACAGTCCCTCTGCGTCTTTGAGTTTTTTCTTCATGATGTTTAATATGGACTTGTTGGAGGATTCTGCCTGCCCGTTACCCACTGGGTGATAAGGGGTTGACAGTATTCTCTTAATATACCATTTATGGAGGAATTCAGTGGTTTTCTTTCCCGTGAACTGGGGTCCGTTGTCGCAGCTTATCTCTTTGGGTAGGCGAACAAGCAGATGATGTTTTTCTATATGAAGGCGATTACCTCTTGTTCGCGTATCTGGGCGAAAGCTCCTGCTTCCACCCATTTAGAGAAATAGTCAGTTAAAACTAAAAGAAATCATACATTACCTCGCCCTGCTGGGAGGGGGCCCACGATGTCCATTCCCCACTTGATGAACAACCATGGAGAGGTGACTGAGTGGAGGTGTTCGCATGGTTGGTGAAGTACTGGGGCGTATTTTTGACATTGTTTGCATTTTTCACAAATTATGAGATGTCTTTTTTCATGGTGGGCCAATAGTATCTTTCCCGTATGAGACACCTAACGAGCTCTTGATCTCCAGAATGAGCGCCATAATGGCTTTAATGGACTTCTTCGAGGACACGTTGGGTTTGGTTTGAACCCAAACACTTCGTCAGAGGGCCGCCGTATGTCCTCTTATATAGGTCGTTATGGAGGAGGTGGTATCTAGTTGCATGCATTCTTAGTTTTTTGGCTTCCTTTTTGTAGTTTAGGAGTGTGCTTTCCTATAAGTAGGTGACAATACAATTGCGCCAATCCCTAGCTAAACTTACAGATCTTACCTCGATTTGGTCCAACGACGAGTCGATGAGGTGGACTATAATTTTATTCCCGGTCGTGATGCTTTTAGTGGCTGTGACTAATTTGGTGAGACCATTTGTTTTGACATTCTGGGCATGCTGGATCTGGTCGAGCTGGCATTTGTCGAACTTGGGCAACAACTTACAGATCTCAGTCTGATATTTTTGCAACCTTTGTTCTTTGATTTGGAAAGTCCCTGTGACTTGGTTGACCACGAGCTGTGAATCACAACAGAGTTTCAACCGCTTCGCCCCATACTTGAGTACTAGTCTCAATCCTACAATTATGGTCTCATACTCGTCCTCGCTGTTAGTCATATCTAGGCATCTTATAGACTGGTGAATTGCTTTGCCGGAGGTCTGAGTTCCAGTCCGGATCCAGAAGCATTGGATGCGCCGTCGGTGTATAGGACCTAGAGGTCTCGTGTTTAAAGAGAAGCTTGGACGGCTTCCTTCTCGACCTCAAGCGTTATCTTTACACTAAAGTCTGCGACAAAGTCGGCGAGCACTTGTGACTTTATCGCTATTCGGGGCTGATATGTGAAATCGTGCTCGCTTAGCTCGATGGCCCACTTGGCCAACCTCCCTGACAATTCGGGTCTATGTAAAATGCTTCATAGAGGAAAGGTGATAACGACAGAGATAGGGTGGCACTGGAAATATGGTCTAACCTTTCGTGAAGCTACGACCAGTACTAGGGCCAGTTTCTCGAGGTGTGGGTACCTCATCTCAGTGTCGACGAGCGTTTTGATAATGTAATAAATGGGAGATTGCGTACCTTTACTTTATTAGATCAGGATTGCACTTACTGCCTCTTCGATGACGTCGAGGTAGACGAGGAGGTATTCCCCGGGTTTGGGCTTAGAGAGCAGAGGTGGTAATACCTAGGGGTATCAATGGTTCAGTTCGGCCGGTTATTTTATAAAATTTATACCATACCAATTTTTCGGTTATTCTATGATGTATAACAAAAATTAGACTTTTAGAAACCGTACCAATCATGTCGCTTTCTCTTCAGTATTGGTACGGTTTGGTTAATTTTCGGTATTTTTTTAGATATCATTTAAAAGTCACTAGTAGAAGCAGAATGTAATAACATACGTACTTTTATAGGACTTAGCAAAACTTTCTAGAAATTTTTGCTATTTAAAGGGTGATGAATTCAGAAAACATGAAAGATGACCAGAGTATAGACCCATCAATTATTCTATAGCAGCGTAAGAAAAACTAAGCAAAGACAGAGAAAATATAAATGACACGAGTGAAAAGATATTAAACAAGCTGGGACTCAAGAATAAAGTCTACAGAAGATTAAATATTCAAAAATATAAATTTAATTCATACGAAAGGAAACATATTCAATACATTATTGTTTGCTACTCATAATCGCTAGAATATCTTGTTTCTTGCTAGTGAATATGCAGAAAATAATTTAGTTTCAGTAGGAGTAGTATAATAGGTTTGAGAATTAGGATTTTAAGTTTAATTACATGTTGGCTTGTAACCATTTCATAATTCGATACGATTCGGTATTTTTTCGATTTATTTTCATAAAATAAAAAGCCTACCCTAATTATCGGTACTGTTATAGATTTATATAAAAACCTACAGTTTTATTAAAAGAAACCTAAAAATCAGTTCGGTGCGGTACGGTTCGGTCGGTTTAATTGGGTTTTAAATATCCATTGACACCCCCAGTGACACTAGATATGCCTTTAGTTCTTGCAAAGCTTGTATGCAATCGGGCGTCCACTCAAGGCCGTTATCCTTTTGAGCATGCCGAAAAATCCATGACATCTATCGGATGACCGCGAGATAAATCTCGATAAGGCGACAATTCGACCAATCAATCTTTGGACTTGCTTCTTAGTAGTTAGTTTCTCCCTTCGATAGCTTTGATTTGGTCCGGGTTGACTTCGATCCCTCGTTGTGACACTAAGAAACCCAAAAACCTCCCCGAGGCTATGCTAAACGTGTATTTTGCTGGGTTTAGTTTCATTCTGTACCGTCTCAGTATGTCGAAAGCTTCCTTTAAATGGCCGATATGTTCCTCCGCCCTTACGGATTTAACCAGGATGTCGTCGATATATACCTCCATTGACTTGCAAAGCTGATCTTTGAAAATTTTTGTGACCAATCTTTGATAGGTAGCTCCTGCGTTCTTCAACCCGGACGGCATGACCCTACAACAATATGTTCCTCAGAGCGATGAACATGGTTTTCTACTGGTCCTTTTCTTCTATAAGTATTTGGTTTTAGCCCGAGTACGCGTCCAAGAAACTCAGCAGCTCATGCCCGGCTGTTGCAACGATGAATTGGTCGATATATGACAATGGGAACTAATCCTCCGGGCATGATTTGTTTAAGTCTTTGAAGTCTACGCATATCCTCTATTTCCCATTTTTCTTTTTTACCATCACTACGTTGGCGATCCGGGTGTTTTAATTCCCTGATGGAGCTATTTTCTAATAGTTTCTTCACCTCCTCGTGGAGGACATCATTGATGGCGGGGTTGAATTTTTGTCTGACCTGCCTTACCGGGGGATAGAATGGATCGACATTCAATTTATGTGTGGCGATCTCCTTGGGGATGCCTGGCATATATGCATGGCTGAAGGCAAACAAATCCACGTTAGTTATTAAAAATTGGCTAAATTTACCTGGTTCTCGGAGTTTACATACGATGTAGGCCTTTTTGCTGGAGTCGATGTGGTCTAATTGAACGGGGTCAAGGTCCTCTATGGTTGAGTCCACAACTTCGACCATTTCGGGGTCCATGATGACCTCCATGGTCTCTTCTTGCATCGACCTCAACCTTGTTGATTGTTATGCCTCTTTTTCCTTGACTTTCTTCAGTTGGGTTACCCTGCTATCTAAGGCGATGCGGTAGTATTCCCGGGACGTGATGTTCTCCCCGTGTGCTGAATATCCCCCAAGGTGTTGGAAACTTGATCACTTCGTATAGGCTGGAGGGGATGACTCTCATGGAATGTATCCATAGTCGTCCTACTATGGTATTGTATGCGGTGGCCTGGTCCATGATGTGGAATGTTGTCTCCAGAGTTAAGCCGTCGACCAAGATGGGGAGTGTAATTTCCCTCGATGTCCGTTCAACTATATTATTAAAATCGATTAGTATGATGCAGCGTGGAACTATCTTATCCCCGAGTCTCATCTGGGAGAGGACTCGGGGATGAATAATGCACGATCCACTCCCATCGTCTACCATGATACATTTGACATCAATATCCAACATTCGTAAAGTAATGACGAGAGCATCATTGTGAGGGAAAGTCAAACTGTTGGCATCTGACTCGTCGAAGATGATACTTTCTTCGAGTCCATCATACTATTCATGGGTGATAGATCTTTTGAGCTTGTTGATGGTCATGTTGATGGTACGAGCTAGTGACGGCGTCTTTAGCGGGCCTTGGCGTTCATGACCTCTGGCAAAGTTGTTCCTCCCTTTGTCGCTCAGCATCTCTTTGACGTGTCCTTGCTGTAACATGTTCACAACCTCTTGCCTGAGGGCGATACAGTCATCCGTCTTGTGTCCGCGTTCCTGGTGGAATTCGCACAGGGCGTCAGATTTTCTAGTGCTCGGGTCAGACCTTATTTTTGGTGGCCACTTCACCTTCATTCCGAGTTTCTCCAGGGCGCAGACTATTTCTTTTGGTGACACACAAAAATTTTGAGTAGACAACAAAGGGGCAAAGCTCTTTTATTTCGGTGAGTTCCTGTCCTCGGCCTAGATGGGCCATCATCATAGTGGAAGAAAGACGGGTTTGGGGACCTGACGTATGGATGACGTTATTCCCTGTTTGGTCGTGAGACAGGGTGATCCCTCCTTATGTTATCTCTTTGTTCTTTCCCGGGCTCGTCTTGTACCGAGATGAGCCGTCGAGTCGGTCTGTTGATATCGTCATTGTCTTCTCGGATTTCGACATAATAAGCGTTATGGATTTCATTCCAAGTGGTTGGAAGGTACTTTATCAACCAGCTCAGCAATTGTTTAGTCGCTCTAGAACCCTCTCTACTCAACCCGTTCTGAAGGGCTGTGACTGCCATCCCTTTAGACATGTTTGGTAGGGTCATCCTTACCCTGTTGAATTGGGTAAGGAAGTCCCTCAGTCCCTCTCCTAAGGACTGCTTGATAGCGAAGATGTCGTTTACTCTTGTTTTGGCTTTCTTGGCCCTGACATGCGCCGTACCGAACTTATCTACCATTTCTTTGAAGGTTTCTATGGAGCGGGCTGGTAGCTGTGAATACCATGTTAATGCCCCTCCCGTGAGGGTTTCCCCATATTTCTTCAGCAAAATAGAGTACACCTATTCTTTGTTGAGGTTGTTGCCATTCACGACAGTGACGTAATGAGTCATGTGATCTTCGGGGTCAGTCATTCCGTCATATATCATGAGATACGGCGACATTTTAAAGGTCGTTGTATTTAAACTAGCATTTTTAGGCAATGCATGAAAGATAAAAACATAATAAAAAGAAACAGAATGAAACCCTAAATAGGACGAGTGAAGGCAAAGAATACCATGAGCGCCATCTTCCTTGACATTGTTGTCAGAATCCTTGGTGTCATCATCGTCTTCAGAATCATCTTCGTCATTGAGAATCATCATTGTCATTGTGATTGTCATCAGAATTGTCGGCGTTATCGTCATGGTCGTCGTAAGAATCCTCGGCATCAGAATCGTCATCGTCGTCAGTATCTTCGGCGTTATCATCCACTATTGGCTCATCCTCCCAAAGCTTCTTCAAGATAAGATCGGGCATGGCTTCTTTAGTTGGTGAATTTGTCGAATGGAAGGGTGTTTTCGCTTCTCAGTGCTTTGAGATAAAAGAAATTTATTTTACCAAATATTGGGGTTTTTGAAATGACCCGACCGGTCGTTTTGAGCAATTGCATTTCGCTTGGTAGTTTAAGGGCAGGAGTAACTCCGTATGATGTATTATAACTTGTGCGAATCGTCGGTTTTGGTTTTTAGGTTAATCGAAATCGATTTGGAAGAATGAGTTTCATGATTTAAGCTTTAAGTTGTAAGAGTTGACCAAGTTTGAATTTTTAGCATTTAACCTCAGATTGGAGTTTTGATAGTTCCGTTAGGTCCGGATGGTGATTTTGGACTTGGGCATGTGCCCGGATTTGCAATTGGATATTTCTAGAAGGATTCGGCACTAATTGACAAAAGTTGGAAATTTGAAAGTTTGAAAAGTTCATAAGTTTGACCAGAAGTTGACTTTGAGGATATCGGATTCGGATTGTGGTTCTGGGAATTGAATAGCTTCGTTATGTCATTTGGGACTTGTGTGCAAAATTTGATTTCATTCCGAGTTGATTTGATATGTTTCGACGCGAGTTTTGGAAGTTAAAAGATAAAAGTTCATTATATTTGAATTGAGGTGAGATTCTTCGTTTTGATATTGTTATGTGTGATTTGAGGCCTCGAGTAGGTCCGTATGATGTTATTGAACTTGTTGGTCAACTGACAGGGTCCCGAGAGACTCAAGTAAGTTTCGGACAAGGTTCGAATTAGTTTTGGACTAAGTTAAATTTTGGCTGGGCTGCTGGTTCTGGTGTTCCGCACCTGTAGATGGTATTGCGCAGGTGCGATGGTCGCAAAAGAGAGTCTATAAGCGCAGAAGCAAAGAGCACTATTGGGCAGGAGTCCGCATATGTGGAGCTTGCATCGCATCTGCGAAGGAGCAGATGCAGACACTTCATCGCAAGAGCGGAATTGGACTGTTAGCGAGGGATCGCAGATGCGGGCATGTTTGTGCCAAAGCGTGACCGCAGAAGTGGGAAAACGATCGCAGAAGCGATGGCAGCTGAGTTTGGGCCTGTTCGTAGAAGCGGAGGCTGGGCCGCATGTGCGACTCTGCGAAGCAAATATTGGTTCGCAAATGCAAAATTTGTTGGGAAAATTCTATATATTTCGAGGTTTTGGTTCTTTTATCATATTTTGAGATTGGGGGCTCGGATTGAGGCGATTCTTGAAGGAATTTTCACCATGTGACTTGGGGTAAACATTCTTGACTCACTCGCGATTTTATTTCGTGATTCTATCTTCGTTTTTGGTAATTGGATTATAAATTATACAGAGAAATTGGGGGTTTTAGCCTAAAGTTTCATAGAGTGAGTTTTTGAGTTTTGGACATCGATTCGGAGTCTGATTTGAGTGAAACTAGTATGGTTGGACTTGTAATTGAATGGGTTGTCGGATTTTATAAGTTTCTTTGAGTTTCGAGGCACGAGATCGAATTGGACTTTTGGGTTGATTTTGGGCTTTGATTAAAGATTCGACGTTTGTCGATTGGTTCATTTTCTTTGATTTTATTTGATGTATTTGAGTTGCTTTTGGCTAGTTTCGAGCCGTTCAGAGGTCGGTACGCACTGGATGATATTTTTGGAGCTTTGCTTGGCTTGCTCGGTATTTGATTTGGCTTGTTCGAGGTAAGTAACACTTCTAAACTTGGTGTTGAGGGTATGAATCCCTGAATATACATGATATGTGTTTGGTGTTGAGGTGGCGCACATGCTAGGTTACGGGTGTGGGGGCATGCATTGTGTGAATTGTGACTCGATTATTTCTTTGGTATTGTGTAGTTACCTAATCTTATTTGTATCTATGAAATCTATACGTGCTAGAGTAATTGAGCTGTGATCCATGTTAGAAACCATGTCTAGGCTATATGTTTATACAGTTGGGACCCTCTAGGGTCATTTCTGTTGTTGAGTTATTTGCTTACATTGCAATTACATACTAGTCATATGCATTCATTTGCATATCATATCTCAGTCTCTGTTACCATTTATTGATACATCACATCATCATTTTGGGCTGAATTCTTTTCATGATATTGTGAGCCCGAGAGACTGGAGAGATTGATAACTGAGTGAGGCCGAGGGCCTGATAGTGAGGATATTTATGGGATCGGGCTACACACCACAACAGGTATTATTGATTTATGATGGGATCGGGCTGCACGTCTTAACATGTTTTATTGATTTATACCATGATTGGATTGTTATAGTGCTTTGGGCTAAAGGAGCCCCTCTGGAGTCTCTACACACCCCCAGTGAGCGCAGGTACCTACTGAGTGCGAGTGCCGAGTGATTGGGAGGACTGAGTGGATTGATACTCTGAGAGTATGCATATGGTTTTATCACTGATTTGCATTGCATGCAACATGCACACTTGACATACATGCATAGAGATGCATTTTCCTCATGCTGTACGACATTGCATTATTCATGACTTCACATACACATTGACATGTAGGCATAGAGATATACTTTCCTCATGCCATTTGAAAATGAAACATTAACCTGTTGAAAGTTTTGGGAAAAATCACAGTTTTTCAAACGTACTCATAGTTTGGTGATTTTGGTAAAAGATTTGAGTTTTCTCTGACATACTTGAAAAGCATGCCTATTTTCGAAACTGTGAACGAGCTGAGCACTATATCTCTGAGTTACTTTTTTTTTTCACTTTTATTATGTGTTATGAACTGTTGTTGGCTATTGGTGTTGGACTCTGACCTTTGTTCCAGCTCATCAGTACTTTCAACCTAAGGTTAGTTTTGTTACTTATTGAGTACATGGGGTCGGTTGTACTCATACTACACTTCTGTACCTTGAGTGCAAATGTTGGATATTGATGTTGTTGTGCACGGCGGGAGCTGGATTTGAAGATGTACCTATGTTCCGGTCATAGCTGCCTCTTGCTATTGGTAGCTTTAGAATTTAAACCTGTTCATGTAAATTTCAATAGATGATGTACTTTATTTCATACCGACTTTGTAAACTCTAAATCTTAGAAGCTCATGATTGTACTACCAGTCCTTGGGAATTCTTGTATAAAAGCAGTTTTATTATCATTTCTTCTCTTAATAAATCTCATTTAAATTGGATAGTTGTTAATTGGCTTACCTGACGGGTTGGGTTAGATGCCATCACGACTAGGTGAATTCTGGGTCGTGACAAGGTGGTATCAGAGCTCTAGGTTCATAGGTTCTACAAGTCATGAGCAAGTGTCTAGTAGAGTCTTGCAGATCGGTATGATGACGTCCATACCTATCTTTGAGAGGCTACATAGCATTTAGGATAAACTCCTCATCTTTCTTTCCTTTTCGTGCGTCATTGATTCAGCTTGAAACATAACTCTTTGAATTCTGTCCATGCATTCATATGCGCATGTGAGCGCTCGGTATCAGCTGTGCATCGCCGGCTTGTGATTCCATAGATGAGGTACGAGATGTGATTTCGATGTGCTGGTGATAGGTCAGTCCGGAGGACTTGAGGTCGGGTTTTGATTGCAGCTTGAGCACAGAGATTTTAGTTGTGTGAGCACGTCCTTTTGGACTTATATGTCCGGTAGCGTCCCAATGAGTGAAATCTGTGACTCGATGAGTGGTTGGATGGCTATATGATGAGTATGATGTGACTGCAGGATGTGTTCATATGGTTTGAATGTGATGAAAAGAGTTTGCTTGAGATGTAAAAAAGCCTTTTGAGTGCTAGATTGCTGTCTTGATGTGACATATAGTCTCAAGTTGAGTGTGTTGAAAGTTTTTCATGTTATTTAATTGTGGAATGAAGTGTATTTTTCATGTCTTGTGGTGAGTTCAGACTTAGGAAGATTAAGTGATGGCGTAGTAATCGCGGCTGCGAAAGGGTATAACAAGATGCCAATTTGAGGCTAAGCGGGTGGGTTATCTCCTACGGAGTAATATACGGAGGTGTGAACCTTATAATGTTGTGTGGAGAGTTTCCTTTCTGTCAGAGGTGTATATATGTTGATATTTGAATTTGAATTTGGTTGAGAAAGTCGACATGATCGTCATCTGGATGTATATAGGCTTATTAGATGATTTAAGGTACTATATGGTTTGTGTTATGTGAGATTATGAAGGATTTAGTTGAATCTCCCTGCGGTATTATGGCAGTAATAGAGTATGGGTATGGTGAGTTATCAGATGTTTTGTTCTATGGCTTTGAGCCAAGTGGGGGAGTCTGCTACCGACGATTTGATTGCGTGGTTACGTGTTGCATCGATTTTGGTCTGAGGCATATTTGTGGATCGGTTATGACTTGCAGAGGTTGAGATCGAGGATGACTCGAGTAAAGAATTTTCTGGATACGATATGTGTTACACTTTATGGGTATATGGGAATCATGGGATGATTGAGTTGTTATTTGTGAAGGATGTAGTGTGCACGGTGTATGAATTTGCTCGGTTTCATTAAGGCAAGGTTACTTCTTTAGGTGTTGTTATGCTAATGGGGCACAGGTCGTTCGGCCCGTTTGGGCGGTGCAATTGAGATTTGAGCATAATGGATAACTCTCGAGAAGGTTCTAATGGATTCAAGATTTATATGTGGCAATTGAGAATTTATTCAGATTTGTATATGGATAGACTCCGATATTTGCATCGGATGGTGTCAAGACTCGAGATATTTCTATATCATTATGGATTTTACATTTTGGTACTAGAGAGGTGGAGGAAACGACTTCAGATTCACAAAGGGTCTCTTCAGAGTGGGTATCTCGGGTGCGATACGTTTAAGGGTGCTTAAGAGAGAATACAACGGCTTATGGGCCTTAGGGCGGTGTGGTTTTATCCTAGGATCTCTTGTGGTGAGATTTTGGTGAGGATCGTGGTATTCTAACAAGGAGAAGTGTCAACTTGAGGGCAATTCAGAAAGAACTCGGAGAAATGGGACAACTTGGTAGTAGGTTGGATCAGTACGGTAATAGATATGATCGGTTCTTTGGTTACTTATGATATGGTGAGGCTCTACAAGTGTTTGGTGTCAATACTCTTGGGTTTGGCAACCTGTGAGGCTTGGTTGAGTTAGAGAGACTAAGTTCTGATGGTTTGGTTTTGGGAAAATGGATTTCGAAGAGTTCTCGATGGTTTCTATCATGGCTTGGGATGGAAATTTCCTACTGGCGTGAAGAACATGTTGCGTATTGTGATTTTCTCTTGTATGAGATCAAGTGAAAGGTTTCTGACTGATCGGGTATGTGTTCTGCTTGTGACTTAGTGTTGATTATGAGATTCTCGTACATTTCATATGATGGCATGATAGATGCGGTGTGTTGAGTAGGATTGAGATTTGCATGTGCAAGGTCACAGTTTATACTTGGAGGGAAGGTCATGATTTTTTGACAGCATGGACAACTTCAGATATATAGATGAGTGTTATAACCGCTTGGTAATTCCTGATAAAGGTGCGCATTTCAGGAGGCGCACTGAGTGTTGATTTACGGATGCTTCATTGGTATTACGGTACTCGCCTGGTTGATCGACTACTGATATTCAGATTTTGCTATGTGGCACGAAAGAATTATAGAAGTATTCCTCGGGGGATGATCGTGATTCGTGTGTTCTATGAATTTGGAGACTGGGAGTTCTGAGAAGCAGATTGTTTCGTGGTTGTGGACTGTGAAGTTGTGGCCAAAGCTAGCCAGATGATAGTATGAGTTATGATTCAGTCATTGTAGACTTTCAGAGGGTTATTTATCTATTTTTGGGTGACCAGAGTTGATTTGGGGTCCATTAGTAGGCCCAATGAGGATGTGTATTCTACACCGGGTCGGATTGGTTGACTCTGTACTGCTATTGCTGAGGGATGTGCCATTCGGTTAGAATTGAGCGTATTCGTGTTCTGATATGTTCTATGAGTTACCCTTCTATTCCACGGGGGGTTTTAATTTGTTAGTTATAAGCACACATGGTGTGGTTCTATTTGGGTCTTGTAGTAGGATTTGAGCGGGATGGTTGTTGGGGTGTCGAATGGTTGATTGTGCCTTGGTTATGTTCTCTCCGGACTGTGGTATATTGTGCTATTTGCTTCTCCGTGGTTGGTCATGCACTTTTGGTACTAGACGTCAAATTGCTTGAGGTTGTTGATTTTGAGCATTGTGACTTGAGGCCTTTCATGTGGACCAGTTTCTGGATGGGGTCATGCATTGCAACTTGATTATGTCGAGATATGATCCTTTGTGTTAGATTCGTGTGTCTTGGTTCTACTATGTAAGATGGGTTTGTAACATTGCGGTTGTGGTGGTACTTGTTGAGCTTGCGGGGCAGTTCTCCCATTGGAGTCCTTTTTTATGTTTGAGTACATTTGAATTGTTGATTGGTGCACAGATTGCATGGTTTGGGGCTCTGGGTAGTATTGGCATGGCATGTCAGTAGAGTAGCTTGTATTTGTTATGATGAGGTCGTTGGACCTAGAATGGGTGCTATCAGATCTGATTGCGGTATATTTGGAAGTATAATGTTGCTGATCGGCTTAGAAATTGGCTATAGTTCTTGTCGAAGGAGAGGGAGCTTCATTGCTTGTTGATATGATAAGTGGTTATGAGTTTCTGCGTGTTTCTTCCATCATTGGCAGTGTACGAAGGTTTTAGAACGAGGTTTTGTTGGATATGAGGTTTATTACCGGTATCGGGTTTGCTTCGAGCAGTTATTGTGGTCGGAATTTTTGCTATAAGTATTTGAGTTATGTGGTATATCATGTGATTGCATCTTGGGTTATGGTTATGGCTTAATACAGCTTGTTCACACTTATACAGTGTGTATATGTGAGGTTCAAATCTTATTGAAATTCCAAAAGTTGGGAATTGGATTATGTGGTTTACGGGCTAAGGTTAAAGTAATGATCTTCAGTTATGTTGCGTTGTCAGGCCTATATGGAATAGGGTGACGTGGGATCACCCCCGGGTATGTGCATGGTAAGGATACACGATAGTTTGATGGCTTTTGGAACAACTATTAGTACGTTCGAGGACGAACGTATGTTTATGTAGGGGAGGATGTAACGACCCAACCGGTTGTTTTGAGCATTTGCATTTCACTCGGTAGTTTGAGGGCAGGAGTAGCTCCGTATGATGTATTATGAATTGTGCGAATTTTTGGTTTTGGTTTTCAGGTTAATCGGAATCGATTTGGAAGAATGAATTTCATGATTTAAGTTTTAAGTTGGAAGAGTTGACCAAGTTTGACTTTTTAGCATTTGGCCTCGGATTGGAGTTTTGATAGTTCTGTTAGGCCCGGATGGTGATTTTGGACTCAGGCATATGCCCGGATTTGCAATTGGATATTTCTAGAAGGATTCGGCACTAATTGGCGAAAGATGGAAATTTAAAGGTTTGAAAAGTTCATAAGTTTGACCGGAAGTAGACTTTGAGGATATCGGATTCGGATTGTGGTTCCGGGAATTGGAATAGCTTCGTTATGTCATTTGGGACTTGTGTGTAAAATTTGAGTATACTCCGAGTTGATTTGATATGTTTCAGCGCGAGTTTTGGAAGTTGAAAGATTTAAAGTTTATTAAGTTTGAATTGAGGTGCGATTCGTCATTTCGATGTTGTTTTGTGTGTTTTGATGCCTCGAGTAGGTCCGTATGATGTTATGAAACTTTGTATATTCGGACGGGGTCCCGAGAGGCTCAGGTAAGTTTCAGACGAGGTTCGAATAAGTTTTGGACTAAGTTGAATTTTAGCTGGGCTACTGGTTCTGGTGTTCCGCACCTGCAGCTGGTGTTGCGCAGGTGCGATAGTCGCAGGAGCGAGCCCATAAACGCAGAAGAGAAGAGCACTGCTGGGCAAGAGTCCGCATATGCAAAGCTTGCATCGCATCTGCAAAGGCGCAGATGCAGACACTTCATCGCAGGAGCGAAATTGGACTGTTGGCGAGGGATCACAAATGCGGGCATGTTTGTGCCGAAGCACGACCGCAGAAGCGATGGCAGCTGAGTTTGGGCCTGTTCGTAGAAGCGGAGGCTGGGCCGCACGTGCGACTCCGTAGAAGTGGAAATTGGTTCGCAAATGCAAAATTTGCTGGGCAGATTCTATATATTTCGAGGTCTTGGTTCTTTTATCATATTTTGAGATTGGGGGCTCGGATTGAGGCTATTTTTGAAGCAATTTTCACCACGTGACTTGGGGTTAGCATTCTTGACTCACTCGTGATTTTATTTCGTGATTCTATGTTAGTTTTTGGTAATTGGATTATGAATTGTAAAGAGAAATTGGGGGTTTTAGCCTAAAGTTTCATAGAGTGAGTTTTTGAGTTTTGAACATCAATTCAGAGTGGAATTTAAGTGAAACTAGTATGGTTGGACTCGTAATTGAATGGGTTGTCGGATTTTATAAGTTTCATCGAGTTCTGAGGCGCGGGGCCGTATTGGACTTTTGGGTTGATTTTGGGCTTTGATTAAAGGTTCGACCTTTGTCGATTGAGTTCGTTTTCTTTGGTTTTATTTGATGTATTTGAGTTGCTTTTTGCTAGTTTCGAGCTATTCGGAGGTCGGTACGCGTGGGATGGCATTTTTGGAGCATCGCTTGGCTTGGTCAGTATTTGATTTGGCTTGTTCGTGGTAAGTAACACCTCTAAACTTGGTGCTAAGGATATGAACCCCTGAATATACATTTTATGTGTTTGATGTTGAGGTGGCGCACATGCTAGGTCACGGGTGTGTGGGCGTGCACTGTGTGAATTGTGACTCGGTTATTTCTTTGGTATTGTGTAGTTACCTAATCTTATTTGTATCTATGAAATCTCTACATGCTAGAGTAATTGAGCTGTGATCAATGTTAGAAACTATGTCTAGGCTATATGCGTATCCTGTTAGGACCTACTAGGTCATTTCTACTGTTGAGTTATTTGCTTACATTGCAATTACATACTCAGTCATATGCATTCATTTGCATATCATATCTTAGTCTCTGTTACCATTTATTGATACATCACATCATCATTTTAGGCGGATTGTTTTTCATGACATTGTGAGCCCGAGAGACCGGAGAGATTGATGACTGAGTGAGACCGAGGGCCTGATGGTGAGGATATTGATGGGATCGGGCTTCACACCGCTGCAGGTATTATTGATTTATGATGGGATCGGACTGCACGCCGCAACATGCTTTATTGATTTATGCCATGATTTGTTTGTTATAGCGCTTGGGCTGAAGGAGCCCCTCCGCAGTCTGTACACACACCTAATGAGTGAAGGTACCTACTAAGTGTGAGTGCCGAGTGATTGGGAGGACTGAGTGGATTGATACTCTGAGAGTATGCATATGGTTTTATCACTAAGTTGCATTGCATTCGACATGCACACTTGACATACATACATAGAGATGCATTTTCCTCATGATGTACGACATTGCATCATTCATGACGTCACATACACATTGACATGTAGGCATAGAGATGTGCTTTCCTCATGCTATTTGAAAATGAAGCATTAACCTATTGAAAGTTTTTGAAAAAATCACAGTTTTACAAACATACTCGTAGTTTGGTGATTTTTGTAAAAGATTTGGGTTTTCTCTGACATACTTGAAAATCATGCCTATTTTTCGGAACTGTGAACGAGATGAGCACTATATAGTTACTTTTTTTTTTCCACTTTTATTATGTGTTATGAACTGTTGTTGGCTATTGGTGTTGGACTCCGACCTTTGTTCCAGCTTGTTACTACTTTCAAACTAAGGTTAGGTTTGTTACTTATTGAGTACATGGGGTCAGTTGTACTCATACTACACTTCTGCACCTTGCGTGCAGATGTTGGATGCTGTGCACGACAGGAGATGGATTTGAAGATGTACCTGCGTTCCGGTCATAACTGCCTCTTGATCTTGGTAGCTTTAGAATTTAAATCTGTTTATGTAAATTTCAAACAGAAGATGTACTTTATTTTATACCGGCTTTGTAAATTCTAAATCTTAGAAGCTTATGATTTGTACAACCAGTCCTTGGAAATTCTTGTATAAAAGCAGTTTTATTATCATTTCTTCTCTTAATAAATCTCATTTAAATTGGATAGTTGTTAATTGGCTTACCTGACGGGTTGGGTTAGGTGCCATCACGACTAGATAGATTATGGGTCGTGACAGTTTTACACTAGGTTTCCTCTCTATATGGACTACCCCTGCCGAACCAGAGCCCATTTCATCAGCCCACTTACATGGTAAAAACTTATCCACACCGGTTATATACACCAAATAAGCGTATGATATGTGTTTGTAAATAGACTCATCTCACTTAATCATGATTAGTTTATATATGTATTCACATATTAAATTTACTTAATCATAATAAATTGGTAGAGTTTGGTGTAAACATACGATGAATGTAAAGAATAAAGTATAAGTCCCTCTCTTTTCTCTTTTGAGTAAAAGATGCATATTCCATATGAAAATGTCTCAAATTACACTATGAATAAAGATTAAAGATAAACGTGTATAATTAAATGGTGTTGAAGTTAGATTTTCATTTATTTTTCTCCTATTGCTCACTGAAAATCTAAAAGAAAAGTACTAGAATTTATATGTGATTAGTTTTAGGTACGCACGTATAAAAAATTTAAAATCACACAAATATAATTAAATTATGTGATTGAGTTATAAATAAAATTTTAAAAAGTCCAAGTTGTCCTATTTTAAACTTAATAAAGAAAGAAATTATGTCATAAAAAAGTATTACGTGATGACCGTCATCTTTAAATTTAACATTTAATTTTATGCTCCGAAACCTCGAATAGCACCATTCATCATTTCTCGACTTGCGTGCACAGTCCATATATTTTTCGAAAAACTTTTATGTGAAAAATTGTTAAAAATGTGAAATAGTGTTTTAAAACTCATTTAAGTTAACTTCGGACAACGTTTTGAGAAAACGGACCTGGATCAGAGTTCTGATGGTCCTGGTGGATTCGTATCGTAATTTGGGACTTGGGCGTATGCCCGAAATCGAATTCAGAAGTCCCTAACTCGAATTATCGCCCTTTGATGGAAACTAAAAATATAAAGGTTTAAAGAATTCCTAAATCGGCCAATTATGTTGATACCGGGTCCCAATTTGAATTCCGAGAGTTCGATCAGTTTCGTAACAATATTTATGACTTGTGTACAAAAGTTGAAGTTATTCCAAGGTGCGTAGGCACGTTTTCCGTTAGTTTTTGAAAAAAAAATATTTGATTTTATTAAGCTTGAATTTATAAGTTTGATCGAGAGTTGACTTTATTGATATCGGGTTCGAATTATGGTTCAGGAAATTTCAGTAGCTTCGTTATGTCATTTAGGACTTGTACGCAAATTCATTCCGAATTGATTTGACATGTTTCGGCGCGAGTTATAGAATTTAAATTTTCATAAACTCATAAGTCTGAATCTACGCGCAATTTGTAGTTTCGCTATTGTTATGTGTGATTTGAGAACTCAATTAGGTCCGTAATATATTTTGAGACTTGTTGCTATGTTCGAACTGGGTCCCGAGGGGCTCGGGTGAGTTTCAGAGTGATTTCAGACCATTTCTAGGCTATTTTTAACTGCTGGGTTTTGGCTACAGCAGTGTGCATCGCAGAAATTTCTGCTACACAAGGCTGACTTTGGATGCTTATATCTCGTAATCTGTAAGGAACTTGGAGATAATCAAAAAATGAAAGTTATAGCCCTTTGAGTCTAGTTTCCAGAAATGTACCATTCATCATTTGGACATTTGTACAAAAAGTTATGATCGATTTACTGAACACTGGTACTGCAGTTGTTTTGCCTGACAGTGTGCATCATGAGAAATTTTTACTGCACGGGCCTGACTTTGGTAGCTTATATCTCGCAATCTATACAGGATTTGAAGATGATCAAAACTAAAATCTGTAGTCCATTGAATCTAGTTTACAGAAAGGTAAACCATTCATCATTTGGACATTTGTACAGAAAATTATGATCGATTTACTGAAAGCTGGTACTGCAAATATTTGCCTGGAAATAATGAGACAATGATGAGACAAGTCGCATTTCACACATGCGACTTGCCTGGACAGAATGTATAAATCAGGAGTCCGATATTTTTGTTCATTTTTAGAGTTTTAGACCTCGGTTTTGGGCGATTTCAGAGGGAGTTTTCACGATTTTGAGTTGGGTAAGTATTCTTTATCCGAAATTAGTTATATTTCTTGATTTCATACTTATTTACATCATTAATTAGTGAATTGAATGGAAGGAAATGGGGGGGGGGGGGGGGTTTGTAAAATCTTCCAAAAATAAAAAATGAAGATTTGAAAGGTGATCCGATGTCGGAATTCGATAATTTTTATATGGTTGAAGTCATATCGGAACGGGTATTCAGATTCCGTGAATTTTTACCGGGTTCCAAAAAGTGGGACCCACGTTGACTTTCAATTGACTTTTCCAAAAATGACTTAAATTAAGTCTCTTTCGAATTGTGAATAATTTCTAAAGCTCCAATTAAATTGTTGGCCAATAAATTGCTAGGTTTGATTGATTTGGAGACTAATTCGAAAGGAAAGGCTGTGGTCGAGCGATCACTTGAATTGCAAAGCAAGGTAAGTGCCGTGGTTAACCTTGACTTGAGGGAATAGAACCCTTGAACTATGTGTTACGTGAATTTCATGTGTAGCGGCATATAGACGAGGTGACGAGTGTCTATACGTCGTCAAATTGCTTGTTTCCATATTTTTTTACGTATTTCATTAACTGCCTTATTTCATGAATTAATTTTTATATTACTTGATTCTCTTATTTTCATTGCCTACTATTATGTCTTGATTTCATGCCTTAATTCCTACCTACTTATTTGACTTTTGTGTCATAGTTGGTACTTGACATTTAACATTTCATATATTAAATTGCCCATCTCCTCCCTGATTGCACACTTATTTGTTACTTGTCCATATTTGTTTCCTCCATAAAACATAATTGTTGTATACCTTGTTGCCATATAGTTTCATATTAATTGTGTCATTTATTAAAGTAGTCTTACGCATAAGTGTTGTTAATTGATATTGTTGAGGAGCGGGTTGGATGCCGCAACATAATTAATTGAAAGTTTATATTGTGGGATCGGGTTGCACGCCTCAATAAAATTAATTGAAAGTTTATATTGTGGGATCAGGTTTTACGCCGCAACATAATTAATTGAAAGTTTATATTGTGGGATCGGGTTGCATGCCGCAACATAATTAATTGAAGGTTTATATTGTGGGATGAGGTTGCACACTACAACAGAATTAATTGAAGGTTTATATTGAGGGATCAGGTTGTACGCCACAACAGAATTTAACTGAAAGATTATATTGTGGGAATGGGTTGCACGCCACAACAAAATAATAAAAGTAATAATTGATTGTGACTGCCGAATTGGCCTCAATTGTTGATATGACTTACCTGTTTTACCTCCCTTCCTGTTATTATTATTATTATTATTATTATTATTATTATTATTATTATTATTATTATTATTATTATTATTATTATTATTATTATTATTATTATTATTATTATTATTATTATTATTATTATTATTATTATTATTATTATTATTGCCTAAAGGTTAATGTAAGCGACCTGCCTTAGCCTCGTCACTACTTCGTCGAGGTTAGGCTCGGCACTTACAGAGTACATGGGGTCGGTTGTACTCATACTACACTCTGCACTTCTTGTGCAGATACCGGAGTTGGTCACAGCGGCGTACCGTAGAGTTGCTTGGATTCAGCTACCAGAGGAGACTTGAGGTATAGCTGTACGACATTCGCAACTCTGAAGTCCCCTTCTATTTTATCTTAGTTGTGTATTTTCTTTCAGATATCTTTATTTTTATTCAGACGCTTATTTGTATTATTCGAGAAGTTCGTGTACTTGTGACACCAGTTCTGGGATGGTATTTAGACATCACTATTATTTTGGTTTATTCACTTTAATTCAGATTTTATTCCAATTATTTGGTTTCTTTATTATTAATTAAATTGAATTGTTAAAAATGGTTAAAATTATTCTAACGTTGGCTTGCGTAGCAAGTAAAATGTTAGGCGCTATCACGGTCTCGAAGGTGGGAATTTCGGGTCGTGACAAGTTGGTATCAGAACACTAGGTTACCTAGGTCTCATAAGTCACGAGCAAGCTTCGTAGAGTCTGAAGGATCGGTATGGAGACGTCTGTACTTATCTTTCAGATGCTATGGAGTTTAGGAACAATTTCACTTCTATTCTTCTCTGTCGTGCAATTTTATTCTATCATTGATGATTGAACTCTTCTATTCTTGTTCTCTCACAAATGGCGAGAACATGCACTGCGTCTACCGCCAGACAGGAGCCGGAGCCCCCAGTGACAGCTGTGACTAGGGGCAGAGGTCGAGGTCGAGGTCACGCCAGAGGTCGAGGCCGAGCTCAGCCTTGAGCTCGAGCAGCAACACTTGTTGTGGAGCCTCAGGTGGATTTCGAAGAGGAGTTTCCAGCTCAGACTGTACTTGTTGGACCATTTTAGGTCCCGGAAGGATTCATAGCTACTCTAGTGCTTCAGGACGCTTTAGTCTGTTTGGTGAGCCTTATGGAGGGTGTGGCCCAAAATGGTACATTTCCAGTGGCACCATCCGTCTCACAGGCTAGGGGAGGAGCACAAACTCCCACTACTCCCACTCTGGAGCAGATAGCTCCCCAGTATCAGGCTCCAACAACCCCGCCAGTTGGGGTAGTTCAGCCGGTTGTTGCGGCACATGCCGGTGATAGGCCCGCCATGTCTTTTAAGGCTTTATTGAGATTGGACAAGTTTACTAGGCTATTTCTAGTTCACTTCAGTGGTGCACCTTCTGAGGACCCACAAGATTATCTTGACCGCTGCAATGAGGTACTGCAAAACATGGGTCTAGTTGAGAACAATAGGGTAGATTTTGTTGTGTTTCGGATGACGAGTTTCGCTAAGAGGTGGTGGAGATATTATATGTTGACCAGACCATCTAGGTTGCCTGCACTTACCTGTGATCAGTTCTCTCAGCTATTTCTAGAGATGTTCCTTCCTGTCATATTGAGAGAGGATTACCGCAGGCAGTTTGAGCGTCTCCAGCAGGGCAATATGACTTTTACTCAGTACGAGACCCGTTTTGTGGATTTAGCTCGCCGTGCTACTATATTGCTCCCTACTAAGAGGGAGAGAGAGATTTATTGAGGGACTCACTTACGTTATCAGGCTTCAGATAGCCAAAGAGACCGGAAGTGATATTTCCTTTCAGGCGGCTGCAAATGTTGCTAGACGGATAGAGATGGTTCTTGCTCAGGTGAGGGGACATGTGTCAGATAAGAGGCCTTGTCAGTTCAGTGGGTTCAGTGGTGCCTCGTCTGGAGGCAGGGGTACTTTTGGTAGAGGTCATCCTTCCAGGCCATTTCAGTCAACACTACAAGCATCTCATAGTGCTTCAGGGAACCGTGGTCCTATTGTGTCTTATCCTGACCAACTAGCTTATAGTGCATCACCAGCTCCTATTAGTGTACCTCCGATCCAGAGTTATCAAGGTGGTTATCCAGGTCGATATAGCCAGTTCCAGGGTCAACAATCACAACAACCGAGGGCTTGTTATACTTGTGGGAATCCTAGGCACATTGCTAGATTTTGCCCCAAGTCTCAGGGTAACATGTAGTAGTAGGGTTCTTGTGCTATGATTCCGGCACCAGTTTTTCCACCGCCCGCCCATCCAGCTAGGGGCAGGGGTCAGACATCCAGAGGTGGGGGTTAGACCATTAGAGGTGGAGGTCAGGTCATTAGAGGTGGAGGCCAGCCAGTTAGAGGCCATCCCAGAGATATAACTCAGAGTGGTGGGGCCCAACCCCGATTTTATGCTTTTTCAGCTAGGCTTGAGGGTGAGTCATCCAATGTCATGATCACATGTATTGTTCCAGTTTGCCATAGAGATGCTTTAGTTCTATTTGATCCGGGATTTACTTATTCCTATGTGTACTCCTATTTTGCTTCATATCCGGTTATGCCTCATGATTCTTTGGGTGCTCCTATGTATGTGTCCACGTAAGTGGGAGATTCTATTATTGTAGATCATGTCTATCGTTTGTGTGTAGTTACTATTGGGAGTCTCGAGACAAGCATAGATCTTCTACTTCTTTATATGGTAGATTTTGATGTCATCTTGGGTATGGATTGGCTGTCACCTTATCATGCTATATTAGATTGTCATGCCAAAATGGTGACCTTAGCCATGCCGGGCTTGCCTCGATTAGAGTGGAAAGGGACTCCTGGTCGTTCTACCAGTAAGGTTATCTCTTATATGAAGGCTCGACATATGGTCGAGAGGAGCAGGAGCATCATCTTCAGATTGTGCTTTAAACTTTGAGGAATAGTCAGTTATATGCCAAATTTTCAAAATGTGAGTTTTGGTTAGACTCAGTTGCCTTCTTGGGGTATGTTGTATCGGCAGAAGGCATAAAAGTGGACCCTAAGAAGATTGAGGCAGTTCAGAACTGGCCTAGACCCACTTCAACAACAGAGATCCGGAGTTTCCTAGGCCTGGCAGGTTATTATTGCCTGTTCGTAGAGGGGTTTTCATCCATAGCAACCCCATTGACCAGACTGACCCAAACAAAAAGCTCCATTCAGGTTGTCAGACGAGTGTGAGTTGAGTTTTCAGAAGCTCAAGACTGCTTTAACTACGACGCCAGTATTGGTACTGACTATAGGTTCAGGATCTTATACGGTGTATTATAATGCATCTCGCATTAGGCTCGATGCAGTATTAATGCAAGATAGAAGGGTGATTTCATATGCGTCACGACAGTTGAAAGTTCATGAGAAGAATTAGCTTGTTCATGACTTAGAATTGGCAGCCATTGTTCATGCGCTGAAGATTTGGAGGCACTTTTTTTATGCTGTGTCGTGTGAGGTATTCACTGATCATTGTAGTCTACAGTATCTGTTCAAACAAAAAGATCTCAATTTGAGGCAGATAAGATGGTTGCTGTTGAAAAACTATGATATCACCATTTTGTATCACCCTGGAAAGGCCAATGTGTTGGCCGATGCTTTGAGTAGAAGGGCTGTGAGTATGGGAAGCCTTGCGTATATTCCGGTTGGTGAGAGGCCGCTAGCTGCATATGTTCAGACTTTGGCCAATCAGTTCATGAGGTTAGATGTTTCAGAGCCTAGTCGGGTTCTAGCTTGCATAGTCGCTCGATCTTCCTTGTAGGAGCGCATTAGAGAGCGACATTATGATGATCCTCACTTGCTTGTCCTTAAAGACACGGTGCGGCATGGTAGTGCCAAGTAGGTTGTTGTGGGGGATGATGGAGTTATGCGGATGCAGGAATGAATTTGTGTGCCTAATGTGGATGGGCTTAGTGAATTAATTCTTGAACAGGCCCACAGTTCCCGGTATTCTATTCATCCGGGTGCCGTCAAAATGTATCAAGATTTGCGGCAACATTATTGGTAAAGGAGAATGAAGAAGGATATAGTTTCATATGTAGCTCGGTGTCTAAATTGTCAGCAAGTCAAGTACGAGCATCAAAGACCTTGTGGTTTGCTTCAGAAGTTAGAAATTCATGAGTGGAAGTGGGAGCGTATCACTATGGATTTTGTTGTTGGGCTTCCACAGACTCAGAGAAAGTTCAACGCAGTATGGGTCATTGTGGACAGGTTGACCAAGTCAGCACATTTCATTCCAGTAGAAATTACCTATTCCTCAGAGCGGTTACTGGAGATTTACATCCGCGAGATTGTCCGCCTTCATGGTGTGCCCGCATCTATCATTTTTGATCGAGGTACACAGTTTACCTCGCACTTCTGGAGGGTTGTACAACGTGAGTTAGGCACGCGGGTTGAGTTGAGTGCAACATTTCATCCTCAGACTGACGTACAATCCGGGTGCACTATTAAAATATTGGAGGATATGCTTCGCATGTGTGTTATGGATTTCAGAGGTTCTTAGGATCGATTCTTGCCGCTTGTGGAGTTTTCCTATAATAACAACTACCAGTCGAGCATGCAGATGGCTCCATATGAAGCATTATATAGGAGGTGATGACGTTCGCTAGTTGACTGGTTTGAACCAGGAGAGGCTCGGTTGTTGGGTACTAATTTGGTATAAGATGCCTTGGGATAAAGTCAAGATTATTAAGGATCGACTTCTCATAGCTCAGTCTAGGCAAAAGAGTTATGCCGACCGTAAAGTTTGTGATGTTGCATTCATGGTTGGAGAAAGAGTATTGATCCGGGTTTCACCTATGAAAGGTGTAATGAGGTTTGGAAAGAAGGGCAAGTTGAGTCCTAGGTATATTGGACCCTTTGAAATTCTTGAAAGGGTGGGTGAATTAGCCTACAAGCTTGCACTACCACCTAGTTTATCAGCAGTTTATCCGGTGTTCCATTTGTCTATGCTTTGGAAATATCATGGTGATCCGTCCCATGTGTTAGATTTCATCTCAGTCCAATTGGAAAAAGATTTGACTTATGAGGAGGAGCCGGTAGCTATTCTAGCCCGGCAGGTCCAACAGTTAAGATCTAAGAGTTATCCATCAGTTCGAGTACAGTGGAGAGATCAGCCGGTTGAAGCATCTACCTAGGAGTCCGAGTCGAACATGCGGAGTAGACATCCATACCTTTTCACCAGCCGAGGTACTTTTCTAATTCCGTTCGAGGACGAACATTTGTTTTAGAGGTGGAGAATGTGATGATTCGATAGGTCATCTTTAAATTTAACATTTAACTCTGTGCTCCGAAAACTCGAATAGCACCATTAAGCATTCCTCAACTTGCGTGTGCAGTACGTATATTTTTCCGAAAAACTTTTATGTGAAAAATTGATAAAATAGTGAAATAGTGCTTCAAAACTCATTTAACTTGACTTCGGTCAACATTTTGAGCATACGAACCCGGATCAGTATTCTGACAGTCTTGGTGGGTCCGTATCGTGATTTGGGACTTGTGCATATGCCCGAAATTGAATTTGGATGTCCCTAGCTCAAATTATCGCCATTTGATAGAAATTAGAAATTTAAAGGTTTAAAGAATTCCTAAATTGGCCATAATTGAATTTTTGTTGATACCGGGTCCCGATTTGGATTCCGAGAGTTTGATTAGCTTCATAACAATATTTATGACTTGTGTACAAAATCTGAAGTTATTCCGAGATGCGTAGGCACGTTTTCCGTTAGTTTTTGAAAAACAAAAGGTTTGATTTTATAAAGCTTGAATATATAAGTTTGACCGAGAGTTGACTTTGTTGATATCGGGTTCAGATTATGGTTCTGGAAATTTCAGTAGCTTCGTTATGTCATTTGGGACTGGTACGCAAAATTTGAGTTCATTCCATTTTGATTTAACATGTTTCAGCGCGAGTTATAGAATTGAAAATTTCATAAACTCACAAGTCCGAATCGACATGCGATTTGTAGTTTTTCCGTTGTTATGTGTGATTTGAGACCTCAAGTGTCCATAATATATTTTGAGACTTGTTGGTATGTTCGGACAGGGTCCCGAGGGGCTCGGGAGAGTTTCGGGGTGGTTTTAGACCATTTTTAGGCTATTTTTAACGGCTAGTTTTTGGCTATAGTAGCGTGCATCATAGAAATTTCTGCTGCACAAGGATGACTTTGGAAGCTTATATCTCGTAATTTGTAAGGAACTTGGAGATGATTCAAAAATAAAAGTTGTAGCCCTTTGAGTCTAGTTTCCAGAAATGTAAGCCATTCATCATTTGGACATTTGTACAGAAAGTTATGATCGATTTATTGAAGACTGATACTACAGTTGTTTTGCCTGGCAGTGTGCATCGTGAGAAATTTCTGCTGCATAGGGCTAATTTTGGAAGCTTATATCTCGCAATATATAATTGATTTGGAGATGATCAAAACATGAGAGTTGTAATCCTTTGAATCTAGTTTCGAGAAAGGTAAACAATTTATTATTTGGGCATTTGTACAGAAAGTTATGATCGATTTACTGAATGCTGGTACTGCAAATGTTTGCCTGGAAATAATGAGACAATTCGCATTTCACACATGCGACTTGCGTGGATAGAATGTATAAGTCCAGAGTCCGAATTTTTGTTCATTTTTAGGGTTTTAGACCTCAATTTTGGGCGATTTCAGAGGGATTTTTCACGAGTTTGAGTTGGATAAGTATTCTTTATCCGAAGTTAGTTATATTTCTTGATTTCATACTTATTTACATCACTTATTAGTGAATTGAATGGAAGAAAATGAGGTTTTTGTAAAATCTTCCAAAAATAAAAAATGAAGATTTGAAAGGCGATCCGATGTCGGAATTCGATAATTTTTCTATGATTGAACTCGTATCGGAATGGGTGTTTGGATTTCGTGAATTTTTGCCGGGTTCCGAAAAGTGGGTCCCACATTGACTGTCGGTTGACTTTTTCGAAAATGACTTAAATTAAGTCTCTTTCGAATTGTGAATAATTTCTGAAGCTCCAATTAAATTGCTGGCCAATAAATTGCTAAGTTTGATTGATTTGGAGACTAATTCGAAAGGAAAGACTATGGTCGAGTGTTCACTTGAATTGCGAAGCAAGGTAAGTATCGTGGTTAACCTTGACTTGTAGGAATAGAACCCTTGAACTATGTGTTGCGTGAATTTCAGGTGTAGTGGAGTATAGACTGTCACGACCCAAAATTCACTATAGGTCGTGATGGCGCCTAACGCCGCCGTCAGGCAAGCCAACGGTGATTTACCAATTTAATTACTTATTTTAGTATTTTGAAATCATAATTTTCCTTAATTGAACAGTATAAAATTGAATTTACAAAGTAAATGAAAATATTTACACGAACCACAATAATGAATAACCTGAAGGAACCCCCAAAACCCAGTGTCACAAGTGCATGAGCATTTTCTAAGAAGCACAACAACAATACAACATATGTCCAGAATATAAATAAGACATGATAAAATAATTAGTATGATGGAGACTCGGTGGACTGCGATGCATAATCTGGGTTGCAGCTCACGTAAAGTCTCCTCAACAGATGCGCCTACATGCCAAGATGATCATCTAATGAACCTGTCAGATCCTGCACATTTAGTGCAAAAGTGCAGCATGAGTACGTAAATCAACGCGTACCCAGTAAGTATCTAGCCTAACCTCGGAGAAGTAGTAACGAGGGGTCGGCATCGACACTTACTAGAGGTCCAAATAAATAACATGATAATTCATAACAGATATGGAGTGCACAATAATAGTGGAGTAAATCTATAACTTCAAATTTTTCCAATTATTTCCTTTAAAGTATAAATTTCTCGATCTTGCAATCTACCTTAATAGCTCAGAAAATGCCGAGTGTCAATACCAATTAAATAAGGAATACCATAAAATGTCGGGCATCAGTGGGAGGTTTATCTCGTGAACATTCAGACGACTAGCGATATAATGCACGATTCCGCCGAGGTCGTTCAGCCAGATCCAGAATAATGTGTACACTACCGAGGGACGTGCGACACGATCCATAGATGCATCTTTATACTGCCGAGGCGTTCAGCCCACTCCACAAGAAAGGAAATGTCACGACCCAATTTTCCCTCCGTTGGGTATCGTGATGGCACCTAGTCTTAGGGACTAGGTAAGCCTAATATTTATTAAATAACAACAACAATTAAATAACATCTAACACTCTTTGAAATGGAAACCTCCAAAAACAAATTACAATTCCCCAAAATCGGTAATACAAGTCATAAGCTCTACAGAGTGTTTTCTAGAAGGCCTTTAAATACAACTGTCCAGAAATAGGAATAAATAGTGCAAAACAAAAACTTGAAGGTGACTCCGAAGCCTACGAACGTAACAACAGGTTTACCTTGAGCCTCCACAGCAACAACCCACACAGCGGCTAACGAACAAATACATAGATCTGCACAAAAATGTGTAGAAGTATAGAATGAGCACACCACAATGGTGCCCAGTAAGTATCAAGACTAACCTCGGTGGAGTAGCGGCGAGGAACAGTCAAGATACTCACTGGTCTAATAAACTGAACAATATAAGTATATGAACAACAGAAATATGATATCTACATAAAGACTATGCAATATGGATCGCAATACAGCAATGGCAATAAGAAAATAAATAACAAGTATTCGCGGTATACCATAAAAATGACACAGAAAAGTGAATGGAACACAACCTAAATCCGGAATCACAAATACATCAAGGACAAAAAATAACTCGGCAACTACAACCGCTTTTATATCAGGTTTTAGTCATCAAACTCCATGAGGTACCGAACCTCGGACAAATCACAACTCACGTGTCTCAATACCTGAACCCTAACACTTGGCATCCTGTGCCCTCTTTACATTTCATAACCGCACTGACGACTCACGTGCCAATAGAGCCATTCTCACATAGAAGGCAAGTAAACAAGGGTGAGCATCTATGCTCAACAATATCAAGAACACCTCTTATCCGATAAGAGTACTTAACTACGTGTATGCTTGTGCAAGTGTCCTACCATAATCCATACCAGCAAATAAGCATAAGGAAAAAAAAAAAGAACGGACAACACGTAGAATATTTTCTCACAATTTTCACAAGATAAATCTCACACAGGTACGTATACCGCTATATAAATATCAACAACAAGAATGCCCCCAGGCCATAAATCATCATAAATCAATCCCTGACACAGCCTACCTTGTCTCGCCACGTGTGCAATAGTAGAGTAAATGCCCGCCATGTCTCGCCACATGTACATAATAATGTTCCCACCTTATCTCGCCACATGCGCAACCCACATATATATATATATATATATATATATATATATATATATATATATATCCCGCCTTGTCATGCCGCATGTGCAAATATCGATAGTAATAATAGCACGGCAGAAACCTCGTGCAACCCCATAACAAAGAGATGTCAACAAAGGGCACTCTCGAGATACCGTCTCGTAGTCCCAAAAGTAAATATGCAAGACAGGAGGATCTCTCAAGGTACCGCTTCGTAGTCCCAAAGTAAATATGCACGAACAACAAGTACAACAACAACAATAACACTAATACAAGGGTGCGGCAAATAAATCAACTCAGAAATTCCCGAACTTAAGGGAACGGAGGAACTAAATTCACAAGGAATGGCCACAATAGAGAATGCTAGTCATAATAAGAACAGATCAATAAGAAAGGAAGTAATGTGTAACAACGGCCCACAATGTACAGTTCAACCACAAGGGAGCTAACACAAGTTGAATGATTCCAAATAAGGATAAGTCAACTAAGATATAGGATATCTAAACTTCTTTTAAGGTCGGGCAATTATGAAAGAGACATAACAAATTTAATTAAGGATAATCAGCAGAAAGATAATCATAGTCTCAATTAAGGATGAACAATTACAGAAGAGATAATTATAACTTCAAATAAAGATAAGCAGTTAGGGGAAAGATAACATGACAATAGAAGAGATAACAATTTTAGTTAAGGCACAAATGAATCAATATAAACAACAAGATTAGATCATGAAGCAATTAACTCTAATTAAAGCAGGTAGAGGTGAAACCAGTAACTAAGAAACGTATTTATAACAAAACAACTGCATATTCAGTAAATACAAGAACCTAAGAACCCTAAAATGCCAACTTTCCATAAATAAGTCCGAGCACGTACTCGTCACCTCGCGTACACGGATTTTGGACTTAGAAGCGTGTTTAGACTGTGAATCTGAGATCTGTAGCTGATTTAGGCTTGAAATGGCGAAAATTAAATTTTTGAAGATTTGGACCGGAAGTGGACTTTTGATATCGAGGTCGGAATGCAATTTCGAGAGTTGAAAAAGCTCCGTTATGTTATTTGGGACTTGCCTGCAAAATTTGACGTCATTCCGGGTTAATTTGATAGGTTTCGGCACGGGTTTTAGAAGTTGGAAGATTTGAAAATTTATAAGTTTGATTCATGGTGCAATTTGTAGTTTCGACGTTGTTTGATGTGATTTGAGACCTCGAGCGAGTCCGTATTAGGGTATGGAACTTGTTGGTATGCTTGGACGAGGTCCCAGGGGCCTTGGGTGTGTTTCAGACGAGTTTCAGATTTTTTTCATGGTTTTGAACAGGTCTGTTTCTGGTGTTTTCGCACCTGCGACACTTGGAGCGCAGGTGCGGCTCCGCTTCTACGTGAGCCTAGTCACTTCTGCGATCCTTGAGGCCTGGGATCTTGCTCTCTTCTGCAGAAGCTTGCACGCAGGTGTGAAGGCCGCTTCTGCGGTTCCTCGATCGTATCTGCGAAGAAGCTCGCTTCGGCGCTCCCCCTTTCGCTTCTGCGGTGCCGCTGGTGCGACTGTAAATTCGCAGATGTGGTTCCAGGCCTGTCCAGCTGAGTTCACAGATGTGGACTCTTACTCGCAAATGCGAGTCCGAAGGTGCGCCTCCTAGTCCGCAGATGCGGAAGTCCTGGCAGAAACATTAAGTCGAGGGTTTGGCCATTTTCTTCATATTTTGAGTTTTAGACTTCGGTTTGGGAGCTTCTTTGTGGGTTTTTCAAGAAAATCGATTGAGTAAGTGTTCTTCAACTAGAATTTATTTATTTTCATGATTCTATCTTTAAATTTATCATTTAATTTGTGTTTTGAGTTGAGGAAAAGGGGTGGTATTTTTGAAAAAAAATTTCAAAATAAAAAATCATGATTTGAGGGACGAAATGGTATCGGAATTTGATGATTTTAGTATGGTTAGACTCGTGAGTGAATGGGTGTTCTTATTTTATGACTTTTACCCGATTTCGAGACGTGGGCCCGGGTCGACTTTTAAGGATGGATTTCGGAATTTTTACAAAATCTTGATTTCATTAATTTGATTAGCCTAATATAGTTGTATTTATGATATGTAATTGTTTTGGCTAGATTTGGGCCATTTGGAGTCGGATATTCGTGAGAAAGGCATTGTGACCGATTGTTTGAACTTCGTTCGAGGTAAGTATCTTGCCTAACTTTGTGTGGGGGAACTACCCCTTAGGATTTTGAGTCTCTATGTTAATTGTAGTCACCCAACGGAGCTAACAAAACTGACAGAACTCCATTCCGGAGTCGTCTTCACATAGTTCCGACTACAGTCAAAATCCTAAGACTTAAGCTTCTGTTTTAGGGACTAAGTATCTCAAATCACTCCGAATCATCCGGTAACTGAATTCAACCATGCACGCAAGTCAATACACATAATATAAAGCTGCTCAGTGCCTTATGCCGCCGCACGAGACTTAAATTCTAAAAATGACCGGTCGGGTCATTATAGGAAAGAAGTTACCGAATTACGAGATAGTGTTTACAATACCGTACATGAGCACAAAACGAATATTATCTTTACCGTTTCTCAAATAACACGCCCACAACTCAAGGTGTTAAGGCTCGACCTAGTATACATTTATTTATTTCTAAATCAAATTCAGTTATAACTTTAATTAATTAAGCCAACAGAATGAGTTCAAATAATTCAATTATCACATAATAAAGTCCTAACTCTACCCAGACATAAACATGTTTTAGCTACGTACGAACTCTCGTCACCTCATGCGTACGTAGCACCCACAACTAGTTGCACATAATAATAAATATTACCTAGGGGTAGTTTCCCCCTCACAAGGTTAGACAAGAGACTTACCTCGCTCCGAAATTCCATAACCGTCTCCAAAGCCTCTCTAACACCTCGAGCCAAAGCTCGTCTCTTCAAAACTAGTCAAACAACGTGCAACCCAATCAAAATATACCCCAATACGTATAATTTAACAATTGAAAATGATTCCCAACTCCGCTCAAATGCCAACAAAGACAACCTTCAGGCCCACGTGCCCGGATTTCGAAAATGTTCGCAGATAAACTTTACCTATAACACCATGAACTAAAATATATAACTTATCCCAAATTCCATGTCCAATTTCGTGGTCAAAATCCAAAAATACCAAATTCTAGGTTTTCTACCAAAAACCAAAATTTCTACTAATATTCATGTTTAAACCCATATATAAACCATATATTTAACTCACAATGTGAAGAAAGCACTTACCCCATAATATTTGATGAGGATGGCACTCCAAAAGTGCTCCAAAATTGGCTCTCATGGACGAAATGAAGTGAAATTGAGCCAAACCCTCATTTTAAAGAAACTCACTGCCCAACCCGACCTTCACACACGCGGTCCAATAGTCGCTTCGGCGGCTCCGCACCTGCGGAAAATCCATCGCAGGTGCGGCTCTAACTCAACCCAGTAGCCTCCGATTTTGTGGCACAAATATCGCTTCTACGCTCACGCACCTGCGTGCCAAAGTCCGCTCCTGCGGCCCCAAGCCTTCTTGGCCTATTCCGCTTCTGCGATCTCCCCTCCGCATCTGCGGCTTCGTAGGTGAAAACATTTCCTCGCACTTGCGATCCTGCCCAGCTCGCCCAAAACCACTTCTGTGACCCTCTTGGCCGCTTCTGCGGCTCTGCATCTGCAGCCAAAACCTCACAGTTACGGTTACACCAGATGCCAGCTGCTTCAACATTTCTCCCAAGTCCAAACGCGATACATTTTCAATCCGATTCGTACCCGAGGACCCCAGGACCCTGTCCAAACCTACCGACACATCCCAAAGTACAATACGAACTTATTCAAAGCCTTAAACCATGCCAAATAACATCAAAATCATGAATCGCGCCTCGAATCAAACTTATAAATTTCTAAATTCTATATCTTGTGCCGAAACATATCAAATCAATACGGAATGACTTCAAATTTTACACACGAGTCATAAATGACATAAAAAAGCTATTCCAAGGCTCGGAATCCCAAACGGCCATCGATAACATTAAAATCCACTTCAAGTAAAACTTAAGAATTGCTTAAACTTTTAAAAATACCAACCTTCTATAATAAGCGCCGAAAGGCTTCGAGGTGATCCGATACTTAACCCAAATATATACCCAAGTCTGAAATAATCATACGAACCTATTGGAACCTCCAAATACTGATTCCAAGGTCATTTACTCAAAAGTCACACTTTAGTTAATTCTCCTAACTTGATGTAACGACCCGACCGGTCGTTTCGAGAGTCATAGCCCCGTTTCCCCCATTTTTGCTTCTTTATGTGTTATTTAGCTGTATTGTGTTATATCGGGTTGGTTGGTTTGGGTCTGGAGTAGTTTTGGAGTGGAATGTGACACTTAGTCTCTTATTTAGAACCTTAAGTTAGAAAAGTCATATGGATGTTGGCTTATGTGTAAACAATCTCGGAATTTTATTCTGATGGTTCCGTTAGCTCCGTAAGGTGATTTTAGACTTAGGAGGGCATCCGGAATGTAATTTGGAGGTTCGTGGTAGAATTAGGCTTGAATTGGCGAAATTAAAAATTTGGCAATTTTCGGTCGATAGTGAAAAATTTGATATCGGGGTCAGAATGGAATTTCGGAAGTTGGAGTAGGTTTGTAGTGTCATTTGGGATGTGTGTGCAAAATATTAGGTCATTCAGACATGATTTGGTTGGTTTCAGCATCGATTGCCGAATTTGAAAAAATTTAGAAGTTCTTATGCTTGAATTTGAGGGTAATTTGGTGTTTGGATGTTGTTTTGAGTGATTCGAAGGTTCGACTAAGTTTTTACGTTGTTATATGACTTGTTGGTATTTTTTGTTGAGGTTTCGAGGGCCTCGGGGTGATTCCAGGTGGTTAACAGATTTGTCGAAGTCGGAAAATGCAGCTGAAGCTGCTACTTCTGCTATTTCCGCACCTGCGGAAGGAAGTGTGCAGGTGCGAGGCCGCTGGTGCGCATGGGAAGTCCGCAGGAGCGGGCAGTGCTGGGCTAGGCAGGATGAGCAGGTGCGAGTTAGAGGTTTCATCTGCGAGCCCGCAGGTGCGAAACTTGGGGTGCAGATGCAGAAAGGGGGACGCTGGGCAGGCTTCGCAGAAGCGGAGGAAACACGCAGGTGCGCCTTCGCAGGTGCAGGGTTTTGGGCCATAGATGTGGAACCTGGGCTCCTAAGTGAGTTCCGCACCTGCGATGGATTTTCTGCAGGGGCGGTGGCGCAGAAGCGTGAAATTTTCCGCAGGTGCGAAAAACCTGGGCAGAAACCATAAATAGAACCCTTCACGAATTTGGTTCATTTCCACCATTTTAAAGTCGGTTTTTGGAGCTTTTGAAGTGATTTTGAAGGGCGATTCAAGGGCTATCAGTGAGGTAAGTTTCTTGAGCCCTAATACTCGTATGTATGGTGATTTCTCGTTATTTAATCATGTAATTAGTGAAAATGAGGGGGTTAGGGCTTGGGATTTTGGAGAAGCTTAATTTAAGGATTTAAGGGACCAAACGATGTCGGATTTTGATAAATTTCATATGTATGGACTCGTGAGTAGATGAGCTTCCTACTTTTGTAAATTTTGTCAGATTTTGAGACGTGGGCTCGGGGGGCCGGGTTGAGCCAATTTCGGGTTTTGGGCTAATTTGATAGTTTTTCTTGTGGAATTCATTCCATTAGCGTATATTGATGGTATTGTACTGATTGTGAATAGATTTGGAGCATTTTGAGGCCAAGTCTAGAGGCACGAGCATTGCAGGGTAGAGATTTGACCGGTTTGAGGTAAGTAGCGATTGTAAATCTAGTCCCGAGGGTATGAAACCCCGGATTTCGTATCATCTTTACTATTTTGAAGTGACACACATGCTAGGTGACGGGCATGTGGGCGTGCACTATTGGGGATTGTGACTTGGTCCGTCTCGTAGCAACTGTGAAGTTGCATATTTTGTTGAAACTATATGATACTTATATGTTTTAGAAAGAGTTTCTGTAAATTGGGCTGAATGCCATGTTTTGGGCCTTGTGCCAGTGCTGTTTGGACCCTTAGGGGCATTTTCTTACTATCCTCTCACTATTTTCGATTGAAAATCTATACTCAGTCATGGTTATACTTGTTTACTGCATAACTCAATTTTATGACTCTATTTTGATGCATATAAATGTTGTTTTGCGCTAAATGCCCTGTTTTTACTGAAATACCCGAGTGGCTTGAGAGGTTTATGACTGAGTGAGGTCGAGGTCCTGATTGTGAGGATTATTATATGGACCGGGGCTTCCCTCCTGCATCATGCTTTATATACTTCATGATTATAGCACGTGAGTTGTCTGTGCAACATGTGAGTTGTCCGTGCAGATTATAGCGCTTGGGCTAAAGGAGCCCCTCCGGAGTCTGTACACACCCCTAGTGAGCGCATGTACCTACTGAGTGCGAGTGCCGAGTGCTGAGTGACTGGGAGGCATGAGTGATGGTGAGGTATGCCCGAGTGACATGAGTGATTATGAGGTATGCCCGAGTGGCACGAGTGACTGTGAGGTATGCCCGAGAGGCATGAGTGACTGTGAGGTTTGCCCGAGGTGCTGTATGTGAGTGATGTTTTGCCCGAGAGGCTGTTTATGATTTCATCATTTGTTTCTCACCTTTGCATTTAGCCTCTGTTTGAAAACTGTTGAAAAATATCTTTAAATGATTTTACTGGAACTGGGTTTAAACGAGATATTTTGATTCAAATCCTGATTTTAAAAGCATGTGGTATTTTATTGAGATTTCGTGATATGAACTTTTTATGCTTTATTGCTCGTGACTACTGCTCAGTCTTTATTTATTATTGTTACTTACTGAGTTGGCGTACTCACGTTACTCCCTGCACCTTGTGTGCAGATCCAGGTGTAGCTGGACACGGTAGTGGTTGTTGGTTATTCTAGTTGTAGATTCTCGCGGGTATAGCAAGGTAGCTGCTTGGCGATCGTAGCCCCTGTCTTCTCCCTCTTATCTTCCTTTAGTTGTATTTAGCTACTTTCCAGACTATGTTAGTCTTGATATTGTCAGACAAATGGTAGTAGATGCTCATGACTAGTGACACCCCGATGTCGGGCTTTTCTTTTCCGTACTTTTGTTTTGTTTTGAACTCCTTTACTAAGGTTTTTTTTATGTTAAATAGCATTGAAATTATCTTTGAAATGAAAATACAGATTTGTTTTGGGAATGAGTCGGCTTGCCTACTTCCACGATAGGCGCCATCACAATATGGATTAGTTTGGGTCGTGACAGATTGGTATCAGAGCCTAGGCTACATAGGTCTCACGAGTCATGATCGGGTTTAGTAAGGTCTTGCGGATCGGTACGGAGACGTTTGTACTTATCTTTGAAACGCTGTAGAACCTTTAGGAAACTCCACATTCTTGAATTCTTAGCATGCGAATGTGTTGATTCTAATAACTAAACATCCGTTGTTTCATTCTCTTACAGATGGTAAGGACTCGTGCTACCGGTCAGGAGGGCCAGCCACCAGTACCACCAGCTAGGGCCGCGAGAGGCCGAGACCGTAGTAGAGGCTGTGGTAGGGGCAGAGGTGCAACCCGTACAGCAGCTGGGGTAGTACCTGCAGATCCACTAGTTGTCCAAGGTCAGGGCCAGGTTCCAGTTGTTGATGCACCAGCTCAGGCACCACTTGTGCCTATTGTGATTCCAGGCCTTCAGGAGGCCCTAGCTCAGATTCTGACAGCGTATACTGGACTTGCTCAGGCGGTCTCTATCTCGACGGCCGTAGCAACTTCTCAGGCCGGGGGAGTCACTCAGACTCCCGTTGCTCGCACACCCGAGCAGGTTGTTCAGGGACTTCAGACACCGAAGGCACCACCAGCCCAGCCGGTTGTAGCTGCATAGGATTATATGGTTCCTGCTATGCCCGAGGATGATCAGCGTAGGTTGGAGAGGTTCGGGAGACTCCAGCCACCACCTTTTAGTGGCACATAGAGAGAGAATGCTCAGGACTTCTTGGACAGGTGTTAGAGGATACTCCGTACTGCTGGTATTTTGGAGGCTTGTGGGGTCTCATTCACTACTTTTCAGTTTTTTGGGGCCGCACTCAGATGGTGGGAGACTTACGAGAGGCGTAGGCCCATTGGCGCAACACCTCTTACTTGGCAGCAATTCTCCATGGTCTTTTTGGAGAAGTTCCTGCCTCGATCCTGCAGAGAGGAGCTGCACAGACAGTTTGAGCGGCTTCTCCAGGGTGATATGTCTGTGACACAGTATGAGATACAGTTCTCCGAGTTGGCCCGTCATGCGATCTGGTTGGTTCCCACGGACAGGGAGAGGATCATGAGGTTTTTCAGCTACAGTTGCTTATGACCAGAGAGAGGGTGTCTGGTGCTACCTTTGATGATGTTGTCGACATTGCTCGACAGATTGAGATGGTTCGCGGTCAGGAGAGGGTTGAGAGGGAGGCCAAGAGGCCTCGTGGTCAGGGTGGATTCAGCAGTGCTCCTTTTGGGGGTCAGTTTCAACACGGTAGAGATCGTCATTTCAGACAGGCTCAGTCAGCTCGGCCATTTCACCGTGGTGCATCATCTGGCCATGGTTCTCACAGTTCTCATCAGGGCCACTCATCACTTAGTTCCCTTCCAGCTCAGAGTTCGTCCCGTGCTCCACCAGTTCAGGGCTTCTCTATGCCAGGTTCTTCTACTGGTTATCCCGGTGCTCGGTGCTCTCTTCAGTTTGGGAATATGTGGAGGCAGTGTCCTCGTCACCATGGAGCTCTATCTTAGCAGAGGAGTCAGCCTTCGACTTCATCACCAGTTACTTCACCACCAGCCCAGTCAGCTCGGTATGGAGGTCAGTCAGCTAGGTGTCGCCCTAGAGGGGGAGGTAGATCAGGGGGTGGCCAGGCCCGTTTCTATGCCCTCCCTGCCTGAGCAGATGCTATTGCTTCAGATGCAGTGATTACATGTATTGTCTCAGTTTGTCACAGAGACGCCTCAGTATTATTTGACCTTGGTTCCACGTATTCATATGTTTCCCTCGTATTTCGCCCATTTTCTGGATATGCCTCGTGAGTCTTTAATTTTATCTGTTCATGTATTTACTTTTGTGGGCGATACTATTATTGTGGACCGCGTATATCGGTCATGTGTGGTGACTATTGGGGGTCTAGAGACCCAAGTGGACCTTTTGCTGCTCAGTATGGTTGACTTTGATGTGATATTGGGTATGGATTGGTTATTTCCATGTCATGCTGTTCTAGATTGTCACGCTAATACGATGACGTTGGCTATGCTGGGAATTCCGAGAGTTGAGTGGAGCGGTTATGTAGATTATGTACCAAGTAGGATGATTTCATATTTGAAGGCTCAGCGCATGGTTGAGAAGGGTTGCCTATCTTATTTGGCTTTTGTGAGGGATGTTAGTGCAGAGACTCCTGTCATTTATTCTGTTCTGGTGGTATATGATTTTCCGGATGTGTTTCCTGCAGACCTGCCGGGCATGCTGCCTGACAGGGATATTGACTTCGGTATCAATTTGGTGCGGGGCACTCAACCCATTTCTATTCCACCGTATCGTATGGCACCCGTGAAGTTGAAGGAATTGAAAGAACAACTTCAGGAACTCCTTGATAAGGGGTTTATTCAGCCTAGTGTGTCCCCTTGGGGTGCACCGGTTCTATTTGTGAAGAAGAAGGATGGTTCCATGAGGATGTGCATTGATTACATGCAGTTGAACAAGGTCACAGTCAAGAACAAGTATCCTTTGCCTCGTATTGATGATTTGTTTGACCAGCTTCAGGGAGCGAGGGTGTTCTCCAAGATTGATTTGAGGTCCGGTTATCACCAACTGAAAATTCGGGATTCAGATATTCTTAAGACAACTTTCAGGACCCGATATGGCCATTATGAGTTCTTAGTGATGTCTTTTGGGCTGACTAATGCCCCAGTAGCGTTCATGCATTTGATGAACAATGTATTCTAGCCCTATTTGGACTCATTCGTTGTTATATTCATTAATGACATCCTGGTGTACTCTCGTAGCCAGGAGGAGCACGCTCAGCATTTGAGGATTGTATTACAAAGATTGAGGGAGGAGAAGCTTTATGCAAAGTTCTCCAAGTGTGAGTTTTGGCTCAGTTCAGTAGCATTCTTGGGACACGTGGTGTTCAGTGAGGGTATTCAGGTGGATCCGAAGAAGATAGAGGCGATGCAGAGTTGGCCTAAGCTGTCCTCAGCCACAGAGATTAGGAGCTTCCTTGGTTTGGCGGGTTATTACCATCGCTTTATGGAGGGATTTTCATCTATTACGTCACCCTTAACCAAATTAACCCAAAAGGGTGCTCCATTCAGGTGGTTGGATGAGTGTGAGGAGAGCTTTCAGAAGCTCAAGACTGCTTTGACCATAGCTCCAGTGTTAGTTCTGCCATCAACTTCATGTTCTTACACCGTGTATTGTGATGGTTTGAGGATAGGCATTGGTTGTGTTTTGATGAAGGAGGGTAAGTTGATTTCCTATGTCTCGCGCCAGTTGAAGACCCATGAGAAGAACTATCCTGTCCATGATCTTGAGTTAGCATCCATTGTTCACGCCTTGAAGATTTGGCGTCATTATTTGTATGGAGTTCATTGTGAGATCTATACTGATCATCGGAGTCTGCAACATCTGTTCAAGCAGAAGGATCTTAATTTGCGTCACCGGAGACGATTGGAGCTTCTTAAGGACTATGATATCACTATTTTATACCATCCGGGGAAGGCCAATATGGTGGCCGATGCTTTGAGTCGCCGAGCGGAGAGTTTAGGGAGTTTAGCATATCTTCCAGCAGCAAAGAGACCTTTGGCATTGGATGTTCAGGCCTTAGCGGGCCAGCTTGTGAGATTGGACATTTCGGAGCCTAGTCGGGTATTCGCTTGCGTGGTCTCCAGGTCTTCTCTTTTTGACCGTGTCAGGGAGCGTCAGTATGATGACCCCCACTTGCTCGTTCTTCAGGACAAGGTTCGGAGAGGTGATGCTAGGGATGTGATTATTGGTGATGACGATGTGTTGAGGATGCAGGTTCGGGTATGTGTACCTAATGTAGATGGGCTTCGGGAGTTGATTCTTGGGGAGGCCGACAGCTCGCGGTATTTCATTCATCTGGGTGCCGCGAAGATGTACCAGGATTTGAGACAACACTATTGGTGGAGGAGGATGAAGAAGGATATAGTTGGGCTTGTAGCTCGGTGTCTCAACTATCAGCAGGTTAAGTATGAGCATCAGAGATCGGGTGGCTTTCTTCAAAGATTAGACATTCCAGAGTGGAAGTGGGAGCGGATAACCATGAACTTTGTAGTTGGGCTCCCACGGATGTCGAGGAGGTTCGATGCTATTTGGGTAATTATGGATCATCTGACCAAGTCCGCTCACTTCATTCCAGTTGGTACTACTTACACTTCAGAGCGGTTGGCTGAGATTTACATCCGAGAGATTGTTCGTCTACATGGTGTCCCAGTTTCCATCATTTCAGATAGGGGCACTCCGTTTACATCATAGTTTTGGAGGGCAGTGCAGCGAGAGTTGGGTACTCAGGTTGAGTTGAGCACAACTTTTCACCCTCAGACGGACGGGCAGTCCGAGCGGATTATTCAGATATTGGAGGACATGTTGCGCGCTTGTGTCATTGACTTTGGGGGTTTATGGGACCAGTTCTTGCCGCTCGCGGAGTTTGCATATAATAACAGTCATCAGTCGAGTATTCAGATGGCTCTATACGAGGCTTTATATGGGAGGATGTGTAGATCTCCGGTTGGATGGTTTGAGCCGGGTGAGGCTAGGCTCTTGGGTACAGACTTGGTTCTGGATGCATTAGATAAGGTGAAATTGATTCAGGAGCGGCTTCGCACGGCGCAGTCTAGACAGAAGGGCTATGCAGATAGGAGGGTCCGTAATGTATCTTTCATGGTTGGGGAGAAGGTTTTGCTGAAGATATCACCCATAAAGGGTGTTATGAGGTTTGGGAAGAGGGGCAAGTTGAGCCCCCGATTCATTGGGCCTTTTGAGGTGCTTCAGAGGATAGAGGAGGTGTCTTATAAGCTTGCCTTGCCACCCAGTGTTTCATGTTTCCATGCTCCGAAAGTATACTGGAGATCCGTCCAATGTTTTGGATTTCAGCACGGTTCAATTGGAGGGTGATATGACTTATGATGTGGAGACGGTGACTATTTTGGATCGGCAGGTTCGAATGTTGAGGTCAAAAGATATAGCTTCAGTGAAGGTGCAGTGAAGAGGTCAACCTGTGGAGGAGGCCACCTGGGAGACCGATCGGGAGATGCGGAGCAGATATCCACGCCTATTCGAGACTCCAGGTATGTTTCTAGACCCGTTCGAGGACGAACGATTGTTTAAGAGGGGGAGGATGTAATGACCCGGCCGATCGTTTCGAGAGTCATAGCCCTGTTTTCCCCATTTATGCTTCTTTATGTGTAATTTAACCGTATTGTGTTGTATCGGATTGGTAGGTTCAGGTATGGAGTGGTTTCGGAGTGGAATGAAATAATTAGTCTCTTATTTAGAACCTTAAGTTGGAAAAGTCAACTGGATGTTGACTTATTTGTAAACAATCTCAGAATTTAATTCCGACGGTTCCGTTGGCTACGTAAGGTGATTTTGGACTTAGGAGCGCGTCCGCAATGTAATTTGGAGGTTCGTGGTAGAATTAGGCTTGAATTGGCAAAATTGGAAATTTGGCGATTTTCGGTCGACAGTGGAAAATTTGATATCGAGGTCGGAATGGAATTTCGGAAGTTGGGGTAGGTTCGTAGTATCATTTGGGTTTTGTGTGCAAAATTTGAGGTCATTCGGACATGATTTGGTTGGTTTTGGCATCGGTTGCCCAATTTAGAAAAATTTAGAAGTTCTTAGGCTTGAATCCGAGGGTAATTTGGTGTTTGGATGTTGTTTTGAGTGATTCGAAGGTTTGCCTAAGTTTGTACATTGTTATATGACTTGTTGATATTTTTGGTTGAGGTCCCGAGGGCCTCGGGGTGATTCCGGGTGGTTAACGGATTTGTCGAAGTTGGAAAATGCAGCTGAAGCTGCTGCTTCTGCTATTTCCGCACCTGCAGAAGGAAGAGTCGCAGGTGCGAGGCCGCCAACTAGTAATTTAAACACATATTCAACCCTTTTTAAAGTTAACCAAATAATTAAACTCTTCTTACTTGCAATAATCAAGACAATGCGAAAAGATCTGGTAAATTAAAATAACCAAGAAAATAATTAAATTCAAAAATTCTACTAGTGTGTGTGCCAAGACCCGGTGTCATAAGTGTATGAGCATCCAATAGATTATACAAAAATTCAAATACTGTCTGAAATAAAATAGACAGAATAAAAATTCAGGAAGAGGCACTAATTGTTGCAGAATGGCTCAGAAGGGCAGCTCACCACTAAGCCTCTGGATATCGTGGGTGCGCGCCGATAGGTCCAACTATAGCACCTGTATCAGGTCCTGCACAAAAAGTGCAGCAAGTGTAGCATGAGTACGTAAACGTGTACCCAGAAAGTATCAAGCCTAATTTCGAAGAGGTAGAGATGAGAGGTCGACTTTGACACTCACTAAGGGTCAATAATAATAATTGAAATAAAATATAGAATTATTTAAATCAACATGATTCATAGAACTAACAATAATCTTATTTAACCAACAAAAATAATTAAATTCCTTCAAATGCAATAATTTTCAATCTATTAATTAAATTCACAAGCTGCAATTAAAAAATTAGGTATCGTGTAATTATTATTATTATTAGGCATGATTTCTGCCGAGGTCGTACGGTCCGATCCAGAGTGTCTTGTACACTGCCGAGGGACGTGCGGCGCGATCCATAGATGCATCTATACTCCGAGGTGTTCGTCCCGCTCCATAAGAAAGGAGGACATTTTCTTATGTACCTCCGGAATGCGAGTATATTTATTATAAGATTAATTCGAGAGGATGAGCAATTACTTTTAACAATTAATTAATTTAAAAAGAAAATTAAGTATATATGAGATTTCCATCTTTTACTAACTTTCCCTAAAATTTCACAATATAATTCAAAAAATTTAATTAAATAAAGGATACAATTTACGCACATAATTCATGCTTTGAGTCCTAACTACCCGGACTTTAGCATAGATAGTAGCTACGTACGGACTCTCGTCACCTCGTGCGTACGTAGCCCCTACAATTGGCAATAATCATTAATTTAATCACCTATGGGGTAGTTTTCCCCTCATAAGATTAGACAAGAGATTTACCTCAACTTGCTCCAATTTAATATACTAGTAGGCCTTTTTCTCAATTATCCAACTCCATATGGCTCGAATCTTGTCAAAATAATTCGATACAATTATTAAATTATAGGAATCAATTTCATAAGAAAATACTACATTTTTTAATAAAAATTCGAAATTAACTCGAAAATCGTTCGTGGGGCCCACGTCTCGGAATCCGGCGAAAGTTATGAAATATGAACGCTCACTCAACCACGAGTCTACCCATACAAAAATTACTAAATTCCGATAACAATTCGGCCCTCAAATCCTCAAATCTATCCAAGAGGGGGTTTTTCAAACTTTTCCAACTTAATTCACCAATTAAATGATAAAAATAGTGATGGATTTGAGAAATTTAACTAATATTGAGTTAAGAACACTTACCCCGTTGTTTTCTCTGAAAATCTCCTAAATATCGCCTCAATCCGAGCTCCAAATCGGTAAAAATGCATTTTCAAAACTTAAACTCTCTTCCCAGTGATTTCTTCTACGCGATCGCGAACTTCCTTACGCGACCGCGAAGCACAATTTTAACACTGCCAAAATTAACTCTACGCGATCGTGGAAAGTCCCACGTGATTGCGAAGCACTGACTCTGCAATACTACGTGATCGTGAAGCATTAAGCGCGTGCGGCCTTAGTCACGCGTTCGCATAGCACAGCTCGCTCAAACCTATGCGATCGCGGACGTTTCCAGGAGATTGCATAGAACAAATTTCCAACTGCCCAATTAAGCCTACGCGATCGCAAACTATCTCACGCGATCGCGTAGAACAAAGTCACCTCTGCCCAGATTACCCTACGCAATCGCAGACGAACTTACGCGATCGCGTATAAGGAAATCAGAAGAAAAATACCAGCAACTATCAGGAATCTCCCATAGGCCAAAAATGATCTGTTAGCCGTCCGAAACTCACCTGAGCCCCTCGGGACCTCAACCAAATATACCAACAAGTTTTAAAACATCATACGAACTTAGTCGAAACCTCAAATCACATCAAACAACGTTAAAACCACGAATCATACTCCAATTCAAGCTTATTGAAACTTAAAATTTCCAACTTCTACATTCGGTGCCGAAACCTATCAAATCAAGTCCGATTGACCTCAAATTTTGCACACAAGTCATAAATGATATAACAGAGCTATAAAAATTTTTGGACTTCCAAACTTAAATTTCTATTTTAGACATTTCAAGCCTAATTTAACTACGGACTTCCAAATAAAATTCCGAACACGATCCTATGTCCAAAATCACAATACAGAGCTATTGGAACCATCAAAACCCGATTTCGGGGTCGTTTTCTCAAAATGTTGACCGAAGTCAAACTTAGCATTTTAAGGCCAACTTAAGGAACCAAGTGTTCCGATTTCAACTCGAACACTTCCAAATCCGAAACAACCATTCCCGCAAGTCATAAATTAATAAAAGCACATACGGGGAGTTTTATTTAGGGGAACGGGGTTCTAAAAGTCAAAATAACAGGTTGGATCATTACATTCTCCACCTCTTAAATAAACGTCCGTCCTCAAACGGGTTTAGAATTGTACCTGGAGTGTTGAAAAAGTGTGGATATCTGCTCCGCATATTTTTCTTCGGCCTCCCAAGTCACTTCCTCGACTGGTTGGTCCATCCATTGGACTTTTACTTCAGAAATCCTCTTGGACCTCAACTGGCTAACCTGTTTATCAACAATGGCAACTGGTTCTTCTTCATAGCCCAAACTATTATCTAGTTGAACTGTGCTGAATTCTAACACATGTGATAGGTCGGCATGATACTTCCAGAGCATAGATACGTGGAAAACCGGATGAACTCCTGATAGACTGGGAGGCAAGGCAAGCTCATAAGCAACCTACCTAACTCGTCTCAACACCTCAAATGGGCCTATAAACCTTGGGCTCAATATTCCATTTTTCCCAAATCTCAGGCTGGAGCCCTCCCTCGGCCTCTGCCTCATCTCTAACAACTGGGGGAGTAGCTCTTCCCTGGCCTGGAGCCTCGTTAGAGCGCGTTCTCACCATCTATGAGAGAATAAGATAAAGATATTTAGTACTACATCAATCGCACGATGGAATATGAAGAAAGGTAGTTTCCTAACACCCTATAGCCTCTCAAATATAAGTACAGACGTATCTGTACCGATCCGCAAGACTCTATTAGGTCTGCTCATAACTTGTGAGACCTACGTCAACCTAGTGCTCTGATACCATATTGTCACGACCCAATTTCACCTATAGGTCGTGATAGCGCCCAACACTACAGCTAGGCAAGCCAACTAGTAATTTAAACACATATTCAATTCTTTTTAAAGTTAACCAAATAATTAAACTCTTATTACTTGCAATAATCAAGACAATGTGAAAAGATGTGATAAATTAAAATAACCAAGAAAATAATTAAATCCAAAAATTCTCCTAGTGTGTGTGCCAAGACCTGGTGTGACAAGTATATGAGCATCTAGTAGATTATACAAAAATTCAAATACTGTCTGAAATAAAATAGACAGAATAAAAATTCAGGAAGAGGCACTGATTGCTGCTGAATGGATCAGAAGGGCGGCTCACCACTAAGCCTCTGGATATCGTGGGTGCGCGTCGATAGGTCCAACTATAGCACCTGTATCAGGTCCTGCACAAAAAGTGCAGCAAGTGTAGCTTGAGTACGTAAACAACGTGTACCCAGTAAGTATCAAGCCTAATCTCGAAGAGGTAGAGACGAGAGGTCGACTTTGACACTCACTATGTGTCACGACCCAAAATCCCACCACTACATTTCAAGCCTTTTTTTTTATAGAAACTAACAGCTAAAATAATTACAAACAACCTCCCAAGACTGGTAATACTGAGTCAACTCTAACTGAATACATGAAATGATCTCAATTATCGAATACTCAATACTGTTTGAATAATAAATAACAGTACAATAAAAAGGAGAGACTCCAAGGAACTTCGACGACCAATCAGCTCTACCTTGAATCCTTGTGATCACACTTTAACTCTGTCCGAGTTCGATAGCTCCAATACCTGGCTCTGCACAAAAATGTGCAGAAGTGTAGTATGAGTACACTACGGTCGGTACCCAGTAAGTATCAAGACTAACCTCAGTGGAGTAGAGACGAGGTACATTCAAGACACTCACTAGTCTAATAACCTGTGCAATATGATATACAACATAATAGGAAACAAATAACAATAAGGGCAACACAAATCAACCAGTGATATGCCCTGCATGGCAACAAGAACACTATTAATATTGCTCAACAAATAATAAATACAAGTACACCCAATTAAATCAAGTTCTTCAATTAAATATTTTTCTCATATAATTCTTCCAAATAACTCTCTTTTAAATATAATTCTTTCAAATAACTCTCTTCAGTGTTTTAGGCAAGACACTTACCTTTTTGAAGTTATGCCGATATTCCAAAAATCGCCTTCTTGCTTGAATTGACCTCCGGACAGCTCAAATCGAAGCCAAATAATAAAAGTAAACAACATGGGGCATTACCGAGGTACCGCCTCGTAGTCCCAAATCATAAAAGTAACTCACAACCTTTCCTTATATCACCGCGGGAGCCTTTACATTTAGTTTTGAAAATTATTTTCCCGAAATAGCACCCCGCGTTTTAGCCCACCTTATCACACCACATGTGTCACGACCCAAAATCCCACCACAAGCGTCGTGATGGCACCTAGTCTCTAAGACTAGGTAAGCCGATTACAATTACATTTCAAGCCATTTATTTTTTATAAACCGACAACGGAAATAATTATAAATATAACAGCCTCCCAAGACTGGTAGTACTGAGTCACGAACTCTAACTGAATACATAGAATTATCACGAGGACCGAATATACACTACCGTTTGATTAAAAATTAACAGTACAATGAAATGAAAAGACTCCAAGGGACTGCGACGACCAAGCAGATCTACCTTGAATCCTGGCGATCCCACTCTAACTCTGTCCGAGTCCGATACCTCCAATACCTGGCTCTGTACAGAAATGTACAGAAGTGTAGTATGAGTACACCACGGTCGGTACCCAGTAAGTATCAAGACTAACCTCAGTGGAGTAGAGACGAGGTACAGTCAAGACACTCAAGACACTCATTAGTCTAATAACCTATGCAATATATTATACCAAATAATAGGAAACAAATAACAAAAAGGGAAACATAAAACAACCAGCGATGTGCACGGTAAGACAATAAAATCACCATTAATATCGCTCAACAATTGATAAATACAATTACACTCAGTTAAATCAAGTTCTTCAATTAAATATCTTTCACACATAATTCTTACAAATAAAACTCTTTTTCAAATATAATTTCCTCAAATAAACATCTTTCGAATATAAAATTCTTTCAATAAATATCTTCTAATATAATTTTCTCAAATAAATATATTTCAATTACAATTCTTTCATATAATTCTTTTCGAATAAAAATTCTTCCAAATAAATATTTTATATAATTCTTTCAATTAAAAAGGTCACCACGCGACACCTCATTTCATAGTTATAAAAATACGGGTCTCAGCCCATTTTCATATTTTTTATAAACACGGGTCTCAACCCATTTTTCATATTTCCACAGCACTTCGTGCCCATAATCAAATCATATTATTTCCCTGGCACCTCGTGCCCTCATTTCATATCACAAGTGCACGGACAATTCACGTGCCAAAAATTATTATCATTTAATCACAGCACCTCGTGCCCATATTTCATATCATAACTGTACGGACAATTCACGTGCCAATATCTTCATTATTTACTCACGGTACCTCGTGCCCACATTTTATTTTATAATCCGCCTGGCAATAGCCACAGGCTCCCAATTTCAACATAAATAAGATTATTATCAATTTACCAACAACAAGACAAATTGCACAAAGAATAAAAATAAACACAAAAAAATCACATCATATGAAAATCACCAACACCAGAACTCCACATTGTCACATATCATTCCTGACAATAGCCATTCTTATCGCTCTTATTTCCACCCGTATCGCTCCTATAGCCACCTTTATCGCTTTGCCCAGACAATATCAATAGCCACCCTTATCGCTCCTATTGCCACCCTTATCGCTCCGCCCAGACCATATTCCAACAAACACAACCACAGTGAAATGCCACCCTTATATCCACATAATATCAACGGTGAAATGCCACCCTTATATCCTCAAAATAATAATTAACACAACACAACAATTTACACGGCAACATAACAAAATCAATTCATATCACAAATTGCCCAATGGCCACAACCAAATTCCAAAGCTATAACCAAGTCAATTAATTTCACAACAAATAGCCAAAAGCTCCACACAATGTGTACGACAGCCAAAAACAATCAATAGAGATAGAAATTACTTAACATAAAATAAAGTCTTTATTAAATTCAAATTTTCAATAATTATATAAACACCTCTTCTTAAGCTCATTTAATTAATTATTTACAGAGGGAAAATCCATAATTAAATTAAATTCTAATAATTATCAAACCACCAAATTCACGGAATTACATAAATAATCAAGTAACAATCACATCAAATTGTCATATAATAACAGATTCAACAACAACAAGGATTTAGGCATGACAAATAGATGATTAAATATATACCAACAATTATCTAATTTACAACATAATATTCTCAAGACTTTAACTCAATAAAATTTACCTATATACATATTGCGAAGCTGTTCGAGACCTTAAGCCACTGAACGTGGCGTTAATTCTTAAAACGACAGGTCGGGTCGTTATATTCTCCACCTCTTAAATAAACGTTCGTCCTCGAACGTTCTAAGAATTATTCTGAGGTTATCAAATTGATGATTTTACTTTTACACATATACTCACGGTTGATTCCACGCTACCGCATTTAAGATAAGCTCGACAACACCATCTCATTTGAGATTATTTCTTTTTTTTTTCCCCCATATTTGTAAACTTTAAGACTAATTTCTTACACTCTAAACCTTTTCAAAAGGCTTGATTTTCACAACAACGCATGGTTTTAGTCTTAACCGGCTATAGCAACTCGTGCCTACGCATGCATCAACTTTCTTGATAGTTTGGAAGTAATTCAAATTTTTTCTAGGGTGTCACATTCTTCCCCGCTTAGGATCATTCGCCCTCAAACACATAACATAATTTATCTCTTCTTTCGCACATGTCAATATCCCGAATGTTTTTCTAACTCCCAAATTTTCAGAAATTTTGGCAGTCTCCCCTGTAATTGGGCCTAACCACCTGCCAGAGTAACACCAAAATAACTCCTACAATACATCCCCAACCCAACAAAGCACCACAAGGTATATATCAATAACACTAATCTCAGCATTGCATTATCATAATGATATCAGGACATGAAGCACATCATATGTATGCTCATCACCACATCTCTGGTCTTAAAAGCTGTTCATAATTAATTGCAGCATCATCAATTAATCTCATATTAACCACCACCTCATTTCGAATTTTCACAATACTGACAATAAAATGTGAGGCATGAAGACCTCATGATTACTTACTCGGATTAATGAGTCACATTTAACGCCACCTGGGCGCTCACTTCATAGGCTCAAACTCAATGTTTACAGCACGAAAATGGTTGAATATTCATACTGAGTCTGTGCCGGATAATTGGAATAACCATTATAGGAATCCCATGCCGGTGGTGCATCGTAAGAACTTACTGGAGCACTTCGAGTAATATGATGTGCGGACTGAGCTGGCCGACTGCTCGAGCCTCCGCTATAATGGGTCCTAGCGGAAGAGTAAAATCCACTGAACCCTCCAGATCTTCAAGACCTTTTGGCCTCCTTAGACTCCCTTTCCCCGCCTAAAACACCCTCAATCTTTCTCGCAATCTCCACTACTTGTTTAAATGGAGTATCAGTTTGCAATTCTCGAGCCATGCATATTTTAATATCATAATTGAGCACCTCAATGAATCTGCGAACCCGCTATCTGATTGTAGGAACCAAGATAGGTGCATGACGTGCTAACTCACTGAACCTAATAGCATATTCTGATACTGTCTTAGTGCCCTGACGCAACCATTCAAACTCTGTGCGCCACGCATCTCGAAGAGTCTGGGGAACAAACTCTTTCAAGAACATTTCCGAAAATTGAGCCCAAGTTGGTGGTGTTGCATCGGCTGGTCTACCTTTTTCATAGATTTTCCACCACTGATATGTTGTGTCTGGCAGTTGAAATGTAGTAAAGGTAACTCCGCTCACTTTCACAATACAGATGGTGCGGAGAATACAGTGACAATTTTCTAGAAATCCTTGGGTATCCTCTGTAGCTGTGCCACTGAAAGTAGGTGGACTATACCTCTTAAACCTTTCAAGTCTCTTTTGTTCTTCTTCTGATACCTCTGGCCTGACCTCATGCTGAACTGGAATAACAGGTTTTACCGGTACTACACCCGAAACCTGACCAACGTGAACCTGCTGCTCTGGAGTTGTGGTAGGAATCTGAGCTACTCCCCTAATCTGTGAAATATTTGGTGCAACAGAGATCAATTCCGCCTGAGTTAATGTACCAAAAATACTCAGGAACTGTGTCAAAGTCTCTTGAAGTCCAGGAGTAACAACAAGTGCTTCTGGTACCTGTCCCCCAACTGGAGCTACTGGCGACTCCTCAATTGTTGTTCTAACAGGTGCTCTAGTCGTGACACGTGCCCTTCCTCAACCTCCACATCGGCATCTACCTCGGCCCAGGCCTCTTGCAGCCTTAGCAGTATGTGCGGATACCTTCTCAGCTAACCTGGTAGTACGTGTTCTCACCATTTGTGAGAGAATAGAGATACAAAAGCTCAAATCCCACAATCAACAAATCCGCACGACAGGAATGAAAGAAGTGGAAATTTCATAACAGTTCTATAGCCTCTCGAAGATAAGTACAGACGTCTCCGTACCGATCCGCAAGACTCTACAAGACTCGTTCGTGACTCATAGAACCTATGAACCTAGAGCTCTGATACCAACTGTCATGACCCAAAATCCCACCACAGGCATTGTGATGACACCTAGTCTCTAAGACTAGGTAAGCCGATTACAATTATATTTCAAGTCATTTTTTTTTATAAACCAACATCGGAAATAATTACAAATATAACATCCTCCCAAGACTGGTAGTACTGAGTCACGAACTCTAACTGAATACATAGAATGATCACGAGGACCGAATATACAGTACCGTTTGATTAACAATTAATAGTACAATGAAATGAAAAGACTCCAAGGGACTGCGACAACCAAGCAGATCTACCTTGAATTCTTGCGATCCCACTCTAACTCTGTCCGAGTCCGACACCTCCAATATATGGCTCTGCACAAAAATGTGCAGAAATGAAAGTATCAAGACTAACCTCAATGGAGTAGAGATGAGGTAGAGTCAAGACACTCACTAGTCTAATAACCTGTGCAATATAGTATACAAAATAATAGGAAACAAATAACAATAAGGGAAACATAAAACAACCAGTGATGTGCACAGTAAGACAATAAAATCACCATTAATATCACTCAACAATTGATAAATACAATTACACTCAGTTAAATCAAGTTCTTCAATTAAATATCTTTCACACATAATTCTTACAAATAAAACTCTTTTTCAAATATAATTTCCTCAAATATACATCTTTTGAATATAAAATTCTTTAAATAAATCTCATCTAATATAATTTCCTCAAATAAATATATTTCAATAACAATTCTTTCATATAATTCTTTTTGAAAAAAAATCCTTCCAAATAAATATTTTGAATATAATTCTTTCAATTAAAAAGGTCACCATGTGACACCTCATTTCATAGTCATAAAAATACGGGTCTCAGCCCATTTTCATATTTTTCATAAATACGGGTCTCAGTCTATTTAACATATTTTTACGGTACTTCGTGCCCATAATCAAATCATATTATTTTCCCGGCACCTCGTGCCCTCATTTCATATCACAATTGTATGGACAATTCACGTGCCAAATATCATTATCATTTAATCACAACATTTCGTGCCCACATTTCATATCACAACTGCACGGACAATTCACGTGCCAATATCCTCATTATTTACTCACGATACCTCGTGCCCTCATTTCATTTTATAATCCGCGTGGCAATAGCCACAGGCTCCCAATTTCAACATAAATCAGATTATTATCAATTTACCAACAACAAGACAAATTGCACAAAGCATAAAAATAAACACAAAAAAATCATATCATATGAAAATCACCAATACCACAACTCCACATCATCACATATCATTCCAGACAATAGCCACCCTTATCGCTCTTATTGCCACCCTTATCGCTCCGCCCAGACAATATCAATAGCCACCCTTATCGCTCCTATTGCCACCCCTTATCGCTCCGCCTAGACCATATTCCAACAAACACAACCACAGTGAAATGCCACCCTTATACTCACATAATATCAACGGTGAAATGCCACCCTTATATCCTCAAAATAATAATTAACACAACACAATAATTTACACGGCAACATAACAAAATCAATTCATATCACAATTTGCCCAATGGCCACAACCAAATTCCAAAGCTACAATCAAGTCAATTAATTTCATAACAAATAGCCAAAAGCTCCACACAATGTGTACGGCACCCAAAAACAATCAATAGAGATAGAAATAACTTAACATAAAACAAAGTCTTCATTAAATTCAAATTTTCAATAATTATATAAACACCCCTTCTTAAGCTCATTTAATTAATTATTTGCAGAGAGAAAATCCATAATGAAATTAAATTTCAATAATTATCAAACCACCAAATTCACGGAATTACATAAATAATCAAGTAACAATCACATCAAATTGTCATATAACAACAGATTTAACAACAACAAGGATTTAGACACGACAAATAGATGATTAAATATATACCAACAATTATCCAATTTACCACACAATATACTCAAGACTTTAACTCAATAAAATTTACCCATATAAGCCGAGTACGTACTCATCACCTCGCGTACACGGCTTTTCACATTTCACAAATAGCACATAAGACTCGATGCCTAAGGGGTAATTCACCCACTCGAGGTTAAGTAAGACACTTACCTTTTTGAAGTTATGTCGATATTCCAAAATTGCCTTCTTGCTTGAATTGACCTCCGGACCGCTCAAATCTATCCAAATTAATTGCATAACTTCATTAAAATTCATCGAAAATAATTCTGGATAATAATACGTCGACTTAAAATTTTATTCCAAAAAGTCAACAAAAGTCAACGCGTTGCCTGCCTCTCGGAACCCAACATAAGTTTTACGAAATCCGAACACCCATTCCGATACGAGTTCAACCATACCAATTTTATCGAATTCCAATAACAATTCGACCTCCAAATCTTAAATTTTTGTTTTTGGAAGATTTTGCAACAATCTTGATTTCCTCCATTTAAATCTGAATTAAATGATGAATATAATCATGGATTCATGAAATATAAACACTTTAGGATATAGAACATTTACCCAAGTCAAAGTCGTGAAGAACTCCTCCAAAATCGCCCAAAAGCTGAGCTCCAATATCTCAATCGAAAATGACAAAGTGACTGATTTTTGGTCCTTATGTTGCTGCCCAGTTTCGCACCTGCGGTTACTGTTCATGCACCTGCAGTACTGTTCACGCACCTGCAGGTACTGTTCGCACACCTGCGGTACTGTTCGCGCACCTGCGAAAAAAAAACAGCAGCTGCCCAGAAATTCCAGCAGCTTTTCTTCAAGTCTAAATTGATCCGTTAACCTTCCAAAATCCATCCGATGCCCTCGGAACCTCAGCCAAATATACCAACACGTCCCAAAATACAATACGAACTTAGTCGAGGCTTCAAACCATGTCAAACAATGCCGAAATTATGAATCGCGCATCGAATCGAATTATAAGTTTTTAAATCTTCCAACTTCTATATTTTGCGCCGAAACGTATCAAATGAATCCGGAATGACTTTAAATTTTGCACACAAGTTATAATTGGCTTAATGGAGCTATTTCCATTTCTGGAATCAAAATCCGACCTTGTTATCAAAAATTTACCCTTCGGTCGGACTTTTCCAAAATCTTATATTTTTCAACTTTCGCCAAAATGTGTCGAATTGTCCTACGGACTTCCAAATCCAAATTCGAACATACGCCTAAGTCTGAAATTATCATACGAAGCTATTGCCATCCTCGAAATTCTATTCTGGGGTCGTTTGCTCAAAAGTCAACTCTCCGGTCAACTCTTTCCATTTAAGCTTCTAAATAAGAATTGCTCTTTTAATTAGATTCCGAATCTTCAGTAAATCAAACTCGACCACACCCGCGAGTCATAATACATATTAAGAAGCTGTTCGAGACCTTAAGCCACTGAACGAGGCGTTAATTCTTAAAATGACAAGTCGGGTCGTTACAACATGGCTTCTAGTAGTTCCCCTACTAGTCACGCATATCAAGCCCACCTTATCTCACCGCATGCGTTTCAACACCTAGACCTTATACCACCGCATTCGTATCAATAATAATAATGGCATGGCAGAAACCTCGTGCAAACAACCAAACAATCCTTTCAACAATAACACAAATGCCCAAACATAACAACTCAATAAAATGATATTTCATAACTTACACTTTGCCTCAATAGAAACCACGACCTTTGCAACTCAACAGCAAGATATTTCAAGGATAGCAAATTTCAAGTAAAGAATCCCACCGTTAAATAATGAATACCGAATTAAGAAAGCAAGTAATTCAACTAAACATGTAGTACAAGTTGCAAATAAGAGATAAGACAAGTAGACATGTGAAATTAAGACTAACATGGTGACTATAACATGCTAAAGCAACTCAATTAAAGCATGAAAAGGAAACTACATAGCTAAAACCAGAATCTTAACATTTAGCCCGTGTACGCACTCGTCACCTTGCGTACACGACCTCCACATATCACAATTATCACAACAATACCAAATCCTAAGGGAAATTTCCCCCACACAAGGTTAGACAAGTCACTTACCTCAAATCACGCTAAATCAATCAACTAGAAGGCCTTTCCCTCGATTTTCCAACTCCGAATGGCTCGAATTTAGCCAGAAAAATTTCATACTATAAATATAACTATAGGAAACTAATTTAAATAATAAAATTATGATCTTAGCAAAGAATTGAAAAATCGCCCCAAAAAGTCGACCCCGGCCCACGTCTCGGAACTCGACCAAAATTATAAAATCTGAATACCCATTCGATATCGAGTCCAACCATGCAAGAATTATTCAAATCCGACCTCATTTCGCCTTTCAAAACTCAAAAATTTAGTCTAAGAACTTCTACACTTTTCCAATTTTCCATCCCAAATCCCTAATTACATGATAAAATCAATGATAGATTAATGGAATTTAATCAAAATCGAGTTAAGAACTCTTACCCCAACAATCCCTCTAAATATTCCTCAAAATTTCGCCTCAAACCGAGCTCTCTAAGTCCAAATGGTGAAATATGAAATAACCCCTCGATTTCGAACTTAATTTCTGCTACCCAGTTAATTACACATCGCGATAGCGGCAATTCCCTCGCAATCGCGAAGAATAAAATTTCCATCAGATCAAAAACCTTATATGCGAACGTGGTGAGAAACTTTTCCAATGTTATGCAATCGCGTGAATCAAATCGCGACCGTATAGAGCAATGCACTCACCTCCCAGACCTCCCCTTCCTTCACTGCGAACGCGGCACCACCCACTCGTTTGTGATGCACTGACCTACCAAGATTCGCTATCGCATAGCACCAATCCACTCCTTCCAAATTTCAGAGCTTTGCGATCGCGATCGCGGCCCCTCTTCTGCGATTGCATAAGAGGAAACCAAAACTGGGAGGCACTAGAACTTCAGCCATTCCTAAATGATCTGAAATGCACCGAACAAGGTCCGAATCACACCCGAGGCCTCGAGACCTCAACCAAACATACCAACAAGCGCTAAAATATCATATGAACACGGTCGAAGCGTCAAATCACATCAAACAACACTAGAATCATGAATCGCGCATTGATTCAAGCCTAAGAACTTATGAACTTCCGAATTCCAAAACCAACACCGATTCATACCAAAACAACTCTGATTGACACCAAATTTTGCACACAAGTCATACATACATTACGGACCTATTCCAACTTCTGGAATCGGAATCCAACCCCGATATCAAAAAGTCCACTCCCAATCAAACTTTCCAAAATCTTCCAATTTTCTAACTTTTGCCAATTAATGCTAACTTTTGCCAATTAACCCACGGACCTCCAAATCAACATCTGGGCATGCTCCTAAGACCACCGGAGCTATTGGAACCATCAAAACTCTATTCCGGAGTCATCTTCACACAAGTCAAACTATGGTCAACTCCTACGACTTAAAGTTCCAACTTAGGGACTATGTCCTATATCACTCTGAAACTCTCCCGAACCCGACACCAAGCACCCCGACAAGTCACGTAACTACAATATAACATAGAGGGAGCATAAATTAGGGGATCGGGGCTAAAATACTCAAAACGATCGGTCGAGTCGTTACATCCAAGTCCCAAAATTAAATTCCAAGCTCAATAGCTAAAAGTCAACCTACAGTCAAACTTTTCAACTTAAAATTTGCCAAATTTCGGCAAATCAACACAAATCAACCTATAGACTTCCAAAATCAATTTCAGTCATACGCCCAAGCCTAAAATCACGATACGAAGCTATCAAGGTCGTAAAAACATAGTTCTGGGTCGTTTTCACAAAAGTCAAAGTTTGGTCAACATTTTCAAATTTAAACTTCTAAGTCTAGAATCAAGGATCCAAATCAACCCGAAAGATTCCCAGAACGAAACTAATCAACCCCGCAAGTCATAAGGACATAAACACATAAGTGTGAAGCAATAAAAAGGGTAATAGGACGTAATTACACAAATGACCGATCGGGTCGTTACACTGTGCTACAAGCACATATATTGCGCACCCAAAAATTATTAAATGGGATATATTAGGATCATGACCAAAAATTAATTGCAACGAGGAATATTTGTGATAATCTTCCGGTCTGAGACAAACTAGCATTGTTGCATACAAAATGGCATGACCCCAAATAGAAGCTGGTAACCTCGTTTTCATGAGTAACGATCTTGCTATCAATTGCAGACGTTTAATCAAAGATTATGCAAGGCCATTTTGAGTGTCAACATGAGCTACAAGATGTTACACTTTTATCCTAATTGATAAGCAATAGTCATTAAATGCTTAGGATGAAAACTCAACATTATTATCAAGTCTAATAGACTTAATTGGATTGTCGGAAAACTATGCCTGTAATCAAATTATTTGTGCCATTAATTTTGCAAATGCCAGGTTGTTGTCATGATCCAAAATCCATTAAAGATCGTGATGGCGCCGGACACCGCTGTCAGGTAAGCCAAAAAATAAATACTTAATTTGGTTCCCGTTTTAATATTTTGAAATCATATTTTTCTTCCATTAAATAGTAAAAGATGGAATTTACAGAGTAAATGATAATATTTTTAACAATTTCAATACAGAACAACTCATAATCACCCCAAAACCTAGTGTGACAAGTGCATGCGCATCAACTAGGAATGTAAAATAAAACACAACATATGTCCGGAATACAAATTTGGACAGGAGAAATATAAATACTCTGAAGGAGACTCTGCCGGTTGCGAGTCATAATGTGGAAATGCAGCTTACGTAAGTCCTTGCATGCATACATGCCTCTACTCTCACAAGGCCACTAGTCACATATGTACCTGCACAAAAATGTGCAGCAAGTGTAGCATGAGTACGTAATCAATGTGTACCCAGTAAGTATCTAGCCTAACCCCGAAGTAGTCGTGACGAGGGGTCGACATAGGCACTCACTAGTGGTCCAATAACATCAGGTACAGTAAAGAGATAAGTAAATATGAGGCAGAGTAAATAAATGAGGTAAACAAGTATAAATCACGTGGTACAAATCCCCCCTCTTTACGAGGAACTCAAACTCTCTATTAGAAATTCCCTCCTTAACCGGAGCATGTATATATAGATATAGTGGATCTCATCAGATAGATTGTCATAACCCAAATCGGGAAAATTCACAGATACACTGGCTTCTTGCCAAATATTACGCACGATTCCATGAGGATATGATATAGGAAATGACGAGGCATACGGCCCGATCCAACATAAATATTTAAACTGTGCACTGTCGAGGGTCAAACGGCCCGAACCATAGATACATCTATTAAACTGCCGAGGCGAACGGCCAGCTCCCATGAGAGTGTGATACATAAATCCTTCTGAGACGAACGACCCGATCTCATAAGAGTGTGGTACATAAATCATGTAGAGGCGAACGACTCGATCCCATAAGAGTAAGAAGCTTTGACGGGTCCTTGACCCTACTCACGAATAAACGTGTGAGTTAAAATTTCTTTAACAAAAACCTTTCAATGAAACATATATACCACGGAAACATGCCGTAAGAGGAGTAAAATTACTCGGTGACTAATCATGACCTCGTGAAGTCTCTACAATAGCAAGTCTAGTCTCAAGTAGTAATGTAAAATAGAGAAATTTAATAGGCGAGAGACTGCTCAGATAGTACATCTATAGCATGATATGAACCTAAGCCTACCCGAATAATAACATGAATAGCTACGTACGGGATCTCGTCACCTCGCGCGTACGTAGCCCCCACAACAAGTAGCACACATCAATATACACCACCTAGGGGTAATTTCCCCCTCACAGAGTTAGACATGAGACTTACCTTACTCCGAAATTCTATAACCGATTCCAAAGCCTCTCTAACACATCAAACTAATGCACGTCGCTCCAAAACTAGTCAAAAAAGATACAACCCAATCAAAACATACTCTAATACTCATAATTAATTAATTTATAATAATTTCCAACTCCGCTCGAAAATTAATGAAGCAACACTCGGGCCCACGTGCCCGAATTTCGAAAATTTTCGAAGATAACCGTTACCCATAACCTCACGAACTCAAATATATGATTTATTTCCAATTCCATGTCCAACTTCGTGGTCAAAATCCAAAAATATCAATTCTAGATTTTCTATCAAAAATCCCACAATTTCTACCAATTTCCATGCTTGAATCCATATAAAAACCATGTATTTAACTTGTAATAAATGAAAATAACTTACCTTGTATTTCTTGATGGAAACCTCCCTTTGAAGCTCTCCAAAATCGCCCTAACCAAATCAATAATGGAAGAAAATGGGCCAAATTCCCGTTCTTAAAGAATCCTTCTGCCCAGCGACTCTCGCAGGTGCGGCCAAATCCTCTCACATGCGCAATCCCTCTGCCCAGCATAGCTATACACCTGCGATGCCAAACGCGCCCCTGCGGTCTCACACATGCGGAGACCTTCCCCTTCTAAGACTCCAGCTGCCAGCTCGCATTCCGCTTCTGCGGAGCTTTCCTCACATCTGCGGGTTCGCAGATGCGGAAACATCCTCGCATCTACGGCCATCCCAGCTCCGTCCAGATGTCGCTTCTATGACCCAATCGCCGCACCTGCGGTCCTATTCACATAGGTGCGATTGTACCAGGTATCAGCTGCCTCAGCACTTCTTCGAAGTCCAAACCCGATCCGTTAACTATCTGGAATCCACCCGAGGCCCTCGGGACCTCAACCAATTATATCAACAAGTCCTAAAATATAATGCGGACTTAGTCGAGCCTTCAAATCACGCCAAACAACATCAAAATCACGAATCACCTTCCAATTCATACTTAATAAACTTTGAAATTCCAAACTTCTGCAATCGATGCCGAAACCTATCAAATCATGTCCGATTGGCCTCAAATTTTGCACACAAGTCATAATTGACATTACAGACCTACTCTAACTTCCGGAATCGGAATCCGACCCCGATATTAAAAAGTTCACTCCCAGTCAAACTTCTCAAAAACCTTCAAATTCCAGCTTTCGCCCAATGACCTCAAAATGACCTACGGACCTCCAAATCCACATTCGGGCGTGCTCCCAATACCAAAATCACCATACGGGGCTATTCCCAGACTCGGAATCCAAAACGGATATCGATAACATTGAAATATACCTCAACCTAATTTTTATGAAATTCTTCCAAAATGCCAACCTCCACAATAGGCGCTGAAACGCTCCCGGGTCATCCAAAACCCGTTCCGGATATACGCCCAAGTCCAAAATTATCATACGAACCTGTTGGAACCTTCAAATCCCGATTCCGAGGTCGTTTACTCAAAATTCACACTTTAGTCAATTCCTCCAACTTAAGGCTTCCGAAATTAGAATTTTCTTCCCAAATGAACTCCGAACTTCCCGAAATTAAATTCCAACTACGCGTACAAGTCATAATACCTAATGTGAAATTGCTCAGCTCCTCAAACCGCTGAACGACGTGCTAGAGCTCAAAATAACCGCTCGGGTCATTACAGTTCTGAGATGACAATAGGCACACATGAGACCATCTAGAAGATGCATCTATTAAGACCATAAAATATTTAAACGACCCACTAGGTGGGTGAATAGGTCCACAAATATCCCCTTGTATATGTTCCAAAAATACAGGGGACTTAATCCCAAACTTTGTTGGTGATGGTCTAATAATAAACTTGCCTTGATAACAAGAAGTGAAAGAAAATTCATTATTAAAATAATCTTTAAGTTCTTTAATGGATGCCCATTTGAGTTTTCTATAATTCGTCTCATCATAATTGATCCAGGATGTCCCAATCGATCATGCCAAAGTACAAAATTATTAGAATCACTAATCTTTTGATTTGCGATAGAATGTGCCTTAATTTCACTAATTCTTGTCCAATACATGCCACAAGATAAAGATGGGAACTTGTCAATAACCTTTTTCCGGCGAGAGACATTCTTGATAATGATGAGATATTCAAGATTATTCCCATCTATTGTCTCAATATGATATCCATTTCGGCGGATATCTTTAAAACTCAACAAGTTCCTTCTGGACTTGGAATAGAATATTGCATTACCTATGATAAGTATTGTTCCCCTAGTCAGAGTTATAGTAACTTTTTCACATCCTTCAATTAAATTACTACTACCAAAAATTGTAGTAACATCTGCCTTACACATATTTAAATGAGAGAAATATTTCTTCTCCTTGAATATTGTATGTGTCGTGCATTAATTAATTAAACAAATATTTTTACAAATTGACTTTGGTCCAAATTTATTTTGTGAGATATCTATATTTGCTTCCCATGATTTGACATACCAAAGAAATATACGAATAAATATTAGCATTTTCAGAAAAAAAGAAAACGAATTAAAGTTAAATCAATGATCAACAATGACCTTTAATGCAATTTCGAGCAAACTCTAATTATGATACAAACAATTTTTATAAATCAATAACGTTTAATTTGCTTAGATTACACCACACTGGAGAATTAGATAAATATTGCTAAATTCCAATAAAGTATACATGTACAAACGCAGACACACATATAAACTAATGCAAGTCATTTCCTCGGTAAAGCAATAATAGATTGTCATTATGTTATTACTCTTCATAAAAAAATATGTAATTCTCACAATAAATATCTTAATAGGTTGCATCTAACATTCATATACAATACCTTCTAAAATGTCAATTTGGTGGTACAAAAAAATCATATGAATTAAAATCTTTCGATTTACATAAAACATAAAAGTTTGGTAAACAGTTATCATACTTTGTGTTTCGTTTTAGTTTTACATTGTCATTATTTATCTATACTCTATTAAAAAAAATATATATCGCAACTGCATATGACAACGTCTATGATAATAAGTCATATTATTCTATTGATAAAATAATCTCTAAGTTAATTTGATTCTGTATATTAATTGGGATACTCTGTTTTCGAGAAGACTAAGCAAATTGAAATAAACTACTACTCATGTAAAGCATTCCATGATATTTATTCACTAGCTACTACAAATAGACAAAAATAAAATAAACAAACTACTCAATCATCTTTAACCACAGATCCATCTGTCACGACCCAAAATCCATTATAGGTCATGATGGTGTCTAACGCCGCCATCAGGCAAGCCAACGGTGATTTACCAATTTGATTATTCATTTTATTACTTTCGAAAACACAAATATTAATAAGAAAGGAGGTTTACACTTCTAAATCACGGGAATGTACAACATTTATAATTTATAAAAGAAATGAAAGACGATAATAATGTACGAAACCCTAGCATCAACTAGTATAACCCCAAAGCCCGGTATCACAAGTGCATGAGTATTTCTAAGGAGTACAATAATAATACAATATCTGTCTGGAATGTAAATAAAACAGGATAAAATAAATAGTACGATGGAGACTCGGTGGACTGCGATGTGTAGCCTGGATTGTAGCTCACATAAGGTCTCCTCAACAGATGCGCCTACGTGCCAAGATGATCACCAAATAAACCTATCATATCCTGCACATTTTCCGCCATGTCCTCCCTCATACTTCGCTGCCCAACTGTCGCCTCAAATCAAATCCATACATGTAGCACCGGAACTAATGAATTGCTACCAACTCTAAACCTCCTAAAAGATCATCTTTCTCGAGCCATCAACATTAGAAATACCAATTCGATTCTGAACCGCTACACACCGATATCTCTGACAACCGCTTCTCAGGCACCATCTCACAACACCCTGCCCCGAAGGCAAAAATCAAAGAAGAATATAACACCGGCGGACCTTAATGCGTTCCAACAAGGACGACGATAACACATCACAAATGAGAATTCCACCATGCTCGAAAATACCAAGTCTCGTCACTTCATCAACCAAGGCCTGAACATCCATAGTCCGATTGCCTTTTCTTTGCTGGAATTGAATGCCGAACTTATAAATCATGCACTGAGAAATCCTCCTTTCAAGTCATTCACTGTCTCGACACATAGACAAGCACCATACGATTATACCAACACTGTGCGATAACAACGCATGAATATCATAGCAATCCGTGCATAGCCTCAAAACCATAGGAAGTACAGATACTGAACTGAAATGACAGAACATCCTTTCGTAAGGCGACGATAATAGCCTGCCCGAACACGCATGGAAAAATATCTTGCACCACGTATGCAGTACCAATACAACTCCTCGACGCCCAATTGAAAACAAACGCCCACGTCACGTAAGATTGAGTAGAAAGAAAATAAATGCACAAGCCTCAATGAAATCGAACCGCATGATGAGGAAATCAAGAAGGGAAGTTCTCCTAACAGCCTTGTAGCCTCTCGAAGATAAGTACATGCATCTTTGTACGGATCCACAAGACTCTACTAGACTTGCTCATGACTCGTGAGACCCAAGTAAACCTAGAGCTCTGATACCAAGCTGTGACGACCCAAAATCCACTATAGATCGTGATGGCGCCTAACTCTAATGACCCGGCCAATTGTTTTGAATATTATAACCCCGTTCTCCCATTTACTGCTCAATTTATATTTTACAGTTATTTTATGACTTACCGGGTTAGTTGGTTCGGGTCCGGAAGGAATTTAGAGTGAAATGAGACACTTAATCTCATAATTGAAAATTTTAAGCTAGAAAAGTGACCGGATATGGACCTATATGTAAACGACCTCGTATTTGAATTTTGATGATTTTGATAGCTTTGTATGGTAATTTTGGACTTAGGGGCGTGTCCGGAAAATTATTTGGAGGTCCGTAGAGAAATTAGGCTTGAAATGCCGAAAGTTGAGTTTTGGGAAGTTTAACCGGGGGGTTGACTTTTTGATATCAGGATCGAAATCCGATTCTGAAATTTTAATAGGTGTGTTATGTCATTTATGACTTGTGTGCAAAATTTAAGGTCAATCGGACGTGATTTGATAGGTTTCAGCGTTGTTTGTAGAAATAGAAAGTTTCAAAGTTCATTAGGCTTGAATCTATGTGTGATTCGTGTTTTTAGTATTGTTGGATGTGATTTAAAGACTAAACTAAGTTTGTATTATGTTTTAAGACTTGTTGGTATATTTGGTTGAGGTCCCGAGGGGCTCGGATGAGTTTCGGATGCTTACCGGATCAAAATTTGGACTTAAACAACTGCTGGAATTTTCTGATATCTGAATCTGATTTCCTTATACGCGATCGCGTGTATGCGTCTGCGATTGCGTAGGCTTAGTTGGTCAGTAGAGATTTTGTGCTTCGCAATCACGTGGGGATATCCACGATCGTATAAGGTTAATTGAGGGCTGCTGAGTTTTGTGCTTCGCGATCGCGTGAAGCGAGATGCGAACGCGTGAAGAATGTGGTGTTCGCGTAGAGTAAGTGGAGCAGAGTAGAATTCACGCGTTTTGAGCTTCGCGTTCGCGTGGACTAGTCCGCGATCGCGTAGGTCTGTGATGTTGTGCATCGTGATTGCGTGGGAAAGTCCGCGATCGCGTATGGTCTTTTCTGGGCAGTGGAAAACTGTTCTTCGCGATCGCGTGTGTTTGTCCGCGATCGCGTAGAGCAAATGTCTGGGCAGAGAGTTTAAGTTCTGGAAAATGGGACTTTGTCCCATTTTCCATTTTTGACGGATTGGAGCCTGGAAAGAGGGGAATTTTGTGAAATTTTCAGAGGAAACAATGAGGTAAGTGTTATTAACTCAATATTGGTTAAATTACCCGAATCCATAGTTATTTTTAATATTTAATCGGTGAATTAAGTTGGAAAATTGTGAAAACCCTTTTGGTTTAAATTAATTATTTGAGGGTCGAGTTGAGGTCGAATTTTGGTAAAATTGGTATGGTTAGACTCGTGGTTGAATGGGCTTTCGGATTTTATAACTTTTGTCAGATTCCGAGACTTTGCCCCCACCGGCGATTTTTGAGCTAAATTTCGGATTTTTATGGAAAATTAGTATTTCATTATAGAATTAATTCCAATAAATTTTATTGACTGAAACAAATTATTTGTGACTAGATTCGAGGCTTTCGGAGACCAATTTTCGTGGCAAGGGCGTAGCGAAATAAAGAATTACGCGGTTTGAGGTAAGTAATAGTTTTAAATCTGGTCCTGAGAGTATGAAACCCCAAATTTTGTATCATGTGATTACTTTGGAGGTGACGCACGTGTGGGCGTGCACCGAGGAGATTGTGACTTGGTCCGTCCCGTGAAACTGTAAAGTTGAATAACTTGTTGTTAGCTATATGCTCTCTATGTGTTATGGAAATTTGACTGTAAGACATGTTAGAGACCATGTTTAGGCTATATGTTGGTACTGCTGGGACCCACAGAGGTCGTGTACATGTTGAATTATCTGCTAAATTGTGTTTGGTACTCAGTCACAGTTTACTTATTTATTTTATCTCAGTCTCTATTGTTCATTATTGATGCATCATATCATTATTGTTTGGGCTGATTTCATGATTATTGAGAGCCCGAGAGACTGGAGAGATTTATGACCGAGTGAGGCCGAGGGTCTGATTGTGAGATATTATATTATAGCACGTGAGTTGTCCGTGCGGGATATTATAGCACGTGAGTTGGCCGTGCGGATCCATATATTGATACTATGGCAGGTGAGTTGTCCGTGCAGCAGTTGAGTTAGCCGTGCAGATTATAGCGCTTGGGCTGTAGGAGCCCCTCCGGGGTCTGTACACCCCCAGTGAGTGCGGGTACCCATTGAGTGTGAGTGATGAGAGCTGAGAGCCGAGTGGTTGAGCTGTTGTGACAAGTTGAGTATCTGTTGCCTGAGAGGCTGTACTTGCTTTTCATTTGTTGTTGCACTTAGGTTCTATCTGTCATTGTGGTGAAATTATCTAAAAGATTTTATATCCGGATTACATGAACTTGAAATGTATAAAATTGATTTGACTTAAATTGCCGGATTTGAAAGCATGTCTATTCCTTGCTGGAATTACTCGAAATGAACCTTAACTGTGTAGGTCATCATTATCTTCAGTTCCTTATTTATTATTGTTACTTGCTGAGTTGGTTGTACTCACACTACATCCTGTACTTCGTGTGCAGATCTAGGTGTTCCCGGACATAGCGGGTGTTGATTCTCTAGCACAGTTTATTTTTCAGAGATTCATAGGTAGTTGCCGTGTTTCGAAAACCTTCTCTCTCTTTCCCTATCTCCTTGTTACTATATTTGGCCTCAGTTTATCATAGACCGTATTTTCCAGACTTGTATCCATAATAGAATGCTCATGTATTCAGTGACACCAGGTTTTGGGGATTGTTCGTATCAGTATTTATGGGATTTTTTTATTGTTTTTAATTATTGTATTTTCAAACTTAAAGAGAAATTGTGGTTTATGGAGATTATCGGCTTGCCTAGTATTGAGATAGGCGGCATCACGACAAGTTGGGATTTTGGGTCGTGACAAGTTGGTATCAGAGCCTAGGTTACATAGGTCTCACGAGTTATGAGCAGGTTTAGTAGAGTCTTGCGGATCGGTACGGAGACGTCTGTACTTATCTTCGAGAGGCCGTAGAACCCTTAGGAAACTAAATTTCTGTTATTCTATTCTGTCAGAGATGGTGAGGACACGTACTACCGGATTAGACGGTCATCCACCAGTGCCACCAGTTAGGGCCGCGAGAGGTCGGGGCCGTGGTAGAGGCCGGGGCCGAGGTAGAGGTCGAGGTGCAGCTCGTACCACAGTTGAACCCGCACCTGTAGTACCCCCAGTTGCTCCAAGTTAGGAGCAGATTCCATATATAGCTGAGCCGACAGGACCAGATCAGGCACCAGCTATGCCTATTGAGATTCCAGGCCTTCACGAGACTTTGGCCCAGATATTGACAGTTTGCTCTAGTCTTGCTCAGATGGTTTCGGCTCAGGCCGCACCTGCCACTTCTCAGACCGGGGGAGGTACTCATACCCCCGTTACCTGTACACCAGACCAGTTAGTACAAGGACTTCACATATCAGGGGCACTACTAGCCCAGCCGGCTGTAGCTGCTCATGCCCCGGTAGTTCCTATTATGGCAGATGATGAGCAGAGGAAACTTGAGAGATTTGAGAGGCTTCGACCTCCACCATTTAGCGGTACTGAGTTAGAGGATACTCAGGGTTTTCTGGATAGGTGTTAGCGGATGCTTCGGACAACGGGTATTCTGGAGACCAGTGGGGTCTCGTTCACTACTTTTCAGTTTTCTGGGGTTGCCTTCAGATAGTGGGAGGCTTATGAGAGGCGTAGGCCAGTTGGGGAAGTACCACTTACATGGCAGGAATTCTCCGTTCTCTTTTTGGAGAAGTTCATGCCGTAGTCTCACAGAGAGGAGCTGCGCAGACAGTTTGAGCAGTTACGTCAGGATGGCATGTTTGTGATGCAGTATGAGATGAGATTTTCTGAGTTGGCTCATCACGCAGTCTGGTTGGTTCCCACTATAGGGAGAGGATTAGGAGGTTCATTGATGGCCTCACATATCAGCTGCGGTTACTTATAACTAGGGAGAGGGTGTCTGGTGCTACTTTTGATGAGGTAGTTGACATTGCTTAGCAAATAGAGATGGTTCGTAGCCAGGAAAGTGGAGAGAGGGAGGCTAAGAGGCCTCGTGGTCCAGATGATTACAGCGGTGTTCCTACAGGGGGTCAGTTTTACCGCGGTAGGGGTCGTTCTTACAAATATGCTCAGACGGGTCGTCCAGCTCATCGTGGTGCATCAGCTAGCCACAGTTCTTACAATGCTCACTCAGGCCAGTCTCCATTCAGTGCACTACTAGCGTAGAGTTCTCATAATGCCTAGTCCTCTCAGGCTTCTACAGATAATTCCTCGGGATATCAAGAGCAGCAGTTCCATCAGAGGAGGGGTTGTTTCAAGTGTGGGGAATTTGGTCATTTCAAGAGAGAGTGTCCTAGGCTGTTGAGTGGGGCTCCACAGCAGAGTCCTTGACTAACGGCACTAGCACCAGCAATTCCACCACCCGCCCAGCCAGCTCGGGGTGGGAGTCAGGCAACTAGGGGTCGCCCAAGATGGGGAGGCCGATCAGGTGGCGGTCAGGCCCGATTCTATGCTTTTCCTGCCAGGCCAAATGTTGTTGCTTCAGATGCAGTGATCACAAGTATTGTTTCAGTGTGCCACAGGGAGGCTTCTATATTATTTGACCCTGGTTCCACTTATTCATATGTATCATCGTATTTTGCTCATTATCTGGATATGCCTTGTGAGTCCTTAGTTTCAATTGTTTGTTTATCTACACCGGTGGGCGATATTATTACTGTGGGCCGTATGTATCAGCCATGTGTAGTATCTATTGGGGAACTGGAGACTAGGGTTGATATCATATTACTCGGTATGGTTGATTTCGATGTAATCCTGAGTATGGATTGGTTGTCTCCATGTCATATTATTCTGGACTATCATGCAAAAATCGTGGCGTAGACGATGTCGGAGTTGTCGAAGGTTGAGTGGAGGGGTTCTTTAGAGTTTGTTCCTAGCAGGGTAATTTCTTATTTGAAGGCCCAACGTATGGTTGGAAAGGGATGTTTGTCATATTTGGCCTTTGTGAGAGATGTTGATGCATATACTCCTATTATTGATTCAGTACCGGTCATGCGAGACTTTCCGGACGTATTTCTTGCAGACCTTCCGGGTATGCCACCCGACAGGGATATTGATTTCGGTATTGACTTGGTGCAGGGCACTCAGCACATTTCTATTCCTCGGTATCGTATGGCACCAGCTGAGTTAAAAGAATTGAAAGAGAAACTTCAGGAACTCCTTAAAAAAGGGTTTATTAGGCCTAGTGTGTCACCTTGGGGTATACCATTTCTGTTTGTGAAGAAGAAAGATGGTACTATGCGGATGTGCATTGATTATAGACAGTTGAACAAGGTTACATTCAAGAATAAATATCCTTTGCCGCGTATTGATGACTTATTTGACCGGCATCAGGGAGCGAGGGTGTTCTCCAAAATTGATTTGAGATTGGGGAATCACCAGTTGAAAATTAGGGATTCGGATATTCTAAAGACAACATTTAGAACTCATTATGGCCACTATGAATTTCTTGTGATGTCATTTAGGCTAACTAATGCCCCAACAACATTTATGCATTTGATGAATAGTGTATTCCAGCCATATCTTGATTTATTTGTCGTAGTATTTATTGATGATATTCTGGTGTACTCACGTAGCCAGGAGGAGCATGCACAACACTTGGGTATTGTATTACAGAGGCTGAGAGAGGAGGGACTTTATGCCAAATTCTCTAAGTGTGAATTCTGGCTTCATTCAGTGGCATTCTTGGGACATATAGTGTCCGGTGAAGGAATTAAGGTGGATCCGAAGAAAATAGAGGCAGTTCAGAGTTGGCCCAGACCATCTTCAGTTACTGAGATTCGGAGTTTTCTCGGCTTGGCCGTTTATTATCGTCGCTTCGTGGAGGGTTTCTCTTCTATTGCATCGCCTATGACTAAACTGACCCAGAAAGGTGCTCCGTTTAGGTGGTCGGATGAGTGTGAAGAGAGCTTTAAAAAGCTCAAAACAACTTTGACTACAACTCTAGTATTGGTGTTCCCTATAGGTTCCAAGTCTTATATTGTATATTGTGACGCGTCGCGTATTGGTCTCGGCGCAGTGCTGATGCAAGATAGTAGGGTGATTGGCTATGCGTCCAGACAGTTGAAGGTACATGAGAAGAATTATCCGGTCCACGATCTTGAGTTAGCAGCTATTGTTCATGCCTTGAAAATTTAGCGGCATTACTTGTACGCTGTCCAGTGTGAGGTATATACCGATCATCGGAGTCTACAACATTTGTTTAAATAGAAGGATCTTAATTTGCGGCAGCGAAGGTGGTTAGAGTTGCTTAAGGATTATGATATCACCATTCTCTATCATCCCGGAAAAGCCAATGTAGTGGCCGATGCCTTGAGTCGTAAGGCGGAGAGTCTGGGCAGCTTAGCATACTTACCGGTAGCAGGGAGGCCTTTAGCATTGGATGTTCAGGCCTTGGCCAACCAGTTTGTTAGATTGGATGTTTCTGAGCCGAATCGAGTTTTGGCTTGTGTGGTTTCTCGGTCTTTTTTATATGATCGCATCAGAGAGGGCCAGTATGATGATCCATCGCTGCTTGTCCTTAAGGACACAGTTCAACACGATGATGCCAAGAAAGTCACTATTGGAGATGGCGGTGTATTTACAGATGCAGGGCAGGCTATGTGTGCCTAATGTAGATGGTTTGCGTGAGTTGATTCTCCAGGAAGCTCACAGTTTGAGGTACTCCATTCATCCAGGTTCCGCGAAGATATATCAGGATTTGAGGCAGCACTATTGGTGGAGACAGATGAAGAAAAATATAATTGGGTTTGTAGCTCGGTGTCTAAATTGTCAACAGGTAAAGTAGGAGCATCAGAGACCGGGCGGATTACTACAGAGACTTGAAATCCCAGAGTGAAAATGGGAGCGTATTACCATGGACTTCGTAGTTAGGCTTCCATGGACATTGAGGAAGTTTGATGCGGTTTGGGTGATTGTAGATCGGTTGACCAAATCCGTGCATTTTATTCCAGTCAGTAATAATTACTCTTTAGAGCGGTTAGCTGAGATTTATATCCGCGAGATTGTTCGCCTACACGGTTTGACAGTGTCCATCATTTAAGATCGGGGCACGCAGTTTACATCACAGTTTTGGAGAGCAGTGCAGCGAGAATTGGGCATACAAGTTTAGTTGAGTACAACATTTACCCTCAGACAGATGGGCAGTCCGAGCGCACTATTCAGATATTGGAGGATATGCTACATGCTAGTGTAATTGATTTTGGAGGTTCTTGGAATAAATTTCTGGCACTTACGGAGTTTGCTAGCAATAACAGCTACCAGTCGAGTATACAGATGGCTCCGTATGAGGCATTATATGGGAGACGGTGTCGATCTCCGGTTGGTTGGTTTGAGCCTGGTGAGGCTAGGCTATTGGGTGTTGACTTGGTTTAGGATGCTTTAGAGAAGGTCAAAGTGATTCAGGATCAGCTTCGCACGGCACAGTCTAGACAGAAGAGTTATGCCGCCAGGAAGGTGCATGATGTTGTTCACATGGTTGGGGAGAAGGTTCTACTCAAGATTTCACCCATGAAGGGTGTGTTGAGGTTCGGGAGGAAGGGAAAGTTGAGCCCTCGGTATATTTGGCCTTTTGAAATACTTAGGAAGATTGGAGAGGTGGCTTATGAACTTGCCTTGTCGCCTAGTCTATCAGGTGTTCATCCAGTGTTCCATGTATCCATGCTCTGAAAATATGTCGGGGATCCGTCTCATATTCTGGATTTCAGTATAGTGCAGCTGGACGGTACTTTGACTTATGATGTGGAGCTGGTGACTATTTTAGACCGGCAGGTTCAAAAACTAAGGTCCAAGAACATAGCATCAGTGAAGGTGCAGTGGAGAGGCCAGCCAGTCGGAGAATCTACTTGGGAGATTGAGCAGGAGATGCGGAGTAAATACCCACACTTATTTGAGACTCCAGATATTATTCTAAACTCGTTCGAGGACGAACGTTTGTTTAAGATTGGGAGAATGTAACGACCCGGTCAGTCGTTTTGAGTATTATAACCTTGTTCCCCTATTTACTGCTCAATTTATACTTTATAGTTGTTTTATGACTTACCGGGTTAGTTGGTTCGGGTCCGAAAGGAATTCGGAGTGAAATGAGATACTTAAACTCATAATTGAAAATTTTAAGTTAGAAAAGTGACCGGATATGGACCTATGTGTAAACGACCTCAGATTTGAATTTTGATGATTCTGATAGGTCTTTATGGTGATTTTGGGCTTAGGAGCGTGTCCGAAAAATTATTTGGAGGTCCGTAGAGGAATTAAGCTTAAAATGCCGAAAGTTGAGTTTTTTGAAAGTTTAACCTGGGGGTTTACTTTTTGATATCGGGGTCGAAATCCGATTCTGAAAATTTTAATATGTCTGTTATGTCATTTAGACTTGTGTACAAAATATGAGGTCAATCGGACGTGATTTGATAGGTTTCGGCGTTGTTTGTAGAAATGGAAAGTTTCAAAGTTCATTAGGCTTGAATCTATGTGTGATTCGTGTTTTTAGGGTTGTTGGATGTGATTTAAAGACTCTACTAAGTTTGTATGATGTTTTAGGACTTGTTGGTATATTTGGTTGAGGTCCCGAGGGGCTCGGGGTGAGTTTCAGATGCTTAACAGATCAAAATTTGGACTTAAACATCTGCTGGAATTTTCTGATATCTGAATCTGATTTCCTTATACGCGATTGCGTGTATGTGTCTGCGATTGCGTAGGCTTAGTTGGTCAGTAGAGGTTTTGTGCTTCGCGATCGCGTGGGGATATCCGCGATCGCGTAAGGTTAATTGAGGGTTGCTGATTTTTATGCTTCGCGATCGTGCGAAGCGGGACACGGTCGCATAGCTTTGAGATTTTGTGACTCGCGAACGCGTGAAGAATGTCGCGTTCGCGTAAAGTAAGTGGAGCGGAGTAGAAGTCACGTGTTTTGTGCTTCGCGATAGCATGGACTAGTCCGCGATCGCGTAGGTCTGTGATGTTGTGCATCGCGATCGCGTAGGAAAGTCTGCAATAGCGTAGGGTCTTTTCTGGGCAGTGGAAAATTGTGCTTCGCGATCGTGTGTGTTTGTCTGCGATCGCATAAAGCAAATGTTTGGGCAGAGAGTTTAAGTTCTGAAAACCATTTTTGACAGATTGGAGCTCGGGCAGAGGCGATATTTGGGAGATTTTTAGAGGAAACAACGGGATAAGTGTTCTTAACTCAATATTGGTTAAATTACCCGAATCCATGGTTGTTTTTAACATTTAATTGATGAATTAAGTTGGAAAATCGTGAATAACCTCTTGGTTTAAATTGATTATTTCAGGGTCAAGTTGAGGTCGGATTTTGGTAAACTTGGTATGGTTAGACTCGTGGTTGAATGGGCTTTCAGATTTTGTAACTTTTGTAGGATTCCGAGATGTGGGCCCTACCGGCAATATGAGCTAAATTTTAGATTTTTATGGAAAATTAATATTTTCTTATGGAATTAATTCCAATAATTTTTATTGACTAGATTTGTGACTAGATTCGAGGCTTTTAGAGACCAATTCTTGTGGCAAGGGCATAGCGGAATAAAGAATTATGCGGTTTGAGGTAAATAACAGTTTTAAATATGGTCCTGAGGGTATGAAACCCCGGATTTTGTATCATGTGATTACTTTGGAGGTGACGCACATGCTAGGTGACGGGCATGTGGGCGTGCACCGAGGGATTGTGACTTGGTCCGTCCCGTGAAACTGTAAAGTTGAATAACTTGTTGTTAGCTATATGCTCTCTATGTGTTGTGGAAATTTGATTGTAAGACATGTTAGAAACCATGTTTAGGCTATATGTTGGTACTGCTGGGACCCACAGAGGTTGTGTACATGTTGAATTATCTGCTAAATTGTGTTTGGTATTTAGTCACAATTTACTTATTTATTTTATCTCAGTCTCTATTGTTCATTATTGATGCATCATATCATTGTTGTTTGGGCTGATTTTATGATTATTGTGAGCTCGAGAGACTGGAGAGATTTATGACTGAGTGAGGCCGAGGGCCTGATTGTGAGATATTATATTATAGCACGTGAGTTTTTCGTGCGGGATATTATAGCACGTGAGTTGACCGTGCGGATCCAGATAATGATACTATAGCACGTGAGTTGTCCGTGCAGCACGTGAGTTGGCCATGCAGATCCAGTTATTGATACTATGGCACGTGAGTTGTCCATGCAACACGTGAGTTGGCCGTGCAGATTATAGCGCTTGTTCTCTAGGATCCCCTCCGGAGTCTGTACACCCCCCAGTGAGCGCGGGTACCCAGTGAGTGTGAGTGTTGAGGGCTGAGAGCCGAGTGGTTGAGTTATTGTGACGAGTTGAGTATCTGTTGCCTGAGAGGCTGTACTTGCTTTTCATTTGTTGTTGCGCTTAGTTGTTATCTGTCATTGTTGTTAAATTCTCTGAAAGATTTTATATCTGGATTACATAAACTTGAACTGTATAAAATCGATTTGACTTAAACTGCCAGATTTGAAAGCATGTCTATTCCTTGCTGGAATTACTGGAAATGAATTATAACTGTGTAGCTCGTCATTATTTTCAGTTCCTTATTTATTATTATTACTTGCTAAGTTGGTTGTACTCATACTACACCCTGTACTTCGTGTGCAGATCCAGGTATTCCCAGACATAGCGGGTGTTGATTTTCTAGCATAGTTGATTTTCCGGAGATTCAGAGGTAGCTGCCGTGTTTCGCAGACCTTGTCTCTCTTTCCATATCTCTTTGTTACTGTATTTGGCCTCAGATTATCATAAACCGTATTTTCTAGACTTGTACTCATAATAGAATGCTCATGTATTCAATGACACCAAGTTTTGGGGAGTGTTCGTATCAGTATTTGTGGAATTTTTGTATTGTATTTAATTATTGTATTTTCAAACTTAAAGAGAAATTGTGGTTTATGGAGATTATTGGCTTGCCTATTATTGAGATAGGCACCATCACGACAGGTTGGGATTTTGGGTCGTGACACTAACGTCGCCGTCAGGCAAATTACCAATTTGATTACTCATTTTATTACTTTTGAAAACACAAATATTAATAAGAAAAGGAGGTTTACACTTCTAAATCAGTACAACATTTGTAATTTATAAAAGAAATGAAAGGCGATAATAATGTACGAAACTTTAGGCATCAACTAGTATAACCCCAAAACTCAGTGTCATGAGTGCATGGGCATTTCTAAGGAGTACAATAATAACACAACATATGTCCAGAATGTAAGTAAGACAGGATAAAATAAATAGTACGATGGAGACTCAGTGGATTGCGATGCATAGCCTGGATTGCAGCTCACATAAGGTTTCCTCAACAGATGCGCCTACGCGCTAAGATGATCACCAAATGAACCTGTCATATCCTGCACATTTAGTGAAGAAGTGCAGCATGAGTACGTAAATCAACGTGTACCCTGTAAGTATCTAGCCTAACCCCGGAGAAGTAGTGACGAGGGGTTGACATCGACACATACTAGAGGTCCAATAAAATAGTATAATCATTCATAACATATATGAAGTGCACAGCGATAGTGGGGTAAATCTACAAATTTCATAATCTTCCGAGTATTTCTTTTAAAGTATAAATTTCTCGATCTTGTATTCTACCTTAATAGCTCAAAAAAGTGCCAAGTGTCAATTTCAAATAAATAAGGAATACCATAAAAATGCCAGGCATCGGTGGGAGGTTTATCTCGTGAATATTCGGACTACTAGTGATATAACGCATGATTATGCCGAGGTCGTTCGGCCCGATCCAGAATAATGTGTACACTACCGAGGGTCGAGCGGCACGAACCATAGATGCATCTATTATACTGCCGAGTCGTTCTGCCCGCTCCACAAGAAAGGAGGGAAGTTACTGAATTACGATACACGTGCTTACAATACAGTACACGGGCACAAAGTAAATAAAATCTTTACCATTTCTCAAAAAACTCGCCCACAACTCAAAGTGATAAGGCTCGGCCTAGTATACATATACTTATTCCTAAATAAATTTCAAATATAACTTCTATTAATTAAGCCAGTAGAATGAGTTCAAATAATTCAAATATTACATGATAAGATCCTAAGTCTATCCGGACATAAACATGCTTTAGCTACGTACGGACTCTCGTCACCTCGTGCGTACGTAGCACCCACAACTAGTTGCACATAACAATAAATATTATTTAGGGGTAGTTTCCCCCTCACAAGGTTAGACACGAGACTTACCTCGCTCTGAAGTTCCATAACCAGCTCCAACGCCACTCAAACACCTCAACCCGATACTCGTCTCTTCAAAACTAGTCAAACAACGTGCAAACCAATCAAAATATACCCCAATACGTATAATTTAACAATTTATAATGATTCTATCTTCGCTCAAAAGACAAAAAATCAACCCTTGGGCCCACGCACCCGAATTTTGAAAATGTTCGAAGATAAACTTTACCCATAACACCACGAACTCAAATAAATAATTTATTCCTAATTCCATGTCCAACTTCTTGGTCAAATTCCAAAAATACCAAATTCTAGGTTTTCAACCAAAAACCCTACAACTTCTACTAACTTCCATGTTTAAATACTTATAGAATCCATGTATTTTACTTACAATAGGTGGGAATAACTTACCTTGCCATAGATGATGAAAATCTCCACTTGAAGCTCTCGAAAAATCACCCAAACCAAGAGAGAATGCAAGAAAAATGGCCAAATCCCGTTCTTAAAACAACACTGCCCAGCGACCTTTTCGCATCTGCGATGTCAATAGCTTCTTCTACGACATCGCTTTTGCGGCACAAAGTCCGCTTTGTGACTCTCTTCAGGACCCTCAACCTCTGTATCTGCGGTCCCTCCAGTGCTTCTGTGCCTTCGCTTCTGCGATGTTTCATCCATAGGTGCGGTTCCGCTTCTGCGGAATTCGACTGCATCCGCGGTCCCTGCCTCCCCTAGCAAAATCCACATATGTGCTCCAGTGGTCGCATCTGCGATCACGCAGGTGCGGGAATTTTTTTGCAACTGCGACCTCTGCCCAGTTCACTCCCAGCCGCTTCTGAGGCGTGATCCTTGCTTCTACGATGTCGCTTCTGCGACCCAGCTTCCACAGAAGCGATCGCACCAGCAACCAGAAAAGTCCCAGCATTCCGTTAGTCCAAAAATCGATCCGTTAACCATCCAGAATCAACCCGAGGCCTTTGGAACCTTAACCAATTATACCAATGCATCCCAAAACACATCAAGAACTTAGTCGAGGCCTCAAATCATGCCAAACAATCTCGAAACTATGAATCGATGACCGAAATCCTTCTTTAACTTTCGAACTTCCAAACTTCAATGAATGCGTCCGAACCATACCAAAGTATTCTGGAATGACGCCAAACTTTGCGTACAAGTCATGAATCACAATACGAACCCATTCCAAGGCTCGAAATCCCAAACGGACATCGATAACACCAAAGCCCACTTCAAATGAAACTAGGAAATTCTTAAACCTTCAAAATATCAACCTTCCATAATAAGCGCCAAAATGCTCCCGGGTGATCCGATACTCAACCCGAACATACGCCCAAGTCCGAACTCTTTATACGAACCCATCAAAACCTTCAAATCCCGATTCCGAGGTCATTTACTGAAAAGTCAAACCTTAGTCAATTCTTCCAACTTAAAGCTTCCGAATTTAGAATTTTCTTTCCAAATCAACTCCGAACTTCCTGAAGTTCAACTACGACCACACATACAAGTCATAATACCTCAAGTGTATCTACTCAGGGTCTTAAACCGCTGACCGACGCACTAGAGCTCAAAATTATCGGTCGGGTAGTTACACCATCACCGATCAAGTGGTCTATTATTTCATCAGGGTGCTCAGAGAAGTCTGCTACATCTAAGTGGGTGCTGTCAAATTCATTGTCAGAGACAAAATTAGTTTAAGGGCCTTTATTCTTTAGAGAGGCTTGATAAAGCTCAACCAAATGTCTTGTTGTACGACAAATATTTGGCAAATGCCCTTTTCCACCGCAACGATAGCATTCAGTTTCTGAACCCTTTGCCTTTGGCTTCTTATCATTTCCTTTCCACTTTTGGTGGTTATTTTTCTTTGGAAAATGATTAACACCAGAAAAAAATTCTTCCTTGGCCATGGCCACGAACAGGACCACGACCTTTACCATGCTTTGCATAATAGGAATAAACCTCATCCACTTCAGGCAATGGTGTAGACCCAGTGGGTTGATTATCCTGATTTCTCATGAGCAAATCATAATTTTGTTCAGTCACAAGGAAAAGAGAAATCAACTCAGAGTACTTCTAAACCTTTCTCTCGGTACTGCTGTTGCAAGACCATATTGGAGGCATGAAACATCATGAACATTATTTCAAGGTATCATAGTCAGTGATACTATCTCCATAGAGTTTCAACTTAGAAGTAATTCTGAACATCGCCGAATTGTATTCGGAAACAGACTTAAAGTCTTGGAGCCTCAGATGAGCTCAATCATATCGTGCTTATGGAAGTGTGACCACCTTTAGGTTGTCATATCTTTCCTTTAAGCCATTTCACAAAACAAGTGGATCTTTGACTGTGAGATATTCTATTTTCAACCCTTTATCAAGGTGATGGTGCAAGAAAATCAAGGCCTTAGCACAATCTTGGGTAGATGCTTTATTTTTATCTTTAATGGCATCTCCAAGACCCATTGTATCTAAATGGATTTTAACATCCAACATCCATGACATATAGTGCTTGCCCGAAATTTCAAGGGCAACGAACTTTTGTTTCATAATATCAGTCACAGTTAAAAGAGGAGAAAATTTATACCTCCCACACAGTTGTGGCCAGCTACATGGGAAGGAGCCCATTAGTCTTCTCAAAGAGTTTCTTGAGATGGTAAAGTCTGGTGCTGATAACGTGAAATAAAATAATAAAGAAAAGAAGAATATTGCAAAGAAAGAAAGAGGGAGAACTCTATTGATTTTGAGATGAATTACAATGGGGCAAGACTCCTCTATTTATAGGGAAAAATGACTTAGACACAAAGTAACAAACTCTCTAAAAAATAGACATTCACTCTAAGTACAATTCTATTCATAACAGTCTAATAATAATACGTGATTTTTTTAAAATTATATATTCATTAATATGCGTACACGCGCAAAGCGCGTACCCTAAAACTAGTTCTCAAATAGTATAAATGCTTATAAACATGTCATGTATATGTAAAATGTATTTGTATAGACCATTATAATAATACCTAAAATATTTATTATTATCTCTAGACACATTTTAAGCTTTGTGAGTTATAAAATAAGTATAGTTAACTAATTAAAAATTATTCATTGGTAATATCTTAGGGATAGAGTATTGAATTCAACTGATTGAATATTATCTCACTAATTCACGAATGTGCTGATATATGTTCTCTTTAATACTGATATTTGACATGCATTTTATAGTTATATTATAATTAAAGAAAATAATTTAATAAAGTAAAATCATAATTGATTGTAAAATTTTAGAATTGAAAGGGTGAAAAAATGCACATTGAACAACTCATCTCAATACCAAAAGATAGTCCTCACATAAACGAGTTTGGAACATAAATGTGGTCTTTTTAGACTTAAATGTCCGAAATGAGTGAAAAATAAATATTGTGACCAAACTATATATAGCGCCCTTTAAAAGGGCGCTATATATGAAGTTGATTAGACGTCCAGGTATAGCGCAGTTTATTAAGGCGCTATATGTATAGCGCCTTAATAAACGGCGCTATACCCCTTCAAACATTCGTCCCTTCCCTTTCCCCCGTTACAGAAGCAAAACAAGCCTCCCCCCCTCCCCCCATTTTTAAATCAAACCAGTGGTCTCCCCACCCCCCCACACACATTAACGACCCAAAAAAACTCGAGTGGACCCCACCCGTCCCACAAAAAGTAAAGATTATTGGTCCCGCATCCTAGCTAAGCCTTCTCTCGTTGTGGGTTGCATATTTCGGATTCAAATCTTTAACTTTACAAAAAACATAAATCGAGGTATTCCGATTTAGTTTTTGTCGAAACTCGTATAAAAAATGCATATTAGTTGTTTTAAATATATTCTATGTTGTTTTGTATTTTTTTTTGCGATTAAACTGGCATTTATTTTTATCCGGACTAAGATATTAGTGTGCTAAAAAAATATGTAAAAATTAAGAAATCATTATTATTTGTTAAAGAAATGTTAATAAGTTACTTTTTACTGTTGTATATGTATTTTCGCGAATGTTTTGTGATTAAATGTATTTGTTGTTTTATTATCTGGTTTAGATTATTTATTTGCTTAAAGACTAGTAATATAGTGCCCTTTTAGCGTAGTAAAATGTAGTGCCTTTTAGCGTAGTATCCCTGTAGTTATTGAAATTAATCATTTAAGTATCTCTTATACCCAAAAATACGTCAAAATAACTGATAGATCAAACACAAACTCTGTCCAATTCTAGTCAACGATCGTAAGAAAATAACATGAGAAAACAAAAATATTTTTTGGATATCTTGGTGCTACTGGGCCTCAAATATCGAGCCCGAAACCTATTTGTAAATATTTAATAATTAAATCTTATATAATTATAAAAATTAATTATTTAATTTTATTATAGTAAAAAATAAGTGAGTAACAAAAAAACGTATAAAATAAAATATGTAAAATAATAAAACTATATATAAATTAATAAAACTAACACATACAAGAATTCAGGATATCTTGGTGCTACTGGGCCACAAATATCGAGCCTGAAACCCATATGTGAATACTTAATAATTAAATATTGTATAATTATAAAAATTAAGTATTTTATTTACAAACAAACATATAAAATAATAAAACTAACATGTAAAATAATAAAACTAACACATACAAGAATTCAGGATATCTTGGTGCTACTGGGTCTCAAATATCGAGCCTGGAACCCATATGTGAATACTTAATAATTAAATATTATATAATTATAAAAATTAAGTAATTTATTTACAAATAAACATATAAAATAATAAAACTAACATGTAAAATAATAAAACTAACACATATAAGAATTCAGGATATCTTCGTGCTACTGGGCCTCAAATATCGAGCCTGGAACCTATATGTGAATACTTAATAATTAAATATTCTATAATTATAAAAATAAAGTATTTTATTTACAAACAAACATATAAAATAATAAAACTAACATGTAAAATAATAAAACTAACACATACAAGAATTCAGGATATCTTGGTGCTACTGGACCTCAAATATCGAGCCTGGAACCCATATGTGAATACTTAATAATTAAATCTTGTATAATTATAAAAATTAATTATTTAATTTACAAACAAACATATAAAATTATAAAACTAACATGTAATTAATGTTGTTTAATTTACAGTAGACGACATGGAGGTTCCGCCTATGCATCCTGGACCTTCCAGCGATGAGCTACTGACGTTACAGGGCGATCATAGGTCCTCCTATATATGGGAGGGAGAGTTACTGGCCTAGACTCTCCGCGTCAGGAGAGTGGACGACATGTGGGACTTTTTGAAGGGCAAAGTTCTCCATCCCCGTGTAGTCAGATGCCTGTAGGATACGGGCTTCTATAGGATTTTGGAGATCGTGCGACTGCAGCTCGATTGGTCTTTGATCACGGTCCTGATAGAGCAATGACGACCGGAGACGCACACATTCCACTTGCCCATTGGCGAGGCCACCATCACACTGCAAGACGTGGAGGTTATATATGGGCTGCCCGTTGATGGACACCCCGTTGCTCTGCCACAGGCCATGAGAGAGATGACGGGTGGGCAGTACCTGGACATGTTGCAGCAGCTCACTGGTTTCCAGCCACAGTAGGAGACTGCACTGGCTGGGGCCAGTCGTCTGCAGCTGACGACTATCCGAGACCATTTGGAGGTATTGCACCCAGATATCACAGGCGATACACCGGAGCTGCATATTCACCGGTACACGAGGTTGTTGTTGCTCCTTATGTTTGGAGGGGTCTTGTTCCCGAACACTTCGGGGAACCTAGTCAGCTTGAGATTTCTACATCATCTAGAGCGGCTAGATAATTTACCCCAGTACAGCTGGGGTGCTGCTGTTCTCGCCTACTTGTACAGGCAAATGTGCCGGGAAACCATGGGCACCCATCGTGACATTGCTGGATTTTTGCCGCTGCTATAGGTGAAAACATATTCAAATAATCTATTGATTATAACATACCCAGTAAAAATATATCTTAAATTTTACGTCCACTTTGTATGTTAGGTTTGGGCCTGGGAGCGGTTCATACAGTTGCATCCACCTCTACCACCATTAGCTCCGGGTGTACCACCTCCGTTTCTCCCTCTAGTTAGGAGGTGGCTTCTCCGGCGGGGATATGGACAAGAGTACGAGGCTCGACATAAACTCGCCTTGTCCAGGGACTTCGCAAGTGACCCCGTCAGATCCATTCTTGATCACGGGCACGATCATTACACGAGAGGATTGGGATCAGTACTTTCTAGGCCCATCGATTGCTGCTGATGATCGGCCGACCCGAGATGTGGATAGTGGGCGCCGGCTGAGTTATGGCTCCTCATCGAGGGGTCCTGGGATCTTTTACAAGCGCATGTATGTTTGTATTACTATTAAATTTAAATTTGTTTTTATCTCATTGATTAGCCATAAATATCTTTATGTTTTTCTTATTAAGGCTTCATCCTCGCCCGTCACGGAGGCCACTTTGTGCTATGCTGACTTGGCTGCGATGGATGATTATATTCTGGAGCTCGACGAGACCATGGAAAGAAAATTTAAATTTTTGTGACTTAACACGTACATTACTAATATATATTTTCATATACTGAGCTGACTTATGCTTCTGTAGGTTACTGCTGGATCAACGGCCCCTTCTACCGAGCCTACCAGTACTACTGACGATCATACTGCAACGCATCCTGCGATAAAAAGATGACGTGATGAGAATGATCCTGATAGCATAGCCGGGCAGGATGGGATGCGCCTCAGGCCAGCGGCTGCATTGAAGCACAAAGGCTGTTGGACACATTGATTTTTTTTTGTATTATATGTAAATATTATTTCATGTAAATAATAGCAACAATTTTTATTATTTACATTATATGAGCATTATGTTTTTATTTTTCCGGTTCTTCGTTATTTTAATACTACAACACAAACATAAACATAGCAACTTAACATAATTTAAATTCAGTACAACTAATGAAATTATATGACACGGAAAGCATAAAGATAAAATACTACACTCAACACATACATGTCATTGTTTAGTCACTACCGCCTAGTATTCTCTGCTCCAACCACTATAATTTCTCTTCCAGCCTATTTTTTTCTTCTTCCGCCTCTTTTAGTTTCTCATGAAATGCCGCAATTTCTCGTTTCATTTAAGACCCACGGTGTTGGTATTCACAGTTCATATCCCAAATATACTGCAAAGATCATTTGTAGCATTCCTGCTTAATGGGTTCATCAAGCCATACCTCAAATTTGCAATAATTTTCGTCATTGCCTCCAAACATGTTTACACACATCCAGTATATGCGCCCAACATGACCATCGAACCAACAATCCTTCACCATACAGCATTTGGCACAATAGTACATTGGTACATAATTGCGTCCAGACGTTTGTTAATGCAAAAAAAAAAATCATGTTTTTATGGAAAGCTTTGCTATTTGTTTTGGTTAAGTGCAGATAATAACTAAAATGCGCTAGTTATTTATAGGCAAAGTAACACACTGTCACGACCCAAAATCCCACCACAGGCGTCGTGATGGCACCTAGTCTCTAAGACTAGGTAAGCCGATTTCTATTACATTTTGAAGCAATTTGATTTTGAATTAAATAAGTAACAAAAGTTAACAGCAGAATAAATATGAATATACAACCTCCCAAGACTGGTAGTACTGAGTCACGAACTCTAACTGAATACATGGAATGATCACGAAGACCGAATATACAATACTGTTTGATTAAAAATTAACAGTACAATGAAATAAAAAGACTCCAAGCGACTGCGACGACCAAGCAGCTCTACCTTGAATCCTTATGATCCCGCTTTAAATCTGCTCAAGTCCGAAATCTCCAATACCTGGCTCTACACAAAAATATGCAGCAGTGTAGTATGGGTACATCATGGTCAGTACTTAGTAAGTATCAAGACTAACCTCAGTGGAGTAGAGACGAGGTACGGTCAAGACACTCACTAGTCTAATAGCATGTGCAATATAATAAATAAAATAATAGAAAACAAATAACAATAAGGACAACATAAAACAACCAGTGATATGCACAGCAGACAACAAGAACACCATTAATATCGCTCAACAATTGATAGATACAATTACACCCAGATAAATCAAGTTCTTCAATTAAATATCTTTCACATATAATTCTTACGAATAAAATTCTTTTTCAAATATAATTTCCTCAAATAAACATCTTTCGAATAAAAACTTCTTTCACTAAATATCTTCAAATATAATTTCCTCAAATAAATATCTTTCAAATACAGTTCTTTCATATAATATTTTCTAAATAAAAGTCCTTCCAAATAAATATTTTGAATATAATTCTTTCAATTGAAAAGTCACCCTGTGACACCTCATTTCATAATCTTAAAAATGCGGGTCTCAACCTATTTTCATATATTTCCATGACACTTCGTGCCCATAATTAAATCATCATATTTCCTCAGCACCTCGTGCCCTCATTTCATATCACAACTGCACGGACAATTCACGTGCCAAATATCATTATCATTTACTCACAGCATTTCGTGCCCACATTTCATATCACAACCGCACGGACAATTCACGTGCCAATAACCTCATTATTTACCCACGACACCTCGTTCCCACATTTTATTTTATAATCCGTCTGGCAATAGCCCCAGGCTCTCAATTTCAACATAAATCAGATTTTTTATCAATTTACCAACAACAAGACAAATTGCACAAGGTATAAAAATAAACACAAGAATATCACATCACATGAAAATCACCAACACCACAACTCCACATCATCACATATCGTCCCTGACAATAGCTACCCTTATCTCTCCTATAGCCACCCTTATCTCTCTTATAGCCACCCTTATCCATCCACCTTAACAATATCAATAGCCACCCTTATCGCTCCTATAGCCGCCCTTATCGCTCCGCCTAGACAATATTCCAACAAGCACAACAACAGTGAAATGCCACCCTTATACCCACATAATATCAACGGTGAAATGCCGTCCTTATCTCCTCAAAATAATAACTCACGCAAAACAATAATTTACACGGGAAATTATCACGGCAACATAACAAAACCGATTCATATCACAATTTGCCCAATTGCCACAACCAAAAATTTCAAAGATACAACCAATCAATTAATTTCACAACAAATAGCCGAAGGCTCCACACAATATGTATAACACCCCAAAAGCAATCAAGAGAGATACAAATTACTCAACATAAAGCAAAGCCTTCATTGATCCAAACTTAGATAATTATATTAACACTTCTTTTAAACTTTCTTAATTAATTATTTGCATAGGGAAAATTCATATTGGAATTAATTTCCAAGAAATATTAAACCAATAATACTCACGAAATTTCATAAATATTTCAAGTAACAATCACATCAAATTGTCATATAAAAACAAATTTAACAATAAGGATTTAGGCATGGCAAACAGAAGATTCAATAAATGTCCACAATTACCCAATTTACTACACAATAATGCCTAATACTTTAATCCAATAAAATTTGCACATATAAGCCCGAGTACGTACTCGTCACCTCGCGTACACAGATTTTCATGTTTCACAAATGGCACATAAGATTCAATGCCTAAGGAGTAATTCCCCCACTCGAGGTTAAGCAAGACACTTGCCTTTTTGAAGTTATGCCGATATTCCAAAATCGCCTTCTTGCTTGAATTGACCTTCGGACCGCTCAAATCTATCCAAATTAATTGTATAACTTCATTAAAATTCATTGGAAACAATTACGGATAACAAAACGTCGACTTAAAAAGTTATTCCCAAAAGTCAACAAAAGTCAACTCGGGACTCGCCTCTCGGAATCCGGCATAATTTTCACGAAATACGATCACCCATTCTGATACGAGTTCAACCATACTAAAATTATCAAATTCCGATGTCAAATGGATCTTCAAATCTTAAATTTGTGGTTTATGAAGTTTCTACAATTGTTCCCAAAATTTCCATCTCAAAATACTAATTAAATGATGAAATCAGTGATATATTCATGTATATAAACCAAATCCGAGTTAGAATCACTTAGCTCGATGAATTTCTTGAAAAACCCATGAAACATCGTCTCAAACCGAGCTCTCAAAGTCCAAAAAAGAAATAATAACCTAAACCTCGGATATATAGTACATCCTCTGAACTTCCAACGTGCGGTCCGCAAAAAAATGGTATAGCCGCACATCCCCAGCTCTTGCGGTCGCACAAAAATGATGCGGTCGCACTCTCTTAGAATTGCACTGCCAAGCTTTAGTATTTTGGCCATAACTTTCTCTACAGATGTCTACATTATGACTTCTTTATCTTTCTGGAAACTAGACTCAAAGGACTATAACTTTCGTATTTGAATCATCTCACAATTCCTTGTGTATCAAAATATATAAGCTTCCAAAGTCAGACCATCGAATCCGAGAGTTCCTGAGTGCGGCCGCACACCAAATTGTGTGGTCCGCACACTCCTCTGCGGACATGAGTATGGCCGCACCAAAATTGTGCGGTCAACACAACTCCCGTGAGGTCTGCACTTCCCTTTTTGCCTCAGCACTCCCGAAACTCATCCGGAACTTCCCGGACACAAACCATATATGAATTTCAATCACAAAACATGCTACGGACCTGCTCGCGCACTCAAAACACTGAAAATAGGTCATCTTGACCCGATATTGACCATGGCCAAACTCCCAAATTTCTTAACTTTACTAATCTCTCAACCAATGATCCAAAAATACACCCAAGCCCCTCGGGACCTCAACCAAATATACCAACACGTCCCAAAATACAATACGAACTTACTGGAGGCTTCAAATCTAGTCAACAACGTCAAAATTATGAATCGTGCCTCGAATCGAATTATGAGTTTTCGAATCTCCCAACTTCTATATTTTGCGCCGAAACGTATCAAATCAATCCGAAATGATTTCAAATTTTGCACACAAGTCATAATTGACGTAATGGAGCTATTCCCATCATCGAAATTCTATTTCGGTCATTTGCTCAAAAGTCAACTCTCTGGTCAACTCTTTCAATTTAAGATTCTAAATAAGAATTGTTCTTTTAATTAAATTCTGAATCTTTTGAAAATCAAACTCGACCACACCCGCGGGTCATAATACTTATTACGAAGTTGCTCGAGACCTTAAGTCACTGAACGGGGTATTAATTCTTAAAACGACAAGTCGGGTCGTTACATTCTCCACCTCTTAAACAAACTTTCGTCCTCGAACGTGCTAAGAATAATTCTAAGGTTACCAAATTGATGATTTTACTTTTACACATATACTCACGGTTAATCACACGTTACCGCATTTGAGATAAGCCCGACAACACCATCTCAATTGAGATTATTTTTTTTATCCATATTTGTAAACTTTAAGACCAATTTCTTACACTCCAAACATTTTCAAAAGGCCTGATTTTCACAACAACGCACGGTATTAGTCTAAACTAGCTATAGTAACTCGTGCCTACGCACACATCAACTTTCTTGATAGTGTTGAAGTACTTCAAAAATTTTCTGGGGTGTTACATTCTTCCCCTCTTAGGATCATTCGTCCTCAAACACATAACATAATTTATCTCTTCTTTTGCACGTCTCAATCCCCAAAATTTTTACTAACTCCCAAATTTTTAAGAAATTTCTGCAGAGTCTCTCTTGTAATTGGGCATATCCACCTGCCAAAGTAACACCAAAACAACTCCTAACAACACATCCACAATAATTGTTGGTCTTAAAACAACTCCTAACAACTCCACCACCACATCCCTGGTCTTAAAAGTTGTTCATAATTAATTTCAGCATCATCAATAAATCTCATATTAACCACCACCTCATTTCGAATTTTCACAACACTGACAAAAGAATGTGAGGCATGAAGACCTCATGATTACTTACTCGGACTAATGAGTCACATTTAACGTCACCTGGGCTCTCACTTCATAGGCTAAAACTCAATGTTTACAGCACGAAAATGGCTGAATATGCACAGAAAATATACAGGAATTATCAAATATGTCCAACAGGCATGACTTCCTATTAATACTATTTTACAAATAAAATTTCACTAATGAAGAATTTTAAACTCATAAATATTTCACCACAAGGACCTCGTCCTTATATAACTTCCAACGTGGCTTGTAGCCCGGTTTAAATGTTTCACATCATATAAGAATAAATGTGAGGATCTCATCTTCAACTCCGTATCACAAGTATTTTGCACATTGTGCCAACTGAAATTTTCAATTTCCTTTCTTTTTTCTTTTCAATAAATTTCGTAAACAGTTTTTTTTTCATAACACATAACGAACCCTCATACCGGTAGGGCATATAATTCATAAAAATTAGAATCAATTATTCCGAAACATATTAAACCCACTGTAATGAATAATAAACGTTACTTCTGGACTTATAGTCCTCAATGGTGTACAAAATAAAATGACAGACACGGGCTCACATCTTTAAATCTCCCAACAGGATAAACATATAAGTGGGTCACAAACTTACGAAGCTCACCCATAAGCGGAGCATAATAGGAGGACTCACCTCAATATTCAGATCCGAATCCAACTAAGGGGAAATATTCTTTTATAACAAATCGGGATCGTACTTGTAACGACACCATCTGGTGTATCGGCCTCAGCCAAATCATAGCGATTATATCAACGGGTCAGGCTTCCACCTCTTAGGAGCCCACTACCCGCATGTCCTCCACTGCTAGCTGACTGTGCACGTGGAGTATTAACAGGAATAAAGCTTGTAGCTTGAGTGCCCTGATTAAATCCACCCCTCCCAAGTCTGGGATAATCTCTCATGATGTGCCTAGCATCACCACACTCATAACAACCCCTCTAAGGTCGCGGCTGCTCGTACTGAGTCTGTGCCGGATAACTGAAAAAAATCATTATAGGAATCTCGTACCGGTGGTGCATTGTAAGAACTTAATGGAGCACTCCGAGTAATCTGATGTGCGGACTGAGCTGGCCAACTGCTCGAGCCTCCGCTATAATGGGTCCTAGCTGAAGAGTAAAATCTACTAAACCCTCCATATCTTCGAGACCTTTCAGCCTCCTTAGACTCCTAACACGACCCAAAACTAACCCCTGTCGTGATGGCGCCTATCGTGGAACTAGGCAAACCGACTCATTTCCAAAACAAACTGATATTTTCATTTCAAAGATAATTTCAAGGTTATTTAACATAAAATCTCTATTTAAAGAGTTCAAATTAAAGAAAAACAGAAGTGCGGAAAAGAAAAGCCCGACATCGGGTTGTCACTAGTCATGAGCATCTTCTACAATCTGTCTAACAATATCAAGGCTAACTCAGCCTGGAAAATAGCTAAATACAACTAAAGGAAGATAAGAGGGAGAAGAGCAGGGGCTGCGATCGCCAAACAACTACTTTGCTATCTCCAAGAAAATCTGCAACCAGAACACTCAATAACCGCTACCGTATCCAGCTACACCTGAATCTGCACACAAGGTGCAGGGAGTAACGTGAGTACGCCAACTAAGTAAGTAACAACAATAAATAAAGACCGAGCAGTAGTGACGAGCAATAAAGTATATAACGTTCACATCAGGAAAATCTCAGTAAAATACCACATGCTTTTAAAAATCAGGATTTGAATCAAATTATCTAGTTTAAACCCAGTTCCAGTAAAAATCATTTAAAGACGTTTTTCCAACTGTTTTTCAAACAAAGGCTCAATGCAAAGGTGAGCAAAAATGATGAAATCATAAACAGCCCCTCGGGCAAACCTCACAGTCACTCGAGCCACTCGGGGATACCTCACAATCACTCATGCCTCCCAGTCACTCAGCACTTGGCACTCGCACTCAGTAGGTACCTACACTCACTGGGGGTGTGTACAGACTCCGGAGGGGCTCCTTCACCCCAAGCGCTATAATCTGCACGGAAAACTCACGTGCTGCATGGACAACTCATGTACCATAATAATAAAGTATGCTGCAGGCGGGCAGCCCCGATCCACACTCATCCTCACAAATCAGGCCCTCGGCCTCACTCAGTCATAAATCTCTCAAGCCACTCGGGAATTTCAGTAAAACAGGGCATTCGGCCCAAAACATTTATATACATCAAAATAGAGTCATACAACTGAGTTATGCGGTAAACAAGTATAAACATGACTGAGTATAGATTTTTAATCGAAAACAGTGAGAGGATGGTGAGAAATAACCCCTAAGGGTCCAAACAGAATTAGCGCAAGGCCCAAACATGGCATTCAACCCAATTTACAGAAATTCTTTCTAAAATATATAAGTATCAAATGGTTTCAACAAAGTATGCAACTTTATAGTTGCTACGGGACGGACCAAGTCACAAGTCCCCAACAGTGCACGCCACACGCCCGTCATCTAGAATGTGCATCACTAAGAATAGTAGAATGATACAAAATCCGGGGTTTCATACCCTCAAGACTAGATTTACAATCGTTACTTACCTCAAACCGGTCAAATCTCTACCCCGCAATGCTCTTGCCTCTGGACTCGGCCTGCAAATGCTTCAAATCTATTCACAATCAGTATAATACCATCAATATACGCTAATGGAATGAATTCCACAAGAAAAGCTTCAAAATTAGACCAAAACCCGAAATTGGCTCAAAAGTCGCCTGTGGGACCCATGTCTCGGAACCCGACAAAAGTTACAATATCCGAAATCCCATTCAACCACTAGTCTACCCATACCAATTTTACCAAAATCCGACCTCAACTCGACCCTCAAATCTACAAATCTTATTTCCAAAATTCTAAGTTCCAATCTCTGATTTACACCTCAAAATCATGTAATCTAGTCGGATAATTTGATGATAATTCAATATTATGGAGTAGAAATGATCACAAGGGACTTACCTTAAGTTTTCCTTGAAAATATATTAAAAATCGCCTCTCCTCAAGCTCCAATTTGTTAAAAATTGGCAAATGGGATGAAGTCCCTGTTTTATAATTCTGCCCAGACAACCTCGGTTCTGCCTCGATCTTGGCCTTCGATCTTGGCCTTTGATCGAAGCCCTCGATCCTGGTCCTCAATCCTAGCCTTCGATCCTAGGCCTTCGATCATGGTTCTCGATCCTAGGCCTTCGATCGTGGCCCTCGACTCTAGGCTCGATCATGGCTTCGACCGTGGCCTTCGACCCTGGGCTCGATCATGGCTTCGATCGTGGCCCTCGACCCTGTGCTCGATTTCTGGGCTCGAATCTGGCAGAAGAAATTTCCAACAGAAGGAAATTGCAGCAGCTGTTGTAGTTCAATTTTTGATCCGTTAACCATCTGAAACTCACCCGAGGCCCTCGGGACCTCAACCAAATATACCAACAAGTCCTAAAACATCATACGAACTTAGTCGAATCCTCAGATCACCTCAAACAACGCTAAAACCATGAATTACGCCCCAATTCAAGCCTAATGAACTTTGAAATTTCTAACTTCTACATACAACTCTGGAACCTATCAAATCACGTCCGATTGACCTCACATTTTGCACATAAATCCTAAATGACATAACAGAGGTATTCCAATTTTCAGAATCGGATTCCGACCCCGATATCAAAAAGTCAACCACCGGTCAAACTTCTCAAAAATAAAACTTTCGGCATTTCAAGCCTAATTCCTCTACGGACTTCCAAATAATATTCTGGACACGCTCCTAAGCCCAAAATTACAATACGGAGCTATTGGAATCATCAAAATTCAAATCCGAGGTCGTTTACACTTAGGTCCACATCCGGTCCACTTTTCTAACTTAAAATCTTCAATTATGAGACTAAGTGTCTCATTTCACTCCGAGTTCCTTCTGGACTCAAACCAACTAACCCGATATAACATAATATAGCTGAATAACACAAAAAGAAGTAGAAATGGGGAAAACAGGGTTATAACTCTCGAAACGACCAGCCGGGTCATTACATTCTCCCCCTCTTAAACATCCGTTCGTCCTCGAATGGGTCTAGAAACATACCTGGAGTATCAAATAGGCATGGATATCTGCTCCGCATCTCCCGCTCAGTCTCCCAGGTGGCCTCCTCCACAGGCTGACCTCTCCATTGCACCTTCACTGAAGCTATATCCTTTGACCTCAACCTTCGAACCTGCCGATCTAAAATAGCCACCGGCTCCACATCATAAGTCATATCACCCTCCAATTGAACCGTGCTGAAATCCAAAACATGGGACGGATCTCCAATATACTTCTGGAGCATGGAAACATGAAATACTGAATTCACACTCGACAAGCTGGGTGGCAAGGCAAGCTTATAAGCCACCTCTCCTATCCTCTGAAGCACCTCAAAAGGCCCAATAAACCGGGGGCTCAACTTGCCCCTCTTCCCAAACCTCATAACACCCTTCATGGGTGATACCTTCAGCAAAACCTTCTCCCCAACCATAAAAGACACATCATAGACCTTCCTATCCGCGTAGCTCTTCTGCCTGGATTGTGCTATTCGAAGCCGCTCCTGAATCAATTTCACCTTATCTAATGCGTCCTGGACCAAGTCTGTACCTAAGAGCCTAGCCTCACCCGGCTCAAACCATCCAACCGGAGATCTATACCTCCTCTCATACAAAGCCTCATACGGAGCCATCTGAATACTAGACTGATAACTGTTGTTATATGCAAACTCCGCGAATGGCAGAAACTGGTCCCATGAACCCCCAAAGTCAATGACACAAGCACGCAACATGTCCTCCAATATCTGAATAGTGCGCTCGGACTGCCCGTCGGTCTGAGGGTGAAAAGCTGTGCTTAACTCAACCTGAGTACCCAACTCTCGCTGCACGGCCCTCCAAAACTGCGATGTGAACTGAGTACCCCTATCTGAAATGAGGGAAATTGGGACACCATGCAGGCGAACGTTCTCTCGGATGTAAATCTCAGCCAACTACTCTGAAGAGTAAGTAGTACCAACTGGAATGAAGTGCGCGGACTTGGTCAGCCAATCCACAATAACCCAAATAGCATCAAACTTCCTCGAAATCTGTGGGAGCCCAACTACAAAGTCCATAGTGATCCGCTCCCACTTCCACTCTGGGATCTCTAACCTCTGAAGCAAGCCACCCGGTCTCTGATGCTCATACTTAACCTGCTTACAGTTTAGACACCGAGCCACAAACCCAATTATATCCTTCTTCATCCGCCTCCACCAATAGTGCTGCCTCAAATCCTGGTACATCTTCGTGGCACCCGGATGGATGGAATACCGCGAGCTGTGGGCCTCCTCAAGAATCAGCTCTCGAAGCTTATCTACATTAGGCACACATATCCGGCCCTGCATTCTCAGCACGGCGTCATCACCAATAGTCACATCCCTAGCATCACCTCTCCGAACCCTATCCTGCAGAACGAGCAAGTGGGGGTCATCATACTGACGCTCCTTGATACGGTCATAAAGAGAAGACCTGGAGACCACACAAGCCAATACCCGGCTAGTCTCCGAAATATCTAATATGACAAGCTAGCCTGCTAAGGTCTGAACATCTAATGCCAAAGGTCTCTCTGCTGCTGGAAGATATGCTAAACTCCCCAAACTCTCTGCCCGGCGACTCAAAGCATCGGTCACCATATTGGCCTTCTCTGAATGGTACAAAATAGTGATATCATAGTCCTTAAGAAGCTCCAACCATCTCCGCTGACGCAAATTAAGATCCTTGTGCTTTAACAGATAGTGCAGACTCTGGTGATCAGTATAGATATCACAATGAACCGCATACAAATAATGACGCCAAATCTTCAAGGCGTGAACAATGGCTGCTAACTCAAGATCATGGACAGGATAGTTCTTTTCATGGGTCTTCAACTGGCGCAAGGCATATGCAATCACCCTACCCTCCTGCATCAAAACACAACCAATGCCTATCCTCGAGGCATCACAATACACGGTGTAAGAACTTGAAGCTGATGGTAGAACTAACACTGGAGTTGTGGTCAAAGCAGTCTTGAGCTTCTGAAAGCTCTCCTCACATTCATCTGACCACCTGAATGGAGCACCCTTTTGGGTCAATTTGGTCAAGGGCGATGCAATAGATGAAAATCCCTCCACAAAGCGACGGTAGTAACCCGCCAAACCAAGAAATCTCCTAATCTCCGTGGTTGAGGACGGTCTGGGCCAACTCTGCACCGCCTCTATCTTCTTCGGATCTACCTGAATACCCTCACTGGACTCCACGTGCCCCAAGAAGGCTACTGAACTGAGCCAAAACTCGCATTTGGAGAACTTTGCATAAAGCTTCTCCTCCCTCAATCTCTGTAATGCAATCTTTAAATGCTGAGCGTGTTCCTCCTGGCTACGAGAGTACACCAGGATGTCATCAATGAATACAACAACGAATGAGTCCAAATAGGGTTGGAATACACTGTTCATCAAATGCATGAACGTTGCTGGGGCATTGGTCAGCCCAAAAGGCATCACCAAGAACTCATAATGGCCATATCGGGTTCTGAAAGCTGTTTTGAGAATATCTTAATCCCGAATCTTTAGCTGGTGATAACCGGACCTCAAATCAATCTTTGAGAACACCCTCGCTCCCTGAAGCTGGTCGAATAAATCATCAATGCTAGGTAAAGGATACTTGTTCTTGACTGTGACCTTGTTCAACTACCTGTAATCAATACACATTCTCATGGAACAATCCTTCTTCTTCACAAATAGAACCGGTGCACCCCAAGGTGACACACTAGGCCGAATAAACCCCTTATCAAGGAGTTCCTGAAGCTGTTCTTTCAATTTCTTCAACTCCGCCGGTGCCATACGATACGGTGGAATAGAAATGGGCTGAGTTCCCGGCACCAAATCAATATCAAAGTCAATATCCCTGTCAGGCGGCATGCCCGGTAGGTCTGCAGGAAACACATCCGGAAAATCACATACCACCGGAACAGAATCAATGATAGGAGTCTCTACACTAACATCCCTCACAAAAGCCAAATAAGATAGGAAACCCTTCCCAACCATGCGCTGAGCCTTCAAATATGAAATCACCCTACTTGGTACATAATCTACAGAACCGCTCCACTCAACCCTCGGAATTCCTAGCATAGCCAACATCACCGTCTTAGCGTGATAATCTAGAACAGTATGACATGGAGATAACCAATCCATACCCAATATCACATCAAAGTCAACCATACTGAGCAACAATAGATCCACTCGGGTCTCCAGACCCCCAATAGTCACCACACATGACCGATATACACGGTCCACAATAATAGTATCACCCACAGGAGTAGATACATGTATAGATAAAACTAAGGACTCACGGAGCATATCCAGAAAATGGGCAAAATACTAGGAAACATATGAATACGTAGAACCAGGGTCAAATAATACTGAGTCATCTCTATGGCAAACTGAGACAATACCTGTAATCATAGCATCTGAAGCAATAGCATCTGGTCTGGCAAGGAGAGCATAGAAACGGGCCTGACCACCCCCTGATCTGTCTCCCCCTCTAGGGCGACCCCTAACTGACTGACCTCCACCCCGAACTGACTGGGCGGGTGGTGAGGTAGCTGGTGCTGTAGTTGGAGGCTGACTCCTCTGTTGAGATAGACCTCCATGATGACGAGGACACTGCCTCCACATATGCCCAAGCTCCCCACACTCAAAATAACTCCCCGATGCTGGCGGCAGAAACTAAAGGGAACCCCTAGCACCGGGATGACTGGTAGAAGAACCTGGCATGGAAGAGCCCTAAACAGGTGGAGCACGGGATGAACTCTGAACTGGAAGGGCACTAAGTGATGAGTGGCCTTGATGAGAACTGTGAGAACTATGGCCAGATGATGCACCCCGATGAAATGGCCGAGCTGACTGAGCCTGTCTGAAATGATGACCTCTACCGTGCTGGAACTGACCCCCAAAAGGAGCACCGCTGAATCCACCAAGACCATGAGGCCTCTTGGCCTCCCGCTCAACCCTCTCTTGACTGCGAACCATCTCAATCTACCGAGCAATGTCGATAACCTCATCAAAGGTAGCACCCGAAACCCGTTCCCTGGTCATGAGCAACTATAGCTGATAAGTGAGGCCATTAATAAACCTCATGATCCTCTCTCTGTCCGTGGGAACCAACCAGATAGCATGACGAGCCAACTCAGAGAACCACATCTCATACTGCATCACAGACATATCACCCTGGCGAAGCCGCTCAAACTGTCTACGCAGCTCTTCTCTGCGAGATCGAGGCACGAACTTCTCCAAAAAGACCACGGAGAACTGCTGCCAAGTAAGGGGTGCTGCGCCAATAGGCCTACGCCTCTCGTAAGTCTCCCACCATCTGAGAGCAGCCCCAGAAAACTGAAAGGTAGTGAATGAGACCCCACAAGTCTCCAAAATACCAGCAGTACGAAGTATCCTCTGACACCTGTCCAAATAGTCCTGAGCATCCTCTCTCTCTGTGCCACTGAAAGGTGGTGGCTGAAATCTCCCAAACCTCTCCAACTTGCGCTGATCATCCTCAGGCATAGCAGGAACCACATAATCCTGAGCAACAGCAATCGGCTGGGCTGGTGGTAGCTCTGGTGTCTGAAGTCCCTGAATAACCTGCTCAGGTGTGCGAGCGACGAGAGTCTGAGTGCCTCCCCTGGATTGAGAAGTGGTTGCGGCCGTTGAAATAGAGACCACCTGAGCAAGGCCAGTACACGCTGTCAGAATCTGAGCTAGGGCCTCATGAAGGCCTGGAATCACAATAGAGACAGGTGGTGCCTGAGCTGGTGCATCAACAACTGAAACTTGGTCCTGATCTGGGACAACTGGTGGATCTGTAGGTACTGCCCCAACTGTTGTACGGGCTGCACCTCTGCCCCTACCACGGCCTCTACCGCGGCCTCGACCTCTCATGGCCCTGGCTGGTGGTACTAGTAGCTGGCCCTCCTGACCGGTAGCACGAGTCCTCACCATCTGTGAGAGAAGGAAACAGCATATGTTTAGTTACTAGAATCAACAGATTCGCACGATAAGAATTCAAGAATGTGGAGTTTCCTAAAGGTTTTGCAGCCTCCTGAAGATAAGTACAGACGTCTCCGTACCGATCCGCAAGACTCTACTAAACCCGCTCATGACTCGTGAGACCTATGTAACCTAGGCTCTGATACCAATCTGTCACGACCCAAAACTAACCCCTGTTGTGATGGCGCCTATCGTGGAACTAGGCAAGCCGACTCATTTCCAAAACAAACTGATATTTTCATTTCAAAGATAATTTCAAGTTTATTTAACATAAAGCCTCCATTTAAAGAGTTCAAATTAAAGAAAAATAGAAGTACGGAAAAGAAAGCCCGACATCGGGATGTCACTAGTCATGAGCATCTTCTACAATCTGTCTAACAATATCAAGGCTAATTCAGCCTGGAAAATAGCTAAATACAACTAGAGGAAGATAAGAGGGAGAAGAGCAGGGGCTGCGATCGCCAAACAACTACCTATCTCCAAGAAAATCTGCAACCAGAACACTCAATAACCGCTACCGTATCCAGCTACACCTGAATCTGCACACAAGGTGCAGGGAGTAACGTGAGTACGCCAACTCAGTAAGTAACAACAATAAATAAAGACTGAGCAGTAGTGACAAGCAATAAAGCATATAACGTTCATATCAGGAAAATCTCAGTAAAATACCACATGCTTTTAAAAATCAGGATTTGAATCAAATTATCTAGTTTAAACCGAGTTCCAGTAAAAATCATTTAAAGACGTTTTTCCAATAGTTTTTCAAACAAAGGCTCAATGCAAAGGTGAGCAAAAATGATGAAATCATAAACAGCCCATCGGGCAAACCTCACAGTCACTCGGGCCACTCGGGCATACCTCACAATCACTCATGCCTCCCAGTCACTCAGCACTCGGCACTCACACTCAGTAGGTACCTGCGCTCACTAGGGGTGTGTACAGACTCCGTAGGGGCTCCTTTACCCCAAGCGCTATAATCTGCATGGAAAACTCACGTGCTGCACGGACAACTCACGTGCTATAATAATAAAGTATGCTGCAGGCGGGCAGCCCTGATCCACACTCTACCTCACAAATCAGGCCCTCGGCCTCACTCAGTCATAAATATGCTACAGGTGGGTAGCCCCGATCCACACTCATCCTCACAAATTAGGCCCTCGGCCTCACTCAGTCATAAATCTCTCAAGCCACTTGGGCATTTCAGTAAAACAGGGCATTCGGCCCAAAACATTTATATGCATCAAAATAGAGTCATACAACTGAGTTATGCGGTAAACAAGTATAAACATGACTGAGTATAGATTTTCAATCGAAAACAGTGAGAGGATGGTAAGAAACAACCCCTAAGGGTCCAAACAGCATTGGCGCAAGGCCCAAACATGGCATTCAACCCAATTTACAGAAATTCTTTCTAAAACATATAAGTATCAAATGGTTTCAACAAAGTATGCAACTTTACAGTTGCTACGGGACGGACCAAGTCACAAGTCCCCAACAGTGCATGCCACACGCCCGTCACCTAGCATGTGCATCACTAAGAATAGTAGAATGATACAAAATCCGGGGTTTCATACCCTCAGGACTAGATTTACAATCGTTACTTACCTCAAACCGGTCAAATCTCTACCCCGCAATGCTCTTGCCTCTGGACTCGGCCTTCAAATGCTCCAAATCTATTCACAATCAGTATAATACCATCAATATACGCTAATGGAATGAATTCCACAAGAAAAGCTTCAAAATTAGACCAAAATCCAAAATTGGCTCAAAAATCACATGTGGGACCCACGTCTCGGAACCCGACAAAAGTTACAATATCCGAAATCCCATTCAACCACGAGTCTACCCATACCAATTTTACTAAAAATCCGACCTCAACTCGACCCTCAAATCTACAAATCTTATTTCCAAATTTCTAAGTTACAATCTCCGATTTACACCTCAAGATCATGTAATCTAGTCGGATTATTCGATGATAATTCAATATTATGGAGTAGAAATGATCATAAGGGACTTACCTCAAGTTTTTCTTGAAAATATATCAAAAATAGCCTCTCCTCAAGCTCCAATTTGTCAAAAATGGCAAATGGGACGAAGTCCCTATTTTTATAATTATGCCTAGACAACCTCGGTTCTGCCTCGATCTTGGCCTTCGATCGAGGTCCTCGATCCTGGTCCTTGATCCTGGCCCTCGATCCTGGTTATCGATCCCAGGCCTTCGATCATGGTTCTCGATCCTAGGCCTTCGATCATGGTTCTCGATCCTAGGCCTTCGATCATGACCCTCGACCCTGGGCTCGATCATGGCTTCGATCGTGGCCCTCGATTCTGGGCTCGATCATGGCTTCGATCGTGGCCCTCGTCCCTGGGCTAGATCATGGCTTCGATCGTGGCCCTCGACCCTGGGCTCGATCTGGGCTCGAATCTGGCAGAAGAAATTTCCAACATAAGGAAATTGCAGCAGCTGTTGTAGTTCAATTTTTGATCCGTTAACCATCTGAAACTCACCCGAGGCCCTCGGGACCTCAACCAAATATACCAACAAGTCCTAAAACATCATACAAACTTAGTCGAATCCTCAAATCACCTCAAACAACGCTAAAACCATGAATTACGCCCCAATTCAAGCCTAATGAACTTTGAAATTTCTAATTTCTACAAACAACTCCGGAACCTATCAAATCACGTCTGATTGACCTCAAATTTTGCGCACAAGTCCTAATGACATAACAGAGTTATTATAATTTTCAAAATCGGATTCCGACCCCGATATCAAAAAGTCAACCCCCCGGTCAAACTTCTCAAAAATAAAACTTTCGGCATTTCAAGCCTAATTCCTCTACGGACTTCCAAATAATATTTCGGACATGCTCCTAAGCCCAAAATCACCATACGGAGCTATTGGAATCATAAAAATTCAAATCCGAGGTCGTTTACACTTAGGTCCATATCCGGTCCACTTTTCTAACTTAAAATCTTCAATTATGAGACATAGTGTCTCATTTCACTCCGAGTTCCTTCCGGACTCGAACCAAATAACCCGATATAACATAATATAGCTGAATAACACAAAAAGAAGTAGGAATAGAGAAAACAAGGTTATAACTCTCGAAACGACCGGTCGGGTCGTTACAACTCCCTTTCCTCGTCTAACACACCCTCAATCTTCCTTGCAATCTCCACTACTTGTTGAAATGGAGTATCAGTTTACAACTCTCGAGCCATGCATATTTTAATATCATAATAGAGCTCCTCAATGAATCTGCGGACCCATTCTCTAACTGTAGGAACAAAGATAGGTACATGACGGGCTAATTCAATGAACCTGATAGCATATTCTGTCACTGTCATAGTGCCCTGATGCAACCGTTTAAACTTTGTTGGTGTTACATCGGCTGATCTATCTTCTTCATAGATTTGCCACAACCGATACGCTGCGCCTAGCAGTTGAAATATAGTAAAGGAAACTCTGCTCACTTCCACAATACCCATGGTGCGGAGAATACGGTGACAATTTTCTAGAAATCCTTGGGCATCCTCTATAGTTGTGCCATTGAAAGTAGGTGGACTATACCTCTTAAACCTTTCAAGTCTCTTTTGTTCTTCTTTTGATGCCTCTGGCCTGAGCTCAGGCCGAACCGGAATAACAGGTTGTACCGGTATTGTACCCGAAGCCTGACCAACATGAACCTGCTACTCTAGAGTTGTGGTAGGAGTCTAAGCTACTCCCCCAATCTGCGAAATATTTGGTGCAACATAGATCAATCCTGCCTGAGTTAATGTACCAAACATACTCAGGAACTGTGCATAAGTCTCCTGAAGTCCGGGGGTAACAACAGGTACTTCTGGTACCTGTCCACCAACTGGAGCTACTGGTGGCTCCTCAACAGTTGTTCTGATAGGTGCTCTAGTCGCGGCACGTGCCCTTCCTCGACCTCTACCTCGGCCCCCGCCTCTTGCAGCCCTAGCAGTATGTGCGGATGCCTGGAATAGAAATACAAAGGCTCAAATTCCAAATTCAACAAATTCGTACGACAGGAATAAAAGATGTGAAAATTTCCTAACAGTTCTATAGCCTCTCGAAAATAAGTACAAACGTCTCCGTACCGATCCACAAGACTCTACTGGACTCGTTCGTGACTCGTAGAACCTATGAACCTAGAGCTCTGATACCGACTTGTCATGACCCAAAATCTCACCACATGCGTCGTGATGGCACCTAGTCTCTAAGACTAGGTAAGCCGATTTCTATTACTTTTTGAAGCCATTTGTTTTTGAATTAAATAAGTAACCAAAACTAACAGCGGAATAAATATGAATATACAACCTCCCAAGGCTGGTAGTACTGAGTCACGAACTCTAACTGAATACATGAAATGATCACGAAGACCGAATATACAATACTGTTTGATTAAAAATTAATAGTACAATGAAATGAAAAGACTCCAAGGGACTGCGACGACCAAGCAGCTCTACCTTGAATCCTTACGATCCCGCTTTAACTTTGCTCAAGTCCGAAATCTCCAATATCTGGCTCTGCACAAAAATGTTCAGAAGTGTAGTATGCGTACACCACGGTCGGTACCCAGTAAGTATCAAGACTAACCCCAGTGGAGTAGAGACGAGGTACAATCAAGACACTAACAAGTCTAATAGCCTGTGCAATATAATATACAAAATAATAGGAAACAAATAATAATAAGGGCAACATAAAACAACCAGTGATATGCACAGCAGACAACAAGAACACCATTAATATCGCTCAACAATTGATACCCAGATAAATCAAGTTCTTCAATTAAATATCTTTCACATATAATTCTTATGAATAAAATTCTTTTTCAAATATAATTTCCTCAAATAAACATCTTTTAAATAAAAACTTCTTTCACTAAATCTCTTCAAATATAATTTCCTCAAATAAATATCTTTTAAATACAATTCTTTCATATAATATTTTCTAAATAAAAGTCCTTCCAAATAAATATTTTGAATATAATTCTTTCAATTAAAAAGTCATCCTGTGACACCTCATTTCATAATCTTAAAAATGCGTGTCTCAGCCCATTTTCATATATTTCCATGGCACTTCGTGCCCATAATTAAATCATCATATTTCCCCGCCACCTCGTGCCCTCAGTTCATATCATAACTGCACGGACAACTCACGTGCCAAATATCATTATCATTTACTCACAGCACTTTGTGCCCACATTTCATATCACAACCGCACGGACAATTCACGTGCCAATATCCTCATTATTTACTCACGGCACCTCGTGCCAACATTTCATTTTATAATCTGTATGGCAATAGCCACAGGCTCTCAATTTCAACATAAATCAGAATTTTTATCAATTTACCAACAACAAGACAAATTGCACGAGGTATAAAAATAAACACAAGAATATCACAACATCACATGAAAATCACCAACACCACAACTCCACATCATCACATATCGTCCCTGACAATAGCCACCCTTATCTCTCCTATAGCCACCCTTATCTCTCCAATAGCCACCCTTATCTCTCCTATAGCCACCCTTATCCCTCTGCCATGACAATATCAATAGTCACCATTATCGCTTTTATAGCCACCCTTATTGCTCCTATAGCCGCCCTTATCGCTCCGCCTAAACAATATTCCAACAAACACAATAACAATGAAATGCCACCCTTATACCCACATAATATCAACAGTGAAATGCCGCCCTTATCTCCTCAAAATAATAACTAACACAACACAATAATTTACACGGAAAATTATCACGGCAACATAACAAAATCGATTCATATCACAATTTGCCCAATTGCCACAACCAAAAATTTCAAAGATACAACCAATCAATTAATTTCACAACAAATAGCCGAAGGCTCCACACAATGTGTATAACACTCCAAAAGCAATCAAGAGAGATAGAAATTACTCAACATAAAGCAAAGCCTTCATTGATCCAAATTTAGATAATTATATTAACACTTCTTTTAAACTTTCTTAATTAATTATTTGCATAGGAAAAATTCATATTGGAATTAATTTTCAAGAAATATTAAACCAACAATACTCACAAAATTTCATAAATATTTCAAGTAACAATCATATCTAATTGTCATATAAAAATAAATTCAACAATAAGGATTTAGGCATGGCAAACAGAAGATTCAATAAATGTCCACAATTACCCAATTTAATACACAATAATGCCTAATACTTTAATCCAATAAAATTTGCACATATAAGCCCGAGTACGTACCTGTCACCTCGCGCACACAGCTTTTCACATTTCACAAATTGCACATAAGACTCAATGCCTAAGAAGTAATTCCCCCACTCGAGGTTAAGCAAGACACTTGCCTTTTTGAAGTTATGCCGATATTCCAAAAGTGCCTTCTTGCTTGAATTGACCTCCGGACCGCTCAAATCTATCCAAATTAATTGTATAACTTCATTAAAATTCATCGGAAATAATTACGGATAATAAAACGTCGACTTAAAAAGTTATTCCAAAAAGACAACAAAAGTCAACTCGGACTCGCCTTTCGAAATCCGGCATAATTTTCACGAAATCCGATCAACCATTCCGATACGAGTTCAACCATACTAAAATTATCAAATTCCGATGTCAAATGGACCTTCAAATCTTAAATTCGTGGTTTATAAAGTTTCTACAATTTTTCCCAAATTTCCATCTCAAAGTACTAATTAAATGATGAAATCAGTTATAATCGCTTACCCCCGATGAATTTCTTGAAAAACCCACGAAAAACCGTCTCAAACTGAGCTCTCAAAGTCCAAAAATGAAATAATAACCTAAACCTCAGATATATAGAACATCCTCTGAACTTCCAATGTGCGGTCCGCACAAAAATGGGGCGGCCGCACATCCCTAGCTCCTGCGGTCGTATAAAATGATGCGGCCGCACTCTCTTGGAACTACACTGCCAGGCTTTAGTATTTTGGCCATAACTTTCTCTACCGATGTCCAAATTCTAACTTCTTTACGTTTCTGAAAACTAAACACGAAGGGCTACAACTTTTGTTTTTTAATTATCTCACAATTCCTTGTGTATCAAAAGATATAAGCTTTCGAATTTGGGCCATCAAATCTGAGAGTTCTTGAGTGCGGCCGCACACCAAACTGTACGGTCCGCACACTCCTCTGCGGACATGAGTGCGGCCGCACCAAAATTGTGCGGTCCGCACAACTCCCTTGAGGTCCGCACTTCCCTTTTTGCCTCAGCACTCCTGAAACTCATCCGGAACCTTCCGGACACAAACCGTATATGAATTTCAATCATAAAACACGCTACAGACCTGCTCGCGCACTCAAAACACTGAAAAGAGGTCGTCTTGACCCGATATTGACCATGGCCAAACTCTCAAATTTCTTAACTTTACTAATCTCTCAACCAATAATCCAAAAATACACCCAAGCCCCTCGGGACCTCAACCAAATATACCAATACGTCCCAAAATACAATACAATACAAACTTACTGGAGGCTTCAAATCTCGTCAACAACATCAAAATTACGAATCGTGCCTCGAATCGAATTATGAGTTTTTGAATCTCCCAACTTCTATATTTTGCACCTAAACGTATCAAATCAATCCGGAATGACTTTAAATTTTGCACACAAGTCAAAATTGACGTAATGGAGCTATTCCCATCATCGAAATTCCATTTCAGTCGTTTGCTCAAAAGTCAACTCTCCGGTCAACTCTTTCCATTTAAGCTTCTAAATAAGAATTGTTCTTTTAATTAAATTCCGAATCTTTCGAAAAGCAAACTCGACCACACCCGTGGGACATAATACTTATTACGAAGTTGCTCGAGACCTTAAGTCATTGAACAGTATGTTAATTTTTAAAACGACAAGTCGGGTCATTACACACACAACGTAGTATTTAACCGCGCTATGCTTCGCGTGTTAAAGATTCTTTCGGGTACAATACAACTTTTGCAGGCAGACAGCTTTTCAGGTCGACAAGACAATACACATAACGTAGTATTTAACCGCGCTATGCTTCGCGTGTTAAAAATTCTTTCGGGTACAATATATCTTTTGCAGGCGGGCAGCTTTTCAGGTCGACAAGACACACACATAACGTAGTATTTACCTGCGCTATCCAATTATATACGGGAATAGGACTAATCATATATATTCACATAATTATCAAACATCTTCCTCCTCCGACAGTGTAGTTTTCTAATAATTTTATATTGAAATTCGAAAGTCAACGTAATAAGTTTGGTTTTCTAATCCAATACTATTTTTGATAACATGAACGGGAGGGAGAAATTCATTAATTTACTCCACTGATAGTGTTAAATATCAATAAGATTTAACAATAATGGAAACATAATTTTATTTGATACATTTTGCAACATAAACAAGTACATACACTTATTACAACCACATTATGGAAACAAAACACTACGTGTACCCTGGATAGTTAGGCACATTAGATGAACTTCCACCAGGAATTGGATTACCACCGCCACCCAAACCAGCTAAAGGACATTTTTAACGGTCGTGTCCTATTTGTGAGCATATACCATATTTGCGCGCATAAACGGTATCACCAACATCTATTTGGTTCCGTATACGCGTTCTTTTTTGCACATGTCGCTGATGCAAAAACTCCTTGTTACATACCATTTTAAATGGTTCCAGCGGCCAATAATACGCAGCACCCACTGACTGCAACTGCCCACTATAGGTGTTTAAGTATGCAGCAACACTATATTGTTTATAAACGTAGTTGGTTGGCCCTAAACCTGTATGTTGAAAGCACTTGATGGCTTGTGAGCACGACATGTGGTAGATGGACTATTTCCCACAAGAGCATAACCTTCTAGATTTATTTATGGTGTGAACACTATTCCCCTGGTTTTGATGGATAGCGGTGCGAACTTCAAAACTATTTCGGTCGTGATCATACTTTAAAAATGAGTGCCAATGTGCTCATTGCCTGTATTTCTCAAATCTTTTCATTAGTAGTGGCATAAATTCAACACCCCTTTCCATCAATGACGTTGCAGCTGCAGCCCTTTAAAAAAACCTCTCCGCCATCTGCTTGAATGACATTCGCACCATGGCAGTGACATGCAATCCTCGTGCAGACTTCAATAACCCGTTGAAAGACTCTGATACATTTGTAGTCAGAATTCCCCATCTTCTGCCACTATCCACGTGCAAAGTTCACTTTTCAGACTTATGTCGCATCAACCAATGATAGGCTGCCTCGTCTTCCTGCCTGATAAATTCCATGTGCCTTCGGAATTTATGCTCTTGGTGATCTGTTGTTGTCATCCATATTAAATCATGCAAATCCTTGTTGGGATGTGCCTTCTGGAAATTTGCCTTCAGGCGCCTCACACAGTAACGGTGGTAGGCATACGATTCTTGCCATGCGGGCAAATTCTCTACAGAATTTATAATACCACCATGCCGATCAGATATTAGACAAACACCTGAACGCTGTTTGACAACGTGCTCTTTCAAGCGGTTCAAAAACAGTGTCCACGTCTCTTGGCTTTCATTGGCACAAATAGCAAAAGCTAAATGAAATATACTTCCATTAGCATCTACTACAACGGCGATCAACAGCTTAATATCATACTTTCCATAGACATGAGTGCCGTCTATGGATATTACCTGTCGGCAATGCAGAAAACCATCAATTGCTGGTTTAAATGCCCAGAACACATATTTGAATATATATTCTGGTATTCCCGGACTCCGCTCAAGTTTCCATTCAACAACAGTCCCGAGGTTCAAATGTTGCAATGCGGCCATGTACTTGGGTAGAGCTGCAAATGACTTATCCTAGTTACCATAAACAATTTCAAACGCACGTTTGCGCCCGAGAAATGCCTTTCTTTTAGTAATGGTACAACCATATTCCTGGTGGACGGATGTAATGCACTCTTTGATCTTGTACCTTATGGACGCTTCAATGTGTGGAATCAGGACAAGAGAAATCAAGTCAACATCCAAGTTGAAGTGATTCCTACTGAATGTATCCATTTCACAAGTGTGGGTACCAATGTATTTACCCACTTTCCACATACCGATTTTCTTCTTGCTCGCACGCAGCATCCAATGACAACCCGTAAACCATCTACGACAAACAACCTTGTATACATCCGGAGTTGACTCCCATACCGTCATCTCACGATATTTTTTTATGCTGTACATTTTCGCCACCCTGCTTAGACGCATTTTATCAGGAAAACGCATGCCCTTTGCCAGCACCGTTGGTCTAGACTCATCCCACATTGATGTCCAAATTTCATCAGTATCCCTTGTGAGGGCATCCACATCCGGCATACTTGGAAAATGATCAAGGTAGGGAATCTCCCTTGAATGAAACGACACTTGAGACTCGTACACTCTTGGTCTAACGGGGGGTGGAGCATGCTCTCTCATCAAATCAGGTCCAGCATTCTCTTCCTCCTCATCACCATCCTCATCAGGGAAGGGTGTGTCATCTCCGGACTCATCAGCATTGTTGTCATAATCACTGTTCTCTTCCTAACTCTGTGCATCTGCCAGATCCCGATTAAATATGTAGTCTTCGAGAAATTGATTCAGGGCAGGAGGTTCAACTTGCTCGTTTTCACTGCACAAACAATAAAATAATGAGCTACTCAAATTGATAAATACTTTACATATAGCTATATCACTTCACTTACAAGTCGTAATGTGTCGACATCCCATGATGGATATTATCCTATTGGTGATGACTCCCGGATGGACCACCATTATCCAACACACCAGAACTACGCATATTCCAACTGGGCATGGGTTCATAACTTGTAAAATTCATATCTGGCTGGTACCCCCTGTGGAATATATGAGTGCTAATATAAATTCAATACAACAAAAATAAACATCGTAACACAAAGAAAAATTGAAGTTTACCACTCGTCTTGTGGATTATGTAAAGTAAGAGAGAAATTATTTCCTCGCTCCTCATTCGCCCGTGGAGATAAGTTTAAATCAGGCCAAACTCTTTCAGCTGGAACCTGTTCGGCAAAAACTACTCCAGAATAACCACCCGATGAATGAGGGTTATCCCCACTTTGCGCAACCTCATTATTGTGAACGTCTTCAACCTTCACGTACATTTCCAACATTTTTATCAAAATAAATTCCCGGTATTCATCCGAAGTCCTCAAAAAATAACTCAAAGTTTTATCATCCTCGATGTTAAACTCAGCGTAACAAGAAACCCCTTGCGGAGTGACAGAATACGGATATCTTTTGGTTACTTTAAGGTTCGCCGAATGTTTGCTCACACTCATTTTGTTACACAACAACGATACCAGTCTATCGTACTCTATTGTAAGTGGCAACTTAACATGACATTGTGGAGATAAACTATAGCTCACTGAGTTATTCTCCACCACAATCTCATCTCTCCCCCCCCCCCAATATAATGAAACCCTTACTTTTCGCTTTTCAAACATTATGATGAAATGCTTGAGAATTTAACAAGAAGAAAAATTTAACAGGAGTTGAGAATATTTCTGAATAGATTTTTGTAAAATCCTTAACGCCTTCAAATAAGGCAATGCCCAATCTGGGAGGTCAAATATTTTGAGGTATAGTGCCCTTTTAAAGGGCGCTATACCCATTTGAATTATTGTTATGTCAGTTAAGCGCAGAAGAGTTATTAGTGGGCCCACAAAATATGTATTGAGCCGTTTATAAAGGCGCTATACCTCGCAGTCTTGTTAAAGTCAGGCCATAGCACCTTTATAAAAGGCGTTATACATATAGCGCCCTTTAAAGGGCGCTATATATAGTTTGGTCACAATGTTTTATTTTCACTCATTTCGGTTATTTAAGTCCAAAAAGACCACATTTAGGTTCCGGACTCCGCATAAACATCTTCCTAACTTAGATCCTAATCTCCATCATTCAAGAGATCTTACTAACCTTTCCTCGGTAGCCTTTGCTAGGATAAGCCAAACTAAAACATTCCTATTCTATATTCTCTTTTCTTTGGTGATTATCTTAGACAATATCGGATATACATCAAATTGTCAATAAAAAATAATAGAGCAAAACAATAAAAAAATAAAGAGAACAACATGGTACAATATAGTCATTAGTGCGAACATATACATTGAAGTCACATAATGAATTATAGAAATAAAATCTTACTTGACTTTAAATTCTTAATTATTAGGGTTCTCTACCTAATTCAAATAAGAAAATATTTAATGGTCAAACTTTAGTTAGTTTCAAAATTCTAAAATTAAGAAAGCAATAAAATTTTAATTAATGTTGCAATTGACGTCTTGCGATTAGTACAATTTGTTTTAAAGGAAACAATTGTTTTTAATGAATTTGATGATTGACGCTAAAATTCCTAAAAGTTAGGAGATTATACACAGTTCAAATAAGGAAAATATCAAATAGTCAAAACTCTAATTTTAATGTCCTAAATATTAGGAAAATAATTTAAATTTATAGTTTTATCCGATGTGAAATCTATTTTTAACGGGTAAAAAAGGTGAACGATATTTCGCTAAGAAGCTTCGTTCTTTTACTATAGTATAGATAGATATAAATAGATAGATAGATATAGATGAAGTTTTTACGTGGATACCTATAATCACCGAAATGTAGTAAGGCCTCCTTGTTATAAATAGAATTGTATTTAAGGTGAATGTCTATATTTTAGAGAGACTTTAGGGATTATTACTTGGTGGCTAAGTCACTCTTTCCATATAAATAGAGGGGTTCCATTCCATTGTAAATCATCCCAAATCAATAAGAATTCTCTCTCCCTACTTTTCTCTGCAATATTCTTCTTCTTCTTTTATTGTTTTATAACACGTTATCAGCACGAGACTCTAATCAATTGAGTAGAGGACGGTTGTTTTAATTTGTAGATATACTATTAATTAGTTGTCTAGCGTTTGAGAAATTAAACCCCGTGGAGAGAAGATATAGGAATTTGTGTGAGACTCTAGGGTGAATACATTGATATTCCTATACTAGAAATCTGCTTCGGTCACTAGGCTTTGGGATACGTGCATGGTGCTCAACCTGTACATAATATTGAGCATAATGATTGACGATTGTTCCATAAATTTCCTTCAGGAATAAATTCTGAACTTAAGGTAAGTATTTTGCCTTATTTTTCTCTTTTAAATTCTTGAAATTCTATAATTTGTTTTTAATTACAAGCAAAGATAATAAATTTTGCTTATAACTCTAATAGAGTTTGTAATAAATTATAACCACATGAAGTGGTAAAAGTTTTATGCCTTGCCATGATCAAATTCATGTATAATTGTGGGCAAAAGAGGTGGAAACATGTCACATTGAATTTGCTTCATTCTCATTCCCTTAAGATAATGTGATAGCAATATGTAATAAGTCTGAAAGAAGATAAAATTATTATCGTGAAGGTATCAATGGATGTGGACGTGTCAATAGACGAAATTATAATCGTCATCATTGTGGTAATGAGAACAATAAGGATTCTCAAAATAATCCTTCACTCTGTGAAAGTAATATTTTACATCGATTTGACATGAGATTTTGTAAAGCACACATATAGATGGTTATGGCTCATTCATGATGTGAAATTGACAACATGTGATTTATGAATACATGTTCATTTTTGGAAGAATACAAACGTGCTAGTGGTAGTGAATATACCACACTCACTTCTAGAAGGAGGTTTGAGATGAAATAAGAAAATAATATCATTATTATGGTATGAATGGTCATTGGTTAAGTACCTATTGTATGCCAAAATATTTTGGCAATGCGATAATTAAAGGACAACAGGAATGCAAGAAAATTCTTGCATATAATTTTCACCATAACCATAATGGTACAATTTTATCTTTGAAAGAGATATTCACCATATGGATGTTGATGAATATGTGGTAGTACAAAATTAATTGAGAGCTCTGGAAGAGACAATTATCACTATTTTGGAGAAATAAAATTGATTATCAATAAGGTATTGTGTGATAGTGTAACGACCCGGCCGGTCGTTTCGAGAGTTATAGCCCTGTTTTTCTCATTTCTGCTTCTTTTTGTGTTACTCAGCTATATTGTGTTATACCAGGTTAGTCGGTTTGTGTCCGGAGTGATTTTGGAGTGAATTGAGACACATAGTCTCTTAATTGAAAGCTTAAGTTGGAAAAGTTGACCGGAAGTTGACTTATGTATAAACAATCTCGGATTTGAATTTTGATGATTCCGTTAGCTCTGTTAGGTGATTTTGGACTTGGGAGCACGTCCGGAATGTGATTTGGAGATCCCTGGTAGAATTAAGCTTGAATTGGCGAAAGTTAGAATTTTGGTGATTTTGGCCAGCAGTGAAAATTTTGATATCGGGGTTGGATTGGATTTTCGGAAGTTGGGGTAGGTTTGTGGTGTCATTTCTGACTTGTGTGCAAAATTGGAGGTCATTCGGACGTGGTTTGGTAGGTTTCGGCGTCGCTTGTGGAATTCAAAAATTTCTAAGTTCATTAGGCTTGAATCCGTGTGTAATTTGGTGTTTTGATGTTGTTTTGAGTGATTTTAAGGTTCGACTAAGTTCGTATGATATTATGGGATGTGTTGGTATGTTTGGTTGAAGTCCCGAGGGTCTCGGGTGGTTAACGGAAAAATTATAGCCTTTGAGAGTTAGTTGATCTGTTGGTTTTTGCTGTTGCTGGTTTCCTCTTATGTATTCGCGAGGTAGGTCTCGCATTTGCGAAGACTATCTTGAGATTGAGGAAGAATTGTTCTTCGCATTCGCGAAGTAAGGGATGCGTTCACGAAGGTTTAGGAGTAGAGTGCATCGCGGACGCGAGATGAGTAACGCATTCGCGAAGAAGAGAAGAGACAGTGGGGACCCCATTCATTTGGTCTATGCGTTCGCGAAGAGAAGGTTCAGTAAAGGTTTCGTTCGCGTAGAAGGGATTTCTGCGCAAAGGCAGTTGTGCTTCGCGAACGCGAGGGTACTTCCACGTTCGCGAAGAAGGAAATCTGGGCAGCAGTGTTAAATTTCAAAATCGAGGGTTTGAACCCATTTTTTATATTTTGAGCTAGAGACCACGGATTTAGGCAATTTTTGAAGGGATTTTCAGGGATTTGATTGGGATAAGTGTTTCTCACTTGATTTTGGTTAAATTCCTTTATTATATCTTGATTTTTATCATCTAAATTATGATTTGGGGTGAAAATTTGGGGAAATAGTGGAAGAGTTCTTGAGATGGAATTTTGAGGTTTTGAAGGGGATTTTGTTGTCGAATTTGATGAATTTCATATGATTAGACTCGTGAGTGAATGGGCTTTCGGGTTTTGTGACTTTTGTCGGATTCCGGGACGTGGGCCTGGGGGCCGGGTTTGAGCCAATTTCGGGTTTTGAGTCTAATTTAGTAGTTTACTTGTGGAATTGACTTCGTTAGCATATATTAATGGTATTGTACTGCTTGTGGCTAGATTCGAGACGCTCGGAGGCCGATTCTAAAGGCAAGGGCATTGTAGAGCAGAGATTTGCTCGGATTAAGGTAAGTAACGGTTGTACATCTAGTCATGAGGGTATGAAACCCCGGTGTTTTATGTCATGTGACTATTTGGAGGTGACACACATGCTAGGTGATGGGCGTGTGGGCGTGTACCATTGGGGATTCATGACTTGGTCTGTCCCGTAGCAATTGTAAAGTTGAATAACATGTTGTAGCTATATGATCTTTATGTGCTTTAGAAAGATTTACTGTAAATCATGCTAGATACCATGTCTAGGCCTTATGCCAGTATTGCTTGGACCCTTAGAGGTCGTTTCTTGATGTCCTCTCACTGCTTTAGTTGATATCCCGTACTCAGTCATATTCATGCATTCTTACATCATAACTCAGTCTCTGTTATTCTATTTGTTGCATCATGTTAATATTATTTGGGCTGATTTCTGAGAGCCCGAGAGACTGGAGAGGTTTATGACTGAGTGAGACCGAGGGCCTGTTTGTGAGGTATTGTACCTTAGCACGTGAGTTGTCTGTGCGGATTCTAATATGATATTATAGCACGTGAGTTGTCCGTGCAGCACGTGAGTTATCCGTGCAGATTAAAGCGCTTGGGTTGTAGGAGTCCCTCCGGAGTCTGAACACCCCCAGTGAGCGCAGGTACCTACTGAGTGCGAGTGCCGAGTGCTGAGCGATTGTGAGGCATGAGTGATTGTGTGGCTTGAGTGATTGTGAGGCTTGAGTGATTGTGAGGTTGGAGTGATTGGGAGGACTGAGTGATGTTAGCCCGAGGGGCAGTACATGTTTTAATCATCCATGCTCATAGTTGCTTTGTGTCCTTGTTTGAGAACTGTTGAAATATATTTCTGATTGTCTTACTTGAACTTGATTTAAACAAACTGATTCGACTTAAACTCTGGTTGCATAGCATGTCGTACTTTACTAAATTCTTGTGATATGAACGGTACCTGCATTTAACTCGTCACTACTTCTCAGCCTTTATTTACTTATGTTGCTTACTCAGTTGGTGTACTCACGTTACTCCTTGCACCTTGTGTGCAGATCCAGGCATTTTTGGTCACAGTAGCGGCTGTTGATATTCCTGTAGCTGATCATTGGAGTTAGCAAGGTAGCTGTCTGGCGATCGCAGCCTTGTTTTCTTCTTCTTTATCTTCCCATTAGTTGTATTTTGGATTTTTCCCAGACTATGTTAGTCTTGTTGTCGGACCAGTTTTTAGTAGTTGCTAATGAATCAGTGACACCCTGATGTTTGAGGCTTTTCATTCCGCATTTATATTTTTTTGAGTTCAACCCTTGTTTTTTTTATGAAATTCTGCTATACAAGACGCCTTTTGGCATATCTTTGAATGAATTGTTGTAGTATTGTGGGAGTCGATTATCCTACTACCATCGATAGGCGCCATCACGACAGGTTTGAGTTTAGGGTCGTGACAAGTTGGTATCAAAACCTAGGTAACATAGGTCTTATGAGTCATGAGCGGGTTTAGTAGAGTCTTGCGGATCGATACGGAGGCGTCTGTACTTATCTTCGAGAGGCTGCAGAACCTTTAGGAAATCTCACATTCTTGAATTCTTGTCGTGCGAATCTGTTAATACGGTAACTAAACTTCTGTTGTTTCATTCTCTCACAGATGGTGAGGACTTGTACTATCGGTCAGGATGGACAGCCACCAGTACAACCAGCCAGGGCCGTGAGAGGCCGAGGTCGTGGTAGAGGCTGTGGTGGGGGCAGATGTGCAGCCCGCACAGCAGTTGGGGAAGTACTTGCAGACCCACCAGTTTTCCTAGATCATGATCAGATTCCAGTTGTTGATGCACCAGCTCAGGCACCACATGTGCCTATTGTGATTTCAGGCCTTCAGGAGGCCCTAGCTTAGATTTTGGCAGCGTGTATCGGCCTTGCTTAGGCGTTATCTATCTCGACAGCCACAGCCACTTCTCAGGCCGGGGGAGGCACTCAAACTCCCACCGCTCGTACACCCGTGCAGGTTGTTCAGGGACTTCAGACATCGGGGGCACCACCAGCCTAGCCGGTTGCAGATGCTCAGGACTATGTGGTTCCTGCTATGCCTGAGGATGATCAGCTTAGGTTGGAGAAGTTTGGGAGACTCCAGCCTCCACCTTTCAGTGGCACAGCGAGAGAGGATGTCCAGGACTTCTTGGATAGGTATTAGAGGATACTCCGTACAACTGGTATTATGGAGACTTGTGTTGTGGGGTCTTATTCACTACTTTTCAGTTTTCTAGGGCTGCACTCAGATGGTGGGAGACTTACGAGAGGCGTAGGCCTGTTAGCGCAGCACCCCTTACGTAGCAGCAGTTCTACGTGGTTTTTTTGGAGAAGTTCGTGCCTCAGTCCTGTAGAGAGGAGCTACGCAGACAGTTTGAGCAGCTTCGTCAAGGTGATATGTTTGTGATGCAGTATGAGATGCGATTCTCGGAGTTGGCCTGTCATGCTATCTGGTTGGTTCCCACAGACAGAGAGAGGATCATGAGGTTTATAGTTGGTCTCACTTTTCAGCTACGGTTGCTTATGACCAGAGAGAGGGTGTCTCGTGCTACCTTTTATGAGATTGTCGACATTGCTCGGCAGATTGAGATGCTTCGCGGTCAGGAGAGGATTGAGAGGGAGGACAAAAGGCCTCGAGGACAGGGAGGATTCAGTGGTGCTCCTTTTAGGGGTCAATTCCAGCACGGTAGAGGTCGTCATTTCAGACATGCTCAGTCAACTCGGCCATTTCACGGTGGTGCGTCATCTGGCCATGGTTCTCACAGTTCTCATCAGGGCCACTCATCACTCAATGCCCTTCCAGCCCAGAGTTTGTCCCATGCTCCATCAGTTCAGGGCTCCTCTATGCCACGTTCTTCTACCAGTTATCCCGGTGCTTGGGGCTCCCTTCAGCCCCCGCCAACAGCACAAAGGAGTTGTTTTGAGTGTGGGGAGTTTAGGCATATGTGGAGGCAATGTCCTCATCGCCATGGAGGTCTATATCAGTAGAGGAGTCAGCCTTCAACTTCTGCACCAGTTACTTCACCACCCGCTCAGTCAGCTCGGGTGGAGGTCAGTCAGCTAGGGGTCGCCCTAGAGGGGGAGACAGATCAGGGGGTGGCTAGGCCCGTTTCTATGCCCTCCCTGCTAGACCAAATGCTATTGCTTCAGATGCTGTGATTACAGGTATTGTCTTAGTTTATCACAGAGATGCCTCTATACTATTTGACCATAGTTCCACTTATTCATATGTTTCCTCGTATTTTGCTCATTTTCTGGATATGCCCCGTGAGTCTCTAGTCTCGTCTGTTCATGTATCTACTCTGGTAGGCAATACTATTGTTGTGGGCCACGTGTATCGGTCATGTGTGGTGTCTATTGGGGGTCTGGAGAACCGAGTGGACCTTTTGCTAGTCAGTATGGTTGACTTTGATGTGATATGGGCATGGATTGGTTATCTCGATGTCATGTTGTTCTAGATTATAACGCTAAGACCGTGAAGTTGGCGATGTCGGGATTTTTGAGTGTTAAGTGGAGCGGTTCTATAGATTATGTACCCAGTAGGGTAATTTCATATTTGAAGGCTCGGCGTATGGTTGAGAAGGGTTGCCTATCTTATTTGGCATTTTGAGGGATTTTAGTGCAGAGAATCCTGCCATTGATTCTGTTCCGGTGGTATGTGATTTTCCGGATGTGTTTCCTGCAGACCTGTCGGGCATGCCGCCTGACAGAGATAGTGACTTTGGTATTGATTTGGTGCTGGGCACTCAACCCATTTCTATTCCACCATATCGTATGGCACCGGCGGAGTTGAAGGAGCTGAAGGAACAGCTTCAGGAACTCCTTGATAAGGGGTTTATTCGGCCTAGTGTGTCACCTTGGGGTGCACCGGTTCTATTTGTAAAGAAGAAGGATGGTTTCATAAGGATGTGCATTGATTATAGGAAGTTGAACAAGGTCACAGTCAAGAACATGTATCCTTTGCCTCGTATTGATGATTTAGTCGACCAGCTTCATGGAGCGAGGGTGTTCACCAAGATTGATTTGAGGTCCGGTTATCACTAGCTGAAGATTCGGGATTCGGACATTCTTAAGACAGCTTTCAGGACCCGATATGGTCATTATGAGTTCTTGGTGATGTCTTTTGGGCTAACCAATGCCCCAGCGGCGTTCATGCATTTGATGAACAATGTACTCCAGTCCTATTTGGACTCATTCGTTATTGTATTCATTGATGACATTATGGTGTACTCTCGTAGCCAGGAGGAGCATGCCCAGCACTTGAGGATTGTATTGCAGAGATTGAGGGAGCAGAAGCTTTATGCAAAGTTCTCCAAGTGTGAGTTTTGGCTCGGTTCCGTAGCATTCTTAGGGCACGTGGTGCCTAGTGAGGGCATTCAGGTGGATCCGAAAAAGATAGAGGCGGTTCAGAGTTGGCCTAGACAGTTCTCAGCTACAGAGATTCAGAGCTTTCTTGGTTTGGCTGGTTATTACCGTCAGTTCGTTCAGGGTTTTTCGTCTATTGCATCGCCCTTGACCAAATTGACCCAAAAGGGTGCTCCATTCAGGTGGTCGGATGAGTGTGAGGAGAGCTTTCAGAAGCTCAAGAATGCTTTTACCACAGCTCCAGTGTTGGTTCTGCCATCAGCTTTAGGTTCTTACACCGTGTATTGTGATGCCTCGAGGGTAGGTATTGAATGTGTTCTGATGTAGGAGGGTAGGGTGATTATCTATGCCTCACGCCAGTTGAAGACCCATGAGAAGAACTATCCTGTCCACGATCTTGAGTTAGCAACCATTGTTCACGCCTTGAAGATTTGGTGTCATTATTTGCATGGGGTTCATTGTGAGATCTATACTGATCACCGGAGTTTGCAGCATCTGTTTAAGCAGAAGGATCTTAATTTGCGTCAGCGGAGATGGTTAGAGCTTCTCAAGGACTATGATATCACTACTTTGTACCATCCGGGGAAGGCCAATGTGGTGGCTGATGCTTTGAGTGGCCAGGTAGAGAGTTTGGGAAGTTTAGCATATCTCCCAGCAACAAAGAGACCCTTGGCATTGGATGTTCAGGCCCTAGAGGGCTAGCTTGTCAGATTGGATATTTCGGAGTCGAGTCGGGTATTGGCTTGTGTGGTCTCCAGGTCTTCTCCTTATGACCGTGTCAGGGAGCGTCAATATGATGGCCCCCACCTGCTCGTTCTTCAGGACAGGGTTCAGCGAGGTGATGCAAGAGATGTGACTATTGGTGATGATGGCGTGTTGAGGATACAAGGCCGGATATATGTACCTAACATGGATGGGCTTCGGGAGTTGATTCTTGAGGAGGCCCACAGCTCACGGTACTCCATCCATCAGGGTGCTGCGAAGATGTACCAGGATTTGAGACAGCACTATTGGTGGAGGCGGATGAAGAAGGATATAGTTGGGTTTGTGGCTCGGTGTCTCAACTATCAGCAGGGTAAGTATGAATATCAGAAATCAGGTGGCTTGCTTTAGAGGTTAGAGATCCCAGAGTGGAAGTGGGAGCAGATCACCATGGACTTCGTAGTTGGGCTCCCACGGACTTCGAGGAAGTTCGATGTTATTTGGGTTATTGTGGATCGGTTGACCAAGTCCGTGCACTTCATTCCAGTTGGCACTACTTACTCTTCAGAGCGGTTGGCTGAGATTTTCATCCGAGAGATTGTTCGCCTGCATGGCGTCCCAGTTTCCATCATTTCAGATAGGGGCACTCAGTTTACATTGCAATTTTGGAGGGCCGTGCAGCGAGAGTTAGGTACTCAGGTTGAGTTGAGTACAACTTCTCACCCTAAAATGGACGGGCAGTCCGAGCGCACTATTCAGATATTGGAGGACATGTTACGCGCTTGTGTCATTCACTTTGGGGGTTCATGGGATCCGTTTCTGTAGCTCGCGGAGTTTGCATATAAAAATAGTTATCAGTCGAGCATTCAGATGGCTCCGTACGAGCTTTATATGGGAGGAGGTGTAGATCTCCATTAGGATGGTTTGAGCCGGGTGAGGCTAGGCTCTTGGGTACAGACTTGGTCCAGATGCATTAGTTAAGGTGAAATTGATTCAGGAGCGGCTTCGCATGGCGCAGTCTAGGCAGAAGAGCTACGCGGGCAGGAAGACCTGTGATGTGTCTTTTATGGTTGGGGAGAAGGTTTTGCTAAAGGTATCACCCATGAATGGTGTTATGAGGTTTGGAAAGAGGGGTAAGTTGAGCCCTCGGTTCATTGGGCCTTTTGAGGTGCTTCAGAGGATAGGAGAAGTGACTTATAAGCTTTCCTTGCCACCCAGCTTGTCGAGTGTGCATCCAGTGTTTCATGTTTCCATGCTCTGGAAGTATGTTGGCGATCCATCCCATGTTTTAGACTTCAGCAGGGTTCAGTTGGAGGGTGATATGACTTATGATGTGGAGCCGGTGGCCATTTTGGATCGCCAGGTGCGAAAGTTGAGGTCAAAGGATATAGCTTCGGTGAAGGTGCAGTGGAGAGGTCAGCTTGTGGAGGAGGCCACCTGGGAGACCGAGCGGGAGATGCAGAGCAGATATCCACACCTATTTGAGACTCCAGGTATGTTTCTAGACCCGTTCGGGGACGAACGGTTGTTTAAGAGGAGGAGGATGTAACGACCCGGCCGGTCATTTCGAGAGTTATAGCCCTGTTTTCCCCATTTCTGCTTCTTTTTATGTTACTCATCTATATTGTGTTATACCGGGTTAGTCGGTTCGGGCTCGGAGTGGTGTCGGAATGAATTGAGACACATAGTATATTAATTGAAAGGTTAAGTTGGAAATGTTGACCGGAAGTTGACTTATGTGTAAACGACCTCGGATTTGAATTTTGATAGTTCTGTTAGCTTCGTTAGGTGATTTCGGACTTAGGATCGCATCCGGAATGTGATTTGGAGGTCCCTGGTAGAATTAGGCTTAAATTGGCGAAAGTTAGAATTTTGGCGACATTGGCCGGCAGTGAAAATTTTGATATCAGGGTCGGATTGGATTTTCGAAAGTTGGGGTAGGTTCGTGGTGTCATTTCTGACTTGTGTGCAAAATTTGAGGTCATTCGGACATGGTTTGGTAGGTTTCAGCGTCGTTTGTGGAATTCGAAAATTTCTAAGTTCATTAGGCTTGAATTCGTGTGTAATTTAGTGTTTTGATGTTGTTTTGAGTGATTCGAAGGTTCGCCTAAGTTCGTATGATGTTATGGGACATGTTGGTATGTTTGGTTGAGGTCTCGAGGGTCTCAGGTGGTTAACGGACCAATTATGGCCTTTGAGAGATAGTTGATCTGCTGGTTTTTGTTGTTGCTGGTTTCCTCTTACGCATTCGCGAGGTAGGTCTCGCGTTCACAAAGAGTATCTGGAGATTGAGGAAGAATTGTTCTTCGCGTTCGCGAAATAAGGGACGCGTTCGCGAAGGTTTAGGAGTAGAGTGCATCGCGGACGCGAGATGAGTAATGCGCTCGCGAAGAAGAGAAGACACAGCTGGGGACCCCATTCATTTGGTCTACACGTTCGCGAGGGTAAGGTCGCGTTCACAAAGAGAAGGTTCAGTAAAGGTTCGCGTTCGCGAGTGGTAGATCGCGTTCGCGTAGAAGGGATTTCTGGGCAAAGGCAGTTGTGCTTCGCTAACGCGAAGGTACTTCCGCGTTCGCGAAGAAGGAAATCTGGGCAACAGTGTTAAATTTCAAAATCGGGGGTTTGAACTCATTTTTCATATTTTGAGCTAGAGACCACGGATTTAGGGGATTTCTGAAGGAATTTTCAGGGAGTTGATTGGGGTAAGTGTTTCTCACTTGGTTTTGGTTAAATTACATGATTATATCTTGATTTGTATCATCTAAATTGTGATTTGGGGTAAAACAAATGGGGAAAAAATGGAAGAGTTCTTGAGATGGAATTTTAAGGTTTTGAAGGGAATTTTGTTGTCAGATTTTGATGAATTTTGTATGGTTAGACTCGTAAGTGAATGGGCTTTCGGATTTTGTGACTTTTGTTGGATTCTGAGACGTGGGCCCAGGGGCCGGGTTTGAGCCAATTTCGGGTTTTGAGTCTAATTTAGTAGTTTTCTAGTGGAATAGACTCTTTTAGCATATATTAATGGTATTGTACTGCTTGTGGCTTGATTCGGGACGCTCGGAAGCCGATTCGAGAGGCAAGGGCCTTGCAGAGTAGAGATTTGCTCGGATTGAGGTAAGTAGCGGTTGTACATCTAGTCTTGAGGGTATGAAACCCCGGTTTTTTGTGTCATGTGACTATTTGGAGGTGACGCACATGCTAGGTGATGGGCGTGCACCATTGGGGATTCGTGACTTGATCCGTCCTGTAGCAACTGTAAAGTTGAACAACCTGTTGTAGCTATATGCTCTTTATGTGCTTTAGAAAGATTTACTGTAAATCATGCTAGATACCATGTCTAGGCCTTATGCCAGTATTTCTTGGACCCTTAGAGGTCGTTTCTTGCTGTCCTCTCACTGCTTTAGTTGATATCCCGTACTCAGTCATGTTCATGCATTCCTACATCATAGCTCAGTCTCTGTTATTCTATTTGTTGCATCATGTTAATGTTGTTTGGGCTGATTTCTTTGATTTCTGAGAGCCCGAGAGACTGGAGAGGTTTATGACTGAGTGAGGTCGAGGGCCTGTTTGTGAGGTATGGTACCTTAGCACGTGAGTTATCTGTGCTGATTCTGATATGATATTATAGCACGTGAGTTGTCCGTGCAGCACGTGAGTTGTCCATGCAGATTATAGCGCTTGGGCTGTAGGATCCCCTCCGGAGTATGAACACCCCTAGTGAGCGCAGGTACCTACTGAGTGCGAGTGTCGAGTGCCGAGTGCTGAGCAATTATGAGGCATGAGTGATTGTGAGGTTGGAGTGATTGGGAGGACTGAGTGATGTTAGCCCGAGTGGCAGTACATGTTTTAATCATCCATGCTCATAGTTGCTTTGAGTCCTTGTTTGAAAACTGTTGAAAGATATTTCTGATTGTCTTACTTGAACTTGATTTAAACAAACTGATTCGACTTAAACTCCGGTTGCATAGCATGCCGCACTTTACTAAATTCTTGTGATATGAGTGGTACCTGCATTTAGCTCGTCACTACTTAACAGCCTTTATTTACTTCTGTTGCTTACTGAGTTGGTGTACTCACGTTACTCCCTGCATCTTGTGTGCAGATCCAGGCATTTTCGTCACGATAGCGGCTGTTGATATTTCTGTAGCTAATCATTGGAGATAGCAAGGTAGCTGCCCAGCGATCGCAGCCTTGTTTTCTTCTTCTTTATCTTCCCATTAGTTTTATTTTGGATTTTTCCCAGACTATGTTAGTCTTGTTGTTATCGGACCAATTTTTAGTAGTTGCTCATGACTCAGTGACACCCCGATGTTTGGGGCTTTTCATTCCGCATTTCTATTTTTTTGAGTTCAACCCTTGTTTCTTTTATGAAATTCTGCTATACAAGACGCCTTTTGGCATATCTTTGAATGAATTGTAGTAGTATTGTGGGAGTCGGCTGGCCTAGTACCATCGATAGGTGCCATCACGACAGGTTTGAGTTTAGGGTCGTGACATGTAGTAAGTCTCAAAGAAACTTGTAGAAACTTATTTAGTTTCTAAAATATTCGCGAAAGCGGTTAGTCATATTGAGACTATAAATAAAGGAAAGATTTAATATCTTCTATTACTACAATTTGTAGCGGGGTAATATTTAGGTGAAAAGTTACCCGCTTTATTCTTCAGTTTGTACTACACACATAAAAGAATGCCACAATAAAGTAGAAGTTTATTGATATAAAAACCCATATCATAATAAATTTGAAGTTTATTGATAATTGTACACGTCATGGTGTAAACCTGAAGTTTATCAATATTGATAATTTATCCAGTTGGCATAATTGATTTAGCCATGTTAATTTAAGTATGCATGCAAAAATAAAAGAGAATTCACATGGGTAAATATTAAAGAACTGGAAAGTTTTTTTACGAATTCTCTTATGTTGTTTGTTCTCATTAATTAATAGACCAACTAAAATTGGGATTGAATCCCATGAATGCTGGAAATATCAAAGGTGAATATGAGTTCATTCACCTGTCATGTATACCACATAAGATGCATCAATGAGAAGATTACATGTGCTCTTATTATTAACCCGCAACCTGATATTTGCAACTTACTCAATAATTTAATTTAGAGCATAATTTTCAGATTTTCTATTCAACACAGTTCATCTTGATAAGTTGGTATATATCACAGTTAATTTAGCAAAATAATTTTTTGAGTGCCTCCACTTAATAGCTAAACTACTGCTCATGAGAACAAAGTTATTTGTATGAGTTTGATAAACATTATATATGAAAGTATATTATACTCTCCCCTCACAAATGGTTCAGGGTCATGAACCAAATAATTTCATCTTATTGTTATTGATGTGCGGTGTATATTTTGATTAACACCATAACGCACAAAATTTAGTTTTTCTAACATGAGGGGGAGACATGAATGAATTATCGTTTGTACATCTAGATCCTCGAATAAGGTAATATGAACTTGAAGTTCATAAAAGATAATTCATCTGCAATATGTTACAAAGCATGCCATACGCATTTGCTGACCCAAAGAAAGTAACTATGTTCTCACTGTAAATCCTCCCATTAGAATAAGTCCTAGAAGGATAAAATCTTTGGTATGCTTAAAGCATATAGACAAATCAGTTTCAAATAAAATTCTTGATAAAGAAGATGAGCAAATGATCTAAATAATCATAATAAGGAGGCAAGTGATCTAGGATCACATGACATAATACTTCATAAAATCTCAGGAGAAGTTTAGGTACCTAAAAATGTAAATGAAGAGATTTCTATGCTATGTCTTTATGGAAAAACGTGGTTAGAACCGATATAAAATATTCGCCGATTACATCTATGATAACGCTAAATATATATGAGGATCTTAAGTCTGGAGAAACAATTCAAATAGAATTGATTCCATATGAAAGACATGAAGTTTTGGACCTACGGTTCAAACACTTGCAAGTATAAAGTCAATAGAGTGTGCAATCACTTTTATCTATCTTATATGTCTAGCATGACATGAAAACTTGATATGCATCTAAAGTCCATTCATATGGCTTATATGACTTAACTTATATGGCAATCCCTAAAAGATTTAAATTGCTTAAAGCATATAGAATTCTTGGTCATACTACATCCTAAGTGCAATTTGTGCACTTATGTATCTTGCTATAACTATAAGCATGATAATATGATAGCGAGAATCTCTATAGAGATATTGAAAAGATCATTCTACGGCATTCTATGAAGATATTATATATATATATATATATATATATATATATATATATATATATATATATATATATATATATATATATATATATATATATCAAGAATGATGATTTCAAGGTGCAACATATTCATTCAAGTTAATATGGCTGATTTGTATATCAAATCTCTACCAACGATATTTTGAAGATGCCGCACAAGATTGAAATGTGAAGGCTCAAAAATGTGAATTGATTGTCTCATCATGGGGAGTTAATACGTGTTGTACTCTTTTTTTTCTTACATGATTTTGTCCCACTGGGTTTTCCTTGCAAGGTTTTTAACGAGACAACCAAAAGGCGTATTTCTAAGCATGTGTACTCTTTTCCCTTCTCTAGAATTTTTTTTCCACTGGGTTTTATTTTAGTTAAGGTTTTAACGAGGCACATTATTTGTTGAATAGACATTCAGGAGGGGGGAGGGATGTTATAAATAGAATTATATTTAAGGTGAATGTCTATATTTTAGAGAGATTTTAGGGATTATTACTTGGTGGCTAAGTCACTCTTTCCCTATAAATAGATGGGTTATATTCCATTGTAAATCATCCCAAATCAATAAAAATTCACTCTCCCTACTTTTCTCTGCAATATTCTTTTTCTTCTTTAATTGTTTTACAACACTCCTTTTGTTTTTGAGTACAAAATAAGGAGTTATGCCACCTATATTAAAAGTTGCTTGTATGGTGACTTTGAAAATGATTATGGTTTTCATTTATATTTTTTCTAGCAAACCAAGTGAGATTTTTTTATTTATAACTAACTATATTAGTTAACCTTACTGCAACACAGAAAATGTTATAAAAAGAATAAACCTGTAGCCTAGTCCGAGTAGGGAGAGGTATAAATTAGTCTCGATGAGGATTTTTCCCTCTTATCTGGAATTCAACAAGCATCCAACTGATAATGCTGGAAACTAATAATTCTTTCACACAGTTAAGTGATTATTCGCCTAAATGATTACATGCCCCTTCAAAATCATATTCCATTTATTCTTCTAAATATAAATTGAATGTATCCTTAACCAGAAAATCAAAGTTGTTTTGACAATCACAGACATACTTGTAATTGAATATTTGGACCTCTTTGATCAAGAAAAATCTAAGAAAGGTTGTTCCTCTTTCACCCCAATCTTCCAAAGTTGTAAGTTATGATATTACCAAAATATAGTACTGATGACTACACAACCAATCTAGAAATAAACAATGTGCAGAACCGAATAAGCATTGCAGTACACTAGAAAGTCGGCATAAGCAGTTCCATCAGGTCCACACTACAATATATACAGTGCAATCACATTGAGCATACAAAAGCATCAAATATCTTTGATGCAACTTTCATCTCATCGTTTGATACATGCTCCCAATCTGAAGAAGAATGATAATACAATCCTGAAGACTGTTGATTTCCCAGTCTGGTCTTCCTATTCGAATGGACAACTGGATCTTCCGCCACAGAGAGAAAAAACTGTATCTTGGAGTCATATCCAGAACACCATCCACATAAGACCCAAAGTTACCTTCGCTCACATTAACACTGTGACAATAAACGTAAGGTTCTATGACCACATTGGCTCTTTGATCTTCTGATTCTCCCTTTAACAATCCAAGTTTCTCCATGCCTGCAAAACTAGCAGCAACCATATGTGGATCTTTTTTCACCTCCATAAATGGTGAAGTCAGGCATCCAACTACAATGCTGGAACTTAGGACCCTATTTCCAGCTACCAAAGAGACACTTAAAGCAACTTCTAACTTAACTTATCAACCATAGAAGAAGGTATGAATTATTGAGAAATTATGCAAATACAATTTCCGCAGAAATTTCAGTGCATAAAGTTAAACCAAAAGGGGGTGAAAAAAGGAAGTAGAAACTAAAAGAAAATGAAGCAAATGAAAAAAAGAACATGGATATAACAATGCCAGCACTAATCCCCATCCATGGGACATCTGCTCTAAATGGTTCAAAGAAATTAAACAAGAGACAGTTAATTCTTATTGTACTCTCAATTTCTTATTGTACTCGCAAAGAATCAGGAGTTATCTGTAACATTGTAACACAAAGAAATATGAGGCATTGGCTTAAAGAAATAACAGAAAGAATGGCTGTAGAAATCATCAACTTTCCACTGAAGTTGAAGCGCTTAAACTAGTAACTTCATTCAACCGCTTTGATATACTAATATACTACATGTTCATCCCAGAAAATAACTACATACATCAGCAAAATATCTACAAAAATCCAGCTTAATTTTGAGAGACAATTGAATACAGACCTCGCATTCAACTGAAACTCAGATCATAACTAGGTAGTTAACTATACCACAATTTTCCAACAAAGAAGCACAAAAATTATAAGTCTAATGAAGACATATGGTAGAAAATATAGAATGCTAATTCATCAGATCAGCTACTTCCTAGTGGCCTTTCTCTGATTCTTCCAAGCCTCATTATCCATGGCATGGCAATGGGCTGAAACCCCAGTCCAGTATTTGCAAGGAGCAGCCACATCACAGACATAGCAATAACACTGCATCAATACCCAAAGCCATACAATATAATTAATCTAATGACATCAAAAGTTTGACACAATTAAAAATTTAAAAATCGAACAAATATTACCCATTCACAGTAATTCTCGTGGGGTGTTTTGTCAAACGGATGTTTCACACAAACATGCCTTGAATGCGGGTAATCTCTACATGCCACCTATTCATCATCAAGATCAATTTCTTATTAAATTGCAGAATTAGCCATTTAACAGTAAAAGGTTTATTCAAGGACAAAAACTTTCTACAATGGTAGACCCATTTTGCAAAATACTAGAAATTAACTATACCTGGCCTTTTTCAGCGACAACCGAGAGGTCAAAAGCATCAAGATTCTTAGAGACAGAGAGCTTTGAGATATCGACGGGGTCATAAGGATCAAAATCAAGGATAAAGCAATCCTCTTTCTCTTCAAATTCCTTCAATTGCTCTCTCTTTTTGAGGCAAAATACAGGCCTCAATGGCGTTCCCTGCTCAGACGGGGGTGAAGAAGATAAATCAATTATCAATGGGGTAATACAATCAGAACTTCCGAGTTTTTTTACCATTTTTCAGAATGTATAGTAAATGCTAATAGAAGATAAGATTTACTACCATCAAACCCTAGGACAACGAGAGCGTTTCTGTACTCTAATGGGGGGAAGTGATTGTTCAAATTTCGAATTATGGGGAAGAGGAGTAGCCGTTCTGTGACATTTCAATTCTCCCCACAGTGGGCTTTGTGTGGGCTAAACGTTAAACGTAGAAATGGCGTGGTATAGACACTTTTTTTAGTGGTATTTTTTTTTTAGCCAGTATTTTTAATGTTGACCAAAAATAGTCATTACTTTATTAAAATTAATACGAAAAGTCTTTTTTACCCTTTCTTCATGAGTGATGTGTAAATATTAAGGATATGATGTCTTTAACTTCATGAATAATGCGTAAAATATTAAGGATACTATATCCTTAACATTTACATTGCACACATAAAGTTAAAGACACCATGTCCTTTACATTTACAATGCACAAATGAAGTTAAAGAACATGATGTCCTAAAGTTTAACAACAGAAGTTGCAAATACAAGTTAATGATATTATGTCCTTAACTTTTACATTGCACACATGAAGTTAAGGACACCATGTCCTTAACATTTACACTGCACATATAAAGTTAAGGACACCATGTCCTTAATATTTATATTGCACATATGAAGTTAAGGACATGATGTCCTAAAGTTTAACAACAGAAGTTGCAAATACAAGTTAATGATATTATGTCCTTAACATTTACATTGCACACATGAAGTTAAGGACATCATGTCCTTAACATTTATACAGCACATATGAAGTTAAGGACACCATGTCCTTAATATTTACATTGTACACATTAAGTTAAGTACACCATGTCCTTAATATTTATACATCACTCATGAAGTTAAGGACACCATGTCCATAACATTTACATTATAATATGAAGTTAAGGACATGGTGTCCTAAAGTTTAACAACAGAAGTTGCAAATACAAGTTAATGATATTATGTCCTTAATATTTATATTATACACATGAAGTTAAGGACACCATGTCCTTAACATTTACACTGCATATATGAAGTTAAGGACATGATGTCCTAAAATTTATCACCAGAAGGTGCAAATATAGGATACTTTGTCCTTAATATTTACACATCACTCATGAAGTTAAGGACACTATGTCCTTAACATTTACAATGAACACATGAAGTTAAGGACACGACGTCCTTAACATTTACACTACACATATGAAGTTAAGGACATGATGTCCTAAAGTTTAACAACAGGAGGTGCAAATACAAATTAAGAACATTATGTCTTTAACATTTATATTGCATATATGAAGTAAAGGACACCATGTCCTTAACATTTACACTATACATATGAAGTTAAGGACATGATGTCCTAAAGTTTAACAACAGAAGTTGCAAATACAAGTTAATGATATTATATCCTTAACATTTACATTACACACATAAAGTTAAGTACACCATGTCCTTAATATTTACACTGCCCATATGAAGTTAAGGACACCATGTCCTTAATATTTATATTGCACATATGAAGTTAAGGACACCATGTCCTTAATATTTATATTGCACATATGAAGTTAAGGACATGATATACTAACGTTTAACAATAGAAGTTGCAAATAAAAGTTAATGATATTATGTCCTTAGCATTTACATTGTACACATGAAGTTAATGACATCATGTCTTTAACATTTACACAACACATATGAAGTTAAGGATACCATGTCCTTAATATTTACACATCACTCATAAAGTTAAGGACACTATGTCCTTAACATTTATATTGTACACATGAAGTTAAGGACACCATGTCCTTAATATTTATACATCACTCATAAAGTTAAGGACATCATGTCCTTAACATTTACACTATACATATGAAGTTAAGGACATGATGTCCTAAAGTTTAACAACAAAAGTTGTAAATACAAGTTAATGATATTATGTCCTTAACATTTACATTACACATATGAAGTTAAGGACACAATGTCCTTAACATTTACACTGCACATATGAAGTTAAGGATATGATGTCCTAAAGTATATTAGGAGAAGGTAAAAATATAGGACATTTTGTCCTTAATATTTACACATCACTCACGAAGTTAAGGACACTATGTCCTTAACATTTACAATGAACACATGAAGTTAAGGACACCACGTCCTTAACATTTACACTGCACATATGAAGTTAAGGACATGATGTCCTAAAGTTTAACAACAGGAGGTGCAAATACAAGTTAAGGACATTATGTCTTTAACATTTACATTGCATATATGAAGTTAAGGACACCATGTCCTTAACATTTACACTATACATATGAAGTTAAGGACATGATGTCCTAAAGTTTAACAACAGAAGTTGTAAATACAAGTTAATGATATTATGTCCTTAACATTTATATTACACACATGAAGTTAAGGACACCATGTCCTTAACATTTACACTGCCCATATGAAGTTAAGGACACCATGTCCTTAATATTTATATTGCACATATGAAGTTAAGGACATGATATACTCACGTTTAATAACAGAAGTTGCAAATACAATTTAATGATATTATGTCCTTAGCATTTACATTGCATACATAAAGTTAAGGACACCATGTCCTTAACATTTACACTGCACATATGAAGTTAAGGACATGATGTCCTAAAGTTTAGCAGCAGAAGGTGCAAATACAGGACACTTTGTCCTAAATATTTACACAACATTCATGAAGTTAAGGACACCATTTCCTTAATATTTACACAACACCTATATCTAGCACATGGTATTTTTGTCGGGCAGCTAAAAATTTATTAAACACTGGCTAAAAAGTAAATACATTTAAAACAATGGCTAAAAAGTAAAGACATCTCTAATCAGTGGCTATCTATGCACTTCCCCCACGTTAAACAAGGGGCTATTGGGCCTGGTTCCAATTCGGTACTGAATATCAGGAAAAAATCAAAAATATCTTACAACTGATAATTGAAAAATAGCCATAATTTTAAAAGTAATCGAAATTTAGCCATTTTTTCATGTAAAGATAAAATCTGAATAAAAACACTCTTAAAAATTCAGAAATATTCCAGCATAATATGTTGGAGTTTGAATCTTTTACATATGAGCTTCCAGCATAATGTATTGGAGTTCCAACATAATATGCGGGAAGTTTATATACAAGAGTTCTATCATCCGGCATATTATGCTAGAATTTTCCGTATACTGAAGTTCCAACATAATATGCTGGATGTTTATACACAGAAGCTCCATAATCCCGCATATTATGCTGGAACTTTTTCTGTTTCAGTAAAATAATGGTTATTTTTTAATGACCTTACAAACGATGATTATTTTTCGATTACTAGTCTGAAAGCTGACTAGCCCGTGCTATTTACACCTATCTTCTTCTGATGCTAAAACATTTTAATTTAAACATTGATTATTAATACTCTTTTTATCTCATGTAGTTATTTTATGTCACAATTTAGGTAATATTTGGAGCTGTAAAGTGGGAATATGTTACAGAGCGTAATCCATTCAAAGGTTTATATATAAGTTGACCCTTGAGAAATTATTGTACTTGGTAGTATGATGAAATGAAAATATAATTTCTTCACAATTTCTCACGACTCGCGTTCCTATTCAGAAATTCTTAAAAGTGATAATGCGGTGATGTTATCTATGTAATTTTGGTTAATTCCATAAATTTGGTGCTGATTTGGAAGCGTAAACTGGACCAAGTTTGATAAATTCTGACCGAGTTAGTGCTACAAAGCTGATTAACTTTGATTAGTTCTTTAATATTGCTTGCTTATTCGTTAGCGTAAATTGAACCAAGTTTGCCAATTTTCTAAACTAGTTGTCACATACCTGTTTTTTAGGCTTAAGGAATAGATTAAGAGTTTGCTTATAAATATCTGCTGTAAATGCTTCTTCTTTTCCCCATCATTAGTGAAATACAATCAGTTTAGTTTGATGTTGTCTCATTCTCAAAATTTTGACAATGAAGTTATTTAATTTCCTTAAACTTTAAAAGCTTCCGCACTTCCCCTCACCTTCATAAACTAGTAGAATATTGAATTTCTAAGTGATCATATAAATATAATAAAATGCTAAATAGAATGAAGTTCCCCGACTTGATATTGTTTGCTATTTCAAGAAGGAAGTTATGAATTGAACTAGTTAATTAATTGGCGTTTCAGGACGAGGGGGAACTTACAAGTTTGGCTAGTACTTCAAATGAAAATGATTTTCATCTCTAATATTTCCAGTAGGATTTACAAAATACTCATGTGTTTGTTTTCTAAAAATGAGTGTTTGTATTACCATTCGCGTTAACACAAAATGACATGATCATGACTGATGAGCATTTGTCATGCTATAGCATAGTGAAGCATTAAAAAAATAGTTATTGGGGTATCATGTGTTGCCGTTAATCATTAGTTACTAATACAGTATTAATATTTTCAAATCAGGTTTAGCTGCGTACTAAGTGATGATACATTAATTTGTAGAAGAACTCCGTGTGAAGACCGATTAAGCCAACATTGTAGGCATTTAGCCCCTTCGAAAAGTGTGGCCTAAACTATCAAAAAGTGTGGTGTTTGATCCTTTAGAGGCGACGCTTTTCTGGGATGGCTTAAAATAGTGTAACTTTTTTTTGAGGTCGCGCTTTAGAAGTGTTGCTTTAAAAATGTCACGCTTTTGGTACCTCATATAGTAACGATTTTCTTTTTCTAAGCTACATGTTTGAAGTGTATCCTTTATTATCTTATAAGCTACACTTGTTAAGCGTGATAATTTTGTTTGGCTATAATTTTTTTTATATATTTATACGAACCACAGTTTGTGGTTTATTAGTTACAATTATTTTTACCTCTATAATCACATTTATTTCAAGCATATACTATTATCTCATTTTGATTATTTCAAGCACTAAATTAGCTAAGAAATCATCAAAAATAATAATTCATATGCATATATTTGAAATAAACTTTGATAAAAAACATATTTCTTGTATTACACATACTAATAAAGCAATAATTCAAGTTGTGCACTAGTAATAAATTTTATACAAAATCGAATATATTCAAAGATCACAATTGCTTAAAAAGTCTTCAAAAATCAGTCTAATAGATCAAATTGACTTGTGGCCGCCGTCAAATTACATCACACGCATTTTTCTACATATTCAAGATAAAATTAAAATTAGAAAGAATATATACTATGTATTCATATAATATCATGAATATACAAGACCATGGATTGAAAGAACTTGACTAACTAGCAATACAAGACCATGGATTGAAAGAACTTGACTAACTAGCATAGTGCACCGCCCCGCCGTCACACCTATTAATTTTCCGTAATTCCAGCGACGGCGTGGATTGCCCGAGCCCAAATCTCGGACAACCATTAGTGGAAAAATACTTGGGGCCTCACAGAAATCATGAGATGCCATCAAAAGGCACCTTTGGTAGAAAATCAGCAGACCAAGGGACAGGCAGCCGAAAGTGGGAGAGCATCTTTGACATTTTGGGTCATGGTTGACAGCAGGATCCCTCTAGGCTGCCTTTCCAGCTTTGCCATGCTCGAATGCCCCAGGCAGCTTTCCAAGCTGGAATGCACCAGGCTGCTGGACAGCCTTGCCAGCCTTGTCAACCACCTCCTTTGTATAGCCATTTTAATTTCTATAAATAGGCTTTAGACTCATTCTTTGTAATCATCAGATATTTGATAATACAATAGAAAATGGCACTTGCCTCCCAATTCTCCAATATTGTTAGAGCTGACTCCATCCCTGTAATTGAAGATTCAAGCATGATAGCACATTACCTGTGCGAACGCATAAATTGCTCGGACAATTCTAGCATAATCAGTTCCAAGCATTTGAATGACAACATCTGCTAGAAGTGTTCCCCACAGACTGCATAAGATGCCAGATACAATGAGGTCACAGACTGTAAGAACAATACGAGGAGAAGTATATAAAACCATAAAAACTGAGAACTTAATTCACTGCTTCACCTTCACTAATAGAGACAGCAATTGGGCAACAAAGTCATGGAAAGAAATCAAATAAAAGAGTGAACCATATTAAAAAGGAGTTTCCTAACAGTGCAAACCTAGAGAGTAGAGAGAGAGCTCGAAAAAGAAACATCTTTTCCAAGTGAGAACAGTCATAAGGTCCAAATAGCAAGAAAATATGCAGAGTTATCTTATAAGTTAAAGCCTTCAAGAGAGAATGATCTCATAAGGTCCATAATTCATCATTCAAACATTTACTATATTTTTTAATCGCCATTCAATCATTTACTGTTGAACTGACGAGTATACTCTATTGCCTTTGAATACAACTTCAGCTGAAGCATTTGCAACTTGCATCAACCAGTTTGACCCAAACAACAACGAAATCCACTATGACGGTAAGACAGAAAGCAGGAAAATTTGATAACCACAAAATCCAACATAACCCTATGACTTCTCTCCATATATTTCGCCCCACAACTCCGTTAACTACTTCGTTATAGAAAGCTTCAGTTTCGATTTTGCAATCTTGCCAAAGAATATAAGCATTCATTTATCCTTAATCCTGAGACCAAACAAGCTCTTATTAGTCTAAGCACTTGCATACAATGGAATAAGTCACAAAATACAACTCAATTTCGAACCAGGTGAGCAAGCTTTATGAATCCTCAATATTCATTCCACTCCATTTGGATTCGTTTCATTCCAACGTGGAATAATTTGTCTATTAAGACAAATTAGGTGTTCTCTGTGGTGTCAAGTTTAGCTCTAATAAGTGAAAACGGCCCAACCCATACATGTTTGGGCCACTTGTTTTGGACATAAATTCATTGATAGGTAAATTTGGACACAACCCGAACTAACACATCTAAAAGTATGGAGTCAATTTGACTATTAAGGTAACCTAATTTACCCATTAAAACTCTATAAAAACAAGTCCAACTTTATTTCTATTTTCTAGCCCAATAAGCCTAAGCCCAACACCCCAATCCCCCGAATTCCCTAATCCCTTAGCGCTCCTAGCGTCCTCTTTAGGCTTAGAGAAAACAGACTTACAGGCAGTGGCTTCTTCTACTTACCCCCTTTCCCTTTTCTATTTTCTAACCCTAGACTTCTCTAAAAAATTACAACATTGCTTGGCTGCTGCTGATTCATGACTACAATAGCAAAGGGCGACGACGACTTCACGACCTCGGTAGCAGGTGTATGCCCTCTCTGTTTTTGTTGCATCTGATTCTGTTGATGCTTGTTAGATGGTAGATGTTGTTGATGTATTGCATTCTGCTGCTCGTTTAAAGAAGTGCTTGAATAGACAATTGTGTTTATTTTTTCTGTGTTTATTGTTTAATATACTTTAATATTGTTGATGCTTGTTGTTGTTAGCCTCGTTAGTTGGCTAGTTGCTTGGTATTGTTGAATTCAGCTAAAGTTGCTTTGTAAACTTTAGGAGGCTGCTAGCTTATTCATACAGGCTGCTATTTTATTCAAATGATGCTTCATCACGTATTGTCTAGCAGCTAGCTTAGCACATCGTATCCAGTCCACTGTCCACTCCATTTATATCATCTATTCTGTTAATCTATTAAACTGAAATCGTACCAAAATCGCATCGAACCAAAATAAGAAATACCGAACCGTACCGAACTACTTTGGTACAGTATTTGGTATACACAATTGATAAACCGAATACCGAAATACCAAACTGAAGTTCTTAAATATTGAACCGAAGTACCGAATGCCCACCCCCTAATAAGGATGATTGAAAGTGAGAGAAATGGGTTGGAGATATAAAGTGTGACCAACGTGCCAAGAATGAAAGTTATACTTGTGGCCAATGGTGCCGAGGAAATGAAATGATGTGAGTAAGGTTATGAAATAGGCCTTGATTCAACTGTCCAAAATTGACTTCGAAAATAGATGTGCCTAAAAGCTTATGTGCTCAGGTCATGCCCAAATGTGGTTGTCTTAATTAATACTATGCTTTGTAAGTATTTTCAAAGTATTTTGAGCTCCTATATGTTCATGAGTTGAAATTGTGTATTGCCCTTTTTGGAAAAAAGTATTTCAAGAATGAAAGATGTGTTAAATATTTTCTATTGTGACTTAATTATGTTATACCCCCTTCTTGGGAAGAAAATCTTGTATGAAATCAATGTAATCAAACACTTATTTCTCATATGATGAAACCTTATGAACCTACCCTCTCTAAGGCCAAATGTGCCAAACAGTTGATTGGAAAAGAACCCCTTTTACAAACTATAATTGTTTTGGGAATCTAGAGTTGTGGTATTATGATACACCTCTACCCGCATATATTGGGGTGAGGCGGCATGGCCGCTTTGTGTAGATATTGTGGTATTGTGATACACCTCCACCCGCATATATTGGGGTGAAGCGGTAGGGCCGCTTCATATAGGGATTGTGGTATTGTGATACACCTCCACCCGCATATATTGGAGTGAGGCGGCAGGGCCGCTTCGTGTAGGGATTGTGGTATTGTGAAATACCTCCACTCGCATATATTGGGGTAAGGAGGCAGGGCCGCTTTGTGTAAAGGTAGTTGTAGAGGACCCCCCGACTTAAGAATTTATAAATGTTATTGAAAGTTTTTAATAAATTTCCTATGGCTTTAACGGCTAACTAAGTCTTTTATTGTTACCATGATTCATCATATTCGTGTTATATTTCTAAGTCCTTGAATAAGTGTTTTGGTTTTCATACTAGTACTATTCCATATGTACTAAAGTTCCTTTTTGCCATGGCGCTGCATCTTCAATGGATGCATGTGGTTTGTCAGCGGGCAGTTTTGATCCTCGTTAGCAGTTACTCTCTATTCAGCAGATTTTGGTGAGCCCTACTATGTTTCGGGCTTCATGTCATTTGACGTTGTACTTTATGTTTTGAGGTATAGCCTGGGCCTTATCGCCAGCACTTCCATACTACTCTTCAGTTGTACTTAGAGACTCCGTAGACATAGTGTGGGTTGTATGGTGGTGTTGGAAGAGTCAACTATATATGTTGTATTTGCATTACACGTCCCATTTCAAAATATAATTTTGTATATATATTTTGGGAATTATGAAAGAAGTAACTGTTGGTGATGGAATTGGAATTGTTCATGAAATCCTTTCAGGTTTAATTGTTGATATACATATATTCTCTTTATTCATAGGTGAGTTGGGTAGAAGGTATTGTACATGCTTGCTTGACCGGGGTATCTCGGTTGAGCGCCAGTCACGCTCCCCAAGGTCGGGGCATGATACGATTACTTCATGTTCGCGTATTTGGGCGAATGCTCCTGCTTCCACCCATTTAGAGAAATAATCAGTTAAAGCCAAGAGAAATTGTATGTTACCTCGTCCGGCCGGGAGGGGGCCCACGATATCCATTCCCCATTTGATGAACGGCCAAAGGGAAATTACTAAGTGTAGGTGTTCGCCTACTTGGTGGATCATTGAGGAGTACTTATGGCATTGCTCAAATTTTTCACGAAGTCTGCGGCCTCATTTTTCATGGTGGGCCAGTAATATCCCGCTCGTATAAGGAATCTGACCAAAGAGTGAGCTCCACAGTGGCCTTCGTGCACTACTTCAAGGACGCGCCGCATCTAATTTGGGCCCAAGCATTTCGCCGGGAGGGGGGGGGGCGCCATATGTCCTTTTGTACAGGTCGTTGTGAACGATGTTGTACCTGACCGCTTATATTTGCAGTTTCTTGGCCTCTTTTTCATCATTGGGGAGTACGATGTCCTACAAATATGTAATAATACGGTTGCGCCAGTCCCAAGTCAGGTTTATGGTTCTTACCTCGATTTGGTCTATCGACGAGTTGAGGAGGTGGACCACATCTCGATCTCCAGTTGTACTATTTTTGGTGGCTGCTACGAGTTTGGCAAGGCCATCCGCCTCAATATTTTGTGTTCGGGGAATCTGTGGAGTTGTCACTCGTCGAACTCGGGTAGTAGTTTGCAAATTTTGGTGTGGTATTTTTGTAACCTTTGCTCCTTGATTTGGAAAGTCCCTATGACTTGGTTGACCACAAGTTGAGAATCACAGCGCAACCTTAGCCACTTCGCCTCATATTTGAGTGCTAGTCTTAGTCCTGCAATTACGGCCTCATACTCGGCCTCGTTGTTAGTTATGTCCGGGCACCTTATGGACTGGCGAATCACTTCGCCTATTAGGACTTCGAGTACGAGTCCCAGCCCGGACCCCGATGCGTTAGAAGCGTCGTCGAAGTATAGGACCTAGAGGTCTCATGTTTGGGATGAAGCATGGACGACTTCCTTTTCAACATCGGGCAGTATATGCACACTGAAGTCGGCGAGAACCTGAGACTTTATCTCCGTTCGCGGTCGATATGTAATATCGCGCTCGCTTAGTTTGATGGCCCATTTGGCAAATCTGCCTGATAGTTCGGGTTTGTGTAAAATGCTTCTTAAGGGGAAAGTCATGACGACCAAGATGGGATGGCATTGGAAATACAGTCTAAGCTTTCGTGAAGCTACGACTAAGGCCAGAGCTAGTTTTTCAAGGTGGGGGTACCTTGTCTCGGCTTCGACTAGTGTCTTGCTAGTGTAATTGTCACGCCCCGAACCTAGGAGCGAGACAAGCACCCGGTGCCTCACCTAACCTGGCGTACCAAATTGCGACTAAGGGACTGTGAACATATAATGTCATACTTTGGCCACAGGGCCACCTTGCAAGACAATTTGCGAAGCAAAATATAAAACTAAATGGAAACTAGCGATAACTAAACATCAATATAAAACTAGGCTGAAAAGGCCGTCATAGCTACTACAGCTGACAAACCACCAAATTATACATACCAGGCCTACAAACCCAACATACTGCACTAACCAATAGGATATGTCTACAAGCCTCTACTGATAGATATATTGTGATCGGAACAGGGCCCCAACCTACCCATATTATATATATAATTACATACATAATATGCACACAAAAACTTAGACCCGATAACTCCGAAGGATATGGAGCTTACCGATCAGGCTAAACTCTGGAAACACCTACTGAGGAGGTCTACTCATCTGTCTATTTGAATCTGCATGCATGAAATGCAGCATCCCCGAAAAAGGGACGTCAGTACGAAATAATGTACCGAGTATATAAGGTGATAACATAACTGAAAGTTGAAACTGAACTAATAATATAATAACTGAAAATAATTGGGAGTCAAAGATGATCTGGAGATAAACTTACCTGTTGATACTGACTCAACTCCTTCAATATAGTAAGTAAAATAATTGTACGGCCTTATAAGGCTCGGTATATATAACTGCTCTGCCGTAGTAGGCTCGCTCATAGGCGCTCGGCCATACTAGGCTATGTATCTCGACCATGCTGGGCTCGCTCATAGGCGCTCGGCCACAGTAGGCTCGGTATATAACTTTCCATCTGATCAGAGGTTGCCCAATAGGGGCCTGCCCATCGATTATAGCTCGATGGTAATGAAAATACTGTAATACTGTATATATAGGCTTGTTGCTCTCTTGACTGGAAGAAGACAATACTAAATTGAATATAGAATCTCGATAAGGAATAATATTGTAACTTATGAGACTAGAATAGTGTGAATAAATTCATGAATATGAACTTCTCTTTTTGTCTCATTACTAACACATGTAGCTACGAGATCATGCCAAAATGAAGGAAGGCTTAGCCTTAACATACCTTATCACAATCTTTCCAATCACCAAGTTGAACTCACCTCTTTGCACCTTAATCTACAAGAATGATAATAATACTATCGTTAAGTTACGAAAGGTACAACTATCGCACAACGAACGACAAACTTATTTTGTATTAAAACGGGCAGCATCTCACCTATAATCCTTACTTCCTCCAAATTCAAGATAACACCAACAATACAAGAACAGAACAATGACAACATATATACATCATTTTATAGCCCTATATACACCATCAAATACTACAAAATAGCCCAACACACCCCAATCTCTTCATACACAAAACGACCACCGTAGTAGTGTCAAACGACCCGAAAATGTTATGACGAACGACCAGCCAACCACCCTACATTTATATGGTGTTTCTACACCCCCTTCCTCCTCCAAAACTCCACAAAACAGTAGTAAAACACGCAGCTCAACAGCAACACAAAACAGTCCACAAAACAGTCCGCTACAAGTGAATAACTCGAACTCACGGCTTCCGATCACCGTCCCGTGAGTTCTCACAAGTATAGAAAGACTTACCATGAATTTATAGAAGAAAAACTGGATGAAAGATATCAGTAAACTCACCTTATTTGTTGGATAACTCAGCTCCTATCTTGGTTCTTCAAACTCTAGGTTTTACCTCCAATTAGAACTTGAAAGGGAGAGAAAATCAATTAGGGTTTGTGGGAAATTTTTGGGAGGATTCTTTGCAGAGCTTATATCTGGTTATTATGCTCTATTTTAAGTCTAATATATGAAGAAAATAGGCCTTTAAAAGGCCTCTTTGGACGACCCGAAAAGGCCCATTTTTGGGCTTTCATTTAAGCAAGTAGGTGACACACCTACTTGTCACCTAGCAGCTTGCGCAGTATCGTAAAAATGCCCATATCTCACTACTCTGATGTCGTATTGACAAACGGTTTAATGCATTGGAAAATAGACTCATAGATATTTAATTTGATGGGTGGAACACCCCATAACCCTAAGTATATTGGGAGAAAATTGCAGTTAGATTTGACCTAAAGTTTCAGTAAAACTTATGAGTGTAACTTGTGATGACTTTCATCGACTTTTGTTCCACAACTCGCTTGACATTAAAACATAACACACGGATGTCATACGACTAATATAAATCATAACATAATCTCCTTATCATGTTAATCACCCTAGTCTCACCCCAAAGGTACATGTTATAACATTCCCAACTTGTCGACTTTCGACGAAACATTGTTTTATTCAATTTCTTTAGCTTCTGAACTGTCCAACCCTCTTTGTACTTGTTATTCATGATCTTCAATATTTGTAACCTCATAGGTAACATGATTAACTTACTTTATATACTTTTAAATATTATCTCATTTTTGGTCCTACATTAGTTTGCTTACGACGCATTTTTACGTACAAAAATATAGGGTGTAACATCACTCCCCCCTTGGGAACATTCGTCCTCGAATGTTTACTCTTAGAGACTTTGGAAAATTTTGCCAGAGTATCCTTCGTACACTAGGTTAAAACCAACCTGCACGCAGCTAGAAAACATACTATGCATGCCACATATGGCCAATCTTTATAAATAGCAGCAATTTGCCTCACCGACCGTAAATCATAAATATTGAAAGTGAAAAATAAAAGCTCACCTGATGACCTGCTAGCCTATATAGAGCTATGTTGTAGCGTCCCATCTCGAACCATATCTTCAGTTTGAAATAGGTGGGGGTATTTAGACTTTATTTCTTCCTCCGATTCCCACGTCATCTCTTCTACATTCTTGCTCCTCCATAAAACCTTCACGGAAGCTACCTCCTTATTTCGTAGCTTGCGGATTTGTCGGTCTAGGATGGCAACTGGAATTTCCTCGTATGACAAGTCCTCTGTAATCTGTACATCATCTGTGGGCACCACTCGGGTAGGATCGCCAATGCACTTCCGTAGCATAGATACGTGAAAAACCGGATGGACAGACTCCAATTCTGAGGGCAACTCTAACTCATAAGCTACTTGGACCACTCTCCGAATGATCCTATAAGACCCAATATACCGTGGGCTAAGCTTGCCTTTCTTGCCAAACCTCATCACGCCCTTCATAGGTGATACCTTTAAAAATACCCAGTCATTAATCCTGAACTCTAAGTCTCGTCGCCGCATATCAGAATATGACTTCTGACGACTCTGAGCTGTCAACAGTCGCTCCCGGATAAGCTTTACTTTCTCTATGGCCTGCTGAACCAGGTCTGGCCCATGTAACCCAGATTCTCCAACATCAAACCACCCTATAGGAGATCTGCACTTACGCCCATACAAAGCCTCGTACGGAGCCATCTGGATACTGGAGTGGTAACTGTTATTATATGCAAACTCGATAAGAGGTAGATGTTCATCCCAACTTCTTTTAAAATCCAACACACATACTCGTAACATATCCTCGAGCGTCTGAATTGTGCGCTCGGCTTGTCCATCAGTCTGTGGATGAAAAGCTGTGCTGAGATTCACCTGAGTCCCTAGACCTCTCTGAAATGACCTCCAAAAATGTGCTGTAAACTGAGCCCCACGGTCAGATATAATAGAAACCGGTACTCCGTGTAGCCGCACTATCTCCTTAATATATAACTTTGCATAATCTTCTGATGTATATGTAGATCTGACCGGTAGGAAGTGAGCTGATTTCGTGAACCTATCGACTATCACCCATATGGAATCGAACTTACGATTAGAACGAGGTAAAGCCGTGATAAAGTCCATGTTTATCGCCTCCCATTTCCATGTTGGGATCTCTATAGTCTGCATTAGCCCTCCGGGCTTCTGGTGCTCTACCTTCACTTGCTGGTAACTAGTACATTGGGTGACAAACTCAGCAATGTTCTTCTTCATATCGTTCCACCAGTACACATCCTTAACGTCATGATACATCTTCGTCGATCCAGGATGGATGGAATACCATGAATAATGTGCCTCTGACATAATCCTGTCTCGTAGCCCTGCTACATTTGGAACACACGAACGACCCCTGTATCTGAGAACCCCATCTCCCTTGAGCTCTAACAATGGCTTCTTCTGCTGTGGAACTCGCTCTCTCAACTCGACCAACTCTGGGTCCTCGTACTGCCTTTCCTTGACTTCAGCTATGAGGGATGATTTTGCAGTGTTTTGGAGTACAACTCTACCATCCTCAGAATCTACTAACCGAACCCCCAACGAAGCCAATTGATGAATCTCTCTAGCTAATTGTCTTTTCTCGGGCTCTACATGTGCTAAGCTACCCATAGATCGGCGACTTAAGGCATCTGCTACAACATTAGCTTTCCTTGGATGGTAGAGAATGTTAACATCGTAATCTTTCAATAACTCAAGCCATCGCCTCTGTCGCAAATTCAACTCTTTCTGCTTGAAGATATATTGTAGGCTTTTATGATCAGTAAATACATCAACATGAACACCATATAAATAATGCCGCCATATCTTAAGTGCATGGACAACCGCAGCTAACTCGAGGTCGTGGGTCGGATAATTCCTCTCGTGCTTCCTCAACTGCCTTGAAGCATACGCAATTACCTTCCCATGTTGCATCAGGACACATCCTAACCCGACACCTGATGCATCACAATACACAGCATAACCCTCTAGACCCTCTGGAAGTGTTAGAACTGGAGCTGAGGTCAACCTGTTCTTAAGCTCTTGGAAACTCCGCTCGCAAGCCTCTGTCCATTGAAACTTAGTTTCTTTCTGTGTCAACTTCGTCAATGGTGCCGAAAGGGAAGAAAAACCCTCTACGAACCTCCGATAGTATCCTGCTAAGCCTAGAAAGCTACGAACCTCTGTCGGAGTGGTAGGTCTAGGCCAAGATTTCACGGCCTCAATCTTCTGAGTGTCTACCTTTATCCCTTCATCTGATACAATATGCCCCAAGAATGCTACAGACTTCAACCAGAACTCACATTTAGAAAACTTAGCATACAACTTACGATCACGGAGGGTTTGGAGTACCGCTCGCAGGTGGTCCGCATGCTCATCCTCTGAACGGGAATAAACCAGAATATCATCAATAAATACTATCACGAACAGATCTAAAAATGGCCGGAATAGGCTATTCATCAAGTCCATAAATACAGCGGGTGCATTAGTCAACCCGAAGGACATGACAAGGAACTCGAAGTGGCCATATCGGGTCCTGAAGGCTGTCTTCGGAATATCTTTTTCCCGAACTCTGACCTGGTGGTACCCCGACCTCAAATCTCTCTTTGAAAAGCATCTATCCCCCTGCAACTGATCAAACAAGTCATCGATCCTTGGAAGTGGATACTTATTCTTAATAGTTACCTTGTTCAGCTGCCTATAATCGATACACATCCTTAGCGAGCCGTCTTTTTTTCGCATAAATAGTACCGGTGCACCCCAAGGTGAGGTACTGGGCCTGATGTAACCTTTCTCCAGCAAATCTTTTAACTGCTCCTTCAACTCCTTTAATTCGGCAGGTGCCATTCTATACGGAGGGATGGATATTGGTTGAGTTCCTGGAAGCAAATCGATGCTAAAATCAATCTCTTGCTCTGGAGGAATACCTGGAAGCTCATCTGGAAACACATCTGCATACTCTTTGACTACGGGAATAGACTGAAGTGTAGGTATCTCAGCATCTGCATCTCTAACTCGCACAATATGATAAATGCACCCTTTTGCGATCATTTTCCTCGCCTTCAGATAGGAAATAAACCTACCTCTGGGTGTTGCTGTATTACCTACCCATTCAAGGACTGGCTCACCCGAAAAATGAAATCTGACTGCCTTTGCTCGGCAATCAACTGTGGCATAGCAAGCTGCCAACCAGTCCATGCCCATGATAGCATCAAAATCCATCATCTCTAGCTCAACTAGGTTAGCTGAGGTCTGACGACTACAAATTGTCACCGTACAACCTCGGTAAACCCGTCTAGCAATAATCGATTCTCCGACCGGTGTAGATACCGCAAAAGGATCACTTAGTATTTCAGGCACTATACCAAACTTCCTCGCGACAAATGGGGTAATATATGATAAAGTAGATCCTGGGTCTATCAAAGCATAAGCATCGTGAGAGCAAATGGTTAATATACCTGTCACAACGTCTGGTGAAGACTCCTGGTCCTGTCGACCCGCTAAAGCATAGATACGGTTCTGATTACCACTTGAACTGGAACCTCTACCTCTGCCTCGACCTCTACCAGCCGAAGACTGAGACTCGCGCCTTGAAGGATGCACGGACATAGATGATCCTGTTGCTGAACTCGCTGGTTGTGCTATTCCCCCAGAATCTCTATTTGGGCAATCTCGCATCATATGCCCCGGACGCCCACATGTATAACAAGCATCAGAACCTTCTCGGCATTGGCCTAAGTGTCCTCTACCATAGATGTCACACTGCGGAGGAAATGGCCATGTCTGCGCAGAACCTCACTGTCGCTGCAAACCCGACGCCCGTGAGCTCTCACCTGGTCCTGACTGAGTATAGCGGTTATACCTGTAACCCTGTAACTGAGGTGGCGGAGGCCTAGGTGGCCGTCCGAAGTACTGGGTCCTATAACTACCCTGAGATTGCTCCTGAGACCTGGGAAATCTCATCCTCTTATGTTGCCCTTGCTCAGCCCTCTCTGTACCCTGCTGCCGACGCCTACCCCTTTCTATATTCTGGGCGAATGCCTGAATCCGGGAGATATCCATACTATCCTGCAATGCAGCGGTGGCACATGCCTCGGTTAACTCTGGGGCTAACCCTGCTATAAACCTGTGAATCCTGTCCCGCATAGTAGCAACTATGGATGGTGCATATCTGGCCAATGAGTCAAAACGGAGACTATACTCTCGAACACTCATATTACCCTGCTTGAGGGCTAGAAACTGATCGACTCGAGCCTGTCGGATCTCCCGCGGTAAGTACTGGTCAAGGAAGGCATCTGAAAAATTCTCCCAAATAGCTGGAGGTGTATCACGTCCCCTGGACCTCTCCCATCCCTCGTACCAAAGGATGGCTATATCTCGGAGTCGAAAAGCTGCTAGCTCAACTGCCTCTTTCTCCATGGCATGCATAACACGAAAGATCCTGTGAAGCTGATCTATGAAATCCTGCGGGTCCTCCCTCTGATCTGTCCCCGTGAACTCTGGGGGACTCAAAGCAATAAACTCTCGGACCCTTGAACTCCCAGACCCCTCAGAAGTTCCTGCACTAGCTGATGCCCTAGCCTGTTGCTGGGTAGCTACCAACTGTGTCAACAAATGCACCGCACTCCTCAAGTCCTGATCTGATGGAAGTGGAGGGGGAACTGGATGTGCGGTTTCCCTAGGAATCTCCGTAGTTGGTGGAGGAGCCGGTAATGGCTGAGTAGGGGTCTCGCCTTGAGCCTCAGACTGGGCCACATCTACTGGGGGTACCCTGATGGTCCCCTCACTTACTGCTGTATCTCTCCTCTGGCTAGCCGTAGTCTTCCTAGTCACCCTCATCTATGCATGCAAACACCAACACATAAGTTTAATTCAAATTTCCTATAACTCAGTTCTATGGCACGATTTAGATTTCAAAGAAGGGTAACCAACTCCTAAATGCCCTGTAGTTCTCTGCTTATATAATGTGGTGCACAACACATCTATAAACAAGACCCTACTAGACACGGCTTGTAGACTTCCTAGGACAGAACTGCTCTGATACCAAGTTTGTCACGCCCGAACCTAGGAGCGAGACAAGCACCCGGTGCCTCACCTAACCTGGCGTACCAAATTGCGACTAAGGGACTCTGAATATATAATGTCATACTTTGGCCATGGGGCCACCTTGCAAGACAATTTGCGAAGCAAAATATAAAACTGAATGGAAACTAGCGATAACTAAACATCAATATAAAACTAGGCTGAAAAGGCCGTCATAGCTACTACAGCTGACAAACCACCAAATTATACATACCAGGCCTACAAACCCAACATACTGCACTAACCAACAGGATATGTCTACAAGCCTCTACTGATAGATATATTGTGATCGGAACAGGGCCCCGACCTACCCATATTATATATATAATTACATACATAAGATGCACACAAAAACTTAGACCCGATAACTCCGAAGGATGTGGAGCTTACCGATCAGGCTAAACTCTGGAAACACCTACTGAGGAGGTCTACTCGTCTGTCTATCTGAACCTGCATGCATGAAATGCAGCGTCCCCAAAAAAGGGACGTCAGTACGAAATAATGTACCGAGTATATAAGGCGATAACATAACTGAAAGTTGAAACTGAACTGATAATATAATAACTGAAAATAATTGGGAGTCAAAGATGATCTGGAGATATACTTACCTGTTGATACTGACTCAACTCCTTCAATATAGTAAGTAAAATAATTGTACGGCCTTATAAGGCTCGGTATATATAACTGCTCTGCCGTAGTAGGCTCGCTCATAGGCGCTCGGCCATACTAGGCTATGTATCTCGACCATGCTGGGCTCGCTCATAGGTGCTCGGCCACAATAGGCTCGGTATATAACTTTCCATCTGATCAGAGGTTGCCCAATAGGGGCCTGCCCATCGATTATAGCTCGATGGTAATGAAAATACTGTAATACTGTATATATAGGCTTGCTGCTCTCTTGACTGGAAGAAGACAATACTAAATTGAATATAGAATCTCGATAAGGAATAATATTGTAACTTATGAGACTAGAATAGTGTGAATAAATTCATGAATATGAACTTCTCTTTTTGTCTCATTACTAACACATGTAGCTACGAGATCATGCCAAAATGAAGGAAGGCTTAGCCTTAACATACCTTATCACAATCTTTCCAATCACCAAGTTGAACTCACCTCTTCGCACCTTAATCTACAAGAATGATACTATCGTTAAGTTACGAAAGTTACAACTATCGCACAACGAACGACAAACTTATTTTGTATTAAAACGGGCAGCATCTCACCTATAATCCTTACTTCCTCCAAATTCAAGATAACACCAACAATACAAGAACAGAACAATGACAACATATATACATCATTTTCCAGCCCTATATACACCATCAAATACTACAAAACAGCCCAACACACCCCAATCTCTTCATACACAAAACGACCACCGTAGTAGTGTCAAACGACCCGAAAATGTTATGACGAACGACCAGCCAACCACCCTACATTTATATGGTGTTTCTACACCCCCTTCATCCTCCAAAACTCCACAAACAGTAGTAAAACACACAGCTCAACAGCAACACAAAACAGTCCACAAAACAGTCCGCTACAAGTGAATAACTCGAACTCACGGCTTCCGATCACCGTCCCGTGAGTTCTCACAAGTATAGAACGACTTACCATGAATTTATAGAAGAAAAACTGGATGAAAGAGAGCAGTAAACTCACCTTATTTGTTGGATAACTCAGCTCCTATCTTGGTTCTTCAAACTCTAGGTTTTACCTCCAATTAGAACTTGAAAGGGAGAGAAAATCAATTAGGGTTTGTGGGAAATTTTTGGGAGGATTCTTTGCAGAGCTTATGTCTGGTTATTATGCTCTATTTTAAGTCTAATATATGAAGAAAATAGGCCTTTAAAAGGCCTCTTTGGACGACCCGAAAAGGCCCATTTTTGGGCTTTCATTTAAGCAAGTAGGTGACACACCTACTTGTCACCTAGCAGCTTGCGCAGTATCGCAAAAATGCCCATATCTCACTACTCCGATGTCGTATTGACAAACGGTTTAATGCATTGGAAAATAGACTCATAGATCTTTAATTTGATGGGTGGAACACCCCATAACTCTAAGTATATTGGGAGAAAATTGCAGTTAGATTTGACCTAAAGTTTCAGTAAAACTTATGAGTGTAACTTGTGATGACTTTCATCGACTTTTGTTCCACAACTCGCTTGACATTAAAACATAACACACGGATGTCATACGACTAATATAAATCATAACATAATCTCCTTATCATGTTAATCACCCTAGTCTCACCCCAAAGGTACATGTTATAACATTCCCAACTTGTCGACTTTCGACGAAACATTGTTTTATTCAATTGCTTTAGCTTCTGAACTGTCCAACCCTCTTTGTACTTGTTGTTCATGATCTTCAATATTTGTAACCTCATAGGTAACATGATTAACTTACTTTATATACTTTTAAATATTATCTCATTTTTGGTCCTACATTAGTTTGCTTACGACACATTTTTACGTACAAAAATATAGGGTGTAACAGTAATATATGGGATATTTAATACCTTTGTTTTCTTGGACTAGGACTGCGCTCACAGCTACTTCGGATACGGCAAGATAGACGAGAAGAGGCCATTCTGGTTCTGGTTTCGAGAGCAACGGTGGCGAGGACAGGTACACCTTTAACTCCTTCAGGGCTTGGATGCATTCATGGGTCCATTGGAGGTCGTTCTCCTTTTTGAGTACGCCGAAGAACTTGTGGCACCTATCGGAGGATCGCGAGATGAATCTTGACAGAGCGATGATACGGCCAGTCAGCTTCTGAACATGCTTTTTGGTGGTCAAGTGCTCTGGTATCCCCTCGATGGCCTTGATTTGGTCGGGATTGACCTTGATACTCCGTTATTATACTAGGAAACCCAAGAATTTCCCTGAGGCCACGCCAAATGCACATTTTTCGGGGTTCAGTTTCATGACGTATTGTCTGAGTATGCCGAAGTTTTCTCTTAAGTGGTCGATGTGATCTTCTTTCTTTTTGGACTTGACCAGCATGTCGTCGATGTATACCTCCATCGTTTTTCCGAGTTGTTCTTTGAACATCTTCGTCACCAGCCTCTGGTAAGTTGCCCCCGTATTTTTCAATCCGAAAGGCATGACCCTGTAGCAGTACGTCCCCTGGTGGGTGATGAAGGTGGTCTTTTCCTGGTCCTCTTCCTCCATAAGGATCTGGATATAGCCCTAGTAGGAATCCAAGAAACTTAGCAACTCGTGTCTGGTTGTCGCATCGATGAGTTGTTCGATATGAGGTAGTGGAAACGAATCCTTGGGGAAAGCTTTGTTCAGGTCAGTGAAATCTACACACATCCGCCACTTGCCATTCTTCTTTTTCACCATGACCAGGTTGGCAACCCATTGGGGGTACTTCGACTCCCTGACGGAGCCATTCTCCAATAAATTTTCCACTTCTTCACGCACTGCGTCATTGATTGTGGAATTGAACTTACATCGAACCTGCCTTACCGGGGGTAGAGCGTATCGACGTTCAATATATGTGTGGCAATCTCCTTTGGGATACTTAGCATATCTACATGGCTAAAAGCAAACAGGTCTGCGCTAGTAGTTAAAAATTCACGAAACTTACCCGGTTCTTGGAGTTTGTAGCCGATGTAAATTTCTTACTTTGGTCGTTGATGTCTAATTGAGCGGGGCCGAGGTCCTCTATGGTCGATCCTGCAGCATCTGCCATATCAGGGTCTCTGATGACGTCCTCGATGTCATCGTCTACCGACCTCGACCCTATTGATTGCTATGCTTCCTTCTCTTTATCTTTCATTTGTTGGGTGGCCATGCAGTCTAGGGCGATGCGGTAACACTCTTGGGATATGCGTTGTTCCCCATGTATGTTGAATACGCCCCATGGAGTTGGGAATTTAATGACTTGGTACAAGCTGGAGGGTATAACTCTCATGGTGTGTATCCACTGTTGCCCTATTTTGGCATTGTATGTCGTGTCCTCGTCCATGATATGGAATGTGGTCTCCAGAGTGACGCCTCCCGCCAGGATGGGGAGTGTGATGTCGCCAGATATTCGTTCAACTGCATTGTTAAATCCTGTTAGTGTGATACGTCGGGGTACTATCTTGTCCTTGAGTTTCATTTGTGTGAGTACTCGGGTCATCTCCACCAACGATGATCATGTGGATGGTGCGGGCTAGCGAGGGCTATTTCGGCGGCCCTTGATGTTGTTCGCGTCCCCTGGCATAGTTGGTCCTTCCCCGATCGCTCAGCAATTCTTTGAGGTGTCCCTGTCGTAGCTTGTTTAAGACCTCCTGTCTTAGAGCGATGCAATCTTCGGTTTTATGTCCTCGCTCTTGATGGAACTCGCAGAGGGCGTCTGATTTTCTGGTGTTCGGATCCGACCTTATCTTTTGTGGCCACTTTACCTTTGGTCCGAGCTTCTCCAAGGCGTAGACGATCTCTATAGGTGACACACAAAAATTGTGAGCGAATAATAAATGGGGCATACCTCTTTCATTCCAGTGAGTCCATGTTCTTAATCGGGGTGGACCTTCTTCATGTCAAGATGAGGGTACATCGGTAGTTCTGACATATGGGAGATGTCGTTCCCGATTTGGTCGTGAGGATGCTAGATCTCTTCTGATATCACTTCTCTGATCTTTTCTGGATTTTGCTTGTACTGAGGTCAGTTGATGAGTTGGCCCATTGAGGTCGTCTTCGTCTGCTCGGACTTCGGCACATTACGCATTATGTATTTCGTCCCAAGTTGTTAGGGAATATTTCATAAGCCGACTTAATAATTTTCTTGTCGCCCTTGAACCATTTATGTTCAGCCCGTTTTGAAAATCAGCTACCACCATTCCTTCTGATACATTGGGCAGAGTCATTCTTACTCGGTTGAAACGGGGAAGGAAGTCCCGCAGTCCTTCTCCCGGAGACCGTTTGATAGCAAAGATGTCATTCACTCTTGCCTCGGCCTTCTTGGCCCCGGCATGGGCTGTCACGAACTTATCGGCCATTTCCTCAAAGGTCTCGATGGAACGTGCTGGTAGTTGCGAGTACTAGGTTAATGCACCTCCCGTGAGGGTTTCGCCAAATTCTTTAGCAGGATGGAGGATACTTGTTCTTTGGCGAGATCATTGCCTTTCACGGCTGTGACGTAATAGGTCACAGGATCCTCGGGGTCAGTTGTGCTATAGTATATTTTCCGATAAGGCGGCATTTTAAAGGTCTTTGGTATGGCATGTGGGGCAGCGCTATCACTGTACGGCTGCTCGACGAACCGACCGACGTCTTTCTTCGACAGTAACTTAGGAGCGCTCGGTATTTTATCGACCCTTTCTTGGTGCTCTCTCATTTGATTCCGAAGTGTCTTGTTCTCATTTTCCATTTCCTCCATCCTTTTCAGTATGGCTGTGAGAGTGTCGTCGCCTGCATTGTTAACAACACTGTGAGTAATACCTGTCGTCGTGGGTGGAGGAAGAGGTTGATCATATTGCTCGTCCACTGGTGGTGCGGCACAAGTTCTCGCCTTTACTGTGGTCGCGTCCTGAACGGGCTTATGGAGGACGTTGGTCAGTGTATCAGTTAGCCAAGCCTCAAGGAGCTTCTTTATCGCTGGTGGTATCTCCTCTCCCACGGACGTGGAGGTTGTTTTGCCATGGGATTTTGTGATGCTGCAGTGGGCAGGAGGTGATCCACCTCGCCTAGGGGAGGCATTGGGCGTTGTGTCCTCGTCCACTACTTCAGAGCTTTCGTGGATGATGTCCATGGGGTTAGTTGTGAGGTCACTCATTATTCTCGTTCTTTCTTCCTTGTTACCTGCCATGTTATATCTATGCATACAAAGAGAAGAAGGTTCTTCTCTTTTTTTCTTTTTTTTTGCGTCAGTAACCAGTGTCGGTTCTAGATCTAGAAGAAACTAAAAGACTTAGCTAGAAAATCCCCACAGACGGCGCTAAAATGTTTGACCAAAAAGTATAACTTTCGGTTAAACTATTAATTTCATGAAACAAGGGGTTAAATCTAGTTAAGGATAATAACTCCAGACATTAATCTTAAAAACATACAGTAGATGGGACAGACCCCATTAATGATTGACGACAATAAATGTGAAATATTCTCAAAGCCTGAACATTAATGGAGATATAACTAACAATAAATGGCAATAAATAGCATTTTAAGTAAATAAGGGGAAGGATTAACCCAATAATGAGTGGGTTGAACGAATATTTCTCCTGACAAAGATGAATGACAGATAGGTCCAAGATTCGTATGAACAATCCTCGGATCTAGTGTAAAGGTGGGAATAATATGGACAATGATCTTTATCAAAAGGTAGTCTTTGTATTTTTGCGAGAGAGAAAGTCTTCTTCTCAAAAGGGTTCTTATCAAAATCAATATTCCATGCCCCTATCATTGTCTCTTTTTCCTATATATATGGGGCTTTTTTCTAAAAAACCCTAATAGTACAAATGAAGGGAATATCCCCTAGAATATTCCCTCTTAATATTCTATCCTGACAAATTAGCCGTTGCAAGGCTTATCGTCAATAATCAATCTTTATCTCGATCCTTGTTGACCATCTCGGCTATTGCTCCTCTCGACATTTCGATTACGACTCATGTCGGCACCTCGGCCAATGACTTTGCTGCATCTCGAATGAGCTCGATCTACTCTTTCCTCAATGCCAAATTACGCTAAATTTTCTAGGGACAGATTTTGGCCTATACATGCATCAAAACTTGTTAATCAAAAGATATTTTCCTTCCTCGAAACGGTGTGAGTACAAAAATTTCTTAGAAAATGGTTAGGAGGAAATTGATGTTAACACTAGTCGTACAACAACTTTCTTGTAGTATGAAGTGTACATCCATAGCAAACTAGAAGAGAACGGAATTATTTTTTGATAGGTATTTAGGAAGAGATTCACTTTTAACACTATTTCACTAAAGATTCTTACATTTAAAAGAATAGGAAGGTCTGTACTCTATTAAATAAGGCTATGAGAACTATTTCAGAGTGGAATTTAGATTGGAATAATAAAGTTACAACTCAAACGAATGAAGAAGTAGGTGAATGAGTATCGAAAATTATAAATTCTGTTGCTAAGAATATTTTGACTTCATGAGTTTCAAGAGTAATTAATATTCAAATATTATAATGTACTCTTAGATAATTGATACTTTGACGATGCAATTGTTGAAAGCTATTTGGAGCTATTCGTCAAGACTAGTGTGAGTGATAGCTCTTCGTTAGTTGATTTTTCAACTATAGCATATTTGAACTAGTTTTTCTTGCATAAACAAAATACTTTGACCAAAATTTTAATTACTTACATGTGGTTGTTTACCCGTAAAACGGTATAGTTAAATTTATACGTAGTTTCTAGACAAGTAAATTAATTTGATCCTGAAATAATACAATAATTGAAGAAATGTATAATACTTAGCCTTGAAATATAAATGAAAACAGCAGAGATGACAATTCCGGGACAGTGTTTCCGGGTACAATGATGATGAGATCAAAAAGCAAGAAAGTAAAATTGTATAAAGCTTTGTATAGAATAGAGTATAAGTTTAGCCCGAAATTCGTGTCCTTTACAATGATAACTGAGCTCACTATTTATAGCTATGTCTAGGGAAGGAGGTCCTAGGATCGTGTCATCCTTTAATGTCAATTATGAGGATTATTGATGAAGACGTAACGATGGACAAAAATGCCAAATTCTCTGTAACAGACCGTTGCTCTTAATGCTGCAGAATATTCCCTATTAAATGCTACCGGGCGTAGAGTATTTAACACACCTTTGTGAATGTTACCCTTTCCGGTGACAGGTGGAATGGCTACGTTCGGTCTTCGGTCATTCCTATCTTGGGTTCCATGTGTCCTCCCTTTTAGACGACCACGTGTCATATCATATTTTACCCTATACAGATAGTCCCCCTGCTTTTCGGTGACATAACTTTCTGTTACCGGAAAGTTGGTAGAAATACCTTTTTGACGGGAATTACCATAACTCCCTCTGAAGGTTCCTGACAGTAGACTAGATATTCCTTTGTGGTCGTATCAACTATTCACCCTTCGCATGTTTCAATAACTCGATGGATCCCACCATTGGTGGAAGGTTTGGATCGATGGGTTCAGAAGCTTTCGGACGTCACAACGCTCGAAACTCGCTTGTGGAAAGAACTGGCCCTTAAATACGGGTGGAAGGCTAAAAATTATGATAATTTTATTTTACCTCGCTTCCATTTTTGTATATGAAGCACTTGGCCGAACCCTTCTAACCTGTTCATGGAATTAGGTCTACCTGCGGGCGCTGTTGTTATCCCCGAGGAGGACGTTTTGGCTGATCTTGCTGATGCAGCGAGGCTGCTTCAGGAAGCACTTACTCGAACATGTATCTCCAGGCCTGTTTCGAGTGCCAACACTTCTTTACGGAGTCCCCGATCGGAGGATAAGAAAACAAAGAGAAGACGTTCCTCTACGGCCGGGGAAAAGAATAAGAGGGCAAAGACTGATGCCCCTGAATCATCTCCGGTGTCAATGATGACTGGTCCTCCTTCCGGGCCAGTCATAGACACCGTGATGATTGATGATGACGAAGAAGCCAGTGGCGAGGGAGCTTCTCTTCATCAAAGGCAACGATCCTCGTAATCTCAACAGGATGCTCGACCTGTTGGGATAGTTACACTAACTGAAGATGATGTTTTGGCACTTTGGGGAGAATATAATTTGGTGGAAAATGTCAATTCCCGTTTTCAGGCCCCAATTGTTGTAACCGGTTCTGCGGGGCTCATTACCGGGTCCTTGCCGTCTTTCGTTGGTGAGCATTTAACAGCCAACACTACATTTGATGTAGCTGCTTCTCATTCTTCAACTCCATCAGCTTCATCTCCACCTTCACCAATATCAGCAACTGCTACATCACTCCCATCTTCATCCACTCTTCCACCAGCAGTTGCTATATCACCTCCATCGGCCGCGCCTGACCATGAAGAAGGTGTTCCTCTTCCATAGTCCCCAGTTCATAGGAATTTAGGAAAAAATTATGCTGCCCCTTGTGAAGATCCACAAAGGAGGAGGAACGTTACTCTTTCGGTCTCTTGCAGATGCAACTTGCTATCCCGGTCGATGCAGCTTGCTAACTATCTGAGGTCTTTGACTTCAGAAAAAGAATGGGAAAAGATTCAGGCACTCTCGGGAGAGTGCTTGTTGAACAATGTCATGCACAACGCCACGACGGTACGTCCTTTGCTCCCTTCATTATTTCTTCTACTTTTGTATGAATGTATTCTAAATTTTGCTTCTCCTTGTCTTGTAGGCCAATTTTCTTGCTTCTGAGGGCCTTCAAAGGTTGATTCGTGAAAAGAAAGAACTTACTTCTGAACGGAATCAGCTTTTGGTGGAAAGCTACTGAGGCCGTTGTTCTGGAGGCTCATTTGCAGCAAAGCGAACAAGAAGTAGTAACCCTTAGCCTACAAATTGGGCCGCTGAGGGTTAGTTTTGATGAAGCCAGGGCCAAATGGGTTGAAGTCCAGGATGTCGTTCTTGCTGCAATCGAGCGCGAGGTTGTTGCTGCCAAAAAAGTAACCAACTTATAAGCAGCCCTGAACTCCAAAATCGAAGAGCTTGCTGTCGTGGGGGAGAAACACGCCCAACTAGAAGAGAAGTACAAGAAAATTATCGAGCATAACAGGCTCTTTAGTTCAACTGTTCGTGACCTTGACGTTAGCCTCAAGTCTGCTAGGTCAGCCCGAGAAAGCCTTTCTGCCGAGGTTTCCCAACTCAAAGAAGAACTTAAGCGCCGAGCGGCTTCCCTCGTTGTTGAAAAAAATTATGCCATGTACAGCATGAGGAGAAAAACTTTGGAAGAGTCCAAAGATGGTATCATTGAGTTCAATGCCAAAATTGCTAAGGCCCGAGAGCTTGAGTTGGCTGCTAAAAATGGACTCCAGGCGCAGTCTGATGCTCCTGGTTCTTCTGATTCCAGTTCTGAGTTTTTGGAAACTGAAGAGGGATCGGAAGGCGATGATGTTGAAGACCAAATTGGGGAAAATGTTGAGCCATCGGTGGATTCACCTGCATTTCTTGGGAATGCGGACACTTCTCTTCCTCCTGGTTTCGGAGATGCTGCAGTTTAGCTTTTCCTTTATTTTTCCCATTTTATACTTTTACCATTTTGGAACGTTCTTGTAAATAAAGATATATTTTTGCTCAAGTATCGTTTGAGTCTTACTTTCGTTTGAATATCCATACAAGTCTTTAATCTTTGTATTTTCTCAATAGTTCTGCGCACGTTTTCCTATTCGCGCTTTACTATGTGTGGTCTCGAATGTGATTTCCTTGAAGCACTTTGGTTTCTAGTATTATCCCTTTTACATGAGGGTTTCTATAAGTATTTGCGCGAGTTTACTTTTTGCGTCCTTTTCATATGCAACATCAGGTGTATTTTTTCTCGATGACATTTTAGATTCCGGGCATAATTTCTTCCGGAACTAACCCTTTTAACATGAGGGTTTTTATAAGAGAGGGCCCTCTTATGTTTACGGTGCTCTTGAAGAGGACGTCTCCTATTCATTATGGCACTAGCATTTGAAGTACTTGTTTAACTTTCAAATGACAAAGTTTATTCATCGTTCAGACAAGAAACAAGATAAAAATAAAAGGATTTCATTTTATTCTTTCTATTTTCAAAAAATACATAAGCATTTGCTATGCTGAAAAGAAATTGCCATTACTTGTTGCTATCTTGTACAACTTGTTTCTACGGGGCTGGCTGTGCAGTCCCCGGTCCTGATGATGCATTTAGTTTCCAGATTTTCGATCCCCGGTTGACGTGGCAGTCATTGTTGTTGTATTCTCATATCATTCCCCCAGTGTTCGAATGCGAATTGGAACACTGGAAGTCTTATATCTTTGAAGATTCCACTAATGAATTGCTAGGTAATCCTTCACTCGGCAACATACCTTACTTCCCCTTAGGAATCCATGCTATCAAGCGAAAGAATACCTAACAGTCCTCTAGTGGTTTGTGCTCGTGAACGGTTAGGTAACCTCCGTTCGGTAGCAAACTTAACTTCCCAGTGGGAATTTGCTACCGAACCAAAGATAATCTAATCGTCCCCGAGTGGAAGCTTATTTGTTTGCCTTGCTATCGAATGTCTTATTACTGCTGTCTTCGTAGTATGATTTCTGTCACTGCCTCATTAAAAACCTTGCCAGAAAAACCCAATTGGGACAAAAACTGAACGAAGGGAAAAAGAGTGCAACATATACTTTCCGCTTGATTAACGTTCATCAGCAATAATATCTTTTGAGATGTGCCGCTAGGAAACTTGTCTCTATTCTGGTTCTCCAACTCGTATGAACCTTTCCCAGTGATAGCTGTAATCAGGTAGGGACCTTCCCACATTGGACCTAGCTTCCTCGCGTTGAGCTCCCGGGTATTTTAGGTTACTTTCCTCATAACCAAGTCTCCTACTTTGAAATAACAGAAGTTGGCTCTTCGATTATAATATCGCTCCATTCTCTGCTTTCGAGCTACTATTCTTACATGCGCCAAGTCCCTGCGTTCTTCGAGCAGTTCCAAGTTGATTAACATTGCTTCGTTGTTCGATTCTTCATCTACCCAAAAATATCTCAAAGTGGGTTCACCTACTTCCACTGGGATTAGGGCTTCAGCACCGTACACGAGGGAAAAAGGAGTTTCTCCTGTACTCGACTTGGCCGTTGTTCGGTAGGCGCATAGAACTCTGGGCAATTCTTCAGGCCATTTTTCCTTTACTGCTTCCAACCTTTTCTTGAGGTTTTGAATAATTACTTTGTTTGTTGACTCTGCTTGACCATTTGCGCTTGGATGATAAGGAGAAGATGTGATCCTCTTTATCTTCAAATCTTCGAGGAATTTTGTAACATTTGTACCGATAAATTATGGCCCATTATCGCATGCTATCTCTTTTGGTATTCCGAACTGGCAAATTATATTTTTCCATAGGAAATCGACCAATTTGCGTTCTCTGATCTTTTGATAAGGACCTACATCCACCCATTTAGAAAAATATTCATCCAAAATCAAAAGAAACCTTACCTTTCCGGGAGCCGGTGGCAACGGTCTGACGATGTCTATCCCCCATTTCATGAACGGCCATAGGGATAGAACCAAATGTATGGGTTCTGCCGGTAGATGTACTAGTGGTGCGTAGCGTTGGCACTTATCACATTTTCGTATGAAGTCTTTGGCGTCTTGTTTCATGCGAGGCCAGTAATATCCTGCCCGTACCAACTTCAGCATAAAAGAATCTGCACCCTAGTGATTGTCTCATATCCCTTCGTGAACTTCTCTCATGACATAATTAGCTTCTGACGCTCCTAAGCATCGGGCCAGAGGTCCTTGGAAGGATTTTCTATACAATTGGCCTCACTTGAAGCTATAACGTATAGCTTTGGTGCATAACGTCTGTGATGCTTTGGGGTCTTCGGGAAACTTCCCGTACTCGAGATAGTTGATTATTTCATTTCACCGGTCCCAGACCAGACTAGTCGAATTTACCTTATAGTAACCATCCGTATCCAGGACTGAGCTCATCAGTTGTACTATCGTTCCAGATTCCCATCCCTTCATCTCTGTCAATGATCCTAAGTTTGCTAATACATCCGCTTATGCGTTATCCTCCCTTAGGATGTGAGTAATTGACCACTCCCGGAATTGCACCAAAAGAGCCTGGACGTTTACCACATATTGTTACATACGTTCTTCTTTGGCATCAAAAATTCCGTAAACTTGATTTACCACCATCTGTGAGTCATATTTAATTTCGATAACCTTGGAATCAAGTCCCCGAGCCAATTCGAGCTCTGCAATCAAAGCTTCATACTCTGCTTCATTATTAGTTAAAGTGATTGTTTTGATGGCTTGCCTTAGGGTTTCCCCCGAAGGTGTGATTAAGACTATTCCGAGTGCAGACCCCTTTACGTTGGAAGCTCCGTCCGTAAATAAGGTGCAGACTCCTGCTGTCGATTCCGACACCATTACTGCCTCCTTAGTTGCCAGAGGCAGTAGTCCCGGACTGAAATCAGCCGTGAAGTCAGCCAAAACTTGCGACTTAATTGCAGTCCTTGGTTTATATTTTATGTCAAACTCACTCATTTCGATGGCCCATTTAGCCAATCTACCCGAGAGCTCGGGTTTATGGAGAATGTTCCGCAAAGGAAAAGTAGTCACCACAGCTATCGGGTGATATTGGAAGTAGGGCCTCAGCTTTCGAGCGGCGACTACGAGAGTTAAGGCTAGTTTTTCCAAATTTGGGTAGCAAGTTGCTGCTCACGTTAAAATTTTGCTAACGTAATAAATGGGAAATTGCATACCTTTGTCCTCCCGGACTAATATCGCACTTAGCGCAACTTCTAAAACTGAAAGTTAGACGAGTAATGTTTCACCTTCTCTCAGTTTTGAGAGCAGTGGAGGACTTGATAAATACTTCTTTAGGTCTCTCAAAGCCTGTTAGCACTCCGGTGTCCATTCAAAATTATTTTTCTTTTTGAGCAACATGAAGAAGTGATGATATTTTTCCGACGACCGGGAAATGAACCTGCTCAATGCTGCTAACCTTCCTGTGAGTTTTTGGACCTCCTTTATGTTTGACAATTGATTCTGGATATCATGTATGGCCTTGATTTTGTCGGGGTTTACCTCAATTCCCCTTTGTGAGACCACAAACCCCAGAAACTTACCAGAACTGACCCCAAACACGCACTTCTCGGGGTTAAGTTTCATGTTATGCTTCCTCGGGATGTCGAATGTTTATTGTAAATGCTTAAGGGGGTCACCTGCATTCAAAGACTTAACGAGCATATCGTCTATATAAAATTCCATGGTCTTTCATATTTGCTTTTCAAACATCTTATTTACGAGCCGTTGATAAGTGACTCCGTTGTTTTTTAACCCAAAGGGCATTACATTGTAACAATATGTACCAAAATTCGTTATAAACAAAGTTGTTTCCTAATCTTCCGGGTTCACCTTAATTTGGTTATACCCAAAATAAGCATCAAGGAAATTTATCAATTCTTTCCCGGTCGTGCCATCAATCATTTGATCGATATTTGACAATGGGAACAAGTCTTTCAGGCAAGCCTTATTAAGATCTTTATAGTCTACACACATACAAAATTTATTGTTCTTATTAGGAACTGAGATTGCATTCATCTCCCTTGCTTCCAGTTGATCACCTTTTATCTGCTTGATTCCTTTGGGCGTTGGAAACTTCAGTAATTGGTTATATGTTGATGGTACAACTTTCATTTCATGTAACCATGGCCTTCCCAGGATAATGTTGTATCCCATGTCACTATCTACTACTTCAAAGAGAGATGTTTTCATTACTCCTTCAGTGTTTGTGAGCAACAAAATCTCTCCCCGGGTCGTCACACTTGCAAGGTTGAATCCAGCGAGGAGCTTTGTTGCCGGAATAATGCTTTCGGTGAGTTTACTTTGCTCCAGTACTCTCTATTGTATGATATTAGCCGAACTTCCTGGATCCACTAGAACACGTTTAATCTTAAAATCTAACACATTTAAAGAAATTACCAATGCATCATTGTGTAGTAACAACAATCCGTCTACGTCTTCCTCCGTGAAAGTGATATCGTCTTCTCAGAGTCTTTTACTATGAGTTATTGATACTTTTGTCTTCTTTGCTGCCAAAAAGGTGACCCCGTAAATCTCCTTCCCCCCAAAGATCATATTGATCGTTTGGCGTGGGGGTTCTTCTCCTACTTTCGAAAGTTTTGCATTGTCTCTGTTACGACCATAATTATTCTTAGTTCGGTCACTCAAGAATTCTCTGAGGTGCCATTCTTCAATAATGTTGCTACCTCCTCTCGGAGGTATCGGCGGTCCCCTGTCTAGTGACCGTTCATCCCATGATACTCGCACCATAAGTTGGGATCTCTCTGGCTGGAATCGGATCTCATAGGTCTTGGGAATCGTGCATCTTTAATGTTTCTCATGGCTGACACCAACTCCACTATACTGACGTTAAAGTTATATTCTGATAACTTGGGGTAAGAAGGATCCCGAGATCCCGACGTCTTCTTATCCTAGATTGATCTATTGTATGGACCACGATCGGTCCCTATGTCAGCGATGAACTTGTTTGCTGCCTGGAAGCTTCTGCCACGGCCTTCGGTTCGTTCGTAGGGGAAAAATCGGCCCCTCAAAGTCCGTCTATCCGTGTCATAGTCATCCTTTATTTTTCTCTACTTTTCTCTCGTCCTTTGGCCGATGATGTAGAACCGACCTGGTCATCTTCGATCCTTATCTTTGACTCATACCAGTTGTGTACATCTGCCCAAGTTGTTGCTTGAAACTCAAGCAGGCTCTCCTTCAGTTTCTGGGAAGCGTCTGAACTTCTTGGATTCAATCCTTTGGTGAATGCTTCAGCTGCCCATTCATCTGGGACGGGCGGGAGCAACATTCTATATTTCTGGAATCGAGTAACAAACTCTCGTAATAATTCAGATTCTCCCTGTGCGATCCTGAATATGTCGGCCTTCCGGGCTTGAACTTTTCTGGATCCGGCATGAGCCTTAATGAAAGAATCTGCGAGCATCTCGAAGGAATCTATGGAATGCTCGGGTAACAATGAATACCATATTAGAGCTCCCCTCGTGAGAGTTTCTCCAAATTTCTTTAGCAACACAGATTCAATTTTGTGAGGAGCTAAATTATTTCCTTTCACCACCATTGTGTAGGAAGTAATATGCTCTTGTGGGTATGAAGTTCCGTCATACATTGGAATTTTAGGTATTTTGAACCGCTTCGGGATTAGTTTGGGTGTCGCACTCGGCTTATACGGTAATTGAACATACTTCTTTGAGTTCGGGACTTTCAATACTGGTGGCGCACCCGGGATTTGGTCCATGCGGGCGTTCACTTCCCTCATGAACCGTAAAAGTTTCATTCTTGAACGTATCATTTTCGTTGTTGAGACCGGATCTGCTCCCCCCAGCCCCGTCGGAGCCAACTTCACCTCTGGGAGTGTTGTTATCGACTCTTTGCGTTGTTTGGTCTGCGGGAACAACGTGATGAATTGGATCTCGTCTGTTTGAATTATTTGAAGCCCCCGATATTGCCTGTTTCAGTTTCGTCATAACCTGGTCCTGCCGCGTGAGATGGCCTAGAATAATTGCCTATTTTTCTCGTAGGACCCTCATCGCATCCACGACATGTTCCTCATGAGCATCATCGGGAGTTGTATCCCGAAACTGTCGAGGGTATTACCTATCATGCACCGGGGTGGCGTCATTCTCCTCATTGCGGGTGTCACTGATTCAATTCTCGAAATGAGGCTGATCCCTTTGAATTTCAGGGTTGTGCGTATCGTTAACAGTGTTATCTGACATTTTTATGATTTTTTCTAAGACAAAATAATCAAATCTCGTTAGTAAAAAAAGCAAGGATCAATTTAATTGCACGGTTGTCTAGGCCTCACGGTGGGCGCCAAACTGTTTACCCGTAAAACGGTACAATTGAATTTATACGTGATTTCTAGACAAGTGAATTAATTTGATCCTGAAATAATACAATAATTGAAGAAATGTATAATACTTAGCCTTGAAATACAGATGAAAACAGTGGATATGACAATTCCGGGCACAGCGATGATGAGATCAAAAAGCAAGAAAGTAAAATTATATAAAGCTTTGTATAAAATAGAGTGTAAGTTTAGCCAGAAAATTAGTGACCTTTGCAATGATAACTGAGCTCACTATTTATAGTTATGTCTAGGAAAGAAGGTCCTAGGATCGTGTCCTCCTTTAATGTCAATTATGACGGTTATTGATGAAGACGTAACGGTGGACATAAATGCCAAATTCTCTATAACGGACCGTCGCTCTTAATGCTGCAGAATATTTTCTATTAAATGCTACCGGGCGCAGAGCATTTAACACACATTTATGAACGTTATCCTTTCCGGTGACAAATGAAATAACTACGTTTGGTCTTCAGTCATTCCTATCTTGGGTTCCACGTGTTCTCCCTTTTAGACGACCACGTATCATATCATATTTCACTCTATACATTGTGAAGCAATAGTACGAATTGTATCTTGTTATATGTAGGATGATACTTTAATATATGAGGTTTAATTTACTAATGATATGTTTTGAATATATGCTTGTGCACGAGTTCCCATATATTTTAGAATTAATTCTTTTCAGAAATAAAGAAATAAAGAAAAGAAAGTATATATCTGTTACAAAAAAGAATGTTTGGGAACCAACTTGCCAGATCGATGTTATCTAACATCGGGACCGTTAAACCTGGTGTATACGTATCTTGTATTATAGACTTATATATATATTACACGTACACCCTCTAGAAGGAAACCTAGCTGACGGGGCAGTCAGACGGCCAGAGTTGATCTATGGTGTCAGAAAGTATATCGATTCCAGCTTAAGTACCTCCTATTATAAAACCAAAAATGATATAATATAGAAAAATATGTAATAAATTTACTTTGCTGAATATATTATTTTCATAAACAATTTGTTGCGCTGGTTTAAATACGTAGTATTGAAAACTTTGTGAAATTAATGATTTCTTACATATGCTTGTCCCAAATAAAGGCTACAATTGATGTTATCACTCACTGTGTCTGTGCAACACGAGTGGCCTTTTTTCTTCTTTTATTTTCTTCCTCCACAGGTAATCTGGAGGTTGATGTTATGACTCAAGTTGAGTGATGGACAGAGTTGACGATAGATCCCGTAAGCCCTGCACTTGCTTCACGTGAGTTGTCATTTTGCTTAGACTACTTTGGCATGTCGTTTCATTAAATTCTAGAGTGTTTCTCCTTAAGCCGGTCTTGAAATTATGTTTTAGGCTTGCGTAGTAATAGAGTTGCCTGAAACTTATAAGTTGTTGTTGAAGCCTGTGGCTTGGCATTGCTGATATTTTCTAAACTTTGTACTTTAGTATTATTATGGTTATGGTGTGTCGAGATTGAGTTTGACATCATGTTTAAAAATTTTGAATTTTCTATTGGTACATATGAGACTCTGCCGAAGTTTTGACATAAAGAAAGAGTTAGGCTTGCTTTGTGGTCTTAGACTCACTTAGTGTCACGACCCCAAATCACAAGTGTCGTGATGGCGCCTATCATGATATTAGGCAAGTCGACAACTCACATATACCAACATCTTAAATTCAAAATATACTGAAATAGGTTTAAGTAAGTAAGAATCTCATAAAAACTGGATGAAAACGCCACAACTCAATACAAAATTTTCCAAAAGATCCGGGTTTCACGTACTATATGAGCATCTATATAATAACATGGTCTGACAAATGAAACAGTGTCTAGAAAAGTAGAACATTATAAACAAAACTAAAAGATAAAGGAGGAGAGTCAAGGTCTGTGGACGCCAAGGCAGCTACCTCGATAATCTCCGATTGATGAAACTCCATAAATCAGCAACCACCGTGCCCGGATATACCTGGATCTGTACACAAAGTATAGAGTGTAGTGTGAGTAAAACCAACTCAATAAGTAACAAGTCTAACCTTTGGGCTGAAAGCAGTGACGAGCTCGAACAAGACCGTCCAAATACAGAATTTTACAATACGGAAATTTGACAGGAAATATGACAATAATATCTTAAAGAAACTCATAATCGGAATGTACCGGTACAGGAATTTAAACATATTTTCAGGTTTAAATGTTAAACCCAACACAGATAAAATATGCCAGTCTAAATGATATGAGAAATATGTCATCTCTATATCTACATGCCAGTATGCATATCGTATGTGATGCAACACAATGAAAGCCTCGCGTACTCACACTCCTAGAGTAGTCAACCTGACTGTCTCAATTCTCACTCATCCCACTTAATCACTCAACATTGTATTGTACCTGCTACGCCATGCAGTCCGATCCCATCATGAATCAATAGCAACTACGCTCACTGTGGGTGTGCAGACTCCGAAAGGGCGAATCCTGCCCATATGCTAATAACACCTAATGCGGCGCGCAGCCCAATCCCATCATGAGTCAATAGTACCCGTTGCGGCGTGTAGCCTGTTCCCATCAATATCACTCATAAATAGACCCTCGGCCTCACTCAATCATCAATCTCTCCAGTCTCTCGGGCTCACAACACTCATGCCAAGAAGCCTAAATCAATGATATATAATTTGACAATGTATGTTAACTGAGGCTAAGATATGATATGCAATGATGAATGCGACTGAGTACATAACTGCAATTAAGTAAATAACTCAACAACAAAAAACAACCACTGTGGGTCCCAATAGCACCAGTACATAGCCTAAACATACTTTCTAACATAAATCACAGCTCAAGTGCTCTAATACATAGAGTACAGTAATAATATTCAGATAAGATAACTACACGATTCCACTGAATCGACTGAACCATAATTACTACAGTGCACGCCCACACGCCCGTCACCTATCATGCACGTCACCTCAACCTCAACCACATAGCACGAAATTTCAGGGATTCATACCCTCAGAACAAAGTTTAGAAGTGTTACTTACCTCAAACCGTGCAAATCTCTACTCCAACAAGCCCTTGCCTAGTGAATCGGCCTCCAAAACGCCTCGAATCTAGCCACACACAATTTGATACAATCAACTCAAGCTATAGGAATCAATTCCATATGAAAATGCTAAGTTCTTAATCAAAAGTCAAAAAGTCAACTCAAAAGTTGTAACGACTTGGGCGATCGTTTTGAGTGTATTAGCCCTGATCCCCTATTTATTGCATCCTATGTGTTATATTGTAGTTACGTGACTTGCCGGGGTACTTGGTTTCGGGGTCGGGAAAGTTTCGGAGTGAAATAGGACATATAGTCCCTAAGTTGGAGGTTTAGGTTGTAAATATTGACCGTAGTTTGACTTGTATGAAGATGACTTCGAAATAGAATTTTGATAGTTCCAATAGCTCTGTAGGGTGATTTTGGTCTTAGGCGCGTGTCTGGATGTTGATTTGGAGGTCCGTAGTTCATTTCGGCATGAATTGACGAAAGTTGAAAAATGGAAGATTTTGAAAAGTTTGACCGGGAGTTGACTTTATTGATATTAGGGTCGGATCCCGATTCCATAAGTTGGAATAGATCCGTAATATCATTTACGACTTGTGTGCAAAATTTGGAGTCAATCGGAGTTATTTTGGTATGAATCAGATTAGTTTGGTAATTTGGAAGATCATAATTTCTTGGGCTTGAATTTGGGTTGCGATTCGTAGAATTGATATTGTTTGATGTGATTTTTGGCCTCGAGTAGGTCCTTATGTGTTTTGGAACTAGTTGGAATACTAGGATGGGGTCCCGGGGCTCCCGGATGTGAATCAGATCGAATCCCGAACAATTTGGACTGGTTGAATTTTGCTGAAGGTGCCCAGCTTCTGATGTCATCGCACCTGCGAAGGGTCTGGCCGCAGGTGCGGGTTCGCAAAAGCGAGAAAATGGTAGCAAAAGAGAATTTGTCTTAGCCCAGCTGGAAGCACAGGTGCGAGGAGTTATCCGCATCAGCGAGTCCGCGGGTACGGAGAGGAGATCGCAGATGCAGACAAGGCTGGCATGAGCTATGGTCGCAGAAGCGGAGGGGTTCTCCGCAGAAGCAGGCTCGCAGGTGCGAGCCATGATCTGCATAAGCAAAAATTATGGACTTAAGTGTTTTCCGCACTTGCGATGAATTTTACGCAGGTGCGGTGTCACAGAAGCCACCCAAAGGCCGCAGAAGCGGAAGTCGCTGGGCAAAAATATGAAATTCAATGGTTTGATTTATAATTCATTTTGGGACTTAGAGAGCTCGGTTTGAGGCGAAATTTCGAGGGATTTTCAGAGAGAACCTTGGGGTAAAGAATTCTAACTCGTTTTTGATTAATCTACATGAATCTATTGATGATTTCACCATTTAATTAGTGCTTTGGAGTTAGATATTGGGAAAAATTGGTAGAAGCTCCTTAGGCTAAGATTTTGAGTTTAGAAAGGCGAATTGAGGTCGGATTTGAGTAATTCTTGTATGGTTGGATTCGATATCGAATGGGTGTTTGAATTTTATAATTTTGGTCGGGTTTCGAGACGCGGGTCCGAGTAACTTTTTGGGTCGATTTTTCAATTCTTTTCAAAGATCGTAATTTCATTGTTTGAATTAATTTCCTATAGTTATATTTACAGTATGAAATTTTTTTGACTAGATTCAAGCCATTCGGAGTTGGAAAATCAAGGGAAAGGCCTTCTAGTTGATTGATTTAGCGTGGTTTGAGGTAAGTGACTTGTCTAACCTTGTGTTGGAGAATTTTCCCTTAGGATTTGGTATTGTTTTGATAATTGTTATATATGAAAGCCGTGTACGCAAGGTGGCGAGTGTGTAAACTGGCTAAATGTTAAAATTCCCGATTTTTAGCTATGTAGTTTCCTTTCATGCTTTAATTGAGTTACTTTAATATGTTATAGTCATCATATTTAGTCTAATTTCATATGTCTACTTGTCTTATCTCTTATTTACAAATTATCCTACATGTTTAGTTGAAGTACTTGCTTCCTTTATTCCGTATTCATCATTTTACTGTTGAATTCTTTACTTGAAATTGCTATTCTTGGAATATCTTGCTGTTGAATTTGGTATTGAGTTGCAAAGGATGTGGTTACTATTGAGGCAAAGTGTAAGTTGTGAAATATTATTTTATTGAGTTACTCTCCGGTTGTTATTGTTGAGACTTTGTGTACATTGTGGTTGAGTCGTGGGCTCCTTATTGTGAAATTTTATTATTTGTTTGGCTTCTGGCAAGTTGTGATATTGGGCACTTGAAGTGTAAATTATGATACATTGTGATATTGATACGCATGCGGTGGTATAAGGTCTAGGTGTTAAAACGCATGCGGTGAGATAAGTTGGGCTTGATACACGTGGCTAGTAGGGGTACTACTAGAAGTCATGCGGTGTGATAAAGTGAGCTAAAACGCGGGAAGCTATTTCGAAAAAAATAATTTTCAAAACTAAATGTAAAGGCTCCCGCTGTGATATAAGGAAAGACTGTGAGTTACTTTTATAATTTAGGACTACGAGGCGGTACCTCGGTAGTGGCCCTTGTTGATCTTTCTCTCTTTGTTGTATTTGTCTTGGTTGTCTGTTTTCTTAACGTGTAAATCCTTGTTTCCTTCCGTGTTGTATTATTGCCTTGATTCTATATTGTTAACTTTTGGTAAATTCCTTATTGTTTCATTTCCATTGTCATTATCAGTATATCATTATATCTTTCGTTTTGTTTCTTATTATCTCCAGTAGGGCCTTGACCTGACCTCGTCACTACTCTACCGAGGTTAGGCTTGGCACTTACTGGGTACCGTTGTGGTATACTCATACTACGCTTCTGTACATCTTTTTGTGCAGATCTAGGTACATCTTATCGGTCCCGACACTAGTGAGCTGAGTTTGCATTTGGAGACTTCAAGATACACCTGCCCGCATTCGCAGGCCACGGATTCCCCTTCTATCCTTTTTTATACTTTTCTTCCTTATTAGACACAGTTGTATAGGAATGATTTGGCATTTTCATGAGCTTGTGACTTGTATTACGTCGGTTTTTGGGGTATTGTATACACTTTGAGCTGTAGAGATTTCTCTTTTATATATATATATATATATATATATATATATATATATATATATATATATATATATATATATATATATATATATTATTGAGTTTTGAGATTTTAGATTATTGTTTTCATTTACTTCCGTATGTTTGTTAGGCTTACCTAATTTTAGAGACTAGGTGCAGTCACGACATCCTACAGAGGGAAATTGGGGTCGTGATAAAAGTCAACCCTAGACCCACATCTCGGAATCCGATAAAAGTTATAAAATTCGAACACCCATTCAATCATGAATCCAACCATACTAAAATTACTCAAATCCTCAAAATTCGGCCTAAGAAGCTTTCTCCATTTTTCCCAAATGTTTCAACCTAAAATACTAATTAAATGATGAAAATAATAATATATTCATATAATTTAACTAAAATCGAGTTAGAATAACTTACCCCAATCACTTCCTTGAAAATCTCTCCAAGAATTGCCTCAATCCGAGCTCTCAAAATCAAATTATGAAATAAACTCAAACTCACATTTTTGAGACTTTAAATTATGCCCATAAGTCCTCAATCGCAATCGTGAAACACAAAACTAAGCTGCCCAAAAATTAACCCTACGCGATCGCGAAAAGCCCCACACGAATGCGATGGCTAACCATCACTGACCTACGCGATCGTGAATAACAACCACGTGTGAACCCAGTTTCCTCATTTCCTCTTCGCGAACGCGACTGCGCCCACGCGTTCGCGATAACTTATGAATACTAAAATCACGAATCGCACATCGATTCAAGCCTAATGAACTTATGAACTTCTAACTTCTACATTCGATGCTGAAACCTATCAAAGCAAGTCCGATTGACCTCAAATTTTGCACACAAGTCATAAATAATACAACGGATATATTCCAAGTAACGAAACTAAAATTCGAGCTCGGTAACCACAAAGTCAACTCTCGGTCAAACTTCTCAATTTCCAAAACTTCTAATTTTCCAACTTTCGCCATTTCAAGCCAAAATCAACTACGGACCTCCAAATCACTATCCGGACACACTTCTGTATCCAAAATCACCATACGGAGCTATCGGAACCATCAAAACTCCATTCCGAAGTCGTTTACAAAAAAGTCAACATCTGGTCAACCTTTTCAACTTAAGCTTCCAACTTTGGGACTAAGTGTCCCAACTCATTCCGAAATATCCCCGGAACCAAACCAACTATCCCGACAAGTCACATATCAAAAATTGAGCACATAATAGGCAGTAAATGGGGGAACGGGGCTACAACACTCAAAACAACCGGTCGGGTCATTACACTTAGCACCGATCAAGACCTTCGCTGGGTCGTGACATAAAATTAGTGGTGACGCGAGGCAGATTCATTGTTTCAGCAGCTTCCATGAGTTGTCCAAATATTTGAGTGGAGAAAATTAAAAAAGATCTTTTCTTCCTCAAAAATGATTGGAAAAAGGGAGTAGTAAAGACCAAGCCACTTCTTATGCTCCATAACAATCAAATTTTATATAGTCAAACTGTAAAATAATACGTTCTAGATATAAAGTATGTTACAACATTAAATTCCAAATAGTTGAAAAGTTGCAACACTAATGGGAGAAAAGACCTTTTCTTCCTCTAGAGTTGGTTATGAGTCTTATTGGGCTTCATTATGTTTGGATCATTGGTGGAATCAGTGTAGAAGTTGAATGGGCAAGGTAAAGTTCATATTTTATTTGTGGGTCTAAGTGATGATTAATAATGGTAGGCAGTAGAAAGAGAGAGACCAGAGGAAGTTATGTAAGTGAATTTGGCACTGCATGAAAATCTTGCCCAGTAAATGACATAAAAAAGCTCAAACTATTGTTAGCTGGTAACCCACGTTTATATTTCAATTTAATATATTAATATTTTATTGCCAAATTAGGTTATCACATATCCCCCAATAAGTTGAAAGCATTGCCTACTCTCTCTCTCTCTCTCTCTCTCTCTCTCTCTCTCTCTCTCTCTCTTCAAACAACTTTTTTTATTTTCTCCCCAAATCTTTCTTTTAAATCTTTCAATCTTTTTTCCCAAATGTCTCTCTCATTATACTCGTCCAATAAACTATCTTTTAGGTTGTGATCTTCTTTCTGAGTTTTTTCCAGAGTTTTAGAGCTGAAATACCATAACTTTCGATTAGATGATATTGTGTTTCTTTGGTTTGAGATGATTATCAAATTGAAAACTCGAGGTTGAGGAAGATTTTATTTGTATATCTCGTCCAGTATATCTGTGTATATCAGCTTATATATCTTTATATATTACTATGTATCCACTGATCTCATGTATATCATGCATATCCATGCATATCAATGAAAATTTCTGTGTCATATATACTGATATGAAACGTGTATACACAATGCACTTGCTATAGAATCTTCTGAAATCGTGATATTAAAAATCTTCTTGAATAGATTTTGTTGGGACGCAAGTTTTATAAAAATAAAACTAGACGAAACTTTTATAATTATTGATTCCAAAATCTGTAAATTGATATTCGGCTTGCTTAATTTTTGTAAGGACTTTAATGGTTGAATCCAATTCACCCCCTTTGATTTTTCTGAAAAATAAAGCTTTTGCATTTTTGTATATATTTGGCAACTAAATACGTTACTATTATGAAGGGATTCATCTTTCAAGCATGAAATCTATCAATTGTCGTTAGGTGTTGTATAAGATGTCAATATCGTTTTTATTTCTCGATATGGAAGTATACTTGCCAAAAGAAAGAAACAACGATGTCAAAAAAGACCCAATCTTTAGATATGGCCCATTTCCGTATTTTCGTTCATCCTTTAATTTGGATAACAAATATTTCGTACTACATTGTCCTTCATGGTCATTAGTCAAATTCCAAATAAATGAATTCGAACTCTTTATCATTAATTGTTTATCATGTAAGAATCATGAAGCACAACTAATCTCACACTTATGTTTAAGTACACTTAATTTAACATTTGTATTGATGTGCTTTAGTGCTTGCTTGGAGAAACGACGCCAAGAAAATGATATTTCTCTCATGATACTTAATTTTCACATTCAATAAATTAAGAAATTTTTACTCTCTATATCACTTGGCCCAAGCTTATAACCAAAGCTGATTCATAATTTTAGATATTATCCCATTTGACCCATTTTGTATATGATTTAAATACTTCCATTCATTAAGGTGAAATCGAGCTCGTGGTACATCCTAACCTCCGACATGGTGAGTCAGGCTCGAGATATGGCAATAAAGGACTGAAGATCGACCCCAAGTCTCACCGGGCTAGAACCCGGGGGCAGAACGCCTGTCTTCGAGAATATCGAAGCCATGGTCCCGGAATCGGTCCTAACCTCGAACGACTTCGAAGAATGTCAGCATAGTCAACAGGAGACCGAAGTATCCGTGACCGGCCGGACATTACGGCGGGAATCTCGGCACATATCAGGCAGAATGCCTGTCTCCGAGAATATCGAAACCATGGTCCCGGAATCGGTCCTAACCTCGAACGACTTCGAAGAATGTCCGCATAGTCAACAGGAGACCGAAGTATCCATGACCGGCCGGATATTACGGCGGGAATCTCGGCACGTATCAGTAAGGAACTGGCAGTCAGTGAATCAAGAGATTCTTTACCTTTTATAGAATTGTACCTAAAGTAATATCATTATTTTTTCTGTTATTAGTTCTTTTGCTTTCGTTCGTCAGTGTTTGTTGTTACGAGAATCGAGGGCAAATATTTCACTAAGGCTTAAATTGTCTTCCTCGTGTGGTTTGAGCTTACTTCATCCTTATTTATTTAATTTGACTTTATTTACTGCTTTATTTCAAATAAATTCGTGTATCCTTAAATCACTTACAAATTTAATTATTATACGATTTTGATGTAAACAAACATTGCACTAACTATTACTCATTTTCTCTTGATTTCTCTTCCTCTTAGAGTTGTTTCGCCCAATTCTTTTGCGAATTCATCCTCTCTTTTTTTTTTTTTTTTTTTTTTTTTGCATACAAGCAGCGAATGATTCTTGTTTTTGCATTGGGAATCGGATTGGAGGAGAAAATATTGAAAAATCTATTGTTAAAGTTTTTGAATTCATATCTTCAATATTGAATTTGAAATTTATGAGTCACATTAATTGTTAGTTGACAAACTAGAATTTGTTGTTGTGGTTGATCTCAAATTAAAAGTGGAATGCTAAGACCCAAATGGTCGTGTGGCAATGCAAATAGAAAGGAAAAGTGGAAGAAGAATTGAAATGAAAACGAGGATGTTGACAGAGGTAAGGCAAATCAATATGCTGCCTCTAACCAAGGTAAGGGTCGTTTGGCAGGAGGTATAAGAATAGTGATAAATAGATTGTATTAGTAATGTTGGGATTAGTTATGATAGCATTAGTTATACTAAGATTATTTCGTATTCGCTGTTTAGTTTGGTATATTAAAGCATTGCATAATTTTTTTTAAAATAGTTATTTACAAAAATACCCTCCATATTCTTTAACTTTGTACATTAAAGCCAACTTTTTTTTAGAAGAGAGCAAAATTAAAAAAGAAAATTAATTGAAATATTAAAGTAAAAAATTAATTTCTATGACATATAATATAAAATATCAATTATTAAAAAAATAGGTAGCTTTTTAACAAATAAAGAAAACTTCAATTTATACTTTGAACGAATTCAAAATCAAATTTAGTATTAAATATGATATTTATTTTTATTATAGTAGAATGCTAAATGGAAAAAATTAATTAAAATATCACAATATAAAAATATACGAAACATGGCAAAAAGTATTTGGAATATGTTTGAGGGATTTGAGGGGCAATTATATCTTTAACTAAGTTTATACATGTATTAATAATTTTGGTGTTGCTAATACCATGATTTTCTATATATTAGCTATACAGGGGGGTGATACCAAATAAGGCTGTTTACCCTAAAAATTGAATAACAATTAAACTTGTATTGTAATTTTGTGATTTAGACCATCACCAATTGATAAATAACTAATTAAATAGATAACTTGGACAATAAAATAAAACAAACCAGTTTGCAAACGATGCTTCGACCTTGATTCAAGATAGTCTCGAGGTTAGTTACTACGAACAATGTAGGATAGAACAAGAGATTATGAACAGTAAATATGACAAAAAAAGTAGCGTACATGTGTATTCTACTCAGTGAATAATGATGCCTACAAATGATTGGACCTCCTCTTTATATAGTAGAGGAGACCTAATTATGGTATGTCTCTCATTACAGAAGGAAACCGTATAAACAGCTAGTTATCTGCTTCTGATATGGTCCGTTCCGAGATTCACGCCATGATCCTCGACCGATCACGGATATCCGTTCCGAGATTCATGCCATGATCCTCGACCGGTTACCGATATCTCGCCATTCCATTATTATGCTCCCCTTGAAGTCGGTCATACTTGATCTCGATTATTGCTGGCATCGGTCTCAACGTACACTTCGATCTCTAGGTTTGATGTCTTATCTTCGAGTCCTGGTCCAATTTATTACGAGGCTACCCCCTGATGCAACTCCCTTGTCTCGATCAAATAGCAAAATCGGGTACGCCCGATTATGATCGTATACAGATAGTCCCCTCGTTTCTTGAAGTGTAACGAGAAGAAGCAAATTTGAGACTTCGATTTAATGACGTCAACATCGTGATGTAAGCGACTGAAGCGACTGAAGCGTTGCGTCTGCACAGTTTCCAAAGTCATTAATTAATGCCAGTTGATGGTCGGCCACTAGTGCTTTCAAACAGTCAAAGTGGCTATTATAAATAGACCACTTTCATAATCTTCTCAAACTTTGCTTTCAAACTTCTTCTAATCTTCAAAAGCTTCTTCTATCTTCTTCAAGTTTATCAATTTCAACGGTTTCCGTTTACCAATCTCTTATTAAAACACAAATCCTGCCTTCTTCTTCCTTAAACCTCATATAGCAATGGCAAAAACATCAAAGGCCATTCCTCAAGAAGAAAAAGCCTCCTCATCGCGACCGGCCGGTAACAAAACACCGGTGGAGCCACGTATCCAAGAGTACATTCCCGGGCCGTGTGAACTTACTTCCGACTATAATGTCAAAAAACCCTCTTCAATTCCCGGCCGATGCGAGCCCATGTCTAGATACATCTGTTCGATATCCAAATGCGATCTCGAACAAGTGAAAAAGAACTGTCACTGGGAGAATAAAGAGGTGGTGATTCCTACCTCCAAAGAGGACATTACCACTCATGTGAAAAGGTTCTTAAATTTGTATACTTACCCTTTCATACTGGGCCCCGTCGATCCTGTCATAATCGACTTCTGCCGCCAATACCTGGTAACCCTAGGCCAGATTTACCCCTCTTTTTGGCGCATCGTCAATTTGCTCAGATTCTTCTCCAGCAAGATCGAGGGGATGTCTTTCACCCTCGATCATCTCATTAGGCTATACAGCCCCAGTCTTTATCGGGGCGGACTGATAAGGTTTTAGCGCCACGAAGGTACTATTCTCGAGTATAGACGAGGACAAAGACCGAGGATGGATGTGCCGGTTTGTCCGAGTCAGGACCTCCGAATGAATCCCCGCCGATAAGATGTCATTCCCCGAAGAATGGAACATGAAGCGTAAGTAGAACTTTACCGATATCGTTCAGTCACTTGTTATATTTTCTTTACCTCTTTTCATCTATATTCTTCTTTATGGTACAGCTTCCCCCTGGTTTCCTGGTGCAGTCCCGGACTTTGCAGGTTGGGTTCGACAATTGGTTTCGACCTATTCGTATGCTGAGAGCTCATGGCGTGATTTGGCCAAGGGTCGATGGGAGGCCAAAACTCATGGTAAGTTCCCCTATCCGAGTTTGATGCTTTCCTGTGAAATACTTCCTTTTAACTTGATTTCTTCTCATACAGGTCTTTGAGATAGTGTCGTTATGAGTCCGCCTCCCCTCGGGGAAGATGAGGTCCCGAAGCCAACCAAAGATAAGAAAAGGAGAAGGGCCTCGCCGCCGGATACCTCAAGGCCTAAGAAAAATAGGGCTCGAAAATTGAGGACTGATCTCACCATTCTTCCTGTCGATGTAGTCCAAAAACTACGAGATGAAGATGAGGAGGGAGAAGATACCGACTGCCTACTGGTGGCTCGGAAGAGGGGAAGCATCAAAGCTTCGAAAGCTGCTGAGCCAGTAACGGTCGAGGGGGTTCAGCCGCAGATTGAGGTAATCTTGGGGGAAGGTCCGAGCGGAGTCCCCGAATCATCGGATATTGATGATGCCTTCTGCCGTGATGAGAAACCGGCGGGTGTGCCCAAAGGGTTTAGTTCTGAGGCCCTTCAAAGAGAAGAGAATTCCCCAAGTGAGTCGCTCGGGGCAATTAATATCGACGATTCGCCGCCCGGCCCCACATTTTCTGAGGGGCAGTTTCGGGATGCCCGATCCATGGGGACCCCCGATGTGGGGACGGCCCCCGAAAGGGATGACATATTTCGTGGCTGCTTCGCGGGGGTCGATGATGTTTCCGACCTTGATGCATAACTCATTTTTATGAGGCTCAGCGACTTCTGAACCAGGTAAGCTTTTGCCCATGTTACCATGCTTGCGTTTGTTCTTATTTCTCTAAGTATGATTCCCTTCCTTCCTGTACAGGCTACAACGCTCCATCAAGAAACTTCCTCCAAATACCGAGTTGAGTTGGCCCGAAGTGAGGCTGATCTTAAAACGCTTATGGAGGAGAGAGACGCCCTCAAACTCCTCTATGTGCAAAAAGAAGAGAAGATCATGAGCATTCGAGCCGAGCTGACAAAAGCTCATCAAGACCAGACTAAGCTCATCGAACGGGTAATGTAAAATTTTAGGAGCTTGTTATGTATCAATTTGATATTGGCGATTAACGCCTTGATCCTGCAGGTTCAGGAGAAGGCCGAATTGGTTGAGCAGCTTCGTGAGGAGGCCAAGATGAAAGAGGCAGAAACTTTGGGGTGGAAGCATAGCATGGACCGTCTCGCCTCGGAGAAAGATACGGTTCGGGCCCAACTGTCTTCGGTTGAGCGTTAACTCCAAAGTGTGAAGGGGGAGAGTTTGGCCCCAGCCTAGAAGGTCGAAGAGCTCGAGACACGGTTGGCCGCTGAACTTGCAAGGGCCATGCCTCGGCCTTGATTCAAGATAGTCTGGAGGTTAGTTACTACAAACAATGTAGGATAGAAAAAGTGATGATGAACAGTAAATAAGACCAAAAAAAGCAGCGTATATGTGTATTCTTCTCAGTGAATAATGATGCCTACAAATGATTGGGCCTCCTCTTTATATAGTAGAGGAGACCTAATTATGGTATGTCTCTCATTACAGAAGAAAACTGTATAAACAGCTAGTTATCTGCTTCTGATTTGGTCCGTTCCAAGATTCACGCCATGATCCTCGACTGACCACGGATATCCGTTCCGAGATTCACGCCTTGATCCTCGACCGGTTACCGATATCTCGCCATTCCGTTATTATGCTCGCCTCAAAATCGGTCATACTTGATCTCGATTGTTGCTGGACTCGGTCTCAACGTACACTTTGATATCTAGGTTTGATGTCTTATCTTCGAGCCCTGGTCCGATTTATTACGAGGCTACCCCCTGATGCAACTCCCTTATCTCGATCAAACAGCGAAATCGGGTAGGCCTGATTTTGACTGTATACAAAGGTATATAACTAATGCTTGTATTAATGATACTTGATTAAACAAGTATACTAAATAAGGTATTACTAAAACACAAAGTTAATACATGCATTATTACTTCTGATGCACCCTACCAAACCACCTCTAGTCATAACATCAACAACGAGGATGTTCTCTTTGCAAATTTAGAGTTAGCTATTCAGTTTTGCATTCTAGTTTCACCTTTGTAGTGATGCACGGTGTATACACATAACTTTATTTTTTTTTCAAGATATTATTTCATAAAACTTTGTAGAAAAATTTTCCGAACTTCTTATGCTAACTTTCCTAGAGGCAAAAGTGGGTCCAATGACAACTTCTTGATGATAGGATAAAAAATATAGTATTAAATAGTATGGGGAAACTCTTTTTAAAAAAGTAGGCAAAGGTTTAAGATAATTGAAACTAGAAATTATATAGGCCAGATAAATAATGGATTAGAGGGAGAAGGAAAAACCAATTCACCTCCTTTGTGAGTTATGATCCAGATGATACCACAACTTAGAGAAGTGAAGTGTTATTTACCCTCAAAATCGAATAACAATTGAATTTGTAAGTGATTTTAAGGATATGTGGACTAACTTAATACAAAATAATAAATTAGATCGCAATTGAAATAAATAATGACAAAATAAATGCAAACCACATGAATTGAGTAGTATCAGCCTTGGAAGGTTAGCCACTCTCGAGCCAGGTACGCTTTAATCAGTGTCAGGATACAGAAGAACAAGAGCTTAAAGAAAAATAATAACAATGTATTGCTTTGGGATGCGTGTTACAATATCCTCAATGAATTACCATACCCCCTTTTATATAGTAGAGGAATTCTATTTAAGGTACAATTCTATAAAAGGTAAAAATCCCTTAATTAGCTGATTGTCGGTTCCTTATTGATACGCGCCGAGATTCTCGCCGTAATATTCGACCGATCACGGATATTTTGGTCTTCTGTTGGTCATGCTAACAATGTTTCTTCGAGCTCGATCGGGGCTAAGATCGACTCCGGGATCACTGACTCAATGTTCTCGAAGGCAGGCGTTCTGACCCCGAGACCTAGCTCGGTGGGACTCGAGATCGATCTTCAGCCCTTGGTTGTCATATTCCGAGCCTAACCTACCATGTCATAAATGAGCTCGATTTTGACTGTGTATAGATAGTCCCCTCATTTTTTGGAGAGTAGACGACAAGAAACGACATGAGCTTCCGATCCTGACTTTGATACCCCGTGACAAAAATGATAAAATAGTCGAAACGTCTCGTCAGTCGAGTTTTAATGGCATTAAATGCTTGTCAGTTGCTGGTCAGCCACTCCTAGATGTGATCCGTCGCTGGAAAACTATAAATACCCCCCCCCCCCCTCATTTGTTCATTCAAACTTTCTCCCCTCGTTCCTAAGAAATTTCAATACTTCCAAGCACTTATATTCTGGTTACTTTGAGATCTTTTATAAGAACTCTCATTCGTCTTTATCTCAAACCATCTAGTGTACTCTTTTAACTTCCTCTTTTTCTTTATTTCCTCTTTAAAAAGAAATGGCGTAAACTTCTAAAACCGTTCCCCAAAAAGAAACTCCTACCTCGTGGCCGGCTACCGAAAAGACCGCTTCACGTACTGCTATCAAGGAACTAGCACTGGAACCTCCTCTAAAAATGTTCATCCCGGGAGGGGGGGGTGCCCCGTCAATGCTGATTTTAAAGTCGAAAAGCCCTCCTCCGTACCAGGCCGGTGTGAGGAGGTCTTGAGTTACATCTGCTCAATCACCGAAGATTTTCTCTCCGAAGTCAAAAAGGATTGTAACTGGGCTGACAAACATGTGGTGGTTCCCGAACTTGACGAAGCCATCACCACCCACGTCGAGGGATTTTTAAGTGTTTACACTTATCCCTTGACGTTGGGCCCCTTGGACCCGGATATCGTCGACTTTTGCACAATATATGATGTAGCCCTCGGTCAAATTCACCCTTTTTTCTGGAGGATCGTAATCCTCCTCCGTTTATTTGTAAGCAAGATCGAAGGGTGACCTTTCACTATCGACCACCTCATTCATTTATACAGTCCCCGACTCTACCGGGGGGACTGATCAAGCTCGCCTGTCGGGCCAGCAAGGCCCCGTTCTTGAGTATCGATGAAGATAGGGATCGAGGTTGGCTAGGCCGTTTCGTCTGAGTAAGGACCTCAGACTTGATCCCGACTGAGCACGTGTCGTTCCCTGAGAAGTGGAACATGTCACGTAAGTATATAATTTTGCTTCCAAGATTTTATTTATCGCCCTTTTCCTTCCTTCTTATCGGTGTTCTGTGATGGTGTAGTTGTTGCTCAGATCCCGAACGTAGTTCCTCGACTCAAGGAGTGGGTCGAGGGCATCATATCACAAAGGACTTATTCCGAGCGCTCATGGTATGAGCTTTCAAAGGGTCGATGGGAGGCCCGTGCGCAGCGTGAGATCTCTTTCATGAGTAATATTTGGTTTCCCTTTTGCATGATTAAGTCCTTACTTGTTTTATTTCTTTTTGCAGGTTTACCCAAGGATGTCCAAATGAGGCCCACATCCGGTAGTGACGATTTACCCACTGAGTCCCCTATTCCAAAAGAGGGTGAAGAGAAGAAGAGAAATAGGGCTCCGAGTTCTCTGAACTCGGAGAAAAAGAAAATAAAGAGAAGGCTGATCCGCAAGCCAAAAGAAACATCCAGCTCCCGAATACTTGATTCGGACTCCCTCTACCTGCTCAGGGACGTGTCTGAAGAGGATGAAATGTTAGTGGCCCAGAAGCCATCGGTCCCTGAAGAACAGACATCAACCAGGGGGGAGGGGGCGATAGAGGCCAATCCCTCCCAAACTCAAGAGGTCGATGCATTAGTGAGGGTCGAGAACCCTCTAGATTTCGGTTCTGCTCAAGCTGGTGTCATCGATATAACGGGATCGCCTTCTTTCATAGATTCAATGTTTGGTGAAGCTCAAGTTGCGAAGGAGCGTTCAAATGAGGGGGTCCAAGGAGCGTACGATGCCCTCCAAAGCTTTTTTGATGGCGTGGACTCTATTGCCACGGAGGATGTCATCGGATTGGGTGATTTAGAAGTACCAAGAAGAAGTCCGCCCTCGAGGACAGGTGGGTCTAGCCCAAGAATGGTCAACCAATTCCCTACCCCGAGTGCTGACCCCGGTCAAAAGCGGTCGATCATTATCTCTATTCCGGGGGACGCCCGGGTACTTTCCGCGCCTAGTGTGGCTAGTTACCTCCGGTGCCTGGTGCCTAAAGAAGACCAGGCAAAGATGAACGAGGTAAAATCTCCATGCTTGTTCAACGAAGCATAGCAGGTATTGAATCGGGTAAGGTGTTACCAAAACTTTTCATTTTCCAACTTTGGTTACTTAATGATCTTAATATTTTTCCTTGTATTCACATGCCTCGGTGCTTCATCACGAGACCTTCCTCCAATATCGAGAAGAGCTGAGTCTCCTCATGGCCGAAGCCAAAGAGTTTATTGAGAAGAGAGATATGTACAAACTTCTCAGTGAGCAACGTGAGGAAGAGGCCAAGAGTCTTCGGGCCGAGTTAGATGTGGCTCAGAAAGAACATACCGTTCTGGTGAAAGAGGTAAAAGTATTTGAGGTTAGTGATGATGAACTAGACTTGGTGACTAACGGTCAGAATCCACAGGTCCAACAAAAAATCGATTGGGTCGATCAAATACGAGCTGAGATGGATGTTGTCAAGGCCGAGATCGACGAATGGAGGGGCAGAATGGACCGCCTTGCCTCAGAAAAGGAGACTTCTTGGGTGCAGATGGCTTCGGTTGAGGCCCACCTTTGAGCGGCAAGAAAAAATGTCGAGGTGCACGAAACTGCTAAGGGGCTCGAGGTCGAGGCCAAGAAGTTGGCCTACCCCGAAGAAGAAGAAGAAGAAGAAGAAGGAGGAGGAGGAGGAGAAGACTCTGAGGGTTCCGATAGACCCGGGGGTGGAGAAGACCAGGCTATTTAGATGCCTTTGTAAAAAAAATTTTGCTTTTTTGTTTTTTTGTACTTGTGTACTATAGTATTTTTTGTTAAGGCCATTTGGCCTTTGTAAAGACTGTATATCATATACAAGGCTTGTTTTTCTCTTCGACAGTTTAAGAATTTTGTTTTCCTTTGCTTTATTCTTTATGTTTGCAATGATCGAAATGCATTAGCATAAAATAGTTAGGTCATGTTCGGAGGTTCGAACATGCCTTGCCTTCGACATTATTTTGTTTAAGGCATTGTTGGGGTTCGGTATGACCAGAAACATTTTTTTCCAAAGTAATTATGATTTTTTAGATTATAGTTTGCCGAAGGTAGCCTTTAGAGCCAATTATGAAATTTTGAAGGCCTTGTTTTTTGTTATGGGTCTTGGACGTCTCCGAGCCATTTTAATATGACTGTAGCTTTTAGTTCGGGTGTTGCCCAGCAGTCTTGTTATCCCGAGTTATCTGGGCTTGCCTAAGATAATAGTCCCCGAATAGGAATGGCCGTAGCCTTTAAGGTTTGGGCACTGCCTAATAGGTCTCATGCCCCCGGGCTCCGATAGCCTGAGCCGTCCGAGTTTGTTTTTGGACGGCAGCCCCTGATTAGGAGTGATCGTTTGAACCCCGAATAAAGGAGGCCCTTGGGCTCGATACCTTTAGAGGATCGAATGTAAGAAATTCCTTAAGAGGAAAAGAAAAAAGAGAAATTCTTAAGAGACAGGATATTTATTCGCAAGGTAGAAACTTCTTTTTATTCTGTGCGTAATAGTTACACATGTGTACAAGTTTTGTGCCAGGTCTCGAGTAGACTATGCGGGCATGGTTCATTTGACTGTTTGGCCCTTACAGTAAATCCTATAGATCGAGCCGAGACCATTCAATAATAAAGGTTCCTTCCTTGCTAAAGTCGTTATCCGAGGGTGATGCCCCCAGTGTTCGGGGCCGAGTGTATAGAGGCCTCGAATACTGTGGTCGTGATCTTCGATACGAGTTCGTAACCGGCCTTCAATTCTAAGTTAGCACGATTTATTGTTATCTCATTAAAAACCTTGCCGAAAAATCCATTTGGGATAAAACCGGTTCAAGGGAAAAAGAGTGCAACGCATGCTTTCAGGCCTTAAGATTGTATCGTTCTTTGATGATTGCCTGCAAGTGTTAGTTCGTAATGTAAATAAATAAAAGGAAATGAATGGGGTCATACCTTAACAATAGTATCGCTTCAAGTGAGTTATATTCCAGTTGTTCGGTAGTTGCTTACCGTTCATTGTTCCGAGCTTGTACGATCCTTTACTGGTGATCTCGATAATTTTATAAGGTCCTTCCCAGTTCGGCCCCAGCTTTCCTTCGTTTGGGTTCCGGTGTTTAGTGTGACCTTCCTTAACACTAAGTCCCCAACATTGAAGTATCGAAGGTTGGCCCTTCGATTGTAATATCTCTCGATCAGCTATTTTTGGGCGGCCAACCGGACAAAGGCTGCTTCGCGCCTTTCATCTAATAGATCTAGGCTCATGTTTATAGCATCATCGTTCGATTCCTTGGTTGCATATCGGAACCTGAGACTTGGTTCTCCGACTTCGACTGGTATTAGAGCTTTGGCATTATAAACCAGTGAGAATGGGGTAGCCCCAGTACTGTACTTCGAGGTCGTACGGTATGCCCATAAGATTTCGGGCAAGATTTCTTTCCATTTTCCTTTAGCGTCGGTCAACCTTTTCTTGAGGTTTTGGAGTATGGTTTTGTTGGTCGATTCTGCTTGTCCATTCCCACTAGGCTGGTAAGGTGTTGATAGGATCCTTTTGATCTTATGATCTTCGAGAAATTTGCTAACCTTTCTATCGATGAATTGTTTCCCGTTGTCGTACATGATCTCGGTCGGCATTCCGAACCGGCATATGATGTGGTCCCAAATGAAATCAATGACTTCCTTCTCCCTGACCTTTTTATATGCTTGAGCTTCTACCCACTTACAAAAATAGTCAGTCGTAAATAATATAAATTGATCCTTACCGGGTGCCCACGGAAGGGGGCCAACGATATTCATTCCCCATTTCATGAACGACCATGGTAACAAAACCAAATGCAGCAGCTCCCTGGGTTGATGAATCATCGGAGCATGTCTTTGACATTCATCACATTTTCGTATGAACTTCTTCGCGTCCTTTTCCATATCGATCCAGTAGTAGCCGCCTATGATCACTTTCCAAACCAATGATTTGGTGCCTGAATGATTTCCACAGGTGCCTTCGTGGATTTCCCTCAAAATGTACTCAGTATCCCCTAGTCTTGGACATATCGCGAGTGGGCCATCGAATGTTCTTTTGAACAAGGATCCATCTCCGGACAAGCTAAACCGGGCTACCTTTGTACGCATGGCCCTCGACTCTTTTGTATCCGAGGGAAATTTTCCAGTCTTCAGATATTCTATATAATTATTCCTCAGCCACGATCAGGGCTTCGGCGCCATAAACCAACGAGAATGGTGTTGCTCCGGTACTGGATTTCGATGTTGTGCGGTATGCTCATAGGACCTCGGGTAGTATTTCTCTCCATTTTCTTTTGGCGTCGGTCAATCTATTCTTAAGATTTTGAATGATGGTTTTGTTGGTCTATTCGGCTTGTTTGTTCCCACTGGGATGATACGGTGCTGATATGATCCTTTTGATCTTGTGATCCTTGGGGAATGTAGTTACTTTGCTGCCGATGAATTATTTTCCATTATCACATACAATCTCGGATGTTATCCCGAATCGACATATGATGTGGTCTCAAATGAAGTCTATCACTTCTTTTTCTCTGACTTTCTCGAAAGCCTGTGCTTCAACCCATTTAGAGAAATAATCAGTCACAAACAAAATAAACTGAGCCTTACCTGGGGCCGATGAGAGGGGGCCAACGATGTCCATTCCTCATTTCATGAAAGGCCTTGGAGATAGGACCAAGTGGAGTAGCTCCTGGAGTTGATGAATCAAGGGCGCGTGTCTTTGGAATTTGTCGCATTTTCGAATGAACTCCCTTGCATACTTGCCCATATCGGTCCAATAATACCCTGCTTTGATTACTTTGTGGACCAGCGAATTGCACCGGAATGGTTTCCACAAGTGCCCTTGTGAATTTCTTGTAGGATGTAATCGGTATCTCCTGGTCCCAAACATATTGCCAATGGTCCATTGAATGTCCTTCTAAATAGCGTTCCGTCTTCGTTCAAGGTGAACCGTGTTGCCTTTATGCGCAGAGCTCTTGATTCCTTTGGATCTGATGGAAGCTTCCCGTTCTTGAAGTACTCTATATATTTGTTTCTCCAATCCCAGGTTAAACTTGTGGAGTTTATATCGGTGTGGCCTTCTTCGATTACCGATCTCATGATTTGTACGACAGTCCCCGAGTTGAGTTCGTCATATTCGACTGATGAACCTAAGTTTGCAAGAGCGTCAGCCTCGCTGTTCTGTTCTCGGGGTACATGTTGCAAAGTCCATTCCTTAAATCGATGTAGAGTCACCTGTAGTTTATCCAAGTACCTCTACATTCGATCTTCTCAGACATCGAAAGTCCCGTTAACTTGGTTTACCCCGAGGAGGGAATCACACTTAGCCTCTATGACTTCCGCTCCCAAGCTCCTAGCTAGTTCGAGACCTGCAATCATGGCCTTATACTCGGCCTCATTATTAGTCAATTTTGTAGTTCTGATAGACTGTCTAACTACATTACTTGTGGGTGATTTTAATACGATGCCTAGTCCGGACCCCTTCGCGTTCGAGGCACCGTCCGTAAAGAGGGTCCAAATGGAATTACGTTATAGCAGTAGATACCGTACTTAGTGATAAACGAGGTCTTTTCCTGATCCTCCGGGTTCATTTGTATCTAGTTTTACCCAGAGTAGGCATTGAGAAAACTGAGAGTCTCGTGGTCGGCTGTGGCATCGATCATACGATCGATATTAGGTGAAGGAAACGAATCCTTAGTGCATGCTTTGTTCAGGTCTTTATAATCTATACACATTCTAAGTTTGTTTCCCTTCTTAGGGACTACCACCACGTTTGTTATCCATTCGGGTTATTTTACTTCTCGAATAAATCCTATTTTAAGAAGTTTGGTTACCTCGTCCTTGATGAAGGCATGTTTGACCTCGGACTGGGGACTTTATTTTTGCTTTACCGGATGAAATTTCGGACCCAAGCTTAATCTATGAGTGGTTATTTCCGGTGGGATCCCTGTCATGTCAAGATGGGACCAAGAGAAATAGTTCATGTTAGCTATAAGAAATTAAATAAGCTTTTTCCTGAGCTCGGGATCTAACCTCGTGCCCAGGTATACATTTTGCTCGGGCAGATATTTGATTAGCATGATTTGCTCCAGTTCTTCGACCGTTTATTTGGTAGCGTCGAAATCATCGGGGACCACGAAGGATCGAGGGATCCCATAGTCATCATCTTCATGAGTCTTCTGATTCTCTAGTTGGGCCGAGGCTGACATTTGTGATTGCTATTTGGTATCCCGTTCCTCCTTCGAATCTGATCCCTTTATCGATGATAGTGAAAATTTTAGAATTACTTCATCAACGACAAACATTTCCTTTGCGGCCGGTTGCTCCCCATAGACCATTATGATTCCCTCCAATGTTGGGAATTTCATAACCTGGTGGAAGGGTCGAGGGCTCTCATGTTGTGGATCCATGGCCTCCCGAATAGGGCGTTATATCTCATATCGTCCTAGACCACGTGGAGCTTCGTTTCTTAGATGGTCCCAGCCACATTTACTGGCAAAATTATCTAGCTCTTAGTAGTTTCACACGCCATATTGAATCTGTTTAGTACTAGGGTTGCGGGCACGACCTGGTCATGTAGACTGAGTTGCTCTACGACCCTTGATCGAATGATGTTAGCCGAACTACCTGGATCAATTAATACGCGCTTAACTTGAGTTTTATTCATTAGTACAGATATTGCCAGTTCATCATTATGGGGCTATATGATTCCTTTCGCGTCTTCGTCACTAAAGGACAAGGTTCCTTTAGGTGTGTAATCCTGAGTTCAAGATCGCTTCTCTCTTACAATCGACATCTTAGTGCATTTAAGAGCCGGCCCTGGGGGACATCAATCCCTCCGATGATCATGTGGATGATGTATTGTGGCTCTTCTTGTTTGTTTTGTCTATTGAAATCTCTATTTTTGAAATGGTTTTTGGCCCGGTCACTTAAAAATTCTCGAAGGTGCCCTTCATTGAATAACCGAGCTACCTCCTCTCTCAACTGCCTGCAGTCTTCAGTTCTGTGGCCATGGGTGCCATGATACTTGAACATTTGATTAGGATTTTTCTGGGTTGGATCGGACTTCAGAGGTCAAGGCCACTTAGTATCTTTGATGCGTCTGATAGCCGACACGATGGCAGATGCATCGATGTTGAAGATATATTTTGATAACCGTGGTGCTTCCTTAGGTCCGGTATGCCTGTCGAACCCATTCTTATTCATCAGCCCCCGAGACCCTTGGCCTCGATCACTTATCCTTTCGCCTCGTACGGAGTTGCGTGCAAGTTCGCTACCCCTACGATCTCCGTTATATGGCCGATACTGGTCCTTGTTCGACCTTGGTTCTTGGTTGATGTCCCTTTTAATAACGGACCTAGAACCCAACTGGTCGTCTTCGACTCTAATCTTTGATTGCTATCGACTGTGTACATCAACCCAGGTAACAGCTGGGTATTCGATCAAGTTCTGGTTCAACTTTCGTGAAGCCATCGAGCTTCATTCGTTCAGTTCTTGAATGAAAGCTTGAACAGTCCAATCGTCCGTGACCGATGGCAGATCCATTCGTTCCATTTGGAACGAGATACGAACTCTCTTAACATCTCGTTATCTTTTTGCTTTACCTTGAAAAGGTCCGACTTCCTGGTCTCGACCTATATGGCTCTGGCATGTGCTTTTACGAAAGAATCTGCAAGCATAGCAAAGAATCGATAGAGTTAGGCGGTAAATTATGATACCATATCATTGCCCCCTTTGACAGGGTTTCCCCGAACTTCTTCAATAATACGGATTCGATCTCGTCGTCTTCTAGATTGTTCCCTTTAATGGCACATGTGTAAGAGGTGACATGTTCGTTGGGGCCGGTCGTCCTATTATATTTAGGAATTTCGGGCATGCGGAACTTCTTAGGGATTGGTTTGGGAGCCGCGCTCGGGGGGGCATGCTTTTGTATGATTGTTTTGGAATCTAAGACCTTCAATACCGGTGGTTCCCTCGGGATCTGATCAACCCTGAAGTTATAAGTTTCTACTTTTTTGTCGTTGCTTCAATCCTCTTTTCTCCTGACTCAATTCGTTTTGTCATTTCCTCGAGCATCCTAATAATTTCGGGTACTAGTCCCCGATTCTTGTTCATTTAATTTTACTACAGTTGGCCCCGTTTTGTGGGTGACTTCTCAGGGTGGACCGGGCTCGGCCCTGCTCGGTGCTTGGATTTGGCTTTGCAACTGGGCTATCGCTACCTATTGAGCTTGCAACATTACGAAAATCATACGCAGGCTGATCCCATCTTCTCCAACATTTTGGGTATTTCGAACAACAGATAGAGTTCCACCATGAATGATGTTTTCAGGGTTAGAACGTTAGTTCGCCTCAATGGCCACATGTGAATTGACGTCAATTGGATTTACGACCCGAGTTCCAACGGGATCGACGAGTGTCTTTTCATCCCCGATCGTCAAGTTGTTATTCTCATCTTGAAGGCCAACTTCGTTGTCGATAGTTAGGGCTATTAATTGAGAGTTCGGCGTTTTAACTTGAAATCAAAGACACTTCCAAGAGCAAGTGTAAAATTGTGTGTTTTGTAGAGATTTGTACCAAATAACCACTGTTATCCTTAGCCCCACGGTGGGCGCCAAACTGTTTACCCAAAAAACGGATAGAGTTGAATTTATACGTAGTTCTAAGGATATGTGGTATAACTTAGTACAAATTAAAAAATGAGTAGAGATATATCGAATATTGAATGTAAAAGAAGGAGTGAATACAAACCCAAATTAAGTAGAGAAATAACTGATAAGTGAATAGGATGAATCAATATCAAAAGCCCCAAAAAGGATAATATTTGCTAGATGTTATGTAAATCTCAATAAAATCTGAATGTGAGAATGTATGAATCAATGAATTCATCCCCTTTACAAATGTTAGCCATTCCTAATATACTGAAGGAATCCTACTTTGGATATAATTAAAAATACATAGTGGGGATCCCATGATAGATTAATTAATTGGCTTTTTCTTGATTCAAGCCGTGATTTTAGCAGAGATTCTCTCCCCAAATGCGGCTATAACGGCTTTGTTGTTCCTTGGCTCGGTCTCGATATGGTCGGCCTCTGGGTCTAGAGCTCGACTCGATATCGGTATTTGATCGGTCTCTGTATTTTGAGCTCGATCTTGACTCGATCTCGGTACTGATCGGTCTCTGGATCTCGAGCTCGATCTTGACTCGATCTCGGTACTGATCGGTCTCTGGATCTCGAGCTCGACCTTGACTCGATCTCGGTACTAATCTGTCTTTGGGTATCGAGCTCGACCTTCCAACTTCACATCACAGCTCGATATTATAATGACGAACCTCGCTCCATCATGCTCCAATCTTGATTAGTCGCACAAAGAACAAACTCGGATTTGACCGTCTACATTAATATGTGTGAAAACATCTAAAAAGTCACTTAAAGTGGACAAGAAAGCATAACATTTAAAATTTGAATCCGTCACTATGAAATAGAACCATAAAAAGCCACCGAGTAAAAGGAGAACTTCGACCACTAAGTGAATATACTAGTATTTCTTTTATCATTACAACACTTACTTTAGACTGTGCTTGAAAAGCTTTGAGAACGCTTTTGTAAGGGTGGCCTAGCTGGTGCATTTCTTTGGTTTAGCAGTTTCTATTGCTTGCTGGACTAAACATGATATAGCAGGGTGTGTCTAATCTAACCTACCTTATCAGGTCGATGTGAGTAATGCACGGGCTATGTGAGGCCAAAATCTTCTACATTTCTCTGGTTCAATTTATGTCTGATTCTTGAAAAAGTATATTTTTCATTATTTCAAGTTATTTTCTAGAGTTAGAATGACAGATTACATTAGTTTAATTTAGGTCAATTTTAGATAGCAATGACAAACTTGATCCTTTTTCTTATTTGCATAAAGGGTTAGACATCAATTGTTTAGAATTCTATAGAGAAAAAGGAGAATCTATAATATAGTTTAAAATGTTGAAAAATTAAGTAGCTAAGGAAAAATATGTTAAGAGAGCATAGAGTAGTATTACTATCAACTAATGTTGAGATGGGAAAGTGGTCAAGTTGAATTGGGAGAAATGAAGAGGTAACCCATCACATAAAGTAAGAATATATATTTTTCTTCCTGTAATGGACATGACTTATAGAAATTTGAAAGCACCTTTCTTTTCTTCCTTTTGTTTTCTGATATGTATTTTTCACAAAAGCACCAAAGGAAGTGCTGATGACAATACCAAAAATACAACTGATTGAAATTATCTTCTTTTCCTTTCAGATCTAGACTAGATAATTGATGTTAATGGGCTAATTATTGAGCATTAGTGATACGATCCAAGTGTTACAAAAGTTGTGCACTATTTGTTCAATTGTAATAGAACCAATGAAAGCCTATTGTCATGGAACCGTTTTTCTGAGGGTTCGGTGAGGGCAGCGAAGTTAGCTCGACTGCTACTTAGCTTCAGCCCTTAGATAATAAACAACACAATCGTGCTAAAGCGATGGCAATCACATGAAACAAGAAAGAAAGCTATGAAATAAAGAGACCAAGATTTGGGAGGTAAGTGCCCTTTTATGTTGTATTATCGAATATCTGATGATTACAAAGAATGAGTCTAAAGCCTATTTATAGAAATTAAAATGGCTATACAAAGGGGGTGGTTGACAGGGCTGGCAAGGCTGTCCAGCAGCCTGGTGCATTCCAGCTTGGAAAGCTACCTGGGGCATTCCAGCATGGCAAAGCTGGAAAGGCAGCCTAGAGGGATCCTGCTGTCAACCATGGCCCAGAATGTCAAATATGCTCTCCCACTTTCGGCTGCTTGTCCCTTGGTCTGCTGACTTTATGCCAAAGGTGCCTTTTGATGGCATCTCATAATTTCTGTGAGGCCCCAAGTATTTTCCCACTGATGGCTGTCAGAGATTTGGGCTTAGCCAAGCCACACCATCGCTGGAATTGCGAAAAATTAATAGGTGTGACGGCGGGGCGGTGCACTCTCCCCCACTTGAAATGGCGATGACCCCGGCACCGCACAACTGAAGATAATTGTGGACTTTTTCCCTGAACTGCCATAAATCTTCGTACTTCTCCCATGATGCCTCCTCTGGGGAAGTTCCTTTCTAGTGAACAAGGAACTGTGCGCTCGAATTGCCCCATCCTTTCCCACGGACCAACTGATGATCTATGATGGTCTCTATTTGCTTCTCTGTTGCAGGTGTAGTAGTAAATATTTGACTTCGGCTGGACTGTGCCCGATCCTTGTCTTCGAAATATGGTTTCAGTTGGCTAGCATGGAAGACATGATAGATTTTCAGATGACGCGGCATGTCTAGTCGGTAAGAGATTATACACACCTTGGCAACAATCTCGAATGGGGCCTCATATCGGTGAATCAAACTGTGATGTACGCCTCGCAGTGATTTGAACTGTCGTGGATTCAATTTCATCATGACTTTGTCTCCAATCCTGTAGTTGACTGGATGACGCTTCCGGTCTGCAAATTTCTTCATTTTGCGGGCAGCCTTGTCAAGATACGACCTGGCTAGATCGGCTTGTTCCTCCCAAAATTTGGCCATGTGATAAGCGCCCGCATTGTTCAATTCGACGTTGATGATCAATGATTGAGGAGTGTTGGGTTGTTGCCCAGTTGCAAGCACAAAGGGACTCTTCCTGGTCGCTTCGCTGCGTTGCAAATTGTAAGAGAATTGGGCTATATCCAGTAGCTTATCCCAGTCTCTTTAATTAGTGCTGACATAATGCCTCAGATAGCACTCGAGGAGCGCATTAATCCTTTCCGTCTGTCCATCGGTTTACAGATGGAAACTTGTTGAGAAGTGCAGTTCAGTTCCTAACAAGCTGAATAATTCCTTCCAGAATGTGCCGGTAAATCGAGGGTCTCGATTACTAATGATGTGCTTAGGCACACCCCAATATTTTACGATGTCCCTCAAGAATATATGTGCTGCATCTTTAGCTTTGCAACCGGCAGTGGTGGCCGAAAAGGTTGCATACTTGGTGAATCTATCGACAACCACCATAATGGTGCCGAATCCTTCTGATTTTGACAGACACGTAATGAAGTTCATGGTGATGCTATCCCATGGATTCTCTGCAACAAGCAGCGGCTCAAGTAAACCCCTATGGAGTTTGTATTCCACCTTGTCTTGTTGACAAACTAGACAAGTGCGCACGTATACCTCGATGTCGTCCTGCATCCGAGGCTAGTAGTAAGAAGACTCAATCAGGGCTAAAGTGCGTTTTTGCCCTGGATGACCTGCCCAGACAGTGTCATGACCTTCTTTTAGCAGAGTACGCCTAAGATTTGCCCATTTGGGCACATGTACTCTTTTGCCAGTGGTGTATAAGAGACCATCTTCTTCCCAAAATCTCTGAGTTTTGCCTTGACTGGCCAAGGCAAGAAGTTGTTTTGCCACGGGGTCATGTTGTATGCCCTCTTTGATGGTCTTGATGATTCCACTGCTTGCTGAGCTAACAATGGTTGCCAGTATTGTCTTGCGACTTAAAGCATCGACAACTACGTTAGCTTTCCCCAGTTTGTATTCCAGGGTGTAGTCGAATTCAGCTAGGAAATCTTGCCAACGGGCCTGCTTGGCGGACAGCTTCTTCTGGGTCTGGAAGTAGCTTGTTGCAACGTTGTCAGTCTTGACAACAAAATGAGCCCCCAACAAGTAATGACGCCATGTCCTTAGGCAATGGACTACAACCATCATTTCTTTCTCCTGGACAGTGTAACGCCTCTTGGCGTCGTTCAAATTTCGACTCTCAAAGGCTATAGGATGACCCTCTTGCATCAGTACGCCTCCTATAGCAAAGTCAGACACATCAGTCTGGACTTCAAAAACTTTCGAGAAATCAGGAAGGGCCAATACAGGTTCCTTGGTGATTGCTGCCTTGAGTTTCTCAAATGCCTCCTGGAATATTTCGCTCCATTCCCACTCCCTGTCTTTCTTTAGCAAGTCGGTGAGTGGGGATGCAATAAACGAGTAACCGAAGATGAATCTCCGATAATAGTTGGCTAAGCCTAGGAAGGACCGAAGTTCCGGTACCTTCGTTGGTGCTTCCCAGTTCTAGATAGCTTCCACCTTGTCCCTATCCATCCAAATTTCCCCATGGCTGATTGTATGCCCGAGGAACTGTACTATGGGCTTTGCGAAGCTGCATTTTTCACGTTTTACGCATAGATCATTTTCCCTTAGTTCCTTGAATACCCTGCGAAGGTGTTCCGCATGGTCTTCCATATTGTTGTTGTAAACCCCAATATCATCTAAATAGATGACAACGAACTGATCCAAGAAAGGATGGAACAATTTGTTCATCAAGGTGCAGAATGTTGCGGGAGCGTTGGTCAACCCAAATGGCATTACCAACCATTCAAAAGCCCCATAGCATGTAACAAAAATTGTTTTGGGCTCATTTCCATTGGCAATCCGCACTTGATAGTAGCTTTTCCTCAAGTCCATCTTGGTGAATACCTTAGCCTGCCCCAAGCGGTCAAATAAATCAGTAATGAGAGGTATGGGGTACTTGTTCTTCACAGTGACCTTGTTAAGGGCCCGATAATCAATACATAAGTGCATGGTACCCTCCTTCTTCTTCTAGAATAAGACAGGTGCTCCGTTAGGTGCCTTGGATGGTCGTATGTGGCCAGCCTCTAGCAACTCCTTGAGTTGCTTCCTCAATTCCTCTAATTCCGGGGACGCCATGTGATAAGGCGACATGACGGGTGGCTTCGCCCCTAGAACAAGCTCGATCTGATGATCAACTTCCCTTCGTGGTAGCAATTGTTTGGAAAGTTCTTCCGGCATCACGTCCTTATTATCTTCAAGGACTTGCTCAATGCAGGGAGGCAATGCTACTGCCTCAAGGGAATTCTCAACGATTCCCGTCAAGGTTGCAAGAAATGTTGGTTCCCCTTTCTTGAAACCTTTCACAAGTTGCATCGCGGACAGATGCATTCTATTTTATGGCACCCGAACAAGGGGCACAATGCACGAGCCTTCGGGATCGCTTATGTAAAACTGGTTGATACGCGGCGCGATAAGTGCGTTGATATCGTACCAAAAATCCAATCCCAGTATGATGTCAAAGACGTCCATGGGGGCAACAGTGAAGTCCATCAATCCCTGCCAGCCTTCTAAAACAATGTGCACGTTAGGAGCAAAGCCATGAACGGTAGTGGGAAAGGCATTGACGGTCTTCATCAACGTGTCGCTGGATACAAAGACAAGTCCAAGATCCCTAGCTCATTCCTCTGTCACAAAATTATATGTCACACATGTGTCAACCATGATGCACACGTCTTTGCCGTTTAACTTGGCATCGACAAATAATGATTCACAGGACCTCACATTAGGTGGCTGGGCGACAACAACGGCAATGGTCATGTGGTTTATCAAGGCCATATGATTGAACAAGACTACAACCTTGTTCTTCCCCTGTCCTGCACCATCAGTTAGTGCTCAATGCTCCTCGGGTTACTTGTCGGTAGGAGCAGTAGTTTGTCCTTGCTGTTGGTGGGCTGCAACAATTGCTCCTAGTTTGTTCAGTGTAGGGAAAAATCGAGCAACATGAGAAGGGTCTCCGCAAAGGTAGAAAACATCCCGGTGAGCATCCATTTGCGTGCCTTCTTTCCTCTTCTCATCATAATTCTTGCTGAAGTGGGAAGAATGGTTGCGGTTGCCTCTGTTATCGTTGTTCCGGTTGGGAACAAATTTGCCTTTACCTCGGTGGGTGTCTGTCTTTGGAGCAGCAGCAGCTTGGCTTCGGTTGTTATTTCCCTTAGATGCTCCGGTCCGGAAATCTGACAATGATTAGGCTATTACAATAGCCTCATCGACGGTGTCGATCTGTAGCCTTTGCAATTCTTGTTTGGCCCAATACTGCAGGCCATCCAAGAAACTGAACAATAGATTCTTACTGGTCAAGTTGGGGATCTGAAGGGTGAGTGTGGTGAACTCCTTCACGTACTCACGGATAGAGGATGTTTGCCTGAGCTCCCTTAACTTTCGGCGAGCCTCGTGCACAACGTTTTGAGGGTAAAACTGCCATTTTAGCTCCTCTTTGAACTGCTTCCATGTGTCAATGGAGCACGTTCCTTTCTCCATATCTGTCTTCTTCCTTCGCCACCAAAGTATGGCGGTTCAGCTAGGTACATGGCTGCCGTTCGGATTTTGGTAGCATCGCTGGCTATGCTCATATGTTCAAAATAAGCCTCTAGTTGCCACAAGAAGTTTTCCACGTCTTGAGCGCTTTTTTCACCCCAAAATTCTTTGGGTTTAGGAGCCTCAATACATGTTTCTCGGACAGTGACGGGACCTCGCCCGCTGGTTCCTGCTGTCTCCTCTAGACGCAGTTTTAATCAACTTTTGCCTGTAAGGCAGACAAAGCCTCAGTGAGCTTGAGTTCAAGGTTGTCTTGATCCTGAATGTTCCCTTTGACTTCGCCAAGTCCATCAAGGGAAACTAACTCAAAAGAACATATATTATTTTCGGCGGCGGCAATACGACAGTGAAAGGCCGTCAGACCCTTTTCTACCATGTCAACTCTCTCATCGAGAGTTCTGGCTTCGGAAATTTCAGGTTCCACGTAGGGTAGCAACTCGCTATCAGGTGGAGATGCGTCTCTGGCCTACTTTTGTCGCGCTTTCGGCCCATACCTCTCTGTGGTTCTGGATTCTCTTCAATGTGGGTTTCTTCTATGTTGCGATGTGAGTTCTTAGACATGTAAGAACCTAGGCTCTGATACCAATTGTCACAGAGCTATTTTTCTGAGGGTTCGGTGAGGGCAACGAAGTTAGCTTGACTGCTACTTAGCTTCAGCCCTTAGACAATAAACAACACAATCGTGCTAAAGCGATGGCAATCACACGAAACAAGCAAGAAAGCTATGAAAGAAAGAGACCAAGACTTAAATATTTCGGTATTTCGGTATACCGAAATACCAAAATATCAAAAACTCAATATCGTATACCATACCGAAAAATCAAAATACCGTAATTTTTGTACCGAAGTATACCGAAATATCAAAAAAACTGATACCGAAATACCAAATTAATTCGGTTTGATTCGGTTCGGAATTCGGTTTTTCGGATTTTATGCCCACCCCTAATCCTTATAGATTATCAACAACAAAGCATTTCTACTCAAGACTTTAAATACACATTTGAGCAACTAACCAAATTAAGGGTCTTAGGCACATATGATTTCTTACACAATTTGATATGCTAGTTTTTATTAGAATCACGTTTTCAAATCATAACATATTAACACACAACCCATGCTTAATCACCTTCTCAAATAGTAACTCAACATAATAAGTACATTTGGACTACAAATTGAACGCATATATCTCTTGACGCAAGGCTTATTCGAAATAATCAATTTATAATGAGCAACACGGGACTTACAAGGCCATTGTGGGGTTCAATTCAAAAAAGGAGTTTAGCCAACATACCTGAAATTCTCCCCTTAATAATACTACAACATTCCACCATACTAAACAAATTCAATCTACAACAATGCAACACAATTGCACCAATATTAGCAAGATTCCTATACTTTAAGTCATTTAAACTTTTTATCAAACATCTAGTGTGCATATCTTTCTACAACCTCCTACCATGGAATTGTTTCACCTAACAACCACCCTCCACACCAATGATTCACCTCACAACTTCCATTAGCACATGCATGCCCAACACTTCGCTCCCAACCCATAAATGATATCAATTAATTTATTTTAGAATCTCTACAATACCAACACAACCTAGGTTAAAGCATTTTTGGATTCCAATCACCATCCTATAAGTCATAACACATATTTCATATATAATTAATCACCATAGATTAGTTAGAGATGGTAGACATACCTCTTGTAGTGAGACTCTTGAAAATCCCAACTTGTAGTGTTCTCGACCAATTTGAAGATTTGAATGAAAATTTATGGATCTTCAAGATTAATCCTAGTTAATATAAGTGTTTAGGAGTAGTAATCAACTCAAAATTTCTCCAGAAACAATACCTTGGTTCATGGGAGGGAAGTGTTGGACGGATTCCTGATATGCAAGCCCTAACTCAAAGAAATGACTTAGACCCTCTCTCTACCCGGCCTTGGGGGTATTTATAGGGCTCCTACGTGCGCGGTCACGCACCTAGGCAAGTGACCGTGCATCTGGCTGCGCACACAAGGTAGAATACCCTCCAATATGCGCGGCCGCACATCTAGGCATGCATATGAAATAGGTCCGGTAAAATGGGCATAACTTTCTATAGAAATATTCAAATAACAAACGGTTTGATACGTTGGAAACTAGACTCGGAGCGCTTTAATTTGATAGGTATATCACCACCTAAGTATTTATACTGCGGTAGTTCTGTTCGTTTGAAGTTGGGTCTTGTGCTAATGGAAATATCCTTTCCACTTAATGTATCCAACTTGTTCCACACAAGTTCTTGCCATTCACAAAACTCCTTAGTATGTTCCAACACACCTTAAACACATATTTTCATTTCAAAATGATGTAGTTCTATCCCATGGGTCTCCTTTAATACTCGAATACGTTATTTCCGAATACAGTTGGCTCACTTTAAAATCTTAAATCATTAGAAAATATTTTTTTTAACGGGGCCTTACAAGTCGCCTTCATATGAAAGAACATCATATGTCGTTTTGGTCTCCCCAAAGAAATCAGCTGCGACAACGAACCTCAATTTGTAGGAAAGAAGGTCGCCGACTTTTTGAAAAATGGCACATCAAGAGAATATTGTCAACGCCTTAACACCCCGCGGGTAACGGGCAAGCGGAGTCCTCCAACAAGTCAATACTGAACATCATAAAGAAGAAGCTAGAAGACGCCAAGGGACTGTGGCCAAAAATATTACCAGAAGTACTCTGGGCCTACCGGACAACGCCAAAAACGAGCATAGGGGAAACTCCATACTCGTTAGTCTATGGGAATGATGCAGTCGAGGTCGGGGAGCCTAACCTAAGATACTTCCATGAAAGCGGACCCCAGAACGATGACAGTAGAAGGCAAGAACTCGATGAAGCCAGGGAACAAAGAGATATGGCCTACGTAAGAATGATCGCCCAAAAGCAACAAGCAGAATGCTACTATAGTAAGAGAGCAAAGATTAGGCCACTTAAATTTGAGGATTGCGTGCTTAAAGCTAAAACACAAGCAAGCAAAGATCCACGGGAAGGCAAGCTAGGAACAAATCGGGACGGCCCCTACATAATCATGGCAGAAGCAAGCAAAGGGTCATTCACACTAGAAACAATGGAAGGAAAGAGACTCCTAAACAACTGGAACATTACGCACCTCAAGTACTTCAACTTTTAAAGGACGAGGTTCCCAAAGTCACACTCTTTTTCCCTCACTCGAGTTTTGTCCCAATTAGGTTTTCTCGAGGAGGTTTTTAATGAGGCGATGACGGGGACACGTCAGGATTGAAGTGCATACAGACAAAGACACTGGATGGCCAATTCATTGCTCGATCTCTCACTATTTTTCCAGCTCGACCAATGAAGGTACTAGATAGACCGGGACTGGGACTGGACTACCAGCCAACGCCCGGAAAATATGTAAATCTCTCCAAGAATATGAACAAAGCACAAGTACATGAAGTTTATTTCTGCTCTCCCCAAATAAAGTTTACAGTCGACCTCGTTCAAATTAACATCTATTCGGCCCACGACCTCAATCAATTAAAAGTTTTCATTCGACCTCATTCGAATTAACATCTATTCGGCCCACGGCCTCAATCAATTAAAAGTTTACATTCGACCTCGTTCGAATTAACATCTATTCGACCCACGGCCTTAATCAATTAAAGGTTACGTTCGACCTCGTTCAAATTAAATACCTATTCGGCCCACAACCTAGATGAATTAGGTTACGTTCGACCTCATTCGAATTAAACACCTATTCAGCCCACGGCCTCGATTAATTAAAGGTTATATTCAACCTCGTTCGAATTAACACTTATTTGGCCCACGACCTCAATTAATTAAAGGTCACATTCGACCTCGTTCGAATTAACACCTATTCGGCTCACGGCCTTAATTAATTAAAGGTCACATTCGACTCATTCGAATTAACATCTACTCGGCCCACGACCTCAATTAATTAAAGGTTACATTTGACCTCGTTCAAATTAACACCTATTCGGCCTACGGCCTCAATTGATTAAATGTTACATTCGACCTCGTTCGAATTAAAGGTTAAATTCGACCTCGGTCAAATTAACACCTAATCAGCCCACGACCCTAACTAAATGTGCGATGTGTTCAACCCTGAACCGACACCTACTAGCCCTCGGCCATAATCAAACCTAGGCTTTGTTTCAACCACGTTCAGCCTACTCAAACAAATTTATGACAAAGCCAACCAAGCAACAAAAATCAAAAAACGTACAAACCCGAACAAAGAAAAAAAATCAGGTACAAATAACAAAACGTACCATACTTGGAATACGTTTTACAAAGGCTCGAATACACACTGTAAGCATGTAATTTTTGACCCGCGCAACTTTTAAAAGTAGTATTTCAAAAATATTTACTTATTTTCATTTTTATAGGATTTTCCATCAACTTTTAATTTTTATTTTAAAACATAAGTTTAAAAACACAAAAATAGTTTATTCTTATTAACTAAGATTAATTAAATTATTTTGGTAGTATTTTTATTTTTGTTCAACAAGAAAGAATTGAATTTGGGCCAAAATAATTTATTGGTGAAGCCCATTTTCGGACCTGAGCCCACTCCTCCCCTCAGCCCATTTACCCATTCCCTAACCCACAACCCTTTTATAATTCCTAAATTAAACCTAATTCCTCTACACTTCAACACCACCCAACAGACACACAAAGAAAGACTCCACCCTTTCACAAAAATATCAGCGGCGCACCCCCTCTTTCCCCTCTCTTCTCTACCTCACCACATCTTTCAGAATTGCAGAGATCTCATTGATCTCAAAACATCATATGAGGCACGATTCGACCTCTGTACTCAAGGATCATGAAGATCCAGTATTTGTTTAAACAAATTCATTCGAGGTCTAGAGAATAAAAGCACAAATGGACTTCAAAGACTAAAAAACAGTGGCGACTCAAGCGTTTCCACCAAGATTTGACATAGCTTCTATTCTCTCAAATCAGTCTCTTATAGTGTCCGAGTAACTCATGTGCATTGGCTATGGAGCTTGAAGAGTTGTTTGTCGTTGTTGTTCCATAGTTTGAGTTTCAGTCTTGAACTTCAAACTTTCATGTGGTCGTTCTTATCTGATTTTTGTTACTAGGTATGTGGATATTCACTTATTCTCTCTCTTGGAGATTATGAATAAAAATTCTGGTTGTTTGTGCTGTAATTATTTATGATTTTATAAATCTAGCATGTTTAGCCATAAAAATTATTCAGAATCCTGTCTTTGTGGATCTGCGGCATTATTAGCTTTGTTTTAGTTACTTGTTCATGTCATACTCATATTCAATGTTGTAGATTTAGCCGTTTAGTTATCGAATTTATTTTAAAGTTCTTCCGTGTTAATTCATGGCATTATCAATCTGTTTCGGCTGAAATAAGAACTGAAATGGAAGGTATGAGTTTTGTTTGGCTATTAGTAACGTGACTGTAATTGTAATGAATCAAGAGATTTATGGTTAGTAAGGATTCTGGCCATTTGATTTTAGGTGGCATGTCGACTTGTTGGCTAAGAATTAAAGGAGTTTTTTAGGCTTAAAATATTCTTCATGCCTTATTTTTCTAATTAGTCACATTCATAAGTCTATGGAATAAATTATGGGATCACCACATTAACTTCAATTCTTTAGCAGATTTTTCTTATAATTTCGTGTTAATTAATTCACATCACCTCTTCCACAAAAACTTTCCATACTTCTTATGGCCTCACAATAATCTCAAATTAGTTTAGGGTATAATTCATGAACATCGTAGCTTGCTCTAGGCGCGATTAATAATAAATCATCGTGACTATAGGTATGGTTCCCGTGGCATGGTCACGATACGTAAATTCCAATTCGGGTGTGCATTTCATGTGACCTGACCATAACTTCAAACAATAATAAAATAAGCATGTCGTAAATCGCGGGTGCGTTTCACGTGACGCGATTCGCAATATGTACAAAAACAAACGAGTGCACGACATCACGACTTGTTCAAATAAATTTCATAAATATTACAAGCGGTCAAAAAGATAAAATGCACAATAGATTTTAAAACATGTAATAAATCAGATAATTAGGCTAATTATTAATAGTTGAGCGACCGTGCTAAAACCACGGAACTCGGGAGTGCCTCATACCTTCTCTCGGGTTAACAGAATTTCTTGCCGGTTTTCTATGTTCGAGGACCATAAATAGAGTCAAATTTCCTCGATTTGGGATTTAAAATAAACCGGTGACTTGGGACACCATAACTTATTCCAAGTGGCGACTCTGATCAATAAACAATCCCATTTCGAATAATGTTACTTAATTGAAAAAACTCCCTTACCTCCTCCCTCCCCCCCCCCCCCATTGGGAAAAAGGAGGTGTGACAGCTCTGGCGACTCTGCTGGGGACCGAACCCAGAATCTCTGGTTCAGGGTTCAGAATTCGAGCTTAGATGACTGTTATACTTGGCTTTTACTTATTATCTGATTTTTTACATGTTTGAGCCTAATATGCTAAATGCCTATTTTAACTGCTTTGATATTGTTTGGACTATATATAAACTGTCACGAAACCATTCTCCTCTCTGAGTCTTATAAATCTTCTGGGAAGTGCACGCTGGCGTGACTTCTTTTCTGTTAGTGTCATATCCTAATTTAGAACGAGGATCGGATCAGTTACAAAGCCGGATGGTCTTTTGATTACCGGTACGTTGCCCTCCCCTCTCCCCCTGGCTCGAGTTGTCCGCTCGAGTAAGCCAGGTCTAGAACCATATACCCAGGGTTTTAAGCCTAAAATAACATAGCCTCAAGCCGGATCCCTAGTAGGTACGTTTGTTTGCTTCACGTACATTTGACTTTGGAGACTCAACACAGGGGTTGGGTCTGTCTAGGACAGGTGTACCCAATTTAAAAGACCATCCTAATGCATTTTACGTGCTACTTGTGTATTCATTTGTTTCGGCTTGCATGTTGACTGGCTGCTAGAATATGGAAAGAAAATAAAAAAAAAGAGAAAAAAGAAAATGAAAAAAAAACCAAGAGTGAGGTAGGATAGAAAAATGTCCGGTTTTGATAATCTCGATATTCAAATAGTCTCGTTACTCTGCCAAAGTTTCAAAAAAAAAAAAGAAAAAAAGAAAATCTTTTCAAAACAAATCATATCTTTCTGCGCATCAAAATTGGCAGAACTACGCGGGTCTGATTCTCACCGGATGTGAGATACGTAGGCAAATCTAATCAGTTCCGGCCCCCAATTTTCAAAAATCTAAAAATATTTTCCTTTATTTCCTTCTTTAGAAAGTTTTTCTTTGAGACCCCATTTTTAAAAATCCAAAAATATTTCCTTTAATTCCTTCTTTTAGGAGTCTTTTTTTAAAGAAAATCCCAAACAAATAAAAGATTAAAAAATAATTTTAAACCAAAAAAACTATTTTATTTGTAGGAGTCTTTCATTAGAAAAAGAAAACAAATGAAATTAAACTCCAAAAAAAAAAATATTTTCTACCTTTTTTTTTAGAAAGTCTTTCTCCCAAAAATCCAAAAAAAAACAAAAACATCAAAAGCCAAAAAAATATTTTTCTTTCTTATATAGAAGTCCTTCTATCAGAAAAAATTAGAAAAATAATCAAATTTCAAAAATATTTTCTTTCTTCTTTATAAGTCTTTCTTTCGGAAATTAAAAAGAAAAAATCAAAATCCAAAAAGGGTTAGTTTATTTACCTTATTTCTGATCCTCCCGAACTACGCACGATCTGATTCATGTTCCCACATGATACGTAGGCAACCCACATCAGGTTCGATCGACCAACAAATAAATAAATAAATAAAATAAAATAAAAATGATGATGATAATAAGGACCGACTGAGTCCATTCTAACGTGTCTCTTGTTTTGAATCATAGAAAAAGTTTGAGGTAGTCAGTTTGTGGTAAGTTAGCAACACAATATCCAAGGAAAAAATGCCATTGACAACTGGCATCGAAGCTGTTACAAGTGCTCAAGAGACTCAGGGTCAGAGGGTTCTACAAGAGTCTACTGTGGTTGAGGAAAATAGAGTACTGAAGCAGCAAATGACTGAAATGTGTCAAGCATGGGCCAATGGCCCAGGACCGCCTTTTTCTATTCATCATCTATTTCGACTACTACCATTCCAGTCTCATTGCCCGATCAATCCTATCCACCTGGGTTCAGTTTTTATCCCAACTGTATGACTACAACTGAAACTTCTGTTGCGCGCTCCCAAAGTGTGCCATTGACAACCAATCAGACAACCACTACTGTTATACCCGTCTTCACCATCCCACAACCGACGGTGGTGCAAAAGAAAACTCACGAGTCACAATTTGCTACCCAACAAGAACAATACCATTCTCCTGAGTACCATTCGTACCTATTCGATCTTCCTGCAAAGATTGAGAATCCTGCCCGTAAGATGGCACAGGAAGAAATGACCCAAAGAATGAAAAGCTTAGAACAGCAGTTGAAATATATGCAAGGGTTAGCAGGTAAGAAGAGTGTTGCCTTCAAGGATCTATGTATGTTCCCCGATGTTCGTTTGCCACTTGGTTTCAAGATCCCCAAATTTGAAAAGTATGATGGACACAGCGACCCCATAGCTCACTTGAAAAGGTATTGCAATCAGCTAAGAGGTGCGGGAAGAAATGAAGAATTGCTAATGGCTTATTTTGGGAAAAGCTTGACAGGGTGGCCTCTGAATGGCTTATTGATCAAGACACCTCTCACTGGCATGTCTGGGATGACATGGCCCGGGCCTTCGTCAAACAATTCCAGTACAATATCGACATCGCCCCAGACCGCAATTCCCTTTCTAACTTGAAGAAGAAATCGACTGAAAGCTTCAGGGAATATGCCATTAAATGGAGAGAGCAAGCAGCTAGAGTTAAGCCACCCATAGATGACCACGAGCTAATCACTGTCTTCTTTCAGGCTCAAGAGCCAGATTATTTTCAAAACATGATGTCCGCAGTAGGCAAATCCTTCTTGAAAGCAATCAAAATTGGGGAAATGGTTGAGAATGGCCTTAAGACAGGCAAAATTATAAGTCAAGCAGTTCTCAAAGCTGCAACTCAGGCTGTAAAAATTGAATCTGATAATTTTAGTGACACGAATGAGAAGGATGAAGAAACCACGATGATAATAAGGTCGAGAAGAGGTCCTAGGAGAACATCTCGAAGGTATGAGCAGCCTCATCAGGTTTCCGATGATTCCCCTGAGCACTACTATCCACTTCAGAACCCACAATACTCTATTGCTCCATTTCAGTATGTTGTCCAACCACCAAGACACCCCCAGAAAGCGAGCACCAGCACTGCAAAATCTCCACCAGTCTCCACAAAATTTTCAAATGCCCTATAACCCACAACGGAGCCAGGGGTATAGAGGGGAACAAAGGTTGAAAGATAATTTTACACCAATAGGAGAGTCCTATGCAAGTGTGTTTGAGAAATTAAAGCATTATGACATGATTGCACCTATTCCTCCAAATCATGTGGACCCACGTGCAAGAAACTTTGACCTTTCTAAAAGGTGTGAATACCATTCCAATGCCCAGGGACATAATGTTGAAAGTTGTCGGGATTTGAAAAGAGAAATAGAAAGGATGATCCAGGAAAAACTGATAGTGATCCAAGATAATGACACCCAAAACATCACGCAGAATCCTTTATATGCACATGATGATGCACACTTTGTGGGGATGATGTGTGGTGATATGGAGTATGAGAATCCTCTCGGGAACTTGCCGACTGAAATTGGAGAAGGCCATGGTGATTCTGATGAGCAAATTTGTGGCTAAATATCAAGCTTAGCAATTGAAAAGTCATTCCCTCCTCACTAGGAAGGAATCTTGGTAGTTTGTTTTGATGTTTTTTCTATTATCTAGGTTATTCTAGGGTGTGATCCATATTTTATTTGTTTTATTGAGTCAAACACTTCTATCCCTCTATTTTGTTTGTGTGAGTCTTGTCTGTTCGTTTTGTTGCTATTTTCATTAGCCGGGTTATTTTAGGGTCGTAACTCGGATTTCAGTTTGTTTGTCTTATTGTCAAATCCTTCTATCCGTTATTCAATGAAATACAGTTTGTCTTTGTTTCATTCTATGCTTAGTTCTTTCGCCGCTAGTTCTAGTGACATGATATGCATGCGGAACTTTTGGCCAGATCTTAGAAAATTGATTTAATCTTGAATCGGATAACCGAAAGAAAAAAAATATTTTTGAGGTTGAACAAAGAGTCGAAACACTTTGGAATTAAGCTCGAGTAAGTTTTACCTTCAAATCATGGTGAAGATCGGGTTTGGGAAAGAATCAATTGAAGTTTGTTGGAAAGTTTGACATTAAGGGATGGAAAGTGTCTTTCGACCATGACAAACCAAGAAGACAAACATGGTCATCAATGTTGTGACCGTAAAAGATAATATGTTTGGAGTTCTCGAGGCTGGGAGGCCCTTTTTGTGCTACCTAAACACTTTATACCCTTTGTTACCCCTTTTGAGCCTGTGTTATTTTCTTCGACCACCCTCTTTTGGAATCTAGTTTAGAGTTAAAAGTCCAAAAAAAAATAAAAAAATAAAAATAAAAGTCCATGCCCAAAGAGTACAAACTGGGGCAACTCTTAGAAAGTACAAGTAAAAAAAAAAAGAAGAAAAGAACAGTGAAAAGCTCATGCCCCCAGAAAATAAAAGTTGGGGCAACTTGTTTTGAAAAAAAGAAAAGAGAAAAAAAAAGAAGTGGAAAAAAAAGATAGAGATAAAAAAAGTTAGGTTAGATGTTTGAACTACGTTAGACCTGATTCCTTTAAAAAGGATACGTAGGCAGCCTTACACGGTTCGGTCCAACCAAATAAGAATTCAAAAAAAAAATCCAAAAATCCCCAATATCTGAAACTGGGGCAAAGATTTTATTTCACTTTTGAAAAAGTCGATTCCAAGAGTTGTAAGTCTACAACCCCTTATTTTGAGTCTACTTTGAGCCTCCATGACATCCCTCTTTTCCAACCCTATCCAAAATCCTTCCAAATAAAGACCTCCTGATATGCCTTCAAGAATGTCAAGAGAAGCATGCAATGAGCAATGGTTGTCACGCGTCATAGAATACTGGCAAGTTGCTCACACAAGAAAGCAAAAGAAAAAGAAAAAGAGAAGAAAAATGAGAGAGTCTTACTAGTGAAAACCCTCACAGGCACTGTAAGGCGACGGTAAGCAGAGATGAATAAAGAAGAGAGACTTGTTGGTGAAAATCCCTCGGGGCACCATTAGTCGATAGTGAGTCGTAAAGCTGATGCAAAGGATTGGCACGAACAAGCCCGACTTCAAAGGTCATAAGAATGGTAAAAGGGAAGATTGGATCAGTTTGATAGATCAGGCCGTTAAGTCCAAAATGCATGTCATGATCATTAAGGCTAGTTACCGCAAAATAAAAAAAATAAAAAAAACTCTTCCTTCTGTCCTTCCGACAGTGGCATTTCTTGTTAATACCGTTTCTTCGCACCATTGTGTCCCTTCACTTTGAGTTAGTCCTTGTCAAAACAAGCAAGAAAAGATTTCAAAATCTGCTACCAGCTTTTCAGTTGCACAAAGTAAATTTGGCAAGCACAGTCAGGTATTACAGTCAACATGCCTTGAGGATTCATGCAAAGGCTTCCCCCTAAAATACCCTTGTCAGCCTACTTGGCTAAAGCAAGCAAAGATAACCTCGAGGTTAATCAGGGGCTCGGGCTCTCTTTAGTACTGAACAAGAACTATGAAGTGTGCACATCATGCAAAAGTCACTTGCCAGTTGTGATTCTCTCTGACAGACAAATTGCTCAAAAAGCATAAAGACATTCAAGACATAGAAAAGGTCGCCTAAGCAAAGATCTCCAGTTGAGATAAGGCTGATTGAGCCACAAATACAAATGGTACTGGGTGTGAAATGATCAGGGATGATGTAAAGCAAAAAGTCTCTTGAAACCGACTCAAGCTGATTGAGCAAAAGCCAAGCTGCCCAAGACTTAAGGCCACAAATCGACCACCACTTTTAAAACTGACAAAATTTCCTTTGTTTGAAACAGGAATAAAGCAGTGCAAGGAAAGTGGTTCAAAAGAAAAAAAAAGAGAAGAGAAGAGCCGACAAAGGAAAGTTTCTCAAATCTTTGCCTTTATTTGTCTTTCTAGTATGCATAAAATATTGCCATTGCTCTTCATATTTTTCCTCCTAGGATAAAATGTCCTAGTCTGATGGATTTTCTCCCAATAAAAATCTTAGTTTGATGAATTTTTCTCCTAAGATAGAAATCTTAGTCTGATGAATTTTTCTCCTAAGATAGAAAACCTAGTCTGATGAATTTTCTCCTAGGATAACAAAAAAGACCTAGTCTGATGAATTTTCTCCTAGGATCGAAATCTTAGTCTGATGAATCTTTCTCCTAAGATAGAAGACCTAGTCTGATGAATTTTCTCGCAGGATAGAAATCTTAGTCTGATGAATCTTTCTCCTACGATACAAAAAAAGAGACCTAGTCTGATGAATTTTCTCCTAGGATAGAAATCTTAGTCTGATGAATCTTTCTCCTAAGATAAAAAAAAAAAAGACCTAGTCTGATGAACTTTCTCCTAGGATCTAAATCTTAGTCTGATGAATCTTTCTCCTAAGATAGAAGACCTAGTCTGATGAATTTTCTCCTAGGATAGAAATCTTAGTCTGATGAATCTTTCTCCTAAGATACCAAAAAAAGAGGACCTAATCTGATAAATTTTCTCTTAGGATCAAAATCTTAGTGTGATGAATCTTTCTCCTAAGATAGAAGACCTAGTCTGATGAACTTTCTCCTAGGATCAAAATCTTAGTCTGATGAATCTTTCTCCTAAGATACCATAAAAAAAAAAAGACCTAGTCTGATGAATTTTCTCCTAGGATAATAAGTTTTAAAAAAGAAAAGTCTGGATTAAAAAAAAAGGTCAATTTTTAGTTTTCTTAAGTTATCAATCTTTAGTTTTCTTGAAATCAGGGGTCCTGCCTGGAGAATAAGGTCAATTTTTAGTTTAGTCAAGCTTAATTTATAGTTTTCCGCAAGCTCAATCTCAAATTTAGGAGACGCACTCTCTAGTTTGGGTTTTTCAGATTTTTATTTCTTTAGGAGACGCACATCCTAGCCGAGTCTTCAATTTTACTCTCATCATTGCATCCTTCATCAATAGCATAGGTAATTTATAGTTCTGCTAATAACTCACAAATCTTCCTAGTGTAAACTGGGGCAGAAAAAATTTCTTTTGTTGTTTCCGTTTTGTTGTAGTAGCAGGCGCCTACCTGGAGAATGAGGGAATTTATTACAAGTATTAAGTCAACAGCAGGCGCCCACCTGGAGAATGAGGGAATTCATTTCAAATGTTAAGTCAACATTAGGCACCTACCTGGAAAACGAGGGAATTCATTTCAAGTTTTTAAGTCATCAAGCGCCCACCTGGAGAACGAGGGAATTTATTGCAAGTATTAAGTCAACAGCAGGCGCCCACCTGGAGAATAAGGGAATTCATTTCAAATTTTAAGTCAACATCAGGCACCCACCTGGAAAACGAGGGAATTCATTTCAAGTTTTTAAGTCATCAGGCGCCCACCTGGAGAACGAGGAAATTTATTATAAGTATTAAGTCAACAGCAGGCGCCCACCTGGAAAATGAGGGAATTCATTTCAAATGTTAAGTCAACATCAGGCACCCACCTAGAAAACGAGGGAATTAATTTCAAGTTTTTTAAGTCAACATCAGGCGCCCACCTAGAGAATGAGGGAATTTATTTCTGTTTTAAGTCAGCACAAGCGCCCACCTGGAGAACGAGGGAATTTGTTTCAAGTTTTTAAGTCATCAGGCGCCCACCTGGAAAACGAGGGAATTCATTTCAGTTTTAAGTCATCAGGCGCCCACCTGGAAAAAGAGGGAATTCATTTTAGTTTTAAGTCAGCAGGCGCCCACCTGGAAAATGAGGGAATTCATTTCAAGTTTTAAGTCAACATCAGGCGCCCACCTGGAGAATGAGGAAATTTATTTCAAGTTTTTAAGTTAACAGGTGCCCACCTGGAGAACGAGGGAATTCATTTCACATTTCAAGTCAAATGCAGGCGCCCACCTGAAGAACGAGGGAAGTCATTTCAGAATTCAATTCAAGTTAGAAGTACAGAAGCTCGCCTCAAGAATGCAAGGTGACAGTACGGGATGACCAAAAGAAGAAGTCTCAATCCAGAATAAAAGAAAAAAAAAGTCAATTCAAAATACAGAAGCAGATGAAAAGATATGGGCTACTCAAGACATGACTGAAGTCGTAAGCTTTGCATGCCCCATCTTGATCCGAAGAAGCTGAAGAGATGAATCTGCACCTGCAGCTAGCAAGCATCAAGGTTCAAATCAAAAGTCTGCATGAAAAATCATTCAAGACTCAAGATCAAGCTTCAAAAGACTTATAGATAGGAATCTTGTAACTCATAGCTGACAGACTTAGTTAGTCTTTTTCATTTTTGATTTTGATGTAATAACATGATCGCGGACCGGAACCTCGACAGAATGGTATCTCACTCGACTCTCTCATCCTCTCCACACACTCCATCACTTCTGAACTACACGTGGCCTGATTCCTTTATAACCAAGGATATGTAGGCAGCTCAGATACCAGGGCTCGGTCACAATCTTTTGTTCATCTTTGTTTTCTTTTGAATAATTGGCGGGTCAGAAGTCAATTACGTTTTTTAATTCTTTGCTCAAAAATACTTTGTGTTTTCAAGCAAAGAGGGGCAGCTGTAAGCACGTAATTTTTGACCCGCGCAACTTTTAAAAGTAGTATTTCAAAAATATTTACTTATTTTCATTTTTATAGGATTTTCCATCAACTTTTAATTTTTATTTTAAAACATAAGTTTAAAAACACAAAAATAGTTTATTCTTATTAACTAAGATTAATTAAATTATTTTGGTAGTATTTTTATTTTTGTTCAAAGAGAAAGAATTGAATTTGGGCCAAAACAATTTATTGGTGAAGCCCATTTTCGGACCTGAGCCCACTCCTCCCCTCAGCCCATTTATCCATTCCCTAACCCACAACCCTTTTATAATCCCTAAATTAAACCTAATTCCTCTACACTTCAACACCACCCAACAGACACACAAAGAAAGACTCCACCCTTTCACGAAAAAATCAGCAGTGCACCCCCTTTTTCCCCTCTCTTCTCTACCTCGCCACATCTTTCAGAATTGCAGAGATCTCATTGATCTCAAAACATCATATGAGGCACGATTCGACCTCTGTACTCAAGGATCATGAAGATCCAGTGTTTGTTTAAACAAATTTATTCGAGGTCTAGAGAATAAAAGCACAAATGGACTTCAAAGACTAAAAAACAGTGGCGACTCAAGCGTTTCCACCAAGATTTGACATAGCTTCTATTCTCTCAAATCAGTCTCTTATAGTGTCCGAGTAACTCATGTGCATTGGCTATGGAGCTTGAAGAGTTGTTTGTCGTTGTTGTTCCATAGTTTGAGTTTCAGTCTTGAACTTCAAACTTTCATGTGGTCGTTCTTATCTGATTTCTATTACTAGGTATGTGGATATTCACTTATTCTCTCTCTTGGAGCTTATGAATAAAAATTCTGGTTGTTTGTGCTGTAATTATTTATGATTTTATAAATCTAACATGTTTAGCCATAAAAATTGTTCAGAATCCTGTCTTTGTGGATCTGCGGCATTATTAGCTTTGTTTTAGTTACTTGTTCATGTCATACTCATATTCAATGTTGTAGATTTAGCCGTTTAGTTATCGAATTTATTTTAAAGTTCTTCCGTGTTAATTCATGGCATTATCAATCTGTTTCGGCTGAAATAAGAACTGAAATGGAAGGTATGAGTTTTGTTTGGCTATTAGTAACGTGACTGTAATTGTAATGAATCAAGAGATTTATGGTTAGTAAGGATTCTGGCCATTTGATTTTAGGTGGCATGTCGACTTGTTGGCTAAGAATTAAAGGAGTTTTTTAGGCTTAAAATATTCTTCATGCCTTATTTTTCTAATTAGTCACATTCATAAGTCTATGGAATAAATTATGGGATCACCACATTAACTTCAATTCTTTAGCAGATTTTTCTTATAATTTCGTGTTAATTAATTCACATCACCTCTTCCACAAAAACTTTCCATACTTCTTATGGCCTCACAATAATCTCGAATTAGTTTAGGGTATAATTCATGAACATCGTAGCTTGCTCTAGGCGCGATTAATAATAAATCATCGTGACTATAGGTATAGTTCCCGTGGCATGGTCACGATACGTAAATTCCAATTCGGGTGTGCATTTCATGTGACCTGACCATAACTTCAAACAATAATAAAATAAGCATGTCGTAAATCGCGGGTGCGTTTCACGTGACGCGATTCGCAATATGTACAAAAACAAACGAGTGCACGATATCGCGACTTGTTCAAATAAATTTCATAAATATTAAAAGCGGTCAAAAAGATAAAATGCACAATAGATTTTAAAACATGTAATAAATCAGATAATTAGGCTAATTATTAATAGTTGAGCGACCGTGCTAAAACCACGGAACTCGGGAGTGCCTCATACCTTCTCTCGGGTTAACAGAATTTCTTACCGGTCTTCTATGTTCGAGGACCATAAATAGAGTCAAATTTCCTCGATTTGGGATTTAAAATAAACCGGTGACTTGGGACACCATAACTTATTCCAAGTGGCGACTCTGATCAATAAACAATCCCATTTCGAATAATGTCACTTAATTGGAAAAACTCCCTTATCCCCCCCAATCGGGAAAAAGGAGGTGTGACACACACCTACAAAAATACACACGTATGCATCTAGACAGAAAAAGAAGAACAATTAATCACCGCCTGACCCAGCAGCACCTCCAGCTCAATCGCCAAGACCATCTCCACCCTCCTCATCGCCATCGCCAGTGGGATACTCAACTTCGTACCAAGCGTCTTATTCAATCCGATCCACGCCCGTATCCTCCTCATCATCACCGACTTCCAGTGTGGCGGGATCATAGCCACAAGCAAACCGAGCTTTACGCGCCTTAGCGTGAGCATTCTCTAAGTCGGCTGCTGAGACAGCTCCCACACCCATCAGATCCCTAAATATGTCCAGCTGGGCCTCGACGTGAATCCATTCCTCGTACAAATCCCGCGGAACATCAGGAAAAGTAGAGGCACGGGAAGAAGACGGCTGAGCCAATAACTGTGCCTTCTCGACCTCGATAGCAGCAACTCAATCGCTAAGGCCCGAAGCCTCCTTCTCCAGCTCCCCTCTCTGCTCATCAAGTCGCTCCTCTCTGAGCCTGGCCGTCTCAAGAGCACTCTCCCGCTCAGAACGAAGAATACAGATCACGGTCTCTAAAGCCGCCACTTTCCTCGCAGCCGACAATCGGGCCAACTCCTCCTTCTCTAAACCCGCCGCCTGCTCAGCGACCTCGCCATTCAGAGCGACCACTTTTAGTTGACACTCCTCGAGCTCGGCGTGCAATGAGACCACTTGGGCTTGAAGGTCGGCGCATTGGGCCTCAACCCCCCTGCTCACCTCGAGCTCCTCTTCTTTGTCCCTCAACGCCCCCTCGAGAACACTGCATTTTCCAATGACCCTTATCAATTCATCATCCTTCTCCTTCAGTTCACCTCGGAGAGCCTGGAAAGTGCCGCTTCCACCCAACCGCCTGCAGATCTCGCAGTTCTTATCACGATACTCGTGATATTTCTGCTCTATCTTTTGGAAAATGGCCTTACGTCTCTCCTCTCGTCGGGCGCTCTCGATCTCCAAAATCACGATCTGAAAGAAAGACAGAATGAGTAAGAACAAAACTGGGCTCGACAAAAAAATGGAGAAAGATCAAAAGGCTTACCCTAAGAGCGAGGCCGCCTATACTCCTCGACAAAGTGGCGTCCTTTAGCTTCTCGAGCATTTTACCCTCCACATAGGAATAGGGGACCAAAAAAGGGACAATGTCCTCCGAATCAACCATCAAATCCCAATCCAAGGGGATCGCAATAGTCCGTGTAGTCCCCTCCAATCTCATCTCAAGTCGGGTAAGTCCTTCCCCCATCATCCTCACTTCCTCGGCATCCACATCGGAGCTCGTCTCGTAACCTTCTTCGGCTACACTTTTTCCTTTTGCGTCAACCTGGGAAGAAGGATCCTCGGTCGGTAGAGAGGCTGATGCCTTATCCCTCCGCAAGATGTCAGGGACTCTTTTCGATGGCCTTTAAAAATCTATCACGGCCTAAGGGAGAGACGTACCCTCCTCGGCCCCCGACGATGGCAGAATCGTGGGCAGTAATTCGGCGTTACCTCCAAGGTCTATGGTCGCCGTTTCTCGGACGAAACAATCCTCCATCGCCGAACTCCCCGCACGGATAGCTCTTTCGCTGACATCTACAGATCGCCTCTTATAGGGAAGCAAGTTATCGTTATTCGGCGACAATTCCTCCTCATCGTCCTCGGGCTGAAAAAGAAAACAAAAAAATCAGAAGACTTTCACTTCATGTACAAAACCGCAACGAGCAGGCAACCATGAGGTTGAAACGGTGTAGACAAAAGGTAATTATATATTCATAAGTAAATACATATAAACGAACTCACCGGTCATGAAAGGCGCGGGCCCAAATTTCTTGATAAAGGCCGGCCATTCACGAATCCCCACTATGTGAGGCAAGACCTGGCTAACCCAGTCATGAATGTCCCCGACCAAGGGAGGGGGCGAGGTCTCAACTGCACGAAGAAGGAACGGAATGTTAGACTACGACTAAAACAGGCAAAACGAATGCTCAGCAAAAAGATACTTACGGGCGCAATTCCAAGCCTCAGGGAACCCGCTCGTGTTGGCCACCATATCATCTGTCTTGACGAATAAATAGTTGAGCAGGAACTGAAGATTTGCCTTATCGTCCATCTTCACCACCAAACTCTTACTTCCTCGGTGGCGAAGGTGCAACATCACCCCCTATAGAAACTAGGGGCGAAGAGATACATCAGGTGGCGAAGTAAGACCCACGGCCAGCCAACTCCACATATTTCATCAACATACGGATAAGCTTGTAGATATAAGGGGAGAGTTGGGCCGGGCAGACACCATAGTAGCGGCAAAATTCCTCCACTAATGGGAGAAGAGGAAAAGAATTGCCTACATAGAACGGATACGCATAGAACGCGCAATATTCTGGGCGATGTACCTGTACCACATCGCGCCTCGCCGGAATCAGATCAATGTGAGCCGGAATTTTGAACTTTGTCCTAAACACAGCGAGGTCGACCTCGTTCATCATCGACCCTGAGGCCTCATGATAGTCTTTAGGCAACTTCGAAAAGTCAGATCTAATCTTTTCACTACGAGGAATTATTTCCTCTACCGTAGGAAACCTCTCATCGCCAAGGGCAACTGAAACACCATCGCCGTGAGGAGGCATACGTACCGCCAAGGGGGTAGGGTCAGCCGCCATACCAGAACCAGAAGATACGTTAACTATGTTTGTAAGAGAAGATGTTTTAAGCACAGAAAGATTGAAAGCAGTGAGAATCACTAAAACTACTAAGGAATTTCAAACAATGGAGGAAGAAGGAGATGCTGAGTTTGCTGGGTATAAGAAGTTTCGTAAATGTTAGGACGTTACCCACGCACCCCTATTTATAAGGATGCAGGCATCAGAACCAAGAAATTGACCATCATTGCGTGACATTGCAATTGAAGCGGCAGGGTCTATCAGGAGGGGTGCGCGAAACGAAGAAGCGTCTCGGGAAATTATGCCATAATGACGTCAACCGCCATGGCGTCACCTTTATTCGCGGGATTTGCAATCCCAGAACTTACGGTTTACAATGAGACACGCCGTTTACTCACCCCTAATCACTACGGCCCTTCCATCTTATCTAAACACTTCGGTCACGTTATACGGAGTCCGCTCATCAAGGCCTTCTGACGCCGGCCTTAATAAGCGGAGGGACTAACTCTATAGGCCGAAATCCGTCCCTAGGAAATTTAGCGTAATTTGGCACTGAGGAAAGAGTCGGTCGAGCTCGCCCGAGACGCAGCGAAGTCATTGGCCGAGGTGCTGACATGAGTCCTAATCGAAATGTCGATAGGAGCCATAGCCAAGATGGTCAACAAGGGTCGAGGTAAAGATTGATTATTGACGATAAGACTTACAACGGCTAATTTGTCAGGATAGGATATTAAGAGGAAATATTCTAAGGGATATTCCCTTCATTTGTACTGTTTTCTAGGAAAATGCCCCATATATATATAGAAAAAGGAGACAATGATAGGGGCATGGAATATTGATTTTGATAAGAACACTTTTGAGAATAAGACTCTCTCTCGCAAAAATACAAAGACTACCTTTTGATAAAGATCATTGTCCATATTATTTCTACCTTTTCACTAGATCCGAGGATTGTTCATACGAATTTTGGACATATCTTTCATTCATCTTTGTCAGAAGAAATATTCGTTCAACCTACTCATTATTGGGTTAATCTTTCCCCTTATTTACTTAAATGTCATTTATTGCCATTTATTGTTAGGTATATCTCCATTAATGTTCAGGCTTTGAGAATATTTCACATTTATTGTCGTCAATCGTTCATGGGGTCTGTCCCATCTACTGTACGTTTTCAAGATTAGTGTCTGGAGTTATTATCCTTAACTAGATTTAACCCCTTGTTACATGATAGTTTAACCGAAAGTTATACTTTTTGATCAAATAATACCGAAAATCAACTTTTGTCCCAAAGTTGAAACTTCTCAATAAATCGTTGGTTAATGAATTTTAAATCCAAGTTGTTATTGTTAGTTACCCGTAGAAAAGAATGGATTAAGTAGTGTCAATATCTCATACCCACCTAAGAAAGATACAATAATCGAACAAGAAAATTGGGTCTTTAACCGCGGTGTGTGTGTTAGGTTCTTAGGATTTTGCTTTCTTAAAGTTGTTGCTTTTCTTCCTTTCTCATCTCCACTGTATTCCTTCATATCTTTCTTCATCTTTTTTTTTTTTTTTTTCTGAAGAGGTGCCGCTGCAGTCTCCTTATTTAACCAGCAATATATTGGTTTTATTTTAAAATAATTTTCACAGACCGCCTCTTTTCTTTTCTCCCTCTGACCGCCTCTTCTTTTTTTCTTTTTTAAGTTCAGACGAAGTCCCATTTTCTATTTTTTGACGGATTGGAGCTCGAGATGAGGCGGCTTTTGGAAGATTTTCAGAGAAAATAACGGGATAAGTATTCTTGACTCAATATTGGTTAAATTACCCGAATCCATGGTTGTTATTAACATTTAATCGGTGAATTAAGTTGGAAAAATTGTGAAAAGCCTCTTGATTCAATTTAAGATTTGGAGGTCGAGTTGTTATCGGAATGGAATAAAATTGGTATGGTTGAACTCGTATCGGAATGGAAGTTCATATTTTGTAACTTTTGCTGGGTTCCGAGACGTGGGCCCCACTGACGATTTTTGGGTTAAATTTCTGATTTTTGTAGAACATTTGTATTTTCATTTGAAATTTATTCCTACAATTTGTATTGATTGAATCTAATTAATTATGACTAGATTCAAGCCGATCGGAGTCGGAAAATCGAGGAAAGGGCATACTACTTGACTGATTAAGCGCAGTTTGAGGTAAGTATCTTGCCTAACCTTGTGTGGGGGAAGTACCCCTTAGGATTTGAGTCATCTATGCTGATTGTAGTCTGTGTACGCGAGGTGGCGAGTGCGTGCTCAGACTTATTTGTGGAAAGTTGGCCTTTTAGGATTCTTATGTCCTTATATTCACCGTGTATGATATTGTTCTTGATACGCTTGAATTTCTATTTGTTAGTTTCACCTTTACATGCTTTGATTAGAGATAATTGCTCTAGGATTCACTCTTACTGCCTATTTTACCCTTATTCGACGTAACCAAAGATTTTACCTCTTCTATTGTCGTGCTATATTTTTCATAACTTTTTATCTTTAATTAAAATCATTATTTTCTCATCCTATAATTATTTAGTCTTAATTGGAGTTATGACTATCTACCGTTGCATATCCTTACTTGAATTGTTGAATATTCCTCGTAATTGCTCAACCTCAAAAGGAGTTTAGATAACCTATATCTTAGTTGACTTGCCATTATTTGGAACTATTTGACTCGTGTCGGCTTCTTATCGTTGACTTGAATATTGTGGAATCGTTGCTATTTTCTCTTCCCCTTGTGCCTAGCATTCTTCACTGTGGTTATTCCTGGTGAATGAGTTCTACCGTTCTTGTGATTTAAGTTCTTGAGCTGATTTGCTCGTCGTACCTTGCATCTTTGTCAATGTTGCTTTTGTACTTGTTGTGGTGATGTACGAGGTTTCTGTCGTATTATAGTTGTTATCTCTGTTGTTTGCATTGCATATTTAAATTGGGACTACAGACGTATTCCGGGAGATCCTCATGTCTTGCATATCTACTTTGGGACTACAGACGTATTCCTGGAGATCCCCCTGTCTTGCATATTTACTTTGGGACTACGGACGTATTCCGAGAGATCTCCCAACACTGCATATTTAAATTGGGACTACGGACGTATTCCGGGAGATCCCCCTATCTTGCATATTTACTTTGGGACTACGGACGTATTCTGGGAGATCCTTCTGTCTTGCATATTTACTTTGGAACTACGGACGTATTCCGGGAGATCCCCCAGCACTGCATATTTAAATTGGGACTACGGACGTATTCCGGGAGATCCCCTGTCTTGCATATTTACTTTGGGACTACAGACGTATTCCGGGAGATCCCCATGTCTTGCATATTTACTTTGGGACTACAAACGTATTCCGAGAGATCCTCCAACACTGCATATTTAAATTGAGACTACAGACGTATTCCGGGTGATCTCCCTGTCTTGCATATTTAATTCGGGACTACGAAACGGTATCCAGGTAGAATCCCTTGTGGTTATATCTGTATTCGGAGCTGCTAATATTCCATGCTTAGGTGTCACAGGGTGACTTATACTCGAAAGATATTACTGAAAAAGTTTATATTTGAAAGGTTTTTTATCTTGAAAGAACTATATTTGAAACATATTTACTTGAAGGAAAAATATTTTAAAAAAATAAATAAATTTCTTATTGGAAAGGATTATATTCTAAAGACATTAATTTAAAAATTTACGGGTGAAAGTTTACACTTGAAGGATTTGACTAATTTATTGGGGTTTGTTGGCTGAGTCCTGATGTGAAAACTATTGCAGTTGCTGAGTTACTACTTGCCTTTACTGTATTGTGATTTTCGGATTTGGGTTGTGCTTTCGTTCATTGTTCTGTGTCTTATTCTGGTATTTCACTGTTACTTGCTGTTTTTCCTTCCTTATTACAGTTGTTATGTCGTTAGCCATATCGTGGGGTCCTTAGATAGATGCCATGTTCTGTCATCCCTATACTTATACTTGTTCAGTTTATTAGACCAGTGGGTGTCTTGACTAGTCCTCGTCACTACTTCACCAAAGTTAGTCTTGATACTTACTGGGCACCGCTGTGGTATGCTCATGCTACTCTTCTGCACATTTTTGTGCAGATCCAGGTATCGATCGCTAGTAGCTGTGCGGATCCTTGCTGAGGAGACTCAAGGCAAACCTGCCGCTGTGTTTGCAGGCTTCGGAGTCACCTTCCTATTTTGTATTTACCCTGTTTTTACTTACTTCCGAACAATTATATTTAGAAGTGATAGCAAACTCTGTAGAGCTTATGACTTGTACTATTGGGTTTTGGGAATTGTAAAGTTTAAGATATTTCTAATTCAAACTGTTAGATGTTATTTAAATAATGTTGTTTCAATTAATGCTAGGTTTACCTAGTCCCTAAGACTAGGTGCCATCACGTTACCCAAACAGAGGGGAAATTGGGTCATGACATAAGAGTACACCATAACTGTACCCAGTAAGTATCAAGCCTAACCTCAGTAGAGTAGTGACGAGGCCAGGTCAAGACACCTACTAGGATATAAATAAAAGTATAAAGTGTAATATGGATATGTAATGAAAAGTGAAAAAATAACTAATACAGAACAAGATGATAGTATGAACTAGTTTCGGAAATCAACAATAGAAATAGCATAACTAAAGTGCTACAATGATCATGTACGGACAATAATTGCTAGAACAATAAGGAATGACACAAAAAGATATATTTTTCACCAAAAACACCTCGCAACATGAAAGGAATAGCAAGAATCACAATGAGGTACTGCCTTGTGTATAATGAAATCAAAATCGAGGTACCGCCTCATATAATCAAGAATCACAACCGAGGTACCGCCTCATATTCACTTTTCTTAATTTCAATAACAATATTTCCTTATATCACCGCGTGAGCCTTACATTTAAAATAGGTTTTGAAAATAGTTTTTCCGAAATAGCTACACGCACTTTAGCCCACCTTATGACGCCACGTGGCTTCATGTAGTTCCCCTACAAGCAAAACGCACAGAAGTCCCACCTTATACCACCACATGCACATCAACCCCAAGCCTTATATCGCATCATGCGCGTCACCACAAGTGCCCATATATCACAACTTGCCAACAATAACAATATCAATGTTTTCACAGCAATAGCCCATGGCTCATATAACGACCTGACCGGTCGTTTTGAGAATTTGCGTCCCGTTTGGCGGCTTAAGATCTAGAGTAGTTTCGTATTATGTGTCATGACTTGCGTGTGTGGTCAAGTTTGGTTTTCGAATGATTCAGGATCAATTTGGAAGAAGGATTCTTGTTTTAGAAGCTTAAGCGATAAGAGTTGACCAGAATTATGGCGTTTTGATGATTACAATAGCTTTGTATGGTAATTTTGGACTTAGGCGTGCGTCCGGATTTAGATTTGGAGGTCCGTAGGGTAATTTGATGCATTTTGGCAAAAACTGGAAAGTTGAAGTTTTGAAAGGTTAAGAGGTTTGACCGGAAGTTGACTTTGTTGATATCGGGCTCGGATTGCGATTCCGAGAGTTGGATTAGCTCCGTTATGTCATTTGGGACTTGCATGCAAAATTCGACGACATTTCGGGTTGATTTGATATATTTCGGCACGAGTTTTGGATGTTGGAAGATTTGAAAGTTCATAAATTTGATTCGAGGTGCGATTCATATTTTCGATGTGATTTGAGGCTTCGAGTAAGATCATATTGTGTTTTAGGACTTGTTTGTATGTTGGGATGGGGTCCCGGGGACCCCGAGTGTGTTTCGGATGGGTTTTGAACAAGTTTGGACATTTCGGCACTTTGATAATGTTCTGGAGTAGCTGAAGTGCGGAGGGCACATTTTTGGAGTGCTGAGGCAAAGCCCATGTGCGGCTTCAGTGGAGAAAAGTGCGGAATGCAACATGGGAAACCTGCAAGTTTGATGGTCTGACTTTGGAAGCTTATATCGTTTAATCTATAAGGAATTTGGAGATGATCCAAAAATAAAAGTTGTAGCTCTTTGAGTCTAGTTTCCAGAAAATGAAACCATTCATCATTTGAAAATTGTACAGAAAGTTATGGTCAATTTACTGAAGCCTGGTAGTGCAGTTATTGCTGTAGTGGGGCCGCACAATTTGGATTGCGGTCGCGGAACTTGGAAGTGCGGACCATACAAAAAATGTGCGGTCAACACTTTGGGAGATCAGATGTGGTACCATATAAACAAGGGTTTCATCTCATTTTTCATTTTTGGACCTAGAGAGCTCGGTTTGTCCCGATGTTTTGTGGGTTTTTCAAGAAAATCTTCGGGGTAAGTAATTCTAACTCGATTTTGGCTATAATACACGAATCCATTGTTATTTTTCATCATTTAATTAGTGATTTGAGTTGGAAATTTGGGGAAAAAATTGTGAAAACTTCTTAGACTAAATTTTGGGGATTTGAAAGGCGATTTGAGGTCGGATTTGAGTAATTCTTATATAGTTGGACTCGTTATCGAATGAGTGTTAGGATTTTTATAATTTTGGTTGAGTTTCGTGGTGCGAGCCCGGGATTGACTTTTTGAGTTGACTTTTTAGTATTAATTAAAGATCAAAACTTTATTATCGGGAATTATTTCCTATGGTTTTTATTTATGATATTAAGTTATTTTGACTAGATTTGAGTCGTTCGGAGAATTATTTCACACGAGTCCTTTTTTGAGGTAAGTATCTTACCTAACTTTGTGTGGGAGAACTACCCTTTAGGATTTGAGTCATTTGTGCTAATTGTATCATGTGAAAGCCGTGTACACGAGATGACGAGTACGTGGCCGGGCTTATTTGTGAGAACTTGACCATTTAGGACTATTAGGTTCTTATGTTCATTAGATATGAAATTGTTTTGTCATCACCCTTACGTGTCTTATTTGGAATTAACTGCTTCATGTTCTACCCTTATTGCCGATTAAACTCTTATGTGTCTTAACTGAAGTTGTTGCCTCTTTTATTGCCATGCTATCCTTTCCGTAATTGCTTATCCTTAATTGAAGTTTTTATTGTCTTTTCCGTAACTGCTTATCCTTAATTGAATTTGTTGTATCTCTTCCGTAATTGCTTAACCTCAAATAAAGCTTTGTTAACCCTTTTTATTGTTGACTTATCCTTATTTGGAATCATTGATTCATGTTATCTCTATTATCGTCAAATTTTACTTTTGTGGAATCATTGCTATACATTATCTCTATCTTGTTAAGCTATTCTTGTGGAGACCATTATTCCCTGTTGTGTTTTTCTTTGTGAGCTCGTTCTACCGTTTCTTCGTGTTCCTGAGTTGATTTACTTGACGTATCCTCGTGTTATTGTTGAGCCGAGGGCTATGCGTGGTTGTGATATTTTGAGGAAATGTTGTGGTATATGGGCACATATTATGAAAGTCGTTTTGTTGAGTTGTTATGTTTTGGCACACATGTTATTGTTGAGAGGATTGTTATGATGTTTGCACGAGGTTTCTGACGTGCTGTGGTTATGATGTTTGCACGAGGTTTCTGTCGTGCTATTTTTATGATATTTGCATGAGGTTTCTGTTGTGCTGTTGTTATTATTGATACGCATGCGGTGATATAAGGTCTGGGTGTTGAAAAGCATGCGGTGAGATAAAGTGAACTTGATACACGTGGCTAGTAGGGGAGCTACTAGAAGCCATGCGGTGTGATAAGGTGGGCTAAAATGCGGGATGCTATTTCAGAAAAAAAGATTTTCAAAACAAAATGTAAAGGCTATCGCGTTGATATAAGGAAAGATTGTGATTCATTTTATGATTTGAGACTACGAGGCGGTACTTCGGTAGTGACTCTTGTTGATATTTTCTCATTCTTTTGTACTTATCTTTGATTGTTGTTTCCCTCAACATACTATTAATTGTCTTTCTCCGTGTTGCATTATTGCTTTAGTTCTGTGTAGTTAATCTTGTTGTACTATTCGTTGTTTCAGTTTTATTTCTGTCTTTATTACACTGTACATTTTGTAGTGATCGTTTCTTATGTGCCATTCATTGTCTCTACTCTTACTTGTTGACTTGAATTATGGTAGAACACTTGCACAAGCATACACGTAAATAAATCACCCATAAGTCTAAGAAGATGAATCCTGATGTTTTGACCATTTACATGTACTCCTGCGTACTTGCCTTATATGTGAGAGTTATCCTGCTGGCACGTGAGTTGTCCATGCATTCATGAGTCATGATTATTGTTGGCATGTGAGTGGTCCGTATGGATATTAGATATTATCACTTCCTTGGCACGTGAGTCGTCTGCATTGTTATGAATTGTAATGTGGGCACAAGATACCGAGTGATTAGGGTTCATGAATTGGGACCCGTGATTTGTGATTTTAAGGTTTGGTACCTCATGGAAATTGTTGGGTAAACCTGGTGTGAAAGCGGTTGTTCCTATTAAGTTGTCACTTGTTTTTCTTTATTTGGTTTCACCAGATTTGAATTGTATTCAGCACACTCTACAATGTTATTACCTGTTTGTTCCATGTTGTTAATTGTTGCTTTTAACTTCCTATTACAAGTATTGAATCATTATTGCCATCATGCCCAGCTTTATAGAGACATTGCTCCCTGTTAGTTCTACATTTATACTTGTTCAGGTGTTTAGTCCAGTGGGTATCTTGACTGCCCCTCGTCACTACTCCACCGAGGTTAATCTTAATACTTACTGGGTACCGCTATGGTATACTCATACTACGCTTTTACACATTTTTGTGCAGATCTCAGATGCCTCGGTTATTGTTGATTATTTAGCTAGCTGGTCGAGCATTGATGTGGAGACTCAGGGTAAACCTGTCGTCGCGTTCGCAGGCCTCAGAGTCACTTTCTGAAATTGCACTTGTACTGTTTAATTCTCTTCCGAACAGTTGTATCTAGGAATTTTCTAGCAACTCAGTAGTGCTTATGACTTGTACTACCGATTTTGGGATTGTAAGTTATGTATAAAGAATTCTATTTCATATTTATCAATTGATGGTTGAATTCTTCTATTAATTCAGTAAGTGTTAGGCTTACCTAGTCTTAGAGATTAGGTACCGTCACGACATACTAAGGAGGAAAATTGGGGTCGTGACAGCTCTACCACAACGTATACAAGAATATCAACAACAATAATGGATGAAAAATGCTCAATAAGATAGATGTATCAACAATAACCAACATCGCCTCAACGTATTAATGATTTTCACAACTTCAACACCAAATAACTCAAAAATGAAAGAAATAATGTATAACCACGAAATTAGATAAGACTAACTCACAATAAAAAGAGATAATATTCAACAATGAGTCTCAAATAATGAAAATCAATAAGTAAAGGGATAACATAAACAATTGCTTCAAGTAACGAAAATCAATAAGGAAAGAGATAACACGAACAATAACTTCAAACAATGATAATTAACAATGATGAGATAACATGTAACAATAAAGAGGCAACAAGTTCAACTAAAGTATGGGAGCAATTTAGCAAGTATGATGTAGAACAAGTACTAAACAAGTCAATTAAGGCATGTAATGATAGTCTAATACAATTAAGGATAAACTGACTATGAGAATTTAGAACATGATATGGCATTTCAATTAAAGCATGAAAATAGTCTAAGTAGCCTAAACGGGTCAAATACCATGTACAACCCGTGTATCCACTTATCACCTTGCGTACACGGATTTTACTTAGCACAATTGAATCAAACAATACCAATCCTAAGGGGTAGTTCCCCCACATAAAGTTAGGCAAAACACTTACCTCAACTAGGCCAATTCAACACTCGAAAATAGCTTTTCCCTTAAAATCCGCTTCCACACGGCTCAAATCTAACTAAAATCGACTCAATATCATCAAACAATGCTAGGGAATTCAATTGCAATAGATAAAGTTAAGATCTTTATACTTTTTTCAAAAAGTCAACAAAGGTCAACCCGGGGCTCGCCCGGTCAAAACCGGGTCCAATGGTAGATTCCGTCTACCCATGACCCCACGAGTTTATATATGTGATTAGTTTCAAAATCCGAGTCCAAATCGACTCTCAAAACTCAATTTCTTATTTTACAAAAACTTGACAAAGTTTCACAAATTTCTAATTTGATTCACATGATTTTGATATTAAAATCTAAGATATGTTGATGGAATATGGTTAGAAATAGATTAGAATCACTTACCCAAGGTTTGTAGGTGAAAACCCTCTGTCCAAATCGCCTCCTACCGAGTCTACGGTTCATAAATGAGAGAATGAGTTCGAAAATCCCATCCCTCAACTATTTGTCCAGTCACAGATATCGCAAATACTACATGGGGTTTGCACCGCAAATGTGAAGAATCCCTCGCAAAAGTGAAGACCTTCCATCTCTGCTGTCATCGCAATTGCGAGCCTTGGACCTCCGCAAATGCGACCATGAAGATCGCAATTGCGAACCAGCTCTCCCCAGGTACTTATCGCAAATGCGAACACTGGGTTCACAAATGCGAACCCAACGGACTTGCCCTACCTTCGCAATTGCGATCCAAAAACTCGCAAATGCGAGATTTGAGGCCCTGTGCAGAAAAACCAGCAAAACTTAACTCTAACAACATTCCACTAAGCGTCCGAAACTCACCTGAGCCCTCGGGGATCCAAACCAAACATCCACACAAGTCTAAAAATATCATACGGACTCGCCCGCACGATCAAAATACAAAAATAACATCCAAAACTACAAATTGAACACTAAAACGCATGATTTTCAAAGAAATTTTCAAGAGCTTCTAGAATTACAACTAAGCGTCTGAATCATATCAAATCAACTCCAAACGACACCAAATTTTGTGGACAAGTTCTAAATAGTAAATACCATAACAGACCTATTCCAAGTCACAAAATCAAATTCCGAGCTCGATAGCTAAAAGTCAACCTATGGTCAAGCTTTTCAATTTTAAATTGCCAAATTTCGGCAAATCAACACAAATCAACATACGGACTTCCAAAGTCAATTCTGGGCATACGCCCAAGTCCGAAATCACGATACAAAACTATCAGAGTCATAAAAATACCGTTCCGGGGTCGTTTTCACAAAATTCAAAGTTTGGTCAATATTTTCAAATCAAAACTTCTAAATCTAGAATCAAGGGTCCAAATCAACCTAAAAGCTTCCCGGAACGAAATTAATCAACCCCGCAAGTCATAAAAATATAAACGCACAAGTGTGAAGCAATAAAACGGGTGCAATTACCCAAAACGACCGATCGGATTGTTACATTAAACTGAGTCAATCTTCCTTGATTTGAGATTTTAAAATAAATCGGTGACTTGAGACAACATAATAATAATAATTTTAAGTGGCGACTCTAAAAATAAAATAAATAATCTCATGTTAATAATATCACTTAAATTATAAAAAACTCCTTTCCCCGTAAAAAGAAGGTGTGAGAACTGCTATATGAAATTGACACATACTACTAAATGTAAGTTGGTACAGATAGAGTTATTAACAATAAGAAGGTGATGGAAAGGTCGAGAAAGTGGAGAGATTTCCCTGAAAAGTTTAAAATTCCGAAAACTTCTTTGTCTACCTATAAATCTCTTTTGAGTTTCCATGACAAGTTCATCTTTTGCATTCCATCTATTGAAAAGAAAAGAGTCTGTTTATTTCATAAAGACACTACCTTCGAATTCCTCTTCAGTATTTCTTCCAGATGAAGAAATTAGTCTTTGACTGTTCAAGGAAACTGACACGAGGTAGATTCAATCAGTTCAAAAGGGACGCTTAACGCTTGAAAGAGCAATGACTCCTCGAATAACTTGTTGTGTCGGTAAAAAACATAGACGTCCATACCTGGGCCCAGAGGACTGTTAGTTTGTGATGTTTATTTCGACAATGAAAGTTAGGGAGTTTGACTTGATCCATGAAATCTTTGGAGGAGTGCACTTTGAGAAATTGTTTGACAAAGCTAAAGATGACGAAGATAAAGCGACCATGATATGTGATAAAATTGGTAAAATTGGGGGTGACGCAAGGCAGATTCAATCAAAGTAAAATACAACGAATCAACTAATTGGATTGGCTGCCCAGGCTTTTCTTCTTCGCGTGACCAGTGTCGCGTTCGCGCAGGCCTGACCATGCACAACATCGCGTTCGCGTTCAAGCTCTCGCGTTCGCGGTAGCCAACTGCCCTCCTTCTTCGCGTTCGCAGTCCATGCTTCATGTTCACGAAGGGTTAATGGCTCAAGGTCCCGGCTCCCCTTCCTTCTTCGCGTTTGCGACCATTGCGTCGCGTTCGCGTAAGCTTGACCAGACCTTGCCTCGCGTTCGCGTCCACTCCTTCGCGTTCGCGAAGGTCAAATCCAGCACCCCCAAAATTTCTTCTTCGCGAACGCGGGACTTCCTTCGCGTTCGCGAAGAAGGGGACCAGACACCAGAATCAGCAGTTCCAAAATAGCTCCAAATGATTTGAAACCACCCCGAAACACACCCGAGGCCCCCGGGACCTCAACCAATCATACTAATCAGTCCCATAACACATTACGAACTTGCTCGAGGCCTCAAATCACATCGAACAACACCGGAATTATGAATCGCGCATCGAATCGAATTATAAGTTTTTAAATCTTTCAACTTCTATAGTTTGCGCCGAAACATATTAAATCAATCCGGAATGACTTCAAATTTTGCACACAAGTCATAAATGACCTAACGGACCTATTCAAATTTCCAAAATCGGGTTCCGACCTCGATATCAAAAAGTCAACCCCCGGTCAAACTTTCCAAAAATTTAACTTCCTGCATTTCAAGCATAATTCCACTACGGACCTCCAAAAAGTTTTCCGGACACACTCCTAAGTCCAAAATTACCATACGGAGCTATTGACATCATCAAAATTTTATTCCAGAGTTGTTTGCTTAGAAGTCAACTCTCAGGTCAACTTTTTCCATTTAAGCTTCAAATTAAGGATTGTTCTTTTAATTTAATTCTCAATCTTTAGTAAATCAAACTCGACCACACCCGCGGGTCATAATATATATTGCGAAGCTGCTCAAGACCTTAAGTCTCTAAACGGGGCGTAAATTCTTAAAATGACAAGTCGGGTCGTTACATTCTCCACCTCTTAAACAAACGTTCGTCCTCGAACGTTCTAAGAATTATTCTGAGATTACCGAATTGATGATTTTACTTTTACACATATACTCACGGTTAATTCCACGCTACTGCATTTGAGATAAGCGTGACAACATCATCTCATTTGAGATTATTTCTTTTATCCATACCTGAAAACTTTAAGGCCATTTTCTTACGCTTCAATATTTTCAAAAGGCCTGATTTCTCACAACAACGCACAATATTAGTCTCAACTGGCTATAGCAACTCGTGCCTATGCACACATCAATTTTCTCGATAGTGTTGAAGTAATTCAAAACTTTTTTTGGGGTGCTACATTATTCCCCGCTTAGGATCATTCGCCCTCAAACACATAACATATTTATCTCTTCTTTTGCAATTCTCAATCCTTCAAATTTTACTAACTCCCAAATTTTTAGAAATTTCTGCAGAGTCTCCCATGTAATAGGGCCTATCCACCTGCCAGAGTAACACCAAACAACTCCTAACAACACATTCACAACCCAACAAAGCACCACAATGTATATATCAATAACACTAATCTCCGCATTACAAGCACTGCATTATCATAATGATATCCGGGCATGATGCACATCATATGTACACTCATCACCACATCTCTGGTCTTAAAAGTTGTTCATAAATAAATTTCAGCATCATCCACCTCATTTCGAATTTTCACAATACTGACAACAGAATGTGAGGTATGAAGACCTCATGATTACTTACTCGGATTACTGAGTCACATTTAATGTCACCTAGGCACTCATCTAATAGGCTAAAACTCAATATTTATAGCACGAAAATGGCTGAATATGCACAGAAAATATACAAGAATTGTCAGAAAATCCTAACAGACATGACTCCCTATTAATATTATTGTACAAATTAATATTCACAAAGGGAGAAGTTTAAACTCATAAATATTTCGCCACAAGGACCTCATCCTTATATAACTTCCATCGCGGCTTGAAGCCTGGTTTAAATAATTCACATCATGTAAAAATGCGAGGATCTCGTCCTCAACTCCGAATCATAAGTATTTTGCACATTGTGCCAACTGAAATTTCAATTTTTTTTTTCCTTTCTTTCTTCTTTTCAATAAATTTCATAAACAGTTTTCACAACACATAATGAACCCTCATACCTATAGGGCATATAATTCATAAAAATTGGAATCAATTATTCTGAAACACATTGAACCCACTGTAATGAATAATAAAAATTACTTTTGGGCTTATAGGCCTCAATTGTGTACCAAAAATATAATGACAGACACGGGTTCACATCTTTAAATCTCCCAACAGGGATAAACATATAAGTGGGCCACAAATTTACGAAGCTCACCCATAAGTGGAGCATAATAGGAGGACGCATCTCAATATTCAGAACCGAATCAAATTAAGGAAAATATCCTTTTATAATAAAAATCAAGATCGTACTTGTGTCAACACCATCTGGTATATTGGCCTCAGCCAAATCATAGTGATTAAATCAGCGGGTCAGGCCTCCACCTCTTAGGCGCCCACTACCCGCCTGTCTTCCACCTCTAACTGACTGTGCACCTGGAGAATTAACTGTAATAAAGTTCGTAGCTTGAGTGCTCTGATGAAATCCACCCCTCCCAAGTCTGGGACAGTCTCTCATGATGTGCCTAGTATCACCACATTCATAACAACCCCTCTGAGGTCACGGTTGCTCGTACTGAGTCTGTGCCGGATAACTGGAATAACTATTATAGGAATCACGTGTCGGTGGTGCATCGCTAGAACTTACTGGAGCACTCCGAGTAGTCTGATGTGCGGACTGAGCTGGCCGACTTCTCGAGCCTTCAGTATAATGGGTCTTAGCTGAAGAGTAAAATCCACTGAACCCTCCATATCTTCGAGACCTTTTGGCCTCCTTAGACTCCTTTTCCTCGTCTAAAACACCCTTAATCTTCCTTACAATCTCCACTACTTGTTGAAATGGAGTATCGATTTGCAACTCTCGAGCCATGCATATTTTAATATCATAATCAAGCATCTCAATGAATCTGCGGACCCGTTCTCTGATTGTAGGAACTAAGATAGGTGCATGACGGGCTAAATCACTGAACCTAATAGCATATTCTGACACTGTCATAGTGCCCTGACGCAACCATTCAAACTCTATGTGCCACGCATCTTTGAGAGTCTGGGGAACAAACTCCTTCAAGAACATTTTCGAAAATTGAGCCCAAGTTGGTGGTGTTACATCGGCTGATCTATTTTCTTCATAGATTTGCCACCACCAATACGCTGTGCCTCACAGTTGAAATGTAGTAAAGGCAACTCCGCTCACCTCCACGGTGCGGAGAACACGATGACAATTTTCTAGAAATTCTTGGGCATCCTCTGAAGTTGTGCCACTGAAAGTATGTGGACTATACCTCTTAAACCTTTCAAGTCTCTTTTGTTCTTCTTCTGATGCCCCGGGCCTGACTTCAGGCTGAACCGAAATAACAGGTTGTACCGGTACTATACCCGGAACCTGACCAATGTGAACTTGTTGCTCTGGAGTTACTCTGGCTGTGGCACGTGCTCCTCGTCGGCCTCTGCCTCTGCCTCTAGCGACATCCGCTCTGGGGTAACGTTATCAGCAACTGCAGCTCGTGTCCTCACCATCTGTGAGAGAATGGAATGATAAAAGTTTAAACTTCGAGATCAATGAACATGCACGATGGAATGAAAGAAGTGAGATTATCCTAATAGTTCTGTAGCCTCTCGAAGATAAGTATAGACGTCTCCGTACCGATCCATAAGACTCTACTAAACTCGCTTATGACTTGTAGCACCTATGAACCTAAAGCTTTGATACCAACTTGTCACGACCCAATTTTCCCTCCATTTGGGTAACGTGATGGCACCTAGTCTTAGGGACTAGGTAAGCCTAGCATTAATTGAAACAACATTATTTAAATAACATCTAACAATTTGAATTAGAAATATCTTAAACTTTACAATTCCCAAAACCCAGTAGTACAAGTCATAAGCTCTACAGAGTTTGCTATCACTTCTAAATACAACTGTTCGGAAGTAAGTAAAAACAGTGTAAATACAAAATAGGAAGGTGACTCTGAAGCCTGCGAACGCAGCGGCAGGTTTACCTTGCGTCTCCTCAGCAAGGATCCGCACAGCTACTAACGATCGATACCTGGATCTGTACAAAAATGTGCAGAAGAGTAGCATGAGCACACCACAGCGGTGCCCAGTAAGTATCAAGACTAACCTTGGTGAAGTAGTGACGAGGACTAGTCAAGATACCCACTGGTCTAATAAACTGAACAAGTATAAGTATAGGGATGACAGAACATGGCATCTATCTAAGGACCCCACGATATGGCTAACGACATAACAACTGTAATAAGGAAGGAAAAACAGCAAGTAACAGCGGAATACCAGAATAAGACACAGAAGAATGAACGAAAGCACAACCCAAATCCGAAAATCACAATACAGTAAAGGCAAGTAGTAACTCAGCAACTGCAATAGTTTTCACATCAGGACTCAGCCAACAAACCCCAATAAATTAGTCAAATCCTTCAAGTGTAAACTTTCACCCGTAAATTTTTAAATTAATGTCTTTAGAATATAATCCTTTCCAATAAGAAATTTATTTATTTTTTTAAAATATTTTTCCTTCAAGTAAATACGTTTCAAATATAGTTCTTTCAAGATAAAAAACCTTTCAAATATAAACTTTTTCAGTAATATCTTTCGAGTATAAGTCACCCTGTGACACCTAAGCATGGAATATTAGCAGCTCCGAATACAGATATAACCACAAGGGATTCTACCGGGATACCGTTCCGTAGTCCCGAATTAAATATGCAAGACAGGGGGATCACCCGGAATACATCTGTAGTCCCAATTTAAATATGCAGTGTTGGGAGATCTCTCAGAATACGTCCGTAGTCCCAAAGTAAATATGCAAGACAGGGGGATCTCCCGGAATACGTCTGTAGTCCCAAAGTAAATATGCAAGACAAGGGATCTCCCGAAATACGTCCGTAGTCCCAATTTAAATATGCAGTGCTGGAGGATCTCCTGGAATACGTCTGTAGTCCCAAAGTAAATATGCAAGACAGGGGGATCTCCCGGAATACGTCCGTAGTCCCAAAGTAAATATGCAAGACAGAGGGATCTCCCGAAATACGTCTGTAGTCCCAATTTAATAATGCAGTGCTGGGGAATCTTCCGGAATACGTCCGTAGTCCCATAGTAAATATGCAAGACAGGGGGATCTCCCGGAATACGTCTGTAGTCCCAAAGTAAATATGCAAGACAGGGGGATCTCCCGCAATACGTCCGTAGTCCCAATTTAAATATGCAGCGCAAAAAAACAGAGATAACAACTATAACACGACAAAAACCTCGTACATCACCACAACAAGTACAAAAGCAACAATGACAAAGATGCAAGGTACGGCGAGCAAATCAACTCAAGAACTTAAATCACAAGAACGGTAGAACTCATTCACCAGGAATAACCACAGTGAAGAATGCTAGGAACAAGGAGAACAACTTAACAAGGAAAAATAAAACAAAATATAGCAACGATTCCACAATATTCAAGTCAACGATAAGAAGCCGACACGAGTCAAATAGTTCCAAATAATAGCAAGTCAACTAAGATATAGGTTATCTAAACTCCTTTTGAGGTTGAGCAATTACGAGGAATATTCAACAATTCAAGTAAGGATATGCAACGGAAGATAATCATAACTCCAATTAAGACTAAATAATTATAGGATGAGAAAATAATAATTTCAATTAAAGATAAGCAGTTATGAAAAATATAGCACGACGATAGAAAAGGTAAAATCTTTGGTTTCGTCGAATAAGGGTCAAATAGGCAGTAAGAGTGAATCCTAGAGCAATTATCTCTAATCAAAGCATGTAAAGATGAAACTAACAAATAGGAATTCAAGCGTATCAAGAACAACATCATACACGGTGAATATAAGGACATAAGAATTCTAAAAGGCTAACTTTCCACAAATAAGTCTGAGCACGCACTCGCCACCTCGCGTACACAGACTACAATCAGCATAGATGACTCAAATCCTAAGGGGTAGTTCCCCCCACAAAAGGTTAGGTAAGATACTTACCTCAAACTGTGCTTAATCAGTCAAGTACTATACCCTTTCCTCGATTTTCCGACTCCGATCGGCTCGAATCTGGTCATAATTAATTAGATTCAATCAATACAAATTGTAGAAATAAATTCCATATGAAAATACAAATTTTCTATAAAAATCCGAAATTTAACACAAAAATTGCCAGTGGGGCCCACATCTCGGAACCCGACAAAACTTACAAAATATGAACGCTCATTCCGATACGAGTTCAACCATACCAATTTTATTCAATTCCGATAACAACTCGACCTCCAAATCTTAAATTGAATCAAGAGGGTTTTCACAATATTTCCAACTTAATTCACTGATTAAATGTTACAAACAACCATGAATTCGGGTAATTTAACCAATATTGAGTCAAGAACACTTACCCCATTATTTTCTCTGAAAATCCCCCAAAAACCGCCTCATCCCGAGCTCCAATTCGTCAAAAAATGAAAAATGGGACGAAGTCCCATTTTCTGAACTTAAACTCACTGCCCAGGCTTTTCTTCTTCGCGTTCGCGTGACCAATGTCGCGTTCGCAAAGGCCTGACCATGCACAACATCATTTTTGCATTCAAGCTCTCGTGTTTGCGGTAGCCAACTTCCCTCCTTCTTCGCGTTCGCAGTCCATGCTTCGCGTTCGTGAAGGGTTAATGGCTCAAGGTCCCGGTCCCCTTCCTTCTTCGCATTCGCGATCACTGGGTCGCGTTCGCATAAGCTTGACCAGAACTTGCCTCACGTTCGCGACCACTCCTTCGCGTTCGCGAAGGTCATATCCAGCACCCCCAAAATTTCTTCTTCGCGAACGCGGGACTTCCTTCGCGTTCGCGAAGAAGGGAACTAGACACCAGAATCAGCAGTTCCAAAATAGCTCCAAATGATCCGAAACCACCCAGAAACACACCCGAGGCCCCCGGGACCTCAACCAATCATACTAATCAGTCCCATAACACATTACAAACTTGCTTGAGGCCTCAAATCACATCGAATAACACCGGAATTAGGAATCGCGCATCAAATCGAATTATAAGTTTTCAAATCTTTCAACTTCTATATTTTGCATCGAAACGTATCAAATCAATCCGGAATGACTTCAAATTTTGCACACAAGTCATAAATGACATAACGGACCTATTCAAATTTCCAGAATCGGGTTCCAACCTCGATATCAAAAAGTCAACCCCCCGGTCAAACTTCCCAAAAATTCAACTTCTGGCATTTCAAGCTTAATTCCACTATGGACCTCCAAAGAATTTTTCGGACACGCTCCTAAGTCCAAAATCACCATACGGAGCTATTGACATCATCAAAATTTCATTTCGAAGTCGTATTCTTAGAAGTCAACTCTCTGGTCAACTCTTTCCATTTAAGCTTCAAATTAAGGATTGTTCTTTTAATTTAATTCCCAATCTTTAGTAAATCAAACTCGACCACACCCGCGGGTCATAATACATATTGCGAAGCTGCTCGAGATCTTAAGTCACTAAACGGGGCGTAAATTCTTAAAACGACAAGTCGGGTTGTTACATCTTACTACGCTTCTGCATATTTTGTTTTGTGCAAATCCAGGAATGTCTGCTCGTTTCGGTCGTTAGAGATTTCCTGCTAGCTGTCTTACAGAGACTTCAAGGTATGCCTGCTCGATGTCCGCAAGCCTCAGAGTCACCTTCCCTTATTCTCATTTACAATTGTATTTTCTTTCGGATAGTGATGTAGTAGTACTCTAGTTGTATTCTGTAGAGCTTATGACTCAGTTCAACCGGTTTTGGGGTGTGTATTGTGAGATTTTACTTTCGGAAGGTTTTTATCTATTATTCAGTTATTTTCAATAACTTGTTAATTTATATCTGTTCAGTTATTATTATTTGATAGGTTTACCTAGTCGTAGAGACTAGGTGCCATCACGACATCCTACGGAGGAAAATTGGGGTCGTGACATTTAAAGTCAGCGAAAAACAGAAGATGGAGTAAGAAATTTTATTACCCCGGGAGAAGGTATTAGGCATTCACGGATTTCGCGGTTTTAGCGCGGTCGCTTTTTAATCATAACTTGGCTTGATTATTTGTTAATTACGTATTTTTAGAACCTTTGTACGCTTTTACCTTTTACCGCTTTTTAATTACTTGATTATGGCGTTATTGAATTATCTTGAAATGAATCACATGTGCGTGAATTCGTTTGGCCAGAATCGTGCGAACGCGTAGTTTAATTTATTCTTGGATCATAATCATATCACGCGATCATGTACACAATCACTATAATCGATTAAAACGCACCTAAAGCATTCTACGAATTTTCATGTTGGTCTTCCTAAGGTTTGGGGTTGCTGCGGAGGTCTAGCTATTATGAACATTATTTGAAAGATGATATCTTGGTCGCTATGTATATTGCACAAGGATGCATTCTTCATTTTTTAAAGCTCCTAGAATAAATACGAGATCATTGTGACCTTGCTTACATTTTCGGGATGATAGAGTATATGGAGAGGAAATTAAGCTAACTCTAAGTCTAAATTATTTACAATTTAAGGCTATCGAACAGAAAGTCATGGAAGAGAAAGGAAATTAAATTCACAACTATTACGTCTTGTTAGTACAGGCTAGATGGGAGCCCAAATCGAAATCCTTGTGTAGGGCTTTGGGCTGGAAGATTTCACGTGGCCAGACCCTACATAAACCTCCAATGCTCTTAATTTACAAGAGAACCCGAGATGGGCATGTTTTGGCACCTAGGACCAAAAACACAATAAAGACGGTCGTCTTCAAGATCACACATACAATTGATTTCTACATTGTAAACTGGATCGTAATACTGAACAAAATTTAGCTCTAATTTGATTCAAAAAATTATTACATTAAGATTATTGTTCTAGCAAATACAATTATGAACTCTTAACAGATCTCTTAGAACCAAATGTATCCCAAATCACAATGAATTCAGAATTGCTCAATTTAATCTGGAGACCTCTAATTAATGCATTTGACCAATTGGTGGTCAAATTCATGAGCTAGTTGAATCTACAGCACCAACCAACATATGATGAAAACATTTATATTTCCATTTCAGGTAATAAACAAACTCAGTGTCGATCTGGCAACTTGATATCACTAATTTCTATTAACAAATAGCATATTAACAAGTAGAAATCGAAATACAAATCATAAAATCGAACTCAATTTCATATATGTTTACTATTAATCGAGTCCACAACAGACTTTAGGTGATAGTTACATCAACCGTTTTAAATATTAATTCAGAATCATGATCCATATGCAAGAGGCATTCAACAAAGGGCAAAATCATTGCAAACTACATTATTTGAGATTAAACAAGTACCTTAGCAGCAAAAAAATAAATAGTAAGTTGCCAAATAAAGGCTGAAATCAACTAGAGTTGGAGCTTAGCTAATCTAGAAAATAACACATCCAAGCAGAAAAATGTTAAAGTGAATTGACAAAATTTAGGAAGTACTTTTGAAACCCATTTTTTTGTTTTTGTTGTGAGTTTCTTGAGTATTTTTGTTCTTCAGAACTGAAATTTGTATCTCAAATTCAGCTTCCTCTAAACATGAGAGAGAGAGAGAGAGAGAGAGAGAGAGAGAGAGAGAGAGTATTGAAAGTGAATTGGTGAGAATAATCAGTGAATGTATGAGTAATCATAAGGGAATGTACTTCTCTTATAGCAGAATGCGAGCTGCATTTTTTTGTTATTTCTCTTTCTTTTTAGTCCCTTTTATTTTCTGTATTTTACTCCCTTAGTTCCTCATTTGACCTAATTTCACTATTTTATTGCTTTTCAGTCCTTTCCCTTCCCTCCTAGAAGCTTCTAAATCAGTTAACATCAAATATTTCCTCAGTTTAAATTGCATTAAATGCCCCATTTTCTCTCCTGTATTTACTATTCTTTCAGATCTTACCTTGCTCCTAAGATCAACTCGAATTGGGCCTACACCTTAGCCTGATTCTTAATCCACCGCACGCATTCTAAAAATCCAAAACAAGTTATTCCAGACCTTCAAAAGCTTATGCCTCACTAAACTAAAATCCGAAATTACTTCAACATTCTAATTTAATCTCTAATAAACCAGAACCTATAATCAAACAAAATTAAAAAATCTAAAATGGAATGAAGCACGTAAGGATGCTCACTGATATCTGTTCATATGATGAAATAATCAAAAAATCCCAATAGCAAAACATGTGTGCAATGGCTAACAAACAATTATGGTCGATTAACAATTAAACAACTAATCAAATAAATCAGGCTTTAGTTGATTTAGGCATAGATGATTTAGAATCAACAAACAAAAAATGGGACAAGTGAAAGTATAACAGAAATGGGAGACAAGATATACCCTCTAGCTCAAACAGGTGGCCAATAACAAAAACTCCAGCGACAAATGGATGAGATTGAAATTTGGTCGGTCAACGGTAGGTTGACTGACATCGGCCTTCACTGAAACCTACTGAAATTGACATCAATCAATAGATCTTATCAAGATCTATTGAATGATGTCGATTTTGACCGGTTACGACCATAGATTGAACGAGAAATCAAAAGGGGACAATACGCGGCTAGGGTTTGGTTTTAATGGTAACGAGGCGAGAATAGAGGTACGATCTTAGTGGGACGGGACAAAGGAGGAGAAATGGAGTTGATTGGTGGTGGTTTGAGGTTATTTGGACAATTTTGGCCGGCAGCGATGATTTCCGGCCGGTGGTTTACGACAGAGAGAGGCGGAGGATGAGAGAGAGGGTAAGAGACGGTCTGAGAGGGTTTTGGGGGGTAAGGGAGGCTATTACGACAACTATATGGAAAAGGGAGGCCAGTTCTTGGCCGTTGGATCAAGATAAATGAATGTCCAAGATTTGATTGTTGACTCTTTGACTTGGGGCGGGGTCGTTAATGGACTAAACGGGGATGTTTGGGATTAAATGGGGCTGGACTGGGTAGATAATGAGAGTTAAGGTGGGTGTTATTGAACTGGCTCGAAAGGGATGTCCCATTTTCTGCCCTGAAGGTCACAATGGACCCAAACCTTCTTCTTTGTCTTTGTACAATTAACCTACATAAATTAATGATCTAATTTCAAACTTAATCTTGCAAAATCAACCCAACTATCTATTTTATCTGATGATTAACTAATTTACTGATCAATTGAACCTAAAAATGCAAAAATAAAAGCCAGAATAACCAATGTATTTTTATGATTTGCATGTATTAACCATGCATCTAACAATATAATTAAATTCTAAAAATACAATTAAAGTGCTAAAATGAAACAAAATAAAAATAGAAGTATTTTTGTCATTTTGATTTAAAGTATCTCTAAGTATGCATGAAAATATGCAAATAAATGTGAAACCAATAAAAATACAAATAGAGAAAAATTCCTATAAAAGTAACTAAAACTAATTTGGACTATTTTTAGGAGTATTTTAGGCATAGAAAAAAAATTATGTGCTCACAGATACCCCACTTTGCTCTAAAACATGAAGAGTTTTCGGGCAAAGATAAAGTGAGCAATCATGAATAATTTTTTTCCTGTTTGATACTCCATAAGAAGCATTTTGAAAAGCTTTGACCGAACCTTGCTTCCGAGGTTTGCTATATATCCTTGGCTATAAAGGAGTCAGGTCATTGTAGTTTTGGAAATTTTAGTAGTTGGGACTACCGAAAAGCTTTGATTTCACTGCTATTGCTGATGTTACTGCTTGCTGAACTCCTTATTACACCAAAATCAAAATCAAAAGAAACTAAACAAGCCTATCAGCTATGAGTTACAAGGTTCCTATCTATAAGTCTTTTGAAACTTGATCCTGAGTCTTGACTGGTTCTTCATGCAGACTCTGATTTGAACATTGATGCTTGCTCGCTGTAGGTGCTAGTTCATTATTTTATGGCTTCATCTGATCAAAACGGAAAATGCAATGCTCCTCTAATCATGTCTTGAGCAGTCCATATCTTTTCATCCACTTCTGCATTTTGGATTCACTTCTTTTTTCTTGTCTTTTCTTTATTCTGGATTGAGACTTCTGCTTTTGTTCATCTCGAACCCTGTGCCTCGAGGTAAAACCTACACAGACACCAGAACTAAACAATAAACAAAAAATAATTTCCGATTTTCACTAGGAAAATTTTGCGAATTATTATAACAAAAATTCTAAACTACTTCATTATTGAAAGTAATAAAAGGTCGGGAATGGTGTACCCTAGGGAAACATTATTCTTTGGGAATGGTGTAGCAGTTGTCCAAATGGTACCTCAACTAAGGATTGGTGTACCTTAGGTTGGAAAAATACGGGTAAGGAATGGTGTACCCTATATTACCAATGATACCAGGGAGTGGTGTACCCTGCATTTAAGATCAAATCAATTAGGGAGTGGTGTACCCTATATTGGAAAACACAGCTAGGGATTGGTGTATCCTATACTGGTAAAAACTAGGGAATGGTGTATCATATATTTGGAATGATATCAGGGAGTGGTGTACCCTGCATTTAAGCTCAATCAACTAGGGAGTGGTGTACCCTATGTTGGAAAACATAGCTAGAAATTAGTGTACCCTATACTAGTAAGGAGACAAGGGAGTGGTGTACCTTTTTGTCTAAAATATCATCAACTGGGGAATGGTATACCCTACATTGGAAAACACAACTAGGAACTGGTGTACCCTATACTGGTAAGGAGACTAGGGAGTGGTATACCATATGTCTAAAATATCATTAACTAGGGAATGGTGTACCCTACATTTCAACTCAATCAAACAGTAGTGATATCAGGGAGTGGTGTACCCTGCATTTAAGCTCAATCAACTAGGAAGTGGTATACCCTATGTTGGAAAACACAGCAAGAAATTGGTATACCCTATACTGGTAAGGAGACAAGAAAGTGGTGTGCCCTATGTCTAAAATATCATCAACTAGGGAATGGTGTACCCTACGTGAGAAAATACAGCTAGGGATTGGTGTACCCTGTATTGGTGGAGACTAGGGAGTGGTGTACCTTATGTCTAGGAATGATATATGGGAGTGGTATACCCTACATTTTAGCTCAATCAATAAAGATATCATGGAGTGGTGTACCCTGCATATAAGATCAATTGGTAATAATATCAGGGAGTGGTGTACCCTGCATTTAAGCTCAATCAACTAGTAAGTGGTGTAACCTATGTTGGAAAACACAGCTAGGGATTGGTGTACCCTATACTTGTCACCACCCAAAATTTACTAGTCGTGATGGCACCTAACCCAACCCGTTAGATCAGTCAATTAACAGTTAACACAATTTTAATAAAATAAAGGTGACCAGAAAATGATATATCTCGACTCCATACAATATTCCAAGGACTGGTAATACAAGTCATGAGCTACTAAGCTTGGATTATTGCAAAAACTGATATATATCACACTTCCTTTTTTCCGAGGGATAGGGAGTTTTTCTAATTAAAGTGACATTATTCGAAATGGGATTATTTATTTAATTAGAGTCGCCACTTGGGATAATTATTATGGTTTCCCAAGTCACCGGTTTATTTTAAATCCCAAATCGAGGAAATTGACTTTGTTTTACGGTCTGCGAACACAAAAGACCGGGTAAGGAATTATGTTAACCCTGGAGAAGGTGTGAGGCACTCCCGGATTCCGTAGTCTTAGAACGGTACCTTTTAATCATATACCTGGCTTAATTAACGGATTATTACGTGTTTTAGAACCTATGTGTGTTTTACCTTTTACTGCTTTTAATTGCTTGATTATTCGTGATTATGGAATTATCTTGAAGTGAGTCACGCGTACGTGTACTCTTTTTGTTTGGTGTGCCAAAGTTATGTCACGCGTATGTGTACACAACTAATAATGCTTATTATACTTTGTCTTTAATTTGAAAAATTATAATTATGCCATGCGAACGTGTACAAAATCACGATAATTGATTTATTAATAAGCGCCTAAAGCATACTAGCGATATTCATGAGTTATTTTTCTAAACTAGTTTGAGATTATTGTAAAGTCATAATTTATGGAAAAAAATTTATTGTGGGGAAAGATGTATAATTGCTGATAATTTTGACAACATGCTAACTTGTGTATTTGGTCTACTACATGCTAGCGTTCGATACTTATTTGTTAGGATGAAAGAAGCATGGTCCAACTCACTCATGTCAGGCCCAATAAATGGCCTGATTTCCTCCAGATTTCAACTAAACCCCACGGTCCATTAATAATCAAACTCAAACCACTCCAATTAGCTTTATCCAAACCCCACAGCTTATTAACGTTACAATCAGCTTAAAATATCACAACCTTTTAATTTTTAACAAGAAAACACATGGCTCATTATTACTAATCCCCACATTATTCAGAAAACTTTGCAATTTCCATTATTAACGAGAAAATGCAGTAAACGAACATGAGACAACACCAAGCGGAAATGATGAACCAAACATAAGACACTCAAAATAATTTATCTAAAGGCATATGAAATACACAAAGCAAAAAGGAAATTATCTACAAGAAACTAAACAGAGAAACAAATCAAGCATTTAATTAAAGAGATACCAATTAAAGCAAACTTAATATCATTGAAACACTAGATGGAGAAACAGACCTTTGTATGTGCCTCAAACCAAACTTTATTCAACAAAAAACTCCAAGCAAAGTTTTATACAGAAACGATGGTTGTTCAGCTAGCAAAGACCAAAACCGGCAACGATTTCGGAGCCAAAATGCAAATAGGACTTCGACTAACAGAAGCGCCGCAGCTCCGGGACCTCGAACGCGACCTCCAAATTTTAGCGGATCTCATGGCTGTTTTTCGCTGATTTTTGGGAGGTTTTTGGGGCTGTAAATTGGTGGTTTTGAGGCTGTAAATTGGTGGTTTGGGGGGGGGGGGGGGGCTAATTTCAGCAGGTTTTGGGGAGGTTTTGGGGCTGGAATTTGGGGTGAGAAACATAGGTGTTTTCATGGCTTTTGGTGGTTGATTTCATGAGATTTACATAGCTGGATGTTTGGAGCTTCGTAGTTCTTCCATGGTGAGGAATGGTGGAGGAAGAAGATGAATGTTTAGTGATAGAATAGAAGTGATAGGGAGGTGGCGTTTTCTCGCTCCTCATATCCTACTACTGCTAAGGATTCTCTCTATCTTTTTGTGCTCACTCTCTCTCTCTCTCTCTCGTTTCTGTTCCCTCCCCCCCGTGCAAAGTAATCTCCTCCCCTTTCCTTGTGTTTGTGATCTATATAAGTAAGAGGGATTGAGGGATGGGAAAAATGAATTGGAAGGAGCATGTTTGTGTTTTGGAAGGTGTCACGCAAGGAGTCAAAGGTGCCCTCTTTTTCTATGCGGGGGTAAATTTGTTATATATAGATAGAATATAATATTTGCCAAGTGGCATTTTTGCACTGGTTCTTCTTTTTGTCTTTTCCTTTTAAAGGTAATATAAAATTAAAAATACTACACTAATATTTCAAACTAGAAAATATAATAAACTACTAAGAAAAGTTGTAACATTACTAGTGTTACAAATTAGAGGAAAAACATATTTTTGTAAATTTTTCTTTCTTTTGCAAATGAAATACATTTAATATCTAAAAGTGTAATTCTTTTTGTAGTTTTAATTTTATTAAATAAACCTACTAAAAAGTGAAACAAAGGCTAAAATATCAAGATTAAACTTAGCAAATATTTACATACTAAAAAGTGATAAAAAATTAAAATATAGTCAAAAATTAGGTGGTCACAGCTGCCCCTCTTTGCTCGGAAACATGAAGAGTTTTCAGGCAAAGACAAAGTGAGCCATGCGATTAATTTTGGACCAAATATTTAATCAAAAGGGAAAGGAAAGGGTGCAACCGAGTCCTGATTTTGGACAACCTACATATCGCGGGTCATAAGGGAATCAAGTCGCGTGTAGTTCAAGGAGAATGATGGAATGATAAGTTCGAGAGTCGAGTGAGGTTTCGTCGAGGCTCCGGTCCGTGGTCCTATTATTACATCAAAAATTAAAATTAAAAGAAACTAAACAAGCCTATCAGCTATGAGTTACAAGATTCCTATTTATAAGTCTTCTGAAGCTTGATCTTGAGTCTTGAATGGCTCTTCATGCAGACTTTTGACTTGAACCTTGATGCTTGCTAGATGCAGGTGCTAGTTCAATCGTCTACGACTTCTTCTGATAAAAACGGGGAATGCAGTGCTCGTGAGTTCAGTCATGTCTTGAGCAGTTCACATCTTTTATCTGCTTCTGCATTTTGGATTCACTTCTTTTTTCTTTTCTTTTTTTCTGGATTGGGATTCCTTTTGGTCATCTAGAACCTTGTGTCTCGAGGTAAAACCTGCTCATACACCAAAACAAACAAACAAACAAATAAAATTTTTATGCCCCAGTTTTTACTAGAAAAATTTCGTGAGTTATTGTAACAAAATTCTAAATTACTTCTTTATTGAAAGAAATAAAAGCTCGGGAATGGTGTACCCTGAAAAGATCATGGTGATTTTTGTGTTCTTTTTTTTTTGTTTTTCTTTTTTGGATGGTGTTCCTTTATTGTCATAAAAATGTCCCAACTAAGGATTAGTGTACCTTATGTTAGAAAAATGTGGCCAGGGAATGGTATACCCTATATTTGAAATGATATCAGGGAGTGGTGTACCCTGAATTTAAGATCAAATCAACTAGGGAGTGGTATACTCAATGTTGGAAAACACAGCTAGGGATTGGTGTACCCTATACTGGTAAGGAGATCAGGGAGTGGTGTACCCTGTATTTAAGCTCATATCAACTAGGAAGTGGAGACCCTATGATGGAAAAGATACTTAGGGAGTGGAGACCCTATGTCTAAAATAAAATCAACTAGGGAGTGGAGACCCTATGTCTAAAATAAAATCAACTAGGGAGTGGAGATCCTATGTTGAAAAATGATACTAGGAAGTGGAGACCCTATGTTGGAAAATGCAGCTAGGGAGTGAAGACCTTATGTCTTAAATAAAATTAACTAGGGAGTGGAGACCCTATGTTGGAAAATGAGACTAGGGAGTGGAGACCCTATATCTTAAAATAAAATAAACTAGGGAGTGGAGACCCTATGTTGGAAAAGAGATTAAGGAGTGGAGACCCTATATCTAAAATAAAATCAACTAGGGAGTGAAGACCCTATATTGGAAAAGAAACGAGGGAGTGGTAACCCTATGTCTAAAATAAAATCAACTAGGGAGTGGAGACCCTATATTGGAAAAGGAGACTAGGGAGTGGAGACCTTATGTCTAAAATAAAATCAATTAGGGAGTGGCGACCCTATGTTGGAAAAAGAGACTAGGGAGTGGAGACCCTATGTCTAAAATAAAATCAACTAGGGAGTGGAGACCCTATGTTGGAAAAGAAGACTAGGGAGTGGAGACCCTATGTCTAAAATAAAATCAAGTAGGGAGTGAAGACCCTATGTCGGAAAAGCGACTAGGGAGTGGAGACCCTATGTCTAAAATAAAATCAACTAGGGAGTGGAGACCCTATGTTAGAAAAGCGACTAGGGAGTGGAGACCCTATGTCTAAAATAAAATCAACTAGGGAGTGAAGACCCTATGTCAGAAAAGTGACTAGGGAGTGGAGACCCTATGTCTAAAATAAAATCAACTAGGGAGTGGAGACCCTTTGTTGGAAAAACGACTAGGGAGTGGAGACCCTATGTCTAAAATAAAATTAACTAGGGAGTGGAGACCCTATGTTGAGAAATGCAGCTAGGGAGTGGAGACCCTATGCTACCATGATTTTGAACTTTCCTTCTTTTCTTTCTGTTTTTATTTCTCTTTTTTTAGTTTTTATTATTATTAAGAGAATAGGTAAATTTGGAGAAGATTTCCCTTTTTGAGTTGTTACTGCTGCAGAGCTGTTTCTAGCTCATGCGAGGTTTCTTCTTCTCTCTTTTTTTTTTGGTTGCACCTCCTTCTTGCAAGGTTGCTTTTGAATTGCACCTGTTTCTTGTTTTTCAAACAAAGAACAATTGTTAGTTTGAAATGATGGTTGGTTTTGCGGCCTTGAGTGTTTCAGCCACTTGATCTTGGCCCATCTTCTTTTGATGATGATTTCAACCTGCCACTAGTTGTTTCCTGAATACCACTTGCATTCCTGGCCCCAAAGAGCCTTTGACTTTTCAAACTTTTACAGGACAGTTGGTCGCGTGGGACTTAACCTTTTAAACTTTATTTTTCCCTTGTGGGTACTATCAATTTGATTTTCTCCTTTCGAGAGTTTTGATTTCGAAGCATCGGCCACCATGGTCAATCGGGGTTGACTTGATGCCCCTATCGAGGCTTGGTGCCTCTTTTTACATATTAGCTTGTATCAAACGAGAGCCATGTAAATTAGTCTTGCCATCCCTTCTTTGCCTTAGTTTTGGAATAGAGTTAGACCGAAAGGGATTCAAAGAAAAACAAACAAAGGAATGGACAATGAATTTAGACAAGAGATATCCCTTTCGAGGAAAGGAAAGAAGGACTTATCTGGAGTACATGCGGATTTTAATGAACATGATATGCCTTTTGGACTGGATGCCCGATCCGTGTAAACCGTCCGACTCTCAGAAATTCATCATAACTTTTGCCTCAAAACTGAGAAACCTTGCCCAGGACTGTGTCAATGCCAATGGCTGTGAGGACCTTTTTTCGATCAGTGGCACCCTTTGCGGGTTTTCAACAGATGGCCCCTCTCATTTCTCTTCTCACTGTCGCCTTATAGTGTTCTTTGCGAGTTTTCACTATCAAGACTCTCATTTTTGAATTTCTCTACTTACCATCCCCTTACGGTGCCCGTGAGGGTTTTCACCAATAAAACTCTCTCATTTTATTTCTCTTATTTTGGTGGCATCAGATCCACGTGACTGTATCCTCTAATTCTTGAACATTCTCATTGATTGATCGGAAGGACTTGAAAATGATTTGGGTAAAAAGGATTTGGATTGAATTACAACTTTGGAACCTTTCAGACGGAACCATCACCGAACCATTGTAACATCTGCCCCAGTTTCAACTTTTGGGGAAATGAGGATTTTTGTTTTGGTGTGACTAAACCCCAGAGAGAGGCTGCCTACATATCCTTTCGTAATCAAGTCAAACGTAGTTCAAGAAACTTTGTTTTTTATTTTCTTTTGTTTTTCTTTTCTTTTGTTTCCTTTTTTTTTCATTTTTTATTTTTTTCTTCTTTGTTTGGTTTTTCTTCTCTTTTTTCTTTTTTTTAATAATATCTTTAGGTTCCAAAGAGGATAATCAAAGAAAGGTAACCGGCTCAAAAGGGCTAGCAAAAGGGTTAATGATGTTTGGATAGCGAGAATGAAAGACTTCGTCATCCCAATCAGAGAACATTAATGCTACATAGAGGGACAAACATAGTACATTTTGACTGCATCCGTGTTGACAGTTGTTTCAGGGACATTTCCTTCGATGCTTCCCAGATACTATGCTTTCTTTTGGTAGTACTCTCGTTATAATGTATGGACCTTTCCAATTTGGAGCCAATTTTCCTTTAGCTTCTTCATGAGGTGGGAGGATACGTCTCAGAATGAGTTGTCCTATTTTAAATTTCCTCGGCCGCACTTTCTTGTGGTAGACACGGGCCATTCTTTGTTGGTATAACTGCCCGCGAAAAACTGCGGCCAATCCTTTTTCATCAATCAGTGTCAATTATTCCAATCGGTTCTTGACCCAATCTTTATCCTCAATTTCGGCTTCAATAATGATCCGAAGAGAGGGAATCTCAACTTCATTCCAATTTTCTATTTATTTTCTTACAAGCCTTGTCTTCAAAATATTTTTTTTCCTAATTTATTATTTCGGGGTCTGACAGCATTTTAGGATCTGGGCATGAAGTCCGCAAGCATGTCATGTCATTAAAATTTACATTAATAGAACTGAAAAAAGAATAAGAAAGGTGACAAGATTAAGAAAAGAGACGTTCCTGGACAATAAAATATTAATTTCATTTGATTTTTTTTAAATTTTTAAAGATAGAAGGGTTTACATCAGAAAGTAAAACAATAAAAGTAAAACATCCGGATTACTTTCTTAAATAATCCAGACGCAGAAAGGATAGCAAGACCGGCTATCGAAACTCCCATCTGACAGGAAACTTTCAGGTTTGGCGACCGTTTTTTGGCTTTTCTTCGGTCTTGTCAATGGCCTTCAGTGCCGGATCATATTCATATCATCACAAATCATTCCAACTACTGGCCCATTGGTGTGAGTAGACAGAGGATTGTTCGTCATATTAGGGGCCTCTTCATCCCTAAGCATTATTGACTTGACATCGATGAGATCTTCCACTGCTCTTTTAAGAGTCCTATAGTCTTCAGTATCATGTCCCACTGCTCCAGAGTGGTACTCACATCTAGTATCAGCTCGGTGCGAGGAGGACTCACGGTTTGGCTGGTTCGGTGCCACTGGCTGTAGCAAACCTAGCCTAATTAGCTTTTGAAATAAACTTAAATACGATTCGGGGTGAACTGATTCCTTCTGAGGGGCTCTCTTAGGCGAGGATTGTATTGGGGAATATTTGGTTGGGGATTATACTGAGCTTGGTAGGGATAGGCATTTCTAGGAGGTGGAGCTCGGTTTTGTATATAATGTTATGGCCGCGTGTAAGGTTGCGCGTTCATCACCGCAAAGGGAGGCGGTGCCACAACATAAGAAGCATCTTGATGGGGATAATACTCTTACGGGACCTTAGAAAGCATATATGATTGGTTGAATGACCTACGGGCCCCCTCGAACTTGAAGCCATCATGGCTATCTCTTCCATCCTCTTTTTGTCCATCAAAACCCCTCCCCCCCCCCCGAACCATTCTGAACGGTCTGTGATGTGGCCTTAAAGGCAACATGACTCAAGATCCGGCCCAGTTTTAATCATTTTCGACCATCTCCCCAATTTTGATAGCATCGGCGAACGGATTACCCATAGAGGATATCATGTTCTGGAAGTAGTCCGCCTCTTGGGCCTAAAGGAAGACCGTAATCATTTCTGCTTCGTCCATTTGAAGCTTTACCCTGGCGGCTTGCTCACGCCATTTGATAGCATATTCACGGAAACTTTTCGCTGTTTTCTTTTTCAAATTGGACAAAGAGTTCTCTTTTTGGATTTATTTCACTCTTGTTTTTTTTCTAATTGTTTTTCGCTCTTTGTTTTTCTTTGTTATTTTTGTCACTCCTTTCTTTCTTTTTCTTTCTTCCATTTTTTTCACTTGGTTTATTTAATGGCTATGATTGAATCCGATGGGGATTGCCTACGTATCATGACGCTGCATGAATCAGATCATTACGTAGTTCAGGAAGATCAGGAATAAACTGGCCTATTTTTATTTTTCTTCTTTTTATAAAGACTTTTAAATATATATATATTTTTTGAGTTTTTTTCTTTTTATGGAATTTTTGGAAAAAATAAATTTTGAAAGAAGGAATTCTAAAGAAGGAAGAAAATATTTTGGATTTTGATTTGATTTTTTTTTCGAATGAAAGACTTCGGAAAAGAAGGAAAAAATTTTTGGATTTAATTTTTCTTGAATTTTCTAAGGAAAGAATTCTTAAGAGGGAATTAAGGAAAAGGAAAATATTTTTTAATTTTTGTTTTTTGAAAATTGGGGCCAGAACCGATGAGGTTTGCCTACGTATCTCACATCCGGTGAGAATCAGACCCGCGTAGTTCGGTCAGTTTCGACACAACAGGAAAACACGCTTTTTGAAGATATTGACTCATTTTGAAATGACTTTTCTTTTTCTTTTTTTTCAAAATTTCGGCAGAGTTTCATGATTTTTCAAATAGAGGAATTTTTGGAAACCGGATGAATTTTCTCTCTCCTACCTCTCACTCCTGCTTTTTCTCAATTTTTTGTACCTATTCTAGAAGACAATCAACATGCAAACCATATCAAACAAAATGCACAAGTAGCACATAGGATGCATCAGGATGGTCTTTTATTTTTGGGTACACCTGTCCTAGACGGACCCAACCCAACCCCTGTGTTGAGTCACCAAATCAAATGCATGTGATACAAACAAACGTTCCTACTAGGGATCTGGCATGAGGCTATGTTATTCTAGGTTTTAATCCTGAGGGAGTTGTCTTAGACCTGACTTACCCAAGCGAACAGCTCGATCCGAGGTGGGGAAAATATATCGGGAGCATGAAAGCCTACCCGGCCTAGTTGTTGATCCAGCGTCGTTCTATTTGGTATGACCTCTAACAGAAAAGTGGGCCACGCGTACGTGTGCACCATAGTTTTAGAAGACTTGGAAGGGAGGTGTAAGAAGACAGTTTAATATAGTTCAAATAATATCAAAGCGGTAAATGAGCGGCAATTAGCACATTAGGCCCACAAATACAATAATATCATACAGTCAATAAAGCCAAGTATAGATCGCATTACAAGCTCGAATTTTGAACCCTGAACCAGAGTTCTGGGTTCTTATCCCCAGCAGAGTCGCCAGAGCTGTCACACCTCCTTTATCCTGAGGGATAGGGAGTTTTTCCAATTAAAGTGACATTATTCAAAATGGGATTATTTATTTAATTAGAGTCACCACTTGGGATAATTATTATGATTTCCCAAGTCACCGGTTTATTTTAAATACCAAATTGAGAAAATTGAATTTGTTTTACGGTCTGCGAATACAGAAGACCGGGTAAGGAATTCTGTTAACCCTGAAGAAAGTGTGAGGCACTCCCGGATTTCGTAGTTTTAGCACCGTCGCTTTTAATCATATACCTGGCTTAATTAACGTATTATTATGTATTTTAGAACCTATATGTGTTTTACCTTTTACCGTTTTTAATTGCTTGATTATTCGTGATTATGAAATTATCTTGAAGTGAGTCACACGTACGTGTACTCTTTTTGTTTGGTGTACCAAAGTTATATTACGCGTACATGTACACAACTAATAACACTTATTATACTTTGCCTTTAATTTAAAAAATTATAATTATGCCACGCGAATGTGTACAGAATCACGATAATAGATTTATTAATAAGCGCCTAAAGCATACTAGCGATATTCATGAATTAGTTTTCTAAACTAGTTTGAGATTATTGTAAAATCGTAATTTATGGAAAAAATATTATTGTGGGGAAAGATGTATAATTGCTGATAATTTTGACAACATGCTAACTTGTGTATTTGGTCTACTACATGTTAGCGTTCGATACTTATTTGTTAGGGTGAAAGAAGCATGGTCCAACTCACTCATGTTAGGCCCAATAAATGGCCTGATTTCCTCCAGATTTCAACTAAACCCCACGGTCCATTAATAATCAAACTCAAACCACTCCAATTAGCTTTATCCAAACCCCACAGCCTATTAACGTTACAATCAGTTTAAAATATCACAACCTTTTAATTTTTAATAAGAAAAAACATGGCTCATTATTATTAATCCCCACATTATTCAGTTAAACTTTGCAATTTCCATTATTAAAGAGAAAATGCAGTAAACGAGCATGAGACAACACAAAGCGGAAATGATGAACCAAGCATAAGACACTCAAAATAATTTAGCTAAAGGCAGATGAAATATACAAAGCAAAAAGGAAAATATCTACAAGAAACTAAACAGAGAAACAAATCAAGCATTTAATTAAAGAGATATCAATTAAAGCAAACTTAATATCATTTAAACACTAGATGGAGAAACAGACCTTTGTATGTGCCTCAAACCAAACTTTATTCAACAAAAAACTCCAAGCAAAGTTTTGTACAGAAACAATGATTGTTCAGCTAACAAAGACCAAAACCGACAACAATTTTGGAGCCAAAACGCGAACATGACTTCGACTAACAGAAGCGCCGCGGCTCCGGGACCTCGAACGCGACCTCCAATTTTTAGCGGATCTCATGGCTATTTTTGGCTAATTTTTGGGAGGTTTTCGGGGCTGTAAATTGGTAGTTTTGAGGCTGTAAATTGGTGGTTTGGGAGGGGGGGGGACTAATTTCAGCAGGTTTTGGGGAGGTTTCGGGGCTGGAATTTGGGGTGAGAAACAGAGGTGTTTTCATTGCTTTTGGTGGTTGATTTCGTGAGATTTACATGGCTGGATGTTTGGAGCTTCGTAGTTCTTCCATGGTGAGGAATGGTGGAGGAAGAAGATGAATGTGTAGTGATGGAGTAGAAGCGATAGGGAGGTGGCATTTTCTCGCTCCTCAAATCCTACTACTGCTAAGGATTCTCTCTATCTTTTTGTGCTCACTCTCTCTCTCGTTTTTGTTCCCTCCCCCCTCCCCCCCCCCCTCGTGCAAAGAAATCTCCTCCCTTTTCCTTATGTGTGTGATATATATAAGTAAGAGAGATTGAGGGATGGAAAAAATGAATTGGAAGGAGCAGGTTAGTATTTTGGAAGGTGTCATGCAAGGAGTCAAAGGTGCCCTCCTTTTCTATGCGGGGGTAAATTTGTTACATATAGATAGAATAGAATCTTTTCCAAGTGGCATTTTTGCATTGGTTCTTCTTTTTGTCTTTTCTTATTAAAGGTAATCTAAAATTAAAAATACTACACTAATATTTCAAACTAAAAAATATAATAAACTACTAAGAAAAGTTATAACATTACTAGGGTTACAAATTAGAGGAAAACATATTTTTGTAAATTTTTCTTTCTTTTGCAAATGAAATACATTTAATATCTAAAAGTGTAATTCTTTTTGTAGTTTTAATTTTATTAAATAAACCTACTAAAAAGTGAAATAAAGACTAAAGTATCAAGATTAAATTTAGCAAATATTTATATTACTAAAAAGAGATGAAAAATTCAAATATAGTCAAAAATTAGGTGCTCACAATATGAAATGAATACAACTTCTGTTTGGAATATACATAAATAAAATACAATTCTAAAACTACCCAGGGACTAGTGGTAGCCACACCCGGAAGGTACGAACATCTTCAGAGTCAGCTCTCATCATCCACCGCAGCTTCGCTCCAAGATCTGCACGCAAGGAGCATACGTGTAGTATGAGTACAACCGACCCCAAGTACTCAATAAGTATCTTGACTAACCTCACTGATATAACTTGTGCAGAAGACTAGCAATAGAACAATACTAGAGCATAACCGAAAAGATTACAAGAAACAAATATGCGAAGCAGTAAATGATTACTAGAAGAAATCACGATTCATATTCCTCAATATCACGACCAATACTTTCCTTAGAGCGATAACCAACAAATCACGGTAGTAAATCCATAAATTTCATAGTATGAGAAATGTCCTCAAGATATCAAATAAAATGGCACGGCAACACCCTTCGTGCATTTATCTCATCACCACCAAATATTCGTATAATAGTACCAACTAGGTGAATAAAATACCAATAATAGTAATGCCAAAGTGGAAATACACATGTAGGAATAATGAACAAGGCAGTACATATAGACACTGATAACAGACTAGGTAAAAGGCATAGAAGTAATGGCAGCAATTAGGAAAGAAGAACATAAATTTCACTAACCAACATGGTAGAAGGCCTAGATGTAGATATAATGAAAAGAGGGAAAGCATGATCTTTATGAGCTAACAAATTGAAGGCATGAATAACTAACATGGTAGAAGGATTATACGAAAGTGCAACAAATGAGGAACGACATAGATGTAGGTATGACAAACAAGAAGGAAAAATATGATATTTGCAAGTTAAGCAGATAGAAGGCATGGATAATATAACTACAATTGAGATAGAGGACAAGAACAGAACAACAACAACAAGTCACATAGAAACCATAGGTGCAACAGTAATAGCTCAAGATAAAAGATTTGAATATATACACAAGGAAAAGATATCACAACATAATGCATGTCTCTCGTCCTCGCCTGCACGGAAACACCCTTCGTGCTATGAATACATGATAATATAAAAGCATGATAATGTAAATGAAATGGCACGACATCACCCTTAGTGCTTTTACTCTCATCCTCAAATGATAATGTAAATGAAATGGCACGGCATCACCCTTCGTGATTTTACTCTCATCCTCACATGATAATATAAATAAAATAATACGGCATCACCCTTTATGCTTTTACTCTCATCCTCACATGATAATGTAAATAAATTGGCACGGTATCACCCTTCGTGCTTTACACTCTTCCTCACATCATAATGTATATGCAATGAAAATGCATCACCCTTCGTGTTTTACACTCTTTCTTACCAAGCACATGTATATCAATGACAAGCAAGGTAGGAAGCATGAATAACATCAAGGAGAGTGATTAAATGAATATTCCAAATGAACATCAATCACAGCTTTCAAGCCAATAACAATTCAATAAACCTCAAGGACCTTATTGTTCAAGTATTTCAACAAGTTTCAAAAATGATCTTCAATACAAGTATAGGATCCAATATCTCAAGAATAACTATCGTAGCGATGTATTAGTGATTAAGCATAGTGGTGAGCAAATTTAACACATCAATAGTTTCACAAAAATCCGTCACATTTTAATCAAGTTATAATAAGCTAAATCTTGATTTCTAGCATTTAATTTCATATTCTTAGTAATCTAGGAGTCAAGTAAGACATGAAACAAGAAGGTCACATAATTCAACAAAGCACAATTAATCGTATGGTTTACCCCCGAGCATGATTAACATTGGCACATGCATATACGCTCGTCACCTTATATATGTATCACCCCAGCATGTAGCAAATAAATGGCAATTAGTGAGAAAAATTCTCCCAATAAAGTTAGGCATGATAATTACCTCAAACAAGCTAAATCGATACCTAGAAGAGCCATCCATCTCAAATCATCCTCCGAGCGGCTCGAAACTAGCTAAAAGAAACTCAAAATCATCAAATAATATCATAGGAAGCAAACACAATCAATAAAGTTTGAATCTTTACACATTTAATCAAATTCAAACATAGGCCGGCACCTCTAAACCCGACAACCCATTCATTTACAAGTCCAACCATACTAATTTCACTTAATTCCAATTTCAAATCGATATTCAAAACTCAAAAATTTACTTTAGGAAAGTTTAGACAAAACTCCTCAATTTTTCTTTTGAAATCATCAATCAAATGCCAAAAATGAAGATGGAATCACGGAATATAATCAAAACCGAGTACAAAATACTTACCCCAATCCATGTGGTGAAAATCGCCTAAAACATCGCCCAAATCTGAGCTCCATAACTCAAAATATGATAAAATGACTCAAGGTCCGAAAATAGAGTACTTATAACCACTGAATAGAAATACTCATCGCGATCGCGGGAATCCCTTTGCGATCGCGAAGCACAGACGCGACTTCCACCAGATTACACTTCGCATTCCCCCAACAAAGTTAGGCAATACACTTACCTCAAACAAGCTAAATCGATACACTAGAAGCACCATCTCATTCAAATCATCCTCCGAGCGGCTCGAAACTAGCAAAAAGCAACTCAAAATCATCAAATAATGCCATAGGAAGCAAACCCAATCGATAAAGGTCGAATCTTTACACATTTACTCAAAGTCAACCAGAAAGTCAAACCCGGGCCCGCACCTCGAAACCCGACAAAACTCATAAAATGCAGAATGGGAGCTGTATTTTTCTGTTATTTTTCTTTCTTTTTAGTCCTTTTTATTTTCTGTATTTTACTCCCCAAGTTCCTCATTTGACCTAATTTTACTGTGTTATTTCTTTTCAGTCCTTTCCCTTTCCTCCTAGAAGCTTCTAAATCAGTAAACAGCAAATATTCCCTCAGTTTAATTGCCTTAAATGCCCCCTTTTCTCCCTTGTATTTACTATTCTTTCATATCTTACCTTGCTCCTAAGATCAACTCGAATTGGGCCTACATCTTGGCTTGATTCCTAATCCACCCCACACATTCTAAAAATTCAAAACAAGTTATTCCAAACCTTCGAAGGCATATGCCTCAGTAAACTGAAACCCAAAATTACTTCAACATCCTAATTTAATCTCTAATTAACCAGAACCTATAATCAAACGAAGTTAAAAAATCTAAACTGGAATGAAGCACGTAAGGATGCTCACTGATATTTGTTCATGTGATAAAATAATCAAAAATTCCCAATAGCAAAATATGTGTGCAATGGCTAACAAACAATTATGCTCGATTAATAATTAAACAACTAATCAAATAAATCAGGCTTTAGTTGATTTAGGCATAGATGATTTAGAATAAAAAAAATGGGAAAAGTAAAAGTATAACAGAAACGGAAAACAAGATATACCATCTAGCTCAAACACACGGCCAATAATAGAAACTCCGGCGAGAAATGAATGAGATCGAAATCTGGCCGGTCAACGGTGGGTTGACTGACATCGGCCTTCATTGAAACCTGCTGAAATTGACATCAATCAATAGATCTTAGATCTTATCAAGATCTATTGAATGATGTCGATTCTGACCGGTTACGACCATAGATTGAACGAGAAATCGAAAGGGGACAATGGGAGGCTAGGGTTTGGTTTTAATGGTAATGAGACGAGAATGAAGGTTTGATCTTAGTGGGACGGGACAGATGAGGATAAATGGAGTTGATTGGTGATGGTTTGAGGTTACTTGGATAATTTCGGTCGGCGACGATGATTTTCGGCCGGTGGTTTACGGCGGAGAGAAGCGAAGGATGAGAGAGAGGGTGAGAAACGGTCTGAGAGGGTTTTGGGGGTTAGGGGAGGTTGTTACGACAGTTGTATGGGAAAGGGAGGCCAGTTCCTGGCCGTTGGATCAAGATAAATGAACGGCCAAGATTTGATTGTTGTCTCTTTGACTTGGGGCGGGGTCGTTTGTGGACTAAACGGGGACGTTTGGGATTAAATGGGACTGGACCGGGTAGATAATGAGAGTTAGGGCGGGTGTTATTGAACTGGGCCAAATGGGATGGCCCAATTTCTGCCCTTAAGGTCACAATGGACCCATACCTTCTTCTTTGCCTTTATACAATTAACCTATCTAAATTAATGATCTAATTTCAAACTTAATCTTGCAAAATCAACCCAACTATCTATTTTATCTGATGATTAACTAATTAACTGATCAATTGAACCTAAAAATGCAAAAACAAAAGCAAGAACGACCAATGTATTTTTATGATTTTCATGTATTAACCATGCATCTAACATGCATCTAACGATATAATTAAATCCTAAAAATGCAATTAAAGTGCTAAAATGCAACAAAATAAAAATAGAAGTATTTTTGTGATTTTGATTTAAAGTATCTCTACGTATGCATGAAAATATGCAAATAAATGTGAAACCAATAAAAATAAAAATAGAAGAAAATTCCTAAAATCCTATAAAAGTAACTAAAACTAATTTGGACTATTTTTATGAGTATTTTACGTATAGAGCAAAAATTACGTGCTCACAGTGTGTTTCAGTGTTTCTCCCAAATCGGCTACGAGTAGTATTTCTAAGCACGAATGCATGTAAGATAAAGTGTTATTTTTTGTTATGTCATAACTAGATATATCATCCAAAATGTTTCGTTATTGTCAATATATTAGATTGTTGTATAAAAATATAAAATGTTAGATGAATAGAAACGGACTTAGATGGAACAATTAAAGAGAACTAAAAGAATTAATTGTGTCAGAAAAAAGATCTGATTACATGTGCGATGAGTCTTATATGAGTAATATCATTAAGTGAATTTTCATGCAATTGGATTGATATGGTGACAAATTGGAAATCTTGAAAGTGTAATAGCATAGAGCAAAAACAATTAAGTTTCAAAAGTAACATGAATTATATCATCATCGGGATTAAATCATTATTACTTTCTTATTACATGTAAAATATAACCACTAGGGTTCATATGAAATAAGAGAACACTTGCTAAATGAAGGGGTAGAGAAACACCGCAGTTGACTTGAATATATATATATATATATATATATATATATATATATATATATATATCGTTCAAAAAACTAGATACCTTCCAAGACCTGATATACTAGTACTAATTTTTTGTATGGTTATATTTTATTTTATAATCTATATAACAAAGTCTGACAAGAGTGGGTTGATATAGTGGTGAGCATCCTTCACTTCCAACTAAAAGGTTGTGAGTTCGAGTCACCACATGTCTGCATACACACTATCATCCCCATACCCCACTAGTGGGATTATATTGGGTTGTTGTTATTGTATAACAAAGCCTGTAGTTTCTCTATCACGTACTAATGATTTCTTCAGAAGCTTCATTAGTGTCCGTTTTATCGTTTGCTAAATTTCGACAACAGGTGTAAATAATCTCATTCAAGCTTGTTTATATTTTGTAGTCACCTAATCAATTTGCCATTTAATTTGTTGCGGGGATTACTTAGTTTGTCTTACATCTTCGAATAGTTGGGTAAGATTTTCTTCTGTTTTAATCAGCTTCGTTAGATTTGTTCTACTTTCCATGTCCATTTCTTGGGCTCACAAAGTTTGACGAATAGATGAATCAGGAGCTTGTCAATGATTGGAACAGACAAACATCAACTAATTAACAATTCTTAGTGGAACTGATAATTTGAGTTAAAAATTGTCGTGTGGGTAACCTCATCTGAGATTGTGGGATGTGGAGATGGACCTACAATTTTAATTCTACTAAATCCATCACCTTGTTCGAGTTAAAAGAGATTGTGACCAGCAAGAATTTAACAATCAACCTCGTTAAGATTTTGAACCCCCTAAGCACGGAGCTACACATTTAAATTGTGTCAAGAAGATTCAAAATATAATATATTAAGATACAAAACAGATTTTGCCGCAATGTAATTTTACGACGAAGAGGCTTCAGGTAAATCCCTTACGCCCCACCCTAAATCCTCCCCTTTTGTTAAGAATTAATCGGATTGAGGTTATGGCGTCATCAGTCTCGAGGACGGGATAATAGGGGTGTCCTAAATTTTGCAATAAAAAAAGTTTTCTCGACGTATCATCAGTATTTTCTTTCGGTGATTCACATCGTTTCAAATGAAGTTTTACCATAGCATTCCTCTAAGAACTGGTACGAAGGCCGATAAGCCCCAATTGCATCCTAGGAATTAGATAATGCAAGATCCGCCCCTGCAGGGGTGGTAATAGAGCTTACTTTAAGATGTGATGGTTGGGTAAGGTCGGTGTCATTATTTAGATAGACCCAATGTAGCTTGTCGTAAGGAGACTCCTAATATGTGTCTCAGGTCATCCCAATCATTAAAGCATCAAAATTTAAATTCCCCTTTAATTACTTTTATAGAATTGAAATAGGACAAAAACGTAACAATTATGTAAGTTGCAGACTTCAATTCTCATGTTTTGGAAGAAAGTGAAACGAAGTTATCTGCAGACCACATGCCTTTAGCTAAGTACCCCTATAGACTCAACAAGCTTATACACAACCTTGGCAATTGCTAATTTGCTACTGACAAAATCCTATCTTCTCCACTAGCCAAGATTTCAAATCATGGATTACTATTACTGGTTCTTTTTCCTGTTTGCCGTACTTGTTAATTTAGTTGCATCAGTTCCAAGAGGACCTGTAATTAATGTGACTAAGCATATTTCTTTCCAAGAATTCAGTTCTAAAAATCCAAGACTGAAGCAAGATCTTACACTACTTGGCAGCGCTATCGTCTCAGACGAAAAATCAACCGTTCAAATTCCTGACCCCGAACAGGAAGGTGATCTTAAGCATTTAGCAGGACGAGCTATATACTCTTCACCTATTCGTTTCTTCGATCCTCTGTCTCAAACACCAGCTTCATTTGAAACAACCTTCTCATTTCAGTTCCAAGTATTGAAGTCCAATTCGAGCAACGGGGCATCAGATCTTGGCAAATCCGTTGGTGGTAGCGGCTTTACTTTTATTATTGTCCCCGACGAATTAACTGTTGGTCGTTCTGGTCCGTGGCTTGGGATGCTCAACGATCTATGCGACGACGATTACAAATCAGTAGCTATTGAGTTTGATACACGCCAGAATCCTGAATTTGGTGATCCAAATGACAATCACTTGGGCATCAATTTAGGAAGCATAGTTTCAACTGCAGCCATAAACGCTTCCGACGTTGGTGTTCAATTGAATGACGGGTCAGTTCACCGAGTTTGGATATCTTACGATGGGCAGAGGCGATATATCGATATCCGTCTTGCACCGGATGGCAAAGAATATCCTTCTAAATCAGTCTACTCTGGTTTTCTTGACCTCTCGCCTTACTTGAATGAGTACATGTTCGTAGGATTTTCAGCTGCAACCGGTAACCATACACAAATTCACAATGTCCTGTCCTGGAATTTCACTTCAGTTAGTCAAGCTTCCCTTAGAATTCCTTCAACAGAGACATGTCAGAATAAAATCATGCTTCAAAATAATCCGCAAGCTGAAACTTCACATAGCAAAACGCCAAATAGTTTCTTTATTTTCCTTGCTGTTGTCATTCTTCTAGTAATTGTTCTTATTAATCTCTATTTTAGTAGCTACAAGCGAGATGACAATTCCAGTGAAACAATCATTCTGCCCGAGAAAAAGCAAAGACCAAGGCCACCAAATAAAGCACGTCGCTTTACAATAGCCGAAATCTCAGTCGCAACTAGGAATTTCAGTGAGTTGCAAATATTGGGCAGTGACGAGAAGAGCGTCACGTATAAGGCCACGATGCTGAACGGGTGCAACGTAGTTGTAAAACGATTTTTAACTCAGTTTTTCAACACTCATGGATTTGACAAGCGAAGATTTCACAAGGAAATTAAGGCCATCAGCAGTATTCGTCACCCCAATTTGGTCCCCGTTAGAGGATGGTGCTATGATAACCAAGAAACTATAGTTGTGTACGACTACATCCCAAATGGTAGCCTAGACAAATGGCTATTTGGCGTCGGTGTCTTGCCTTGGACGAGGCGTTTTAAGGTTGTTAAAGATTTAGCAGACTCTCTTGTTTACCTACACTCGAAGCAACTTGCTCACAAGAACGTGAAAAGTAGCAGTGTGTTTCTTGACGTGAGCTTCAGAGCAGTAGTGGGTGATTTCGGATTTGTGCTTACTTCGACTGGGTCAACTCGGTTCGAGTCGATGGTGAGTCAGACAGCAGATGTGTTTGAGTTTGGAGTTGTTGTGCTAGAAACTGTTGCGGGTCGGAGCAGGAAGTCTAACCCGGGAGAACGTGACTTGTTGGATCTTGCATGGGCCATGCATGAGGTACAACAGAAGGAAACGTTGGTGGATCGAAGAATGGGCGCGGTTGTGAACCTGGAGCAGGCAATTCGGGTATTGGATATCGGGTTGCTATGTACGTTGAACGAGAACAAAGGAAGGCCTACCATGGAAGAAGTGGTGGAGTTCCTGAATATGGAGAAACCAATTCCTGAGTTGCCACCGGGTCGACCCGTTTGCTTGTTCCCGTACAACAGCACCACAGGTTTGTGCAGTGGATACGCTTGTACTGCATTCAAATGAGCCACGTGTTTGGTTGATCAGCAGAAAGTAGCCAAAAATATTACTACATTATTGGTGCTTCATTCTATCAGTATGGCTCGAAATAATGACAGGGATGCGCACATGTATGATATGTGACGTTATTTTCATGATATCTGGTCTCCGGTCAGAGTAAATATCACAAGAACTCCTGGGGGAGACTTGAAATCATTATAGATATGTGTTTTAAATTTGTAATTCATACAAAACATGTGCTATATTTGTATGTAATTTTTGTTCCACCATAATTTTGTATAAAGAAACGTATGACAAACTACATGACTTTATAGTACTGCTAACGCTAATATTAGTTCACTGTAGTAACTCATAATATGTTTGTGCCATAAATAGATAGCACTGCTTACCCTTAAAATTGGTTAACAATTAAATTTATAATATGATTCCAGGGACACGTGATTTTACTTACTACCAATTGATAAATATGAAGATTAATAACAGAAATAAACTATAAAATAAAGCGAACCAGTGTTGAAACGGAATTCAATCCTCGAGCTAGGGTGCCCTCGAACTGATTGATACTAAAGCAGTTAAAAATAAAGCAAGTTGATGAACAGGAGAATGTAAGCTAAAGAGAGAGCGTTATATTGGCTTTTTTTATGCGAGAACAATCTATCTTACAAATGGTTAACACTCCCCTTTATATAGCAGAGGAATTCTACTTATGGTATAACTCTAATTACAAAAGAAAATCCCATGATTAGCTAATTAACCGTTCCTAAATAGACCCCTTCCTCATTGATTCAAACTTTACTTTCACTTCCTTCTAATCTTCAAAGCTTTTATCTCTTAAGTTTCTCCCTTTTACAAATCTTCAGGTTTTGCTGTTAATCCTTTCTCAAACGCCAAGTCATATTATCTTCCTCTCCTTTAAACTTACACAAAAATGGCAAAAATACTGAAAACGGTACCACAGAAAGAAACTGCTTCATCTTCTCAACCGGCCGGCGGGAAAGCGTCGGTGGAACCCCGTCTTGAGGAATGCATTCCAGGGGGTACGCGCTATACTTCGATTTCAAGATCGATAAAGCCTCGTCGATTCCTGGTAGATGCGAGCCACTATCGAGGTATATATGCTCGATAACTGAGGGATACCTTAAGCAGGTAAAGAATGACTGCAACTGGGAGGGCAAAGAGGTGGTGATCCCGACCCCCGAAGAAGACATCACCACCCATGTGGAAGGGTTTCTAAGTGTTTACACTTACCCTTTCATATTGGGCCCCCTCGACCCCGTCATCGTTGATTTTTGTTGTTAATATCGAATAACCCTAGGACAAATCCATCATTCCTTTAGGCAAATTGTTATTCTGCTCCGATTCTTCGAGAGCAAAATCGAGGGGCTCCCTTTCACCCTCGATCACCTTATCAGATTTTATAGCCCCCGCCTCTATCAAGGCAGGTTAATAAAACTCCAACGTCAGGCTACCAAAGTGATGTTCTCGAGCATAGACAATGATAAGGATCGAGGCTGGATGGGCCGGTTCGTTCGAGTGAGGACTCCCGACCTAATCCCAGCCGAGAAGATGCCAATTCCTGAGACATGGAACATGAATCGTAAGTATCGTCTCACTGTTAGCTTCCATGTACTATTTGTTCCTTTGTCTTTTCACATCGATGTATTTTATCATGATGTAGCGGTCGCTTGGATGCCCCATATGATTCCCGACCTCGAGAGCTGGGTTCAGAACCTGGCCTTGACCTCTACATACGTCGAGCGCTCATGGCACGATTTATCAAAGGGCCGATTGGTAGGCCAAAACTCATGGTAAGCCCACGTTTTGTGTATTTTATGATTCGAGTAAGATGCCCTTCTTCTACTTATTCAATTTTCTCGTGTACAGGCCTAAGCAAGGATGCGGTCATGAGGCCCCTATCTAGTGAGGGGGATACTTCGATCCTGCCACCAAAACCGGCGAAGGACAAAAAGAGAAAAAAGACCTCAACCTCCAAGGATCCAGAACCGAAGAAGAAGAAGGCTCGTAAGTCGAAGAAGAACATCATCCTTCTGACCTAAGACTTTGTTCGGCGTCTAAGGGGGGAAGATGAAGAAGAGGAAGAAGACGACTCCGGGCTGGTGGCCCGAGTGGGGATGAGCACCGAGGCCCCAAAGGCCACTGAATCGGTGAAGGCTGCAGAGACTTCATCTCGAGATGAGGGGGTCTCGGGAAGAGACTTGGGCGAAGTCCCCAAGTCATCGAGGATTGAAAATGCCTCCCACCATAATGAGCCAACGGTGAGTACGGATGTAGGGGCTGGTCTCGAGGTCCCTCGAGATGGAGAGAACGCCCCAAGTGATCCACTTGGGGCAATAGAAATTGGAGGCTCCCTGTTGCTTCCTTCGTTTTCTAAGGAGATGATTCAAGAGGCTCGGGCCTTGAAGACCCCCTCCATCGAAGGAGCCCATGAAAGGGAGGACCCCTTCCATAATTACTTTACTGGGGTCAAAAATGCTACCAGCCTGAGTGACTTGGAGGTCTCGAGGAAGGACTCGGGCGAGGCATCGAGCCTTTTCAACGAAGCGCAGCAAACTCTGAATCGGGTAAGCCTTAACTCTCTTTGTTGGTATTACCCTTGTGTTCATTTTTCTCTTCATGTCTAACTTCTTTTCTTCTTTCTGTGTAGGCATTGGCGCTCTATCAGGAGGCATTTTCAAAGTCCCGAACAGAGCTGAGCCGATGTGAGGCCGACCTCCGAGGGCTCACGGAGGAGAGAAATGCCCTTAAACTTCTTAGTGGGCAAAAAGAAGAGGAGATCAAGGACCTCCGAGCCGAGTTGGCCAAGGTTCACCAAGATCAGACCAACCTAACCGAGCAGGTAATGAAAATCTTAAGAGCTCATGGGCTCGATTCGAAAATGGTGGCTAACATTTCAATCTCACAGCTGCAGCAAAAGATCAAGCAATTCCGCAAGGAGGTCGACATGATGAAGGCGGAGACCTTGGGGTGAAAAGAAAATATGGACCGCTTTGCTGCTGAAAAAGAGGTTGCTCGAGCCCAATTGTTATCGGTCGAAAGTCATCTTCGAAGCATGAAAGAGAATATCTCGGCTCAGGCAAAGAAAATAGAGGATCTCGAGGCTCAGTTGGCTTCTGAATTTGCAAAGGCCAAATCTGAAGCTGAAAAGGCAAAGGTCGAGGTAGATACGATCGTGGCCGTCTACCGGGCCGATGCTAAAGCCGCTCAAGTCCAAGAAAGAGACGCAACTGAGACCATTCAAACCCGAGCATATTGGATTGCTGAACTCGCCAAATGCCAATCTCAGAGGGAAACACTCGAGGAGATCTACGCTCGAGGTTTCGATCTTACCGACGAGATAATAAAGGCTAGAGAGCATGAAGCTGATGCTGGAGCAATGGCCTCTTCCGATGATGATGATGATGATGATGGCAGCAAGAGCGGGTCCGAGAATCTGGAGGACCTCGATGGAGAAGAAGCTGCCCCTGAGGAAAATTAGGAATCTTAGGCTTTTTTTTTTGATTTTTTTGTGTGGGACCCTGATCGGTCCTTGTAAATACCTTCATATATATATATATAAAAGATCTTTTTTCTGTTTCATTCATACTTTATGAAAAATTTGCTCATAAGTTCGAGGCTTAGGCAACTTGACCGAAGCCGAACTAGTATAGTCTTAATCGAGTGAGTACTTGCTCGAACTCGAAGTAGGGTGACCCTTAGATTTTAATTGAGTGAGGATGATTTCTCGAACTCAGAAATAAAATGGCCGTTTAGGCTCTTGAATTAGGTCGATAAGGACATAATAAAATGAATGGCTTTCTCCCCTTTTTCGGCTTGAAAAGTTTATCGTTTACTCATATAAAATTTGTTGTACCTTAGCAAGAAATAAGGGTTTTTCTTGAGAGTTCGGACGATTCCGTACCCATTAGGGTTTTCAAGGGTTGATATTATCGAGACCCTCTATTTCATAATGTTATAGCATAAAATAAAGAATTCGTTCAAGAGTTCGAACGACTTTGTACCCATTAGGGTTTTCGAGGGTCGATATTATCGAGAACCTTAGTAATTCAGGCTAGGGTAGGCTTTTAACCGGTTTATGAAAATATTCGAAGGCCTGTTTTATAACGGAAATTGGACGTCTCTGAACTGTGTTAATTTGGCCATAGCCTTTAGCTTAGGACTTGCCTTTTGGGCTTGTTCCCCTGTTATACTTCGAACAAGTTCAAAGTATCAGTCCCCGAGTGGGATGGTCGTGGCCTATAAAATCGAGGGTTTCCTTTTTAAGGTCTTACGATCTCAAGGTTTTAGTAATTCGATCATATCGATTTTTATGATGGCGGTCCCCGAGTGCGGGGTCAGTTGTTCAAACTTTAGTTGTGACCGGCCCTTAAGCCAGTTTCCACAATAGATCACAAGCACGACATTGTAAAGTAAAAATTTCTCTAAGGCATGAAATATCTGGCAAGAAAAATACCTTTTTCAATAGATTAACATGCGTACATGTTTGCCATTAGGGCTCGAGTAATCTACATGGGCATGGTTCATTCGACCATTTGACCCTTACAAAATTTACCTATCGAGACCCCGTCGGCATGAAGTATTTTCCTTGTAACTATCCAAGGGTGATGCCCCCCAGTATTCGAGGTTGATTGTAAAGGAGCCTCGGATACTGTTGAATTGCTCTAAGTTAGCACGAATAATGGTTGCCTCGTTAAAAACCTCGTCGGAAACCCCCATTTGAGACAAAAACCGGTCTAAGGGAAAAAGAGTGCAACGCGTGCTTTCAGACCTAAGGACTTTGTGTTTGAAGAATCATTTGATGTCTTCGATTAAACACCTGCAAATGGTTAGTATAAAATATAAACGAAAGTTGAGAAGGTCGTACCTTAGCAGTAATATCGTTTGAGGAGTGATATGTTCCAATAGTTTGGTAATTGTTCGTCGTTCATTGTGCCAAGTTTGTAGGATCCCTTTCCGATAATATCGAGAACCTGATACGGTCCCTCCCAGCTCGGGCCAAGTTTTCCTTCATTTGGTTCTTGAGTATTAAGGGTGACCTTCCTCAGAACCAAGTCCCCGATTTTAAAGTGTCAAAGATTGGCTCTTCGATTGTAGTACCTTTTGATCCGCTGTTTCTGTGCGTCCATTCGAACGAGAGCGGCTTCCCATTTTTCATCTAGCAATTCGAGGCTTGTATTCATAGCCTCATGATTTGACTCTTCCGTTGCATATCGAAACCTGATGCTGGGTTCCCCGACTTTAACCGGGATTAGAGCTTTGGCGCCATATACTAAAGAGAACGGTGTTGCCCCCGTACTGGATTTTGGCGTTGTTCGATACTCCTAAAGGACTTCGGGAAATATTTCTCTCCATTTTCCCTTAGCGTCGCTTAATCTTTTCTTTAGATTTTGAATGATGGTCTTGTTTGTCGATTCGGCCTGTCCGTTCCTACTAGGATGATATGGCATTGACAGGATCCTTTTTATTTTATGATCTTCGAGAAACTTTATCACTTTGCTGCCGATGAATTGCTTTCCATTGTCGCATACGATCTCGGCAGGCATCACGAATCGGCATATAATATGGTCCCAGATGAAATCTATGACTTCTTTCCTTCTAATTTTCTCGAAAGCATGTGCTTCAATCCACTTAGAAAAATATTCAGTCATAAACAAAATAAATTTAGCTTTACCTAGGGCCGATGGTAGAGGGCCGACGATATCCATTACACATTTCATGAATGGCCATGGGGATAAGACTGGGTGGAGTTGCTCTCCGGGTTGGTGAATCATCGGCGCATACCTTTGTCATTTGTCGCACTTTCGAACAAACTCTTTTGTATCCTTTTCCATATCGGCCCAATAGTATCGTGCTCTGATGACTTTGTGAACCAATGATTCGGCACCGGAATAATTTCCGCAGATGCCCTCGTGGATTTCTCGTAGGACGTAGTCGGTATCTCCTGGTCCCAAACATATTGCCAAAGGTCCATCGAACATCCTTCTATATAGTGTTCCATCTTTGACCAATGTGAATCATGCGGCCTTCGTACGTAGAGTCCTCGATTCCTTAGGATCTAACGGAAGCTTCCCATTCTTTAGGTACTCAATATACTTGTTCCTCCAATCCCAGGTCAGACTTGTGGAGTTGATTTCAGCATGGCCTTCTTTGATTACTGATCTTGAAAGTTATACGATAGTCCACAAGCTAATCTCGTCGTCTTCGACTGATGACCCCAAATTTGCAAGGGCATCGGCCTCGCTGTTTTGCTCTCGAGGCACATGCTGTAGGGGCCATTCTTTAAACTGATGTAGAGTCACTTGTCATTAGTCCAAGTATCTCTACATTTGATCTTATCGAACCTCGAAGGTTCTGTTGAATTGGTTTACCACAAGCAGGGAATAACATTTGGCCTCGATGACCTCTGCTTCCAAACCTTTAGCTATCTAGAGACCTGCAATCATGGCCTCATACTCGGCCTCATTGTTAGTTAACTTGGAAGTTTTGATAGCTTGTCTAATTATATTACCCATGGGCGGCTTCAAAACATTGCCTAGTCCGGACCCCTTCACGTTCGAAGCGCCGTCTGTGAAGAGGGTCCGCACTCTCGATGATGCACCCGACTTTAATAATAGTTCCTTTTCGACCTCGGGTATGAGGGCTAGCATAAAATCGTCCATGAAGTCTGCTAAGATTTGAGACTTGATGATTGTTCGGGGTCGATACTCAATATCGTACCCACTAATCCCGACGGCCCATTTGGCTAATCGGCCCGAAAGTTCGGTCTTATGCAAAACATTACGAATGGGATAGGTAGTCACCACACAGATCGGGTGACACTGAAAATATGGTTTTAATTTCCTAGAGGTGCTTATTAGGGCAAGCGCTAATTTTTTTAAGTGTGGGTACCGGGTCTCGACCTCACCCAAAGTTCGACTAACATAGTAAACAGGAAATTATATACCTTGCTCTTCTCGAACCAGGACCCCACTTACCGCGATTTCTGAGACTGCTAAGTACAAGTAGAGTTGCTCGTCCATTTTCGGAGTATGAAGCAGTGGCGGGCTCGAGAAGTTTCGCTTTAATTCTCACAATGCTTGTTGGCATTCCAGGGTCCATGCAAAATTGTTCTTCTTTTTGAGCAGTGAGAAGAACCGGTGACTTCTATCTGAAGACCTCGAGATGAATCGGCCTAGGGCGGCTATGCGCCCTGTTAATCTTTGTACGACCTTAACATTGTCCACGACTGTGATGTCATCGATTGCCTTGATCTTATCGGGGTTGATTTCGATCCCCCCCGATTTGATACCATAAAGCCGAGGAACTTTCCCGAGCCGACCCCAAATGCACATTTCTCCGGGTTGAGTTTCATGTAGTGTTGCCTTAGTATATCGAAGGTTTCCTGCAAATGTGTCAAATGGTCCTCTACTTGCAGGGACTTAACTAGCATATCGTCAATATAAACCTCCATTGATTTACCTATTTGTTCTTCGAACATTCGATTTACTAAGCGTTGATAGGTGGCATCAGCATTTTTTAGTCCAAACGGCATTACATTATAACAATAGGTGATGTACTTAGTGATGAATGAAGTCATTTCCTGATCCTTCGAGTTCATTTGTATTTGATTGTACCCGGAGTAGGCATCGAAAAAACTAAAGATCTCGTGGCCGGTCATGGCATCGATCATGCGATCGATATTCGGTAGAGGAAAAGAGTCTTTAGGACATGCTTTGTTTAAATCTTTGTAGTCTACGCACATTCTAAGTTTATATCCCTTTTTAGGGACTACGACTACGTTTGCTAACCATTCAGGATATTTTACTTCCCGAATGGATCCTATTTTGAGAAGTTTGGCTACCTCGTCCTTGTTGAATGTATGTTTTTCCTCGAACTGGGGCCTTCTCTTTTGTTTTACTGGGTAGAACTTCGGGTCCAAGCTCAGTCGATGTGTAGTGATCTCTGGCGGGATCCATGTCATATCTAGGTGGGACCAAGCAAAACAATCCATATTATTGATAAGAAATTTAATGAGTTTTTCCCTGAGCTCGGGGGTTAATGCTGTACCCAGGTATACCTTTCGATTGGGTAGATGCTCGATCAGTATGACTTGCTCCAGCTCTTCGACTGTCAATTTGTCGTCATCGGAATCCTCGAGGATTATGAAGGATCGAAGGATCTAGTAGTCACCGTCCTTGTCCATTCCCTGCTTCTCCAACTAAGTCGAGGCCGGTGGCTGTGGTTGCTATTTAGCTTCATATTTTCCTTTGGACTCCGATCCCTTTATTGATGAAAGCGTCGATACCGGTATTACTTCGTCGACCGCGAATATCTCTTTGGTAGCATGTTGTTCCACACACACCATTTTACTTCATCCGGTGTTGGGAACTTCAGTATTTGGTGAAGGGTTGAGGGGACCGCCCTCATGTTGTGAATCCAGGGTCTTTCGAGCAGTACGTTGTATCTCATATTGCCCTCGATCACATGGAACTTTGTTTCTTAAATAGTTCCGGCTACATTTACTAGTAGGATGATTTCTCCTTTAGTTGTTTCACTCGCCATGTTTAAGCCATTGAGAATTCGAGCTACGGGTACGATCTGATCTTGTAGGCCGAGCTGCTCTACGACCTTCGATCGAATAATATTGGCCGAGCTTCCTGGATCAATTAAAATACGTTTAACCTGAATTTTATTCATAAAGATAGAGATTACAAAAGAATCATTGTGGGGTTGTGAGATCCCTTCTGCTTCATCATCATTGATTGATAAAGTGCCTTCTGGCACATAGTCTCGAGTTCATTTTTCCCTTGTGATCGATACTTTAGTGTGTTTGAACACGGGCCCTTGTGGAATATCGACCCCACCAACGATCATGTGTATCACGTGTTGTGGTTCTTCTTGCTCGTTTTTCCTGTTCGCATCCCTATCTTTGAAATGGTTCTTAGCTCGGTCATTCAAGAATTCTCGAAGGTGAACCTCGTTGAATAGACGGGCCACCTCCTCCCTTAGTTGTCTGCAGTCTTCGGTTCTATGATCATGTATACCATGGTATTTGCATATTTGATTGGGGTTTCTTTGGGATGGATAGGTTTGTAGGGGTCTGGGCCATCTAGTATCTTTGATTCTCCCAATGGTTGACACAGTACATGAGGCATTGATGCTGAAGTTGTATTCTGATAACCGTGGTGCTTCTGTGGGATCGGCATGTTTATCAAAGCCACTTTTGCCCATGAGCCCTCGAGAGCTCTGTCCTCGATCGTTCCTCCGATCATTTCGGATGGGATTGCGTCCTGGGCCATTGTTTCTTTGATTTGCGTTGTATGATTGATCCCGATCTCTGTTCGACCAAGGTCCTCTGTCGATATCCCTTTGAGTTCTGCCGACGGGCCTGTTTGGATAAACGGAACCGGAATGGGTCCCTAATTGGTCATCCTCGACCCAGATCTTTGACTGGTACCGATTATGTACATCAGCCCAGGTTACCGCTGGATACTCAATTAAATTCTACTTTAGCTGTCGTGATGCCATCGAACTTCGTTCGTTCAAACCCTGAGTAAAGGCTTGAACAGCCCAATCGTCTATGACCGGTGGTAGTTCCATGTGTTCCATCTGGACCCGAGATACGAATTCCCTCAATATTTCGTTATCTTTTTGTTTCACCTTGAAGAGGTCTGACTTCCTAGTTGCAACCTTTTATTGCTCCGGCATGTGCCTTTACAAAGGAGTCTGCAAGCATGGCGAAGGAATCGATAGAATTAGGCGGCAAATTATGGTACCATATCATTGCTCCTTTCGACAAGGTTTCTCCAAATTTCTTCAGTAAAACAGATTCAATCTCATCGTCTTCCAAGTCATTCCCTTTTATTGCGCATGTATAAGAAGTGACATGCTCATTAGGGTCGGTGGTCCCATTATACTTAGGAATTTTTTCGGAATGGGTTTCGGAGCCGCATTTGGAGGGAAAGGCTTCTGTATGAATTTCTTTGAATCCATACCCTTTAGAATCGGCGGTGCCCCCGGTGTTTGGTCAACCCGGGAGTTGTATGTCTCTACTTTCTTGTCATTTGCCTCGATTTTCTTTTCTCCCGATTCAATCCGCTTAGTGAGCTCTTCGAGCATTTTCATAATGGCAGGGTCAGTCCTCATAATGGCGGGGTCAGACCCCGATTCATTGGCGTTTGACCTTTCCGGCACATGCTCGGTCCTGTGGACGACTTCTGGTTCGATCCTACTCGATGTTCGGTGCTAATTTTGTAGTTGTGCTATAGCGGCTTGTTGAGCCTGTAATATTTCGAATATCAATTGGAGGCTAACTCCACCATCTTCTCTGCCCTGCGTACCTCGACCACCTGATCGAACTTCCCTGCGTACGCTACCTTCGGGATCAACGCCCAAATTTGCATTTAGGGCGACATGTGAACTGACATCGACGGGATTTGCAATTGGTGCTCCCTCGAGGTCAGTCTGAGGCGCCTCGATTCCTGGGGTGGCTATATTGCCATTTCCCCCGTGAAATTCAAGGTTGTTGTCACAGTGTGTAGGCGCTGCTTGTGAGCTTGACATGTTTATCCTGAAAACAAAGATTCTTACGAGAGCAAGTATAAAGCAGTGTGTGTTATCAGAATCAGTATTAAGCAATCACTATTATCCTTGGCCCCACGGTGGGTGCCAAACTGTTTACCCTTAAAATTGGATAATAATTAAACTTATAATATAATTCTAGGGACACGTGATTTCACTTACTACCAATTGATAAATATGAAGATTAATAACAGAAATGAACTATAAAATAAAGCGAACCGGTATTGAAACAGAATTCAATCCTCGAGCTAGGGTGCCCTCAAACTGATTGATACCAAAGTAGTTAAAAATAAAGCAAGCTGATGAACAAGAGAATGTAAGCTAAAGAGAGAGCGTTATATTGGCTTTTTTATGCAAGAACAATCTATCTTACAAATGGTTAATACTCCCCTTTATATAGTAGAGGAATTCTACTTATGGTATAACTCTAATTACAGATGGAAATCACATGATTAGCTAATTAACCTTTCCTAATTTGATCCGTTCTAACATTTTCGCCATGATCTTCGACCAGTCACGAATATTTCGTCTTTCCGTTATTATGTTATCTTCAATCTTGCTCGATGCCTGTCTTTTTCGGTTTCGATTGCTGCTGGCCTCGATCCCGACAGGTACCTCGAATCCCAAACTTGATACTTTGTCCTCGTACCTCGGTTTGATCCATTACGGGACCGACCTCCAATACAGCTCCCTGGTCCCAGTCAGATACAAAAATTGAGTGAGCTCGGTTTTAACCGTATACAAGTACAAATAAAAAAACTAAGCTGAAAGAGTTTCAGTAGAGTACTTGATACACAAATATTGTGATATTACTGAAATGGATGCAGGATTTATATAGAAAAACTTTCAGAAAATACTACAGTTTCATAGCTAATTACAATTCATAGCTATTTTTCAGGTATTTACTATTCGTAGCAAATCTTTCCTTGCCAGACGTCTGTATTCCCTCTATTTGTTCGCGCAACGAATACAACATGTGTCAATTATATTCGTTCACGCAACGAATACAACAAATGTGAAGTACATAAATACATTGGTGTATACAAGGATACAAATAATGAAAAATATATTTGTATATGTGAAACCAGAATACATATATAATCCATACATTGAGGGATATATACAACCTATGAAAGACTGAATACAGTCAATACAACCTGTGAGAGACCGGATACATGCTAGAAAAATACATTCAATGTGGAAAGACAGAATACAATTATCAAATAGCTCAATCATCTACTGTATCAAAAAGCAACAACATCGATAAATAAAGTCAAATACAGTCAATTACAGTTACATTATCAATGTATATAGGCAGAGAAGAGAACAAAGTTCGTCGAAGATGGCGTCTTTCGGCCAAGCAAAAAACTGTATACACTATATTTACACTCAAAATGGAGACGAACAAAAATTTGGAAATATCTAAGAATACACTGTATTTACCATTTGAAATCCGGCCAGATTTGAGAATACACTATATATAATGTATCATTGTGTGTGACTCCATAGCAGAGCAGAGAAGAAAATTCTCCGGAGATGGCGTCTTCCGGCCAAGCAAAATAATGTATGAACAAAAATCCTGCCAGATTTGAAAATGCACTGTATACATTATATTTACCAAAATCCAGCCATGATTTGAGAATGAGGCTTCCAGGCTTCGCATCACCAAAAACAAATGAAAATCCGACCAGATCTAAAAATACACTATATTTACTTTGTATTTACCATTTTAAAATCCGACCAAATTTGAGAGATCATTCACTATACCAAACATTAGCTAATGATTATCGTACGCCGAAGAGGACGAAGCTTTGCCGGAGCAAGGGAGAGGGAGCACAATAGGATTTTGGACTAAAATGGAGGTTATGGATATGAAGCCTTAGCATTATTGGGGGTTTTGTTTGGGGGGGGAGGGGGGGATTTGCTATAGACTCAAATAGTAGTTATTATTGGTAATATTTTTGAGTGTATTTCTATATGATAAATATAGTCTATAAGTTAGTTATGGGTATAAATTTTCCATTTAAATATTATAGGTTCGAGTTTGAAATTCTACCATAACCCATTTGATTAATTTACTGAGTTTATTCTATTATCTGTACTTATTTGATAGATTTTTGAGTCCGAGCTAAGACTATTGAGTTCAAATAAACTTATAAGTCCTTAGCTACATCCTCAGCCTCAGGTGGAAAGAGTTTGGAAAACCTAAACTAACTTAAGGAGCAGGTGCACATGGAGTGGTCTTTTCCGGAATTAGTTTGGGAGACATATTATTGACGTTCGGAAGCCAATAAGAGTCCACTTGATCATGTTAGTGTAGTAGACGGCCATTTATTTTGAGCTTCGTTAGTATGGCCTTGATGTTAATGGCTTTTATTTATATATATATGAAGAAAGTTTATATATGTGAAGGTATATAACAACACTTACACTTGTAGCAAGCAATTATAATTCAATGTTTGTTCCTTTCTTGAGCTGTTTATGCTCAATTATATTTGTATAAACAAATTACTTCATTGAATGGTGCCATCAACAGTTAGAATTAGTGTTATGCTCCAAAATTTAAATGTATCTCAGAAATTTCTACATATCTGGCTTCGGTTCAAACTTAACAGGTTTGTTTTAGACCTCCAACCAAATTAAACACAATTTATGACTTTGATGGTATTACTTTTCTAGATTTTTCTTTTCGTTGTTTCTCTAGGTTTATTATGCAAATTAATTTCTGCCATCATGTTCAAACTTCTTCAATTAGATGTGTGTGAACCCGCATACCAAAAAGCCTATGATAACTAATTGTTTACCCGTAAAACAGAACAGTTGAATTTATACGTAGTTTCTAGACAAGTGAATTAATTTGATCCTGAAATAATAAAAGAATCGAGGAAATATGCAATACTTAGCCTTGATATGAAGATGAAATAGCAGAAATAGTAATTCTGGGAGCGAGGCTTCCGGTTACAACAGTAATGAAATCAAAAAGTAACGAGACAAAACTGTATAGAGCTTTGAATAGATTATAGCGTAAGTTTGCCAGAAAATTCGTGTTCTTTACAATGATAACGGAGCTCACTATTTATAGTTGTACCTATGGAACAAGGTCCTAGGATCACGCCCTTCTTTAATGTCAATTATGAGGCCCATTGAAGAATGTGTAACGGTGAGCATATATAACAAATTCTTTATAACGGGCATTGTACTAAATGCTGTGAAATATTCTCCATTGAATGCTATCGGGTGGCAGGTATTTATTGCATCTTTATGAGCGTCATTCTTTTCGGTGACAAATGGAATAGTTGTCTTTGATTTTAACTATTCTCTGCCTTCGGCTCCATATGTTACTCTCTTATGCAACTACCTAGCATAGCATATTTTATCCTATACATATAGTACCCCTGCTTTCCGTTGACATAAATTTTGTGTCACCGAAAAGTTGGTAGAAGCATTCTTTTTGGCGGGAATTTCTCTGATCTCCTATGAAAATCTTCTGACAGTTGATTAGATGCACGTCTCTCCTTATTTAATGCCCCGAACACGTGTCATCCTACGATTCAGCATAACTTTTTGCCGGTTATCGAGATAATCATGGCCACGAATTTAGCCGTTTAAACCTTTACTTATACGCATCTACTTCCTTCATTCATACTCCCTAATTCGCCAAACTCTCTTCATTCAACTTGTATCTTGTTCTTCAACCTTCCTTTAACTCTCTTCAAACGAGAAAAGCTTTTCCTTCTTCCATAACATACAATGGCTTCTTCTTCAAAAAATACAAGTTCCTCAAAGAACAAAAACAAAGCCGATGACACTGCTCCTCCAACAATGAGCACCATCATCCCTAGAAGTCTTGTCACAATAAAAGATTTCGAAGAGAAATTTTCTTCTATTAGCCCTCGTACATGGACCGTTAGCAGTTATCCTTCTTACATCCATCCTTCCAGCATTCCTGCTATGAAGGAAGATTGTCGTTCCCATGATTTAGATATTATCGCTCCTGATCTGGCAGAGTGGGTAACCTTACCCAAAAAGGGTTTTACGTACTTATATACATATCCCTTCACTTTTGGGACATTTTCTCTAAGTGGAGAGCTTGACTCAATTATTGAGGATTTTTGCCTCCGCTATCAAATGTGTTTGGCACAGGTGAGTTCCTCCGTGTGGAGGATTATTGCTTGCCTTCAGCGCCTGTTCCAGGAAACGGGGAAGGAGTTATCCCTAGCTCACATGATGAACCTCTATTCCCCCAAGATTTTCCGTGGGGGGGATTATTAACTTTAACAAACGAGTCCACCATGCACTGCTATCCAACATAGATGATGATAACGATCGTGGGTGGATGGAATGATTTGTTTCAGTTGCCACCAATAAATCCATCCCGGCCTCGGCTCCTTCCTTCCCAAAATTGTGGAACCGCTCTCGTAAGTATACAGTTTGTTTCTACTCTTGTTAAAGATCCTTTCCCTGTCATTATTAACTTTTCTTCCTTTTACCTGCCTCAACGACTCGATGGGTTCCCCCTAGGGCTGAGGGCTTGGACAAATGGATTTAGAAAATTTTGGACGTTACAAAGCCCGAAACCTGCCTGTGCAAAGAGACGTCCCTAAAATATGGATGAAAGGCCAAAAATCATGGTAAGTTTAACTCATCATGTCCTTACCTTTTATTATGAGAAAGTTATTTGATCCTTCTTTCTTGTTGAATATAGGTCTACCCAGGGCTCAGTTGTTGTTCCCAAGGATGATGTTTTGGCTGATCTTGCTTATACGGCAAGGCTGTTGTAGAAAGCTTTTTCATAGACGGCATCTCCGGGACTGCTTCTGGTGCAGGTCCTTCTTCTCGGAGTCCCCGGCCCGAGAACAAGCAACCAAAAAGAAGGCATTCCTCCGCGGCTGGGGGAAAGAATAAGAGGGTGAAGAATGATGCACTTAAGTTGTCTCCGGAAGTCGTGGTGATGAGCCCTCCGCCCGGTCGGCCATAGATACCATGATGATTGACGATGATGGAGAAACTAGCGTTGAGGGAGCTTCTCTACATAGAAGACGTCGACCTTCCTCAACTCAAAAGACCTCTCAATCTGTTGAGTTAGTTACACCAACCGAAGACAATGTTTTGGCACTCTGGGGAGTATGAAATGGTGGAAAATGCTAACTCCCACTTCCTGATCCCAGTCGGTGCACCCGATATTGTGTGGCTAAGTATCTGGTCCCTGCCGTCTTCGGTTGATGAGCAACCAGCAACCAGTACTGTGTTTGTCATAGCTGTTTCTCACCCTTCAACACCATAACCTTCATCTCCATCTTCACCAACACCAGCAACTGCTATATCATCTCTACCTTCACAAACTCTTCCACCAACAACTGCTACATCATCTCCACCGGCCTCATCTGTCCGAGAAGAGGATGTTCTTCTCCCCCAGTCCCAGTTCATGGGATTTTGGAGCAAAATTATGCTACCCCCTCAGAAAATCCGCAAGGGAGGAGGAGCGTTACTCTCTCGGTCTCAACCGGATGTAATTTGTTATCCCGACTGGTGGAACTTGCTAACTATCTGAAGCCTTTGGCTTCAGAAAAAATTGAGACAAAATACAAGCTTTCTCGGGAGAGTTCTTGTTGAACAATGTCATGCACAACGTCGCAGCGGTACATTCTTCACTTCTTTTGTTATTTCTTCTATTTTTGACTAAAAATATCCTGAGTTTGCCTTTCTTGTTTTGTAGGCCAATTTTCTTGCTTCTAAGGGCCTCCGGAGGTTGATTCAGGGAAAAGAAAAACTTACCTCCGCACGGGATCAACCTTTGGCCGAGAGGGAGCAAACTGCTGCTCGCCTCTCAGAATCGAAAGCCAAAGCACATCTTTTTATGTAGATCCAGGTACATCTTACCAGTCCAGACATCAGTGAGTTACTTGCGCACGGAGACTTCGAGGTATATCTGCTAGCGTCCGCAGACTCCGGAGTCCCCTTCTATTCTTGTTATGTTGCTTCCTTATTTACTTTAGACTCTGATATATAGAGACATTGAGGATAAATTCTTAGAAGCTTGTGACTTATTTCTACTGCGTTTTGGGAGTTGTAATTGTTTGAATTGTAGTTCAATTATTTCAGATATCTATTACTATTCCGCATTAATAGGCTTACCTAGTCTTAGAGACTAGGTGCCATCACGGCCTCCTACAGAGGGAATTTGGGGTCGTGACATGCAGTTAGTTTTGCGCAGGTGCAGTGGTCGCAGAAGAGGAGGTATGATCTCACATGCGGAAAGGGTCTGAGTTTGGAGTCATCGCAGATGCAGAGCTTGGGGCGCATCTGCGGCCTCGCAGAAGCGATGGCCAGTGGAGCGGAAGCAGTATTTAGCACAGGAGCGGAACAAGACTCGCACCTGCGATGTCACAGAAGCGGAATATCGTTCCGCATGTGCGAGGGGTCTGTGCTTAGTGTATTTCACAAAAGCGACGCTGCAGAAGCGACTCATTTATCGCAGATGTGTAAAGGTCTAGGCATAACAGTATTAAATCGAGGTTTTTGGTTCTTTTATCATATTTTGAGATTTGGGGCTCGGATTGAGGCGAGTTTTAAAGCGATTATTATCATGTGGATTGGGGTAAGTGTTTTACACTCGATTTTAATTATATTTCGCGAATCTATCTTCATTTTTGGCAATTGGATTATGAATTTTAAAGAGAAATTTGGGGTTTTAGCCTAAAGTTTCATAGAGAGAGTTTTTGAGTTTTGAACATCGATTCGGAGTCGGAATTGGGTGAAACTAGTATGGTTGGACTCGTAATTGAATGGGTTGTCGGATTTTATAAGTTTGTCAAATCTCGAAGCGCGGGCCCGGGGGTGGACTTTTGGGTTAATTTTGGGCTTTTGACTAAAGATTCGACCTTTATCGATTGGGTTTGTTTTCTTTGGCATTATTGGATGTATTTGAGTTGCTTTTGGCTAGTTTTGAGCCGTTCGAAGGTTGGTACGCGCGGGATGGCATTTTTGGAGCATCGCTTGGCTTGCTCGGTATTGGATTTGGCTTGTTCGAGGTAAATACACTTCTAAACTTGGAGCTGAGGTTATGAACCCTAATTATACGTGTTATGTGATTTGTTTGGAGGTGACGCACATGCTAGGTGACGGGTGTGTGAGCATGTACCGTAAAAATTGAGACTCAGTTGATTCCGTAGAGCTGTGTAGTCAATTAATTTGTATTTCCTATGTATTATTTTCATGTGTTAGAGAAACTGAGCCGTGACTCATGTTAGAAATTATGCTTAGGCAAATGTTAGTATTATTGGGACCCACTGAGGTCAATTCTACTGTCGAATTATATGTTTAAATTGTAATTTCATACTCAGCCATATTCATTCATTGCATATCATATCTCAGTCTCTGTTGTTATTTATTGATATATCATATCATCATTTTGGGCTAGTTTTATGACATTGTGAGCCCGAGAGACTGGAGAGATTGATGACTGAGTGAGGCCGAGGGCCTGATTGTGAGTGATATTTATGGGATTGGGCTGTATGCCGCACCATGTTTTTATTTATTTATGTCTGGACCTGGCTTATTATAGCGCTTGGGCTAAAGGAGCCCCTCCGGAGTCTACACACCCACATTGAGCGCAGTGGATATTATATTTGGGATAGAGTTCCCTGGGCATGGAGTTTCCCTATGTATTCACATTTGGGATGGAGTTCCCTGGGTATGGAGTTGCCCTATATATTCACATTTGGGATGGAGTTCCCTGGGCAAGGAGTTGCCCTATACATTTTTATCGAGGGATGGATCTCCTGGGCTAGACCTTCCTGGGTATTAAATTGGATAGTTGTTAATTGGCTTACCTAACAGGTTGGGTTAGGTGCCATCACGACTAGTTAAATTTTGGGTCGTGACAATTATGAAATTCGCCACCAAAAGTTAAAAAATCACTCCAATATACTTCTCCTTTGAGGATTCTCCGTCCTAAGCATGGGAGGGAACTTGCCACATTCTTAACTTTGTGATTATGGGAACGAAGAGTCCATGTCTTGAATTTACATATGGTGTTTTCAAAAGTCCAATCTACCAAACGAAATGGATTTTGCAAGGGTGTCCACGAAGCTGCATATAAGCCGGTCAGTGGTGTATCAACTAACAATCTGATCTCCGCTTTACTATCCCTGTACTCTGAAATTACAAGATACTTGGACGTGGAGGAAGAGAATGCTGAGTCTCTGAAGTAAACCATGTTCAAGCTGCATGAAAAAAAAATTGTTAGTACTCAAGTCAAAAGGGAAGAGTAACACTTATGATCTTGGAAGAGAGGATGGATAAGTAAAATTTTTGCCTCAGTAAAAAAAATGTTTGTGTAAGACTTTTGTTTTAAAAAAAAAGGTTTTCGTTGCGAACTTTTAAAGGTGTTCGTCTCGAACTTTTAAAGGCAATCGAATTTTTAAGGTTTTTATTCCGAACTTTTAAAAGGCATATATTTCGATCTTTTAAAGGTGCTCGTGGTGAATTCTAAAGGGTCCTCACTACCGACTTTTAAAGATTTCTACCACGAGCTTTTAAGGGTCTTCCCCACGAATTTTTAAAGGTCTTCATTCGCGTGCTTTTAAAGGTCTTCACTGCGAACTTTTAAAGGTTTTCACTGTGAACTTTTAAAGATCTTGACCACGAGCTTTTAAGGATCTTTGAGCGAACTTTTATGGATCTTCTCCATAAAGGTCTTCACTGTGAAGTTTTAAAGATCTTGACCACGAGCTTTTAAGGATCGTTGCACGAACTTTTATGGGTCTTCGCTATAAATTTTAAAGGTCTTCATCAAGAACTTTTAAAGGTCTTCGTCTCAAACTTTTAAAGTACGTCGTAGTTTGATGAAGTTACTTCTAAAAAGAAAAAAGAAAGAGACAATAGAGTACAGAAAGATGAAAGCACAAGGGAAAAAAGAGAAGAAATTACCTTCACGTCAATATTTCCGAATCCATAAAACTAGACTCAAATAGCTTGCAAATACGGCAAATTGATACTGAACAAAGATGAGCGCATAGGTTTATATAGGGAGTGAAAGGCGGTTGTCAAATATTTTTCGATGTGGGAATTCTACAATCAGTTCTTGAGTAGGATTTGGACTTGTTAGGAACAACGGTCTCATGTCTGTCGGTAATAACTAAGCAATTACTGTTTGACCTCAAAAATGATTTCCAATATCCATGCAAATTCTAATACTATGACAGTTAGTAAAGGTGTCAAACGGGTCGGGTTGGCCCGATTTTGGCCCGGCCCGGCTCGGTAGTAAGGGCCCGGGCAGGGCTGGGTTGGGATGGGAACCGTCCTGTGCCGGGTAGAATTTTTGTACCGGTTAACCGGACCAGGACGACCCGTTAAGGTCAAGTAATTTGGGAATCGGTTAACCAGACCGGTTAAACGGCTAATTCAATTTTTTTTATAAAGTTGACCGTTGGCAACGGTCAGCTGCCATTTTGACTGTTGCCCAACAACTAATTTGCAAGAATAGTCCTTTTTGGCATTATTTTTCAAAAATAATATTTTTATTATTTACTAATTTAGCCCTTTGAAAAACTATAAATACACCACTCTTCTTTATTTCTTCACTCATCTCTCAATTCTCAAACCCAAATTCTCAATTCAAGTTAAATTATGCCCCGTGCTTCTAGAGTGCGCTCATATGTTTGGGTACACTTTGAGGTGGTAGAAAAAAATAAAGAAGTTCACAAAGTAAAGTACAAGAACTGTGGTCGAGTCTTAAATATTCGTCGAACGTGGGAAGGCACAGGCTATTTAAAGAGGCATATGAAGAGTTGTCTTGAGTGTCCTCCAGAAATTTGTATTTAAGTTTATTTGAGATAATTTGTATTATTTTAAAATTATTAGACTTATTTAAGCTTAATGTTTTACTTTTGTTAGATTAATTTGAAGTATTATTATGCTATAAAAATTTGAAATAAAAATCTTTGAAATTTGATCCTTACATATCAAGTTGTCAACACTCCAGCAAGCGAATTCTTTATAATCCCTTCCCCAAACCCGAAAATCTACCGTATTTTTTCCCCCAAAAAACCCTAGGTCGTCTCTAACAAAGGAGATAAAAGATTCAAGCTGAAATTTCTCAATATCTTTCTCTTGTTTCATACCAGTAACTGAAGACTCGAATAAGTAAATAGTTTTCTTCTGTTTCTTTCTTCCTTTTCTCTTTATTGGCAGTGGATTTTCTTCTATTTCTTTCTTTCTTTTTTCTTTAGTGACTCAATGTAATTGCCAGTAGATTCGTCTGGTTCGATTTCTCAAAGGACAATGAATATTATTTGTCACTGTGGGATCAATGCTCTATTTAAAACATCACGGTCAGAGAGAAACCCAGGTCGCCGATTTTATCGCTGCAGAATCGACGAAGTAATCACATGAATTTATCGTCGCTGTTGAATTGTTCTTCATTATTTGTTGATTTTACAAATTGTATCTTTTTTTGGTATGTTTTTTGCATGAGAAAGATGGATGCAAATTTTTTATGTGGTATGAACCTCAATTTCTAGATCAAGCTACAAGGGTGATGTGGGAGTTATTGAAGAACGTAAAAAAGAATGATGCAACTGAACTTAATGCTAAAAGGTGGAAAAAATGTTGCTTGGTGTTAGTTATGATATTTATGTTGTGGGTTTGGAATGGCATTACTGTTTGATCGTATTAGATGCGATACATTGTATCCGATATCACTAGTTGTAATTGGGACATAAAGTGTACCCAAATTTGGACTATGTATTCAATCAATGATAATGGTATTTTGGGGTGTACTTTACATGGCTTATACTATATTTGACTTCTGCAAGATTTGTATAAATGGTATTGATAAACGATGCCAACACAAGACCAAAATACAAGCGTATGAAGGTTGACAGTAACATCGTATAATATTGGCCAAATAAAGACTTATATATATATAAGACCAAACTCATAAAGAGCTACAAAATAAGTTATTCATGATGCCAATACAAGACCAAAATATAAGAGTTAAAGCACAGGCTGTCCTTGAAGCCAATATAAGAACTAAACCAAAGGCTAATCATGTAGCCACCAATACAATACAAAAAGGCCATACCAAAATAAAGTTTTTTTTTCAAGAAGTCATTACTACATGTCCAAATACTTAACTAAATAAGCACCTAAACCATATTAAATAATGAAATTGCTTGGTTCCACTCCTTTGGCTTGACAGAAAAAATTAGGATGTGCCTTCTTGACTGGAGGTCTTTTTATTCCTTGATTCACTCATCCGCTAGAGTTGGTTAGTTGTTATTGCTTGTCTTCCTTTTCATTTTAGACCAGACGGCTTAAATTCAATATCTATATTGGTTTCAGTTGAATTCTTCAGAGGTCTCCCATGTGATATCACTCTTTCAAATGGATTACCAAGCTGAAAAATATCACATATTAGTCACAGTTAATACGAAATATAAAATAACACTTGCTTGAAATAATTGTTGCGTACATTCAGAACAGTTGCTCCACTCACAGTGTTTGTATATATACCAAATCCTACAGGTCTTGGCCTATTTTGTCTAATGTTAGAAGATGTGCCTTCTTGACTGGTTTCATATCATCTTCCTCTAGAAGCAGCTATTTGGAATGCTCTCTTTCTTAAGCCAATACCTCTCCCTCTTCCCCTTCCCCTGCCTACACCAGTTGATTGTGTTTGATTACATCTGGTGACGGTAGTTGTATCATCACAAATTGAAGATTGAGCAGGCTGTCTTGGCTGACTTGGCTGCCCCATAACGTGCTGCAATGTTAACACCAAATAAATGATTAAGTATTAAATTATAAATCACTATTAAACTTAATTGAACAACATATTACCTCTGTTTTGCAGGCTCTCTTGTTGTGTCATACTTGATGATATTTTGAACATGTCATCTTCACCCCTTTCTTGGATAGTTTGCTATACTTTACCTTTTTGGGCTCATACTTTGCCTTTCTCCTACATCTTTTTGGTCTACCTGGCATTGGTTTTGGCTCTGGAGGCTCAATAACTGGATTGTTAGATTCTGGCCACATCTTCATATTGGGCATGGGTTGAAGAAAATACTTGTAAGCCTTTAGGAGTGTTTCTTTTCTATACCAAAATTTAACATGTTGTTCTGGCTCTTGTTCTAAGTGATAGTATGAACAAACAATATGTTGACACGGTATTCCCTTCAACATCCAGGATCTACGAGTGCAAATCTTTGCCACAATATTAACAATAAATTTCTTATCACATTCTTCAATCTCAAAACCATCATGTCCATTAAATCTTACTTTACATCTCCTAGACAGTTCCTTGTTCTCCTCTAAAATCATCATTGCCATTGGTGAAATGTCACTTATCCAAGTCTCAGCAAAATTCCTCATGTCATTATTTCTATTCATTATTTTGTGTCTGATTTCCTCCAACATTGTTATAATTGACTTATGTCTAGGTCCAACTATCCAAGAGTTAAAAATTTCATACATATTGTTCTTAACAATATCACATTTAGAAAACTTACTAAAGTAAGCCTTGTACCAATATTCTTTATTATACTTCAATAAGTCTTCACACATTTTAGGACCACCAAGTAAACTCAAAGCATGTAACTCTTCCCTGAACTTTACCTCATATGTTGATTTGGCACATCTTCAGAATTGGTTTCTTCTTTCTTCACCTCTCCAGTTTTGAGCCCAGTTAGACCAAATATGTCTTGCATACATTCTGTGTTCAGCAAATGGTAGTAACTCTATAATTGTTTGGGTACAATTTACTGCAATAACAAGTAAAAACAGACCTAAAAATGAATAAAGTTGGAATAAATGAAGTAAAACAACAATTTGAAAATAGAAATACATCACCTTTTGCATGTATGACATCAGTGTTAAGCCAATTCCATCTCCCATATCCAAATCTGATTTCAGCAAGTTGATGAACCATGTCCAAGAATGCTTGGTCTCTTGGTCCACCACAACCCATGTTATGGGAAACATCTATTGATTTTTATTCTTTCCAATTGCCACCAATAATTCACCTTTGCATGCTCCTTTTAAAAAGTACTCATCAAATCCAATAATCTTCCTACATCCTTCTAACCAACCCTTCTTCAAAGCATCAAAACAGATGTAAAAAAATATACAAATAAATTCTTTTCAGGTACAGTATTTGTATCTGTTCTGATCCAGTAAGTGCTCCCAGGATTAGTCTCCTTGATAATATCAGCATAATCACACAACCCTACAAATCCCATCTTCCAGTCCCCCATGAACTCTTGTATTACCCTACACTTAGCCCTATAACCAACAGTTCTTCTAACATACAAACTAATCTTGTCTCTGATATGATCTTGTAACTCTCACAGTTTTATACCAGGTGTGGATATGATTTTTTTTCTAAATTTGTGAGCAATATATTTAGATGTGCACAACCTATTCTTGGTGTACTTATTGCATTTGTGTTATGGATGGTACCTCTTCACAATGAAGTCACCAGAATCTCTTTCTTTGCCTGCATACAGTGTCCTTTTGCATCTGCCAGTTCTGCACTTCACAAGTACTCTGTGGCTCTCATTTGATTTTAATTTCAGCTGCACCTTGTACTCAATAGCATAATTGGTCACTGCCTTCCTAAACTCTATAGCATTTTCAAACACCATCCCAAGTTCAAAAATAGTAACTTCACATTTAGGATCATGTCTATCCTTTTTGCTTCTCTTTATAGCTGGTAAATCAACACCCCTTTCAGCTTCAACATCTGACTCATCCTCAGAATCATCACTTTCAAGGTCTGAACTACCAAGATAGTCCTCATCCCCACCTAAGTTCCCTGCATATTTGTCTCTATTATTTATTCTAATGTCTTCAAATCCTTTATCTAACCCAACTTCTCCTATTGGTACTTTATGTGTTGCAGTGGTTTTTTTTCTATTCTTTTTCAGCTGTTTTTTACTCCTTCTTTCATTTCTTAGTTCTCTTAGCTCTTCATCAACCTCGCTATCATCTACATCAGGTACGACATCCAATTCAGACTCATTGCTATCCAGTTCTGATAGAAGATCAAGATTGGTTGTGTCTTCAATCCCATCCAAGTCTTCAAAAACTACATCTTCTAGTGCCAAGTCCTCTATTATTGGTGCCTCTTCAACCACACTTAGGTTATCTTCAGCATGTACTTTTGTATTTATATTGTTTGACCCAACATGTGCTGCTCTAGACCTAATAACTGAAAGGTTGTCTTTAACATCTCCCCCACTAGTAGGACCACATGGTACCACCCCTTCCACTACAACATGGCCATTAACAACATGCTCAATAAATAAGTCCAAATACTGCAAAGGTTTAAGATGAGAGAAAATATTATAAAGCTGAGTGTCATTTTCCAACAAAACAAAGTCTTTTGTCTCTTGGTTCAAAACATAGAAACCAACAACAGTATTATATCCAAGATCTTTAGAATAAAATTGTAATTCAACAAAGGAAAAGTGATCTTTTTCAATACCGTAGATTCCCGCGTCTCTTTTACCTATGTATTTGGGCTTGGATTCATTGGTAAAAGTACCACCATGGTGAAATCGGGCTTGAATAAAGTCCTCGGACATGACAAAGATTTTACACTGCAAAAAAAAAATAAAAGACAAAAAGCCCAACTCAAATTCTCTTAATCGGACAAAAAAAACCCTAACTTTTTAGGAAAAATTTCAAAATGACCATTATAACTATAATAATCATAAATATAAACAATATACAAGCTTACCTGTACTTAAAAACCTTGATTATTCCTGAAATGGAAAAGGGCCAAAACTGCCCTTGAAGTATCGAAATTGGTACAAAAATGCCCTCCGTCCACCTATTTGAATAAAAATACTCCTACCGTTATTTTTTTGGCTCAACATTACACTTATTACTAACAAAAAATTCTGGAGAAAAAAAAATTAATTAGTATCCACATGTCACCGTTTCATTGGCCTAACTTAAAACGTCAACTAAAATATAACTAAACTTACCCTTAACCCGTTCGAATATTGACCCGCTCCGATTTTAAAACACAACTCTCTCTCTCTCTCTCTCTCTCTGCCTTGTTGCTACTTGGGCGGAATTCACCGGCGGATCCGCCGGAAATAGCAACGTACACAGTAGCCTATCTCATTTACAAATTATGAGTAGAAAATCCTTTTTTTACTAGACTTAACATAGTAATCTAATCGAGAAAATTGAATCCATGATAATAATCAAAATAAGAAAATAAATACTAGTGAAAAAATTATCTAAAAATATTGTTAACTATTATTAGTACATCATATGAACCCAGTGTGTATGAAATGTGATAATTGCACAATACCCATAACACGGAGTAGAAAAGCTTACATATTAATTGAATAAATAGTGAAATAAAAAAAAATAGAAATACACATCACATAAACAATAAAAAAAATTGAAAAAAAAACATCCTCAAATTTTCACGGAGGAACGACAAAAAATAGCGAAGAAACCCCCCACAAATTTTAAATAAAGAAAAATTATATAATAAAGAACACCCATTGCATAAACAAAAAGAATCTAAACTTTTTGCATTAAGAAGAATATGCCAATTCCTTTCATCTTCCATAAAAATAATGCTAATAGAGAACTCAATTTTGAGTTTGCCTTATGAATAATAGTAGACATACACTCGTAAGTAAATGCTCACTAAAATGAAATAGCGAAGAGAGAGAGAGAGAGAGAGAGAGAGAGAGAGAGAGAGAGAGAGAGTTATGTTTTAAAATTGGGGCGGATCAATATCTGGGCGGATTATGGGTTGGGGTTTATGTTAGGCCAATGGGACGGTGACACGTGGATATTAATTAAATTTTCTTTTTTTTATGAATTTTTTATTAGTAATAAGGGTAATGTTGAGCCAAAAAATAACGGTAGGGGCATTTTTATTCAAATAGGTAGACGAAGGGCAATTTTGTACCAATTTCAATACTTCAGGGGCAGTTGTGGCCCTTTTCCGTTACTGAAATTAGTAGCTCATTAACATGGGCTTCTAGATTGTATACATGCAACCGACCCCTCAACAAATACCTCGCTTAATAGTCGGTTAAACAACGAAATACACTTGTAAGGATGGAAGAAAATTGAAATTGAACAATAATCGACCTATAATTTTTGGGGTTTTACGGTGGAAGACGACGAGGAGATGGGTAGTGGAAAAACGTATAGAGGGGAGATGGATTGATAAACGGGTTTGATTTAGGGTAAAATGAAGTGAGTAAATCTATTTTGAGGCAAACACAACTTATGTGGACTACTTAGATACGTGAAGGATTTTTATTAGCTACATATTACACATCGGCCGCGTTTACATACACGCTCCTGAATTTTAAGACCGGATATGAGGTCTGTGTTTATTTGGCGCACATGGAAGGATGTTTGCGTGCCTGATAGGAAAGAGCCAAACTTTACGTGTCCATGTGAAAATGGGTGCCCCGGTGCGTGTCTATGTATTTGGCATAAACTCTAATTTAGCTTGCCAAAAGTTCCAATCGTGGTAAGCTTCAACGAGGTTTTATTCGAAATTTGCTTTTAAATGTTTCTTTTTATTAAGCTCATTTAGGTGAATCCGGGAGTCTAACTTGTCATGATTTATTTAGATTACGTTACTAATGGCTCATTATTTTCCCTTCAATTCACTCGTTATTCATGCTCATCAGTTTAGCTCATATGATGGTTTTTACTGGTCAAACAGTTAAGAAGGTGAAATAAATTTTTGAAATTTATGATCTAAATATTTATGTAATTATAAGTTATCTCGTTACTAATAATAAAATAAAAAAATTAAATTATTTTTAAATATAAAAAAAAATTATAAATATTTTGGAGTTTTGCAAAGAAGGGATCGAAGTACTAGTACTTATATGCACTCTCACCTAACAATCTACATAGACAATTAAGTTGCAAGAAATCTGGCACATGAAAAATCCAGTCATAATAAACTTTCCGGAATACAATATAATCTTCCCTCAATTTCATCTTACAAATAAAAAGGTAAAAAGTGAAAATATGAATTGTATATCAAACTCCTGAATTTACAGGAGAGTACATGACCATGATCATGATTAGACAAGAATAATGAATTTCAAACTTAGAATTTTAGTTTTTAAAAAAATCAATAGGGAATGATAGTCTCGAAACAGTGGACACCATCCAATTCCAGCGCAAACCTCTGCCTCTTCAGCTGCTGTTTGCACGAAGATGACGGCGGCGATGCCTCTCCGTCCTTCTTCAGACCACCGGTTGAGGAAGTAGACGGCGGAGAAACACCACCAGTCTTCTGATCTGATCCAAGAGGTCCAACCCCTTTTTGCTGTTGTTTGTTCTCGGTACTAGGTGCCCCAAAAGAGGTCACCTTTTGTCCAAAAACTTCAGCAGAGAGAGCATCAAAGGAACTGAATATAGACATCATCATTTTTGGTGTTTTTATTGCTTCTAACTTGGAAAACAAATGGAGTTAAAAAGACAAGAAACTGAAAGTATTGCTTTGTTGGTTTCGTTTATGAAACAAGTGTTGTAAACTTGGATACGAAGAAAAGAAGCTGCAGAAGTAGGAGTATATATAGGGTGGGTGGATTAAAGAAAAGGAAATCCTTTCCCAAGTAAAGTTGGAAAGATTTGGAAGTGGACATAAGGAAAGGAAATTTCGGCCATTCTCCAATACGTTGAGTTGGTTCGCAAGTTTGGACTTAGATGGCTTGTGGGTAAGCCAAGGAACTTCGAATACTAACACTCCCCTATTAACGCGTTGATATTTTGGGTCTATTATTTTTTTTTTTTGTTTTTATACGACATGACATGATGTATATCTTCTGGATTTAACTGGAAGTTGTTTAATTCGAGTTATTCATTTAATTTAATGGGTATAAAAGGAAATACGCATAGAAACGTCAAACGTGTCATGTTTTTTTCTGGTTTAAGGATGAATGCGTATCCTTTTACCCCTTTTTTGGGGCATGCTAGTTTCTATTGTCAAGAGAAAGAGTGTCTTGCTCTCGATCTACGTATAAGATCGGACCAAATTATTAAAAGAAAATAAGGTACGAGATACAATTATTATATAAAAAGGTAGGATAAAAGATAAAATATGATTATTTAATAATATGAAAAGGCAATATGAGAAAAAAAATAAAGTAACGATGCGACCACACCAAATCGGTCGTTCCATAAAGTGGTGCTTTTCGTCGTTACGTAACGACGAATTTAATGATGCGATATAATAAAATTTAAATAATTATCAAAACAAATATAGTATTTAAAGTAACAATACAATACAAAAATAGAAAGAAATCTTGATTTTTATACAATTAGATTTATAGAAAAACAGGGTTAATCATAGTCAATATCAATATTCAATGATTGGTCTAACACTTTCGGGGCGTATATTTACCGTATAATATTAAATAAGTCTATCTTGGAGTAATGATGGAGCAATAAAGACTAATAAATATAAAAGGTAGCAATAAATAATAATAAAAGGCTTTTAGATAGTAAATTAGAAAAAGATCACCCGACAAGGATGAAGTCTTTCAATATGCTCTCTCACAGTGATGGATGATGACAAGCAAGTGTATATTCCTATTCTTTTTGGATCGGGAGAGATGGGTCAAAGAAAAGAAGTGTAAAATAAGCTTCGTTTCTATTCAATAAAGTGAGAATCTTGCATAGAAAATATTGATGATATTATTTACAATGTCCAATCCCCCATTTGGTCTACATCTCTTTCTATTTATAAGAGCACATGTGCCACAAAACCCTAGATAGTACAGCAAAAAGGAATATCTATTAGAATATTCTCTAGGGAATCTAAATCCTATAACTAGTCATCACTTTGTACCGAAGGCGGATGCTCGTTCTCGTCCTCGTCTTCTGTTAAACCATCTCGACCGTGTCAACCATTTATCTTCCTCACCTGACCACGACCTTTAGGGGCCAGGTTGACATGTCACAACCTTCAAAGGCTTTATCGTCGTTGACCGAGTCAAACGCATAAAATAAAGTTTTTCGCCCATACAGTTAGTCCCTCCGCTTGTCGAGGTCATCCTCAGGGATGGGCTTGATAAGTGGATAATAATGGTCGTGGTCGTTGTCAGAGGCAGATGACTTGGTGTTACGGGGGCTGCATATTTCGAACTATTGTCATATTGAATTTCTCGGGTGACCTTTGGGGAGAACCTAACGTGTATGGGACGTGACGACATTCGTCATAATGACGTCGGTTCCCGATGCGTCGCGTCAGGACACTTGTAGCTCGTGGATTGGCTCTGCCATTTCGCCAGCGGCTGTAATCATGACAAGTCGCTTCGAATCCTAAGGTCCCTCCTTTAAAGGTAGAGATGATCACCGCAATTCGAATTCTTTCTATACTCCTATTTCCAAAGTTTTCTTCATCTTCTTCTTAGACTCTCTTTCTCTGCTCATTATTCCTAAAGTTGTCTTCCATTTTCTCAACTCTTTCCCTACCTGAATTCCCCGAACTTCACAATCATGTCTAACTTGCCTTCTGATGTTCGTGGTGGAGAAGTGTATGGTAAGAATGAGGAGATTTCGGCTACCCCACAGGCTGTTCGGCCTCCGTTCTCGGAGGAGACGCCACCACTGCCATTGAAACAGAGGTTCTTCCCTCAGTACAAGAAATTATTCCTCGCAACTCGACGCGAAATCAGACTTGCAACGGCAGCCGGAGGCGGTGGCTGAGGTTTTCCGATCCTCTCTAATGGCCGAGCATTTGACGGAGTTCAAGGCTAAGTATGGCCTTCCTAACCAAGTGGAGCTCGTACCCGTCGGTGATGATGAAGTGTACACTCACCGTCGGGTACTGTGTTCTTTTTGCCTACTCATTCACCATTGGCTATTCATTTCATCTTCCCCCTTTGGTGGAGGAATTTTGCCGCTATTACCGAGTCTGTTCAGCTCAGCTCGCGCCCTTGGTCTATGATCATGTCCAAAGCACACCTCAAAAAAGATATGAAACGGTCGTATGCAATAATAAAAACCCAACTAAGAGTCGGGGTTGATTCCACAGGGAGCTAAGATGGGAGTTAAGGGTATATATTTGAAATGGAGCAATTGGATTATCTAGATTGTACTTCCACAATAAGGATTTATTTTCTATTTCTAATATTACTCTAATGATTGCAAAATAAAGAAAGAAGACTAGAGATAATTGTTTTTAAGGTTTTTTCAAATGGATAAAAAGCTTAGGGCTGTGACCATGACCTAGGTGTTTGCTTAATGGACTAAAGACTTTAATGCTTGTTTTGTTTATTGGGGTGTACTATAGCTCTCAACTCTAAATTACCCACTCAATACCTCTCGGTCAGAGAGTGATTTTACCCAATTTGACTTTCTCAAGACCAAATGGATATCACCCAAAACAGTTGATAAGAGCTCAAGTCGGGTTATTACTATCTCTAGGTTGAACCCTTTAATTGGGTTAATCAATCTCTCAATTGACCCAATTCCTTATTAGCCTAGTTATCCTAGACTAGGTCCCTCTTTCTCAAGTAGAGACTAAGTCAAATAGGCATGAATTAATGTTTGCAACTAATAATTCTACAATTAAAGCATGAACTAAGCTAAATAATCAATACTCAATCATAAACAAGTATTAAATTAGATAACCATAAGGTTTACACATTAGGGTTGGGTCACAACCCTAGTAAAAGTCTAGCTACTCATAATGGGGTTTAAAGAAAATAAGGAAGAAAAACTAATTAAACTCATAATGGAAGCTTAAAATGATTAAATCTATTGTAAATACACCAAAGCAATGTAAAACTTCCTAAAGTAGTAAAGAAAAACAGATACAACAACTTCAGAGGTTCAAACTTAACCTAATTTTGTGAAACTCGTCTATTTATACAAGGCTGAAAATCTCAGACAAAAATGCACCTCGGGAGGTTCTGCGGCCGCACAATTCCATGTGCGGTCCGCAGATTTCTTCATCTGGCAGGAGCTGGAGTACTGCGGCTGCACATTTCTGAACTGCGGCCGCACATTTTTGGACTACGGCCGCAAGGCACTCTTCTGCGGCTGCACAATTCTTGTACGGTCCGCAATTCACAGAGGCTCCTAGATGTGGTCTTTTTGCATACTCTCTGATCTTCGACTCTTAGCCTAGCTTTTCGGCCGCACAATTCATGTGCGGTCCACACAATTCATGTGTGGTCCGCACTTTGAGCAAATGTCTGCTAAATTCTTCCTCTTGGATTGCGGCCGCAGATGGAGTTCTGTTGTCCGCAGTTTCTTCTGTGGCCGCAGAATTCCTTATGCGGATTGCACATTCGTGCTTCTGCGCCCTTAATTGCCTTGTGCATTGGATTACTCCTTTTTGAGTCAGATTTCATCTTGGGAGACCAACTTCTAGCATTTTTGTAATTTTACACAATTTCATTAGTTTTGGGAACACAATTAAATACTTTTAGACTAAAACAAAAGCTAAAAGGTGCTAATAAGCCGTCAAAAACCCCACTTATCAGTCTACAAGGTAATCAAGATGATGTCTAAGTTTGCCGAGTTGGCCAACATTGAGATCACTCTGCGGCATTTGGTGCACCTGTTCATGCCCAACTTCTATCGGCACACGATGTTGAACATTCGGCATCGTGGAAGCAAATCCCTGGTCGTTAAGATGGACGACAAGGGTAGTTGACAGTTTTGGCTCGACTTTTTTTTTGTCAAGACCGAGTCCATCATGGCCGATGTCACGGACTTTCCTGAGGCTTGGAATCGTGCCCGTAAGTATTTTCGTTTATTTTCGTTCTCTTATGAAATTGTACATTCTGACTTCGTGAGTTAACTCTTGCTGTTTTGCAGCTACTGCTCGGAGTCTCCAATTGGTGTCGCACATTACTGATTGGGTCAGCCAGGTCCTTCCCTGCACTGTATGAATCCGAGATTGGTCGAGCTTCTGGCATAAGTACAAACCGGCTCTCACACCGAAAGGTAATGTTGGTACGTCGTTTTAGGACAGTGTTGTGTCTATACTCGTTAATCTTTCTTGCTCATCTTTATACATTTTTCTAGGACCCGCTAAAGAGGTTGCTAAAGAAAGGTGATGCTGACACTCTCTTTTAGGAGAAGGCGGGATGTTGTTTTCTCTACTCCTGCCTTCATTTCGACTGCTATGCCTGCTCTTCCCTTGGCTCCTTCATATGTTGAGGACGAGGAGATTTCCTCGCCTGGCATGGACCTGAGGCCCGGGAAGAGGAAAGCCGCAGATGGGGGAGCTGGTGTGCCAGCGACGGTTAACTTATTTGAGGACGCGGTCATGGTGTAAGATACTGCGGTGACATAGATCGAGGGAGGTGTTTGTCACGACCCAAACCGCAGGGCCGTGATAGGCAAGCGGTGCCTTACTCAACCGAGTACCAACATAACATATATTTCTTATCATACCATCATGGGTAAACGCGCCAGAAGGGACGTCATGTGATAACCAGAATAAAATATAAGGGAATACTAAATATAGGACGACCCGACATGATATAGAAACTTATACATGTGACATACAAACCTATAAGGCCGACATGATCATTTGTATACTCAAAACAAAGGCCGATAAGGCCATACAAGTATCCATATACATGACATCTGTCTACAAGCCTCTAAGAGTACATAAATGTCATAAAGGTCGGCACAGGGCCCCGCCATACCAATCAATACATGTCCAAATCATATTGTCTAAATAGGCAACTCCGGAGCAAGTGGAGTGCACAAACACCTTCCGTTGAGCTGATAGCCTACTAGGAGAACTCTCAACCTGTCTATCAGGATCTGCGGGCATGAAACGCAGCATCCCCAGGCAAAAAGGACGTCAGTACAAATAAAGTACCGAGTATGTAAGGCATGAAAGTAGTATATAAAAGACATGAAAGAAACATGGAGTAAAGAACTCAACCGGTAACTCTGAATAGCTCTGTGAATCATGAAAAATTTATAATGTCATGCATGTGCGTATAAATGTCATACCATGTATAGGTATATGCGTACATAACATCATCAAGCCTCTAATGGCATCCCATCATATCATCTCAATGTGGGCGAAATCAATAATGTATACCAGCTGATCAGGTGGTGATGTGTATATAACGCTATAACCTTTTCCCGTATTCCATATACATATAATATACGCGTATATAACATCATCTGGTCATGGGTCAATATACATGTATAAATGAATGCAATGCATAATAAAGTAAGTCAATAAGATCCCTCTGATGACCTTTATCAAATTACGTAATTTTTTGAGACCCATGAATAGAATATATAATCATAAGACACATGGGGAATCAACAACATAGGCACTCCTCGTGCTTCTATGAATAGAGGCATTTATGAAAGTTGCGCGTTTGCTCGTTTTGTTTGTATCGTATGGATCATGCCAAAAGGAAAGAAAGGATAGCCTTAACATACTTTAACTCCATTGATTCCTTAATACCTTCAAAGCAATTCTTCAAATAACTCAACTCAATCTAATCTTCACTTGCAATCTCAAGTTTCATATGTTTCTTTCATCAATTCACTTGATTAACATATATACATGTATAACAACAGAAACCATATCATAATAAAGTTATTTTTATCATTTTCTAGCCATATATATATATATATATATATATATATATATATATATAACAACCCAACAAAAGATAACAACATCTCTTCCCCTTTCAAGTGTTATCTTGTAATCTTCATCCAAATAACTTAACCAACATATAGATAAGATTAATCCCAAGAAATAGGGTATTATACATACCTTAAATAATCTAGAAAGCCTCGAACCAAAACTTTCCTTAGCTTACAAGCACCCTTAATCACATCACAACACCATATAGACTCTCTTCTTTACTTAGGCTAACTTTGATGTTTGATTATGGTGTATTTCTTTGGAATTTGTTTGGAGCCTTTGGGGAATCATTTGGGAGGGTTTGGAGAGTGTGAGGCTGGAAGGAGGACAAAAAATGAGCAAAGCGCATCCCAAAAACAAGATAAGAATGAGTGAAGGTCGGGCCCCGACCAAGTGGGTCCCATACTGGCTTCCTACGCAGTCTCGCAAAAATGCAAATATCTCTCTACACTGATGTCGTATTGATAAATGGTTTGCAGCATTAGAAACCAGATACATGGGAATTTAATTCTATATATAAATATCTCCCTGTAACTCTAAATATATTGGGATAAAACTGCCTCGCAACCTGGCCTATAAACCTGCGAGTTTCTCCGAAGTGCGGCGACGTGACTTGGCGACCCTACTTTAAAAATCTATATTTCTCAACCCCGATATCGTATGAATAAATGGTTTAGACCATTGTAAACTAGGTTCAAATACCTTCATTTTGGTATAATATATGTCCCAAAATGACATCATAAAACTTACGAATTTAATTTCTCAAAACGGCTCGTTACAAGGAAAATCTTAGCTCGATTTTTCCGCAACTTAAATTCGATTTTTCCCAAACTTTATATTTTATATCCAAAAATCATATAGAGTCATATCATGACTTTAAACTCATTTAAATCAGGAATAATAATTTTTTTATTCATCTTAACTTACTTAAGATTTCGGTAAACCTTTCTTATCCTTGTAGAAGGATTTCGTCCTTTTTGAGCTTACATTAGATAATCCTATAATGACAGTGATGTCTGAAGTACGGGGTGTAACAATATTAAATAACTTCATATATTTTCAAAGAGTATCTCATATCCGAGCTTACATCAATTGACTTACGACGTACTTTCACAAACAAATACATGGTGTGTAACATCATTCCCCCCTTTGGAACATTCGTCCTCGAATGTTGACTGATGTGCTTATCAGTCTCATAACCTATAGATCTTGTGAATAATTTAATATTGTCCTTACCATCTAGGAAATTGTTCTGTGAATAAATTCAAAGACCAGGGCATTCCCCCCTTTAGGCCTCTTCCCACATCACGACTTGTGGTCGGAATTCTTCCAATATCGTAACTTTGACTACCTTCTGTGATGCAGCCTGTATAACTCTGTCCTTTTATGCGCGGATCTTCTCTCCTTTTTCCTCCAGCTTTTTGCCAATCTCTTGCCTCACTTTATGAACATATACAGAACTATGACAAGATATCCCTCGGGGCATATATTGGTATACTGAAGTTCTTTGCTTGGTACTTTGCCGAACTTATGACTATTGCTATATTTCATTTCATAGCCTTGATTATCTATGCTTATGGATTTACTACATCTAGGTAGGTTATACTATACCATAACACTTACTTCGGTTTATTACTACTTAGGTCTGCTACCCACCTCCAGGTTACTCTCTCGCTGCTTATCCTATATGTATAAATCTAAGTCCTTTAGTTCTTCCTCATTGCTATTCATCTTAAGAATGACAACCTAATCTTATCTCATACTTTGTAACTTTTATCCATCCATTGTTGATTTACCTTAATGTTGATCCATAATCTACCACTGATAACTTGAAACTTCTTACATAATACATTGTCACTAAGGCTCACGTCTCATCGGGGAACATTTGAAGTGATTTTCCTGATCCACCTAGGGACGATACTATACTTTAATAACTGTATTTCATAGCATCCCAACGTGATTCATCATATGGGTTCTAATCCCGTGCTACTCATGGAATCTCTTTTTTCGAAATTGTTACTCAATCAAAGGCCTAAACGTCATCCTCTTATTTATCGCCATTACACCCTTATTCTATTACCAGGGTAGCATTCCATCTCTTCTAACTACTACTAGTCTTAAACTCCTTTGCATTTATTAAGGCTATACTGAGATTTCTATAACTTACGGAAACCATCAACTCTCTTATTTTGATGGGTTTAATCTCGAGGCCTTACCTGTTCTCGTCATCTTCTCACTCACCTTTTCATATCCTTACTCTTATCTACCTAAAACCTTGTCACTCTATCATACTTTAGCTTGCGACCTATACATATCTATTTATACTACTCACAATCTTTCTTTAATTGCTAGCACCATAAATTTTCTTTCGTGCCTAATTAGTTGTCTTTAAATGTAAGCAATGACTTTTCCTGGTCGTTCTGCCACTTTTTGCATGAATACTTGACTTATCTTAGTGCCCACACATATTGGAATTCCATGCAACCCATATGATCTTGAATATCACCTTTTGATTTTTTTCTTCCTGTTTATTAGCCACGATAGGTGCCGCTTTCTTATGGAGTGCATACAATGTTGTTGTGAGACTGTTGTTATAAGACCATTTCTTCTTTATGTAACTATGCTTAAGTTGAAGCCTACTTCCTTATCTCCTCATCTAGTCTTTCTTTGTAGTATTTAAGGAGACCTTCTGGCTCTTGTAAAGTTGCGAGTTTATTATATTGTATACCCGAAGGAATTGTCGATGTTCTTACTCGCCTACAAATATCCTTAGTTACATACCTCCATGCCCTTTTGCTCGTAGGGTTACTTTTGAACTCAAATTTTGATTGTCTCCTTAGTGGAACTCTCTCTTATTTCTGTAACACTTATACAGTACCTTTAATTATCCCAACTCCTATCTAAAAAAATTTCAACGATTGCGATCTCGTATAAAAGAGACTGAATTCCCTATGCTAGGGTTCACTACGTTTATCTTGCATGATCTGCTGATTTGTCTATGACCTCTTGTCTAGCCTTAACTAGTCTCTTTCTGAATCAACTACAGACTACTCGTTGGTCCATTCTCATATCTACATTCTGCGTAACCCCTTTTGGGCTACGCCCTTTGTCTTAACTTACTTCTTGTATGAGCTCCTTATATATCAAGTGTTCATTCCCACTTATTTATCAATATCATCGGGTGCAGAACCCTTACTACTTCTCCCTTACGTCATGCTTGCATAATGTTCTGGAGTCATATCATATCTGTAGGATCTGAATAAATGCAATCTAATTCCTTTCACCTTTTTACCGCATTCTTCCTTTATTTTTCCATAGTTACCTATTCATCTTTGGCGTTCTTTTTTTTTCACATCTTCATTGACATCTTACTCGCCTTGCGGTAACCCTTCTATACCAGGGATAATTGAATTTCTTACGCACAAGGGTGACACTTAGTCCCTTAAGCTTAACTCTGCTCACCGTGCTTGCTTTTGGGAAGCGTCTTCCTGAATGAACTTTAAAGGTTATTCTTTTGTTATCCATTCTATTATTGTCAGAATGCTTTCTCTGAAATTCTCATGATGCCGACTATTATAAAATCCTTCGGTCCCTAATTCATGTTCTGTTTATCTTGTTCACCAGCCCATACTTATTTTTATTACTCTGGGGGTCTAACTTTTCATTCTGGTAATCACGTTGGAGTCACCAATTCATTTCTCGAAATGGAGATATGACTTTATGGCTTATACTCTCTCTCAAGGCCTGTCACCTCTTGTCTTTTCCTTCACTTGACTATACACTCTATCATCCTGTCATATTTTGATTTACTGTTATCACTCATTTATCACATCTTACTCATGATGCTTCATTTACTCTCTTCTTATTCTTTGGCTAATATTTTTGTCCATCACTTTATTCTGAATACTTCAACAAAATGTTCTTTCACTTTTAGCTCCTCTTGCTTCATCTCACTGCCTCTTCGGGACGCCTAACATTCTCGTTTTTTTTTACTAAGGGCTGGAGTCATACTAAGGTAAATATTTATCTCTTCTAGGATTCCACTGCCTATCTTCTGAAATTTCTGAACATTCCGGTATTCATATCTGACTATACAATTTTAGAGTGCACCATCTGGATGTCTCGTAAGGAGAACTATTACCATATTTTGCACTATCCTTCAAAAATATTAGCTAATGATAACAATCCATCTACCATTTTTGGGTTACTCTAACCCCAGCTGGATCCTTATATACTATCCTTCTCTTAAACTATATCTGTTGGCTCCAATAGGGCATAATTGAGATGGGGGTAGTCAATTGTATATATCTCTGGTACTGTTGAAGGTAACTCAAAATGCTTATATTCTCTACCTGAATTGTAAATATTGATAATTTTCATTAAATAGGTACCTCGTACCCTTCTTCATCTTGGTTCTTTTACTTGCTCAAACTTGTGTCTAACTTCCAATTCTCTTATTCTTTTTTACCATAGAGTGGATAGATATTCTTGCCTTAGGGCTCCTTATCAAGAAGCTTACACATCTTAGTACACACATGATCTGCCGAAGACCTCACATTTACTCATCATAAGCATGATGTAAAATCGAGTTCCTCTAACTTAACTCTTCCACAACCAAGTTCAATCTCTTACAAATTGTCTTTTGTGGATGTAGGTATCATTGTATTACAAATAAAATAAAATTTAGGAGTTTGAATTCTTACAACTGAGCTCTACCACACGATCTAGAGTAAGAAGAAAGATTGACAGTCATAAATGCCCTGTAGCCTCCTACTTATAAGTGTGGTGCACAACACACCCATAAATAAGACTCTACTAGACACGACTTGTAAACTCCCTAGGACAGAACTGCTCTAATACCACTTTTGTCACGACCCAAACCGCAGGGCCGTGATAGGCAACCAGTGCCTTACTCAACCAAGTACCAACATAACATATATTTCTTATCATACCATCATGGGTAAACGCGCCAGAAGGGACGTCATGTGATAACCAGAATAAAATATAAGGGAATACTAAATATAGGACGACCCGACATGATATAGAAACTTATACATGTGACATACAAACCTATAAGGCCGACATGATCATTTGTATACTCAAAACAAAGGCCGATAAGGCCATGCAAGTATCCATATATATGACATCTGTCTACAAGCCTCTAAGAGTACATAAATGTCATAAAGGTCGGCACAGGGCCCCGACATACCAATCAATACATGTCCAAATCATACTGTCTAAATAGGCAACTCCGGAGCAAGTGGAGTGCACAAACACCTTCCGTTGAGCTGATAGCCTACTAGGAGAACTCTCAACCTGTCTATCAGGATCTGCAGGCATGAAACGCAGCATCCTCAGGCAAACAGGACATCAGTACAAATAAAGTACCGAGTATGTAAGGCATGAAAGTAGTATATAAAAGACATGAAAGAAACATGGAGTAAAGAACTCAACCTGTAACTCTGAATAGCTCTGTGAATCATGAAAAATTTATAATGTCATGCATGTGCGTATAAATGTCATACCATGTATAGGTATATGCGTACATAATATCATCAAGCCTCTAATGGCATCCCATCATATCATCTCAATGTGGGCGAAATCAACAACGTATACCAGCTGATCAGGTGGTGGTGCGTATATAACGCTATAACCTTTTTTCATATTCCATATACATATAATATACGCGTATATAACATCATCTGGTCATGGGTCAATATACATGTATAAATGAATGCAATGTATAATAAAGTAAGTCAATAAGATCCCTCTGATGAACTTTATCAACTTACATATTTTTTTGAGACCCATGAATAGAATATATATAATAATAAGACACATGGGGAATCAACAACATAGGCACCCATCGTGCTTCTATGAATAGAGGCATTTATGAAAGTTACGCATTTGCTCGTTTTGTTTGTATCGTATGGATCATGCCAAAAGGAAAGAAAGGATAGCCTTAACATACTTTAACTCCATTGAGTCCTTAATACCTTCAAAGCAATTCTTCAAATAACTCAACTCGATCTACCACAACATAAGGAGATTCAAAATCAGTGTTGAGTAAAGGCTAAGTCTGTAACTTAAACTAGTAGCTTGTTTACGTAAATTTGGGCAGCATATTCCCTGTAACAAGATCCTCCTCCAATACCATATACCAACAACAATGACTAGATTAATCTAGCAATACATTATTATCAATAACAAGACACCATATAACAACAACAAGTCACAACTACTTCACGACGAGCGGCAAGCTCCAATTGGAATATGTATACCCCATATCACCCCTTATAGACTTCTTACTTTAACTTAATATTATCACTAACATGACAATGAAGTCATTCATTAATGATTCCAGCCTTATACCATATATTTATAACAAAGAAAATAATCCACAACTCCAATTATCCTCAATTAGCAACTTTATTCACTAGTTCATGTCTAGTCCATCCATTTAACTTAATCAATGTCAAGATAACCTTAATAACATACAAGAACACAATATAAATACCTCCTACAGTAGCTTCAAGTCTAAATCCAAGTTGCATTTAGCTTATAACATCCTTCAATGTCAATACAACACCATAGAAGTGAACTAAGCTAATCTTCACTTGCAATCTCAAGTTTCATATGTTTCTTTCATCAATTCACTTGATCAACTTATATACATGCATAACAACAGAAACCATATAATAATAAAGTTATTTTTACCATTTTACAGCCATAACAATATATATATATATATATATATATATAGCTAGCCTTAAAACAACCCAACAAAAGATAACAACATCTCTTCCCCTTTCAAGTGTTATCTTGTAATCTTCATCCAAATAACTTAACCAACACATAGATAAGATTAATCCCAATAAATAGGGTGTTATACATACCTTAAATAATCTGGAAAATGTAGAACCAAAGCTTCCCTTAGCTTACAAGCACCCTTAAACACATCACAACACCAAAGGGACTCTCTTCTTCACTTAGGCTAACTTTGATGTTTGATTATGGTGTATTTCTTTGGAATTTGTTTGGAGCCTTTGGGGAACTGTTTGGGAGGGTTTGGAGAGTGTGAAGCTGGAAGAAGAAAGAAAAATGAGCAAAGCTCATCCCAAAAACGAGATAAGAATAAGTGAAGGTCGGGCCCCGACCAAGTGGGTCCCATAGGGGCTTCCTACGCAGTCTCACGAAAACGTAAATATCTCTCTACACCGATATTGTATTGATAAACTGTTTGCAGAGTTAGAAACTAGATACATGGGGATTTAATTCCATATAAAGATCTCCCTATAACTCTCAATATATTGGGAGACAATTGCCTCGAAATTGGCCTATAAACCTACCCGTTTCTCCAAATTGCGGCGATGTGACTTGGTGACCCTACTTTAAAAAATCTATATTTCTCTACCCTGATATTGTATGAATAAATGGTTTGGACCGTTGGAAACTAGGTTCAAATACCTTCAGTTTGGTATAATATATGTCCCAAAATGACATCATAAAGCTTACGAATTTAATTTCTCAAAATGGCTCGTTACAAGGCAAATCTTAGCTCGATTTTCCCCCAATCTTAGCTAAAGTTGCTATTTAAATCCGATTCTCTTATTCATCTTAACTTACTTAAGACTTCGATAAAACTTTCTTATCCTTGTAGAAGGATTTCGTCCTTTTTGAGCTTACATTAGATAATCCTATAATGACAGTGACGTCTGAAGTACGGGGTGTAACAAAATTAAATCACTTCATATACTTTCAAAGAGGATCTCATTTCCGAGCTTACATCAATTGACTTACGACGTACTTTCATGTACAAAAACATGGGGTGTAATAGTGTTGAGGCGGCCCCAGAGGTGCCTAGGTTGGAGGAAGTCAATGTTGTTGCTTCGTTGCGACCTGAAGAGGATAAGGCCGCTATGAATGCCTTTGATGATGGTCTCGCACGTCCCGAGTATGGGGAGGTTTCATCTTCTGAACCAGTTCAGGAAGCTTCCCCTGCTGATAAGGGGAAAGACAAGATACTCGTCGAGTAGGACGATGAGCGGGCTGAACTTATTGGCGATGAATCTGACTCCGACCTCGACCCCAAAGATCACAAGATGATTGATAGTGGGACAACTCAGATTGAAGTCAGAGTGAAGGTGGGATCGAGGACTATCACGATCCCAATGAATCATGACTTGCTCAAGAACACTGAGGATGCGGTTCAGGTATCTGCCCTTTCTGCTCTGATGCCGAGCACTGAACTCTCGGGGAGCTGAGTGATAGTACTCCTTCCAAGAGCATCGTCGGTCTTGCTCTCAAGGTAAATTGTTTCCTTCATTTTTCTTCTCTCTCTCTCTCTCTTTTTGTTTTTGCTTCCGCTCACTTTCGAGTCTTACCTTGCTTACTCTTTTTCCTTTTATGTGCAAACAGTCATCCTGGAGATTGAGAGTGTGCAGAGAGAGAAGAGGCGGAAGGAGATCTACCACAAAATAAGGACGAAGTATGAGTCATTCCAAAGGCGGTACAAGGAGGAACTGAAGAATAAAGACGAAGAGTTTCTCGCATCCATGGAGCGACTCAGCGCACTTGAAGGGGCATTGAAGAGAAAGTATGAGGAACTCGAGGTGAGTAGGGGCGTATAAGCCCAATGTCGTGACCTTCATAGTCGGATCGACCAACTGCAAGATCAGTTAAATGAGCACCGATTCAAAATGGATGGGCTCAGAGGGGAGTTAGCTGGAAAGCAACAGTTGATTGAGGAGGTGGAATCCTCCCGAAAACAAGCTCGGAGAAGAGCTGCTCTTGTTGAGTTAGTGAATAAAAGTCCATAAAAGTCCTCATGCTGATCAAGACAATGTTCGGTCGACGGCTGAAGCTAAGGAGGCTAGGCTTGAGGACAGGAATGGCGAGCTGGAGAGAGAGAATGCCGAGTTACTTGAGCGAATTTCTGCTGTGGAGGGCAAGAATGCCAAACTACTTGAACGACCCTCCATTTCTCATGCCTCTGAGTTTCCAGCCATCCCGCGTGAGCAGTACGAGGAATGGATCCTTGTCGAGGCTCGAGTAGAGGTGATCCAAGAGTTGGGTTAGACGGGCTTCATCTTTGAGGCAGCTTTGGAAGAGGCTCGAGTTAAAGCTCGTGAAGCTCGGTTGGTCTATGGTTATGACCCTGACATGCCTCAACCTGATACAGAGGATGATAATGAAAGAGGCCTCCCCGAGTTCGAAGACAGTGCCTAGTGTGACTCTGCTTATGATCGAGGCGAGGATGAGGAAGCTGATGGAGACCAAGGTGGTGTAGGTCCCTAGATATTTTGCCCTTGTTTTTGTTTTAGCTTTTTTGTAGTTTTCTCTTCTTTTTTGTTGGCGTCTTCATGCGCCTTTGTAAAGACTCTTTATTTGAACACCAAAGTTGGCTTCTGCTTTATACGTACCTGTCATATCTTTGCATATTTTGTTTATATGGTTGTGTGTTTTGCTTATGTACTTCTTCCTTTTCTTGTTTCCTTTTGGGTTGCGATGGTCACGGGCTGGGGGATTTTACTCAAGCAGTCTAAGCGGCCATGGGCCGAGGAGTTTTTTTCGAACTAGTCGAATGTACATTTTTTAGTTAAATCGTGGCCAAGGGCCGGAGGGTTTTGTTCGATCTGGTCGAATGTACCTCTTAGCTAAGATGCGGCCAAGGGCCAAAGAGTTTTGTTTAAGCCGGTCGAACGTACCTTTTAGTTAAGATGCGGCCAAGGGCCGAAGGGTTTTATTCGAGCTGATTGAACATACCTTTTAGTTAAGATGCTGATGGTAGGCTACAAATCCGTATTTTAGTCATAGTTTGCACTCTAATCACTGCATTTTACTTGTGGTTGAGCTTAAATAATGGTGATTTGCACTTATTAAGTATTTTATGCCTTGCAGGAAGTGATTCCGAGTTAAAAAGATAATCGGGAGCTAAATCGAACAAGTTAGAGATTTGAAGTTTGAGTAAAAGCCCAAGGAATTAAATCGGGATCGCGTTCGGGGGTCAGGAGCCAAGTCTGGATGTAAAAATATGCTCTGTCAGAATCTGCTCTCTGAACTTTCCCACTAGCACCCCGCATGGGGCGGCGCAAGGCGCAACTATTTTCCTGTTTCGACTTGGAAAGGGTAGTTTCCCCAAAAAGATATTTTTGAAGGGACTTTTGACCTTGGGAGCTTTGGGAGAGCATTGGAGGCTACAAGACACAACATTTCATCATCTTTTCATCAATTCAGTACGGGAGTTTGGATTGTAACATAGGTTGATATTTTCTTATTCTTTAATTATATTTGTGATGACTTCCTCCATGATTATGGGGTAGTTTCCCTTAGGGTTTGACGGATATGGTGTTTGGATAAATATTTGTGAATTTTAACTCTAGATCTTTGCTTGAATTCATTGATAGAGCTTTGAATTGTTGCAACTTTATTCACCGGTTTATTTAATCGAAAGAGGAATATTTTTGTGATTATCTTTGTATTATTTTGTTTGGTTTAACTCAGTGATTCTCTTAAGTAATTGAAAGATCTTGTTGAATTTTTGATTAAATCAAGTTGGGAGAATACTCGAGAGACATTTTCCTGAAGACGAATCCACTAACGCATGCTTACATATTTTCACAGTGCTTATATTAGTTCACCTCGTAGAGTTAAGATTTAATCGAGAGAGGAGCCTTGACGATACGTTTGAACTAATCATCAAGTGAATTCGTGAGAATCATTAGAACATTAAAGTAAATTAAACTAGAGTTAAATCCCTAATAGCTATCTTGCACCTATCCTGTCATGATGCTTATTCCTCACATTGATAAGAAACCAACTCTGCTAATCTCTAGTTCTTTGCAGTCAATTGTCAATTGCTTTACTTTAATAGTTAATTGTACTTTGTAATCAGTCCAATCAAGTTTTGTTCATCCTAAATAGCAGTTAAACTAGAAATTACTAGAGCATTGTTTAAATCCAATCCTGGTGGAGACGATAATTTAACTTTACTATCTTTGGCTAGCGAGCATCAATTTCGTGTTGTGTTTTGCGCTCGTTAAATTTTGGCGTCGTTGCCGGGGATTGGCAATCAATAGTGTTCAAAATAGTTTTTGGTGCTAATTCAGGAACCTATTTTAATTCTTCATGGGTTTGCTCTTCCGTGTGCAAGCAACAAGTTGACTTCTATGGTGTATGACTCGATCTTTTTCAAAAGAATTGATTCCATACAATCCATAGGTGGAAAAAATCGGCGACAGTTGAGGAAAGAGAAATAACTCATCGGAAAGTTCTTGGGGCAAACGTCAACCCAAGAACACTTAGCTAATAACTGTGACGACGGAGTAGACTTAGCTGCAAGAGAGGCAGCACAACAAGAAGCTGCACGAATAGCAGCTGAAGCAGCCTGTTGCTGATGAGACTAATCGAAGATGACGGGGGTCAAAGATTCAATCTAAATCGACCCTTGGTTGAAGACCAGTTCGAAAATATGGGACCCAAACTTGGTAGAGCATTGGGTGATTATGCCAGATCAGTCTACAATCAGGGACCGTCCAGTGTCAGACCTCTACCCGTAGCAGTGAATAATTTTGAGTTGAAGCAAGGTTTGCTTCAAACTATCCAAAACTATTGTGTCTTCATAGGGAAGGTGAATGAATATCCTAATACTCACTTGATGGTTTTGAGGAAATCATGAACACCTTCCAGTACAACAGATTGTCAAAAGATGCAGTCTACTTAAGGGCATTCCCCTTTTCACTGATGGATGACGCAAAGCACTGGCTTCGTAGCTTACCAGCTGGGTCGATCAGGACATGGGAAGATATGACCAAAATGTTCCTTGACAAATACTTCTCATCTGCAAAAACAGTGAAATTCAGAAGGGAAATTCACAACTTCTGCCAGAAGGACACTGAAACAGTTTTCTAGGCTTGGGAAAGATTCAAAGAGATAGAGAAAAAGTGTTAGCATAATGGGATTGAATTGTGGATGCACCTTCGGGACTTTTGGGATGGACTGACACGTTCCTCATGATGAACTCTGAGCACTGCAGTTGGAGGTCCTTTCCCGCGGCAGCAGAGAAGAGAGAAGCTGGACAAACAATTCGGGCGCTTTCTAGAAGTGCTCAAGCAGGTGAATATGAATATACCTTTCACAGAGGTGCTTTCACAGATGCCAGCTTATGCTAAATTTATTAAGGAGATATTGTCCAAAAAGCAAAAAATGGAAGAGACATCGGTTGTCAAGCTCACAGAGCATTGTAGTGCCATTCTGCAAAATAAACTCCCTCAAAAGTGTGGAGATCCAGAGAGTTTTACTATACCTTGCTCTTTGGGAAGTACTAAGTTTGAAAAATCTTTGTGTGATTGGGGTGCTTCTATTAATATTATGCCTGTATATTTTCAGGAAATTAGAGGGAGAGATTAGAGGAATCATGTCGATACTTGTGTCCTTGCAGCTGGCTGATCAGACCACAATCATACCTGAAGGAATAATGAAAGGTTTGCTAGTTTGGGTGAAAAAATTTGTGTTCCTTGTGGACTTCATTGTGGTGAACATGGAGGAGAATAGGGAGGTCCCTCTGATTCTACGAAGACTCTTATTGGCTACTGGCGAGCAATTATGGACATTCAGGAAAAGCAGCTAATGCTTAGAGTAGGTAAGGAAAGGGTGATCTTAAATATGGAAGGAGCAAGAGGGCCCTAAAGGAGAAACTTGGAGAGAATAAAATGGATAAGTGTGGGGTGTACCCAAAGAAAGGCGAAAAGAAGCTCTCAGCATGGATGTGTGCATTGGGTCGGGGAGTTTCCTTTACCTCTTGCTTTTTATTTGTGTGTCATGGGGACATGCCACAATTTAAAGTGTGGGGGTGGGGATGTAAATATGTACATGTATGTTTGTTTTCATTTCTTTTGATTGAATTTTTTTTTTGACTTTTTCCGATGATGGATTTCCTTGATTGTCTTCTTGAGGGATCAAAGTCGAAAAAACAATATTTTGTTTTTTTAGGTAGTGTAACAAGTCCCCCTTGGTTTTTCTTTGTTCCGCGATTCTTTTCTAAGGGTTTTGCTTGAACCGGGTGTAGATAGTTTTTCCTTTGTTAGGAATAAGGAAGTCTTGTGCTATGGTGTTACATGGATATAATTGCTCTTGACTTTGTTGTGCCTTGAGAGTAGTAAGTGCCTTAGTTGTGACGCCTAGGATCAGTTCTTGACTCATAGATAAGTGCCTTAAATTGGTTGATTTTGACTTTTCTTAAATATTTTAACTAGAGAGCCAAGATAGATCTGGTCCTAAGTGAGTTGTGTGCCAACGTGTGTGAGAGATTTTGCTGATATTCTATACATGTCAGCTGATATCTAGAACTTGCCCCATGTATTTGCAAAGCGAGATAGCAGTCTTGTTCAGTCTAGGAAGTAATATAAGCATTTCTTTCTTAAGCCAATTATATGTTTATGACCCGCCTAATTGTTGTGTATCCTAGTTAGCCCATTTGGGCCTGTAATCTTATTTCTTTGGCAACCACACTGCAAGCCTGATCCACTTTGTTTTGAATTGATTATCTGTTTGAATCTTTTACCTCTCTTGAACACTTGAATTTGTTATGAGCTTGTAAAAGCTGAGTTGAGGTATGGTCGGGTTTTTGAGTGGAACTATTGATAAAGTAGAAAGGTGCACTGTTTGAAAAAAAAAAAGGTGAGAGCCACTTGTAGGGAATTGAAAAAAAAAAGAGAAAGAAAAAAATGTTGGTGTTTGTATATATTATAAAGAAACTTATTCCTGGCTAGTGGTAAATCTTGTGTTGTCTGTGCTTAAAGAAATTAGGAGCTTGGTGTTAATATGATGTAAAGTATGATGTGAAGGTTGGGGTTTGGTTCAACACAAGTGTGAGGTTTAAATTGTGAAATTGTATGTATTAAAGTGTTTAGGGAGGTGTATTCACTATATCCAAATGTATCATACCCGTCCTGCAGCCTACATTACAACCAAATTAAGTCCTACTTGATCTTTGACTGAATGTGCTCGAATTAGTAGAGTTTTACACTACGGGCAAGCCTATGGTCCGTCTTCTGTGGCATATGAATTTTATTTCTGAGAGGGCACATGATTTGCGAAGGAAAGTTAATGTCTTTGGCCTCTGTGTTAGAGTAAGTGAGTGGGTTTTTGAAAAATATGTGGTGCTTTTGAGTCGAGTCTTGAGGCTAGGATATTATGATAGGGTGCTTAGTCTGCTTTAAATATTTTTGGCATGATGAGTTAGGGAAGTTGTCTGATAAGAAGGTCGTCTCCATGTGAAGTGTAATTTGATTGCTCGAGGACGAGCAATGGTTTAAGTGTGGGTATTGACGGTAGGCTAGAAACCCGTATTTTAGTCATAGTTTGCACTCTAATCACTGTATTTTACTTGTGGTTGAGCTTAAATAATGGTGATTTACGCTTATTATGTATTTTATGCCTTGCAGGAAGTGATTCCAAGTTAAAAGGATAATCTGGAGCTAAATCGAACAAGTTGGAGCTTTGAAGTCTGAGTAAAAGCCCAAGGAATTAAATCGAGATCGCATTCGGGGGTCAAGAGCCAAGTCTGGATATCAAAAATAGAAGAAAACGAATAACTTAAGAAAACTAACACTGCCCCGCATGGGGCGGCGCGACAGTGTAAATTGTTGTTGCCCTGTTAGAATCTACTCTCTGAACTTTCCCACTAGCACCCCGCATGGGGCGGCGCATGGCGTGGCGCGCCTGTATAATTTTCTCAGAGTATTTTCTTGTTTCAGCTTGGAAAGGGTAGTTTCGCCCCGGTACCACTCCTACATGCTATAAATACACCAAAAAAATGTTTTTGAAGGACTTTTGACTTTGGAAGCTTTGGGAGAGCATTAGAGGATACAAGACACAGGATTTCATCATTTTTCCATCAATTCAATACGGGGGTTTGGATTGTAACGTAGGCGGCCAGAGGCTGAAGGGTTTTGTTCGAGCTGATTGAACATAACTTTTAGTTAAAATTTGGCCAGGGGCCGAGGAGTTTTGTTCGAGCTAGTCGAGCATACCTTTTAGTTAAGGTGCGGCCAAGGGTCGAAGGGTCTTGTTCAAGCTGGTCGAACATACATTTTAGTTGAGGCGTGGGCAGGGGCCGAGGAGTTTTGTTCGAGCTAGTCGAACATACCTCTTAGATGAGGCGTGGCCAGGGGCTGAGGTGTTTTGTTCGAGCTAGTCGAACATACCTCTTACTTGAGATATGGCCAGGGGCCGAGGAGTTTTGTTCGAGCTAGTCGAACATACCTCTTAGTTGAGAGACTTAGGAGAGAAGTTTCAGTAAACATGTATCTCATTCATTTCGACAGCATTGCATCAATTACATCTTTTTGCCCTAAGGCATTTTGGAGAAAATTACAAGTTTTGGGTGTTGGCTGGCATTCCAGTCCCATTCCCAGTATATCTAGTCCCTTCATTGTTCGACTCGGAGATTCTCGAGGAGTCAGGCAATGAAATATGGGTATTCTCATATACTCCACCTCGAAATGTCCCTCATGTTGCCTCGTTAAAAACCTCCTTGAGAAAACCCAGTGGGCAAAACTCAAGTGAAGGAAAAAGAGTATAAATTACGGGTCATTCCTTGTGTTTCAAAAGTTGAAGTACTTGAGGTGGCTGATATTCCAATTGTTCGGTAGTAGCTTTCCTTCTAATGTTTCCAGTTGGAAATATCCCTTGTCCTCTTTGCCTACGATTTTGGATGATCCGTCCCAATTGGCTCCTATTTTGCCTTCTTGGGGATCTCTTCTCGATTGGGTCTTAGCTTTGAGCACGTAGTCCCCGACCTTGAGTAACCGTACCTTGTACTTTCTGTTGTAGTAGCGTTCTGCGTGTTATTTCTACGCGACCATTCTTACATATGTCATGTCTCTCCGTTCTTCGACTTCGTCGAGATCCTGTATTCTATTCTCGCCATTGTCATTGCCGCTCTCATTGGTGTACCTTAGGTTGGGTTCTCCTACTTCGACCGGTATAACTATTTCTGACTCATAGACTAAGGAATGAGGTGTCTCTCCTATGCTTGTTTTTTGGGTTGTCCTATGTGCCCACAACACTCTTGGTAGTGTCTCCGGCCACAGTCTCTTACCATCTTTGAGTCTCTTCTTCAGGACGTTCAAAATTGACTTGTTGGAGGATTCTGTTTGCCGGTTGCCAGCTGGATGATGCGGTATTGAGAGTATTCTTTTGATATTCCACTTTTCAAAAAACTCGGTGGATTTTCTCCGTGTGAACTGGGGTCTGTTGTCGCAGCTTATTTCTTTGGGCAGGGTGAACCGGCAGATAATGTTCTTTCATATAAAGTTAATTACTTCATGCTCACGAATTTGGGCGAATGTGCCTGCTTCCACCTATTTAGAGAAGTAGTCAGTCAAAACTAAAAGGAATTTAACGTTACCTCATCCCAGCGAGAGTGGTCCCATGATGGCTATCCCTATTTGATTAATGGTCATGGCGAGGTGACAAAATGGAGGTGTTCGCCTGCTTGGTGGATTATTGGGGCATACTTATGGCACTGTTCGCACTTCTTTATGAATTCCAGGGTGTCTTTCATCATGGTAGGCCAATAGTATCCCACCCGTATGAGGCATCTGACAAGTGCTCGTTACCAGAATGACTGTCACAATGGCCTTCATGGTCTTCCTAGAGAACGCATTGAGTCTGATTTGGGCCCAAACACTTGCTAAGGGACCACCGTACGTCGTTTTATACAATTAGTTATTGAGGAGGTTGTACCTCGCCACTTGCATTCTCAACTTTCTGGCTTCCTTTTTATCATTTGGGAGAACACCATCCTGCAAGTGATTTATAATACAATTATGCCAGACCAAGGTTAAGTTTATAGATTTTACCTCGATGTGATCTAAGGATGAGCTGAGGAGATGCACCACATTTTTTACTCTAGGAGTTATGCTTTTGGTTGCGGTGGGCAATTATATGAGGCCGTCTGCCTCGACATTTTGAGTTCAAGGAATCTGGTCAAGCTGACATTCATCAAATTTAGGTAACAATTTGCAGATCTCGGTCTAGTATTTCTATAAGCTCTGATCTTTGATCTGGAAAGTCCCAATGACTTGGTTAACTACGAGCTAGGAGTCGCAGCATAGTTTTAGGCGCCTCGCCCCATATTCGATTGCTAGCATCAGCACTGCAATTATTGCCTCATACTCGGCCTCATTGTTAGTCATATCTGGGCACCTTATAGATTGGCGGATTATTTCGCCGGTGGGGACTTGGAGCAGGAGTCCTAGTACCGACCCGCATGCATTAGATGCACCGTCGGTGTACAGGACCTAGAGGTCTTGTGTTATGCCTGAAGCCCGCGTGGCTTCCTTTTCAGCATCGGGCACTACCTTGGCGCTAAAGTCCGTGACAAAGTCAGCGAGCACTTGTGATTTTATGGCAGTGTGAGGCTGGTAAGTGATGTCGTGTTCACTTTGCTTTATTGCCTATTTGGTCAGCCTCCCCGACAGTTCGGGTTTGTGCAGTATGTTCCTCAAAGGAAACATGGTAATGACCGAGATTGGGTGGCATTGGGAGTACGACCTGAGCTTTCTTAAACCTACGACAAGGGCCAGGGCCAATTTCTCGAGGTAAGGGTATCTCGTCTCAGCATTGATAAGTGTTTTACTAATATAATAAATTATAGATTGTGTATCCTTGTCTTCCCGAACAAGGACTGCACTTACCGCTACTTCTAAAACGGCAAGGTAGACAAGAAGATGTTCTCCGAGCTCAGGCTTTGAGAGCAGGAGCGGCAATGACAGGTATTCCTTGAGTTCTTTCAGTGCTTGTTTACATTTTGGTTTCCATTCAAGGCCATTGTCCTTTTTGAGTACGTTGAAGAATCTGTGGCACCTGTCAGACGACCTCGAGATAAATCTAGATAGGGCAGCGATTCGATCCGTCAGTCTTTGGACTTGTTTCTTTCTGATATCTCATCAATAGCCTTAATCTGATCTGGGTTGACCTAGATTCCGTGATGTGATACTAGGAAACCTAAAACTTTACCCAAAGTTAAGCCAAATGTACATTTCTCGAGGTTCAGTTTCATCTCGTATTTCCTCAATATTTCGAATGCTTCCTTCAGATGGTTGATGTGATCCTCGGCCCTCAAGGATTTGACTAACATGACGTCGATGTATACTTCCATGGTCTTGTCGAACTGGTTTTTGAACATCTTCGTGACCAGCCTTTGATAGGTAGCCCTCGCATTCTTTAACCCGAATGGCATGACCCTGTAGCGGTACTTCCACTATGAGTGATTAATGTAGTTTTATCCTGGTCATCCTCTTCCACAAGTATCTGGTTGTCGCCCGAGTAAGTGTCCAGGAAGCTCAGCAACTCATGTTCTGTTGTGGCGTCGATAAGTTGATCAATGTGTGGCAGTGGGAACAAATCCTTCGGACAGGCTTTGTTTAGATCGGTGAAGTCCACGCACATTCTCCACTTCCCGTTCTTCTTTTTTACCATTACCACTTTAGCAATACACTTGGGGTACTTCGACTCCCTAATAGAGCCATTGGCCAATAATTTCTCGACTTCCTTATAGACGACCTCGTTGATGGCAGGGTTGAACATTCATTGAACCTGCCTTACTGAAGGGTAGTAGTGGTCGACATTTAATTTGTACGTGGCTATATCTTTGGGGATGCCTGACATATCTTTATGGCTAAAAGCAAACAAATCTACGTTAGCTATTAAGAATTGACTAAACTTACCTAGGCCTTTGAGTTTGCAGCCTATGTAGGACTTTTTGCTGGGGTCGCTTTGATCTAGCTGGATGGGATCGAGGTCCTCTATGGTCGATCCTGCAGCTTCGACCATTTCTGGATCCATAATGGTGTCCTTGGCTTTGACCTGTAGGGACTCGACTATTCTGATTATTATGATTCCTTTTCTTTTTCTTTCTTTTGTTTTGTAGTCGTGTTGTCCAGGGCGATCAGATAGCATTCCTTGGATGTGCATTGTTCCCCTCGTATGCGGAATATTCCCCAAGGGGTTGGGAACTTGATCACTTGGTACAGGCTGGAGGGGACTGCCTTCATGGGGTGTATCCATGGTCTACCTACGATGGCATTGTATGTCGTATCCTAGACCATGATGTGGAATGTGGTCTCTAGCATCACCCCGCTGGTGAGGACGGGGAGTGTGATCTCGCCCGAAGTCCATTCAACTGCATTGTTAAAACCGGTTAGTTTAAAGCAGCGCGACACTATCTTATCTTCGAGTTGCATCTGTACGAGGACTCGAGGATGAATAATGCACGCTCCACTTCCGTTGTCCACCATAATCCTCCTAACATCAGTATCAAGAATGCGTAAAATAATGACAATTGCATCATTGTGAGGGAAAGTCAAACCATCGGTATCTGACGCATCGAAGATGATACTCTCTTCGAGGTCGTCATACCGTTCATGGGTGATCGAACTCTTGAAGTTGTGAGTGGAGGTAAACTTGATGCCATTGATGGAGGTGTCGGCACTGCCTCCAATAATCATGTTGATAGTACGAGCGGGAGACGACGGCTTTGGCGGACCTGGGCGTTCTCGTCCCTTTGCTAAGGTGTTCCTGCCTTTGTCATTGAGCAACTCTTTTGAGGTGTACTTGTTGCAGCAGGGTCGCCACTTCTAACCTTAGAGCGTGGCAGTTTTCCATCTTGTGTCCTCGGTCTTGGGGGAACACACAGAAGGCGTCCAACTTCCTTATGCTTGGGTCAGACCTCATCTTTAGTGGCCACTTCACCTTCGGTCCGAGCTTCTCGAGTGCGTAGACCACATCTGTTGGTGACACACAAAAATTATGAGCGAATAGTAAGGGGACCATACCTCGGTCGTTTCTGTGGATGTCTGATCTTGTCCTAGAGGGGCTATCTTCGTAGCGGAAGCTGGGGATGGTGGTCTGACATAAGGTTGATGTCGATCTCTGCCCGATCGCGGCATCCGAGGGTCTCTCCTTGTGTTGTCCCTACGTTCCCTCTTGGGTTCGTATTGCGATGAGCCGTCAGGTTGGCCCATTGAGGTCTTATTCGACTGCTCTGACCTCAGCACAATAGGCATTATGGATCTCGTCCCAGGTGGCCGGTGATATTTCATCAATCGGCTTAGCAGCTTCCAGGTCGCCCCCGACCCTTCTCTGTTTAGCCCATTCTGGAAGGCTGCTATGGCCATTCCTTTAGAGATATTCGGTAAGGTCATCCTCACCCTATTGAACCGAGCCAAGAAGTCCCTCACTCCTTCCCCTAGGGATAGTCTAATGGCGAAGATGTCGTTTATTTACCCTGGTTTCGGCTTTCTTGGCCCTTGTATGCGCCGTTACGAACTCATCCGCCATTTCCTCGAATGTTTCTATGGAGTGGGCCGACAACTGCGAATACCACGTTAACGCCCCCCTTGTGAGGGTTTCGCCAATGTTTTTTAACAAGGTGGAGGACACATGTTCTTTAGTAAGGTCGTTGCCTTTTACTGCAGTGATGTAATGGGTCATATGGTCCTTTGGATCAGTAAGGTATGTGGGCATCTTGAAAGTTTTTGGTATGGCATGAAGAGCTACCTCCTCCCTATACGGCTATTCCACGAACCTACCGGCGTCTCTTTTTGGTATCATTTTGTGGGCTCCTATTATTTTGTCTACCCGTTCTTGATGCTCTTTCATATGTTCCTTGAGTGCCTTGTTCTCGTTCTCCATTTCCTCCATTCGTTTTAACATGGCGGCGAGAGCACTGTCACCTGCACTGTTAGTAGTTATATGGGTATTACCTGAAGCTGGGAGATTTAATTGATCATCCTGCCCACTCTTGTGTTGGGCCGCAAGGACCCTTGGGGTTTCCATGGTCGTGCACGTGATCTGTTTGTTCATCACGCTAGCCAAGGTATCCGTTAGCCAGGCTTTCGGGAGCTTTTTAATGGCAGGTGGTTCTCCTTCTTCCGCTGATGCGGAAGCCTCTTTGCTGTTTGGTTTGGTCATGCTACAGAAGGGTGTCGGTGACTTCCCTCGCTTGGGGGATGTCGTATGAGTTGTTTCTTCATCCTGAGTTTTGTACTCTTCGTCGATGGCACTCATTAGATTGAGCAGGATGTTGTCTACCGCTCTTGTTCCTTTTCCTTGGTCGACTTTTCCCTGGTTACTTACCATGGAATTCATGCAAAGAAAAAAAAAAACAGCTTTGTCGTATATTAGGTTAATAAGTTACAAAAGTTGTAGATCTGAATGAAAACTGATAGTTTGACTAAGAAATTCTCAGAGACGGCGCCAAACTGTATGACCTAAAAATTAGATCTTGATTTTTATACAATTAGATTTATAGAAAAATAGGGTTAATCATAGTCAATATCAATATTCAATGACAAATCCAACACTTTCAGGGTACCGTATAATATTAATTAAGACGATCTTGGAGCAATAAAAACTAATAAATGTAAAAGGTAGTAATAAATGATAATAAATAGCTTTTAGATAGTCAATAAGACAAAGATCACCCGATAAGGATGAAGTCTTTAGGTATGCTCTCTCACAATGATGGATGATGACAAGCAAATGTGTATTCCAATTCTTCTTGGATCGGGAGAGATGGGTAAAAGAAAAGAAGTGTAAAGTCAAGCTTTGTTTCTATTCAATAAAGCGAGAATCTTGCACAGAGAATGTTGATGATATTCTTTACAAAAGGTCTGATCCCCCTCTAGCCTACAACTCTTTCTATTTGTAAGAGCACATGTGCCACAAAACCCTAGATAACAACAAAAATGAATATCCCGTAGATAATTCTTTAGGGAATCTAAATACTAAAACTGGTCATCACTTCGTACCGAAGGCGAATGCTCGTCCTTATCTTTTGTTAAACCATCTCGACCTCGACAACGACCTATCTTCCTCACCTGACATCGATCTTTTGGGGTCAGGTTGACACGTCACAGCCTTCAAAGGCTTTATTGCCATTGACCGGGTCAAACACATAAAATGAAGTTCTTATACAGTAACAACCATCCAAACAAGCTGTAAAAGGAAGTGCCAGCTTTCACCAAATCATTACCCCGGACTCCATTTATGTCAAAATTAGCTTCCATGGTTAATTAGTTGGAATTGCACTAAAATTTCTTACACTTTTGTAGCAGTCTTCCTTACCTTTTTCTATTTCAATACTAGTTCTGAATACATTAGTCGTTGAAGCGGTTCTTTAACTGTATTTGATCGGGGGAAAATATATTTTAAAAAAAGGGTTAAAAAAATTATGAAATAAAGTAGTTCCAACAAGTAAATCAAAATAATAGAATATCAGATTTAATAAATTGTATCAACGGAGTTTACGGTTACATGCCCATGGTTAATTACAACCAGACAAGAATAAAGAATTTAAATTTTAACCCAAAAAAAAAAAGAATTTCAATTTTGGAATTATTGTAAGAATATCAATAGGGAAGGATGGTTTCGAAACAGTGGACGCCGTCCAATTCCAGTGCAAACCTCGGCCTCTTTTGCTGCTGTGGTCGCGAAGATGACCGCGCCGTCGCCTCTTCGCCCTTCTTCAGTCCACCGGTTGAAGAAGTTGACGGCGGAGAAGCCTCGTTCTTGCGATCGGATACAAGAGGCAAAAGCCCTTGTTCTTGTTCTTTCTTCTCAGTACTGGCCGGTGCCCAAGAGCGGTTCACCTTTTGGCCAAACATCTCAGCAGAGAGAGCATCAAAAGAACTGAATATTGACATCATCATGTTTGCTGTAATTTTTTCTTCTAATTCAGAAAAAACAAATAGCACGAGAAATTAAAGTACTTATTGCTTTGCTAAAACTTGTTTAAGAAGAAAAGAAACTGGAGAAGGAGGTCTATTTATAAGGGGGAGGAGGTTAAAATTTGGAAACCTTAAACATATGGAATCAAGTGGATTAAGGAGAAAAGTAGTTTCCCCTATTGTTTCCTAATTTATAATTCGTTGAATTGTTTCGCAAGTAACACTCTCCTCTCCTGTCAACACGTGTTACTCGATTTCTATTATTGCTAACATGATATTTATAATTTTCTTGTGGATTTAACTGGGAAGTTTGCCTAATTCCTAACTAAAATTTTCTTCTGTTTTTAGTTAACGTGACGTTATTTTATTTAATGATTTTTAAGGAAAAAAAAAATTTTAAAAAAAATTATGATCTTTAAATATGTTATGACATGTATAACTATAAAAGAATTTTATTAATAAGAAATTTAAAGTTAATTCACTTTTAGATATAAAGATATTTTATTATTATTTTTAAATAAACTGATAAGGCAATATTTATTGTTATATAAAATAGAACCGAGGGAGTAATTTTCTTTTCTATTTTGGACCAAAAGAGATTATAGTATTAACTAAAGGTTAATTTATTAGGGAAATACTATATAACTAGTAAATTTGTTCACGCTTTGCGCGGTTATAAAAGACGTCAGTGAATTTTTTTATAACAGTTCTGTAAATTTAAGTGGAATAGAAAATATATTTCATGTGTTTGCATATAAAAAAGTATTTTTAAATGTGTATGAAATTATCAAATATAATATTTTTATTACACAGTCAAACCTCTCTATAATTTGTTCCAAATTTTTTTGGTTGTTATAGCAAGGTGTTATTATATAGAATATATATTATAACACATAATATGAAAATTACTTCCAAAAGAAACTTGGTTAACTTCGATAAAGTATATTTTTTCATTATTAAATTTTCTTTCAGAAGAAGAAAAAAGAATTTTGATGAAGAGAGAGAACAAATTAGCGGAATAGTAATTATCCTCTTTTTTCTTCTATCCCTCCATGCCCCACACTCTCTCTCTATATATATATATATATGTATATACTATATAGTATATGTAACTGTCAACACGGTATTGATTCTTAAGGAATACTAATCTTCTAATACATTCAAACCTAAAAAAGAAGCATCACAGACTGCTTTGGCTTATATACTTTTGATAAATAAAGGAGACCTAGTAAATGATTTTGTATTCAAGGTACATTATTTCGTCTTAACTTTCATATATTTGTCCTAACAGGAATCCTAATATCTTTGCAATCTTTGAAAATTGAAGTGAAATTGCACCTCCTCTATATATCTTGTCCTCTTTCATTCTTGTTCTTCTAATTCTAGTATCAGGAACTATAGTTTGTGTGAACCAATATTAAAAGTATAAACTACCCAATTAAATTAATAAGATAATGACACAATTGACTCATTCTCATTGACACTAAATTTGAAACCCTAAGTTAGACAAAATTAAGGTCTATTTCTTCTCAAACATATACAAAATCAACCCAAATATTCCAAATTCACAAATTCGATTTTACTAAGACAATAAAATCACATTGTGGTTTTCTATTTTTCTTTAATGATAAAGTCACAAATTTATAAAACTGCAAAGCAACAAAAGTAATTCTCCTAACCCTAGTGGTTATCATCAGATTTAATAATAGTGAAATAAATAGATGCAAGTGCGTCATTTTATATATTTTTCTATCCACGAGCTCATGTCAGCATCCCTTATAATTCAAGTAACCACAATTAAAAACCAGAAGCTATAGTAATGGAGAGAAAAAAAATAAACTGAGTCCAACGACTTGAAAAAGAGTACATTTTTTCTGTTTTTACTAAAACAAATATTGAAAAGTGGAAGAGCAATTATTGATAATGTAAATAATACTACAACTCAACGGCATTGAGGAAAATGCAGGCATGTCCATTTGATGTTTCCTCCGTATCAGAAATCAATACCTTAATTCTACAAAAGAAGAAGAAAAGGATAAGCTATTAACAATCACAGAGATTATTATCTGAGATAATTTTTTTAAAAAAAAGTTGTGATGAAAATATTTTCCAAGTTTCTCTAGTAACTTCATGTTATTCGTCAAAAAGGTAGTACAAGAATAATATAACTCAATGACCAAAAAGGTATTGCTGAAAACACATGCAGGCATGGTAATCCATTTGATGTTTCCTCCATATCAGAACTCAATAGACAAAAGAAAGATAAACAGTTAACAATTTTCTCAGACAATTTATAAAAGAAAATTTTTATGATGCAAATATTACTTACAGATAGCCTAGATAAAAAGAAAAGAAAAGCAAATTAAAAGATTGGCTTAATGATACCAGTAATAGTCATTGCGTTTTGGTAGAAAGTATCAGGAAGACATAATTATCCTGCATAAACTCTATATGCATAACTTCTCTTGCGTTCCTGCATTGCACAATGCCAACACAAGATCCTGCTCAGCTATCCATGTTTCCAAGACGGATTATAACTTTATGAAGATGACATACAATCTGATCAATCAAATAATGAAATGAATCTGAGAAAACACAATAATGTGTCATAAATTTATACATTAAGCATTGGGGGTTATGAATAGGAAAGATACATGACAGTTATTGTAAACATAAATGTTGAACATGTAACGGTATATTAGTTTTATGAATAAACGGTGTGACTCTTCCTTACCCCACAATTATAACTCTTCAATGTTGTCACAACTCTTCAATACCTCCACATAAAAATAATAGACAAACAATTAAGGAAAGGGAAAAAGAAGCAAAGAATGAGGAAAAAGGAAAAAAAAAAAGAAAAAGAAAAAAGATAAATAGATTTTTTTTGGCCAAAAAGAGGTGTCAAATCATTTTGTCTATTCCCTCATTATATATATATATATATATATATATATATATATATATATATATATATATATATATAGATGCTAAGCGTGTCTTGTTTCCTATGGTTTGAGCATATGGATTAAGCGTTGTCTTTTTCTACTATTATTATACCCCGTTTTTTAGCATGTTAGTATTTAGTAATAATAATTCTCCATCCATTATATATTTCGTGTGGATAGGCGTTTGGACCAACTCCTATTGGTGGTGGGACTTTCTTTCGTAACAAAATCAAAGGATTGCTGACCTGGTCAATGAGTTGAAAAGTTGACTATTATTAAAATTCTATATGGGGTCTCGTAGTCAACCAAACTTCAAAGGTCAAACAGCAATTAATATTGACTTCGGCATAGGAGGTTAGAATCGGATACTTCGGCCTGGCCCGTTTGTTACTCTTTCCGTCTAATATTATGCGTTATGAATGAGATTTTGATTATTTTACCCTTGTTCATGTCTTAATATTTAACCTTTATTTATTAAATATTTTTTCAATTTATGTGTCATCTCTATTCATATTTTTACCAAATGTGAATGTAATTGATTTGCTTTATATAATATATGAAAAGACACCTAGGATAAAATTAACAAATCAGTAAAATTAACTCTTCTAACAGATATTGCATGAAATGGAATTCATCTTTCCTTCAAAATATTTTCAAACGAGTGATTTGAAAAATTTTCAACTAAAATTATTCTGGAGACAAAAAATTCAACTTGAAAGTTACTTTAGTTCCATTTGAAAATTTAACATTCCCAACCTAAAATTTCCTATAAAAAAGAATGCTTCTAAATTCTTGAAATGAACATGGATCCAACACAAAGTCATAAATTTCCGTTAATCCAGATAGATCTAAATATGTTTTCTGAACTTCATGTTGCTAATGGTGTTAGACCACAAATTTTCTTTATATATTCTTTCATTATCATGTACTCGAGTATAATTTTGGTTTGAATAGACTTCATAAAAAATTTCGGTATTTACAGTATTGATTGCATTAGTGTAAACATGACTAAAGTGTTTAAGATAACAAAGTTAACTTCTTGGTATTTAAATAAAATTATCCATAATTAAAGTGTTTGTAGTTTTTTAGGATAATTATTTCTAAGGGTAAAAAAGAAAAAATATAATTAATTTTGTCTTGAACTTCTAAAATGACAAATAATTTGAGACAATTATTTTTAGTGCAAGCTGAAACTTTCCTCTACAAGCTGAAACTACAAGCTGCGGTGCTTTAAATTAAGGACCAGAAATTTTCCTCTAAGTTAATTTTTGTTCAGCATTTTGGGTTAAAGACGAAGTAGATTGTTGACAAAAATTTAAAGGTTTTCCTAGTTAAAAGATACTTTTCCTGATTCTGTTGTTTGAATCCGTCTCGGTTCTCTAATTTCGCAAGGTAGTTAAACACAAGGTCCTATTTGTGTATTTTTAATAATAAAATTTATTCTCACTTATGTTTGCACCATACCAAATAAATACAAACATATGTCGTTCATATAAACATTAATCACTATAAACATATGTCTTTCGTATACAAATTAATCACTTAATCATTATTAAGTGATCATACGGTTTGTCACTTTAATTCTTAATTGTTTACGTTAAATTCCTTAGTTTAGTTTAAACTGTTGAAAAAATTAATAGTATCTCAAAGGGAATGTCCATTATTTTGATTTGGAAAAGCTTTTCTTCTATGAAATATTATTTTTCTATTTACTTATTATTTAGTAAATTATTTTACATTTAATATAGTCAAACTAAGCCGTTGGAGCAACACCTATATAAGCATAGTCTTTGGAGAGCTAAAGACGCATTTTTTCTGACACAACTTTCTGAATCAGCTTTTCCTCCTATATGCTGGGTTTCTTTCTTGAGATTTCTGCTAGTTATATTCTCAGTTTAATAACTGGTAGAACTTGTTGAATCATGAGGGATACGCCTAATTTTATTTATCACTGTGTGGGCGAAATATCCTTAAGGGCAGTCAATTTTTCCAACAATCTTAAGGATATTTCGCCCACATAAATAAAATTATATCCCCCAGGATTCAACAAACTCTTCTAGTACAAACTAGGAGCAGAAACAACAAAGATTGAATTAAAAAAAACAAGCACAAAAGAAAAAGGAGAAGAAAAGTTTTTTACTTTTTTCATCCACCACTCCAAGTAACACACACACACACACACACACACACACACATATATATATATATATATATATATATATATATATATATATATATATATATATATATATATATAATCCAAAGATTTTAACTTCAGATTGTAAGCAACGTTTTAAAAATTATTAAAAGCCATTCAAAGGCTATTCAAATGGGTGTTACAAAATAAAAGCCATTAAGGCTAATAAAATAGTCAGATTTGAGTTTGTCAAAAGATTAACTTAAGGAATCCAATAATAGCTAGTAAATGGTCAGATTCAATTTGTTAAGATTGAATTCAAGCTTATCAATCATGAGTTACAAATATTAAAGAAATATATTCAAAACAATTAGTGTAATAAAAGCACATTAACATAATTTTAAAAGAATGAACCTAGACATCAATTTGAATATTTCTTTTAGAGTTATCAAAATTATTTTTCTAATAATCCCCTACATAACTCAAAAAGAATATTAAGTAATACTGTGAAATAAAAAGTTTTGCTGGGTTTTCACAAATGAGCATAATGCGTTAAATCTGGTGTCTCTTGGACTCTAAACCAGACCTAGATAAAATAAGATTAAACTTACAAAACAATTAGTGAAATTTAGAACTTATATGAACCAAGAATTCTTTTGTAAGGTTAGTATCTTATCTATCACATTATACTTGCACATACTTTGTTGTTGTCTTATCTTAAGGATATTTCACCCGATTTAGGTGTTATTATGGAAAATATCAATTACAATGTTTCCGGCTGATATTCATATGGTGGATGCACAAACTATTCTAGTCATTGTTCTAATTCCACTCTGCGGTATATCGATGTTCAATATTGATAACTTGGTATGTTTTCTCTGAGTTATCTATAATTTTTGATAAAATGGTATTCATTTTTTTTGTTCTCTTTTAACTATATGAGATTTAGTTTTATATTGGTTACCACTCACCTATATAAAAAAATTATATATAATTTTAAAGTAACTAGAATCTTGATTGTATAGTATGTGGTGAAGTTTGTTTGCATTTTATCTGCTCAGTTGATACATATAAGATCGAAGAAAGTGACTCTCTTAAGTTTCTATTAATTTTATTTTTTGAAATGATGGAAAAGATCATGTTGTACTTTTGTTTCCATTAATTTTTAAAATGGTGAAAAAATTATGTTAAGTTGATCTAGTGAAAATGATATTAAGTTGTCTTATAATAGACATATATAAAGAAGAAAAATCATCAACATTGTTTATATTTCTCATCTTATAAGTATCATATCAACCGGATATATTCTACTTCTTTAAGAATATTTACCCATCTTTTAATTAAAATGCTACTTTCTTATTATTTGTTGAGGATGATATAGTTTGGGTATTTGTTCATAATCTTGTGAGATCTTAATATTTTTGCCTTACATTTATTCAAATATAGCATAACTAGTTTTATTTGAGTCATGAGAATATCAATTTGGTCCTCTAAATAAAGTCATTTAAAATGATTTATAAGTGACACATTAGTTACTCTACGGTACTATGAGATCTTGATTCCTTTTGTATGAAAAATAATTAATGTGAATAAACTACTACGATGATGTGATGTAGTCATAAATAATACATGAGATAAGACCTTCATATTCTTCTGAATCTAATAATGTAGCTAAATAAAAGAAAAATTTATGGGGTAAAACTATATAATTAGCTTGTTATTTATAAAGTAGAACTCTTTATAAGTTGTGAAAAGATTATCTCCTTTACCTGAATTTTTTTTAAATGTGAGGGACCGTGGTGTCCAGAATTATATAGCCTGATCCTAAGAAGGAAAAATGTGAGAAAAATTGCTTATTAATGTTATAATAAGCCTTACAAAATTGAGATTTTTTGTGGCAAAAAATTTGTATTGCAAGATCAAAAATATGTTGTATTTATGGCTTTGAAAAGTTATGTTGCTTCGGGTCTCTTAGTAATTTGAGTAAAAAATCAATGAATTATGATCCGTTTTCTATTGATTGTAGAAGTTAAAGTTGCTTCAATATTTAGAAACTTTTACTTTGGTACTTGACTATGGAAGATACAAAAAAAAATTATGTGTTGAAAAATATTTCAAAAGGCACTCGTATGGGAGTCAAGTTTTATTTCATTTAAGATGATTTTATGCCTTACTTGAGAAGTACTATGAGCTAGTATTTTGTATGTGAATTTTTCACTGTATTTGAAGGATACAGTGATGATATTGAATCTTTGATTCAGATGAGAAAGGCTTAATAGTGATTATGTGATCACTGTTTGGTGGGTGTTGTGGTATTAAAATTGCGTGAAAGTGAGGTTGATTAAACATCCTCTTGGTGAGTTAAAGCGACAATAATTATGCCGATGAATTGTGATTGCTAAGAAGGAATAACCATTGTAAGAAAATAAATCTTTCAATGGGAAGAGTAGACATTTTCTTAAAATATAATGTCATAAAGCAGTTGCTTAGATATGCGAATTTTTTATACATATTATGTGTAGTCAAAAGATGATTTGGCCGATCCTTTGACTTATAAGTGAAACATCAAGGGGTTGAAACTTTTGTCAATTTGAAATATATCAACAATGATGGTAACCCAACTTATGTGATTGGAGATCCCATGAAGTAGGTTCATATGGGTAATAACAAGTCATTAGTTGATAAAATATGCACTATTAAATTATGTCTCTTCCTATGGTGTGTGTATATAATGCAAGACTGCAAGGAATGTGAGGCTGAATTATTAAACTCTTAATCCAATAATCCATAACTTTTTATAGGTGGTGTATTGTGCTGCAAAATACACTTGATGGATGGATCTATATAAGTGTGGAGTGGGGCCGCTCCTATGAAATTTGTGGCAAAATTTCTAGAGCACTCATGAAAATCAAGCGCGTGCACGACCTATTAGCGCAAAACCGCGATAACAGCAGAAATTGTGGGGTGTAATATGATGAATAAGATCTCTAGCTTACGACAAGAATTTTTGGTTCATAGAAGTTATCAACTTCACCAATTATTCTGTAAGTTAAATCTTATTTTATCTATATCTAGTTCATAGTCTATGGGATACGAGATGGATTTTATTATACCCGAAATCCAGCAAAATATACCATCTTTATTTATTATTGTTCCTATTTTTTTATCTCTTTTGAGATATGTGGGGGATTGTTGAAAAAATTAATAGTATCTCAAAAGGGAATGCCCATTATTTTGATTTGGAAAAAATTTTTGTCACGACCCAAAAATCCCAACCGGTCATGATAGCGCCTATCTCGATACTAGGCAAGCTGATAATCTCAATAAAATATAATTTCTCTTAAGTTTGAAAATATAATATTTAAATATGTTACAAAATCCCACAAATACTGATACGAACACTCCCCAAAACCTGGTGTCACTGAGTACATGAGTATCTAATATGAATTCAAGTCTGAAAAATACGATCTATAATAGTCTAAGACCAAATACAGTAAACAAGGAGATAGAGAAAGAGAGACAAGGTCTGCGAAACACGGCAGCTACCTCTGAATCTCCGAAAAATCAACTGTGCGAGAAAATCAACACTCGCTATGTCCAAAAGTACCTGGATCTGCACACGAAGTGCAGAGTATAGTATGAGTACAATCAACTCAGCAAGTAATAATAATAAATAAGGAATTGAAGATAGTGACGAACTATACAGTTATAGTTCATTTTCAGTAATTCCAACAAAGAATAGACATGCTTTCAAATCCGGCAGTTTAAGTCAAATCAATTTATACGGTTCAAGTTCATGTAATCCGGATGTAAAATCTTTCAAAGAATTTTACAACAATGACAAATAGCAACTAAGTGCAACAACAAGTGAAAAGCAAGTACAACCTCTCAGGCAACAGTCACTCAACTCGTCACAACAGCTCAACCACTCGGCTCCCAACCCTCAGCACTCACACTCAATGGGTACCCGCGCTCACTGGGGTGTACAAACTTCGGAGGGGATCCTACAGCCCAAGCTTTATAATCTGCACGGCCAACTCACGTGCCATAGTATCATAATTTTGGATCCGCACGGCCAACTCACGTGCTATAGTATCAATATCTGGATCCGCATGGCCAACTCACGTGCTACACAGACAACTCACGTGCTATAATATCCCGCACGGACAACTCACGTGCTATAATATAATATCTCACAATCAGGCCCTCGGCCTCACTCAGTCACAAATCTCTCCAGTCTCTCGGGCCTTCAATAATCATGAAATCAGCCCAAACAATAATGATATGATGCATCAATAATGAACAATAGAGACTGAGATAAAATAAACAAGTAAACTGTGACTGAGTACAAAACAATAATTAAGTAGATAATTCAACATATACACGACCTCTGTGAGTCCCAACAGTACTAACATGTAGCCTAAACATGGTTTATAACATAATTTGCAGTCAAATCTCTATAACACAGAGAGAGAATATAGCTAACAACAAGTTATACAACTTTACAGTTTTACGGGACGGACCAAGTCATAATCCCCTCGGTGCACGCCCACACGCCCGTCACTTAACATGTGCGTCACCTCCAAAATAATTACATGATACAAAATTTTGGGGTTTCATACCCTCAGGACCAGATTTAAAACTGTTACTTACCTCAAATCATGAAATTCTTTATTCTGCAATGGCTTTTCCTCGTGAATTGGCCTCCAAACGCCTCGAATCTAGCCACAAATAATTCAATTCAGTCAATAAAATTTATTGAAATTAATTCCATAAGAAAATACTAATTTTTCATAAAAATCCGAAATTTAGCTCAAAACTCGCATGTGGGGCCCACGTCTCGGACAAAAATTATAAAATCCGAAAGCCCATTCAACCACGAGTCTAACCATACCAAAATTACTAAATTCCGATAATAATTCAGCCCTCAAATCCTCAAATTTATCCAAGAGGGTTTTCAAACTTTTTCAACTTAATTCACCAATTAAATGATAAAAATAACCATATATTCGGGTAATTTAATCAATATTGAGTTAAGAACACTTACCCCATTGTTTCCTCTAAAAATCTCCCAAAAATCGCCTCTTCCCGAGCTCCAAATCGTTAAAAATGAAAAATGTGACGAAGTCCCATTTTCTGAACTTAAACTTTCTGCCTAGACATTTGCTCTACGCGATCGCGGACAAACACACACGATCGCGATGCACAATTTTCCACTCCCCAAAAAAGACCCTACGCGATCACGGTTGTCTTCATGTGATCGTGATGCACAAGATCCTAGCTCTACGCGATCGCATCTCTCTTCACGCGATCACATAGAGTAAACGTGTGGCCCAGCTTCCTCTCAAGTTCCCCTATGCGAACGCGGCCTCTCCCACGCGTTCGCGTAGCACAGACTAGCCCAACCTACGCGATCGCGGTTGACCTCACGCGATCGCATAGAGTAAAATCAACACTGCCTCATCATGCCTACGCGATCGCGGATGGACCTATGCGATCGCGTATAAGGAAACCAGAAGAAGGCAGCAGCAGATATCAGCAATCTCACCAAGGCCAAAAATGATCTGTTAACCCCCAGAACTCACCCGAGCCCCCCGGGACCTCAACCAAACATATTATCAAGTCCTAAAACACCATACAAACTTAGTCGAACCCTCAAATCAACTCAAACAACGCTAAAATCACGAATCATACATAGATTCAAGCCTAATGATCTTTGAAACTTTTCATTTCTACAAACAACGCCGAAACCTATCAAATCACGTCCGATTGACCTCATATTTTGCACACAAGTCATAAATGACATAACGGAGGTATTTCAATATTCAGAATCGGATTCCGACCCCGATATCAAAAAATCAACCCCCTGGTCAAACTTTCCAAAAAAATCAACTTTCGCCATTTCAAGCATAATTCCACTACGGACCTCCAAGTAATTTTTCGGACACGCTCTTAAGTCCAAAATCACCATACAAAGCTATTGAAATCATCAAAATTCAAATCCGAGGTCGTTACACATAAGTCCACATCCGGTCACTTTTCTAACTTAAAATTTTTAATTATGAGGCCAACTGTCTCATTTCACTCCGAATTCTTTCCGGACCCAAACCAACTAACCCGGTAAGTCATAAAATAACTATAAAGCATAAATTAAGAAGTAAATGAGGGAACAGGGTTGTAATACTCAAAACGACCGGCCGGGTCATTACATTCTCCTTTTGTCCTCGAACGTGCCAAGAGTTGTTCCAAGCCATCAAATCACTATTCCATCTTACCACGTACGTACCCGGGGTTGATCCCATGTCACCCTATTCCACATAGGCCTGACAACACAATACAACTAGAAATCCTTAATTTAGCCTTAGTCCAAAAACCTTGGAATTCAATTCCCAACCTTCAGAATTTTTTTTCAAGACACGAATCTTACATTTACACACTGTATGAGTCTAAACAAGCTGCATCGAGCTATAACTATAATCACAGATATAATCACCCAGCATATTACACAACTCGCCCGCTCGTAGCATCATTCCTGATCACGGTGACTACTCCAAACCAACCAAGTACTAGTATAAAACCTCGCAGTCAACAGAACCTCATTCTGCAACCTTCGTACACTGCCAATGATGAAAGAAACAATCAAAAACTCATAACCACTCATTAGATCAACTAGCCATGGAGCTCTCTCGCCCTAACCAAAACCATAACACTCTTGAATCTACCATAATCAAGCCTGATGGTACCCATTCTAGGTCCAATGACCTTATATTATTCAACACAACTATCCCACAGATACGCCACATCAATATAACTCATGCCACCACTGCACAATCCGTGTACCCAAATATGGGAGATGTATTAAGGAAGAGAACCATATTGCAAGTTCAACAAGCACCACCACAACCACAATGCCTCAAATTTTATGAAGAGGATAACCGTAGGCGCATGTACACAATTCCTCAAATACGTTGCTCATGTAATTTTTATCGTAGAGGAAGGAAAGCAATGAAATCCGATAAAATATCAAAGAAATAAAATTCCCACACACGGCACGGACAACTCACGTGCCAATAGTATGAATCACCTAGCATGGTCACAGGCCTCCAGTCCCCGCATATCATACAGGAGCAATTAAACAAGTACACTTGTATATGATAATGAAATAAGATTTGCATGCTCCTGGACTGGTTTAAATAACACACCATAGTGTAAGCATGTGCAAAGTCTGCTATCACACTTCAAATCAGCAAGTTAACGCGGAAATAGTAACTACCCCGTTTATTCAGGGAATCATCTTCTTTGTAACCTCAAGTATAGCCTAGATAGTTCTCTACAAAGGTACGAATAAGGAAAACGTTATAACTTTACGCTTAACAGTCAACTCTAGGCATATTATAGCCTAAGCATTCTTCCGAGTATGAATACTTGTTCTAATGCCCGCACATGGGCTCAAACCTCACATATGTGCGCACTCATAGCGCATAGCTATCACAAATAGTTAACGCAACTAGTGCCTCCACTGAGTTAAAATAAAATGCTCACCTCAAACAGGCCGCAACCCGAAACAATATACTTCTGAGAACTCCCAGTCTCCAAATTCATCAAACACATGAATCGCCGTAACTGATCCCAAATCCAGAACTAGAATGACTAACACACCTTCCATTCACGATCTTCCCATAAGGAATACTTTCATAATTCTTCTATGCCTCCTAGCAACAATTTGAATATCAGCAGTCTTTCAACTAGGTGAGTACTGCAATACCAATAAACATCCGTAAGTCAAAACACAATACGCCTTTTGAAATGTGCACCCTTCTCAGGGATTACCGACCAGTTATAATATTCATCGAATTATCTGAAATTGACCATTCTGTCCAAAATTCGTGATCTTCCTTTCAAGAATGAACTTTCACCTTGTACATGTAAATTCTAATCCCGCACAACACACCACATCTATTATGCCATCATGTGACAAGCACAAGAACCCCATTATCAACTCTGAGTCCCCAGCAAATTACATACCCGGTTAGTTAGAACCCTTCCTCTTGCTTCCTTCTAGGAGGGAATCATAATACACAACACATTTCCTACACCAGTAGAAAATATCCGGTTCAAATCATGGTAGAAACAATCAAGAACACTTTGAAATATGTTTGCACATAACCAATCTATCAAAACTGAATTCCTCTAACTCGACCAAGCAACGTAGGTTACCAAACCCAAGAATATTGCCACCAAAACATTTGTAGAGTATCACCACATCATAATTACCCCAAAAGAGCCGAACATGCCATTACCATACTGGTCTAGCCTACTACCCAGTGGTCCTGTTTACTTGAGTTTCTTCTGAATTATCCTCAAGTTGATACTTCTACTTATCAGAACTCCACGATCCTTACTCAAAGCTCACTACCAGACGTCCTAACATAAAATCGCTTCGCCCTAATGCCCATAAGTTCCTATATTATTCTTAAGCATTCCCATAAGTAACACAACCGAAACATCCACTCTGAAAATAGCTTATGTAAATTTAAAATTGTTCTTCTTACCCTTCTTACACTAAAATATAGAATTTATAGTCATACAGAATTACCGTACGTCCCGATACCATCCAATGTAAGTAACCGATTCTAGTGATATACAAATTCGAAACATTTTCAATTGCCACATATACATTTTGAATCTATTAGAACCCTCTCGAGAGTCATCCACTCTGCTCAAATCTAATTTGCTCCGCCCAAACGGGCCGAAAGGCACACGTCCCATTAGCACAACAACCCCAAAAGAAGTAACCATGCCTTAACACTACTAATCAAATTCATACTTCGTGCGCACTACGTTCTTCAAAATAACAATTTAATCATTCCATGATTTCCGTATTTCTATAAAGTGCCATATAAGCCGTATTCAGGAATTTTCTTACTCGAGTCATCCTCGATCTCCATTTTTGCAAGTCATAACTGATCCACATGTATGAGTCCGACCAAAACTAAAATTTAACACATAACCCTGAAATCAAATTGTCAATAGCACACTCCCCCAATTAGCTTTAACCTGCAATTATATAAAATTAGAACCCGCAAGGATTTCTCCTTCTCAATTACCATGATCTCGCACCGTTAACCCGCCAGACTTCTCGAAGTCTTTTGTTAAGCTTTTTATGAACATTCTGAATCACCAGCCACAGTCACACACTCGACCTCTTACCAGGTAGCAAGTAATATTCCTCGTAGAAGCTTCATCAACATCACGCCACCTCTAACTACTCACAAGAGATAAGATAGCCCACATGTAGAATTCCTTACCGACATCTCCCAACAACACTGCACTGGGTGCAACGACCACGTAATCAGTAAATTCTCCTGAGCTCATGCTCGCCCACCATTTGTATAAGTCTGCACTTTCCTTATTGACATCAACTGAAAGTTCAACAATACCTTCCGAACTCACGTCATATTGCACCTGAAACTATAATCAGATCTTCACATCCCTCTTCATTTCAATAAACTCCTTTCTGCCATATTCAATCTTTCTTCGTACAGTAACTATCACTCCAAATAAAGTCCGTAGGCCAAATCACATTCTATTGTGATTCCAAACCGTTCTACACTTTCTCAAGGCGTACGACTACCCTACCATAGAATCCATATGCTAATCTACCACTCTTACTTCGGTTAAACCATCTCCTTTAAGCAACTTCTCAACCTCTGCTTCTCCTACTTGACCTGCTAGTACTTCAACCACTGCGAAACACTTCCCGTCATGTCTTCCCTCATAGTTTAATGCCCGACTGTTGCATCAAATCAAAATGCATCTCTGTCGCATCTGAACCAATAAAATGTTACCGATTTTAAACCTCTTCGAAGATCATCCTTCTTGAGCCATCAACATTAGAAATGCCCATCCGCAACCACAATTACTACACAATCACTTACTCTTCTTGAATCCAAACTCATTGACAAGACATGAGAATTTAATTTGCCCCACAATTTAACAACGTGAAAGATCCTTCAATACACTCACAACTCGAGACTGTATGTCACATCAAAATGAAAATAAAGCACCCAATGGCCTTCCTTTACATTTCAAGGAAACACTTCTCATCACATTCAAATCGTCTTAACACATCCCGCAGTTATATCATACTCATCAAAAAGTCATTCCACCGCTCATCGAGCCACAAATTCCACTCGTAGGGTCATTACCGGACATATGAGTCCAAATGTACAGGTTACAACTGAAGCTACTGAGCCTAAGCTGCGGTCTAAACCTGGCCTCAAGTCCTCCAGACTGGCCCTTCACTTAAACATAAAATACACATCTTGAACCTCGTTCATAGAATCCCAAGCCGGCGATGCACAGCTAATACCGAGCGCTCATATGCGCATACAAAATGCGTGGAAGGAATTCAAAGAGTTATGTTTCAAGCTGAATAAATTCCGCACGATAGGATACAAGAAAGTGAATTTTTCCTAAGGGTTCTGCTACCTCTCGAAGATAAGTACAGACGTCTCCGTACCGATCCGTAAGACTCTACTAAACTTGCTCATGACTCGTGAGACCTATGTCACCTAAAGCTCTGATACCAACTTGTTACGACCCAAAACTCCCAACCAGTCGTGATGGCGCCTATCTCGACACTAGGCAAGTCGATAATCTCAATAAAATAAAATTTCTCTTAAGTTTGAAAATATAATATTTAAATACGTTACAAAATCCCACAAATACTGATAAGAACACTCCCCAAAACCTGGTGTCACTGAGTACATGAGCATCTAATAAGAATTCAAGTCTGAAAAATACAGTCTATAATAGTTTAAGACCAAATACAGTAAACAAGGAGATAGGGAAAGAGAGACAAAGTCTACGAAACCCGGCAACTACCTCTGAATCTCCGAAAAATCAACTGTGCGAGAAAATCAACACCCGTTATGTCCAGAAGCACCTGGATCTGCACACGAAGTGCATGGTGTAGTATGAGTACAACCAACTCAGCAAGTAACAATAATAAATAAGGAATTGAAGATACTGACGAGCTACGCAGTTATAGTTGTCTGGATCTGCACGGCCAACTCACGTGCTATAGTATCATTTTCTGGATCCGCACGGCCAACTCACGTGCTACACGGACAACTCACGTGCTATAATATCCCGCACGGATAACTCACGTGCTATAATATAATATCTCACAATCAGGTCCTCGGCCTCACTCAGTCACAAATCTCTCCAGTCTCTCGGGCTCTCAATAATCATGAAATCAGCCCAAACAACAATGATATGATGCATCAATAATGAACAATAGAGACTGAGATAAAATAAACAAGTAAACTGTGACTGACAAAATAATAATTAAGCAGATAGTTCAACATGTACACGACCTCTTTGGGTCCCAACAGTACCAACATGTAGCCTAAACATGGTTTATAACATAATTTGCAGTCAAATCTCTATAACACAGAGAGAGCATATAGCTAACAACAAGTCATACAACTTTACAGTTTCACGGGACAGACCAAGTCACAATCCCATCGGTGGACGCCCACACGCCCGTCACCTAGCATGTGCCTCACCTCCAAAATAATCATATAACACAAAATTCTGGGGTTTCATACCCTCAGGACCAGATTTAAAACTGTTACTTACCTCAAACCGTGAAATTTTTTATTCTGCAATGGCTTTTCCTCGTGAATTGGCCTCCAAACGCCTCGAATCTAGCCATAAATAATTCAATTCAGTCAATAAAATTTATTGGAATTAATTCCATAAGAAAATACTAATTTTTCATAAAAATCTGAAATTTAGCTCTAAACTCGCCTGCGGGGCCCACGTCTTGGATGCCGACAAATATTACAAAATCCGAAAGCCCATTCAACCGCGAGTCTAACCATACCAAAATTACTAAATTCCGATAACAATTCGGCCCTCAAATCCTCAAATTTATCCAAGAGGGTTTTCAAACTTATCCAACTTAATTCACCAATTAAATGATAAAAACAACTATGGATTCGGGTAATTTAACCAATACTGAGTTAAGAACACTTGCCCCATTGTTTCCTATGAAAATCTCTCGAAAATCGCCTCTTTCCGAGCTCCAAATCGTTAAAAATAGAAAATGGGACGAACTTAAACTTTCTGCCCAGACATTTGCTCTACGCGATCGCGGACAAACACACACAATCGCGATGCATAATTTTCCACTGCCCAGAAAAGACCCTACGCGATCGCGGTTGTCTTCACGCGACCGCGATGAACAAGATCCCATCTCTACGCGATCGCATCTCTCTTCACGCGATCGCACAGAGCAAACGCGTGGCCTAGCTTCCTCTCAAGTTCCCCTATGCGAACGCGGCCTCTCCCACGCATTCGCGTAGCACAGACTAGCCCAACCTACGCGATCGCGGTTGATCTCATATGATCGCATAGAGTAAAATCAACACTGCCTCATCAAGCCTACGCGATCGCGGATCGACCTATGTGATCGCGTATAAGGAAACCAGAAGAAGGCAGCAGGAGATATCAGCAATCTCACCAAGGCCAAAAATAATCCGTTAACCCCCTGGAACTCACCCGAGCCCCCCGGGACCTCAACCAAACATACCATCAAATCCTAAAATACCATACGAAATTAGTTGAACCCTCAAATCACCTCAGGCAACGCTAAAACCACGAATCATACATAGACTCAAGTCTAATGAACTTTGAAACTTTCCATTTCTACAAATAACGCCGAAACCTATCAAATCACGTCCGATTGACCTCAAATTTTGCACACAAGTCATAAATGACATAACGGAGGTATTCCAATATTCAGAATCGGATTCCGACCCCGATATCACAAAGTCAACCCCCCGGTCAAACTTTCAAAAAATACAACTTTCGCAATTTCAAGCCTAATTCTACTACAGACCTCCAAATAATTTTTCGGACACGCTGCTAAGTCCAAAATAATCATACGGAGCTATTGGAATCATCAAAAATCAAATCTAAGGTCGTTTACACATAAGTCCACATCCGATCACTTTTTAAACTTAATTTTTTCAATTATGAGGCTAACTGTCTCATTTCACTCCGAATTATTTTCGGAACCGAACCAACTAATCCGGTAAGTCATAAAATAACTATAAAGCATAAATTGAGCAGTAAATGGGGGAACGGGGCTGTAATACTCAAAACGACCGACCGTGTCATTATATTTTTCTTCTATAAAATATTATTTTTCTATTTACTTATTATTTAGTAAATTATTTTATATTTAATATAGTCAAACTAGCCGTTAACTAGTCATTGAAGAAACACCTATATAAACATGGTCTTTGGAGAGCTAAAGACGTATTTTTTCTGACACAACTTTCTGAATCAGCTTTTCCTCCTATATGTTGGGTTTCTTTCTTGATCAGTTTTCTGCTAGTTCTGTTCCCAGTTTAATAACTGGTAGAGCTCATTGAATCCTGGGGGATACGCCTAATTTTATTTATCACTGTGTGGGCAAAATATCCTTAAGGATAATGTCTTTGAGACGCCCAATCTAATTCTTATTCTCCATAACCAATTTTTCCAACATAAACACCAAGAAGTATTTACCATTATCAATTACCTCACATCACTTTATTAGATTTATTCGCATAAACTCTAATTTAGCTTGCCAAAAGTTTCGATCGTGGTAGTGTTTGCAACGAATTTTCATAGGAAAATAAAACTGCAATTACAAACAACTATAAAGAAAAAAGGATTCTATTGATAAAACTATGTTTATCCTTTGATTCTTTCCTCCGATTTATTATCCATAATTCGAGGATGATATGCATCTTGTTGATGTATGATGATCAAGAAACATGTAGCAACAATCCATTTGGATCTTGAATGTTGCTAGAACTTTGAACAAGACATATCTGACATGTCTTTGATCTCTTAATGAATATTCCAAGAGTTTTATGGAATTTCAGAGATCGTATATTTGATCTCTTTGTGCATATTCCGAGAGTTTATGGAATTGTTGAGATCCTCTTTGAAGGACATATATAGCCTTATTTATAGGCATGAATTAGGGTTTGGGTGGAGTAGCCACCGAGTAATCCTAATAGACTCCAAATATTTAAAGAGTCGTCTTGAATTTAGGATTTATCTTGATCTGCTAAAATTTCAGTGTCTACAAATGCCTCCTACTTTAAGGTTTGTCGAGGTGTAGGCATGCTGAAACTTGAAGACGAGACTTGAAGCACCCGACCATCACAACAGATAATCTTGAAACTTGTAGTTTTCGATTTGTAGGAGGAAGAGATGAAGGGCAAAACTAGTCCCACTGGGCGTGCCAATTTGTTTGCAACGAATTTTCGTAGGAAAATAAAACTGCAATTACAAACGACTATAAAAAAAAAGGATTTTATTGATAAAATTCTGTTTATCCCTTGATTCTTTCCTTTCTGAAATTCTCCGTGATTCGAGGGCTTGAGAAGCGTATTTCTCGAATGTAGGATGATGCAGACCTCCTTGTGATGTATTTAATCGCCAAGAACGTCGAGCAACACTTTGTTATTTCGGGTTGATCTCTGGGAAGAACTCCGTTGATCACTCCTTTGTTGAAAAACTATGCACTTGATGATTTATCTCTCTATTTGTGGATGCCTTCACCAATTGCGGAATGCTCTTCTCCAATTCTGAATGTCTCTCGAGAGTTATGTAACCCCTCTACTTATAATGGTAGAGGATGGACAGTCCAGTTACATATGAATTCTCTTGCTTGATTCTGATTGGCTCATGTAAGTCATCAAACTTATCACATAAGCTATGTGATAAGCTTGCTTGTGATTAGCCAAGACATGTCATTTTAGACACTTGGCAATTTTTGATTGGTCATTGTTTTAGACTGGGATTGCTATATCATTTCACACGTGGCGTCGTCTTATTGGCTTTGAGTTTGACTGGATATGCCATGTCACTTGACACATGACATGAGTCTGGGCCTTAAGATGAAATGGACCTTGGGCTTGAAAATAATAAAATGGACTAATTTAATTTGTAAAGTCCAAATTAATTATTTAACCCAATTAAATTTAATCCAAATTTTGTATGAATTAGACCCAACAAATTTATACGTCTACAGATGCCCCTACTTCAAGGCTCGTCCAATATTAAGGATGAGCCTTGAAGTACCAGCAATAATTATGCATCCATTTTTTTTCTTTTGGTTCCAAACAAATTCAAGCATAATTAACAAAGTCTTATGTTTTGTGCCCTTGTTGTGACATAGAAAAGAACTTGAACACGAATATTTTAACTTTGAAGATTTAAGCTTGCACTGGATAGTGACTAGGGACAAGGCCATGTGCACTAAAATTTAGTTTCACCACCAAATTAATTCCTAAGTCGAGCAAGCTTCATTGATATGCACGTAGTTATGACCAAATATTTCAACTCATGTGTAAATTCCAAGTGAGGAGGGGATTAATATTGACTCTGCCAGATATCACGTTGAGGAGGGTAGCTTCAACGAGGTTTTATTCGAAATTTGCTTTTAAAGGTTTCTTTTTATTAAGCTCATTTAGGTGAATCCGGGAGTCTCACTTTGTCGTGACTTATTTCGATTACGTTACTAATCATTATTTTCCCCTTCAATTTCACTCGTTATTCCTGCTCATCAGTTTAGCTCATATGATGGTTTTTACTGGTCAACCAGTTAAGAAGGCAAAATAAGTTTTTGGAATTTATGATCTAAATATTTATGTAATTATAAATTATCTCATTTATAATAATAATTAAAAAAATTAAAATTAAATTATTTCTAAATATAGAAATTATGTACTAATTCTTTTGGAGTGTTGCACAAAGTGGAAAGAAAGGATCAGAGTAGTATTGTATTTATATGCATTCTCACCTAACAATCTACATAGACAATTAAGTTGCAAGAAATCTGGCACATGAAAAATCCAGTCATAATAAACTTTCCGGAATACAATATAATCTTCCCTCAATTTCATCTTACAAATAAGAAGGAAAAAAAGTAAAAAACTGAATTGTATATCAACTTCCTGAATTTACAGCAGAGGACATGACCATGATCATGACTAAACAAGAATAATGAATTTCAGTCTTAGAATTTTAGTTTTTTTAAAAAAAAAAAAAATTCAATAGGGAATGATAGTCTCGAAACAGTGGACACCATCCAATTCCAGTGCAAACCTCTGCCTCTTATGCTGCTGTTGGCACGAAGACGACGGCGGCGATGCCTCTCCGGCCTTTTTCAGACCACCGGTTGAGGAAGTAGACGGCGGAGAAACACCACCAGTCTTATGATCTGATACAAGAGGTCCAACCCCTTTTTGCTGTTGTTTGTTCTCAGTACTAGGTGCCCAAAAAGAGGTCACCTTTTGTCCAAAAACTTCAGCAGAGAGAGCATCAAAGGAACTGAAAATAGACATCATCATCTTTGGTGTTTTTATTGCTTCTAACTTGGAAAACAAATGGAGTTAAAAAGACAAGAAACTTAAAGTATTGCTTTGTTGGTTTGTTTATGTAAGAAGTGTGCTTATAACCAGTGCTTTAAACTTGTATGTGAAGAAAAGAGGATGCAAAGGAGAAGTATATATAGGGGTTGGATTAAAGAATAGGAAATCCTATACAATAAAAATAGAAAGATCTGGAAGTGGACATAGGGAAAGGAAATTTCGGCTATTCTCCAATACGTTGAATTGGTTCGCAAGTTTGGAGCTTCGAAAACTAACACTCCCCCTATTAACGCGTTGATATTTTGGGTCTATTATTTTTTAAACGACATGACATGATGTGTATCTTCTGGATTTAACTGGAAGTTGCCTAATTCCAGTTATTCATTTAATTTAATGGGTATAAAAGGAAATACACATTGAAACGTGTCATGTTTTTTTCTGGTTTAAGGATGAATGCGTGTCCTTTTACCCCTTTTTTGGAGCGTGCTAGTTGCTACATTGTCAAGAGAGGAAGAGTTGCGGATAAGATCGGACCAAAACTATATTGGTGGGGCTTTCTTTCATTAAACAATTAAAGGACTGCTGACCGGATCAATGAATTTAGTTTGAAAGCTGCTCAAGTTGTATATATATGGGGTCTATGGTCAACCTTCAAAAGTTCAAACACTCCATGATTGACGTAAAGGAGGTTAGAGTCACAAACTTGATTTGTTAACAAGTGGTGAAATGTAGGAATCTTCTTCGACCCTGATTATTCAATATCTAGACTCAGGGAAATCCAACCAAGAAGCGAGAGAATAACAGTGTATATGTTGCAACTTAAAAGACCTGGAGATATTGTAACGTGAGACTGTCTCACTCAGTATTGGTATAGTAATTCCCAAGGGTGCATATATCACTACAAGAATAATGGCAAAATCCGTACAAAGAATACCGATTGAAATCGATCGAAAAATGAGTAAATTGGTCGCAAAAGTACGAAAATAGTGGTCCCACAATAAAGATATAAAAATTTCACCGATGTCGGTCAAAAATTGGTCAATCTTTGATCAAAACCTGGTCATACTTGCATATTATCTACCAAAATAATTTTTAATTAAATTTTTTAAAATATACCGACCGAAATCGGTCGATATATTTGAAATTATTCTTTCCCACCCAAAGCAATTAGTTTTTTAATATAATAAAAATATATATATATATATATATATATATATATATATATATATATATATATATATAAAATTTACCAACCGAAATAAGTTTTAATTAAATTTTTCCGACCGAATTCGGTCGATATTTAAATTTTAAATTTTTTAAAATATTAATTTAATGAAAATACCGACTGAAGTCGGTCGGTTTTAGTCATTTTATATAAATAGATTTTAAATAAATAATATTTAATACTTAATTGATATATATGTGTATGTATGTATTTTTTTAAATTACTTTTATATGGACACTATATCCTATAGTTAATACTTACTTTTATATAATACTTTTATATATATATATATATATATATATATATATATATATATATATATATATATATATATATATATATATGCGCACACACACATAATCTTGAATATTTTATTCTCCTCTCTTTGAAGGTTAGTTATCTGTACTTGTTAATTTTAGTTATTTAAATTCTTTCAATTGTATAAACTAGGGTTTACAATTTGGGATTTTGGGATTATTTCAATTGATTATAATTCTTTAGATTTAAGGTTTACTCTAATTGATTTTGTTTATGATATCATGTAAGGTACTTGCTTAATTAGCTAAAAACAAAATTAATTTTATTGCTCATGATTTAGGACTTATTAAACTATGATTTAGGGCATATTAAATTATAATTTAAGGTTTATTAATTATGATTAATAATAAGTGAGTTAGTCTAATTGAATGGCTTAACTAATTAAATATTCCAGTGAGTCTAATTATGTTTAATGGTAAGGTTAGAATCAAATTAAAAATATCGACCGATTTCGGTCGGAATTGAATAATTTTTAAAAAATGAATAATTAAAATTCCGACCGAATTCGGTCGGTATTTTTAAAATAATTAAAAATTATTTTCAACGAAAAAATCTAGTAATACGCATTGCTAGATGCCTCATTAAAAACCTTATAAGAAAAACCCTGTGGGAAAAACCTTAGTAAGGAAAAAAGAGTACAACATGTATTTTACTCCCCCTAAGAAAACTTTGTTTCAAATATTGAGTCTGCATTCCAATCTTGTATACTATCTTCTCAAAAGTTGAAGTTGGTAAAGATTTAGTGAATAAATCTGCTGGATTGTCACTTGAAAGGATTTGTTGCACAATGATATTACCATTCTTCTCGAGATCATGTGTGAAAAATAACTTTGGTAAAATGTGTTTCGCTCTATCTCCTTTTATGAATCCTCCATTTAATTGGGCTATGCATGAAGTATTGTCTTCGTATAATATTATAGTTTTTTTATCACATTCCAACCCACATTTTTCTCGAATAAAATGAATCATTGATATCAACCATACGCATTCCCTACTTGCTTCATGAATAGCTATTATCTCAACATGATTTGAAGAAATAACAGCAATAGATTATTTTGTGAAGCGTCATGATATGACAGTACCTCCACATGTAAACACATACCCGATTTGAGATCGGGCTTTATGGGAATCAGATAAATAACCTGCATCTGCATAACCAATACGATCTGCACCACCTTTGTTAGCATTAGCAAGATACATAAGTGCACCAATTGCACTGAAATAGAGTATTTCAGGACCAAGGAGTTCCTCATCCTCTTCTGGAGGTCGGAACGGATCCTTATTCACTTCAAGTGATCGAACACCCATTGGTGTACTTAATGGGTGTGCTTTGTCTATATAAAAGCGTTTAAAGACACTTTATGTATAGGCACATTGAAGGATAAAGATCTCGTCTGCTAAATATTCAATTTGCACACCAAGACAAAATTTTATTTTTTCAAGATCTTTCATCTTAAATTCTTTCTTAAGATATTCAATTGCCTTTTGGAGCTCTTCTGGAGTTCCAACAAGATTTATGTCATCAACATAAACAACAAGTATAACAAATTCTAATGTCATTTTCTTTATAAAAATACATGGACAAATAACATCATTTATGTAACCTTCTTTCAGATTCACTGAGGCGATTATATCACATGCTCCCAGATTGATTTAAACCGTACAAAGATCTTTGTAATCTGATTGAGTACATTTCAAGATACTTTGAACTGTATGCTTCAGGCATTATAAATCCTTCAGGGATCTTCATATAGACTTAATCAAATGAGTCATATAGGTTATGACTTGCATTTAGATGGCATGACATCTTCAGGTGTCTGCACTACATGTCCGATTTTCACAATCTTTTACAATATTGTGAATTATATTGTATCAAATATATCATCGACGATCATTTTGTATCGGTTCCTAAGCGACATAACTTGTTAAGATCTCATCACTTTCTTTATTTTTAGATACCTGAACTTCTTCTGGAGTTTCATAAAATATTATGTTGTGGGCTCTTCTAGAGCTCATTTCCTTCTCATTATTATCATTTTGATCATTTGCTCCTATCATTTTTCAAAGATTGTTATCTTTGGAACCGATAGGTTTACTACACTTCATGCATGCAGTGAACTTTATCCTTCAGGAATTTTAATTTTAATAGGAGCATTTGCGGCTGAAATATGATATTTAATTTTGGATCAACAAATGCTTTTGGCATTTGACTTGAATTATCTTCTAAGTAAGGATCATATTAATGATAATTCGATTCATATAGCATATTTTTTAGCTGTTTATTCCATCCCCCAAATATTAGAAAAACTAACACATATCTAATCCCCAATCCCCCAAATGTTAGAAAAACTAACACATATCCTCAATCTTCTTTGGAAAACCTATCTTTGTACATTGTGGTAGAGAAATTAACCATATACCACATATCAAAAGTTATTAGATAGTAAAAATATTTGATTTTTGATCCTAAACCAATTATGAGGGGAGAACTTATCATATTTTGTTGGTTGATGTATACAAGTGCTGTTGTATGCAATTTAGAAGATCTTAGGCTAACACAAGAGGCTTTGTTCTCATAAGCAATAGTTTAGCCATTAATATGAGGTATTCAATACTAAACTAGTTTGGATATAAACCAGCATCATCAAGATGAACTATCTTGATTTCATAATCTGAAAATTATGCTTTTAATTGAGAAAAACAATTTCAAATGCCAAACTGTAGGTTGACAATAAACACACATGTAACCATCTCATATATGCATCTATAAATGGTTCACATGATAGGTTAATCAACCCATATTCACCTTTTATATATTCCAGAATTCAGGGGTCTTAGTCCCAACTTTAGCTGGTATAATCAATTTATTATGAGAACAAGTAATACAAGAGAATTCTTGAAGAATCTTCTAGTTCTTCAGTATATGCTTATCTGAATTCTCAAATAGCTCATTTAAAAATGGCAAATGAAAACTTCAAGTTTATCATGTTATATGCTATCTCTTAGTAACCTTCTCGTTTACAATGGCATAAACTTTTGCATTAGTAAACTTTTGATTTGCTGTGGCTACTTTTGTATCAGCGAATTTCTGATTTATTGTAGCTACTTTTGCCTCAGTAAAATTTTTGATTTACTGTGACTGCTTTTGCATTAGTAAAATTCTGGTTTACTGTGATACATTATAGTACAAATTGAAGAATAAGGCGAGTCACTTCTCACATACATATTATTTTATCCCCTATGATTGTGGAAACATGAAGATTTTCAATCTTTCAATCATTTGTAGTCTCAATATGATAGCCATTTGTATTAGTAAACTTCACGTTTACTACAACATATGTTTTGACCATAATCATATAATATGAATGACATATTTGTATATAAGCTCTCCGAGAACCTTTATTTATTATCCACAATCTAATATTTATTGGACACTATTGGTGTCATGTGTCTTTTAGACAAACAGTTAGCTTTTCAGGAGTTGTTGATACATTTTATACTATCAAATATTTCTCAGACACTTCTGGTATCATGAAAGAAAATCATAATCAAATAAAAAATATAAAACAATTGTTTAAGCACAAGAAAATACCTCTTCATAATATTTTCCTATTTCATGAGAAAATTTCAATTGTGTTACTTCTTTCGGAGCAAATTTAAAATACAAAATGTTAAATATATGTTCTCTCAATCATATTACCTCTTCTGGAGGTGAATTGTAATATATTTACATCAAGAGCGCGTTCATATTTATGAGCTTTATTAATATTATCATATTTACTTTGGGGAATAGATTAATATTTATCAAAAAGTTCTCATCTTTCAGGGAACAAAATATAATTATCTGAACGTGCATTAATCACACCAAATTGTGTGATGTCTTAGAACCTCTTTTAAGATAATGCTACTTCAGGAGTAAATCGAGGCATGCATGTAATATAGAGAATATTTCTCTAGCTTATCTTCTATTGTAACGATAAAAAGCCTAAATTACTACTTCTAGTGGTCATAGGCATATACCACTTATGGTGGTTAACAAAATTTAATTACAATAAGACGATATAAAATATATAATTACTTCTAGCGATCTTACATTTTTCATGAACTCTACTGGAGTTCAAGCGATGCTCTGCAGGAGCAAATTTGATGCCTCTCAAAATATTTATCACTCCTAGTGATAATAGGAAGATTGGATGGATTTAAAAAAATCACCTTTTGGAGGTGACAAATCTCTTTCAATCATTAGCCATACGCATGCACCGATGCAAATTTTCTCTCTTACATGATATACATGATTGCTCTTTATAACACTTTTAATAGCTAAGATGAGTAATTAATGAAACAAATAATACTTGATACTCCAAGCAATCGGTGCTTCGGCTCGGCACCAAATAATCATAATAGCTGAAAATACACAAGCTAAGCCATTGATTTCTCCAACGAGGTAGAGACTTGCTTTTCTTCCAGATTTTCTATGTTGGGCACCATCTATTAGTTCCATCAATATTGTGACTTTGAATTACTTCTTATCCTAAAATAGAAAAACTAAATTCAAAGTAAGTACTCGATATGATAGAGTCGCGTGCTGATAACGTGTTATAAAATAAAAACTGTAAAGTAAATAAATCGAAGACAAGTATAGAGAGAGATTGATATATTATTCAACTTCAAACTCATGTACATAATGAACTGAAATCTCTTCTATTTATAGAAGAAAGGAAGTTATTGTGTAAGCTGCTACTGCAAGCTGCTGTATAAGCTGCTTGTAAGCTCCTACTGCAAGCTGCTGTGTAAGCTTCTTGTAAGCTGTTATTGTACCAGTTATAGATAATCTTCTACAGGAGTAATAATTATCTACAACGGAGTGCCGAAATGATAAGCTTCTTCATGAGGCTTATTTCCAATCACTACAAAAAAAAAATGGAATTAGCTACGAACACTGTCGCTAATCTGTCGCTAAAAAGCTCGTAGCTAGCAGAATTTCTTGATAATCCATCGCTAATCCGTCGCTAAATGAGATTAGCGACGAATTTTTCTGTTTAGCTACAGAATTTATCCGTCGCTAAAACCTGATTTTTTAGTAGTGAATAGAGTACTAAATATATAAACATATTTACGGTGGAGTCCAATATGGATAAGCTTCTTCAGGAAGCTTATTTACAACGGAGTACTAAATGGACATCCATAATATAATATACTTATAACAAGTACTACTTTGTTTACATGCAGATAATATTAACAGTAGTATTGTCGCGAAAAAAAAAAATATTTGGAGTATCCGAGTTTTGATAAGTCCTCTTGTTCAATAATTGGTACTCTGAAAGAATAAATGCCTAATGTTTAATGTTAGCTTAGGAGTTGAACCACAACAAATGTTATGAAAGATAGTTTGGTACAAATGGAAAAAGGACCACAAAATGAATCGCGGTAATTATGTGGATTATCTTCCCTTCCCAACTTTGAAATAGTCTTATAAACATGCATCTCCTGTCAAAGAGCAATATGTATTTTCCAAGTGGGATTTAACTCTCATCTGGAGCTGGATTCACTAATAAAACCTGGTGAGAGTCAGATAAAGTATATCTGCCTTTTATTTATTTTCTTAAATGGTGGTCTCATCAGCACGTAAAATGTAAATATGTTCGTCAAAACTCATTTAGATGGTCTTCCGCAGTTACCATGGCTAAAACATAGAGTTGGAATAATTTCTAGGAATAGAGTACGAATAACTTCCAAGCACTGTACAACAAACATTGAGATAGGACACCCTAGTGTACCAAATCACTAGCAGCATAACTCGCAGAATCTATTGCAGTAATAGAACCACTAAGCGGTTATTAATGTACAGATGACAAAAACAAAAGCCATATATAACAAATATTCATGTAAAACATGTCAAAAACCATGAATCACAGTAATATTTACGCACCATTTTAGTGTCAACAAAGATGATATCTACTGAATTTGACCTATCAATTTGCTTGACAAAGAACTTGGGATAAACCTGACCATGATAGATACTAATCAGAAACACAACAAATGGTAATTAGTTTGACAATAACCCTACAACAAATGGTACGTAATTAGTTTGGCTATGGAGTTGGTAGTAGAAAACATAAAGTTTCTCACGAACGTACTTACACTCCGTACAAAAGGATGGGTGCTAGAAAGGAACCAGTCTTGTCTCTTCAAAAAAATTTGCTCCCCCCGAATCCAAGGAAGCATCCAAGGAAATGTCCAGCGTAACCAGTAAGATCGTTTGTACGAGGGACAAGGGATATATAATTAATTCGGGAATTAAATTTGAGATGAGTTTATTCATATTTAATTGAGATAAAACTGCGATATAGTGTTACTTTTATCCATATGGAAAGGTGGGAGAACAATCTCGAAATAACTAATGCTGAAATAACTTATTTCCCAATCAAACGACACATAAAAGCGAAAACTAGTATTGCAAATAAATGTCCTATGAAAGGAGTTGATTAATGACAGAGAAAAAAGAATTGATCCCTCATATCACAAGTCAAGGACTCAAGTTTTTGTGAAAAGGGAAAGGAAAACAGAGGAAAAAGGATAAAACAAAACATGAATAAGCACTGGCACTATGCTGCATATTAAAGGAAGTTCCTAATCAAACAAGCTCAATCCCAAGTCCTCGTCGTCACTCTCCTCCTTTTTCTCCTCCTGCAAACACATAATCAATTACACACGTCATAATCTAAAAAAAAAAAATTAACGTTTTTGTCATCTGTTTACCAATCAAAAAACTTGTACATATATAATTATATAGTGACTTTCTTACCTTTTTCTCCTCAGCGGCGGGAGCAGCAGCGGCAGCACCACCTCCGGCAACCGGCGCAGCAACGGCAACGGCTGCACCACCGCCACCTGTCCCAACATTCAAGATGAGGTCCTCGACGTCCCTCTTCTCAAACAGCTTCGCAAAAAGGCTCGGCCAATAGGACTCCACTGAAATATTTGCTGCCTTCACCACCGTAGCAATCTTCTCAGCCTAAAATTCCATGTTCCATATGAAAAACATTATGTAACTAACATTAGTTTTGATATGTAAGCAAAATTAATTAGCGGGTAACGAAAGATTATTACAGTGATGGGAATGCCATCATCGTAGAGAAGCAATGCAGCGTAGGTACAAACAAGTTCCCCAACTGATGACATTTTTGCACGATCGATCTAAATCTGAAACTGGAAAGGCATGAGAAAAATACAGCAAAATCGATTTGACAAGGAAAAGACGTTACTATATAGAAGACTGGTAAATTAAGAGGTACGAAATATTAGGGTGAGATCAAGCCTAATCAAGGGGTACGTTACGGATTACAGGTAGCCTAGGTGTTGCCACGAATCTAACGGTTTTACGCAGAAATAGCTTTCATAACATTTTTTATAATCATTTTTTGTATCTTCAATATTTATTCTGCTATTTTCCAAACTGGTGCAACTATCAATGTTTAGAAGATTCCCTTCGGAGACATCCGAAAAAATTAGAACTATACAAGTATCAACGTTCCTTAGATTATATTTGTCGTGTCCTTGTAGTTAATATGCATCAAATGTGTTGTACCGCTTGAATTCAAATCTATCAACCTTTCGGTGTATCTATATCCATCCAACTTATAACAAATGCCAAGATAATCACAGGATTAATACAATCGAATTGGTCAAGAAAAAGAAATGCCAATAATCATCTGTCCCCTATTATGAATTTGCATCAATTTATAGTCGAAACCAGTCTCCATCTAATTTTTTTCCCATGTAGTTAACTAAATTAACAGACGTGTCTTACACCCATTTTTTATAAAGCACCACCTGTAAGCCGATAAGACAGACTGCATCCTGCAATATTCATTCAAGGCCGATCTTAATGTTACTAACTGGTACTTTATCATGAGGAAGTATTTAGGAGGAACATCAAAAGCTTCAACAAATGCCAACTTCGAAAAGCAAAACCCCATTAAGAAGCCAATGTCCACCTTTGATAGTCAGAACCCCATTAAGAAGCAAAACCACTTGCAAAAATAGATCATACACGCTTATTGACCATAGACTACTAACAGCCGAGAGAACAGGATACTGCAGCTCTCAGATAAGAACACACATTACTAGGGACCTCCAAAGGTTCTGCCTTTAATACATAGCTCTAGTCCATAGCATATCCTAACCAAAACTAAGCACAAAGTTTTAGACTCTCCTTCCAAGAGGAGTACACCACTAAACAAATCTTGCATCAGCATCAGCCACTGTTTGATCGTGCCTGAAATATGACCATATTAAGCAAACATTAGAAAGGTCTTAAGGCACGGACAAATATAAAGCATCCAAAGCTCTGATCAGTACTGTCCGCAACAAGACATAATTAAGCTTCTACCAGACGTAAAATCAAACATTAAATACAAAAACATAGCCTAACCTGCCGTGGTGATGCTGATCTGGACCTTGACAATGACCTCGATATAGACCTAGACCTAGACCTTGAAATTGATCTGGACCTGAACGCAAATGAAAAGCTCGGGGGTTTAAAAGCTAAACTGAAAATAGAAAACAAAAGGCTATAATTAGTACCTACGACAATAATATTACGTAGCAATGCAATCTCATGTACCTGGTTGGCTTAACAGGAGACGCAGATCTAGACTTTGGCGTTGGTGATCTCGAAAGTGATCGGCCGGGTGATTTGCTGCAGAAGATACTCCTGGTAAGGCATCAAAAGAAAAAGGAATGTGCATAAACAAGCTCATTTATTATCTGGAACATCAATACCTCCTACTCCTCCTTGGACTTCTGCTCCTGCTGCGACTTCTTGAAGGACTGCGCTTGTATTCTCTCACCTATACGGGGGGGGGGGACGTACTAACATGCATTAACACTTTACATTGTGAAAACGAACATCCCTGCTACTACTACTCAGGGATACATGTTCACTTGGATTATTGTGTCGTAAAGAATCCAAGATAACCAATATTAAAGCCACCCATACAATCAGGCAATCACCACCATCCCCCTTAAACATGCATTAACACTTTACATTGTGAAAACAAACATCCCTGCTACTACTACTCAGGGATACATGTTCACTGGATTATTGTGTCGTAAAGAATCCAAGATAACCAATATTAAAGCCACCCATACAATCAGGCAATCACCACCATCCCCCTTAAATATGCTGCGAGATTAAACATGAATTAAAGGATGTGTTCCCAAGAGTTCGGGTTGAAGGAAAACCAAAAAATGGTAGCATAAGGAAAAACAAAGATAGACAAATACCCGGATGTAGGTTCTTGTCCAAGGATTCCTGAACTCAGTATCATCAAGTTTCCTTATCTGAACGAGAAGAAAACATGTTAGCCATAAGCCTGGATTTTCCAAAGGGAAATAATGAAATTACAAATTAACTACTATCAATGGAGTTAAAAATATAAACAACGGAAAAGGTCCAAATATGCCCTTGTACTATACGAAATTGAGCACATTTGTCCTTCGTTAATACTTTAGCTCAAATATGCCCTTATTGTCACATAGTTGGTCAATATATGCCCTTAGAGTTACACAGTTGGCTCATATATGCCCTTTTTGAAATGGAATACACCCAAACTAATTAGCTCTTTCGTTAATTGTATTAAAGTATATTACGAACACTATTATCTTTTTATTAGTACTTTTTTTCTTTACCTATCTCTTTTTTTTCTTCTTTTTTCTTTTCTTCTCTTTTTGTTTTCCTTTTTCTTTCTCCCTTATCCGATTTCCTCCATTACTGATGTCTTCTCCATTTTCGTCACCAATTTCACTTGACAAAACTCATGAATTCCAATTACTAAGAAAATTCTCACATAAGAATATTTTAATAGATCATATGTTTGTCAATTTTTTTAATTTTTACTCAACATATATTTAGTTCTACAAAATTTAACAAAGTAAGATTGAAATAATACTTATGTAACAAAAAATCCGAAGAATCCAACAAAACCGAACAATCCAAACCGATATAATGGTTTGGTTTTTGATAAAAACCGAACCAACCCGTTCCATTTACACCCCTAATTTACATAGTTAATAAAAAAAAAATAGAAAATGTCCAGCTGAAAAAAGATGAAAAAAGACTTAACAACTCAAATTTATAACATTACAACTTGAACTCTAGGCTTTTAATCTTTAAATTATCTTTCTGGAAACAATTTAAATATTTTGGTCTTTTGAGTATTGTTAAAGGTTGAGATGTTTTTATTATTTTAAAGTTTAAACCATAATTTTTGGAACAATTTAATTTCGTTTATTTAGAGGGCTAGTGAAATTGGAACTTGATTACCTTATGGGAGAATTTTCTTAGTAATTGGAATTCATGAGTTTTGTCAAGTGAAATTGGTGACGAAAATGGAGAAGACATCAGTAATGGAGAAAACCGATAAGGAAGAAAGAAAAAGGGAAAAAAAGAGAAGAAAAGAAAAAAGAAGAAAGAAAAGAGAAAGGTAAAGAAAAAAGTACTAATAAAAAGGAAATAGTGTTTGTAATACACTTTAATACAATTAACGAAAGAGCTAATTAGTTTAAGTGAATTCCGTTTCGAAAAGGGCATATATGGGCCAACTGTGTAACTCTAAGGGTATATATGGACCAACTATGTGACGGTAAGGGCAAATTTGAGCTAAAGTATTAACGAAGGGCAAATGTGCTCAATTTCGTATAGTACAAGAGCATATTTGGACCTTTGCCCTTTAAACAATTGTGAGTACTGAAACTAGAACACAAGAATTACTCATATTTGAGGAAATTGTTAAAATCCAGAAAAAAACCATGCTTCAAAATATTAATGAAACCAAGAACTTAAGGTTTTGGGAAAAGTAACCTTGCAAGTAGGGTTTGGACTCCTCAACAATAGAAGTAGATAGCAGCATCTAGACAAGTGTTTAAAACCATTAGATAGTGAGGTTGATAAGAAACTTACAGCATACTTCATGTCTTCATAATTTGTGTAGTCAACCATGCCAAAGGTACCTGATATGGATAAGAAAATTTAGAACTACAGACATAAACACAGCACGAGAACAGAACACGAATGTCACCTAAAACCAGATTTCCTGAAGAAAAAAAATTTCCTAAGGAGATTTCCTGAATATTCAACTCTTGCAAAATTAAAAATATAATATTTGCATTTTATTCTTGCACTCCATTTTTTTTCAAATAAAGGCCAAAAGCTAAGTGCATTGAAGCATGGCCTTCGCCTTGCAGTCTCAGCACTTGGCAAAGTGATATATTAATCATCAAAGAATCCGTATAAATGAATAACATAGTGATTAGAAATAGAAAATTGGGAATTCAGAATTAAGAAAACTATACATTAAATAATGAAGAACTTAAAGCTGATATGCATTTAAATTAGAAATTTATTAAGGTTTTTGAACTAGAATGGCATGATTTTTATTCCATGCACTTAATTGAAGCTTTCCGATTCTTCTGTTCACATAAGTTATTCTAGTTTTTCTGTAGCGATTTGGTCTTCCATCGTATGTGTATTTTATTGTCTTTCTTCCTTCATTTGACAAAAACCCACTCTTTAGTTGCACTTAAATCCTCAGTAAACTTTGGCACTTTTTCTAATCTTTTTTGCCTTGGAGAACACAGTCGCATTCATGCAGTTTCTTCACCAGGATTCCGGGATTCTTGAGCATTGAGCAAATTCACACGTAAAATGATCCTGCAAGATATGTCAACTCATACCTTCACTGTCACGAGAAACTTCAGCAAAGCACACGTCGCCAGCTTTCCGCATATGATCCTGACACATTTCCAGCAGGTTACTGCAATTGCTACACATATGAACCATCATAAGCAAATATCTTAGCCATTTCACTTACCTTCAAATCTTGCCAAGAAGCAGAAGATGGAAGACCTCGAACAATAACTGTATATGTATGACAAGAAAAAGTTTAAGAGGCATCTATATCATCAGGGACAATTACATCTACAGCATTCAAGACAGGAAACTTCACGAGACATCCAAACAAGTTATAGCGGAACCTCGGTAATCAGAATGCCGAGAAACACCATAACGCCCTCCACCACCACTGCTGCCATAGCTTCCTCGACGATCACTTGAAGATGATGGCCCTCTTCCTCCATGAGCAAGCTCAACCTACATCATGTATCAACCACGTGGATGCTCATATTTCCTACCTAGGTCTTTGTATCTATGAACATGAGAGAACCAAGTAAGAATTGTTCTTACCCTCAGCCGACAGCCATCAAAGTTGTAACCATCTCTACCCCTGATGGCATCTTCTGCATCTCTAGAACTTTCAAACTAAAGAATAGACAACAGAAAGGAAATCACAGACAATCAGCAAACAAAGGCAGTAATTGACAACAGCAAGTCAACCCTCAAAACCATATATATGTATATATACCAAATAAAAATACCTCCACAAAAGAAAAGCAAGGAGGGCGAGGTGGAATCTTCAACTCAATATCCAATATACGACCATACTGCAAAAGAGAGAATATCTAAAATCAGGGAGCAGCTTTTTAAGTTTATATAGTGTTAGCAAGAATACATGCTAAACCAGCTCTACTTTCCAAGACAAGACTGATAGCTTCCAAATCAATGCCTCCAAACTGTTTAATCTCTATTGGGTAAATAGTATACTGGTGGTATTGACCACTAATGTCTAGCTTATAGTACCAAGTAGGGAAGAAAGCACTCAGCCTCACACAGGAAAAGACGGACGATGCAGTGTAGGATATCAAAGAAGAAGCATCCTCACCATTTATGTTTTCAACCATAACTTAATATGGGTACTGGTACTGCCATGGCTTAATAGACTCACTTAGTCTTTCTCTTGCATAATTTTGCAAACAAGAAGCAAATCAAAATTTATCCATTTATACAGATGACATTGCTAAAATGAAATTCAGCGTACATCTCAGCATGCATTCGTGTGCAATATAATCTCAAGCAAAGGCCATTGTATTTTTTTAACAAGTATAATTTATGCACCAAATGTTGAGTCTAGAGCCCTATGAGTTAAGTACAATTGATGACTACATTCTCCAATAGAAAATAAGTCTTTGTAGCTGATAGTGTCTAAATAGGTGGAAGATGACCAACCTTATAGAATAGATCTTCAACTTCCCATTCCTTTATATCTGCTGGAAGGTTGCCAACATAAATCGTGCGTGAAAAACGACCACTCATTCTCAGCAATGAAGGAAGAATTCGCTGCAACACTGCACGAAGATGTAACTGATAAACAATTGAACTTCCAGTTAACACTGATGAGAAATAATTAAAACAATTACAATGCAAACTTCTATCATTCTGTATTTGACTTGACAATAACAGATTCAAGCAAAAAAATTATGAAGCAAACCAAGAGAGCAATCCTCCAATTGAGCTGTGCTCCACAAGCTCCATTGCCTAAATGCTCCATGATGCTCCAAAATAACAGATTCAAACAGAAAAATAATGAAACCAAGAGAGCAATCCCCCAGTTAAGCTAAGCTCCACAAGCTCCATCGCTCATATACTCCAAGATGCTCCAAAGCAATAATTATTCGAATTAATATTTGATCTCCTCATCCACTCAATAACTATTGCAGATGATAGCTCTTCTGAGAGTGAGGAAGAACTTCCAACTATACATAAAAACCATAAACTCCACCCTGACTTGTCCCACTCCCCAAATACATCCCTAGGTATGATTCCAAAGCTCATTTTTGTCCAAGCGCTTGAAATCTATCATAAAGAAAGCATTTGTGTCATAAGATGAGGTAAGATCGCGATATACCTTATGCATTTTACCTTTTCTCAATTTACTTTTAAGACCTGAGAATCATCCTACAAGACATGCAATATATCGTTTCCTATTTAAGTTAAAAGAAAACCAGTTTCCTGCAAATGATGTCATTTCCCTGAACCCTAAGATAAGACACGAAAAAGGATTTCTAGGTAACCAGTGCTAAGTAAAACATTGCTTGAACTCTGGAGACAACTTCCAAGATAAGAATAGGATATGATTAAAATATTGTCTGCGGAAAAGGATTCACTTTGGCAACAATTAAATCATCTCCAATATTTGGTTGGGTCTAAAAATAGAGTATGTATGGGAATCGTAAAAGATGAAAGACAGTGCTTTGGTGGTATCTTTTAAAGCTAAAGTTGACAAAAATGTTTATTGTTGGCTGAAGCAAGTCATATAGTAAGATTCGGAATATTTGCACTTCATTTAAAAAAAAAGGTTTGGAATATCCTCAAAGGAAAATGACTAACTAATAGTTACTTTAACCCTTTGCTGGAGAATTTTTCAACAAATCAAGGTAACCAAACGTTAGTGAATAAATTCACTGAGGAAAACAATATTTTGATTTTCTGCCATACCAAACACACCCCTGATGTTCAAGAATTTTCTTATTACACAAGTTAAAAAATTCTTTTCATGACATCTTGCAATTCCAGTATTCCAATTATTTCCTGACAGTCTCACTCTTTGGAGCAAGTGTGATATTACGGTTGAAGCTCTCTGCAGGGGAAAATATGCTACTATTTGAAATTAGAACTTCACTGTTACGTAAAACAAGTAACATTACCTCAAGAGGTAAGACCAACAAAAATTCGAGCTTTTCTAGCAAAAGCCAATAACTGCTGAAAAATAACACCAAAAACAAAACAAACTCTAGGGATAATGTATGAACCCATTTTGCCACGAAGAAAACGATCAATTCGCAACACAAGGAATCCAGGAAATACAGAAATATCAGAAGCCGATGAGCTTTTTTAATAGATTCGTAACTAGGGTTTCTTCCCGTCTCGACCCTTTTCAGGGAATGGTGATCAACAATGCACCCTAAAAGTAGAACAGTGTGGTGAGGAAGAATCCATTGGATATTACCTGGATTATCAATTAGGGTTTGATGAAATTGGCGATCAGCTTCTTCTCCGCTTCTTACCGGGTTCTCTCCTGGTGCGGCACTCGTTACTCGTCGTTAGAGCTCGTTATTTTAGGGTTTTTTGGGCTATAAAGCGCACGGTGTAGATTTATGGTTTTTTTTAAATACTTTTAGCCTGCTACACAACTATTTATAACCGAAAAGTGTATAAAATTTGTATAATTTTTATATATAACATATAAAATATATAAAAAAAATATATATTTTTTATTTATTAATTTGAAAGTGGCTATACAATATCATTTTTCCTATATTAATTTGATTTATTACCTCATTTTGCTTTATTTCCTTTTAACCCCTTTTATTTGACCGTTTACACATTTTCTCTTTTTGTACTTAAGGAGTTGTTTGGTTATTGGGATTATGATTATAAAGACGAAATAAAATTTAAAATTGTAATATTTATTTGATGTTTGGTTATTGAGTATTAACTAATATGGATATAAGTTTTATATCAGCATCGTCCAACCCATAGTGGATATGGGATAACAATCCTAGAATTATAATTCTAAAATTATTAATCCCTAAATAATCTTTTTTGGAACCAAACGACCCCTCAAGGATTTGATTGAGAAAAGGGTCATAGTCGTGTATATACTTAACTATAGCTAACATTTCATATGACATCCACCCATATATGGTGATTGGTGAAGTTGTTGAGACTGCAGGCTTGCAACGAGGTCTTATAAAATGTGAAATATATTAAGGATATTGATGAAATATGAGCCCCTTCGATAAATGAAGCGAATTATATTGATCCTTAAAAAGGTAAAGTCTAACCCATAATAAAATAAAGGAGATATTAATTTAAAAATAAATTTTATATGCAAAAATTATTGACCGTGTATCAAATCAGCAGGTTACTGTAGTTTAAGGATTAGTAATACAAGAATTGTAATAAGTGATTACTAGTGCATCAATTGTATTGCATGGATTAAAATAGGCATTTTGTTTACTTTTTTAAAGCTATTTAACACATAAAGGTTATTTTGGTTATTTTAATACGTATATTGCTAAGCCATATAATCTTATTCACCTTCTCGTATAAAATAATATATACATTCATTTTATGTATAATTATTCAAATATTATTTATTCCAACAACAAAAATACAACCAAATAACATGTCGTGTGAGGTTGTATATTATGCAAGTATCCAAACTTATTTATCAAAATTATCCAAATTTTGTATATTACCCGTCCTAAATAAATTTTTCTTACAATTTATATATCATTATTAGTGCCTTAAATTAGGGGATTTAGTTACACCATTTTCCTTTTTTTCTCTTCTCTCTTCTTTCCCTATTCTCTGTCGCCTCTCTCCATGTACAATCCATTATTAGTGCCTTAAAATAAAAAAAATTATTATATCCGAGCTTACAATCCAAAAATATTCAGTTGTGATCACAAGCAAATTAAAACGAGCCAATGATTCTCACAAATCACAAACATAAATTTGCCTCATTTGAACTATAAATTTTCATAACATTCGAGTTCTAACAAGTATTACTTAAGTGAAACCAATAACCATTTCAATAACACATAACAGGCGCTAAAAAAATTTTACTGATCCAGCAATGTCATATCATGTACCCGAGTCTTTGACAAAAGAAGCTGTAGAAGCTTGAATGCAGAACTTGAATATGTCTATTCTTTCTGTCATAATCTTGTGATCATTACGTAGCTCTGCAGTATGGAAAAACACAGTTTATTTACTAAATTGATGCTGAAACATGAGTGGTTCTGGAAACAATTACAACAAATTATACAACTTAACAATTTCTCGTTTGTGTGGAAACTTCCGAATGCAGATTAGTATAAGAGACTGGAGTGTGAAGAGAGAGAGAGGAGAGAGATCTATGAAAGCGGTAGATCTGTGGAATTTGATTTCTACGTTAAAAGGTAACAAGTAAGGATACTCATTTAAAACTTATTTGTATATAACTGGTAAATTATATATCAATTTGTAATTAAGTTAAAATTTAAACAGTGAGGGTAAATAAGTTTCTAATGTAGTACATTTATGTAAAAATCCCTAGGCAAAAAGCACATAGACAACACAAGCTCAGTAATAGTATATTTGGCTAAAATTATTTTGAAAAATATTTTTTTCATAAATGCTTTTAGAAAATATATTTTTCGCAAAAAGAAGTTTGTGTTTGGCTAATTAATTAAAAAATATTTTTAAACAACAATTAGTGTTTGGACAAGTTTTTAAAAAGTGATTTTCAATGTATTTTTCAAAAAATAAATTTTGAAAAAAAATTACTTTTTCTGTTTCTCAAAAATTATTTCTGCTTCTGCACGTCGACGGAGTAAAGAAGGGTTTAGTTAAATTCAACTGGTAACCACAATGATGAATCGTGTACTGAAATATGTTGGAATTCTTACCATTGGGTTTACTAGTAGGAGTATATTATTTTTGAGCTAGAAGTCGTGCACACCTTTAGTGAGGAAAAATAAGAGAGAAAATGAAAAAGAAAAAATACCTAACAATACTCGTTCATTGTGATTGACAAATAGTAATGTGGCTGTTGAATTTAGTGTTTTTATTAATTTTATTGGATTTTCCACAAACATGTCAAAAAGAGGTAGTATATCTTGACCTATCGGAAGCTATGAAGTACTCGCTATACTATTTTTTCAATGGACTTATCTGATGAAGTTGTTAGGCGTTGTCCTGATTTTCTCATCATATTTGATTTTCATATCTGTTGAAGGAAAGGACAATATGTTTATCATAATTGAGTTTTCCTTTTCTTAGAAAGAAATTATAAATCTTTCATATTTGGCTAGTCCTTTTTTTTGGAGAAAAAGGTTTGGGCTTCTGTAAATTCAGGATCTTTCTTTCTCATTCAGCAGCATCCACAATGTAGCCATAAGTGGTTTGAGAGTCTTGTTTAGGGGAAGAACTTTTCGGGACAAGTGATAGTGAGTCGCTTGTACTTGTCTCTTTGTGAGATTGTTCTCTCAAAAAGTGGTGCACTTTACTTTGTGACCTTCATTGATGAACATTCTCGCAAGCTCTGGGTGTATCCTTTGAAATCCAAAGATCAAGCACTTGGCGTATTTAAGGAATTTCAGGCCTTAGCTGCAAGAGAAACAGAGAAAAAATTAAAATGCATTCACACTGACAATGGTGGTGAATATTGTGGTCTCTTTGATAACTATAGCAAAGAATAAGGAATTCGTTATCAGAAAACTCCGTCCAAGATGCCTCAATTGAATGGTTTGGTAGAGAGTATGAATAGAACTCTAGTTGAAAGAGTTAGATGCTTGCTTTCAGAGGCTAAACTTCCACATACATTTTGGGCGAAAGCACTTAATGCTGTTGCTTATGTTATTAATTTGTCTCTTGCTGTTGCTTTGGATGGTGATGTCCCATACAGAGTTTGGTTTGCCAAAGATATTTTTTATGATCATCTGAGAGTTTTTGGGTGTAAAGCTTGTGTGCGTGTTCCTAAAGATAAGATATCGAAATTGGATGTCAAAACTAAGCAGTGCATCTTTATAGGGTATGGTCAAGATGAGTTTGGGTATCGTTTTTATGATCCAACTGACAATAAACTTATTAGAAGTCACGATGCAATATTCTTTGAAGATCAGACTATTGAAGATATTGACAAAGTTGAGAAGATAGATTCTCAGAGTAACGAGGCACCTATTGCACATGAAGGAACCCAGGACAATAATGAAGATAGTGATCAAGATCAAAATGATCTTCACGGTGTAGATTTTATGGATGCTCAAGTTGATGAAGTTGTGGTTGATCAGCAACCAGTTCCTACCCATTTAACTACTTCGAATGCTCCTGAAACCTCTCTTAGAAGATCTATAAGGGAGAAACAAAAATCCATGCACTATCCTCCTGATGAGTATGTACTTTTGACTGACATGGGAGAACCTGAGAGTTATGATGAAGCCATGTAAGATACTCACAAAAATTAGTGGATTGAAGCCATGGAAGATAAGATGAAGTCACTCCATCAGAATGGCACATATGAGCTAGTGCAATTGCCGAAAGGTAGGAGAACTTTATCAAACAAATAGATATTCAGAGTAAAGCAAGATAACCATATCTCTGCACCTAGATACAAGGTGAGGCTAGTCGTTAAAGGTTTTGGCCAGAAGAAAGGAGTTGACTTTGATGAAATTTTCTCCCATGTTGTGAAAATATCTTCTATTCGTGTGGTTCTAGGCTTAGCCGCGAGTCTATATTTAGAGGTTGAGCAGATGGATGTAAAGACTATTTTTCTTCGTGGTTATTTAGATGAGAAGATTTATATGGAGCAGCATGAGGATTTCGTAGTTAAGCTTGCAGATAGAAAATTGGCAAGCATGAAGCATGTCAATAGTTCCTCTACTTGAAGACATATTTGGCCCCTTGGCTGGAGGGGGAGTTTATTGGGACAATGCCCATGTTGTCCATCTAAAGGCCCAATGGCCTAATACCATTCTCTTTTGGTTTCCATTCCTGTTCGGAATTGGATTGAGTTTTTATTCCTATTTTGAGTTGGTTTTGACTTTAAGAGAAAGTACGACTCATTATCTATGAATAGTACAACCTTGAAGAATTGTTATATACTCATTGGTATAAGTCTTTGAAAAACTTTAGCATATAAGAGTGATTTTTGATAAGGTTTTCATCAAGAGAGAAGAGAGAAGAAAAAGTGTTTGTTTTGCTGCAGATTTTTGTTCCGACCAGCCAACTTCAAACCATATTTTTCGATTCGTTAACCGTTGGATCGAGCTGAAATTTTGACTGAATGTTCGTAACATCTTGGTCTTTGATTTGGACAGAGATCGGATTTAGAGCTCGTAGCATCCAATATCGAACCCCGAATAATAACTCCATTTTTGTGGCTTCTCCTTTTTCTTCAATTAATTTGTTGTTGCTCTTGTTGCTATTGTTTCTCCGTGTTTGGCACTTGTTGTGTAGCCAATTTGGAGACCTTTTGTAACTCTCTTATTATTATAGTAGAGCGTTTTGGATCTTTGTGATCCCGTAATTTTTACCTTTGATTTGAAAGATTTTCCATGTTAAAATTTGGTGTTCTTTATCTTCTTTATTTTCGGGTTTGCATCTTCCTCGACATAACAAGTGGTATTAGAGCAAGGTTTATGACAGATTCATCTTGACGTGTTTAGTTTTAGTCGCAACCTATTTGACGGTAATCGTGATTTTTGTATGACAAATTTGACCGGAGTACTACTCACGTAGAGACAAACTTTGCGGTAGAGATTTGGAGATGCAACTTGTTGAAGGTTATGTGAAGAAGGTGGATCAAGTTTATTTCATTAGAAAATTTAGGCCAAGGGGAGAATTGTTAGTTGTTGTCCTGATTTTCTCACCATATTTGATTTTCCTATCTCTTTAACGAAAGGACAACATATTTATCATAATCGAGTTTTCCTTTTCTTAGAAGGAAATTATAAATCTCTCATATTTGGCTAGTCCTTTTTCTTGGAGGAAAAGGTTTGGGCTTCTATAAATTGAGGATCTTTCTTTCTCATTCAGCAGCATCCACAATGTAGTCACAAGGGGTTTGAGAGTCTTGTTTAGGGGAAAAACTTTTCGGGATAAGTGATAGTGTGTCACTTGTGTTTGCCTCTTTGTGAAGTTGTTCTCTCAATATTTTGTACTCTTTTATATAGTGGATTGTTCATCTCCGCACGTGGACGTAGGTTAATTGATCGAATCACGTTACATATTTTTGTCTCTTTTGATATATTTCTCTTTTGTTGTTTGATTTATCGTCGGTCAAGATTTGCTTTACTAACTTCCGCATGATACCTGATTTTTTCGGTCCTAACAGAAGTATACTATCATTATCAAGGATCTTCACGATAAAAAGTTAAAATCGAAAAACGGAGGTCCTAAAATCACATATCACCATCACTCACAAAAAAAATATCAATCATTAGGTAACAAAACATATAAAATAAAATAGGAATTGTATAATGTTAAAAATAAACTATGTATGCATATTATAACGTATAGTGTAGACACTACACACTAGTAATTTTAAAACTAGAGGTTGATTTACCTTGTGTCTGGCTCAATGGATGGAGGGTGCGGTTAACTAAATGAAAAATTGACAGTCATATCAAAGTGATGACATTCCCGATTTACTTTATTTGGAATCAAAGTGAAAGTGGCATGATTCATTTCTCCATCAAGTTCTGAAAAGATATCACACTATGATTTATTACTTCCTCTCTCTCTTTACCTCGTTCACATATAAGGAAATGATATTTATTGCACACTTCCAATCCACTGCCTCCTCCTTTTTAGTCAACCAAACATGAATATTTCTCCTAAACAAATGAAATTTGGGTTTAACTCAATCCCAAAGTTAGCTTAAAAGTTGAGAATTACTCAAGATTATATATATATATATATAAAAGAAGACAAATTGTCTCTCAACCGATGTGGTACTCTAACACCTCTTTTTACATCCATGACTGGACATCTGGGGTATGAACAATCTAAGATGAGGGCCCAACATCGGTAAAATAAAAATTATGTGTGTCTGACTCTGATACCATGATAAAGAGATAGACCTTGATTCTAACTCAAGTCCAAAAAATAATTTTAAAAGGTGAGAATTGCTCAAAATCACATATATATATATATATATATATATATATATATATATATATATAAGAAATAAATTGCCTCCCAACTAACCAATGTGATACTCTAACAGCATATCGCATATTTAGGCTCATAAAGTACGATTGAGCAAATAACAAGGTTTTTTTTAAAAAAATCTTGTTATATTTTTTATTATCAAATCTATACTAAAATATGAGGAGACAAATTACCTCTCATCCAACCGATGTGGTACTTTAATAATATATTGCATATTTAGGCTCATAAAGTACAATTGATCAAATAACAGGAAAAAGTATTAATCAAATTTATTTTTCTTTTATTATCAAATCTATATTAAAACAAACCTTAAGTCATTTCATTTTCGATTTCCTCTGTGATTCATCTGATCGCTTGAAGGAATCACTTACTCCTTGGTTCATTTGCATACGCCATTAATTTATGAGCAACTGCTTCAAAGGTCAAACGAGGAAAATTTATACTATTAATTTCCTCATAAACAAATGAGAAATTTTTTAATATGACGTCTTTTAATGTATATTTGACAAAGTCAAGGTGATCATTTGACCTTTGAAAACAAAAAGAAGTTAGTACTATATAGCTTGGCATTTTAAAGACTTCTCTTATTCGATCCCGTTAATTAACTTACTTCCAATCTTTCTTTGAGTTTTTATTATTTTTATGCGTAATCGGATTAAGAATGATAAGTCAAAATGATTGAAAGTGAAAATGCGATTTACATCCGACCTTGCAAAGTTTATCTAAGATAAAACATTATATGTGATGAAACGAAATTGTCAATACTCATTTTTCAAATAACTATACGTTATATATATATATATATTCTATATACTGTATGCATGCTTACTTTTGTACTGCTTAATTGGATCTATGACAATATGTATAAGTTTCTAATTATATTTATAAACGACGTAAGGCTTTTGACGTTTTTCCAAATGTTGTTAATTTTTATTTAATCACTATGTTCTCAACGTCGAGGCTAACTTAATATGTGGATTGTAACGATATACTAGCTAGACATGATACTCTTTAATTTCTTGAACTATCTCTTCAGTTTGGAGTAAACCAATTAACCTTATGAATCAATTTTCTTATGAGAAAATTTACCTTATAGGAGTATAACAAATTTTGTGAACAGTGAAGTATGTTTCCACATAAAAATCCCGCTATACAAAGTCAATAACGTTTTCTATCATTTGAGGCATGAAAGACGTTGACACAGATGTTTCCTGTTTATTGTTGTTGGTGATGTTTACTTGGAAATAAAATATTATGTAATTCTCTCTTATAGGGGATAGGACACGGAATGATAGCCTCGTTGGCCAAGCTTCTCTAGAGGTAAAGAGTGTTTTTTTTTGTTTTTGTTTTTATTTTTTTTCTCAAAAGCATTTTTTTTTTCTAACATTTGGCCAAGCTTTTTTGGGGGAAAAAAGTGCTTTTGGGAAGAATCAGAAGCAGTTTCTGAGAAACAGAAAAAAGTAGCTTCTTCCCAAAAGCAGAAGCAGAAGCAGTTTTGACTTTTCTTCTTACCAAAAATACCCTTAACAAAATATAGTATATACCAAAATAACCGTTAAACCTTATACTTAGGATATTAATATATAAATATTTCTTATTATTTTTAGGATATCTTTCTAATATATAGTGACTTTAGGGGTGAATGTTTTTATATTTGTTGAATGATTTTTAATATAATTAACTTATATTAAAATAATTAAGTACTTTTAAATTTTATTTTCATATTTTACTTAAATAAAATAAAAAAATTTAATTATTGCATGTAATAACAAATTTTTAAGATTATTTTTTTACTTATAATATTAATTATTAAACAAATCTATTTATGTCCTTATTCGTAATTTGATACTTAAAAGCACTTTCTGAAAAGCTTGTCCAAACACAAATTATTGCTCAAAAGTGATTTTCAAAGTGATTAGCCAAACACAAACCGCTTCTCTGCAAAAATACTTTTTCTAAAAGCACTTTTGAAAAAAGCACTTCTCAAAATAAGCTGATTTCTTCAGCTTGGCCAAACATGCTATGAATCTATCTATCTATATTTATCTATATCTGTATCTATACTATATTAAAAGCACGAAGGCCCTTAGCGAAAATATCGTTCGTCTTTTTTACCCTTTTAAATATAATACACAGTTGACAAAATAGTCATTTGATTCTTCACTAATATTTAGGAATTTGAAATCAAACTAAATTTTGATTATCATTCTTTATTTGAACTATGTTGGAAACCCTAATTATTAGAAGTTTATATTCAACTCAATTTTGTCGTCCAACAAGAAAGCACTGGAGAAGGGTTTGTGAGAACTAGGGTATGCGGATCAATTGTATAACAAAACTTCCTATATTTTTAATTTATTGGAAGAGGCATGAATTATGCCATGATAAATTTTCAAATCAAGCAACTTCAAATTATAGATCTCTAACAGTTTTGCACTCTGTTTTTTATATTTGTTTGTTACATACCTTTTAACTTTATTTATTGACTTCATAATTTCTCTCCATCAGTTTCGGAGAAACTGAGATTTCTAGGCACTCCAACACTAAAGCAAATATTTTCCATATTTATATTCATTAATGGGTCAAGAAGGTAAGAACGGCAAGTTGATTTAGAAACACTAGTTTGAAACTTCTTTTAAGATATCAGAGAATCACAAGCCACAAAGTAACAACTTTGGGACGCAAGAGGTAGAGTCAAGATTTATAGCTTCTGAGTTCGATGTTCTAATCCTTTTGAGTTACTGAGTTCTAAACTAATAACTTTTACATATTCAACAAATTTTTAAGATAAATACAGAGTTTGAACCAAAGCTATTGGATTATATGCGTGTGATGACCCAAAATATTATTTTTAAATCTAATAATTAATTCTGTGTTCTAAGACCTCGAAAACCACTATTTATCACTCCTCGCCTTGCGTGCGCAGTCCATAAAATTTTTCGGAAAGTTTTTATGTGAAAAATAGATTAAAATGTGAAATAGAGCCTTAAAACTCAACTGAGTTGACTTTGGTCAATATTTTGAGCAAACGAATTCGGATAAGTATTTTGTGAGTTTTAGTAGCTCCGTATCGTGATTTAGGACTTGGGTGTATGTCCGGAATTTAATTTGGAGGTCCCTAACTCAAGTTATGACTATTTAACAGAAACTAGTAATTTAAAGGCTAAAGATTTTCAAGTTTGACCACGGGGTTGACTTTTTGATAGCGGAGCCGGAATCCGATTTTAAAAATTTGAATAGCTCCGTTGTATCATTTATGATTTGTATGCCAAATTTGAAGTCATTCTGGATTCATTTAATATGTCTTGCCACAAGAATTGCAACTTGAAAAGTTTAAAATTCAAAGTTCGAATCGAGGTGTGAATTATAATTTTAGCGTTGTTTGACGTGATATGAGACTCCGAGTAAGTCCGTATTATGATATCGTACTTGTTGGTATATTTAGACGGGGTCCTGAGTACCCCGAGTGTGATTCGAATCAAAATCGGAACAAGAATTGGACTTAAGCAAAAATCTGAAAATTTGCTGCTTCTGGTGCCTTCGCTTCTGTGAAATTTTGGTCGCAGAAGCGAGCCATTCCTCGCAGAAGCAGACAGTCTGCATAAGCAGATGGGGTGTCGTAGAAGCGCGACCGCAGAAGTGGCCCACGCGTCGCATCGCAGAAGCGGGAAAGGTGGAAAGGGGCAGCCTTGCGCAGAAGCGGACTTCTCTCCGCAGATGCGGAAATTTCATCCGCATATGCGAAAAAGACTGGGCAGAGCCCTTAAATTCGGAATTCGCCATTTTTACTCATTTTGGTCATTTTGAGCTCGGTAAGAGGAATTTTTGGGTGATTTTTACGGGGACAAATTGGGGTAAGTGTTTCTTATCCTATATTGATTATATTTCATGATTCCATACTCATTTATATCATGAATCCATGAATTTATGGAAGAAAAATTAAATTTTTATAAAATCTTCCAAAAACGAAAATTTAAGATTTGAAGGTCCATTTGATATCGGAATTGGATAATTTTTATATGGTTAAACTCGTAGCGGAGCGGATGTTCGAATTTTGCGAGTTTTTTCGAAATTTGAGATGTGGGTCCCACTGTCGAATATTTAAATAAATTTCGGATTTTATCTGAAAAATTAATAAATTCATGTGGAATTAATTCCTATGATTCGTATTGAGTATATTGAATTATTTGTGAATAGATTTGAAGCTTTTGGAGATAAATTTAAAAGGAAAAGCTGTGGTCGAGTAATTTATTGAAATTTGCAAAGCGAGGTAAGTGTCGTGGTTAACCTTGACTTGAGGGAATAGAACCCCTAAACTATTTGTTATGTGAAATGCATGTGAACGACGTATAGGCAAGGTGACAAATGTCTATACGTCGTCAAATTATTTGTTTGCATAATTACTTGAAAAAATCATAAATTATTTTAAATCATGAATTAGTTATTATAATAATTATTTCTCTCTTATTCTTTGTCAAATATTAATTCTTGAATTCCTGCATTAATTGTTACATGCTATTTGAATTATGTGTCTTAATTGTTATTTGACATTTAGCATATTAAATATTAAACTGCATATTTTCTCCCCGATTTTTATAATAATTTGCTATTTGTCATTGTTTGTTTCATAATTAAATCATAATTATTGTATGCTTGTTGTCTTATAATTTTATATTAATTGCTGCATTTATTGGAAAAATTTCTTCTATAAGAATTGACAAATGAATATGTTGGAGGAGCGGGTTGCACGCCGCAACAGAATTTATTAAAATGGATATATTGGAGGATCGGATTGCACGCCGCAATAGACTTATTAAAAAGTCGATATATATATACATGCTGCAACAGAATTGAATGTACATATATTGTGAGAGCGGGTTGCACGCTGCAACAGAATTGATGGAAATGATAATTGGTTATGACTGCTGAATTGGCTTCAATTATTATAAATGAGTTACCTGATTATTTTTATTATTTGTTGTTGTACTAATATTGCGTACATGTTAATGAAAGTGACCCGCCTTAGCCTCGTCACTACTTCGTCGAGGTTAGGCTCAGCACTTACCAGTACAGGGGGTCGGTTGTACTGATACTACACTCTGCACTTCTTGTGCAGATTTTGGAGTTGGTCCCAGCGGCGTACCATAGACTTGCTCGGATTTCAGCTATTCAGAGGACACTTGAGGTATAACTGCACAGCGTCCGCAATTCTGAACTCCCCGTCTATCTTAATTTAGCTGTGTAATTTCTTTCAGATAGCTTTACTTTATTCATACCTTTATTTGTATTATTCTAGAAGCTCGTGCACTTGTGACACCAAATTCTGGGATGGTATTTAGACACCGTGATTTTTATGAATTATTCACTAAATTTCAGACCTTACTTACATAATTGTTCTTTGTTGTTAATAAATTTAAAAATGGTTTTAAAATGGTTAATATTATTCTAACGTTGGCTTGCCTAGCAAGTGAAATGTTAGGCGCCATCACGGTCCGAATGTGAAAATTTCGGGTCGTGACAATACTGGACAAAATAGTCATTTTATTATTTTTCTAAATTTAGGTATAGTTATTTATATAAAAATCCCTAATATTTAAGAATTTTAATATTTTCCTTATATAATTTTTACTTATATAAGTCCTTCCTTATTTCAACTAGGTAGGAAATATTAATCCCTACTATAATTAAACTAGGATCCTTCAACAATAGTTTTAAAAACTTCGTTTCTCATCACTAATATTTAGTACTTAAATAGGAATACAATTTGTTTTTTTCTTGATGAATGAATAGACTTTGCCTTTCAATGATTAGCTAAACGAGTTCATCCTTAACAAGAGGTTTCGGGTTCGAGTCTCTGGGTATGGAGTCACCTTTGTCAGGGAACGTTTTACCCCCCAACGTGGGACTTTCTGGAGCGAATCCGAATTTAGTCGGGTCCCAATGTGGATACCGGACACCGGATGAGAAACAAAAAAAAAAAAGATTAACTAAACGAGTGATTATAGACAAATGAATTTAAAATCAAAGCCCATAACCCACATCCAAATATAAATTATTAGCTAAAATATACATACAAAAATATAAATGCACATTCAAATAAATATTATAATAGATATAAATTTCTAATATCTATAGTTATTATAATCTTTAGTACATCATCAAATTCTACAAATATTATCGAAATGATATGTTAATTGCATGAAAAGTATATATTATTTTATATTAATATTTAAATAAACTTTATATTTATCGATATAGGTACACGCGCAAAGCGCGTACCCTAAGACTAGTTATTATAAAAGCACGAATGTCGGAACGCTAAATGTTGAAAGACAAAAATATCCCTAAAATATTGACTGACTTTTATACCTTTCAAATAAATTAATTTCTTCAAACAAAATAATAGAATATGGGATAAAATTGTAACATTTAGTGCCTGAAATATAGGAGTTTGAAACTAACTAATACTAGAAATTTTAAAACTATAAAACAACGTGTATCAAGTTATAGTGACTAAAATATAGGAGTTTGTTACCAACTAATAGTAGAATTTCTTAAAGTCACCTATCATTAGGAAGGAAAAAAAAAAAGAAGAATTTCTTAATCCGCAATATAACGTAAACTTCCAATGCTATTCTAATTCCTTTTGGACAATAACATTGGTCATTTGAATAAACTTTGAATTTCAATTGCTTCCGATTTTTCACAAAATATAAAAATTAGAAAGTTACCAGATTGCTCTATAGCGAGGAAATATATATTTTTTGTATTTTTTATGTGTTGTTTATCTAACAAATATATATATTAAAATCACTAAATATTGATTGGCAAAAATATCAACACCCGCACATACAGACTTTAAAGTTGCATGGTAAGCATGAATAGGTTTGAATATGAGTGTTTGCCTGACAAAATGAAGTTTATTCCTTCGAATAAATTATAAGTGATTTTTCACTCTATATCTAGATTAATAGTTAAATTGAAACATTTACAAGTCAACAACAAAGATATGATGTTTGGTTTTGTATGTATGACGATCTTTTAATATATATATATATATATATAGGTAAATTTGTAACCCAGAAACGCTAAATCTCAATTGGTGACTACTCCTGATAAATGAATTACTTTCAAAAATAGATATACTAAGTTACATCTCAAGATTCTCTGTGACGATTAATTTAATTGGAATGATAAGAATGTGAGTTGAATAATTTTCTAGCGATAACTTTTGTATAATATGATTTCTTCTGTATAATCAACGAAATGTGTTTTCAATGTGTGGCTAAGAATTTAAAAATTTTAGACATAAAAATTTATAATAATTGAAACAGAATAACGTCTAACTAGAAAAGGTGTCATGAAAGAACGTCTAACTAGAAAAGGTGTCATGAAAGACAGTGATAACTAGTGACTTTTAAGCTTAGTATTCTCCATTATCAATATATTTTTTATCTTGAGATATACATTAGACGTCATATACCTAAAGGCTTAATCATAACTTCACATAAAATAGTAAATAATAGTGCATTCGTTAAGTTATTTTACAACTTCAATCACATAACTTTGTGACTCCAGAATATTTAGTTTTAATTTGTTCTTTATATTATGTCAAAACACTATTTATGACTTGGTTTGTATAATAAATTATAGTTTTTATTTATTTAAGGATCTGATTTTATACTGTGTACATATGCAATTGATAGTTTGTTGTTGTTGTTAGTACACATTTCTCGTGCAACGCACGATCATAGAGGCTAGTACTATATTAAAAGTATGAAAACCCTTCGAAATGTCGTTCACCTTTTTTACCCTTTAAAAAGTAATTTTACACTAGACAAATATCGTCATTTAACGATTTACCTAATATTTAAGATTTTGAAATAAATAAAATTTTAACTATTATGTCTTTCCTTATTTGAACTACATATAAATTCCTAATATTTAGGAATTTAAAGTCAAATAAACTTTAAGATATATATAAATACATTTCTTATTTGAATTGGGTAAAATAACTAATCTTTAACTCCAAAAATATGAACCCTCTCACGTTAGGTAGACATATAATTTATTTTATTATAATTATGAGTATGTTTACCTAAACATTTATAAAGATTAAAAGTACAAACAAAGCCAAAAAAAATTATTGATTGGTAACAACGATGATTTTAGATTTGGAAGCATTAATTAGTGCAGTTTCGAAGAATTAATTTTGAAAATTACCTACATAGTTATTTTTTATATGTTAATTTTGAAAAATAAATAATGTGAAAGTATAAGGTAAATATAAATCATTTTCAGGAACTCACACTTCTTTTTAACTTTTATTTTATAACTTAAATACAGAATTTAATATAATATTATGAACTTTGTGAAAAATTTATACTTATTGAGATGGGGTACACGCGCAACGTGCGTACCAAAAAACTAGTTTAATTGAAACACAACGAATACCACGCAGAGAATATATACACTGTTTACCTTTATTTTTTTTGGTTAACATGTACTCTGTTTGCATTGTTTTCCTTTTCAAATACGTATTAATTTAGTTGTTTTGTGGAACTAAATTTACTCAATATATTTACTGTTTAAACATAGAAAAAGTCATTTACTATTTTCGTCTCAGGTCGATCTTACTACTCCAATTCCAATTAGTGACATATTATTACTAGGTGAGATATCATATTTAAGGATAGATAAAGAGCAATGGGGATAAATACTCTTATGATTAAGACTGAATTTCCTAAGAGATGTACAAAAACTTTAAAATCAGGTCAATTTTGCTGTTGGTTTAAAAAATATAAGGGATTGTTTGGTCCACATATGATGAAACTAATAACGTAGAGTTGTTTATTTGCGTCTGTGAATGAATTTATATGCGATAAATAATAAACTAGGAAAACGTTGTATAGGTTATTAATATGTATTCGGCATGGCTTAATACGTGTATTATTTAATACAATCAATGGTGGTGGAGGTATATAGGTTCAAGAGTAGTCAGTTAAATACCCTTTCACAGATTTTTCTTCTTCTTCTTCTGTATATAGAAAATTATGCCATTTCTATTGGCTTCCTCAATGCCTACCAACCAAACTTCACATTAGTTATGTTTGTTTTTTTGGGTAACTAAATTGTATTAATTACCAGGTAAACAAGGAGTATTTACAGCTAAGCTACAACCCAGCTTGCTGTTAAAAACAATAAGTATACACAATTATGCTTTTTATGTGGCCAAACAAACAGTATATTAGTTATGCGAAGGTTATTGTCCTTGTTAATAATATACAGGCTTGTAAAAAAATCACAGGAAATCCATTCCCTCGTGAATCCGAGAGGGATTATTAGGTTGGTGATGTATTCCAAGTATTAGTATTAACAAATTAATGCTAGAATATTTAATCATTGTAGGGTTTAGGTCGATCCTTCCTAAAGAATATTGTCGCATGCAATCGTGCTTTTGTGCACACCTAACTACAGACAAATAATAGGAATGAGAATACAACTCTTGTAAGTTATATGGCCTTATTCTGATTCGCTGCAATTTTTTTCCGATTTGGTGAATAAATTAATGAACCAATTAATTTAAAAGCTTTGTATAAACCCCACTTAACCTAACACAGCCTTTCTAAACCACCAACTTTGGTTATCTTTTGAAACGTCTTTCTCTTTCCTCTAATTACGTTCTCTTGGCGCATACTGCACATCAAATTCTTTTTTGCTATTCTTTTCTTTAGGAATATGATAGGTGTCAGAAAGTTTATTTCATGATTTTATCCTACAGCTATCACCATCTTCAGTGATCATTCTTGTAATTAACAACGTATTCATCTGTCCATTTATAGACGTTACTTCCTCAAAATAAATGATGCCTTGATCTTAATTACGGTGGCGTATGCTTCAAAAAATTGATTTACAAGAGCTGTTTTTAGATTTTTGAAGCAAACTTCAACTTCCATACTCGTGATTAAGGTGATGAATGCTAAATACTAGGCATATTTTACCCACGAGAAATTGCATCTGTATTTGAATATTTTGTAATAAGAAAATTCATAGTTAATTATGTAAATAATATTATCATATAAATAAATAAACAAATACAATAGTAAGTATGTTAAACATTTGATTATGGATGCCCAGGTTTAAGGGTTAAAATAAGAAGGCATCTAGGCATGTAACACGTGAGCCCCCATTGATATTTTCTCCAGCACTAAAATAAACAATTGGTCCAGTAGACACACGAGTTAAACCGGGAATTGTAGTGTTAAATGTTAAGTAATATTATCTATTTAATTTAACATATATACTGTACAATGATTGTCTACAACTCTTTTTGAATTATTAATACTCCATAGTTTAACCTGTAATAATAAGTTAGCAATTATTTTTATCAAATTATCAATTATACTTATCATCTTAATTGATTCTAATTATTTTGTAAGTGATTAGGTAAATATTTCTTTTACTGTCATTGAACGAAAAGCAACGTCTTCGTAAATTTTGAGAAACTTTATTCCGTGACGAGAAGCAGGACGAAAACTGATTGACACGTGGAAGATCTGCGTATAAAATTTGTTCGCTCATAAATGGAGTCGTACTGCTTTCAAATTACTACTGCCTAAATTGGGAAGAATTCTGATGCCCTTCTCGACATAACAGAAGAAAAATAACGTAAAAAGGTGTCTGTCTGTGACTGCAGGGCAGGGTAGTGTTGTGGGTTGGATAAAGACTAGCTTTATGACGAAAAAGAAAAATAAAACAAGATAAAGACTAGCTTTCTCATCGATTCCGTATTGGCTAATACCAAACATGTCCTTACACGTGTCCCACGCCAAACAGCACTACTATTTCTACAAAAAAAACCAACTTATGATGTGATCTTACGCACATTATTCACGGTCCAATTTGTAATTTACGAAAACAAGATATGCATCTCACACTTTATCTCTTAATTAATTACTATATTTGACTGATATAGTAGCTAATTATTAGCTAGAACTTCTGGTGTAATACAAATAACTATTTACCTATCATACTGTCACGCTATTGTGCATGTAATAAATGTCAAGATATTATAATTTAAATTGATATGAACCAAATAATAAATATCTTGTCACTATTGTTCTATTGAATCTTAATTACGTTCCTTTGGGGACATTTGTTGCCGGAGAAAAATCTCCTCCCATGAGTTACAAAAGTTCAGAGAAAGGTTAACCCAAAAGTGGCATTATTTGTATCGAAGAAGACTCAAAGAGTCTGATCTCAAAATTGTATTTGCTAGTCTTTTATTATGTCCTAGACCAAGGACACGTGGAAGCCATCAGAGAGACATAGTGGAAGAATAATTCTTTTGATCCTATGGATAATAAGGGTGACAAGTAGTGTATGTAACAGCTTCTAGAAATGTACAGTAAAGGCATTTTTGAGTTTTAGGGTCATGTAAATAATTTACTTTACAATTATTTTTCTTAGTTTGTTACACGTAGTTAGGAATATACAACTAAGAGGTCATGTGCTTTGTATAAATACATGGGTTACTATACATCAATACACACAGAAAATTCCATACATCATTCTTCTTTCTAATATCCTTCATGGTGTCAGAGCATCTTTGAAAGCTTATACAATTTTTCAAAATTTCCTATTTCAACTTCATCTACAATCATGGTAGAGACTGTGATTGATCCTGTTACTCCTCAGTCAGCAGATACCTCTAAATTTGCACTCACTCCTTCTCAGCAAATAGATTCATGTCATCCTTATTTCCTATCTCCATCAGATAGTCCCGGAATGAACCTCCTTAATGTAACCTTCGATGGCTCCTGCTATGGTAACTGGTGCAGAGGAGTACACATCTCTCTCTCAGCAAAAAATAAGCTGGAATTTATCACTGGATCATGTCCAAGTCCAGATCCAGATTCATCCTTGCAGGCACAGTGGAAGAGAATCAATGACATGGTGATTGCGTGGTTGCTAAATTCTCTTAGCAGAGACATTGCTTAAAGTGTGATCTACTCTCAAATTGCTAAAGAGCTTTGGAATGAACTCGAGCAGAGATATGGCCAAGCAGATGGAACCAAACTCTTTCGGATGCAAAGAGAGCTTAACATTATTAGTCAAGGGACTTCAGATGTAGCATGTTATTTCACTAAACTTAAGAGAATTTGGGATCAACTGAAATTACTCAATACTTTTATGATTTGCAGTTGTGAGTGCAATTATGGAGCTAAGACCCATAATATTAAAATGAATGAAGATCAACAATTAATAAAGTTTTTAATGGGACTCAATGATGTGTATACTGGTGTGAGAGGCAATATTTTGATGATGAAACCTCTGCCCACTACTGCTCAAGCATATTTTATCATTTTACACGAGGAATCACAAAGAGAGGTACACTCTAACAATGTTCTTACCTCTGATTCTTCTGCCTTTTTGACCACTGGGCAAAGATGGAATCCACCAAGGAATACAACAGAATACAAGACACCAATTCAGTCTGGTAACCTTGAGATTAAGAAATCAGATCAGTATTGCAAATACTACAGAAAATCAGGGCATGTTAAGGAAAACTGCTACAAACTTGTTGGCTACCCTTCACACTTTAAGTTTAATAAACCAAGGAAGGGAAATTTTGAGAATCAGCAGGTTAATGCAGTAGCTACTGAGCAGGAACTTACCAATGGAATGTCAGCCAATTCTGTGTCAATACTTGTCAGCAGTCAGGGATTCACCAAAGAGCAATGTGACCAGCTTATCTAGATGTTCTAATCGGTGCAAGGAGGAACTGGAGCCAACAATTCAGAGTCATTGCCAGTGCAAATCTGGCCGGTATGTATTATGGTTGTCATATCTATACTTCCTTTTATTCTAAATTAACCCACCTTACTTGGATTATTGATTCCGGTTCTTCACAACAAATGACTTTTGAAAGATCCCTGTTACATAATATTTTAGAGTTAGCATGTCCTGTTTTAGTCAGTCTACCCAACTCATATAAGGTAAAAGTTTTCTATGTGGGAAGCCTCTATCTCACTCCAGATTTTGAGTTGCATAATGTGTTCCTTGTCCCTGTATTTAAACACAATCTCTTATCAGTTTCTCAGCTTTGTACACAATTTGATTGCAGGCTAATTTTTTCTAAATCTGATTGTTCCATACATGCCCCTTTTTTGAAGAGGGACCAAGTTCTCGGTGATGATGGATAACACTGCCCAAATGGATCTCATTTCCCATAAACCACTGTTTCCAGCCTCTTTTAATTCCAGTCATGAGTCTAGGTCTAGTTTGTCTAATTCTATTTCTTGTTTGAAGTCAGTTTGTCAAAGGGATTCTTCCATGAGTCTATTGAGTCAAGATTGTACTAAGAAATCTTGTGCTAATATCAATCAAAATATTTTAGTTTATTCTGCTTCTGATTCTATACTTCTTTGGCATAAGAGATTAGGGCATTTACCATTTCATGCTATGAAATATATCAAAGGTTTACCAATAACACTCAATGAAAAAATTGATTTTCCTTGTGAGATCTGCCCCATGGCAAGGCAATCTAAGCTATGTTTTTCCAAGAGTTCTATTACTTCAAAGAATTATTTTGATTTGATTCATATAGACACTTGGGGTTCTTATAAAACTCCAACTTATAAAGGAGAAAGATATTTTTTAACTATTATTGATTACTTCTCAAGAAGCACTTGGACTTTCCTACTTTGTACTAAATCAAATGCCTTCCCTACTCTAAAATTCTTTATTTCTCTCGTTGAGCGACAGTTTTTTACTAAAGTTAAGGTGATAAGGTCAGACAATGCTTTTGAGTTTGGATCAGGAAACCTCACCGCTGAATATTTTCATTTCCAAGAGATAATTCACCAAACTTCATGCGTCGCTACACCACAATAAAATGGTGAGGTCGAGCGCAAACATAGACACATATTAGAAATATGTAGAGCTCTATTGTTTCAGTCTCATGCACCTAAAAGGTAATGGGGAGAATGCCTACTCACTGCAACCCATTTGATTAACAGATTTTCCTCTAAAGTTTTGCATCACAAACCACCTTATGAGGTTCTATTTGGTTCTAACCTTGACTATGAGTATCTTAAGCCTTTTGGATGTCTTTGGTTTGTATCAACACTTACTAGAAACAGAGATAAGCTGAGTCCAGGGCTGTTCCAGGAATTCTTTTGGGATATCCATTTGGAAAGAAGGGGTATAAGATTCTCACTCTACAATCTAATCAAATTGTTATCTCTAGAGACATCAAGTTTGTCGAGGACATCTTTCCTTTTTCCTACTCCACTCCAATATCTAAATTGTTTCCTGCCACTTTTCCTCCTGCAGATGAGTTATACCTACCTTCACCTAAGCAGACAACTACATCATCTTCTCCAAAACCTCTTAGTCCCTGTGTTTCTTCTCCAGAACCTCTTAGTCCCTATGTTTCTTCTCCTTCTTTTTCTCCTACATCTACTGATGTTTCAGGTATATTTCACACATCTCCTGGTACTAGTGACTCTCCTGCAGTGTTATCGCCAGAACAAGAGCCTTTGCCGCGTAGATCTCAAAGGGAACACAATTCACCAACCTATTTATCTGATTATATATGTTCTACTACTTATTCAGTTTTTTCTCCTAATCCCCCTTTACTCCCTTTACATCATTCTTCTTTCTCAGCAATGACCTCAGAGAACCAAACACTAATTAACTCTATTTGCCAAATCAATGAACCTACCTCTTACCAACAAGCTATAATGCATCCTGTCTAGAGAGCTGCAATGGCTAATGAATTTGAGGCTCTTGTTTCTAATCGAACTTGGGATGTGGTTGAGTTTCCCACTGGCAGGAAGGCCCTGCCCTGCAAATGGATTTACAAAGTAAAATTAAAGTCAGATGGATATTTAGAACGGTTGAAAGCTAGATTGGTAATACGAGGGGATACTCAAAGAGAAGGGATTGACTATACATAGATATTTTCTCTTGTAGTAAAAATGAAAACTATAATATGTATTCTTTTTGTTGCAGTAAAGAAAGGTTAGACATTGTACCATATTGATGTCAATAATGCGTTTCTTCACAGCGACCTTGATGAGGAGGTTTATATGCGATTCCCTCCTGGTATGAGCCCTCCTTCTACCTCTCACGTTTATTGACTACACAAATCCTTGTACGGGCTCAAACATGCATCTCACCAATGGTATGCTCGTTTATCTTTAGTTTTGACTACAAAGAGGATTCCTCTGTTCTCTCAATGACTACTCCCTTTTCTTCAAAATCACGGGGAATCTGGTTACCATACTTGCTGTGTACATTGATAACATTCTTATTACTAGGAATCACAAGCAAGAAATCAGTGAGATCAAATAATTTTTAGACTTTGAATTTCGAATTAAGGATTTAGGGGAAGCACACTATTTCTTGGGCATGAAGTTGATTACAGAGAATGGAGGTTTGGTGATTACCCAACAAAAATTTTCTTTGGAGCTTCTTTCGGAGTTCAATTGCCTTGATTCACGGCCTGTCTCTACACCTTTGAACCCGACTCTCAAACTTTCTGGTACATGTGGAACACCACTTCCGGATCCACTTATCTACAGATGCCTCTTGGGGAAATTAAATTTTTTAGCCAATACATGCCCTAATCTCTCATTTACCGTTTATACCCTTAGTCAATACATGCAATCTCCATGTTCTGGACATTTGAACGCTGCTTTTCACACTTTAAGATATTTGAGCAGAGATACTGGTCTTGGATTGTTTATGAGTCCTGAATCTTCTTATCAAATTTTGGCTTATTGTGATTCCGATTGGGCCGCCTGTTCCGATACTCGACAGTCCATTAGTGATTTTTTCTTAAGTCTCGGTGGATCCCCAATCTCCTAGAAATCTAAAAAATAACCCGCTGTTTCTCTTTCTTCGGTAGAGTATAGATCGATGCGTCGTCTTGTTGCAGAGATCACTTGGATTGTTCGCCTTCTCCAAGATCTAACCATTTCACTATCTTTGTCGGTGCCGCTTCACTGTGATAATCAGGCAGTGATTCATATCGCAAAAAATCCTTTCTTTCACGAACGAACCAAACACATAGAACCTGATTGTCATTTAGTTCATGAAAAGCTTCTTGATGGATTAATTTCACTGTCTTTTGTTCTCTCTTCTTCTCAGTTAGTGGATCTGTTCACTAAGGCTCTTGTTGGGCCTCTTCATCGTTCCTTTTTGTATAAGTTGGGTGTTCGATCACCGGTATCCAACTTGTGGGGGGTGTTGCCGGAGAAAAATCTCCTCTCATGAGTTACAAAAGTTTAGAGAAAGGTTAACCCAACAATGGCATTATTTGTATCGAAGAAGACTAAGAGTGTGATCTCAAAATTGTGTTTGCTTAAGTCTTTTATTATGTCCTAGACCAAGGACACGTGGAATCCATGAGAGAGACATAGTGGGAGAATAATTCTTTTGATCCTATGGACAATAAGGGTGACAAGTAGTGTATGTAGCAGCTTCTAGAAATGTACAGTAGGGGCATTTTTGAGTTTTAGGGTCATGTAAATAATTTACTTTACAATTATTTTTCTTAGTTTATTACAAGTAGTTAGGATAAGAATATACATCTAAGAGGTCATGTGCTTTGTATAAATGCATGGGTTACTGTACATCAATACACATAGAAAATTTCATTAATCATTCTTCTTTCTAATTTCCTTCAACATTCATTCCCCGAGAAGTGGAATGCATCTCGTAAGTGTAGCCTTTCCTTAAGTGTCAATTTTTCTTTAACTCCTTTCTCACCATCAGTGTCTGTGGTCGTGCAGCTGTTGCCCTAGTTCCCAAGGTGGTCCCTCGGCTCAAAGAGTGGATCGAAGAAATCTGCATGCAGATGTCATACTTCGAGCGCGTGTGGTGCAAACTTTCGAAGGGCAGATGGGATGCCCGTTCTCATGGTAAAACTTTCCCCTGAATAGTTATTACTATACCTCAAACTCACATGACGTTGACCTTTTCCCTTTCCTTTGCAGGTTTGCCTAAGACCGCCGAACTTAGGCTACTGGAAGGGGATAAGGATGCATCCTTATCCATTGATCCCTCCGTTATGGGACATCCCGGGGCTACCGCGGGGGTGGAGAAGAAAAGGCAAAGAAAGTCCTCGGGCTCCCCGGGTTCCGAGGTGAAGCCAAAAAAGAGGGCGGCTTCCCGGGCCCGTAAGCACAAGAAGAATACCAAATCCCGAGATGAGTCTGAAGATGACGATATCTTTGTCGCTCGCAGACTGACCCCTGTCGGGGAGCAGACGACAATCGAGGAAAAGAACCATGAGGCTGATCTCCTTCCGACTCGAGAGGCCGAGATGGAGACAGGGGCTGAGACCTCCTGAGAAGCCGCTTTTATTCTGAAGGATGCGACTTGTGTGATAGACATCTTCGAAATGCCCTCCTACAGTGAGTCCATGCTTGAAGAGGCCGAGGCAGGAAAGGAAAAGTCAAGCGAAGGAGTTCACGGAGCAGACGACCCACTCCACTCCTTCTTCGATAGTGTGGACATGTCCACTTTGGAAGACTTTTTCGGGATAGGTGACTTAGAGATCCCGAAGAAGGACGCACCTTCGGAAGTTGGCGGGCCGAGTTCGAGCCTAAAACTGGTGAAACAGTTTCCCGCTCCGAGTGTGGACCTCGATTACAAGGGAACGGTTATTCTTACGGTCTCGAAGGATGCCCCGGTTCTATCTGCTCTCGTAGGCATAGCCAGCTACCTCCAATGCCTGGTGACCGATGAGGACCAGGAAAAGATGAACGAGGTGGGCGCGTCAAGTCTCTTCAACGAGGCGCAACAGGTGCTAAATCGGGTAAGGCATCAATACTCCCTTGTGAATTCCACTTAGGTTTTGATATCTCTTACTAGTTTCATTATTTTGTAGGCCTCAGTGCTTCACCATGAGAGCTTCCTCCGGTACCGCTTAGAAATCCATCTCTAGTTCGAGCTCAAGGGGCAGGTTCGGAAGAAGGATATGTACAAGCTTCTCAGTGAGCAACAGGACGGGGTCGTCAAGGATCTTCAGGCTGAGCTAGACATGGCTCAGAAGGAAGCTTCGACCCTGAAGCGGGAACATACCGACCTGGATGAAAAGGTAAAGGTTTTTGAAGCTAAAAATGATGAGCTAGTCATGGTGACAAACAATAAAACCTAGCAGGTCCAACAGAAGATCGACCTGATCGACCAACTCCGTGTTGAAATGAACAAGGTTCAGGCCATGGCCGACGGGTGAAAAAGCAAAATGGACCTGTTAGCTTCGGAGAAGGAGACCTCTAAGGCGAAGCTGGCATCGGTTGATAACCAATTCTGAGTGACGAAAGACAAAGCTGACAAGTGGTCTCAATTGAATAACGAGCTCTGAGTACAGCTGAGCTCAGCCGTCGCAAAATGGGATGCCCTCGGTAGAGAATATAAGACTGTGAAGTCCAAATTGGACACAACCTCCGCTGTCGAAGAGATGGTGGCCTAATACAAGGCCGATGTGGAGGCAGCCGAGACCCGCCTAAAGGCAAAGGCCGAATATATGAACCGGTTGTCCCGAAGAGAAACCCTCGAAGAGATCCACGCCCGCGGTTTTGACCAGTCGGGTGAGACAGAGGAAGAAAAAAATCTCGAGGCCGAGGCAAAGAAGCTTTACGATCCCGAAGGTGCCGAAGACTCCGAGGGTCCTGAGGGCTCCGACGGTTCTGACGATGAGTCGGGCCCTGGTGAAGATCATGCGTAGATGCCTTATTACTTTTTTGGTTTTTGTCTCATGTGTTTTTTTTTTTTTTGTGTGTGTGTATGTGTGTGTGTATGTATGTATATGTGTGTATATATATATATATATATATATATATAGAGAGAGAGAGAGAGAGAGAGAGAGAGAGTTTATTTTGAGGCCATTTTTATGGGGCCTTTGTAAGTATCATCACATAACTCTCTCTCTCTCTCTCTCTATATATATATATATATATATATATATATATATATATATATATATATATATATATATATATATATATATATTTTTTCTTTCTGGCAATTTCGTGTCTTTACTTTTTCAGCATCTTTCCATAATTTCTATTCTTTTAATGTTTCTAATGCCTTAGCATAGGATCGAATGTAGTTATAGGGCATTCATTTTTCAAAGGTCCGAACGGAGCCTGATTTTGATACAAATTTGTTTGCTCGAGGCTTTGAAAACCCGGTATGACCGGAAGTTTTTTCGAGATGCTTAAGTGATTTTAGGCGATGCTTTTGCCGAGGGTAACCCTTTAGCAGGTTTTGAGTTTTTATAAAGGCCTTACTTTCTGATTACGAGCTTCGAACGTCTCTGAGCCGTGTTTAAGGTGGCCGTAGCCTTTTGTATTTAGGCACAACCAAATAGGTTTGCCGCCTCCGAAATTTAGTAGCCCGAGTTATCCGAGATTATTTTTCGGACGACAATCCCCGAATAGGGGTAGCCCTTGGGCTCGATAGTCCCCGAATAAGGGTAGCCCGTGGAATCTTAGGATCCATAATTTAAGAGGCAAGAAAATGTGTAATAACAACGCGTAACTTTCTTTCATTTCTATGAAAATACATGATCGAAAATGCGTAAAAGCTTGTATCATGGCTAAAGTGGACTATGTGGGCACGATTCACACGACTGTTTGGCTCTTACAATGAATCCTAACCACCGATGTTTAGCTTTTAGCATACAAGGTTTTCTTTTTTCCTTGCTAAAAAAGTTACATTGAATCCTAACCACCGAGCCTTAGCTTCTAGCATACAAGGTTTCTTTTTTTCCTTGTTAAAAACCTTAATCCAAGGGTTAGGCCCCCAGTATTCGAGGTCGAGCTTGAGAGGGCTCGGATACTGTTGATGCGAAATGAACGCCCATTGAATCCAATTTGAGACCGACCTTCGAATCTAAGTTAGCATGTTTTACTATTGCCTCATTAAAAACCTTGCCGAAAAACCCATTTCAGGACAAAAACGGTTCAAGGGGAAAAAGAATACAACGCGTGCTTTCAGACCTAACATCCATATCATCCTTGGTCGTTTACCTGCAAATGTTAGTCCGATTCGTAACATAATTAAAGAGTAACTAAGTTCGTACCTTAGCAGTAGTACCGCTTTAAGTGTACCACGTTCTAGTTGTTCGGTATTTGCACACCATTTTATGCTTCGAGTTTGTACGAGCCTTTGTCGGTAATTCCGACTACTCGATATGGTCCTTCCCAATTTGGTCCTAGTTTCCCCCTGTTTGGGTTCCAGGTGTGCAATGTTACATTTCTCAACACCAAGTCCCCTATCTTAAAGTGTCGGAGGTTGTATCTTTGGTTGTAATATTTCTCTATATGCTGTTTCTGGGCGGCCAATTGGACTAGGGCGGCCAACCGCCTTTCATCCAATAGCTCTAGGCTCATGATCATGGCCTCGCCGTTTGACCCTTCTGTTGCATATTGGAACTTGAGTCTTGATTCTCCCACTTCGATTGGTATTAAGGTTTCGGCCCCGTAGACCAATCAAAATGGGGTGGCCTCGGTACTAGACTTCGAGGTCATACGGTATGTCCACAAGACTTCAGGCAAGATTTCCTTCCATTTCCCTTTGGCATCGGTCAACCTCTTTTTCAGGTTTAGAAGTATGATCTTGTTTGTCGATTTCGCCTGTCCATTCCCACTAGGGTGGTAAGGTGTTGATAATATCTTCTTAATCTTATAATCTTCGAAGAATTTATTTACCTTGCTGCCGATGAACTGTCTCCCATTATCACACATGATCTCGGTCGGTATCCTGAATCAACATATTATGTGGTCCCAGATGAAGTCAATAACTTTTTTTCCCGGACTTTCTCGAACGCTTGAGTTTCGACCTATTTGGAAAGATAATTAGTCACGAATAGTATGAATTGAGCCTTACCGGGTGCCCACAGTAGGGGACCGACGATGTCCATCCCTCATTTCATAAATGGCCACGGGGACAAGATCGAGTGGAGTAACTCTCCCGGTTGATGGATCATCGGTGTGTGTCTCTGGCAGTCGTCGCATTTCCGTATGAAGTCCTTCTCATCCTTCTCCATTTCGGTCCAGTAATAGCCGGCCCTGATTAATTTTCAAATCAAAGATTTCGCCCCCGAATGGTTCCCGCAAGTGACTTAGTGACCTTTTCTCAAGGTGTACTCGATATCTCCCGGCCCCAAGTACCTGGCTAACGGACCGTCGAACATTCTCCTGAACAATGTCCCTTCGACCAAGCTAAATCTGGCAGTCTTGGTATGCAGGGCTCTCGATTCTTTGGGATCCGAGGGCAATTTCCTAATTTTCAAGTAGTCTATGTATTTGTTCCTCCAATCACAGGTTAAACTCGTTGAGTTTACTTCGGCGTTGCCTTCTTCTATCACCAACTTCATGAGTTGTACGGCTATTCCCGAACTGAATTCATCGTCATCAACTGATGACCCCAAGTTAGCCAGAGCATCAGTCTCGCTATTTTGATCTCGGGACACATGTTGTAGGGTCCATTCCTTGAATTGATGCAGCGTTACCTGCAACTTGTCTCAATACCTTTGCATTCGTTCCTCTTTTACTTCGAACCTCCTATTGACTTGATTTACCACAGGGAGAGAATCGCACTTAGCTTCGACCACCTCAACCCCAAGGCTTTTAGCCAATTCAAGACCTGCAATCATGGCCTCATACTCGACCTCATTGTTAATCAATTTCACAGTTCTAATAGACTTCCTAACTACATTCCTCATAGGAGGTTTCAGCACGATGCGATCCCAGATCCCTTTGCGTTCAAGGCACCATCCGTAAAAAAGGTCCAAATTCCCGAGGTAGTCCCCGAGGCTAACAATAATTCTCTTTCGACTTCGGGCACTAAGGCCGTCGTAAAGTCGGCCACGAAGTAGGCCAAAATTTGAGATTTTATGGCGGTTCGGGGTTGATACTCCATATCGTATCCGCTGATTTCGACGACCCATTTGTCCAATCGGTCCGAGAGCTTGGGTTTGTGCATGATATTCCTCAGTGGGTAAGAGGTTACGACACATATGGGGTGACATTGAAAGTATGGTTTTAACATTATGGAGGCGCTTAGCAAAGCGAGCGCCAATTTTTCCAGGTGAGCATACCTTGTTTCGGCCTCGCCTAGATTTTTACTAACGTAGTAAATAGGAAATTGTGTACCTTCCTCTTTCCGGACTAAGACTCCACTTATCGCCACCTCGAAAACTACCGAGTAAAGGTAGAATTGTTCATCCGCCTTCGGAGTGTGGAGTAGGGGGACTCGAGAGGTACCGTTTGAGTTCTTCCAAAGCTTGTTGGCATTCCGGGGTCTAGCAAAAGTTCTTCTTCTTCTTCAACAGTGAGAAAAATCGATGGTTTTTGTCCGATGACCTCGATATGAATCGGCTCAGGGCGGCTATATGCCTAGTCAGCCTCTGAACGACATTGACATTGTCCACCACGGTGATGGCTTCTAGGGCTTTGATTTTGTCGGGATTGATCTCGATCCCTCGATTGGATACCATGAACCCCAGGAATTTTTCGGATCCGACCCCGAATGCGTACTTTTTCGGGTTCAGCTCATATTATATCTCTTCAATATGTCGAAGGTTTCCTGCAAATATTTCAAATGGTCCTCTGCTCGCAAGGACTTGACTAATATATCGTCAATATAAACTTCCATTGATTTTCCTATATTTTCTCCGAACATCCGATTTACTTGGCTTTGATATGTGGCACATACGTTATATCAATAGGTTATGAATTTAGTGATAAAGGAAGTTTTTTCTTGATCGCTCGGGTCCATCCAAATTTTGTTATACCCGGAATAGGCATTGAGAAAACTGAGTATCTCGTGCCTGGCCGTCGCGTCGATCATTCGATTAATGTTAGGCAAAGGAAAAAAATCCTTAGGGTATGCCTTGTTCAGATCTTTATAACCCACACACATTCTTAGCTTATTTCTCTTCTTAGGTACTACCACTACGTTGGCTAACCAGTCCGGGTACTTAACTTCCCGAATGGATCCTATTTTAAGGAGTTTAAATACCTCATCCTTGATGAATGTGTGCTTGATCTCGGACTGAGGTCTCCTTTTCTGCTTAACCGGATGAACTTCGAGTCCAAACTCAGTTTATGAGTGGTTACCTCCAGCGGGATCCTTGTCATGTCAAGATGGGACCAAGCAAAACAATCTACGTTAGCTATAAGAAATTTAATGAGGTTTTTTTTAGCACGGGAGTTAACCCCGTGCCCAGGTATACCTTCTGATCGGGTAATTGTTCGATCAATATGACTTGCTCCAGCTCCTCGACCGTCGAATTGGTGGCATTGGAATCATCGGGGGCAATGAACGACCTAGGAACTCTGTAATCATCCTCCTCGCCTACTCCTCTCTCTTTTGGTTCGATCGGGGCTTTTATCGGTGATTGCTATTTAATTTCTTTCGTCCTGGTCAGCTCTATGTTCTTTGATGTCAAGACCACGGGCACTAGGATCACCTCATCGACTGTGAACATTTCTTTTGCGGCCGGCTGCTCTCCGTAGACCGTCTTGATTCCTCCCCGCATAGGGAACTTTAGTACCTGGTGTAATGTTGAGGGTACTGCCTTCATGTTGTGAACCCATGGCCTTCCGAATAAGGCGTTATACCTCATGTCCCCTTCGATCACATAGAATTTTGTATCTTAAATCGTCCCATCAGTATTCACTAGCAGGGTTATTTCTCCTTTAGTAGTTTTGCATGCCATGTTAAATTCGTTCAACACCCGGACCACCGACTACTCTACGACCCTCGATCTGATGATGTTGGCTGAGCTGCCTGGATCAATCAACACACGTTTAACTCGAGATTTGTTGATAAGTATGGATATCACCAGTGCATCATTATGAGGTTGTATGATGCTCTCGGCATCCTCGTTGCTGAACAAAATGGTTCCCTCCGAGATGTAATATCGGGTGCGTTTTTCCCTCGTGATGGATACTTTAATGCGCTTTATCATTGATCCTTGGGGGACATCGACCCCTCCAATGATCATGTTGATGACATGCTTAGGTTCTTCTTGGTCGGTCTGTTTGAGGAGTCCCTGTTCCTAAAGTGGTTTTTGGCTCGATCACTCAAAAACTCTCGGAGGTGCCCGTTATTGAACAATCGGGCAACTTCTTCTCTCAATTGTCGGCAGTCTTCGGTCTTATGGCCATGGGTGCCATGATACTTACACATCATGTTAGGATCTCTCTGGTTAGGATCGAACTGCAATGGTCAAGGCCACTTGATTTCTTTGATGCGCCCAATGGCCGATATGACGTTGGCTGCAACAACGTTGAAGTTATACTTTGATAGTCTCGGTGCTTCCCTTACCCCGAACGGCCTCTCAAAACCATTCTTGCTCACCAGACCTCAGCTATTGGCCCCACGGTCTCTTCTCTTCTCGTTCCTCATAGGGTTATGCCCTGGCCCGTTTACCCTCCGATCTGTATTGTATGATTGATACCGATCTCGGACCGACCTTGATTCATAATCGACGACTCTCTTAGGCCTGTCGTCGGTTCTGATGGGATAAACAGACCCAGAAGGGGCTCCGAGTTGGTCATCCTCGACTCTAATTTTTGACTGGTACCTGTTGTGAACGTCAGCCTAAGTTACCGCCGGGTATTCTACCAAATTTTTATTTCAGCTGCTATGAAGCCAAGGAGCTTCGGGAGTTAAGACCTTGAGTGAATGCTTGAACGGTCCAATCGTCCGCAACCGGAGGCAAGTCCATCCGTTCCATTTGAAACCTTGACACGAACTCCCTGAGCATCTCGTTGTCTCTTTGCTTAACTTTAAAAAGGTCTGATTTTTTGGTCTCGACCTTGATGGCCCCGACATGAGCCTTTACAAAAGCATCTGCGAGCATAGCGAACGAGTCAATGGAATTTAGGGGCAAGTTGTGATACCATATCATTGCTCCTTTTGACAGAGTTTCCCCGAACTTCTTTAATAAGAATGACTCAATTTCATCGTCTTCCAAATCGTTACCTTTGATGGCGCATGTGTAGGAGGTCACATGCTCATTCGGATCCGTGGTTCCATTATATTATGGAATATCGGGCATACAAAACCTCTTTGGGATTGGCTTCGGTGCCGCGCTTAGAGGAAAAGACTTTTGGACAAATTTTTTGTAGTTTGTGCCTTTCAATATTGGAGGCGCTCTAGGGATTTGATCGACCCGGGAATTATATGTCTCTACCTTTTTGTCATTTGTCTCAATTTTCTTTTCACGTGATTCCACCCGTTTCGTTAATGCTTCAAGCATTTTCATTACTTCGAGACTGACACCGGACTCAATTTCATCCGGCCTTTCGGTGATCTGCTCATTTCTTCGGGAGTTTTCCCGGGACGGTTCACACTCAACTCTTCTGGGGGCGCGGCTTTGATTTTGCAGCTGCGCTATCGCCGCCTGTTGAGCCTGCAACATTTCGAAGATCAATCGTAGACTGACCCTGTCGCTTTCGCCTTCGGGTGCTTCTCGAGCCGTTGGCTGGGCTCCTCCGCGAATGCTGTTCTCGGGGTCGGTGGGCAGGTTGGCGTCGATGGCCATCTGCGAGTTAGCATCGACTGCGTCTACAACTGGGACTCCGTTGGGGATTAGCAGGAGCACCTCATTGTTGGGCACCAGATTGTTGTTTTCGCCATGATGGCTAGACTTGGCCTCAACATTTAGGTGAGCATACTAAGAATTTGACATTTTTAAGTTGACCTAAAATTGAGACATTAAAGAACAAGTATAAAATAGAGTATGTTATGGAGCTTTGTATCAAACCACCACTATTATCCTTATCCCCACGGTGGGCGCCAAATTGTTTACCCTTAAAACGAATAACAATTAAATTTGTACGCATTTTTAATGATATGCGGATTGATTCAATACAAGTAATCAAGAATGCTAGATAAACGAATTAAAGATAAAACAAATAACCAAACTAGTTGCGACGTTGAGTCTGAGCTCGGATTCAAGCTTAACAATAGTTTTGCTCTCGACCGGACCCTCGATTCGAAGCCAAATGCGTATGAAGAACTATGATTAAAATAAGAACCTTTCAATAGCTAGAAAATAGAGAAATAAGTTTATATTGCCTTGATATGCATGTTACAATGTGTCTATTGAATAAGAAGCTTCTCCTTTATATAGTAGGAGAGTTTTACCCCTAGTACAATTCTAAAAAAGGTAAAAATCTTCCTTGTACATCAATCACTGATACGCTACCGACATCGGGCGAGATCCGCGCCGTGATATTCGGTTGGGTGCGGATATCATGGCTCTCTGTTAGTCGTGTGCACCCGTTTGTAGTGCTTTCCGAGGATTTGGAACTCGTTCCGGGTTCGGGGGGGGGGGGGTATTGTCTTGTCAGGCCCCGTGGCGAACACCCCGTTCTAACCTCGATTCAAAGAGTTTTCATATTCGATCTCTATCTCATACTTCGTATGACTTGCCGAGAACTCGGGGTGTGTGCTGACCCCGAGTTCACCCGTATACAATCTTTCTGCTTTATAAGTTAAATAAATGTTTTCATGAGTAATATTCTGTATAAAATGCTTTACCTTGTAAAATTATTTATTAACTAATTGGTATAAAATAAGTAACTCGTGGTAATGTAAAAGTCAGAGCACGATATACAATTAGGATATTGTTTTTGGTAGTGTTTTTGAGTACTTAAAGTTGACAAGAATGTTTAAATATTTTATTGAAACAAGTGCTGTGATGATATTTTTAATGTACAAATGACTTGTTCTCATATGCAAAATAAGTCATTTTCTCCCTTTGTGAGAGCGTAATATTATCAGTAGACAACAATTGAAAACAAAAAATCGAACCGCTAAATATGATTTCAATTTCAAAAATATTTTTCACCGTGCCAGATATACGCATAAACTCTTTTTAGTAGTTGTTCAGTTTTAGTGTTTCATCTTTTTTTTTCATGGTTTTTTTTCTCGTTAGAGTTCTAAGCTTTGTTTGCAACTTGATATTTTCTCTTAGAGCCTGTTTGGACATAAGAAATTTTTCTCTTTTTTTTAAAAAAAAAATTACTTTTTTCGAAATCAGACGTTTGTTCATAAAATTTTCAATTTTCACTTGAAGATATATTTTGGAAATTTTCGAAAATTTGAAAAACTCCAAAAAAATATTTTTCAAAATTTTCACTCAAATCACTCACAAAACTTCAAAAACAACCCAAAATTATATTCATGTCCAAACACAACTTTAAATTTCAAATGCCATTTTCACCCCCTATTTTGGAATTTTACAATTCTTATGTCCAAACGCCCACTTAATGTGTTGCTTAAATTCAATTATCAACATTTTACTTTTAACTAGTTATTTTTGAGTAACCGATTTGTTTTTATAAATTTTACACCTTTCTCACTTATTAATCTGTTAATTTTGTATTATTGGCTATTTTAAGCCAAAAAAAAAGTTTTTAAAAATTTTAATAGTGATTTTTATGTGATACAAGTATAATTTTGAAATCACTGGAAAATTTAAACTAAACAGATTATCCATCACATTCAGAAGATGAAGTTATTGTTTCTCAAACTCGAAAACTTAAGGGGAATAATTGAAAAGTATTCTTTCATTAGTAGTCCAAATTGATTTACGAATCGTGGCATTACACATTTCGTAACACTTTTAATTTTTCAGTTTTCTTTTTATCACTGTCTATATGTTACTTATGTGGAAATTTTAAAATCTGTAAATACGTAATTGTTTCACATCGATCTTAACTTTAAACACTCCTTTATTCGTAGTACCTTTTTTGGAAATTTTTGCAGTGAGCTAGTGCTAATTTAAAGATATTTTAGAAAATTTTGTCCAATCTGTTTTAGTGTAAACAAAAAAAAACTCAATTTTTGAAATACCAATGCGTACGTATCTCGTTGTGTACGTCAGAGACATATTTTATTTAAGGTTGAAGTGTAATTCGATTTAAAAATGAATATCATGTGTAAGCCATGAAACACATCTAATCCGTAGTTAGGAACAGTGTTATCAGAGCAAAAATCTTTTTCACTACGTATCTTCTATATTATATTAAAAGGAGGGTAGTGAAGCATGAGGTTAAGCCAAGTGGCATATTGAGAAAAAGCCACTTGACACTTTTAAAACAAAATTTAAATAAATTTTATGACAAAATCTAATATAAATTAGCAAGATTATCACAAAATCTAATCTAAGTTGTTCAAGAAATGTTTCTATAATAAAAGTTCTATTTAAGGAATATTCTCCCTTTAATTTTGGTCCAAGTGATAAACGAAAGAAGTGAATTTGTACTGATTTTCGTTCATGATACATTTCCAACTCAAGATTTAGCTTATGTGATATTATCCCTTTAATTTAGGTGCTTATTTAATAATAAAATATTTAGTTTGACTGATATATATATATATATATATATATATATATATATATATATATATATATATATGTATATATGCAGAGTCATTATTTATCTATATTTATATTCTAAAATTTTGTTTTAATAGAGAATGGTAATTTACAATGTGGTTAAGCCGAGTAACATATTAAGAGTAAGACACATAGCAAAATTAGGACAAAGCTAATAAAAATTGCAATAAATTTTTTTGAATTAATAAATTATATTTATATATCTATATCAATATTTTTTATATACATAAAATAAGAGGATAGTTGGTAATGTGGTGAAATCAAGTGACAAAAATAATAAGAAGTCATTTGACAATTTTAGGATAAAATTAACAATTAATACTTAAAAAAAACTTTATTTACGGAAGTAATTAATATCAACTCTATCCTAAATTTAACGTAAATCTTCTATCTCCCTCTTTTTTTTTTTTTTTGGTTTGTTTTGTTTTTCATTTTCAGCTTTCATGTCTTATGATAGGTTATTATATACCAGACTTAAGAAAGTTAAAATAAATAATCGTAATACCGAATTTTACATTGGTAGATTACTAAGAAATGTCGTATTGTGTATAAGGCCACGTAACTGAAATCTAATAGATATAACAAAAAAAATTGAAGAATAAAAATAAATTAGAGATAAATAAAATAAATATGTAATACTTAAAAAAATTATTAACTAACTGAAATAATTTAAGAATTTAGAGCAATAGTTTAAAAATAAAATAAATATTTATGCAAGATAAAAAAATTACATATATATTTATATTATATTTTGATAATGATATTAAATGAAGTGACAAGTTAATGAAAAACCAAATGAAAATGTGATAATACTATATATTAGACTTTAAGTATATACTTTGAATTAGTTTAAATAAATAAATTAAATAGCTAGATAAAATAATATTATTGATACATTTAAATGATAAAAGAGTTCCGAGTAAGAGGATAAAATGTAAAAATATATTAAATTTCAAGAATAAAAAAATTATAACTATCGATGATTATTATAAGGAAGATTATCAAGACATTAAGTCAGTTGGTAAACTAATAAAAAATTACATGACATTAGACAATATTAAGTAATGAGTAATACAATAACTATAAGCAAAGAACAAAAAGAGAAAAAATGTAGAAGGATAAGACATATTTGAATTTGAGATGTAAAATAAAATTTTAGTAAGAATTTTATTAAAATAATATGATTTAATATGCTCAAACAAGATAGATCACAATGTGACATGTTTAGTATTCTTTAATATTGATCACGAAATGAAATGCAAGTAATAAAATCAAGAGATTATGTTGTTACCAGACTTAAGAAAGTTAAAACAAATAATCGTAATACCGAACTTTACATTAGTAGATTACTAAGAAATGTCATATTGTGGAAAATGCCACGTAACTGAAGTCTAAAAGAAAAAAAAATGAAGAATAAAAATAAATTAGAGATAAATAAAATAAATATGCAATACTTAAAAAAATTATTGACTAATTGAAATAATTTAAGAATTTAGAGCAATAGTTTAAAAATAAAATAAATATTTATGCAAGATCAAAATTTTACTTATCTATTTATATTATATTTTGATAATGATATTAAATGAAGTGACAAGTTAATGAAAAGTACATGAAAATGTGATAATACTATATATTAGACTTTAAATATATACTTTGAATTATACTTATACTTTGAATTAGTTTAAATAAATAAATTAAATAACTAGATAAAATAATATTATTGATACATTTAAATGATAAAAGTGTCTCGAGTAAGAGGATAAAGTGTAAAAATATATTAAATTTTAGGAATAAAAAAATTATAATTATCGATGATTATTATAGAAAAAATTATTGAGACATTAAGTTAGTTGGTAAACTAATAAAAAATCACATGACGGTAGACAATATTAAGTAATGAGTAATATAATAACTATAAGCAAAAAACAAAAAGAGAAAAAATGTAGAAGGATAAGACATATTTGAACTTGAGATGCAAAACAAAGCTTTAGTAAGAATTTTATTAAAATAATATGATTTAATATGCTCAAACAAGATAGATCACAACGTGACATTTTTAGTATTCTTTAATATTGATCAAAGAATGAGATGCAAGTAACAAAATCAAGAGATTATGTTGTTACAAATTTAAAAAGAAAAAAAAATAGCTTATCCACTACGAGATTTGAAAAATGATTTCATGTATTCTTCTTTTTTAATATTTAATGATTATCTATAATTTTTATGTGAAAATTAAATAGTAAGGTTATTTGCACATAACCTAAATAATATAAATCATAATTTTATATACTTTGTGTCCGTGCATTTAGCGAGTACTAATACTAGTTTATTTTAGTTGGTAATATAGTCTAGCGAGAGAAAAACAACAATAACAATAACTCAGTATAATCCCACTAGTGGAACCTCTACTCTAGGGTAGAGAGACTGTTTTCGATAGACTCTCTGACTCCTCATTCCAATAACTTCTCACCTTACATTTGGGTGACTCGAACTCACAATATAACTCAGCACTCACAATATCTTGATCGGTGCTTACCAGTAAACAAAGTCCAAAACAAAATGAGCTGTGGCAAAACGGACCATCCAAAGAACTAAAATACTCCCTCTCTACTGTACTACAGAATTCTCCTATTTCTCTATCTCTTTCTCTGTCGTCATTTATTCTGTTTTTGTTTCTGCAGACTCAGTAAAATCAACGAAAAAAAAAGAGGAAAGTCTTACCCTGTTTTTGCTCACAATCTTTGAGTTTGGGTTTTGTGTTCTTTGATTAAAGGACACCCTTTAGACTCATCAGGTATGAATTACCGATTTCCAATTTATTCTTCTTTTTTTTTCCTTTTGGCTCATATTGTGGACCAAAAACTGTAATATTAAAACACCAGCTTGATAAAATTGGAAATGAAAGGACTGATCTTTTTTTTGGTTTGCTTTTTCGACAGAACCCAAATTAGGAAAAAAGAGTTAAAGAAAAGGAGAAAAAGGAACAGTCTTTGGGCACTGTGACACACACACATAGTTGCTGAAAGAAGGAATAATCATGGCCGTGGATGAGAATGGCTCGCTGAATCGGACGGACGCCAATGATTCTGCTGCCGTCGCTCATCAGAACGGCGTGCCGCGGTCAACGTTACCCAATGATCAGAATCTTCAGATGAAAACCACAGTGCAGCATAAGCCTCAAATGGCTATCAACGGGAATGGAGTGCTGAGTCAGCATAATTTTCATCATCAGAAAATGAACGGTGATGAGGAAGGGTTTAACAGCAGGGAGATGAGGGATTTGGAGGAAATGCTCTCAAAGTTGAACCCCATGGCTGAAGAGTTTGTGCCCCCCTCACTCTCTACCAACCACGGTGGAGTAGTGCAATTCCTTTCCGGTGGAGAACAATTTGGGTTTGATGCTTTCAATTTTTTTATGCAAGCTGGACTCGCTGGCGATGGAAATTTCAGCAGAAGGGTAACTAAATTTATCATGTTTTTATATAATAGCTACTGGAAAAAATTGTGCATATGCAAGTGTTAGGTTGTCCAGTTTATGTATGTTAAATATAACATGATAACTTCTAGTACTAGGAAATTTCATACAGTTGGTATCATGCAAGAACATAAAAATGAGGATGGTCTAAAAGGAGGATTTTTGTGTCTCTCTCTGGCCCTATTATTTTGAAAAAAGAGAAGTCTATTGTAGTTAGCTTTTGTAACCTTGTTTGTTATGGAACACTGTCTTGGAGTGATGGCTAACTATTCGGGTTGAAATGGATTGGCAGAAGAGAAATGGCTATGGACTTGGTAGGAGAAAGATGAATGTCCGGACAAGCATGGCCCAACGCGAAGAGGTTATAAGGAGGACTGTTTATGTGTCTGACATTGATCATCAGGTGCTTAAAAAATGGTTACTTGTTCATTATATTTTATTTGGTTATTTCAATTTTCACCTTCATCTTTTTTCCATCGAGACTAATTTTTCTTATTCTGTGCAGGTGACTGAAGAGCAACTTGCTACACTCTTTCTTACTTGTGGGCAGGTGAATATGTTTCTCGTTTGGTCATGCTTCCTCATTCAGTCATATTTTATTGCATTTTTTTTTATGTTAATAAAATCTTTTGTTGCTGTAATGTGACTAACCTTAATGTGCTGAAGGTGGTCGACTGTCGCATATGTGGAGACCCCAATTCTGTACTCCGTTTCGCGTTTATTGAATTCACTGATGAAGGTATCTTGAACCATAATCTTTGGTTTGACATTTGTTTGGTTAAAGTTCTTGTTGTCTAACAGTGGTATTGTCCCATGTATGGTCTGCAGAAGGTGCAAGGAATGCTTTGAGTCTTGCAGGAACTATGCTAGGGTTTTACCCTGTGAGAGTGCTTCCCTCTAAAACTGCAATTGCGCCTGTTAATCCAGTATTTCTTCCAAGGGTGAGAAAATGTGTATACTTCTGGTACTTCCCTTTTGTAAAATTGCTTTTGAGGTGACGAATGGATACCCCCGTGTTGCTAATACTGAAACTTTTACCTTTGGCTATGGTATGCAGTCCGAAGATGAAAGGGAGATGTGTGCAAGAACTATATACTGTACAAACATTGATAAAAAGGTAATTTGGGTTTGTAATCCCTGCTTTATATTCTGGTCTCTGTTTCCGTTACTGATTTATTGTCTCTTTTCGTCTTCTTGAGCCGAGGGTCTATCGGAAACAACTTCTCTACCCCGGGGTAGGGGTGAGGTCTGCGTACACACTACCCTCCCCAGACCCCACTTGTGGGATTTTAGTGGGTTGTTGTTGTTGTTGTAATCCCTGCTTTATATTGTTGGAGTCTTGGAGAGCATCTATGAAGACAAATGCTTTATGACCTGTTCATTTGTATGAAGCAGGTTACTCAAGGAGATGTCAAGCTCTTCTTTGAATCCTTTTGTGGAGAGGTTTGTACTTTGTAGCTTCTCAGGTGACTTGTCTGAAAGTGCATGTCCTAGTTAAGGTCCTAACTCTGTACCTTTTTCTTCTCTAATGCAGGTTAAGCGCTTGAGGTTGCTTGGTGACTATCATCATTCCACTCGTATAGCTTTTGTCGAGTTTGTTATGGTAACTTCCATGAGCCTTTCTTGGTAACTTCCACTCGTATATCATAGTGTTCTGGACTCGTGCTTCTTTCTACTCTTAAGAACTAATAGAACCTCCAATCAGATGCTTTCAATGTGATGATGGAGATTTGGCAGTGCTTCCATTTACTGTTTCATGTTAGCTCAGAATGCATGTTTGTCTTTCACTATCCATGCATGTAGTTTTGCATTAGCTTGATGTTATTTGACTCTTTTACAATCTAAGTGTAAAAAATTTCAGTTTTTGGCCTTTTTGGGTAAAGTTCATCTGGGCAAAGTAAGTTCTTGGTAGTCGTGTAGCCACTCCTGTGAATTTGAGATAATGCTGACATAATTTGAATTTCGATTCAAAGTTTTTCTTCCCTTGCTTACTGGAATGCGAGTCGAAGTTTGTGTTGATATCTATCTCTGTCACCAGAAATTTATCCTAATCTACATAACATGAGCCATGTGAGCATTACTTTCTCTCTGGTAATAATCTTTATTGCAGTTGAAACTCTTTGGTGTGAAAAGGTCCATATCATCTGCAGGTCAGTTCTAGCTGTGGATGCTAATGTCCTTGTACTTCTTTTCAGTATAGCAGATGTGCTTGATTTTTATTGGTTGCTTATTTGTTAAGAGTAGTAGAGTGGATGACGAATATAGAGATATGGTACCCACTTGCTGTTCAATATAAATGGTTGAGGTATTTAGTTGTGTAGATAGAGTTACAGCTGGAGGGAGAGGGGTCCTCTGGTCAGCTGCTTAAAAAACGATCCCAATATAAAATTCCGCATAACTAATACATATAGACTATAAAATAAATAAAACTCTTATAACTAATAAAATTTTTGGTTTCTAGTGTGAAATCATAATTGATTCAATGTTTGATATAGGTACCCGGTCCATTTCAATTTATGTGTCTTATTTTCCTTTTTAGTCTATTTAAAAAAGAATGCCTTTAGTAACTCTTTAACTCCAACATTTCACATGGCATATTTAAGACCACTAGATTCAAGGACATTTTGGTACGTTATACACATCTTTACTTTAAGACCACAAGATTCAAAAGTCTTCCTTACTTTGCTTAATTAGTCAAACTAAGACACATAATTTAAGACGGAAGAAGTATTAAGTACTGCATTACTAATATTGGCATAACTTCCGCCGGTAATCTATGTATTATTTTATCTGGGATGGAATGTGGAATAGAAATATGTTTATTAGCAATATCTCTTAAGAGTATCTACAAAATGCCTTTGAAGTTGACAACCCCTATGTATTATCATTTACCATATAATAATTTTTACATTATTATGATATTATTATTGGCCGGATAGTAGTTTTTAAAATGATATTGGCGGGATAGCAATCTTTACATAATTGATAATTATCCACTGCATAACATTATTTCATTATAATTCTTGCATAACTAATCTGTGATCAAAGGACCCCTTAATTCCTTAACTGGGATGAGTATGGGGTCTTCTTGCCTTTCTATCTTTTAGTTATCCGGGAAACAAATGGACAGTCTCAGAATCACTACATTTCGAAAAACTGGATGTTTGTTTTAAAAAGTTAAGTTGATTACTTCATGGAAGAAACCCGAAGACATTATAAGAAAAAATAATCACTTATAAAATGGTTCCTTGACAGCAGGAAATAAGAAGTTGCCTATGTTGTCATTTTGATCAGTTCAACAGGCATGTGGTATATTTGGCAGCTAATGAGTACATGCCAGTAGATTATTAGTAATTCACAGTAATGTGGGGTAAATAGAATTGCGATCTCGGTGTTTTTGAGGCTGCCCAGCTCGGATTTTCTTCATCTCTCAGTGACCAACTTTTGAGCTGTTACTTTGAGTGCGGACTTGGGGTCTTGAATATATTATATGTTTATGGCTGTTGCTTTGATGGGAACCTTTACAACTTTTACTATGTGTAGTCTGTACGTCTTGTCACTTAAATGAAGCTGGAAGGAAGTTCTTTATACTTAGTACTCCTTCGTGAGATACTATTATATAAAGTAGATCTGCTTTACCATCCAAGTAATCTTCACATTGGACAAAAGTACTACTACTTTAGTGCCTATTATGTCGTTAAGTGTGGTTTTCACGACAAAGATTCTTCAATATGCTTGCATCAGGATATGATATATCTGAGAATTTCTCCGTTCCTCAGTTACTTTCAACTAGCATGCTATATCTTCATCCACCGGCATTCATTGAGAATGGATATAGGGAATTATAAAAGAGATTTTATTAGTCTTTGGTGGAGGTTCTAGATTTGAACTTCCTCATGGTACTCTCTCAGGATTGTGGATGCAATCTGCAACACATGTGGAATTTATGTTTAAAGGTGCCAGCTTTGTAAGTCATGTGGATGCAATCTGCAACACATCTGGGATTTGTAGAGTACACACTACCTGTTTTTGGATAGGAGAATGCCACACTTCTGTTTACCTCCTCCTTGTGATTAGTTGTAGGTCCAAACTTTTACGAGAACACTTCTAGCTGTGGCAATGACGAGCTTTGTCGCTGTTAGACTTTACCTTATATTGTCTTCTTCGACCAGATGTATTTCTAGACTCTGTTGCTTACTTTCATGGAACATGCATGGTGTGGATTTTTCTCGCTTGGCGTTTTACTCGAGATTAGTTTGCTTGGTCTTGCATTTTATGATCTCAATAATTGGTCCCAAAAGTCCATGTACTCCCCATAATGTTGTATATATTTGAGGAAATTCAAAGTAGAAAATTTTGAATTCCTCCGTTCTACTGCTTATTATTTTTGTTTCGCTCTCCCTTGAAGGAAATTCAGCATGGGGGCATTGCACGATTATGTTGTTTGTGTAGTTTAATTATGATTTTTCTGATTATTACAGGCTGAGAGTGCCATTGCTGCTCTGAACTGCAGTGGTGCAATCCTAGGATCACTCCCTATAAGGTTGCTCTCTGATTCCAGTGCAAATCATGCTGATGCTTCTTCTCTATTTTACTGACATATTCATTAATCTTAAACTTTTTTGCATACTGTAGAGTAAGCCCATCAAAGACTCCTGTTCGACCACGTGCTCCTCGCCCGGCAGTGTAGTGACAAATCACTTTGCATCCCTCAGCTGATCTTACATCTAAATACATACGTAGATACAGATACCACCGAGTTCCTTGTGGCATTTGTCTTTTAGTTTATCCGCATTACTCAGCAGGGCATCTCTCATCCACAGGATACTGTTTTTGAGCTTGTACCGTTGGTATGAGTGCTTATGTTGATGTAAATTAAGTCTGGTATATTTATGTTTCTCTAGGCACTGCCTCGAGTACTGATGTGACTGATGTTCTAACAGTATCAACGAGTTCTGTGATATTCCTCTACCCCCCAATCTATCTGTGTTTTGCTCTTATATATATCTGAGGTTGTTCACTGGGGCTGTGTATTTTAGTTATACCAGCAGTAAGTGATGGAGCGGAATGACAATGGACCTCTTCCTTTTCTTTGAGTTTGTTTTTCATGCATTTCTTTAATAAATGTGACCAGTGACTGGTTGTATAATTTAACCTCTGCTATGTATAGGGAGATTGAACTAAACTGATTGCTAACGGCTGCTGTGTTAATGTGATCTTGAACTTCATGCGGCAGGTTTGTTTGTTTTAATCTACTCCTGAAGTTTATTAGGTTAAGTACCATTACATGCAACAGAAACAGTGTATTTGACTTGACAATCTTAGCCTAAATTCGTATTTTTTTTAATATAGAGATCCCCACTTTCGGAATTTTGTTTTGGTTAGGGTGCTATTTGGTCAGACGCTTAACGTTGGCAAAACTACTAGCTAAAAAGGAAGACAAGACAGACATTTATTTATCTCTTAATTTTTGTCTTATTAGATATTTTAAGCAATAAAAATTGCAATTAATTTAATAGTAACTTTTATGTGATACAAATATTATTTTGAACCATCGGAAAATTTGAACACAGAGTATCTATCACATTAAGAAGATGAAAAAGCTAATGTTTCTCAAAATCAAAGGGTTTATGGGAATTATTGAAAATTATTCATTCTTTAGTCCAGATTGATTTATTAGTTGTGACATGTTCAATTCAGGACCCTTTCATTTTCACTTCCCTTTTTTTTTTTAAAGTCAAAAAGACTAACTTATAGTATCTATATATCTATATCTATATCATATCATACTATATTATAAGCACGAACACTTTTAGATGACGTAAGTTTACTAAAATGTCTTTCAAAAATTGAATGACTAAATTACCCTCTACCTAAAATTAAAATTACCTCTCACCAAATGATATTTTGTACTTAATGTTGTGGTAATAAATAATTCACAACCTTCATGAATGAAATAATTCCAGTAATGGGTTGCTATACATTTAGCCGTTATTGTATACATTTCAGAGACACTGCAAATTTCAGTTAATTCATTGTATTTTATATGCTTTCGTGTTGGATTGAAGATAACTTTTTATAAAATTGTAGATATACTCCGTGCAATGTCATTTAAAAAGCAAACTTATAGATTGTGGAATGAGAAATATATTTTAAGCCTCTATGGAGTACTTCAATCTTATGCATCATCATGTTCATCTCCCTTTTTGGTTCCTAACGAACATAATATAAATTCATCATATCATATCAACAACAACATACTCAGTATTATCTCACACTGTAGGGTCTGGAGAGGGTAGTGTGTACGCAGACCTTACCCCTATCTTGTGAGGATAGAGAGACTGTTTTCAATAGACCCTCGGCTTAGGAAAGTATAAACACCACATTAATAAAAATATAGACAAGAAGGGACAATACCATAATAATATAATCATCATACTGTATACTATACTTGTTTACCCTCAAAATTGGATAACAATTGAATTTGTTAGTGGTTATAAGCAGTGTTTTAAAAGGCGTCAGCGCGTTTTACATATGCCTCAACGAATAAAATTAAGCCCCGAAGCACCGGGCGTAAGCCCCATAAGTATTTAATTTTTAATATCTTATAAAATAATATAATGACAGTAAATATTTATAAACATGTAAAATTACATAAAAATTGAAGAAAATTATAAATATGTGATATATATATATATATCACATAATAGATTGTTTAGACTAGTTTTTTGTGGGGATGAAGCGCGCGCGCGCGCGCGCACACACACACACACACATATATATATGTGTGTGTGCGTGCGCGCGCTTCATCCCCACAAAAACTAGTCTAAACAATCTATTATACGCTACGTACAAGCACAAGTAACTTGAGTCTAAAATAATAAAGTTTTCTACATGGAGGAACAAAAAGGATGATTAACCTGCAATTTGAACTTTGAACTTGCTGCTATGAAGAAGAATGGATGCGAAATGAATGCCCATTGACTCCAGTTTGAGACCGACCTTCGAATATAAGTTAGCACGTTTTACTATTGCCTCGTTAAAAACCTTGCCGAAAAATCCATTTCGGGACAAAAATGGTTCAAGGGAAAAAGAGTACAACACGTGCTTGCAGACCTAACATCCATATCATCCTTGGTCGTTTACCTGCAAATGTTAGTCTGATTCGTAACATGATTAAAGAGTAACTAAGTTCGTACCTTAGCAGTAGTACCGATTTGAGTGTGCCACGTTCCAGTTGTTCGATAGCTGCACACCGTTTCCTGCTTCGAGTTTGCATGATCCTTTACCAGTAATTCCGACGATTCGATATGGTCCTTCCCAATTTGGTCCTACTTTCCCCTCGTTCGGGTTCCGGGTGTGCAATGCTACCTTTCTCAATACCAAGTCCCCGATCTTAAAGTGTCAGAGGTTGTATCTTCGGTTATAGTATCTTTCAATTTGCTGTTTCTGGGCGGCTAACCGAACTAGGGCGGCCAACCGCCTTTTATCTAATAGCTCTAGGCTCGTGATCATGGCCTCGCCGTTTGACCCTTCTATTGCATATTGGAACTTGAGGCTTGATTATCCCACTTCGATTGGTATTAAGGCTTCGGCCCCGTAGACCAATGAAAAAGGGGTGGCCTCGATACTAGACATCGAGGTCGTACGGTATGCCCACAGGACTTCGGGCAAGATTTCCTTCCATTTCCCTTTGGCATCGGTCAACCTTTTTTTCAAGTTTAGAAGTATAGTCTTGTTTGTCGATTTCGCCTCTCTGTTCCCATTAGGGTGGTAAGGTGTTGATAATATCTTCTTAATCTTGTGATCTTCAAGGAATTTATTTACCTTGATGCCGATGAACTGTCTCCCATTATTGCACATGATCTCGGCCGGTATCCTGAATCGACATATTATGTGGTCCCAAATGAAGTCAATAACTTCTTTTTCCCGGACTTTCTCGAACGCTTGAGCTTCGACCCATTTGGAAAAATAATCAGTCATGAATAGTATGAATTGAGCCTTACCGGGTGCCCACGACAGGGGGCCGACGATATCCATCCCCCATTTGATAAATGGCCACGGGTACAAGATTGAGTGGAGTAACTCTCCCGGTTGATGGATCATCGGTGTGTGTCTCTAGCAGTCATCGCATTTCCGTATGAAGTCCTTCGAATCCTTCTCCATTTCGGTCCAGTAATAGCCGGCCCTGATTAATTTTTGAACCAAAGATTTCGCCCCCGAATGGTTCCTACAAGTGCCTTAGTGACCTTTTCTCAAGGTGTACTATGTATCTCCCGGCCCCAAGTACCTGACTAAAGGACCGTCGAACGTTCTCCTGAACAATGTTCCTTCGACCAAGCAGTCTTGGTACACAAGGCTCTCGATTCTTTGGGATCTGAGGGCAATTTCCAGTTTTCAAGTAGTTTATGTACTTGTTCCTCCAATCACAGGTTAAACTCGTTGAGTTTACTTCGGCATTGCCTTCTTCTATCACCAGCTTCATGAGCTGTACGACTGTTCCCGAACTGAATTCATCGTCATCAACTGATGACCCCAAGTTAGCGAGAGCATCAGCCTCGCTGTTTTGATCTCGGGGCACGTGTTGTAGGGTCCATTCCTTGAATTGATGCAGCGTTACCTGCAACTTGTATAAATACCTTTGCATTCGTTCCTCTTTTACTTCGAACGTCCCATTGACTTGATTTACCACGGGGAGGGAATCACACTTAGCTTCGACCACCTTGGCACCAAGGCTTTTAGCCAATTCGAGACCTGCAATCAAGGCCTCATACTCGGCCTCATTGTTAGACAATTTCACAGTTCTAATAGACTTCCTTACTACATTCCTCGTAGGAGGTTTCAGCACGATGCGAGCCCAGACCCCTTTGCGTTCGAGGTACCGTCTGTAAAAAGGGTCCAAATTCCCGAGGTAGTCCCCGAGGCTAACAATAATTCTCTTTCGACTTCGGGCACTAAGGCCGGCGTAAAGTCGGCCACGAAGTAGGCCAAAATTTGAGATTTTATGGAGGTTTGGGATCGATACTCGATATCGTACCCGCTAATTTCGACAATCCATTTGGCCAATCGGTCCAAGAGCTTGGGTTTGTGCAGGATGTTCCTCAGTGGGTAAGAGGTTATGACACATATGGGGTGACATTGAAAGTATGGTTTTAACTTTCTAGAGGCACTTAGCAAAGCGAGCGCCAATTTTTCCAGGTGAGGATACCTTGTTTCGGCCTCACCTAGAGTTCTACTGATGTAGTAAATAGGAAATTATGTACCTTCCTCTTTCCGGACTAAGACTCCACTTAATGCCACCTCGAAAATTGCCAAGTAAAGGTACAACTGTCCATCTGCCTTTGGAGTGTGGAGTAAGGGGGACTCGAGATGTACCGTTTGAGTTCTTCCAAAGCTTGTTGGCATTTCGAGGTCCAGGAAAAGTTATTCTTCTTCTTCAACAGTGAGAAGAACCGATGGTTTTTGTCCGATGACCTTGATATGAATCGGCTCAGGGCGGCTATACGCCCAGTCAGCCTCTGAACGATCTTGACATTGTCAACCACAGTGATGGCTTCTATGGCTTTGATTTTGTCGGGAGTGATCTCGATCCCTCGATTGGATACGATGGACCCGAGAAATTTTTCGAATACGACCCTGAATGCGCACTTTTTCGGGTTTAGCTCATATTGTATCTCTTCAATATGTCGAAGGTTTCCTGCAGATATTTCAAATGGTCCTCTGCTTGCAGGGACTTGACTAATATGTTGTCAATATAAACTTTCATTGATTTTTTTATCTGTTCTTTGAACATCCGGTTTACTAGGCTTTGATATGTGGAACCTGCGTTCTTTAATCTAAATGGCATTACGTTATATCAATAGGTGCCAAATTTAGTGATAAAGGAAGTTTTTTCTTGATCACTCGGGTCCATCCGAATTTGGTTGTACCCGGAATAGGCATTGAGAAAACTGAGTATCTCGTGCCTGGCCGTCGCGTCGATCATCCGATCGATGTTAGGCAAAGGAAAAGAATCCTTAGGGTATGCCTTGTTCAGATCTTTATCGGACTAGCAGACAAGATAAGAAATTGGGAAAGACCATGAATTAGGGCTTCAATCAATAAAAAAGGTCTTGACTTTTAAGTTTAATACTTTTGAGTTTCTATTTAAACCTTTTGAGTAATTACCAAACTGACTTTTGAGAATTTGGGTATTATATGAAGGACTTATTCAACAAATTTTATTTTAATTTGACAAAGTCACTGGGGCGTACTCCTCACTAAAAAAAAATGCGCCTCAAACACCCAGGCGTACGCCCCGAATTGCTGGGCATACACCTTTTGAGACTTTCGCCCCACACCATCGCCCCGAGACATTTTTGGTACGCCCCGAAAATGTCTTTTAAAACACTGGTTATAAGGATATATTGATTAACTTGATACAAAAAGATAAATTAGATTGCAATTGAAATAAATGACGATAAAATAACTGCAAACCGCAAAAATTAGATGATTCTAGCTTAAGAATGCAAGCCACCCTTGAGTTGAATGCGCTTTTATTGACAGAAAAATATCGAAGAGAAGGAGCTTGGAGAATTTATTGCTTATCAGTATATGTTACAATGTCCTTCATGAATTGTCAAGTCCCCTTTATATATTGAGAGAGACCTACCTTTTAGAGTATTATTTAATTGTACAATGAAAAACATAAGTCCTTGATTTTGAAGACCGTTGGTTCCCCTTTTGACTAATTCCGTAATTTTTTCCATAATGATTGGTTAATGGCAAGAATCACAGACCCTTGTCGTATGAGTTGGCAGAGCTTACTTCAATACCATTAGAAACATGACCGGTTACGCCTTCGGTAGACTCGAGGGCAAATATGATAATCTCGATGGCTAGTTTTGATGATGTTTTGGGTCCGATCTTGAATATTATATTCTGCCCTCGGCTGACCATGTTGGATGTCAGATCGAACCTTAGACTTCGATTTTTACCCTATTACAAATGTACCGACCTTGGCCCTCCGTTTCTCAAGCTGGATCGAACACCGAGCTCGGTTTTACCCATACATAGATCGTCCCCTCGTTGTTTGGAGAGTAGGTGATGAAAAATGATATGAGCCTCAAATTCTCATTTTGATATATCATGACGTATGAGACAAAATACGACGTCAAATCCTCTTTTTTCGGAGTGTAAATGATGAAAAATGATACGGGCTCCCGATTCTCACTCCGATAAATTATGACGATGGATTCATGACGTAAGTGATAAGAACAGTTGAAAACGTCCCGTCGGTCCAGTTTTCAAGGCAATAAATGGGTGTCAGTTGATAGTCGGCCGCTACAGGAAGCGAACTGCCGTTTGAGAAAACTATAAATACCCTTTTCATTCATTTATTAGAACTTTTACATTTAAAGATTTGCTCTTGTGTTTTGAGAAAACTTCATCACTCTCATCTACTGGTTTTCTGAAAGCTTAAGTTCAAACTTCTTCCCTTCTGGTTTTCTGAAAGCTTAAGTTCAAACTTCTTCCCTTCTGGTTTTCTGAGAGTTCTTATAAGTTATCTGATAATTATACCTTATCTTCTAATTATTTTGAAAGTTTACATAAGTTATATCACTAAGCACGCCTCCTCTTTTACCAACACTTTCTTCTACATTGTTTATAAAAAATGGCAAAGACTTCATAATCTGTTCCTAAAAAAGAAACCCATTCTTCCTCAAAACCATCTGAAAATATTTCGCCTGCTGCTACCGAGGAACCAACACTGGAACCCCCTCTAAAGTCGTTTGTCCCATCGTGGTGCCCAACCGGGACTGACTTCAAGATCGAGAAAACCCCTTTGATACCGGGTCGGTGCGAGCCGGTCTCGAGGTACATATGTACTTTTACTGCCAGTATCCTCGATAAGGTCAAAGAGGACTGCAACTGGGGAGATAAACTCGTAGTGGTCCCTACCCCCGAGGAATCGATAACCACCTACGTGGATGGTTTTTAAAGTGTTTAGACTTACCCTTTTCACGCTGGGTCCTTTAGACCCAGTTATCATAACCTTTTGTAAAAGGTATGAAGTGACGCTCGGGTAGATCCATCATTTGTTTTGGAGGATTGTTATTCTGCTTCATTTCTTTGTGAGCAAGCTCGATGGGTGTCTGTTTACCCTTAACTACCTCATGCGCATGTATAGCCCTCGACTTTACCGAGGGGGATTAATCAAGCTTCCATGTCGAGCCACTAAGGTCTTATTCTCGAGCATCGACGAGGATCGGGACCGGGGCTGGTTGGGCCGATTTATTCGAGTGAGGACCTCAGACTTAATCCCGGTTACGGACATGCCATTTCTCGATAAATGGAACATGAAACGTAAGTGAAAATTCGCCTTCAAAATTTCTTTTATTGCTTTTTGTCTCCCTCCCTTCTCATCGATGTTATGTGATGATGCAGTTGTCGCCCATATTTCGGATGTCGTTCCTCGACTCAAGGAGTGGGTCGAGGGCATTGAGACACATAAACCTTATTCCGAGTGCTTATAGTGTGAGCTCTCGAAGGCCGATGGGAGGCCCGTAACCATGGTGAGAATTTTTTCTCTTAGTATATTTGATCTTACTTTCACATCATTGATTTCTGAATCGTTTTACTTTCTTTCTGCAGGTTTACCAAAAGATGTCGAAATGAGGCCTCCATCAGCCGACGACGACATATACGCCGATTCCCCTGCTCCGAAGTAGGATAAAGAGAAGAAAAGAGGAAAGGCTCCGAGTGCCTCGAGCCCTGAAAAGAAGAGACTGAGGTAGCGGTTGGCGCGCAAACCTAAGAATGCCAGCGCCTGAGAACTCTCATCGGATTCACTACATCGGTTGAGGAATGAGTCCGAAGAAGACGAAGATTCTGATTTGGTGACCCGCATAAGAAGCGGTTCCGAACTACCTCAAGCCATGAAGGCCGTAGAAGAAGTAGTGGCTGAAGTCTCCAAACCAGGGAGGGTAGAGACCGTTTTACCCCGAGCTAGGGAGGTCGAAAAAGAAACTATGACCGGTACTTCTCGGTTAGAAGGTAATGTGCCTAAGGAGGTGCTTGGGGTGATAGATCTCTCTGGATCGCCTTCGTTTACCGATTTTATGATAAACGAGGCTCAGACATTGAAAGGTAACCTCGGCGAAGGGGCCTAAGGAGCAGCCGATTCTTTCCAAATTTTCTTCGATGGCCTAAATTCTACTACTTCGGAGGATGTCACCGGGTTGAGCGAATTACTGGTACCAAAGAAGATACCGTCCCCGGGAGCTAGCGGTTCTTCTTCAAGCCCAAAATTAGTGAATTAGTTCCCAGCTCCGAGTGTTGATCCTACTTGGAGACGAACAATTTATATATCCATTCCGGAGGACGCCCGAGTTCTCTCTGCCCCGGTGAGGATTGCTAGTTACCTTCAGTGCTTGGTGACCGAAGAGGATCAAGCTAGAATGAACGAGGTGGAAGTGCCCTGCCTGTTCAACGAAGCTCAACAGGTGCTGAATCGGGTAATTTCGAATGTCCCTCCATTATTTACTTAGATTTAATCTTGAACAATCATAACATTTTCTTTTGTGTTTGTAGGCCTCAGTGCTTCATCACGAGGCCTTTCTCCGATATCGGGAGGAGTTCAACCGTCACGAGGCCGTGACTCGGGATCTCGTTGAGAAGAAGGATACTTACAAGCTTCTTAGTGAGAGGCTCCAGGCCAAGTTAGAAGTCTCTCGGAAGAAGCATGCCGATTGGGTCGAGCAGGTAAGAAGAATATTCGAACTTAGTGATGATTATTCAGACACATTGGTTAACGACCCGAACCCACAGGTTCAAAAGAGACTTGACCAGATCGAGCAACTCCAGGTGGAGGTGGACACGGTGAAGGCTGAGGTCGAAGTATGGAAGAACAATATGGACCGCCTGGCCTCGAAAAAAGAGATCGCCCGGGCGCAGTTGGCTTCGGCTGAGGCTCAGCTTCGGGCTATAAGAGAGAAATACTCGGTGCAGGTCAATACGATCGAGTGACTCCAATCTCAGTTGAACTCGGTTGTTTTTTTTTCAAGAGAACCTGGCCAAGGAGCTTGAGATGGCCAAGTTAGAGGTAGTCGTGTCCAAGACCGAGGCCGATGATAAAGTGGACCAGTTCAAGGCCGATGTCGAGTCCATTCAGGAGCAAGCGAGAAACATGGTGAAGCATGTGAGGTGGCGGTCCCGAAGGGAGGCCCTCGAGGGAGTCCATACTCAGAATTTTGACATATTGGCTAAAATCGAGAATGCCAAGATATACGAAGCTAAGGCCCTGAAGCTGGCTTATCCTGAGGAGGATTCCAAGGGATCTGAAGAGTCGGGTGGGTAAGATAGTGGCGAAGACCCCGTAGGAGATGATGTAGCCCCCGATAAGGATTAGGACATTTAGGATCTTTTTGCTTTTGTACTTATCTTTTTGTTGAGGTCATTCAGCCTTTTGTAAAAAATATGTATCGGGGCTATTCGTCCCTTGTAAAGAAATTTTATATATATATATATATATATATATATATATATATATATATATATATATATAAGGCTTTTTCCTTTCACAACTTTTGAATTTCTCCTTTTATTTGTAATCAAAAGTTTATCGGTGTAACCCTAAAAACTTTTCCCCAAAACACTTATGTTTTTTAGGGTATGATATGCCGAGAGTGTGCTTTCGTAAGCGTTTGTAATCTCGGGTTTTGTTCACCCGGAAATGGTCTTAGCCTTTAGTTCGGGCAATGTCAAGTAAGCTTTGTGCCCTTGGGTTTTACTAACCCAGAATAGCCTTAGCCTTTAAATTCAGGCATTGCCAAATAAGCTTTGTGCCCTCAGGTTTTGCTTACCCGGAATGGCCTTAGCCTTTTAATTCGGGCAATGTCAAATAAGCTTCATTCCCTCGAGTGTTTTTAACTCAGAACGACCTTAACCTTTTAATTCGGGCAATTTCAAATAAGCTTTATGCCCTCGAGTGTTTTTAACTTGGAACGACCTTAGCCTTTTAGTTCGGGCAATGCCAAATAAGCTTTATGTCCTCGAGCGTTTTTAACTCGGAACGGACTTAGCCTTTTAATTTGGGAAATATCAAATAAGCTTCATGCCCTCGAGTGTTTTTAACTCGGAACGTCCTTAGCCTTTTAATTTGGGCAATGCCAAATAAGCTTCATTCCCTCGAGTGTTTTTAACTCGGAACGGCCTTAGCCTTTTAATTCCGACACTGCCTTTTAATTTAGGCAATGCCTACAATCCCCGAGTGAAGTAAATGTTCGAACTCGAATTAAGGTGGCCTTTGGGCTCGATATCTTTAGGGGATCAGGTGTAGGAAATTCCTTGCGAAATGCAAGAAACATTTTTGAGGACAAGATGTTTATGTGCAAAGAAGAGTTTTCTTTTTTCTTTTTGTGCATAATAGTTGTATATGTATACATGTTTTTTGCCAGGGCTCAAGCGGTTTGAGCGGGCACGATTTATTTAACCGTTTGTCCCTTACAATAAATCTTATTGATCGAGACTCTTCAATCACGAAGTTTCTTCCCTTGTTAAATCCGATATCCGAGGATATTGCCCCCAGTGTTCGGGGTTGATTGAAGAAAGGCCTTGAATGCTGTTGTGATCATTGTCACTGGTTCGTAACCGTCCTTCGATTCTAAGTTAGCACGATTTACTTGTTGCCTCGTTAAAAACCTTGTCGGAAAACCCATTTGGGACAAAGCCGTTTTAAGGGAAAAGGAGTGCAATGCGTGCTTTCATACCTAGGATCTCGCACCATCCCCTGTTGGTCATCTGCAAGTATTAGTTTAAAATGTAAAATAAAAGAAAGAACGGTGTTGTACCTTAGCAGTAATATCGCTTTAAGTGAGTTATATTCCAGTTGTTCGGCAATTGTTCGTCGCTAATTGTTTCGAGCTTGTAGGAACCTTTTCCGATGATCTTGATAATTTGGTACGGTCCTTCCCAGTTTGGCCCCAATTTCCCTTCGTTCGGGTTTCGGGTGTTCAATGTAACTTTTCTTAGTACTAAGTCCCCGGTATTGAACTATCGAAGGTTGGGCCTTCAATTATAATATCTCTCGATCCGCTATTTTTGGGTGGCCAACCGGACAAGGGCAGCTTCGTGCCTTTTATCTAATAGTTCCAGGCTCGTACTCATAGCCTCGTCGTTCGATTACTTTGTTACATGTCGGAATCTGATGGTCAGTTCGCCAACCTCGACCGGTATTAAAGCTTCGGTGCCATAAACCAAAGAAAACGGTGTGGATCCGGTATTGGACTTCGAGGTTGTATGGTACGCCCATAGGACCTCAGGTAGCATTTTCTTCCATTTTCCTTTAGCGATATTGGACCTCAGGTAGCATTTCCATTTTCCTTCCATTTCAACCTCTTTCTGAGGTTTTGGATTATGGTTTTATTGGTGGACTCAGCTTGTCCGTTTCCACTAGGGTGGTAAGGAGTGGATACGATCCTTTTGATTTTATGGTCTTCAAGAAACTTGTTTACTTTGCTGCCAATAAACTGTTTTCCATTGTCGCACACAATCTCGGCCGGTATTCCGAATCGACATATAATGTGGTCCCAGATAAAGTCGATGACTTCTTTTTCTCTGACCTTTTCATATGCCTGTGCTTCTACCCATTTAGAAAAATAGTTAGTCATAAATAAAATAAATTGAGCCTTACCGGGTGCCCGTGGAAGGGGACCAATGATGTCCATCCCCCAATTCATGAATTGCCATGGTGACAAGATCGAATGTAGCGGCTCTCCTGCTCGATGAACCATTGGAGCATGCCTTTGGCATCCATCGCATTTTCGATCAAACTCCTTCGCTTCTTTTTCCATATCGATCCAGTAGTAACCGGCTCTGATTATTTTTTGAACCAATAATTCGGTGCCCGAATGATTTCCACAGGTATCTTTATGGATTTCCCTCGAAACATATTCGGTGTCTCCTGGTCCCAAACATATCGCGATCGGCCCATTGAACATTCTTCTCACTAAGGTTCCATCCTCGGACAAACTAAACTGGGTTGCCTTCGTTCCTAGGGCCCTCGATTCCTTTGGGTTCGAGGGCAGTTTTCCAGTCTTGAGATATTCCACGTACTTATTCCTCCAATCTAAAGTTAGGCTCGTTGAGTTGATCTCGACGTGGCCTTGTTCCACCACCGATCTTATAGGATGTACAATTTCTCCCAAGTTGAGCTCGTTGTCTATGACCGACGATCCCAAGTTAGCGAGTGCGCTTCGCTATTTTGATCCTGAGGTACATTTTGCAAAGTCCATTCTTTGAACCGATGTAATGTCACCTGTAACTTGTCCAAGTATCTCTGCATTCATTCTTCCCTGACCTCGAATGTCCTATTAACTTGGTTTACCACAAGGAGTGAGTCGCACTTGGCTTCGATCACCTCTGGCCCCAAGCTTTTGGTTAATTCAAGGCTTGTAATTATGGCCTCATATTCAGCCTCGTTGTTAGTCAATTTCACAGTCTTAATAGATTGCCTAATTATTTTACCTGTTGGTGTCTTTAGTACGATGCCAAGACCGGACCCTTTGCGTTTGAAGCGACGTCCGTAAAGAGGGTCCATATTCTTGAGGAAGTCCCTGAGTTAATCAATAACTCTCTTTCGACCTCGAGTATTAAGGTCGGCGTAAAGTCGGCCACGAAGTCAGCCAAAATTTGGGACTTAATGGCGGTCTGGGGCCGGTACTCAATATCGTAACCACTTACTTCCACGGCCCATTTGGCCAATCGGCCCGAGAGTTCGGGCTTATGCATCACGTTCCTTAACGGGTAAGTTGTTACGACATATATGGGGTTACATTAGAAGTATGGTTTTAGTTTTCTCGAGGCGCTTAGCAAGGCGAGCGCCAGTTTTTCTAGGTGAGGGTACCTAATTTCGGTCTCACATAAGGTCCTACTAACATAATAAATCGGAAATTTCATACCTCGTTCCTCCCGAACTAAGACTCTACTTACCGCTATCTCCGAGACCGCCAAGTACAAGTACAGTTGTTCGTCTGTCTTTGGTGTGTGAAGCAGCGGTGGGCTCGATAAGTATCTTTTGAGCTCCTCTAGAGCTCATTGACATTCAGGAGTCCATGAGAAGTTATATCTTCTTTTTCAAAAATGCAAAGAATCGGTGGCTCTTGTCGTACGACCTTGAAATAAATCGCCCCAGAGCGGCTATGCGCCCGGTTAACCTTTGCACGACATTTGCATTGTCTACGATCGTGATATATTCTATGTCTTTGATCTTGTCGGGGTTGATCTCGATTCCTCGGTTGGATACCATGAACCCGAGGAATTTACCCGATCCAACTCCGAATGCACATTTTTATGGGTTCAACTTCATATTGTACTTCTTCAATATGCTGAAGGTTTCCAGCAAATGTTTTAAATGGTCCTATGCTCGCAGGGACTTAACCAACATATCATCAATGTAAAGTTCCATCGATTTTCCTATTTGTTCTTCGAACATCCGATTTATTAAGCGTTATTATGTGTCGTATTTAGTGATGAAGGAAGTTTTTTCCTAATCACCTGGGTCCATCCGTATTTGGTTGTACCCAGAATAGGCATCGAGAAAACTGAGGATCTCGTGGACGGCCATGGTATCGATCATACGGTCGATGTTGGGCAAATAAAAAGAGTCTTTGGGGAATGATTTATTCAAATCTTTGTAATCTATATACATTCTTAGTTTATTCCCTTTTTTAGGGACTACCACTATGTTTGCTAACCAATCCGGGTATTTAATCTACCGAATGGACCCTATTTTAAGGAGTTTAGATACCTCGTCCTTGATGAAAGCATGTTTGACCTCGGAATTGGGGCCTCATCTTCTGCTTGACCGGATTAATTTTCGGGTCTAGGCTTAGTTTGTGAGTGGTTATCTCCAGTGGGATCCCTGTTATATCAAGATGGGACCAAGCGAAACAATCTATATTAGTTACAAGAAATTGAATAAATTTTTTTCTGAGCTCGGGAGTTAACCCCGTGCCCAGGTATACCTTCTGATCAGGTAGATGCTCGACCAATATAATATGTTCCAACTCTTCGACCGTCGATTTGGTTGCGTCGGAGTCATCGGGGATTATAAAAGATCTGGGAACCCCGTAATCATCATCTTCATAAGTCCCCTGCTTATCCGATTGGGTCGTGGCTAGTGTAGGTGACTGCTATTTAGCCTCTTGGTTTGCACCCGAATTTGGTTCCTTCGATGTTGCTAATATTGATATTGGAATCACTTCTTCGACTGCAAACATCTCTTTTGCGGCCGGTTGTTCCCCGTAGATTGTCTTAATCCCCTCCGGAGTTGGGAATTTTAACACGTGATGAAGCATTGAGGGCACTGCCCTCATGTCGTGGATCCATGGCCTTCCGAGAAGGGTGTTGTACCTCATGTCTCCTTCATTCACATAAAACTTGGCCTCTCGTATGGTTCTAGTGATATTGACCAGTAACGTTATCTCCCCCTTAGTGGTTTCACATGCCATGTTGAACCCATTTAGAATTCGGACTGCAAGCACGATTTTGTCTTGTAGACCGAGCTATTCCACGACCCTGGACCGAATGATGTTGGCGGAGCTACCTGGATCAATCAACACACGTTTAATTTGAGTTTTATTTACGAGTACAGATATTACCAGTGCATCATTGTGAGGCTGTATGATCCCTTCCTCATCTTCGTCCCTAAAAGATAAAATTCCTTCCGGTATGTAGTCTCGAGTTCATTTCTCCCTAGTGGTGGATACTTTGGTGCGTTTCAACATCGGCCCTTGTGGGATATCGACTCCACCGATGATCATATTTATGACGTGTTAAGGTTTGGTATCTTCTTGTTCTGTATGTTTGTAAGAATCCGTGTTCCTAAAGTGGTTCTTGGCTCGGTCGCTCAAGAGCTCTTTAAGGTGCCCATTGTTGAATAAACGAGCTACTTCTTCTCTTAGCTGTCGACAATCTTTCGTTCTATAACCGCGAGTGACATGATATTGGCACATCTGGTTAGGGTCCCTTTGAGCTGGATCGAATTGTAGAGGCCGAGGCCATTTGGTATCATTGATGTGCTCGATAGCTGATACGATGGCGACATCATCAACATTAAAGTTGTATTTCGATAGCCTCGGCGCTTCTTTTGGCCCGATGGACCTGTCAAAGATATGTTTGGTCATGAGCCCCCGGTTACTTCGACCTTGATCATTTCTTCTTTCGTTTCTTACGAGGTTCCTCCAGGACCCACTACTCTTCCGATCTCCATTATATGGTAGAAATCGATCTCTATTTGATCTTGGTTCATAATTTATGTCTCTCTTGACAGTGTCGAGGGTTCTGACAGGATAAATAGACTCTGAGGGGCCCCCGAGTTGATCATCTTCGACTCAGTTGGTGTGTAGCCACCGAGCTCCGAATATTGAGTCCCTGAGTGAAAGCTTGAACAACCCAATCATCAACGACTAGCGGCAGATCCATTCGTTCCATTTGGAAACGGGACACGAATTCTCTGAGCATCTCGTTATCCTTCTGTTTAACTTTAAAAAGGTCTGATTTCCTAGTTTCAACCTTGATGGCACCAGCATGTGCTTTCACAAAGGAGTCTCCAAGCATAGCAAATGAATCAATAGAATTAGGAGGTAAGTTATGATACCATGTCATAGCTCATTTTGACAGGGTCTCCCCGAATATGTTTAGTAGAACAGACTCGATCTCATCGTCTTCCAAGTCGTTCCCTTTGATGGCGCACATGTAAGAAGTTACATGCTCGTTTGGATCGATCATTCCGTTATACTTAGGTATTTCGGGGATACGAAATTTTTTGGGGATTGGCTTTGGAGTCGCGCTCGGAGGAAAAGGTTTTTGCACGAACTTCCTGGAATCCAGTCCTTTCAATATTGGAGGTGGTCCTGGGATTTGATCTACCCTGGAGTTGTAGGTGTTCACCTTTTTGTTGTTCGCTTCGATTTTCTTTTCCCCTGATTCTATCCACTTTGTCAGCTCCTTGAGCATCTTTATAATCTCAGGGTTAGTGCCCGATTCTTGTTCATTTGACCTTACTATGACCGGTTCATTTCTGCGGGTGACTTCACGGGGAGGATCGGGTTCAACCCTGCTTGGTGTCTGGCTTTGGCTATGCAACTGAGCTATCGCCACCTGTTGAGCTTGTAGTATTTCGAAGATCATCCGTAGGCTGATCCCATCTTCTTCAATATTTTGTGTGTTTCGAGTCGCCGATCGTGCCCCACCACGGATGCTATTTTTGGGGTCGGTAGGTAAGTTGCATCGATCGCCACATGTGAATTAACATCAATCGGATCTACGATCGAAATTCTTACGGGACCAACTGGTGGTCCTACGTTACCGGGCGCTATAATATTATTCTCACTCTGATGACCAGACTTGTTGTCGATATGTAGGGGTGCTAATTGAAAGCTTGACATTTTTAGCCTGAAATCAAAGATACTTCAAAGAGCAAGTGTAAAGTAATGTGTGTTATAAAGATTTGTATCAAATAACCACTATTATCCTTAGCCCCACGATGGGCGCCAAACTGTTTACCTTTAAAATCGGATAACAATTGAATTTGCTAGTGATTATAAGGACATGTGGATTAACTTGATACAAAGCGATAAATTAAATTACAATTAAAATAAATGATGATAAAATAACTGCAAACCGCAGGAATTAAATAATTTTAGCTTAAGAATGCAAGCCACCCTTGAGTTGAATGCGCTTTTATTGACAGAAAAATATCGAAGAGTAGGAGCTTGGAGAATATATTGCTTATCAATATATATTACAATGTCCTTCATGGATTGTCAAGTCCACGTTATATATTGAGGGAGACCTACCCTTTAGGGTATTATTTAATTGTATTATAAAAACATAAGTCCTTGATTTTGAAGACCGTTTGTTTCCTTTTTGAATAATTCCGTGATTTCTACCATAATGATTGGTTAATGGCAAGAATCACGGACCCTTGTCGGATGAGTTGGCAGAGCTTACTTCAAAACCGTTAGAAACAGGACCGGTTACGCCTTCGGTAGACTCGAGAGCAAATCTGATAATCTCGATGGCTAGTTTTGATGATGCTTTGGGTCCGATCTTGAATATTATCTTCCGCCCTCGGCTGACTATGTTGGATGTCAGATCGAACCTCGGACTTCGATTTTTACCCTATTACAGATGTACCGACCTTGGCCATCCGTTTCTCAAGCTCGATCGAACACCGAGCTCGATTTTACTCGTACACAATATTAAATGTGAGAAGCTCCAAATGTAAAACTTGAATTACCAAAATGTCCATGTAAATTTAATAGACCTTTTTACCCTATATCAAAAGCCAAATAACTATTCTTCATTCAATAACAAAAATGTTCAAATGTTAGATGTTAAGATTTTAAATTCTAACTTGGAATGTTCTGGAAAATTTATTAAGTACTTCAACATTCAAAGTACTATAAGGTGTTCTTTCACAACTAGAGATTATAAAATATTAAATTTGCAATTAATAGCTCATCTTGAAAACAATAAAACATAGTGGGAATAACGAAGTGTCGGAGGTTACGTACGTTAGCAAAGAAAGGAAACTAAAAAGGCACGGATTTCTTGGATTAATTTGTGGCTTAAATAGTCTTTTTCGTGGGGGTTCATACATTCTCATTAGATTGCAATGACCTCTCAAAATTCTCCCTTTTGCTGCTCTAGATTTCATTCACTTGATTTTATGTGCTCCAAAGTGTTTGGTCTGTTGTACAAAGTAAAAATTCATGTGTTGAAAAATTTTTGTTCACGCAATTTAAAAGTTTTATCTGGGTAAGATAAGGCCTAACAACATTGTTTTATCTTATTTTTGTCTTCTCTTTGGTGTTATTTGGAGAAATTATCAAATAATATCTTTGCTGCTTCGGTTATTTCTACTCAGCTATCTTCATCATGTTGTCAATTGTCATCATTCTTACAATCTGAAGGGTGATTCTGAACTCTTATTGCAGACAGTGGCGGAGCCACATACATCAAAGGGCGTCAACCGACACCCATTCGCCGGAAAATTATACTGTATTCATAAATAATTTTAAAATATATATATATATATATATATATATATATATATATATATATATATATATATATATATATATATATATATATATATATACACCATTTTTCAGCCCTATATTTCTTTATGTTTTGACTCCACTTAATAAAAATCCTGGATCTGTCACTGATTGCACATGAACACCCAAGAGACTCTTGTAAATACATAGCGCTAAAGTCGTTCTTTCTTAACATCAGTTGAGTATCAATCAAAATTAAGACAATTGAAACAAGCTCTTATAACTTTTCTGTGTTGTCGTATTAAGGGTTTATCTTCTAAGTCAAAGGGGAGCAATAGAGAGTTGTTAAGGTGAAGAAGATATTCATGGCTTATCTTTTATTCATCTCGCTAGAATTACTTATGAAGCGTCCAACACAACATTTGTTTGTAATGCAAAGAACCTTTATATATCATTGTTAATATTATTTAAACGTGCTTCAATATTACTTTCTCATTCAAATAGTGAATTGTACTTTAATTAATTGTTTCTAATATAATATTAAGATATCATAGATCGATATACTGTAAGTTCTAATAGTTCAAAACATTTTAGAATTTTGGTATGGACTTATTTTTGGCTACAAGTTGCGTAATACAATTGATATGGGATACGCGTGCAACAAAAATATGGGATACACGTGCAACGCACGTATATCTATTCTATATTATATTAAAAATAGGAATGCTTTAATTAAAAAGTTGAATTACTAAAATACTCTTTTACATAATTGTTGATTATCTGTATTTGTAAAACAATTATGGAGAAGATAAAAAAACATAAATGTAAATGAAACAGAATTTAATCCGAGCCCACTGAATTCACAGTGTTTTCTTAAGGAATTTAATCCCCTCCTAGTACCCAAGGTTATGGATTATTTCCTCCCAGGATAGAACGAATTACACACTGGTGTAGCGATACTTCAAACACCAATGTTTCAGCGAACACAAAATCGGTAGCAAATCACACTTACTGATGCTTTGTTTGTAGTTAAAACAATGCAGAAGAAAGGAGGAGAATTCAGAAATTCGTATGGAAAATCTGAGAGAATGGACTGGTATTTATAGCCAATGTTGAGCTCAATCTGAAGAGGTGCAACTCTTCAAATCCGAAGAGGTGCCAACTGTTTCTTCAAATTTGAAGAGGTGCAAACTGTTCTTCAACTCTTCAGATTTGAAGAGGTACAAACTGTTCTTCTGAAGAGGTGCAAACTGTTTTGTAAATATCTTTTACAAAAAGTAAAGGGCATATACTATTACGTTTGGATTTAATATTAATATTTTGTTTACAAAAAATTGGATATTTAATAATAATTCTGTTAATATTTACTATTAACAAATAAATTTGGTCCAAAAAATTAATCAATCAATCGATCATTTGACCGAAGCCGAAGCCGAAGCCGAAGCCGAGCCGAGCGACGACGACGGCGCGAGGCTTGCCTTCTTCTTAACTCTTTAAGAGTTAGAAGAAGTGCAATTGTATATATACTCATCAAAATCTCTTCCTCTTCCAATATGGGACAATATCCCTTTGTCAAGGAGGGAAACTCAAATATTTTTAATTTCCCTCTATTTCCCATTCACCCTCTTTTAAGCTACATTTATGCTTAAAAACCCCAACAATCCCCCACATGAATGGGGAATGACTATATCACGGAAATATGCATGAAAAACTGTGTAATTCGCAAGCAAGGATTAATTGTATCAGGATAAGTAGGTTTCCCTTTGAACTTTCCGTAATGAACTTATGTCGGATATACTCGGTCAATAGGTAGATTTGATATTTTTGAACCGTCAAACTTTGGTGTATACCTAGACAACCATAAGTCACACAACCGACCCTTAACCGTCTTTGGCTCTCATTGTTGTATTCGTTTCAGCCATGAACACCGCCTGGTTTAATAAGTACGTAGAGAATTGGCCTTACAAAATTCTCCTTGAAGCGGCTAACACTTCACACTTACATAGGTGATTCCTAAATATGTCATCCCGTAGATACATTATTTGATATACCCCGTATCAAATTTAGAAATCATTAAAAAGCCTTAATGCTTATCCTTGGTACTGAACATTATCTCATCACGAGAATGGACCAAACTTTTAGTTGACAATGTTGAACCGTCATTAATGACTTTGTTTGATCTCCTTGAACCTAGATCTTGGGATCTCCAGTCTTCTAGGTAGAGTTACCGCCACAATGGCTTGTTCTCGGCCATAGTCCCATTCCCCTCGATGATTTCTCAACTACCTCTCTAGTTAGGCCTTTTGTAGGTGGATTCGATACATTATCGCTTGACTTTACATAGTCAATCGTGATAATTCCTCTAGAGAGTAATTGCCGAACGGTTTTATGTCTTCGTCGTATATGACGAGATTTACCGTTATACATCACGCTCCCAGCCCTTCCAATTGCAGCTTGACTATCGCAATGTATGCATATTGGTGCCAACGGTTTGGGCCAAAATGGAATGTCTTCCAAGAAATTCCGGAGCCATTCAGCTTCTTCACCGGCTTTATCTAAGGCTATGAATTCAGCTTCCATTGTAGAGCGGGCAATACAAGTTTGCTTGGACGACTTCCAAGATACCGCTCCTCCACCAATAGTGAATACATATCCACTTGTGGACTTAGAATCAGTTGAACCGGTGATCCAATTTGCATCACAATATCCCTCAATCACCGCAGGATATTTACTGTAGTGCAAAGCAAAGTCCTAGGTATGTTCTAAATATTCCAAAACTCGTTTCATTGCCATCCAATGAGATTGACCTGGATTGCTCGTGTATCGACTCAATTTGCTTATAGCACAAGCTATATCTGGTCGTGTACAATTCATGATGTACATTAAGCATCCCAACACATGAGCTTAATCTAATTGTGATATGCTTTGGCCTTTGTTCTTTGCTAATGCAAGATTCACGTCAATTGGAGTCTTTGCAACTTTAAACCCTAAGTGCTTGAATTTTCCAAGTACTGTCTTAATATAATGAGATTGTGACAATGCCAGACCTTGAGGAATCTTATTGATCTTAATCCCTAGAATTAAATCAGCAACTCCCAAGTCTTTCATATCAAACTTGCTAGTTAGCATACGCTTAGTCGCATTTATGTTGGCAATGTCATTACTCATTATTAGCATATCATCCACATATAAGCAAACAATGACTATATAATTTGGAACATTTTTAATGTACACACATTTATCACATTCATTTATCTTAAAACCATTTAACAATATTGTTTGGTCAAATTTCGCATGCCATTGTTTGGGTGCTTGTTTTAGTCCGTAAAGAGACTTAACAAGTCTACATATCTTCTTTTCTTTACCAGGAACCACAAACCCTTCAGGTTGTTCCATGTAGATTTCTTCCTCCAAATCTCCATTTAAGAAGGCCGTCTTAACGTCCATTTGATGAATTTCAAGCCCATAAACTGCAGCTAATGCTACTAACATTCGTATGGACGTAATTCTTGTAACTGGAGAGTATGTATCAAAATAATCAAGACCTTCTCGCTGTCTATACCCTTTGACTACAAGTCTTGCCTTATATTTATCAATAGTGCCATCATCTTTCATTTTCCTCTTAAAAATCCATTTAGAACCCAAAGGTTTATTTCCAGGAGGAAGATAAACCAATTCCCATGTATGGTTATTCAATATGGATTCTATTTCACTATTGACTGCCTCTTTCCAGAACAATGATTTCGAAGAAGACATAGCTTCTTTAAATGTTTGAGGCTCATTTTCCAATAAGAAAGTCACAAAATCTGGCCCAAATAAAGTAGACGTTCTTTTACGTTTACTACGTCTTGGATCCTCTTGATTAAATATACTTTCTTTTGTTTCTTCCCGAGGTCATTTAGATCCTTTACCAATCGACTCACATTTCTTGTTATACGGGTATATATTTTCAAAAAATTCAGCATTATCTGATTCTATAACCGTATTATTATGAATGTCGGGATTTTCTGATTTATGAACAAGAAATCGATATGCTTTACTATTGGTCGCATATCCTATGAAAACATAATCAACGGTTTTCGGTCCTATTTTTACTCTTTTGGGTTTAGGAATTTGTACTTTTGCCAAACACCCCCACACTTTAAAATAATTCAAGTTGGATTTTCTTCCTTTTTCATTTTTCATATGAAATGGATTGTGTTTTGCTATGGGGTACTCGATTTAGTATCCGGTTAGCCGTAAGAACGGCTTCCCCCCACAAGTTCTGTGGCAAACCTGAACTTATCAACAATGCATTCATCATCTCCTTTAATGAGCGATTCTTTTTTTCCGCAATCCCATTGGATTGGGGCATGTAAGGGGCAGTTGATTGATGAATTATTCCATATTCTAGACATATTTCTTCAAAAGGAGATTCATATTCGCCACCCCTATCACTTCTTATCATTTTAATTTTCTTGTTAAGTTGCATTTCAAGTTTATTTTTGTATTGCCTGAATGCATCTATTGCTTCATCTTTACTATTAAGTAAGTAAACATAGCAATATCGAGTACTGTCATCAATAAAAGTTATGAAATACTTCTTTCCACCGCGAGATGGTATTGACTTCATGTCGCAAATATCTGTGTGAATTAAGTCTAAAGGATTTGAATTCCTTTCAACTGACTTATAAGGATGTTTAATATACTTAGATTCCACACATATTTGACATTTTGATTTGTCGCATTGAAACATAGGCAATACTTCCAAATTAATTATTTTTTTCAAGATTTTGTAATTGGCATGACCCAAACGTATATGCCATAATTCATTTGACTCTAGTAAGTAAGAAGAAGCTGAAATTTTATTATTATTCACAATAACCATTACATTCAGCTTGAAAAGGCCCTCAGTGAAGTAACCTTTTCCTACAAACATTTCATTCTTACTTATTACAACCTTATCAGATACAAAGACACACTTAAAACCATTCTTAACAAGAAGTCCAGCAGAGACTAAGTTCTTTCTAATCTCGGGAACATGAAGGACGTTGTTCAAGGTCACCACCTTACCAGAAGTCATTTTCATAAATATCTTTCCAGATCCTTCAATTTTTGTCGTTGCAGAATTTCCCATATAAAGCGTCTCTTCGGGTCCAATAAGAGCATATGTAGCAAATGCTTCTCTAACAGCACAAACATGGCGAGTGGCTCCAGAATCAATCCACCACTCCTTAGGATTTCCTACCAGGTTGCATTCAGAAAGCATAGCACACAAGTCATCGATATCTTCGTGCTTTTCAACCATATTTGCTTGACCCTTCTTCTTGTCTTTCTTTGGAGCACGACAATCTGCAGATCTGTGTCCAGCTTTTCCACAGTTGTAGCAATTTCCGTTGAACCGCTTCTTGCTTGGGTTGCTTTTCGGTCTATAAGCCTTCTTCCTCTTTCTATCCTCAACAATGTTTGCTCCCATTATTGTTGAGTTTCCACGTCCTTTCTTTTCAGCAGCTTTATTGTCCTCTTCGATTCTCAACCGAACAATGATATCTTCAAGGGACATTTCCTTTCGTTTGTGTTTCAAGTAGTTTTTGAAGTCCTTCCATAAAGGAGACAACTTTTCAATCATTGCTGCAACTTGAAACGCTTCATTGATGACAAGAACTTCAGCGAAAATTCTGTTAGTAGAAACAATATAATTAATACTTTTAACATTAGTATTAATTTGACTTATACCTTCAGCAAGGAGATCGTGAATAATCACTTGCAATTCTTGGACTTGGGTAATAACAGACTTGTTATCTACCATTTTATAGTCCAAAAATTTAGCGGCAACGAATTTCTTTAATCCGGCATCTTCCGTTTTGTATTTCCTTTCAAGGGCTATCCACAGTTGTTTTGACGTCTCTATATTACTATAGAAGTTATACAGATTGTCCTCTAGTCCACTAAGAATGTAATTTTTGCATAGAAAATCAGAATGCTTCCACGACTCAGTCACGAGAAAGCGTTCATTTTCTGGAGTTTCGTCGGGCAGAATAGGAACATCTTCAGTAATGAACTTCTGCAGACTTAAAGTCGTCAAGTAGAAGAATATCTTTTGCTGCCAGCGCTTGAAGTCAATCCCGGAAAATTTTTCGGGTTTTTCTGCCGGTGTTAGTGCCGGTGGTGTTCGGCTTGTCGATGCGTTAGTAGTTACCATATGAACAGTCTGGTTCCCGTTGTCGTTCGTCATTTCTATTAAAAAAAATGACACAAACAAATGTTAAAATCACGTAGATTTTAATCTCCACTGGAGTAGAAAACCACACAGGTTTTAGTCTCCAGAAACAGTGAATATAACACAAATACAGAAAAGATTAATTTTCTTAACCTTGTTGATTATCTGTATTTGTAAAATAATTATGGAGAAGATAAAATAACATAAATGTAAATGAAACAGAATTTAATCCGAGCCCACTGAATTCACAGTGTTTCCTTAAGGAATTTAATCCCCTCCTAGTACCCAAGGTTGTGGATTATTTTCTCCCAGGATAGAACGAATTACACACTGGTATAGTGATACTTCAAACACCAATGTTTCAGCGAACACAAAATCGGTAGCAAATCACACTTACTGATGCTTTGTTTGTAGTTAAAACAATGCAGAAAAAAGGAGGAGAAGTCAGAAATTCGTATGGAAAATCTGAGAGAATGAACTGGTATTTATAGCCAATGTTGAGCTCAATCTGAAGAGGTGCAACTCTTCAAATCCGAAGAGGTGCCAACTATTTCTTCAAATCTGAAGAGGTGCAAACTGTTCTTCAACTCTTCAGATTTGAAGAGGTACAAACTGTTCTTCTGAAGAGGTGCAAACTGTTTTGTAAATGTCTTTTACAAAAAGTGAAGGGCATATACTATTACGTTTGGATTTAATATTAATATTCCGTTTACAAAAAACCGGATATTTAATAACAATTCTGTTAATATTTACTATTCACAAATAAATTTGGTCCAAAAGCCGCAGAAGCCGAGCCGAGCGACGACGACGGCGCGAGGCTTGCCTTCTTCTTAACTCTTTAAGAGCTAGAAGAAGTGCAATTGTATATATACTCATCAAAATCTCTTCCTCTTCCAATATGGGACAATATCTCTTTGTCAAGGAGGGAAACTCAAATATTTTAAATTTCCCTCCATTTCTCATTCACCCTCTTTTAAGCTACATTTTTGCTTACAAAACCCAACAATAATTTACATAACCTAATTATAAAAAAAACTTATTCCTACGTAGAGTTGTCAAGCCGATGCTAACAGTCACAACTATTCATTTTACCAAGCCAACGTTAACAATCACAACCATTCCTTTTAAGGAGTCAGTATTCATGTGCATTTGTGCATGTGGTATGTTTCTTCTTCGTCCTTTCTTTCTTAGTTTTCGTGTTCATATTTTGACGGATATTGTTATTCTTGCTTTACTTCACTCGGTTATATTTTAATATTTATTTTTATTTACTATAATTAATAAATCAGTATTTATATTTTCATTGATTATTTATGTTCTTGCAAATCTGTGTCTTTAATTATGAGTATACAGTAACCTCTTCTTTTAATGAATATATTGGTTACTTTTACGTCTTTGGAGAATAGTACCATTTTTAGTTGGCAGTTCATTATTGGACCTCTTTCATATATTAAACCAGATACGTAATCAGAAAAAAATGATTGTCCAACAATATAGCCTATTTTCTTGGATTATCAATATGACTTTTTTATTCTTAATTTTATCCTCTATGTACGTTTCTGCATTCATCCGTAAACAAATATTAGTACCAAAACAAATGTTTTAGTCTTTCATTATGTGCTTATGATTTGTTTTCGTTTATGCATATTCCCGTGCATACAAAGATTAGTTGGTGGGAATAAGTTTAACTAAAAAATTCTAAAAGGCATTATGCATTATTTGCTAAGTAAGTTTGGTAAATAAAATAAATCGTTAATTTTGTTTTGATATTCAAAAACTACCAGTGATCATTTTTATCATAATATTTTAGATATTCATATCATCTACTCTTTGCATACATTAATCTTCTTAACGATCCACTCTGTTTACAATGAAGTTCTATTTTACGTTCTTGCAAGCGAAAGAAATAAATATTTTTTTGAAAGATATTCCATATGAATTATAGATCTACTATTATCTGCAGTAGTCTATAGGCATATATGGTGCTTTTTCTCTTAAATTTATCTTACTTGATTACCTAAATTTTATTCAGTAAATAAAAAAGGACTCATTATGTAATTTAACCCTTCATTTCTACAAAATGAGACTATAACTCTAATACTTATTTTTATACAAATAAATATTAATTAAAGACGTATACGAAGAAGATGTGCATGATGTGTTGGATTTTTTAAGTGATGTGTGAACATGAAATGGAGGAAAAAATATATTTGAAATGATTTTTTTTACAACTGAACTTTGTCTCTTACTAGAAAGGAAGAGAAAGAGGGGTGTTCCTCAAGCAAACTTATACCGATTGTATCATCATTGATGTCACGATCCAAAACCTACTATAGGTCGCGATGGCGCCCAACGAGGCAAGCTAATAGTGAATTAACAACTTAAATATTCATTTTATTATTTTCGAAATCATAATTGTAATTAAGTAAGGAGGTTTACACCTCTAAAATTACGGGTACGTACATAACTAGTAGTCTGAAAAAGGAAATGAAAGGTGATAATAATATACAAATCCGTAGTTATCAACTAGAATATCCCAAAATCCGGTGTCACAAGTGCATGAGCATTTACTAATGAGTACAATAATAATACAATTTTTGTCTGGAATGTAAATAAGATAGGATAAAGTAAGTAATACGATGGAGACACTGTGGGCTGCGATACGCAGCTTGAAATTTGTAACTCACCATAAAGTCCCCTCAGCAGCTGCGCCTATGCGCCAAGTTGACAACCAAATAAACCTGTCAGATCCTGCACATTTAGTGCAGAAGTGCAGCATGAGTACGTAAATCAACGTGTACCCAGTAAGTATCTAGCCTAACCCCGGAGAAGTAGTGACGAGGGGTCGACATCGACACTTACTAGAGGTCCAATAAAGCAATATAATAAATCATAAGCACATATAAAGCACACAACAATAATAGGGTAAATCTATAAGTTACATAATCTTCCAAAAATTTATTTTAAAGGTATAAATTTCTCAGTCTTGTATTCTACCTCAATAACTCAGATGTATCAAGTACCAGTATCAAACCGATAAGAAATACCATATAAAATATCAGGCATCAGTGGAAGGATAATCTCGTCAATATTCGGACTGCCGGCGAAATAATGCACGATTATGCCGAGGTCGTTCGGCCCTATCCAGAATAATGTGTACACTGCCGAGGGTCGAGTGGAACGAACCATAGATACATCTATTATACTGCTGATGGTAGGCTATAATCTTTTGTTTTAGTCGCTTATTGCACTCTAATTTAATGCACTTTAATTGAGTTGGAGCTTTAATCGCTAGTATTTTGCACTAATTGTGTATTTTATGCCTTGTAGGAGTGATTCCGATCTATGTAAATGTTGTGGAATGAATTCATAATATTTTGGAGCTTTGAAGTCTGAGTAAAAGCCCAAGAATTAAGTTGGGATCGTGTTCGGGGATCAACGGATGATAGTGCACTTTAAGAATCAAGCGAGCATACTGCGCATTGTCCAGTAAAATACACATAACCTTTAGCTCAAAAATCTGTTTGGGTTCCACAATTTATCGTTGGAAAGCTATTTAAAAGGTCTACAACTTTCATGTTTTATACTTTCTCAAATTCCCAACTGATACAACCCAGGTGCGCGACCAAGTGCGCGATCGCACACTGGGCGCACACTTAGGGCAGAACGATACGCAAAATGCACGACCAAGTCCCCAGGTGCGCAACCGTGCATGTCATGTCCGGGAACAGTCCTATTTCTATAAGAAAAAGGTAGTTTTGTCTGGGATTTATTTTGGGGGCGGATTAAATACCTCAAAATACCATTCTTTAGGGACTTTTGGACAAACTTCGACCAGGGGAGGCCAAGGAGGCTAAGGAGGAGTTTGAAGAACACAAGCACAAGGATTTCATCATTCCTTCCTCACTCAAGATCCGAGTTTGGATTGTATTTATATTTTCCTCTACTTTTATTTTATTTGTGAAGAACTTTTCCATGTCTATGGAGTAAAACCTTTTGGGTTTTGATGGATTTGGTGTATTGATGGTTGTTTGTGGATTATAACTATATTTTTATGTATTTGAATCATTTTTGAAAAAGATTTAATTGTTGCATCTATGTTCACTTATCTTGTAATCGAAAGAGGCATAACTTGTGATATATTTATACTATATTGTTGGTTGAGTTCATAGATTCTTCTAAATAATCAAAAGAGGCTAGTTGAATCCTTGATTAAACCTAGTTAGGAGGATAATCGAAAGAGGTACTCCTAAAGACCAATCCATTACGAATTCTTGCATATCTTCACCGAGATTAAATTAGTTCATATTGTGAGGTTGGGACTTAATCGAGAGAGGAGTTTTTACTAAAATATTATACTGATAATTAAGTGTATTCGAGAGACTCACTTGAACATTAGAAGTGAATTATCTAGAGTTAGATTCCGAACAACTATCTTGCACCTATCCTATCAACCCATATTTTCTCCCATTTATAACTCCCTTGCTTACCTTTGTTGTGATTGTCATTAGTCAATAGCTGTAGATTTTAGATTATTAATTATATAAATCTCAATTGTTGATCCTGCTGGATAGCAATCTAGCTACAAACTACGAGAATACTATTTAAATCCAATCCTTGTGGACACGATATTATACTGTACTATCTTTGACTACCAAGCACAATTTAAGTTAGTATTTTGTGCTCGTCAAATGCTGAGGCATTCGGCCCGCCCCACAAGAAAGGAAGAAAATTACCGAATTACGAGACACGTGCTTACAATACAATACATATGCACAAAGTAAATATAACTTTTACCGTTTCTCAAATAACTTGCCAATAACTCAAGGTGATAAGGCTCGGCCTAATATATGCATATATTTCTAAATCAATTTCAATTATAAATTCAATTAATTAAGCCAGCAGAATGAGTTCAAATAATTCAAATATTACATGATAAAGTCCTAAGTCTACCCGGACATAAACATGATTTAGCTACGTAGCACCCACAACTAGTAGCACATAACAATTACATCACCTAGGGGGTAGTTTTCCCCTTACAAGGTTAGACAGGAGACTTACCTCACCCTGAAGTTCCATAACCGGCTCCAACGCCTCTCTAACACCTCAACTCAAAGCCAAACGTTCCGAAACTAGTCAAACAACGTGCAAATCAATCAAAATATACTCCAATGAGTATATTTTAACAATTTATAATATTTTTCAACCTCGCTCGAAAAGTCGACAAAGTCAACCCTCGGGTCCACGTGCCCGGATTCCAAAATTTTTCAAAGATAAACTTTATACATAACATCACGAACTCAAATATATAATTTATTCTCAATTCCATGTCCAATTTCGTGGTCAACATCCAAAAATACCACATTCTAGTTTTTTCTCTTAAAATTCCATAATTTTCATAAATATTCATGTTTTAATCCACATATAAATTATGTATTTAACTCACAAGGTACAAAAATCACTTACCTAAAGTTTGATGATGAAAATGACACTCCAAAATCTTCCCAAAGTGTGCTCCCACGGAAGGAATAAGGTGAAAATGAGCCAAACCCCCGAAATATAGCTTCTGCCCAGGTATTTTCCCTTCGCGATCACAAAAAATATTTTGCGATCACGAAGCACAACTTTTCTCAGCTCAAAATTGCCCTTCGCAATCGCGGAAAACCAATCGCGATCGCGAACAACATGCTGCCCAACTTCTCAAGATAACCTATAGTATAATGATCATAACGTTTTGTACAAAACTCCAAATGATAAATGGTTTTACTTTCTGAAAACTAGACATCAAGTGCTATAACTTTTATTTTTGGATCATCTCCAAGTTCCTTATAGATTGCAAAATATAAGCTTCCAAAGTCAAACTTGTGCAGCAGAAATTTCTTCTTCGCGAACGCGAATCTGCCTCCGCGAACGCGATTCACAGACCCATTTCTTCCATTTTTAGCTTCGCGAACGCAATCTAATGTCCGCGATCGCGATGCACACTGTTGTACCCAAAAACTAGCAATTAAAAATGGCCTAGAAATGGTCCGAAACCACCCCGAAACTCACCCGAGCCCCTTGGGACCTCGTCCGAACATACCAACAAGTCCCAAAACATGACACAGACCTGCTCGAGGCCTCAGATCACACCAGACAATATCCAAACTACGAATCGACGATCAAAATTCTTCTTTTAACTTTCAAATATTCAAATTTCGACGAATGCGTCCGAATCATACTTAAACATTACGGAATGACGCCAAACATTACGTACAAGTTATAAATACGATACGAACCTATTCCCAGGCTCGGAACCCCAAACGGACATCGATAACACCAAAATTCACTTCAAATCAAACTTTAAAAATTCTTAAACTTTTAAAATGCCAACTTTCCATAATAGGCGGGGAAATGCTTCTGAACTACCCGATACTCAACCCGAACATATGCCCAAGTCTTAAATCATCATACGAACCTATTGGAACCTTCAAATCCCGATTCAGAGATCGTTTACTCAAAAGTCAAACCTCAGTCAATTCTTCCAACTTAAAGCTTCCGAAATTAGAATTTTCCATCCGAATCAACTGTGAACTTCTCGAAATTCGATTCCGACTACGCGTACAAGTCATAAAATATGAAGTGAAGCTACTCAAGGCCTCAAACCGCCGAACGACGCGCTATAGCTCAAAACGACTGGTCGGGTCGTTACAATTGAGGTAGTTCCTTGATTTTCCCATTTTGTCTTTTCTTTCATAAATAATAATACTTCTAATAGTTTGACAATACATATATACACACACACACATGTGTGTGTATTGTCAAACTATTAGAAGTATTAGAACCATAATTTCCATAAATATTCATATTTTAATCCACATATAAATTATGTATTTAACTCACAAGCTGTAGAAATCACTTACCTAAAGTTTGATGATGAAAATGACACTCTAATATATATATATATATATATATATATATATATATATATATATATATATATATATACCTATGATTTTGCTAACCTACTACATAGTTGTAGTAGGTTAGCAATATATGCATATTTGATTTGCCTTAAATGTCCTTGACAGCACAACCAGTCAAGCATAAAGATAGGGGCTTTTTTGTCTTTTTATTCAAATCTTAAAACCAGGTCTCTTCTCCCCTTCTGCTCCTTTTACTTCTCGCTGCCGTTCATAGTGAAAGGCTGAAAGCAGAAAAGAGAATATTGTTGCGGCTACTCAAAGAATTAAGTGAAACAGTTTTAAATCCTTAAACAAGAAAGAAACCCATTATCGACATCTTCAATTTTAATCTCATACTCAGTTACACAATCCACAAGCTTCGCTCCTCCTCTGCTTCTTCAAACCCCCAAAATGTTACTCGAAAATTGCTAATATCAGTTTCCAAATATATTTTGAATACCTCAAATTCCAATTACAATTCCTCCGTTTAACAATTCCATGGAGATCGGCGCTAAAACTAGCATTGCATCTTCTAATTTCATATATACTCGCAGTAAACGAAAAAAAGAAAAAAGAAAATAACAATGAATAGAAATTTCGTCACCCAAAATAATTCTAAGAAGAGAAATTTTTGTTTGTCTTTAATTTATTTTCCAGTTTTATATTTGTTGTTATGGGCAGTCACCATTGACGAGTGAGAGAAAGGAGGAGGAAGAGGAATAAGATCAACCAGGTGTTTAGATTTTGTAAAAAGACAGTGAAACCCCTCATATGAATGGGTTGTTATTTTGATAATAAGGGCATTTAAGGCAAATCAAATATGCATACATTGCTAACCTACTACAACTATGTAGTAGGTTAGCAAAACCCATATATATATATATGTGTGTGTGTGTTTTGAAAGTGTCTTTTAATATTTGAAATATATATATAATGTTAACCAACAAAAAAGAAATTCATTTTACGATTGTTAACCACATATACTGAATACTTATTTATTTTAAAAGATTATGTTTGGATCATATTTGGTTGAAGTTTGAAACATTAGTATTTTAAGTTAAATTTGAAGTTAGAACTGTGTTTGACATGAATTTCACTTACAGAAGAAGTTAGAACTTTTGTGGGAGAAACATTACTTTCTTTGAGATACTCAAACAACATTTTTAGGTTCAAAATCTTTTTATTTAAAACTAAAATTAAAATTAAAATAATAGATAAAATTATAAAATAAACATTGAGTTGCAAATAATGTGTGTCCAAATGCCCTTATAACTAAAAACGATTCTTAAAGTATGCATGTGATAAAAATTCAGTATTTTGCAATACAAACTTTATAATAATGATATGAGATAAACGTGCAACACGCGTTCAGAGAGACTAGTATATATTATTAAAGGAATAAAGTTTGCATTATGGTTAAATAAAGTGGCAAAGTATTATAAAGCCACTTGGTATTTTAGGAAAAATATTTATAATAATATTTAATTTAAATTGGAAGATATCTTTTTTTTTTTTGAATTTAAATGGAAAGATAGTAAATAAGATTCTTTTGAATCAAATGGAAAGAGTGAATATTTTTCTAAAGATATAACTTACTGTCCTATCTTAACTAATAAGATTTTTTCTTTAAAAATAAATAAATTGAGAGATAAAAATAACACCTTTATCATAACTAATTATAAAATAAAGATGAAAGAATTATCAGTCTTTCACATATCTTCTGTCTATTTATTTGTTAAACCAAATCAATTAAAATCTTATCCAAACTTTTGAATTGAATCCAAGTTTTTTAATAGGCAAAAAAAAAAAAAAAAAAATCCAAGGACGAAAAAAATACCCTGAGATTTTGGTGAAGTATAAAGTATGAATTATGCAATTTTATTTTTTTTAATCTACTATTGTATTAAATATTAATGAAAAGATCATATAAAATTTTTATTGTTGGAAAAAAAAAAAAGAGAGGGATAAAGATAGTGTAAGAAATTTTATACCTTGAATTAAGTTAAAAAATAAAATAAAGATAATAAATAAATAATAGTAAAAATATTATTGATAAATTTAAGCATATTAATCTGAGCAGTAGAATAAAAGGATAGAAGTAAATAAAAACTTTACTATAAGAAAAAAAAATTCATCTATAATATATTATAATGGGAGTAGCAGACAAGGATATGGATAATTTTAAGTTATCGGTAATGCAATAACATGGATAAATAATCAAACAAAAGGAGAAAACAATATGTAAATAAATAATTCCAATGATGTTCGAATGGAATTAAATCAATCATAAATGTATACAAGAACAAGAGGAACGGATAGACTGATAGCAAGCTATACATCAATGCGTTTTTTTTTGGGGGGGTGGGGGGGTGTATTTTAAAGTATGAAGCTACTCATATATTAGTTGGGCTAAATATCAATTGTGTTATTTTACGGTGAAATTAGTTATCCAAAGTTTTATAGCTTGTCTTATATCTCAGTTGTTTGGAAAGCAAAATATATATATATATATATATATATATATATACTTTTTAGTTTTTTTCTATGAATTCTATTAGTTGTTATGATAAGTAAATAGGAATGGAAGTATAAATTCTTCTTTAATGGCTCATGTATGGATTATGATTTCTAAGTCTGATGTTAATATTTATATTCTCACAAATTATTTGAGCCAATTGATTGAGCAGATGTTGGAGTCGATATATACATATAAATTAGAATAAAATAGACTTAAACAATGTAAATATATAAAAGAAAATAATGACACTATTTGGGATTACTATTTACACAAAATAAAGTAAATTACAAAAATTAAAGGTAAAATATATTTGATTATTTTTTCCTTTAGGACATGTGCGTGGCAAAATAGAAATATTTAAATTACATTAAAAGTTTGTTTAATTGAGAAAATATTGATTCTTAAAAAATAAATTACTAAATAAAATTAAAACTCGTGAAGTTGAAGAGTTTTATCAAATACTTTTACTTATGAATAGTGATGTGAACAATTCATTATGTCATAAAGGTATAATTTAAATTGCTAAAAGCAAAGCAACTTTAATCGTATGGTTAAAATTGAAGTGACATCATAATTATTGAGCAAATTTCAGTCTAATTGTTCATCTGTTGGTAACTCCCAAAAGTAAGAATATATTGATTGTCGAGAAATTATCATGTATGTATATATTAGTTTGTCTTTTCAACATTAAAACACTGAAGGTAATAATTTATGTAACTTAGGTTGATAGAAGAATGTTGTTGTGAGAGATTCTTCTATTGAGATAATAATTAAATATATTTTTTATAATTTAAATTAAAATATGATTAAATATTTTTTAATTATTACTCCATATTAGTATTATTTGTTTTAAAATAAATATTACATTTTCATTCATTTATATTACAGACTATATGTGAGGTTATAATATTTGAGTTTTCACTAATAGTTATTTATATGTATATTTTTTTATTAATTTAGTGGGATTACAACATTATCCGTACATTGTGCGATTACAATACTAGTTTATTATAAAAATGTTACGGGGAGCTCAGCTGTTGCCCTAGCCCCTAAGGCAGTTACACAAAAAGAACTATTATCTGCGACTATATTCAATTTCCCCCCACTTTCCTCATCACTGGCTATATGTTACTAATATGGAAATTTCAAAATCTGTAAATACGTACTAATTTGTTCGCATGTATATTTACTTTAAACCACGTTTTTCTTGTGAAAAACTATTATAACCATGTGGTGATAAGTAGGACTGCTTGGTACTTATTTATATATATATATATATATATATATATATATATATCATCTAGTATCATATTAACAGTGGTGGAACCAAAAATTTATACAAGAGGATTAAAAAAAAACCCTAAGATGTCATAGTTGGAAGTTGAACCTACGATCTAAAATATTTTGAACCTCCTTTACTTATACTTGAATTTTTTTATTATATCAAGGTGATTCAATAACTCATGCAACCAAATAAAATTATTATTATGCTATTTGTATTATGTAATTTTTCAACAAAGGGGCCAATATCTACCTAGTACGGAGTACAACCAATGTATTTTAGTACTCCTACTTTAAACATATTATTTTGTACAGGTGTTTGGGAGTGCTCCGTCATTTGGAAAAGTTTATACCTTTTTTGGAAGATTTGCACGAATTTGTGCAATTCCTAAGTTTCTTCTTTCTTTTTTACTCCCTACTTCTCTTCTCTTTATTTCGGCAGACAGACGCAGTAAAATAATACATCACTCTTAAAAAGTTTTGTTCTTGTTCTTAATTTCCCCCCAGCTCACCAATCTTTGAGTTTGTTTTTTTTTCTTTTGATTAATGGACACCCTCTAGACCCATCAGGTACGAAATATCGATTTCCATTTTTCTTTTTCTGATAATTTGGTTGGTGAAAATTTTATGATATTAAAACCCCAGCTTGATAAAATTGGGAATGAAAGGACTGATCTTTTTCTTTTCCGTGTTGCTTTTTCACAGAACCCAAATTGGGGAAAAAACGTTTAAAGGAGGAGGAAAAAGGACCAGTCTTGGGCACATAGTTGCTGAAAGAAGGAACAATCATGGCCGTGGGTGAGAACGGGTCGTTGAATCGGACGGACGGCAATGATTCTGCTGCCGTCGATCATCAGTCAAATCAGAACGGCGTGCCACGGTCAACGTTACCGATTGATCAGAATCTTCAGATAAAAACCACTGTCCAGCGTAAGCCTCAAATGGATGTATTTCAACAGCAACAACAAAGAATCAACGACAATGGAGTGCTGAGTCATCATCATAATCTTCATCATCAGAAAATGAACGGTGTTGATGAGGAAGGGTTTAAGAGCAGCAGGGAGATGAGGGATTTGGAGGAAATGTTCTCCAAACTGAACCCCATGGCTGCAGAGTTTGTTCCCCCCTCCCTCTCTTCCGACAACTACGGTGGAGTAGTGCCATTCCCTCCCGGTGGAGACCAATTTGGATTTGATGCTTTCAATTTTGCTGTGCAAGCTGGACTCTGTGGCGATGGAATTTCCAACAGAAGGGTAACTAATTTACTTATTTAGTAGCTACTAGAAAAAACTATGCATATGTAAGTGTTAGGTTCTCCAGTTTATGTATGTTAAACATAACTTGATAGCTTATAGTATTAGGAAATACCATAGTTGGTATATATCATGCAAGTACATAAAAATGAGAGGATGGTGTAGTCATTAAGGTCTAAAAAAGGAGGATGTTAGAAGTCTATGGTCAGTCACCTTTTTCAAACCTTGTTTTGTAATAAAATCGCTGTCTTGAGGGTCATGGCTAACAATTCGGGTTGAAATGGACTAGCAGAAGAGAAATGGCTATGGTCATGGTAGGAGAAGGATGAACGGCCGGACAACCATGGCCCAACGCGAAGAGGTTATAAGGAGGACTGTTTATGTGTCTGACATTGATCACCAGGTACTAAAAAAATGGGTACTTGTTCATTATTTCATTTAGTTATTTCACCTTCATCTTTTTTTCCCTGGAGACTAATTTTTCTTATTATATATAGGTGACTGAGGAGCAACTTGCTACACTTTTTCTTGCTTGTGGGCAGGTGAATATGTTTCTCGTTTGGTCACATTTTTGTTGGAGTTATTAATATGTTAATGAAATCTTTTGTTGCCATAACCTGACTAACCTTGATGTGCTGAAGGTGGTTGACTGTCGCATATGTGGAGACCCCAATTCTTTACTCCGTTTCGCCTTTATTGAATTTATTGATGAAGGTATCTTGAACCATAATCTTTGGTTTGACATTTTTTGGTGAAAGTTCTTGTTGTCTAACAGTGGCATTGTCCCACGTATGGTCTGCAGAAGGAGCAAGGAATGCCTTGAGTCTTGCAGGGACTATGCTTGGGTTTTACCCTGTGAGAGTGCTTCCCTCTAAAACTGCAATTGCACCAGTTAATCCAAAATTTCTTCCAAGGGTGAGAAAATGTGTATACTTTGGTACTTCCCTTTTGCAAAATTGCTGTTGAGGTGATGAATGGATACCTAGTGTTGCTAATACTATGTTATTTACCTTTGGCGCTGATATGTAGTCCGAAGATGAAAGAGAGATGTGTGCAAGAACTATATACTGTACAAACATTGATACAAAGGTAATTTTGAGTTTGCAATCCGTGCTTCACATGGTTGAAGAGCTTCTTTGGGGATAAATGCTTTATGACTTGTTCATTTGTATGAAGCAGGTTACTCAAGGAGATGTCAAGCTCTTCTTTGAATCTTTTTGTGGAGAGGTTTGTAGCTTCTCACTGACTTGTCTCAAAGTGCCTGTCCTAGTTAAGGTCCTAACTCTACGCTGTTTCCTTCTCTAACACAGGTTAAGTGCTTGAGGTTGCTTGGTGACTATCGTTATTCCACTCGTATAGCTTTTGTCGAGTTTGTTATGGTAACTTCCATGAGCTTTTGTCTTTCACTATAAATGCTTGTAGTTTAGCATTCATATGATGTTATTTGATTCTTTTACATTCGAAGTGTAAAAACATTTTTGTCCCTTTTGGATAAGTTTATGTGGGTGAAGAAAGTTCTTTGTAGTAGTGTGGCCACTCCTGTGAATTTGAGATAATATTGACGTAAACTGAAGTTTGAAAGTTTTTCTCCTCTTGCTTGCGGAAATGCTAAGCTTATGTTGATATCTATCTTTGCCATGAGAAAGTAGTGCTATTCTCTTTAACTACATAACATGAGCCATGTGAGCATTACTTTCTCTCTGGAATAATATGAGAAAGGTCCATCATCTGCAGGTCAGTGACTCAGTTCTAATGTGCTTGTGTTTCTTTGTGAATTTAGCTAATGTGTTTTTTTATTGGTTGCTGCATTGTTAGAGTAGTAGAGTGATGAAAAATACAGGATATGGTACCGACTTGTGTTCAGTATAAATGTCTCTGGTATTTAGTTGTGTCGATTGAGTTACTGCTGGAAGGAGAGGGTTCCTTTGGTCGGCCACAAAAAAACAATTCCAATATGAAGTTTTTCATAACTAATACATATAAAGTATGAATAAAACTATGCATTACTAATGTAACTGTGCATAACTAATACAATATTTGTTTTCTAGTTAAAATTTATAATTGAGTCAATGTTTGATTTCAGGTATTAAATTATGCACTACTAATACTGACATAACTTTTGTGGGAATCAATGTATTATTATCTTCTGTGGGATAAAATGTGGAATAAGAATACGTTTATTAGTAATATCTCTTCAAGAGTATCGAAAAGATGTCCTTAAAGTAGACAACCCCTACGTACTATCCTTTACCATATAATACTTCTTACATTATTATTGACCGCAAAATAATTTTTGTAACAATTTACACATTCTTATCCACTGCCATAACAATCCTTGTATTATAATTCTTGCATAACTAATATGTTAGCAAAGGACCCTTAATTCCTTAACTAGGATGGGTATGAGGTCTTTTTGCCTTTCTATGTTTTAGTTATATGGGAAACAAATCGAAGGTCTCAGAATCACCAGATTTGGAGAAGGTGGATGTTTATTTTACAAGTTAAGATATCATTACTTTTATGAAAGAAACCCGAGGACACTATGTGCAATATTAATCACTTATAAAGTGGTTCTAGACAGCAGGAAAAAAGAAGTTGCCTGTGTTGTCATTTTGATCAGTTCAACAGGCATGTGGTATATTTGTCAGCTAATGAGTACATGCCAGTAGATTATTAGGAATTCACAGTAATGTTGGGTAAATAAAATTGCGATCTCGGTGATTTTGAGGCTGCTCAGCTCGGGTTGTTCTTGCATCTCTTAGTGACCAACTTTTAGCTGGTGCTTTGAGTGGGGGTCATGGCCTGATATACGTTTATGGCTATTGCTTTGACGGGAGCCCTTACGACTTTTACTATGTGGATGACTGGATTCTGTATGTCCTGACCACTTAAACGAAGCTGGAAGGGAAGTGCTTTATACTTGGTACTCCTATGTGAGATACTTCTGTAAAAAGTAGACCAGCTTTATCATCCAAGCAATCTTCAAATTGGAGAAAGTACTACTAATTTAGCACCCAAACTGTCGTGTGAAGTCTGGTTCCCATGATAAAGTATCTTCAATGTACTTGCATGAGGATATCTTATAATTTTTCTGTTCCTTGGTTGCTCTCAGCTAGCATGCTACCGCTTCATCCACAGCATTCGTTGACAATGGATATAGGGAACTATAAAAGAACTTCTATTAGTCTTTTTGGTGGAGGTTCCAGATTTGAACTTCCTCATGCACTCTCTAGATTTCTGGTGCAATCTGCATTCAGTTCTCGTTGATTCATTTCAAAGCTGTGTTCTGTTGCCTTAACACACGTGGAATTTATGTTTTAAGGTGCCTGTGCCGCAAGTCAAAAATGGGATTTCTAGAGTATCCCACTTTCTGTTCTTGTATAGGAGGGTGCCACACTTCTATGTACCTCCTCCTAGTGATTAGTTGCAGTGCAATTTGTTTTGAGGACACTTCTGCTGTGGCAATGGCAGACTTTGAGGGTGTCAACTATCTTTGCTTGGCCTGTTATTTGAATTTAATGATCTCAATAATTGGTCCCAAAACTTAGTGGACTCCCCGTGATGTAATGTAATATATTTTAGCACGTGGCATTTCATGGCTATGATGTTTACATAGTTTCATGATGAATTTTCTGGTTGTTGCAGGCTGAGAGTGCCATTGCTGCACTGAACTGCAGTGGTGCAATATTGGGGTCACTCCCTATAAGGTAGCTCTCTGTTTCTAGTGCAAATCCTGCCGATGTCTTCTCTATTTCACTGACATCCATTAATCTTCAAACTTTTTGCATACTGCAGAGTGAGCCCATCAAAGACTCCTGTTCGACCACGTGCTCCTCGCCCTGCAGTGCAGTCATAAATCACTTTGCATTTCTCAGCTGATCTTATATCTAAATGCATACGTAGATACAAATACCACTAAGTACCTTGTGGCTTTTGTCATTTAGTTTATTCTCATTACTCAGCTGGGCATCTCTCACCCACCGGATACTTGTTCTTAAGGCTTGTACTGTTGGCAGGTTTATGAGTTCCTATGTTGATGTAATTAAAATCTGGTATACTATGTTTATCTAGGCAATGCCTCGAGTACGAGTACTGAGATGTTCTAACAGTGATTTTCTTCAGTGAGTTCCATGATATTCCTCTATCACATTGGTTTGTGATCCTGTGTTCTGCTCTTGTAAAATTTCTGATCTAGTTCCCTGGGATAGTGTATTAGTTAGACCATTGGGTGATGGAGCAAAATGACCAGTTGACCTTTTCTTCCTCTTCTCTGAATCAGTTTCTCATTCCTTTTTTTTAATAAATGTGACTACTGACTTGTTGAATCTAAGCTTTGCTAAATATGGGAGTATACTGAAGTGATTGCTAGCTGTGTGTAATGTGTTTCTGAAGTAGAGTAGTAGTTGTTTGTTAATGTTATCCTGAAGTACTTATTAGGGAGATCTAGTAAGTATTATGTGCGACAGAAACGGAGTATTTGTCTTCACCCGTAGTTTTCCTTCACGCCTATTTCTTCACCTAGGTGTGCGGATACATTATACACCCAATACATTATAGAGGAAAATAAACTCTTTTCGTTCACCTTTTAATGTTTGACCAAGGAGAGTATTAAATTTTTTTGAAGAGAATATGTTCGCCTTGAGAGCTCTTGACTGTTCCTTTCAGTTTTATGTTTTGCAGAATGTTTAATATAATGTTTTTAGCTTTTTTTGGATTTGGAAAAACATGCTTGGACTAATATTTCGACGCACTAAAGAATCTGCAGTATCAAGTTACCCCCTCTATTGGTTAGTAGGAAATACTTTGAGGGCTTAACGCGTTGGCAGAACTACTACTAGCTGGAAAAGGAAAACGAGAAAAGAATGAGAAACACAGTAGCTAAAACTATACTCGTATAAATATTTGCGCCAAGTTACATTTACAGAATGTTACAAAAAAACAACAAGAAGAAAACCGAAAACCATCAACTTTTTAGTTGATTTGCACGTCAATCACCTTCTTCTCAACTTTGGTCTTCGGAATTGAGATGAAAAGGACTCCATTCTTCAGTTCAGCTTTAATTTTATCTTTCTCAACATTATCTGGGAGACTTAAACGAGTATCGTAGGAGCTGTAATTCCTGCCCCAAGAGTTGTCATCTCCAGTCTCTTCCTTTTTGTATTCGCCTTTGATGACAAGCAAATCATCTTCCACAGATACCTTCACTTCATCTTTAGAGAGCCCCGGCATGTCAAAACGCATCTTGATTTCATTTTCATCGTCTTTGATGTCCCAAGGAGCACGTATTTCCCCTACTGCTGATGATCTGTTCCTTCCTGGGAATGTCATGGTATCCTCCAACAGTCTGTCCATAGTGTCCATCATCTGCCGCATTGTTCTCATCGGAGACATTGGGTCTAACAATCCTGTTTATCACATGAATAATAAGAAAACTTCCTAATGAAGCAGAGCTTAATCAAATGCTACTCTACCATCAACCACTACCAACTATCTTGATACACGAGCAATGACCTACTGGAATTGAATTTAACCAGTAACTATAGTACTAACATTGTGATCACTTCCACATCATCTAAGAATATTAAAGACTTGAACTCGATGGGTTAAAAATGAAGCATTTTGACGGGTTCGACCTTCATAGTTTTAGCACAAAAGACAGTACTCTTTTAGTGATGAGTTTTTGTTAGAATCGATTAGTTACGGTCTTTATAACATCACTATATAATATTTATTCCCTATAAAAGTCAAATTTTTCTCGAAATTGAATATTATATCATGTTATAATATATGTCATGTATAACATCACTGTAGCAACCAAAAAATTTCGCAACAAACGAGAATATTATAGATATATTTGACCGTATATTCCTATGATTCATCCGCCTCTAATAATTGGGACTAATAACCTAACAAATAACGTACAACAACGAATTTAAAGGCACTGATATTATAGTGTCAAATTCTTTAAATAGCTAAAGTTAAATACAATGGAAATACAGACAGTGCAGCTAAGCAGGCAGTAGTTGTTGGTGCAATGGAAATTAAATAGTACTCCTAAATGGTATAGCTAGTAGCTAAATGAGAGATACCGAAAGGGGAGACATCAAGAGACATCTTCCTAGGACGGCGGTCGACAGAAGTACTGCCTTGGTTGTTGTTTCCTCCTTGACCGCTGCTGACATGCACGTCAACTGAAGTATCTTTGTTATCTCCAGTTGCCTCAACTACAAGCCTAGACGCTGGCCTTTTCACGTTGCATGTGGATGGAAAGAAAACAGAGAAAGGCGCAGCTACCCTGTTGTTACTCCTAGAGGACGCTGTAACACCATTAACTACTAAAGGAGAAGCTGCTGAACATGTAAGAGTTTTGCAAGCCATTATAAAACTAAAAACAAATCCAGAAAGATAGCTCGATCACACGATATTTTTTTATGGATTGGTCTTGTTTTCTGTTGCTTATGTTGTGCAATAGGAGGTATTTATAGGGAGAAGAGACAAGGGTGTGGAGAAATCGTGAAGGTTTTAGATAATACTAGTACTAGCTAGCTAGGAATTAAGGTGATGACTGTTAAGTGTGACTGGGACCAAGGCACGGATTGCTCGATCGTTCTGGAATAATCGCTTATTTTCTAAATTTTACAAAGTAGGGTCTCCTTTTAAACCTTATTATGTTTTCACCCCACTCTTTGGTTTTATCTATATAGAATAGGAGAAGTAAAAGCACTATATTAAGACAAGTGATATAACCACAAAGAGCCAAGTGACATTGTTATGACAAAATAAACTACCTTTCTAACTATTTTTTTTTTGAATTTTAAATTTTGAATTAATACACTACTTGAATTAATAAATACAAATATATTATAATTTATCTATAAAAAGACAAAAATATATAAAAATAAACTACTCAATTAAATTGGGGAGTAGTTTCAAGTTGAACTTTTAAAACTATTTTACAATAAAAAAAAAAAAAAACAAAAAATAAAAAAACTATCAATTCAAATTGAAAAGTAATTTCTTCCTAATATAGTAGTGTGTGTGTGTGTGTATATATATATATATATAAAGAAACTTATAGTTAGAATTATTATGAGAAAAGTCTTACATATACACATAACTAAAGTCATAATAAATAAATAAATAGTCATAAAGGAAGAATACTAAAAACAAATCAAGTGATAGCCTAAAAATATATATACTAATTAAATTTCTCATGTAGGGAGATTTATTTAATAAATAGAACTCATAATTTTATAATGCAAAATACAAAAATATAAAGAAACTATTAGGATATTATACATAAGATAATATATTATATATAAAACACAAATTATTAATTATTAAAAATATTAGTAGCTTTTTAATAAAAATAATAAAAAGCTTATCTCTTTATACTTTTGATGAATTAAAAATTATAATTTAGGAAAAAAATTATATTATTTAAATTTTTAGTAAAATATAAATTGAGAAAACTACTCCAAATTATAGTACTAAGTACTTGCTGATTTAAAGACAAGAGGGGTTGCTCTGATGGTAAGCAACCTCCACTTTCAACCAAGAGGTTGTGAGTTCGAGTCATCCCAAGAGTAAGGTGGGAAGTTCTTTGTATCCTTTGATTTTGTATAGATTTTATTATATTTGTGTACACTATATTAAATAATAAAATAATAACTAATATTTATTAAAATAATATAATATATTAAATCATAATTTTATAAAATTAATATTTTATCAAATTATCAGCACGAATCGCGCCGTTCTAGGACTAGTTAAGGAAAAAGAAAAAGCGGGAACGTAATTTGGTGTTCCCTTTCATCATCATCTGCCGACATAGAAAAACAGAAAAGATGTGCGCCGAAGTCCAATTCCCGAAGAAGTAAAAATGTATTGTTGAGAGTGGGATTTGAACCCACGCCCTTTCGGACCAGAACCTTAATCTGGCGCCTTAGACCAACTCGGCCATCTCAACTTACTGGCACAATTCCAGTACTGTTAATATTCTATATTGTTTGCTTTTTCCTTCAAACAACACGTGCAACTCGTACAATATCTCATATTTTCCAGAGCAAATGAACGGATTTTTGAAGTTGAATTGATAATGGATTAGTTTATTATAAAAAAATCACACAATATCATTTAGATTAAGTTAAATGCTACTTTCTTTTAGCTCATGAAAAGCACTAAAGCAAATTTATGGAGCAGAGGATGTAAAGAAGTAGTACTAGAGTAGAATTCGCCAGAATTCACACGAACTTCCCGGAAACCGCTAGATTTCTTGAATGGTTGATGAGATATTCTTTATTTTCTACCAAATGTGATCTTTATTGTCTTCCAAAAATCCGGGTTGATTGAATGAACACAGAACAAAAGGAACTGAAAGCTGCTGGATGTGAAATCACTCTCCAGTATATCCAAGGAGTAGATGAAACTAGTCCACACTTTATTCCATCCGAACGATGTCACAGATATTATAAAGGGCTTCAAATTTCAAAAGCAGTATTTAAAGGAGTATATCGCTGTATCTATCAAGTCAAACTGTGATATTTTTCTCAGCAGAAGGGGGACGGACAGTCCTAAAGACTACTCAGCTCAAGAAAAGAGAGACAGCAGATAGTAAGGCCATTATCCCTGTTCCTTTTCATCATTAAAATATGTTGTAATCAACTGTTTGAGTACTTAATTAAAAATCTTCAGTGCAAATAACAACACCACAGTTCATCCCATGATAAACCCAAGATTAGAACATTCTAATTCTTTTTTGTATGTTAAGACCGACACAGCACCAACGAGGCAAAAAGACTCTCCTCTTTTGACATACAAGTACAATTGCTGAAATTTAAGAAAGCTTTTCAAAAACAACTTGTAGGATAGTAGTATAACACCTTTTTGAATCTAGTGTTGGGAACTGAGATTGCCTGAAAATGAACTTCAGACATTCACTTTGGAAACTTCTGGCAGCTAGAAAGGAACAACTGTAAAAAGGAAATAAAAAGAAAAAGGGAAGAGCCATTTTGGCATTCTCTTCTAACTTAGCCACTGGAATGGAACCGTCTCAGATGTGTTAGTTGGAGGTGCAAGAATTGGGCTGTTGCAAACACTGCCATCAGAGTGTGAAAACATTGTCCTCTGAAGAACTCCAGATGGCGATGAAACGGTTGTTGCTGCAGGGCTGATTGAATCACAATTGCTTGTATATGAGGAGGCTGGATTTTCACCTTGATTAATAGAAGAACTAGGGTGTAAAACTTCAGCCAATGGTCCTCCAGATGCAAAAGGGACCCAACTGAATTTCTCCCAAGACTTGTTCTGATACGCGTTATTCATAACACTACTCTCCAATCCCATATCCTCGTCAAGCGCATTGCCCGCAGCCATAGCCATAGACAGAGTAAGTGACGACGGAGAGATGTTCCCTTGCGATGGCCATAACGAAGCCTCCTCCATATTGTCGTCGTTACTATTGTTGTAGATGTTATCATTCGACCATGCATTAATCAAATCCCTGGGTGCCTCCTTTACAGATTGCTTATCCAAAGAAAGTAATTCTGGATTTATCATGAAATTGAACTCACCATTGTGCCTCATACTCACATCTTCAGTTCTTTCCAAATCTCTACACGCCAGTAAATTCAATGCCTCTTCCCTGTAACTATCCTGCCAGTCCGCCGGGTGTATGTTTGACTCCATCAAATGTTGCCATTGCTGTCCAACACCAGCCTTTGCCACCAACTCACCTTCCATCGTCCAGCCCGAACTTCTTTACTCATACAAAAGACAAACAAATACTATTAAAATACGTTTTTTTCCAATTAAAATTTTACTAAGTAAAATTAAAGGTGATCCATAATGAAATAGACGACCTAACTCGAACTCTAAAAACTAGCTAAAAAAGTAAGTAACGTCTAAGACCATATAAGGAGACAAATAGCCAACACAACCGATGTGGGACTACTACTAACAGGAATTAAGCTCAATCACAGTTGCAGGGCCAAAGAAAATGTCACAATTCATAGCCAAGAATGAAATATCAGCTACAGAAATAAAAACCTGTGTAGTTCATTGAAAGAGGAATCAGTGGAGATATTTTGCCCCATTTTATCATGAAGAAACAAGGGACCCTCCATATATTGAAAGGCAGATCTAAGAGGCTGTGTTGAACGGCTGTCAGTTTGACCAGTAGGTGGGGGTTTAGGAACAGCAATGGGAGTAGATTCAAGAGGAACAGGGTGATTTCGAGTCTTCTTATTGTCATTGTTGTTGCTAAGAGTGGCATGAACTTCCACATGCTTTCTTGAACGGGGACGGCCTCTATGCATATGGCGCTCACAATACTTCTGATGAGGTGCTACATCTCTTGAGCATCTCCATTTCTTGCCGTCCGTTCTTTTGCACCTACCTGGTTCTAGATCCCTTATATTTCTGCATCTTTGCCCTTGTACTGAACCAGAACCACTAGCCGCTGCTGAAAAAAATCAAGAAAACCCAATATAACTTGAAAAAATAAGAAGGGGAAAATAGATAGGATAATAGGGAAAAACAAGGGTTGTTACATGTAGTAGTATGAGAAGCTCCAGAGGAATTAGTGCAAATTGATAAGAGAAGATCTGGAGGGACAGGTATAGCTGAGACCATATATTTGTAGATCATAGCTTGCCTCTCCAGTTCTTTCCACTGAGACCATGTAAAAGGAAACCCCAGAGCCGCTGCCATTCCTTCGACTGCAGAGTTATAACACAGCAAAAAACATACATTTATTCTCCATTATTCAGACACTTATTTTCTCTGTTTCTCCACTTGCTCTCTGTCTCTGCTCTTTTAAGTAGCAGCACAAAAACAGTACTATAGTAGTATTAAATTCAGATCTTTCTTTTTCAATAGCACAGAGAGAGAGAAGAAAGGGTTGAAAAGGAAACATCAAGAACAAAATAAAGTAACTAGTTTAGGACTAAGGTCAAGGTCCCGGGGAGGGGGGGACAAAGGAAAAAAGAAAAGCTTTTTACCTGGGGATGAGTTTGTAGAAATGTCAAAAGGCTGAAAAGTCCTTACAACAGCAGCAGCACCAGTAGCTGGAAGAGGAGGAGGAGGAGGAAGAAGAAAACTAGCATCAGAATATACATTATGCTCGTTAGAAGAAGGCATTTTGTTAGCTCCGCTGTGGTTAAGAGTGGGCCCATTATCACCACCACGTCCATCATCATCCTCATCAGAGGATGAACGGTGAGGATCTTGATTATGACCCATCATAATCTTGGAAGGGAATGATTCAGTAGTCTGCAGTTGGAAATTGTAACAAATAGCAGTAGTAGTAGAAATTTTTCCAACATCTAAGTTTGCCTTGTTTGAAACGTTAAAGCCATTAATAGCACCGTCCTCCATACCCATATACCAAAAAAAAACTATACTAAAATTGGAAAAAAAAAAATAAGCTCCCTAAAAGTCACTGCCTTTCCTTATCAATGACTAGTAAAAAGGAAAACAGAAAAAGAGATATAAGACCAAACCCTGTTAGGAAAAACACTTCAAAAAGACACTTCACGTTACTTTTTCACCATCTTTGTCTTCAAACTGTTCTAGTTATTGCGTTCAGACAAATGGGCAAAATATGTGTTACTACTAGAAACTTTTTAGTGTATTGGAATTATTTTGACGATTTTTAAGTTTCTTTTTGCCGCCATACTTGGCCTTTGGTTTGCTTCCATTCTTCCAACATTCGCACCGTTGTGTTGTTTTTTGTAGATAGAAAAGTTGAAGCAACAAACACAAACGCCTTTCTCTCTCAGTCTCTCTCTCATAATTGCAATATCTATCGTTATCTGAGGGATAAAGCTTGACCCACCGTACTACACTTTTTATCCATTATTTTATTCGACTAATAAAATCCATCACAATCTGATATGGGCACCCTTTTCTTTATCAAACCTTATGTGCTTTTCATTAGAAATGAAATTTAAAATATTAATTAGTATTATAGGCATAATAAATAAAAAGCACATTGAAATGAATTTGAGTTGTTAAAACTTAAAAATGCATAAGTAACAACATTAATTAAAATGTCTCCATTTTCCAGAATTACACAAGAGAGTCTCTCTAAAGAGAGTGTTAAAGTTTACGTGACAATAAAAATGTGAAATAAAAATAATTAAAGATTAAGATCCCAAAGTATATTTATCTCATTGGATTGCGTTTTCGGATCTTACAATTATCATTTGACTTATAGGTTAAAGAAAAGGAAAAATGGTTTCAGTTAGGCAAATGTCTCGTTGGATTATTGACTCAGGGTTTATTAGAAATAATATTTTTATTTTTTCAAGATAAGTGTAAGGTCTACGGATATATTATTATTCCTTGATCTCACTTATAAAGTTAGGCCGAATTTGTTATTGTTGTAAATTTTCATTTGGTGCTAAAAAAATGGTTGAAGTAATTTAAAAAAGACACTAATAAAGGCCTTAGCTGCAGTTTAGCAGAAGAAGAACATAATTGGATGTACTTTTATTTCTACTCTATGCTACTGCCTATCTTGTGCTTGATCTTAATTCCTTAAACTCATCACTTTATTATTGTAATAAATAATCATAAAAAAAAATGTCCCCAGCTTTACTTGCAATAACGGAAGCTGTAGAGATAGAAGTAGGGCAGCTTTATAGAACATGGCAATAGGTTCCAATTAAACGTAGTTGCAACTAGCGGGGTTCGTCGGTCGATACGGTACGATATTTAGATATTTTGGTTTGGTATTTTCGATATTCGATTTTTTAAAATACTATACTAATACCGTACCTAATTAAATTCTGTATGGTTCGATTTTTCTCCTTTCGGTTTCGATTTCGATTTATTCAGTTTGGTAACTTCGGTTTATTCAATTTGAATACTAACTAGTGCATAAAGTCATAGACTTTAATATTCTTAATTAAACTACTCAAAAATACAAAACTAAAAACGTTTGTTGATAAAAATTTTGTCCAAAACCAACAAATATCAACCCAGAGAGAGAAAACTCTATATAAAGGAATAAATTTGATCATTAGAAATGTCTTGTTAATTGCATAGACTTAATTGATGAACTTAGAGAATAAAAAAAAGTAAAATTTTAGATTTTTTATATTTATATTATAATTAATAATATGTGTATTGTGTAATATAATATATATTTCGGTACGGTATCAGTACCAAAATTTGGTATTAGGTCTAACCAATTAACAAGACATTTCTGATGATCAAATTTATTCCTTTAAAACTTAAATCGAATACCATACCGAATACCAAAATATCGAATGCCAAATATCAAAATTTTCGATTTCGATATGGTAATTCGGTATTTACCAAATTATACACAACCCTAGTTACAACATTTGAACAATAAATACAAATATACTTACTACAGCGCGCATCGAAATATTTGATGTAGGAGATATCGCTATAGTTTGATGACTTTATTGGAACGACAATTCAAAAGCTATTTTATTGAATTATTTTTACAATTTGAATGATCATCTGAGAATTTTTATTTTTTTTTTTTTTTGAAATTTTAGCAAATTGTTTGTAAAAGAATTCTCTTGATATTCCTGATTCATGCGCGTCTCGTTGCTAAAAATTAAGTATGCTTTATCATCAAAGAATATGGTGCAATAACTAGAGTATCTTCATTTTTAAACGGATAATTTTTAAAAGCTTGAATTAAGCTTCTGTTTGGAATTTGATCCGTTTTTGAAAAAAAATTTAAGAAAAAATTTCAAGTTTAAAAAATTGATTTGAGCTAGTTTTTGGGTAAATTTTTTTCTCACTCACAAAATTTTAAATTTTTTTCAAGTAAAATGCATATCAAAACACAACTTCAAATATCAAAAATTATTTTTCAATATTATATCAAAAAAGAAAATTTCAAGTTTAAATAAAATCTATGTCCAAACGCCTACTAAAAACCTTTTCAAGAGAACATTTAGCCATCTCCAGTGAGTTTTATGACGTAAATCTGCTGGATTAAGGGGTCGTTTGGTAGGGTATATAAGAATAGTGCTGAATAAGGTATATTAGTAATGCAGATGTATAGGAAAAAATCGGTTCATATTAAATGCTCGTATAATAGAGTGACACCTGGAACCAGAGACAGATGAAAAGCGAGACAGGTGGAAGTCAAGATCGGGGGCAGCAGTCTCGGCTGGCACCGGGAAGCCCCGAAAAGAATGTTGCTCATGAAGACAGATGAATATCTGTCACCCGATAGCATCCAATAAAGAATATTCTACAGTATTAAATACATAATCTGTTATAGAGAATATGGCATTCATAACTTGCCGTTACACATTCATCAATGGCCACCGTAATTATCATTTAAGAAGGGCTTGATCCTAGGACCTTGTTCCCTAGGTGCCACTATAAATAAGGATTCCAACAACCATTGTAGGGAAACGAATTTTTTGACAAACTTATACTACATGCTATTTAAAGCTCAATAACACTTTATTTTCTTGCTTCTTAATATTGTTATTACTGCCTTCAGAAGCTCTGCTCCCTGAGCCAAGCTCTCTACTGTCTTATCTCGATTTCAAGGCTAAGTCAAACATTCTTATTTAATTTATTTATCATTTTGGGATCAAATCGATTGATTCAATTGTACCATTTTACGGGTAAACAGTTTGACGTCCACCATGGGGCTTAGACAGTTGCGTAACTGAGTTGATCCTTACATCTATTACTAACATGTTTGATTCTTTGTTCTTAAAAAAAAAATCATTAAAATGGCAGATAACGATGTCAATGACTCAATATCGCACACAACGTTGAGGCCCAAGGAAATCAGCCTCAACATGAAGACTCGATCAGTGATACCCGCAACGAGGGGGATGAGGCCATGGCGGTCCATGGCAGGCAATATGCATGACGACATGTTCTAGAGGTAACACCTAATGATGCCGAGGACGAGCACGTCGTTGAAACAAAAGAAATCCTGAGGGAGCAGCAGAAGGCTATTATGGGCCACCTTTTACGACAGGAACAAGTCATGACAGAGTTGAGGCAAGCGTTGTCGGGTGCTTATAATAACGCGAATGGACAAGGTCCAGTTCCTCCCGGTGCTCCCGCAAATCAAATAACAATGAGGGTTGATAATAACACCGCGATGGGTGAAGTTAACTTTGACAGGGCCGGGGGGAACGGTAGTGGTAACAACAATGAGAATGACCCCTTTAAAATCGAACTCGTGCGGTTTATGAGGGAAATAAACGCCCGAATTGATAAAATTCTAGGTGCACCGCCAGTATTGAAAGGACCGGATTCAAAGAAATACACCCAGTTATCGTTCAAATCAAGCGCGACACCAGAGTTGATCCCTAAGCGGTTCAAGATGCCAGACATGCCGAAATATGATGGGACTTCGGATCCTCAGCAGTACATCACCACCTACACAATAACGGTGAAGGGGAACGACTTAGCTCCACACGAGATTGAGTCGGTCTTCCTGAAGAAATTTGGGGAGACCCTCACGAAAGAGGCCCTGACATGGTATTCGCTTTTAAAACGAGCACTCGATAGATTCCTTCGAAATGCTCGTAGATTATTTTATCAAGGCCCATGCCGGGGCCAAGAAGGCACATGCCCGAAAGGCCGACATATTCAAAATTGCACAAGGAGAACCCGAATTGCTGCGGGAGTTCGTGACTAGATTCAAGAAAGAAAGAATGCTATTACCGGTCGTACCAGACGAATTGACAGCTGAAGGTTTTACTAAAGGCATTCCGACGCTTCCCAGAAATTGAAGGAAAGTCTGATTCCAGGCAACAACATGGGCGGATGTTCACAACCGGTACGAGTCAAAGATAAGAATTGAGGATGACTATCTCGGTTTCCCGACATCAACCAAGGGTCGGGACCGGGAGAAGAATAAAGAGAAATTGAAGGATTATTTTGACACAGATCGACGGTCCTCTAGAGGTTGGTTTTTGTCCTGTGAAAGGGTCGAAGGACGCGGCAGAGGTTTCCGGTCGGCGGATATATTCTCTACCGATAGGAGAGGTGATCGAATCCGGAATAGCATACTATTGCAGGACAAAGAGGTATCGAAATCCCGACACTTCGCCTAACCCAGGATATCCAAATACAAATTCAACATTAGCGTGGTGGAATTAGTGTCGTCTATGAGAACATTAAGGAATCACGGTTCCCAAAGTCAGTGATATACGATCCCGGTTAGAGGGATCCTAATTTATGGTGCGACTACCATGGGACCAACGGTCACCGGATTGGGGACTGTCAGTATCTGCGTGAGGTGGTGGCGACGTTGCTGAAAAATGGCCATCTGAGAGAATTCATAAGCGACCGGGCCAACAACAACTACGGTCGCAATCGGTATCACACGAAACCCTCGAAAGCGGAAAAAGTTCCCCCTCGTCTGACGATCAACATGATTTTCGGGGGGAACGAGATTAATGGTGTAACTTTCTCGATAGCGAAAAGATGAAGGTATCGGTGACCCGTAGCAAAAGACTCCGAGAAGTTGCTGAAGACGACATCACTTTCAAGGAGGAGGACACAGATGGACTCCTACTTCCACACAATAATGCCGTGATAATCTCTCTTAATGTTTTAGATTTTAAGATTAAACACATTTTGGTGGACCTAGGGAGTTCAACCAACATTATCCAATGGAGAGTGCTAGAACAAGACAAACTAACCGGAAGCATAATTCCGGTCACAAAGCTTCTTGTCGGGTTTAATTTAGCAAGTATAACAACCCGAGGGGAAATCCCGCTGCCCACGAATGCCCAAGGGGTAATGAAGACATCCCTTTTCAAAGAAATAGATGGCGATATAGTTTACATTATCTTTCTTGGGAAACCATGGATGCATGTGATGGTCACTAATTCACTGCACTTTACTAGTGTATGGGCTTTAAATGGTATTGTTTTGTACTGAGTGTCTGTTTGTGCCTTGTAGGAGTGATTCCGAGTTATGAAGAGATTGTGGATCTAATTCGAGCTATTTTGGAGCTTTGAAGTCTGAGTAAAAGCCCAAGGATTAAGTCGCGATCGTATTCGGGGATCAACGAACTAATAGTGCACTTAATGGTAGAAACAAAGAGTTGAGTAGGAGGCTAAACCAGATGCGCGACCACGCATGAGACCCCCTCCAGCGCGCACTTGAGCGCGCAAGTAACGCAGTGCACTTCTTGTCGAAAAAGCGCCAAAATTTGACGAGCGCAAAACCAATGTGTGAAACTTAGGCTCGATAGTCAAAGATAGTATAGTATTAAATTATCTCCACATGGATTGATTTAAATAATGTTCTAATAAATCTTCAGCCTAACACTATCCATGAAATCAACCTGTGATTTATGTTATTATCAACTAATAATAAAAACTAAAATTATCGATTGTGAAAAAATAATGGAAATTTAATGACTAAGTAGCAACGATTGAATATTAAGGTGAGAAGTAAGAGTTGTGACAAGATATGTGATCAACTATTATTCCGAGTAACTCCGTGCTAAGTTCACTCTTATCTTCTATTCACTCTTACGATTTCAACAAATGATTAGGCTATCTTACGAATTCAAATTCTTCTTCCGAATGAATGAGAGTTCCGTTAACCAACCTAATGACAAGTTCTAAGAACATATGCGAATATACAGTGAATAAAAAATCTTTCAAAGAACGTCTCTCGACTATTCTTCTAAATTGTGTCAATTGATAACTCTCTAAGCTCTTTTGGTTACCTAACATGAGCGTAAATTCAACCCAAACAAGAAAACATAATGCGAATTGCAGCAACACTTCTCTTGTGGAATTTCCTATCTATTAGTCCGTGAGGATGAAGGTACACAATTTCCTATCTATTATGTTAGTAAAATTTTAACGGGAGCGAAAACTCGCTACCCACATCTCGAAAAATTAGCCTTAGTTGTCGTAGTCGCCGCTCAAAAGCTTAGGCCTTATTTTTAATGTCATCCGATAGCCGTGGTGACAACCTTTCCCTTGCGGAATATCCTTCACAAACCTGAACCTTCAGGTCAGTTGGCCAAGTGGGTAGTCGAAATAAGTGAATTTTACATAAAGTAAAACCCCAAAACTACAATTAAGTCACTAGTTTTGGCCGACTTTATGGCCGATTTCAGTCCAGGACTGCTGCCTTTGGAGTTTGGACCTTGTTCACGGACGAAGCTTCCAATGTGAAAGGGTCCGGGCTCGGTGTAGTTTTTATCACACCTTCGGGAGAAACCCTAAGGCAGGGCATAAGAACTATTCCTCTTACTAACAATGAAACCGAGTATAAGGCTTTGATTGCAGGACTCGAGCTAGCCCAGGGATTGGACTCTGAGGTCCTAGAGATCAAATGTGATTCCCAACTGGTCGTAAATCAGGTCTATCGAATCTTTGAAGCCAAGGAGGAGCGCATAAAACAATACGTAATGAAAGTCCACACTCTGCTCGCACGGTCCAGAATGGTCAATTACCCATATCCCAAGGGAAGAAAACGCGAAAGGAGATGCACTAGCCAACTTGGGATCGTCCACGAAAATGAAGGGATCAGACTCCGGTATGGTCATGCAGCTTATGCATTCGGTATTGGACACGGATGGCTATTATGAAGTGAACACGACCAATTTGGTGTGAGATTAGAGGAATGAGATCATTGACTATCTCGAGCACGAAAAGTTACTCGAAGATCCCAAGGCATCCCGAACGTTGCGCACTAAAGCAACTCGATAATGCTTCTGGAGGTCAATTGTATAAAAAAATCTTTTCAAGGCCCGTTGGCCCGATGTTTGGGAACCTCCAAAGCTAATTACGTCATGAGAGAAGTTCACGAAGGGATCTGCGGAAACCACTCGGGTGCGGACTCCTTGGTATTAAAGCTGGTTAGGGCATGATACTACTGGCCCCGGATGGAACAAGACGCTAAGGAGTATGTTTAGAAATGCGATAAGTGTCAGCGCTATGCAATGTTGGTTCACCAACCGGCAGAGTTATTGTATTCGGTTCTATCACCTTGGCCATTCATGAAGTGGGGAATGAAAAAAGTCGGCCCACTTCCCTGACCCCCAGTAAGGTAATATTTCTCTCGATTTAAATTGATTACTTTTCTAAGTAGGTTGAAGCATGTCCTTAACAGAAAATCAGCGAGCACGAAGTGGTATGTTTCCTGTGGGAGAACATTATTTGCAAGTTCTGGATACCAAAAGAGATAGCCTGTAACAACGGGTCACAATTTATAGGTGTAAAGGTCACAAAATTCCTTGAAGACCTGAAAATAAAAAGAATCACATCATCACCTTACCACCCGAGCACAAATGGTCAAGCAGAATCAACAAACAACTTGATTATCCAAAATCTCAAAAAGAGATTGGAAGCAGCCAAAGGCTAATGGCCCGAAGAGCTGCCGGGGGTACTATGGGCGTATCGAACACCGACTAAATCAAGCACGGGGGAGACTCATTTCTCTCTCATATACAGAGCAGAAACCTTTATCTAGGTGGAAAGTAGGAGAACCTACCATGAGATATTTTAGAGCGGATGAAGAAATAAATGACGAAGCATTATTGGTCAGGTTGGAGCTGCTCGACGAACGTAGGGACTTGGTGCGTATAAGGATGGCAGCCCAAAAATAGAGAATGGAATGATATTATAATCGAAGAACTAACCTCCGTTATTTCAAAGTAGGACACTTGATTTTAAGGAAAGTAACTCAAAACACCCGAGAGCTCAATGCAGGAAATCTAGGTCCGACGTGGGAAGGCCCCTACCGGATTTTAGCTGTCACTAGAAAATGGTCATATGAAGTGAAAAATCAAGATGGAGTAAAGTTGCCGAGCAACTGGAATGTGGCACACCTCAAAAGATACTATTGCTGATGAGCACCACCTATACTGAAAGTATGTGCTGCACTCTTTTTTCCTTCATCCAGTTTTTGTCCAAATCAGGTTTTTCTGGCAAGGATTTTAGCGAGTTAGAAACGGAAAGCATACTACGAAGGAAGCTTCGTCAGCAGAAATAAGACCTTTAAATGATAAGGTATACAAGCAATGAGCCACTACGGGCAGTTAGATAGTCATTTTCTCGATAGCAAAGTTCCTACCGGAAAACAAATCTTGCTAGCGGGCCAAAGGTTACCTGACCGTTCATGAGTGCAAGTCACTGGGAGGGGGTTAGGTAATCTTTTGCTCTGTAGCAAAGTTCCAATGGGAAGCGAAGCTTGCTATCGAACCAAAGATTATCCAACCATTCACTAGTGGAATCTTCCACTGTTCAAATGCGCATTCTCCGTATTCGAACACTGGGGGAATGACATGAGAATATGGCAACATGACTGCCATATCAACTGGGACTACGAAATCCAGGAGCAAAGTTTTATCATCGGGACCGCGGACTGCGCGGCCAGCCCGTAGAAACAAGTTGTACAAATTAGCCATAAGTAAAGGCAATTTCCTTTTAGCACAACGAATGCTTATGTACTTTTGAAAATAGAAGGAATAAAGTAAAGTCCTTTATTTTTATCTTGTTTCTTGTCCAAATAATGAATTAATTTAATCATTTGAAAGTTAAACAAGTACTTCAAATGCTAGTGCCGAAATAAACATGAGACGTCCACTTCAAGAGCACCGTAAACATAAGAGGGCCCTCTCTTATGAAACTCTCACAGTAAATGGTCAATTTCTGAAGAACCTATGCCCGAAATCTAAATGCTATCAGGAAAAAATACACACGAGGCCTCGCATAACTCGGCGCAAAAAAGCAAAATTTGCGCAATACTTAAAGGAAAAAGCACTTATATATATAACAAAAGTGCCAAGCAGCACAAGTACAAAAATCTAGAAAGGAAAAGCAAAGTGGAAAGAAAGCAAAAATCTAAGCTATTGCATCCACGGAATCCGGGGGAAGAGAAGCTTCTGCACCCCCAAGTGAAATAGGTGGATCTGCCGCCGACACAAGATCTTGGCCTTCACCATTATCCTATTTAGGTTCTTCTTAAGTTCCCGAGAGCTCGTAATCAGAACTAGAAGAGTCAGTCGCATCAAGTTGGATCGGGAGACCTCTTCGGATAGTTGACTCTAGCTCACGGGCCTTGGACATTTCGGCACCAAAGTCAATGACGCCCGCTTTGGCCTCTTCCAAGGTTTTTCTGCTCATGCTATACATAGAATATGTTTTTTCAACAATGAGGGAAGTCACTCGGCGCTGAAGTTCTTCCTTAAGACGGTCAACCTCAGCCGAAAGGTTATTCCGCTCAGATTTAGCGGCTTGGAGGCTGACATCAAGGTCACAGATAGTGGAGTTAAAAACTTTATTATGCTCTATGACCCTCTTATGCCTGTATTCCAACCAGGCATGCTTTTCTGTAGCATCAGCAACTTCTTCAGCTTCTGAGTTTAAGACTGCCTCCAAATTATTCAGTCTTTTAGTAGAGGCAGCCTCGCGATGGGCAGCAGCAAGAACATCATTTTGGACCTCGACCCACTTTGCCTTGGCCTCTTTAGATTTTACCCTTAACAGGGCGGTTTCTTGGCTGAGGGTCACCACCTCTTGCTCGCTTTGTTGCAACCGAGCCTCCAACTCAATGGCCTCAGCAGCTTGTGCTTCCAGTGCTGGGATGCGGGCAACAATTTGATAACGCTTGGCCAACAATTGATCCCGCTCGGATACGAGTTTTTTTTTTATCAAGGATCAACCTCTGAAAGCCCTCGGATGCAAGGAAGTTAGCCTCCAAAACAAAAGTTCAAATTAAAAAACTTGTCAAAGATACAAGGAACAACAAAGGGAACAAATATCTTACCGTTGTTGTGTTGTGGTTGGAAGTTTACCATACACTCTCCCGAGAGAGAGTGCATCTTATTCCTATCTTTCTTTGAAGCCAGAGGTTTCAGGTAATTGGAAAGTTCCACGGGCCAGGACAACAGATGGCACCCGGTAGAGACCGAGAGGGAAACACTCCTCCTCCTCTGAGGATCTTCGGAGGGGGGCGAATAGTTATGCCCCAAATTCCCATAAACTACGGACTGGGGAGGAGGGACATCCTACTCTCGGGTGTCCGCGGCCGATAGAGATGATGTAGCAGTTGCTAGTGGGGGTGGCACGATTGACGAAGAATTAGATGAAGCTGATGGTGTTGTAGGTTGAGAAGCAGCTGCAACAAAGGCAGTGCTTGTTGTTGTTTGCGCACCAACCGAAGACAGAAAAGCCCTGGTACCCAGCATCATGGTACCGGGAGCAGCGACGGGGGGCTGGAAGCGAGAGTTGGCATCTTCCACTCAATCACTCTCCTAGAGCGCCCGGACATCATCTTCGGTTGATGTAACTAGATCGACAGATTGAGCAGTCTGTTGAGCTGATGAAGGTCGTCGTCTTCTATGTAGAGAAGACCTTTCATCACTAGCTTCTCTGTCATCATCGATCACCACGGTGTCTGTGGCTGGCTCAGGCGCGATTCTCTTCACCTTTTCATTTTTACCCTCGGCCATAGAGGAAGCATTCGCACTGGAAGCAGGTCCAGCTTTACCCATCAGGTCAACGGCCTCCTGTAACAACCTCGCTGCATCTGCGGGATCGGCCAAATCATCCTCCTTGGGGACGGTAATAGAGCCCTGCGGAAGACCTGATTTCAACAAAAGGAGAATTTAGCTAGTTTTCTTATATGTGAGATAAAGAACAAGATAAATTCAAGAATCAACTTACCATAATTTTTGGCCTTCCACCCATATTTGAGGGTCAATTCTTTACACAGGTGGGTCTCAGGTATGATAACATCAAAATTTTTCTGTACCCACTGATCCAAGCCTTCAACCCTTGGTGGTGTCCACCGAGTTGCTGAAATGATGTAAAAGGAAGGATCAACGACAGTAGGAAATAACCTTTAATCAGAAGAAAGGATAGGCGTAGAACTTACGGGTACAATTCCATGATTCAGGAAAGGATTGAGTTGTGACCAGGATGATGTCCTTGGTGGAAAGTATAACGAACTGCTTCATCCAGCAGCACGATCGTTGTTGTCATCCATACTGGTGAGCAAAGCACGATGACCACGTTTGCTGAAGTTTATCATTCCCCCACGGAAAATCTTGGGGCAATAAAGAATCATCAATCGAGCCAAGGAGAGTTCTTCTCCCGTCTCCTGGCATAACCGCCGAAGACAAGCTACTGTCCGCAACATAGAAGGGCTCTTCAGAGCCTAACAGACTTTATACCGGAGGCAGAACTCCATGATTACGGAGTCAAGTCCCCCACTCAATGAAAACGGGCCCAAAGTGAAGGGGTACATATAAACGTGCGTAAAACCCTTCTTAGGGAAGGCTACCCGCTCTGCTAGGTCAGGAGCGATGATGTTCAAGTCATGGCAACCACAATCTTCCTTCACATCAGGGATGTTAGAAGGACGGATGAAAGACAGGTATATGCCAACAGCCATGTGCGGGAGTTAGCAGAAGGGAACTTATCTTCGAAGTCCTTTGTTGTGGTTAGAGAGAATATCACTTCTAGCCATCCGAAAAAACTAATGTCAATCGGTAGCCACAAATTACAATATACATTTTATAGTCCAAAACTAATTCTAGCAGCTAGCCACCGAAATTGACAAACCCAACTATCACGGAAACACAGGGAAATCTATCTAGTTCGTATTCAACTAGTATGCGTCTCTCCCTCAATCTTTTTTCCTCTTGTTCTTTTTCCTTTTACCTTAGTCTTTTTAGTTTAAAAAGAATAAAATTGGGAGTAATGTACAGCTCATACATTTCGTGGTGATCTTTAATGAAGTTTCAGATGGTGAAAAAAGAATGAAAAGTTGAGAGGACCTGCTTATTTACTTCATCTATTTTTTGTTCTACAATCTCATTAAAGTTTCTGTGAAGATGCCAGGTCATACAATCTAATGCATTCCTCTTCTTCAAAACCATGCATCCATTTATCAATTGGTAGCCTTTACCTCTCTCCATTTAACTAAAGTTAAAAAAAGTGAATGAGAAATTTGAAGAATATCTTATATAATCCTCAAGGGAGGTTTTCAAACTCATGGCTGAGTAACCTCACGTAGGCACAATTTGTCTCCTTTGGTATTCACATGAACATACTCCGTCTATCAAATTTATATATAATAGACTGTTATTATACAAAAAAATACTAAATAGACTGTCACTATACAAAAAATATATACAATAGACTCTCACTATACAATTTATATATAATAGACTGTCACTATACAAAAAATATAGTACAAAATAGACTGTTGCTATACAAAAAATATACAAAATAGACTGTCACTATATAAAAAATATACAAAATAGACATTTCTAGCAATTAATGTAATATGTTTGGACCGGAGGGACATTTCGTGTCAATGGAAAAAAAAATATGGGCTATTAAAATTTTGAGGAGCTATAGAGTGTCATTTTCTCTAAGATTTTTGGGGATAATGGTGCTTAGTGTAGGAGGAGCATCATCATCAATGTGTTCTTTATTCTTTGAAGAACTAGAGTTTCTGGAAGAGGAGGTCATAGTTAGCGGAAGAAAGTAAGGGTTTCTTTGAAGAATGAGGTTAAAAGTAAATGTGAGTAGAGTAAAGAAAGTTTGAAAGAGTTCGAAAAATTATGAAGTATAAGAGAAGAAGATGGAAGCGTATAAGTAAAGAAATAGGCGGCGAAAATCGTGGCCATGATTACCTCGAGAACCGGCGAAAGTATTGTTGAATCGTGTGATGACGCGTGTTCGGGGCATTAAATGTGTAGAGACGTGCGTCTAATCAAGCGTCAGAAACTTTTCATAGAGATTCAGTAAAATTTCCGCCAAGAAAGATATCTTTACCAACTTTCCTATGACACAAGGATGTGCCACCGGAAAGCAAGGTGACTATATATATATATATATGGTAAAATCGGTTCATATTAAATGCTTGTATAATAGAGTGACACATAGAACCAGAGACAGATGCAAAGCGAGACAGTTGGAAGTTAAGACCGGGGGCAGTAGTCTCGGCTGGCACCGGGATGCCCTCGAAGGGAATGTTGCTCATGAAGACAGATTAATACATGTCACCCGATAGCATTCAATGAAGAATATTCGGTAGTATTAAATACATAATACGTTATAGAGAATATGACATTCATAGCCTGTCGTTACATATTCTTCAATGGCCCCCATAATTATTATTTAAGAGGGGCTTGATCCTAGGATCTTGTTCCCTAGGTGCCACTATAAATAAGGATTCCAACAATCATTGTAGGGAGACGAATTTTCTGACAAACTTATACTACATACTGTTCAAAGCTCAATAACACTTTATTTTCTTGCTTCTTAATATTGTTATTACTGCATTCGGAAGCTCTGCTCCCGGAGCCAAGTTCTCTACTGTCTTATCTCGATTTCAACGCTAAATCTTTCATTCTTATTTAATTTGTAAATCATTTTGGGGTCAAATCGATTCGTTTGTTTATAAACCACGTATAAATTCAAGTGTATCGTTTTACGGGTAAACAACATAGATTAATAATGAATGAGTTAGTAATGCAAGCATTAGTCATGCATAGATTATTTTTTATCCACTGTTTGATGTGGTGTATTCAAAATTATAATGCATTGCATAATTTTTAAAGGAAATTAATTGTTTACAAAAATGTCCTTCATATTATTTAGCTTTAAGTGACTTTAAGGACAATTTTGCCTTTAATCATACTAATGCATGCATTAATAGTCTTGGCAATGCTAATACTGTAATATGCTATGTATTAATTATACATAAAATAATATTAAATATATTATATAACTAATACATATATTAATAATATATAAGATAAAAAATTATACCAAATAAAAGATTAATAATACTTAAAGATAATGCATACATTATTTTCTCAAATACATCCCCAAATGACCCCCGATATATTTCGAATACCAAAACGTTGATTTGCTTTGCTTTCTTTTGCATTGACGTTTGGCTCGGTGGCGGTGGAAAGATGGTCGTGTAAGTCAAGTGCTGTAAAAGAGCGTTGTGTGTTTTGTAGAGGAGTAGGCTGCACGGGATATATATAATTAAAACCAGATGTGACAATTCACTTGTCCTTGGATTGAGACAATGAGAGAATAAAAATAATAAATAACTGTTGTCTACTAAAAGAAATACTCCCACTTTGATTGGAGGGGCAGAGCATAGTGATGATAAGGGATAAAAACTAAAGGCTCCCAATTCTCTCATTGGCTTAAAAGACGGCTGAGTTTGGGTTTAGTGCAACATTACCCACCTCCTCTTATCTTAAATTCAAAACACGACAAGTTCAGATCTTAAATGCACCGTGTTTGCGTCATTGAACAATGGATTAGTATTGGGAATTATAACATATAGCATATTTGGTCAAACTTTTTTTTTTTTGAATAAAAGTATTAAAAAAAATAATTTTGACCAAAAATTAAAGTATTTGACCAAGCTATGGAAAGAAAAAAAAATAATTTTGAGGAGAAGAAGAAGCAGTTTTTGAGAATCAGAAAAAAATAACTTCTTTCCAAAAATACTTTTCTGAAAAGCACTTTTGAGAAAAATTCACTTAGAAGCAGTTTTTAAAAACTTGGCCAAACACTAATTACTGCTCAAAAGTATCTTTTAAATTAATTAGCCAAATACAAATTGATTCTCCTCAAAAATACTTTTTAAAAAAATAATTTTGAGAAAAATATTTTTTAAAATAAGCTGATTTTAGAAACTTGACCAAACATGCTAATAAACTATGAAGTATATAGATAACTAAATCTTCTTTTACATTTCGTTCCCATTTTTATATAACTGTATTTAATTATCATAAAAATAAAATAAACAAAAACTTTTTGCACGTAATAAAAGTTATCATTAGAATTGTACTCTTTACTTATATGACTACAGAAAGTATATTGTTAAGACTACAATAAAATTTAAAATTAAATAATTTTTATATAGAAAAGGAAATACAAAGTCAAAAAAATGGTGTCATTAAAAACAACTTATTATGTGTTTAGATTGTCATACTAAAATAAGAATTGTTTTATTAATTAGTACACATGGGCCAACTTTAGAAGGTAAATTTAAAATTCAAAATTACTATTCCGTAAGAACTTTTACTACTTAAATTGTACTTTAAAACCCTTTTACTTATATATATATATATATATATATATATATATATACTAGTTTTAGTGTACGTGCGTTACACGTGTTTATCGCATCAATCAATAAAAATTATATACAAAAAGAACAACTTATTGTATGTGTACCTCATACATGAAGTACATGACTTTAAAACATAAATATTTATGAAATACATAGGAAAAAGTGTAAATTCCTAAAAATAATCAATATTGATCAGATTTAGCTAAGCTTAATAAAGAAATAAATCTTTCCCCGTATACCTCAGATACCTTGTTGTGACTTTAGATTTTGCCTCCAATATTGGAGTCATGCGCAAAAGATTTTAAAGAATGAGGAGAATTTATTTTATATTTGTTCTAATATAAAGATATCTTCTTTTTTTAAGTCATTATATTCGGATTTCCTCCATAGTTTAACAAAAGAAATTAAGGAATTAGAGAAAAAAAATTAACTGATTTCAAAGTTATAATGTTAAGATTTAGTTTATCTTTAAGCATAACTTTTTGTATCGAATATTGCTGATGAGCAAAGAGAAAGAAGGAAATTTAAAGGGTCAAAGACATATTGTTATATATCGAAAGAATCAAATTAACATAATTTCACACAAAAGGAAAACCTATGTACTTTGCTAGCCGGTTTATTATTTCAACATTTCTATTTAAAGTTAACAAATAATGTTTCCTTGCATGTATATATATCTAGAAAATATACCATTGGGTTGTACAATAGAAATTAAAGTAGTAAAGAAAGTGCTTTTGCTTCCCTAGTACTACGATTTATAATAGTTAGAAGTATCACCCTTCTTTTCTAATGCAAGTATATATCCGTCAACATTATTTTGACTTTCCACCAGAATTTGTATGAACTTTTATTATTTTTGAACAGCTAGTTATTTGCAAATCTTTTCCACTTGCAAATGCTTTAACAATCACCAACTTTTATATATATATATATATATATATATATATATATATATATAGAATTGAGGAGTTGTAACCATGAAGCGATGATCCCTATAATTCAGTTCCATTGTCCTTGTTAGTTTTTGTATGCAGATCTACAAGATTTGAGAAACACCAAACATTATGTAAGCTCAGGTCCACGGACTGGTGTTAACTTTTTTGTTGTTTCAAAATAACTTTTCAGAATAATTTTTGGTCTTTTTCCCAATAAAAATTTGGGAATATATTGAATAGCATGTCAATTTTTTTGTCAATCATAACCAATTAGTTTCATCTATGCACGAAAGTCTCAAAATCTTAAGGAGTTTTGTGATTTATTCTTCTAAGAATAAACTTCAGAATCAATTATTCTAAAAACGAAAAATAATTCTTCGAAAAAACATATAAAAAACATTAAAAACAAGACAAAAATCACCAAAGGTTGAAATAATTTTTATAGCACGACAAAAAAAAAACTTAGAGAACTCACCCGCTAAGGAGCAATTTCTTATCTCGTTGGCAAAGTGCTCGAATCAAGAAGTTTTTTTATGGTCTTTTTCCATCGAGATGTTATCCCTTTATAGTAGGAAAAATCATTAATCGTGAAGGAAGGACTATACTAACACAATCCTAGAAAGAGCAAAATTATTGTCCTAGAATTCTCCTACGACCTTCAACTTGAGTAGCAAGAAATCGTGTGAATTTCAAGGACTCAAACATACAGTCCTGAGTCAAATTATATTAGCCAAAATAAACGTCTTTAAAGAAAATAATTGTTTTGAATTTAATTATGGAAAACTATCCTTTTTTTGTATTATGTTTTTTGATTTTAAGTTCTAAATATTAGGAATTTTTATATGATCAAACAAGGAAAGATTTAATAATTAGAAGTCCTAAAAAATGAAATTACGCTTTTATCCAATGTAAAATATTTTTGTTAAGACCCAATTTCCCCTCTGTTGGGTATCGTGATGGCACCTAGTCTTAGGGACTAGGTAAGCCTAACATTTACTGAATAACAACAATAATAAATAACATCTAGCAACTTTTGAAATAGAAATCTCTATAAAATTTACAATTCCTAAAACCGGTAGTACAAGTCATAAGCTCTACAGAGATTGCTACAAATTTTTAAATACAACTGTTTGGAAATAGGTAAAATAGTGTGAATACAAAATAGGAAGATGACTCTGAAACCTACGAACGCAGCAGCAGGTTTACCTTGAGTTTCCACAACAACAATCTGCACAGCTAGCTAATGATCAACTGACTTCGAAATACCTGAATCTGCACAAAAATGTGCAGAAGTATAGTATGAGTACACCACGACGGTACCCAGCAAGTATCAAGACTAACCTCAGTGGAGTAGTGACGAGGAACAGTCAAGACACCTACTGGACTAAATGACATGAACAAAGTATAAGTATAGAAACAACAGAGTATAATATCTACATAAAGACTACGCGATATGACTAACAATACAGTAATTGCAATAGAAAAGGACAACAACAAGTATCAGTGGAATACTATAATAATGACACAGAAGGGTGAACGTAAACACAACCTAAATCCGAAATCATAAATACAACAAGAACAAATAATAACTCAGTAACGACGACCGCTTTCACATCAGGTTTTAGTCAAAAAACTCCACAAGGTACCGAACCTCGGACAAATCACAACTCACGGGTCTCAATACTTGAACCCTAACACTTGGCATCCTGTGCCCTCCTTACACCTCATAACCGCACTGACGACTCGCGTGCCAAATAAAGCCATTCTCACATAGAAGGCAAGTAAGCACGTGTGTGCATTTATACTCAACAATATCAAGAAAACCTCTTATCCGATAAGAGTGCTTAACTACGTGTATGCTTGTGCAAGTGTCGTAACATAGTTCATATCAGCAAGCGAGCGTAAGGAAAAGAACGGACAACGCGTAGAATATTTTCTCACAACTTTCACAAGATAAAGCTCACACAGATAAGTATATCGCTACACAAATATCAACAATAAGAATTCCCCCAGGCCACCACAAATTATCACAAATTAATCCCTGACATAGCCCAACTTGTCTCGACACATGTGCAATAGTAAAGTAAATATTCGCTTTGTCTCGTCACACGTGCATAATAATGTTCCCACCTTATCTCGCCACATGCGCAATCCACATATATATATCCTGCCTTGTCACGCCACATGTGCAAATATCAATAGTAACAATAGCACAGCAAAAACCTCGTGAAACCCCATAACAAAGAGATGTCAACAAAGGGCACTCCCGATATACCGTCTCGTAGTCCCAAAAGTAAATATGCAAGACAGGAGGATCTCCTGAGGTACCGCCTCGTAGTCCCAAAGTAAATATGCAAGACATGGGGATCTCCCGAGGTACCGCTTCGTAGTCCCAAAGTAAATATGCAAGCCAGGGAGATCTCCCGAGGTACCGCCTCATAGTCCCAAAGTAAATATGCAAGAACTACTGTACAACAGCAACAATAATACTAAGACAAGGGTATGGCAAATAAATCAACTCAAAAATTCCAGAACTCAAAGGAATGGAGGAATTAATTCACAAGGAGTAGCCATAATAGAGAATGCTAGTCATAATAAGAACAGCTCAACAAGAAAGAAAATATTATGTAACAACGGTCCACAGTGTATAATTCGATAACGAGGGAGCTAACACAAGGCAAATAATTCCAAATAAGGGCAAATCAACTAAAATGTAGGATATCTAACTTCTTTTAAGGTTGACAATTAAGAAAGAGATATAACAAATTCAATTAAGAATGAACAATTACAAAAGAGATAATTATAGCTTCAAATAAAGATAAGCAGTTAGGGGAAAGATAACATGACAATAGAAGAGATAACAATTTCAGTTAAGGCACAAATGAATCAAATAAACAACAAGAGTGGATCATGAAGTAATTAATTATAATAAAAGCAGGTAGAAGTGAAACTAGTAATTAAGAAACATAATCATAACGAGAACAACTGCATAATCAGTGAATACAAGGACCTAAGAGCCCTAAAAGGCCAACTTTCCACAAATAGGTCCGAGCACGTACTCGTCACTTCGCGTACACAGACTACAATTAGCATAGAAGACTCAAATCCTAAGGGGTAATTCCCCCACACGAAATTAGGCAAGATACTTACCTCGAACCAAGCTCAATCAATACGTAACAATGCTCTTTCCACGAATATCCAACTCCGAATGGCCCGAATCTAGCCAAAATTAATTACATAACATAAATATAAGTACAAGGAACTAATCTAGCTAATGAAATCAAAGCTAAAGCAAGAAATTAGAAAATTGCCCCAAAAAGCCTCCCCGGGCCCACGTCTCGGAATCGGGTAAAAGTCGCAAAATATGAACACCCATTCACTCACGAGTTCACTCATACCAAAATTATTCAAATTCGATACCAAAATCTCATCAAAATCCCAAAATTCGGCCTAAGAACTTTTCTTAATATTTTCCCAAATTTCAATCCAAATCCGAAATTAAAGGATGAAATCAACCATAAATTAGTAGAATATAACCATAAAGGAATTAAGAATCGTTACCCAAAATCTTTCTCTGAAAATCCCTCGAAAAATCGTCAAATTTCGAGCTTTCAAGTCCAAAAATGAAGAATGAAATCAACCCCCCGCACTCAACCTTTTTTCTGCGAGTCAAACCGCTTATGCGGACTTTCAACTGCATCTGCGGTTCTGCACCTGCGAAAATTCCATCGCAGGTGCAATTTTTACTTAAAACTCATCGCCCGCTTCTGCGATCAAAAGGTCGCACCTGCGTGTGCGCACCTGCGGACCTATGTCCGATTTTGCAGTCCTCTACCACTCCTGCGATCTCTCCAGCGCATCTGCGGGCATCGCAGATGCGGAACTCACCTTGCACTTGCGGCCTCTGACCACTCCCTCCAAATCCGCTTCTGCGCTTAATCATCAGCACGTGCGGCACCACACCTGCGGTTCCCCCACCGCAAGTGCGAAACACCAGAAACCAGCAAACTTCAGAAATTTTCTAAGTCCAATATTTCCTCCGTTAAGCATCTGAAACACACGTGAGGCCCCCGAGACCTCAACCAAATATACCAACTAATCCTAAAATACAATACGAATTTAGTCGAGCCCTCAAACCACATCAAACAACGTTAAAATCACGAATCATCCTCCGATTCAAACTTAAAGAACTTGAAACTTTAAATTTCTACAACTGATGCCAAAACCTATCAAACCACGTCCGATTGACCCCAAATTCTGCACACTAGTCATATTCAACATTACGAACCTACTTCAACTTGCGGAATCGGAATCCGACTCCGATATCAAAAAGTTCACTTCCGGTCAAAATCTCCAAAAATTCGACTTTCGCCATTTCAAGCCTAAATCAGCTACAGACCTCAAATTCACAATCCGAACACGCTCCTAAGTCCAAAATCACCCAACGGAGCTAACGGAACCGACGAAACTCCATTCCGGAGTCGTCTACACATAGTTCCGACTACGGTCAAAATCCTAAGGCTTAAGCTTTCGTTTTAGGGACTAAGTGTCCCAAATCATCCGGTAATTAAATTCAACCACGCACGCAAGTCAATACACATGATACGAAGCTGCTCAGGGCCTTATGCCGTCGAACGAGACTTAAATTCTCAAAACGACAGGTCGGGTCGTTACAATTTTCTTAAAGGGTAAAAAAGGCGAACGACATTTCGCTAAAGGCCTTCGTGCTTTTAGTATAATATTAATATAGATATAGATTAAAATATGGCATATTATTTTAACATGAAATAAGTCGCTTTACCTTTAGGATAATTTTGTCTTTTTTATATTTTAATTCAAACATTATATTAGTACTTAAGAATTTTATCCTTTCTTTTTTAATGCGAGAAAGAAATTTATTCTTTGCAAATGGAGAAGAGCATTCAATCATTTCTAATTTCTATATTGCAATGTTCATAAATATTTCATATAATCCTAATTTTATGCAATTTCATCATTTTTCAATAATTGAAGTTCCTAAAACATTGAAATTTCAAACTTTTATATGATGCTTTATCCGTCAAAGAAGCCCTCCGATCATTGTTTTATTTTCATTTTCACGCTCACTAATATAATATGTAAATTAAATTAATATTTTTTAAGTTACACATTGAATCAAATATCATCATGTAAATGTTTTTAGCTTTAACAATTATTTTGTAGAATATTGACAGTATAAGATATGTAACATGATAATGAGATGTGAGAGTAATATTTGGGGAACTTTTCTAATACTCCATTAAATTATATAGTAATGCATAGGTGTTAATTAAAATAAATACCATTAAACTCGAATTAAGATGATTTTCAAGGGAAAATGAAGACCCAAATCCCACTATTTGATAAGATGTATTTATTGAGCAATAAAAAACTAAATATTAAAAAGGGAAGTTTTCCTTTTGTGCCAAATACATGCATCCAAAAGAAAAGAAGAAATTGGCTGGTAGAAAATAGGGAGGCAGTAAATAAAGATGGACAGCTGTAGAGTAGGATGAGCTGTCCCTGTCCCTCTAATAAGACAATAGGTCGTACTCACCTCTAACCCTCTAGCTCCAACTATGAATATATCCTATTTTTCAATCTTAATCCCTTTCTTTGGGGTAAGAAAATCTCAGTCCAATTATACCAAACTTGTATTTGAAGGGGGTAATTAAATCTTGAGTTTGAATTCAAAAAATTAATTTGTTTTTCTTAGGAATACTTTACCACTAAAGTAAGATTTTCCGACAAAAATTTCATACTAATGGAGTACCAAATACCAGATGGTAAATCAAAAAAGCAACAATTGTCCTTGTTGAGTGAGTCGTATACTCATATTTATTACACGTCTAATTTCTATAGGTTATAGCTACGGCAAGTTACATTCGTCTTACTTTTGTGCACTCTCTCTTTTCTTTTTTTATTAGTAAGTACAGTACTATGGAAACAATTCTATTTACGACATGTTCTCTCACACTGAAGTTAAAACAACATACATTTGCGGCTCTGCCATTTCTCTTAACTTCCCTTCCCAAAATCCCAAAATCGAGTCCGGAATCAAAATAATGAGTTTTTGGACTCAAGACATAAAAATAAATAAAAAAAAAAGATTAGTAATCAAAATACATATAACGCCCTTTTACATATAAAGTTAGTGATCAAAATACATATAACGCCTTTTTAAAGGGTGCTATATCTTAATAGTCGTTAGTTCAAACACAAGCTCTGCCCAATTCTAATCAATGATCGTAAGAAAATAACATGAGAAAACAACAAAAATTCAAGATATCTTGGTGCTACGGGGCCTCAAATATCGAGTATGGAACCCATATGTGAATATTTAATAATTAAATCATGTATATTATGAAAATAAATTATTTAATTTTATTATAATAAAAAATAAGTGAGTCATAAATAAAAATATATAATAATAAAACTAACATTTAAAATAACAAACATGTTGAGTGATAAATCGAAAAAAAATTCTCATCATGAACACAAGAATTCAGGATATCCTCGTGCTACTGGGCCTCAAATATCGAGCCCGGAACCCATATGTTAATATTTAATAATTAAATTTTGTATAATTATAAAAATTAATTATTTAATTTTATTATAGTCAATAATAAGTGAGTCATAAAAAAAATATAATAATAAAACTATCATATAAATTAATAAAACTACTAACATATAAATAATAAACTAACATTTAAAATAACAGAAATTTTGAGTGAAAAATCGAGAAAATTTTCTCATTCGCGCGTGGAGATAAGTTTAGATCAGGCCAAACTCTTTCAGTCGGAACCTGTTCGGCTAAAACTGCTCCAAAATAACCACCCGATGACTGAGGGATATCCCTGGACCTCATTATTGCGAACGTCTTCAGCCTTGGTGTACATTTTTAATATTTTTATCAAAAGAAATTCCCGGTATTCATCCGGAGTCCTAAAAAAATCACTTAGAGCTTCATCATCCTCGACGTTAAACTTAGCATAACAAGCAACTCCTTGCGGAGTGACATAATACGGATATCTTCCGGTTACTTAAGGTTCACCGAACGTTTGCTCACACTCATTTTTTTACATAACAACGATACAAATCTATCATACTCTATTGTAAGTGACAACTTAACATGACACTGTAGAGATAAACTATAGCTTACTGAGTTATTCGCCACCACAACCTCATCTCCCCCCCACCCCCACCCCACCCCCAATATAATGAAACCTTAATTCTTCACTCTTCACATATTATTACAAAATGCAAAACAACTTAACTAAGAAAACTTTAACAAGACTTGAGAGTTTTTCTGAATGGATTTTTATAAAATCCTTAACGTCTTTAAATAAGGTAATGCCCAATCCGGGGGGTTGGATTTTTTAAGGTATAGCGCCTTAAATATGGGCGTTATACCCATTTGAATTATTGTTATGTTAGTTAAGCGCAGAATAGTTATTGGTGGGCCCACAAAATATGTATAACGCCCTAATAAATGGCGTTATACTTACCCGTCTTTTCATATTCAAGTATAACGCCCTTTTAAAGGGCGCTATATATATTTTAGTCACTAACTCTTTTTTTCACCAATTTTTGTGTCTTGAGTTAAAAAATATATTATTTTGGTTCCGGACTCCACAAAATCCGTTGCATAATGCCAATATACACACAACAAATCACATTAGCAGCTACACATGTAGTACCGAAATCTTTACAAATCCAAACCATTGCTCAAAAGTAATTTTCAAATTGATTAGTCAAACACAAATTATTTCTCTCCAAAGTACTACTTCGAAAATGTTATAAGAAAAATCAAATTATGGTGGATGTCTACTCTTCCTCCATGATCTTCTCAAATGATTAATGACATATTCAATGACATATATCTATGCTTAATGACATATTCAATGACATATTTTTCTTCACTTTTCATGCCTATATAAAGGCATTGTAATAGATAGGAAAATACACACAATTGAAGAAGAAAATCTCTTCCTTCTCTTTATCTCTATTTCTTGTTCATGTTTTACTAAATTGCTTTTATTTGATAACAACATGTCTTGTTCATGTTTTACTAAATTGCTTTTATTTTATAACACGTTATCAACACGAATGACTCATTTCATGATCTTGTACGTTAAGACTATGCAAATTATAAGCATACAATGAGATCAAGTATAATGAAAAATGTCTTGGATGATAATACAAAGATAAGTTTTACATCCATCTAAACCCATTCATACTTTCATATCTTTGCATTAACTTTATGTGCAGTGTTTAGTAAAATTATTTTTTCCAATTGTATCAAGTGAAATAAAGAACTGAAAAGGTATGTCTTTATTTGCTACATCTCTTATAGGACAAAGATAATATTCCAACGTATATATATGTTCTGATCTTTTACATACTATAATAGATAATTATTAAGGTAATTTAGTAATAATATTTTTACCATAACATGATGTATTTCATTAAAAGCAAAATTATCAAATATGTAGGCGATTTTACGGTACCTTGCAAATTTGGCATTCGAATATACAATCAATATAAACTCATTATAGTTATAATTTATAATAGTCACGGTTATGCATTAAGCCTTAAATATTTTTGCTGGAAACATAAGGCTCATTCCTCCGTATTAAATTTTTTTAGTGAAGTTCTTAGTCTTTGAAATATAAGTGGTTATAGGTTATCTGCACATTTCCCCTAATTAATTTATTAAAATGTAAAAGTGATTGTATCATTTTAAAAAAATGGCATATATCCTAACTAACATTTTTGTTGCAGAGGAACTGTTTCAAGATTGAAATAGTTATATAAGTCTTCTTGAAAGTTAATTTACTTATGCCTATAATTATTAAGTAATAATATTTTAAAGGCCTAAGTGCAAGTCCTAGTGAATTTTGGCCTATTATGCCAAAGATTGAGGGTAAGACGATGTGTTCAAGTCCCAACGCACTATGTTGATGAAAAGACGTTGGATTCAAGTTCCAACGAATTATAACCTAGCATCCCTTTATATGGGTAAGGCATTGGGTTTAAGTCCTAATGCACCATATTGATAATAATAATAATAACTAAAGAAAAATAATATATTTTTCATGAAAAAGCATGAAGCTTGTCCCACTTGATTTGCTCCATTCTTGAAGTGAATGTGGTAGGAGTGCATGATAAGTCTAAATAAAGACAAGTGGTTGACCAATGAATGTGGGTGAGCGAAAGGCCAAAATAATAATAGTTATCACTATGGTAATTATAAAAAGGGAGAAATTCTTTGAAGAGAATGTGACTTGTGATAAACATTGAGATTGCATACTCATTCCTGAAAATAAATGTGAATATATATATATATATATATATATATATATATATATATATATATATATATATATATATATATATATATGTGTGCGTGTGTGTGTGTGTGTGTGTGTGTGTGTGTGTGTGTGTGTGTGATAAAGATTATGCATAAAAATATACTTGTGCATTGTTAGATAAATACTACAATTCACCTCTAAGGGAGGTTTGAAACAAAGAAAGATAATGAATATTACTCTGTAGTTACATGAACATATCATTGGTCGCATACATGTGATACGCCAAAAAGATCTTATAGTACAAAAGCAGTTAAGAGCTCTGAGAGAACTAATTTGTTAGTATCTGGATGAATAAAATTGTTCATGACATTAATATTGTAGTAAGTCTCAAAAGAAATATTTTGATTTACAAATATATTAGCCAAAGTGGTTGGCATATTAAGACTATAAATAAATAGAAGATTGAATATCTTTATATTATTATAATCATACCGGGTAAATATGAAAGTTTACCTGAATTTTCTTCTATTTGTCCTACACAAGTATAAGCATGATGATGCAATCACAGGCCACAAGTAAACTAGAGGTTTACTGAAATAAATATTAGTTGGCATGACCGGTTGACCATCTCGGTTCAATTATGATGCGAAAAAAAAATTAATTGAGAATTACATTGGCATATATTGAAAAAATATAAGATTCTTCAAGAATTCTCTTGTACTGCTTATTCTCATGATATACCAGTTAAAGTTGGAATTGAATCCCTTGATTTCTAGAATGAATAAAAGGTGATAAATATATGGGCCCAGTCACCTTCCATGTGGAACGTTTACTATTATATAATTTTAATAGATGCATTTATTCTATGGTCACATGTGCATTTGTTATCAACTTGTAATTTGACTTTTGCAAGATTGATTGCTCAAATTATTAGAGCACAGTTCCAGAATATAAATTATGATGATTTATCTTGATAATACTGGTTTAAATCCAAGTTGGTTTAGCAGAAATCGTATGCCTCCAATTATATCTAAACCATTGCTTATGAGAACAAAACTGCCAAAATAAAATTTGGTATGTGATGTATTATTTAATATACAACAACACTTGTACGCATCTAGCCAAGTTATGATAAGTTCTCCCTATCACAATCGGTACAGGGTCAGGAACCAAATAATTTTCATCTAGAAATATGAATGTACTATATGATTTAATTATTCCACCACAATGCACAAAGATGGATCCCCAAATAAGGCTAGGGATATGTGTTGGTGATCCCAACAATAGGGGAAAAAAATGGGCAGCTGAAAAAGTAATGCATGTAATGAATTATTATGAGTACATCGAGATCCTCATACGAGAAAATGTGAACTTGAAGTTCAAGTGATAATTCATTTGCAAAATATTGCCAGGTGTATTTGCTGACCCAAAGCTAAATGTCATATTCATCTGCTAATGTTCCAAATAAAATAAAGTTCATAATAAATAGAGTCCATGGCATGCATAAAGCATAATAGACTAATCTGTTCCAAAGATAAAACTCCTTGAAGAAGGAGAGGAGCAAATGTTCAAGATGGTCATAATAAGGAGGCAAGTGCTCTAGAAGAGCACCACGACATAACACTTCATAAGACCTCATGGGAGAGGCTCAGGTACCTGAAAATAATAAGATAAAGAGATCTCAATAAGTTATGTCTTTATTGGGTAATAGTAGAACCGATATAAAATGATCGTCGATGATATTGTTAATATAATGTAGCGCTTAATATTATTAATATTGACTAGGATCTTGAGCTCAAATCTGTCATAAAATTTGGACAGATAAATGATTGGCCAAATGAAAAATACGCAATCAAAATTTATTTCACATGAAAAATATGAAGTTGGACGGATAGTCCCAACACCTGAAAGTATAAAGCCAGTGGAGGTATAAATGTGTTCTTGTGCGAAAAAAAGGTCAAGCCGATAGACATAAAGACAACTTGTGTCACAAGAAGATTTATAAATATTCTGGCATTAATTATATAGAGACATGTTCTCCCGTGGTGGATGTCGCCATTTCAGGTTTTAATCTTTCAATACAAGAAAAACGTGATATACGTATAATGGAAATCATTGAAGGATTTAAATTGTTCTGAAGCATATTAAGGTTTTCAAGAAATTTATTAAATAAAGCTTCAAAAATCCTTATACGGATTGAAACAATCAGGGCGCATGTGGTATAATCGCCTGAGTGAGTACCTGTTGAAAGAAGGGTACAAGAATGATTCAATTTGTCCTTGTATCTTTATAAAAAGATCTGGATCTAAATTTGTTATATCGCCGTATATGTTGATGATTTAAATATCATTGGAACTCCTAGGGAGCTTCTTAAAGTAGTAGACTATTTAAAGAAAGAATTTAAAATGAAAGATCTGGGAAAGAAATTTTTTTGTCTTGGTCTACAAATTGAGTATATAAAAGATGAAATTTTTGTCTATCAATCAGCATACACTAAAATGATTTTAAAGTGATTCTATATGGATAAAGCACATCCATTCCGACCTCATGAAAATAATGAAGAGCTTCTTGGTCCAAAAGTACCATATCTTAGTGCAATTGGTGCACCAATGTATCTTTCTAACATTACAAAGTCTAACATAACTTTTTCAGTTAATGTCTTAACAAGATATAGCTCTGCTCCTGAATCAAACACATATTGCGGTATCTAAAAGGGACTACCGATATGGTATTATTTTATGGCAATGATTGCAGTCCTGATCTTGTTGGTTATACCGATGCTGGGAATTTATATGACCCACAAAATGTTCGATCTCAAATAGGCTATGTGTTTACATATGGAGGCACTGCCATATCTTGGCGATCGACTAAGCAAACAATCGTAGCTAATTCATCTAATCATGCTGAGATAATTGCTATTCATGAAGCAAGTCGAGAGTGTGTATGGTTGAGGTCTATAATACACCTTATTCGAGACAAATGTGGTTTGAAGTGTGAAAAACTACCCACAATTTTGTATGAAGACAATGAAGCATGCATAGCCTAGTTGAAGGGAGGATTCATAAAAAGAGATAGGACAAAGCACATTTCACCAAAGTTATTTTTCACACATGATCTTCAAAAGAATGGTGATATCAATGTGCAACAGATCCGTTCATGATAATACGGCTGATTTGTTCACCAAATCTCTACCGACGTCAAGCTTCAAGAAACTAGTGTATAAGATTGGGATGCGAAGGCTCAAGGATGTGAATTGATGCTCTCATCAGGGGGAGTTAATACGCGTTGTACTCTTTTTCCCTTACAAGATTTTATCCCACTGGGTTTTCCTTGCAAGGTTTTTAACGAGGCAACCAAAAGGCGTATTTCTAAATATGTGTACTCTTTTTCCTTAACTAGGATTTTTACTAAATTACTTTTATTTTATAAGAGAAGTATTTTTAGAAAAGTATTTCAGCTTAGCCAAACATACTATTATTCTGCTCTTAACTTGTTGAGTGTTCCACATTAGAGGAGAAATTAATGGGAGCGAAAGCCTTCTCTTTGTACAATCTTGCACGCACCTTCATTTTCCTCCCACAACTAGTTCCACTTTGACATGTGACTTGATATGTATATTTTTATATATTTTTTTAAATTTAATATCTTTTTTCTACAAAATCATGTCACTCCACCATTTTATTTGAATATCCTCTATTTATTTATCAAATTAAATAATTTTTTCATTTATTTTTTTACTTGAACTGTCCTGTCCCTACCCCACTAAAAGTCATTCAATCCTCCCCCTCCCCCTCCCCCCCCCAAAAGACTTTGCTGCCTGCTAACTTTCACTTATAGAATAGTAGATTGCAATTAGTTATTCGCATATTTACGCAGATATTTTGTGACATTGTTGAGAGTATTCAAACAAAAACCATAGTGAATAGTGATGGAAAGGGTTAGATAAATGATTGAAGAAGCAGAACTTTAAGATTGTGCGAATCACTTTGCACCTAACTAGAGTGGCAATAATTCAAATGACAACTAGCTCCGTTTCAAATTAGATGAACTAATTTTCTTTTTAGTCTGTTTCAAAATAAATGACACATTTCTAAATTTGGAAATAATTCAACTTTAAACTCTTTATTTTACCCATTTTACCCTTAATGAGAAGCTTTTATAACCACACAAATATCATGGTCCCACAGAGCTTTTACCCCTTAAGTTTTTAAGACCACAAGTTTCAAAAATCTTTTTTTTTTAAACTCCGTATCGAGTTAAAGTACCTCATCTAAATTGAAACGGACGGAATATATTATTACTCTGTGTTGTTGGGGGATGTGGAGGGGGCCTATTGCTTGCGCAATTAACACGATAAATGTGTATGGATGGGAAGAGGGAGACAGTGCTAGTCAATAGTCTAACATGGGACACTCTAAATTGATCTACTATTCCCATTTCCAAAAGGCTACCTCCGTCAAGGGAACACACTCTTAAATTGTTCTACAATTCCCATTTTCAATATATACCGTTGAAAGAAAAAAGAGAACTTTCAGAAATTTATGGGATTGGAATGGTGCTAATCATTAGCCAGTATGACGACACAACGATTAATATTGGATAACACTAGGTTGGATTGAAAATTGAGACAGATGTTCTCTCCAAATTAGGAGAGCGATAACATGAATTAGAAAACGTCAGCTTTGAAAGAGCTTTTGATTTTTATTTTTTTAAAATTAAAATGCTCCATGAAGAAATTTATGAAAAACAAGTTCGAATGCTTTTAGCTTTTAAGAATTTCTTGATCATTTGCCAAAAAGTATTTCTGAGAAGTTCCTCAGATAACCTTTATAAAAAAAACTTTTTTCTGTAAAAATCAACCTAACAACACCATCTTTTGACGTTCTGTAAATGTTTTGAAATTCCTTTTGTAGACTTTAAATAACAAGAAAAGCAAACGGCAGATTAATCAGAAAAGGTTTGATTTTACACAAATGAAATCATTGCCTTTTGCAGCCTAAATTATAATACTACCTTCCATCATACAGTCTACTGGATAAACGGAGAGCAGTTAGAAATGAAAAGATGAACAGAAAAACTCGTACTTACCAAGTTGAGCAAGCAGCCTCAAGAAGAGTGTAAACCAAGTGACATTTTATAGTAGAACTATCAATATGGGCTGACCCAGCCCAGCCCACACAGCCTTGGCATTTGACGGGCTAGCCCACCATCTTGATGGGCCATAAAATAGTTAGCCTAACCCTACATGGGACACGGGCCCCCATGGACTGACCCACCATTTATTAAAATTTTTTTTATTATTAAGTTTAGATCTAAAATACAAAAATAAATAAATATTTACAAGTCAAAAACATATTGCTGGACAGAAAGCTACAGCAAAACTTAACAACATTTGACATTGGAATAGATTACAATAAAATACAAAACAGGAAAACAATGTTTTATTCATTAAAAGTCAAAAGTCAAAACTCAAAACAAACTAAAAATAATTCATGTTAATAGTGACATATCCAACACCAACACACCATCTTCATCAAGCACATTCAATTTATATGCAATGTTAATTAGTTAAACATTAAAAAATAACTAAATTTTAAGAACTAGCTATATTTAATAAAAACTATTTGGCCCACAAGCTGACCCAAACAAGCCTCGTTCAAGCCTTGTGGGCCACAGGCACGTGGGTCGGGCTTAAAAGCCCCGTTCTTATATGGGCTCCAAAAATCTTTGCCCAACCCTATCAATTCACGGGATGTGCTAGACCGGCCCAGCGGTCCAAGCCCATATTGACGGTTCTATTTTAGGGTAACTCATGACCATTTTCCCAGGCAGCTGTAACCGGCTTATAGTGAGCAATCATCCAGTTCTCGGTCCTTATGTAATGCCAAATGCAAGAGATGCACAAACACCTTCGTGTACAAAAACATCATATATTGCATACTCTTTTATTCAGCTAACCATGTGAACTATACTGTAGACAAGTTTTGTTCAAAATTATACAGAGCAAAATGCATAGTAGTGTCACCACATGAAGCTCGTCTAAAGCTTAACAAGAAAGCTAATACCAGTTTTTTGCTTGATAATCAAGAGCTGAATTCAGTGCACAACAGAATACTGCGACAATAGAGATAAAACATAACCAGTTTTATCTGTTAAATGAATATACACACTAATGAACAAACAACTAGGCAATGATTTAAAAAATATTACGACCTTCTCCGAGATTGAGTAATCTTCTACTTTGCCTCTTCAAATGTATCTTCATATTGCTGAAGAATGATAATCATAATTCAAACTCGTCTTCAAGCTTGAGTGCCTCTGAAGCAGCTTCTTCCTCCTCGTCATCAATTGCGAAATATGGATTGTGCGCCTTAGGCCTGAAGTTATACCCCGTAAAGACATAGAAAGCAAGTGTTGCCGCTTCAGCTGCCACCACACTAGTCCACTGATACCGATAGGAGGTAATGGTCTCCAAAGCATAAACCACAACCCTTGTGAAGTATATGTAACATATCACAATAACATAGTACTGTCTGAATAATGTCAACTTCATCAAATTCACAGCCGCTTTACCATCAGTCTTAGCTGCCTCCCGCAAGTTCTTAATAGACCACACGATAGGAAATAATACAGCACAGCAACACACAATATCAACAAGTAAGAAAACCTGCTTCCATGTGTATGAATTTTCACTAAAAGGGCCAGTTTCATCAATGACAACCTGTGCAAGATTGGCCACAACTTGCAAAGGAATAACAATCATCAAAACCTTCTTTTCTTTATCTTGCAAGTAAGGCTTCAAAAATGACCAACCAGTTCCAATCAAAACTATCAAAGTAAATAGTGTAATACCCTTCAAGAAGCTAAATATATAAAACAAAACATCCCACCCATGAGCAGTACCAGTCTTCTTAATATACGATTTATCCTCAGCTTCACACACTAAGTTCAATGCTTTCAAGATCACAACAGCAAGCATAAAGAAATGAATTCCATAAACAGATAGGCGTTTTTTGTAAAGGGTAAGAACCCAAAATGCCCCCATTAACACATAGACTATAAAAAACAAGAAATAAATCATTGGAAGAGCAGTCTTGCCTGCAGACAGAAAGTCAAGCTGCCCACTTTTCGGGTTGAAATTGTACATAACAGAGTGAACATTCATGGAAATTACCAAATTGGGCATGCAATTGGCGAAAACAAGAGTGAATTGATTCGCATCAGAGACACTGAAAGAAGTTGTGAATTGACGAGCAGAGGGCTGCAACTTGTCAAAAGTGAAAACCCTTTTAACGAGATTTGAATGGAGAGTGCATTGAATTTCACCATCTTGGAGTTGTTCAAGAACGTGTTGCCAAGCTTCATTGGTGACGAGGAAGAAACCCAATTCGGAGGGAACGGGTTCGGGTCCGGATTTCGGGTTGGAGAAGGAGATGTCGGTGATGGTGAGGTTGAGACGGCCGAAATGGGTGAATCCAAATTCGTCAAAGGGTATGGTGGGACGAGAATCGGATCGGATCTGAGTAGATCGGATCTCTGCTAAGACAGTGGCAATTAAGGCAGTAAAGACTATAGAGAAAAGGGAAGATTTGTACAGAGCAGCCATGTTTTTTATTTTAGTACGAGAGAAATGTTTTGGAGTTGAGTTTGGGTTTTTTAGATTTTAAAGAATTGAAGAAAGTCGATGAAGGAGAAATGTCAGCTGAAGTGAAAGCTTTGCTTGCTGGTTAAGATGGTTGACTGAGAGAACGATCATCGACTTTTCTGAGTATTCGAGGTACTTGATTCTAGATCCATGTTTTGGACTTCGTAACGCGTACATTCTCTTTCTAAATTAACTTCTAAAGCTTAATTAGACTTCACAAGTGAAGTGTTAGTCCAACGAGTTGGGCCAAAATCTTTGGTTGGGGTTAAAACATAATGGACTGGGCTAGAATAAGTCACAGTCAGTTTCTTCCTAGCCTTCTCAATGCTCTTAGCATCTTAAGTCTGATTATTGTACTACAACTTTGAATTAAGGACGAGCTGAGCTGTTGTTGATTTTTGTTGGGATTTTTACCGAATTTGAAAGTTCTCAGTCTTTTCTCAATTCAGAAACTTGTTATCATTGACGCAGCAACTCTTATTCAGACAAACTACATTAACCAAAAATTGATAACTGCAGATGTTTCTAGTTTTCTCTATCCACTAAGTTCGAGGATACGTATGCTGGAGGAAAAAGTGTCAAATGAAGCTGGTCTTAAGGGGTGGAATTAGTAGAGGTCATTTGGATCATGGACTAATTTATATGTCGTGAATAATAATATGGAGATTGTTACCCAAAAATGTCCTATTTTAAAAGCTTTTTTTCTTTAGTTAATTTTATCATTTTTTTGGCTAATACATATATTGATACTACGATATATATTCCTCTATTAACTTATTACATAATCTATGCAGGACTCGCCTATACAAAAAATCAAAGGTCCCTGAATGATAAGAATGTTGGGTTTGTAAATCATTGTCATGCTTTTGCTTATTGTGCATGGCGTATATATGGTATTCCTTCTGATTGGAGAATTTTCCCATGGAGAAAAGAAGTTTAGGTTGTCGATCGCAGGTTGTGTGTCGGTTAAGAACGACCTGCAGTCACTTAATTAGTAGTCCTAGTCTCGCAAACATGTTCACGGGCCCAAACTCATAAAATAGTAGCGTGCACAGATCTCAAGAACCTGGCGCATTATACAAAAAGGAATTTCAGAAAACACTGTTATTTAGTTGCTATTAACTTCTTATAGTTATTATATACCTAATTACTTCCTATAGTTACTATTCAATTGTTACGGTAGTGTATTCGTTGTCTCGCGCAATAGCAAAAAGCGTGTAGAAATCAGGGCAATCGAGCTGTACACGCATGTATTCACATGTATTCGCGCCATGTATTCATGAATACAGTAGGAAAAAACGCCTAAAATCAGGGCAGTCCAGTTGTACGTGCATGTATTCACATGTATTCACGCTGCTGTATTCATGAATGCATCAGCAAAAAGCGCATAAAATCAGGGCAGTCCAGCTATACGCACATGTATTCACATGTATTCGCACAATGTATTCATGAATACAGTAACGACAATCACCTTAAAAATAAGTATGTCCAGCTGTCTAATAACGGAAATAGTATCAATTAGCGTGATACACTCCTAATATAACTCAACAAAATCAATTCTAACATGCCTCATTATCAACCCAATTAATTAGAATGATTTTTCAGTCGTATATAACTTTTGTATTCAATATGTTTCAATACTTTTTTTTTTTACTGTTGCATTCATTAGATTCAATGTTTGTATTTTGTATTCGCTATTTTATATTCAATGTATTCGAATGTATTTGTATTAACAGTATTTTAGTTATTCCTACTACATGTTATTACTGTTGTATTTAGTATATTTCATTGGTTGTATTCACTGTATTTCTATTTGTATTAAGTGTATTTTACTGTATTTTAAAATTAAATGTATTCACTGTTTATATTATGTTCTATTTTAATGCTTGTATTTAGTGTATTTCAATAGAAATCCTCATGCGGCCGCAGAAAGGAGATTCTGTAGATTCGATGGTCTGACTTGAGAAGCTTATATCTTTTAATATTCAAGGAATTTAGAGATGACCCAAAAATAAAAATTGTAGCCCTTTGAGTCTAGTTTTCATAAAGGTAAACTGTTAATCATTTAGGCATTTGTATAGAAAGTTATAGTCAATTTACTAAAGCCTGGCAGTGTAGATGATGCTGAGCTGTGACCGCACAATTTGGATTACGGCCGCAGAGACCTTAAATGTGCGGACCGCACAAAAAAAAAGTGCGGTCAGCACATTGGGAGATGAGATTGGTATCATATAAACGAGAGTTTCATCTCATTTTTTATTTTTGGACTTTGGGAGCTCGGTTTGTGGCGACCTTTCATGGAGTTTTCAAGAAATTCATCGAGGTAAGTGATTCTAACTCGGATTTGGTCAATATACATGAAGATATCATTGTTTTCATCATTTAATTAGTATTTTGAGATGAAAATTCGGGAAAAATTGTAGAAATTTCATTAAACGAATTTTGGAGATTTGGATGCCGATGCGGAGTTGGATTTGAGTGAAACTAGTATGGTTGGACTCGTGGTCGAATGAGTATTCGTAATTTGTAACTTTTACCCGATTTCGAAACGTGGGCCCGGGTCGACTTTTTGGGCCAAATTTTTGATTCTTTGCTAAAGTCGTAGTTTCATTATTTAAATTAGTTCCTTGTAGTTATATTTATAGTATGAAATTATTCTGGCTAGATTCGAGCCGATCGGAGTTGGAAAATCGAGGAAAAGACAAACTACTTGACTGATTGAGCGAGATTTGAGGTAAGTGTCTTGTCGAACCTTGTGTGGGAGAAATTTCCCTTAGGATTTGGTATTGATATGATAATTATGATGTGTTGAAAGTCGTGTACGCGAGGTGATGAGTGTGTATACGGGCTAAATATAAAAAAATCTAATTTTAAATTGTGTAGATCTCTGTTACATATTAATTAAATTATTTTATCCGGTTATATTCATCATCATTGGTCTATTTTTACATTTTAAATTTGCCTTACCTTTTCCTGCTAATTTCTTTACCTATTTAGTTGAAGCTTTATTTCTTTTATTCTGTGTTCATTATTTGAAGGTTGAATTTCTTAATTGAATTATTATTAAAATAAAGTATTTGACATTAAAAATTTGGTGTTGAGGCAAAATGTTAAATTTGTAATTTGTTTTTGAGTTATTCACTCCCGAATATTTTGTGAGATTTTTTGTTCATTGTGATTGAGTCGTGAGCTCCTTATTGTAGAAAATAATATTGTTGTTGATTTATTTTGGCAAGTTGAAATATTTGTGCACTTAAGGTACAAATTGTGATATATTGTGATATTGATGCGTATACGGTGGTATAAGGTCTGGGTGTTGAAATACATGCGGTGAGATAAGGGTGACTTGATATGCGTGGCTAGTAGGGGAACTACTAGAAGCCATGCGGTCTGATAAGTGTAGTTAAAACGCGGGATGCTATTTCGGATAAAAAATAATTTCTTTAAAATTAAATGTAAAAGCTCATGCGGTAATAAAAGAAAAAGAATTATTGTGAATTTATTTATAATTTGGGACTACGAGGTGGTACCTCGGGAGTGCCCTTGTTGACATTTCTCTATGACTGCACTTGGTTTTGGTTATTTTGTGTTTTCCTTAAATATGAAAATTCCTGTTTTCCTTCCGTGAGGTATTATTTGCCCTTACTCTGTGTAGTTAAATTGTGACATACTCCTTACTTAATTTATTCCCATTGTCATTATTATTATTATTATATTATTAAACTTTTCACCCTGTCTTTTATTATTTCCAGTAGGGCCTGACCTGACCTGACCTCGTCACTACTCTACCGAGGTTTGGCTTGTCACTTACTGGGTACCGTTGTGGTGTACTCATACTACGCTTCTGCACATCTTTTTGTGCAGATCCATGTACTTCCTATCAGACCAGATATCAGTGAGCTAGCCATACGCGGAGACTTCAAGGTATATCTGCCAGCGTCCGCAGACCTCGGAGTCTCCCTCTATCCTTATTATGTTGTTCTCCTTATTCTCATTAGACTCTGATACATAAAGACACTTAGTATTTCTCTTAGAAGCTTGTGACTTATTTCTACAGGGTTTTGGGAGTTGTAACTATTTTGAATTGCAGATTTTATTTATTTCATATGTTGAGATTTGAGTTTCAGTTTTAGATTCTGTTATTCCGCATAATTGATAGGCTTACCTAGTCTTAGAGACTAGGTGCCATCACGACATCCTACAGAGGAAATTTGGGGTCGTGACAAGTTGGTATCAGAGCTCTAGGTTCATAAGTGTTATGAGTCATAAGCAGGTTTAGTAGAGTCTCGCGGATCGGTACGAAGACGTCTGTACTTATCTTCGAGAGGCTATGGAACTGTTTGAAAAATGTTCACTTCTTTGATTCTTTATCGTGCGCATTTGTTGACTTCGAAATTCTAAACCATTGTCTTTCTATTCTCTCATAGATGGTGAGAACATGTACTACTGGATCCGATGATCAGACACCCGCGCCCCCTGTTGGACCCGTAAGAGGCCGGGGCCAGGGCCGGGGCAGAGGCCGATGAAGACCACGTGGTGCAGCCAGAGCACCTGCACGAGTTGTTGCAGAGGAGCCACCAGTATCTCCAGTTGGAGAGCAAGCACCTGAAACGCCTGTTACTACTCCTGCTCTTCAGGAGACTCTCGCCCACGTTTTGAGCATGTTTGGTATTCTAGCTTAGGCAGGGTTGATTCCACTTGCTCCTACCACATCTCAAGCGAGGGGAGGAGCACAGACTCTCACCACCCGTACCCCAAAGCCATGGGCCTAGGTTGACCATGCCCTAGAGGTTATACCAGTACAACCAGTTGTCCCAATTCGGCCCGAGGTTAGGGCGGCAGTTTTAAAGAGGGAGCAGCTTAGGCTCGAGAGGTACAAAAAGTAACACCCTCCCACTTTCAGTGGTTTGGCTTCAGAGGATGCTCATGGTTTTCTTGAGGAATGTCACCATATCCTCCATACTATGGGTATTGTGGATTCTAGTGGGGTTTCTTTTACGACATTCCAGCTTAGAGGAGCGGTCTACCAGTGGTGGCGAGCATACAAGTTGGATAGTTCGGCTAAGACAGCTTTACTTACTTGGACTCAGTTCTCAGATATGTTCTTGAGGAAGTATGTTCCTCAGAGTCTCAGAGATGCATGGCGCACAGAGTTTGAGCAGTTGCGCTAGAGCTTTGTGACAGTATCGGAGTATGCAGTCCGGTTCAGTGATTTATCCAGGCATGCACCTGCCCTGGTTGCTACTGTCAGAGAGAGTGTTTGTCGATTTATTGAGGGACTCCACCCTAGTATCAGATTCAGTATGGCCCGAGAGCTGGAGATGGACATCGCATACCAGCAGGTGATGGAAATTGCTAGGAGATTGGAGGGTATGCAGATCAGAGGAGAGAGAAGATGGGGAAGCTAAGAGACCTCGAGATTCTAGCACGTATAACAATTCTCGTGCCCCAGCTACAGCCTGTCATGGTAGAGGCTATGTGGGCCATTTTATTCATTTAGCACTTCCAGCTTCCAGCAATATTCCGACTACTCTGAGACCTCAGGTTCCCTATTATACACCGCCAATATCTACTGTACCCCCTGTACGGGGTGCTTTCTGCGGTTAGTCCAACCGATTAGGCCCGAGCCAGTCTCAGCAGCCACGTCCTCCGAGGGATTATTTTGAGTGTGGTGACACTCATCATATAATGAGGGATTACCCCAGACTTAGGAGGGGTGCACCTCCACAGATTTCTCAGGCCCCACCTATTCCATAGGGCCCTTAGGCTTCTCAGACCATACTGCGCCAGTTGCCAGTCCACCTGCATTGCCAGCGAGAGATGGAGCTCGGGCAGGTAGAGGTCGCCCTAGAGGGGGAGGTCAGGCCTGATATTATGCCCTTCCTTCTAGGACGGAGGCAGTTGTATCCGATTCTATTACCACAAGTATTGTTCTGGTCTGTCATAGAGATGCATTAGTCTTATTTGATCCAGGCTCCACTTATTCTTATGTGCCATTTTATTTTGCCCCGTATTTGGGTGTATCCCGTGATTCTTTGAGTTTTTCTGTTTATGTATCTACACTCGTGAGTGATTCTATTATTGTTGACTGCGTGTATCGGTCGTGTTTGATTGTTATCAGTGGTTTTGAGACCAGAGCTGATTTATTATTGCTCAGTATGGTGGATTTTAATATTATTTTGGGCATGGACTAGTTGTCGCCCTGTCACGCTATCCTTGATTTTTATGCCAAGATGGTGACGTTGGCTATGCCAGGTCTACCGCGGCTAGAGTGGAGAGGTACCTTAGATTACGTTCCTAGCAGGGTTATTTCATTTCTTAAGGCTCAACGAATGGTTGAGAAGGGTGTGATGCGTATCTGGCCTATGTGAGAGATGTTAGAGTTGATACGCCTACCGTGGAGTCAGTTTTGGTAGTAAGGTATTTTCCAGATGTATTTCCAGTGGATCTTTCGGGTATGCCACCCGATAGGGATATTGACTTTGGCATTGATTTGTTACCGGAAACTCGACCCATTTTTATTCCATCATATCGTATGGCCCCAACAGAATTGAAGGAATTAAAAGAGCAGTTACATGAGCTTCTTGATAAGAGTTATGTTTGACCCAATGTATCGCCTTGGGGTGCCCTTATCTTATTTATGAAGAAGAAGGATGGTTCTATGAGGATGTGTATTGATTACCGCCAGTTGAACAAGGTTACAGTGAAGAACATGTATCCATTGCCACATATTGATGACCTATTTGATCAGCTTCAGGGTACCAAAGTATTCTCTAAGATCGACTTACGTTCAGGTTATCATCAGTTGAAGATTCAGGAGCCAGATATCCCGAAGACAGCTTTCAGGACTCGATACGGTCATTATGAGTTCCTTATAATGTCATTTGGGCTGACCAACGCCCCAGCAGCATTTATGCATTTGATGAACAATGTATTTGATCCCTATCTTGACTCATTCGTCATTGTATTTATTGACGACATTCTGGTGTACTCCCAGAGCCGGGAGGATCATGAGTAACATCTGAGGACTATGCTTCAGACTTTGAGAGAAAAGAAGTTATATGAAATATTTTCAAAGTGTGAATTCTGGCTTGACTATGTAGGATTTTTGGGTCATGTGGTAAAGAACAAGGGGATCCAGGTAGATCTGAAGAAAATTGAAGCAGTGCAGAGTTGGCCTAGACCGTCATCAGCTACTGAGATCCAATATTTCCTTGGTTCGGCAGGGTTTTATCACCGATTTGTAGAGGGTTTCTCTTCTATTACTGCACCTATGACTAAATTGACCCTGAAGGGTACTCCGTTCAGGTGGACCGAGGAATGTGAGGAGAGCTTTCAAAGCTCAAGACAGCTTTGATTACAACCCCAATATTGATGTGGCCTACAGGTTCAAGGTCTTATACTGTGTATTGTGATGCGTCACTTATTGGTCTCGGTGGAGTGTTGATACAAAATGGTAGGGTGATTGCCTATGCTTCTAGACAGTTAAAGGTACATGAGAAGAATTATCCGGTCCACGGCCTTGAGTTAGCAGCTATTGTTCATGCCTTGAAGATCTGGTGGCACTATTTGTATGATGTCCCTTGTAAGGTCTACACAGATCACCGAAGTCTATAGCATCTGTTTAAATAGAAGGATCTTAACTTGCGGTAGCGGAGGTGGTTAGAGTTGCTTAAGGATTATGATGTCACCATTATCTATCATCCCAGGAAGGCCAATGTAGTGGCCGATGCCTTCAGTCATAAGGTGGAGAGTTTGGGCAGCTTAGCATATCTACCAGTAGCAGAGAGACCTTTAGCCTTGGATGTTCAGGCCTTGGCCAACCAGTTTGTCAGATTGGATATTTTCGAGCCTAGCTGAGTTTTGGCTTGTGCGATTTGTCAGTCTTCTCTTTATGATTGTATCAGAGAGCGTCACTATGATGACCCCCATCTGCTTGTTCTTAAAGACACGGTCCAACACAGTGATGCCAAGGAAGTCACTATTGGGGATGACGGTATATTACGGATGCAAGGCAGGCTATGTGTGCCCAATGTGGATGGTTTGCGTGAGTTGATTCTCTAGGAGGATCACAGTTCGCGGTACTCCATTCATCCGGGTGCCGTAAAAATGTATTAGGACTTGAGATAACATTATTAGTGGAGGCGGATGAAGAAAGACATAGTAGAATATGTAGCTCGGTTCCTAAATTGTTAATAGGTGAAATATGGACACCAGCGACCAGGTGGATTATTTCAGAAGTTAGAGATTCCAGAATGGAAATGGGAGCGGATCACTATGAATTTTGTTGTTAGGCTCCCACGGACTCAGAGGAAGTTCGATGCAGTTTGGGTAATTGTGGATAGATTGACCAAGTTAGCTTATTTTATTCCGATAGTTACTACTTACTCTTCGGAGCAGCTGGCTCAGGTTTACATTCGTGAGATTGTCAGGCTTCATGGCATACCGGTATCTATCATCTCTGACTGGGGTACACAGTTTACATCAAAATTTTGGAGAGCCGTACATCGAGAGTTAGGTACTCGTGTGGAGTTGAGTATAACATTTCACCCTCAGACGGACGGACAGTTCGAGCGCACTATTCAGATATTGGAGGATACGCTTCATGCGTATGTGATGGATTTTGGGGGTGCTTGGGATCAGTTCTTGCCACTTGTGGAGTTTGCCTACAACAACAGTTATCAGTCGAACATTCAGATGGCACCGTATTAGGCTTTGTATGGTAGGCGGTATCGGTATCCAGTGGGTTGGTTCGAGCAGGGCGAGACTAGGTTATTGGGTACAGACCTGGTTCATGATGCTTTGGAAAAGGTTAAATTGATATAGGATCAACTTCGTACAGCGCAATCTATATAAAAGAGTTATGTAGATCAGAAGGTTCGTGATGTTGCATACATAGTTGGTGAGCGGGTCTTACTCTGGGTTTCGCCCATGAAGGGTGTTATGTGATTCGAGAAGAAGGGTAGGTTGAGCCCTAGGTATATCGGGCCTTTTAATATTCTTGAGAGAGTTGGAGAGGTAACTTACAGACTTGCACTACCACCTAGTCTCACTGCAGTTCATCCAATGTTTCATGTTTCTATGATCCAGAAGTATCATGGTGATCCGTCTCATGTATTAGACTTCAGTTCAGTCCAGTTGGACAAGGACCGATCTTATGTTGAAGAGCCAGTGGTCATTTTGGACATGCAGGTTCGAAAGTTGAGATCGAAGAGTATCGCTTCAGTAAAAGTACAGTGGAGGGGTCATCCGGTCGAGGAGGCAACTTGGGAGACCGAGAATGATATGCGTAGTCATTATCCTCATTTATTCGTCACTTCAGGTATGTCACTATACTAGTTTGAGGATGAACTTTTGTTTTAAGAGGGGGAGGATGTAACGACCCGACCGATTATTTTTAGAGTATTATCCCCGAACCCCTATTTACTGCTCCCACTATTTCATTTTATGGTTACGTAACTTGCCGGGAGGATTTATTTTTGGTTTCGGAGTGAAATCGGACACATAGTCCCTAAAATAGAAGTTTAGTTCTAAATATTGACCATAGTTTGAAGTATATGAAGACGACCTCAGAATGGAGTTTTGACGATTACAATAGCTCTGTAGGGTGATTTTGATCTTAAGAGCGTGTTTGGATGTTGAATTGGAGGTCCTTATGTCATTTTAGCGTCAATTGGCGAAAGTTGGAAATTTGATGAATTTTTGAAAAGTTTGACCGGGAGTAGACTTTTTGATATTGGGGCCGAATTTCGATTTAGAAGGTTGGAGTAGGTCCGTAATGTCAATTATGACTTGTGTGCAAAATTTGAGGTCAATCGGAATTGATTTGATAGGTTTCGGCGTCAGATATAGAAGTTTGAAGTTTAAGGTTCATTAGGCTCGAATCGATGCACAATTTGTGTTTTTAGCGTTGTTTGATGTGTTTCAAGGGCCCGACTAAGTTTGCATGATGTTTTAGGACTTGGTGGTGTATTTGGTTGAGGTCCCGGGGGATCGAGTATGCTTCGGGTGAGTTTTGAACGAGTTTGGGTATTTCAGCACTTTGATGATGTCCTGGAGCAGTTGAAGTGCGGAGGGCACATTTTTGGAATGCGGATGTACGGCCGCAAATTCCCAAAGTGCGGAGGCAATGGAAAATATGCGGACCACAATTGAAGATGTGCGGACGACAGTTGAAAATGTGCGGACCGCAGAAATCCTCTTGCGGGCCGCAGAAAGGAGATTCTGCAGATTCGATGGTCCGACTTCAGATACTTATATCTTTTAATCTACAAGGAATTTGGAGATGGTGCAAAAACAAAAATTGTATTCTTTTGAGTCTACTTTTCAGAATTATAAACCATTAATCATTTGGATATTTATACAAAAGGTTATGGTCAATTTACTAAAACCTGGCAGTGTAGATGTTGTTGAACTGCGACCGCACAATTTGGATTGCGGCCGTAGAGACCTTAAATGTGCGGACTGCACTAAAACAATTGTGCGGTCAGCACATTGGGAGATCAGATTGGCAGGTTTCATCTCATTTTTATTTTTGGACTTTGGGAGCTCGGTTTGTGGTGATTTTTCGTGGGGTTTTCAAGAAATTCATTAGGGTAAGTGATTCTAACTTGGATTTGGTCACTATACACGAATATATCATTGCTTTCATCAATTAATTAGTATTTTGAGATGAAAATTTAGGAAAAATTGTAGAAATTTCATAAAACAATTTTTTGAGATTTGGATGTCGATTCAGAGTCAAATTTGAGTAAAACTAGTATGGTTGGACTCGCGGTCGAATGGGTGTTCGTAATTTGTGAGTTTTGTCCGATTTCGAGACGTGGGTCCGGGTCAACTCTTTGGGCCGAATTTTTGATTCTTTGCTAAAGTCGTAGTTTCATTATTTAAATTAGTTTCTTGTAGTTATATTTATAGTATGAAATTATTTTGTTTAGATTCGAGCTGATCAGAGTTGAAAAATCGAGGGAAAGGCAAACTACTTGACTGATTGAGCGAGATCTGAGATAAGTGTCTTGTCTAACCTTGTGTGGGGGAAATTTCCCTTAGGATTTGGTATTGATATGATAATTGTGATGTATTGAAAGCCGTGTACGCGAGGTGATAAGTGTGTATACGGGTTAAATGTGGAAAACTCCGATTTTAAATTATGTATATCTCTGTTATATATTAATTAAATTATTTTATCCGGTTATATTCATCATCATTGGTTTATTTTTATATTTTAAATTTGCCTTACCTTTTCCTGCTAATTTCTTTACCTGTTTAGTTGAAACTTTGTTTCTTTTATTTTGTATTCATTATTTGAAGGTTGAATTTCTTAATTGAATTATTATAAAAATGAAGTATTTGGCATTAAAAATTTGGTATTTAGGCAAATTGTTAAATTTGTGAAATATTATTTTTTTGTTGAGTTATTCACTCCCGAATATTTTGTGAGATTTTGTGTTCATTGTGATTGAGCCGTGAGCCCCTTATTGTGAAAAATAATGTTGTTGTTGATTTATTTTGGCAAGTTAAAATATTTGGGCACTTGAGGTGCAAATTGTGATATATTGTGATATTGATACGCATGCGATGGTATAAGGTTTGGGTGTTGAAATACATGCGGTGAGATAAGGGTAGCTTGATACGCGTGGCTAGTAGGAGAACTACTAGAAGCCATGCGGTGTGATAAGGATGGCTAAAACGCGGGATGCTATTTCGGGAAAAAATGATTTCTTTAAAATTAAATGTGAAGGCTCCCGTGGTGATATAAGGAAAAGAATTATTGTGAATTTATTTATGATTTGGGACTACAAGGCGGTACCTCGGGAGTGCCCTTGTTGATATTTCTCTATGGCTGCACTTGCTTTTGGTTATTTTGTGTTTTTCTTAAATATGAAAATTCCTGTTTTCCTTCCGTAAGGTATTATTTGCCCTTATTCTGTGTAGTTAAATTGTGACATACTCCTTACTTAATTCATTCCCATTGTCATTATTATTATTATTATTATTATTATTATTATTATTATTATTATTATTATTATTATTATTATTATTATTATTATTATTATTATTATTATTATTATATTGTTAAAATTTCACCCTGTCTTTTATTATTTCCAGTAGGGCCTGGCCTGACCTCGTCACTACTCTACCGAGGTTAGGCTTGGCACTTACTGGGTACCGTTGTGGTGTACTCATACTACGAATTTGCACATCTTTTTGTGCAGATCCAGGTACTTCCTATCAGACCAGATATCAGTGAGCTAGCCGTACGCGGAGACTTCAAGGTATATCTGTCAGCGTCCGCAGACCTCGGAGTCCCCCTCTATCCTTATTATGTTTTTCTCCTTATTCTCTTTAGAATTTGATGCATAAAGATACTTAATATTTCTTTTAGAAGCTTGTGACTTATTTCTATTGGGTTTTGGGAGTTGTAACTATTTTGAATTGCAGTTTTTATTTATTTCATATGTTGAGATTTGAGTTTCAGTTTTAGATCCCGTTATTCTGCATAATTGATAGGCTTACCTAGTCTTAGAGATTAGGTGTCATCAAGACATCATACAGAGGGAATTTGGGGTCATGACAGACGCGCCCTTGTAAATAAAAACATATTTTTTGCTCAAGTATCATTTGAGTCTTATTTTCGTTTTGAATATTCATGCAAGTCTTTAACTTTCATACTTGCTTAAGTATTCTGTGCATGTTGTTCTGTTCGCGCTTTATTATGTGTAATCTCGGATGCTTTTTCTTCGAAGTATTTGGTTCCGAGAATTATCCCTTTTACAGGAGGGTTTCAATAAGTATTTGCGCAATTTTGCCTTTTGCGTTATTTTTGTATGCAGCTTCGGGTATATTTTTCCCCGATGGCATTATGAATTCCGGGCATTGATTCTTCCGGAACCAACCCTTTAACGTGATGTTTTTATAAAAGAGGGCTCTCTTATGTTTACGGTACTCTTGAAGAGGACGTCTCCTGTTCATTACAGCACAATCATTTGAAGTACTTGTTCAACTTTCAAATGGTAAAATTAACTCATCGTTCAAACAAGAAACAAGATAAAACAAAAGGATTTTATTTCATTTAATTCCTTATATTTTCAAAAGTACATAAGAATTTTGCTATGAAGAAAAGAGATTGCCATGACTTGTGGCTATAAAGAAATTGCCATGACTTGTGGATATCTTGTTCAACTTATTTCTATGGGGTTGGCTACGCAGTCCTCGGTCCCGATGATGTATTCTGTTCCGGATTTTTTTTCCTCGGTTGACGTGGCATTCAACGTTGCCTGGCATTTAGTGTTGTCGTAACCTCGTATCATTCCGCCCAGTGTTCGAATACGAAGAATGCGAATTGGAACACTGGAAGTCTTGTATCTTCGAAGATCCCACCAATGAATTGCTAGGTAATCCTTCACTCGGCAACATATCTTGTTTTCCATTAGATACCCATGCTATAGAGCGGAAGAATAGCTAACAATCCTCTAGTGGTTTGTGCTCGTGAACGATCGAGTAACCTCTTTTCGATAGCAAACTTAACCTATTGGTGGGAATTTGCTATCGAAGAAAAGATTATCTAATCGTCCCCGAGTGGAAACTTGCTTGTTTGCCTTGTTATCAAAGGTCTTATCACTGTTGTCTTCGTAGTATGCTTTTCGTCACTGCCTCGTTAAAAAACTTGCCAGAAAAACCCAATTGGGACAAAAACTGAACGAAGGCAAAAAGAGTGCAACACATACTTTCCGTTTGACTGTTGTTCGTCAGCAGTAATATATTTTGAGGTGAGCCACGTTCCAGTTGTTGGGCAACTTATCTCCTCTTTGGTTCTCCAACTCGTATGATCCTTTCCCAGTGATAGCTGAAACTCGGTAAGGGACTTCCCATGTTGGGCCTAACTTGCCGGCGTTGAGTTCCCGAGTGTTTTGCGTTACCTTCCTCAAGACCAAGTCTCCTACTTTGAAATATCAGAGGTTGACTCTTCGATTATAATATTGCTCCATTCTTTGCTTTTGAGTCGCCATTCTGACATGCGCCAAGTCTCTGCGTTCCTCGAGCAGCTCCAAGTTGATTAGCATTACTTCATTGTTCGATCTTTCGTTCGCCTCAAAATACCTTAAGTTTGGTTCCCCTATTTCCACCGGTATCAAAGCTTTTGCACCGTATACAAGGGAAATATGGACCTCTCCCATTCTTGACTTGGCCGTTGTTCGGTAGGCCCATAGAACCCTAGGTAATTCTTCGAGCCAGCTGCCTTTTGCTGCTTCCAAACTTTTCTTGAGGTTTTGAATAATCACTTTGTTTGTCAACTCTGCTTGACCATTTTCACTCGGATGATAAGGTGAAAAGGTAATCCTCTTTATCTTCAAGTCTTCAAGAAACTTTGTAACTTTTGCGCCGATAAACTGTGGCCCATTGTCGTATGCAATCTCATTTGGTATTCCGAACCTGGAAATTATATCTTTCCATAGGAAGTCGACCGCTTCGCGTTCTTTGATCTTATGATAAAGACCTGCTTCCACCCATTTAGAAAAACAGTCAGTCAAAATTAAAAGAAACCTTACCTTTGTAGGAGTAGGTGGCAGTGGTCCGACGATGTCCATCCCCTATTTCATGACCGGCCACAGGGACAGAACTGAATGCAAGGGTTCTGCCAGTTGATGTACTAGTGGTGCGTAGCGTTGGCACTTATCACATTTTCGTACGAAGTCTTTAGCATCTTGTTCCATACGGGGCCAGTAATACCCTGCCCGAACTAATTTCAGCACCAAAGAATCTGCACCTGAGTAGTTGCCACATATCCCTTCATGGACTTTTCTCATGACATAGTTAGCTTCTGATGCTCCTAAGCACCGAGCCAACGGGCCTTGAAAGGATTTTCTATACAATTGGCCTTTCTTGAAGCTATAACGTGCAGCTTTGGCATGCAACGCTCTTGATGCTTTGGGGTCTTCAGAAAACTTTCCATGCTCGAGATAATCGATTATTTCGTTTCTCCAGTACTAGACCAAACTAGTCGAATTCATCTCATAGTAACCATCTGTGTCCAAGGCTGAGTTCATCAATTATACTACCGTCCCTGATTCCGATCCTTGGATTTCTGTTGATGAGCCCAGATTTTCCAATGCATTTGCTTCCGTGTTATCTTCCCTCGGGATATGAGTTATTGACCACTCTCGGAATCGTGCCAATAGAGCATGAACCTTTACCACGTATTGCTGCATAGGTTCTTCTTTGGTGTCAAATATTTCGTAGACCTGATTAACCACCAACTGCAAATCACATTTGATTCCGATGACTTCAGAGTCAAGCCCCCGGGCCAATTCGAGCCCTGCAATCAAAGCTTCGTACTCTGCTTCATTGTTAGTTAAGGGAATCGTTCTGATGGCTTGCCTTAAGGTTTCCCCCGAAGGTATGATTAAGACTATTCCGAGCCCCGACCCTCTTACGTTTGAAGCTCCGTATGTAAATAAGCTCCAAACTCCTGATGTTGATTCCGACCCATCATTTCATCCTTGGCTACTAGAGGCAATAGTCCCGGACTGAAATCGGTCACGAAGTCAGCCAAGACATGTGACTTAATTGTAGTCCTTAGTTTATATTCTATATCGAACTCACTCATTTAGACGGCCCATTTGGCCAATCTACTCGAGAGCTCGAGTTTATAGAGGATATTTCTCAGAGAAAAAGTAGTCACCACAGCTATCGGGTGGCATTGGAAGTAGGGCCTCAGCTTCCGAGAGGTGACTACGAGAGCTAAAGCCAGCTTTTCTAGATGTGGGTAACGAGTTTATTCTCCTGTTAAAATTTTACTAACATAATAAATGGGAGATTACGTATCTTCGTCCTCCGGACTAAAACTGCACTTACAGTAACTTCTGAAACCGCGAGGTAGACTAGCAATGTTTCACCTTCTTTTGGTTTTGAGAGCAACGGAGGGCTTGACAAATATTTCTTCAACTCCTTCAAGGCTTGTTGACACTCCGATGTCCATTCAAAATTATTTTTCTTTTTGAGTAGTGCGAAGAAGCGATGATATTTTTTCGATGAACGGGAAATGAACCTGCTCAAAGCTGCCAATCTCCCTGTGAGCCTCTGGACTTTTTTTTATGTTAGACAATTGATCTGGGATGTCCTTTATGGCCTTGATTTTGTAGGGATTTACCTCAATTCCCCTTTGTGAGACTAGGAACCCTAGAAACTTACCCGAACTGACCCCGGAAGTATACTTCTCGGGGTTAAACTTCATATTATGCTCCCTCAGGATGTCAAATATTTCTTGCAAATACTTCAAGTGGTCACATGCGTTCAAAGACTTAACGAGCATATCGTCTATATATACTTCCATAGTTTTTCCTATTTGTTTTTCAAACATCTTGTTCACGAGCCGTTGATAAGTGCCTCCGGGGTTCTTTAACCCGAAGGGCATCACATTGTAACAATATATGCCAAAATTCATTACAAACGACGACTTTTCCTGATCTTCTGGGTTCATCTTGATTTGATTGTACCTAGAATAAGCATCGAGGAAACTCATTAACTCGTGCCCGGCCGTGGCATCAATTATTTGATCGATATTTGACAATGGGAATGAGTCTTTCAGGCATGCCTTATTAAGATCTTTATAATCTATGCATATGCAAAATTTATTATTTTTCTTAGAAACTACTACTACATTGGCTAGCCAGTCCAGATATCTTACCTCTCAGATTGAACCAATCTTAAATAAACGGGTTACATCTTCTTTGATGAATTTATTCCTTGCTTCGACAATAGGGCGCTTCTTCTGCCTTACCGGAGGTATGTTGGGATCCAAGCTTAACTTGTGTACGGCTATCTCCGTTGGGATTCATGTCATATCCTCGTGCGCCCATGCAAAACAATCGGCGTTAATTTTAAGAAATTCAATAAAAGCAGACATGTGTTCCGGGCGCAATCCTGTTCCCAAATTGAATTTCCTTTATAGGAATTCTTCGAACAATGCAACCTACTCCAGTTCTTCTGCCGTGGACTTCGTCGCGTCCGTCTCTTTCGGTACTTAAAAATACCTTGGTACATGATATTGTTCAGATTCTTCTATCCCCGGGTTATCTTCCTCTGGTTCGGGGGTAGGTGCCGATTCCGGTAATTGCTATGCCACACATTCCTTTCCTTTGCTACTGGAAATCGAAATTGCATTCATCTCCCTTGCTGTCGGTTGGTCACCTCTTATCTGTTTGATCCCCTCGGGTGTCAAAAATTTTAACAATTGGTGATATGTTGAAGGCCCAGCTTTCATCTCGTGCAGCCATGGTCTTCCCAAGATGATGTTATACCCCATGTCTCCATCTACCACTTCGAAGAGTGTTGTCTTCATTACTCCCTCAGCATTCGTGAGCAGCAAAATTTCTCCCCAGGTTGTCACGCTTGCGAGGTTAAATCCGGCGAGGAGTTTCATTGCTGGGATAATGCTTCTGGTGAGTTTAGCTTGCTCCAGTACTCTCCATTGTATGATATTAGCTGAACTTTCTGGATCCACTAAAATACGTTTAATTTTAAAATCTAACACATTTAAAGAAATTACCAATGCGTCATTGTATGGCAGTAGTATTCCGTCTGCATCTTCGTCCGTGAATGTGATATCGTCTTCCCGGAGCCTCTTACTATGAGTTATCGACACTTTTGTCTTCTTCGCTGCCGAAAAGGTGACCCCGTTAATTTCATTCCCTCCGAAGATCATGTTTATCATTTGGCGTGGAGGTTCTTCTCCTACTTTCGAGGTTTCCGCATCGCCCCTGTTCCGACCATAGTTATTTTTAGCTCGATCACTCAAGAATTCTCTCAGGTGACCATTCTTTAGCAGCGTTGCCACTTCTTCCCGGAGGTGTCGGTAGTCACCATTCCGGTGGCTGTTAGTGCCGTGGTATTCATACCATAGATTCGAGTCCCTCTGGCTGGGATCGTATTTCATAGGTCTTGGGAATCGTGCATCTTTGATATTCCTCATGGCTAACACCAACTCTACGACACTGATATTGAAGTTATATTCTGATAACTTTGGGTAAGAAGAATCTCGCGACCCCGAGATTTCTCTATCCTGCATCGATCTGTAGTTCCGGCCATGATCGATCCTTCTATCAACGGTGAACCTGTCTGCTCTCCGGAAGTTCCTGCCACAACCTTCTGTCCGCTCGTAGGAAAAAAACCGGCCCCTCAAAGTCCGTCTATCTGTGTCAATATCATCTTTCTTTTTTGCTCTGTTCTTCTCCCGTCCTTTGGTCGACGATGGAAAGCCAACCTGATCGTCTTTGATCCTTATTTTTGACTCGTATCTGTTGTGGACATCCGCCCAAGTCATCGCTTGGAACTCGAGCAGACTTTCCTTCAACTTTCGAGAAGCGTCCGAGCTTCTCGGATTTAAACCTTTGGTGAACGCTTCAGCTGCCCATTTATTCGGGACTGTCGGTAGCAACATCTTTTCCTTCTGGAACTGGGTGACAAACTCTCGTAATAACTCGGATTCTCCCTGCGCGATCCTGAATATATCGGCCTTTCGGGCCTGTACCTTCCTGGCATGAACCTTGATGAAAGGAATCTGCGAGCATCCCAAAGGAAGCTATGGAATGCTCGAGCAATAATGAATACCACGTTAAAGCTCCCATTGTGAGAGTCTCACCAAATTCTTTCTGCAACATGAACTCAATTTCGTGAGGAGTCCAATCGTTTCCTTTCACTGTTGTTGTGTAGGTGGTAATATGCTCCTGCGAATCTGAAGTTTCATCATACTTTGGCACTTCGGGCATTTTGAACCGCTTCGGGATTAATTCCGGGGCCGCACTTGGCTTGTACGGTAATTGAATATACTTCTTCGAGTTCGGGCCTTTCAATACTGGTGGCGCGCCCGGGATTTGATCCATGCGGGCATTTACTTCCTTCATGAACCATAAAAGTTCATCCTTGAATGGATCGTTCTCGTTGTTGAGGCCGGATCTACTCCCCCAGCCCCGTCGGAGCCAACTTCGCCCCTAGGAGTATTATTATCGACTCTCTGTATCGTCTGGTTCGCGGGAACATCAGGAGGAACTGGATCTCGCATGTTTGAATTATTTGAGGCATGCGATAGCGGCTGCTTCAGTTCTGTCATAACCTGATCCTGTTGCGTGAGATGACCTAGAATGATTGAATATTGCTCTTGTAGAACCCTTACTGCATCCTCCACATGCCCCACATCAGCATTATCAGGAGTTGCCTCCCGAACCTGTCGAGGGTACCGCCTGTCATATTTCGGTGTTGCTTCGTTCCCCTCATTGCGAGTGTCACTGATTGAATCCTCGAAATGAGGCTGTTCCCCTTAAATTTCAGGGTTGCGTGTGCCGTTAACAGTGTTATCTGCCATTTCTTTTGTGATTTTTGCTAAGACAAAATAATCAAGCACGTTAGTAAAAAACCGCAATGATCAATTTAACTGCACGACTGTGTAGGCCCCACGGTGGACACCAAACTGTTTATCCAAAAATTGGTACAGTTGAATTTGTTCGTGGTTTCTAGACAAATGAATTAATTTGATCCAAAAAGTAATGAAATAACTGATGAAATATAAAATACTTAGCCTTAGAATGTAGATGAAACAACAGAGCTATGAGTCCGGGAACAAGATTTTCGGGAACAAAAATGATGAGATCAAAAGCGAGAGACTAAAATTGTATTAAAATGCTGTATAGAATATAGTGTAAGTTAGCTAGAAAATTCCCTCCCTTACAATGATAACTGAGCTCTCTATTTATAGCTATGTCTAGGGAAGGAAGTCCTAGGATCATGCCCTTCTTTAATGTCAATTATGAGGGCCATTGACGAAGATGTAACGTTAGACATAAATACCAAATTCCTTGTAACGGGCCATCATGCTTAATGCTGCAAAATATTATGTATTAAATGTTACTGGACGCAAAGCATTTACTACTCCTTTTATGATCTTTATTTCTTCCGGTGACAAGCGAAATAGCTATGTTCGGTGGCCACCTCCATCTTGTGTTCCACGTGTCCTTCCTTTAAGCGGCCACGTGTCATGTCGTATTTTTTCCTATACAATAAATAACGTATTTCATGCCTCAATGGTAGTATATACCATAAATATTTATTTTGTTATAAAATATAAAAGGTAGCTATAGAAAAATAATATTTTAAAATAATTTTGATTTATAATAAATATGGTGTATACCTTTGATATAGGACGTAGAATTTCCTTATATAAAACTGAGTAAAAAGAAATACGGGGCTGGCTCATGGCCAATTTTGAAAAGCATTATCCTCCACCTTTACCATGCAAGAGCAAGTACACAAATGGTTAAATATTTCTCTGTTAATCGAAGCTTCATTCCACCTCATTCACAATTAATTCAATACCTTTGAAATCTAATCTAGTGTTTTCAAAAAAACAACAAAAGCACAACGTTAACTTGTTACTCTCCATTACTTAATGTGGACTATATAACTGATGAATATTTTGACAACCCACGAAGGATCAAATTAATTAGTGAATTATCCAGCGAAATTTGGTTTACATAGATGAGTGATTTGCTGACTCAACCACGTCGAAATTAAGCCAGAATGTTAGAAGGACGACAGAAAATAAAGCAAAGACGACTGCTGACAATTACAACCTAAAGCTTTCTAGACTTCCGAATTTATTAATTATGCTGACAGGGAGACCCTTTTTAGCGACAACCATATAAAAATAAAAGAGGTTTTGTTAGAATCCTATTTTGCATGTAGAAAGCTACTACCAGTTTATCGTGTAGAAATAGTACTCACTAGGTCCTGTAAAATAAGCAGTATCCTGAAGTTTTAAATTTCCCAAGTGAAATTTTGAAGTTAAACTCCATAATATTGGCTATTTTTTTAATTACATAACTGAAAAACTGGTTATTTGTGAATTTTTCCCGTTTATTTTTAACTTGATAATGAATAAGTAACTTAAAAACATAAGGAAACACTGTGACAATAGAGAGATTTTGTATCATACAAGTTTATTAAGGACTTCCAAGTTCCAACTACCAGAGTGTATAGTTCAACGAGCTGGGCCAAAATCAAGTATGTTAGTTGGCTAAATATAGTATGTGGTCATACTACACTAGAATGCCGAACTTTCATTCAGCAATGTAAACTTACTCATTAATTAAATGCAAGAAGGAAAATTTGTCTCTTTGGTTGTATGTTATCACCACGCCTTTCACTTAAAAGTTAAAACTAGAGTCAATATGCACATGGCCCGACATTTATATAAAGATAATCGCGTGCGTACTCAGGAACGTGGTGTATATTATACAAAATGGAGAGAAGATGAGGCTGGCTTATGGCCATTTTTAAAAGCATTATCCTCCGCTTAATGCTGTAGAAAGGGAACGCAAACCAACCTAAGCACAACTTTAAATATTCTCCACTTCTTGTCTTCCTCAATCATTCATTACCTGCTATCCCACTAAGCACCATTAGTTGCATTCACATGTTAATAAACAACCAAGTCTCAACTTATACATAGTTCACATCTGTTGCATCTCAGGTCCCAACCTAAAAATCAATTCTTGAAATAGCTCTCCTTTCTCTGCATGTAGGTGCTACTTGGATACAGTTTCTGTGGGAAAGTGTTTAAGAGGTCAGAAATGTTCTTGCTTCTGGTTAATTGCCTTCTCTTCTTTGCCAACAACTTAGCAGTATTTTCGGCCTCATTGTCTCAAGATGCTGTTCATCTACTTGGGTTCCGCAGCGGTCTCCCTGAGCCCTCTCAACAATTGCTCCCTTGGAATCAGTCCGTCTCACACTGCCAATGGAAAGGTGTTTCCTGCTATTCAGACGGAACTTCTCATGTCGAATCATTGAATTTCAGGGACTTTCTGCTATCTGGGATCTTGGACACAGCCTTTCCCAATCTTTGCCGTCTTCCTCACATGGTCTCCCTTGATCTCAGTGGCAACCATTTCACTGGTGGCATCCCCGCAATGCTCGCAAACTGCAGCCAGCTTGACACGATTCTCCTCAACGACAACAGATTTTCAGGATCCATCCCACCAGAGATTTTCAAATCAAGCAAGCTTTTACAACTTGATTTGGGTTACAATCAGCTCAATGGCACCATTCCTTCTGAGGTAGGCCTTTCTACAAGCCTTCAATATCTCGGGCTGTGGGAAAATTCCCTTAGTGGAAACATTCCAAATGAGCTATTTGATTTGCCAAACTTGACAGATCTCTACCTCCAAAGAAACAATCTAACAGGACCTCTTCCGGATTTCCCATCCTCGTGTTCACTTTCCCAGCTTTATATTTTTGAGAACCATTTCTCAGGTTCTTTGCCAATTACCCTGGGTAATTGTCACAACCTTACTGCATTCTATGCATCATCTGCTAATCTTGGAGGAGTTATTTCCGCAGATATTTTTAGAGGCCTTTCAAACCTCAAGAATCTCTCTTTAGATGATAACCACTTTATAGGGGAAATTCCTGAAACCTTATGGACAGGGAACTTAAGAGAGCTAGTTCTTTCCCTCAATAAGTTTAATGGAAGTATATCCGAAAAGATTGGTGGATGTCATCAGATAACTTACATTGATTTGTCAGTTAACAAATTAACTGGTCAGATTCCCAGGTCAGTTGGACGTCTGAAGAATTTGAACAATCTTTATCTGTATAAAAACATGCTTAGTGGTTCATTACCAGCAGAACTTGGAAACTGCTCTTCTCTTGTTGAAATCAGTCTCGTCAATAACTCCATCAGTGGAGAACTTCCTTCAGAACTTTGCAACCTTCAAACCCTAGCAAAATTTTATGCATTCAAAAATCAAATTCGAGGCCAAATTCCAGAATGCATAGGCAGAATAAGCGGGCTGGAGGAGCTAGCTCTTTATGAGAATCAATTGACTGGCAAGATACCACATGGAATTACAAATATGACGAAACTGACATTTCTTTCTTTGGCTCATAATAACCTTACCGGAGAGGTGCCACCAGATCTGGGGAAAAATAATTTTCCTGGCTTATTTAAGGTTGATTTAGGTTATAATAACTTCAGCGGACAGATTCCTTCTGAACTTTGTAATGGAAACAGGCTTGCAGTACTGATTCTTGAATACAACCGTTTCAATGGAAGCTTCCCAACAAGTATCGCAAAATGCAAATCTGTATATAGGGTGAACCTTCTCAACAACAATCTGCAGGGGAGTATTCCTGACGACATTGAAAAGAATGAGAATATTTCTTACTTGAATGTTCGAGGAAATATGCTTGCAGGAAGGATTCCAGCAGCGTTTGGCTACTGGACTAACCTTTCAATGATTGATCTTTCAGAAAATATGTTTTCTGGCTCCATACCTGCAGAATTTGGAAAGCTGCAAAATCTTGTAAGACTGAGCATTTCTTCAAACAGACTGAAAGGACAAATTCCACTTCAGTTGGGTTACTCTGCGAAACTGGCCGAGTTGGACCTCAGCAACAACAGTCTTTCAGGAAGAGTTCCGAAAGAAATTGCATCATATTCAATATTGAAAAATCTTCTGCTGCAGGACAACAAACTTTCTGGTGCTCTTCCGGACACTTTCTCATCCACACAAAAGCTTATAAAGCTGCAGCTGGGAAACAACTTGCTCGAAGGCCCAATTCCATGCAGTCTGAGTAAACTTAAGCAACCTAATTTTGCACTGAATCTGAGCATGAATAAGTTTACTGGTGAAATTCCTAGATGCCTAGGCAATCTAGACACATTGGAGGTCCTTGATATATCAAGCAACAACTTGTCTGGTGCAATACCATCAGAAATGGACAGGATGATAACCCTGTCATTTCTCAACATATCATTTAATAACTTGTCAGGGCAGATACCCATTTCATGGGGAAAACTATTAACTTCACATCCAGGATCTGTACTGGGAAATCCAGGACTCTGCTTATCAGGCGCTCAAGGTAGTAACTGCAAGCATGTGAAAAAATCACATGTAAAATGGAAGACCTTGGCTGGTGTAATTAGTGGATGTGTGCTGTCCATGGCAATCATAGTTGCTGCCATATACTTACTAGTTACTCGGCACCCTAAGCATCGGCTCATCAAGTGTCAATCAGGGCTTGATGATCTACCAGATGGTATAAGTTTTGAGGACATTGTACATGCAACAGAGGGCTGGAGCGAAAAATACGTTATCGGAAGAGGCAAGCATGGAACAGTTTATAAGATGGAAACTGTGAAATCCAAAAAGCATTGGGCTGTCAAGAAAATTGACTTAGCTGAGAGAGCATTCAATGATGAAATGACAACCCTAAATCTAGTCAGACACCGCAATTTGGTAAAATCGGGAGGATACTGCATCAGACACGGATATGGCTTCATTCTAACAGAATTAATCCCTGGAGGGACTCTTCATTATGCCCTTCACCAGAGTAAACCACCTGTAGTCCTGGACTGGGAGTCCCGTCATCGTATTGCTCTTGGTATTGCTCAAGGTCTGTCATATCTTCACCATGATTCTGTCCCTCAAATTATTCACAGAGATCTCAAATCAGATAATGTAATGTTGGATTCTGAGATGGAGCCAAAGATTGGAGACTTCGGGATTGCTAAAATAGTATCAGATTCTGATGAAAACGCATCAAAGTCCACAATCGTTGGGACACTAGGATACATTGCTCCAGGTTAGCCACACTTTACTATGCCAATTTTCAGTATAATTCAGTTGGCATATTACTTTGATGAACTAATAACTTTGATTACTTTCTCCATTGACCCCCTCCATGTCCTTCTCCCTCCATCAATACAGAGAATGCATACTCAGCTCAATTGACAGAAAAAAGTGATGTTTATAGCTATGGAGTTGTTCTACTGGAGCTCTTCTGCAGAAAATTGCCAGTAGACCCCAGCTTTGAGGAAGGATTAGACATCATTTCCTGGGTTAGGAAGTACTTGCAGAGAAGCAACAATTTCTTTTGTTTTCTTGATGAAGAAATTCGTCTCTGGGATGCAGAAGAACAATGGAAAGCCCTGAAAATAGTGGATCTGGCGCTTCAATGTGCTCAACCCGAGGCAAATGCCAGGCCTGCAATGAGGGATGTAGTAAGGTCTCTTGTCGAGTTAAATCATAGATGTAAAGAGAAGAAATGAAGCTTCTAACACTGTAACTCGGGTCCAATTTTCCAACTTCCAACATAATACATGATCCTGAATCTTTCAGTTTAACTTTCTGACAACCAATGCAACAACACAGATTAAAAAAATGAATGATGTTTCCAATACATATTAAAGTGTGTCCTATTACTTCCAACATAATACATGATCCTGAATCTTTCAGTTTAACTTTCTGACAACCAATGCAACAACACAGATTAAAAAAATGAATGATGTTTCCAATACATATTAAAGTGTGTCCTATTACTTCCAACATAATACATGATCCTGAATCTTTCAGTTTAACTTTCTGACAACCAATGCAACAACACAGATTAAAAAAATGAATGATGTTTCCAATACATATTAAAGTGTGTCCTATTACTTCCTCCAGCTGCTCCAAATTTTGAACAATTTTCAGGTTTTAAAATTAAAAAGAGCGAGAATGGACAACGCATTGCTATAAGCTAGTCCTCATTTTGTGGCTTATAAATGTTTATCCTTAAATCGGATAACAATTGAATTTGTACGCGGTTTTAAGGACATGTGTATTGATTCAACACATATAATCAAGAATATTAGATAAATGAATTAAAGACAGAATAAACGATCAAACCGGCTGTAATGTTATGGCCAAGCCCGAACCCAAGTTGAACAATAATTTTGCCCTCGATTGAACCCTTGGTTCGAACCCAGTTGTGAATGAAGAACAAGACAATTAAATAAGAACTTTTGCAGTAGCTAGAAAGTAGAAAATGAATTTGTATTGTTTTGATTCGCGTGTTACAATGTGTCTTACAAAAGAAAAACTTCCCCTTTATATAGTAGGAAAGTTTATCCCTAATACAAGTCTAAAAAAGGTAAAAATCCTCTTTTCTCGTTAATTACTGATTTGTAACCGACATCGAGCGGGATCTACACCATGATATTCGGTTAGGTATGAATATCACGGCCCTCTATCGGGTGTAACCATTTACCGTGCTTCCCGAGGTTTTAGAACTCGTTCTGGGTTCGGAGAACGTCGTTTTATCATGCCCGATGATGAACACATTGTTCACCTTTCATGGATCTCGATACGAAGGGCTTCCAGCCTCGATTTCAATCTTGTGCGTCCATGCCCTTCTTCCGTTTTCTTCACCGGGAAATCGAGGTATGCATTATACCCGTATAGAGATAGTCACCTCGTTTTTCGGAGAGTAGGTTTGCCGAAACGATGGGAAACGATCAATGAACCCAGGTTCTTTCCTTCGTACGTTACAACTGAGATGACGGGTAAACCAAAACGTCCCATCAGTCGCGTCGTTCTGACTTTGGACACGTGTCAGCCACCGGCTTGCTGCCTTCGAATGCGAAACATCGCGCATTGATTGTTTTTTCTCATATAAAAGCTTCAACCTTTTTCACTTCTTCTATTTTTCGATTCTAGACTTTACCCTCGAACTCTCTAACGACTTCTAACTTCTCCAGATCTTCATACATTGTTCTTTGAGCCTTTATATCTTTATCTTCAGCTTCATACATCTTCTTTGAACCTTCAATCCAGACCTTCATACCTTCATAGCATCTTCAAATCTTCATATTTTTCTTCAGGCCTTCATATTTCCCAGATTATAATGGCAAAAGCTTCCAGGTCGGTGCCTCAGCAGGCTACTCCTTCATCTTCCCACCCGGCCGCAGATGCCGAGGTGGCCGTTCCCGAAGTGGCTCAGGAGCCCCCTATGAAGAGCTTCATACCTAGGGCTGCTCCATCGGGGATGACTTCAAGGTCAAGAAGGCCTCTAGTCAACAAGACCGAGCCGAGAGAGCATGGAGATACATATGCTCTGTCACTGAAGATACCCTACCCGCAATCCGAGTGGACTGTAAATGGGAGGGTAAGGACGTGGTCGTTCCCGGGCCCAATGACGATATTGCTACTCACGTAAAGGGGTATTTGAGTGTTTATACTTACCCCTTCACGCTCGCCCCGGTGGACCCTAGAGTCCTTGTTTTTGCAAAAGGTACGAGGTGTGCCTTGGGCAAATCCACCTGGCCTTCTGGAGGATTGTGGTCCTCTTACGCCATTTTTTGAACAACACCGAAGCCCCTTGGTTCACCCTCGGCCATCTACTCCGCCTGTACAGTCCCCGAATCTTTCGAGGGGGACTGATCAAGCTCGTTCGCCAAGCAAGAAAGGCTCCTTTCTAGAGCGTCGACGAGGACCGAGATCGAGGCTAGCAGGAGAGGTTCGTTCGGGTGAAAACCGAAGACTTGATCCCTCCCGAGTTTTTGCCATTCCCCGGGGAATGGAACGCATTCCGTAAGTATTGTCTTTCTTGAGTATTCCTTTCTTTTTATTCTTTCTCTCATTGCATGTGTTTGTGGTCGTACAACTATTTCCCAAGTTCCTGATGCAATCCCCCGATTCAAGGAGTGGATCGAGAGGATCTGCAAGCAAATATTGTACACCAAGCGCGTATGGCACAAGCTTTCAAAGGGCAAATGAGAGGCCCGTTCTCATGGTGAGGTTCTTCCTTGAATAATTATCACCATGCTCTTAACTTACACAGTGCTAACCCTTTCTCTTTTCTTACAGGTTTGCCTAAGACCACCGAACTTAGGTCGTTGGATGAGGACGAGGATCCATCCTCGATTGCCGAACCCTTCATTTTGGGGAAGCCCAAGACTGTCGCGAAGGAGAAGAAGAATAAAAAGAGTTAGTCCTCGGGTTCCCTAGATGTCTAGGCAAAGAAGCAGAAGAAGGTGACCATCTGGGTCCAGAAGCCCAAAAAGAGCTCCAAGTCCACAGTACCGGACTCTGATTTTCTCTACCGGCTCAGGGAAGATCCGGAAGACGTTGACTTTTTCATTTCTCATGGGCCGACCCTCAATGAGGGGGATTGGGTGACAACCGAGAAAAAAGAGCATGAGGTCGATCTCCCTCTAACTCGGGAACCAGAGAAAGAGATAGAGGTTGCGGCCTCCCGAAAATCCGCCCCTATTCCGAAGGAGGCGACCGGTGTCATTGACATCGTGGAGACACCCTCCTATAACGGGTCCATGCTCGAAGAGGCTCAAGAAGGCAAAGAGAAGTCAAGCGAGGGAGCACAGGGCCCAGATGATGCCCTCAACACATTTTTTGATGACATGGATATGGCCGCACTGGATGATTTTTTCGGGCTTGGTCACCTGGAGGTCCCAAAGAAGGATGTGCCCTCGGGAGCTGGCGTGGACCCCGAGCGCAAGAGAATGGTCGTTCTTACAATCTCGGAGGATGCCCGGGTCATGTCTACTCTGGTGGGCATAGCCAACTACCTCTGATGCCTAGTGACCTAGGAGGACCAGGAAAAGATGAACGAGGTAGGCACGTCGAGCCTTTTCAATGAGGCGCAACAGGCACTGAACCGGTTAAGGCGTCAGCCCTTTGTACCCTTTTGTGAATCTTACTTTGGTTTTTGATGTCCTCTACTAACTTCATTGTTTTTCAGGCTTCAGTGCTTTAAATGAAAGCTTTCTCCAGCACTGCTTGGAGATTAGCCAGCTCGAGTTCAAGCTCAAAGAGCAGGTCCAGAAAAAGGACATGTACAGGGCTCCTAGTGAGCAGCAGGACGAGGCCCTCAAAGACCTCCCGATTCTCCAGACCAAGCTGGAAAAAGCTCAGAAGGAGACCTTGATCCTGAAGCGGGAACATGCCGACCTGTTTGATAAGGTAAAGATCTTTAAGGTTAAAACCGAGCAGCTAGTCGTGGTAACTAACAACACAACTTCGCAGGTCCAATAGAAGATAGACTTGATCGACCAGCTGCGGGCTGAGATGGACGAGGTCAAGGCCACAGCCGAAGTGTGGAAGGGAAGGATGGACCTGCTGGCTTCGAAAAAGGAAGTTGCGAAGGCGGAGTTGGAATCAGTCGAGAACCAACTCCGGGTGGTGAAGGACAAAGACGATAAGTGGTCTCGGTTGAATGATGATCTCTGGGCATAGTTGAGCTCGTCCATCACGGAACAGGATGCTCTCGGATAAGAATATACTGCACTGAGGTCCAAATTTTATGTGACCTTTACTGATTCTAAGAAGATGGTGGCCCTGTATAAGACCGATGTGGAGGCATCCGAGACCCTCTTAAAGATAAATACTGAGTACATAAAGCGGCTATCCCGGAGAGAGACCCTCGAAGATATCCATGCCCGAGGTTTTGACCTATCGACCAAGATTAAAGAAGCTAGGAGGCTCGAGGCCGAGGCAAAAGAGGTATACGAACCTGAAGGTCTTGAAGGCTCGGAGGGCTCCGACTGTTCTAGCGACGAGTCGGGCTCCGGTGAAGACCAGGCATAGATGCCTTAGTATTTTTCCACTTTTTCCTTATGTATTATTTTGTTTTGAGGCCGTTCTATCGGGCCTTTGTAAATATATTTTGGAGTATATAATTTTTTCCCTTTCTGGCAATACTGTGTCTTTACTTTTCCAGCATCTTCTTGCAATTTCTATTTGCATATTATTTTTGATGCCTTAGCACAGAATTAGATGTAGTTCTGGAGCATCCGTTTTTCGGAGGTTCTAATGAAGCCCGACTTCGATGCAACTTTGGTTTACTTGTGGCTTCGAACCCTCGGTGAGACTGGAGGTTTCTAAGATGCTTAAGTATTTTTAGACCTTTTTGCCGAGGGTAACCTTTTAGTAGGTTTCGAATCATTCGTAAGGGCCTTACTTTATGGTTACAGATTTTGAACATCTCAGAGCCCTTTTTAGGGTAGCCGTAGCCTTTTATATTTGGGCACCGTCTAATGGGTTTGGTGCCTCCGGGATTCGGTAGCCTGGGTTATTCGAATTTTCATCGGGCGACAGTCCCCGAATAGGGATAGCCCGTAGGCTTGACAGTCCCTGAGTAGGGGTAGCCCGTGGGCTTTAGGATCCATGATCGAAGAAGCAAAATGCTCAATAACAAAGTGTAAGGAAAGTAGAAATTTCTTTCATTACTTAGTATGCAAGGTACATGATCGAAGGCACATAAAAACGTGTGCCATGGCTAGAGTGGACTATGTGGGCACGGTTCATACGACCGTTTGACCCTTATAATAAATCCTAACCACCAAACCTTAGCTTTTAGCACATACAATTTTCTTTTTCCCTTGCTAAAGATTTTAATCCGGGGGGTAATAGCCCCCAGTATTCGAGGTCGAACTCGTGAGGGCTCGGAATGTTGTTGACCTGAAGCAAATGATTATTGATTCTGGATTGAAACCAGTCTTCAAATCTAAGGTAGCACGTTTTACTGTCGACTCATTAAAAACCAAACCGAAAAACCCATTTTAGGACAAAACCGGTTCAAGGGAAAAAGAGTGCAACACATGCTTTCAGACCTAATAGCCACGTCCGTCCTTGGCTGATTACCTGCATACGTTAGTCTGACTTATAATATGATTAAAGTTATTGAGTTCGTACCTTAGCAGTATTACCGCTTTAATGTATCACGTTCCAGTTGTTTGGTAGTTGTACGTTGTTTCCCGTTTCGAGTTTATATGAGCCTTTGCCGGTTATTCCGACTACTCGATATGGTCCTTCCCAGTTCGGGGCCAGTTTCCCTTCGTTCGGGTTCCTGGTGTGTAGTGTTACTTTTCTCAACACTAAGTCCCCGACTTGAAAGTGTCAGAGACTGGATCTTCGATTATAATACCTTTCAATTCGCTACTTCTGGGCGGCCAACCGGACCAGGGTGACCTCCCGCGTTTCATCCAATAGTTCCAGACTCATGATCATGGCCTTGCCGTTTGGATCTTTGGTCGCATACTGGAACCTGAGGATCGATTCTCCCACCTCGGCTGGTATTAAGGCTTCGACTCTGTAGACCAAGGAAAATGGGGTGGCCCCGGTGCTTGATTTCGAAGTTATACGGTATGTCCACAGGACTTCGGGCAGGATCTCCTTCTATTTCCCTCTTGCACCGGTTAACCACTTTTTCAGGTTTTGAAGTATAGTCTTGTTCGTTTATTCTGCCTGCCTATTCCCACTAGGGTGATAAGGCGTTGATAGTATCTTCTAGATCTTGTGATCTTCGAAAAACTTACTCACCTTGTTGCCGACGAATTATTTTCCGTTGTCACAAACATCTCGGTCGGTATCCCAAATCAACATATTATGTGGTCCCAGATGAAGTCAATGAATTCTTTCTGCCGGAACTTTTCGAATGCTTGAGCCTCAACCCATTTGGAAAAATAACCGGTCATGAATAGTATGAATTGAGCTTTACCGGGTGCCCATGGCAGGGGGCCAACGATGTCCATTCCCCAATTCATAAATGGCCACCGGGGCAGGATCGAGTGGAGCATTTCTCCTAGTTGATGGATCATCGGGGCGTGTCTTTGGTAGTTGTAGCATTTTCGTACGAAGTCCTTCGCATCCTTCTCCATTTTGGTTCAGTAATAGCCAACCCTAATTAGTTTTTGAACCAAAGATTCTGCCCCTGAATGGTTCCCACAAGTGCCTTCTTGAACTTCTCTCATGGCTTATTCGATCTCTCCCGGTCCCATGCATCTGGCTAGCGGGCCGTCGAAGGTCCTCCTGAACAATGCCTCTTCGACCAAGCTAAATCTGGCAGCCTTGGTGCGCAGGGCTCTCAATTCTTTGGGATCTGAAGGCAATTTTCCTTTCTTCAAGTAGTCTATGTATTTGTTCCTCCAATCCCAAGTTAAACTCATTGAGTTCACTTCGGCGTGGACTTCTAGCTGCACTACTCATTGTTAGTCAATTTCACAGTTCTAATAGATTGCCTAATTATATTTCCCGTAGGCAGTTCTAATACGATACCGAGGACAGACCCCTTCGCGTTCGAGGCACCATCCGTGAAAAAGGTCCAGATTCCCAAAATAGTCCCTGAGGTTAACAATAATTCCCTTTTGACTTCGGGTATTAAGGCTGGCGTAAAGTCAGCCATGAAGTCTGCCAAAATTTGAGACTTTATGGCGGTTCAGGGTCGATACTCGATATCGTACCTGCTAATTTCCACTGCCCATTTAGCCAATCATCCCGAGAGCTCGGGCTTGTGCATGATGTTACTTAGCGGGTAAGAGGTCATGACACATATGGGGTGGCATTGAAAGTATGGCTTTAGCTTCCTGGAGGCGCATAGCGAAGCGAGCACTAATGTTTCTAGATAAGGATACCTTGATTCGGCTTCGCCTAGAGTTTTACTGACATAGTAAATAGGAAATTGCGTAGCTTCTTCCTCCTGAACTAAGACTCCACTTACTGCTACCTCGAAAACCGCCTAGTAGAGGTACAAATATTCGTCTTCCTTTGGAGTATGCATCAGGGGTGGACTCGATAGCTACCATTTGATTTCTTCCAAAGCTTGATGGGGGTCCAGGAAAAGTTATTCTTCTTCTTTAACAGTGAGAAGAATCTATGGCTTTTCTCCGAGGACCTCGAGATGAACCGGCCCAAGGCGGCTATACGTCCGGTCAGTGTTTCAATGGCCTTGACATTGTCCACAATGGTGATGTCCTCTATGGCCTTTATTTTGTCAGGGTTGAACTCGATTCCTTGATTGGATACCATGAACCCGAGGAATTTTCCCGATCCGACCTCGAATACGCACTTCTCTGGGTTTCGATTCATGTTGTATTTCTTTAGTATGTCGAAGGTCTCCTATAAATGTTTCAAATGGTCCTTAGCTCACATGTACTTGACCAACATATCATCAATATAAACTTCCATTGATTTTCCTTTCTGTTCTTCGAACATCCAATTTACTAGGCGTTGATAGGTGGCACCGATGTTCTTTAATCCAAACGGCATTACATTATAATAGTAGGTGCGAATTTAGTAATGAAAGAAGTCTTTTCTTGATCATCCAGGTCCATCTAAATTTGGTTGTACCTGGAGTAGGCATCGAGAAAGGTAAGTATCTCATGCCCGGCTATAGCATCGATCATCCGATTGATGTTAGGCAAAGGGAAAGAATACTTAGGGCATTCTTTGTTTAGATTTTTGTAATATACACACATTATTATCTTATTCCCTTTTTTAGGCACTACCACTACGTTAGCTAACCAGTCCAGGTATTTAACTTCCCGGACGGACCCTATTTTAAGGAGTTTGGATAGCTCGTCCTTGATGAATGCATGCTTTATCTCGGACTGCGGCCTCCTCTTCTGCCTAATAGGATTGAACTTCGGGTCCAAACTCAGCTTATGAGTGGTTACCTCCGATGGGATCCCTATCATATCAAGATGGGACCAAGAAAAACAATCTATGTTAGATTTAAGAAAATCAATAAGTTTTTTCCTGAGCTCGGGAACTAACCCTGTGCCCAGGTATACATTTCAATCCGGTAGGTGTTCAATTAATATGACTTGCTCCAACTCTTCGACCGTCGATTTGGTGGCATTGGTGTCATCAGGAGCTATGAATGATCTCGGGACTCCGTAATCATCCTCCTCGTCTACTCCTCGTTCCTCCGGTTTGGCTGAGGTCGGCATTAGTGATTGCTATTTGATTTCTTCCTTTCTAGTCGGCTCCGCGTTCTTTGATGTCAAAACCGCGGGCACCGGGATTACCTCGTTGACTCCGAATATCTCTTTTACGGCCGGTTGCTTTTCGTAGACTGTATTGACTCCTCCCGGTGTAGGGAATTTCAACACTTGCTACAAGGTCGAGGGTACCACCCTCATGTTGTGAACCCATGGCCTTCTCAATAGAGTGTTATACCCCATGTCCCCTTCGATCACATAGAACTTTGCCTCTTAGATCGTCCTGACAGTGTTTACTGGTAGGGTTATCTCCCCTTTAGTGGTTTCGCATGCCATGTCAAATCCGTTCAACACCCGGTCTGCTGGCACTATTTGGTCCTCTAACCCCAATTATTCTACGACCCTTAATCTGATGATATTGGCGGATCAATCAACACATGTTTAAGTCGTGATTTATTGATAAGTACGGATATTACCAGCGCATCATTGTGAGGTTGCACGATGCCCTCGGCATCCTCGTAGCTAAATGAAATGGTTCCCTCCGGGACATAATCTCGGGTGCGTTTTCCCCTTGTGATAGATACTTTAGTGCGCTTTATTGTTCCTATGATCATGTTGATGATGTGTTGATACTCCTTTTGTTCGACCTGTTTGTTGGCGTCCATGTTCCTGAAGTGGCTTTTGGCTTGATCACTCAAAAACTCTCGGAGGTGCCCATTGTTGAATAACCGGGCAACTTCTTTTCTCAACTGTCGACAATCCTCGGTCCTGTGACGGCAATCCTCGGTCATGTCGTGATACGTACATATTAAGTTAGGATCTCTTTAGGTTAGGTCGGATTGCAATGGTCGGGGCCACTTGGTCTCTTTGATGCGCCCGATGGCTGAGACGATGCAGGCGACATCAACGTTGAAGTTATACTCTGATAATCTCTGACGAGCGCAAAACACACACTTAAATTGTGCTCGCTTGTCAAAGATAATATAGTATAATATCGTGTCCATAGGGATTGGATTTAAAGAGTATTATCGTAGTTTGTAGCTAGATTTCTATTTAGGAGGATCAACAGTTGAGGTTTATATAATTAATAATCTAAAATCTACAACTATTGACTAATGTCAATCGCAACAAATGTAAGAAAGAGAGTTATCAATGGGAGAAAATATGAGTTGATAGGATAGGTGCAAGATAATTGTTCGGGATCTAACTCTAGATAATTCACTTCTAATGTTCAAGTGAGTCTCTCGAATTCACTTAATTATCAGTACAAATGATTAGAAGAAACTCCTCTCTCGATTAAGTCTCAACCTCACAATATGAACCAATTTAAGCTCGGTGAAGATATGCAAGAATTCATAATGGATTGATCTTTAGGAGAACCTCTTTGGATTATCCTCCTAACTAGGTTTAATCAAGGATTCAACTAGCCTCTTTCGATTACTTAGAAGAATCTATGAACTCAACCAATAATATAGTGCAAATATATCATAAGTTATGCCTCTTTCGATTACAAGAACAAGTGAACATATATGCAACAATTAAATCTTCCAAAAACGATTCAAATACATAAAAATAGAGTTATAATCTACAAACAACCATCAATACACCAAATCCATCAAAACCCAAAAGGTTCTACTCTATAGACATGGAGAAGTTCTTCACAAATGAAATAAAAGTAGACATGGAGCCCAAACGGATTTATGAGCAAAAGGTTATGTGCATTTTACTGGACAATGCGCAGTATGCCTGCTCGATTCTTCGTTTCATTCTTAAAGTGCATTATTATCTGTTGATCCCCGAACACGATCCCAAATTAACCCTTGGGCTTTTACTTAGACTTCAAAGCTCCAAAATAGCCGGAATTCATGCCACAACATCTACATAGCTCGAAATCACTCCTACAGGGCATAAAATACACAATAAGTGCAAAACACGCCTAATTAAAGCTCAACGTAAGTAAAGTGCAGTGAATTAGAGTGCAATAAGCGACTAAAACATGGGATTATAGCCTACTATCAACACCCCACACTTAAACCATTGCTCGTCCTCGAGCAATCAAACTATACTTCACATAGACATGACCTTTTTAAACAACTCTCCTAACTTATCACACCAAGAATATTAGAAAAGATTAAGCACAAGACTGTAACATCCTCGCCTCAAGAGTTGACTCATTCATGCCACATATTTTTCACAACTCGCTCGCTTACTCTAACACGGAGGTCAATGACATTTTCTTTCCTTCATGAATCAAGTGCCCTCACACAAGAATAGAGAGTAATTCCACAAATAATAAAGTTTAAGAACAATTAGGAACTCAAGATAGGAAGAATTCACTCACTCTCAGAACAACATTCATGTGCAACAAAAAATGTACCATAAGCTTGCCCGTAGTGTACTACTCTACTAATTGAGCTTATTCAGTCAAGGATCTAGTAGGACTTTAATTGGTTGTAATGTAGGCTGCAGGACGGGTAGGATATATTTGGATATATTGACTACACATCCCTAAGCACTTTAATACATACAATTGACCGTTCAAAACCCCACACTTATGTCAAACCATAACTCCACATTTACATCAATATACATTAACTCCCTACTTCTTTAAGCACAATTACATCAAGTAACCACTATCAAGGAATATTTTTCACAATCATACACTTATTTGTTTTTCTTTATTTTTCAATTCAAGTGGCTCTTTATTTTTCAAAATTGTGCACCTTTCTCCTTAGTTCAACAATATTTTTCACAATCATACACTTATTTGTTTTTCTTTATTTTTCAATTCAAGTGGCTCTTTATTTTTCAAAATTGTGCACCTTTCTCCTTAGTTCAATAGTTCCACTCAAAAGCCAAACCAATCACCCCACACTTCAACTTTTACAAAGTTCATACAATTTCAAGTGCTCACGAGAGGTAAATCACAAGATCAATCCATTCATTCACAAGATCAATCCATGCATATTCCTGTAAATCTCCAAAAACAAAATTCACATGATCAAGGTTAGAGTAAGAAATGAAGAAGAGGGGTCATGTGAGTGTTCCTCTGGTATGTCCAAGACCATTTGTTCCTCATTCTCTTCTACTAAAAATTACAATTGTGGATAGGTGGATGAGGTTTTGAACTCTTTTTGTATTGCTTCATAATCAACCAAAGCTTTATTTTCAATCATCTCAGTTGAAACATAGTCCTTTTGTAGAGGAGAAAACTCTCTTTGTAGATGTTCATCATCTCGGGTAGGCTCATTTTCACACGGTTTCTCTTCCATATATTCACCATCACAATGCAACGAGCTAAGTCTATTTACTAATTGATTCACTTACATTGTTAGGTTGTTAGTGGCTTCATCATCTTGTATAAATTTCTCTTCCACCTTATTTATGAACTTATACATAAGCTCTTCTAAACTGCCATTCTCCTCTTGAGGTGGTTGTCTCGCTTAGCTTTCATTCTAGTCATAATAAGGGTATTCATCCCAACCAGAGTAAGAATTGTACCCATATGAATCCTCATACCTGTACGGACTAGAGACAAAGTGAGAGTGTTCAAAAGATGAATCACAGAAAGATTACCTACCTGCTTGACAATCAACTCATAAATGATTTCCACCGTATTTAAAACACATAGTAGACTGCTGACAGTGTTCAACTGCTAACTCTTCAACCGTTTTCTAGGCTGGTTGTACTACATCTTCACATCATTTAGAGTTCAATAACAAGAATATGTTCTTCAAGATTTTTTTCAACAAAAAAAAAAACTTGAAAAGAAGTTAACCAAACAAACTAAAATTAAAATAAAAAATAAAAAAAATTAAAAACTAATTCCTGAATTAGAACTACAAACTACATCAAACACCATTGATTTCCAATCCCTGGCAACGTCGCCAAAATTTAACGAGCGCAAAACACACATTTAAATTGTGCTCGCTAGTCAAAAATAGTATAGTATAATATCGTGTCCACATGGATTAGATTTAAACATTATTATCGTAGTTTGTAGCTAAATTTCTATTCAGGAGGATCAACAGTTGAGGTTTATATAATTAATAATCTAAAATCTACAACTATTGACTAATGACAATCGTAACAAAAGTAAGAAAGGGAGTTATCAATGGGAGAAAATATGGGTTGATAGGATAGGTGCAAGATAATTGTTCGGGATCTAACTCTAGATAATTCACTTCTAATGTTCAAGTGAGTCTCTCGAATTCACTTAATTATCAGTACAAATGATTAGTAGAAACTCTTCTCTCGATTAAGTCTCAACCTCACAATATGAACCAATTTAAGCTCGGTGAATATATGCAAGAATTCTAAATGGATTGGTCTTTAGGAGAACCTCTTTCGATTATCCTCCTAACTAGGTTTAATCAAGGATTCAACTAGCCTCTTTAGATTACTTAGAAGAATCTATGAACTCAACCAACAATATAGTGCAAATATATCACAAGTTATGCCTCTTTCAATTACAAGAACAAGTGAACATAGATGTAATAATTAAATCTTCCAAAAATGATTCAAATACATAAAAATCGAGTTATAATCCACAAACAACCATCAATACACCAAATCCATCAAAACTCAAAAGGTTCTACTCCATAGACATGGAGAAGTTCTTCACAAATGAAATAAAAGTAGAGAAAAATATAAATACAATCCAAACCCGGATTTGAGTGAGGACGGAAGGATGAAATCCTTGTGCTCGTGCTTCTCCCTCTTCTCCCTAGCTTCCTTAGGTCTAAGGTATGTTAAAAGTGTGTCAAAAATAGTGTTTTGGGGTATTTATCCGCCCCCAAAACAAATCCTAGACGAAACTACATTTTTCTTAGCGAAATAGGACTTCTCCCAAATAGGACATGTGCGGACGAGCACCTGGAGACCGGCTTGCACACTTGGTTGCACATTTTGCACATTGTTCTGCCTCAAGTGCGCGCCGAGGTATGCGATCGCGCACTTGGTCACGCACCTGGGTGGCAAGTTAGGAATTTTGGAAAACGTAAAACATGAAAGTTGTAGCCCTTTTAAATAGATTTCCAACTATATATTGTGGAGCCCAAACGGATTTATGAGAAAAATGTTATGTGCATTTTATTGGACAATACGCAGTATGCCTACTCGATTCTTCGTTTCGTTCTTAAAGTGCATTATCATCCGTTGATCCCCTAACACGTTCCTAACTTAACCCTTGGGCTTTTACTCAGACTTCAAAGCTCCAAAATAGCAGGAATTCATGCCACAACATCTACAAAGCTCGGAATCACTCCTACAAGGCATAAAACACACAATAAGTGCAAAACACGCCTAATTAAAGCTCAACGTAAGTTAAGTGCAATGAATTAGAGTGAATTAAGCGACTAAAATATGGGATTATAGCCTACCATCAATCTCGGTGCTTCCCTACTCCCAAGCGGCCTGTCGAAACCATTTTTGCTTATCAGACCTCAGTCACTAAGCCTTCAATCACCTCTCTTTTTGTTCCTTGTGGGGTGACGCCCGAACCCATTTCCCCTTCGGTCCGCATTGTATGGTTGGTACCGATCCCGAACCGGCCTTAGCTCATGATCAACGACTCTCTTAGATATGTCGTCGGCTTTGATGGGATAAACAAACCCAGAAGGAGATCCGAGTTGGTCATCCTCGACCCTGATAAATAGACCTGGTCATCTGCCATCGGAGGCAGGTCCATCCGTTCCATTTGGAACCTTGATACGAACTCCCTTAGCATCTCGTTGTCTCTTTGTTTAACCTTGAAAAGGTCTTACTTTATGATCTCAACCTTGATGGCCCCGGCATGGGCCTTTACGAAAGTATCTGCAAGAATAACAAATGAGTCAATGGAATTTGGGGGTAAGTTGTGATACCAAATCATTGCTCCTTTGGACAAAGTCTCCCAAAACTTCTTCTGTAATACCAACTCGATTTCATCATCTTCCAAGTCATTCCATTTGATTCCATTTGGGGATATAGGGCACACAAAACCTCTTTGGGATCAACTTCAGTGTCGCGCTTGGAGGAAAAGGCTTCTAGATAAATTTCTTGGAATCCGGCCCCTTTAATATCGGGGGTGTTCCTGGAATTTGATCGACCCTGGAATTGTATGTTTCCACCTTCTTGTCATTGGCGTCAATTTTCTTCTCACCTGACTCTACCCGCTTCGTTAATGCTTCAAGCATTTTTTTTATCTTGGGATTGACCCCGGGCTCGACTTCACCCAGTCTCTCGGTGATCTGTTCATTTCTTCAAGTTCTTTCCCAGAATTATTCAGGCTTGACCCTGCTGGGGGCGTGGCTTTGATTCTGTAGCTGCGCTATCGCCGCCTGTTGAGCCTGCAACATTTTGAAGATTAACCGTAGGCTTACCCCATCACCTTGACCTTTAGGCGCTTCTCGGGCTATTGGTCGGGGTCCCCCTCGAACGTTGTTTTCAAAATCTGCTGGCAAATTGACATTAATGGCCACCTGTGAGTTAGCATCGACCGGATCGGCAACTGGGACATCGTTGGGATCAGCAGGAGGCACCTCGTTGCTAGGCACCAAATTATTATTTTTGCCATGATGGCCAGACTCAGAGTCAACGTTCAAGTAGGCAGACTGAGAATTCGACATTTTTAAGCTGACCTGAAACTAAGACTTTAAAGAACAAGCGTAAAATAGGGTGTGTTATGGAGATTTGTATCAAATCACCATTATTATCCTTAGCTACACGGTGGGCGCCAAACTGTTTACTCTTAAATCGAATAAAAATTAAATATGTATGCGGTTTTGAGGATAAGTGGATTGATTCAACATAGATAATCAAGAATATTAGATAAACGAATTTAAGACAGAATAAACGATCAAACCAGCTGTAATGTTATGGACTAGCCCGAACCCAGGTTGAAAAATAATTTTTCCCTCGATTGAACCCTTGGTTCGAACCCAATTGTGAATGAAGAACAGGACCATTAAATAAGAACTTTTGCAATAGCAAGAAAGCAGAAAATGAATTTGTATTGCTTTGATTCGCGTGTTACAATGTGTCTTACAAAAGAAATTTTTTTTCTTTATATAGTAGGAGAGTTTCATCCCTAGTACAAGTCTAAAAAGGTAAAAATCTTCTTTTCTCATTAATTACTGATCCGCAACCGACATCGAGCGTGATCTGCGCCGTGATATCAAGTTAGGTATGAATATCACGACCCTCTATTCGTCGTGTGTAACCGTTTACCGTGTTTCCCGAGGAACGTCACTTTATCTTGCCCGAGGAACATCGATTTATCTTGTTCGATGATGAACAATCGTTCACCTTTCATGGATCTCTATACGAAGGGCTCCCCGCCTCGATTTCAATCTCATGCGTCCATGCCCTTCTTCCGTTTTCTTCATCGGGAAATCGAGGTACGAATTATCCCCGATTTTACCCGTATACAATGAAAATATAGAAGACTCAAAAAAGTAGTACTTCCCAATCAACAGAAAAAGATAGCTTTTGTTGGATTTGATAGAACTCATAATGGCTCCTGCAAAAGAATGCAAGAATAGATGATGTCTACCTTACCCTTCATCATTGAGTACCAGACTTCCAGTGACTGAATAATTTCGAGAAAAGAAAATCAAAGAAGATATGATGAATATAAATAGCTTGTGGATCAATCATTATATTTCATGCATGCACTCATAATAAACAAAAGATTTTGAGAAAAATATAGTCAGAACTCTAATTAATTAGAAAGAAGCATAATATGATTTATAGACTAGACTTTTTCCTGATTCCAAAGATTCAGTACACCAACTTAGAAATAAACTTCCTTGTACCATTAGTGTATTTCTTGAGAAACTAAAAACAGAAAATCCCAATAAAATTGGGATGAATCACACATTTTCAGAATGTTCTATGAACTACAGGAGTTCTGTACAGTTGCCAAGATGACGCTAATCCTAAGAAATTCCAGAAGGAAAACAAATAATCAAAAATTAAATATTAAATTCAGACTCCAAATTTAACCAACTAGCTTTAATTGGCTCCAATTTTAACCAACTCATGTATCACTCACTATATGGTTAGACCATACCTCATGCTAGATGGTCCATTTCCCTCCAAAGTGGATCCAAACGGCAGTTTAGCAAAAAATAATGGAGTATATAAGACAAGTCACTAGAACTACTTTAACAATTTGAAAAACTAACCATTTAAACAGCATAAAGCTGAGTTGACTCAAAGCCGTCATGTGCGCTAGAATACAATTGTTGAATTTCATCCGACTGAAGATTGCATTTGATGAAGAAAAAAGCAGTTGGCCTAACATTCAATACTCTTCGAGATATACCAATAAAGATGTGACTTGTAATGATCTGGCCGGTCGTTTTGAGTATTACAATACCGTTCCCCCATTCATTCCTCAATTTATGCTTTACAGTTGTTGTATGACTTGTCGGGTAATGAATTCGGGTCCGGTGAGGTTTTGAAATGAATTGAGACACTTAGTCTCCAAGATGAAAACTTAATTAGAAAGGATCGACCGGATATTGACATATATGTAAACGAACCCGGAATAAAGTTTTGATGATTCCAATAGCTCCGTATTGTGATTTTGGACTTAGGAGCGTGTCCCAAAAATTATTTGGAAGTCCGTAGTAAAATTAGGCTTGAATTGGCTAAAATAGAAATGTAAGTTTGGAAGTTTGACCGGGGAGTTGACTTTTTGATATTAGGGTCAGAATCTGATTCTGGAAATTTGAATAGGTCCGTTATGTCATTTATGACTTGTGTGCAAAATTTGAGGTCAGTCGGACTCGAATTGATAGGTTTCGGCATCGAATGTAGAAGTTGAAAATTCTTAGTTTTATTAAGCTTGAATTGGGTATGATTCATGGTTTTAGCGTTGTTTGATGTGATTTGAGGCTTCGACTAAGTTTGTATAATGTTTTAGGACTTGTTGGTATATTTGGTTAAGGTCTCGGGGCCTCGGGTGAGTTTCGGATGATTAACGGATCAAATTCGGACTTGGTGTCTTCGCACCTGCGCATGAGGAACCGCAGGTGCGGCCCACGGAAGCGAGCAACCCTTCGCAAAAGTGGACTGGCCACTGCTGGGCAGGAGCCGTAGATGTGGAATTTTGCGCGCAGAAGCGCGACCGCAGAAGCGGTGACACTGATCGCAGAAGCGGAAGGAACCGCAGATGCGAAGGAACCTGCGCAGAAGCGCGACCACAGAAGCGGTCCTGGACATCGCAGAAGCAATCACTGCTGGCCAAGGCTGCCTCACAGATGCGAACATGTTATGCAGAAGCGATGGTCGCAGATGCGACCTAGTTTTCGCAAATGCGAAAACGCTGGGCAGAATGCCTTATATTCGAGGGTTCAATAGTTTTATCCATTTTCGGATTTTGGAACTCGGTTTGGGCGACTTTGGAGAGGAATTTTCCCATACAATGGGGTAAGTGTTTTGACTCCCTTGTGATTATATTTCATGAATTAATCTTCATTTTTGGTGTATGATTATCGAATCTTCAAGAGAAATCGAAGGAAATTTCTCTAATTTCATAAAACGAATTTTCGAGTTTTGAATACCGAATCGGAGTCAGATTTGAGTGAAATTAGTATGGGTGAAATCGTAATTAGATGGGTTGTAGGATTTTGTGAGTTTCATTGAATTCCGAGACATGGGCCCTATTATCGAGTTTTCGAGCGGAGTTAGGAATTTTCATAAATTGTTAAATTACAAGCATTGGAGTATATTTTGATTAATTTGCATGTTGTTTGACTAGTTTCGTATCATTTGGGGTGGAATTTAGGAGATATGAAGGCGTTCGGAGGTTGATATGCGCAGAATGGAATTTCCGGAGTATTGTTTACCTTGCCCGACATTGGATTTGTCTTATTTGAAGGAAGTAACTCTTCTAATCTTGGAGCTGAGGTATGAACCCTGACTATACGTGTTATGTGTTTGGTGTTGAGGTGACACACATTCTACGTGACGGGCGTGTGGGCGCGCACCGTGTGAACTGTGAATCCGTTATTTCTGTGGTACTGTGTAGTTACTTGAACTTATCTTCGATCTTCAAATCTCTACGTACTAAAGTTATCGAGCAATGATTCATGTTAGAAACCATGTCTAGGCTACATGCTTATTCTGTTAGGACCCACTGAGGTCATTACTGCTGTTGAGTTATTTGCTTACATTGCAATGTTATACTCAGTAATATTCATTCATTGCATATCATATCTCAGTCTATGTTGTTATTTATTGATACATCATATCATCATTTTGGGCTAGTTCATGTCATTGTGAGCTCGAGAGACTGGAGAGGTTGATGAGTGAGTGAGGCCGAGGGCCTGATTTTGAGATATTGATACTATAGCACGTGAGTTGTCCGTGCGAACTTTAGCGCTTGGGCTGAAGGAGCCCCTCCGGAGTCTGCACACACCCCAATGAGCGCGGTTAATTTATATTGAGGGATGGATCTTCCCTGGACATGGATCTTGTCCGAAGCATTTATAACTGGGGATGGATCTTCCCCACGGGCTGGATTGGCCCTACTCGGTACTGAGTGAATGATGGTCAGTTGATGTATATATTCCGGGATGGATCTTCCTTGGGCCGGATTGGCCATATACAATACTGAGTGATTGAGCATGATGAGTGGAGAGTGTGAGACAGTGAGATTGAGTATTCTGAGAGTGTGAGTACATGAGTTCATCTCTGAGATACATTGCATTGACATGTACACATGACATACAGGCATAGAGATGTATTTTTTCTCATGCTGTACGATATCACGTCATTCATGACTTCTCACACATATTGACATATGGGTATAGAGATGTATTTTACACTTGCTATCTGGAAAGAAAAATGGAACATCTTATCTATTGCTGAAAGGATTTTTGGAAAAAATTATTGTTTTCAAACTTACTCATATTTTTGGCAATTTCGGTAAACAACTTGGGTTTTCACTGATATACTTGAAAGGCAGAACTATTTTTTTTTAGAAATCATGATTAAGTTGAGCATTCTATCTCTGAGTTATTTCTTTTATTCCTTGCTTTACGTTGTTATGGACTGTTGTAGGCTATTGGTGTTGGACCCGATCTTTGTTCCAGCTCGTCACTACTTTCAACCTAAGGTTAGGTTTGTTACTTATTGAGTACATGGGATCGATTGTACTCATACTACACTTCTGCACCTTGCGTACAGATGTTGGATGTTGATGTTGCGGAGACCGACGGGAGCTGGATTTCAAGATGTACTTGCGTTCCGGCTGTAACTGCCTCTTGTTCATGGTAGCCTTAGATTTATAAAGATCTGCTTGTGTACATTTCGAACAGATGATGTATTTATTTCATACTAGCTTTGTAAATTCTAATCTTAGAAGCTAATGATTTGTACTACCAGTCCTTGGGGAATGCATAAGATTTAGATATTTTTTTTCTTAATTGTCTTATTAAATTTCATTGGAATTGGATAGCTGATAATTGGCTTACATAGCGGGTTGGGTTAGGTGCCATCACGACTAGTTGGATTTTGGGTCGTGATAAATTGGTATCAGAGCTCTAGGTTCATAGATTCTATGAGTCATGAGCAAGTGTTTAGTAGAGTCTTGCGGATCGGTATGATGACGTCCATACTTATCTTCGAGAGGTTACCTGGCATTTAGCATTATTTACCATCTTTCTCTCCTTATCGTGCGGTATTGATTCAACTTGAAGAGTAACACTTTTAAATTCCTTCCACGCATTCGTATGCGCACATGAGCGCTCGGTATCAGTTGTGCATCGACGGCTTATGATTCTATGGATGAAGTGCGAGATGTGGTTTCTGTGTCGCTGATGATGGGCCAGTCTGGAGGACTTGAGGCCGGGTTATGACTATGGCTTGAGCACGGAGATTTCGGGTGTGTGAGCACGTGCTTTTGGACTTATAAGTCTGGTAATGTCCCTACGAGTGGAATTTGTGGCTCGATGAGCGGTGGAATGTCTTTGTGATGAGTATGATGTGACTGCGGGATATGTTAAGACTATTTGAATGTGACAAGAAGTGTTTCCTTGAAATGTAAAGAAGGGGCCATTGGGTGCTTGATTTTTGTTTTTATGTGACGTACAGTCTCGAGTATGAATATTTTGAAGGATCTTTCACGTTGTTAAATTTTGGGACAAATTAAATTCTCATGTCTTGTTAATGAGTTTGCACTCAGAAAGATTAAGTGATTGCATGGTATTGTGATTTATTGAGTGTTTTAATCTATGACTTTGAGCCAAGTGGGGGAGCCTGCTATTGACAATTCAATTCATGATTATATGTTAAATTTTAGTTTTGGTCTGAGTCATATTTGTGGATTAGCTATGACTTGCAGAGGTTGAGATCGAGGATGACTCGAGTACTGAAATTCCTAAATACGGGTTATATTGTGCTTTATGAGTATATAAAAATCACGGGATGAGTGAGTTGTTATTTTTGAATGATGTAGTGCGCACGGAGTATGAATTTGATTGGTGGTGTTAAGGCAAGGTTACCTCTTTGAGTGTTGTTGTGCTAATGGGGCACGTGTCTTTCAGCCCGTTTGGGCGATGCAATTTAGATTTGAGCAAAGTGGATGACTCCCGAGAAGGTTCTAATGGGTTCGAGATTTATATATAGCAATCGAGAATTTTTCCGGATATGTGTATGGATAGAATCTGAGATTTACATTTAATGGTGTCGGACTTGTGGTAATTCTATATGACTATGGATTCTACATTTCAGTATAAGAAAGGGAAGATGAACAATTTTAAATTTCACATAAGGTATTTTCAGAGTGGGCATTTCGGTTGTGGTACTTATGGGGTTGCTTAAGAAGAATACAGTAACTTATGGGCCTTAGGGCGATGCGATTTTTATGTTAGGATGTCTTATAGTGAGCTTTGGGTAAGGATCGTAGTGTTCTGACAAGGAGAAGTGTCAACTTAAGGGTAATTCAGAAGAAACTCGGAGAAAATAGGACAACTGGGTAGTAGGCTAGACCAGTATGGTAATGGTATGCCCGGTTCTTTTGGGTAATTATGATGTGGTGAGGCTCTACAGATTTTTTGGTGACCTGCGTGGCTTGGTAGAGATAGGGAAATTCAGCTCTAATAGCTCTATTATATACAAATGGGTTTTGAAGAGTTCTTGATGGTTTCTATCATGGTTCGAACCAAATAATTTTCTACCGTTGTGGGGGACATGTTGTGTATTGTGATTTCCTCCTTGAAGGAAGTAAGAGAAAGGTTTCTAACTAACCGAGTATGTAATTTGTTGGTGACTCAGAGTTGATAATGAGATTCTCGTACTTTTCACATGATGGCATGATATATGTGGTGTGTTATGCGGGGTTAAGATTTACATGTACAAGATGGCAGTTCAGTCTTGAAGGGAAGGTCACGAAGTTTGGGCAGAATGGTCAGTTTCAGTTATTTAGACAAATGTTATAATTGCACGGTAATTCAGAAGAAGGGTGCGCATTTCAGAAGGGGCATTGTGTTTTGACTTACGGATGTTCATCGGTATTGCAGTACTCACATGGTTGATAGACTGCTGATATACAAATTATTGCTATGTGGCACGGAAGAATTATGGAAGTATTCCTCGTGGGATGATCGTGCATGAAAGATGTGTTAGTCATTCGAATGCTAGAATTGGGATCAATTATGATGATTCATGTGTCCTATGAATTTGGAAACTGTGAGTTCCCAGAAGCATATTGTTTCACGGTTGCGACCTGTTTGAGGTGAGTATTTTATTTAAACTCAGTGGAGGCACTAGTTGCGTTAATTATTTGTGATAGCTACGCGCTATGAGTGTGCATATAGGTGAGGTTTGAGCCCATGTGCGGGCATCGGGGCAAGTATTCATACTCGGAAGAATGCTTAGGCTATGATATGCCTAGAGTTGACTATTAAGAATAAAGTTATAACGTTTCGTGTATTCGTACCTTTGTGGAGAACTATCTGGGCTATACTTGAGGTTATAAAGAGGCTAATTCCCTCAGAAAACTTGGTAGTTACTATTTCTGCGTTAAGTTGCCGATTTGAGTTGTGATAGAAGACCTTGCACAGGCCTACACTATGGCATGTTATTTATACCAGAGCATGAGAAACTTATTTCATTATCATATACATGTGTACTTATTTAATTGCTCATGTATGATATGCTGGGACTGGAGGCCTGTTACTATTTCGAGCGGTTGATGTTAATGTGAGCTCTAGAAGAGCTGGTTACCTTTGTTAGATTCATGCGTCTTGGTTCTACTATATATGATGAGCATATAGCATTGCAGTTGTGGTGGTGCTTGTTGAACTTGTAATATGGTTCTCTTCTTTGAGACATTTTCCATTTTTGGGTACACGGATTGCATAGTTGTGGCTTGAGTTATATTGGTGTGGCATGTATGTGGGATAGTTGTGTTTAATAATACATGGTCATTGGACCTAGAATGGGTACTATCAGGTTTGATTATGGTATATTTGGGAGGATGACATTGAAAGTCGGCTAAGAAAGTGATTATAGTTCTGGTTAGGACGAGAGAGCTCTATGACTTGTTGATCTGATAAGGGGTTATGAGATTCTGTGTGTTTCTTTTATTATCAATAGTGTACGAAGGTTTTGGAACGAGGTTTGGTTTGATATGGGGTTTAATACTACTATCGGGTTAGTTTGGAGTAGTTATTGTGATCGGGAATGGTGTTACGAGCATGCGAGTTGTGTAGTATGTTATGTGATTATATCCGGGGTTATAGTTATCGCTTGATACTGCTTATTCAGACTCATAAAGTGTGTAGATGTAAGATTCAAGTCTTGAAAAGAAATTCTGAATGTTGGAAATTGAATTCCAAGGTTTATGGGCTAAGGTTAAATTAACGACTTTCAATTATGTTATGTTGTCAGGCCTATACAATTTACATAGAATAGGTTGACGTGGGATCACCCCCAGGTAGGTGCGTGGAAATATGGAATAGTGATTTGATGGCTTGGAAACAACTCTTGGCATGTTCGAAGACGAACGTATGTTTAAGTGGGGGAGAATGTAACGACCCGATCGGTCATTTGGAGTATTACAGCCTCGTTCCCTCGTGCACTGCTCAATTTATGTTTTACAGTTGTTGTATGACTTGCCAGGGTAATGGGTTCGGGTCTGGTGAGGTTTTGAAATGAATTGAGATACTTAGTCTTGAAGATGAAAACTTAAGATGAAAAGATTGACCGTATGTTGACTTATGTGTAAATGACCCCGGAATAGAGTTTTGATGATTCCAATAGTTCCGTATGGTGATTCGGAATAGAGTTTTGATGATTCCAATAGTTCCGTATGGTGATTTTGTATTTAGGAGCGTGTCCGAAAAATTATTTGGAAGTCTGTAGTTAAATTAGGCTTGAATTGGCTAAAATGGAAATGTAAGTTTGGAAGTTTGACCGGGGAGTTAACTTTTCGATATCGGGGTCGGAATCCGATTCTAAAAATTTGAATAGGTCCGTTATATCGTTTATGACTTGTGTGCAAAATTTGAGGTCAATCGGACTTGAATTGATAGGGTGCGGCATCGAATGTAGAAGTTGAAAATTCTTAGTTTCATTAAGCTTGAATTGGGGTATGATTCGTGGTTTTAGCATTGTTTGATGTGATTTGAGGCCTCGACTAAGTTCGTATAATATTTTAGGACTTGTTGGTATATTTGGTTGAGGTCCCGGGGGCCTCGAGTGAGTTTCGGATGATTAACGGATCAAATTCGGACTTAAGGAAATGCTGGAATTTTTCTGTTGCTGGTGTCTTCGCACATGTGCATGAGGAACCGCAGGGGCGGCCCGCAAAAGCGAGCAACCCTTCGCAAAAGCGGACTGGCCACTGCTGGGCAGGAGCTGCAGATGCGGAATTTTGCGCGCGGAAGCGCGACTACAGAAGCGGTGACACTGATCGCAGAAGCGGAAGGAACAACAGAAGCGAAGGAACCTGCGCAGAAGCGCGACCGTAGAAGTGGTCCTGGATATCGCAGAAGCGATCATTGCAAGCTTGTTACGCAGAAGCGATGGTCGCAGATGCGACCTAGTGTCCGCAAATGCGGAAACGCTAGGTAGAATGCCTTATATTCGAGGGTTCAATATTTTTATCCATTTTCGAATTTTGGAGCTCGGTTTGGGTGACTTTGGAGAGGAATCTTTTCACACAACTTGGGGTAAGTGTTCTTGACTCCCTTGTGATTATATTTCATTAATTAAACTTCATTTTTGGTGTATGCTTATCGAATCTTCAAGAGAAATCGAAGGAAATTTCTCTAATTTCATAAAATGAATTTTCGAGTTTTGAATACCGAATCGGAGACAGATTTGAGTGAAATTAGTATGGGCGAACTTGTAATTGGATAGTTTGTCGGAGTTTTTGAGTTTCGTCGGATTCCGAGATGTGGGTCCCACTGTCAATTTTTCGAGTGGAGTTAGGAATTTTCATAAATTGTTAAATTGCAAGCATTGTAGTATATTTTGATTAATTTGCACGTTGTTTGACTAGTTTCATATCATTTGGCGTGGAATTTAGGAGATATGAAGGCGTTCAGAGTTTGATACGGGCAGAATAGAATTTTCGGAGTATTGTTTAGCTTACCCGGCATTGGATTCGTCTTGTTCGAGGTAAGTAACTATTCTAATCTTGGAGCTGAGGGTATGAACCCGGACTATACGTGTTATGTGTTTGGTGTTGAGGTGACACACATTCTACGTGACGGGCGTGTGGGAGTGTACCGTGTGAACTGTGAATCCGTTATTTCTGTGGTACTGTGTAGTTACCTGAACTTATCTGTGATCTTCAAATCTCTACGTACTAGAGTTATCGAGCTGTGATTCATGGTAGAAACCATGTCTAGGCTACATGTTTATTCTGTTAGGACCCACTGAGGTCATTACTGCTGTTGAGTTATTTGCTTACATTGCAATGTCATACTCAGTCATATTCATTCATTGCATATCATATCTCAGTCTATGTTGTTATTTATTGATACATCATATCATCATTTTGGGCTAGTTCATGTCATTGGGATCCCGAGAGACTGGAGAGGTTGATGACTGAGTGAGGCCGAGGGTCTGATTTTAAGATATTGATACTATAGCACGTGAGTTGTCCGTGCGGATTTTAGCGCTTGGGCTGAAGGAGCCCCTCCGGAGTCTGCACACACCCCAATGAGCGCGGTTAATTTATATTGAGGGATGGATCTTCCCTGGACATGGATCTTGTCCGACGCATTTATACCTGGGATGGATCTTCCCCACGGGCTGGATTGGCCCTACTCGGTACTGAGTGAATGATGGTCAGTTGATGTATATATTCCGAGATGGATATTCCTTAGACCGAATTGGCCATATACAGTACTGAGTGATTGAGCACGATGAGTGAAAAGTGTTAGACAGTGAGATTGAGTACTCTGAGAGTGTGAGTACATGAGTTCATCTCTGAGATACATTGCATTGACATGTACACATGACATACAGGCATAGAGATGTATTTTTCCTCATGCTGTACGATATCACGTCATTCATGACTTCTCACACATGTTGACATATGGGTGTAGATATGTATTTTACACTTGCTATCTGGAAAGAAAAATGGAACATCTTATCTATTGCTGAAAGGATTTTTGGGAAAAATTATTATTTTCAAACTTACTCATATTTTTGGCAACTTCGGTAAACAATTTGGGTTTTCACTAATATACTTGAAAGACAGAACTATTTTTTTTAGAAATCATGATTAAGCCGAGCATTCTATCTCTGAGTTACTTCTTTTATTCCTTACTTTACGTTGTTATGGACTATTGTTGGCTATTGGTATTGAACCCGATCTTTGTTCCAGATCGTCACTACTTTCAACCTAAGGTTAGGTTTGTTACTTATTAAGTACATGGGGTCGGTTGTACTCATACTACACTTCTGCACCTTGCGTGCAGATGTTGGATGTTGATGTTGCGGAGACCGACGTGAGCTGGATTTGAAGATGTACCTGTATTCCGGTTGTAGCTGCCTCTTGTTCATTGTAGCCTTAGATTTATAAAGATTTGTTTATGTACATTTCGAACAGATGATATATTTATTTCATACTAGTTTTAAAAATTCTAATCTTAGAAGTTCATAATTTATACTACCAGTCCCTGGGGAGTTTATAAGATTTAGATTTTTTTCTTCTTAAATGTCTTGTTAAATTTCATTGGAACTGGATAGTTGATAACTGGCTTACCTAGCGGGTTATGTTAGGTGCCATCATGACTAGTTAGATTTTGGGTCGTGACAGAACTGGACTGATATAACATCAAAGATAAAGAATAAAGAACATGAGTTAGGTGTCTTCTGCAAATATGAATCCTAAAATGATGCAATCTTATCAGAAAGGAAACAACAATCTAAGGGTGCATGTAATCACATCCCACCTCAAGAGTTGCAGACAACAATATTTATACTAACTCACCAGTCTCCGACTGATCAACTTACAAATACAACTTTATTTTGTAACTGACAATCAATGTGTCTTACATTATGTATACTATATTTGATTACAGTAGAACATTTAATAATCTTGGTAAATTATTTGATAATTGTTTTGAGGTAGTTCTTAATGTTATAGCTGACAAATGAAGTGAGAAATAAGAACAACACGTTATTCGAAATACACGGTCATATTTTCCTATTAAGGCAACAAAAGGAAAAAGAAGAAGAAAAAAAATCTAGGTATAATTAAAAGACTTTTGTATATGACAAATCGACAACACATCAAGCATGATAATTCTCAAGATTCGACATGATTGTACTATTTGATATAAAAAAAACAGAACAAAAATCAGATTGAGCTGTGATACAAGGTTGATTAGACATTATATTTACCCAATCTGTGCCATCGCTTATCAAGGCCCTTCTTCTTCTCCTTCCAGATTACAAACTCGACCCATTTCACTTGTCTGCTAACCAAAATATTTTAAGTATACATGAATAATATACTTATACAGAGCAGTGCAAAGTGAAAAGTTTAGATGGGAGTTGACAATGAACTCTATCATCATCCTCACAAATTGCACATACCAGAAAGCAATGTCAGATAAAACAAAGGTTACAATTGTAGAAAGCAATATCAGATAAGGTCACATAAATTGGTGATTACATTATAAACAGGTGAATTTAATGAAATATAGAATAACAAGTTACCCTACTTAAAAACGTTGTTTAGCTAAAGGTCTAAATGGTGAACACTATTAAATACTAATTAACAAACAGAAATATGAAAGTTATTTTTGCTGCCATAGCTCACATGTTATTCCATATGAAAGGTTTTGAGTTGCTTGTTGGGTTACAACCATTTTTGCCTCTCCCATTTTGAGTTGTGAAAGCTTATAGTTATTAGAATTTTATAGCCATTATCTCAAAGGTGTCCTAACATCATGAGATGAGATACCTCTAGATGGTCTCCAGGGAATTCTCCAACATTATTACTTCTCTGAAGCACAAGTATTTTCTTATCATAAGTCTCCACAACTGCACCATTACAAAGAGGACTTGACGTGTGCTGACACAGTATGCAATCATCTGCAGAAAACCAAGTCACATCATTTAGCACAAAAGAATTGTAGTCTCGCGAACTGAAATATCAGTCGGAATCATTTCATCCATTTTCATATACTTGAAGTGCATGCTCTGTGCAATGTTATATGCAGTTCTGTATCACATAAGAACCTTGTAACATATCCCTCTCTTAGAATTCTTAAGACATCAAATTAGCTACAAACCTTATGTTGGAACCCAAAAGAGTATAGAAAAGGAAACTAAAAGAAATAAGAAATATATTACAGTTTATGACAGTAGATATATTAGTCTGCCCTTTTGCTATACTCTTTTATAATTATATGCATCTTCTTGATGCCAGCAATGGAATCAATTACTTCATCAAAAATAAATGATAGCAGACACATTAGAGATATGTAGGGTACAATCATTTCCTTTGGAAGTAGCAACTCAATAAACAATTGTATTTCAGTCGTTTCCTTCAGATTGAACAAGATATCTTTCCCATATTAAATTTGTTCCCACAAATGTCCTGAGTAGAAAAGCGCAAGTGTAGGAATATAATTTTATTTCCTAATTTGTTCCCTATTTTTGCTCTTCTTATGATTATCGGAGAAATGCATGGACGAAATTGAAGTGTTGAGGGCACATTGCAGATACACAATTTCTCATATTTCACCCAAACTTTTAGCGACATAAATAAGGAACAATTATTTAATAATTTATCGTTTCAACATTCTGATATAATTTTGGGACAATAACATTAGCCTGTCCATATTGCACCAGACGGAAATACATTTTCCATTACATGCACATTAAATAGAAAAACATGTAGAATAAAGGAAGGCAGGAAGGAAGAAGATGAAAGATAGAGAGAACCTATAATCTCTCATACCAAGCTGAAGGGAAACATTAGGTTGTTGCTTGGGATCATTTCCTACATCGAATTTGTATCCTCCATACTGTAAAAGTATCAGTATATTTAATCTTTTTTTTAGAATAAAAAAAATAAAGATATGCAACTTCTATGCATATGTCATATTTGGGTGTATCTGATAAACTAGAAATGACCAACTAAACTATCTATAGTTTAGTATACAAATTGAATGAGAAATGCAATGGAAGAAAAGTGCAGCATATCCTAAACTTCGTTCCATTGTAAAGTGATGAACTTTGTTGAACTCTTGCATCCCATACCTAACAACAGGACAATACGTTACACCAATCAAAAGATTCAGAAGAAATTCCGATATTGGTCCAAGTGAGTAATTATAACTTTTTGATCTATCAGCATAAACATACATATCATACAACATAAACAAAAGAGAAAGTGTTATTGGCATAGTATTTATTCTGCTTCATTTTACATGAAACCATTACTATTTGGAAATCAAACATTTTATCTTAGACTATGATCTTTTCAAATGTTCTCTAAACATTTCTAATTACAAGATTGTCATTTGAAGTACTTTACATCTAATTGCTAAAAGGAAAAAAATTAGAAACAAAACCTCAGAAATGGAATGCTCAAAAGTAGGATCGAGATTGGGAATCCTGTCGTATGCTTCATTGAAAATAATTGAAAATTTTTAACCCAAAGCGCATTCAGACTACGAAAATGAGCCTGATAAATATGTACAAGCGAAGAGAGGAAATAGAAATGAGCAAAGTAAGTAAGTAACTTGTGAAGGAGATAGACCAAATGGACATGAGAGTAGTAGCTTGAATTCGTGACCACCGCCGCAGCTGCTTTTCTCCTCCATTTCTTCTTGTTGGCTTAACTAAGTTTTGATGATTGACAAAAGAAACACATGCATGAACCAGGTCCATACACAGTATACACAGGGCATGGGCAGATTCAAGCACAAGATATGTACGTGAATGAGATAAGCATAAGTAGTTAAATCTGATATCTCTTGAACGAAAAGGTTGCATAATTGATAAGGAGTAGGACTCCTTACTCGAATAGAACTCTATCCTAGATAAGGGTGGAGTTAGAAGTTGAAGATAACTAGAACTCTTCCACCAAGGAAGAATATAGCATTAGAACTCTAGTTATTTCCTATTCTACTAACTCTATATATGTCAGTTTGTCCTCTTTTACAGGAACGCACAAACGCTGAAGTTAAACGAGAGTTGAGAACAAAATAGCAAGGCATTTTGCAAGCAATTCCTGTGTGATTCAAATGTGCGAACCTGAAGCTACATGAACCAGATAGAAGAACCAGTTCCAAGTGTCTGTCTTTTATTATAGTTTCATTGTAGTAGGGCTTTTGAGTTGTACTTTTCAGCTTTCTCTAGAAGTATTTGTACTAGGTACTCTGAGTGTATTGTTCAAGTTAGAGTTAACTTGAAATTATCGCAACAGTCTGAGGCCGGTTGCCTTTAAGAGTTAGAGGTAATCCTTGGATTTACAAAAGTTTTATAAACACTATTTTTGACTCAGTGATTTAGTGAAGTGTTGGAAAAAATCCCACTGGGTAGTAAGTTGTATTTTTTTCACCTTTTAAGCCAGGTATTTTTCACGTAAAAATAATTTTATTTTTTACTTTCTGTATTTATTATTCCATAAATATAGTATAAGGAACACATAGAAGAACCAGGTCCCGCAACTGTATTATAAGGAACAGATAGAAGAACCAGGTCCTTCTATAATCTGTGCATGCAAAAAATTGGACACTACACAAATGACCCCCTCTTGTGTGGTATTGAAGTATAAAACATCAATTAGTATCAGAGCGGGTTATCTTTGAAGAGGCTAATACCTTAGGATAAGATCAAGATGAGTGCACCACCTGAAAAGTGGGAAGGGCAATCCACTGCTAGGCCACCACTCTTTAATGGCCAGTACTACTCTTGGTGGAAGTCAAGAATGAGAGATCATATGGAGGGAGAGGACTATGAGCTATGTGATATTGTTACTCATGGTCCACTAGCTACTTTAAAGAAAAATGCTGAAGGAGTATATGTGCCAGAGCTGATTGCATTGCTGAAGATCTGAAGAAGTGGGAAAAGAATGCTAAATCCAAGATGTGGCTTGTTTGTGGACTTGGTCCAGATGAGTATAGAAGAATCCAAGGCTATTCTACTGCTAAGAAAATTTAGGACACACTACAAGTGGCCCATGAAGGAATAACCCAGGTGAAGAGATCTAGAGGAACTCTATTGTACTCTCAGTATGAGAACTTTGCTATGAAGGATGGAGAAACTATTCACGAGATGTGTACAAGGTTCACTACATTAACAAATAAACTAAAATCTCTTGGAAGGATTATCCGTGAAGAATAAAGAGTTGAGAAGATACTCACTAGGGTTTTGCCAATAACTTGGGAAAGCAAAATCACTGTTATCCAGGAATCAAGAATATTGCAACTCTCTCACTAGATGAATTGATTGAAAATCTCACTGCCTATGAAATTAGGAGACAAACCATAAAAATAGATGTACCTAAGAAGGAAATGAGTTTGGCACTCAGAATCACTGAAGGTTCTGATCTAGAAGATGATGAAATGGTAATGATCATCAAAGACTTCAAGAAGTACCTAAGGAGAGGAATGTGTTCTTCAAGAAAGGGAAGCTACAGCAAAGAAAGAGCTCTGGAGAAGCAAACCAATGATGGCTACTACAAGTGTGGAAAGACTGATCACATGATCAAAAATTGTCCTTTATGAGAAATTGAATGGTAGAAAGAAATAGTTGAACGAAGGAATAGGTTCAACCCAAGAAAGGCAACAAAGGATCAAACAAGGCTACGGTCGCTGCTTGGGGAGAAAACTCATATGAAAGCTCTGATGATGATGATGATGATGATGATGAACGAGCAGTAATGGCAATTGGAGAATCTGATGAAGAAACTGAGGCAAGTGTCCTTCATCTCAAAGACAAGATTAAATTTTTGTCTAAAGAAAGATTATCTGAGTTACTGCTAGAACTAATTAATGAATCCAAGGATGTGAATAATGAAAAGGAACAGTTGTCAAAAGAATGGGTGATTTTGAAAGCTAAGTTCAAAAATCTAGAACTTAGGGCTTGTGAAACTGAAAGTGAAAATATTGTGTTGAAGAACCGGGTTCATGCACTTGATACAACTGTCCTAGAACTTAGATTTGAAAATCCAAAATTGAAATTAGGAACAGGCAAAAAGACAGTTGTTCACAGACAACTCACTTTAGAAAAAAATATAGAAAAAATGAAAAATGAGTTGTATAAGAGGGATGAACTGTAGGAGTCTTAAAGTAGGATCTGAACAAGGTCAAGCATGAGCTAGACAAAACTTGTAAATGGAACAGGTCCTCTGATGCACTTTCATGGCTACAAGAATATCATAGTAGCAACAGAATGGGACTTGGCTTTGGGAACTCTGCACCTAAGTGGGATCCTAAAAGCAAGTACCTCACACTCCCTGAGAACAAGATTTGCACACATTGTGGTAACATTGGTCACTATAAGAGTGAATGCACTGCAAAAGAGAAGGCAAGTCAAAAGAATAAAAATTTTGTTCTAGGGAAAAATAGGCTGCCAAGTTGGGCTAAAAAGAATTTGATTTATTCTTTTGCCTATAGAAAGGGACCCAAACTAGTTTGGGTCCCTAAGACTAACCCCTAATTTCTTGCAGGTACAAGTGAAGGGGAGCAGCCAAATATGGTACATAGATAGTGGATGTTCAAAGCACATGACAGGAAGCAAGAACCAGTTCCTTTCACTTGAGGACCTTAAAGGAGGTAATGTCTCCTTTGGAAATGGAGAGAACGATGAAATAATTAGGGTTGGAAGATAGGTAAGTCTGATTCTCACTCTATTGAGAATGTCTACTTGATAGATGGTCTGAAGTACAGTCTAATAAGTGTATCACAATTGTGTGATAGAGGTAACATGGTAGCCTTCACCTTTACAAAATATTTTGTGATTAATCTTACCATTTACAAGATAGTTTTGCAGGGAAAAAGAGTGAATAACATATATATGGTGGATCTGTCCATAGTTTCAGATAATGAACTCACTTGCTTAAGTGTGCTGGATAATGATCCCCTCATTTGGCACAAGAGACTTGGACATGCCAATCTAAGTCAACTCAATAAGCTAGTCTCTAAGGACTTAGTGATAGGCATGCCTAACATTAAGTTCAAGGAAGATAAAATTTGTGAGGCTTGTGCAAGGGGAAAGCATGTAAGATCCTCTTTCAAAATCAACAAAATGCTAAGTACTACCAGGACGATGGAACTGGTCTATATGAATTTTTGTGGACTAATGAGAATATTGAGCAGAGGTGGTAAGAGATATTTTATGGTGCTTGTTGATTATTAATCTAAGTTTACTTGGACACTATTCTTAATATCTAAATATGAAGCATTTGACATATTCACTTCATCTGTTAGAAAAACTCAGAAACAACTAGGTAATCAACTTGCATCAATTAGGTCTGATCATGGTACTGAATTTGAAAATGTTAAATTTGTTGAATTTTGTGATGAGTATGGCATAGATCATAACTTTTCTGCTCCTAGGACTTCACAACAAAATGGAGTAGTTGAAATAAAGAATAAGACATTGGAATAAATGGCTAGGACTATGCTACTTGCTAGTAAATTGCCTCATAGATTCTGGGCAGAAGCAGTAAACACTGCATGCTATATCATAAATAGGTGCATGACTAGACCTCTTGTTGAGAAGACTCCCTATGAGTTACTTAAAGGGAGAAAATCAAATATATCCCATCTTAGGGCATTTGGATGCAAGTGCTTTATGCACAATAATGGAAAAGACTCCCTAGGTAAGTTTGATCCCAGAAGTGATGAGGGAGTATTTTTGGGATATTCTTCACATAGTAAAGCTTATAAGATTTATAACAAAAGAACTATGTGTGTAAAAGAAAGTGTACATGTGATTTTTGATGAAACTAACATTCTTTCTAAGAGGCGGGAACAGGATGATGAAGCAATTGGGCTGGTAAGAAACTCAAATGAAATCATAGCCCAGACTGAAGCTGCACCAGAGGAAGGAACAGGTGATGGAATAGGTCCTTCCACCCAGGGCAACTTGACAGGGGAAAATGAACAAAGATGAACTAATTCTCAAACCTCGAGGGAACCTATTCCTTAGAAACAAAACATTGAAGGAACATTTAAGGGAAACCAGCTAGTTATGAAACCTTACAAGTATCAAAGTTCTCATCCCATTGGGAACATAATCATCGATCCAACCTCTGGAATCAAAATCAGATCTTCTTTGAAGAATCTTTGTGCTTTTGATGTATTTTAATCTCTTATCAAACCTAAAATTGTTATTGAGGCTTTGCAAGATACAGACTGGGTGAATGCAATGCAATGCAAGATAAACTCAACCAATTTGAGAGAAGTCAAGTTTGGCATCTGGTACCAAAATCCGAGGACAGATAAGTAATTGGCACAAAATGTGTCTTCAAAAACAAACTTGATGAAGATGGAACTATTACAAGGAACAAGGCAAGATTGGTAGTTCAAGGATATAGTCAAGAGAAGGGCATAGACTATGATGAAACATTTGCTCCAGTTGCAAGATTGGAAGCAATTGGACTTCTTATAGCCTTTGTGCTTACATGGAATTCACTCTCCATGAGATGGATATCAAGAGTGCCTTTCTCAATGGCTATCTAAAGGAATAAGTGTTTGTCAAGCAACCTTCTGGCTTTGAAAGCAAGGAAAGTCCTGATCATGTGTACAAACTTGACAAGCCACTTTATGGGCTCAAGCAGGCTCCGAGAGCATGGTATGAAAGATTGTCTAAATTCTTGCTTGAGCATGGCTACAAGAGAGGTAAAATTGACATTACTTTGTTCTTGAAAGAAAAAGGTAAGGATTTCTTGGTAGTTCAGATATATGTTAATGATATAATCTTTGGAGCAACTAGATATATGTTAAGTAAAGAATTTGCTAAACATAAGGAGTAAATTTGAAATGAGTATGATGGGTGAGCTTAATTTCTTTTTAGGCTTACAGATTAAACAAAATTCAAATGGAACTATGATCCATCAGCAGAAGTATGTGAAAGAGTTTCTCAAAAAGGTTTAAAATGGAATATTCCAAAGAAATTGACACTCTCGTAGCAACAACCACAAAATTTGATATACATGAACCTGGTTCATCTGTTGATCAAAAGATGTATAGGGGAATTATTGGATCTTTATTATATCTCACTGCTAGTAGACCTGACATTGTTTTCAGTGTAGGCCTTTGTGCTAGATTTCAGGCAAATCCAAAGGAGTCTCACTTGACTGTTGTCAAGAGGATCTTGAGATACCTAAAAGGCACTATTGACTTCTGTCTATGGTATCTAAAAGGTAGTAATTTCAACTTAGTGGGATATGCTGATGCTGACTATGCAGGTTTTCTTGTGGATAGAAAGAGTACCTCGGGTATGGCACACTTTCTTGGCTCATGTCTTTAGTCTTGGGCCACCAAAAAGCAAAATCCCGTGGCCTTTTCTACTGCTAAAGCTGAGTATGTGGTTGTTGCCTCATGTTGTACTCAATTGTTGTGGATCAAATAACAATTAATGGACTTTGGTATTGATGTGGGTTGTATCCCCATCTTCTATAATAACACTAGTGCAATTAGTATGACCAAGAACTCGGTTCACCACAAAAGAACTAAGCACATAGATGTTAGGCATCACTTTTTGAGGGACAACTATGAAAAAGGTTTGATCACTATGGAATTTTGTGCTACTGACAAGCAAATACCTGACATCTTCACAAAAGCTCTAAGTAGAGATCACTTTGAAAGAAACAATTTAAAATTAGGGATGATTAAGATCACCTAAAAGGAACCAGTTCTAACTCAGTATTTGGTTAGATAATTTATGAATTTTGTAAATAATTAGATTAGATTGTGCTCAGTCTCATACTTTCGTTAGTATACTCTTGTGCCATGTTCTAAAATATCCCATTAATCTCTAATGATATTGTCTTTATTTTCTTGGAAAATTCAGACTTACACAAAAGAATTCTCAGTGAAGAACTTGGTTCATCAAGATTACATGGTATGTACTCTCCACTCCGCATATTTTGAAATAATTGTATTTCGATCATGATAAAAAAAAAAAAAAAGAGTCCCATTTAATCCCAATCTCCCTCAATATTTATCCGTTACTAACGAACCAGTTTCACCCAAAAGGAGTCCCACGTGCCATAATTGCCTAGATTTTAGGGAAGAGTCCAACGTCTTTTCAAACTGACTTTCCTAGTTTGATTAGACTTCTGAACTTCTAAAAAGCTAATGTTACCCATTTAAACTCTCCTATTTAAATTGATTAGGCCTTACCCATTTCTTCACTTCTAATTTTACAGCCTCTAAAAATCCTTTCTATCTTCTCTCATCTCTTCTACACATACATCTCCTCTACACACAACAATGGCAAACTCTTCTAAAAATCCATCTTCACTGCCCAAAAAAACATCACCTACACCTTTTATCACACTTTTAACCACACCCACCTCTAAGAAAGGAAGGCTCAAGATGCTTGCTCGTAAAGTAGTCGATGGCAGGGAACAAACCAAGAAAGAAAATGAGAAATTGAAAAAACAAGCCAAGCAGAAGAACTCCAAAAATCTGAAGAATCCTTTAAGTCTGCTACTGAGGGAGAAAAAATTATTTCATCTGAAACAGAACAGGTAACTTCTGGTCTCAATATTACTTCTGATGTCATTACTGAAGTGGGTGAAATTTGGAGAACAGATTTGTTCTGGTTGGTACTATTGCTGGGGTAGAGACCACTGAGTCTGAAAGAATTGGTGGTAACAATAAAAAGGAAAAAGAAAAATAGAGTGAGGGCGTTCAAGGACATCTAAGAGGAAAGGGTAAAGAAGGAGTGGTTGAATCTTCACCTACTCTTGTAGGGTTGACTGAGGAAACATGGGATATGGTGTTATGGAGTGAGGAAGCTGTTGAGGAAGAAGAAAGTTAGAGAGAAGAAGGGAGTAGTGGGTCAGGTGATGCAAGTGCAGCTGAGGGGCTGGTTAGGTTGAGGAAGAGGTTCCAAGAACCTGTTCCATCTGTGCAAGAACCCCTTGAAGACTTATTGAAACAAGTGTCTGACAACTACTTCCCGAAGAAGAAGAAAAATTCAGGAGTTAAAATCCCTAGAACTGCTAGGGCACACAAGAAGAGAAAGGCTGTATCTTCTATCCCTGTAGAGACTCCTCCTACAAGAGGAAGAGATACAAGGAGTCAGAAGAGGTAGAGTGAGGCTGAACTTGAAAGAGCCTTAGAAGAGAGTAAAAGAAAAGCTGCTGCAAAAGGAAAGAAGAAAGTGAGTGAGTCTGTTGAGGCAATTGAGATTGAGGAGATGGACCTGGTTCTTCATGATGAAGAGGAGGCAGATGAGGTGGAGGTTGTGACTCCAAAGGAAAAGAAAATAAAGACTTTTAAAAAGAATTCTTCTTCAAAGACTGTTGATGCAGAGCCTTCTACCTTGGCAAAAAGAACCAGGTCTACCAGGAAATCTAAGAAAGTGCAAATAGTGGAAGAAGAAGAAAGTGAAGAAAAAGAGGAAACTGATGAAGATTTGGACAAGATAGTGAAGTTTGGCTAAAGAACCATCTTAAAGGGTAGACTCTTCAGGGACTTGGAGGAGGAAGGGATGATGATGATGCTGGAGAAGCTAGAACTTCGGGGCTGGAAGGACATGGTCCTTTAGATAGAAGGAAGACTAGCCAGAGCTAAGATTGTGGAGTTCATGGCTAACTGTGAAATCAAGAATGGCAAGGTCACTAGTGTAGTGAAAGGGGTGACTATGAGCTTTGACGACAAGGAACTAAGAGAGATTCTAGGAGTACCTGCTGAAGGGTACAATGATTACAAAAATCTGAAATAGCCAAGCCTAGAAAATCTACCTACCTCCCATGCCATTACAAGGAAATTTGCTGACAATAAGTTAGAGCTACAGCCCAAGGTTGTGTACAAAAGTGAGATGAAGCATGCCCACAAATTGCGCTTTGAATTTGTCAACAAGGTTGTGTTGCCCAGGCAGGAAAGAAGGCACATCACCACCTTCATGGACATGGTCCTTATGGAGTGTCCGGATTGTGTGAGGCAGATCAATTGGCCGGGGTTTATCATCCAGCTCCTTGATAGGGTTCTAACTTATACCAAAACTCACGTCATACCCTATGGATTCATTCTCACTGTTGTGCTTGCTCACTTCAAGTTTCCCCTCAAGAAATAGGATGTTAGCATAAGCAAAGATCATTTTGGGGCCAACACATTGACTGCATGTGACTACGAAGTTCATATTGCTCCCAAAGAACCTGGTTCATCCAAGAGGGTGCATGTGAATAGCAAAGTGAGAGCCTTGATGAATGAGAGTGGGGCTAAGGATGCTGAGATTGAGAGGCTGAAGAGGAGGCTTGCAGAAGTAGAAACTGAGAGGGATGCTCTCGGGACTGAGCTTATAAAGGAAAAGGAGAAGAATGAAGACATTCTTCATGACATGTTGAAACTGTTTCAGGGCAGAAACCAAGAACCTGGTCCTTCCTAGCCTTAAACCCTTCCTATCCTAGTTAGAAAACCAGTGACCCGAATGGAATATTTTTTGTATCTTTATGCTTATGGTGTAATACTTTTATTTCCTTCTATGCTTTGTGGATAACTCTTATCAATGATAATCAACTGCTTTTGCTCTAATTGTTTGTTAATATTTCTTAGATGGCTAATATCCTTAGATTGATAAATGATACTTGACTTCACGATTGCATTTGAAATAGCCTAAATGGCCATGAGTAAGATCTGATAAAATCTGGCTATCTAACAAAATTATGCAACTTTTCGATGATGCCAAAAGGGGAAAGATAGGTTGTGCTTTTTACTTTGGACTATGATGTTTATAACCTAATGAACCTGGTCCTTGATGATTTGTGATCTCTAACATTGTGTTTTTATTGAGCTGAGTTGAAACAAGTTTCATGCTTATGAAAAGCACAGAGTTTATCATCATCAAAAGGGAGAATTTGTTGGCATAAGTAAGTTTTGATGATTGACAAAATAAATACATGCATGAACCAGGTCCATACACAGTATACACAGGGCATAAGCGGATTCAAGCACAAGGCATGCACGTGAAGGAGATAAGCATAAGTAGTTAAATATGATATCTCCTGAACGAAAAGGTTGCATAATTGATAAGGAGTAGGACTCCTTACTCGAATAGAACTCTATCCTAGATAAGGGTGGAGTTAGAAGTTTAAGATAACTAGAACTCTTCTACCAAGGAAGAGTATAGCATTAGAACTCTAGTTATTTCCTATTCTACTAACTCTATATATGTCAGTTTGTTCTCTTTTACAGGCACGCACAAACGCTGAAGTTAAACGAGAGTTGAAAGCAAAATAACAAGGCATTTTACAAGCAATTCCTGTGTGATTCGAGTGTGCGAACCTAAAGCTACATGAACCAGATAAAAGAACTAGTTCCAAGTGTCTGTCTTTTATTCTAGTTTCATTGTAGTAGGGCTTTTAAGTTGTACTTTTCAGCTTTCTCTAGAAGCATTTGTACTATGTACTCTGAGTGTATTGTTCAAGTTAGCGTTAACTTGAAATTGTTGCAACAGTCTGAGGTTGGTTGCCACAAAGGGTTAGAGGTAATTCTTAGGTTTACAAGAGTTTTGTAAATGCTGTTTTTGGCTCAGTGATTTAGTGAAGTATTGAAAAAAATCCTGCTGGGTAGTAGGTCGTGGTTTTTTCACCTTTTGAGCCAGGTATTTTCCACGTAAAAATACCTGTATTCTTTACTTTCTGCATTTATTATTCTGCAACTGTAGTATAAGGAACACATAGAAGAACCATGTCCTTCTATAATATGTGCACGCGAAAAATTGGAGACCAACATAAATCACCCCACTCTTGTGTGATATTGAAGTATAAAACATCACTTCTACACACACACACACAGAGAGAGAGAGAGAGAGAGAGAGAGAGAGAGAGAGAGAGAGAGAGAGAGAGAGAGAGAGAGAGAGAGTCGAGATTGATCAAATTACAGTGCAATTGTATGAGAAGATGAAGCTAGGTCGAGTAAGAATTTGGGTTCCATATTTAATGGGCCTGGACCGGATATAGTTCTAGATGGACTGTAATCCATGTTATTTGGGCGTGTTCTTTCTCGTCTTTCACACCTGGGCAGACTTACAAATAGGGTGATTTGCACAAATAACATCTTTCGTTGCCACCGCTTAGATTTTGACCCAGTTAAATATATTTTTGTTGAGAAAATAGCTTTCCTAATTAAATTTGGAAGCACGCTCCTTCATAGGAGAATTTTGGTCAAAAATCCCAGTGATCACCATAATATGCTTATGATGGCCAAATCCTAACATAAGGATGTTAATAAACTAATATATTCTTTAACATAGCCAAAAAATAAACACCTGACCCGCAGAAGGTCACTCCGGATAAATTCTTGTTTTAAATAAGTAGGTAAGTTATAATTGTGATATATTCTTTAAGCATGTACTACTTTAAATATTTTTTGCAACGACAAAACATACACTTTCATTAAATATCAAATTAACCTTGTTTTCTTAACGGTTGAAAATAACTACTATTACCTTAAGTTGTGGAAAAATAAAATTTAACTTTGAAGTGCTGTAATTAAAAGCTTCGAGGGATGTATCACATAAAACTACTAGGATTACATGATAGATATAAAGTCATAATTTATTCCAAAATGTTCATCCAAAGTAATGTTTTAAAATTATCATTGAATGTACTCTTTGGTCATTGTTTTGTTTATAGTTATTCACTAATAAAAGGTCTAGCACCATTCTTTATTTGAACGGAGCTCCAACGTGCACTGAGAAACTTTGAACCCTATAAAATTTTTAACACAATAAATTTTGTATGTCAAAATATCTCGTGAAAAAATTAAAATTCATTTCTTATTTTTAATTTTTTTTGGAAATTGTTAATTTATGTATTAAACCAAAGGAAAAATATGTGATGGGTACTTTTACAGCTTGTTTGGACGGTTGTTACCTATTGTATTGTATCGTATTGTTACTTTAAATATAATATTTATTTTGATTGTTACTTAAATTTTATTGTATAATATTCGCAATTGTCTTTATTATATCGGGGGTCACGGGGTACAAATTGCACATACGATTCTTTGGTTGTACTAAATTTACAATTTGGCGTTTTCGGCCGTAACTGCCGCCTTGGTCTTGCAAATTTGTCCTTAATAATTGAGGTTCTTATTCCGTAAATAATATATTTCGGTATTTAAAAATCAAATTGCTCTCTTTTTCTTTTAATCAAATTTTCCTTTTACTTTGTCGTCATAGCCCTCTTCTTCTCATTTAAGCTTTATCTTAGGGTTTCTTGAAACACATTTCTAGAACCTTCAGATTTTTTTTTTCCAAGGCAAAAAATGCAACAGCAGCAGCAACTACAACCCCCAGTCTTGAACTCTGCTCCTCCACTGCCTCTGAATGCTATCACCACTGAGCAGATTCAAAAGGTACATCTTTTTTCCCCCTCTCTTTTTTATAATTTTTAATTTGGGCTGCAATATATTCTCTCTGTTACCTTTTTTTTTTTTTACTTGACCACAGTTCTTAGATGAGAACAAAAATTTGATTCTTGCCATACTGGAAAACCAGAATCTTGGAAAACTCTCAGAATGTGCCCAGTAAGTTAAAAAAAATTTAATACTACATTTTTTTTAGAGTTGAGATTTATGTGCATTTTGTAATGACATTATCAGTTTTGTGTATCTAACATTTCAAGGTGGCTCTTTTTTTTTCTTTTTTTTTTGTCATGTTGTTTTCTTATTTGCTAGATAATCTCTTTTAATAGTTCAAGTATGGTACTTTATTTGATTTTTCTTTTCTTAATTGCAAGTTTTGTGGCTTGATTTTGAGGGTCTATAGATTGCCGCCCTAAAGATGATTTGGTTTTCCACTTGTAAAGCCCCAAACTGCAATTAAAATTAAAGAGCCTAGAGGCAAAGGAATTTGATTTATATGTCTATTTTGGAAGCTCATGTCCTCGTCATGAAACATTTGAAGTGTTGTTTTGGAGTTGGCTGCACTAAAGTGTGATCAGTGTGTTTAAGTATTTTGACTCGGAGATTGTTTTTGTAGTTTTCTTAAGTTTTTTCTGTTTTTCAAATATCAAAATCTATCCCTATTTCAGTTCCAAGAGCTAAATGTTTTGCTAAAAGAAAGAGCTCTATAATTAAAATAAAGTGGGAATAGCATTGCTCTGGGTTTAGAAACGGTAACATTCACACAGGAAAAGAGTGTGGCCTTAGAAGTTAGAAGTCTCAAAACAGCAATGAGAAAATCCATCTTTGAGCTTGCAATATAATTTGTAAGACCACAAAGTACTCAGCAATTGGCAGAGAAAGAGAATGGGTCAGAACTGATGAATGGAAATAGAAATGCAAGAATAGCCGGTGATTCCAGATATGGAATGGCTGAAACTTAAGGAGGTCAAAAATGTTTTAGGCATCTCGTGGAGGTTGATGAGGAAAAGGCGAAGGAACTAATGAAGCAAGTATAATGGAGAAGGTAAGAGATAGTGAACCAAAAGGTTAGGAAAAACAGAAGCAACAAATAATAGTGGGAACTTTAAAGGTTTGAATGCAGTTTCCGGACAGAAAAGATCCTAATAGAAAACCAAATGCAGGGAACAAATTGTTTTTGGACGTATAAGCTAGGAGATAGTTCTATATGATGTTATAGAATAGATAGGGTGAATGGCTCAGGTATATGTAGCCTGTAGTTTGCTAGCTGTGTATATTAGTCTTGCACTCGCTGCAACTTTTCTAACAAAAATTTATATATTAGTCTTGCACTCGCTGCAAGCTTTTCTAACAAAACTTTACTTTCAAAATGAGAAAATTGGTAATGAGAAAAGTACTCTTGACCTAGGTTAGTTACTTTCGGAGTAAAATTATGAAAAGTTGCTCGAGGTAAATTGCTCAGGCATCCAGACTTGTAACTTAAGTTTATTATAGAAGAAACACCAGTATGTGAATCGATACCTACAGTACCAAAAGCATAGGGGAAATATATTCTGCAGAGGCTATAGTTGATGTATTCTGCAGGATGTTGCTGCATGAAGAAATTAATTAATGTTGTCCAAGTTTTGTTAGACCACTCAGCTTACTGGATTATCCATCCTAGCCACTCAGGACGTATTCTAGTGAAAGGATATTCATAAATTCCAAAATGACGTTATATGTAAATGGAGTATCCCATGATAACGCTTGATGACTTCTTCACATTTGCCCAAGCCTTGGTAGGCATAGTACTTATATCTGTGTTGGTGGGAGGTAGTAAGTACCCAGAGAATTAGTTGAGCCTGTCGAGATGCGTGCAAGCTGGTCATGACACAACCGTGATTAAGACATGCCATTGGAATTGCAATCATTCTCTACTTTCCGTTTAGTTCTGTGTCAGAAAATGCATTTTGTATTCTTGTTCAATCATGAGCCTTTTTTCGTGAGACATGTTTTAGAAGTTGATTTGGCTTGTTCAGAAGGTGAGCGCGTAGCCCTTCCTTGAAGTTGAATCGGGAAAAATGTGCAGTGTTGGCCACAGAAATATGATTGGCTAATTGCATATTCACTTTCTATCTTAAGAACTCTGTTTGCTTTGCATCAGCAATTCTCAAGTTAAAGTATTGTTTTGCACTATTAAAAGTTGATTTTGCTTGTTTAGAAGGCGAGCGGGTTCTTAGCCTTTCCTTGAAGTTGGATCAGGAAAAATGTGTACTGTTGCCAAGAGGAATATAATTGCATATTCACTTTCTTCTATCTTATGGAGTGTGTTCGCTTTGCATCGTGAAATCTCATGTCAAAGTATTGTTTTGTGCTATTAAAAGTAACTATTATGTTATAGGTATCAAGCCTTGCTTCAAAAGAATTTGATGTATTTAGCTGCTATTGCTGATGCCCAACCACAACAATCAGCAGCAACCTCACAGGTGGATTAGATGTTTGATTTAGTGTTTTCTCGTGAATTTACTTGTCATTCCCTAATATATAAGTAGCTGCAGGCTCCATCCACTACCCAACCCGGAAGCCAGATGCAGCAAACACAGGCTGCTCTGCAACAGCAACCGCAACAGCAACCAGGCGTCCCTATTTCCAAACTGCCTTTCCAACTCAACGCCCTTCCATCCCAGGAGCAGCAACAGCAAATGCTCCACTTTCAGCAGCAGCAACAATTCCAAGGCCAATATGGCTTTGGACCTACTGCCAACAATGCAATGCATCAACTTATGCAACCTGGATTAAACAGCTCAGGAACTCTGGATGCACGAGGAAATAAGCAAGGGAACTTAGAAGGTAATCCTAGTGACGGGCTTGGAAAATCAGCTGCAAGACATGTTAACAGTGAGAGAGAATAGGCTTTTAATATCAAATGATTATGCACCCTATTTTATGTTTGTAGGTATGTTTGATAAGGATGTTTTAAACTAAGGAACACCTAAAATTATGTCATCAGAGGCAATCACGGCAAAGCTTTGTTATAGTTTTTTAAGTCTTGAACTATTGGCATATAAGAAAGCTTCACTTTAATATGATTGCATGGATCTTTTGACATCTGAATTCATTTTTCTAATTTTCTCTTTGCTTAATGCTTAGTGACTATCTTCTTAAACAAAGATTTCAGAGCTAATAGCTAGTACAACCTGCCTTAGTGTTGTGAACCATTCTCTTAACTATCACTTTTATCGTATTTTATATGGGGCTGTTCGACTGAGCATAATGACTAAGAATCAAAGCTGACTTGTGTGAAAGTTTGGCTACTCAAGCAAGTTTTTAAACAAAAATTAATTTGCTAGCAAAATTGTGAAAGAGATACTATACGGTGATTTAAGGTGACGTGTACTGTTATCAAAACTACAATGATGATTAAATTTAATACGTCTTTTGAAATTTCAGACGAATAAGCTGTCTCCTTAAAGTTTTCTGAGACAATTGTGCATTACTTCATCCTCGAAAATCTATTGGTTTTCAAATAGGCAGAATGGCTTCCCGGCCATTTAAGCTTGTAGGGTTTTTAAAAGCCGATACATGAACTTTCGACTTTACCATTTGAACACTCGAACTCATTTTTTCGGTAACTAATAAACATGTTTGATCATTGACCATGCCCATGTGGCATCAGTTGGTCCTAATCAGCAGGCCGCGTGAGGAACACGACGCACAGGAGCATGAAAGTCCCTTCCCTACACCCAATGGTACAAAATGGGTTGTATTTAAGTGTCTTCTTATTCATTCCTTCTAAAATACCCTATTCCTCTAATTTTTAATATCTGAAACTCCATTCCTCCATTTTGTAAAATTTGAAGCTCCATTTCTTATTTTTTATTTCTTTTTCCGGACCGTGAAAATGATGGAATCGAAAAGATACAAACGAACCTTCAGATCATATAACATCACTGGAATCGAAAGCACGGACCAAACAAAGTTCGATCAGAATGTGATTAACATATAATAAACAAAAACAAAAAAATGGGTGATAATTGATTTTGGAAGGGGGTGAGTGATTGTTAGCCCATTGGTAACCCAGGTTTAACAGGGGAGGGTTTGGTTAGAGAGGGGTTAAAATGAGGGGAGGGGGGTCGGTCTATGGAATAAAAGAGGGGATCCCGAACTGTTGGGTTAAAGTTTTCGCGGCCTTGACGTGTAAGACATACATTGGTTTTGCTGTACGTATGTGTATGTGTAATACACGTGCGCATGGTCAATGATCAGATGTGTTTATTAGTTACCGAAAAAATGAGTTCGAGTGTTCAAATAAGAAAGTTGAAAGTTTATGTATCGGCTTTTAAAAACCTTACAAGTTTAAGTGGCTAGGAAGCTATTCTGCCTTTCAAATATACACGCAATACCATTTAATCGCCTTGAAATTTAAGCATTAATTTGACTTTTGTATTATTTGGGATGGTGGACTAAAGGATGATTGAAGTTCACATTTAATCAAGTAGATGCATTCAAAATTTTAAGGTTCGTGAAAATTGTGCAAATATATTTACCCATTGTTAAATGTATGGTGTCAAATTTTCAGAATGTTGATGAAAGAGTGAAAGACTCCTTATTTATAAGTATAGAAATAATATTCTCTCCTTAGATAAAGTTATAATCTATTCTATATCACTAATCCATTACTAAATTACCCATTAAAAGTTGAGTGACCAATTTGCCCTTCAATTTAATACTATTTCTATAATTTTTGGCACTAAAAAGTAAATATACCTTTCAATAAAATATAATGTAATTAAAATAAAACAAGATAAATTAATTCATACTTGGCCGGCTACAACACTCACTTACTACGTCTTATTCAAGGCGTTGGAATTTCTTTCATATTCCAACAGTTATTGCAACCTTTAGAATACCAATTTAATGTTTTGAAGTTCTTTTCAGCTTTCTACAATAATTATAAAATTGAACTAATATTATTTGGAAAGATCAAGTAACTATGCATATACGATGTATATCACCCGTTCTGATCCCTTATTTATTTGTTAAATCATATTCACACATAAAAAGTGGGAAACTAAGTCAATTAAGCAATTGTTCCTTCTGTCAAGCAGTTATCAATTTTTAAAAAATTGTTCTGCAAATTTAGCATATTTACTCATCATCTGCAACACATAAATCCAAACTACAAGTGCCAAATCAAGTAATTTGATTTTTTTTCAGTTACTTTCTATGAGTGTTTTGCTAATTATATAGATATTTAACGATATTTTTCCTTGTTATACTTCAGTGTAAAAGTTCTTGGATAATTTAATTTATAAAAGAAAGTTTTGAGAAACCCATGAAAGATGCTCCATCAAAAAATTTAATCTGTTTGTGGTGCATTCTATTGCTTTTCTTCTATTTTTTCCGTTGGTTCTTTGAACCTTATTAAATAATTTAATTACTATAATATCATTCAAATTCTGTTTCTTTCTCTTTCCTTTTTTGTCTTTTTATTTTTCATTATATGATTTGGTGTCTATAGCTTTGTTTTGTTACCCTTTGAGATGCATGGATACATCACTTATTTGCATGAATTTGCATTTCATTAATTTTTCGTAAATTTATACATATGGTATATTTCATCTGAATATATATGTCATTATACTCTTAGGGAAAAAGTTGGTGGTTGGCTTGACATTTTAGTCGATAATAACCTTTAGCAAGCTCTTTTTTGAAGTAATAATCTAATAATTAATGTTTATTATGCATTCTAAATTAATGGTATGGTTCTTTATTTTAATACTTCACCTTATTCTTTCATTTTACAGACATTTTTATGAATTATCTTAGACAAAAGGGAGAATAATAAGTCATTCACCTAGCAGAATTTCAATAGTCAATTACCAAGTATTCAGAATGTTTATGGCGTTAAATAGACACCCTTTCTTTCTCTCTTTTAAACTTTTTTTAGCATTACAAGAATAGTGCAAAATCCATGAAAAAATTTCTGGGGATATAAAAAAATATTCATTGGTAATTAGTTTTCCGCGAATTTTCCTACCAAAAGAAAAAAATCGATTTAGAAATCTTCGTACCTAATATTTTCAAATGTTTTAACCTTTTATGTAATCATATGATTATTAACTTATTTCATTTTATAGTCATCTTTATAAATTCACTTTAGACAAAAAGAAGAAAAATAATCAATTTCAAGTGAATTTCAACAAACAATATACCAAGTATTCATAATGTTTTAAGGTTAACCGTTCTCATTCTCATAATTGAACTGAAACCTTATTCCTTCTTTGATAGATTATTATATCCGTCGAATAGGTTCGACGTTGATCAATTTGAGCTTATATTCTTCCTTTTAAAAATGCCATGTTACTAATTTGAGCTTATTCTTTTTTTCGTATATTAAACCGGCTTAATAAGTTCACCATTAATCAAATTGAGCATATATTCTTTCTTTTCAAGTTTTCTATCACACACATTTTTTAACTTTATCTATTTTACTTTAATAACATTTGTAGTAATTGATCTAGTTATTATAAAACGGGAACCCTTTAAATAAAAATTTAAATTACTAAAATGCCCTTCTAAATAATCTAATTACCATATTTATAAAAACAAAAACAAAAAATAAAGCCTGCCAACGGTCCCAACCAAGGGTTCATAACTTCATACCCTTTCACTAATGATCACAACCATTCCCAAGTTTCACTAAGAGTTCCTATTTTTAGTTTCTAATCGGTGCTCCCTTTTCAAAAAAGAAGAGAAAAATTGTTGCTTAGATTTTCAAAATGAGAACAAAGCCTTAATTACTGTTGATGGCATTTTCTCTCTGTATTTATTTTGGACGGGATTGTCTTGAAACCAAAACAGGTATTATCATATTTAACTCATTATTTCTTCTTATTCATTCTGGTATTTAGATACTTTATCTAATATTTTTCAATAACACTATTTATTTATTTTGAAAGATAGAAATCATACACATATTGCCCTGAAAAAACAAAAGAGATATATCTATAAAAGGATGTCTATCCACATGATTGTACTGATATAAACAAAAGCAAATTGTTGAATGTAACTTTTTATTTTACGCAAAAACTTTATACTGGATTTATATACATTTGCTATCATTTTCCTTAATTTTTCTTTACATCTCTTTCATAAACAACTCTTCGAGCATATCACATAAAAGGAAAAAGAAGTACAAGAAACTCATGAATTGGCCATGAGAAAGCTCAATTAGAGGATGATAATATGCTAGGTAGAAAGTGAAGAAAGGGAGGAAGAAAAGAAAAATAAGAGAAATTAGAAGGGATAAATTATTGAGCATGGAAAAGAGGTTTGGGAAGCTGTTGAAGAGATATATGCTATCGGAAATCATGTGTTTTTTTATTCAACTCTCATCTCCCTTTTTATAATACACAATATTGGCATTTACATTTTGTTCTAAGGGAATTTAAGAAAAGAATATGTTTACAAAATTATTTAAACAATATATATATACACACACACAAAAATAAAAAATTAGTCAAAATACGATACTTTTATGCTAAATACAAATATGTTGATAGAATTGTTACAAAGAAATCAAAATAAGAGACGTAAATATAATAGAGTATACGTCAAGAAAAGTTAGTATTAAGAAGTTAAATCTAGAGGGAGGTTACGAAATTATCCCTATTAAAATATTACCGATTTTTTATTAGAAGCCGACAACCAGGAGAAGATTAAGAATTTAAGCAACCATGAAAATGGTCTTCAAATAGGTAAGTATTTTTTAGAGGTTAGAACTACGCACTCATATTTATTTATTTTTGATATTTTTCACATAATTATAATTTTCATCATCCTTTGCTATCAAGAAATATTTCATTACTACTCACTAGATCTTTTGGTACACTTAATCACTACATATCATTTAATAATGTTATTGTCACCATGTACTCTATATGTAAAGGCTATTGTTTCATGGCATTGATGAAGAAATCTTATGCATCTTTATAAGTTCAAACATATGTACTCAATTTGACCTCGATAAATAAGTTACCACACAACAATTCACATTGATCATTAACAGAACTTATAATTTTTTCTTTCATGTATAATATTTACTATAATTATTATTTTAATAATATTGGTATTACTTATAGAATAGTATACTACATAACTCGATAAACACGTGCAACGCACGTACGACGAAACTAGTAAAAAAAAAAAGGAATAAGGATGTGCATGTTACTTATAACAACAACAAAAAAATAATAATAATAACAACAACAACAACAACAACAATAACAACAACAACGCTTTTCAATCACATTTGTGCCAAACGGATATCATGGAAAGAGTACTCCAATATATCCTTTCCTCATCTCCACTCTCTTCATTTTAGTTTTCTTTTTTTTTATTATTTTGAATTCAAAGTGGAAGTAAATTCCATTTGAACCCCCCCCCCCCCCTCCAACCTTTATTTGGTTGGAAAACAATAACTTCTCCACCTATTGAATGGTAAATATGACCTCCTTGAACAACATTTTCCGGTGAGGTTTATGTTTGACCAAAAAATATAACTCTTGGTTTAAATAATTAAATTTATGTGATAATGGGTTAAACCTAGTTAATAATAATATTTCTAGATGTGACTTCCGAAAGCGTGATTACCGTCAAATAGATCTGGTAAGAAAGTAATAACAGCATGCAATAATTATTCCAAAAAGTATGAGCAATAATGTAGCATTTAATGACAATGAATAACAATAAATGACATTCAAGTAAATAGGATGACTGATTCACCCAATAAAGGATGAACTAGACGGTTGTTCCACCTGACAATGATGAGTGACAAATAAATTCTCGAATATTCGAATTATTCTCGGATCTAATGGACGAAAAGTATGGAATAATATAGACAAGAATCTTGATGAAAAGATAGTGTTTGTATCTTAGTAAGAGAGAGAGAGAGAGAGAGAGAGAGAGAGAGAGAGAGAGAGAGAGAGAGAGAGAGAGAGAATCTTTTGTCAAAGTGTGTTCTTACAAAATGAATATCACATGCCTCATATCATTGCCCATTTTTTCTATTTATATGAGACATTTTTCTAGTAAAACCTAATAGTACAAGTGTAGAGAATATCTACTAGAATATTCTCTTGTGTATCCTATTTTGAAAACCAGTTGTTACATCTTCATTAGTGATGCTCGACTTCGACCATTATCAACACCTCGACCATGGCTCTCGTCGACTCTTCGGCTATAGGTCTTGCTGCTTCCTGCTCCACCTCGACTAACGATGGCTTGATGACTCGTTCTTTAGTGTTATCTTATCTTAAATATTCTAGGGCAGATTTTTGACTCATACAGTTAGTCCCTACGCTTATTGAGGCCGGCCTCAGGCGGGCTTGATGAGCGAATTCCGTTTATTTGCGGTCGAAATGATTGGACGAGCTGACCGGGTCGTGATGATTGGGGCGAGCTAGCAACGTGGCCCTTTGTGAGCTGCAAACTCTGGAGTTGTGTTATCCAGGAATCAAGGTGACGCCATGACGTCATGCGTCATTATGAAGAGTTTTTCCGATGCATTGCTTCGTTTCGCGTACGTCTTTTGATTGAATCTGTCGCTTCAGTTTTGGTTCCACCTAATGATGAATTAATTTCGTGGTTATGATGTTTGAATTCCTATAAATAGGGGTATGAGAGTATAATTTCAAACTTTACGAAATTCTTGCACCGAAACCCTGTATCTTCTTCTTCCTCTTCTATTGTTGTGCATATTTTCCTTCTGTTCCAACGATCTTTATCATTTTTAATTCTCCGTTGTTTGATACTTTCCTCTCTTTCGTTGAAAATATGTCTAACATACCTTCTCGGCCCAGCGAGGGAAGTGACACGGTTCCTCTAGCGATTCTTCTTCCTCCTCATACGGAGAACATTCCCACTGCTGTGTAGGATGGAAGCTTCCTGACTGTGGAATAGATAGTTCTTCGTAACCCCGATGTCAGGTCTGATTTCTTAAAACTGCCTGAAGCTGAACTCGGGACCTATAAGTCGACGATGAAGGAGGCTGATTTGTTAAAGCTCAAGGCGAAATACAGCCTTCCTGATCACGTCGAGTTGATCCCTGACGGGTGGGATGCGGTGCAGCACCACCATCTTGGGTATTAAGCATTCTCGCCTATCCCTTTAACGTCGGCTACACTCTTCCTCTCCTTCCGCTGGCGGAGGAATTCTATCACTTCTACGGAGTTTGCCCGGCTCAACTCGCGTCGTATGTTTACAAGCTCATAAGGATGCTCTCCAAGTTCGCGGAGTTAGCCGTGGTCGAGATCACACTTCGACACTTGATGCACTTGTTCGCCCCCAGCTTTTATAGGGGGACGAAGCTGAATCTCCGCCACCGAGGAGGCAAATGCCTGGTGGTAAAGATAGACGACAAGGCTAACCGCCAGTGCTGGCTCAACTTTTTCTTTATTAGAACTAAGGATGTCGTGGCCAACGTCGACGGCTTCCCTGAAGCTTGGAATTGCACTCTTAAACGCATCACTCCCTTGCATGTACGTACTTGGTTTATTTTGCTTAGTTATGGATTCTGACCTCTCGTTCTTTTCTTATACAGCTAAGACCTCGCCTCCTCCTTTGGTCGAGGACATTTTTGGTTGGGTCGGTCGGCTCCTCCCTCACATCGCAGGGATTCGAGAGTGGCAGGGCTTCTTCAAGAAGTTCGGGTCAGCTCCCCCCTCGACTGGTAAGTTACTCTCGTCTTTGTCGTGTTAGTTATTTCTCTTTCGTGGTTTGTTTTGGCTAACTTTCTTATCCCTTTGTACTTCCCTTAATTTCAGCTAGGGGGTCTTCGAGGAGGTCAAGAGCTTCTGCACCTGCATTCCGTAAGAGGAAAGCTGCTACCTCTTCGGCTCTTGCCCCATCTACGACCGCAACTGATTTTGGTCACTCCTCGGTCCCGCCCGCTACTGTTTCAGCCATCAATTCCTTCTTTATCTGCAGAGACTTTGACCGTGGAACCATTGGCTTCTCCCTTGTACCGTCTCATAGATGAGTAAGAGGAGTCGTTGCCAGGTAATGGGGACCTGATGACCCATAAGAGGAGATCGGTGGACGTTGGCGACGGGGTTGCCCGGGTCGTTGGCTCGGTGATGGGTGATTTTACACTTTGTGAGACGGCAACTATTGTCATTGAAGACGATATCGGGTCGGCGTCTGAGATTCTAAGGTCGGAGAAGGACGACGAGAGTGTGTCTTTCCGTTCTGCGATAACGGAAGCCGAAGAAGGCTATAAGATGGGTTCAGACATTGATGTTGCTGACATGAGGATGATGGAGGAAGGTTAACCCATCTCAAGGCGAGGCTGGAGGGGTCTACGAGGACCATTGCGATCCCTATGTATCGTGATCAGTTGAAGAATACGGAGAATGTAGTCCCTGCCCTCGGCCCTCTTTGCTCCAACATAGAGGGTGAAATCCTCAAAGAGCTGGACGATGTTACCTTGTCGAGGAGCATAGCCGGCTTTGCTCTCAGGGTGAGTATTTTAGGGCTTCGTCATTCTGTCTATTTTTTTTGTTTAGTGTTTTGCCTTTGTTAGCAGAGGCGTTCTCATTTTTGCTTTCCTTCTTTTTCTTTTTATGACTACAGACCATGATTTTGGAGATTGAAAGCGTCCGAAGGGAGGAGAAGCGTAAGGAAATATTTAAGAGGTTCAAATGCAAATATTTCGAGTACTGCGGCAAGCAACGGGAGTTTCGCAGGCGATTTGGTGAGGGCGGCAATTTGCAGGCCCTTCATGATGAATTAAAGGATAAGGATAAGGATGACGAGTTGGTGAGAGTCATCGAGAAGTGTAGTGTCCTTGAGGGGACGTTAAGAAGTAGGGAAGAAGAGCTCGAAGTCAGCAAAGTCATAGAGGCCCAATGTAGCGACCTTCAGACGCAAGTAGTCGAGTCGCACAGGCAATTAGAGGAGTGTCGGCTACAGATGGATGTCCTTCATGGCGAAGTCGCCGAGAAGCAGAGCAAGCTTGAGAAGGCGGAGTTTTCCCGTTTGGAGGCTCGGATAAAATCGGAGATATTAGAGTTGGAGAATATGACTCTCCGGGCCGAGCATGAGATTGATCAATCTACGGTGAAGGCAAAATAATTTAGGCTGGAGGAGAGGATCGGAGAGCTGGAAAAAGACAACTCCCTCCTCCAGGACCAGGTGGCCGCCTTAGAGGCTGAAAAGGATCAACTGCTTGCGCAGCCGTCTTCCTCTCATACTTCAAATTTCCCAAACGTTCTTCGGGACCTGTACGAGGAATGGATTCATGCTGAAGCTCAGTTAGACATGTTTCAAGATTTATATACGGCGGGGTCTATTTCTGCGGTCCCCATTGATGATGTTCATGTTAAGGCCCGCGAGGATCGGGTCGGTTGTGGATATGATCCCGCCACGCCTAAGGATGGTGATGATGAGGGGGACGGGGGCATGGACCATCTTGAAGAGAACTCCTGGTATAATGCCGCATACCCTGAGGGCGATGTGATGATGAATAAGAGGATCGAGACTGACCAGGCATCGGCGGTCAGGGTGGTGGAGGTGCATAAGATCCCGATGTCAGCACCAGTAGTTTCTCTCCTCTTTTTTTTATTGTAAGCTTGTGTATTTTTGCCGGCGTCTTCACGAGCCTTTGTAAAAAATGTTTAAGTATGAAATGGAATGCCAATATTTTTTTCTGCATTTGTTTCCTTTTCTGTGTTTGGTTTTTCTATACTTGCGTGTTTTTTGCTTTTGTTTCTTGTTCGATTGAGGTCGAACATATTTGAACTTAGTCGTGGCTGAGGTCCAGTAGATGTTAGTTCGAGCGAGGTCGAACATATCTAAACTTAGTTGTGGTCGAGGGCCGACAGATGTTAGTTCAAGTGAGGTCGAACATAACTTGAACTCAGTTATGGATGGGGTCGGTAGGTGTTAGTTTGAGTGAGGTCGAACATAACCCAAGTTTAGTTATGGCCGAGGGCCGATAGATGCTAGTTCGAGCGATGTCGAACATAACCTGAATTTAATTATGGTCGAGGGCTGGTAGGTGTTAGTTCAAGCGATATCGAACATAACCTGAATTTAATTATCGCCGAGGGCTGGAGGTGTTAGTTCGAGCAAGGTCGAACATAACCTGAATTTAATTATGGTCGAGGGTCGGTAGGTGTTAGTTCGAGAAAGGTCGAACATAACCTGAATTTATGAGAAATGCGCTGGTAAGTGTAAAGTTTATTGCCTTGACATTGTTGCATTTGTTACATACTTGGAGAAATTTACAGATTTTGGGTGTTGGCTGGCGTTCCAGTCCCGGTCTATCTAGTCCATTCATTGGTCGATCTAGAGAGTAGTGAGAGGCCGAGCAATGAAATAGTAACTAGGGCTTAGCCTTCGCGTACTTCGACTTAGAGTGTTCCCTTTGTCGCCTCGTTAAAAACCTCCTTGAGAAAACCCAACTGGGACAAAACTCAAGTGAGGGAAAAAAGAGTAAGACTTGGGGGACACTCTTTCCTTTAGAAGTTGAAGTATTTGAAGTGGCTGATATTCCAGTTGTTTGTTAGTAGCTTTCCTTCCATTATTTCTTACCTTGACTTGGTCTAGCGAGAAGTTAAAGAGATGGACCACGTTTTTGTCTCCTGTTGTGATGCTTTTTGTAGTTGCGACTAGTTTGGCGAGGTTGTCTACCTCAGAGTTGTGTGCTCGTGGAATCTAGTCGAGCTGGCATTTGTCGAACTCGGGCAGCAGCTTGCAGATTTCGGTCTAGTATTTTTGCAATCTTTGTTCCTTGATTTGGAAAGTACATGTGACTTGGTTGACTACGAGCTGGGAATCACAACATAGTTTTAACCGTTTTGCCCCATACGTGAGCGCAGTCTCAAACCTGTAATGACGGCCTCATACTCGGCCTCGTTGTTAGTCATGTCCGGACACCTTATGGACTGGCGAATTACTTCGCCTGTTGGGACTTCGAGTACGAGTCCCAGTCCGGACCCCGACGCGTTGGACGCGCCGTCGGTGTATAAGACCCAGAGGTCTTGTGTTTGGGGGGAAGTTTGGAGGGCTTCCCTTTCGACTTTAGGCATTATGTTTGAGCTGAAGTCGGCGACGAAGTCAGCAAGCACTTGTGATTTTATCACCGTTCGCGGTTGGTATGTGATATCGTGATCGCTGAGCTCGATGACCCATTTTCCAGCCTCCCCGACAGCTCAATTTTATGAAAAATGCTTTTTAGGGGGAAAGTTGTGATAACCCAGATGAGGTGACACTGGAAATACGACCTAAGCTTCCGTGAAGCTACGACTAAGGCCAAAGCCAGTTTCTCGAGGTGCGGGTACCTCGTCTCGGCATCGACTAGGGTTTTGCAAATGTATTAGATGGGAGATTGCGTACCTTTATTTTCTCTAATTAGGATTGTGGTCACAGTTGCCTCGGATACAATTAGATAAACGAGGAGACGTTCCCCCTGCGATACGACATCTATCCGACGATCGCGAGATGAACCTTGATAGGGCGGCGATACGGCCAGTCAATCTTTAGACCTCCTTTTTGGTGGTCAAGAGTTGGTGTATCCCTTCAATGGCTTTAATTTGGTTAGGGTTGACCTCAATCCCTCGTTGTGATACGAGGAACCCTAGAAAATTTCCTGTGGCTACGTCGAACGCACACTTATCCGGGTTCAGTTTCATTCCGTACCTTCTGAGTATGTCAAAAGTTTCTTTCAAATGATCGATGTGATCTTCTCCTCTTTTTGATTTGACCAGCTTATCGTCTATATATACTTCCATTGTCTTGCCGAGCTGATCCTTGAACATTCTCATCACCAACCGCGTTCTTTAGTCCGAAGGGCATGACCCAGTAGAAGTACGTTCCTTGGTGGGTGATGAACGTCATTTTTTCCTGATTTTCCTCTTCCATGAGGATCTGATTATGGCCTGAGTAAGCGTCCAAGAAACTTAGCAGCTCATGTTCGATCGTTGCATCAATGAGTTGGTCGATGTGAGGCAGCGGGAACGAATCCTTTGGGCATGCTTTGTTCAAGTCTATGAAGTCTACACACATCCGCCATTTCCCATTATTCTTTTTAACCATTACCACATTGGCGATCCATTTGGGGTACATTGATTCCCTGATGGAACCATTTTCTAACAGTTTTTCTACTTACTCACGTACTGCGTCATTGATTGCGGAGTTGAATTTACGCCTAACCTGCCTCACCGGGGGGTGGTAAGGGTCAACGTTTAATTTGTGCGTGGCGATCTCTTTTGGGATGCCCAACATATCTGCATGGCTGAAAGCAAGAAAATGCGCATTAGCTTTTAAGAATTGACTGAATTTACCTTGGTCCTGGAGCTTACAACCGATATAGGCCTTTTTGCTAAGGTCGTTTGAGTCTAATTGAACGGGGTCGAGGTCTTCTATGGTCGACCCTGCGGCTTCGACTATGTCGGGATCTTTGATGCCTTCCCTGACCTCGACCCTGCTGATTTCTATGCCTCTTTTTCTTTGTCCTTCCTTTGTTGGGTGGTCGTAATGTCTAAATCAATGCGGTAGCATTCCTGGGATGTACGTTGCTCTCCTCGTATGTTGAATACCCCTTATGGAGTTGGAAATTTGATGACTTGGTATAAGCTGAAGGGGATGGCCTTCATGGGGTGTATCCACAGTCGTCCCACTATGGAGTTGTACATAGTGTCTTGGTCCATGATGTGGAATTTTATTTCCAAAGTTACGCTGCCGGCCAAAACGGGGAGAGTAATTTCCCCGGATGTCCGTTCAACTGCATTATTAAAACCAGTTAGCGTGATGCAGCGCGGCACTATCTTATCCTCGAGTTTCATTTGGGTAAGTACTCGGGGATGAACAATGCACGCTCCACTTCCGTCATCAATCATAATACATTTAACATCAGCATCCAAAATTCGCAGAGTAATAACGAGAGCGTCATGATGAGGAAAGATAAAATCGTCGGTATCCGACTTGTCGAAGATGATACTTTCTTCGAGTTCGTCATATCGTTCGCGGGTGATGGATTGCTTGAGTTTGTGTGTAGTGATGAACTTCAAGATGTTGATAGAGGCATCGTCTCCGATGATCATATTTATGGTACAGGCTAGTGAGGGTGGTTTGGGTGGCCCTTGATGTTTGCGCCCTCTGGAAAAATTGGTTCTTCCCTTATCGCTTAGTAGCTTTTTAAAATGTCCTTGTCATATCATATTCACAACCTCCTGTCATAGGGCTATGCAGTCTTTCGTTTTGTGTCCTCGTTCCTGGTGGAACTCATAGAGGGCGTCGGACTTTCTGGTATTAGGGTCTGATCTCATCTTTGGCGGCCACTTCACTTTTGGTCCGAGCTTCTCCAGGGCGTAGACTATCTCTGTAGGTGACACACAAAAATTGTGAGCAGACAATAGGGGGCATACCTATGTCGTTTCGATGAGCTACCGTCCTTGGTCTGATGGACCTTCTTCGTAGCGAGGAGAGGGGGCGGCGATCGTTCTGATATATGGTTTGTGCCGTTCCCTGTTAGGTCGTGGGATCGGGTGATCTCTTGTTGCGTTGTCTCTTCGATCCTTTCTTGACTCCGCTTGTACTGAGGTTAGCCGGTGGGTTGGCCTGCTGAGGTCATCCTCACATACACGGACTTCGGCACAATAAGCATTGTAGATTTCGTCCCAAGTAGTTGGGGGATACTCCATCAACCGACTTAACAGTTTCCTCGTTGCTCTTGAACCATCCTTGCTCAACCCGTTCTGAAAGGCTACGACCGTCATCCATTCGGACACATTTGGTAAAGTCATCCTTACTCAATTGAATCGGGTGAGGAAGTCCCTCAATCCCTCTCCCAGAAATTGTTTGACGGCAAATATGTCGTTCGCTCTTGCATCGGCCTTTTTGGCTCCGACGTGGGACGTTACGAACTTATCGGCCATTCATTAAAAGGTTTCAATGGAGCGTGCCGGTAGCTGCGAATACCCAGTTAATGCTCCTCTAGTGAGGGTTTCGCCAAACTTTTTCAGCAAAATGGAAGACACATGTTCTTTGGCAAGGTCGTTGCCTTTTACGGCAGTGACGTAATGAGTCATATAATCTTCGGGGTCGGTTGTGCCATCATATATCCTGAGGTAGAGCGTCATTTGAAAGATTTTTGGTATAGCATGTGGGGTTGCGTCATCATTATACGGTTGTTCGATGAACAGGTCGGCATCCCTCTTCGGCAACAGCTTGGGGTGCCAAGTATTTTATCGACCCTTTCCTGGTGTTCATTCATTTGATCTCGGAATGCCTTGTTCTCATTCTCCATTCCATCCATCCTTTTCAAAATAGATGCGAGGGCGTTGTCACCTGCACTATTAATGACATTGTGAGTAATACATGTCGTTGGAGGAGGAGGGAGTTGGTTGCACTGCTTGTCTGTTGGTTGTATAGTACAAGTCCTTACGTTTTTTATAGTCGTGTCACGGACAGGCTTGTTGAGAATGCTGGTTAGCGTGTCAGATAGCCACGCTTCGAGGAGCTTTTTTTATAGCTGGGGGCGTCTCCTCCCCCACAGATGTGGAGGCTTCCTTACCAAGAGATTTTGTGATGATGCAGTGAGAGGTCGGGGACCCATCTCGCCTAGGGGAGGCACTGGGCATTGCGTCTTCGTTTGTCGTTTCACAACTTTTGTTGATGACGTTCATGAGGTTGGTTGGGAGGACACTTATTATTCTTGTCCTTTCTTCTTGGTTATCTGCCATGTTGGGATTTGTGCACACAAAGAAAGAAAATCTTGTTTTTTGCTTCTTCTTTTTTTACGTTAGTGACCCGTGTTAGTTGTAGATCTAGAAGAAACTAAAAGCTTAACTAAGAAATCCCCACAGACGGCGCCAAATTGTTTGACCAAAAAATATAACTCTTGGTTCAAATAATTAAATTTATGTGATAATGAGTTAAACCTAGTTAATAATAATATTTCTAGATGTGACTTCCGAAAGCGTGATTATCGTCGAATAGATCTGGAAGGAAAGTGATAACAACATGCAATAACTATTCCAAAAAGTATGAGCGATAATGTAGCATTTAATAATAATGAATAATAATAAATGGCATTCAAGTAAATAGGATGAGTGATTTACCCAATAAAGGATGAAGTAGACGGTTGTTCAACATGACAATGATAAGTGACCGACAAATCCTTGAATGTTCGAATTATTCTCGGATCTGATGGAAAAGTATAGAATAATATAGACAAGAATCTTGATGAAAAGGTAGTGTTTGTATCTTAGTAAGAGAGAGAGAGAGAGAGAATCTTTTGTCAAAATTTGTTCTTACAAAATGAATATCACATGCCTCTATCATTGCCCTTTTTTTCCTATTTATATGAGACATTTTCCTAGTAAACCCTAATAGTACGAGTGCAGAGAATATCCACTAGAATATTCTCTTACGTATCCTATTTTGAAAACCAGTCGTTACAACTTCATCAGCGATGCTCGACTTCGACCATTATCAACACCTCGACCATGGCTCTCGTCGACTCTTCGGCTATAAGTCTTGCTGCTTCCTACTCTACCTCGACTAACGACGGCTCGAGAACTCTTTCATTAGTGTTATCTTATCTTAAATATTCTATGACAGATTTTGACCCATACAGTTTATAATTTTAATACCCAAAAAAAGTATTGCTGCATTTTTTCTTGTTCAATGGATAAAGCAGGACTTTAGCTACGTACCTATCCTAAAAGCTCTATCAATGGTGATAAAATCAAATGTGATATGAACTACAACAAGAGATAATGAATAAGGAGCAGGGCCGAAGAGGTGGAAAAACCTGGAAATGTGGATATTTGTTGTATGAACTTCCTGAACAAGCAAATTTAGCTTCATTACTGCCGTAGCTAATTATGTGAAAATCAACATATATGATTTCTGGTCAACAAAGCAACTCTAATTTCAGAAGGCTGCTACTCACTACCAACAACAGATCAATTCTTGTGGATATCGATTGCAGCATTAATTCTTCAATGTATGAAAATAGTACTGTACTACTATTTTTTTTTATTATTTCGTTTTGCTAAAGTTTGCGTATGCTTTATGCGACCCAGAACTGAGGCATTGATTTGCCCTATTCTTCCATCCGTTCGCACTGGAAATTGCAATAACTTCAAGCCTTCGTTGTTTTAGCACTGGAAACAAGTTTCCAACACTAAAATACAGGGCACAATTCAAAAACTAGATCATACGAAGAACAGATCATTTTTTGTTGTTGACCCGTAAGTTAAAGGGGCTATCATTCTCATTCAAAAGGTGAAGAGAATATTATTTCCCGACTATTAAAGGTTAAGAAGGTTATATGGAATTTACACTTCAAAGTGCCCGCAGATATGGATTTTTTTTAATTTTTCTTTTTTGGGTGTGTGGGTGTGTGTGTGTGTGTGTGCGGGGGGGGGGGGGGGGGGGGGGGGTTCTCGGAAAGAGGAAGTAGTAGTATTACTTAAACATGAGTACAGGGAGAATGGTGCAATAAAGGCACCTTTCATTTCTCATCAGTCCACAAACTTGTTTGGTTAAAGTTTCTTCAAAAGGACTTCTCATAAAAAGATTTGGGTATGCAACGCACCTTGAGATACTTTGAAAATAGCAAACTTGGAAAAATTACAACTATCCTAGTGTTTTCTTTTGCACAATTATTCAAAAAAAGACTTTCAGAAAACTTTACTCTGAAAATTGACCGAACCACAAGTACTTCTGATACCACAGCCTGAAGTTGCCGGTAAAAGAGGACTGGAAAGTAGAGTGATTGATATCCCTTCTAATCGGGGAAGTGAAAATATGTTTCATTTTCCGTATGATTTTTAAGATGATCTAAATAAGTGAGTTGGAGACGAGTTACCAAGAACTTCGTAAAGGGGTGTCAAATATAACAATGAATGATTAATCACCAAACTTACCCAGACTTATTGAAGAACAGAAAAATAAATTTCTTCGAATTTGGTTTGTTTGATAAGAGTGATGATAGATAAAGGATAAAGCTTTTATTAGTCTGATTTGGTAATTGAACAAATTTTTTTTTTAAAAAAACAATCAAATGAAAATGAGTTTGAGTTGGAAGATTGGGTAATCATCCACATTGTTAACCCAAAATGGTCCGTTCATCTTGACCCAAGCGTACATTGAATGGGTATTGGCACAATCCTTTTATATTCGACCTGTTTTCCTGTTTTGATCCACCCAAACATAGCCTAACCCACCCGTTCTGAAATCCCTAGCTGTGTCACGCAATTAAGCTGATCCAAACAGATCATCACATTTTTCTAATCATTAAAGTTCCACAAGATGCATTTCAGACATCAAAGCCATTGTGGGCAATTGAAGTATACCTTCCCCTAACATATGATCAATGGCCAAGAAGCAGCAAAACCGAGGATGTATACTTAGATGAACAACTGTTTCCACTTAGATGTGAAAGGAAACATTACAGTGTATTCCAATTTGAAACTAAATAAAATTATCCCTTTGAATAATTTCAAATTTAAATGATAAGCCATACCCATAAGCATCTAATATCTGTCCTGCCACACCCCTCAGCATCCAATATCTGTCCTGCCACACCCATCAGCATCCAATATCTGTCCAGCCATACTCATCAGCATCAAATATTCTGCCATACCCAAAGACAACGAGTTATTCACCAAATAAACTGAAGAAAAAGCACATGAAGCACTTTCAACAACCACAAACCTCCCGTCATCCTATTCCAGAAAGGATTTTTAAAAAAAAGGATGAAAAAAAATTATCTTATGGAATAACTGTAACAGGAGAGAGAGAGAGAGAGAGAGAGAGAGAGAGAGAGAGAGAGAGAGAGAGAGAGAGAGAGATTTCCGTTTGAACACCAACACTTTTTAGTTGCAAAATATTAACTGGAAACACAATTCACATGGTATATGGTAGGAAACTTCACTCAAAAGTAACCTTGACAGCAGAACAACTTGAAGTTTGCACATTTTGCTTGTTTTATTAAACCTTTATGCGCTCACCGTCGATTCTAACTCAAATGTGCAAACAAATCTAAATGGAGTAGGACGAAAATTCATAACCAAATATCTGCTGATACAGAAGGAACTCTGCCATTCAACCTCTGTACCCTTTTTTATTCCTTGAACATAATAGCTCTCTCCCTCTCTCCACACGCGCACACACCCTTTAGATGCTCAATCCTTTAGTGTTTCCTTTTCAGTCTAAGAGGAAGGTGAAGTACTCGAAGAGGATAGAGGTAGGTCAGCAGCAATATAAACTACAGGTAGCTCATAGATTTAAAAAGAAAATAAGTAAAACACAGTCCAAAATTATTATGAACACTTACTATCTTCTAGAGCCTGATGAAATCCCAACATTCCTGAAAACATAAAATTAAATAAACAAAACTTGGGATGAGATACTGTTAATGGTGGCACTGGAAGCAAAACGATAGCTCTTCAAAGTTTAAACTTTATGATAATAAATACCTGCCCTGTTTACTGACTAAATTTACACCAGGCCTCCCATGAGATGAAACCTTGTTTTGTGAGCTACCCATGTCATTTTTGTCAGCATTAGTTCCATTCCCGCTGGTCAATCGTACAGATGAGGCAGCCCTCGATTCAGATAAGTTTAGATCCATCTGGTCTCTTGGCTTTGTCAAAATTTTAACATTTGAGATGCCTCCAGTAACGTTGAAAGAGGCACCATTAGAAATCTGACTTTGAATGTTGTCATTAGAATTTGCTGGTCTGATGACAGCATAGTCTTTGAAAATCGCCTTCTCAGATGCTGGTTCAACTGATGGTACCCTCTTCAAACGGTGACTTTGTGGCATAGGGGTGACAGCAATAGGAGGCAAAAGAGAGGAGTATGACGATGGTGCTGCAGCTGCAGCAGCCACTTTAGCAGCAGCCGCTGTGGCTGCTATAATTTCTTGAGCACCTTCTCGAAGTTGAATGAAGTCTCCATCAATTACAAATAACTAAACGTAGAAAGATCAAATTAGTTGCTGATAAAGCACAAGCTCATTAGAGATTCACTAAACAGAACAGTGTTATACATACTTCAGGATGGTTTGCAACAAATTCATCAAGTTTCCCATACTTCTTTTTGTAGTCATGCCAGTGCAATGGGGCAAGCATTTTACCAAGTCTATTAGGAAGCTGCACATCAGACAATGCATTAGGAACTGGAATCATAAATAGACACAAAAAGAATCACTAGAAACTATAAGGAATTAGGAAGTGACAGAAGCCAAAAAAAGCTATCACACTATTTAAGTGTAACTAACCGTAGAACTAATCCTGATTCTACCGCCAGAACCAGGTGGAATAGTGCGGACTATGCAAGCCAGCAATGCTTTTTCATCCAGGAGATTAACCTCTCCTGGTCTGACAACAGCGTATGCATTCTTCTGTCCCCCAGCAACATATGTTTCAGTTAAAACAGCGCCTGACATGGTATCCGTCACTGATTCAGTTGAATTATTTGCAGTATATGGAACTTCAGCTGATGATTTATCGACATTTGCACTAAATTCCCCCATTCTTAAACCTTGAGACTCTAACATGTAATTAGCTGAAGAGTTGACATTCTTCACCTGCAGCATTGACAGAGAACACAAAATAGATGATTCTGCTTATTCACATCATTTAAACCCCCCACCCTTCCGGCAAACCATAACAACACAAACACAAGTAGCCACCAAAATGTAATTGGGATGCTGCTCCTTTAGAGAATGTTAGAAGTACCTCTGTCTCATTGTCATGTTGATGAGAATCCAATGTTAAAGCACCATTGAATTGTGAAGAAATCTGATGCAAAGTCTGCTGAGTCTGGATGCGGGAGAGGTAATTCTTATCCACAGACTGAAGTTCCTACAAAATTATCGTAGGTCAAGAAATTATGCATACAAAACAGGAGAAAATTTCAGGTAACTGCAGGCAATAGACCTGTTCCTCTTCACTCGAAGCTGGAACCACTGGATCCTGAGTTTCACTTCCTTGGTTCATGTTGCCATCCCCATAATCAGAACGAAGAGTTTGCCCATTGACAGTTGCTTCATGATCATACTGAGAATCTGATCCTGGCAAGGTTGATTGAGGTTGCAACGAGTACTGATTGTGACTAGAGATCTGTGAATCCTCTGTTACAGCCTTGAAGACCAGAGAAACAGCAATTTATCTTTCTAACTTAAGCAAAAGTAACAGTGAGAACTAGAGCAAAATTCTCTAATTACCTGTTGGTTTGGCCAATGCTGAAGAGATGACACTGCTGGAACTGAGTGAAAATGTCCAACATGAGATTGAGGAACATGTGATGGTAAAGGAGGAGGAATCCCCTGTTGATGCATCACGTATGGATGCAGAGCGGTAATCTGTCCTGGTGGGAGGTAGGTTGTCATCCCAAGCAAGGACGTAGGAGCAACTGCCATACCATGGACTTGATCCGACTGGTGGAACCACAGAAAAGTGATCATTAGTTGTTGTGAGCACAGAAGTAAGGAGAATCAAAACAGACTTAGAACAATGTATCTTTTTCTCTTTTTTCTGTTCTTTAAGAGGGCGTGTGCCAATGGGTTTAAGTTATTCTTGTCATTTAGTGTCTTACTATCCATAGACAGCAGTAGCTCCAGATAAAATGCAAACATGGCTACATAGTTCTGTTTAAACACAATCTCTTGGCAAGATTCTAGGGAAAAAGGTTTATCAAAATCGCATAAAACAATGATAATGAAGCCGGCCTCTTTTCTGAAGCTAAAGAAGTAAACCTTGATGCCAAGATTACACCTCTCATGAGTATCTGTTGATCGATTTAGAAGGTAGGGTACCTACATGCTAGGCATAATTCATGGTTCAACTATCAAAAGCAATCAAACAAACTTACTAATGAAACTACAAGTTTTAAGGGCAATGAGGACTTTGAAATTCAGCTCATAAGGTAAAATTTTCTAGTTCTTTGGCAGTCTTGGGTGGAATGTTATATAGATCTCAGTTAAAAGAATTTATACAGAAGATATAAATCCAATGTGCTCATCTATCAAAAAATGATGGAATTAAGTGCCATAGACCAAAAGCGGCTAGAACTCATGATAACTACAGCATAATATTTGACCATACTCGGTATTAATTCAAATACAATACAGAAGATGCAGTAAGTGCCCATTTTCCAATTTCAGACCATTATTTCCAACTAACTTCTTCAGAAATAGAAACCACCTTGAGTCTTGTCAAGTCATGAATGACAAAGAAAAGATATACATGAGGCACTTGCACAGTACTCCTACAGCAAATAGCTAAACCCTTATCATAAATTCTATTTACAGTGCCTATAACATTGATACAACCGACGTACTCCTAGAACATTCAGCTGTGGTCAAAAGAAAAATGTGAATAGAACAGTGATTTGAACCTGAGTTGACACATTCCCAGTTGAAGTAAACGATGGAGCATTTTCAACATTTCCATTTTGCAGGCCCATCGTATTTTCACCAGGTGTACTGCTTCCACTAGCATTAAGTTGGCTACCATTGCTCTGCCCAAGATGACTAGCATCTTTAGAATTCAGTTTGGAGACTTGTGAACCATCAGAGTAAGTTCCACCTCTTGCCTCAGCCAATTCAAGTTGGAGCTGCTGCATGTGCATATGCATGCGCTCCATCTCACCAAACTAACAGAAAAAGAAATCTTGTCAATACAAGTAAACTGCAACAAAATTATGCACTTAAATCACTCCAATGAAAAGCATAATCAGTCACATAGGACCATATAATCAAGGGTATTCCTAGTAAGAGCAAGTGAATCAACTGAAGTCGACGAATCATTAGTGAAGCACCTGTCTTTGACAGCCAAGCCAAAGCTGGTTATATTGCTCTGCGCGCTCCCGTAATTCAGCTTGCTGCAAGGCATCGACTTCTTGAACACGAGTAATCCAAGCCTGGGCCTCCCTTATTTGTTCATCTTTGAAAAGGATTGTTTCCTGAGCTATCCTATTCTGAAAAATTAACAGTGTTAACCATTAGTCAGAAAATGAAACACCACCAAGAAAGCATACCACTTAAAGAGGCCAAAAATGACAGCATAACCATGGTCTTCTTACACTACAAGAAAGGCGTAAACTCCACCCCCAATGAAATATTAAAAAATTAAAAAAAGAATACCACTGTGCCAGTACTTATTGGGTACATTTCACAAATGAGACACAAAGATATTTGCAAAACATTAACAAAATTCTACTCATAGACTACACTGGCAGGTGGACTGGACATTCAAGTAATATAGAGGTGAAGAAAGGTTGCCAATTCCCCCAAGCCTAGCACAAATTACAGAAGCTGCAATTTTGTACTTATGTCACTTGAGAATTATTATAAAGTTGAAATTGGTTGATACTTCATAAATATATATATATATATATATATATATATATATATATGAAGAGCACATGTGCTACAAGAGAGCACACTTAAGGAAAACCAATAAGATGAGATTTAAAGAGTGGACTGAACTTTATGTTTATTGTTGATTATTTTAAATTAACAAGAGTTTCAAGATGCCCGTTTTCCCAAGAAAATCATTCTATCAAGTAGGATTGTCTTTCTTTAACTTTTCTAACATCAAACTTCGATTTAGGGGCGGTTCTTAATTAGAATTTTTCAAGATGCATTAAGTGCGTCTCATGAATTGGTAGGATTCCCTAGAGCTCATGATCAATATCTGGTAGTATTAACTACCTTGAATCCCCCATTTTGAATGTCCCTTTCGGGTAGAATCTTAGCTAGTTCAGCTAAAAGAACATTAATGTCTATGGAACTGTATTTCTCACCACCCAAACTTTCCTGAAGTCCTCAGGTAGTTTAGTTGAAGTTAAGCCATATTTTACAATGTGCGAACTTCAACTTAATATTACTTCTCTTGTCCGAATCACGTTTGATCACACTCAATCACAATTAAGCCATCATTAATGTCTATGGAACTGTATTTCTCACCACCCAAACTTTCCTGAAGTCCTCGGGTAGTTTAGTTGAAGTTAAGTCATATTTTACAATTTATTGTGTGAACTTCAACTTAATATTACTTTTCTTGTCCGAACCACATTTGATCACACTCAATCACAATTAAGCCATCATGCAACTACAACAGACTTTATGTTAAATTTCACAAACCATGGACAATAATCACTAAAAAATAGAGAAATGCACTCAATGAGGCACAAAGATGAAACTATATTAGTAACATCAAAAGATAAACATAAGTCTCACATTACAACTATAAAAAGTGAAGAATAAGAAGGAAAAGAAGAAAATAATCTTCACCATCCATCAATCTAATAGAAATAATTGTACCTGTTCCTGCAATTCCATGAACTGGCGCTCCTTCTCTTGAAAATGCTCTTGGAGTTCATGAATTTGTTTAATATGCTGAGATCTTTCGGCTTCAGTGCTATCCCTCTCTCTCCTAAAAATTGACAAGTCTTGCTTACATTTTAAGATTGATAGTACAATTTCATGCCAATTTTCAGAGGAGATGTAAAATTCGTTTCTAAACTTCAGTTACAGAACAAGAAAACACCACAGAAGACAATTTGACCACTAAAAATGTAAGACAACCACAATCCAACTAATATAGGAGGTGATCCACGTTTGCACAAAAACATTTATAGGAGAAAGTGGTTTAGTCAATCAGCAAAGAAGATATTATTATAGACAAATGACAGTGGGACTTGAGACAAAAGCAAAAAGCAACCTGTAAGTTTGTAGTTCTTTACTTTGTTCTCTAAGGAGATCCTCTTTTGCCCATGCCTGCTTCATTCAATGAAAAGGATTAGACTTAATAGAATATCCACTTACTCTCATAAAGAAACAAGAATAAGATACATAAGTAAGAGTTAGAAGAATCAAACAACCGCTTCATTGTCCAGTCTAATTGCATGCAGTTCCCTTTCTTTCTCTTCCATCCTCCTCTCCAACTCATAAATCTTCTGATCCCTTTCATGTATTTGCTCCTTAAGAAGCAATAAACCAACGACTTAATCAGTAAATCAAATTAATGTCCTAAGCAGTAGTCAAAACATTTGTAAAAAAGACTCTAGTACCTGAAACTTAGCATTGGTATTGGCGTGCTCTTTCATCTGAGCATCAAAAGTATTCCGTATTTCCATAATCTCTGATCTTGCAATGAGCTGAGCCCGTAGTTCAATCTCCAGTTGCTGCAACTCTTCTTTTTCTTTTACCACAGTATGTAGTCTCTGAAGAATATCATTGCCCGAACTTCCATCAATAGTAATTGAACAGAAGTCCACGTCAATCGGCTCTCTCCCTTGCTGCACCTTTGACAAAAAATCAAATCACCATCATTTACACGTTACAAACCCTAAAAGTACTAATGCGATACTTCTCATTTTTATTTAAGTTTATCGAAAATGTCTTATGCTTATATAAAAGTGTTACCTCGTATATCAGTCTCTCATCAGACTGACCTAATCTAGAACGGTCCGTTTCCTACATTTGATACATTAACAAATGGTGTAAAATGAAAATGAAAATGGAAACGTAAAGACTAGATCAGAAACAGAAGGCAATGTGAGAAGAAGGATTTTGCATCAGCGAAAAGTACCTCGCCACTGGAATTTCGAAGCGATTGCTCGGAGACAGCACGCCACTCTTTGCGAGAAGCCTGAGCCGACGACGAGGAGACAGGAAGAGAAACGCCGCGTGCGGCGGCGACACCAGCCGCTGCCGAGGCCTCCATTCACGAATCGGTGCTCCAAACTCCTCCCGCTTTACTGAAAACCCTAAAGCGGAAAAGGATGAAATCGAGCGATGAAGAAAGGGAAAATAGATGACGAAAATGGAGGTGAAAAAGAAACCCTAGAGTAAGAAAGAGTAAAAATGAAGGTCAAAGAAAGTTTGAATCAGTGAATGGATTGGATGATAGGAATGGAGAATGAAGGTAGTGACTGGGCAAAATGAGAGTAAAATGTTGTACCTCGAGCAGCGATTCGTTCTGTAGTGAGAGGGGGTTTTTGGGAAAGAAAAGGGTTTTGAAGAGGATTGAAAAGTAAAAGAGCAAATCGTTGACGACTGAGCTACTTTGTGCTATTGAGTATTGACCAGTGAGGGGGAGACACATTATTTTGTCCTTTATCTGGTCTATCAGGCTTTCTCAAATATCAGTGTAAATTTTGGTGGAAACAACCATAGGCATTTGACAATATTTGACTTGAGTTTTAAGAAAGAAGAAAAATTTACGTTCAACTTGAAAAGAATTTATATTTGGGCATAAAGTTCAATAGAAAAAAAGTTTTCGAAAGTTGGAGATTGTTCAACAATTGTGTACTAGTAAATAGGCAGTATTTCTTCTATTTTATTATACGTGACATCCTCTTTTTTCTCCCACTTATACACTACGATTTATTTTGCATTACATATTTTAAAAGTTTTTTTATTTTTTCTAACTGCATGTCTAATCAAATAATTTCATATAAATTGAGATGGAGAGAGTAGTAACACCAAAAGCAATACGCGAGTTTTGTCCGAAAACATTTTTTATTATTTTATAAACCTTAAAAAAAGGTCATTGTGAAATATAACTTTCTGTTGTTGATCATAAATTAACATCAATTTATGTTAATGTTATAATGAAACGTGAAATGTTGATTTTAAAATTTCTAAAAATAATTACAAGCAATAATTATCATAATATAGTAAAACTACGAATACGTAAACAATTTAGCAGCCAAATACTAATATTTAAGATAATTCCTCAATAATAAATATACAAACACGTGCAGATTAATCATTTACCAATAATTTGAAATTTGTTATAAAATAAAAACTAAATAAACCGAAGACAAGTATAGAGAGAGAAATTGATATATTATTCAACTTCAAACTTATGTATATAATGAACTGAAAACTCCTCTATTTATTGAAGAAAGGAAGCAGCTGCGAGGCTTTTCAGGAAGCAGCTGCAGGGCTTTTCAGGAAGCAGCTGCGAGACTTTTCTTGAGCTGCTTGTAAACTGTCTGCATGAGCTGCTTGCAACCTGCCTGTTTAATAAGAAGCTGTTGCAAATCATTTCATTGAGTTGCTTGCAACCTGCCTGCATCAGCTGCTTGTAGATAAACTTTAATAGAGTACTAAACGGATAATCTTCTTCAGGAATATTATCTATAGCAGAGTAATAAATGGACATCCACAATAATATTTCCATAACACTCCCCCTTGGATTTCAATATTAAGTGCCTCGTTAAAACCTTACTAGGAAAAATTCCGTGGGAAAAAACTCTAGTCAAGGAAAAAGAGTACACTAATAATATACATCGCAAGATGCCTCATTAAAAACCTTACTAGAAAAATCCAATTGAAAAAATCTAGGCAAGGAAAAAAGAGTACAGTGCATACTTTACTCCCCCTGATAAAGATGTTATTTCAAATAACTAAGTCTTTGCATTCCAATCTTGTATAGCATCTTCTTGAAGGTTGCAATTGGCAAAGACTTGGTGAATAAATCTATCTGATTTTCAGTTGAACGGATTTGTTGCACATCAATATCACTATTTTTCTGAAAATTATGTGTGTAGAATAGTTTTGGTGAAATGTGCTTCGTTCTATCTCCTTTTATAAATCCTCCCTTCAATTGGGCTATGTATGCATCATTGTCTTCGTATAAAATTGTAGGCCTTCTATCACATTCCAAACCACGTTTTTCTAGAATGAAATGAATCACTGATCTCAACCATACACACTCCCTACTTGCTCAAATATATAACCCGCATCTGCATAACCAACAAGATCTGCACTACCTTTGTTTGCATAAAACAAACTCATATCAAGAGTTCCCTTTAAATATCGCAATATATGTTTAATCTAGTTCCAATATCTTCGTGTAGCAGAAGAGCTATATCTTGCTAATAAATAAACATAAAATGTTATGTCATGGCTTGTAGCATTAGCAAGATACATAAGTGCACCAATTATAATAAGATGGGATATTTCATGATCAAGGCGTTCCTCGTCCTCTTCTGGAGGTCGGGATGGATCTTTATTCACTTCAAGTGATCAAACAATCATTGGCGTACTCAATGAGTGTGCTTTGTCCATGTAAACGTATTTTAAGACCCTTTATGTATAGGCAGATAAATGGATAGAAATTTCGTCTACTAAATGTTCAATTTGCATACCAAGACAAAGTTTTGTCTTTTCAAGATCTTTCTTCTCAAATTCTTTCTTAAGGTATTCAATTGCCTTTTGGAGCTCTTCTGTAGTTCCAACAAGATTTATGTCATCAATATAAACAATAAATATAATAAATTCTGATGACATTTTTATTATAAAAATACATGGACAAATAACATCACTTATGTAACCTTCTTTCAACAAATATTCACTGAGGCGATTATACCACATGCGCCCAGATTCCTTTAAGTCGTACAAAGTCCTTTGTAATATGATCGAGTACATTTCTATAGACTTTGAAACTATATGCTTCACGCATTTTAAATACTTCATGGAACTTTATAGAGATTTAATCAAATGAGTCATATAGGTTATGACTTCATTTAAAGGGCATGACATCTTCAAGTGTCTAGACTGCAGGTCTGATCCTCACAATCTCTTACAATATTGTGCACTATATTGTATCAAATATATCGTCGACGATCATTTTGTATCGGTTTGCAAGCGACATAACTTGTTGAAATCTCATCACTTTCTTTATTTTCAGGTACCTGGACTTCTTCTAGAGTTTCATAAAATGTTATGTCGTGGGCTATTCTAGAGCTCATTTCCTCCTCATTATGGTCATTTTGATCACTTGCTCCTATAAATTTTTAAGGAATGTTACCTATGAACTACGCTTTATGCTTGTAGTAAACTTTATCCTTCATGTACTTTAATTTTAATAGGAGCATTTGCAGCTGAAATATAATTTTTAATTTTGGTTCAGCAAATGCTTCTGGCATTTGACTTGAATTATCTTCTGAATGAGGATCATATTAATGATAATTCATTTCATATAGCATATTCTCCGGCTGCTAATTCCATCCCCAAATGTTACAAAAACTAACATATATCCCCAATCTTCTTTGTGAAACCTATCTTTGTGCATTGTGGTAGAGAAATTAATCATATATCACACATCTAAAGTTATTAGATAGTAAAAATATTTGGTTTCTGATCCTAAACCAAGTGTGAGAGGAGGACTTATCATATATTGTTGGTCTGATGCATACAAGTGCTGTTGTATGCAATTTAAAAAATCTTAGACCATCACATGAATCTTTCGTCTCATAAGCAATAGTTTAGCCATTAACACGAGCTATTCAATGCTAAACCAGCTTGGATATAAACCATCATTATCAATATGAATTGTCTTGATTTCATAATCTGAAAATTATGCTCTCATTTGAGAAAAGCAATTTCAAATGCCAACACACATTTAACCATCTCATATATGCATCTATAAGTGGTTCACATGATAGGTGAATGAGCCAATATTCACCTTTTACATATTCCAGGATTTAGGGGTCTTAGTCTCAACTTTAGCTAGTATAATCAATTTATTATGAGAACAAACAACACAAAAGAATTCTTGAAGAATCTTCTAGTTCTTCAGTATATGCAGGTCTAAATTCTCAACTAGCTCATCACATTTATACCATATGGCAAATGAAAACTTCAAGTTTATCATGACATGTGCTATCGTTTAGTAAACTTCTGATTTATTATGGCATAAACTTTTGATTAGTAAACTTCTGATTTATTGTGACTACTTTTGTATCAGTAAATTTCTGATTTACTGTAGCTACTTTTGCCTCAGCAAAACTTCTAATTTATTGTGACTGCTTTTGCATTCGTAAACCTCTGGTTTACAAATTGAAGAATAAGACGGATAACTTCTCACATGCATATTAATTTACCCCCCATGATTGTGGAAACATAAAGATTTTCAATCTTCCAATCATTTGTGGTCTCAATGTGATAGTCATTTGTATTAGTAAACTTCTGGTTTATCATAACATATGTTTTGACCTCAATAATGACAAATAAGCTCTCTGGGAGTCTTCAATTTATTGTCTACAATCAAATATTATTCAGACACTACTTGTTCATGTGTCTTCTAGACAAACAGTTAGCTCTTTAGGAGCTTTTGATAAATTTTGTACTATCAAATATTGCTCAGACACTTCTGGTATCATGAGAGAAAATCATAATCAAATGAACAATATAAAAACAATTCTAAATTTATAAATGACGAAAATTAAGAATTTTAATATTTTTATCACTACATAATATTTTCCCGCTTCAGGAAAAAAATTTAATTATTTACTATTTCGGGGGAATTTTAAAATATGAAATATTGAGAATATATTCTCTCAATCATATTACTTCTTCTGGAGGTGAATTGTGATATCTTCACACTTAAGCGCGTGTTCATATTTATAAACTTTATTAACATTGTCATATTTACTTATGGGAATTAATCAATATTTATCAAAGTTTTCATCCTTCAGGGAATGGAACATAATTATCTAAACGTGCACAATCACATCAAATTGTGATGATTCAAATCTCTTTTAAGATATTTGCTATTTCACGAACAAATCGAGGTATACATATAATATAGAGAATTTTCTCTACCTTATCTTTATTATAACCATAGCAAACCTAAATTACCATTTCTGGTGGTCATAGGTATATACCACTTCTGATGGTTAATAAATTTAGTTACAATGAGATATATGAGATCTACCATTTTCTGATGATCGTATTTTACTTTCAAACTCTACTAGAGTTGCAAGCAAACTTATTGTCTTTGCTCGCCTTTAGAATCAAGTTATAAGACTTTAATTTAAGGTAAAAACCTTACATGATAAGCATGAAAATACTTTTAAAGTGGTGCTTGAGTTTTAGACATGATAGACGATGATGCTCGTAAAATCATCGTAATCAAGAGCGTGACTTTAGTTGGAACACTTTCAAAAAATATAGCCAAGCAAAATTTAATTGGAATTAAACAGTTATGAGCATAATACCACACAAGATAACCATGTCATGCAAAGCTACCATATCTTCAATCGGGAAGAACGTTACTGCCAGCATCTCAACACCTCAGTTGGTCAGAACTTAAACTTAATTTTAAAGCTCCACCATTCACCACCTTAAGGATATAATATGCCTTATGATATTCGGAATGAACAAGGTCTAATCACATACGTAAGAGCGTCGCCTTACATCAGAGATGAACATTGAAATAGAAAGTAAATTCGAAGTAAGTGCTCAAAATGATAGAGTCTCGTGCTGATAACGTGTTATAAAATAAAAACTCTAAAGTAAATAAATCGAAGACAAGTATAGAGAGAAACAAATTGATATATTATTCAACTTCAAACTGATGTACATAATGAATTGAAAACTCCTCTATTTATAGAAGAAAGGAAACAACTGCGAGTCTTTTCAGGAAGCAGTTGTAAGTCTTTTCAGGAAACAGTTGCGAGGCTTTTCTTGAGCTGCTTGTAAGCTATTTGCATGAGCTGCTCGTAACCTACCTGTTTAATAAGAAATTGCTGCAAATCATTTAATTGAATTGCTTGCAACATGCCTGCATCAGTTGCTTGTAGATAAACTTCAATAGAGTACTAAACGGATAATCTTCTTCAGGAATATTATCTGTAGCAGAGTAATAAATGGACATTAATAATAATATTTTCATAACTAAATTAAGAAAGTGATCCAATAGTATGGAGAAGGGGTTCTAACCAAATTGCTATCTGTTTGCACTTTTTTTTTTCTTCGTGATTATCCTTTTTAGGATGATTTAACATTAATGAGACGATCATATTCACGCATCAAAAAGGAGAAACTGAAGTTAAGCCTCCTTAAAATACTTGCTTCATAATTGCCGCTTGAGTATTGTAAATTTGTAATATGTGTCTATTATTGTAATATCGAGATACTTGTTCCACATATTGTTTATTACGTAATGTGAATAACGACTAAACAAGATATAGCTATTATAGGACAATTTCCTGCTGAATTATTGTCGCACTAGGTAACAAATCTTACCCATTTATCTTATATTTCGTGTTGAAAGAAAAAAGAGAAAACATAAATCTATAGTAATTAATTATGAAATGGTGAAATTGGTACATAATTTACACACGCATATGCTTATTAATTTATCAAAAGACGGTCTCTATTCGTGAATTATGTATATACACGCTTTTAGGGACTTTAGGTATTTCAAGTTCAATCAGTTTTGCTTATATAAAAAAAACGTCATTAAGTTGGGTTTGTTACAAACGTGAACCATAACTAAACAGTTAATCAAATTAATCTTTTAGCCATTTTTATGGTATTTGTTTTTTCTTTTTTAACTAAATTCAATAGCTCATTAAATTCTAACATTTGCCACTAGATAAAATGAAAAAGAGAAAATCAGTCGTTTATAATTTTTTCTCAACATATTTTATCAGCTTTAGTTTGCAACGTTGTAGATGAGCCAAAAGATGGTTAGACCATATTCTCCAATTTCCTCTTTCCTCTCACTCTCATTATTGCTAACAACCTTTTCATTTATTGTTTGCCAAAACGCCACGCACCGTCTAAATTAAGCCAGGACATAAATTTGGTTGAAACTTGAAAAATGAATTTTTGAAGTTATGTTGAAAAATAATTTTTAAAACTTGAAGTTGTATTTGACATGCATTTTATTTGAAAAAAATTTGAAGTTTTGTGACCGAAAGAAAAAATTTCACCCAAAAACTGAAACTTCATTTTTTTTTTTTCAAAAATTGATCAGTGTTTTCAATTTTTTTTAAAAAAAATAATCAAAATCTATGACTAAACGGGCGCTAAAACCACTTCGATTCAACTAGTCCTTCACGGCTCAGTAGTCATTGCCCAACTTCCGTTTTTTGCCGGTGGCATTTTTTGGCTAAAATCTGAAGTTTGCCGCCTGGAAGTACCAAATTTATGTGGATACACCCATGAAAGACATGAACTATGTGTTTTAAGTTGAGATCTCTCGGTTTCCAATCATGAATAATCTTACGAGCGGAGCCAAAAATTTAATTTTATGAGTTTTAAATCTTAAAACAACGACTTCAAGTACTACTAATTGGATTATAAATTCAATATTTATACATATTTAATGAATTTTTTAACATAAATATATTATTTGAGCAAAGTTACTCAGTTTGACCGGACTCGTACTCGGACTTCCAGCTCCGTCGTGCATGTACAATGTGAGTAAGGTTTCTCTATTCGAAGTGCTCCCGGCTGACTAGTTACTAGAAACATAGTCTAATTCCGATATTCATGATACTATTCCTGCAAACGGGACTCTCCTTTCTTCTCGTTATAAACTTCATTATTCTCTGTGAAAAGTCAATTATGCTGCTTGTATTGTTTTATTACTGTAGTTTACAAATAAATACATTCTTTCCAACTACAATAACAGACATTCAGCAATAGATTTTTAGCTAATATCAGTATTACCTAGAGCAAAGTAGAATTTCCATCTACCTCTATAATAATTGGACCAAAACCATAAAATCAGTTTAATTGAGGTAAATTATAATTAGGTGAACATAGGAATTGAAACTGGTAAATGAAAAATTCAGGGATTCAAAGTGCTAATTTTAATTTCTTATTTTTTCATTATCAATGCTCAAGCCTCAAATTAGCCGCTCTTTTAAATGAATTTTTTTCTTTGAATTTATATTATTGAGTCATGTACCTCAACATAATGGACCAAGACCATAATCTAGAAGTATAACGATGCAACAAGTAATTACAACATTAATGTACTGTATGAAGAGGCGAGACTAGGATTCGATGACTATGAGTTCAAAATTCTAGTTCTCTAAGGTATTGGTTAAGCTATTCAATCATTTTTTAAGAATATAAGATTTGGACCAAAGTCATTGGGTTCGGTCGAACCCGTAACCAAAAGGCTAGCTCCGCCACTGACTGTTTGTTGAAAAGAAAAAAAAAGAAAAGAAAATAAATTCATAAATCGTTTTAAAAAAAAAGAATAAAAAGAAAAAATGCAGATCTCTTATTTCATTGTTTGGGAAAAGCTCGAGGGCGTTCAGATCTAGTTAAGGGTAATTGATATTTAAAAATCGACTAAACCGACCGAATCGTACCTTACCAAACCGATTTTTAGGTTTCTTTTAATAAAACCGTAAGTTTTATATAAATTTATAACTGTACCGATAATTAAGGTAGGTTTTTTATTTTATGAAAATAAACCGAAAAATACCGAACCGCAAATAAATTTACATGTGAAAAATATATTTATATATTAATTTTAAAAATAATAAAGCATTAATTTTTTTTTTGATCTTGGAATTATGAAAACAGTTACAAGCCAACGAGTAATTAAACTCAAAATCCTAATTTCCAAACCTATTATGCTACTCTTATTGAAGCTAAATTATTTCCAGCATATTTACTAGCAAGCTAAGATACAAGATATTGTAGCTATTATGAGTAGCAAACTACAATGTATTGAATATGTTTCATTTCGTATTATTTAGATTTATCTTTTTGAATATTCAATATTCTATAGATTTAATTCTTGAGTCTCACTCCCAGCTTGGTTAATATCTTTCCATTCATGTGATTTATATTTTCTTTGTATTAATTTGCTTAGTTTCTTTTACGCCGCTGTAAAATAGTTGATGGATCTATACTCTATCCATTTTCATATTTTTTTAATTCATTATCCTTTCAAATGTAAAAATGTCAAGAACGTTTTGCCAAGTCTTATAAAAGTACGTATGTTATTGTATTCTATTCCACTAGTGACTTTTACATGATATTTTTTAAAAAATACCGAAAATTAATCGAATCGTACCGATACCGAAGAGAAACTGATATGATTGAGACGGTTTCGAAAAGTCCAATTTTGATTATACATAATAGAATAACCGAAAAATTGTACCACGAATCTTACAAAATAACGGGCTGAACCGAACCATGTACACCCCTAGATCTAGTAGACTAGTACCTCCAAAATGTAATAAGTTAGAAGCCTTGCCGCAAAATCTTAAAACAAATGTGTTTTTTTCTCTCGTCTTTTTTAGCATGGGAGATAAATGATGGTTCAGTATTTGGTAGTTGAATGTGCAACTACACGCACAGTTACACTTACTCCCAATAATTGTAATTGCCATATTTGTATTTTGGTTTGGCACCGGCAATTATTAGTATTAGTTTGTTTCTTAACATTAACACTGGGAGATTTGAAAAAAACCACCAAATAACTTTGACTGACAGACATATTTTCTTGGTAGTTAGACTATTTATTATGCGTTTGATTCTCAAATCCCACCATCTTTTACATTTGTTGTCTGATTTACTTGATACACTTACCTTCCAAACTCAATGGATAAATAATATTAAGTGCTACGTAATTTTGGGGGTTGTAAATCCATATGCATTTTAAGAATTACAAAACTTAGAGGATTTAGAAGATCACTAGTCATTTTTTAAAAATCCCTGTGACATATTAAGGTGATCTTCATTTTAGATTTGTTGTTTTTGAAGAAAATAAAAACTGAAAAATTGGACCAATAATTAAAATATTTCTGCCGACGTATTTTATTATTCCATCAAATTTTTATATTACATTCATTTTATAATCGTAGCTAGTGTATTTGATTACTCTACCGCATAATTGAAAGTCTAGTTAGAAAGTAACGTTTGAAAATAAGTTGTCACGGTTAAAGTTATTTCTGGAAAAATGAATCGAGAAACTAATATTTTTCTACTTTTATAAAACAAGACAAGATATTCCAAAATTGTCATAAACAAGAGAATTGTGTAGGTTATCTAGAGAAAATGTGTGCATACCTATGCTTTATTTAGGTTAACGTCCTAAACAAATGCGACAATGTGCAAGATCCAACAAAAGACTGGTCAAACAAAAGTTAGTACAATATGTTTCACATTTCACAGGTTTTAACTGACTTTTAACTTGCAAAATACGGCGTTTGAAAGATACAGTCTGTGGAAAAGTAGATACAAGAAACAAGAAAGTGTCAAACAGCGATTTAATCAAAGTTTACATCTCGGGCTGTTCAACGCCTAAGCTGTGCTTTTTTGTTTTGCAATTTTATCTTGATTGTTTTCTGTGTTCATAGTAATCAGATTTTGTTGTGTTAAGAGTGCAATTTATTTATGTGTTTCTTACGGAGTAATTAGGAGCTAAGGTTTTTCAATTTTTCAGACGTGTTGACGTCAGGTTTTTTGATCCAAATGTCTTTAATGTCAACAATAACTACAGTCTTACCCTCTTTTTTGATTTGATTTATTCTCCTTCTTTTATACTCCGAAAATTTACAATATCTGAAGTTTTTTTTTTGTCTTCAAACTTCCAACTTGGGACGCGTTTCTGATTCTCTGTCGCCGGTGTTTGGTTTCAACTTTTTTTTTTGTTTGACCGTCACATGAGTGGACTTTGACTGGCCGTGATCGGACTATTGATTGTCGCCGATGGGGCACTGCTGCAGTAAGGGTGTTACCGCCGATAATGACGGTCACGTCGTTGCCGTCGTTGACGGAAACTCCGCCGTGTCCACAAACAACCGCCGCAAACCATCACCGTCACCGGCACGTCCACAGTCCGTCGGGAACGGGACGAGTTACACTAACAACAACACGCCAGCTCATTCCTTTACCACCAGTCCTTTTCAGAGCCCATACCCTGCCGGAATACCTCCCTCCCCGTCTCCGGTCGGAACGCCGAGAAGGAAATTCAAGTGGCCATTTCCACCGCCGTCGCCGGCGAAGCCTATATTATCGGCGATCCTTAAGCGGCAGGGAACAACGTCAGCAAAGCCGAAAGAAGGGCCAATACCGGAAGATGAAGGTGGTGAAGGTGAGAGACAGCTGGATAAAAGCTTTGGTTATCCAAAGAACTTGACGGCAAAGTATGAGCTTGGAAAGGAAGTAGGTCGAGGGCATTTTGGACATACTTGTTGGGCTAAAGGTAAAAAAGGTGAACTTAAAAATCAACCGGTCGCTGTGAAGATCATTTCAAAATCTAAGGTGTGTGGTATGTGTTTTTGCATTTTGCTATTAGTTTTCTCAAAGCTATATAATTCAGATTAAATCCATCGGATCACGGTTTAAGATTATAGCTAGGCGAAGGCGAAGGTAATGTAGGTGAAATCCTCTATAGTTTGGGAATTTTTGTCCTATATTGTAATAAAACCAGCCAATGTGAATCAGTGGCTTTCCCCATGAGATGATAGAGTCCTTGGTTGTGGAGAAAAGTGAATGTCTATGACGTTGTGAATACACACATGTTAATAGAACTCTAGAAATATGAAACGTTTCAAGCCATTGTGACCTATAAAACTAGCTTAGTAATGGTGTAAAGGCAATTGATAGAAATTTAGAAGCTGTAGTTATTCTTCAAGGTGATTGATGATTTGCTGCGCATAATGCATATGTGAGTTTGAGCTCTCCCTTGGTGTTAAAACTAGTGTGCCAGACTTGATGACATACTAAGACATAATCAGGGCCCCATTTATTTTGTCAATATTGATGTTCCATTGAGTCATTGACTATCCATGAAATCCCATAAGCAGAGACATTGAGACTAAGCAGTTGGATGCTTTGACATCACATTCATAAGCAAATGTAAATTCTGGTGACCCTAAACACTTTGACCTGTGATGCTTTGACCTTCGTTATGATCTGAGAGATTGCAACTGAAATATTTGACACCCCCTTCTTTCTGAAGTGAGATTACCTTTATGTCACGTGGGCACTATCTTTTCTAGCAATGACATGGTTCGTAGTAGATGTTAAGTTTGACTTCCGAAGTGTGGGTTGTTGACTGGATGAATATGTTTGACAGATGACAACAGCTATATCTATCGAAGATGTTCGCAGGGAGGTGAAGATATTGAAGGCCTTGTCTGGACATCAGAATCTTGTCAAGTTTTATGATGCCTTTGAGGATGCCAACAATGTCTACATAGTAATGGAGTACGTGATTATGTGTTCCCTTCGCTCTAATTTCATCTTACTTCCCATATTCTAGTTTGACTAGATATGCTTTCAATAAATGTCAGAAACCATTTCTTATACCCAAATTTTGTGCAATAATGATAATATAGCTCTCTATTTTATCAAGAACCTTTATTTCCGAAGTCTTTCCATTTGATAGGCCCCAGTTTATAGGTATGAATTTTTAAATGGCTTTAAGAAAATTCTATCGCGTCGGTACACTTTTATTAGGTATAATGCTTGGCAGAAATATGTTTAGTTTGTCAAAGATTTGTATGTCAGTTTAAGAAGTGTGACATTTAGATAATTTCTAATGTTAGAGAACGTCAGATTTGTTTTAAAAGACATATAATCGAGTATTGGAATGAAATGGGACCTGATGGAGTGGAATGGATATTGAGGATTCGTAGGTTATGAGTGAGGTGTGGTTATTTTTGCTGCTTTAACATAACTCTGAAACGAGTTGTCATTTTGTTTTTCCACTTCTTTGTTCTTAATAGGTTATGTGAAGGAGGGGAACTATTGGACCGGATTCTATCAAGGTAATTTGCGATATTTGCCTGTGAATCGTAATATAAATGGTTAAATTTAAAATGCCTTTTCTCTTTTCCTTCTTCAGAGGTGGGAGATACACAGAGGAGGATGCCAAAAGTATACTGGTTCAAATACTAAATGTTGTCGCCTTTTGTCATCTTCAAGGTGTGGTCCACCGTGATCTGAAGCCAGAGGTACTACGTAAAGCAACCCTCAATAAAACATGCACAAATGTGAATCACATTTCTGGAAATTTTCTCCTCTTATTCCGCTGATCTAACTGGCTGTGTAACTTGATTTCTTTGTAGAACTTCCTTTTTACGAAGAAAGAAGAGGATGCACCAATGAAGGTTATTGATTTTGGTCTATCAGACTTCATCAGACCAGGTAATGATTGCGTTTGTTTTGGAAAAAAACATGTAAGTTTTCTTTTTTGGGTTGGTGGTGGTGATTTATCAGCTCCACAATCATTTAATGACCATAGATGCCATGGGTTTTAACTTTTTACTCCCCGTCCCACTTTGTTATTGAAGTTTATGAGGAGATGCGGCCTACTGCCTACCATATGTCGAAAGATCTTTGTTAGGATGCTCAGCATTTTTGAAAAGAATCATGTTAAGTCCCATATTGGTTGAGGGAATGAGTTGTGGTCTCTTATATGGTCTTAGACAATTCTACCCTTATGAGCTAGCTTTTGGGGTTGAGTTAGGCCCATTTATTTTTTCTTCACATAGTATTAGAGCCAGGCCCATCGATCCTTGTTGTTGTGTTCTCAATGTTGGGTCTTCGTGTTATGTTACCCCGCGCTCCATTATCCAGTTTTGGGTGATTTGGGGGGGATATTCACATGGGTTGAGCAAACGAGTTGTGGTCTCCTTATATGGTCTTGGAGAATCCTTCCCTCGTGAGCTAGCTTTTAAAGTTGAGTTAGGTTCAAGGTCCGTTTTCTTCGTAAAATCCATATTTTTTTTTGAGAAGGTAACAAGTTTTATAAAATAAGTAGAAAAACCTTTAGCATAAAGATTATGCTATAGTTTAAAGATAGTTACAAGACCCCTGAAAAAAGCAAAACACAAACCCAGACTTGTGATAGTTACAAAGACCCAATAATATCCGCTATAGACTCTACATCCTCTACCAGAGCTTCTTTAAATCCATTTTCCATGTTGTGCCAAAATGTTAAAAGGTGCAAGAGTAAGTACTCCTGTCAGTTTTGTCTAATTTGTAGGTAAAACATAATAAATTGGTATTTGAATTATAAAAACACTGCAAAAAAGTAACAAGTAGAGAGCTAATCATAACAAGGAAAGAAATTTTTACTTAAATGCAAAGAAATTTTCATAGTCGGAACTGGTTCTTTCTTTAAGAGATATCAAGTAAAGCAGTTTAAACTTCTCAATCTTAATAGGCAAAGAATCACTTTTGTATAATCTTAGGTTGTAGTGCTGTTTGTGGAGTTCTCATAATCAATTAATTCCACATTTTACATAAAGCACGTAGATCGTTAAGATAAGACCTCAGCTTAGATGGCGTCATCAAAAGAAAACCTCAGCTTAGATGTAACCTTTATTTACAGTTTTGGCTCAAGAAAAGATAGCTTAGTGGGATGTAAGACTTTCAGCAGCTTGAAAGTCAAGCTGAGATTTTCGTTTTCCCTGTCCCAAGACGAGTCCCAAAACCGTAATTCAAAACACTGGTTGTATAAAATATTGGATATCTAGAAATCAAAAGCAGTAGAGTTGATACCTCTCTTTTCAGCAGATGCTCAGTTACTATGTAAATGGAAATATCAGCATGATTCTCTTTTTTATGATGATTTTTATCACCGTGGACAACAAGTCAGCTGCTTAATATATTTTTAGGCAATGTCAAGATAAGTGGATTAGCATGATATTAGAAGTTCCTCTGTTATAATGCATTTAACTTTTCAGTATTATCACATATCACAGTTACCAATCGTTCTTTGCTAAGCCACGTGAAATGCTCCTTCATCTATAAAGATGTGAAATGATTTATTCCATTGGATTCATTTTCATTGATTCTCCTGATCCATTTTTCTAATATTTCCTGAATGTCATCATAGCCGTGTTTTCTTCTGTCTTTTTTTTCTTTATTTCAATTTCTTTCTTTCTATTCTACCTTTAAGATTCAAACCAATCAATTCTTCTGCATTTGCAGATCAACGTCTTAATGATATTGTTGGCAGTGCATACTATGTTGCACCTGAAGTACTTCATAGGTCATACAGTATTGAAGCAGATATGTGGAGTATTGGTGTGATAACGTATATCTTATTATGTGGAAGTAGACCTTTCTGGGCACGTACAGAGTCAGGCATTTTTCGATCCGTGTTACGAGCGGATCCTAATTTTGAGGACTCACCTTGGCCTTCAGTGTCTGCAGAGGCCAGGGATTTTGTGAAAAGGCTTTTGAATAAAGACCATAGGAAGAGAATGACCGCTTCTCAAGCACTGGGTAAGTTGTTATGTGTTCAATGTATCAAATGATTTTGTGACTGGGAGATACTCTGCGCCTAGTGTCTGGGTTTTTCTTGGCATATATCAACATCTACAAATTTTACTGTATGCATTTTTCACCCTGTGCATCTGATGGCTTCCTTTTGCATTTGCAGCTCATCCATGGTTAAGGACGGGAAATCCTGTTTTACCTTTAGACATACTGATCTTTAAATTAGTCAAGTCTTATACTCGAGCCTCACCCTTGAAACGTGCAGCATTGAAGGTACTAGTGGTTTTAAATGTTTCTTGGAGAATTCTTTTGAAGTCTGTTTCTGTAGGAGCATAAGCCATTTCAATCTATTTTGGTTTTCTGATATGCAGGCTCTTTCAAAAGCATTGACAGAAGAAGAGTTAATCTACCTCAGGGCACAATTCAATTTATTGGAACCGAAAGATGGTCGTGTGTCACTCAACAATTTTAAGATGGTTGGTGGTCTTACTGTATCATTTTTTAAATTAAAAATTTACAGTTATTAACATATTCTGTTTGACCCATCGTCATCTTCCGTCTATTATCTAATTCCTAAGTACATCATCATGAACTGGCTGTGCAGGCACTTACTAAACAAATGACTGATGCCATGAGGGAGTCGAGAGTTTTTGACATCTTAAATTTGGTGAGACACCTGATGTTATTATAGTATCTTATCCTTCATCGCGTTTGGAATCTCTTTGGCTTCTATCATTTATCTATTGGTACATGCATTGAGTTACATTCTAGATATCAACTCAAGTTCTTAAATGATAATCATTGGGTTCTCGAGTCGGTCATATGTGCACATACACTCATCACAAGCTCATCATTTAATGCACTTGTCAAAGATAACCTGGGAGAGAGAGCATAGAAGATAACGTCTTTCGTGCATGTCCTTTTCCCATTCCTGAATTAGGGACTCTTCAACCAAGAAGGCAATCCTCTTCCGCATTTCTAAATCTAAATATATTGGGATCTTTCTACTTTTTGCTACTTTGTCTCCTATGTATTGTTTAGTTCCGTTACTTTTTTCTTGCAAAAAGAAACAATATCAGAAAGTGAATATAAAGTGAAGTAAGAAAGTGCTTTTTTCCCTTTGTCTGACTTATGGAGTTGCCACATGAAAAGATAAGTGCTATCAGTTTGTTGCTTCCTGATTCCTGAATGCATGTGAAATTTCTTCTTACTAGATTATAGATACAAGGCAGAGAACTGGCACATTATATTTTTATGGTTGAGCTTGACATCTTATTGCTCCCACAATTTTGAACAAGCGTTTTTGTTTGTTAAATTGAAGATGGTTCTTACTAGATTACAGGTACAAGGCAGAGAACTCACGCCTTGTACTTTTGCGCTTGAGCTTGACATCTTATTGCTCCCACAATTTTGAACCGATGTTTTTGTTTGTTAAATTGAAGATGGAACCATTATCCTATAAACCGCTGGATTTTGAAGAGTTCTGTGCTGCCGCAATTAGTACATATCAGCTTGAGGCTCTTGAAAATTGGGAACAAATTGCTAGTGCCGCTTTTGAGTATTTTGAGCAAGAAGGAAACCGTATCATTTCCGTTGAGGAATTAGCACAGGTAGGCCAAGGGTACTGGCAGTGACGTTGTATTTTGATTCATCTTGCTGTTCTAATGTGGTATCTGTGTTTGCAGGAAATGAATTTGGGCCCTACGGCTTATGCTTTTCTCAAGGATTGCATTAGACCATCTGATAGAAAATTGAGTTTCCTTGGGTATACCAAATATTTGCATGGTGTGACAATTCGTGGTTCAAGCACAAGACATCATCGATAACATGGCTGATTGGAGCCACAAGTTGCTCCAAAGGAGAACAAGAGAGTACAATTTCTATTCTTTCCTTCTTTTTTCTTGTGCAGAAATAGAAAGTGTTAAACTATCTGTTGGCAAAGATATTTCAATTCATGTTGTGAGGATACTATCTTTATTCTTTAGGATTAGTGATTTGGATTTTGTATCGTTGTAATAGAATCTTTTTTTCTGGGGAAGAAAACTTCAGGGAGAGCAAGACATGCTGAAGTGCTGATTGTAAATCTGAAGCTTAGAACGTTCATTCTTCTGCAATTTACTACGTAGCAGTCCTATTATTTTGGCTTAGCACATTCTGTTAGTGGTAATTTGCAAATATAGGTGGATGGGGTTAACCCATTTTTTCACGTTTTCGTAGGTATACCACGCTGGTAGCTGTGAAAGCAACAAGCAAAACTGGCAAATGGAACATTAGGGGCCGAAATGCTCAGCCATTGACCAAATTGGTTTCTCACCAACTAATCTTAGTGTTTTCCATCACGTTTATCATCAAAACAGTTATTTAATTGTGCCTCAATAATTCAGTCCTCAAAGGGATGATTAAGTGGTTAAGGCATCAAAATAAACCTGATTATTATAGGTTTGAACCACTGCTACAACATTAAGTTTGAGTCAATCTGCCCCAAATTTGGTGGTTAGACTTTACCCAGCTCCTGTCCTTATGGGTTGCAGCAGGAACGTTCCTGCTGGATTTATCGAGACGTACATAAGGTGGTCCAAATAAAAAGAAGATTGTCACACTCCTTGTCTAACTATTATGGTATTGGTGAAGTTTTACTTCCTTCTTTGGAGGCTTATTTTAGAATCTTCCAAAATAAAATAAAAGGAGTGAGGAGTTATGCATCAGGATTCTCTTTTAATCTGCCAAACTAGTCAAAAAGTGTATGCGTTTATTTTCGTAAGGTGCAGGTGGCTAAGGAAAACAACATTTGAATTTCTCCTCTCAACTAAAGCAACCACTACGAAACTAACAGTTGACAATATATCTGTAGTTGATTATCGTATAAACTCCTAACTACTCGGAAAAAATTATGTATGGGATAAGTAATGGGAATCTTAGAAAGTCTTTCTAAGCACCAATGTTGAACTGACAATTAATTCCTTAAGTAGTGTTCTTATTTAAATCAAGACTGTTACGCTAACGCTTTTGATTGTTATTTTTGAAGCTTATTACGTCGTACCGTTGGGCGTTGATCTATATATCATTTCGGGTACAATAGAAGTATGTTAAAAAATAGATTTGAACACACCACTTTTATCTCTAATCTTTTATTCTGTTTCACATCAACCTTATATGGGTTCTTTCCTACGGTACAATCGTTATGCGCATGAAAGTAAAAATACCTTTTTACCCCGGTTTAACCATAGTATTCCAACTCCACTGATCTGACCATTCTTTTAACACTAATGAGGTAAAATGCGAATCTCAACTATCTCACTACATTCCTCAGCGGGCGCATAAAGGTTAAAACTTGAATGCGCACGCAAGTGTACATAAAAAGGATTTGATTATTGATTCTTGTTACGCTGACCATGGAACGTTTTTAAAAAACAAACTAAAAACAAAATATTGGAGAAACGAAAACAACGTGTACTACAAGCTAGTTTCAGAAAATAATCGGGAAAACAAAATACAACCAAACCGTTGTTTCCAGAAGTTATTCATGTAGCGGACACAAAACTAAGGGTGTGTTTGGTATTGTAGGAAAATATTTTCTGCAGAAAATGTTTGCATGAAAAATAAGTGATTTTTAATTTATTTTTTGGTGTTTGATTAGTTAGCAGAAAATATTTTTTCAAAATATATAATCTAAACAGACACTATTCAAACACACCGAAATGGAAAACAGAACCGAAACAAAAAGGCAGTAACTGTTTTGAATCCAAAAGTCAGAGCGTAATAAGGTGTCCAATATAGTCTATAGATATTATTTCCTATATTGATTTTATAATATACTTTTCTGGGGCAACCCCTAAAGAAAATAAAAGTAAGCGACACATACAAGAAATGAGGAGAAGCCAAAGTAAAGGAACTGAATGTGATAGGATGGCACTTTTTCCCTTTAATGAGGGGAATTCCCCTTTGGAAAAATACAGATATTGTTTCGATTCTCTACCTGTTGCAGCGACGACAGGAATGAATGGCTCGACTATATTTGATCCAATTGTCCATTTGCATTAACTTTTATTATACTTTTTTTATTTAGCTCAACTCGTGTTTCAAGTTTCAACAACAATTAAAATCACCAAAAGGGTTCCAAAAGCCAAGCTGCCACAATACCTCGTGAAACTTGTCCTTTAATGTATGACCTTTGATATAGAAATTTATAATATTCAGACACTAAATTAAAAAGGTATTATAAGTTCCAATTTTTCTCAAATCAAAATAATAAAACAATATATTTTACATTGTTATTCAAAGTTTGTCTAGATGGACCTTGGGAAGCAAAACTTGTCGAACTTTTTGGAGTACGATTTCATTTTCTTATTTTTTTTTGTGTTTCATTCCGTGTCCGATATTCATATTGTGATCTCAACTAGAGTCGGATCTAAGACTTCCAGAACATTAGCGCACAACTAATAAGCGCACCACTAATAAGGGAGAAAAAGAAAGTATATAGTGGGAATTGATTCATTCCTTTGGGTAAATAACTCAATATCAACCAAGTGCACCATTCAGGAGCAACAAATAATATTAGATCAGTTATAGGAAATATATATACAAAATATCTAGTTTAGCAGAAAAATTATGGGTTCACATACACCATAATTTAGGCCTAAATTCGCCGATGACCTCGATTAATTTGAATTCGTGTCACGTAAGACCTATTAAAAAAGAAGCGTTTCTTATTTTTCATCGACAAGACTCAAAAACGAGAACTTTTGCTAATTGCTAAGAAGAAAGGGGTCCTATCCCTTCCACTATAACCTTCCGTAGCGTAGGAATGACTTGTAACTGGAGAGCCACAACACGGTTAGTAACTCCCAGTCAAAGTTTTTGAGAAATACATATAAAAATTTCCGAAGTCAAATGCTTCTTTGACATCCATTTACAAGTCTTACACGCAAGGAGTGGGATCTATTAAGTTTCTCATGTGTGAGAGAGAGCATTAAACTTTCTTCATTCTAAGTTAGTTGTTTACAGTTCAGCTTTGCCTTTGTGGCAACTACAGGAAATCTAGCATCTTATTCAAGATTGTCAAACTTAATTGCACAAGAAATATTTCTGCACATGGCCCTACATGCTTCTTGAGAGATCTACTTTAATTTAGTCTTCACATTCACAATATGATCAATTATGAAATCCACAAAGGCAGTGGAGCATTCACTTACAAACAAAGAAACAATCAATGGTTGGATTCATACACAAATCTATCTACCGTAATACTACAACAACAATCCAATATAATCCCATTAGTGGGGTTTGGGGAGGGTAGTGTGTACGCAGACCTTACCTCTACCCTGGGATAGAGAGGCTATTTCTGATAGACCCTCGGCTCCCTCTCTCCAAGAACTCCTCACCTTGCTATTGGGGTGACTCGAACTCACAACCTCTTGGTTAGAAGTGGAGAGTGCTCACCACTAGAGCAACCCACTCTCTATAGTAACACTAAAAGATAAAAAAAAAAAAAAAAGCAGTGCGTTCACACAGGGTCCGAGAAAGGGCGGCACCGCAAGTAGGGGCAGAGCTACAGTAATGGGTGCGGGTGCGGGCGAAGCCAGTGATTTTTTTCGGAACCCTGTATTTGTATTGAAATATTTACTAAATCTATATAAATATATACTGTCGAACCCAGTAACAAAAGGGGTCTTGGTTCAATGATAAGGGTTGTGGGTTTGATTCCCTCAATGCTCCTGAAATTAACAGTAACAATCCTGCTATTTTTTAGTAGTGTTCAATACCAAAAGATAAGTCCCTTTAAAAAAGAAAAAGGGAGGATTTCTCATCACTACTCAAGAAAATTGTTTTCAAAGAAATGAATGAACCATGTTTTCAAAGCAAAGTTAAATATTAGTAATAAATACTCATCAACAATTGAAATACTGCATCTATCCACTGAACTTATCTCCCAATAGAAAGGAAACCGAGATTTTTGGATGATATAACTAAACTGACAGATGCAGACAAAAACATACATTACACGAAAGAGGAAATAAAGAAGTTGAACCATAGAAAAATCAGAACCAGGTGAAAACCAAGTAGTATGAAAAAACCAAGGCCATATTTTGAGATTTTTAGTGCGCAAAAGTGACAAATTAAAGGGGTCGACATTAAAGAAAGGGACAATGTAGATGGCAATAAGGAATTGGGGACCTACGTACCCTTCTCAATCCTAATCAGTGAACTTCCCTACCAAAAACCTCTTTGTGGAGATGGCAGAAGCATATTTCATCAAACACTCTCTACTCTTTAGCACCCAGGGTACAAAAGAAGGGCAGAAACTGAGAAACACAGACACATGTAATCTGGCAATACATGTGTCTAGTTGCTATGCACCTCGTACGCCAACCATGGATATTAAGATTTACACTTTCTAGTTGTTTTTTAAAAGACTGCATTGTTACCTCAAATATAGGAAGGAAAAAGAAAGTCTAATTTGTAAAGGCTATAGAGCATGTTCCTTTTTGGGCCATACACTCAAGGCAAGAACAAAAATTCATAGCCAGCAAATTAAAAGAACATGAGAACCATAATTTCTCTTTTAATATAGTAAAAATTAATTTGAATCTACAACATGACCAACAACAAAAAAAACTGTATTATGAATATCATTCCAATTAGTTCATAATCTTTCACCACACTTTTGGGTACATGAACATCTTGGAACAGAGCATATAAAAAAAGTAAAAATAAAAAAACAAAAAAAACCTAAAAAGACTCGAGGCAATACTAGAAATTTACATTACTTGAGCACTGAAAATCCGAGTCAAAAAGTACTACTACTACTACTATTATCAGGCCTTAAAACACCAGTGATTATGTTGGTGATGATGATGATGTGCAGTTTCTTTACCAATCAAGCCCTGAATATGGCGAAATTCTTCAACATGACAAGGAATATTAATTGGACCTTTGTGATCAAATCCATATTTTTCCGCTGCTTCATTCAATAGTTGCAAGAACAGGGGATGGTTGATATAACTGACAGGGATAACAAACCTATGTTGCTCTTCTCCTTGACCTACCATAACTGCAAAACACCCTTTTGGTATATCTTTCAATTCTTTCTTCCCATGATGATTATGATGAAAGTTAATGTGAGGCATATGAAGATGAAAATTCAGATGAAGATGGTGTTTATCTCCGCTACCCATCTGTGTACTAAACAAGATCCAACGAACAAAAAACAAGAAAAAAGAAATCTGAAAAAAGATTGTACAGTTGAGAGAGAGAGAGAGAGAGAGAGAGGTTACAAGAAAGGTGAAAGAGAGAAAGGCCAAGGATCAGAAGAGGAGATGGCTAATTTGAAGAGAGTAAAACAAGAGTCTGTTAAAGATCTTGGAATGTTGCTCATATTCTATCTAACTCTGAAATAACGCATATATATTTATGTCTGAAATATTATTAGGATGAGGAAAATCAGAGTGGTTTCGAGAGATATAGGGGAGGTCTATTTATAGAGGGTTTATTATGTAGTAACCCTTTGGCCTATGGTTAAAGAAATATAATCCTACACAAATAAGGACTGAAACAGTAGTTTGAGGAGGGTGGGTGAGTAAAAGCCTTATCCAAGTGGAAATCGTAATTATTAGTTAGAACAAAGGCCAAATATACCCTTTTATTTTCGAAAATGATTTAAGAATATCCCTCGTTATATTATTGGATTATTTATACCCCTGCAGTCATACTTTGGGTTCAAATATACCTCTCATTTAAACGGAGGGACACGTGTCATCGTCCTGTTGGTCAATTCTAAATATTTTTTAATTAATTAAAAAGATCCATTACCCATACCCGAAAAATATTTTTTTTTTGTAAAAACTGCAAAAAACTGAAATTATTTTTACTAAAAAATAAAAAAAATGAAAATATTTTTGTTTTCAGTTTTTACAAAAAAAACTGCTTTAGAAAAAACTGAAAAATATTTTCTAAAATAATATTTTTGTAAAAACTAGAAAAAAGAAGAAGCTGAAAATCAATTTGCTAAAATAATTTTTTTGTAAAAATTGGAAAAAACTGAAATAGTTTTTACTAAAAACTAAAAAAAATAAAAATATTTTTTTTTCAGTTTTTGCAAAAAAACTGCTTTAAAAAAAGCTGAAAAATATTTTCTAAAATAATATTTTTGTAAAAACTGAAAACAAAAACTAAAAAGTAATTTTCTAAAGCAATGTTTTAGTAAAACGGAAAAAACAAATATTTTCTTTTTTTCCCCCAGTTTTTAGTTAAAAATATTTCAATTTTTTTTTCCAGTTTTTAATTGCTTTAGAAAATTGATTTTCAGTTTTTTTTTTTCCACTTTTTACAAAAACATTATTTTAGAAAATATTTTTCAGTTTTTTTTAAAGCAGTTTTTTTGTAAAAACTGAAAAAAATTTCGTTTTTTTCCAGGTTTTAGTAAAAATAATTTTAGTTTTTTTCAGTTTTTACAAAAATAAAAAAATTATTTTTCGGGTATGAGTAATGAGTCTTTTTAATTAATTAGGAGATATTTAGAATTGACCAACAAGACGATAACGCGTGTCCCTCCGTTTAAATGTGGGATATATTTGAACCCAAAGTATGACTAAAGGGGTATAAATAACCCAATTGTACAATAAAGAATATTCTTAGACCATTTTCGAAAGCTCAAGGGTATATTTGGTCCTTTGCCATATTAGTTAAAGGTTATGGAAGACGTTTCGGTTTTCACAAAGGGATAATTACGTAAAAAGGAAAGCTGCTATTTTCAGGTCAAAAATTGCTGTCACCACGTCTGAAAAATGACTGTTTAAAAGAGACTCTTTGGGTGGCTAAAAGGTCAAAAAGCTAAGAGGAAAAGAATATGGGAACATAATAAATGGAGAGCATAATTAAGTTCCCAATTAATGCAATAGATTAAAATTCATAAGTCATAACCCACCTAGTTGCTTTATTTTTTATTTTTAAAATCACTTAAATAAGAAAAAGAATTACAAAATTTTAACGATTTTAATATCGAGATAATTTCGAACCACTTCATTCTTTTAAAATAGAATAGACTATAGAGTAGTTTAAAGTGCTTTATTTTCGAGCCTTCTTTTTTCACATTCTCTTGTTTCGTCTCTGATAAACTAAAATAAGGAATTGAAAATATAACTACATGCTGTAAATTTCCATATATTATTTTGTAAATTTACACAAATTGCTGTCACCATTTTTTGGAGATTAATTGTTTTAAAGATGTAAAGGGAGGAACCCACTCCTACTTAAGTATTTTGTATAGTAGTTTTTTTTTTTCGATTTTAAATTAAAACATATCATGACAAGTGAGATGTTTCTTTCTAATTGCTATCCTTATCCTAATCTTTTTGCATTAAATAAAACTAAAAAGCATTAAAAACGTATGCTATAAACCTTTCATGGTAAGGAATAAACCCTTCGATTTTTTGCAGTGTTTCCTTTTAATAAGCAACTAATTAACTCGGAGATATTTATTAAAAATTGAAACTAGTTATTATTAAAATTAGGCAAACCAACCCCAGTTAAAGTCTGGTCCACTACCAACGAGTCCAAATTTGACCTTTAATAATGCTTACCACTTATTAGTTTTATTTAATTATTTTGTTTCCTTATTTTTCTCCTAGCCCTTAGCTTTTTGCCCTTTAGCAACCGTACCCAAAGAGTCTCTTTAAAAGGGATTCCTCTTATTTCATTCAACTATTATATTATTAAAAATAAACAGTATCTTGTATATTAGGCTTGAAAACTGGCAAAGGCAAACTAACACCTTGGAAAATATGTTACAGTATATGAAAATGTAAAGATATCATAAGATAGGCAGAACATAATAGTACTCGAAAAAAGGATCTAGCTGAAGACATTTAAAATAGGCATATAAAAAACAAGGAGAAAAACTTATTGGAACAGATTGGACTTTATTTTGGATGATATTAACTAAGTATTAAGTATTATCTCTCTATTATTCCATAGATCAATTGGTCGTTCTCTATGTTAGTTGAGTCGTTAATAAATTAAATTTCTAAAAAACAAATACAAGAGTGGGTTTTTAATACTTAAGTTAGTTGAGTCGTTAATGTAATTTTTAATCAAAATATATTGAGTATCGAGAAAAAAGAGAATCACGTTCGTTGATCGTGATCTTCGTAATGAAAATGTGCCATTTTGGTGGTTTGGAGAAACTTGTTCGAAGAGCATATTGTCATTATTTTGAAGATGTAATAAGATGTACCCCTCCTTATTCTAATTCTCTGATTAAATTCTCCATGTGGGTTTTAAACATGTCTAATGTATCTAATACAATATCTTTTCTACCTGGATTTCTTTCGTTTTATTAATGGTTTAATCATTTGGTATTCGCAGTTCGCTGACCAAATTAATATGGAGTTGCACTAAAAAGTAAAATGTTTCCGATAAGTTTTTCATTTAGTAAGATTCTGAAATAATAGCCGAAAAATGTATAATATATATATATATATATATATATATATATATATATTCTGTATATTACAAAAAATATACAAATTTTATATATTTTTTCGGCTAACAGATATAAATAATTCTGGCGCGAGCTAAAAATGATAATACACCTAAAATTAACGCCACGACAACCCATTTAGCTCGTTTTATCATTTTATTGACGCCGCTAGCTTGCTGTTACTAGCTGATGTTTGGCATATTTCGATATGTGTTGATGTTACTTTACCCATGTTTTAACCACTTCTTGATGTTATTTAATCTTTAAAACTCCCAACATGGTGTAATTATTGGTTTGATGACTAATTAAGTTATGTGTGACGATTTAAGGTGTTCAGAGTGCAAAATATGAAGAAAAGGTGGTTTAGCCAGAGGAAGAAGGGTTGGATGCGTCGCATCCAACCTAGGAAAACATCATCCTGCATGCAACCTTAGCAGTGAAGTTGGGCCATAGCGTTCGCCATCGCGTGCGAAACTGGGAAGTAGAAGAGAAGGCTGGATGCGTCGCGTCTACCCTCACATGCAAAGTTAAGAAATGGAGGACGAGGTGGATGCGTCGCATCCGCCTTAGCATCAACCCCTGAAGCCGATTTGGACTAGAGTTAGGAGAACTCTAGATTACAACTTTTGGACGCAATATATAAGCTTTAAAACGCCTCTTGTAGAAGAGAGACGGGGAAAGGGAAGAAAAAAGGCTATAACCAAGTTCAAAGACCACGGAATTCGTCTGGAGTTTTATCTTTTCTTTCTTTTATTGATTTTTATGCAATCTTATGAAATTTGGGATGATTGCCTGAATATGAGTGGCTAAGAACCCTATTATTCTAGGGTCATGGGTATACATGAATGTTGATGTTTGAAGTTTAATTTGACGACGTTGGGTTTATCATATTGGGTTGTTTATTTAATTCTGTTTCTAATTATTTTGCTGAGTAATTAACAGTGAAATACTATCTACGAATCTAGAGTTGAACTCGAAAGTGGGAACCCTAGATTGCATATAGAAGTAAATAGAGTAAGTTTTCAAAACCCGGGCATCGGGGAAAGGATTCGCGATTAGGATAGACATATACCTAATTGCCTTACTCGGTTAAAATACAGGAATTGTAAATGAGTTCTTGTTAAACTTAATTCCATAGACATATAGGTATTAAGTTAACTTGAGCATGCGAGTAAGAACTCGACAGATTCTTATGAGTGAAATTAACCCTGTGAATCAACAATTCAGATAAATCAATTAGCTATTTTAAAATACGAATGCAACATGAATGTTAGATGACCCGTGACCCTGGAATATTATATCCTATTGATTGTTGAACAAAACTATTTAAGTGTTGTGTTGAATTCTTAGCGATTCATTATTTGATCGTCCGTAGGTAGTAAGTTAGAAAATTATATATTTTGTTAGAAATATCTTGAATTAATAAGCTATTCGAGTTTGAATTAGTCAAAGTTAATCATAAGTCTTCGTGGGAACGATACTTTATTCACTACTTTATTACTTGACGACCACGTATACTTGCGTGAGTGTGTTTGGCCGTAACAAGTTTTTGGCGCCGTTGCCGGGGACTTAGAAATTAGCTACGTGACTAAGTTAAGCTTTTATTAGATATTTGTTTTCAAGTTTTAATTTTCAGTTTGCCTGGTTTGTGTCAACGCAGGGTCTTCTCTCGAATGCAGAGGAGTAGAAGTGCAAACAACCTCATTCCTCTTGATCCAGAAATCGAACGAACACTACATAGAGTGAGAAGGGAACACGAAGCTAGAACGAGAATAGAAAGAGAGTTGGACATCGCAGTCCAACCACAGCCAATAGATATGGCAGGCAATGAAGAGCGTCCGGTAATTGAAGCCGCAAGGCCCAATCTTGCGAATATGACTCAGGCTATTGTGAAGCCTGATATCACTGGGCATTTTGAACTCAAACAGTACATGGTACAGCTGATTCAGTCCACAGGACAATATGTGGGTCTATCTCATGAGGACCCGCAGAGGCATATTCAGAACTTCTTGGAAATCACGGACACTTACAATTATCCGAACGTCTCCAAGGACTATGTCAGGCTGACACTATTCCCTTTTTCACTGTTGGGGGAAGCTAAAGAATGGTTGCAAAAGGAGCCCGCGAACTCTATCCACACTTGGGATGATCTAGCAAGGAAATTCCTGATCAAGTTTTTCCCAACTAAGAAGACAAAGTCGCTGAGGAGCCAAATTCTTGGGTTCCAACAACGGGATGGCGAGACACTTCGTCAAGCTTGGGAAAGATACAAGAAGCTACTCAGAGACTGCCCGCATCATTGTCAAACTGATGAGGTATTGGGTCACACTTTTGTTGATGGGTTAGATGAAGCATCAAAGATGAATCTTGACTCAGCTTGTGGGGGTAGTTGCATGGCAAGACCGTATAGTGAAATACAACTCTTGCTAAATAATTTCACTGCTAATGACCATAATTGGCAAGGAGAGGGGGATTCACGAAGGGGAATTAAACAGAAGGCCGCCGGTTTGATTGAGCTTGATGACTTTTCCGCCATGAGAGCCGATATAGCAAAATTGGCAAATCAGATGAATAGAATGACAACACAACAAATGCAACATGTACAGCAGATGTCTATTTGTTGCGAACTATGCGGAGACAGTCATATGATTGACATGTGCCCCACGAATCCTGAATCTATATACTATGTGGGGCAACAAAACAGAGGTCCTATGAATCAACATGCGCAATATGGGAACACTTACAACCCAAACTGGAGGAATCATCCTAACTTCTCATGGGGCAGAAGTCAACAGAATCAGTATAGGCCTCAAGGGAATTTTACTCAACCTCAGAAGCCACCCCAACAAATGGAAGAAAGTACGAATGACTTGCTGAAAAAGTTATTGCTAGACAATCAGCAGCTCAGGACCGATTTCAGAAATCTTGAGAGGCAAATGGGGCAGTTAGCAGCAAACCAAAATACTAGACCTACAGGCTCACTTCCCAGTGATACAGAGAAGAACCCTCAAGTTAATGCAGTTACACTTAGAAACGGGAGGGAACTAGAGGAAGTGCCAAGGAAGATAAAAGAAAAACCTATACCTGGGGGGGAGTTGACACCTAAGGCAACACAAGAGTCAAAGGAAGATGATGCAAGTTCAGAGCGAATGGAGGTTACAAGGCCACCACCACCTTTCCCCCAAAGATTGCAGAAAAGGAATGACGATCGCATGTTCAACAAATTTCTCTCCATGTTGAGTCAGGTTCAATTAAATATTCCATTAGTGGATGTACTTCGTGAAATTCCAAAGTACGCTAAGTACATAAAAGACATAGTGGCTCATAAGAGGAAATTGACTGAGTTCGAGACGGTTGCACTTACTGAGGAGTGCACATCAAGGGTCCAAAACAAGCTTCCCCAAAAGCTTAAGGATCCTGGCAGCTTCACCATTCCAGTACAAATCGGTAATATTGACGTGGGACGTGCTCTGTGTGATTTGGGTGCAAGCATAAATCTGATGCCTTTATCCTTGTTTAAGCAATTAGGTCTGGGAGCTCCGAGACCAACCACCGTGATGTTGCAATTAGCTGATAGGTCCATAGCCTACCCCGAAGGAGTGATTGAAGATGTGCTGCTGCAAATTGGAAAATTCATCTTCCCAGCTGACTTCATTATTCTAGACTTCGAGGCTGATGAACAAGTTCCAATCATATTGGGACGACCTCTCTTGGCTACTGGCGATGCAATAATTAAAGTGAGAGAAGGGAAAATGATTATGAGAGTGGACAACGAGGAAGCAGTCTTCAATGTCTACAAAGCAATCCAACTTCCCCGCCACTATGAGGAGCTCTCTATGATATCTGTGGTGGAGGTGGATGAGAAACTTCTTGACACGAGTGTATATCTAGACGACTGTTTAGAAAAAGCAATCATGATGTTTGATAGCTTGGAGATGGATGATGAGGTTGAGGAGATGATGCATATCCTAGATACATCATGTGGTTACATGCAAGGAATAATCCCGTTTGAGCCCCTGAATAGGCCAAGTGGCCCCCCACCAAAGCCGTCAATTGAAAAAGCTCCAAATTTGGAACTTAAACCCCTACCCCCTCACCTTCAATATGCTTATTTGGGAAGTTCTGACACTTTACCTGTTATTATTTCTGCTCACTTGTCTAAATTACAGGAAGAAAAGCTATTAAGGGTGCTACGTGAGCACAAGCGAGCAATTGGGTGGACAATGTCTGACATTAAAGGCATTAGTCCAGCTTTTCTGCATGCACAAAATCCTCATGGAGGACGGACACAAGCCAAGTGTAGAACACCAACGCCGACTAAATCCAATCATGAAAGAAGTGGTAAGAAAAGAAGTGATTAAGTGGCTTGATGCAGGTATTGTATTTCCAATCTCTGATAGTAAATGGGTAAGCCCCGTTCAATGTGTGCCGAAGAAAGGGGGATAACCGTAGTAGTTAATGAAAATAATGACTTAATTCCTACAAGAACTGTCACTGGATGGAGAATTTGCATAGATTACAGAAAACTGAACAATGCCACCCGGAAAGACCACTTTCCCCTTCCTTTTATTGACCAAATGCTTAATAGATTAGCTGGCCAGGAATACTACTGTTTCCTGGACGGTTATTCGGGGTATAATCAGATTGCTATAGCCCCAGAAGACCAAGAGAAAACTACATTTACATGTCCTTATGGCACATATGCGTTCAAGAGAATGCCCTTCGGTCTTTGTAATGCACCTGCGACTTTTCAAAGGTGTATGATGGCTATTTTCACTGACATGGTTGAAAGATTTGTAGAAGTATTCATGGACGATTTTTCTGTGTTTGGATGTTCTTTTGATAGTTGTTTGATGAACCTTGATAAAGTGCTAGCTAGGTGTGAAGAGACGAACTTGGTGCTAAACTGGGAAAAGTGCCATTTCATGGTACGTGAAGGTATAGTTTTGGGGCACAAGGTTTCAAAAGATGGTCTACAGGTGGATAAAGCAAAGGTGGAGACGATTGAAAAATTGCCCCCGCCGACATCCATCAAAGGCATTCGCAGTTTCTTGGGTCATGCAGGTTTTTATCGTCGTTTCATTAAAGATTTTTCGAAAATTTCTTCCCCTTTGTGCAGGCTTCTAGAGAAAGACGTTACCTTCAAGTTTGATAATGCATGTCTGAAAGCATTTGAGGAGCTGAAGGGAAGATTGGTGACTGCACCAATTATCATTGGCCCCGATTGGGCACAACCATTTGAGTTGATGTGCGATGCAAGTGACATAGCAATTGGAGCGGTGTTGGGGCAAAGGAGGGATAAAATCTTTCACTCCATTTATTATGCAAGCAAAACTATGAATCCAGCTCAGATGAATTATACAGTGACTGAAAAGGAGTTGCTTGCAGTGGTGTGGGCGTTTGACAAGTTCAGATCCTATCTAGTGGGAACCAAAGTCATCGTCTACACAGATCATTCAGCTATCAGATACTTATTTGAAAAGAAAGACGCCAAGCCGAGGCTGATTCGTTGGGTCCTCCTCTTGCAAGAATTTGACTTAGAGATCCGAGATCGAAAAGGGACAGAAAATCAAGTGGCCGATCATTTGTCCAGATTAGAAAGTCGGGACCATGTAGCTGAAGGAGGGTCAATTAAAGAAACATTTCCGGATGAGCAAATATTAGCAGTCACCTCAGGTGAAGCCCCATGGTATGCAGATTATGTGAATTTTATCGCAAGTGGGGTGACGCCACTAGAATGGACAGCTGACAATAGAAGAAGATTCCTACATGATGTAAGGTTCTACGTGTGGGATGAGCCATTCCTATATAGGCAGTGTGCAGATCAGTTGGTGAGAAGGTGTGTTCCTGAGGAAGAGATGAAGGCTATACTACATGACTGCCATGCGTCACCATATGGAGGTCATCACGGCGGGGATAGAACCGCCCAAAAAGTGCTACAATCAGGTTTTTATTGGCCAAAATTGTTTAAGGATGCACATGCCTTCGTTAAAAATTGTGATAGATGCCAAAGAACTGGAACTATCACGAGGAAGCACGAGATGCCCTTGCAAAATATTCTGGCGGTAGAACTTTTTGATGTTTGGGGGATTGATTTTATGGGACCATTCCCATATTCTAACGGGCACAGATACATCTTGGTGGCGGTCGACTATGTTTCTAAGTGGGTAGAGGCCATTGCTCTTCCTACTAACGACGCAAAGGTTGTGGTAGGCTTTGTAAAGAAGCACATCTTCACACGTTTTGGGACTCCAAGAGTGTTGATAAGCGACGGGGGAACTCACTTTTGTAACAAACTGCTGAATAATATTCTTGCAAAATACGGAGTCAAGCACAAAGTTTCCACTGCCTATCATCCCCAAACGAGTGGTCAAGTAGAAGTTTCTAACAGAGAGGTCAAGCAGATTTTGGAAAAGACAGTAAGTATGAATAGAAAGGACTGGGCCGGGAAGCTGGATGACGCATTATGGGCATATCGCACTGCGTACAAGACCCCAATAGGCACTTCTCCGTACAGGTTGGTTTATGGGAAGGCCTGCCATCTGCCCGTCGAGCTTGAACACAAAGCATATTGGGCGATTAAAAAGCTAAATATGGAGATGGACTTGGCCGGTGAGAAGAGATTGCTACAACTCAACGAGCTTGATGAGTTTCGATTGCATGCGTATGAAAACGCCAAATTGTATAAAGAGAAGACCAAAAGATGGCATGATAAGCATATCCAACATCGTGAGTTTGAACCAGGTCAAGAAATTCTACTGTTTAATTCAAGGCTAAAGCTTTTTCCAGGAAAGCTTAAATCTCGATGGTCGGGTCCGTTTGAAGTGGTTAGTGTGAAACCTCATGGTGCGATAGAATTGTGTGATAAGGGGTCCAATACGACATTCTTGGTAAATGGCCAAAGAGTAAAACACTATTGGGGTGGTGACATTGCACGTCACAAGACCACAATGGATTTAGTGGAGGCATGAAGAACATGTTGCGTCGTGCCGCGACGTTAAATCAGGCGCTTCTTGGGAGGCCACCCAAGTTAGTTAGTTTATTTTTATTTTTTATTTTTATTTTTTTATTTTTTTTTGTAGGACGTAAAAAAAAAAAAAAAAAAAAAAAAAAAAAAAAAAAAGTTCCCCAGATATGAGAAAACGAGGCGGATGCGTCGCATCCCCCTCAGCAAAAAATTTTTTGACGGGCCAATTGCTTAAGGCAGTGAAGTCTGCCTATCGCGTCCGTGTCGCGTCCGAATTTTTTTTTTTTTTTTTTTTTGAAAGAAGACAAGGGGATGCGTCGCGTCAAAGCTCGCACGCACAGGTAAGTACTATATATTTTAACACATCTTAAGATAACGAATTCGTTAAAAACTCTTCTTGCGACGCATCCACTCGTCTCTTTTTGCGACGCCTACGAACGCAGAACGGATTTCTTTAATCGAAATTGCAACGCATACAAACGCGACAGGTACGCATCATCCTCTTCGTTCTTCCGTTGGCTTCTCTCCTAATTCTTCTCTCTTCCCTCCCTCAATGGTAGCAACAAGTAGGTTTTGCAATTTCAAAATTTTTTAGGGCTGTCGTTCTTGGTCGTTGTAATGGTTGCGAGATGATAAACTATAATTCCCTTCATCTCGTCAAACTTTGGGAGGGTAGTTGCATTGCTCAACTGATAGAATGAACTAGGCACACTTGTTGCATACCACATGTTCGACGAATTGTCCCTGAGGAAAATTTAGGCGTCGGTGAAGTCTGAGTAACCGAGCAACATTGGTGTATGCTTGAGAATAAGTGTGGGGTCGAGTGAGGGGCTATGTGAAATTGAATTTTTGAAGAGAGTTATCACATACTTGCTGAAAGTCATGAGCTACAATTCCATGAAGTAGTGAATGGCATGACTTTACGAATAATTGGAGGGGCAAGCTGTTGCAATTGCTTTCAAGCTGAACTTCGCTGTTTTATCTGCTAATTGTTGAATTCTTTGCATTGCAGGTACTTAGATTCGTAAAATGACAGCAGTGAGTAAACCATCCAAGCAACAAGACAAAGATGGTAACAAGCAACCGCCCAAAAAGCCTACCGGAAGGGCAGCGGGCGGTCCAAATCCACAGAAAAAAAGGAAGCGGACGGAGAAGGAAATGGAACTGCTGCCTAGGCAGTTAAGTGATGATTCAGAGCAAGAGGAGGAGGAAACATTAGTCAGGAGGACAGTGAAGAAGGGTATTACACCAAGCAAAGGAATAGAGATAAGAGAGCCTGTGACATACCAAAGAAAAGCTTCGAAAATGAGTGATCCGACTGATAAAGGGAAGGAGAAGATTACTACAGAATCTGAATCCGATTCCGATTCGGACAATGACCACCTACATGTCAACATGAGTGATGAAGACGAGGGTGAACCCATAGACCGAGTTGATTGGGAGAAATACTTTGTTAATGAGAAGGCATTCCGAGCCTATAAGAAGATACTGGTTTCAAAGAAGTATATTCCGGAAAAGCCGATAAACATCGGACCACTTAAGACAAAGTACTCAGAGTTTCTAAAGTCAATTCGAGAGGTGCAAAAATGGGGACCCATCTTGAAAGGTCACGGCAAAGCCAACCTCACCATTGTTAGAGAGCTCTACGCCAATTGGCGTCACGCCAGGGGAAACATTGTGCGAGTAAGAGGGGTAGATATTAATGTGTCAGCTGAAGCTCTGAATAACTTCTTAAGGGTGCCACACACACTTACAGATAGGTTTGACTCCATATGCAAAACACCAGATTATGCACACATTAAGTCTGTCCTATGCCCTACCAGGAAGGATGCAGAATGGAAGCATGGGAGTATGGAGTACCACTCTATAGCCAAGGAATTCATGAGTGCGTTAGCACGTGTGGCTCTAAATTTCATATGTAACCGCCTGATGCCATGCCAACATAAAACTGATGTCCCTCGTTACCGCGCACTCGTATTATATGCTTTATTAGAGGGGATACCACTCAACTTAGGAGCCATCATGCATGATATGCAGCGAACCAGGATGAATTACAAGTGGAGGCTGTTCTTTGCTAATACCCTAACGGCTTTTTTGACAGAGATGGGAGTACTATGGGACAAGGAGAATGACGACATTGAGGCTAAAGCTCCAGGACCATATGATGTCACTCATGTTCTAGAGCCGAACAAGGGAAGGTCTTCTAAGCTCACCATTCAACAATTATTTGAGCAAATGCAAGCAGATATGCAAGAGAACAGGGCTGAGCTGATAGCGACTCGTGTCGAGTTGAGTGCCACCAGGGATGAGTTGAGACAGACTCGTGCGGATCTAAGCCGAGTTCAGACCGAGCAGGCCACGATGATGAAGGAGATATCATTACTCCTCAGAGCTCTGGTTCAATGTGCAGGTACAGACATCTCCCAGCTGATTGCATCATCCACTGCCGGACCATCCACTCCTGTTCCTCCCATAGTCACTGAGGCTCCACTCAACATGCCTACTGAGGTCGCTATAACACCTGCTACAGAATCAACACCAGTTGTTGATGATAGGAATGCTATGGATGCAGATGCTCCTCCACAGACTGCGGACGAGCCCTCCACCTTGACTTGAGGGAGTTCTTCTCACCCTACTTTACCTTGTTTGTGTGCGTTGGGGACAACGCACAGTCCTAAGTGTGGGGTGGGGGGGGGGGGTGATTCATGTTTTGATGTATGGATGAATGTACTAAAATATTCACTGGATTAATGGCATAAAATAGCAGTAAATTCATCTATATGGAGTAACTATCAGTTTATCATTATCAAAAAAAAATAAAAAATAAAAATAAAAAATATATATATATATATAGTATCTTTGTAGATAGTAATAATCCCCTGTGGTTTTTCTTTGTGCCTCGGTTCTTTTCCATGGGATATAGTTTGAACCGGATAATTTTGTTTTCTTTTTAGAGTAGAGTAGGAATGTAGGGAATAAAAGGAGGAAGAATGATGAACCTAGGTGACCTTGACTTGGTTGATAATGGCATATTTAGGCTTTTACATATGTAATATCTTCCCTTCTCACTCTGAAATTATTGATGATGCCTTGTTAAAATGGATAGCATGTTTTGTGGCGCCTATTTCTCATTTTCTTGACTTGTGTTCACTTTGCGCTTAATGCTTAATATCTCGTTGCTCCGTGAATACTTGCATTGTTTGAGAGTCGGAATGTGACCGTCCTTAATGAGTCATGTGCCATGTGTGGTAAGGTTTTTGTGTAGTCCATGTAGTGTACTTGTGTCTAGAACTTGCCCGGTATGTGAGTTGAAGCGAAATTTTAGGTGATGCTCGGTTTGAAAAATGATTTTAGGCTTTCTTTGAATTTTTTTTTTTTGAGCTTAATTGCTTATCCCAAATAAAATTGATCCTTAGTTAACCCTTTTTGAGCCTATTGACTTTTGTTTGGTACCCGCATTACAAGCCTACACCCTTTTTATTCTTAATTGACATTGTTTTGATCCTTTTACCTCTTAAAGCACTTTAATTGTTAGATGAGCGCTAAAAGAAGTAAGAAGGGACTAAGTGTGGGGTGACTTTTGAGTGGAACCAATGAAAGAAAAAAGGGTGCACTTATTTTGTAAAATAATACACTACTAGCGAAAATTGAAAGAAAAAAAAAAGAAAAGAAAAGAAAAATATAGATGAATAAATTGTTGTCTTGTTCTTGCTAGTGGGTATGAATTAAAGTAGTGCTTAAAGAAAGAGGAAATATTGTTTGGAGTGATATTATTGGTGAAATTGAAAGGGTGTTGAAGAATTCGCGCTTAAGTTATTTGATGATGTGTTAAAGTGCTTAGGAGGGTGAGTCACTATTCCTTAAATATATCCTACCCGTCCCTTAGCCCACATTACAACCATGAAAAAGTCCTAATTAATTTTAGATCGAGCGAGCTTACATTAGTAGAGATTTACATTAAGGGCAAGCCTATGGTACCAATTACATGCATGTGACTTCTTTTGTGAGAGTGAGCAATTTTCTTTGTGAGCATGAGATTCGAATGTGTGGATTGATTTTACTCTCTCTGCTTTTGTTGTGAGGGCATATGGTTTCACGAGGGATAGGTAACGTTATTAGACTTCTCTATGATGTTGGTTGTTCAAGCCATGAGTGCATTGTGATATTGAGTCGGTTTTTGAGGTTAGGATTGTTGTGAGCATGTTGTCTTTGTTCGAATATGTTTAAAGAAGGGCATAAGAAAAGGGAAGTGTGTTGATGCATAGTCTAGAGCCTAATTGTAGCAAATAACCATGGTCATAGATGTAGTGTGCTTTGAATGATAAGAGCTTAATTTTATTTTGTTTACTATAGTGATGGTTTGTTCGAGGACGAACAAAGGTTTAAGTGTGGGGTAGTGATGTTTGGCATATTTCGATATGTGTTGATGTTACTTTACCCATGTTTTAACCACTTCTTGATGTTATTTAATCTTTAAAACTCCCAACATGGTGTAATTATTGGTTTGATGACTAATTAAGTTATGTGTGACGATTTAAGGTGTTCGGAGTGCAAAATATGAAGAAAAGGTGGTTTAGCCAGAGGAAGAAGGGTTGGATGCGTCGCATCCAACCTAGGAAAACATCATCCTGCGTGCAACCTTAGCAGTGAAGTTGGGCCATAGCGTTCGCCATCGCGTGCGAAACTGGGAAGTAGAAGAGAAGGCTGGATGCGTCGCGTCTACCCTCACATGCAAAGTTAAGAAATGGAGGACGAGGTGGATGCGTCGCATCCGCCTTAGCATCAACCCCTGAAGCCGATTTGGACTAGAGTTAGGAGAACTCTAGATTACAACTTTTGGACGCAATATATAAGCTTTAAAAAGCCTCTTGTAGAAGAGAGACGGGGAAAGGGAAGAAAAAAGGCTATAACCAAGTTCAAAGACCACGGAATTCGTCTGGAGTTTTATCTTTTCTTTCTTTTATTGATTTTTATGCAATCTTATGAAATTTGGGATGATTGCCTGAATATGAGTGGCTAAGAACCCTATTATTCTAGGGTCATGGGTATACATGAATGTTGATGTTTGAAGTTTAATTTGACGACGTTGGGTTTATCATATTGGGTTGTTTATTTAATTCTGTTTCTAATTATTTTGCTGAGTAATTAACAGTGAAATACTATCTACGAATCTAGAGTTGAACTCGAAAGTGGGAACCCTAGACTGCATATAGAAGTAAATAGAGTAAGTTTTCAAAACCCGGGCATCGGGGAAAGGATTCGCGATTAGGATAGACATATACCTAATTGCCTTACTCGGTTAAAATACAGGAATTGTAAATGAGTTCTTGTTAAACTTAATTTCATAGACATATAGGTATTAAGTTAACTTGAGCATGCGAGTAAGAACTCGACAGATTCTTACGAGTGAAATTAACCCTGCGAATCAACAATTTAGATAAATCAATTAGCTATTTTAAAATACGAATGCAACATGAATGTTAGATGACCCGTGACCCTGGAATATTATATCCTATTGATTGTTGAACAAAACTATTTAAGTGTTGTGTTGAATTCTTAGCGATTCATTATTTGATCGTCCGTAGGTAGTAAGTTAGAAAATTATATATTTTGTTAGAAATATCTTGAATCAATAAGCTATTCGAGTTTGAATTAGTCAAAGTTAATCATAAGTCTTCGTGGGAACGATACTTTATTACTTGACGACCACGTATACTTGCGTGAGTGTGTTTGGCCGTAACACTAGCCATAAATTCATTATTACAACTTTACAATGCTATACTTAAGCTTTAACACAACACATCCTAAAAGGTGATCAAAAGTCCGGATACAGATCTTGATTAATCTCGTTCAATGTTTCTTCATTGATGATAAAAATGAATAAATATGAACATATTCAATTTGCAATTCTTTTAGTCAGAAATGATTTCCTACCTAATAAACCAACAAAACGGGAAATAATATTATCAATTAACCTTTTCAGCACTCCGTTGGTTCTTTTTATTCTCAAATACATCTACATCCCTGGTAGATTAATACATAGTTAGTATATTCACCTTTTACAAAATAAATGTTATTGATTTCAATAAAACCTGGTTGTAAAAGTAATTTTTTTCCATTTATCATGTAAAAAGACATGCGTAAAATGTTTTTACTCATTAATTTTGTTGTTGTTGTTGTCAAGGACGGAAAGTACATCCACGGTATATGCTACTTTTAAAAAGATAAAGTGGTGACATTATTAGATTTTTGATATCACCATTATTAAGCTTTAACAAAAGCCGGTCCAGTCGAATAATTAGCCACAGAAAAAAACCCAACTGCAAACCGAGCTGGTAATAGCAAAATCTTTTGAAAAGTGTTTAAAGGTATGGCCGTATGGGCATTTTGATAACGTCTGACGAAGCGCCAGGTCATCAAATCGGGGTCCACGTAGGCATCATATTATGTCATCAACTCTTGATTGTTGACTCTTTATTTACTTTTAAATTCTTTAAAGTAGATATCAATGATGAGTGGAAATAGATTTGCATAATTACCGAAACTGCCCATATAATTTACTACATTTGTTTCCATTGAGGTGTCTTTATAACAATTATTTTATGTGACAAAGTTGGAATCGATATCAAATTTTAAAAAGAAAGGAAGGATTTTGAAATTCATATTCTTTTAAACGAACTAATTAGAAAATAGTGCGACGTATAATTGAAAGGGAGCCGCAGGTTACGGCATGAATGGGCCAGATAAGGCACGACCCAATCTGGTGCCAGATTTGGTTTGGAGCTTTTTGTCTTAAGACGAAAAAGAGAGCGGTGACCCACTTTGCTTCTCTCATTCACGTGCTTCTCCTATATCATGATCTATGAACTCTCCTCAACTTTTAAAGTTAACCCGTTTAATTAAGGAGAAAATAATATTATATAGTCGTTTTTAAAATAATAATAATAAAAATAATATTTTATATATATATATATATATATATATATATATATATATATATATATATATATATATATGTTATATATAAATTTTATACACTTTTTGGATACCAAATATAAATAATTTCTGGGGTGAGCTAAACATGAAAAAAGTCCCATTTAACCCAAGATTATAAGTTACAACTCTGGTCTCTTTTCTTCTACTTTGTTTTCTCAACGTAAAGCTAGCGTTTGGACATATATTTGGTTGAAACTTTAAAAAAGAGTTTTTCAAATTGTGTTGAAAAATAATTTTTGGAAGTTGAAGTTGTGTTGAGACATGTATTTTATTTGAAAAAAAAACTTGAAGTTTTGTGAGTGAAAAAAAAAATTTCATGCCCTAAACCAGTTTTTGGGAACTTGAAATTTTTTTTTTAAAACTTTTTTTAAAAACTGATCTTGTTCTATGAACAAATAGTGTTTTCAAAATTCTTTAAAAAAAAATATACCCAAAATCTATGACCAAACGGGTGCAAAATTATTTTCGTATAATCCATAGTAGGTTACGGACTCGAGTTTTGAAATCAACAACTAATACTTGCGTTAGAATAGATTGCCTACATCACATCCCTTAAGGTGCGATCCTTCTCCGAAACTTGCGTAAACATAGAATGCAAGGTTTACGTTAAGGTACCATACAATGTTAATGAACGGAAAAGTTAGATATCTTAATCAATCAGTTTAGAATTTAGATGACATATTATTTGTAACTTTTTCTAGCAATTTGCTATTATAACATGAAAATAGAGTAATAGCTGATTAAGTTATACTGATACATAGTATTTAATTCTTTATACTATCAATATGTATTGCTTGTTGCGAGAAAATGGTGCAGTCTCTTTGACATGACGAGATAGGTCTATCAAGATAGCAAGAAGACTTTTAAATGGGGTTGCTGAAAAGAAAGATGATAAAAAGTGCCGACATTTCTTATGATTTTGCATTGCTTTTGGGTAGATTTTACTTTATTGAGTAAGAGATAAGTAAGTACCCATTTCTCAATTATTCCTAAAGATAAAGAAGTCCGTGCAAGTTTTCTGTTAAACGAGAAGGATAAAATCAAAATGACAAGCATCTACCCTTAATTTTGCCCATCTTTTCTTGTGTTTTAACCATTCAATATCTAAACTTCTTTAGCCCAATAATTTTAAATCCACGTCACATAAAGTCTACTAAGAGGGAAAAGCTTCTTACCTGGAGTTGTTTTTTATTGTCATAGCTCATATTAAAAGTTATATTAAGAATGAAGAGATCATATCTTGTCTGATATGACCGGTACTTTCACCTTTCTCTTCTCCCTCTTTTGATTGGGGTGAAATTAAAAAATAACCAGATTTATAAGTAGTAATTGAAAAATAGTCATAGTTTCAAAAGTAATCGAAATTTAGCCACTTTTCATGTAAAGATAAATTTGAACGAAAACACTATTTGAAATCCGTAAAATATTCCAGCATAATATACTGGAATTCAAATTTTTTACATGTGAACTTCTAGCATAATATACTGGAGTTCCAGCATAATATACTGGTCCATCATAATCAGAGGCGGAGCTAGGAATTGAAGTGTGTGGGTTCTAAATTTTAAAATAAAACACTGTTTTCAACGGGAATCAAACCCCCATCTTTCCCAGCGAACCCATATCCCTTACCGTTGAACCAAAACACTTTTTGTTACTGGGTTCAGCATTATATATTTATATAGATGTAGTAAATATTTCAATACAAATACATGATTCCGGAAAAAGTCACTGGGTTCGCCCGAACCCGCACCCACTACTGTAGCTCCGCCCCTGAGCATAATATGCTGAAAGTTCATACACATGTGCTCCAATCTCCAGTATATTATGCTGGAACTTTCCGTGTTGCAGCAAAATAATGGTTATTTTTTAATGACTTTGCAAATGCTGGCTATTTTTCAATTATCAATCCAAAAACTGGTTAGCTCGTGTTATTTTTACCTTTTCTCTCGGAGATAATTGGAGCTTTGATTGAGAATGAGGCTGAATTTCTAGATGCCTAGACCCTTCGATAAAGACGTAGATTCACGGGGAAGAAAAAAGTCACAAGGGCCAAATATTGTATTGCTGCATTTAGCGTCACAAAAATGCAAGCAATTTTGTGGAATTGTCTAGTTACGTGACCCAATTCCTGATGCATGCACTTTTGAATTTTTTTGAACCAAAGATGTTAATTTAATAATTTAAATATTGACCTTGAACTAGTTTATGATACTGCTAACAGTACACAATACGTCATGTTATGATAAGGAATCAACAAGAAGCAGATGATACCATTTCATGATAATTTTCCTAATAGAATTGAAATTATTAAAGTACATTATCCACAATAATGAATATAAGCAATCTAAATAGTGATAAAATTTTCAATGCAACTAGGAGAAACAAGGAAACAACCTTTCTATCTTCGCTAGGTAGAGGTAACGTGAGAATATACTGGATTTCTTGTTGTTGTTGTTGTTGTTTTAGGAAAAACAATTTTAAAAAAATAAGATGATAAAGGCACTTGGAAAAGTACAAGGAAAATGGCTCGAAAGTCGAAAGTGCTGGGTATAATACAGTGCATATGGGTTTAATTAATTAACCACTGGTTACAATATATATGACTAAAAAAGATGATTTCAAAAGTTGGTTATAATTTTCAAACCCAAACATATAAATTAGCAAGTAGTGCTTCCTTTCTCCCGCGAATATGTCCACTTTAAGATCGTCAATTAAAACTAGTGAAGTGTGAGTAGGAGCCGGGGTGGAATTAGAATTTAAATTTTATGAATTCTAAAGTCTAAAATAGCAAAATTAAGTGTTAATAGTTGGATTCTAAATTTATTTTTTATGTACTATTTTAATGATTTTTTTAAAATTCAAATACGAAGTTTGAATTAAAGCTGAATCCACAAGTAACCTTCTATCTCCGCCTATGAGCAAGAGAATGTAATATTATACATACTAGCTAGAGTAAGTGTTTTAAGTGCATGTTAAAAATATCTTTTACAGTAGCATTTTAAAAAAAAAGATCTATCGACACTTGAACTTGTTTTGTCACATGCATCTTTTAATGTGCCATGAGTCCATGATTAAGAGATGAGCTAGGTGGTAGGACAATATGATATAAGCAATTCGTAAAAATATTCAAATCAAATCAAGAAACAACAAATTGGCTAACAGAACACCCCCAAACCACAGTACATGCACACATTATTTCAAAAAGGGTCACTTTACATCAGTATGTACGTATGATTCTCGTTTTTATATTTCCACAAACCACAAGTTGAAGTATTCATTAGTTTTGGAACAAGAGATTTTTATCCCTTGCAAGCAAAAAACTAAGACTCCTATTATTACAGGATGGGCCTCATATCACCCAGATTTCGGACTGTAAACGAGAAAAATACATATGGGACCAATAAACTCAGGTATGTGTTAGGTACTTAGGGTGACAAATAATGACAATACAAATTGCAAGGTCATATGTCATGGTGAATAATATATACAGACACATATATGAACAAGGACAGAGCAATAACTATGAGAAAAATTCCTTGCTTAACGATTATGACTTCTCTTTGTATTCAGCTTTTTCCAAAGAGGCCCACTTGGAGCTTCCTCTTTAATATTTTCATTACTATGATTTATTTATGACTCGAAAATCTAGAATCATAGATAGAAATATACCCTTAGCTAAAAAAAAATATTACGTTTTGTTAAGTGCGTTATTGTATGGTTATAAGTAAGTTAAATAAATTCGAAAGCTAGTTGGATTGAACCAACAGAGTCATGCACCTTTCCGTTTAGGGTGACAATGCCAACTGCAAAGGCAGAATGGATTTGGCACACTTAATTGGAGCTTTCCTCTCTAATATGTTCCTTAGGTTTGTTCACAACTCTCAAACCTCTGAATCATCTTCCCGTATACTTTGGTTTTACATTCTGGGAAACGTACGTCTGTTCAGCCTTCTTGAGATAAAACCAAATAAATTTTGGACCACTTATTGACTTTGGGCCCAAAACATGAAATTGTCGACGGATAATGAATTTCTTTTAAGTTAATAGAAAGTAAGAAAGATTTATTATTAGACGGCAGATGATATTGACTAGTAATTAAGCTGTCTCCACGGAATTGCCGACAAATAGTTTAGGAAATACCAATTTCACTGGCCAAGTCATGAAATTGTGAATTTAACGTATTGCAAGAACCTTTTTGGGCCTAATTTTTATTTTTTCACACACAATTTCCAGTATATATACATGAAAGCTAGTAATCGAGCTATTGGGGCAACCAATCTCCAAATAAAATTTCCAATTTGTAAAAGCTTGACGTTTTCCAACCTTCAATTCTCACAAAAAAATAAGGACCATTCATGTGAACTGGGGATTATTACAAAGTAAAATTTGATCATGTAATTAGCGAAAGAAAGATCTAGAAACGATGCATACACCCAAACTTGTGGTTGATGATAGATATCAAGGAGGAATTTTTTGTCACGTTCAAAAGAATAAGTGAATAAATTTGAGCTGAAATTTTGTAACTGTAGTTTTGAGTCTCGTCTAAATACTCACTAAAACTAATGAGGATCGATACATATAAATATATAATCAATAATAAAAGCTCCGTTCACAGTACAGAAAAGACCGTCGGCCATTACCTTGAGCAATTCCTTCTCCCAAACTTGATTCCTTGAAATCATCCTCACAGGATAATGGTCATAATTCCTAACACCTTCCTCCTTATTAGTCGGACTCGATTATGAATTTTTGACCACATTCTCTTTAGGGCCCTCTTATCTCTTCCTTCTCTGAGCTTTGGTTATAGAAGAAAAGAACCGAAAAGAAGATATCAACAACAACTGATTTTATTACGGGACAATCCATGATGTTCATTTCGATTTATTATGCGCCTCTGCATTTAGCATTAGGTAGAACTCATATAATAACTGTCGTAGTCTACCATATCTTTTGTTTCATTTCTTTTGGAAGAACACTTTGTTGATTATGGATCTACGTCGTTACAATACATAAGTCTTTAATGTCAAAAGAAGGGATGAATAGTTTTAGTCTTCTCAACAATTTCCTTCCAAATTCATAACAGGAAAATTAGAAATACAAGTGGCATCTAGTCATAGTATAAATTTTCATCGCCGTCATTCATAGTAGTACATAGAAGTAGCACGTATACAAAGCTAGGAAAAATGAAGAAAAGTAAAACGGAAGTAGAATTGATAAAAAGATCAGGCTTGGAAGCACGTCCACAAGTAGTGGTGGTGGTGATGGGCGGCGTTATCTTTGTCTATGATACCCTCAACGTAACGAAACTCCTCGACATGACAAGGGATATTAATTGGACCATTGTGATGAAATCCGTACTCTTTCTCTGCTTCTTTCAACAATTTGGTGAAGAGGGGATGATTAATGTGCATTACAGGTATTACGAACTTTTGTTGTTCCTCTCCTTGACCTACCAATACCGTAACACAACCTCTTGGGATGTCCTTCAATTCATCCTTATGATGATGATGATGAAGGTGAAATGGCACATGAACATGGAAATTCAGATGATGATGGTGTTTTTCTCCGCTCCCCATTCCTGCTTAAATTAATAAGATCCAATCAAAGAAAAACTAGAAGGTTTATTTTCAGCTTTTGTGAGGCAGAATATGTAATATATTGAATGAAATTAATGTTAGAAGAAGAGGAGAGAGAAAGGCCAAGGATCGGAAGAAGAGATGGCTAAATTGAAGAGGGTGAGGGAAGAATCTGTTAAAGATGTCGGAACGTTGCTCATAATAAATTTCTTTTATGGGATATAATTAAGAAAGGTTTGATTTTGATATGCATGAGAGCGTTGTTAAATGGGAAAGAGATGGATATTTATGCAAATTGTCAGTATAGGATTTGAGGAATATGTCAATAACTCTATACCGACTCTTACTTCACACACAAGAACAAGAATTAGAAGGTGCGTTCCGATCAAGACGCGGCTACAACTGAGGGTAAATTCCACCAATTGCCGCCTCTACGAGGAGGTCAGAAGACACAGGACATATCTTTTTTTACAGCGGACACGCCACCAGATAAGGAGGAGACTCGTTTTGTATGTATATCTACATGGCAGAGGGAGGTTTAAATGTCCTACCTCTGGTGACGGCTGGCTACAATTTAAGGGAAGTGGTTGGGTTGGGTTGGGTTTGAATTGAATATCTGGACTTTTATCTCACGTGTTAAAGATTTGAACAATTACCATGTACATATTACACCTTCTGTCAATGAATAGTAGCTTCTTTGTATTTTCGGGACATAATCTAGATCAGTAGTTGAGCCGGAATTTTCATTAAGGGGAGTCAAAATATAAAGAAACAAATTTATCAAAAAATTTATTATATAGTATATATACATATTTTTAAAAATATTACCGAGCTAAACAATTTAATTTTCCTACGAATGGCTGTCGGTTGACACCCTTGGGTGGATGTGACTCCGCCACTGATCTAGACGTGTTCTTATAAATTAATAATACTAATTCTTTGTGTTAAATTACAGGAAAAGATATACATAAAATAAATTTATTATTTATGCCTGGAAGGAAGGAGATGTGAACCTATTAAAGATTATTATTATTATTATTTTTTTGCCAAAAGATTATTTTTATTAACACATCCTTTGTTTTCACTTAATTTTAGTTTCGTGCTTGGATATAAATAAAAGCCTTTTCTAAAATGAAACTTACAAGCTGGAACTCACCTGGAAGTAAGGAAAAAGTGGCTAATTTCAAACCAAAACTTCTGGAAATTGTTAAATGCCCATGAAATTTTCTTTTGCTTAGTGGTTCGTTCCGAGTCTTCCGCATTGGTAAAAGCTTACATTGTGGTTAGATTACCTTACTCTCTTTTTTTCTTTCTTTATCATATTCAATCTTTAAAGTCGTAATGACCTTTTCCACTTCAACCTACTTAGTAACATATAAACATTTGCAAGGTTTTCTAGATACAATTTAATCATATCAAAGCGTCTACATTGATTTTGGGATCAGTGATCTTTTCTCAAGATATTTGAATGAAGATTCATAAGTCACATTTTTCAGAAAAAAATTCAAACACAACTACGTCAACACTAATTCTTCCAATAGTATAAACTCAAATAGTAGACATGTATAATTGTCCTTCCAAAAACCAAATTATCTAAAACTAATTCCCGAAAAAAATTAGCAAAAATTCAAATCTAAACGAGACCGTTCACTTATAACTTATAATTAATATTAAGTATCCAGTTTGCTAAAACATAACTTGGAAAGAGTGGGAGTCAATTCTCAAACCAGCTAGAAGGCCCTCCCATTTACTTCTTATTTCTTTCCCTTTGTATTTTCCTTTAAAAATAAGAAATCACAAGTTTCGTTGGAGAATGACTCCATCAAAAGTTTGAAAAAATTGTGATAAATATTTAGATAATCATGAATTATCATCCCGTAGCCTTACAATTAAACAAGGGAAAGATTGCAAACTAATGAAAGGCACGAACAGCTGAAAAGGGCCACCCCATGTAGATCTATATATTGCTTCCATTGAATCCCATTGTTAAAAATTCTAAATTGTTTACACGAGCGTGTACATTGTTAGGTTTAGAAATTTAATAATGATCAATAATCAAAAGAGCCTTGACTAATATCATCTCACTTTGTGTGTTCGCAACAACATTGATGAATGAAAGGAAAGAAAATCCTACGAGAAAATTAGAGGAAGCCAACGGCTATGTTCTTTGAACTCTACATCAAATAGAAAGAGAATCAATCAATCAAAGTACAAGGAAGGAAAGTCAATCAATCAGACTTGCTAAAGATTCCCAAGCGTGCAAGAAAGGAAAGAGAGCTAATCAAGGATAGAGAGCAAATCGAAGGGCAATTTGCGAAAGCTCTAATCAAAGATAATTGGAGGAACCAAATCTTCAAACTAAGAATGAATCGAGCCACACCTCTCAAGCTAGATTCATGAGTCTACCATTGGGTCTCACTCTTAGAAATCTATGCCTCACAAGGAAAGACCTCCAATCATTGCTGATGTGCGATCCCAGAAAAGAGAAATCAAAAGACTCATCGAGCAATATAAAAGAAGAAGTAAAAGGAGAAGATTTTATGCAACTTCACATCTGTTTCTACACCTTTCTAGTTCTTAGTACAAACATTGTATTCTTGAGTCTACAAGTGTCACAAAAGATAGGAAGAGTTAGAAAACAAAATAAGAGTTGTATCAACACTAGAAAAAATATTATTTCTGTGAGCGCCTAATTTTTGACTATGCGTAAATTTTTTTTTTCTTTTCCACTCATCTCACAAATACCTCATTTCCCACTTCTCCCACTCACACTCCCACTTTCCTCATGCACTTCCCTCACATAATCCTTCCACCAACACATACGGATACTCACAAAAAAAGGAGTTTCATTTCTACCCCAAACACATACAACAAAAAGTCAAAAAAGGGAGGAGGAAAGAGAGGGACAATACGGAAAAATAGGAGTAAAAAGAGGAAGAAAGAGAGAATAAAAAGAGCATTGTTGCTCATTAAAAAAGAAAAAAAAAGAAATAGCAGCCCCCTTTTTCTTTCTTAAAGCAATAGAAAAAAAGAAAACGGGATAGTCCTTCTCCAAAAAAAAGATAAGCGGCCTTAGCTTCTCCAAAATCAGCACCTAAAACCCACCCCAATAATCATAGCAAAATCAGCTGCAAAAACAGCCAAAAAGAGTAGCAAAAATCAGCTGCAACACCAACTACAAAACAACCACCAAACTTCCCAAAAAACAACCGCGAAATTCACAAAATAACAGCCGAAACTTACCCCAAACACCACCAACATGAGGTTTCTGTTGAGGTCGTCATCGAGGTTTCCGGTCAGAGGTACTTGTTCGTAGTTTTCTGCCTTCAAGATTGGTTGGTGCGTTCTTTCTGTAATTCAACGCTTGAAATTTTTTATTAATACAGTGAAGAAAGTTTTACTCTACTAAAGGTTTGCTACATCCTTTATTTTATGTCTAAATAAATGTTTTAAGCTCTTGTTTAGTTCTTCTGTGCGAATGATATGTGTTTCCATGCCACGAGTTATTATATTGTTTATGTAATTTCTTCATGCTTAGATTAATGTTTTAAATTTTTTTTGTCCGATTCAAGGCAATTGATTGATAAATTACTTAGATAAGATTTTTTTATAAACAGTAGTAAGATTTAATCTTCTTAGAAAAATTGAATAATGAAGATTTTATAGCCGGCAAGTGGGTTGTTCGACAAGATCATTGGGCCATTGGGATTGTTGGATATGTTGTTAAAGGGTTGGTGTTGAGATAATATTTGTCATGATAATAATTAGACTGTAGGAGCGGTTAGGACTAATTGGACATGGTAGATTTCTTAAAAAAGGTGCATTTGAACTTTAATTTCCTTTGAAATATTCACTGGCCCATTAGCTTAATAACTAGAGTACATAACATCTTCCACAATAATTATTTATCCATAATTAATGACCTTGTAATAATCTCAAAATTAGTTTAGAAAAAAAAAATAATTCTTAATAATCGCTAGTATGCTTTAGGCGCATATTAATAAATAAATTATCGTGATTATATACACGTTCGCGTGACATAGTTATAATTTTTAAAATTAAAATAAGTATGCGTTCGCGCAACTTTGGGCAAAACAATCTTAGTATAATAAAATATTATTAATTATGTACACGTACGCGTGGCATGATTTTGGTACAATAAACAAAACGGATTCACACACGTGATTCATTTCAAAGATAATCCCATATTTTAATGATTAAAAGCATATAGATAAAACATGAAAACCAATAAATTACAGTTTATCCAAAATAAATTTAAGCCAAGTTGTAGTCAATAAAGCGACCGTGCTAGAATTACAAGACTCGGGGAATGCCTTACACCTTCTCCCCGGTCAACAGAATTCCTTATCCGGACTTTATTTTTGCAGACCAATAATAAAAGAGTCAAATCTTTCTTTGAATATGGATTCAAATAAAATCCACCAGCTATAGTTCTGTCAAATCAAATAAGTCAGCTCTTCATAATTTCACATCTAGAACAAGAAATCGCTCTGCATGCATTCATTGTGGAAAAAATGGTCACACCTCTAACCATTAAAGATTTAGAAATAGAGGAGAAAAAGTCTCTGAAAATTCAAATAACCCCTCTTGCTTTTATTGTGGAAAACCTGGCCATACATCTAATCATTGCAGGTTTAAGAATAACAAGAGATGGGTCTGGCGGCCCAAGGTATCTAGTCAAGCTAATATTCAGAGTAATAACCATTCACGACCCAAGCAGGCTTGGGTACCTAAAAACAAGTAATTTATTTTTGCAGGAACACCGGAAGAAAAATCGAAAAGGGAAATGGTATCTTGATAGCGCGAGTTCCAGACATATGACAAGTGACAAACAACTGTTCAAAACTGTCACTAAACTAGATGGTGGATTAGTCACTTTTGGAGACAAATCAAAAGAAAATATAATTTGAGTTGGTAGAGTCCCTCTCAACTCATCATGTGATTTAGACGAAGTATACTTGGTAGATGAACTTGGCTACAACCTACTCAGTATCAATCAACTATGTGACAATGACAATGAGGTTCGTTTTAAAAAATATGGTTGGTTTATTGAAGACAAATCAGGTAAACTATTCTTTCTGGAAATAGAGATAGGAATGTCTATACTCTTAGTAATATAGACAGTCTTGGAAATAAGATTTGCCTAGCTTCTATGATTGATGATCCGCATAGAAAACTTGGTCATGCTAGCATGCACACAATTCATAAACATTCCAAACATGATCTTATCATTGGTTTTCTAAAACTAGATTTTTCAAAAGATTAAGTCTGTGATGCATGTCAGTTAGTAAAACAAACCAGGTCCTCTTTTAAAGTTAAAAACATAGTTTCTACTACAAAACTTCTTCAGCTTCTGCATATGGACCTTTTGGTTCCAACTAGAACTGCTAGTATATGTGCTAGAAAATATGCTTTTGTTATATTAGATGATTTTTCTCAATTTACCTGTATTATTTTTCTGAGTCATAAAGATGAAACATTAAGGAATTTTGAAGTCTTCTCCAAGAAGGTACTACGAGAAAAAAGGTTATTACATATCAGCCATAAGAAGTGACCATGGAGGATAATTTGAAAGCAAAGCATTTGTAAACTTATGCAATGATCAAGGGATCTCCAACAAATTTTCATCTCCCAGATCACCTTAACAAAATGGAGTGGTAGAACACAATAATTCAACCTTGCAAGATATGGCAAGAACTATGATTGTGAAAAACTCCCTCCCACGCTACTTCTGGGCAGAAGCTGTAAGCACATCATGTCACGTTATTAACAGCTGCTTAATTTGACCTATTCTCAAAAAGACTCCATATGAACTATGGAAAGGTAAAAGACCCAACATAAGTTATTTCCATCCTTTTGGTTGCAAATGCTTTATCCACAACAATGGAAAGGGAAACCTTGGTAAGTTTGATCCAAAAAGTGATGAAGGTATTTTCTTGGATACTCTCCCTCCAGTAGAGCATATAGAATTTTTAATAAACGTACTCTATCTATTGAAGAATCTATACATGTTGTATTTGTGGACACTAACCCTCGCTCAAGGAATGAAAAACTTCCTGAAGATGAGAAAATTTTCATAGTTCCAAAGTTTGTCAATATAAGTGAAAACACTCGTGATGAGGTGACTGATCAGCAGGATCAGTCGACTGACAATCGCGTAGATAACCAAGAGCTTCCTACAGTTGAACAGTGGCTGTCCCAGAATTTTATGCAAGTGGGTTCAATCTTAGAAGTACATAACTTTAGTTGTAAAATATTAGTTATCAAGTGGGTTCAAATAAAATATTTATACAAAATTTACGTAGCTTTAATCCTAATTTATACATATACATCATATTATTTTTTGATGAATCGAGTTCAGTTGAACCCGCTTGCCACCACGTGCGTCCGCCACTGCAGTTGAACAATCAAGTCCCATTGAAAAGGAGCCAGTATCAGTTGTTCTAAATAAATAGAAAAGGGAGCCTGGATACCCACATAAGTACATCATTGGAAATCCTCAGGAAGGCATAGAAACAAAAAGATCGCTAAAGTAGACGTCAAATATTGCCGTCATGTATTAGTTCGAACCAAAAAAGGTAGATGAAGCCCTTGGGGATGAAAGCTGGATAACTACAATGAAGGAAGAACTTGATCAATTTGAGAAGAATAAAGTATGAGAACTCATTCCTAAACCTCCAAATGCATCCATTGTTGGAACAAAATGGGTATAAAGAAATAAACTGAACGAGTCTGGACAAGTGGTACGAAATAAAGCTAGACTGGTTGCTCAAGGTTATTCGCATCAAAAAGGAATTGATTACGAGGAAACTTTCATTCCTGTTGCCATGTTAGAATCTATTCGTATCTTATTAGCTTATGCTGCTCACAAATATTTCAGACTATTTCAAATGGATGTCAAAAGCGCATTCTTAAATGGTTTCATCTCTGAGGAAGTGTTCGTTAAGCAACCTCCAGGATTTGTAAATGAATCCTTTCCAAATCATGTCTAAAAATTATCCAAAGCCCTTTACGAACTAAAGCAAGCTCCTAGAGCTTGGTATGAAAGGTTATGTTCATTCCTAGTCAAACGTGGGTTTGATAGAGGTAATATTGATACTACTCTCTTTATCAAACGATCAGCTGAAGGAAATTTAATTGTGCAAATCTATGTAGATGATATTATTTTTGGCAGTACTAACCCTATGTTATGCAAAGACTTTTCAAACATCATGAAAGAAGAATTTGAATTGAGTGTGATGAGAGAATTAACCTTCTTCCTTGGGCTACATATCAAGCAAGTACAGAAAGGGACTTTCATTAGTCTAACAAAATATACAAAAGAGCCCATCAAAAAGTTTGGCATATCTAATGCTAAGGCCATAAGGACTCCTATGAGTCCATCAACCACTCTGGATGAAGATAAAGATGGTAAGAGTGTTGATGAAATAATATATCGAGATATCTGATAGGGACAAACGACTATGGATTATAGTACGAAAGCTTAAATGTCTTTGATCTCAAAGGTTTTTCAGACATAGACTTTGCAGGTGTAACGACCCGAACGGTCGTTTTGAGAATTTGCACTTCGCTAGCTAGTTTGGGGGCACAAATAGCTCCGTATGATGTATTAGGACTTGTGCGCAAAATTTGAGTTTATTCCGAGTTGATTTGATATGTTTCGGCGTGAGTTTTTGGAAGTCGAAAGTTCGAAAGTTTATTAAATTTGATTTGAGGTGTGTTTTATCGTTTCAATGTTGTTATGCGTGATTTGAGGCCTCGAGTAAGTCCGTGTTATGTTATGGGACTTGTTGGTATGTTCGTATGGGGTCCCGAGGGGCTCGGGTGAGTTTTGGATAAAATTGGGTTGTGTTGCGCTCGTTTTTCTTATGTTTCGACGTCGTTCTTTTCAAGCATAAATGGTACCACATTGAACAAATGAGCTTCGATTTCTGTTTTGATTGAAGTATTAGATCTGCAGCATAATTACGGATCCGTAGCAAAAAGAATCGTCGAATTTGGACATCGTATGAGGATTTTATGGTCATTTTACTAAAAATTGGGTTGCCAGATTTTTTAGATTAATTCCGTAATTGCCACTGACTTCGTATTTAAAAATCTGCACTATTTTCAAATATTGAAACTAACATATCTCCTTCATTATATGGTCAAATGGAGTGATTCGAAAGCCTATCTTGACTGAAATTTCACAAGAAATCCATTGGAGGTATCAAAAGCAAGTTTTGGGATCTTTGGCATGAAAAAGGAGGCAGAACAACTGGGCAAAAGTACTTAATATCAAAGGTTTGTTCATTTGGTCATATTTCGAGTTGGGGAGCTCAGATTTGGACAATTTTTGGACGTAATTTTCACCATATGGATTGGGGTAAGTGTTCTATACTCGATTTTGGTTATATTTCATGAATACATCTTCATTTTTGGCATTTGATTCATGATTTCAAAGTGAAATTTGGGGGTTTTGTCTAAAATTTAATAAAGTGAATTTTTGAGTTTTGAATATCGATTCAGAGTCGGATTTGAGTGAAACTAGTATAGTTGGACTCGTAATTGAATGTGTTGTCGAATTTTGTAAGTTTTGTCGGGTTCCGAGGCACGGGCCTGGGTTGGGCTTTTTGGCCGATTTTGGACATTTGATTAAAGATTCGACCTTTTTTGATTGGGATTGGTTCCTTTAGCATCGTTTGATGTATTTTAGTTCTTTTTGGTTAGTTTCGAGCCGTTCGGAGGTCGGAACGCGTGGGATGGCATTTTTGGAGCATCGTTTGGCTTGCTCGATATTAGAATTGGCTTGTTCGAGGTAAGTAACTTTTCTAAACTTAGTACCGAGGGTATGAAACCCCGCAATACGTGTTATGCGATTGGTATAGAGATGACACACATGCTAGGTGTCGGGCGTGTGGGCATGCACCCTGTGAATTTGGACTCTGTTGTTCTCATGGCTCTGTATAGTGGCCATATTTTATTGATATTTGTGTTTTCACCATGTGATAAAGTAAATGAGCTGTAAATCATGCTAAATATTATGTTTAGGCTTTATGCTGATATTGTTTGGACCCATAGTGGCCATTTCTTGCTGTCATCTCACTGATTTCATTGATATTTTGTACTCGGTCATATGCACGCATTCATATCATATCTCAGTCTGAGTTGTTGTTTATTGCTACATCATATCATTATTGTCGGGCTAGTTTCATGACATTATGAGCCCGAGAGTAAGACTGGAGAGATTGATGACTGAGTGAGGCTGAGAGCCTGATTATGAGTGACAGTTATGGGATCGGACTGCACACCGCAACATGTTATATTAATTTATGCTTGGATCTGGCTTATGATAGCTCTTGGGCTATAGGAGCCCCTCCGGAGTCTATACACAACCCCAGTGAGCGCGGATGATATTATAGAGGGATGGATTTCCCTGGACATGGATTTGTCCGAAGTACTTGATATCTGGAGATGGATTTCTTCATAGGGTTGGATTGACCTTTTTCCTCGGTACTGGATGACTTATAGTCAGCGTTGTATATGTTCCGGGATGGATTTCCCTGGGCCGTATGGGCCATATACAGTACCGAGTAGTTGAGCATGATGAGTGAAAAGTGTGAGACAGTGAGATTGAATACTCTAAGAGTTTGAGTACATGATCTCTGAGATACATGGCATTGGAATGCACACATGACATACAAGCATAGAGATGCATTTTTTCTTATGTTATACGGTATCACGTCATTCATGACTTTTTACACACATTGATATGTGGGCATAGAGAGGTATTTCACACTTGCTATCTGGAAAGAAAACGAAACATCTAATTTATTTTGGAAATGATTTTTGGAAAAATTTATAGTTTTCAAACTATCTCATATTTTAGGATGATTTCGGTAAAGGATTTGAGTTTTCACTGATATTCTTGAAAAGTGGAACTATTTTCGGAAAACTATGAAAAAACTGAGCATTTTTATCTCTGATTTACTTTCTTATTTATATGCTTTACGTTGTTATGAACTGCTATTGGTTATTATTGTTGGACCCGACCTATGTTCCAGCTTGTCACTGCTTTCAACCTAAGATTAGGTTTGTTACTTACTTAGTACACGGGGTCAGTTGTACTGATACTACACTTCTGCACATTGCGTGTAGATGTTGGCTGCCGTTGTTGTTATGCTCGATGGTTGCCGGATTTGAAGATGTACCTGCGTTCCTGTTGTAGCCACCTCTTGTTCATGGTAGCCTTAGATTTATAAAAACTATGTTTATGTACTTTTCAAATAGAAGATGTATTTACTTCATATCAGCTTTGTAAATTCTATTCTTAGAAGCTCATGATTTCTACTACCAGTCCTTGGGGAATGTATAAGATTTATATAATTTTATTTGTTTAATTGTCTTATTAATATTAGTGGAATTGGATAGTTATTAGTTGGCTTACCAAGCGGGTTGAGTTAGGTGCCATCACGACTAGTGGATTTTGGGTCGTGACAGGTTGGTATTAGAGATCTAGGATCATAGGTTCTACAAGTCATGAGCAAGTGTCTAGTAGAGTCTTGCAGATCGGTATGATGACGTCCATACCTATCTTCGAGAGGCTATAGGACATTTAGGATATACTTCACATCTTTCTTTCCTTATCGTGCGGCATTGATTCAGCTTGAACCGTAACTCTTTGAATTTATTCCATGCATTCGTATGTGCATGTGAGCACTTGGTATCAGTTGTGCATCGACGGCTTGTGATTCTATGGTTTAGGTGCGATATACGATTTTGGCGTGCTGATGATGGGCCAGTCTGGAGGACTGGAGGCCGGGTTTCGACTGTAGTTTGAGCACAGAGGTGTTGATTGTGTGAGCACGTGCTTTTGGATTTATATGCCCGGTAGTGTCCCTATTAGTGGAGTTTGTGGCTGGATGGCTACGTGATGAGTATGATGTGACTGTGAGATGTGTTCATATGGTTTGAACGTGACAAGAAGGGTTTGGTTGAGGTATAGAAGGGGCTATCGGGTGCATGATTTCTATCTTTATTCGACGTATAGTCTCTAGTTATGGGCGTGTTGAAGGATCTTTCATGTTGTTTGGTTGCAGAGTGAAGTAATTTGTCACGACCCAAACCGATAGGCCGTGACGAGTGCCTGAGTTCTAGCTATCGAACACCCATAAGCATTCGTCTAAGATATAAATATAAAATAAGTGTAGGTCATGCATAACGTCTGGAAATAAACTATTAATTCATATGAACAACCTACGTGGGAAAACATGCCCAAAAGACATATATACATACATATATATACTGTAGGGCAAGCCGACAAGGCCACATACTATATAACTATACATGACTGCCTACAGACCTCTAATAGAGTGTACAACTGTATAAAGGAAGATACTAGGCCCCGTCATACCCATATATATATATGTAAACACATCGTACCAAAACTCAAAGCAGCTCCAGATCAAATGGAGCACACTAACTCTCGCTGATCAAGGATCCTAAGAAGGGGGACCGTCAGTCTGTCTACCTGCACCTGCGGGCATGAAACGCAGCATCCCCAGGTAAAAAGGGACGTCAGTACGAATAATGTACTGAGTATGTAAAGCATGAAAATCAGTACATAAAAGACATAGATGAAACATGGGGTAAAGAATTCTACCTGTAAGTCTAAATAACTTTGTGAATCCTGAAACATTTATAATATCATGCACGTGCGTGTAAATGCCGTATCATGCATAGGTATAGGTGTACATAACATCATCAAGCCTCTGAGGGCATCCCATCATATCATCTCGGCCACTGTGGGCAAAATCATCAACATATACCAGCTGATCAGGTGGTGGTGCGTATATAACGCCTTAACCTTTTCCATATCCCATATACATATAATATACGCGTATATAACGCCTTCTGGTCATGGGTCAATGTACATGTATAAATGCATGAAATGTATAAGAAATACGTTAATAAGATTTCTCGAATATCATAATATTTATATTCCTTTCGGACAAACTTTATCAAATACATATTTTTCTGGGACCCATGAACAAAGGATATAATAATAATTCATATGGAAAATCAAGAATATAGACACCCCTAGTATTTCTATGAATAGAGTCAATTATGAAAGTTGCGTATTTTGCTCGTTTTTTTTGTATCATTTGGATCATGCCAAAAAGAAAGATGGGATAGCCTTAACATACCTCAAGTCATCAATGCAACTCAACAACAAGCTTATGACAACTAGAGCGCCAACCCTATAGTAAATAAATACGTGTACAATTTAGATGGCGGTAGTATATTACGTATCTCAAACGATAACTCGATTCTAAAATAAAACGAGCAGCATTTCCCCTGATTTTTTTGCTCCCTCAAGCCTACTATACCATAATACACCCAATCAACAGATTAACAATTAGCCTGCAACTACAATGACGAGCGACCAGCCTACTACCCTACCACATGTGGCATTTCTCCACGCCATTTTTATCCTTCCAAACTCCATAAATCAGCAGCACAATAGACAGCCCAAAAGTAACACAAAACAGCCCACAAAACAGTCCACTACAAATCAAATAACTCGAACTCACGGCTTCCGATCACCGTCCCGTGAGGTCTAACTATTAAGAAACGAATTTATCAACTTTTCTTGATATTTTAAAGCTTAAATATAGAAATTATAAATTTTTATTAACTATTAAATACATTCCAAAACTCAAACTATAAAGAAAAAGAGAGGTGATATAGTGATACTTACGTCGTAGGGATCGTTCTGATGTTATCGCTTCTCGATTTCGTACTCGGGATGTTAGTATTATTTGAAGCTATTAGAGAGCTCAAGGACCGTTCTTTTATGGTGTCTCTGGTCAGATTCTATGTAAAATGAAGAGAGAGAGAGAGAGACGAGTTAAAACATATTTATCAAACTTTTGAAAAGTCAAAAGGTGCTAGCTTGGCACCCTCTAATTCGCCCATTTTCCAACGCTTATATCCTTTTATACGGATATCATATGAACGAATGGTTAAGAGAATTGGAAACTATATTCCAATACCTTCAATTTGGTATATAATATTTCCCAAAAGACCTCATATAGCATACAAAATTTATTTCTCATAAAGCTCTGTTATAGGGCAAATTCTTAGTCTGTTTTTCCGCAACTTTAATTCGATTTTTCCCAAACTTTATGTGTTTTGTCCAACCATCATATATAGTCATATTATGACTTTAAACTCATTTAAATTATGATTAACAAGTTTCATATTTATTATATGTCACCTTCTTACGTACAAGGTGTAACAATCTTCCCCCCCCCCAGAAACATTCATCCTCGAATGTTAAACTCCTAGAGATTTATAGAAATTTTGGCAGAGTCTCCTCTGTAATGGTATCACTACCAACCTGTCAGACAGAAAACCCAACAATACAAAGCCACACAGGTACACAATCATCAATAACACCAATGGTCTCACACAACCAATGGCAATAACTAACATAAGAATCAAGTACCATATACGTACTTAAGGCTGTGATGTCTCAGTCCGATCCTCCTTCGGAAGCGGAAACAAGTGAGGATACCTAGACTTCATGTCTTCTTCAGCTTCTCAAGTCATCTCCTCCACATTATTGTTCCTCCAAAGTACTTTAACCGAAGATACGTTTTTAGTTCTCAATCTCCGAACTTGTCTATCTAGTATAGCAATGGGAGCTTCCTCAAATGATAGATGTTTTGTGACCTGAATATCGTCAACTGGAACGACTCTAGAAATATCTCCAATACACTTGTGGAGCATAGACACATGAAAAACTAGATGTACTGACTCCAAGTTGGAAGGCAAGTCTAACTCATATGCTACATGGCCTACTCTGCGTATGATCTTATAAGGTCCAATGTACCGAGGGCTAAGCTTTTCTTTCTTACCGAATCTCATAACGCCTTTCATCGGTGATACCTTTAGGAATACCCAGTCATCTACCTGAAACTCCAAGTCTAGTCATCGATTATCTACATATGACTTCTGATGACTCTGAGCTGCTAATAGCCTTTCCCGTATAAGCTTAATCTTCTGAACTGCCTATTGTACCAACTTTGGTCCTACTAACTTAGTTTCCCCAACCTCAAACCATCCGATAGGTGACCTACACTTTCGTCCGTAAAGAGCTTCGTATGGAGCCATCTGAATGCTGGAATGATAACTATTATTATATGCGAACTCAATAAGTGGAAGATGATCATACCAGTTACCCCTAAAGTCCATCACACAAGCCCGTAGCATATCCTCCAGTGTCTGAATAGTACGCTCAACCTGACCATCTGTTTGGGGATGAAATGTTGTACTAAGACTTATTTGAGTCCCCAATCCTTTTTGGAAGGACCTCCAGAAATTAGCTGTAAATTGTGCACCTCTATCGGAGATAATAGATATAGGGACACCATGAAGTCGAACTATATCCTTAATGTAAATCCTTGCATAATCCTCTGCTGAATACGTAGTCCTGACAGGTAGAAAATGGGCTGATTTTGTAAGTCTATCAATAATAACCCATATAGAATCGAACTTACGCTGGGTACGAGGTAAACCTATGATGAAATCCATGTTAATCACTTCCCATTTCTAAGTCGGAATCTCTATAGCCTGCAATAATCCACCGGGTTTCTGATGCTCAATCTTAACCTGCTGACAATTTGGGTACTGAGCAACAAACTCTGCTATATCCTTCTTCATTCTGTCCCACCAGTATATTACCCTGATATCATGATACATCTTCGTCGCTCCTGGATGAATGGAATAACGAGAATAGTGAGCTTCTCCCATAACCCGCTGGCGCAACCCTGCTACACTAGGAACACATAATCGACCTCGATATCTGAGGACTCCATCTCCTGTAATCTCCAATGGTGTCTTCTCCTTTTGAGGGGTTGTATCTCTGTAGTGATCTAGCACATGATCTTCATACTGGAGTTCCTTCACTTCAGTTACTAGAGAGGATATTGTCGTGTCCTGAATAGTAACTCCGGTACCACCTGAATCTAATAATCGAACTCCAAGATTAGCTAGCTGATGAATCTCCGTCCCGTGAGGTCTAACTATTAGGAAACGAATTTATCAACTTTTCTTGATATTTTAAATCTTAAATAAAGAAATTATAAATTTTTATTAACTATTAAATACATTCCAAAACTCAAACTACAAAGAAAAAGAGAGGTGATATAGTGATACTTACGTCGTAGGGATCGTTCTGATGTTATCGCTTCTTGATTTCGTACCCGGGATGTTAGTATTATTTGAAGCTATTAGAGAGCTTAAGGACCGTTCTTTTATGGTGTCTCTGGTCAAATTCTATGTAAAATGAAGAGAGAGAGACGAGTTAAAACATATTTATCAAACTTTTGAAAAGTCAAAAGGTGCTAGCTTGGCACCCTCTGATTCGTCCATTTTCCAACACTTATATCCTTTTATACAGATATCGTATGAACGAACGGTTAAGAGAATTGAAAACTACATTCTAATACCTTCAATTTGGTATATAATATTTCCCAACAGACCTCATATAGCATACAAAATTTATTTCTCTAAAAGCTCTATTATAGGGCAAATTCTTAGTCGGTTTTTCCGCAACTTTAATCCGATTTTTTCCAAACTTTATGTGTTTTGTCCAACCATCATATATAGTCATATTATGACTTTAAACTCATTTAAATCATGATTAACAAGTCTCATATTCATTATACGTCACCTTCGGACGTACTGGGTGTAAAATAAAATTTTAATTTCGTGATATTAGTTCAGACTCAGGAAGATTAAGTGATTGCACAATAGTTATGACTGTGGAAGGGAATAGAGAGATGTCAGTTTGAGGCAAAGCAGGTGGGTTATCTCCTGCGGGGTGTCCTGAGGTTTGTGTGATCCCTATGTTGTTTTGTAGCGAGTTCTCTTTTACCAGTGAATTATATGTGTTGCAATTTGGGTTTGGATCACTTATAAGAGTTGGCTTGATTGTTACAAGGGTGAATTCGAGATTTGCAGATGATATGAGATATTATATGGTTTGTGTTACATAAGCTTATGAAGGATTTAGTTGATTTTCAATGCGGGATTTTGGGCAGCGGTTATGTGTTGTATTGGTTTTAGTTTGAGGTATACTTGTGAATCAGTTATGACTTACAGAGGTTGAGATTGAGGATGACTCGATTGAAGGAATTTCTGGATACGGGTTATATTACACTCTATGGGTATATGGAAATCATGGAATGATTGAGTGGTTATTCGTGAAAGATGTAGTGTGCATGGAGTAGAAATTTGTTTGGTTGCATTAAGGTGGGGTCACTTCCTTGGGTGTTGGTGTGCTAATGGGGCACAAGCCGTTCGGTCCGTTTGGTCGGTATAATTGAGATTTGAGCAGAGTAGAAGACTCTTGAGAATGGTTCTAATGGCTGCAAGATTTAAATGCAGCAATTAGGAACTTTTAGGATTTGTATATGGCTAGAAACTGCGATTTTCAGTGTTTGGTATCGAGACTTGTGGCGTTTCTATATCCTTATGGATTCTACATGAAATTCGCAGGAGGTCTCTTCTGAGTGAGTATCTCTGTTGTGGTATTTCGGGGGTGCTTAAGAGAGCATTCGGCGGCTTATGGGCTTTAAGGCATGTGGTGTTATGTTAGGACCGATTGTGGTGAGTTTTGGTTAAGGGTCGTGGTGTTCTGTCAAGGAAAAATGTCAACTTGGTAGTAGGTTGGATCAGCACAATAAAAGATATGATCTGTTCTTTGGGTACTTATGATGTGGTGAGTTTCTACAGGTGCTTCGTGGCAATGCTCTTGGGTTTTGGCAGCCTGCGTGGCTTGGTTGAGATAGAGAGATTTAGTTATGATGGCTTGATTATGTGCAAATGAGTTTCGAAGAGTTTTCAATGGTTACTACCATGGTTCGAGGTGTATATTTCCTACCGGTGTGTGGAACATGTTACAAATAGGAATTTTCTCCTAGATAAGATCAAATGGAAGGTTTCTAACTGGTTGAGTATGTAGTTTACTGTGACTTGGAATGGATTGTGAGATTTTTGTACTTTTCATACGATGGCATGGTATATGCGGTGTGTTGTATGGGTTTGAGATTTGCATGAGCATGGTCACGGTGTATTCTTAGTCAACATGGACGATTTCAGGTGACTAGGTGAATGATATTACTATTTGGTATGTCTTGATGAAAGTATACATTTCAGAAGGGGCAATGTGTTTTGATTTATGGATACTTCATTGGTATTGCGACACTCTCCTGGTTGATAGACTGCTGATATTCAAATTTTACTATGTGGCATGGAAGAATTATAAAAGTATTCCTCGTGGGATGATCGTGTATGAGAGATGTGTTAGACATTCGGGCGGTGGAGATGGGATTAGATATGGTGATTCGTGTGTTCTGTGGATTTGGAGACTGGGAGTTCTCAGGAACAGATTGTATCATGGTTGTGGACTGTGAAATCATGGTCGAAGCTAGGCAGATGATAGTATGTGTTATGATTCCATCATTGTGGAACATCGGGGGGTTATTTATCTATTTGTGGGTGACTAGAGCTGATTTGGGGGTCCATTGGTAGGCCCAATTAGGATGTGTATTCTACACCGAGTCCGATTGATTGGCTCCATACTGCTATTGCCGAGGAAAATGCCATTCGATTGTTGTTAAGCTTATTCGTGTTCTGAAATGATCCGTGAGTTACTCTTCTGTGCTACGAGGAGTTTTGAATTGTAGGTTATAAGCACACATGGTGCAGTTCTATCAGGGCCTTATAACGGAATTTGAGAGAGATGAGGAGTTGAGTATTGCATGATTGATGATGTATTGGTTATGTTCTTTCGGGGTTTGTATGGCACTGTGTCATTTGCCTCTCTGTGGTTATGGTAATGCACTTTGAGTACTTGATGTCGAATTGCATGTGGTTATTGATTTTGAGCAGGGTGGCTTGAGGTATATGTCATGGATCAGTGTTTGGATGGGGAACGCATTGCGGCAAAATTATGTTGAGGTATGAACCTTTGTGTTAGATTCATGTGATGGTCCTACGGGGTGTGATGGATTTTTAGTATTTCGTTGTGGTAGTACTTGTTAAGCTTGCGGGACTATTCTCTCGTTTGAGTCATTTTTCATGATTTGAGTACATTTGGATTGTTGCTTATTGGTGCACAGATTGCACGTGTTGTGGCTTTAGATTGTGTTGATGTGGCTTGTCACTAGAATGATTGTGTTGGATGAGATGAGGTCATTGGACCTAGAATGGATAATATCGTAATTGATTACAACATAATTGGAAGGATAATATCAGAAGTAAGCTTAGAAATTGGCTAGAGTTCTTGTCGAGTGAGGGAGAGTTCCATGACTTGTTGGTCTGATAAGTGGTTACGAGTTTCTACGTCTTTCTTTCATCATTGGCAGTGTACAAAGGTTCAAAACAAGATTTTATGAGGTTCCTTACCGGTGTCGAGTTGGTTATCGAGCAACTATTGCGGTCGGAAGTTATCACTATGAGTATTTGAGTTGTATGGTATATCCTGTGATTATGTCGCGGGTCATGGTTATGGCCTGATACAACTTGTTCAGACTTATATAGTGTGTATATGTGAATTTCGGGCCTTGTAGTAATTTCGGATGTTGGAAATTGGATACTGTGGTTTACAGAATAAGGATGGAGTAATGATATTTAGTTGTGTGGTGGAGTCATGCGTAGTTGAAATTGGGTGACGTGCGATCACCCCCGCGTATATGCATGGTAAAGTTATACGGCGGTTTGATGGCCTTGGGAACAACTCTTGGCACGTTCTAGGACGAACGTATGTTTAAGTGGGGGAGAATGTAACGACCCGAACGGTCGTTTTGAGCATTTGCACTTCGCTCGCTAGTTTGGGGGCACGAGTAGCTCCGTATGATGTATTAGAACTTGTGTGCAAAATTTGAGTTCATTCCGAGTTGATTTGAAATATTTCGGCGCGAGTTTTTGGAAGTCGAAAGTTCATTAAGTTTGATTTAAGGTGTGTTTCTTCATTTCGATGTTGTTATGCGTGATTTGAGGCCTCGAGTAAGTCCGTGTTATATTATGGGACTTGTTGGTATGTTCGTACGGTGTCCCGAGGGGCTTGGGTGAGTTTTGGATAGAATTGGGTTGTGTTGCGCTCGTTTTTCTTATGTTTCGACGTCATTTTTTTCAAGCATAAATGGTACCACATTGAACAAATGAGCTCTAATTTCTGTTTTGGTTGAAGTATTAGATTCGTATCATAATTACGGATCCGTAGCAAAAATAATCGTCAAATTTGGACATCGTATGAGGATTTTATGGTCATTTTACCAACAATTGGGTTGCCAGATTTTTTTAGATTAATTACGCAATTGCCACTGATTTCGTATTTAAAAATCTATATTATTTCCAAATATTGAAACCAACATATCTCCTTCATTATAAGGTCAAATGGAGTGATTCACAAGCCTTTCTTGACTGAAATTTCACAAAGAATCCATTGGAGGTATCAAAAGCAAGTTTTGGGATCTTTGGCATGAAAAAGAAGGCAGAACAACTGGGCAAAAGTACTTAATATTGAAGGTTTGTTCATTTGGTCATATTTCGAGTTGGGGAGCTCGGATTTGGACAATTTTTGGAGGCGATTTTTACCATATGGATTGGGGTAAGTGTTCTATACTCGATTTTGGTTATATTTCATGAATACATCTTCTTTTTTGGCATTTGATTCATGATTTCAAAGTGAAATTTGGGGGTTTTGTCTAAAATTTAATAAAGTGAATTTTTAAGTTTTGAACATCGATTCAGAGTCGGATTTGAGTGAAACTAGTATGGTTGGACTCGTAATTAAATGTGTTGTCGGATTTTATAAGTTTTGTCGGGTTCCGAGGCGCGGGCCTGGGTTGGGCTTTTTGGCCGATTTTGGACATTTGATTAAGGATTTGACCTTTTTCGATTGGGATTGGTTCCTTTAGCATCGTTTGATGTATTTTAGTTCTTTTTGGTTAGTTTCGAGCCGTTTGGAGGTCGGAACGCGCGGGATGGCATTTTTGGAGCATCGCTTGGCTTGCTCGATATTGGAATTGGCTTGTTCGAGGTAAGTAACTTTTCTAAACTTAGTACTGAGGGTATGAAACCCCGTAATACGTGTTATGTGATTGGTATAGAAGTAACACACATTCTAGGTGTCGGGCGTGTGGGCATGCACCATGTGAATTTGGACTCTGTTGTTCCCATGGCACTGTATAGTGGCCATATTTTATTGATATTTGTGTTTTCACCATGTGATAAAGTAAATGAGCTGTAAATCATGCTAAATATCATGTTTAGGCTTTATGCTGATATTGTTTGGACCCATAGTGGCCGTTTCTTGCTGTCATCTCACTGATTTCATTGATATTTTGTACTCGGTCATATGCACGCATTCATATCATATCTCAGTCTCAGTTGTTGTTTATTGATATATCATATCATTGTTGTCGGGCTAGTTTCATGACATTGTGAGCCCGGGAGTGAGACTGGAGAGATTGATGACTGAGTGAGGCTGAGAGCCTGATTATGAGTGACAGTTATAGGATCGGGCTACATGCCGCAGCATGTTATATTGATTTATTCTTGGATCTGGCTTATGAAAGCGCTTGGGCTGTAGGAGCCCCCCGGAGTCTGTACACACCCCCAGTGAGCGCGGATGATATTATAGAGGGATGGATTTCCCTAGACATGGATTTGTCCGTAGTACTTGATATTTGGAGATGGATTTCTCCACAGGGTTGGATTGCCCTTTTTCATCGGTACTGGATGACTTATAGTCAGTGTTGTATATGTTCTGGGATGGATTTTCCTGGGCCGTATGGGCCATATACAATACCGAGTGGTTGAGCATGATGAGTGAAAAGTGTGAGACAATGAGATTGAGTACTCTGAGAGTGTGAGTACATGATTCATCTCTGAGATACATGGCATTGGCATGCACACATGACATACAGGCATAAAGATGCATTTTTCTCATGTTGTACGGTATCATGCCATTCATGACTTTTTACACACATTGATATATGGGTATAGACAGGTATTTCACACTTGCTATCTGGAAAGAAAACGAACCATCTAATTTATTGTGGAAATGATTTTTAGAAAAATTTACAGTTTTCAAACTATCTCATATTTTACGACGATTTCGGTAAATGATTTGAGTTTTCACTAATATTCTTGAAAAGTGGAACTATTTTCAGCAAACTGTGAAAAATCTGAGCATTTTTATCTCTAAGTTACTTTCTTATTTATATGCTTTACGTTGTTATGAATTGCTATTGGTTATTGGTGTTGGACCCGACCTATGTTCCAGCTCGTCACTACTTTCAATCTAAGGTTAGGTTTGTTACTTACTCAGTACATGGGGTCGGTTATACTGATACTACACTTCTGCACATTACGTGCATATGTTGGCTGTTGTTGTTGTTGTGCTCGATGGTTGCCAGATTTGAAGATGTACCTGCGTTCCTGTTGTAGCTGTCTCTTGTTCATGATAGCCTTAGATTTATAAAAATTCTGTTTATGTACTTTTCAAACAGAAGATGCATTTACTTCATATCATCTTTGTAAATTCTATTCTTAGAAGTTCATGATTTGTATTACCAGTCCTTGGGGAATGTATAAGATTTAGATAATTCCTTTTGTTTAATTGTCTTATTAATATTAGTGGAATTGGATAGTTATTAGTTGGCTTACTTAGCAGGTTGGATTATGTGTCATCATGACTAGTGGATTTTGGGTCGTGACAGCAGGTTACAAAATTGACAGGAAAAGCACAAGTGGAACGTGCCAATTACTTAGAAAATCTCTTATATCCTCGCACAACAAGAAACAAAGTTGTGTTGCTTTATCTACTACTGAAGCAAGATATTTGGCAATAGGCAACTGCCGCACACAAATTCTATGGATTATGCATCAACTGTTAAACTATGGTTTACGTCTTAATTGTGTTCCTATTATGTGTGATAACACTAGTATTATTTGCCTTTCAAAAAATTATGGGCATCATTCTAGGGCTAAACATATTGAGAGTAAGCATCATTTTATCCGTGATCATGTTACAAAAGCTAATTTTGTGTTAGAATTTATCACTAATGGAAATCAGTTAGCAGATATTTTTATAAAACCATTACTTGAAGAGAGATTCTATTTCCTTTGTGACAAATTTGGTTTCTGTTTGGTTCCCGTTCAATTTCTCTAAATTTGTCTATTTTAGAAAATTTTCCATAATTGATCTTCGTAATTTTTGCCCTAAATATCTCTAAGTATTTGATTACCCTGTACTTACATTTATTACCTGACTGACGGCGGGCTTGCAGAAGGCAACTTTTCAGTTGCCTTTCACATGTCTCTCCAGAATCGAGTCGTCCATTCACCCTTTCTTAACCTCTTATCTCTCATTTATATCTCCCACTATCTCAAAGAAAGCCATTATCTCCCTCTGCTCTCTCTTACTCATGGCCAAAACCAAACCCTCTCCATCCTCCTCCACGCATAGAAGAAGCTATCGCTTCAAGAAAAACCATCAAACCGATGATCCTATGGATATAGAGTCGTCACAGAGTACAGATCATCACCAGTTCGAGGATGAATCTAGTGATTCTCAAGAAGAAATTCTCATCACTTAAAAGAGGGCTGGAAAACGTCCTACTGAGTCTATCCCCAAACAATCATCTCAAAATAGATGGAAAACAGAAAGCATAGAGTTTGGGCTTGAAGACAAGATGAATTTCTATGGTCCCAAAGAGAAGGAAAAATTTGTCACTTTCAAAAGGAAGTCGATTGCTTATGGTCGCACTGTAAGTTTGAAATCTATGAAAAACTCTCACTGTGATGTTATCTCTGTGTTTGAAACTCAAAATCTTATCTCCCTATTTGCTACTATTGGTGACACTGTCTATAAAGAGCATGTGCGTATGTTTTATGCGAATTAGTTTGTGAATGATAAAGATGATCTAGAATCCATGGTTTTGGGAACTCGCATTATTCTTGACTCTTATCAGTTTGAAAAAAATCTTTGCAACAAAGTTTGTTGGGCATAGTTTCTTTGTATAACATTCTTGGCCTGATAATTTTGAAGTGTCGCTTGAGGAAGCAAAAAGTATGTTGTCTGAATACCCCCTGGTCCCAAATATTTGAAATTTGAGCATCGTTTACTAGCCCACATTATTGCTACCACCTTGTACCCCATACTGATTCACTTAGCAACCTATCTCTCAGAGATGTGTTTGTCCTGTACTGTCTTGTGAACGAGAAGGCTATTAATTGGTTTGCTTGGGTGCGTCAGTACATGCTTGAAAGCATCAGGGGTGTCTCATCTTCTGCTAACAGTTTGCCTTATGGTTTACTAATCTCTCACATCCTGCAAGTTATGAAATTAGATTTATCTCTATGCCCCTAAAACCATCTCCGGCACATATGACAAGACTACCTTTGCTATGATGGGGTACACCTTGGTTGACGGAACCTGGTCCAAGAAAGACAAATCACCAGAATCCACTCCTCAACAAGGCACTGGAGGGATTAAATCTGAAGCTAGCAAATCCTCTTCCTCGGATCAGTTGCTACTAATGCAACAAAAAATTACAGGTATCAAGGAACTGCTAACCTCTATGCAGGAACAAGTGGACAAGAGCATGGAAGTAACTAAGGAAACTGGATAGATGTGGCCAGGTTAAGGACCACTCTCCAAGCCACAAAGATGCAAGGGATCAGGGCTATGCAGGACGTCACTAAGAAGCTGACCAAAGTCACCAAGGAGATTGATGCCTCCTATGATAGTTTCTGCACCAAAGTGATCAACACCTTGAAGTATTTCCTTGGAAGGAATTTGACGAGCACAAACACAACACGAAATTGATGCACGCTAGCCAAATATAGTATATTAAAATTATCGTTTCCACAGAAATTGGATTTAAACAATGTTCAAATCTGAACTCTAACAGGTTGTAAACATTATGAGAAATAAGAGTCAAGACAGGATAGGTGTAGGATAGCCATTCAGGATCTAGCTTTATTTAAATTTACTTCTAATGTTCTAATAATTCTCACAAATTCACTCGATAATTAGCTTAAACGTAAGGTCAAGATTCTTCTCTCGATTAAATCTGAACTCTACAAAATAAACTAATATGAAGCACTATGAAGATATGCAAGAACACGTTAATGGAATAGTCTTTAGCAAAACGTCTCTCAAATATTCTCCTGACTTGGTTTAATCAATAATTCAAAAAGCTCTCTCGATTACCTAGAAGAGTCACTAAATTAAACCAAACCAAATAATACAAACATAATCACCAAAATATTCCTCTTTTGATTAAATAAACCAGTGAATAATTTCGCAATCAATTCAAAGCTCCATAAACGTATTCATACAATTAAACTAGAGTTAAATATACAAACAACACTCAAAACACCATATCCGTCAAAACCCTAGGGAAGAACTACTCCATAGATATGGAAAAAGTCATCACAAATAAGTTTAAGAACATAGAAAACATCAAAGACAACTTTACGATACAAACTCCCATTTTTGCACCGATTGTTGGCAAGATAATTGATGAAATTCTTTGTCTTCAATCCGTGGCAGCTCTCTAAAACTCTCCTAGGTCAAATCCCCTTCAAATATTGTATTTATAGTGTATTTATACCGAGTATAGGCGGACCTGGACTAAAATACCCTCTCTGAGCCGAACTGAGTATTTATATTGTATTTATACCGAGTATACGCGCTGTGTGTCGCATTAGTGGACTTCTTCAGATCTTGGTTTTTATGCTTATGTTCTTTCGTTGCCTATCATAAATTAGGCAGATGACCATTTGATTGTCCCCTTATTGGGCATGATGTCAGAACGAGGTATTAAGTCAAAACTTAAGGCATTTGCAATTCAATTTCATTTCTCCTAAGGCACAACGTGCCTCACACCATTAGCCATGCCGTGATGGGCCACTTTTTGGCCTTGATCAATTTTCTTCTATTTTTTTTTGTATGTATACTCGTTTCTCGACCCCCGAACTCGATCCCGGCTTAACTCTCGAACTTTTAGTCAGGTTTCAAAGTTCTCTTTTATTTATTTTAGCTCCAAAAACTTAACTCAGCCCGCAGTCTCAACCTACACAATAGAAAACTTGTATGAGTATAAATTATTTATATTTTAGCTCACACACAATTAAAGTGTAGCAAATAATAGGTCCAAAGTAGCCAAAAATCCGTATTTTTAGACTACCATCTGAATTAAGTGTCTGGGCTGTTTAAACAATCTTTTTCTTTATTTTTTTGTAGACCCACTCTTTCTTTCCTGGCTTCATTTTGAGCGGTGAATTGTTCTTGTAGGGTCATCCTCAACTTTTTCCGGCATTCTTTTACAGGATCAATCAATGCATCTTTTTGCAAATCTCCAAAAATAAAATCCACATGATTAAGGTTAGAATAAGAAAACAAAGAAGAAAGGTCATGTGAATATTCCTCTGGTATGTCCAAGACCAATTCTTTATCATTCTCTTTTACTAAAGGTTGTAATGTGGAAAGATTGATGGGAGTTTGAACTTTTCTTTTATTGCTTCACAATCAACCAAAGCCTCATCTTCAGTCATCTCAATTGAATCACAGTGTTCTTGCAGAGTGGTAAGTTCTTCTATTCTTTCGTTGCCTATCATAAATTAGGCAGATGGCCATTTGATTGTCCCCTTATTGGGCATGATGTCAGCACGAGGTATTAAGCTAAAACTTAAGGCATTTGTAATTCTATTTCATTTGTCCTAAGGCACAACGTGCCTCACACCATCAGCAACGCCGTGATAGGCCACTTTTTGGCCTTGAGCAATTTTCTTCTATTTTTTAAATATGTATACTCATTCCTCGACGCCCGAACTCAATCCCGGCTTAACTTTTGAACTTTTACTCAGGTTTCAAAGTTCTATTTTATTTATTTTAGCTCCAAAAACTCAGCTCAGCCCGGAATCTCAACTTACACAACAAAAAACGTGTATGAGTATAAATTATTTATATTTTAGCTAACACATAATTAAAGTATAGCAAATAATAGGTCCAAAGTAGCCAAATATTCGTATTTTTAGACTACCATCAGAATTAAGTGTATGGGTTGTTTAAACAGTCTTTTTCTTTATTTTTTTTGTGTTGGTTGTTAAAACCTTTCTTTTGGATGTGTGTGGATGGGCATGTAGTCGACTATGCCTGGTATAAATGCTAGATGTATATATTATTGCCTGCTTAACTAGTACATAGACAGGGGCGCATGCAAACAAATAAGGAGCACAAAGCCAGGGGGAGCAGAAGTACACTTGTAAAGGGAAGTATCCCCTAAATTAGTCGAACTCTTTTTGGATTATTGTCATCATAAAAAAGGGGGAGATTGTTAAGTTTAGAATTTTAATAATAATCAATAATTAAAAGAGCCTTGACTAATGTCATCTCACTTTGTGTGCAAATTCACAACAGCGCTGATGAATGAAAGAAAAGAAAATCCTACGAGGAAATCAGAGGAAGTCAACGGCTATGTTCTTCGAACTCTGCATCAAATGGAAAGAGAATAAATCAATCAAAAAACAAGGAAGGAAAGTCAATCAATCAGACTTGCTAAAGATTCTCAAGCATGCAAGAAAGGAAAGAGAGCCAATCAAGGATAGAGAGAAAATCAAAAGGCAATTTGCGGAAGCACTAATCAAGGATAATTGGAGGAACCAAATCTTCAAACTAAGAATGAATCTGGTCACACCTCTCAAGCTAGATTCATGAGGCTACCCTTGGGTTTTACTCTTAGAATTCTATACCTCACAAGGAAAGACCTCCAATCATTGTTGTTGTTTGATCCCAGAAAAGAGAAATCAGAAGACTCATCGAGTAATATAAAAGAAGAAGTAGAAGGACAAAGAAGATTACGCAACTTCACATTTGTTTCTACACCTTTCTAGTTCTTATTACAAACACTGTATTTTGAGTCTACAAGTGTCGCAAAAGATAAGAAGAGTTAGAAAATAGAACAAGAGTTATGTCAACACTAGAAAAAACATTGTTGCTATATATCGTTGGTGGTGAACATACTAAAACCATCACTGTTGTAAAGACTTACTAAAGATCTAAGAGAACCATTGTGACCCAAGAGAACTAGACGTAGGTACCACACTGGTACTGAACCAGTATAAAAATTGTTATGTTGTTATCCGTATATTCTCCATGTGTTATAGAAATTGAACTGCAAATTACGTTAGAAATCATGTTTAGGCTATGTGTTGGTATTGTAGGGACCCACAAAGGTTGTGCTACATGTTGAATTTTTCGAGGATTCAAAAAGTGGTAGTCATGCTTCTAAGCCATCCGCTACACCTGTCCCTGAGGCACCAGATACATCAGTTCAGGACATACCCGATGATGGTAGAGGGGGATATGCCACAGTTGTTGGGATTGAACGAACAAAGAAGAAGGAGGTCATCCAAAGGCAAACAAATGATGCAACCTTTCAAACTCCGTGCGCCACACATCCCGGAGAGTCTAGGGTACAAACTCTTTCAAAAACATCTCCGAAAATTGAGCTCAAGTTGGTGGCATTGCACCAGCTAGTCTACCTTCTTCATAAACTTACCACCAGTGATACGCTTCTCCTAACAGCTGAAATGTAGTAAATGAAACTCCACTCACTTCCACAATACCCATGGTGCAGAGAATACGGTGACACTTTTCTAGAAATCCCTGGGCATCCTCGGTAGCTGTGCCACTGAAGGTAGATGGACTATACCTCTTAAATCTCTCAAGTCTCTTTTGTTCTTCTTCTTATGCCTCTGGCTTGACCTCAGGCTGAACCGGAATAATATGTTGTACCGGTACTATACCCGAAACTTGACCAATATGAACCTGCTACTCTGGAGCACGGGTGGTAGGAGTCTGAACTTTTCCCCTAATCTGTGAAATAGTTGGTGAAACAGAGATCAATCCTGCCTGAGTTAATGTACCAAACATGTTCAGGAACTGTGCTAAAGTCTCCTGGAGTCCGGGGGTAACAATATGTGTCTCTGGTGCCTGTCCCCTAACTGGAGCTACTGTCGGCTCCTGAACTGCTACTTTGACAGGTGATCTAACTGCGACATGTGTTATTCCTCGGCCTCTACCTCGGCCCCAACCTTTCGCAGCTCTAGCAGAATGCGCGGGTGTCTGCTCAGCTAACCCGGTAGCACATCTCCTCACCATCTGTGAGAGAAGAGAGGTACAAAGGTTCAAACTTCGAAATCAACAAATTCCGCATGATAGGAATGAAAGAAGTGGGAATTTCCTAACAGTTTTGTAGCCTCTTGAAGATAAGTACAGACATCTCCGTACCGATCCGCAAGACTCTACTAAACTCGTTCGTGACTCGTAGAACCTATGAACCTAGAGCTCTGATCCTAACTTGTCACGACCCAAAATCCCACCACAGGTGTCGTGATGGCACTTAGTCTCTAATACTAGGTAAGCCGATTACAATTACATATCGAGCCATTTTTTCTTTTTTTGAAACATATAATTTAATACAAGTGTCGAAATCAAAAGCGGAAACAAATATAAAAACCTCCCAAGACTGGTAATACTGAGTCACGAACTCTAACTGAGTACATGCAGTGATCCCAAGGATCGAATATACAATACTGTGCGAATAAGAGTGGACAGTACAATAAAAATGAAAAGACTCCAAGGGGCTGCGACAACCAAGCTGCCCCACCTTTAATACTTGCGATCACACTCTAATCTCTCTCCGAATCCGATATCTCCAATACCTAGCTCTGCACAAAAATGTACAGAAGTGTAGTATGATTACACCACAGTCGATACCCAATAAGTATCAAGACTAACTTCGGTGGAGTAGTGTAACGACCCGACTTATCATTTTAAGAATTTACGCCCCATTCGGTGACTTAAGGTCTTGAGTAGCTTCGCAATATGTATTATGACCCGCGGGTGTGGTCGAATTTGATTTATAGAAGATTTGGAATTAAATTAAAAGAATAATCCTTATTTAGAAGCTTAAATAGAAAGATTTGACCGGAGAGCTGACTTTTGAGCAAACGACTCCGGAATGGAATTTTGATGATGTCAATAGATCCGTATGGTGATTATGGACTTAGGGTCATGTCCGGAAAATTATTTGGAGGTCTGTAGTGGAATTAGGCTTGAAGAAGGGTCATGTCCGGGGGGTTGACTTTTTTATATCGGTGACGGAATCCGATTCTGGAAATTGGAATAGGTCCGTTATGTCATTTATTACTTGTGTGCAAAATTTGAAGTCATCCCGAATTGATTTGACGTGTTTCAGCACAAGATATAGAATTTGAAAGTTCAAAGTTCATGAATTTTGATGTGAAGTGCGATTCATCGTTTTGATGCTGTTCGATACGATTTGAGGCCTCAAGCAAGTTTGTAATGTGTTATGGGACTGGTCGGTATGATTGGTTGAGGTCCCGGGGGCCTCGGGTGTGTTTCGAGGTGGTTTCGGATCATTTGGAGCTGTTTTGGAACTGTTGATTCTGGTGTCTGGTTTCCTTCTTCACGAACGCGAAGAAAGTCCCGCGTTCGTGAAGAAGAAATTTTGGGAGTGCTGGATTTGACCTTCGCGAACGCGAAGCAGTGGACACGAACGCGAGGCAAGCTCTGGTCAAGCGTATGCGAACGCGACGCAGTGGTCGCGAACGCGATGAAGGAAGGGGAGCCGGGACCCTGAGCCATTAAGCCTTCGCGAACGCGAAGCTTGGACTGCAAACGCGAAGAAGGATGGCAGTTGGCTACCGCAAACATGGGAGCTTGAAAGCGAACGTGATGTTGTGCATGGTCAGGCCTTCGCGAACGCGAAGAAGAAAATCCTTGGCAGTGAGTTTAAGTTCTGTCCCATTTTCTATTTTTGACGGATTGGAGCTTGGGATGAGGAGATCTTTGGGAGATTTTTAGAGGAAACAACGGGATAAGTATTCTTAACTCAATATTGGTTAAATTACCCGAATTCATGGTTGTTTTTAACATTTAATCGGTGAATTAAGTTGGAAACAATTATGAAAACCCTCTTGGTTCAATTTAAGATTTGGAAGTTGAGTTGTTATCGGAATTGAATAAAATTGGTATGGTTAAACTCGTATCTAAATGGGCGTTCATATTTTGTGACTTTTGTCGGGTTCTGAGACGTGGGCCCCACGGGCGATTTTTGGGTTAAATTTTGGATTTTTGTAGAAAAATTGTATTTTCATATGGAATTTATTCCTACAATTTGTATTGATTGAATCTAATTAATTATGACTGGATTCGAGCCGATCAGAGTCGAAAAATCGAGGAAAGGGCATACTACTTGACTGATTGAGCGCAGTTTGAGGTAAGTATCTTGCCTAACCTTGAGAGGGGGCATTACCCCTTAGGCATTGAATCTTATGGGCAATTTGTGTAATTGAAAACCAAGTACGCGAGGTGACGAGTACTTACTTGGGTTATATGTGCAATTTACATTGGCTAAAACCCTTAGACGCCCTTATGTATTAAAAGAGAAATCATTGGTACTTATTAAATCCTTTAATTGTCTTGTCTAAATTCTTGTTTTGTTGGGGTTATTTCTATATGATGATTTGGTGGGATTGCCACTTTGATTCTTATGTGAAATATTATTTGTTGAGTTCTTTACTCCCGGATATAATTGTTAAAATTTTGTGCACACTATGGTCGAGCAATGGGCTCCTTATTATGGAAATTTATGTATTATTGAATTTTGTGATAAATTATAATATTTGAGCACTTGAGGTACAATCTGTGATAAATTATAATAATTGAGCACTTGATGTGCAAATCTGTGATATGTTGTAACATTTGAGCACTTGAGGTGCAGTTTATGAGATGTGATATTGGCACGTTATTTTGTTGAAAAGTTTTGTTCGGGTGTTTGCATGAGGTTTCTGCCATGCTATTATTATTATTATTGGTTTATGCATATACTGTGAGACAAGGCGGGCTTTCTCTATATATATATATATGTGGGGGGGGGAGAGAGATTTGCACATGTGGCGAGACAAGGTGGGAATATTATTGTGCGCGTGTGGCGAGACAAGGCGGGCATTCACTTTACTATTGCACACGTGGCAAGACAAGGTGGGCTATATCGGGGATTGAATTGTGATGATTTGTGATGGCCTGAGGGCATTGTTGTTGTTGCATATTTACTTTTGGGACTACGAGACGGTATCTCGGGAGTGCCTTTGTTGACATTCTCTATGGTTGCACTTGTCTTCGGTTATTTTGTATTTCCATGATAGGTAAATTGTGGTGTTCTTCTATGATGTAATATTTGATTTTATTATGTGTATGTATCCCTTGTTATAATGTGTTAGTTTTGGCTCTTGTACGAGACTCTGAGGATTTGTGGTTCTAGTCTTTATTAGTTTTCAGGGTTAAGTTGTTTTGAATAAAAGAAATTGATGTATGCTTTAAATTCTTATAAGTTTTACATCAAAATCAACAACTATCAGGTGCTTTATTTTAATTGAAATGTTATTTTCTTCACCCAAATAATTTCTAAAATAAATTCATTTCTTTGTTGACTTTCTTACTTGATTTAAAAATTTTAAATTTACTTTATCGAAACTAAATTGATCGTGTGGATCTTATATACATTGATATTATTGGCACGTGAGTAGTCCGTGCAGTTGCGATAGAAATATGGGCACGAGGTGCCGTGAAAATATGAAGGAGGGTTGAGACCCGTATTTTATGTTTATGACATGAGGTGTCACAAGGTGACTTCTAAATTGAAGAATTATATTTTAAAGATATTTATTTAAAAGAGTTTTATATTTGAAAGATACTTATTTGAAGAAATATATTTGGAGGGTATTTATTTGAAGAAATTATATGTGAAAGACTTGTTTAATTGGTTATAGTTGTGTTTCTCTTATTCGTCTGAGTAATAATTATGGTGTTCTTGCTGCCTTACTGTTTATATCACTAGCTGATTATTGTTGCTATCACTGCTATTTATTTTTGATTATTTTAGTATGATGCAGGTTAATTGACTAGTGAGTGTCTTGACTGTACCTCATCACTACTTCACTGAGGTTAGTTTTGATACTTACTAGGCACCGCTGTAGTGTGCTCATTCTATATTTTTGTACATTTTTGTGCAGATCCAGGTATTTCGAAGTCAGTTGATCATTAGCTAGCTGTGCGAATTGTTGCTGTGGAGACTCAAGGTAAACCTGTTGCTGCGTTCACAGGCTTCGGAGTCACCTTCTTATTTTGTATTCACACCGTTTTACCTACTTTCAAACAGTTGTATTTAGAAATTTGTATCAAACTCTATAAGGCTTATGACTTGTACTACCGGGTTTTGGGAATTGTAAAATTTTAAAAGATTTCTATTTCAAATTGTTAGATGTTATTTAAATAATGTTGTTGTTTCAATTAAATGCTAGGCTTACCTAGTCCCTAAGACTAGCTGCCATCACGATACCCAAACGGAGGGAAAATTGGGTCGTGACAAGTAGTGAGGAGGTACAGTCAAGACACTCACTAGTCATTTAACCTGTGCAATATAGTAACATACATAGATAATAAAAAACAAGTAGCAGTGATGGCAACAAAGATCAATCAAGGATATGAATAACAAGGCAATAAGAACACCATAAATATTGCTCAAACGAATAAGGAACACAAGTACAACCAATTAATCAAGTCCTTCAAATATAAATCTTTCACATATAAGTTTTTCAATTAAAAATCTCTCGAATATAATTCCTTCAAATAAATATCCTTCGAGTATAATTCTTTCAATTAAAATTCACTCTGTGACACCTCATTACATAATCATAAAATATGGGTCTCAGCCCACTTTCATATTTTTACGGCACCTCGTGCCCATATCTCTATTACAACCGCACGGACAACTCGCGTACCAAAATATCAATGTATATAATATCCGCAGGATCAATTTATTTTTAATAAATAAGTTTATAATTTTTAAACCAAGTAAGAAATCAACAAAGAATTAAGTTTATTTTTGAACTCGTTTGGGTGAAGAAAATGACATTTCAATTAAAATGAAGCATCCGATAGCTATTGATTTGGATGGAAAATTTATTAAATTAAAACATAATAGCAATTTCTTTTATTCGAAACAACTCAAACCTCAAAAATCAGTAAAAACCAGAAACACAAATCCTTAAAGTCTTGTACAAAGAGCCAAAGCCAACACAATACAACAAGGAATACAAAACACATAATAAAATTAAATAATACATCACGGAAGAACACAAGAATTTACATATCACAGAAAAATAAAATAACCAAAGGCAAGTGCAGCCATAGAGAAATATCAACAAAGGGCACTTCCGAGGTACCGTCTCGTAGTCCCAAATCATAAATAAATTTCTACAAAGGGAACTCCCGAGGTACCGCATCGCAATTCTAAATCATAAATAAATTTCAATCTTTCCTTATATCACAGCGGGAGCCTTCACATTTAGTTTTTAAAATTATTTTTTCCGAAATAGCATCCCGCATTTTAGCCACCCCTATCACACCGCATGGCTTCTAGTAGTTCTCCTACTAGCCACGCATATCAAGCCCCTCCTTATCTCACCGCATGCATTTCAACACCCAGACCTTATACCACCGCATGCATATCAATATCACAATATATCATAATTCGCATCTCAAGTGACCGATTATCAGCATAACACAACTTGTACCTCAAGTGCTCAAATATCACAACATATTATAAATTGCACATCAAGTGCTCAAATATTACAACATATCACAAATTGTACATCAAGTGCTCAAATATCACAACTTGCCACATAAACCAACAATACATTATTTTTCACAATAAGGAGCCCATGGCTCGACCATAATGTGCACAAAATCTTAACAAAAATATCCGGGGAGTGAACAACTCAACAAAATAATATTTCACAATTTAACATTTTGTCTCAAATATCATTTACGACCTTTATAACTCAATACCAATTTCAATAACATGAACTGAAAAGTAATTCATCAAGGAACAACGCCTTCTTTAAATCCACTTTTTTGGCAAATAGATTAATGCCTCCTTTTTAAATTTATTTAATAAATTATTTGCAAATAACTAATCCATAATGAAATTATCTCCAGGAAATATCAATTCAACAAAAATACGGGATTCACATAAAACTCAAGGTGGCAATCACACCAAATTATCATATAAAAATAAATTCAACAAATAAGGATTTAGGCATGACAGATAAAGGATTTACTATGTTCCAACAATTTTTCAATTTAATACATAAGCGCGTCTACGAATTTCAACCAATGTAATTTGCACATATAAACCAAGTATGTACTCGTCACCTCGCGTACATGATTTTCAATTATACAATCTTCACATAAGACTCAATGCCTAAGGGGTAATTCCCCCACTCAAGGTTAGGCAAGATACTTACCTCGACGAAACTAAGTCAATGCTTTAAATGATCTTCGCGAGTGAAGCCACCTTCGGACAGCTCAAATCTGAAATTCGCTCCTTAATAATACTACGATGGTCCATCACACTAAAAAAATTTCAATCTATAATAATGCAACACAATTTCACCAATATTAGTAAATAAATTTTCAGATTTTTAGTCATTCAGGCATTTTATCAAACACCTAGAGTACATAGCATTTTACTACCTCTAGTAATGGTGTTTCTTCATCCAACAATTCCTCCTTCCCACCAACAAGAGATACTAAATCATCCTTTGTCTACAAACAACCTTCTTTAGCACCATTAAAATTATCAATGAACTCACATCTACCCAATTGTTGCTAATTAATTCATTAAAAAATCTCTACAATACCCAATAATCTAATTTAAGTATTTATGGCTTCCAAACACTATCCAATAAGTGTTAATACTTATTTCTTGCTCACATACTCATAATAAATCCATACATGTAAGTCTAAGGGTGAATGATTACCTTTTTGGAAGAAATCTTGCAAAACCCTCCTTTGAGTTCTTGAAGAAATTTCTTGAAGATCTAAGTATTTTTTGTATAGATTTCATCAATACTAGTGTAGAAATGATGGAATTTCATACCGATATAATGGGGATTGCTTACCTTGAAGAAGAGAGGAGTTGGTGGTCTTGAGTGAGTGGAGAAGAGCTACAAAATCCGTCCAAGTGAAGTGGGAAAAATGAACCCTGAAATTGTATCTATAGGCCCAGATTTCTGGGTTTCGGATGCTGCCCCGGATGCTATGGCAGCACTTCACTACCAGCCCTTCTCTCGGATGCAGCCCTGGATGCTTCGCATCCGCAGTCTCCTTTGCCAGCCTTTGGTAATTTGGTCATAACTTCTTGCAGAAATGTCCAAATGACGAACGGTTTGAAGCGTTAGAAATTAGACTCGAAAATCTTTCATTTGATAAATGTATGTATATACTCTCGTCCTAAGTTTGGTCTTGTGCCGAAACATAACAAATCGATTCGGAATGACCTCAAATTTTACACACAAGTCGTAAATGACATAACGAAGCTATTCAAATTTCCAAAATCTAAGTCCAAGCCCGATACATCAAGGTCAACTCCCGGTCAATATTTTTCTTAAAATCTTCCATTTTCCAACTTTCGCAAAAATGCGTCGAATTGTCCTATGGACTTCCAAATTCAAATCTGGATATACGCCTCAATTCGAAATCACCATACGAAACTATTGACACCATAAAAATTTCATTTCGGAGTTGTTTGCTCAAAAGTCAAACTACGGTCAACTCTTTTCATTTAAACTTCAAAAATAAGAATTGTTCTTTCAATAAAATTTCGAATCTTCCGGAACCAAACTCGACCGCATACGTAAGTCATAATACATATTACGAAATTGTTCGGGACCTTAAGTCGCTAAACGGAACGTTAATTCTCAAACCGACAGTTGGGTCGTTACATTTTTGGATTATTGTCATCATAAAAAAAATGGGGAGATTGTTAGGTTTAGAATTTTAATAATGATCAATAATCAAAAGAGCCTTGACTAATGTCATCTCACTTTGTGTGCAGATTCGCAATAGCGCTGATGAATGAAAGGAAAGAAAATCCTACGAGTAAATTAGAGGAAGCCAACAGCTATGTCCTTCGAACTCTGCATCAAATGGAAAGAGAATCAATCAATCAATCAAAGAACACGGAAGGAAAGTCAATCAATTAGACTTGCTAAATATTCTCAAGCGTGCAAGAAAGCAAAGAGAGCCAATTAAGGATAGAGAGCAAATCAAAGGGCAATCTGCGAAAGCTCTAATCAAGGATAATTGGAGGAACCAAATCTTCAAACTAAGAATGAATCTGGTCACACCTCTCAAGCTAGATTCATGAGGCTACCCTTGGGTCTCACTCTTAGAATTCTATACCTCACAAGGTAAGACCTCCAATCATTGCTGCTGTGTGATCCCAGAAAAGAGAAATCAGAAGACTCATCGAGCAATATAAAAGAAGAAGTAGAAGGACAAAGAAGATTACGCAACTTCACATCTGTTTTTACACCTTTCTAGTTCTTAGTACAAATACTGTATTCTCAAGTCTACAAGTTTCGCAAAAGATAGGAAGAGTTAGAAAATAAAACAAGAGTTGTGTCAACACTAGAAAAAACATTGTTGCTATATATCGTTGGTGGTGAACGTACTAAAACCATCACGATTGTAAAGACTTACTGAAGATCTAAGAGAACTATTGTGACATAAGGGAACTGGGCGTAGGTACCACACCGGTACTGAACCAGTATAAAAATTATTGTGCCTCCTTTACTTTTCTGTCTGCGAAATTTAATTCTGCTGCGATTGATGCCACTGTAACATTTAGTCGACTAATACCTCTCTTAGTGAACTAAATTTTAAAATCGGCTACAATTTACCGTCCTATTGTGCTTTCATACAAGGTGGTTTTAGGTATACATCATCCTCTCTGTAGCACCTTCAATCATTATTGACATATGGAATTTTGACTAAAGAGTTTATGTAAGTAGCCTAGCTAGAGATTCATAAATTTAAGGCGTATTTTTATATTGTAAGTAGCCTAACTAGAGAATCTATACGCAATTTAATCTAAAATTATGTTAATTTAGTTTTAGTCTTTTGACTCGTCCATATACCTCATCAGAAGGGGTCAATTTCTAATCAAAATGGAGCTTTATTCGCAGTATAGAAAAACATTGTAAAATAAGAAGAAGCATTTGGCGAATACTTTGAAAATGTCCTCCCTTTTTGTCTCAACTTCTTTCACCAGCTGTCGTTGGAACAATCAGGCTTCTGTGGTCAATAACCTCACCGTCAAACAGAGGCGTTAAAGATTTTAACTTTATAATTGTGGATTTTAAATAACAGAATTTTAAATAATAATTTTAAAAGCTACGGAATTCTCCTCATGCAAGCTTCTAGCTCCGCCGATGTCGTCGAGGGATAATAGTCGCAATTCCCAACTGTCCCTTCCTCATAGCAATACTTAAGTCTTTAATATCGAAATAAAGCATACAAAGTTATTTAATCTTCAAAATCGCTTACAGAAAGAAGAAAAGTGTAGTAGCGCAGCTGTATTTCATTCAATTTTCGTCATCGTCATGGGTACACAAACAAATACAATCAAGTAAACTAAACAAAAGGCAAGAGACCGAAATTTAGATGATTATAAAACATGGATCACCTAAAAGAAGAAACCCAAGCACCTATATATATACTATACAAAAAAATAAATAAAAATCAGGCCTTAAAGCACGTCCACAAGTGGTGATCCTTGTCTATGATACCTTCAACGTAGCGAAACTCCTCGACATGACAAGGGATGTTAATGGGACCATTATGATGAAATTCATATTCTTCCTCTGCTCCTTTCAACAACTGTACGAACAGAGGATGGTTGATGTGCATCACAGGTATTACGAACTTCTGCTGCTCCTCTCCTTGACCTACCAATACTGCAACACATCCTCTTGGGATGTCCTTCAATTCTTCCTTCTCATGCCCATGATGATGAAGGTGAAAAGGCAAATGTAATTGAACATGGAATCTTGAATGATGATGATGGCGTTCGTCTACGTTTCCCATCTCTCTCGAAATTAATAAGATCCAATCAAAGAAAATTAATAAAATTCTTTAGAGTGGTGGCTTTCTTGCTAGTTAAGGCAGAAAGATATTGGAAATATTACAAGAAAACGATCAGAGAGAGAAAGGCCAAGGATCAGAAGAAGAGATGGCTAGAGTGAAGAGGCTGAGGGAAGAATCTGTTAAAGAACTTGGAACGTTGCTCATTAGCTATCTAATTAGGGGTTTTACAAAAAGTTGAATTGAGTTTGGTATGAGCGAATTGTTGAATGGGGGGAGATGAGTATTTATGCCAGAAAAAAGGAGGGAGGAATATGTCAACTGTACACCGAATGCTTACTTCACATACAAGAAGGCGTGTTGCGGACGCGGGAGTGGTGGTAGCTTAGGCAGGTAAATTACGCCAATTGCCGCCGCCTTAGGAGGTAGGTCAATATGGGACTAGTTTTTCAGCATTTCCATTTTCCAGCAAATAAGGAGGGGTATATTTGTATATAACTAAAGGGTTGAGCATTATGTAAGGACAGTCCGATGCAATAAGCTCTTGTTATGCACGGGGTCTGTGCGTAGTCTTACATTACATTTCTGCAATAGCCTATTTCCACAAGGTTGAGCCGTATGGAAAAATGGAAAAGCCAATATATAGGTCAATTTTTTTAATATACATATATTAAATATATGTTAAATTCCATTAGTTTTTTTGTGTTTACTTTTTTTATATTCAGAATTTCTTAAGTGAAAGTTTTGACTCCGCCACGCCGCGAGGTTGAGGAATAGAGGCGGATCTAAAATTTAAATTTTATGAGTTCAACTTTTAAAATTGTTAGCATTAAACCCATTGTATTTCTAAAGTTATGAGTTCATATTACTATTTATTATAATATTAGTACATTTTTACACACAAATTTATGCTCCGCGTAAAATGTACTAGGTTTAGTTGAACCTAATGTCGATACACTACATCCACCTCTGTTGAGGAGGTCAAATAGTACTATACACAGAGGCGGATGTAGCTTAGTGGCTACGGGTTTAATTGAACCCATAACTTTCGACGCGGAATAAAAATTTGTATGTAAAAATTCATTAAAATTACAAAAATAGTAGATATGAACCCATAACTTTAAAAATATAATGAGTTCAATGTTTAAAATCTTAAAATTGAACCCATAAGATTTAAATTCTGAATTCGTCTCTGACTATACAATAATATTAAAATTAAAGCTCAGATGACAAAGTCAACTCATCTTATCGCATGTTAAGGGGTGGCTTGAATAAGGATAAGCGTAGAATAAATGTAAAGTATGGTAAGTTTGAATGGATTATCGTTAACTTTTATCTCATGTGTTAAATTGTACTGCTAGGTTTTGGGAAAGTACCATGTATAAGTGACATGCGTGTTTGACCCTGTGCTAAAGGGTAAGTAGTCCAAAAGAAGCTAGGAGCATCTTTGCAAGCGAGTTTACAGGGTGAAAATTTCAAGTTTTCAACTAATATTATTTATTTGCTTTTAATGGAAGAAGGTGATTACCTTTGGAAGAATATCTTTTTAGAAAATGATCATTTGTTTTAAATTAATTTTAACTTCAACTATAGTATTGTTAGGATCTAAAAGCACCCCGAAAGTCAAATCCATACAACTTTTTGGATTATTTTTATTTTACGAATTACCTAAACGGATGGTATTTTTAGTTTTAGAAGCTAGAAGCCTAGAAATAAACAAAATACTTAGCTGATTTGCAGTATAAAACCAACACTTTAGGGAATTGATTTCGTTACCTTTTAGAATTTTAAAAAAACATGTGAAGGTGATTTTTTTTCTTTTCGTGACTTTTTGTGATATAAGAGTATTTGCATTTTTAAGTTCTTATGGATAGATTAAAAAAATTAATCTTAGCTTCACCAACCCATTCATTCAACATTTGATTAGTTAAAATAACTAACATGTTGCATAAAAATATTAACGGAAAAAGTCAACTAAGTACTAATTTAAGAATCAATTTTTTAAATTTGAATGTAGATCAATATTTACATAGGAATTAGTGCACAATTGTGAATCCAACTTTCAGAAATAGAAAGTTAAATATGTATACTATACATAATCGTTTATGTAAAATTTAAATGATTGGAGCAATTTCGTAGACCCTTGAAGCTACGGGGAACATAGAAAATTTCATATGAGTCTTAGCAAGTACTTCAACAATACTCTAAAAAAATATTGATTTTTCTGTATTTTTTTCTTCATCCTAATAAGGTACTACTTAGAAAGGTAAATTCATTATTAGGATATATCATATTGCTGATAAATTCCATATACATACAAATTGGTACACAACTATGAATCCTACTATCAGAAACAGAAAGAAAAATATTGGTAGCACACATAATTGTTTCATTAGTACATTTTTATATATTTAAAGATTGTGAAAAAATTATCCATTAAAGCAAGCATAGAAGAGGACTACACATCATCGTTTCATTAGTACAATTCAGTACATATAAGATTACAATTTGTAATCTTACAAACACTAAACCAAAAAACAAATTCATTAGAACGCCTTCTACTTTTCACCACAAAATAGTGATTATAAGTTCCAACTTACTGAATATATCATCAAATGGAAGTTTCAGGTTGAAATGTCCCACATTGTTAACTACTATAACAACAATAAAATATAAAGTTTTAAGTTGTAAAATCAACTAACCACCCTTTCTTTTACATGTCCAATTAGCAAACATGACATTATGGGGGTACTGTTTAGGTTTTTGGTTGAGGGTGTGGGTGTGGGAATTTTGGCATATTGCTTTGAGCCTCACAATAAGAATTTCTCACCAACTCCTTTTCCAGTTAAAGGCCTACGTGGGGTTTAATAACTAGACATGTACGAATATATGCTTTTTCTGAGGCGTTGGAGCACCAAAACATTTAAGGCCCAATACTGATATTGAAATCCATGTGATTTGTTTGCAGATATGGTTAGCTTTACAAGATTCGCCAATTTTATTTGTAGGCTCTAAGATAGAATATTTCAGAAATGAAAGAGAATCTAAACTAAGCAGTGAATTCAACTTATTACCATCATGGTAGCAAGGTGTAAGTAAATATCTCCGTTCAAAGGAAATATTTTGAACAAACTTTTCCAACCATTCTGCAGTCTCCTAATTCCGCCTTAAGAGAGGCCCTAGGGGTAGGACTGTGCATCGATCAGATCGGATTGAGCATATATCGAATTGTAAAATCGAATTTCGGATTATAAAATCGGATTTCAAATTTTATAAAATGCAATCTGAATCCAATCCGAATTTAATTGGATCGGATCGGATTTTAAAGTTTGGATCAAATAAATATTTCGGATTTTCAGATCGGATTGTATGCCTTATTAAGGCTACAAACAATCTAATCGGCTACTGCACTTTTTAAGGCTACTGATATTCACCATTCTATTAAATTGAAAGGCAACAAATGTCTTTCATAACAATAGACAAAATAAAAGTTTCATAGCAAAATAAAATAACTTGAAATTTCAAATAAATGTCTAATAAGGGAGAAGCATCATTGTCCGTCGATTCGAAGGAAAGTCTGAGAATGAGAGGCACACACATAAGACTTAAGAGAAGCGAGCAAAGCAATCTGAAGAGAGCTTAGAGAGAGAGGGACTTCGATATAAACTAAGAAAAGAGGAGTCTAAAGAGAGGCAGATGAAATGAGAAGACTTAACCCTAAAATGTAAATCTAATATTTATACATATCCATATAATTCAGATTTCGGTTCGGATCAGATTAAAATAATTTCAATCCGAATCCGATCCAAATATTCGAACTTTTAAAAAACCTAACTCATATCCCACCCGAATATCCGAAATTCAAAATCCAAAAATCCGAATATAATAGATCGGTTCGGATTCTCGGATATCTGATGCAAATGCGCAGCCCTACCCTAGGGGCTCTGGCTAAATAAGGTTAACCTTATTCCTTATCTTTTGTTCCAATTATTCAAAAGTCATTGCAGGGCCTATTGGCGGGGAAAACGAGAAATATTTTTTTTTAGCTGCTCCATAAAATAATAGCTAACAAATATATATAATACATATATTTTATACAATTAGTTTCGACCGGCCAGCAAATTTCGTATTTTGCCCAAAATAAAATAAAATTGCAGGACCTATTGGCACAAAATGCAAAGTTCCTGTAAATTGAACTATTCTCTCTCCGGCCTTTACGTGGAGATGACACCAGGTAGTCACCCTAAAGGGCTGCTATTTAGGAATGAGCTTATATATTCTGAATTTTAGTTTTGTAGTTCAATTTTTTTGGACAGAAAATGTATGGATTGTCCTAAATTAAGATTTTTAGTTTAAATTTTCAGAACAAATTGAGTAATGGCTAATACCTAAATAGCATCCCTAAGAATGGCTCTTTGTCCACTTTCTCCCTTTATGACAGTAAAGCCTAGTTAGTGGAAATGATACCATGTAGCCACTTTTAAGTATGTTGTTTAAAATATATCCACAATTTAAAATATATTTAAAGATTAGCCAATTTCGCTCAAATTTCAGGACACGATATCCTAGAGTTTAAACCTCAAAATTCAAATTTCAGGATATCGTGTCCTAAAGTTCGAAAATTATGTCCTGAAGTTCGAATCTTATGTCCTGAATTTTGAATTAGTAGTTCAAAAATTCATGACACTTAGTCCTGAATTTCAAATTAGCAGCTAAAAAAATCAGGACACTAAGTCCTAGTAGTGAGCACCCTCCACTTCCAACTAAGAAGTTGTGAGTTCGAGTCACCCCAAGAGCAAGGTGAGAAGTTCTTGGAGGGAGGGAGCCGAGGGTCTATCGGAAACAGCCTCTCTACCCCAGGGTAGGGATAAGGTCTGCGTACACACTAACCTCCCCAGACCCCACTAGAGGGATTATACTGGGTTGTTGTTGTTGTTGTAAGTCCTGAATTTTCAAATTCAGGATACATAGTCCTAAAGTTTGGTTGAATTGATTAATTTTTAAATACATTTTAAATTATCATTATATTTTGAATATCCGACTTAAAAGTGGCTATTGGTGCACTTCACCCGCCAACTTGCAACCATTGAGTTCTGCTTCTTTTGGTCGCTAATTTCCTTTATCCTATCGACTGTGAACTACTTCCGTTTTTCCACTACATACGATACATTTACTATTTGTAAAGCAAAAAAGTGTTGGCTGATCATTTTTTTATAAACATATTTTAAATTGCTAACTCTTATAATTAATAATACTTCTTACACATTTTTTAAATATATATATTTTATTTCAAAAATTAAAATTTTATGTCCAAATTTTAACAAAAAATTAATCAACTTGATTCTTATGTTAAAAAAAAAATTATATATTTCTATATTTAAAAATAATTTAACTTTGAACTTTTATATTAATTATAGCCATACAAATGTAATAGCAAAATATTTGAGATCACAAGTTTTAAATACCGTATAACCACAAAAATATTTATGGCAAGTTTAAGACACAAATTTTTAAAAATATTTTTTTTCTTAAATTTCATGCCGAAATAATTTTCTGCTTATCTTTAAAACTAAACAAAATCAAAATAATAATTTTTTCCTCGTGTGAAACTAAAAATGTTATTACCCAAAAGATTAGTCAAGGAAAACTTGATTGGTTTTCGAGAGATAACTATAATAGGTGAAAATCATTTTCATCCCCCAAATTTACTCTAAAAATCAAATTCATCCTCACTCTAAATAATTATTATTTTCATCTTTTCATCCTACGCAATGTCTATTTTACCCTTTAACATTTTCAACTTCCTATATATGTAATGCCTTTTTTATATAACAACAACAACAACAACAACAACAACAACAACAAACCCAATAGTTTCACACAAATGGGGTCCGGAGAAGGTAAGATGTACGCAACCTTACCCCTACCCTTGGAAGGGTAGAGATGCTGTTTTCGATAGACCTCGGCTAGATATTTTTTAATATAATATTATATCTTATTATATTATTTAATCTAAGTTCACTAACATTATAAATATAATAATCATATTATGAATTTATTACAAAATGTATTGCTACTTTTTTATTATTATTTAAATATTATGCATATTAAAATGTGTTATAATGTATGGCGGTATGTGTGTGTGATTTTAAGTTTCACTATTTTATTATTCTCTTGACAAGAGTGGGTTGCTCTAGTGGTGAGTACTCTCCACTTCCAACCAAGAGGTTGTGAGTTCGAGTCATTCCAAGAGCAAGGTGGGGAGTTCTTTGAGGGAGGGAGTCGATGGTCTGTTGGAAACAATCTCTCTATCTAAGGGTAGGGGTAAGGTCTCCGTACACAATACCCTCCCCAAACCTCACTAGTGAGATTATACTGGATTGTTGTTGTATTTTATTATTCTCCATGTGTATATAAATTTTTGAGTTTTGATTGTTATTAGTAGATTTTTTTCTAAATTATAATAAAAGTTTATGTAAAGTGTAAATAGATAATTTTTTTTCAAATCTATTATAAAATTATCTCTATTTTTCACCCATTATTTTTTCATTACCTGCATTGTATAATTTTTAAAATTTTCACTCTCTTTTATTCTCAATTTTGTAAATAGATTAAGTTTTTATTGCTATTAATAAAATTACTGATACGAGTAAATTATTTATTGTAACTTATATGCTGGACTACTATCTCTCACGTTTTTTGGTTTCGAAAAAGTTTCTTTAATTTGCCTATAGGTCGGTAACATAAATTGAAATAAAAATATCATTATATTAAAGAATAAAATTAAGAGATAAAAATTGTAGAGGGTAAAAATTAAAATATGTATTTTAAGAAGTCATCTTTGATATGAGATTAGAATTTTAATTGTTCAAAATTGAAGGAAAAATTTGATTTTTAAAGTAAACCTGGAAGATGTAAATGATTTTCATCCTGATCATAATAGATCGAAAGGAAAATATGACCATGGAAACATTCACTATAATATTTTTTGTTTCCTTTTTGATTACACTGAAACTATAAACAACTGCTAATTCTATGGTACAATAATTTCTAAAAATTAGATAAATAAAGCATAAATAAAAGACTATAACTATAACGCCCTCAGTTAAATAAATGTAAAGGACTATGATGTCCTTCTCCGGCCATCACGGCCTATGCTAATTCCTATTGACTCCGTTCTTCAACCCTTACTCCGTCGCCGTTCGGCCGTCCTAACGTCACCGCTCGACCGGCGGCAAATGCATCAGCAATTGGCTTAATTACCAAAGTAACCTCCCCAACCGCCACGCACCACGCAACAGCTAAGAACATCACCAGCACTGCAACACCGTGGATTGGATCTTCCGCTGGCCAAATTGGCAACAATACTAAGCACAGAATCTGCACCGGCAATGCAATCACAAAAGAGATCGCCAGCAAATTCACCCTTACCTGAATTTTCCTGTTAATAACAAAAGCTATAACCCTCCAACACGAAAATAAGAAAGCTAACAAGTAAGCAATGACAAATCCCCCAAATAATATGCCACTGTACAAAGGGTAAGTACAGAGCACCGTCTTATTTCCAGAAATATCGGTGGAAACGAAAGAACTAGAATGCATGTATTTCGGTATATGGTCCTGCAACGGGGAAAAGAAGACAAAGAGGATTTGGGCCACCAAAATGGGTAAACATATGGGCCAGACGATGATTACAGCCCAAATCCCACTTGGGCTTTGTTTTTTAACGGACACGTATACTAAGAAAAGAAGAGTGATTAGAAATCCAGGTTCGAATAAACCTAAAGAGAGAACAACGTGAACTTTACACAAATTAGCTTGTTGATGTTGGGTTAGTGATGGTAATAAGAAAGGATGAATGTATTTCCGGCGGATAAAATGTAAGCGGGAGACTTCGTTGACAGACCAAACAAAAGCGAAGAATACGAGGAGTAGACGGACGGTCCAGAGAGAGTTGAAGTTTTGTAAATGGGGATATTGACGGGATTTAAGGCGGAGGTGGAAGATGAAGGAAAAGGATAGAAGAGAAAGAAGGAGAAGACCGGAAATAAAACAAATGGTGGCAAAGTCAAAGGTGCTGTCTGCAACGGGAGCAGAGGGGAAAAGGTTAGTGAGATTTGAGGAGGAATTTATTAATAATGAGGAATAATTGAAATTGGAAGGGAAATGGGAAGGTGATGAGAATATTGAAGAAGCTGATATTAATGGAAAAGGTGAGAAAGTAGCGGAAGAGCCATTAGCAACAAAGAGGGGGGAGGGTAGGAGCTTTCTCATAGATATGGTTGAGGTGGTTGGTGGTGGATGATTAGCCGGCCACCGCGCCGGTTGCGGTGGTGATGGGGCGATGTTTTATTTTTTGTGATGAGTTGTTGGAATTGCATAGTTGTTTTGGGAAGAAGGAAGTGGTTGGGGAAAACAGGTAAATTGCGAAGCTACAAAAGATTGCGTCTGAAGGAGAGAGAAGGCAGAATCAGATATTTTTGGTGAGTGGATTTGAGAGATGTCTCCTAAAAACCAGTTGTTCTACGGTTGTCATTTCTATTCTAAAAATACAAAGTACAAATACAAATCCATTGGGTACAACTTATTACTGATAGATATAGTAAGTCGAGAAAGCAACGCAATGTCACGTTTATTGTTCCAATTTCTGCCAATGGAAAATATGGAAATCATTAGTATGGGTTTATGACTTTATGCTTTTGTTTGATTAATTAATATAAGCTATTATTTTTAAAGGTATTTTTAAGACAAGACCTAGGGTGAAGCGTACCAAAAACGCATCGAGACATACTGGTGGGACGTAAGTATTGGGGGACGTAAGACATGACATTCCAGACATTCGTCTAGGCGTAAGCTCCAATATTCTGGACGTTCATTTGGAACGTAAGCCTCGAGAACTTTTATAAACTTGAGCCAAAATTGCTAAATAAATCTTTTTTGTTTAACTTAATCATCCAAAAGTTAACTCATAATAAATTTTCAAACTAAAAATGTCAAAAGCCAAAGGTTTTTTCTAATTGTCTATTACTATAATTTTATAATCTTTACTCATTGTCCTTAACTATTGAGTAACAAATACACTTTAAATCTTTGTCCGCAAAGTGCAAACTACAAACTAAGGAGTTTTATCTTCCAATTCTTAAAACACTGATATAAGCAAATATTAGGTTTGCGGATAAAAAAACTCCATTAGCTATTTAAGCTCCGTTAATATAGCTACAAAAATAATAATTCTACTCTACTTACTGTTTTTGGATGTATCAGCCTTTATTCTTGTAGATTGCGATTTTGTTGGTGGTCTAATCGCGTAGAGAACCTAAACTCTTTTGTACTACTAGTCTTTTATCCTTTATCAACTGGAGCTTGTGATTGTCCTTTTCTCATAAACCAAAGGGACAGTCAATTTAACAGTCAATCTAAACGACGTGAGGTCCAATAAATTAAAAAACAAACAGAGAGTGCATTATCTACGTACTGCCATTTTTAATATCAGCTTTCTGCGTTTTCTTTTAATTGCACTGACACAGTGCCACTGCATATCTATGAGTCACTTTGAAAAACTTGAATTATTAAAGACCCAACATGCAAATCATCTCCTTAATTATCTAGAAAATCATCAAAAACTTGACACATGATTCTGTGAAATAGGGTTCATCCAATATGCATAAAGAACCTTATAGACCCAAGTTTTTATCGCGACTGAAGCAGCCAATTTTAAAAAAAAAATCGTCAATTAATTAAGGATAGTCAACGGTTCCAATTGTTTTCCTTGTTAAGGGCATGTTTCGCCAGCTTTTCAAATTTCATTGCCTTTCCGTTTCAAGAAAAAAGAACCCACTTTCTTTTTAGTTTGTTTAAAAAAGATTAACTATTTTCTCGTTACGTATAATTTATAGTCACGTAAATATGTATGAATTCTTTTAGGCTGCAAAATTAAAAAAATCCTCCATTCTTTCTAAACTTGGTGCTGCAGAGTTAAACGGAGGAAGTATATTAATTACTAATGATTTCTTTTGAAATAGAGCTTCAGAAGAAATAATTTATAAAGCAACAGCTTGTATTTAGTCGTATTATTTGAGGAGCACATTTATCAATATTAGAGAAACAGTCTATACGAGCAATTGATGGATCTTTTATTTATTTAATTTAATTAATTTATTTTACTGACAGTATTAACTGATAGGTAGTTACATGAAAATAACAGTTTTTGAAATTTTAAATTCAATCTATTAGAAGGAAAGTTTGCCGTTAAAAGCAAAAATCAAATCTGGATTAGCATGGAAATTAACTCAAATTGCAGTGCAGTCGGTTCCTAACATAGCTTATAGGGATATACATTAGCTTTGTCCTCGTGCATACATCTCATCAGACGCAGCCATTCTGCAAACACCCAGAGAGAGACCAGTGAGTAAAACTCAGTAAGTTACTGCCTGCACCCAATTGTGTTGTCAAGTTCAGTACTTCACTTCAGTATACTATATTTCCTGACCTTTCCCTTACTTCCAATCTATTGATTTGATCATGCAAAATAACAGGGAGCTAGAGAATTCTAAGGATACTTTCAAGAGCACAGAGAGCGTATTTGCCAAAGCAATTATTGTGTCAGCAAAATTGGCTTCATCTGAAACTGTACGGATCAAACATCAGGTTATATGCAAAACATCAAATCTCAGAATGTTTGAATGTACTCACATTTTGAGTAAATGAGCTGTTATCTCGCCTTGAACAATAGTATACTGCTGGCTTTTGCAATTGAGTTAGGTCAAGGTGTTATTTTTTCTTCAAGAAATTGGAGGAGGAGTAGGGGAAACTGGGGAGGGGATTCGGAATCCAATCCTCATCAATAGGTAAAAGTTAGTCAACCAACTACACTATTAAGATTCCCCAAGTTAGATCAAGATCCATTTTTTAAAATATGTATATATCATATCTCAGCTGTTGTGTTTTCTAATGTTAGGCCGCTATATTATGTTATTTAGCTTCGTGAAGGCATGCGAGTGTGTTAGAATATACCTAATTTCAGGTCAAGGGAATAAGTTATTATCCTCGTGTATGATTTTGGACAATTCTGAGTTAAGAGTTGAGTTTAGCTAAATTTTGATTAATCTAAACATGGTATCGCAGCCAGATTTATCTCTATTATATTGTAAAGTGCTTCTAGGATACTGAGTGTTAAATCTCACATTTCAGGTTAAGAAAATGAGTTACTGTATCCTTGTATGATTCTAGACAATTCTAAATTCACTAGCTGACTTTTGGGATTGAGTAAACCCAATATTCATTTTTTCAAGAGTGCATACCAAAAACGTAGTAATTTTGCTTAGAAAGAGATGAAAAGCTTAGCATAGTTTAATCAAAAAAGAAAAGCTACTCATAGATGCCAGATAAACTATTCTCTTATCTGAAATGAAAGAAGGATTTAAGGTGCCGAATCCATTCTCTGCAGGATATATGTCCGTTCTGTATTCCATAAAATTTTCATAAGCACGATATCCTCCACTACAGCTTACAGGTCACATACTTGATTTTAATATACCATCGCATGTGTGTGCACACAAGTTTCCAAAGGCAAAGCTCATACATTTTCATTATTAGAGGAAAAGCTAGAATCTCGAGAACCTGCTAGTCTTGGTAGCATTTATCTATAGTAAATATTATATAATGTAGATATATATGAGATTGTTAAACTAAGAATTTCATTTTTTCTATAATTCATGAACTCTTATTCACCATTAAAAAGGAAAAAAAATGTTTGTCTATCTATATAACGGTTTACAAAGTAAATTAAAAGATGAGATAAAGGGTTCTGTCCAGAAAAGATCCAATTCTCGTCAACATTTCTATTATGAATCTTTCTATTGTTCTCTCTTTTCTGGGTACATAAAGGGACTCTTGAAACTTTCTGTACAGAAACCCTAAAATGGTAATAGAAAAAATACTAGAAAACTACTTTAGCATAAAAGTAAAATTGAGTAGATCAGAAGGTTTTTGCAATCATTGAGGCATAGAACCTATTAGTACTCAATGATAAAACCCAGTAAAAGCCACAACTGAGGCAGAGCTAGACAAACAAATTATATAACTATGATAACTAGGGTTGAAAAATAAGTACCACCTGAAATAAAAAGAACAGAGACTGGACTCGACAGTAATAATGAAATTAATCACTGGCCAAAAAGGAGTGTAGGGGTCAAAACCATTATTATTCCAACATCCTTGTCGGTAAATTAAAACCCTGGAAATTTGCATGCAAATTAAAGTCCAGGAACAGAATGAAAACTCTTTAATACCCAAAATCAAAATACACGTGCACTTTATCTTTGCTACAAATTTAAATTAATCGATCGAGTCAGTGAGTTTCTTAAAAGAAAAAAAATCCAAAATATAGCAATAAACATTAAAACCTAATGAGAATAAACCTGATATGAAATCCCACCTGCGGCTTCAGCAGATAATGAAGCAAGGTAAGCCTATATACCGACAGAGACACAATGGAGCTGGAATATTTGTTTCCAAATTGGGGGGAATGAAGCCTGGTCCGACGACACTATCTCATGATTGTTTGTTCTGCTATTTTTGAAGTTAAGAAGAAGTAGGTTAAATCAAGAGGAGATAATGGCTTCGAGCCAGACAACATTCCCCTCAAAGCTGGAACCTTCCCCATCTTCATTTGCCCCTTCAATATAATGACGTTCGGCTAAGATTCGATAAAAATTTAGAGGTGTTAGTTCCAAAGTTTAATGGAATTTCAAAACACTATGATGAATACAATGATTTGATTTTGATGGTGCCTTTGAATGTTTGTGGTGGGGTGAAGCTAAGGGGCAGGGGAAAGCTGTAGAGTGTAGGACAGAGCATATTGGTAAAATAGGTGGAGTATTTATCTACAACGCCTTGTCCTTGTTTCACTAAACATGACACCTCAACATACTTTTGTACTATTTCATTATTTAATTCTCGTAATCAATGGAGTACTATATTTTTAAGTCATTACTATTAATCCTTCATTTATTTTTATTTGTTCAGTATATGAAAAATATATTTTACATATTTCTTTATCCATTTTAGCAAATAAAAAATAATTTTTTTTTCTATTTTACCATTATTATTAACTATTCATTCTCCAAATCATTTCTCAAGACATTTTAAAATGCTATCATTATTATAGGTAAAATTATAAAATATATACTTTACTTTTTCTTAAAAGAAATGCAAAGCCAAAAGTAGACAACTAAAAATAGTAATAGGAGGTATGCAATTAATTAGCAAAGCGTTGGGGCTAAATTTTGATAAAACGCATCGGAAACCATTAATTAGCATGATTATTTGAAAATTTTAAATAAACTTTGTCTTCTCAAACGTTTAATTAAACTTCGATTAGTGCAAAGATTTTTAACAATATTAGTGTAGTTTAGCCTATTACAACATATTAATTACAATTTCTATCAATGAATGATTATTGTTTATTAGTATAAATATTTACTTTATGAGTTGTTGTTGCAGCAGCAAGGCGCTGACTGAAAGCAAATGAGCAGCATTGGGCGATCAAGTCAAATGAAGCGTAACGATAACAAATAATACTAGGACAGCAAAGTGTAAATTCTCTTTCACGGAAAATATGGAGTTTACAAAGTTAAAATAATTATTCTCATATTTACGTTATGATGTGACAAAATTTCGCATACCAATCAACTCGACCAATTTTCAAAAAAGCTTCCCATATTACTCTTGGAGTGACTCGAACTCACAATCTCTTAGTTGGAAGTGGAGGGTGCGTGCTTACCACTAGAGCAACCCACTAGAACGATAGGAACCAGTTTTTAAAAATAACAATTAGACCTAATTTGAGAATTCTTTTGAGAATTCTTTCTCCCTAAAGCATGACTCTCAATCTACAAAAAAACAAAAAACAAATTTGAGGTCAAAAAATGAAAATCATATGACTTAAAAGGTAAAGCATCTAAAAGTAATGATGGAAAGGAGACAATCGAATGTGGAGAAGATATGGTATTGTTTTGGATGGGTATCAATATCATACTTCAAGTTCAAGATTCCGTAATACATCTTAAATATCTTCCTTCTATTTTATGGTGTAAAAGCAGACCAAATACCTTTCATCTCCACCTTATTAATCAAATAACAACTGCTTCCACTTTCAGAATTTAATCGTTGTATTAAACCCGGACAAGTTAACAATAAGAACAATAATGTATTCATTTTCATAGTTTAAATGAAATTAAATTGGGCAATAATAAAGAGATCGAAAGAGTGACTTTGTGCATTGCTCTTACTGAAGTTGAAGCTAAATTTTCTTAGATGATAAAAGAATAAAGTATTGATAATTGTACAAAAAAATATTCATTTGTTAAAAGTTCACATAATCTTTACCAATTTAAAATAGAAGAGAATTGATTCAGGCAAAGCTAAAGTAAGTGTCAGCAAACTTAAATAAGCAAAAACAAAATAACCAGTAGCTTGCCAAATTTGAATCTAAGTTGAATGCACTAACAATGTAATAAATATTTATACGCAGATCTTACCCCTACCTTGTGAGGATGGAGAAACTGTTTCCAATAGACCTCTGGCTCAGGAAAACATAAGCACCACATTAATGAATATATAGATAAGAAGGGACAATACCAAAAAACCATATAAAAGTATAATAAAAACAACAAGAGAGTAAGGTGACAAACAATGAAAGAAAACAACGGTTAGCCATAAAAACCTATTACCAACAGAAAGTGAGACTGCGTGCCAATACTACTGTTATGAACACTCTAGACTACCTACTCTACTACCCTAATACTCGACCTTCATATCTTCTTATCAATGGTCATGTCCTCGGTCAGCTTAAGCTGTGTCATGTCTTGCTTAATCACCTTTCTCCCCTTCTTCTTTGGTCTACCTTTACCTTTCCGTAGGCCCTCCAATGTCAATCTCTCACACCTCCTCACCGGTGCGTCTGTGCCTTGCTATCCCAGTTTTAGGGTTAAACAAAAGAAAACTAGGTTAATTACACGAGTTCAAATCTGATGATACCTCTATGAGTCTAAGCTCTAAAGAACATCTTAACACGTCAATCGGGTCAAATTATGACCATAAAAGTAAAGCAGAGAAGATAGAAAAGTTTCTCACTAGAAGCAGTAGAAGGAAAAAGAATACTTGCTTTTAAAGACTGAATTGAGTCAAGACTCTTGCTATTCATACCAAGGCCAAGGATTACTTGAATTGGAGATAAAAATGCATAAATTTACTGCCAACAGTGGCGGTGGAATAATTGGGATTCCTTCACTTGAAGTAGAATTTTGGATGCGAACTGTGAAAAATAAAAACTTTTAATAAGCCCTTTTTAGTTAGCGTACATTTATTATATTGGTTGAATTTTGAATAGCAAATGTCTAAAATCCTATTTTGGCTATAGATTTTGGCTTATTATTTTTTTAAAAAAATTTATGAAATATGATTATGTTTTGGAGAAAAAAATTTCAAGTTCTCAAAACTTAGTTTAGGGTCGTTTCTGGGTGAAATTTTTTCTTTTCTTCAAATAAAATATATGTCCAAACATAATTTTAACTTTTAAAAATTATTTTTCAACACAACTTCAAAAACTCTTTTTTCACGTTTCAAAAAATTTAAGACTTATGTCATAGCCTTGACCAAGGGGTGACTTGGGATACATAAATTAAGATTTTGACCCTACCTTTAGGCTTTTTCATTTAAACTTTCTACATTGACGCGGTTTAGTCGCTGGAATTGGGATTCCTAAAAGTGGAGTTAGTGGAGAATTGAGAAAAAGGGAACATCCGCCAATTGGCTCTTTTCCTTTCAACTTTTTGTCTGTTTCAGACTCCTCCTTTCACTATTCGGACATTAATGTACAGGTTTCTATCAGACAGCTCTACAATTCGTTGGAAATGACAAACCAAAATTTATCTATTTTACCCACCTTAATTATCTCACACCATATCCAATTCGAAATTATCGGCTTGATCATACTTCGCGTCCAAACAAAATGTATGGTTAATAATGATCAAAATTCTACAATTGAGATGTAATGTATAAATTCGAATCTAATGACCTCATAGTCGTTGTTGTCCTCAATCTCTTTATGTCACTGTTAACTGTGTAAATAAATAAGAGATACTCGGACAAGTAATCAGGTTGTTACTTGTAAACGTCAAAAGGAGAAGGAGCACTAGCTTCAGAATGGGCCGGACCTCCTTTAGGTGCTGGCCTAGAAATATCAGGTTTAATGATAATGGGCCGACAGCCCAATCTTTTCACATTGTTGGACTAGTGCCACTTCATCAGTTCGGTAATGGCAGCTAAACAGAAAAATGTTGTCTCAATACCTTTTTAGGACCACCATTTAGATTTTGATCAGAAAAATCGCCCCTGACCAGGATTTTTAAACACATTGGTCAGAATTTTCAAACACCAGGAATTCGGCCATCCGTTATGATTTGTAGCAAAATTTTGATAATCACTAGAATTTTTCAGTAATGTGAATAAAAATTATGGTGATCATTAGGATTATGCCACAACACCCGGCAATTATAACTTATTGAAATTTTAACGAGCGTACTTTAAAATCTGGCTTTGAACTATGCTCGCAAAACTTTTGTTAACAGGGTCAAAAAACCAACGTTGACACTAAAATATCCCCCTTCTCCCTCTTAGTACTTTCTCAGTTCCGGGTAGAATAATTTTTTTTAATTAATTCCTCCAATTTTATTTTTTCAACAAAGAAATCTGGCAGTCTAGCCTTTGGCTTAACAAGACGATAATAATTCGGAGTACAGCGTATACTTTTCTCTTGTGAAAGCACGTACTGAAGTCTTTTAATGATTTTAACGAGTCATCTTCCTACTTGAAAGTAGTACCGTTAAATGCAATGTGAGTAATTCGTATATCTAAAGTACCAACTCGTCACCTCAACATTCAATAGCTGTAAAAATTTATCGCATTAAATCGATAATCCGAATTAAACTGGATATCTATTTTTAGTTTTCCATTGGTTTATACTAATGAATATGCATAATTTAGTTTATTTTTTTTCTTTAGTGCTTAGTCATGTACTCCAATAGTAATTAATAGATGTACTTATTTTAGCATGACTTATATAGTACTTTTAGGTTATGTTTATTTTTACTATGAGTTATTAATTAACAATATTTATTTTATTCGATTTTATTATCTTTGTTATTGAATATTTTAATACAAGGCTATGACTCATCTCATATTATTGTATTTTTTTCTTGAAAAATACATTATATAGTTGTATCCAACTAGGATTAAAAAAATATTTAGAGCACAAGTTACATATTTTGTGTTGTGAAAACTTTACCGGAAAAAATCGAAAAATCCGAGATTAAAAAATCCAACTTTGTTGGTTTGATTTGGTTTAACTATATTATATTAAAAGTATGAACCCTTAAACTAAAAAGTTAAATTACTTATTTACCCTTCAAAAATTTAATTATCCTACTTATTTAAACTAATTTATAATAATAATATTTAAACAAAAATAAAGAAGAAACTTTTCAGAAGGGTTGTGTATCTTAAAATGCTTTAAATTAGTAATGAAAATGTCACGACCCAAAACCACGTGACCGACACCCGGTACACTACCCAACCCGAGCGAACCAAACCATGTGATGCACCCACATCATATGCATGAAAACCAATTTAACTACAGAAGCTCCTTGAAAATTATATACATTTTCAAGTTAAATGATAAAATATTTTCCAATTCAAAATAACACATGACGTTTTTCATGATAATAACAATGAGACTAAGTAAAATAAATATACTTTCATTTATGTTGTGTACAACCCAGTTATTACAACCTTTCACAACTATCTATGGAGCCTCTATACCAAGAATAGAACCAACGGTTGGAGTAATTCCAATAAAATAAAATAAGAAAGAACATGATAGCTACCACGAGATAAAAGCGGTGCTTCATAATATCTCGGAAAGAGAGTCATCCTAGCCTGACCGCATGCCACGTATCATACATCATCCTGAAACATATAAAGTAAGCAGGGCCCTGGAGAGGGGCCCCTAAGGGCTGAGTACACCACAACGGTACTCAATAAGTGTCATAGAATCTCTCTAACTTAAGTTCTTGTGACAAACTTTATAAATACAATGCACCTATGTTTGATATAAAATAATAACAAATTTTATCAATTCATGACCCTTGTTATTTTAAATAACAACCAAGTGAAATATTACCCATAATATAAACTTTTAAAACATTTACATCTATCCAAGATTTTGGATAAAAATCATGCAAAATCATTCCATTTGCTTTAAGTCATCGAAATCACTTTCAACTCCTTAGGCCTAAACATAAGAAAATCATCCTTACCTTTCACTGGGAGTACTACACCATCACCGACATAAGAAGGTCAACTAGGTTATGTTCCTAGCGGTAAGTATCATATACCCTACTTGCTCAGGTCGTGTCATCGTAGTGCCGTACGAATCGACTCAGACGTACTAATAATAGCACAAAATAGTACTCTCTCGAGGGAGAGTACTCTGCCATAGTCTATACAACAAAATGGCCATCTACGCCTACACCGTCACGTGTAGTTTCATGACAACGAACACATTATATCCGAAGTCAATCTCGGTGAACACAAGTAACTCCCCAAAATATTTGATACTTCAAAAATAGATTCATAGCATAGTACCTTCAAAAGATCTATTTTTATAAACTCATAGCATGTATAGAAAATTTAAATCATTTGAACAAAATTTAAATAAATAACCTTTTACATGCTAAAGCCTTTAGTAATTTAATATCAATATTTGAAAGATACCACAAGTGCTATTCTGTTCGTCAATTTTCAAAAGAAATATTTTCCATGGGAATTTATCTTTAGCACTCAAATATGTATACTCTTGTCAATACGTAAGTTTTGATAAAAAATTATAACATTTACCTTGAGTGTCATTCTGCCAACAAGGTTTAAAATAAAATTTTATAAAACTACATGACACTACATATGCAACATAATATTCTAGTACATGGAGACATCCGTACTTGTTTGTTCCCACAAGTACGAAAGCACATTTACAAACAACTTAAGTATTAACTTAAAATATGCTTTTAGAGAAAGTACCTCAAGAAGAGTAAGTTTTAATCAACTTACCTCGCTTTTGCTTTATTAACATTCACAAGCTTTCAATCCTCCTCCATCATTCCAATATTGATTAAAATGCTCAACACCACCAACAAGTCGATATCTACAATTAGATATTCTAATTACATCAAAATATGACCTAATATATTGATCAATATCCATATATAGCTCATAAGTTGGCTACAAGCCTCCAACAACTCAAATCGCCAAATAGTTTTACATGCTAGACCATTCAACTTCATTCTTATGTTTTAATACCCATTCAAAGTCATTAATGATACTACATCAATTGTCCATTACCACCAAGTTACTATTTATCATCTTCCATAATCAGCACTTACAAAATATACAATTCGGGTGATTACTTAGTTGATCACTTTCATTTTTTGATAACAAATAATTCCATAGGTTCATTGTATTCATAAATTTCATTGCCAAGATTACCATTCATCTTCTTTCTTATTTTCTCAAAAGTACTATTCATGGCATGGACTAGAGTTTTATAATCCAATATTTTAACCATTAAAACTTGTAAAAAATGCTTCAAATACTTCTAATTACTCATAATAAACGAGTTTGAAGCATTGAAATTACCTCTACTAGCTCAATCTTGAAAAATTATAACTTTGGTAATTTTTTTATTCTTGAGGATTTGATGATTAAATCTAGCATTTGGATGCAATAATGATGTTAGAAGTCATATATATTGAGTAAGAATCAACCCAAAATAATATTAACAACTTACCTTGGTTGATTGGACTTGATTTGAGCTTAAAATCACCCCTTCACCTCAAGAACCCTAACCTCCAATACTCAAAATACTCTCTCCCCCGACTTGATGTTTATAGGCCCAGAATTCTAGGTTTCGGATGCGGCCTTAGATGCTATGGCAGCACTTCACTGCCACCCATTCTTTCGGATGTGGCCCCGGATGCTTCGCATCCGCAGACTCCTTTGCCAGCCTCTAGTAATTTGGTCATAACTTCTTGTAGGAATATCCAAATGACAAACGGTTTGAAGCGTTAGAAACCAGACGCAAAGACCTTTCATTAGAAAGGTTGTACATCACACAACTCTTTATATATATATATATATATATATATATATGCTCGTCCAAAGTTTGATCTTGTATGTACTCATTTGGAACTTTAGTCTATCATGTAATTTCCAGCTTGGCTTAGACTTAGGGCTCTCCTTAGACCCCACATCACTTCTAATATGCCCTATACACTTATTATTATATCCAAATTAATATCCATCATATTAATAGTCCTCGTCTGCACACGAAATAATATAATTAGCACACATCAACTTTCTTAAATGCGCTCAAGTATTTCTAAATTTTCCGGGGTGCTACTTTCTCCCCCCACTTAAGAACATTCGTACTCAAATATTTTGCAAGTCACTTCTAAGTATAGAGTTACCATCCTTTTATCTCCAACCACCTTGCATATGCACTTATTGACTTTATATGGGTCTTATATTTCCTTTCCAAAAGCTCAACTTACTTATAGCCCTCAAAATTTGGCTATCTTTACAAATTCTTAAACATTTCGGCAGAGTTTTCCCTATAACTAGGACTATCCAAAAACTTTAACCTGTCCATAATAATCCCCCATACAGGCACCAACAATAATATCGCTCAACAACCAACAATACACAATATAATGTACCATCTTGGCCCCACTAGGCTGTACATATACCACAAGTGCATCAAGTGTGAATCTTTGAAGCTTTTAACTCGTAACATATATGAATACCATTCAATATCAATAATAGCTACTGCACATAGCACCCATATCACTATTATACATACATGTATTTTCTTTAATCATGCATACGTCAAGTTGTACCTAAAAAGTATCTTCAAATAAATCACAAATCTCTCTATGTTTGGACTTTCTTAATAATTTTTTTTTTGTCTTGAGATAAAGAATAATTGATTATCATGCTCCCTTAATTTCTTAGCTTTCTCAAGGCAATATCTCATAGTTTATGAGATCGAAGTTATATTGCCCACTTGATATCTGCAAAACTTGTTCATTCCGACTCGTAGTCTCAAAATTTCCTTATAACGAATACTTTCAAATTAATCTGTTGTCCTTTATGAATCCTGTTTCTAGGAAAAGTCTTCCCACTTAAAACTTTTAATATTCACTAATCATCAAAACTATTTTAGAATATTCTTTTATTCCTTCCAAAGATTAATGGGATATTTATCTCTGATTTATCCATCATATGATAATTTTATACCCCCACTTTCGCTCATACCTTGAGAGCCCATGTTAGATCCATAACTTGATAACTATTGTTACCAACAAGTTTGCTCTAAAAATAATTCAACTCACTTCATTTTAGTTCATGGCACTAGTTTGCCACCTACTCGCGTACATCCGTGTTCTAGTTTTATTTCTTAACTTTTACCAATTCCTTGATACCATTGAGTATCTTGTGAAATTTTTCTACCAAAAATTTGGAATTGAATTTATTTTCATGCGCACCATAGACATGCCATTGTAGCCCGTAAACTTTTAACAGTCAAGAGTCATCGTTACCATGATGGTACTTACACCCTTTTAATATTAGTGCTCTTCTTTGAACCCACGCTTTTTTACTGGCATACTTTATTTTTGCATAAACGTCTCTTCTCATTTAAGAATAAGCATTGCATTACCCCTTTCTATTTTATTCAGTGCAAGGTGTGCACATATTAAAAGGACTCCCTTATTTCGTACAATTTCACATATAATTCAAAGTACTCCCTTGTTCTTCGCAATACTTGAATTTAATTCAAATCGCACATGTCCCCAAAGTTGTAGGAATACATTCGAGCTGCCCATTAAATATTTGACTATCAGACGTAACTTTTAACATCTCTGATGCAGAACATCGTAACTATTACTTGTAATGAGTCTTTGATTCCCTACAAATACTTTATGGTAATTGTACTCATTTCATCATGAAGTTATCAAAGGTTTTCTCTTCATCTTGACTCTAGTAAATAAAACATCTTATTTCTCGAACCATTACCTTTAAGGTTACTCTTACCTGCTCTGACGCTCCCCCACTTAAGCGTAAAACCCAATTCATAAGCTCGAACCTAACACTCCAAGACTTCATTAAATTCTTACCTCGTAGGTAAACTTACATCTAATCATATACATGCTCACATGCTACCACAATTTATTTTTCCAACTTGAAATCTCATTTCACCATTTTTTTCCCCATCAAACCCCAACCTTATTTCATCATTACACTTGTATAGCTTTTTGTTTTGAAAATAGGATAGAATGGTTATTATCGTTAAATATTTCCTTATTCCTTTCCATACTAAAGTATCATGATACTTCTAACCGCAATTCATGTTGCCAAGTATCATCATTTCCTGCTCTTACAACAATAATATGGTTAGCATATCACCTTTCATGTTTGTTTTATCTTCAGAATTTCTTTTCTGACATTATACCCTTCAATCCATGCTGAAATACCTTTCTAGCAAGTAAGACTACCTTACACCTCACATTCCATGCTTATGTATTTTAACAAGTACGACTCCTTTATACTAAACCCATATAACATTCATAAAATTTTCCATAACATACACCACTTTCAGAATGCTATATGTAAGAAGCGTACAATCCATCTTCATGTCGTCATCCTAACAATTTTTGTTAACTATCGTTAATATCCCATCTTTACATCATCATGCTTCGTGCAATTAATATAAGTACTCGTATGTTTTCCATTATTCATGGAATCCAGTTCGTGGGTACCCGATCATCGTACGTTAATTTCTTTTGTACCTCCACAGTATCTTCAATCCCATCCCCGTGCATAATATGTTAGGGATTCCTAATGCATCACTTTATAACATTTGGACACTTGTAACCTCTCAACTCCCACACGTACCCTTATCATTTTCAAGCTCTTGGGCCTTAAGCGATCAGATTGCTCTGAAAAAGGTAAAAGTAAACCCTTATAGTTTGGAGCTCAGTTCCCACAACATATATAATATTGACAACTTGTCATAAATAATTACTTTTACTCATACATTATTTCAAACGTTCATTTCTCATGATTTATAAGGGTCCATCAAATCCTAATTTAATCGCTCCACTTGACACATGCATAAGTAATTTGGAGCATACATTTGAAAATTCTCAATTCCCACAAGTTCAAAAGGACGAATCTTAACTAGTCAAATCCAAGGTTGTCATTCCACATCATTTTACCTCCTCTGGTAACCTATGTTGCTTCTCATACCTTTTTAAGGTACACCTTTGTGTATATCTTGCCTTAATTTTACTTATTTACCCATTTAAATCCACCCATATCATCCACGCATACATTGGTATGAATCATTGAATGTTATTATCTGTTAGTATCTCATTCGTTAACTGTGAGGTATTCAAAGTTCACCAACCATTCTCATATTTATAATATGCTTCGAATACCCTGAATTTGTGCCCATACGTGACACTTTATTTCTACATTTACTTCCTTACACGTGATATTACCATAATGACAACTTTGTCATGTCGAGAGTCTCCCAATCCATAGCGAGAGTGTGAATCGTCTCTTGTATCTTGACTTGTCCACTTTCTAAAAGTCTTGAGGGTTTCCTTACACCCTCCCCCCTTTTTAGATGCTTTTGGTCATTCTTGATATTATCCCAAATAAGCCTTCATTCTTATAAGCCACAATGTGATTTCTACAAACTTGGTTGATTCACTTTCTCTTACCAATTTGATTTTTTATCATTCCTCGACACCTCATCACGATAATTTGAGATACTACATTCCCATTTATCTTGAAACTATTGTATTTTCTTCTTTGTACCTTTGACTACTCATTAGTGGTGACAGTCACAGTGACCGATCATTTTAACATCTTAACTAAAAATATAAATTCTAGATTAGGGCCTTACTCTTTTGAGGTTCCCTCTTTCACCTCCTCTAATATAATCTTTTGTACACTCTAGCTCTATTCTGACAGCACTAGCTGACATCGAAATCTCAATCTCTTTTCCATGAGCCATCAATATTCATTTGAAAATTCTTATTCACCAAAGTCATACGTGTTGACTATATAAGTCCCAATCCATTCTCGACTTATTTTTCCATTTGAAATTACCTCTAGTAGCTCAATCTTAAAAAATCCCAACTTTGGTGATTTTAGTGTTCTTGAGGATTTGATGATGAAATATAGCATTTGGATGCAAGAATGATGTTAGAACTCATGTATATTGAGTAAGAATCAACCCAAAATAACATTAACAACTTACCTTGGTTGAATGGACTTGATTTGAGCTTAAAATCGCCCCTTCACCTCAAGAACCCTAACCCCCAATACTCAAAATACTCTCTCCCCCGACTTGGTGTTTATAGGCCCGGAATTCTGGGTTTCGGACGCGGCCTTGGATGCTATGGCAGCACTTCACTGCCAACCATTCTTTCGGACGCAGCCCCGGATGCTTCGCATCTACAGACTCCTCTGCCAGCCTCTAGTAATTTGGTTATAACTTCTTGTAGGAATGTCCAAATGACAAACGGTTTGAAGCGTTAGAAACCAGACGCAAAGACCTTTCATTAGAAAGGTTTTACATCACATAACACCTTATATATATGTAGCTATGCTCTTCCAAAGTTTTGTCTTGTGTGTACTTATTTGGAACTTTAGTCTATCATGTAATTTCCAACTTGGTTTAGACTTACGGCTCTCCTTAGACCCCACATTAGTTATAATATGCCTCGTACCCTTAGTATCATATCCAAATTAATATCCATCATATTAATATTTCTCGTCTATACACGAAATAATATAATTAGCACATATCAATTTTTTGGGGTGCTACAAAAAACACTATTTCCATCGTTGCCTTTTAATTAAATTCAAATGCTGTCTTTGTAAAAGTCTTATCATACATTTAAGGGAAAACGTTTATTATTGCCCCTATACTATTGTAAATAGTACACGTTTGTCCTCCGTTTCACTGTACGTCCAAAACCCACCCTACCATTAACAAAGTAAGTGGAACTGCCCCTAACCCTAACAGATGGCCAATGTGGCACCTGACCCCGCAAAATTTTTGCCACATAGGATTTCAAGTCAGCTTTCCATTAATTCTTAGCCTATTTTGTAACGACCCATTTCACTACCAAATAACCCGTAACCTGTAACCGTTTGCCCACTAAATAAATAGAAATAACCCAGCTAAAACGAGTAGAGGTGTTCATTTGGTCGATCCTTCTAGTACTTGAAAGAAAACGAGAGAACAAAGACCATCTGTAGAATCGTTGCGTTTCAGTGCCGATTTCAACCAAAAGTAAGAAATTATTCCAAAAAACTCGATGGAATAAGTGAATCACTGATTCACTTATTAGAAAATAAGTGAATCGAATATTTTGTATTGGCTTGATTTGTTCTTTTCTGCGTTATTTATTAGAGGGTGGGGCAGAGGACACTTTATTTGTTACTTTATTGTATGGTCCCCCGTATCCACGGCTGCATCTCTTAGTTTATTGAAGCTGACAGACTTCTTCAATATTTGCTAACTCACATTTTTTTGTTTCTTTATGCCTTTATCTCTGTACCTTATCTGGTTTGTTTGTGGCATTTCCAACTGTACTTTATGTAGTTTAACTATTATTTTGATTCTTTCATTTGCCTTTGTTTGTTTATATTGACTGGTTTTAGTGTGTATTTTATACTGTTTCTATTTTTTTATTCTTCTACTTTAGTACCTTATGTGGTTTCTCTATTCTTCTACTTTAGAACCTTATCATTAAGCGAGTGTGTCTTCAATATGTATATTCTTTATTCTGCAGTTTACTGACAATGGTCCTGCTGGATTTGGTCTTTCATCATGGTGGAGAGTGGGTCAAGAAACCACTCGTGGCATACTCAAGAAAATCTGTGCACATCAAGCAAGGTTTTGATTCTGACTTGCTTTACTATAATGATTTAGTGGATGAATATATTTTTAACTTAGGGTATATAAGAGTTCAACAACTGATAGTTAATGGTCCTTCTGCTACATACTATGAAATAGAAGGTGATTATGGCATTAAGACTTTATTGGACTTTGTTAATAACCAATTTAATATTATTAACATATTTGCTGTAGACGATTGTGAGCGAAGTATTAATGTACCTAATATAATCCATCACAATGAGTCTGATGAACCTGATGAACTTGAAGCTGCCACTGATTGTGATGAAAGTGATAATTGTGATGTGTCACGACCCAAAAATCCCAACACAAGCGTCGTGATAACACTTACTCTCTAAGACTAAGTAAGCCAATTATAATCATAATTCAAGCCATTTTTTTATAAAGATATAATTTAATACACGTATCGAAACCAAAAGTGAAAATAATTTTAAAAACCTCCCAAGACTAGTAGTACTGAATCACGAACTCTAATTGAATACATGAAATGATCGCAAGGATCGAATACTCAATACTGTTTGAATAATAAATAACAGTACAATAAAATGGAGAGGCTCCAAGGAACTGCGACGACCAAGCAGCTATACCTTAAATCCTTGCGATCCCACTCTAACTCTGTCCGAGTCCGATATCTCCAATACCTGGCTCTGCACAAAAATGTGCAGAAGTGTAGTATGAGTATATCATGGTCGGTACCTAGTAAGTATCAAGACTAACCTCAGTGGAGTAGAGACGAGGTACAGTCAAGACACTCACTAATCTAATAACCTGTACAATATGATATACAAAATAATAGAAAATAAATAGCAGTTATAGCAACACAAATCAACTAGTGATTTAAACAGCACGGCAACAGGAATACCGTAAAATATTACTCAAATGAATAATAAACACAAGTACAACCAATTAATCAAGTTCTTTCAATATACATCTTTTATCTATAAGTTTTTCAATAAAAGTCTCTAGAATATAATCCTTTTCAATAAATATATTTCGAATATACTTCTTTCAAATAAAAATCTTTCTAATATAATTCTTTCAAGTAAATATCCTTCCAATATAATTCTTTCAAGTAAATATCTTTCAAATGTACTTCTTTCAAGTAAATATCTTTCTAATATAATTCTTTCAAATAAATATCCTTCTAATATAATTCTTTCAAGTAAATATCCTTCAAATATAATTCTTTCAAGTAAATATCCTTCAAATATAATTCTTTCAAATAAAAGTCACCTTGTGACACCTCATTTAACTTTCCTGGCATGAGAAATATATTCAGCGTATCACATCAAATGGCACGGCAATACCTTCGTGCACTTGTCTTATTCTCACCCAATACATATATGTAGATCAAATCAATTGGCACGGGAACACCCTTCATGCATTTATATATTTCTCACCGTGCATACATATAACAGTACCAACTAGGTGGGAGAAATGCCAATAACAATAAAAAAAAATAAAGTGGAGGCACACAAGAAGCAACAACGACTACAAGTCACATAGAAAATAAAGGTGCACAATAACATCTCAAGATAAAGGCATGGATGTATACACAACAAAACAATATCACAATATAATGTATGTCTCTCGTCCTCGCCTGCACGGAAACACCCTTCGTGCCATGAATATATGATAATATAAAAATAATTGCACGGCATCATCCTTCGTGCTTTTACTCTCATCCTCACCTGATAATATAAATGAAATAGCACGACATCACCCTTCGTACTTTACACTCTCAAATGGCACGGCATCACCCTTCGTGCTTTACACTCTCAAATGGCACGACATCACCCTTCATGCTTTACACTCTCAAATGGCACGGCATCACCCTTCGTGCTTTACACTCTCAAATGGCACGACATTACCCTTCGTGCTTTACATTCTCCCTCGCATGATAATATGGTTCAAATGGCACGGCATCACCCTTCGTGCATTACACTCTTCCTTACCAAGCACATGTATATCATTAACAAGCAAGGTAGGAAGCATAAATAACATCAAGGAGAGTGTTTAAACCACAACACAATACAACAATTCATATCACAATTTGCCACTGACCAAAACCAAATTCCAAATATGTAGCAGAATCAATAAAGTCTTCAACAAATAGCCCAAGGCTCCACAAAACGTATATAAAACCTTAAAACAATCAACAGAGGTGAAAAATACTCAGTATAGGGCAACACCTTCATCAATCCAAATTCTTGATAATTATATTAACTCCTCAATTTAAACTTATTTAATAAATATTTGCAGATAAGGATTCCATCATGAATTTAATTCCAAGAAAAATATCAAATCAACAAACACACATAATTAACATAAAATCCAAATGACAATAACACCAAGTTATTATATAAAATACAAACTTGACAAATAAGGAATGAGGCATGATAATTCAGGGATTTACTAATGCAAATAATTATCTAATTTAATACATAAGAATGCCTAAAACTTTAAACCAATAAAATTTGCACATATAAGCCTTAGTACGTACTCGTCACCTCGCATACACGACTTTCAAATCACACAATTTCCACATAAGACTTAATGCCTAAGCGGTAATTCCCCCACTCGAGGTTAGGCAAGATACTTACCTTATTGAAGTTATGCCGATATTCCAAAATCGCCTTCTTGCTTGAATTGACCTCTGGATATCTCAAATCTATCCAAATTAATTGTACCACTTCATTAAAATTCATCGAAAATAATTTCGGATAATAAAATTCCAACTTAAAATTTTATTCTAAAAAGTCAGCGTGGGGCCCGCCCCTCGGAACCTGACAAATTTTTTACGAAATCTGAACACCTATTCCGATACGAGTTCAACCATACCAAAATTATCAAATTCCAATGACGGATCGCCCTTCAAATTTTAAATTAAAGTCTAGTGGATTTCTACCATTTTCAACCCAATTCACTAATTTAGTGATAAAACAACACTAGATTCATGTAATTTAACCAAAATCAAGTTAGGAATTCTTACCCCAATGTTTTTCCTTGAAAAACTCTCAAACAATCGCCTCACCCGAGCTTCCTTGGTCCAAAAATGGAAGAATGAGACGAATTTGGACTTTATTCTGCTGCCCAGGGATTTGTTCTTCACGTTCGCGACCGTTCTCTCGCGTTCGCGATGAACAAATTCTCCAACAACCATTTTTAAACTCTTCTCACATAACATCTAGTATAATGGTCATAACTCTTTGTACAAAACTCCAAATGACAAATGGTTTAACTTTCTGGAAACTAGACTCAAAGGGCTTTAACTTTCATTTGTTTCTCATTTCCTCATTCCTTATAGATTGCAAGATATAAGCTCCCAAAATCAGCCCTGTGCAATAGAGATTTCCAAACTCTTCCCAGACAGCCTATAGTGTATCCACCATAACCTTTGATACACAACTCTAAATGATAAATGGTTTACCTTTCTAAAAACTAGACACAAAGGATACAACTTTCATTTTTGAATCATCTCCAAATTCCTTATAGATTGCGAGATATGAGCCTCCAAAATTAGACCATTGCAACAGAGATTTCCTTCTTCGCGAACATGAAGAACAAAATCCCAGAAGTCAAATCCTTCTTCGCAAATGCGAAGGCTCCTCACGAACGCGAAGAACAACACCAGATATCAGAAAATCAGCATCCAAAGTAGCCCAAAATGATCCGAAACACACCCGAAACACACCTGAGGTCCTCAGGACCTCAACCAAACATACCAAAGCGTCTTATAACATCATACGAACTTAGTCAAACCTTCAAATCACCTTCAACAACACCAAAAATACGAATTACACACGGATTCAAGCCTAATGAACTTAGAAATTTCCGAATTCCACAAATGACGTCGAAACCTCCCAAACCACGTCCGAATGACCTCAAATTTTGCACATAAGTCAGAAATGGCACAACAAAGCTATTCCAATTTCCAGAATTGGATTCCGACCTCGATATCAAAAAGTCAACCCCCGGTCAAACTTTCCAAAAATTCATCTTTCGCCATTTCAAGCCTATTTCCACTACAGACCTCCAAATAATTTTTCGGATACGCTCCTAAGTCTACGGAGCTATTGACATTATCAAAATTCTATTCCGGAGTAGTTTGCTCAAATGTCAACTCTCCGGTCCACTCTTTACATTTAAGCTTCTAAATAAAGATTGTTCTTTTAATTTAATTCTGCATCTTCAGTAATTCAACTCGACCACACCCGCGGGTCATAATACATATTGCGAAACTGCTCGAGACCTTAAATCACTGAACGAGGCATTAATTCTTAAAACGACAAGTCGGGTCATTACATGATGATAATGAATATGTTGTTTCTTCAGACTATGATTCTGATAGACTAGAGAAATCATTTACACAAAAGAAAGACATACATTAATGATAAATTTACTGACTATAAAGAGTTGGATATGTCCATGACATTCAAAGATATTGCTGAAGCTAGGAAAGTGATAAATATGTATTCACTTGCAAATGGTTATGTGTTAGAGTAACTTAAAAGTGAATCAACTAGGCTTAGGTACATTTGTGAAGCTGGCTGCCCTTTTGTATGTCACATATCTAGGAATTATTTAGGGGGTGGGGCTGAATTCAGGACCTTAAATTCACAGCACACTTGTGAACCTGCATATGAGAATTATAGAGTTAATGCCAAGACCATTGCTGCATACTTCAAGAAAGGGTTGCAAATTGATCCAAAAATTAAGGTTAGAGAGATGAGGGTAAACTTGAAGGCTGCATTTGATGTAAATGTTAGTGAGGCAAAGTGTAAGAGGGCAAAGAGAATGATTTTGGAGAGTCTTGAGGGTAGTTTTACTGATGAATATAATAAGATGGTGGCATATGTTAATGAATTGAAGTTTAGTAATCCTAGAAGTGATGTGATAGTTAACTTATCAAAGGATGCTCTTGCTGAAGGCAAGAGAAGGTTCCTAAGGATGTACATCTGTTTTCATGCAATGAAGATGGGGTTTAAGAGTGGGTTGAGGCCTTTTATAGGGTCAGATGGAACCTTTTTGAAAGGGAAAGTTAAGGTTCAGCTTTTGGTGGCAGTTGGTCAAGACTCTGCAAATCATTATATCCATTAGCTTGGGCTATTGTGGATAAAGAAACAAAAGTCACATGGAAATGGTTTTTAAGTCATCTACAAATGTCACTAGACCTTAAGATGGGTGAAGGAATCACTTTTATCTCAGGTATGCAGAAGGTATGAACACTTTACTGTATTATTTTATTATTTTACCAATATGTATATGTAGATTTTAATTCTTGTTTCCTTTATATGCAGGGGCTGATTGATTCAATCTCAGATGTTCTTCCTCAGGCCCACCACAGATTCTATGTAAGACAAATAGAGGCAAACTGGTGCAAAAGATGGGGGTATGGGGAATACAAGAAATATCTTTAGTGGGCAGCTTGGAGTATCTATGAACAGGACTTCCAAGATCAGTTAAAGAGTATGAGCCAAGAAAATGATGATGGTAAGGCTGCAGTTGAAGATCTGTTAAAGTATCCACCTACTTGCTGGGGTAGGGCATTATTTGATAAAGTTTGCAAGAACCAGTCAGTGGATAATAACCTGACTAAGTCCTTCAATGCATGGATATTGCAAGCCAGACACAAGCCATTTATAAAGATGGTAGAGGAGATCAGAATCAAGGTTATGAATATGTTGAGTGATAATGAAGCTGAAGTGGTGGGGTGGGGAAGTGAATACAGTCCTAAGACTCTAAATTTATATAACCAATTCATGAGCATTGCACAAAAGTGTCATGTGAATGGCAGTGCTGACCAAGGTTATGAAGTGACAGAAGGTAATAATAGGCACATTGTGAATCTGGGGGCAAACAAATGCACTTGCAGGATATGCGACCTTTGTGGAATCCCATGTCCTCATGCAATCTGTGCCCTATTGTACAAGAAGGTTGACCCTTTAAGCGAGATTGGTACCTTTTCAAAAAGGCATATCTCCAAACTTATTCTCATAAGTTACAACCCATGAGAGGAGAAACGTTCTGGAAGATAATGAATTTATGCTTCTATTTTATCCTGTCTTGATCTAACATATAATTGTGTATGTTGATAATAGCACTCTAAAGGAAAACAACCAATGGGTGGCAACAGTCATTCAGTCCTCCCATTCACTTCAACCTCACAATCACTCTTTCCTCAGAGTCACTCATTCCTCTCAATCACTCAGCACTCGGCACTCGCACTCAGTTTGTACTTGCGCTCACTGGGGGTGTGTACAGACTCCGTAGGGTCTCCTTCAACCCAAGCGCTATAAAAATCCGATCATGGCATATAACAATGAAACATGATGCGGCGTGCTGCCCGATCCCATAAATATCCTCACAATCAGGCCCTCGGCCTCACTCAGTCATCAACCTCTCCAGTCTCTCGGGCTCTCAAAAATCATGATAAGCAGCCTAAACAACAATGATATGATGCATCAATAATGAATAATAGAGACTGAGATGAAATGTGCAAGTAAAACTGTGACTGAGTGCAAACAACAATTTAGCAGATGATTCAACAAGTACACGACCTCTGTGGGTCCCTACAGTGTAAACACATATTTTAAACATGATTTATAGTTTGATTTTCCTAATACGTGAGAAATGTACGGATATCAACAGATTATTCAACCACACAGTTCCATGAGATTTATCAAGTCACAATTCCTACGGTGCATGCCCACACGCCCATCACCTAGCATGCGCGTCACCTCAAAACCAATCACATATCACAGAATCTGGGGTTTCATACACTTAGGACCAAATTTAGAACTGTTACTTACCTCAAACCGTGTAATTCTTTATTCTGCTATGCCTTTTCCTCGCGAATCGGCCTCCGAATGCCTCGAATCTAGTCACAATTAATTCGATTCAGTCAATATAAACTATTGGAATTAATTCCATATGAAAATACTAATTTTTCCAACAAAATTCAAAATTGCACTCAAAAATCGCCGGTGGGGCCTACATCTCGGAATCCAAAAAAATTACAAAATATGAACGCTTATTCAACCACGAGTCCAACCATACCAAATTTACCAAATTCCGATAAAAACTTAATCTTCAAATCCCTAAATCTCATTTTCAAATCCCTAGGCCCAAATCCTCTAATTTCACCTCAAAAACACGTAATCTGGTCGAAATACTCAATGATAATCCAATATTATTGACTAACAATGATCACAAGTGACTTACCTCACGTTTTCCCGTGAATTCTCTCTAAAACTCTCCCCAAAACCGTGTTGGAAATGTCCAAAAATGGCAAAACTCGGAACCCCTTCGAAATGTATACTGTCCAGGGGTTCCGCACCTGCGACTCGCTTAGCCTCTTCTGCAGTCTTGCAGGTGCGAGAAATCAACCACTTCTGTGATTTGCCAAGGCCTTCACCGCCTCCGCTTCTGTGATCGCGTATCCACTTCTACGGACTCGCTTTTGTGAGAAGCAGTCCGCTTATGCGGCTTCAGCGCTTCTGCGATCGTGCAGTTGCAGATGCGACTCCGCTTATGCGGACCATCTACTTGCTTCTGCGAGCTCTGACTCAACCCATGCCTGGACGCTTTTGCGATGGACCACTCGCTTCTGCGAGCTCTCACCAGCGAGCCAAATTCCGCAGGTGCGATTGCATCAGAAGACAGAAAGTTTCCAGCTTTGTTCTAAGTCCAAATTTTGATCCGTTATCCATCTGAAACTCACCCGAGGCCCCCGGAACCTCAACCAAATGTACCAACAAGTCCTAAAACCTCCTATGAATTTAGTCGAGGCCTCAAATCACATCAAACAATGCTAAAACCACGAATCATACCCTAATTCAAGCTTAATAAAACTAAGAATTTTCAACTTCTACATTCGATGCCGAAACCTATCAAATTAAGTCCGATTGACCTCAAATCTTACACACAAGTCATAAATGACATAACAGACCTATTCCAATTTCCAGAATCGAATTTCGACCCCGATATCAAAAAGTCAACACCCCGGTCAAACTTCCAAACTTAAATATCTATTTTAGCCATTTCAAGCCTAATTTAACTACAGACTTCCAAATAATTTTCCGGACACGCTCCTAAGTCCAAAATCACCACATGGATCTATTGGAACCATCAAAACTCTATTCCGGGGTCGTTTACGCATAATTCAACATCCGGTCAACTATTTTAACTTAAGCTTTATACCTTGGAACTAAGTATTCCAATTCATTCCAAAAATGTACCGGACCCAAACCAATTTCCCCGGTAAGTCACATAAAAACTATAAAGTACAAATTGAGTAGTAAATGAGGTAACGAGGCTGTAATACTCAAAATGACTAGCCGGGTCTTTACATTCTCTCCCTCTTAAAAAAATATTCGTTCTCAAACGAGTTTAGAATCATACCTGGAGCCTCAAATAGGTATGGATATTTGCTCCTCATCTCCCACTCAATCTCCAAGGTAGCTTCTACAACTGGCTGGCCTCTCCATTGCACTTTCACTGAAGCTATGTTCTTTGATCTCAACTTTCGAACTTGCCAGTCTAAAATGGCCACCGACGCCACATCATAAGTCAAATTACATCCAATTACACTGTGCTGAAATCCATAACATGAGACGGATCTCCGACATACTTTCGGAGCATACATACATGAAACACTGGATGAACATCCGATAGACTAGGTGGCAATGCAAGTCCATAAGCCACCTCTCCAATCTTCTTAAGTATTTCAAAAGGACCAATATACCTCGGACTCAACTTTTCCTTCTTCCCGAATCTCATAACACCCTTCATAGGCTAAACTCGGAGTAGTTCCATCTCTTCTACCATGTAAGCAACATTGCGAACCTTCCGGTCGGCATAACTCTTCTGTCTAGACTGTGCCACGCGAAGTCAATCCTGAATCAATTTAACCTTCTCCAAAGCATCCTGAACCAAATCAGTACCCAATAACCTAGACTCACCCGACTCAAACCAACCCATGAGAGACCGACACCATCTCCCATATAAAGCCTCATACGGAGCCATATGAATGCTCGATTAGTAACTGTTATTGTAGGCAAACTCTGCAAGTGGCAGAAACTGATCCCAAAACCTCCAAAATCTATAACACAAGCGCGTAGCATATCTTCCAAAATCTGAATAGTGCGCTCGGACTCTCCGTCTGTCTGAGGGTGAAATGTTGTACCCAACTGAACCTCCGTGCTCAAACCTCGCTGTACTGCTCTCCAAAACTGGGATGTAAATTGCGTGCCCCGATCTCAAATGATGGACACTGGCACACTGTGTAGGCGAACAATCTCAAGAATATAAATCTCAGCCAACCACTCCGAAGAATAAGTAGTATCGACTGGAATAAAATGCACAGACTTGGTCAACCGATCTACAATCACCCAAACAGCATCAAACTTCCTCAAAGTCTGTGGGAGTCCAACTATGAAGTCTATAATAATACACTCACATTTCCACTCCATAATTTCAAGTCTTTGAAGCAATCTGCCTGGTCTCTGATGCTCATAATTCACCTGTTGACAATTTAAATATCGAGCTACAAACCCAACTATATCTTTCTTAATTTTTCTGTAACGACCCGACATGTCATTTCACTTTTTAGAACCCCGTTCCTCTAAATAAGACTCCCCGTACATTCTATTACTCTTTTATGACTTGCATGGATGGTTAGTTCGGTATTTGGAAGGGTTCGGTATGAAATTGTAATACTTGGTTCCTTAAGTTGTCCTTAAAAGGCTAAGTTTGACTTCGGTCAATATTTTGAGTAAACGACCTCGGAATCGGGATTTGATGGTTCTAATAGCTCCGTATGGTGATTTTGGACTTAGGGGCGCATCCATAAGTAGATTTGGAGGTCCGTAGGTCATTTTGGGATCTTTTGGCGAAAAATGGAAATTTGAAGTTTTTGGAAAGTTTGACTGAGGGTGGACTTTTTGATATCGGGTTCGGATCCGGTTCCGGAAGTTGGAGTAGGTCCGTAATGTCATTTAAGATTTGCACCAAAATTTGGCATCATTCAGAGTTAATTTGATAGGAATCAGACGCGCGAAAGTATTTTTAGAAGTTTTTGAGTTCATGAGTTAATCCATGCGTTTTGGCGTCCGATTCGTGGTTTTTTGATGTTATTTCAGTGTTTCGATCCCTCGAGAAAGTTTGTATGATATTGTTAGACTTGTGTGGGTATTTGGTGTGGAGCCTTGAGGGCTTAGGTGAGTTTCGGACGTTCGGGAGGATGAGAAAAACTTCAGTTTTTCTGGTGTTTCTTTGCAGCTGTTGCAAGCCTCGCAAATGCGAGAATTTATTCGCATTTGCGAGAAAGGCTTCGTAATTGCGAAGAAGCCTGACCTGGGTAGTGTTCGCATTTATGATACTTTGGTCGCATTTGCGATCTTAACAGTGTCCGCATTTACCACTCCTTGGTCGCATTTGCGACCTTGGCTGTAGAAGCCTAGGTTCGCATTTGCGATGGATTTGTCGCATTTGTAAACCAGGTGTCGCAAATGTGACATCTGAGACCTGTGCACAACTCTATTAAATGCGGGATTTAGGCCATTTAGCTCATTTTCTTTCATCTCTTGGGTGATTTTGGAGCTCTTGGAAGGGGAGTTTTCACCTAGCACTTTGAGGTAAGTAATTTCTACACAACATGAGTTAAATACATAACTTATGGGTAGATTATAACATGTAAATTAGTGAAAATCATGGATTTAGGTGAAAACCTAAGTTTTTGATAAAAATTAGATTTTACCACGAAATTTGTTGGAATTTAGTAAAAATTATATATTTGAGTTCGTGAGGTTATGGGTAACAATTTTCTTCGAAAATATCCGGAATTCGGGCCCGTGGTCCAGTGGGTGAATTTTAGGAATCTTACATTTAGGGTTGGATAATCACTTTAATAGTTGGAATGTGAACTTTTGAACATGTATTGATTAGTTTATATACTATTTGATTAGTTTTGGATTGTTTGGCACCAATTGAGGGTTTGAGCATAATCTTGGACCGGAAAGTAGGCTTTGAGGCGAGGTAAGTCTCATTTCTAACCTTGTAAGAGGGAATTGACCCCATAGGTGAATTGAATTAAATGTGCTTTTATTTGTGGGGGCTACGTACGCAGGAGGTGACGAGAGTCCGTACGTAGCTACTAATTATGCTATTATCCGGGTAGTTTAGGACACAGATCATGCTATACTTACAATGTTTGTACCCTACTTGTTAACTTAATTGCTTAAGTCTTTTGAAACCCGATAAAAGAATTAAATTTCACTTACTTGAAGTTGTGAATGGAACACTTGACTGTTATTGAGAATTTGTGTTTTCCTTAAAATATTTTCTATTTGTGGAGCTGGCCGAATGCCTCGGTAGCAGATAGATGCATCTATGGTTCGTGCCGTTCGACCCTCGGCAGTGCACAATTTAAATATTATGTTGGATTGGGCCGTACGACCTCGACATAATTTGTGCATAATAAATCTTTAGAACCAATTATAATTGATATTGCTTCTTTGGCTTGAGATATAAATTGTTAAATGATGAAAAATAAATTTGGGACTTAATATTGGTGAAGGGATTATTTACTGTTTCCCGTTATTGGGTTTTCAGTATTCTTCATGTAATCCATGCTTATATAAAATTTTTACATATTATTATTAGCCCATAGCAAGTGTCAAAGTCGACCCCTCGTCACTACTTCTTCGTGGTTAGAATGGATACTTACTAGGTACATGTTGTTTATATACTCATACTACACTTCTGCACTTAAATGTGCAGGATCTGAGGCAGGTGCATTTGGATATCGGTCAGGCGAGCACACTTGATTACCACTTCGAGGCTTCACGGTGAGCTGCCTTCTGAGCCCATTCTGCAGCAACCATAGTCTATCTTTTGATTGTATTTTTCTTTTTATTTCACTTTGGACAGTAGACTAGTATTCTTTTGTATATTCTACTAGATGCTCATACACTTGTGATACCAGGTCTTGACACACACTAGTAGACTTGCGGTTTTGGTTTTGTTCTATAATTATGATTGCACACAGTTTCTTTCGTGTTAGTTATTTTAGATCTATTATTTCTCAAATTTTGTTTTGAAGTTAATGAAAGTTTAATTACTTGGAAAAGAACTTGTTAAAAAGAGGAAATCACGTGACCAATGCACAGTTGGCTTGCCTAGCGGCGGCGTTAGGCGCCATCACGACTTATTAATGAAATTGGGTCGTGAAAACATGGTATTAGAGCACTAGGTTCACGTAGGTCTCACAAGTTATGGGCAAGTCTAATAGAGTCTTGCGGATTGGCCTTTCTACTCAAGGCATCGGCCACCACATTGGCCTTCCCGGTATGATACAGAATAGTGATATCAAAGTCCTTTAGCAACTCCAACCATCTTCGCTGCCTCAAATTTAGATCCTTCTGTTTGAATAAGTGTTGAAGACTCTGATGATTTGTAAATACCTCGCAAGACACACCGTAAAGATAGTGCCTCCAAATTGTAAATGCATGAACAATAGCTACCAACTCCAAATCATGAACATGGTAGTTCTTTTCATGTTGCTTCAATTGACGCAAAGCATAAGCAATCACTCTACCCTCCTGCATTAAGACACACCCAATACCGATCCGAGAAACATCACAATACATTGTATAAAAGCCTGGAGCTGAAGGAAAAACTAGTACTAGAGTTGTGGTTAAGGCAGTCTTGAGCTTCTGAAAGCTCTCTTCACACTCACCCGACCGCCTGAATGGAGCACCCTTCTGGGTCAATTTAGTCAAAGGCGATGCAATAGACGAGAAGCCTTCCACAAAGCGACGATAATACCCGGCCAAGCCAAGAAAACTCAAAATCTCAGTAGCTGAAGATGGCCTGGGCTAACTCTGAACTGCCTCTATCTTCTTCGGATCCACCTTGATTCCCTCACTGGACACTATGTGTCCCAAGAATACCACCGAACTAAGCCAGAACTCACACTTGGAGAATTTGGCATAAAGTCTCTCCTATCGCCTCTGTAATACAATATCCAAGTGTTGTGCATGCTCCTTTTGGCTACGTGAGTACACCAGGATATCATCAATAAATACTATGACAAATGAATCAAGATATGGCTCGAATACACCATTCATCAAGTGCATAAATATTGCTGGGGCGTTGGTCGCACTACCGGTACAGAATCAATAGTAGGAGTGTCTGCATCAACATCTCTCATAAAGGCCAAATAGGACAAACCCCCTTTACCAACCATATGTTGGTCCTTCAAATAAGAGATTACCCTACTGGGAACATAAACTAGAGAACCTCCCCTTTCGACCTTCCGCAATCCCTGCCTCGCCAACGTCACGAGTTTTGCGTGACAGTCCAGAATAGCATGATATGGAGACAACCAGTCCATACCCAAGATTATATCAAAATCAACCATACAAATAAATAAGAGATTAACTCTAGTATCCAGTCCCCCAATAGTTACCACACACGACCGATACACACGGTCCACAATAATAGTATCGCCCACCGGTGTAGATACGCGAACATGTGAAACTAGGGACTTATGGGGCATATCCTGATAATGAGTAAAGTACAATGATACATACGAATAAGTGGAACCAGGGTCAAATAATATAGAAGCTTCCCTGTGGCACACTGAGACAATACTTGTGATCACTACATCTGAAGCAACGACATCTGGCCTAGGAGGAAAAGCATAGAATCAGGCTCAACCGCCACCTGATCAGCCTCCCCCTCTTGGGCGACCCCTAGCTGACTGACTCCCACCCCGAGCTGGCTGTGCGGATGGCGAAGTAACTGGTGCTGAAGTCGTAGTCTGATTCCTCTGCTGCACTGGACCTTCCGGGCGACGAGGACACTGCCTCCACACATGACCAAACTTCTCACACTCAGAGCAACTCCCCGGTGCTGGTGCTGGTGGGGACTGAATCGGGCCCCGAGAACCAGAATAACCACTAGAAGCACCCGGTGCAAATGAACCCTGAACTGAAAGAGCACAGGATGAACTCTCGGATGGAAGGGCATTGAGAGATGACTGAACCTGATAAGAACAATATGAACCATGGTTGGATGATGCACCATGGTGAACTGGGCGACCTGTCTAAGCGTGTCTGTAAGGACGACCCCTGCCGTGGTAGAACTGAACCCGAAAGAAATCCGCTAAAACCACTGGATCCACGAGGCTTCTTGGCCTCCCTCTCTCCTCGCTCCTAGCTACAGACCTTCTCTATCTGCCGAGCAATGTCAACTACCTTATCAAAAGTAGCACCGGATACCCTCTCCCGAGTCATAACTAACCGCAGTTGATATGCGAGGCCATCAATGAACCTCCTAATCCTATCCTTATCAGTGGGAACCAACCAAACTACATGACGAGCCAACTTAGAAAACCTCATCTCGTACTACGTCATAGACATACCCTCCTGACGTAATTGCTTAAACTGTCTACGTAGCTCCTCTCTACGAGTCTGCGGCATGAACTTCTCCAAGAAGAGAACAGAGAACTCCTGCCATGTAAGTGGTGCTGCACCGACCGACCTGCGCCTCTCATAAGCCTCCCACCATCTGAAGGCAATCCTAGAAAACTCAAAAGTAGTGAACGAGACCCCAGTGGTCTCCAAAATACCCGTTGTACGAAGCATCCGCTGGCACTTATCCAGGAAACCCTGAGCTTCCTCTGACTCAGCACCGCTAAATGATGTAGGTCGAAGCCTCCCAAATATCTCAAGTCTCCTTGTTCATCATCAGCCATAACGGGGACTACCGGGGCCTGAGCAGCTGCAACTGGCTGGGCTGGTAGTTCCCCCGGTATTTGACGTCCCTGCACTACCTGCTCTGGAGTACGGGTAACAAGGGTATGAGTACCTTCCCCGGCATGAGAAGTAGCTGGTGCGGCCTGAGCCGAAATCACCTGAGCAAGGCATGTGCAAACAGTCAATATTTTAGAGCCTTCTGAAGGCCTGGAATCACAATAGGCACAATTGGTGCCTGAGTTGGTCCCACCGGCTCAACTATATCTGGAATCTGCTCCTGAGCTGGAGCAACTAGTGGTCCTACAGGTGTTGCTCCAACTATTGTACGAGCTACACCTCGACCTCTACCTCAGCCCCGGGCTCTCGTAGCCCTAACCAGTAGCTGACCGTCCAATCCGGTAGTACGTGTCCTTACCATCTATGAGAGAATAGAATAATAGAAATTTAGTTTCCGGAATCAATAAATTCGCATGATAGAATACAAGAAAGTGAAATTTTCCTAAGGGTTCGGCAGCCTCCCAAAGATAAGTACAGATGTCTCCGTACCGATCCACAGGACTCTACTAAACCTGCTCATGACTCGTGAGACCAATATAACCTAGGCTCTAATACCAACTTGTCACGACCCAAAAATCCCAATCTGTCATGATGATGCCTATCGTGGTACTAGGCAAGCCGACATTACAAAATAATCCCAACACTTTCAGCAAAAATGAATTAAAGCAGTTTAAATAACAAAACTTTCCATAAACAGGGATAGATACCCAAATCTCAACGCGGAATTCCCAACTATCGTGGTGTCACAGAGTACATGAGCATCTATACGTCATAAGTCTGGAAAACACGGTCTATAATAGTTTGAGACTAAATACAATAAGCAAGAAGATAGGGAAGGAGAGACAAGGTCTGCGAAACACTGGCAACTACCTCGAAATCTCCAAAAAAATCAACTGCACGATGAAATCAACACCTACTGTGTCCGGGAACACCAGGATCTACACACGAAGTGTTGGGTGTAGTATGAGTACCACCAACTCAGTAAGTAACAATACTAAATAAGGAACTGAAGGTAATGGCGAGCTTCATAGCTAAGTCCAGTTACAGTAATTTCCAACATAAGAAGGTAGGCATGCCTTTAAGTTCAACATTTAGGGCCCAAACAGTAATTTCATATCAAGTTAAAATGAAACATAAGATAATATCTCTCAGAAATTTCCAAAACAGTGATATATGACGGCTGAAGTGCAAAAATAATGAAACCAATGCATACTCTCAGAGCAATCACTCAGTCCTCCCATTCACTTCAACCTCACAATCACTCTTTCCTCACAACCACTCATTCCTCTCAATCACTCAGCACTTGGAACTCGGCACTTGCACTCAGTAAGTACGTGCGCTCACTTGGGGTGTGTACAGACTCCGGATAAGCACTATAACAAGCCAATCATGGCATATAACAATGAAACATGATGCGGCGTGCAGCCCGTTCCCACAAATATCCTCACAATCAGGCCCTCTGCCTCACTTAGTCATCAACCTCTCCAGTCTCTCGGACTCTCAGAAATTATGATAAGAAGCCCAAACAACAATGATATGATGCATCAATAATGAACAATAGAGACTGATATGAAATGTGCAAGTAAAACTGTGACTGGGTGCAAACAACAATTTAGCAGATGATTCAACAAGTACACAATCTTTATGGGTCCCTACAGTGTAAACACATGTTTTAAACATGATTTATAGTTTGATTTCTCTAATACGTGAGAAATATACGGATATCAACAGATTATTCAACCACATAGTTCCATGGAATTTATCAAGTCATAATTCCAACGGTGCACGCCCACATACCCGTCACCTAGCATGTGTGTCACCTCAAAACCAATCAAATATCAAAGAATCCGAGGTTTTATATCCTCAGGACCAAATTTAGAATTGTTACTTACCTCAAACCGTATAATTCTTTATTTTGCTATGCCTTTGCCTCGCGAATCGGCCTACGAACGCCTCAAATCTAGTCACAATTAATTCGATTCAGTCAATACAAATTATAGGAATTAATTCCATATGGAAATACTAAGTTTCCAACAAAATTCAAAATTGCACTCAAAAATCGCCTGTGGGGCCTACATCTCGGAAAACGAAAAGATTGCAAAATATGAACGCTTATTCAACCACGAGTCCAACTATACCAAATTTACCAAATTCCGATAATAACTCAATCTTCAAAACCCTAAATCTCATTTTCAAATCCCTAGGCCCAAATCCTCTAATTTCACCTCAAAAACACGTAATCTAGTCGAAATAATCAATGATAATCCAATATTATTGACTAACAATGATCACAAGTGATTTATCTCACGTTTTCCCATGAATTCTCTCTGAAAATCGCCCCAAAACTATTTTGGAAATGTCCAAAAATGGTAAAACTCGGAACCCTTTCGAAATGTATATTGTCTAGGGGTTCCGCACCTGCGACTCACTTAGCCTCTTCTGCGGTCTCGCAGGTGCAAGAAATCAACCATTTCTACAGTTTTCTAAGGCCTCCACTGCCTCCGCACTTCAGCGCTTCTGCGGTCGTGCAGTTGCAGATGCGACTCCACTTATGCGGACCATCTGCTCGCTTTTGCAAGATCTGCCTCAAACCATGCCTGGCCGCTTCTGCGATGGACCACTCGCACTTGCGAGCCAAATTCCGCAGGTGTGATTGCATCAGAAGACAGAAAGTTTCCAGCTTTGTTCTAAGTCCAAATTTCGATCCGTTAACCATTAGAAACTCACCCGAGGCCCTTGGGACCTCAACCAAATGTATCAACAAGTACTAAAACCTCCTACGAATTTAGTCGAGGCCTCAAATCACATCAAACAATGCTAAAACCACGAATCATACCCCAATTCAAGCTTAATGAAACTAGAAATTTTCAACTTCTACATTCGATGCCGAAACCTATCAAATCAAGTCCGATTGACCTCAAATTTTACACACAAGTCATAAATGACATAACAGACCTATTCCAATTTCCAGAATCGAATTTCGACCCCGATATCAAAAAGTCAACTCCCCGATCAAACTTCCAAACTTAAATATCTATTTTAGCCATTTCAAGCCTAATTTAACTACGGACTTCCAAATAATTTTTCGGACACGCTCCTAAGTCCAAAATCACCAAACGGAGCTATTGGAACCATCAAAACTCTATTCCGGGGTCGTTTATGCATAATTCAACATCCGATCAACTATTTTAACTTAAGCTTTAAACCTTGAAACTAAGTATTCCAATTCATTCCAAAAACTTACCGGACCCGAACCAATTTCCCCGGTAAGTCACATAGCAACTATAAAGCACAAATTGAGTAGTAAATGGGGGAACGAGACTGTAATACTCAAAATGACTAGCCGGGTCTTTACATTCTCTCCCTCTTAAATAAACGTTCGTCCTCAAACGAGTTTAGAATCATACCTGGAGCCTCAAATAGGTGTGGATATTTGCTCGACATCTCCCACTCAATCTCCTAGGTAGCTTCTCCGACTGGCTGGCCTCTCCATTGCACTTTCACTGAAGCTATGTTCTTTGATCTCAACTTTCGAACCTGCTAGTCTAAAATGGCCACCGACTCCACATCATAAGTCAAATTACATCCAATTATACTGTGCTGAAATCCATAACATGAGACGGATCTCCGACATACTTCCGGAGCATACATACATGAAATACTGGATGAACATCCGATAGACTAGGCGGCAATGCAAGTCCATAAGCCACCTCTCCAATCTTCTTAAGTATTTCAAAAGGACCAATATACCTCGGACTCAACTTTTCCTTCTTCCCGAATCTCATAACACCCTTTATAGGCTAAACTCGGAGTAGTTCCATATCTTCTACCATGTAAGCAACATTGCGAACCTTCCGGTCGGCATAACTCTTCTGTCTAGATTGCGCCGCACGAAGTCAATCCTGAATCAATTTAACCTTCTCCAAAGCATCCTGAACCAAATCAGTACCCAATCATCTAGACTCACCCGACTCAAACCAACCCATGAGAGACCGACACCATCTCCCATATAAAGCCTCATACGGAGCCATATGAATGCTCGATTGGTAACTGTTATTGTAGGCAAACTCTGCAAGTGGCAGAAACTGACCCCAAAACCTCCAAAATCTATAACACAAGCGCGTAGCATATCTTCCAAAATCTGAATAGTGCGCTCGGACTATCCGTCCGTCTGAGGGTGAAATGTTGTACCAACTGAACCTCCGTGCTCAAACCTCGCTGTACTGCTCTCCAAAATTGGGATGTAAATTGCGTGCCCCGATCTAAATGATTGACACTGGCACACTGTGTAGGCGAACAATCTCACGAATATAAATCTCAGCCAACCACTCCGAAGAATAAGTAGTATCGACTGGAATAAAATGCACAGACTTGGTCAACCGATCTACAATCACCCAAACAACATCAAACTTCCTCAAAGTCCGTGGGAGTCCAACTACGAAGTCTATGATAATACACCCACATTTGCACTCCAGAATTTCAAGTCTCTAAAGCAATATGCATGGTCTCTGATGCTCATAATTCACCTGTTGACAATTTAAATATCGAGCTACAAACCCAACTATATCTTTCTTAATTTTTCTGTAATGACCCGACAGGTCGTTTTACTTTTTAGAACCCTGTTCCTCTAAATAAGACTCCCCGTACGTTCTTTTACTCTTTTATGACTTGCATGGATGGTTAGTTCGGTATTTGAAAGGGTTCGGTATGAAATTGTAATACTTGGTTCCTTAAGTTGGCCTTAAAAGGCTAAGTTTGACTTCGGTCAACATTTTGAGTAAACGACCTCAGAATCGGAATTTGATGGTTCCAATAGCTCCGTATGGTGATTTTGGACTTGGGGGCGCATCCGTAAGTGGATTTGGAGGTCCGTAGGTCGTTTTGGGGTCTTTTGGCGAAAAATGGAAATTTGAAGTTTTTGGAAAGTTTGACCGAGGGTGGACTTTTTGATATCGGGTTTAGGATCCGGTTCCGGAAGTTGGAGTAGGTCTGTAATGTCATTTAAGATTTGCACCAAAATTTGGCATCATTCAGAGTTGATTTGATAGGAATTAGACGCGGGAAAGTATTTTTAGAAGTTTTTGAGTTCATGAGTTAATCCATGCGTTTTGGCGTCCGATTCGTGGTTTTTTGATGTTATTTCAGTGTTTCGATCGCTTGAGCAAGTTTGTATGATAAATCAAGTCCGATTGACCTCAAACTTTACACACAAGTCATAAATGACATAACAGACCTATTCTAATTTTCAGAATCAGATTTTGACCAAGATATCAAAAAGTCAACTCCCGGGTCAAACTTCCAAACTTAAATATCTATTTTAGCCATTTCAAGCCTAATTTAACTACGGACTTTCAAATAATTTTCCGGATACGCTCCTAAGTCCAAAATCACCAAATGGAGCTATTGGAACCATCAAAACTCTATTCCGGGGTCGTTTATGCATAATTCAACATCCGGTCAACTATTTTAACTTAAGCTTTAAACCTTGAAACTAAGTATTCCAATTCATTCCAAAAACTTACCGGACCCGAACAGATTTCCCCGGTAAGTCACATAACAACTATAAAGCACAAATTGAGCATTAAATGGGGGAACGATGTTGTAATACTCAAAATGACTAGCCGGGTCTTTACATTCTCTCCCTCTTAAAAAAACATTCGTCCTCAAACGAGTTTAAAATCATACCTGGAGCCTCAAATAGGTGTGGATATTTGCTCCGTATCTCCCACTCAATCTCCTAGGTAGCTTCTCCGACTGGCTGGCCTCTCCATTGCACTTTCACTGAAGCTATGTTCTTTGATCTCAACTTTCGAACCTGCAATTCTAAAATGGCCACCGACTCCACATCATAAGTCAAATTACATCCAATTACATTGTGCTGAAATCCATAACATGAGACGGATCTCCGACATACTTCCGGAGCATAGATACATGAAATACTGGATGAACATCCGATAGACTAGGCGGCAATGCAAGTCCATAAGCCACCTCTTCAATCTTCTTAAGTATTTCAAAAGGACCAATATACCTCAGACTTAACTTTTTCTTCTTCCCGAATCTCATAACACCCTTCATATGCAAAAGTCGGAGTAGTTCCATCTCTCCTACCATGTAAGCAATATTGCGAACCTTCCGGTCGACATAACTCTTCTGTCTAGACTGTGCCGCGCGAAGTCAATCCTGAATCAATTTAACCTTCTCCAAAGCATCCTGAACCAAATCAGTACCCAATAAACTAGACTCACCCGACTCAAACCAACCCATGGCAGACCGACACCGTCTCCCATTAAAGCCTCATACGGAGCCATATGAATGCTCGATTGGTAATTGTTGTTGTAGGCAAACTCTGCAAGTGGCAGAAACTGATCCCAAAACCTCCAAAATCTATAACACAAGCGCGTAGCATATCTTCCAAAATCTAAATAGTGCGCTTGGACTATCCGTCCGTCTGAGGGTGAAATGTTGTACTCAACTGAACTTGCGTGCTCAAACCTCGCTGTACTGCTCTCCAAAATTGGGATGTAAATTGCGTGCCCTGATCTAAAATGATGGACACTGGCACACTGTGTAGGAGAACAATCTCACGAATATAAATCTCAGCCAACCACTCCGAAGAATAAGTAGTACCGACTGGAATAAAATGCACGAACTTGGTCAACCAATTTATAATTACCTAAACAGCATCAAACTTCCTCAAAGTCCGTGGGAGTCCAACTACGAAGTCTATGATAATACACTCACATTTCCACTCCAGAATTTCAAGTCTCTGAAGCAATCTGCCTGGTCTCTGATGCTCATAATTCACCTGTTGACAATTTAAATATCGAGCTACAAACCCAACTATATCTTTCTTAATTTTTCTGTAATGACCCAACAGGTCGTTTTACTTTATAGAACCCCGTTCCTCTAAATAAGACTCCCCGTATGTTCTTTTACTCTTTTATGACTTGCAGGGATGGTTAGTTCGGTATTTGGAAGGGTTTGGTATGAAATTGTAATACTTGATTCCTTAAGTTGGCCTTAAAAGGCTAAGTTTGATTTCGGTCAACATTTTGAGTAAACGACCTCAGAATCGGGATTTGATGGTTCCAATAGCTCCGTATGGTGATTTTGGACTTAGGGGCGCATCCGTAAATAGAAATAAATTAGGTAACTCATTTATAGGTAATTAATTATGCTCGCCTGGCCGATATCCAAATGCACCTGCCTCAGATCCTGCATATTTAAGTGCAGAAGTGTAGTGTGAGTACATAAACAACATATACCCAGTAAGTATCCAGTCTAACCACGAAGAAGTAGTGACGAGGGGTCGACTTTGACACTTACTATGGGCTAACAATAATATGTCAAAATTTTATATAAGCATGGATTACATGAAGAATACTGAAAACCCAATAACGGGAAACAGTAAATAATCCCTTCACCAATATTAAGTCCCAAATTTATTTTTCATCATTTAACAATTTATATCTCAAGCCAAAGAAGCAATATCAATTATAATTGGTTCTAAAGATTTATTATGCGCAAATTATGTCGAGGTCGTACGGCCCGATCCAACATAATATTTAAATTGTGCACTGCCGAGGGTCGAACGACACGAATCATAGATGCATCTATCTGCTACCGAAGCATTCGGCCCGCTCCACAAATAGAAAATATTTTAAGGAAAACATAAATTCTCAATAACAGTCAAGTGTTCCATTCACAACTTCAAGTAAGTGAAATTTAATTCTTTTATCGGGTTTCAAAAGACTTAAGCAATTAAGTTAACAAGTAGGGTACAAACATTGTAAGTATAGCATGATCTGTGTCCTAAACTACCCGGACAATAGCATAATTAGTAGCTACGTACGGACTCTCCTCACCTCCTGCGTACGTAGCCCCCACAAATAAAAGCACATTTAATTCAATTCACCTATGGGGTCAATTCCCTCTTACAAGGTTAGAAATGAGACTTACCTCGCCTCAAAGCCTACTTTCCGGTCCAAGATTATGCTTAAACCCTCAATTGGTGCCGAACAATCCAAAACTAATCAAATAGTATTTAAACTAATCAATACATGTTCAAAAGTTCACATTCTAACTATTAAAGTGATTATCCAACCCTAAATGTAAGATTCCTAAAATTCACCCACGGGCCCACGGGGCTGAATTCCAAATATTTTCGAAGAAAATTGTTACCCATAACCTCACGAACTCAAATATATAATTTTTACTAAATTCCAACAAATTTCGTGGTAAAATCTAATTTTTATCAAAAACTTAGGTTTTCACCTAAATCCATAATTTTCACTAATTTACATGTTATAATCTACCCATAAGCTATGTATTTAACTCATGTTGTGTAGAAATTACTTACCTCAAAGTGCTAGGTGAAAACTCCCCTTCCAAGAGCTCCAAAATCGCCCAAGAGATGAAAGAAAATGAGCTAAATGGCCTAAATCCCGCATATAATAGAGTTGTGCACAGGTCTCAGATGTCATATTTGCGACACCTGGTTTACAAATGCGACAAATCCATCGCAAATGCGAACCTAGGCTTCTACAGCCAAGGTTGCAAATGCAACCAAGGAGTGGCAAATGCGGACACTGTTGAGATCCCAAATGCGACCAAAGTGTCACAAATGCGAACACTACCCAGGTCTGTTGTTACTAATATTGCGTAAAGGTTAATATAAGTGAACCTCCTTAGCCTCGCCACTACTTCATCGAGGTTAGGCTCAGCACTTACCAGTATATGGGGTCGGTTGTACTGATACTACACTCTGCACTTCTTGTGCAAATTTCAGAGTTGGTCCCAGCGGCGTGCCATAGACTTGCTCGGATTTCAGCTACTCGGAGGAAACTTGAGGTATAAATGCATGCCGTCCGTAGTTCTGAAGTCTCCGTCTATTTTACTTTAGCTGTGTGTTTATTTCCAGACAGCTTCATTTTATTCAGACCTTTATTTGTATTATTCTAGAAGCTCGTGCACTTGTGACACCAATTCTGTAATGGTATTTAGACACCGTTGTTTTTATGGATTATTCACTATATTTCAAACTTTGCTTCCGCATTTGTTTCTTTGATTATTAATAATTTAAAAATTGTTTAAAAATTGGTTAATATTATTCTAACGTTGGCTTGCCTAGCAAGTGAAATGTTAGGCGCCATCACGGTCCGAAGGTGGGAATTTCGAGTCGTGACAGTTGGTATCAGAGCACTAGGTTACATAGGTCTCACGAGTCATGAGAAAGCTTAGTAGAGTCTAAAGGATTGGTACGGAGACGTGTGTACTTATCTCTCAGAGGCTATGAGTTTTAGGAACAATATCACTTCTTTCTTATTCTTTCGTGCGATTTTATTCTATCATCGATGATTGAACCATTCTACTCTTATTCTTTCGCAGATGGCAAGAACACGTAATACCTCTACCGATGGACAAGGACCAGAACCCCCGGTGGCAACTATGGCCAGGGGTAGAGGTCGAGGCCGAGGTAGAGCTCAGTCCAGATCTCGAGCAGCTGCCCCTATTGAAGAACCTCAGGTGGACCTTCAGGAGGAGGTTCCAGTTCAAAATGTACTAGTTGGACTAGTTCAGGTCCCGGAAGGATTCATAGCCACTCCAGTACTTCAGGACGCTCTAGTCCGTTTGGTAAGTCTTATGGAGGGTGTGGCCCAGAATGGTACATTTCCACGTGCACCAGCCGTCTCAAAGGCTGGGGGAGGAGCACAAACTCCTACTACTCCCACTCCGGAGCAGATGGCTCCTTAGAATCAGGCTCCAGCAGCCCCGCCAGTTGGGGTAGTTCAGCCAGTTGTTGCGGCACAGATCAGTGATAGGCCCGCCATGCCTTTTGAGGCTATTGAGACTGGATAAGTTTACCAAGATCTTTCCAGTTCACTTCAGTGGTACACCTTCTGAGGACTCACAAGATTATCTTGAATACTGCCATGAGGTTCTGCGGAACATGGGTATAGTTTAGACCAATGGGGTTGATTTTGCTGTATTTTAGATGACGGGTTCCGCCAAGAGGTGGTGGAGAGATTATACATTAACCCGACCAGTTGGATCTCCTGCACTTACATGGGAGCAGTTCTCTCAACTATTTCTGGAAAAGTTCCTCCCTATCACACTGAGAGAGAAATTCCACAAGCAATTTGAGCGTCTACAGTAGGGTAGTATGACTGTTACTCAGTATGAGTCCCGTTTTGTGGATTTGGCCCGTCATGCTCTCCTTTTACTTCCTACGGAGGGAGAGAGAGTGAGGAGGTTTATTTAGGGACTCACTCACCCTATCAGACTTCAGATAGCCAAGGAGACCGAAAGTGATATTTCTTTTCAGGCGGCTGCTAATGTCGCAAGGAGGATCGAGATGGTTCTTGCACAGGAGAGAGAGTAGAGGTCCGATAAAAGGCCTCGTCAGTTAAGTGGTTTCAGTGGTACCTTGTCTGGAGGCAGAGGTAATTTTGGTAGGGGTCATCCTCCCAGACCATTTCATTCAGCACTTCATGTATCTTCCGGTGCTTCAGGGAGTCACGGTCATATTATGCATTACTCTGGGCAGCCAGCATTTAGTGCACATTCAGCCCCTATTAGTGCACCAATACTCCAGAGTTACTACCGTGGTTATCCGGCCCATTTGGGTCAGCTTCAGCAGCCACGACATCAGTATGTGTGTTATGAGTATGGAAATATTGGTCACATTAGGAGGTATTGCCATAGACTAGCGAGTAACAGATCTCGGAAAGATTCTCGTGCCATCATACTGGCACCGGTTGCTTCACTGCCTGCTCGACCAGCTAGAGGTAGGTGTCAGGCAGCTAGAGGGGGAGGTCAGGCCATTAGAGGTAGAGGTCAGGCCATTCGAGGTGGAGGTCAGACCGTTAGAGGTGGAGGCCAGCCAGTTAGAGGCCGTTCCAGAGACGCAATTCAAAGTGGTAGGGCCCAGCCCCGATTTTATGCTTTTCCAGCTAGGCCTGAGGCCGAGTCATCTGATGCTGTGATCACAGGTATTATTCCAGTTTTCCATAGAGATACTTCAGTTCTATTTGATCCAGGATCTACTTATTCCTATGTGTCCTCCTATTTTGCTTCATATTTGGTTGTGCCTTGTGATTCTCTGAGTGCTTCTGTTTTTGTATCTACATCAGTGGGAGACTCTGTTGTAGTAGATCATGTCTATCATTCGTGTGAGGTTACTATTGGTAATCTTGATACTAGTGTGGATCTTCTACTTCTTGATATGGTAGATTTTGATGTCATCTTGGGTATGGATTGGCTGTCTCCTTATCATGCTATATTGGATTGTCATGCCAAGACAATGACCCTAGCTATGCCGGGGTTACCTCGGTTAGAGTGGAAAGGAACTCCTGGTCATTCTGCCAGCAGGGTTATTTCTTATATGAAAGCTCGGCGTATGGTAGAGAAAGGGTGTCTAGCCTATTTGGCTTATATTCGTGATCCCAGTGCGGATGCTCCTTCTATGGACCGAGTACCAGTTGTTCGTGAATTTCTAGAAGTATTTCCTACAGATTTGCCGTGGATGCCACCCGATAGAGATTTTGACTTCTGTATTGATTTGGCTTCGGGCACTCAACCCATTTCTATTCCATTATACTGTATGGCCCCGCCAGAGTTGAAAGAATTGAAAGAGCAGTTACAAGACTTGCTTGACCAGAGATTTATTAGACCTAGTGTTTTGCCCTGGGGTGCACCAATATTATTTGTAAAGAAGAAAGATGGCTCTATGCGGATGTGTATAGATTATCGACAGTTGAACAAGGCCACTATCAAAAACAAATATCTACTGCCAAGAATTGATGACTTATTTGATAAGCTTTAGGGTGCCAAGGTATTTTCGAAGATCGATTTGAGGTCTGGTTACCATCAGTTGAAGATTAGGGCATCTGATGTCCCTAAAACAACTTTTCGAACTCGGTATGGGCATTAAGAATTCCTAGTGATGTCATTTGGGTTGACAAATGCCCCAACAACATTTATGGATTTGTGAATCGGGTGTTTAAGCCTTATTTGGATTCTTTTGTGGTTGTATTCATTGATGATATCTTGATTTACTCTAGTAGTTGAGAGGAACATGAGCAGCATCTTCGAAGTATGCTTCACACCTTGAAGAATAATCAGTTATATGCCAAGTTTTCAAAATGTGAGTTTTGGTTAGACTCAGTTGCCTTTTTGGGGCATGTTGTATCGGCAAAAGGCATAAAGGTGGATCCTAAGAAGATTGAGGTTGTTCAGAATTGGCCTAGACCTATTTCAGTTACAGAGATCCGGAGTTTCCTAGGTTTAGCAAGTTATTATCGTCGGTTCGTGGAAGGGTTTTCATCTATAGCAAGCCCATTGACCAGATTGACCTAGAAAGGTGTCCCATTCAGATGGTCAGACGAGTGTGAGTTGAGCTTTTAGAAGCTCAAGACCGCTTTGACTACGGCGCCAGTGTTGGTATTACCCACAGGTTCAGGATCGTATACGGTGTATTATGACGCATCTCACATTGGGCTTGGTGCAGTACTAATGCAAGATGGCAAGGTAATTGTATATGCGTCGCGGCAGTTGAAAGTTCACGAGAAGAATTATCCTGTTCATGACTTAGAATTGGAACCCATTGTTCATGCGCTGAAGATTTGGAGTCATTACCTCTACGGTGTCTCGTGTGAGGTATTTACTGATCATCGTAGCCTTCAGTATCTATTCAAACAAAAAATCTTAATTTAAGGTAGAGAAGATGGTTGGAGTTATTGAAAGACTATGATATCACTATTTTGTATCACCCCGGAAAGGCCAATGTGGTGGCCGATGCTTTGAGTAGAAAGGCTGTAAGTATGGGCAGTCTTGCGTATATTCCGGTTGGTGAGAGGCCATTAGCTGCAGATGCTCAGACTTTGGCTAATCAGTTCGTGAGGTTAGATGTTTCAAAACCCAGTCGGGTTCTAGCTTGCACGGTCGCTCGGTCTTTTTTATATGAGCACATCAGAGAAAGGCAGTATGATGATCCTCATTTACTTGTCCTTAAGGACACTGTGCGGCATGGTGATGCAAAACAGGTTGCCATGGGGGAAGATGGGGTTCTGCGAATGCAGGGTCGTATTTGTGTGCCTAATATGGATGGGCTTCGTGAATTTATTCATGAAGAAGCACACAGTTCCAGGTATTTTATTCATCCAGGTACCGCCAAAATGTATCAAGATTTGCAGCAACATTATTGGTGGAGGAGAATGAAAAAGGATATAGTTGCATATGTAGCTCGGTGTCTGAATTGTCAGCAAGTTAAGTACGAGCATCAGAGACCTGGTGGTTTGCTTCAGAAGTTAGAAATTCCTGAGTGGAAGTGGGAGCGTATCACTATGGATTTTGTTGTTGGGCTCCCACGGACTTAAAGAACATTTTTTACGCAGTTTGGGTCATTGTGGATAGGTTGACCAAGTCATCACATTTTATTCCAATGGCAGTTACCTATTATTCAGAGAGATTAGCTGAAATTTACATTCGTGAGATTGTCCGCCTTCACGGTGTGCCCGTGTCTATTATTTCAGATCGAGGTAAGCAGTTTACCTCACATTTCTAGAGGGCTGTACAGCGTGACTTAGGCACGCGGGTGGAGTTGAGTACAACATTTCATCCACAGACAGACGGACAGTTAGAGCGCACTATTCAGATATTAGAAGATATGCTCCGCACTTGTGTTATAGACTTTGGAGGTTCTTGGGATCATTTCTTGCCACTTACGGAGTTTGCTTATAATAATAGCTACCAGTTGAGCATTCAGATGGCTCCATATGAGGCATTATATGGAAGGCGATGCCGATCGCCAGTTGGTTGGTTTGAACCGGGAGAGGCTCGGTTGTTGGGTACCGATTGGGTACAAGATGCCTTGGATAAGGTCAAGATTATTCAGGATCGACTTCGCACAGCTCAGTCCAGGGAAAAGAGTTATGCCGACCGTAAAGTTCGTGATATTGTATTCATGGTTGGAGAAAGAATATTGCTCCGGGTTTCACCTATGAAAGGTGTAATAAGGTTCGGAAAGAAGGGCAAGTTGAGCCCAAGGTATATCGGACCCTTTGAAATTCTTGAAAGGGTGGGTAAAGTAACCTACAGGCTTGCATTACCACCTAGTTTATCAGCGGTTCATCCGGTGTTCCATGTGTTTATGCTCCGGAAATATCATGGTGACCTGTCCCACGTGTTAGATTTCAGCTCTGTCCAATTGGACAAGGATTTGACTTATGAGGAGGAGCTGATAGCCATTCTAGACTGGCAGGTTCGTTAGTTGAGGTCAAAGAGTTACCCATCAGTTCGAGTGCAGTGGAGAGGTCAGCCTGTTAAGGCAGCTACTTGGGAGTCCGAGTCGGACATGCGGAGTAGATATCCCCACTTGTTCGCCAGTTCAGGTACTTTTCTATGTCTGTTCGAGGACGAACATTTGTTTTAGAGGTGGAGATTGTGATGATTCAAAGGGTCATCTTCTGAATTAAGACTCTATTCCAGGCCCGTTAGCCTTAAAAACCTTATTTTTACTTATCTCGATTTGCGTGCGCAGTCCGGACGTAAATCCGGAAAGCCTTTATGTGGAAATTTATGAAGTAATTATTTTTGGGATTTAAAATTAATTTTAAGTTGACTTTGGTCAACGTTTTGAGTAAACGGACCCGGATCTATGTTCCGACATTCCCGGAAGGTCCGTAGTAAAATATGGGACTTGGGCGTATGCCCGAAATCGAATTCCGAGGTCCCTACCTTAGCTCGAGAAATGAATTTTTGATGAAAGTTGTAAGATTGAAATTCTATGGATTTAAAGAAATTGATTAATGTTTGATCTCGTTGGTATCGGGCCCGTATTTTGGTTCCGGAGCCCGATACAGGTTTAATATAATATATAAGTCATGTCTGTGAAATTTGGTAGAAATCGGGGTTGATTTGACGTGATTCGGACGCCCGGTTGAGAAGATAGTAGTTTTGAAATGTTCTTGAGGAATTCATGAGTTTTGGTGCTAAATCCATAGTTTTAGGTGTTATCTTTGTGATTTGATCGCACGAACAAGTTCGTATGATATTTTTAGACTTGCGTGCATGTTTGGTTTGGAGTCCCGAGGGCTCGGGTGAGTTTCGGATAGGCTAATGAATTAACTTGTAATTTCTTAATAGCTCTAATGGATTAACTTGTAAATTCTTAAGAGAAACTAGTTAAAAAGCCCATAAGTCCAGATATTACAACAAGGGCATTAAAAGAGCAAATGAAGTCAACTATGGCCAGAGTGTAGTTAAAGAAAGAGATGTTAAGAAAAAGATTGATTCGGATTTGATCTTTTAAACAATTGGGAAGAAGAGATGAACATAGTGAATATTAAATCATAAAAAAGGGTAAATCCGTAAATAAAAAATAAATAAATAATACTATAGATTAATAAGGGTAATAAACAGTCATAATTTATTAAACAGTAACTTACATGATTAAAGGATAGAGATTTTCCTTTCGGTGAACCCGAAAGAGTTTTACTGGACTTGAAAATAAACACTTGCACACCGGAACATAGGATTTATTTATCTTACAGACTTAGCATAGGAGCTAACATAGCATACAAAAATATTTTACAGAGAGGAGTTTGAGAGAGGTTGTGGATGGTGAACAGTTGAAGGAAAAGAGGAGCTTGTGTTTTTTATTTTTTTGATTGCTTCTCTTCGTTCTGTCTTCTTTCTTCAGTCTCTCCTTATTTTATAGCTGAAAACTTTGAGCGGATTTAAAAACGGACTCTAAACTCTTTTAGAATTTTTCTTTTCAGCCTTGTCGGGTACTTCTTTTGGGCCCCATCGTCACATGGCTTGAACAGAAATAATTCTCTTTTATTTGTCGTTTTGGAATTATTTTCTCCACTCGCTGATTATTTTCAAAGTTTGTTGCAAGTCTCTTTCAGCTTTGTTGTAAGTCTTCTTCAGCTATTTTCAGTCTTCTTTTTCACATGTCTCCGTATTACTTACTTTATGTCATTTCTCCTTTTGCTAGTTGTATTATTGTACTCTTGTATCAGATAGTAATTCTTGTATTTTTATGTGTCAAGATTGTGTAGTGCTACTGAATCAAAGCTCATCTCCGAATCATCATTTGGGTCTTGATCATATTGATAATAGTTTTCGTCTTCGTAATTACTATCTTCTCCTGATCTTTGGAATATTTCTGGACTAGGACTTGGACTGTTTCTTTCTGGGCTAGGATTTTTAATAATATGTTTGTCTTGCTTATCTTTGTCTTGAAAAAACTTCTCCAATGTTTGTTTTACAATAATTTATATTTTTTCATTTTTTTTCTTAGAAATGATAACATATTATTGCCTATTCTATTATCTGAGAAACTTATTCTTGGTCTTTCTTCGGTTGTTCTGGTCCTACTTGGAAAAAGGTCCATTTTTGAGGCTTTCTTACTAATTTTTCTCTTTGAGGTGTTATTTCTACTCTTTTTAGTTATTCTATTAAATCTTCTACTTTTGGGATTTCTATTTCTGGTTTTACTTTTTTGTCTTTAATAATTATATCTAACTTTATATTCACTTCTAGAAGTAATGCTATTATAGTATTATTTTGTTTACTTTTTATCTGATCAGTTTTTCCGTGAGGGATATGATATGTGAATCCTTCTGGGTTAGGCTGAAATTTGGTTGTAAAATTTAAGGCTTTATCATATATTGGGTCTATATCTAAATTGTTCATGAAAGAGAGATTTATTTTAGTGTTTCTATCTTATCTTTTAATGTACCTATATCACTTGTCAATGATTATAATTTATGAATTATCTTTTCTATTAAATTAGTAGTTTGAATTTCTAGTTCTTTAGGTCTTTCTATAATAGTTTTGACTAATTTTTCTATCTCGCTTTTTGTAGGTATTTTTTCTAGGTTAAATTTATTATTTAAGAACTGTATTTTTCTATCTATCTCTAGTTCTTGTGACTTTAAGAAATCAAAATTATTTTCTAATTTTTCTAAAACTCTTATTTGTTTGTTTTGTAAAGCTTCTATTATATCTAAAGTTTTGGTTATGTTTTTATTATTTTCTTGTGATTTTTTACTAAAATTAATTACTAGATCTACTATAGTATTATATTGTTTATCTTCTGCGTGTAATATATGTTCTCCGTTACTAAAATTACACTTTATAACCGAATTGTCTTTTAATATTCTGTATTTCTTTTCTAAATATATGTAATGACCCGACTTGTCGTTTTAAGAATTAATGCCCCGTTCAAAGGCTTAAGGTCTCGAGAAGTTTCGTAATATGTATTATGACCCGTAGGTGTGGTCGATTTTTATTTTTGGAAGATTCAAAATTTAATTAAAAGAACAATTCTTATTTAGAAGCTTAAATGGAAAGAGTTGACCGGAGAGTTGACTTTTGAGCAAATGACCCCGAAATAGAATTTCAATGATGACAATAGCTTAGTATGATGATTTCGGACTTAGGCGTATGTTCGGATTTGGATTTGGAAGTCCGTAGGACAATTTGACACATTTTAGCGAAAGTTGGAAAATATAAGATTTTGGAAAAGTCCGACCGAAGGGTAAATTTTTGATAACGAGGTCGGATTTCGATTCCAGAAATGAGAATAGCTCTCTTACGTCAATTATGACTTGTGTGCAAAATTTGAAGTCATTCCGGATTGATTTGATACCTTTCGGCGCAAAATATAGAAGTTGGAGGATTTAAAAACTTATAATTCGATTCGATGCACGATTCGTAATTTAGGCGTTGTTTGATATAGTTTGAAGCCTCGACTAAGTTCGTATTATATTTTGGAATATGTTGGTATAATTGGTCGAGGTCCCAGAGGTCTCGGGTGGATTTCGAAAGGTTAACGGAGCAATTCGGACTTGGAAGAAGCTGCTAGAAAATGGCAGCAGCTGTTGGAATTGCACCTGCGGAATTTTGGGCGCAGGTGCGACCACGCAGAAGCGAGGGAGCCATCGCAGAAGCGAAGATGGAAGGGCATGGCAGTGGTCGCAGGTGCGAAGAAAATCCCGCACCTGCGGAAGCGCAGAAGCGGGAAAGGAAGGTGTAGAAGCAGCTGTTTGCGCAGATACGGATGTTGCATCGCACCTGCGAATGCGCAGAAGCGGAAAGGATTCCACATGTGCGATGTATTTGTTGGCAGTGGCCTTCGCAGAAGCGAGATTTCACTCGCAAAAGCAAGCACGTAGGTGAGAAAACAATAGTCGGCAGGTGCGAAACTGGGCAGAATGTTAAGGACCAAAAATGGTCATTTCGCCAATTTTTGATTGAGATTTTGGAGCTCGGTGTTTGGGCAATTTTGGAGGAGTTCTTCAAGACTTTGACTTGGGTAAGTGTTCTATATCCTAAAGTGATTATATTTCATGAATCTATGATTATATTCATTGTTTAGTTCGAATTTTAATGAAGGAAATCAAGATTTTTGTAAAATCTTCCAAAAACAAAAATTTAAGATTTGGAAGTCGAGTTGTTTTAAAAATTCAATAAAATTGGTATGGTTGAAATCGTATCGTAATGGGTGTTCGAATTTCATAAAAATTATGTCGGGTTCCGAGAGGTGGGTCTCGCGTTGACTTTTGTTGACTTTTTGGAATAAATTTTTAAGTCGACGTATTATTATCCGAAATTATTTCTGATGAATTTTAATGAAGTTATACAATTAATTTGGATAGATTTGAGCTGTCCGGAGGTCAATTCAAGCAAGAAGGCGATTTTGGAATATCGGCATAACTTCAAAGATGTAAGTGTCTTGCTTAACCTCGAGTGGGGGAATTACCCCTTAGGCATTGAGTCTTATGTGCCATTTGTGAAATGTAAAAAGCCGTGTACGCGAGGTGACGAGTATGTACTCGGGTTTATATGTGCAAAATTCATTGAAATAAAGTCTTAGGCATTATTGCGTAGTAAATTGGAAAATTGTGGAAAATTATTAAATCATCCGTTTGCCATGCCTAAATTCTTATTGTTGAATTCGTTTTTATATGATAATTTGATGTGATTGTTATTTGAAATATTTATGAAATTTCGTGAGTATTGTTGGTTTAATAGTTCTTGGAAATTAATTCCAATATGAATCTTCTTTTGGAAATAATTAATTTAAGCGAGCTTAAGAATAAGTGTTAATATAATTATCTAAATTTGCAGTAATAAAGGTTTTGCTTTATGCCTATCTCTATTGATTGTTTTTGGGTGTTATATACATTGTGTGGAGCCTTGGACTATTTGTTGTGAAATTAATTGATTTTGTTATATCTTTGAAATTTGGTTGTGGCCATTGGGCAAATTGTGATATGAATTGATTTTATTATATTGTCGTGTTAATTTCCTGTGTAAATTATTATGTTGTGTGAGTTACTATTTTGGGGAGATAAGGGTGGCATTTCACCGTTGATATTATGTGGGTATAAGAGTGGCATTTCACTGTTGTTGTGTTTGTTAGAATATTGTCTGGGCGGAGCGATAAGGGTGGCTATAGGAGAGATAAGGGTGGCAATAGGAGCGATAAGGGTGGCTATTGATATTGTCTGGGCGGAGCGATAAGGGTGGATATAGGAGCGATAAGGGTGGCTATTGTCAGGGACGATATGTGATGATGTGGGGTTGTGGCGTTGATGATTTTTATGTGATGTTGTGATTTTCTTGTGTTTATTTTTATACCTTGTGCAATTTGTTTTGTTATTGGTAAATTGATAAAAATATGATTTATGTTGAAATTGAGAGCCTGTGGCTATTGCCAGGCGGATTATAAAATGAATTGTGGGCACGAGGTGCCATGAGTAAATAATGAGGATATTTGGCACGTGAATTATTCGTGCAGTTGTGATATGAAATGTGGGCACGAGGTGCTGTGATGAAATGATAATGATATTTGGCACATGAATTGTCCGTGCAGTTGTGATATGAAATGAGGGCACGAGGTGCCGGAAAAATATGATGATTTAATTATGGGAACGAGGTGCCGTGAAAATATAAAAAATGGGTTGATACCCGTGTTTACGAAAAATATGAAAATGGGCTGAGACCCGTGTTTTTATGATTTTGAAATGAGGTATCACATGGTGACTCTTTAATCAAAAGAATTATATTTGAAAAATGTTTATTCGACAAAAATATATTTGAAAAAGAGTTTTATTCGTAAGAATTATATGTGAAAGATATTTAATTAAAGAACTTGATTTAACTGGGTGTAATTATATTTATTAATTGTTGAGTGATATTAAATGGTGATTTTATTGTCTTATTGTGCATATCATTGGTTGTTTTATGTTGCCCTTATTATTATTTGTTTCCTATTATTTTATATATTATATCGCATAGGTTATTAGACTAGTGAATGTCTTGACTGTACTTCGTCGCTACTCCATTGAGGTTAGTCTTGATATTTACTGGGTACCAACCGTGGTGTACTCATACTATACTTCTGCACATTTTTGTGCAGAGCCAGGTATTGGAGATATCGGACTTGAGCAGATTTAAAGCGCGATCATAAGGATTCCAGGTAGAGCTGCTTGGCCATCGCAGTCCCTTGGAGTCTTTTCATTTCATTGTACTATTATTTTGTAATCAAACAGTATTGTATATTCGGTCCTCGTGATCATTTCATGTATTCAGTTAGAGTTCGTGACTCAGTACTACCAGTCTTGGGAGGTTGTATATTCATATTTATTCCGCTGTTAGTTTTGGTTACTTATTTAAAAAAAATGGCTTCAAAATGTAATAGAAATCGGCTTACCTAGTCTTAGAGACTAGGTGCCATCACCACGCCTGTGGTGGGATTTTGGGTCGTGATAATATATTCTTAAGTCTAAGTATTCTAGGTTCTTTAATTTATCTATTGTCGTTAATTATCCTAGCGGTATCCAAATTTTTCTATGTTTGAGGAATTTTATCCTTTGTTCTTGATAATTTATATCACCTTCTAATCCTTGTATTTCCCAATCTAATGCAGATATATTTTCTTTACTAATAATATTTGCTACTATTTGACTTGATGTTATCTCAAATCTTGTCACGACCCGAAATTTCCCACCGACGGGACCGTGATAGCGCCTAACATTTCACTTGCTAGGCAAGCCAACGTTAGAAAAATCGTTAAATCAATTCCTTATTTTCATTCAATAAATAACAATAATTAACTAAGATGAAATATAATAAGTGCGAAATATCATAAAACTGTATTAATTACTACCACCCAGATCTGGAGTCACAATTCACGAGCATTCTAGAATTTACTACAAGTAATAGTGTGAAAGAAATACAACTGTCTGAATGAAAGAAAAAAGTAGGACATAAAAGATAGACGGGGACTTCAAGGTCTGTGAACGCCGACAGATCTACCTTGAGTCTCCGGACAGCGGACCAGTAAAAAATCTCGATCAACCTGAGCCGGTATCAAAATCTGCACAGAAAGTGCAGAGTGCATCATTAGTACAACCGACCCCATATACTGGTAAGTATCTAGCCTAACGTCGGCGAAGTAGTGACAAGGCTAGGACAAGACACCCACATATAATCTGAACAATATAACCATGCTAGTGGCAACAACAGTAAATAAAGCAATAACGCAGAAATAATGGGAATGGGTCATACAATGGGGTAATACAACATAAAAAGTGAAAATAATGGAAAGACAGAATTAAACAGAAAATCCTTAAACGAATTGAGCAATTAAAACAGCAAAGGAAAACTGCACGGCATCACCTTTCGTGCTTTTACTCTCAACCTCACCAAATAAATAAATAGAATGGCACGACATCACTCTTCGTGCTTTTACTCTCAACCTCACTAAATAAATAAATAAATAGAACGGCACGACATCACCCTTCGTGCTTTTCACTCTTCCTCACAATATAAATAATGCATGCACGGCATAACCCTTCGTGCTTTACACTCTTCCTCACAATAGAAATAATGCATGTACGGCATCACCCTTCGTGCTTTACACTCCTCCTCACCAATCACAAAATCAATAACAATGGATAGATAAGAGTGTCACAAAGAAACTAATATTTTACCCATAATCAATAGCACAATGTAATCTCAACCTTGAACCAATATTCGAAAGTTACCAAATCTCAGTGAAACCAGATATGAATCACCCCTCATTTCAAATAACCCGATAAGCATGGATAGTAGAATTTAAGGCTACAAAATAGATAAGAATAGAATTTCACTCGCATGCTATGACTCGACAACGACACATAGATGCTCGTCACTTCACCTATACATCGTATTTAAGAACCAAACATGCAGTAAATGAACACATAATACCTATTCCCTCAAGCCAAAGTTAGACACGACACTTACCTCGCTCTGAAGGCCACTTAATTCTCAATCACAGCTTTTTCTTTGGAATTCAACTCCAAACCACTCGTATCTATTCAAAAATGACTCAATAATATCAAATATTACTAAAGGAATCAATTATTTTTCATAAATTAAATTTCCCAAATTTTTCTCCAAAAAGTCGAAAAAAATTGACCTCGGGCCCGCTTGGCCAAAACCTGAGGTTCGAACCAAAATCCTTTTACCCATTCACCCCCGAGCCCGAATATATAATTAGTTTTGGAATCCGACCTCAAATTGAGGCCTAAATCCCAAATTCTCGAAATCCCTAGTTTCTACCCTAACCCTTAATTCTACCATGAAAACTCTAGATTTTAGGTTGAAAATTCAAGAAATGTAATGGGTAATTGAAATAAAATGGTTTAGAATCACTTACCAATAATTTAGGAAAGAAATGACTCTTGAAAAATTGCCTCTCACCGTTTGATTTTTGAGAAAAATGAGTTTTTGGCTAAAATCCCGTTTTTGGGTTCTGTTAAGTGCTGGGCGACAGTGTTCATCGCGTTCGCGAGAGCACTGTCGCGTTCGCGAAGTGTATGGGCTGTCAAGCCTTCGCGTTTGTAAGACAGTGCTCGCATTGGCGTAGGCTACCCTTCCCTGGTCTTCGCGTTCGCGAGTCATTGTTCGCGTTCGCGATGAAGAAAAAGTTGTCTGCCCCTCCCCAGTGCCTAACACTATGCGTTCGCGATGGGCTTGTCGTATTCGCGAAGGGTAACGCCCTCATCGCTTCGCGTTCGCGAAGAAGAAATCCTCAGCTGCCTAGTTTACTCTTCGCGTTCACGAGTGTACCTTCGCGAACGCGAAGAATGACATGCCAGAACACCTGCTGCAGCAAAATACCAGATTTCCAAAGTGCAAATCACCCCGTAGCCTATCCGAAACTCACTAGAGCCTTCGGGGCTCCAAACAAGTCTAAAAATATCATACGAAATTGCTCGCGTGATCAAATCGCCTAAATAACACCTAGAACTACGAATTTAGCACCAAATCAAATGAAATTCTCAAGAACACTTTAAAATTTCTATTTTCTTAACTGGACGTCCGAATCACGTCAAATCAACTACGTTTCTCACCAAATTTCACAGACGAGTCTTAAATATTATAATGAACCTGTACCGGGCTCCGGCACCAGAATACGGACCTGGCACTAACAATGCCAAACATCAATCAATTCTTAAAAACAAATAAATTTTTAGACTTTTAATTTTTATCAAAAAATCATAACTTGAGCTAGGGACTTCCGAATTCGATTCTGGGCATACGCCCAAGTCCCATAATTCGATACGGACCTACCGGGACCATCAAAGTAGGAATCCGGATTCGTTTATCAAAAATATTGATCGAAATTAACTAAAATTAACTTTTAAGGCAAAAATTCTTATTTGCATTAGTTTTCAACATAAAAGCTTTCCGAAAACCTGCCCGAACTGCGCACGCAAATCGAGCAGGGTAAAAAATGAGATTTTTAAGGCTTAAGAGTGCAGATTCGAGTTCTAAAACATAAGATGACCTTTTGGGTCATCACAAATCTTGATTCGGATTCTTTTCTTTGTTGGGCTAATTCTAAAGTTGCTTTTAAGAGGTTTTTAACCTTTTTGACTACTTTTATCAATTCTATTTTTCTTGATATTTCTCTATTTAAAATTTAATAATTATTAGATATCTGTTTATTCAAAGGATGTTGTCTCATGTATATATTTTTATCCTAAAGGAATATGTGCTATTTTTCTTTTAATTTATTTTATATATTCTCTTTCTTGTTTTATTCTTTTATTAACTCTAAGAATTTTTTATATAAATAAAAATAGACCCAGAAGAATATGCAGGACTAGAATGGAAATTAGAAAAATTTGCAAAGCCTAGAATACTAAAATCAGAATCCCACTTAATATATACAAATGCTAAAGGAGAAATGTCAATTAGATTTACAGACTACAATTATACTAATCAAAAAGAATTAGACGATGAAACAGAAAGTACAATAGAAAATAATGAACTTATGAATGTAGAAATAACACAAAATAATTTTGATGTAGATTTAGCATTAGAAAAAGCAAGAGAACTCACAAAGAAGAATAAAAATAAAACTTTCCAATGTAAAGGATGTAAATTAGGAAAATTAACTTTAAAAGAGACAGAAGAACATTTTTAAAAATGTGAATTAAGAACAGATAATAAGGGATATAGAGATGAAGTAATATCAGAAAAGAAACTAGAAAATTTTGAATTCTTTTTAGAAGAATTACAGGATATCTATGACACTGAAGAAATAGACTCCTTTATAAGTCAAAATGAATTAATGGAATCAACTAGTTCTAGCCCTAGTCCTTTTCAAAGAACAACTCAACAATATAATATAGACAATAGTACAGGAAATGTACCTAGAAAAAGAGTATACAGAATAGCACAAGAAATAGAAACAGAAAATGTAAAACCAGTAGGAAAAAGAATGCCTATAGAAGAATCTATCCAATTACAAGAAGGAGTTAGTAAAAAATTTTTTTTAAATATAGCAGCTCATGATCCATAAATGTGGAATTCAGTATTAGACCTTTGGAAAGGAATAGTAGTAGCAGACTATCTAAAAACATATAATGAGACAGATGTAGAAACAATGTATAAATACATGGAAACTTTCTTAGGAAAATCAACAAAAGGATTATGGGAAGCATATGTGTATATATATATATATATATATATATATATATATATATAGGGGATGGATCTTTTCTGGGCTGGATTGGCCATATACAGTACTGAGTGACCGAGTAAATTTGTGATCGTCAGTACACGAGGTTTTCCACTGAGATGTCATATTCCTCATATCATTCAGAATTGATATATTTTACTTGTACTGAGTTTAACTGTTGAACTTGACAGCATGCCTACATTTCTGTACTGTTATTTCTATACTGGACTGTACATGTTGAGTTCGTCACTACTTTCAGCCCAAAGGTTAGTCTTGTTACTTATTGAGTTGGTTGTACTCATACTATACTCTGCACCTCGTGTGCAGATCCACGTGCTCCCAGATACGGTGGTTTCTAGATTTTAGGAGTTTTTATTTGTTGGAGACTATCAAGGTAGCTGCTTGGTGTCCGCAGACCTTGACTCTCTTTCCTTTCAGTTGATTGTACTGTTTTATATTTTCAGAAAGTGTTTTTATCAATCAGACTTTGTTATCATTTAGATGCTCGTGTACTCAGTGACACCGGGTTTTGGGAGTGTATTTATAACAGTATTGGTGGGATTTTCTATTAAATTGAAATATTATGTTTTCAAACTTAAGAGAAATTGTGGTTTATTGAGATTGTCGGCTTGCCTAATATTGAAATTGTCGCCATCACGACATGCGAATTTTTTTGGGTCATGACAATTATTGGAGCTAGGAAATTACCAAATGAAAATGTTTCTTTGCGGCAATTGTAGCTACTGATTATCAGGGTGGGATAGATGACAACAATTAATGGTGGTGGAATTGCTTTAGAAGATGGAACCGGACGTGGTTTGAAGGCTTTATGTATTAATTGACTTGATTTTAGTTTTCTTATGCAGATCACATGTTCTCATTTTATATTTCTTATGCAAAATACTTGTGCGCTCTCTCTCTCCGCTTATATATATATATAAAAAAAAATGTTAGCTTCCTTGGTTCATATTCTTTGTTTGAGAGTCTTTTTTTGGTAAACTATGGCTTCTGATTATTTGAAATTGATTTATTTAATCATCTTAAGAAATTTTTTTGTTCTTTTTTATTATTATTATTTTTGCTTTACAATTTGTTTATTGTTATTGTATTTATGGTTCATTATGTCAAACATTAAACCTACTTTATGAAGTATAAGCGGAAGAAAACATTATTTTAGCAAAAGAAATTATTATTGATTAAAAAAATTTAATATAATAATTCGGAAGACATTGCCTACTATTGCAACACAACATATGAATATACATTAAACTTTATGCGTCAAGTATCAGTTGATCATTATTTTGTATTTGAGTAATTAAACATGTTAAAGATGGAGGTACTAAAAAGAACCAAGGAGAAGCAATGACGGTTAATTGGATATTGGAAAGATTATGCACGTTCTTTCAATTTAGGTTTCACAAGAATGACACTATATCTTTATAACTATCAAAAATGGTTGTTAATATAACTAGTATCCATTTCCACGTGTTGCGCGAAAAATATTAAATTTAATTTATCATAAAAATATTAGTGAAAAAATATGGTAGACATAAAGAAGCGTGAAAGAACTGCGATTTTGTTATATTCATTGGCTCGTTCGTTATATATGTTGGAGTCTTTTTGCTCTTCATGATATTTATGTACATAATCGACACTCATTGTATGTTTCAAAGAAAGACTGAAGAATTTATCAAGAATGAGTATAGCAACATGATTTTACTTTGAACTCAATTAGAGAATAGATTTCTTTAGATGACGATCCAAGTAAATCAATATTATCCTTGCAATCTCCCCATCAATTTTTCAACATCCATCTTCAAACACCTTATACTGATGATAGAAAAGATGCATAAACAAAAGAGGCGATTAAATATCAAGAGCAAAAGGTAAAAATATTTAAAAAATAATGTAACAACAATGTAGCATTTAAAATCAGAGTTTAAAATATGAACTACATCAAATTCTTCTGTAAAATAAAGAAAACAGTGAGTGCGCGAATACATAAAATTGTTATAAAAGTAAAACAAATATAAAACATTTTGCAATACTCTATGAGAATATATTCTGAAGTTAATCCACTAATTTGAATATTATCTCAAATGCAGTGCTAGTACTAGAAATTAAACATAGGCTCAAAAATGTCAGCTTCTCCATATGAAGCCAGCAACAATACTAATGTGGAGAAATGTCTACATTCTCTCATCAATGCAACAAACGAGGAGGAATGACACATGCTGTCATCACTATATTCTCTCCTTATAAACATAAAATACAAAGAGTTCCTATATTATTCTGCCTGAACAAAATAAATTACCATTGCTATGATCCCCGATCAAGCCCAACTTTAATCCTAAAAAAGATAAGCGGTAGCTGCAAATATAATCCGGTCTAAGAGCTCGGAGTCGAATCACAAAAACTAAGGTTTAGCTATAACTGTTCACTATTACCAAGAATACAAGCTTGAACAATTCCTAAGTTATAAATATTAAGATTCTTATGTCTAACTAATTAACTAACAAATTAAAATAGAAAATTAACAACTAAAGGTAGTAAGGGTTGGAGACAAGATTAAGGAGGTCTAGAGTTATGATTTCCCCAATTGTCGGAATCCTTCCGGCTACGTCTCCTATAATTTCGCCTAATTATTCTCAACTGATCATGAGCACTTCAGGTGTCGTAATTCTCTTCCGAGTAACTACAATAATTTACTAGACATATTCTCCCGAACTACACTAGCTGGCATAATCTTACCGCTCACTATGACCACGTCAAGGCTTTGTTATTCCTAAACCCAACTTTAAACTTGTCGTATTGATTATTCATATACGTTAGGAGTGACGTTGTTCAACAACTACCTAAATATGTACCCATTTTCAAGCAATACATAATAAATAGGCACAGTCAATTGATGGCCATTCAATCAACAGAAATAAGCACGTAGTTGAACAAGTAAAGAAATTCAATGGCTAAATTATATTTAAACTTAACAAGAATTCATCCTCCAAAAGGTTCCATAAAAATCCTAAATAATAAATTAGCTACTCATAGTAGTATGTGAAAATACACTACTAAAATTCATAACCAACAATAAAAAATAAGAAGAAGAAAGGAAAAATGCGTGGTTGAATCTTCCTCATTGCTCCTAGTGTATTCTTGACTCCAAAGGTGTTGTGTAACCCTAAAGTAGTGTCTCCTTCTCCAAAATTATGTTTTACGATGTATTTATATGACCTAGGTGGGGTGGAGGGCCGTCCAAGGCAATCCAAAATTGGATAGGAGACTGGAGGGCTGTAACGACCCGGTCAGTCGTTTTGAGTATTACAACCTCGTCTCCCCATTTACTGCTCAATTTATGCTTTACATTTGTTATGTGACTCGCCGGGTGATTGGTTCGGGTCCGGTGAGGTTTTGGAATAGATTGGAATACTTAGTTCCAAGGTTTAAAGTTTAAGTTAAAATAGTGACCGAATATCGTCTTATGTGTAAACGACCCCGTAATAGAGTTTTGATGATTTCAATAGCCGCGTATGGTGATTTTGGACTTAGGAGTGTGTCCGAAAAATTATTTGGAAGTTCGTAGTTAAATTAGACTTGAAATGACTAAAATAGAAATTTAAGTTTGGAAGTTTGATCGTGGAGTTGACTTTTAGATATCGGAGTCGGAATCCAGTTCTAAAATTTTTTATAGCTCTGTTATGTCATTTATGACTTGTGTACAAAATTTGAGATCAATCGGAATTGAATTGATAGGTTTCGGCATCGAATGTAGAAGTTGGAATTCGTTAGTTTTCGTTAACCTTGGATTGGGGTGTGATTGGGGATATTAGCATTGTTTGATATGATTTGAGGTTTTGACTAAGTTCGTATGGTATTTTAGGACTTTTTGGTATATTTGGTTGAGGTCTCGGGGGCCTCGGGTGAGTTTCGGATGATTAACAGATCAAAAATTGAACTTAAACAACTGCTGGAATTTTCTGATGTCTGTGTCTGCTTTCCTTCTTCGCGTTCACGAGTGGGTTCTCGTGTTCGCGAAGGGGAATTTGAGGCAGGTGAGATTTTCTATTCGCGTTCGTGAGAGGGTCTCGTGTTCGCGAAGTGGAGCTGGGGTCAGGCGAGATTATTCATCGCGTTCGCGAAAAGGAAAATAGCTAGGGTGAATTTTTTCCTTCACATTCGCGAAGGGGAGCTCGTGTTCGTAAAGAGGAGCTCAGTAAAGTATCGTGTTTGCGAGCTGTGTCTCGCGTTCGCAAAGGGCAATATTGGACAATATAATTTTGTGCTTCGCGAACGCGAGGAGCTTGTCGCGTTCGCGAAGAAGAGAGGTCTGGACAGAAAGTTTAAGTTCTGGAAAATCCATTTTTGACGAATTGGAGCTCGGAAAGAGGCGATTTTCAGGATATTTTCAAAAAAAATAATGGGGTAAGTGTTCTTAACTCAATATTGGTCAAATTTCCCGAATCCATAGTTGTTTTTAACATTTAATTGATGAATTAAGTTGGAAAATTTAGAAACATCTCTTAGTTTAATTTTAAGATTTGAGGGTCGAGTTGATGTTGGAATTTGATAAATTTGGTATGGTTAGACTCGTGATTGAATGGGCTTTCGGATTTTGTTACTTTTGTCGGGTTCTGAGATGTGGGCCCCACGGGTGATTTTTGGGTGAAATTTAGGATTTTTATGAAAATTTTATATTTTTTCATATGAAATTAATTCCTATAATTTTTACTGACTGAATCGGATTATTTGTGGCTAGATTCGAGGTGTTCGGAGGCCGATTCGCGAGGCAAAGGCATTGTAGAATACAGAATTACACAGTTTGAGGAAAGTAAGATTTCTAAATTTAGTCGTGAGGGTATGAAACCTCGGATTATGTGTTATATGGTTGGTTTTTAGGTGACGCACATGCTAGGTGACGAGCGTGTGGGCGTGCACCGTAGGAATTGTGACTTGGTCAATTCCATGGAACTGGTTAGTCGAATAATCTGTTGATATTCGTACATTTTTTCACGTTTTAGAGAAATCGAACTATAAATCATGTTTAAACCATGTGTTTACATTGTTGGGACCCACAGAGGTCGTGTACTTGTGGAATTATCTGCTAAATTGATGTTTTGCACTTTGTCACAGTTTTATTTGCACATTTCATCTTAGTCTCTATTGTTCATTATTGATGCATCATATCATTGATGTTTGGGCTGCATATCATGATATCTGAAAGCCCGAGAGACTAGAGAGATTAATGACTGAGTAAGGCCGAGGGGCTAATTGTGAGGATATTTATGGGATCGGGCTGCACGCCGCAGTATGTTTCATTGATTGATGCCATGATTGGCTTGTTATAGCGCTTGGGCTAAAGGAGCCCCTCCGGAGTCTGTACACACCCACAGTGAGCGTAGGTACCTATTGAGTATGACTGTCTAGTGCTGAGTGACTGTGAGAAAAGAGTGATTGTGAGGTTGGAGTGAATGAGAGGACTGAGTGACTGTTACTCTAAGAGGATGCATTGATTTCATTATTGCTGCATTTTATCTATCATATATCATTGTTTTTGGAAATTTCTGAAAGACACTATCTTCTGTTTCAGGATAAGTTGATATGAAATTACTGTGGGATTTTAAATATTGAACACGAGAACATGCCTACCCTTTTTGCGTTGAAAATTACTATATTTGGACTTAGCTGTGAAGCTCGTCACTACTTTCAGTTCTTATTTATTATTGTTACTTACCGAATTAGTTGTACTCATACTACACCCTGCGCTTCGTGTGCAGATCCAAGTGATCCCGGACACAGTGGGTGTTGATTCTTTCGCACAGTTGATTTTTCGGAGATTTAGAGGTAGCTGTCGTGTTTCACAGACCTTGTCTTTCCTTCCCTATCTCCTTGTTTACTGTATTTGGTCTCAAACTATTATAGACCATATTTTCCAGACTTGTAATGTATAGATGTTCATGTACTCAGTGACACCGGATTTTGGGAGTGTATTTATATCCAGTATTTGTGGGATTTTCTCTTAAACTTAAATTATTATGTTTTTCCGTATTTAAACGAAATCGTGGGTTATTGATGTTGTCGGCTTGTCTAGTATTGAGATAGGCGCCATCAAGACGATAAGGATTTTGGGTCGTGACAAGTTGGTATAACAGCCTAGGTTACATAGGTCTCACAATCATGAGTAGGTTTAGTAGATTCTTGCGGATCGGTACAGAGATGTCTGTACTTATCTTCGAGAGGCTGCCGAACCCTTAGGAAAATTTCACTTTCTTGTATTCGGTTGTGCGAACTTGTTGATTCTGGAAACTAAAAATTCTATTATTCTATTCTCTCACAGATGGTGAGAACACGTACTACCAGATCGGACGACCAGCCACTAGTGCCACCAGTTAGGATCGTGATAGGCCGGGCCCGTGGTAGAGGCCGGGGCCGAGGTATAGCTCATATAGCAATTGGAGCAGCATCTGTAACACCTCTAGTTGCTCCAGCTCGAGAGCAGATTCCGGATATAGTTGAGCCGATGGGACCAGCTCAGGCACCTATTGTGATTCCAGGCCTTCAAGAGGCTCTAGCACAGATATTGACAGTTTGCACTGGCCTTGATTAGGTGGTTTCAGCTCAGGCCGCACCTGCCACTTCTCAAGCCGAGGGAGGCACTTATACCCCTGTTTCCCGTACTCCATATCAGGTAGTGCAGGGACTTCAGATACTGGGGGCATTACCAGCCCAGCCGGCTGTAGCTGCTCAGGCCCCGGTAGTCCCCGTTATGGCAGACGATGAGCAGAGGATACTTGAGAGTTTTGGGAGGCTTAGACCTCCATCATTTAGCGGTGCTGAGTCAGAGGATGCTCAAGGTTTTCTGGATAAGTGCCAGTGGATGCTTCGAAAAGCTGGTATTCTGGAGACCAGTGGGGTCTCGTTCACTACTTTTTAATTTTTTGGGGCTGCCTTCAGATGGTGGGAGGATTATGAGAGGCCCAGGCCGATCGGTGCGGCACCAATTACATGGAAGGAGTTCTCCGTTCTCTTTTTGGAGAAGTTTGTGCTGCAGTCTCGCAGAGAGGAGCTACGCAGACAGTTTGAGCAGTTACATCAGGATGGTACATCTGTGATGCAGTACGAGATGAGATTTTCTAAGTTGGCTCGTCACACAGTTTGGTTGGTTCCTACTGATAGGGAAAGGATTATGAGGTTCATTGATGGCCTCACATATTAGCTTCGGCTACTTATGACTCGGGAGAGGGTATTTGGTGCTACTTTTGATGAGGTTGTTGACATTACTCAGCATATAGAGATGGTTCGTAGCTAGGAGTGTGGAGAGAGGGAGGCCAAGAGGCCTCGCGGACTGGGTGGTTTCAGCGGTGTTCCTTCAAAGGGTCAGTTTTACCGCGGCAGGGTTTTTTTTTACAGGCACGCTCAGACGGGTAGTCCAGTTCACTGTGGTGCATCATCTAGCCATAGTTCATACAGTTCTCATTAGGGTCAGCCATCTCTCGGTGCCCTTCCAGCCCAGAGTTTGTCCTGTGCCCCTTCAGTTCAGGGTTCATTTGCACCGGGTGCTTTTGGTTCTAGGGGGCCGATTCAGTCCGCACCACCACCAGTATCGAAGAGCTTCTTTGAGTGCGGGGAGTTTGGGCATATGTGGAGGTAGTGTCCTCGTCGCCCGGGAGGTCTAGTGCAGCAGAGAGGTCAAACTACGACTTCAACACCAGTTGTTTTGCCACCCGCTAGCCAGCTCGGGGTGGGGCTCAGTCAGCTAGGGTTTGCCCAAAAGGGGGAGGGAGATCAGGTGGCGGTCAGGCCAGATTCTATGCTTTTCCTGCCAGGCCATATGCTTTTGCTTCAGATCACAAGTACTGTTTTAGTGTGCCACAAAGAGGCTTCTATATTATTTGACCCTGGTTCCACTTTTTCGTATGTATCATCGTAGTTTGCTCATTATCTGGATATGCCCCGTGAGTCCTTAGTTTCACCTGTTTGTGTATCTACGCCGGTGGGCGATACTATTACTGTGGACCGTGTGTATCGGTCGTGTGTGGTAACTATTGGGGGGGCTGGAGACTAGAGTTGATCTTTTATTGCTCATTATGGTTGATTTCGATGTAATTCTGGGTATGGATTGGTTGTCTCCATGTTATGCTATTCTGGACTGTCACGCAAAAACCGTGACATTCGCAATGCGAGGGTTGCCGAAGGTCGAATGGAGAGGTTCTCTAGATTATGTTCCCAGTAGGATAATTATCTATTTGAAGGCCCAGCGTATGGTTGGGAAGGGGTGTTTGTCATATTTGGCCTTTGTGAGAGATGTTGATGTAGATACTCCTACAATTGATGTATTTCCTACAGACCTACCGGGTATGCCACCCGACAGAGATATTAATTTTGGTGTTAACTTAGTGTCGGGCCCTCAGCCCATTTCTATTCCTCCATATCGTATGGCACCAGCCGAATTAAAATAATTGAAAGAGCAATTTCAAGAACTTCTTGATAAGGGGTTTATTAGGCCTAGTGTGTCATCTTGGGGTGCACCGGTTCTGTTTGTGAAAAAGAAAGATGGTACTATGCGGATGTGCATCGACTACAGGCAGTTGAACAAAGTTACAATCAAGAATAAGTATCCTTTACCTCGTATTGATGATTTATTTGACCAGCTTCAGGGAGCGAAGGTATTCTCCAAAATTGATCTGAGATCCAGGTATCACCAGTTAAAAATTCGGGACTCAGATATTCTAAAGATGTCATTCAGGACCAGCTATGGTCACTATGAATTTCTCGTGATGTCTTTTGGGCTGACCAATGCCCCAACAACATTTATGCACTTGATGAATAGTGTATTCTAGTCGTATCTTGATTTGTTTGTCATAGTATTTATTGATGATATCCTGGTGTACTCACGTAGCCAGGAGGAACACGCACAACATTTGAGTATTATACTACAGAGACTGAGGGAGGAGAAACTTTATGCCAAATTCTCCAAGTGTTAGTTCTGGCTTAGTTCGGTAGCATTCTTGGGACACATAATGTCCAGTGAACGAATTAAGGTTGATCCAAAGAAGATAGAGGCAGTTCAGAGTTGGCCCAGGACATCTTCAGCTATGGAGATTTGAAGTTTTCTCGGTTTGGCCGGTTATTGTCGACACTTTGTGGAGGATTTCCCGTCTATTGCATCGCCTATTACAAAATTGACCCATAAATGTGCTCCATTCAGGTGGTCGGATGAGTGTGAAGAGAGCTTTCTGAAGCTCAAGATGGCTTTCTGAAGCTCAAGACGGCTTTGACTACAGCCCCAGTATTGGTGTTGCCTACAGGTTCAGAGTCTTATAACGTGTATTGTGATGCGTCGCGTATTGGTCTCGGTACAGTGCTGATGCAATACGGTAGGGTGATTGCCTATGCGTCTAGACAGTTAAAGGTACATGAGAAGAATTATCCGGTCCACAACCTTGAGTTAGCGGCTATTGTTCATGCCTGGAAGATTTGGCGGCATTATTTGTACGATGTCCATTGTAAGGTTTATACTAATCACCAGAGTCTACAATATCTCTTTAAATAGAAGGATCTTAATTTGCGGCAGCGGAGGTGGTTGGAGTTGCTAAAGGATTATGACATCACCATTCTCTATCATCCTCGAAAGGCCAATGTGGTGGCCGATGCCTTGAGTCATAAGGCGGAGAGTTTGGACAGCTTAGCATACTTACGGGTAGCAGAAAGGCCCTTAGCCTTGGATGTTCAGGCCTTGGCCAACCAGTTTGTCAGATTGGATATTTCCGAGCCGAGTCGAGTTTTGGCTAGTGTGGTCTCTCAGTCTTCTCTTTATGATCGAATCAGAAAACATCAGTATGATGACCCTCATCTGTTTGTCCTTAAGGACACGGTTCAGCACAGTGATGCTAAGAAAGTCACTATTACGGATGACGGTGTATTACGGATACAGGGCAGGCTATGTGTGCCTAATGTAGATGGTTTGCGTGAGTTGATTCTCCAGGAAGCTCACAGTTCGCGGTACTCCATTCATCCAGGTGTCGCGAAGATGTATCAGGATTTGAGGCAGCACTATTGCTGGAGGCGAATGAAGAAAGATATAGTTGGGTTTGTAGCACGGTGTTTAAATTGTCAACGGGTAAAGTAGTATCAGAGACTGGGAGGATTGCTTCAGAGACTTGAAATTCCGAAATGGAAATGGGAGCGTATTACCATGGATTTCGTAGTTAGGCTCCCACAGACCTTGAGAAAGTTTGATTCTATTTGGGTGATTTTATATCGGTTAACCAAATCCGCATATTTTATTCCAGTTGGTACTAAGTATTCTTTGGAGCGGTTGGCTGTGATTTATATCCGCGAGATTATTCACCTATATGGTGTGCTAGTGTCCATCATTTCAGATCGGGGCACGCAGTTTACATCATGGTTTTGGAGAGCAGTGCAGCGATAATTGGGCACACAGGTTCAGTTGAGTACAACATTTCACCCTCAGACGGACGGACAGTCCGAGCGCACTATTCAAATATTGGAGGATATGCTGCGTGTTTGTGTCATTGATTTTGGGGGTTCTTGGGATCAGTTTCTGCCACTCGCGGAGTTTGCTTACAATAACAGCTACCAGTCGAGCATTCAGATGGCTCTGTATGAGGCTTTATATGGAGATGGTGTCGATCTCCGGTGGGTTGGTTTGAGTTGGTTGAGGCTAGGCTATTGGGTACTGACTTAGTTCAGGATGCTTTGGAGAAGGTTAGATAGATTCAGGAGTGGCTTCGCACGGCGCAGTCTAGACAGTAGAGTTATGCCGACTGGAAGGTCTATGATGTTTCTTGCATGGTTAGGGAGAAGGTTCTGCTCAAGATTTCACCCATGAAAGGTGTGTTGAGGTTCGGGAATAAGGGAAAGTTGAGCCCTCGGTATATTGGGCCGTTTGAGGTGCCTAAGAAGATTGGAGAGGTGGCTTATGAACTTGCATTGCTGCCTAGTCTATCGAGTGTTCATCCAGTGTTTCATGTATCTATGCTCTGGAAGTATGTCGGGGATCCGTCGCATGTTTTGGATTTCAGCACAGTACAGTTGGATGGTAATTTGACTTATGATGTGGAGTCGGTGGCCATTTTAGACCCGCAGGTTCGAAAGTTGAGATCAAAGAACATATCTTCAGTGAAAGTGCAGTGGAGAGGCCAACCAGTCGGAGAAGCTACTTAGGAGATTGAGCGGGAGATGCGAAGCAAATATCCACACTTATTTTAGACTTCAGGTATAATTCTAAACCCGTTTGAGGATGAACGTTAGTTTAAGAGGGGGAGAATGTAATGACCCGGCCGGTCATTTTGAGTATTACAACCCTGTTTCCCCATTTACTGCTCAATTTATGCTTTACAGTTGTTATGTGACTCGCCGGGGTGATTGATTCGGGTCCGGTGAGGTTTTGGAATGGATTGGAACACTTAGTTTCAAGATTTAAAGCTTAAGTTAAAATAGTGACCGGATGTTAACTTATGTGTAAACGATCCCGGAATAGAGTTTTGATGATTCCAATAGCTCCGTATGGTAATTTTGGACTTTGGAGAATGTTCAGAAAATTATTTGAAAGTCCATAGTTAAATTAGGCTTGAAATGGCTAAAATAGAAATTTAAGTTTGGAAGTTTGACCGTGGAGTTGACTTTTTGATATCGGAGTCGGTATCCAGTTCTGAAAATTTTCATAGTTCCGTTATGTCATTTATGACTTGTGTGCAAAATTTGAGGTCAATCGAAATTGAATTGGTAGGTTTCGGCATCGAATGTAGAAGTTGGAATTCATTAGTTTTCGTTAAGCTTGAATTGGGGTGTGATTGGGGGTTTTAGCATTGTTTGATGTGATTTGAGGTTTCGACTAAGTTCGTATGATGCTTTAGGACTTGTTGGTGTATTTGGTTGAGGTCCCGGAGGCCTCGTGTGAGTTTCGGATGGTTAACGGGTCAAAAATTGGAGTTAAAGCACTAATGGAATTTTCTAATGTCTGTGTCTGGTTTCCTTCTTCGCGTTCGCGAGTTGGTTCTCGCATTCGCGAAGGGGAATTTGTGGCAGGCGAGATTTGCTCTTCGCGTTCGCGAAGAGGAGCTGAGGTCAGGCGAGGTTGTTCATCGCGTTCACGAAAGGGAAAATAGCTGGGGTGGATTTTTGCATTCACGAAGAGGAGCTTGGTAAAGCATCGTTTCACGAGCAGTGTCTCGCGTTCGCAAAGGGCAATGTTGGACATCACAATTTCGTGCTTCGCGAACGCGAGGGACCTGTCGTGTTCGCGAAGAAGAGAGGTCTGGACAGAAAGTTTAAGATGTGAAAATGGTCCAATTTTCCATTTTTGATGAATTGGAGCTCGGAAAGAGGCGATTTTCGGGAGATTTTCAAGGAAAATAACAGGGTAAGTTTAACTCAATATTGGTCAAATTACCTAAATCCATGGTTGTTTTTAACATTTAATCGGTGAATTAAGTTGAAAAATTTAGAAAAACCTCTTGGTTTAATTTTAAGATTTGAGGGCCGAGTTGATGTTGGAATTTAATAAAATTGGTATAGTTAGACTCGTGGTTGAATGGGGCTTTCGAATTTTGTAACTTTTGTCGGATTCCAAGACGTGGGCCCCACGGGCGATCTTTGGGTGAAATTTCGGGGTTTTATGAAAAATTTGTATTTTCATATGGAATTAATTTCTATAATTTTTATTGACTGAATCAGATTATTTGTAGCTAGATTCGAGGCGTTTAAAGGCCGATTCGCGAGGCAAAGGCATTGCAGAATTAGAAATTACATGGTTTGAGATAAGTAATGGTTCTAAATTTGGTCCTGAGGATATGAAACCCCGGATTATATGTTATGTGGTTAGTTTTGAGGTGACGCACATGCTAGGTGACGGGCGTGTGGGCGTGCACCGTAGGAATTGTGACTTGGTCGATTCCATGGAACTGTGTAGTCGAATAATCTGTTGATATCTGTACATTTTTCCACGTTTTAGAGAAATCAAACTATAAATCATGTTTAAACCATGTGTTTACACTGTTGGGACCCACAGAGGTCGTGTACTTGTGAAATTTCACTCAGTCACAATTTGCACATTTCATCTCAGTCTCTATTATTCATTATTGATGCATCATATCATTGATGTTTGGGCTGCTTATCATGATTTCTGAGAGCCCGAGAGATTGGAGAGATTGATGACTGAGTGAGGCCGAAGGCCTAATTGTGAGGATATTTATGGGATCGGTCCGCACGCCGCAATATGTTTCATTGATTTATGCCATGATTGGCTTGTTATAGTGCTTGGGTTAAAGGATCCCCTCCGGAGTCTGTACACACCCCCAGTGAGTACAAGTACCTATTGAGTGCGAGTGTCGAGTGCTGAGTGACTGTGAGGAAAGAGTGACTGTGAGGAAAGAGTGACTATGAGGTTGGAGTAAATGGGAGGACTGAGTGACTGTTACTCTGAGAGGATGCATTGATTTCATTATTGCTGCATTTCAGCTGTCATATATCATTGTTTTTGGAAATTTCTGAAAGACATTATCTTCAATTTCAGTCGAGGTTGATATGAAATTACTGTGGGATTTTAAATGTTGAGCATGAGAGCATGCCTACCCTTTTCCGTTGAAAATTACTGTATTTGAACTTAGTTGGGAAGCTCGTCACTACTTTCAGTTCTTATTTATTATTGTTACTTACTGAGTTGGTTGTACTCATACTACACCCTGCACTTCGTGTGCAGATCCAGGTGATCCCGGACACAGTGGGTGTTGATTCTTTCGCACAGTTCATTTTTCGGAGATTTAGAGTTATCTTCCGTGTTTCACAGACCTTGTCTCTCCATCCCTATCTCCTTGTTTACTGTATTTGGTCTCAGGCTATTATAGACCGTATTTTTTAGATTTGTAATGTATAGATGCACATGTACTAAGTGTCATCGGGCTTTGGGAGTGTATTTATATCCGGTATTTGTGGGATTTTCTCTTAAACTTAAATTATTATGTTTTTCTGTATTTAAAAGAAATCTTGGGTTATTGATGTAGTCAGCTTGCCTAGTATTGAGATAGGCGTCATCACGAAGGTTAGGATTTTGGGTGACAAGGGTGCGTCTGCCTTCGCGCAGCGCGAGACCATAGACGCGGACTTAGCTTTTGTAATTTTTCACTTCACTTCGCTGTTTTGTGCCTTCATTTTTCTCCTTATTTCGCATCCATTTTCGTACCACGCGCGAGATTGGACGAGCTCCCAATTCTTTCCATCTCTTTCTTTTTATGTCAAATTGTCATATTTTGATCATTTATCATCCAAACTCATTCCTACACATAAGAAACACATAATAAGCATATTTCACTTCAAAAACTACACAAACTCCCGCAACTCATACAAGAATTAATATGCAAATATACACAAAAATATATATTTTTCGTCATTTATCACCACCCCACACTTAGACTTTTACTCGTGCTCGAGCGAATAAAATTAAGCGCATAGGCAAGAAATACATTTCAAAATATACTCAAGCATCACACCAATGACAATGGTTTATATCAACGCTTAGAACCTAGCATATGCACTCTTCATACATTTTCCATTTGTTAGACCAATTCCAAAACTATTTAAAATATTTGTATGACTCTTCTAACATCGTAGCCTCAAAAATTGACTCCACTACATTCCTCTTTGTGAGTCGCTTCTTGTGCAAACTAAAGATACGAGTTCCTTACCAATCCATTATAAAGCATGTGCCCTCACCAACAAAACAAAGAGAGTAATCAGTCCACACACTCAAATATGAATTCAAGTATAATTTAAGGACTCACAGAATGAAAGAATTCACTCACTCTCGCAAAGAAACTCATGTTCCCCCAAAACTCGTACCATAAGCTTGCCCGTAATGTAAGTCTCTACTAATTTAAGCTCGCAAAGTCAAGGAACAATTAGTTCTTTATGGGTTGTAATGTAGGCTAACGGACGTGTAGGATAGATATGGATAATAGTGACTAACCCTCCTAAGTACTTTTAATACATTACACTTTAACTTTTAAGCACATCCTCTTCGTGATCACTCAACATATCGCTACAACACCGTAAATAACATAGCTTATTCACTTTAAGCATATCTACATAAGCACTAGCACATATCAAAGTGAATTGGAGGGATTTATTTTTTGTATTTTTTTTGGTTCAAAATCTTTTCAACACCCTTCATAAATTGGTATTTCCAGCTAGTAGCTCTCTCCATTCACACATGCACCTATTGGTCTTATTATGGTTCCACTAAAAAATTACCCAATCTCTTTTCCTTCACTTCTAGCGACTTAAGTGCTTTCGAAGGTAAAGGTTCAACAAGATTTAATTAAGAACAAAAGGGATTCGTCTTGTAATTTGGATACCAAAGAAAAGGTTTACAGGATCAAACGGGCTAACAAAGGATAATATTTATCATTTGTAGGCAAATAGACTGAAGGGTCAATCAAAGAAATGCCTATATCATTTCCTAAACTCACAAGACTTAATCATTTTGCTTTGAGCCACACACGGGACAAGTTCTAGACTAACAAGGGATGGCACAGAGTACAACCAAAATCTCACCTCACACAATGCACATGACTTATTCAGGACGGCTCAGACCCGACTCTCAAGTTAAAGCAACTAGCACAATCATAATATAATTCAATCACATAGGACGTACATAATAGGAGTCAAAAGATGAGCCCAAGTGTCCGAATAAGTCACATATACTCTCAAGGCATATAGTCAAAAGGCTCAAGAAGAAAGTACTCAACACAAATGCTCCAACTCTAAGCCCCAACATAAAACATGTCAAAAAGCATAGATACTCAAGTTCTTCCCCTTCCATTATCAGTTAAAAAAGAAAAAATAATGGACTTTTTTTTGTATTTTTCTTTGGACTTTAAACCCTCAAGAAAACTGTCTAGGAGGTCCATCGTCGGGAAAAGTTCAAAACTTATTGAGAATTCTAACTACAAGAAAAAAAAATTGCTACCCGGTTCAAAGAGTCATTCATCCCTTGGAAAAGAACCGTGGCTATAAGAAAAACTAAGAGGGATTATTTCTACATAAAATTTTTTATTTATTTGATTTTTTATTTTTGATTTTTTTTAACACGCATAAATAATACAACTAAAATAGCATAGAAAATCACACAAACAGTCCCCAATGCACACCCATAAATACAAGAGGGTAAAAAAAACTCCCTGGTAGGCGAAAGGCCGAAATATTAGCAGCTCATGGGGTACTCAGACTTCTCCCATACTTGGTTCTTTATGCGGGTACCCCACACTTAGTTCTAGCCATTTCACTTGCTTTTGCTTTCTTCCAATAGTTTTGCTTCCCATGCTCCTAGAAAATAAAAAAATGGCACTACAAAAATAATACAATAAAATAATAAAAAAAAGAATTGAAAAAAAATAATAGTAAAATTGGGTTGCCTCCCAACAAGCGCTTGATTTAATGCCGCGAATCACTTTTTGCCTCCACCTTGAGCATATGAATTGAACCCCAAGTTTTGCTTCAAGTTTTCGGTTATATTCTAAGGGTGGTGGAACAAATCTAACTGCCCCAAGAAAATAATATAGCATTCTGCTCTTCTTAGCCTTTGCATGAGGTATGTAATCCTGACTTTCTAGCAAGAAGAATTCCAAAATGTAGGCACCTTGTTCCTCATTCCTTGACTCTTCAATTGGCTCGAATGACTCTATTTTCATATCATCATCCAAACACAATATGAAAAAATGCTTGGAGTGTGGACCAATGCGCTCAACTACATGAACCTTGGGATTGTCAACATCCTCAACACCAATGACACTAGAGTCAACTAAATATGTACCCTCAATATCCTTGGTTGACTCCAGTATCTCTTCTACAACATTGACATCTTCAAATTTTAGCTGGTTAGAGTGTTGGTGTTCTACTTTGGACTCCTCCATTAGCACCTAAATTCATGTCTCTAATGCACACATCTCCTGGCTACTATCCATAATATTAACATGTTGAGCATTAAAAGTTTCAACTAGTTGACTCACTTGAGCCTCCAAGTTGCGAATAATTGTATTTTGCCTTTGTATCCACAATTGTGTCTCATCATTTTTTTTCACAAGGTACCTTAACATATCCTTGATCCCTTTCAGGTTGTCATCCCCGGGTTCTTTATTCCTGTTAACCTCATAAGAAAAAGTATAACCATCATAGTAAGGGGTTGGAGGAAGATAAGAAATATAAGCACAACCATGAAAGTGACCATCTTGACCACCACACATATCACACACATTCTACACATAAGATTGAGTTGGTGCACATAACCCGCTCTCGAAAATATTTTGATAATTTTGCCATGGATGATTTTCTCCACAATATGCATAAGGAAGATCAAAAGTAGAAGTACCAACATCAAAATTCTCATAATTCCAAGATGCCATGTTTCTCAAATTACCAAGTAAAACAAAAACAAATAATCATATACTAGAAAACAAAATAAAAGTTGGAACTTGAAACCTAGCAATATGTACACCTACAGCTACACCGTTAGTTCGTCGGTAACGGCGCCAAAATTTGATGATGCCTAACTCTAGTCCTAAAAAGGATAAGCGGTCGTTGCAAATATAATTCGGTCTAAGAGTCCAGAGTCGAATCCCACAGAGAATTAAGGTTTAACTACAACTGTTCAATATTACCTTTAAGACAAGCTCGAACAATTCCTAAGTTATAAGTATTAAGATTCTTATGTCTAACTAATTAACTAACAAATTAAAATAGAAAATTAACAACTAAATATAGTAAGGGTTAGAGACAAGATTAAGGAGGTCTAGAATTATGATTTCTCCAATTGTCGGAATCCTTCCGGTTACGTCTCCTATAATTTTGTCTAATTATTCTATACTGATCATGGGCACTTCAGGTGTCGTAATTCTCTCCCGAGAAACTACAACAATTTACTAGACATATTCTCCCGAACTACGCTAGGTGGCACAATCTTACCGCTCACTAAGACAACGTCAAGGCTTTATTATTCCTAAACCTACCTTTAAACGTGTCGTATTGATTCCTCATATACGTTAGGAGTGATGTTGTTCAACAACTACCTAAGTATGTACCCTTTCCCAAATAATACATAATAAATAGATACAGTAAATTGATGGACATTTAATCAACAGAAATAAGCACGTAGTTGAACAAGTAAAGAAATTCAAAGGCTAAATTATATTTAAACTTAACAAGAATTCATCCTCCAAAAGGTTCCATCAAAACCCTAAATAATAAATTAGCTACTCATAGTAGTATGTGAAAATACAATACTAAAATTCATAACCAACAATAGAAAACAAGAAGAAGAAAGGAAAAACTTGTGGTTGAATCTTCCTCCTTGCTCCTAGTATATTCTTGCCTCCAAATGTGTTGTGTAACCCTAAAGTAGTGTCTCCTCCTCAAAAATTATGTTTTAGGATGTATTTATATGATCTAGGTAGGGTGGAGGGTCGTCCAAGGCAAATCCAAAATCGGATAGGAGACTCGAGGGCGCGTCTGCCTTCGCGCAGGGGGCGACCATAGACGCGGACTTAGCTTTTGCAATTTTTCAGTTCGCGAAGCGATCCGTGCCTTCGCTTCGCTTCGCTGTTTTGTGCCTTCGTTTTTCTCCTTATTTCGCGTCCATTTTTGTGCCACGCACGAGATTGGATGAGCTCCCAATTCTTTCCATCTCTTCCTTTTTGTGTCAAATGGTCATATTGTGATCATTTATCATCCAAACTCGCTCATACACATAAGAAACACATAATGAGCATATTTCACTTTAAAAAATACATAAACTCCCGCAACTCATACAAGAATTAATATGCAAATATACACAAAAATATGCATTTTTCAACATTTATCAATCCCATTGTTCACGTGTTGTTTCTATTGGTTCATTCCACCATGGAAAAGCTGAACATCAAGCCATGGACGGGTTAAAACGGTCAGTAGCAAAGCAGTATGGCAGAGGACTAAAAAATGTATCAATTCAGGAACTTGTTCCGAAAAGAAATAAATTTTTAAAAAAAAGAAAAGAAAAGAAAATAAGAACACATACACACATGTTAAGCAACTACATATTACAAATACACCAAATCATTGACTTTTCTATTTGTTATTGTTCGAACAGACTATTTCGATTTGAAATTCCAATTTAATCAAGCTCGACATCATTCTCATATCTAAAAATAACTATCACAAAGCGAGACACATTTGTGCAATACATACTATAGAAGAAAATAGAAGAACAATGAAAAAATTATATATGGGAAATAGTTTTTGCAATTGAATGACGATTATTAGTTGCACACTGCATAGATCAACGTTAATATTAATGTAATTCACACTTGCACAAATTAACGTACACCTATAAATGTTGAGGAATAGGAGAAGAATGTACCATAAAAATGGCAGCAATCGTCAATGATCTCCACAGCGAATGTAATGATTAAAATAGCGCGTTGATATTACGACCCTTTTCATCGATCGGTCCAACCAAACAGAAATCAACTTTCAATGGCAATCAAATTGCAGCTACAAAGTAATTGTTTTAATTTTTAAGAATAAGATATGTATAACAGAATATATACATCACAGGCTATTAAGTCTTGAAAACATAAGTTGAAACAGAAATTTTAACTTCACCAATAGATTCCTTCAATTAGTTAGCAGTCTAGGAACTTATAGGCACATTATTGCTATATTGTTTCCTAACTCAGTTCCCCATCAGGGACATCTGGAGAAAGTACATGCTAGTAATTTTTGATGTATTTGGACACTAACGAATCATAAATGTTTTGATGGTATCTCAACACCAAATAACTCCTGAAGGCTAGGTGTCTTATGAATCTATTTAGCTGGTGTAAATTCTCTTGTGTAAGTATAGCATTATCCATTTTACGGACATTATAAGCTCCCTAGTCCTAGATTTATCTCATGTATTTGAGCTAAAGGAATGAGTTTTGCCGCTTTTGTAATCCTGCATATTCTTGATCCCCTCAATGAATCTATTTACTTCATCAAAAAATATAAAATTATCTCTTAATTCAAGAAATAACTGGGAATACTTCAATCTCATGTATGTGAAACATTGATGATAACTCCATTGATCTCTTGGCAACCAATAAATAAGAAGAACACGAAAATATAGGATAAACATTTTACTGAAAATTGATCAAACTATAGATAAATAGACAACTTTAATGCCTAACAGGTAGAGATGACTAGGACTGCATTATTTCGGTCAAACCAAAAATCCGAACCGATCCGTGTTATTCGGATTGGTTCGGATCGGATTTCAACTCTTTGGATTGGATTTCGGATTTTAAATTTAATTATTTTGGATCGGATCGGATACGTTTTGGCTTAATTTAAATCTAACCCGATCCGATATTCGAATATATAGGGTCTACATATAAAAGTGAGGGTGCCATCAGATAAATCTAGGTTTCATTTGTCTTATTTCTCTCATATTCTTTCGTGAAGAGCACATATCGACAGAAATGAAGGCTCTCAATGGGGTCTAATGCTAGTTGATAAGCTTGTAACAATACTTGATATTGATTGTCTTGTGCAAAATAATAGGAGAAGTTGTTTAGAGAGTAAGAGCATCAAAGTATATTTCATTATTTGGCAGCAATTAATAAGAAATTTGGATAGGTCTTGTTTCTCTGAGTTTTTATGCAGAGAAACACAAGTGAGGTTAATCATGTCCTTATATTTTTGTTCTAGCTGGTTATGTGATGGTTGAAACGGGTGTGCTTTTGCTTGTTTCTCAATCTAAGTGTGTTGTGATCTTACATAGTTTCCTTATCATGAAATATTTGAGTAATTGTATGGAATATTATATATGACTCATTAGTTATAGCTAGCTATACTTAAAGTCTTTTATTTTAGCATCTTAATATATAAGGCTTATAATCCAAACCGTAATTTTAAATATATATCCGATCCAAATATCAAAATCCAATACAAACCGAATTTAATTTAATTCGGATTTGAATTTCAATTTAGCAAATCCGATCCATGAACAGGCCTAGAGATGACCATCTGCTCATTTTGGGAGACATCCAACAGAGGCCAGTTTCACATTAAGTGTAATCATCCTCTATGATAAGTTAATTGTGGGATAGATAAAATAATTTTGTATCACATAAGGGTTAGATTGTTTAAATGGATCATTTTAAAACTAAATATTGTACACCCCCTCATATAAAAAAAAAAGTGCAAGGTTTTTAACTGCAACTCTCTCATTTTGAACACAATATCCAATAAGTTTCTGAAGTTTTGCAGACTTTCCTCTAATAATTATTATAAGAAAATAGCAGGCAAAACAAATAAGGGAATAATAGAATTTGATTTCCATTCTGGGAGAAGCAGTTCAGCCATATAACGACCCGGTCAGTCATTTTGAGTATTACAATCCCGTTCCCCCATTTACTGCTCAATTTATACTTTGCAGTTGTTATGCGACTCGCCGGGGTGATTGGTTCGGGTCCGGTGAGGTTTTGGAATGAATTGGAACACTTAGTTCCAAGGTTTAAAACTTAAGTTAAAATAGTGACCGGATGTCGACTTATATGTAAACGACCCTGGAATAGAGTTTTGATGATTCCAATAGCTCCTCATAGTGACTTTGGACTTAGGAGCGTGTCCGAAAAATTATTTGGAAGCCGGTAGCTAAATTAGGCTTGAAATGGCTAAAATAGAAATTTAATTTTGGAAGTTTGACCGGGGAGTTGACTTTTTGATATCAGAGTCAGAATCCAGTTCTAAAATTTTGCATAGCTTTGTTATGTCATTTATGACTTGTGTGCAAAATTTGAGGTCAATCGGAATTGATTTGATAGGTTTCGGCATCGAATGTAGAAGTTGGAAATTCTTAAGTTCCTTAAGCTTGAATTGGGGTATGATTCGTGGTTTTAGTATTATTTTATATGATTTGAGGTTTCGACTAAGTTTGTATGATGTTTTAGGAGTTGTTGGTGTATTTGGTTGAGGTCCCGAGGGCCTCAGGTGAGTTTCGGATGGTTAACGGATCGAAATTAGGACTTAAACAGCTGCTGAAATTTTTCTGCTGGAAATCGGGGGCAGAAATTCGATTGAGGGCAACGATCGGGGGCAGCGATCAAGGCAGCGATTGAGGGAAGCGATCGGGGGCAGAGATCGGGGGTAGCGATTGAGGCAGTGATCGAGAGCAGCGCCTAGACAGAAACTTTAAGTTATAAAAAGTGGACTTCGTCCCATTTTCCATTTTTGACAAATTAGAGCTTGGGGAGAGGTGATTTTTGAGAGGTTTTCAAGGAAAAACATCGAGGTAAGTGATTCTAACTCGGATTTGGTCAATATATGTGAGTATATCATTATTTTCATCATAAAATTAGTGCTTTGAGATGGAAATTTGGGAAAATTTGTAGAAATCTCATAAAAAGAATTATTGAAATTTCGATGTCGATTCGGAGTCGGATTTGAGTGAATTTAGTATGGTTGGACTCGCAATTGAATGGATTGTCGAATTTTGTGAGTTTTATTGGGTTCCGAGATGTGGGCTCCACGGGCAATTTTTGGGTGAATTTCAGAATTTAATGAAAATTTTATATTTTCATATGGAATTAATTCCTATAATTTTTATTGACTGAATCAGATTATTTGTGGCTAGATTCGAGGCGTTTAGAGGTCGATTCACGAGGCAAAGGCATTGCAGAATTAAGAATTACATGGTTTGAGGTAAGTAACAGTTGTAAATTTGGTCTTGTAGGTATGAAACCCTGGATTATATGTTATGTGGTTGGTTTTGAGGTAACGAACATGCTAGGTGACGGGCGTGTGGGCGTGCACCATAGAAATTGTGACTTGGTCAATTCTATGGAACTAAGTAGTCGAATAATCTGTTGATATCAGTACATTTTTCCACGTTTTAGAGAAATCGAACTATAAATCATGTTTAAACCATGTGTTTACACTGTTGGGACCCACATAGGTCGTGTACTTGTGAAATTATCTGCTAAATTATTATTTTGCACTCACTCACAGTTTTATTTGCACATTTCATCTCAGTCTCTATTGTTCATTATTGATGCATCATATCATTGGTGTTTGGGCTGCTTATCATGATTTTTGAGAGCCCGAGAGACTGGAGAGATTGATGACTAAGTGAGGTCGAGGGCCTAATTGTGAAATATTTATGGGATCGGGCTGCACGCCACAGTATGTTTCATTGATTTATGCCATGATTGTCTTGTTATAGTGCTTGGGCTGAAGGAGCCCCTCCGGAATCTGTATATACCCCCAGTGAGCACAGGTACCTACAGAGTACGAGTGCCGAGTGATTGAAAGAAATGAGTGACTGTGAGGAATGAGTGAATGTGAGGAAAGAGTGACTGTGAGGTTGGAGTGAATGGGAGAATTGAGTGACTGTTACTCTGAGAGGATGCATTGATTCCATTATTGTTGCATTTCAGCTGTCATATATCATTGTTTTGAAAAACTCTGAAAGACATTATTTCTATTTGAGTCAAATTTATTATGAAATTACTGTGGAGTTTTAAATGTTGAACTTGAAAGCATGCCTACCTTTTCATGTTGGAAATTACTGTATTTGAACTTAGCTGTGAAGCTCATCACTACTTTCAGTTCTTTATTTATTATTGTTACTTATTGAGTTGGTTGTATGCATACTATACCCTGCACTTCGTGTGCAGATTCAAGTGATCCCGGATACAGCGGGTGTTGATTCTTTCGCACAGTTGATTTTTCAGAGATTTCGAGGTAGCTGCAGTGTTTCACAGACCTTGTCTCTCCTTCCCTATCTCCTTGTTTACTGTATTTGGTCTCAGACATTATAGACCATATTTTCCAGACTTGTAATATATAGATGCTCATGTACTCAGTGACACCGGATTTTGGGAGTGTATTTATACCCAGTATTTGTGGAATTTTCTCTTAAACTTAAATTATTATGTTTTTCCGTATTTAAAAGAAACTGTGAGTTATTGATATTGTCGGCTTGCCTAGTATTGAGATAGGCGTCATCACGACTGTTTGGATTTTGGGTTGTGACAAGTCAAGTGTGCAATTCTACTTTACAGAACCCTAATGATAAGAGACAACTTCCTGAAAAGCAACTCCCTGCTAGGACTTGACAACTATCGAATGTGTATCATACATGTTTTCTCCTTGCTTGTAGATAGAGGTGTTCATGGTTCGGTTTGGGTTGGTTTTTCCCTAAAAAGAAACCAAACTAAATAAGTCGGGTTTTTAAATATTGGAACCAAACCAAACCAATTAAGTCGGTTTTTTATCGATTTGGTTTTTTTTGATTTTTCGGTTTTTTCGATTCTTTATCGGGTTTTTTCCTTTAATATGAGACATACACTACCAAATGCATATTTCGGCGACTACATTTTCAACGTAACACTATCAAACCAATTGCTCTTTAAGAAATCTATCATTTACCAAGATATATTAATGAAAATTGAATCAAATAGTGATGAATAATTTAAGTACTCAATTAAAAATTAATTATTTTTAACATGAAATAAATTCTTATACTTCGCAAAAGAAAACTACCAATCAAACTAGAATGTAAAGACAAAGAATTAGATTATTATAATAGCAAAGAACTAGACTAAAAATACAAACGACTAATATGTACCATAAAATTTTAGAAACTTTATATATATATATATATATATATATATATATATATATATATATATATATTGTAATAATAAATATAAATAGCTACTTTTTGTAACGACCCGACCGGTTATTTTGAATATTATAACTCCATTTCCCCATTTACTGCTCAATTTATGCTTTATTATTATTTTATGACTTACCGGGTTAGTGGATTCGGGTCCGGAAGGAATTCGGAGTGAAATGAGACACTTAGTTTTATAATTAAAAATTTAAATTAGAAAAGTGGACCGGATATGGACCTATGTGAAAATGACCTCGGATTTGAATTTTAATGATTCCAATAGCTCCGTATGGTGATTTTGGGCTTAGGAGCGTGTCCGAAATATTATTTGGAGGTCCGTAGTGAAATTAGGCTTGAATTTTTGGGAAGTTTGACTAGGGGGGTGACTTTTTGATAACGGGATCAAAATTCGATTCTGAAAATTTGAGTACCTCCGTTATGTCATTTATGACTTGTGCGCAAAATTTGAGGTAAATCGGACGTGATTTGATAGGTTCCGGAGTTGTTTGTAGAAATTAGAAATTTCAAAGTTCATTAGGCTTGAATTGGGGTGTAATTCATGGTTTTAGCGTTGTTTTAGGTGATTTGAGGATTCGACTAAGTTCGTATGATGTTTTAGGACTTGTTGGTATATTTGGTTGAGGTCCTGAGAGGCGCGGGTGAGTTTCGGATGGTTAACGGGTTGGATTTTGGACTTGGAACTCTGCTGGATTTTTTCTGATGCACCATCTGGTTTCCTTCATCGCGTTCGCGAGTGGAGCATCGTATTTGTGAAGAGGAACTGAGAGGCTGGCAATATTTGCTCTTCACGTTCGCGAAGAGAAGAACGCGTTCGCGAAGGGTGGACTGGGTGTGCATCGCGAACGCGAGAGGTGTTACGCGTTCGCGAAGAAAAAAGGAAGTAGCTGAGGACAAAGGCAATTGGTCTACGCGTTCGCGTAGGGGGTGTCGCGTTCGCGTAGTGAGAGGGAACGAAGCATCTCTTTCGCAATGGGTTGAACACATTCGCGTAGAAGGCATTGAGGCAGAGGCATTTTGTGCTTCGCGAACGCGAGGCACTGACCGCGTTCGCGAAGAAGAAAAGCCTGGGCAGTGAACTTAAGTTCTGAAAATGGGACTTCGTCCCATTTTTAGTTTTTGACGATTTGGAGCTCGGATTGAGGCAATTTTTGGGTGATTTTCAGAGGAAGCAATGGGGTAAGTGTTCTTAACTCAATATTGGTTAAATTACTCGAATCCATGGTTGTTTTTATCATTTAATTGGTGAATTGAGTTTGGAAAGTTTGAAAACCCTCTTGGTTTAAACTGAAGATTTGAGGGTCGAGTTGGGGTCGGTTTTTGGTAAAATTGGTATGGTTATACTCGTGGTTGAATGGGCTTCCGAATTTTGTAACTTTTGTCGAGTTCTGAGACGTGGTCCCCACAGGCGATTTTTGAGCTAATTTTCGGATTTTTATGGAAAATCATTATTTTCTTATGGAATTAATTCCAATGAATTTTATTGACTGAAACGAATTATTTATGACCAGATTTGAGGCGTTTGGAGACCAATTCATGAGGAAAGGACATTGTAGAATAAGAATTTCACGGCTTGAAGTAAGTAACAGTTTTAAATCTGGTCTTGAGGGTATGAAACCCCAGATTTTGGTATCATGTGATTATTTTGGAGGTGACGCACATGCTAGGTGACGGGCATGTGGGCGTGCACCGAAGGGATTGTGACTTGGTTCGTCCCGAGAAACTGTAAAGTTGAATAATTTATTGCTAGCTATATGCTCTCTATGTGTTGATAAAATTTGACTGTAAATCATGTTAGAAAATCATGCTTAGGTTATGTGATAGTACTGTTGGGACCCACAGAGGTCGCGTACTTGTTGAATTGCCTGCTAAATGCTATATGTACTCAGTCTCAGTTTTTACTTGCACATTTTATCTCAGACTCTATTATTATTATTGATACATCATATCATTGTTGTTTGGGCTGATTTCATGATTATTGAGAGCCCGAGAGACTGGAGAGATTTATGACTGAGTGAGACCGAGGGCCTGATTGTGAGATATTGATACTATAGCATATGAGTTGTCCATGTAGCACGTGTGTTGGCCGTGTAGATCCTTATATTATACTATAGCACTTGAGTTGGCCGTGCGGATCCATATATTATACTATAGCACGTGAGTTGTCCGTGCAGCACGTGAGTTGTCCGTGCAGCACGTGAGTAGGCCGTGTAGATCCTTATATTATACTATAGCACGTGAGTTGGCCATGCAGATCCTTATATTATACTATAGCAAGTGAGTTGGCCGTGCAGCACGTGAGTTGGCCGTGCGGATCCAGATATTTATATTATGGCACGTGAGTTGTCCGTGCAGCACGTGAGTTGTCTGTGCAGATTATAGCGCTTGGGCTGTAGGAGCCCCTCCGGAGTCTGTACACCCGTAGTGAGCGCGGGTACCCATTGAGAGAGTGATGAGGGCTGGGAGCCCAGTGAGTGATTGTTGTCCTAAGAGGTTGTACTTGATTTTCATTTGTTGTTGCACTTAGTTGCTATCTGTCGTTGTTGTAAAATCTCTGAAAGATTGTTGATATACGGATTACATGAACAGGAACTGTATAAAAATTGATTTGACATTAAACTGCCAGACTTGATAGCATGTCTATTCTTTGCTGGAATTACTCGAAATAAACCATAACTGTGTAGCTCATTACTATCTTCAGTTCCTTATTTATTATTGTTACTAGCTGAGTTGGTTGTACTCATACTACACCCTGCACTTTGTGTGCAGATCCAGGTGTTCCCGGACATAGTGGGTGTTGATCCTTTTGCGCGGTTGATTTTTAGGAGATTTTGAGGTAGCTGTCGTGTTCCGCAGACCTTGTCTCTCCTTCTCTATCTCTTTGTTTATCGTATTTGGTCTCAGACTATTATAGACTATATTTTTCGGACTTGTATTCATATTAGATGTTCATGTACTCAATGACACCAGGTTTTGGGGAGTGTTTGTATTGTATTTAAATATTATATTTTCAAACTTGAGAGAAATTGTGGTTTATTGAGATTTTTGGCTTGCCTAGTATTGAGATAGGCGCCATCACGACGGGTGAGATTTTGGGTCGTTACAAGTTGGTATCAGATCCTAGGTTACGTAGGTCTCACGAGTCATGAGCAGGTTTAGTAGAGTCTTGTGGATCGGTACGGAGATGTCTGTACTTATCTTCGAGAGGCTGCAGACCCCTTAGGAACATTTCACTTTCTTGTATTCTGTCGTGCGAATTTGTTGATTCTAGAAACTAAATTTCTGCAATTCTATTCTCTTATAGATGGTGAGGACACGTACTACCGGATCGGACGATCAGCCACCAGTGCCACCAGTTAGGGCCGTGAGAGGTCGGGGCTGTGGTAGAGGCCGGGGCCGAGGTAGAGGTCGAGGTGTAGCTCGTACCACAGTTGGAATAGCACCTGTAGTTCCACCAGTTGTTCCAGCACAAGAGCAGATTCCAGATATAGTTGAGCCGGCAGGATCAGCTCAGGCACCAGCTGTGCCCATTGAGATTGCAGGCATTCAGGAGACTTTGGCCCAGATATTGGCAGCCTGTACTGGCCTTGCTCAGGTGGTTTCGGCTCAGGACGCATCTGCCACTTCTCAGGCTGGGGGAGGTACTCATACCTCCATTTCCCGTACTCCAGACTAGGTAGTACAGGGACTTCAGATACCGAGGGCACTACCAGCCCAGCCGGTTGCAGCTGCTCAAGCCCCAGTAGTTCCTGTTATGGAAGATGATGAGCAGAGGAGACTTGAGAGATTTGAGAGGCTTCGACCTCAACCATTTAGCGGTACTGAGTCATAGGATGCTCAGAATTTTCTGGATAGGTGTCAACGGATGCTTCGGACAGCGGGTATTCTGGAGACCAGTAGGGTCTCATTCACTACTTTTCAGTTTTCTGGGTCTGCACTCAGATGGTGGGAGACTTACGAGAGACGTAGGCCTGTTGGCGTAGCTCCCCTTACTTGGCATCAGTTTTCCGTGGTCTTTTTGGATAAGTTCGTACCTCAGTCCCGCAGAGAAGAGCTGCATAGACAGTTTGGCAGCTTCGCCAGGGTGATATGTTTGTGACACGGTACGAGATGAGATTTTTTGAGTTGGCTCGTCACGCATTCTGGTTGGTTCCCACTGATAGGGAGAGTATTATGAGGTACATTGATGGCCTCAAATATCAGCTGCTGTTACTTATGACTAGGGAGAGAGTATCTGGTGCTACTTTTAATGAGGTAGTGGACATTGCTCGGTAGATAGAGATGGTTTGTAGCCCGGAACGTGGAGAGAGAGAGAGAGGCTAAGAGGCCTCGTGGTCTGGGTGATTACAGCGGTGTTCCTTCAGGGGGTCAGTTTCACCGTGGTAGGGGTCATTCTTACAGGAACGCTCAGACGGGCCGTCCAGCTCATCGTGGTGCATCAGCTAGCCATGGTTATTATGGTGCTCACTTAGGCCAGTCTTCATTCAGTACACTACCAGCGCAGAGTTCTCATCATGCCTCGTCCGCACATGCTTTTGCAAGTCATCCCTCGGGGTATCAGGAGCAGTAGTTTCGTTAGAGGAAGGGTTGTTTCGAGTGCGGAGAATTTGGTCAATTCAAGAGAGAGTGTCCTAGGCTATTGAGTGAGGTTTCACAGCAGAGTTCTCGACCGACGGCACCAGTACCAGCAGTTACACCACCCGCCCTGCCATCTCGGGGTAGGGGTCAGGCAGCTAGGGGTCGCCCAAGAGGGGGAGGCCGATCATGAGGCAGGCAAGCTCGATTCTATACTTTTCCTGCCAGGCCAGATGTTGTTGCCTCGGACGCAGTGATCATAGGTATTGTTTCAGTGTGCCACAGGGAGGCTTCTATATTATTTGACCTTGGTTCCACTTATTCATATGTATCATCATATTTTGCTCATTATATGGATATGCCCTGTGAGTCCTTAGTTTCACCTATTTGTGTATCTACGCCGGTGGGCAATATTATTACTATGGATCGTGTGTATCGGTCGTGTGTAGTAACTATTGGAGAACTGGAGACTAGAGTTGATCTCTTATTACTCGGTATGGTTGATTTCTATGTAATCCTGGGTATGGATTGGTTGTCTCCATGTCATGCTATTCTGGACTGTCACGCAAAAATCGTGGCGTTGACGATGCCGGGGTTGCCAAAGGTTAAATGGAGGGGTTCTCTAGATCTTGTTCCTAGCAAGGTAATTTCTTATTTGAAGGCCCAACGTATTGTTGGAAAGAGATGCTTGTCATATTTGGCCTTTGTGAGAGATGTTGATGCAGATGCTCCTATTATTGATTCAGCATCGGTCGTGCGAGACTTTCCGGATGTATTTCCTGCAGACCTGCCGGTATGCCACCCGACAGGGATATTGATTTCGGTATTGACTTGGTACAGGGCACTCAACCCATTTCTATTCCTCTGTACCGTATGGCACCAGCTGAGTTAAAAGAATTGAAAGAGCAACTTCAGGAACTCCTTGAAAATGGGTTTGTTAGACCTAGTGTATCACCTTGGGGTGCATCGGTTCTGTTTGTGAAAAAGAAAGATGGTACTATGCGGATGTGCATTGATTATAGACAATTGAACAAAGTTACAATCAAGAATAATTATCCATTGCCGCGTATTGATGATTTATTTGACCAACTTCAGGGAGCGAAGGTGTTCTCCAAAATTGATTTGAGGTCTGGTATCACCAATTAAAAATTTGGGATTCGGATATTCTAAAGATGGCATTTAGGATTCGTTATGGCCACTATGAATTTCTTGTGATGTCTTTTGGGCTAACCAATGCCCCAGCAGCATTTATGCATTTGATAAATAGTGTATTCCAGCCATATCTTGATTTATTTGTCGTGGTATTCATTGATGATATTTTGGTGTACTCACGTAGCCAGGAGGAGCATGCACAACACCTGTATTGTATTACAAAGGCTGAGAAAGGAGAAACTTTATGGCAAATTCTCTAAGTGTGAGTTCTGGCTTAGTTCGGTGGCATTCTTGGGACAAATAGTGTCCAGTGAAGGTATTAAGGTGGATCCGAAGAAAATAGAGGCTGTTCAGAATTGGCCCAGACCATCCTCAGTTACTGAGATTCGGAGTTTTCTTGGCTTGGCCGGTTATTATCATCGCTTCGTGGAGGTTTCTCGTCTATTGAATCGTGGTCAGATGAATGTGAAGAGAGCTTTCAGAAGCTCAAGACAGCTTTGACTACAGCTCCAGTATTGGTATTGCCTACAAGTTCAGAGTCTTATACTGTGTATTGTGACGCGTCGAGGATTGGTCTCGGCGCAGTACTTATGCAAGACGGTAGGGTGATTGCCTATGTGTCCAGACAGTTAAAGGTACATGAGAAGAATTATCCAGTCCACGATCTTGAGTTAGCAGCTATTGTTCATGCCTTGAAAATTTGGCGGCATTACTTGTACGGTGTCCAGTGTGAGGTATATACCGATCATCGGAGTCTACAACATTTGTTTAAACAGAAGGATCGTAACTTGCGGCACCGAAGGTGGTTGGAGTTACTTAAGGATTATGATATCACCATTCTCTATCATCCCGGAAAGGCCAATGTGGTGGCCGATGCCTTGAGTCATAAGGCATAGAGTTTGGGAAGCTTAGCGTACTTACCGGTAGAAGAGAGGCCTTTAGCCTTGGAGGTTCAGACCTTGGCTAATCAGTTTGTTAGATTAGATGTTTCCGAGCCGAATCGAGTTTTGGCCAGTGTGGTTTCTCGGTCTTCTTTATATGATCACATCAGAGAGTGCCAGTATGATGATCCACATCTGTTTGTCCTTAAGGACACGGTTCACCACGGTGATGCCAAGGAAGTCACTATTGGAGATAACAGAGTATTACGGATGTAGGGCAGGCTATGTGTACCTAATGTAGATGGGTTGTGTGAGCTGATTCTCCAGGAAGCTCACAGTTCGCGGTACTCTATTCATCTAGGCGCCGTGAAGATGTATAAGGATTTGAGACAGCACTATTGGTGGAGGCGGATGAAGAAAGATATAGTTGGATTTGTATCTCGGTGTTTAAATTGTCAACAGGTAAAGTACGACCACCAGAAACCGGGCGGATTGCTACAGAGGCTTGAAATTCCGGAGTGGAAGTGGGAGCGTATTACCATGGACTTCGTAGTTGGACTCCCACGGACTTTGAGAAAGTTTGATGTTGTTTGGGTGATAGTAGATCGGTTGACCAAATCTGCGCATTTTATTCTAGTCGGTACTAATTATTCTTTGGAGAGGTTGGCTGGGATTTATATTAGCGAGATTGTCCTCCTACACGGTTTGCCGGTGTCCATTATTTCAGATTGGGGTACGCAGTTTACCTCACAATTTTGGAGGGTAGTGCAGCGAGAATTAGGCACACAGGTTCAGATGAGTACAATATTTCACCCTCAGACAGACGGACAACCCGAGCGCACTATTCAGATATTGGAGGATATGCTACGTGCTTGTGTAATTGATTTTGGGGGTTCTTGGGATCAATTTCTGCCACTCGAAGTGTTTGCTTACAATAATAGCTATCAGTCAAGCATTCATATGGCTCCGTATGAAGCTTTATATAGGAGACGGTGTCGGTATCCGATGGGTTAGTTTGAGCCGGGTGAGGTTAGGCTATTGGGTACTGACTTGCTTCAGGATGCTTTAGAGAAGGTCAAAGTAATTCAGGAATGTCTTCGCATGGCACAGTCTAGACAGAAGAGTTATGCCGACATGAAGGTTTGTGATGTTGTTCACATGGTTGGGGAGAAGGTTCTGCTCAAGATTTCACCCATGAAGGGTGTGTTGAGGTTCGGGAAAAAAGGGCAAGTTGAGCCCTCGGTATATTGGGCCTTTTGAGATACTTAAGAAAATTGGGGAGGTGGCTTATGAACTTGCTTTGCCACCTAGTCTATCAGGTGTTCAAGTAGTGTTCCATGTATCCATGCTCTGAAAATATGTCGGGGATCCGCCTCACATTCTGGATTTCAGTATAGTACAGTTGGATGATAATTTGACTTATGATGTGGAGTCGGTGGCTATTTTAGACCGGCAGGTTCGAAAGCTGAGGTCAAAGAACATAGCATCAGTGAAGGTACAGTGGAGAGGCCAGCCAGTCGCAGAAGCTACTTGGGAGACTGAGCAGGAGATACTGAACAAATATCCACACTTATTTGAGACTCCAGGTATTATTCTAAACCCGTTCGAGGACGAACGTTTGTTTAAGAGGGGGAGAATGTAACGACTCGGTCGGTCGTTTTGAATATTATAACCATATTTCCCCATTTAATGCTCAATTTATGCTTTATAGTTATTTTACGACTTACCGGGTTAGTAGATTCGGGTCCGAATGGAATTCGGAGTGAAATGAGACACTTAGTCTTATAATTGAAAATTTAAGTTAGAAAATTGGACCGGATATGGACCTATGTGAAAACGACCTCGGATTTGAATTTTGATGATTCCAATAGCTCCGTATGGTGATTCTGGACATAGGAGCATGTCTGGAATATTATTTGGAGGTCCGTAGTGGAATTAGGCTTGAAATACCGAAAGTTAAATTTTTGGGAAGTTTGACTAGGGGGTTGACTTTTTGATAATAGGGCCGAAATCCGATTCTGAAAATTTGAGTACCTTCATTATGTCATTTATGACTTGTGCGCAAAATTTGAGGTAAATCGGACGTGATTTGATAGGTTCCGGAGTCGTTTGTAGAAATTAGAAATTTCAAAGTTCATTAGGCTTGAATTGGGGTGTAATTCATGGTTTTAGCGTTGTTTTAGGTGATTTGAAGGTTCGACTAAGTTCGTATGATGTTTTAGGACTTGTTGGTATATTTGGTTGAGGTCCCGAGGGGCTCGAGTGAGTTTCAGATGGTTAACGGGTTGGATTTTGGACTTGGAACTCTGCTGGAATTTTTCTGATGCACCATCTGGTTTCCTTCATCGCGTTCGCGAGTGGAGCCTCGCGTTCGCGAAGAGGAACTTAAAGGCTGGCAATATTTTTTCTTCATGTTCGTGAAGAGAAGAATGTGTTCGCGAAGGGTGGACTGGGTGTGCATCGCGAACGCAAGAGGTGTTACGCGTTTGTGAAGAAGAGAGGAAGCAGCTGAGGATCCCAGGCAATTGGTCTACGCGTTCGCGTATGGGGTATCGCATTCACGTAGTGAGAGGGAATGAAGCATTGCGTTCGCGATGGGTTGAACGCGTTCGCGTAGAAGGCATTGAGGCAGAGGCATTTTGTGATTCGCGAAGGCGAGGGTGATGTCGCGTTCGCGAAGGAGGAATTTGGACGGGAGCTATTTTATGCTTCGTGAACACGAGGCACTAACCGCGTTCGCGAAGAAGAAAAGCCTGGGCAGTGAGTTTAAGTTCTGAAAATGGGACGTCGTCCCATTTTCAGTTTTTGATGATTTGGAGCTCGGATTGAGGCGATATTTTGGTGATTTTCAGAGGAAACAATGGGGTAAGAGTTCTTAACGCAACATTGGTTAAATTACCCGAATCCATGGTTGTTTTTATCATTTAATTGGTGAATTGAATTGGGAAAGTTTAAAAACCCTATTGGTTTAAATTGAAGATTTGAGGGTCGAGTTGGGGTCAGATTTTGGTAAAATTGGTATGGTTAGACTCGTGGTTGAATGGGCTTCCGAATTTTATAACTTTTGTCGAGTTCCGAGACATGGGCCCCACAGACGATTTTTGAGCTAATTTTTGGATTTTTATGGAAAATCATTATTTTCTTATGGAATTAATTCCAATAAATTTTATTGACTGAAACGAATTATTTATGACCAGATTCGAGGCGTTTGGAGACCATATCACGAGGAAAGGGCGTTGCAGAATAAGAATTTCACGGCTTAAAATAAGTAATAGTTTTAAATCTGGTCCTGAGGGTATAAAACCCCGAATTTTGGTATCATGTGATTATTTTGGAGGTGACGCACATGCTAGGTGACAGGCGTGTGGGCGTGCACCGAAGAGATTGTGACTTGGTTCATCCCGAGAAACTGTAAAGTTGAATAATTTGTTGCTAGCTATATGCTCTCTATGTGTTGATAAAATTTGACTGTAAATCATGTTAGAAATCATGCTTAGGCTATGTGATAGTACTGTTGGGATCCACAGAGGTCGCGTACTTGTTGAATTGCCTGCTAAATGCTATATGTACTCAGTCTCAGTTTTTACTTGCATATTTTATCTCAGTCTCTGTTATTATTATTGATACATCATATCATTGTTGTTTGGGCTGATTTCATGATTATTGAGAGCCCGAGAGACTGGAGAGATTTATGACTGAGTGAGGCCGAGGGCTTGATTGTGAGATATTGATACTATAGCACGTGAGTTGTCCGTGCAGCACGTGATTTGGCCGTGCAGATCCTTATATTATACTATAGCACATGAGTTGGCCATGCTGATCCTTATATTATACTATAGCACGTGAGTTGTCCGTACAGCACGTGAGTTGGCCATGCAGATCCTTATATTATACTATAGCACGTGAGTTGGCCATGCAGCACGTGAGTTGGCCGTGCGGATCCTTATATTATACTATAGCACGTGAGTTGGTCGTGCAGTATGTGAGTTGTCCGTGCAGATTATAGCGCTTGGGCTGTAGGAGCCCCTCTGGAGTCCTTACACCCCCAGTGAGCGCGGGTACCCATTGTGTCACGACCCAAAATCCAACTAGTCGTGATGGCACCTAACCCAACCCGTTAGTTAAGCCAATTACCAACTATCCAATTCCAAAAATAATCATTAAAGCAATTTAAGTGAATAAAGGTCTTAATCTTATACCATCCCCAAGAACGGGTAGTACAAATCATGAGCTTCTAAGAATAGAGTATACAAAAGCAGAAATGAAATAAATATATAGTCTGTTTGAATAATACATAAACAGAGCTTTTATAAATCTAAGGCTACCCTAAACAAGAGCCAGCTACAATAGGATCGCATGTACATCTTCAAGTCCCGCAACCATCGAGCACAGCAACAACAGCAGCCAACATCTGCATGCAATGTGCAGAAGTGTAGTATCAGTACAACCAAACTCATGTACTGAGTAGTAAGTAACAAACCTAGCCGTATGTTGAAAGTAGTGACGAGCTTCCACCAAGGTCGGGTCCAAAACCAATAGTCCACAACAATCCATAACAATATAAAGCAAATAATACCAGAAGTAACTCAGGGATAAAATACTCAGCCAAATCATGATTTCAAGAATAATAGTTCTTTCTTTCAAATACATCAGTGAAAACCCAAATCGTTTGCCGAAGTTGTCAAAAATATGAATAGTTTGAAAACAATAAATTTCTCAGAAAATCTTTTCAATAATAAATAAGATGTTTTATTTTCCTTCCGGATAACCCGTGTAAAACAAATGCATCACTAGGACCATCTGTCAAAATGTGTGCGAAATCATGAATGATGTGATGTTGTACAGCATGAGGAAAATACATCCATATGCCTGTATGTCATGTGTGCATGCCAATACGATGCAACTCAGTGATAAAAACATAAACAGCCCCTCGGGCAGAACATCACTCTTATACAGCCCCTCGGGCAAACCTCACAGCCACTCGTGCCACTCGGGCATACCTCACAATCACTCTTGCCGCTCGGGCATACCTCATAATCACTCATGCCTCCCAGTCACTTAGCACTCGGCACTCGTACTCAGTAGGTACCTGCGCTCACTGGGGGTGTGTACAGACTCCGGAGGGGCTCCTGCAGCCCAAGCGCTATAATCTGTACGGACAACTCACGTGTTATAATATCATATTAGAATCCGCACGGACAACTCACGTGCCATAATAAGCAAATAAGGCCTGCTGTAGGTGGGCAGCCCCGATACATATAATAGTAATAATATATATAAAGCCAACATGGCCTGCTGCAGCGTGCAACCCGATCCCAAATTATCCTCACAATCAGGCCCTCGGCCTCCCTCAGTCATCAATCTCTCCAGTCTCTCTCTCATGGGCTCACAATGTCATGAGAATAGCCCAAAAATGATGATATGATGCATCAATAAATAACAACAGAGACTGAGATATGATATGCAATGAAATGAATATGACTGAGTATGAATTTTCTATTTAAACAAATAATTCATATCAATATGACCTCTGTGGGTCCCAATAATACTGGCACATAGCCTCAACATGATTTTTAATATGCTTTTCAGCTCAATTTCTTCAACTCATAAAACCTCATAGAAAATGCCAAGATCATTTAACTACAAAATTCCAAATAAACAACTATGTCATAATTTCTATAGTGCAAGCCCACACGCCTGTCACCTAGCATGTGCGTCACCTCCCAACAATTCACGAAATATATATATTCAGAGTTCATACCCTCAACTCCAAGATTAGAAGAGTTACTTACCTCGAACAAACCAAATCCAATGTCGAGCAAGCTATGCAATGCTCTAGCAATTCTACTCTGCGCGTATCAACTTTCAAACGGCTCGAATCTAGTCACAATTAATTTGATTCAGCCCACAAAATTTATAGGAATTAATTCCATATCAAAATATTAATATTTCCACAAAAATCCGAAATTAAGCCCCAACGTCTCAGAATCCGACGAAACGCACAAAATCCGACAACCCATCCACTCACGAGTCCAACCATAATAGTTTCACTCAAATCTGACTTCGAATCGACATTCAAATTCAAAAAATTTATTTTATGTAGTTTCTACAATTTTTCCCAAATTTCCACCTCAAAGTACTAATCAGATGATGAAATCATTGATATATTCATGTATATTAACCAAATTCGAGTTAGAATCACTTACCCCGATGATTTTCTTGAAAAACCCACGAAATATCGTCTCCGACCGAGCTCCCAAGGTCCAAAAATGAAATAATAACCTAAGCCTCGGTTATATAGCCCATTCTCTGAACTCACCATGCGCGGTCCGCGAAATTCCAAGCGCAGCCGTGCCCCGGGTCCCGCGGTCGCGAAAACCTGGTTCGTCCCCGAAATTCTTGGGGCTGCACTGTCAGGATTTAGTATTTTGGCCATAACTTTCTCTACATATGTCCAAATGATGACTCTTTACCTTTAAGGAAACTAGACACGAAGGGCTACAACTTTCGTTTTTGAATCATCTCAAAATTCCTTGTAGATCAAAAGATATAGGCTTCCGAAGTCTGACCAGCGGATCTGTAGAACTTCCAACCGCTGTCCGCGAAATTTTGCCGCGGTCCGCGAAATTCCTAGCGCCTTAGCGCCCCAAAATGCGTGGTTCACGTTCCTCCTTCGCCTCAGCATCCAAAAATGTGCGATCCGCGTCCCCGAAAGTGCCAGAACAATATTTGAGTGCCAAAATGTCCGAACTCGCTCAAAACTCATCCTGAAACTCATCCGGAACTTCCCAGACACAAACCATATATGAATTTCAATCATAAAACATTCTACGGACCTGCTCGCGCACTCAAAACACTGAAAAGAGGTCTCCTTGACCCGATATTGACCATGGCCAAACTCCCAAATTTCTTAACTTTATAAATCTCTCAACCAATGATCCAAAAATACACCCAAGCCCCTAAAGACCTTCAACCAAATATACCAACACGTTCCATAACATAACACGGACCTATTTGATGCCTCAAATCACATCAAATAACGCTAAAACCACGAATCACACCTCACTTCAAGCCTAATGAACTTTGAACTTTCAAATTCTATATCTTGTGTCGAAATACATCAAATCAATCCGGAATGACTTTAAATTTTGGACACAAGTCATAAATGACATAACAAAACTATTCAAATTTCCAGCCGACCCCGATATCAAAAATTCAACCCCCCGGTCAAACTTCCTAAAAATTCAACTTTCGGCATTTCTAGCCAAATTCCACTACATACCTCCAAATAATTTTCCGGACACGCTCCTAAGTCCAATATCACATACGGAGCTATTGGAATTATCAAAACTCCATTCTGAGGTCGTTTACATATAAGTCGACATCCGATCACTATTTTAACTTAAGCTTTAAACCTTGGAACTAAGTGTTCCAATTCATTCCAAAACCTCACCGGACCCGAACCAATTACTTCGGCAATTCACACAACAACTGTAAAGTATAATTTTAACAGTAAATGAGGAAATAGGAATGTAATACTCAAAACGACCTACCGGGTAGTTACATTCTCCCCCACTTAAACATGCGTTCGTCCTCGAACGTGCCAAGAGTTGTTTCCAAGCCACCAAATCACTGTTCCAGCTTACCACACATGTACCCGGGGGTGAACTCACGTCACCCTATTCCATATAAGCTTGACAACACAATACAACTGATATCATTGATTTAACTCACGAATCTTACATTTACCCACTGTATGAGTTTGAACAAGCTGTATCAAGCCATAACCATAACCATAACCACAGACATAAAATCACCTAACATAACATCGCTGCAATGCGTGACCCCATCCAAATGTTGGTCCATAATATATACCTCGAGCCACCCCGCTCAAAATCAATAACCACAGAGAGGCAAATGACAAAAATGCCACACAAAACTTGAAAGAACATAACCATTACGCAATCGATCATGCAATACCCAAATACTCATCACACTCAAATTTTTCTATAAAGTTCAAACAGAACCGCACCATCTGTGCACATAACCAATGAATCACAATACATTCTATCATCTGGCTAGCTCCGACCACAACTTCACAGTCCGCAACCATGAAACAATCTGCTCCTAAGAACTCCGAATCTCCAAATTCATAGAACACACGAATCACCATATTCAATTCCATCTCCACCGCCCGAATACCTAACACCTCTCTCATACACGATCATCCCACGAGAAATACTTTAAAAGTTCTTCCGTGCCACTTGGCAAAATTTGAATATCAGCAGTCCATCAACCATGTGAGTATCGTAATACTAATTTATACATCCGTAAATCGAAATATAATGCGCCTTCTGAAGTCCGCCCCCTTCTCATACAACACCAAGTAGTAATAGTATCCATCTAGTTATTTGGAACCGTCCATGTTATCCAACATTCATTACCTTCTCTTCGAGACTGTATTGCCACCTCGTACATGTAAATCTAACTTCCGCACAACACATAACATCTATCTTCTCATCATATGAAAAGCACAAGAATCTTATTATAAATTTTGAGTCACCAACAATTTACATACCTTATTAGTTAGAACCCTTTCTCTTGCTTCTTCCAGGAGGAAATCACAACACACAACACGTTTTCCACACAGGTAGAAACCATCAAGAATACTTTGGATTCCATTTGCACATAATCAAGCCACGCAGGTCACCAAACCCAAAAATATTGCCACCAAAATATCTGCAAAGTCTTACCACATCGTAATTACCCAAAGGACCGATCCTACCATTACCATACTGGTCCAGTCTACTACCCAGTTGTCCTATTTGTTTTTTTCTCTGAGTCCCGTACGTACCTGTCTTCAGATTGATCCTTCTCCTTGCTAAAACACCACGATCTTTAACCACAATTCACCCCACGAACCCTAGCATATAACCACAACGCCCTACGGCTCTTGAGCAACTGTATTCTTCTTAAGCACCTCCAGAAACACCACAACTGTAACACTCACTCTGAAAATACCTTATGTGAATCTAAAACTTTTCTTCTTACCTTCCTTATACTAAAATGTAGAATCCCTAGTCATACAGAACTTTCGTAAGTCCAGGCACCATCAAATGCAAATCTCAGGTTTTATCCATACACAAGTCCGGAGAAATTCTCAATTGCTATATAAAATTCTCAAACCCACTAAAATTTCTCGGAAGTCACCCACTTTGCTCAAATCTAAATTACACAACCCAAATAGGCCAAAAGACACGTGCCCATTAGCACAACAACACTCCAAAAGAAATTCTACTTTACTACCACCAATCAAATTCATACTCCGTGCGCACTACACCATTCTCAAATAACGACTCCCTCATCCCACGATTATACTCATAAAGCGCAACATAACCCGTATTCAGAAATTTTCTTACTCGAGTAATCCTCGATCTCAACTTCTGCAAGTCATAACTATCCCACCGGTATGCCTCAGCCCAAAACTAAAATTTAACATATAACCATGAAATCAAATTGTCAATAGCAGGCTCCCCCACTTAGCTCAAAGCCATAGATTAAAACACTCCATAATTTACAATACCCATACCCTATTGCTGTCATATTACTGTAGTCAGTGCCACAAAATTCTTCTCAAGCTCATACAACACCAACCATAAAAATACACAAATCATCTGCTAAGCTCGCAATCATTCTCTTGACACTTAAGTTGACTTTCTCAACCAGATTCAAATTCAAATCTCCACACATACGCCCCACTGGAAGAAAAGAAACTCTATAGTCACGTCATAAGGAATACACCTACGTAGACTACTCCGCAGGGGATAACCGACCTGCTTAGCCTCAAATTGGTATCTTGTTATACCCCTTTCGCTGTCACAATTACTATGAAATCACTTAGTCTATCTGAGTCCAAACTTATTAACTAGACATGAGAGTTTAATTTATCCCAAAATTAAAACACGTGAAAGATCCTTCAAAACATTCACACTCGAGACTCTACATCACATCAAAACAAAAATCAAGCACCCAATGGCCTTTCCTTTACATTTCACAGAAACACTTTTGGTCACATTCAAATCGTCTTAACACATCCTACAGTTACATCGTACTTATCACAACGCCATTCCACCACTCATCGAGCTACAAATTCCACTCGCAGGGACATTACCGGACATACGAGTCCAAATGTACAAGTTCTCACAATAGAAACTACCGAGCTTAAGTTGCGGTCTAAACTTGTCCTCAAGTCCTCTAGACTGGCCCATCACCAAAACACATAGTACACATCTCGAACCTCATCCATAGAATTACAAGCAGGCGATGCACAGCTAATATTGAGCGCTCATGTGCGCATACGAATACGTGGAAGGAATTCAAAGAGTTTATGTCCCAAGCTGAATCAATCTCGCACGATAAGGAAAGAAAGATGGGAAATATATATCCTAAATGCCCATGTAGCCTCTCGAAGATAAGTATAGACGTCATCATACCGATCCGCAAGACTCTACTAGACACTTGCTCATGACTTGTAGAACCTATGAACCTAGAGCTCTCATACCAATCTGTCACAACCCAAAATCCAACTAGTCGTGATGGTACCTAACCCAACCCGTTAGGTAAGCCAATTACCAACTATCCAATTCCAATAATAATCACTAAAGCAATTTAAGTGAATAAAGGTCTTAATCTTATACCATCCCCAAGAACTGGTAGTACAAATCATGAGCTTTTAAGAATAGAGTATACAAAAACGAAAATGAAATAAATATATAGTGTGTTTGAATAATACATAAACAAAGTATTTATAAATCTAAGGCTACCCTGAACAAGAAGCAGTTACAACATGAACGCATGTACATCTTCAAGTACCGCAACCATCGAGCACAGCAACAACAGCAGCCAACATCTGCGCGGAATGTGTAGAAGTGTAGTATCAGTACAACCGACCCCATGTACTGAGTAAGTAACAAACCTAGCCTTAGGTTGAAAGTAGTGACGAGCTTCCACCAAGGTCGGGTCCAAAACCAATAGTCCACACCAATCCATAACAACATAAAGCAAATAATACCAGAAGTAACTCAAGGATAAAAATCTGAGCCAAATCATGATTTCAAAAATAATAGTTCTTTCTTTCAAATACATTAGTGAAAACCCAAATCGTTTGCCGAAGTTATCAAAAATATGAATAGTTTGAAAACAATAAATTTCTCACAAAATCTTTTCAATAATAAATAAGATGTTTCATTTTCCTTCCGGATAACCCGTGTAAAACAAATACATCACCATGACCATCTGTCAAAATGTGTGAGAAATCATGAATGATGTGATGTTGTACAGCATGAGGAAAATACATCTTTATGCATGTATGTCCTGTGTGCATGCCAATGCGATGCAACTCAGTGATAAAATCATAAACAGCCCCTCGGGCACAACATCACTCATATACAGCCCCTCGGGCAAACCTCACAGTCACTCGTGCCACTCGGGCATACCTCACAATCACTCTTGCCACTCGGGCATATCTCACAATCACTCATGCCTCGGCAACCCAAGCGCTATAATCTGCACGGACAACTCACATGCTGCACGGACAACTCACGTGCTATAATATCATATCGGAATCCGCACGGACAACTCACGTGCCATAATAAACCAATAAGGCCTGCTGCGGGAGGGCAGCCATGATCCATATAATAGTAATAATATATATAAATCCAACATGGCCTGCTGCGGCGTGCAGCCCGATCCCAAAATATCCTCACAATCAGGCCCTCGACCTCCCTCAGTCATTAATCTCTCCAGTCTCTCTCTCATGGGCTCACAATGTCATGAGAATAGCCCAAAAATGATGATATGATGCATCAATAAATAACAATAGAGACTGAGATATGATATGCAATGAAATGAATATGGCTGAGTATGAATTTTCAATTTAAACAAATAATTCACATTAATATGACTTTTGTGGGTCCCAATAATACTGACACATAGCCTCAATATGATTTTTACTATGCTTTTTAGCTAAATTTCTTTAACTCATAAAGCCGCATGAAAAATGCCAAGATCATTTAACTACAAAACTCCACATAAATAATTATGTCACAATTTCTATAGTGTACGCCCACACGCCTGTCACCTAGCATGTGCGTCACCTCCCAACAATTCACGAAATACATATATTCAGGGTTCATATCCTCACTCCAAGATTAGAAGAGTTACTTACCTCGAACAAGCCAAATCCAATGTCGAGCAAGCTATGGAATGCTCTACCAATTCTACTCTGCGCGTATCGACTTCCAAACGGCTCGAATCTAGTCACAATTAATTTGATTCAGCCCACAAAATTTATTGGAATTAATTCTATATCAAAATACTAATATTTCCACAAAAATCCGAAATTATGCCCCAACGTCTCGGAATCCGACGAACTCACAAAATCCGACAACCCATCCACTCACGAGTCCAACCATACTAGTTTCACTCAAATCCGACTTCGAATCGACATTCAAATCCCAAAAATTTATTTTATGAAGTTTCTACAATTTTCCTCAAATTTCCACCTCAAAGTACTAATCAGATGATGAAATCATTGATATATTCATGTATATTAACGAAATTCGAGTTAGAATCACTTATCCCGATGAATTTCTTAAAAAACCCACAAAATATCATCTCCAACCGAGCTCCCAAGGTCCAAAAATGAAATAATAACCTAAGCCTCGATTATATAGCCCATTTTTTTAACTCACCATGTGCGGTCCGCGAAATTCCAAGCGCGGCCGCGCCCCAGGTCCCGCGGTCGCGAAAAACTGGCGCGTCCGCGAAATTCTTGGGGTTGCACTGCCAGGCTTTGGTATTTTGGCCATAACTTTCTCTACAGATGTCCAAATGATAACTTCTTTACCTTTATGGAAACTAGACACGAAGGGCTACAACATTCGATTTGAATCATCTCATAATTCCTTGTAGATCAAAAGATATATGCTTCCGAAGTCGGACTAGCGGATCTACAGAACTTCCAACCGCGGTCCGCGAAAGTTTGCCGTGGTCCGCGAAATTCCAAGTGCCTCAGCGCCCCATAATGCGTGGTCTGCATTCCTCCTTCGCCTCAGCGTCCAAAAATGCGCAGTCCGCATCCCCGAAAGTGCTTGAACAATATTTGAGTGCCGAAATGCCCGGACTCGCTCAAAACTCATCCCGTAACTCATCCGTAACCTCCCGGACACAAACCATATATGAATTTCAATCATAAAACATGCTACGGACCTGCTCGCGCACTCAAAACACTGAAAAGTGGTCGCCTCGACCCGATATTGACCATGACCAAACTCCCAAATTTCTTAACTTTATAAATCTCTCAACCAATGATCCAAAAATACACCCAAGCCCCTAAGGACCTTCAACCAAATATACCAACACGTTCCATAACATAACACGGACCTATTCGAGGCCTCAAATCACATCAAATAACGCTAAAACCACGAATCACACCTCACTTAAAGCCTAATAAACTTTGAACTTTCAAATTCTATATCTTGTGTCGAAATACATCAAATCAATCCGGAATAACTTCAAATTTTGCACACAAGTCATAAATGACATAACGAAACTATTCAAATTTCCAGAATCAGATTCCGACCCCGATATAAAAAAGTCATCCCCCCGGTCAAACTTCCTAAAAATTCAACTTTCGGCATTTCAAGCCAAATTTCACTACGTACCTCCAAATAATTTTTCGGACACGCTCCTAAGTTCAATATCACCATAAGGAGCTATTGGAATTATCAAAACTTCATTCCGAGGTCGTTTACACATAAGTCGACATCTGATCACTATTTTAACTTAAGCTTTAAACCTTGGAACTAAGTGTTCCAATTCATTCCAAAACCTCACCGGACCCGAACCAATTACCTCGGCAATTCATACAAAAACTGTAAAGTATAATTTGAGCAGTAAATGAGGTAACAGGACTGTAATACGCAAAACGACCGGCCGGGTCATTACATTCTCCCCCACTTAAACATACGTTCGTCCTCGAACGTGCCAAGAGTTGTTTCCAAGCCACCAAATCACGGTTCTAGATTACCACATATGTACCCGGGGGTGAACTCACGTCACCCTGTTCCATATAAGCTTGACTACACAATACAACTGATATCATTGATTTAACTTTAGCCCATAAACCTTGGAATTTAATTTCCAACCTTTAGAATTTCTTTCAAGACATGAATCTTACATTTACCCACTGTATGAGTTTAAACAAGCTGTATCAAGCCATAACCATAACCATAACCACGGACATAAAATCACCTAACATAACTTCACTGCAATGCGTGACCCCATCCAAATGCTGGCCCATAATATATACCTCGAGCCACCCCGCTCAAAATCAATAACCACAGAGAGGCAAATGACAAAAATGCCACACAAAACTTGAAAGAACATAACCATTACGCAATCGATCATGCAATACCCAAATACTAATCACACTCCAATTCTGCTATAAAGTTCAAATAGAACCGCACCATCTGTGCACATAACCAATGAATCACAATACATTCTATCATCTGGCTAGCTCCGACCACAACTTCACAGTCCACAACCATGAAACAATCCGCTCCTGAGAACTCTGAATCTCCAAATCCATAGAACACGCGAATCACCATATTCAATTCCATCTCTACCGCCCATATGCCTAACACCTCTCTCACATAATCATCCCACGAAAAATACTTTAAAAGTTCTTCCGTGCCACTTGGCAAAATTTAAATATCAGCAGTCCATCAACCATGTGAGTATCGCAATACTATTTTATACACCCGTAAGTCAAAATATAATGCGCCTTCTGAAGTCCGCCCCCTTCTCATACAACACCAAGTAGTAATAGTATCCATCTAATTATTTGGAACCATCCATGTTATCCAGCATTTGTTACCTTCTCTTCGAAACTGTACTGCCACCTCGTACATGTAAATCTAACTTCCGCACAACACATAACATCTATCTTGTCATCATGTGAAAAGCACAAGAATTTTATTATAAATTTTGAGTCACCCACAATTTACATACCTTATTAGGTAGAACCCTTTCTCTTGCTTCTTCCAGGAGAAAATCACAACACACAACACGTTTTTCACACAGGTAGAAACCATCAAGAATACTTTGGAATCCATTTGCACATAATCAAGCCACGCAGGTCACCAAACCCAAGAATATTACCACCAAAACATCTGCAAAGTCTTACCACATCGTAATTACCCAAAGGACTGATCCTATCACTACCATACTGGTCAAGTTTACTACCCAATTGTCCTATTTTCTTTTTCTCTGAGTCCCTTCCGAACCTGTCTTCAGATTGATACATCTCCTTGCTAAAACACCACGATCTTTAACCACAATTCCCCCTACAAACCCTAACATAGAACCACAATGCCCTACGGCTCTTGAGCAATTGTATTCTTCTTAAGCACCTCCAGAAACACCACAAGTGTAACACTCACTCTGAAAATACCTTATGTGAATCTAAAACTTTTCTTCTTACCTTCCTTATACTAAAATGTAGAATCCCTAGTCATACAGAACTTTCGTAAGTCCAGGCACCATCAAATGCAAATCTCAGGTTTTACCCATACACAAGTCCGGAGAAATTCTCAATTGCTATATAAAATTCTCAAACCCACTAAAATTTCTCGGAAGTCACCCACTTTGCTCAAATCTAAATTGCACAACCCAAATGGGCCAAAAGACACGTGCCCATTAGCACAACAACACTCCAAAAGAAATTCTACTTTAATACCACCGATCAAATTCATACTCCGTGCACACTACACCATTCTCAAATAACGACTCCCTCATCCCACGATTATACTCATAAAGCGCAACATAACCCGTATTCAGAAATTTCCTTACTCGGGTCATCCTCGATCTCAACTTCTGCAAGTCATAACTATCCCACCGGTATGCCTCAGCCCAAAACTAAAATTTAACATATAAACATCAAATCAAATTGTCAATAGCAGGCTCTCCCACTTGGCTCAAAGCCATAGATTAAAACACTCCATAATTCACAATACCCATACCTTATTACTATCATATTACCGTAGGCAGTGCCACAAAATTCTTCTCAAGCTCATACAACACCAATCATAAAAATACCCAAATCATCCGCTAAGCTCGCAATCATTCTCTTGACACTTAAGTCGACTTTCTCAGCCAGATTCAAATTCAAATCTCCATACATATGCCCCACTGGAAGAAAAGAAACTCTATACTCACGTCATAAGGAATACACCTACGTAGATTACTCCCCAGGGGATAACCCACCTGCTTAGCCTCAAATTGGTATCTTGTTATACCCCTTTCGCTGTCACAATTACTACGAAATCACTTAGTCTATCTAAGTCCAAACTTATTAACCAGACATGAGAGTTTAATTTATCCCAAAATTTAAACACGTGAAAGATCCTTCAAAATATTCACACTCGAGACTCTACGTCACATCAAAATGAAAATCAAGCACCCAATGGCCTTTCCTTTACATTTCACAGAAACACTTCTGGTCACATCCAAATCGTCTTAACACATCCTGCAGTTACATCGTACTTATCACAAGGCCATTCCACCACTCATCGAGCTACAAATTCCACTCGTAGGGACATTACCGGACATACGAGTCCAAATGTACAAGTTCTCACAACAGAAACTACCGAGCTTAAGCTGTGGTCTAAACTTGGCCTCAAGTCCTCCAGACTGGCCCATCACCAAAACACATAGTACACGTATCGAACCGCGTCCATAGAATTACAAGCTGGTGATGCACAGCTGATACTGAGCGCTCATGTGCGCATACGAATACGTGGAAGGAATTCAAAGAGTTTATGTCCCAAGTTGAATCAATCTAGCACGATAAGGAAAGAAAGATGGGAAATATATATCCTAAATGCCTATATAGCCTCTCGAAGATAAGTATGGACGCCATCATACCGATGCGCAAGACTCTACTAGACACTTGCTCATGACTTGTAGAACCTATGAACCTAGAGCTCTCATACCAATCTATCACGACCCAAAATCCAACTAGTCGTGATGGCACCTAACCCAACCCATTAGGTAAGCCAATTACCAACTATCCAATTCCAATAATAATCATTAAAGTAATTTAAGTGAATAAAGGTCTTAATCTTATACCATCCCCAAGAACTGGTAGTACAAATCATGAGCTACTAAGAATAGAGTATACAAAAGCGGAAATGAAATAAATACATAGTCTGTTTGAATAATACATAAACATAGCTTTTATAAATCTAAGGCTACCCTGAACAAGAGGCAGCTACAACAGGAACGCAGGTACATTTTCAAGTCCCGCAACCATCGAGCACAGCAACAACAGCAGCCAACATCTGCACACAATGTGCAGAAGTGTAGTATCAGTACAACCGACCCCAGGTACTGAGTAAGTAACAAACCTAGTCGTAGATTGAAAGTAGTGACGAGCTTCCACCAAGGTTGGGTCCAAAACCAATAGTCCACAACAATCCATAACAACATAAAGAAAATAATACCAGAAGTAACTCGGGGATAAAATACTCTGCCAAATCATGATTTCAAAAATAATAGTTCTTTCTTTCAAATACATCAGTGAAAACCCAAATCGTTTGTTGAAGTTGTCAAAAATATGAATAGTTTGAAAACAATAAATTTCTCACAAAATCTGTTCAATAATAAATAAGATGTTTCATTTTCCTTCCGGATAACCCATGTAAAACAAATGCATCATCATGACCATCTATCGAAATGTGTAAAAAATCATGAATGATGTGATGTTGTACAGTATGAGGAAAATACATCTCTATGCATGTATGTCATGTGTGCATGCTAATGCGATGCAACTCAGTGAAAAAATCATAAACACCCCCTCGGGCAGAATATCACTCATATACAGCCCCTCGGGAAAACCTCACAGTCACTCGTGCCACTCGGGCATACCTCACAATCACTCTTGCCACTCGGGCATACCTCACAATCACTCATGCCTCTGCAGCCCAAGCGCTAAAATCTGCACGGACAACTCACGTGCTATAATATCATATCAGAATCCGCACGGACAACTCACGTGACATAATAAGCCAATAAGGCCTACTGCAGGAGGGAAGCCCCGATCCATATAATAGTAATAATATATACTATTGCGGCGTGCAGCCCGATCCCAAATTATCCTCTAGCCCTAGGCCTCCCTCAATCATCAATCTCTCCAGTCTCTCCCTCATGGGCTCACAATGTCATGAGAATAGCCCAAAAATGATGATATGATGCATCAATAAATAACAACAGAGACTAAGATATGATATGCAATGAAATGAATATGACTGAGTATGTATTTTCAATTTAAACAAATATTTCACATCAATATGACCTCTGTGGGTCCAAATAATACTGGCACATAGCCTCAACATGATTTTTATTATATTTTTTAGCTCAATTTCTTTAATTCATAAAACCGCATGGAAAATGCCAAGATCATTTAATTATAAAATTTTACAGAAACAATTATGTTGCAATTTCTATAGTGCACGCCTACACGCCCGTCACCTAGTATGTGCGTCACCTCCCAACAATTCACGAAATACATATATTCAGGGTTCATACCCTTAACTCCAAGATTAGAAGAGTTACTTATCTTGAACAAGCCAAATCCAATGTCGAGCAAGCTATGCAATGCTCTAGCAATTCTACTCTGTGTGTATCGACTTCCAAACGGCTCGAATCTAGTTACAATTAATTTGATTCAGCCCACAAAATTTATAGGAATTAATTCCATATCAAAATACTAATATTTCCACAAAAATCCGAAATTACGCCCCAATGTCTAGGAATCTGACGAAACTCACAAAATCCGACAGCCCATCCACTGACGAGTCCAACCATACTAGTTTCACTCAAATCTGACTTCGAATCGACATTCAAATCCCAAAAATTTATTTTATGAAGTTTCTACAATTTTTCCCAAATTTTCACCTCAAAGTACTAATCAGATGATGAAAGCATTGATATATTCATGTATATTAATCAAATTCGAGTTAGAATCACTTACCCCGATGAATTTCTTGAAAAATCCACGAATATTCATCTCCAACCGAGCTCCCAAGGTCCAAAAATAAAATAATAACCTAAGCCTCGGTTATATAGCCCATTCTCTGAACTCACCATGCGCGGTCTGCGAAATTCCAAGCGCGGCCGCGCCCCGGGTCCCGCGGTCGCGAAAAACTGGCGCGTCCGCGAAATTCTTGGGGCTGCACTACCATGCTTTAGTATTTTTCCATAACTTTCTCTACATATGTTCAAATGATGACTTCTTTACCTTTTTAAAAATTAGACACGAAGGGCTACAATTTTCGTTTTTGAATCATCTTACAATTCTTTGTAGATCAAAAGATATAGGCTTCCGAAGTCGGACCAGCAGATCTGCAAAATTTCCAACCGCGGTCCGCAAAAGTTTGCCGCGGTCCACGAAATTCCAAGCGCCCCAGCGCCCCAAAATGTGCGGTCCGCGTTCCTCCTTCACCTCAACGTCCAAAAATGCACGGTTCGAGTCCCCGAAAGTGCCAAAACAATATTTGAGTGCTGAAATGTCCGGACTCGCTCAAAACTCATCCTGAAACTCATCCGTAACCTCCCAGACACAAACCATATATGAATTTCAATCATAAAATATGCTACGGACCTGCTCGCGCACTCTAAACATTGAAAAGAGGTCGCCTTGACCTGATATTGACCATGGCCAAACTCCCAAATTTCTTAACTTTATAAATCTCTCAATCAATGATCCAAAAATACACCCAAGCCCCTAAGGACCTTCAACCAAATATACCAACACGTTCCATAACATAACACGGACCTATTCGAGGCCTCAAATTACATCAAATAACGCTAAAACCACGAATCACACCTCACTTAAAGCCTAATAAACTTTGAACTTTCAAATTCTATATCTTGTGTCGAAATACATCAAATCAATCCGGAATGACTTCAAATTTTGCACACAAGTCATAAATGACATATTCAAATTTCCAGAATCAGATTCCGACCCCGATATAAAAAAGTCATCCCCCCAGTCAAACTTCCCAAAAATTTAACTTTCGGCATTTCAAGCCAAAATCCACTACGTACCTTCAAATAATTTTCCGGACACTCTCCTAAGTCCAATATTACTATACCGAGCTATTGGAATTATCAAAACTCCATTCCGAGGTCGTTTACACATAAGTCGACATCCGATCACTATTTTAACTTAAGCTTTAAACCTTGGAACTAAGTATTCCAATTCATTCCAAAACCTCACCGGACCCGAACCAATTACCTCGGCAATTCATACAACAACTGTAAAGTACAATTTGAGCAGTAAATGAGGAAACGTTGTTGTAATACTCAAAACGACCAGCCGGGTCGTTACACATTGAGAGAGTGATGAGGATTGGGAGCCCAGGGAGTGATGAGGGCTGGGAGCCCAGTGAGTGATTGTTGTCCTAAGAGGTTGTACTTGATTTTCATTTATTGTTGTACTTAGTTGCTATTTGTCATTGTTGTAAAATCTCTAAAAGATTGTTGATATACGGATTACATGAACAGGAACTGTATAAAAATTGATTTGACATTAAACTGCTAGACTTGATAGCATGTCTATTCTTTGTTGGAATTACTCGAAATGAACCATAACTGTGTAGCTCGTTACTATCTTCAGTTCCTTATTTATTATTGTTACTTGCTGAGTTGGTTGTACTCATACTATACCCTACACTTCGTGTGCAGATCCAAGTGTTCTCGGACATAGTTGGTGTTGATCCTTTCGCGCGGTTGATTTTCAGGAGATTTTGAGGTAGCTACCGTGTTTCGCAGACCTTGTCTCTCCTTCCCTATCTCTTTGTTTAACGTATTTGGTCTCAGACTCTTATAGACTATATTTTCCAGACTTGTATTCATATTAGATACTCATGTACTCAGTGACACCAGGTTTTGGGGAGTGTTTGTATTGTATTTAACTATTATATTTTCAAACTTGAGAGAAATTGTGGTTTATTGAGATTTTCGGCTTGCCTAGTATTGAGATAGGCGCCATCACGACGATGAGATTTTGGGTCGTGACACTTTTATAGTCGGTTTGGTTCGGGTTTTTCGGTTATTTTTTTATTAAAACCAAAACCAAACCAAATTTGATCAGTTTTTAAAATTCAAAACCAAAACTAAACCAAACCAAAGCTAAAAAGTATCGGGTTTTTTGGTCGATTTTTTGGGTTTTTATGAATACTCCTACTTGTAGGTATGAACAGCTTCATAAGTAACAACCTGACCAATGACATCAACAAATATAAAAGTAAGTTGCACATTTTAATAACACCTGATATTATAATAAAATGGAAGAGAAGAATTACCGAATTATTCTGCTCCATTAACATCATATTGATTTGTTAGCTGCTCAAAAGGACGCAAGTTAAAGATCCCCATATGAAATGAAAGATCAATTATTTCCTCAACACATGTCCTCTCTGTAAATATCAGCCTGAGGTATGTGTTGTAGTCTTTAATTTCAAGTTATTTGGTCGACAACAAAATTATTTATGTGATATATGTCGAGTACAACACTTCATCTTGAAGAACTTTATAACATACTTCCCGATTGAGGCATATATTCTGTATGGCAGATTAATTATCAGGATGTATCATATTGCTCAAAAAAATCTTCAAGTAAGAATATAACAGTTATTTCATTTTAGTGAACTATTTGCAACCATAATCCTTTAAATCAGGCAAGACACGTCAAGAAAGTCGAGGCAACATATAAATTGCAACTATAGAGAAATTAGTACACAATAGTATACAATCTCTATATGCTACAATTGTTTTTCTTTTGCTTAAATGATGACTACTAATTTAACTATCTACAATCTTTACAACCCAAAGGCAGGTAAAAATCCACAAACTGGGAAGAACAAGAACTTTAATTTATGAGAAATTGGCACGCTATGGGAATTGAATACAGAGTCATGTTAGCCTCTTTGGGAATTTCACATACAGGTACTACTTTGTTATAACTAATTTACATCCACAAACATCTTTCTATACATAAGAAATTCGGTGAAATTCCCATAATGGGGTGATCAAGGTAGTTATAATATAATTGAATAAGATTTTATAACTTTGAATCCACAAACATCTTATTTAACCTTCATAACATTCATTTGTATGGGAATATAGAATCCGCATAAATAATTATTTGCATAGGAGTCATCTTAGCCTCTTAATTGTTACATCCACAAACATCTTCCCAAACATAAGCAGTTCGGTGAAAATCCTAAAGTGGGGTGATCAAAGTAGTTATAACAAAATTGAATAAGATGTTATAACTTTACATCCACAAACATCTTATTTAACTTTCACAACTTTCATCTACCTTTCTATCGATCAACACCTTGTGTACATCTGTTCTAGTGGTATTCGTAAATTTAATCTTGAATAATATTCGACTCTTTTCCATCAAAACAATGAAACTGAATTGAGCATTGTGCAGAATGAAATGATATATTCACAAACTTAAATGAATACAAACAATAAAAGAATCCATACATATTAAATAAAACAGAGAAGTTCTAGACGACAGAGAAGAAAAGTGCCTAGTACAATCTCTGAAGACGCATTCTACAAAGAAGGTCCATAGAGCAAGATACATAAATTGTTCAACTTTAGACAATAGACTTGGTGAAACTTTAAGTTCAAATAGTGAGAAAAGAAGAAGGGAAATGTGAATTTAAAGGAATTATATAGTCATTATTTTGTCAAACTTATCAATTGTTATATTGTTCACAATATAGGAACGAAGATGCTCTATTAGATAATATCACAACATGATAAAGAAAGAGTTTTTGTTGCTTTACATAAGTCGTGACAGGAATAGAAATACCATCAATATGATTAGTGGCTTCCATAAAGTTCATAAGCTTCATATAAGATATTAATGACTCTCGGTTACAATTCACTAAAACATGATAGAAACAAAAATATCTAAATCACAAATAATCCTTTTTCCCCAGTTTATCCTCAAGGTGCCAAACAGTTTTGCATGTAAGCTTAGAATGATAGAGCTCCCATGGAGTTCTCTAGAGTATTCTGAGAGAAAAGAAGAAGGGGAGCGTGAGATAGAGAGAGTGAAAGCACCAACAGAATTTGTGTGTTTTGTATAATGATAACTCTCTACTGATTTCATTAACTCTACAAGTATATATACATGTTGACTAAGCTAACCACTTAGCTAAGCTAAACCACTAACTAAATCTACTAGCTTTTACATTATACAATATAATAATGAATGTATTAATAATAACTATACTCAATACCTCCCTCAAGTTGGAAGTGAGGTTCTCACAACCAACTTGCCCAGAACAGCTGAATGTTTGACCCCTGTGAGGGCCTTAGTAAGAATATCAGCCAATTGATTGTGAGTAGTCACATGATGAAGAGAGATTAGGCCTTCTTGCAGCTTGTTCCTTACAAAGTGGCAGTCGACTTCAATGTTCTTGGTCCTTTCGTGAAACACTGGATTATGGGCAATGTGTATGGCAGACTGGCTATCACAAAATACTTTAATAGGATTGGATTGGGAAACAGTTTGCTCAACCACACCAACTCTCCAACTACTTTCCTGAGGGATCTATATTCTGCTTCAGCTGAGGATAAGAAAACAATCTCCTGCTTCTTGGACTTCCAACTAATAGGGTTGTCTCCTAGTAAAACAATGTACCCAGTAACAGATCTTCTAGAGTCCGGGCAGGCAGCCCAGTCTGAGTCACAATAAGCCTTGATCGAACAGTCAGGACTGTTGGAGAAGAAAACACCCAGTGTAGGATCCTTTTTGAGGTATCTAAGAAGATGAAATGCTGCAGTCAAATGGGAGTCTCTTGGAGCTTGCATAAACTGACTCAAGATTTGCACATTGTAGGCTATATCTAGCCTAGTATTAGTGAGAAAGTTGAGCTTTTCCACCAATTTTCTGTAGTATGTGGGGTCTAGTAGAAGATTCCCCTCTTGTGCTTTCAACTTCACAGCAGGATCAAGAGGTGAGGACACATTGCTATAGTCAAAACATTGATATTCCTTCAATAAAACCAAGGCAAACTTTCTTTGAGAAATAAGAACACCATTTGGTTTGTATAAGACTTCTAGACCCAAAAAATAGTGAAGTCTGCCCAAATCCTTTATTCTAAACCTTTGATCCAGGAAAGCCTTCAACCTTGCAATCTCTTTTGAGTCGGTCCCAGTGATTATAACATCATCGACATATACAGCTACAAAGATAATGGATGAGAAAGTTTTCTTGTAGAAAAGGGAGTATTCATTTTCAGAGGGTTGGTACCCTTTTGAAGACAATGCCTCAGTTAGTTTGGCATACCATTGTCTGCTGGCTTGCTTCAGCTTATATAATGATTTGTTCAGCCTGCATACCACCCTGTTTGAACTACACTGATCAACTACAAGACCAGGAGAAGCCTCCATGTATACCTATTCATATAAGTCTCCATGGAGGAAGGCATTATTCACATCTAATTGGAATATGTCCTAGCCCTTCTTAACAGCTACTGTAACTAATACCCTAACAGTTATCATTTTCACAACAGGGGAGAAGGTTTCTATATAATCAATCTTAGCTTGCTGAGTATAACCTTTTACTACCAGCCTGGTTTTAAACCTTTCAATGCTCCCATCCGCATTATGTTTAACCTTATATATCCATTTACAACCTATTGCTTGTTTCCCAGCTGGTAAAGGAACCAAATCCCAAGTATGATTGGCATGGAGTACCTCAAATTCCTGTGTCATGGCTTCTTGCCATGCAGGATTGAGGGTTGCCTCTTCATATGAAGATGGCTCACTACCATAGCAAACACTTAGTACCAAGTGCTGACTTTCAGAAGAAAGAACATCAAGAGTGATGTGATGATGATTAGAGAATAAGGCATTTAATGAAGGAGTGCGGTGAGAAGTAGTGGTCAGTTGAGTAGTACTAGTGAGAAGTAGTGGTCAGTTGAGTAGTACTACTGGACAATTGATAAACATAATCTTTTAGGTAGACAGGAGTCTGATGATTTCTATTGGATTTCCTTAAAACTGGTGCTACTGACTGTACAGGTGTAGATGAGGTTTGCACATTGTTATCACTTGAAGATGTGGAATTAGAAGTAATTAGTGTCTCGGATTAATGTTCCATGTCTGGAGATATGACACTAACAGGACTTTGTCCAGTGTTCATAGGAGAATTCTGACTACTGTCCTGAGCATAATTAGGAAATGAGATTGTCTTAAGAACGGAAGGAAAGGAAGCATTTTTAGAAGACATAGAGAAAGGAAATACACTTTCATGAAAAATTACATCTCTGGAGACATGTATTCTCTTGGTGGCTAGACTTAGTACCCTGTAACCTTTTGTTCCAAGTGGATATCCTACAAAGATGTGAGGGGTAGTTCTTGGTTCAAATTTGTCTCTTTGTATCTTGGGTATAGTAGGGTATCAGAGACAACCAAAGCTTCTCAAATGAGAGTAGTTGGGTTTCTTTTGGTATAACAATTCAAAAGGACATTTGTTATTTAGGTAAGTGGTTGGTAACCTATTTATTAGAAAGGTGGCTGTTAGGATGCACTCTCCCCAATATTTGGTTGGGAGTTTGGACTAAAACATGAGTACCCTAGCAATTTCAAGGAGATATTTATGCTTTCTCTCTACTACACCATTCTGTTGTGGTGTATAGGGACAGGTTTTCTCGTGTATGATCCCTTTGGATTGGTAGAATGGGGATGTTTCATGGCTGGTGAACTCTAAGCCATTATCAGATCTAATGGAGTTTATAGATGTATTGAATTAGTTTTCAATCATGGCTACAAAAGCTTTTAAAGCCTGAAGATCATTACTTTTGCAGCTCAACAGGTGAGTCCAAGTGGATCTGCTAAAGTCATCCACTAAGGTGAGAAAATATTTGTGGTTATCATGGGTAGTCACATGGTAAGGGCCCCATATGTCTATGTGCACTAGTTCAAATAATTGGGAGGTAGTGCTGGCTCTTTGAGGAAATGAGAGTCTGGTTTGTCTTGCCATAGGGTTTATGGGGTAAATAAATGGTTGTCTTGGTGCAAATTTTGTAGGAATTAAGGATATTCCTCTCATTTTAACAAAAGGAACATGACCAAGCCTATTGTGCCATAGAGAATTTATATCATGTTTATCAAATACATATGAAGACTCATTCTTATTGAAATGGGAATATTTACAGATTGTAGATTGTGGCATGAATGAGTATGACTAACAGACTCATGACTATTTACATTGGGAGCAGGAATACAATTGCAGTAAGAAGCTGAAACAGTAGAGGGCAAAACAACCTTTTTACCCTTCAAACACTAGGAACGGAGATAGTACAAACCTTCTTTGCTACTACCAATCACCTGAGGCATCTTCACTGAAGGGGCCTGCAATAGACAGAGTGAATCACTAAAGAATACAATACATCTAAGGTGTACTACAAGGGAGTGAACAGAACTCAAATTATATTTGAATGATGGAACATGAAGGACCCTATGTAAGACAATGTCTAAAAAAAGTATCACATCTCCAAATTCAAGAACTTTTACTCTATATTCATTTGGCAGGCTTATCAGTAGAGGATAGGGTAGTCTAGTGATGTTAGTGAGGGCATGTTTGTTAAAGGTCATATGGTTAGATGCTCTTGAGTCTATGATCCAAAGGTCAGCCATTGATTCAAAATATTTGCATGAAAGTTTGTCAAAATCAATGGAAGAAGTACATACAACAATACCTACAAAGTTGGCACTACCACTGGTGACATTGTCATTGCTGGAAGATCCTCCTGCATTCCCTACTTGAAAGTGCTGCAGCAAGCTCATTATCTACCCATATTGCTATTTTGTCAGGTTGACATTCTGATTTTCATCTTGTAGGTCCTGCTCATCTCCATTCTCATGAATCATATCAGTCGGGGTTCTATGTACATTTGCCACAGAGCCTTTTCCTTTGTTGAACTTATGGTTCTGGTTGTTCCCCTGATTATAGGGCTGAGTATTGGTACGATTAAAGTTCTGATTATTATATGAACTGCCTTGAGGGTATCCATGTAACTTATAACACTTCTCCCTTATATGCCCTGGTCTTTTGCAGTAGTCACAAAATAGACGACCCTTATTATTGTTGTTGACTGTATAATGTGTCTTGAAGTTCCTGGCTCTAAATGGATTCTGATGTTGTGAATTTGCATTTACATGCAGTGAAGTAGAGTCCAAACTAAGTTGGCTATTAGGTTTGAATTCCCTTTGTTTTTCTTCTTGTATCAGTAGAGAGAAAGCTTGTGCCATAGAAGGCAGAGGCTTCATCATAAGGATACTTCCTCGCACTATTGTGTAGACCTCATCCAAGCCCATTAAAAATTGGATAAGTCGTCGATCTTGTTCTGCCTTGTGCATAGTTTCTTTTGCTCCACATGTGCAATTGTAGCTACATTGAGATTTGGCACTCAAAGTGTTCAGTTCCTCCCACAATCTCTTCATTCGTGTATAGTACGTGGTAATGTCTAAGGTTCCCTGTACAAGATCATTAATCTCTTTATGAATCTGATATAATGTTTCCCCATTCGTTTGGTCATAACGATCCTCTAATTCCCTCGATAACTCAACTGAGTCGTTCACATACTCCACACTATCATAGATTTCCTTAGCAAGGGAATTGAGGATCCATGAGGTTACCATGTCATCACATCTCTCCCACTGACGGAATTGAGGCGAATTAGGGTTAGGTCTTCTACATTCCCCCATTAATAAACCCTAACTTGTTCTTAACTGACAGGGCTCGCAACACGCTTCTTCTCCAGGAACGATATCCAATTCCGTCGAACGGAACTAGTACTAAAGTCACTCCAGGACTATCCAAAGGATGGATGTATAGGGGATTACCTGTATCGATGACCAATTGGTCATTTCTGCTCGTGCCAGAAGTGGTCTCTTCAGTCTGATCGATAGCCATCTGCGAAGCTCCGATTCGATGAAATTGAGGAGTATAAAACCTTCAATTAGGTCTAAGATCTTCAATTTGTGGAAGAATTTTCAGAATTGGGCGGCAATCGCCGAAACCCTAGTGAATGACAAAACCAGATGAAATTCAGAACGAAGAACGGAGATGCTGAAAGGATCCGAACTGATATCCAAGCTCTGATACCATAACAGTTTTGCATGTAAGCTTAGAATGATAGAGTTCCCATGGAGTTCTCTAAAGTATTCTGAGAGAAGAGAAGAAGGGGAGCGTGAGATAGAGAGAGTGAAAGCATCGATAGAATTTGTGTGTTTTGTATAATGAGAACTCTCTACTGATTTCATTAACTCTACAAGTATATATACATGTTGACTAAGCTAACCACTTAGCTAAGCTAAACCACTAACTAAATCTACTAGTTTTTACATTGTACAATATAATAATGAATGTATTAATAATAACTATACTCAATAGTGCCTAAGGCATGACCAAATAATAATATAAATTGAAGCAATTGTGCAGTCACGAATTCAATGACAGTAGAGAGATATGATTTTTTTACACATTAAATACATACACACAAAAATAAATAAATTAAACGAAGAACACAGCATGTCGATTTGAAAAACTTAACAAAATGAGAAGGAAAAATAACTTAGTAAGACAACTATAGAATATAAGAGATAAGTAATTTTACTATTTTGTCATAAATTTACTGATATTTTTAATAACTGTTATTTTTGCATTATTTGCCATAGGCGGGTGAACTTCTATTTTATCTCAACTCAAATATTTCTATCTATAAATTTGAAATAATATTTTTATCTTTAAATTTAAAATCAAATTATTTTCTATATCAAAAAATATATTTGTAGTATTTTATAGATATAGACTACCATATTAGGAAGAAACTCCTAACCAATTTGAAACTAGAAAATAGGCAGAAAAACGCTCCAAAAACGGTTGTCAATAACTGCTATAGTTAAAAGAGCCCTCCCTCTCTCTCTCTGAGAGATTGAAACCGCTGAGAGCCAAACCAAAGATCACACTTTGCAAAGAATTTGAAGATTTGGGATTAAAGGAACATGGATCTATGCCGATTTTAGGGATAATTGGAGCTAGTATTGAAATTTTTCTAATTTCTATTCCTGTTTTTTTACTCTTCTATCTTTCTTTCTCCTTTTTTCTATTTGCTTATTCTCAATTTATATTTTTGTATTATTTGAAAAATTCTTCTTCCTTTTTCTTGGCAAGAGGTTTAAATAAGTGTTTAAATGGACTGTAATGGATGCGAAAGCACATTCAACAATGTTGCTAAGAATGTCAAAGGGTTTGTACAATGGTTATTCTTCTTCAACAAAACAGTAGCTTTCCTCTTGAAACGATTCAGCGGCCTTCTAAATTCTTTTTCTGCATTTTCTCTGTAGTTTCCAAGAGTGTTCAAATACAACTTCAAATAAAAAATCTCCGTCCTCTATTTAATAGAATCTTTACACATTCCAACTTAAGTTTGGATGTCAAAATTCAATTGATTATGATATCTTATCACTTTTTCTTCATGTTCCAGGGCAGTCAATATTCAAGAAAACTGAATTGCTTAGATTTTTTTTATTTTTGTACTTCCAAGGTCTTGAACTGACTCTGTTAAAATGCAGGGATTGAAACTTAAACTCTCTTTACTCGCAAAGGTAAAGCAAAATGCTGCGATTTGAACCTCAGAACAATGCATAATTTTTAATTTTTTTTTTTCTACTCGATTTCAGCTTATAGTTTGAGAACCAAAAATGTTAACCACTAATTGTGGATGCAGAAGAAAGTACAAAGTGAGGAGATGTAAAGCAATATGAGTAGTGAATGATCAGGTAATTTAGTGTCCGCTGTTCCTCGAGAAAACATGTTTAACGGCTATTGCCTAACCTGTTGAAAATTTATTTGTTTCGGGCAAGTTCTCTTTTATGATAAGATGTCTATACAATAGGAGTCAAAATCTTATTAAATTCGCCATCCTTTTTAACTTTATTGATTAAGGTGGTAATTTCTTTCAACAACCTTTCTTACTTTTAGTAAAAGAAGATGACCATCTATTATAGTTTGACTGAAAATTTGTGATTATTTGATGTATAGGATAAAGAACCGTGTGTTTAACTTCGTGTTCATCTAGAAATTAGATGTTTGAGAGTTTAAGAAATCACCGATACAACTTTTACAGTTTTTAGCTAGTTTCATCTATTTAGTTAGTTAGAAGCGAATATAAGCTAAACAACAAGGTAAATCTATATTTCAAGCTGACTTTCCCATGAGATGACTCTTCTTGGAGAATTATATATGTTATTGGTTGAGTATTTCAAATAATTGTCCTCAACAAAAAAAGATAATTTAAATATTAAAACATGAATTTTGATGTGAGATATTATAAATAAGATATAAATATCAATATACTACAATTAGTTCCTTTTAATATTAACCGCACATCGTGCGGGTACTAATACTAGTAACAACTAGAGAAAGATCTAGCTCGTAATCTATGGGTTTACGAGAACCTAATAGCTGTGAACCAGTTATTATTATTATATATTAATATGAAATTGTCGTAGGAATCCATAAACTTCAAATTCTATATTCCCTCTAAATTAACAACTATCCTTTAGTTCCAAAGAATATTTATTGAGTCATTTGTTTACTTATTATAAATGTCTTCGGACATCTTCTGAGGTGCATTCTTTTTTATGGACTTAACACCTGAAAGATCTTTTTTGGACGTTAAAATTCATATGGAGGACCATTGTTTGCTATAATATACCAATACACTTCTGAAGGTATACGGTTGAAAGTTATTTTAACCTCATAACAATTCGTCACAAACTGGTAATGGGATGACAAATAAAATAGGCCAATAGCTCTCTGAATATATGTATGATATATTAATTCAACTAACATCACCACCAATGGCTGTGGTAGGATTCTTCTTTTAATGAATCTTACGCGGCGGAAATTTAGATTAGTCGGGTTTCAATGCGAAAACCAGAAATCGGGACACCAAAAAAGGAAGAAAAAATATCAGAAGTTCCAACTGTTTTAAGTCTGCGTTAAGTTTTAAGAATTTCCGGCTTGATGTGGAGACTGCCACCCTTTAATCTCCAGTAAGGACATGCACTTATAAACCAAAGAGATAAACCACAATATGTCAGAAGTCAGAACAAGAAAGTAAGACATACTTAACAAATGCATGCAAATTGTTGATTAATAGGCGACGGCGTTTTTCCACATCAAAGTGTTCAAGGTTGGTTTAACAAAAGGTGGACTTTTCTTTAATTTGGCAAAAGTGGAACTTCATTTAGCAAAATCCAGTACAAACATGATCATCCAAATCTTTCCACGACAGTACATGATCATAGGCGAAATCAGAATTTTAAGCTTATGGGTTCAGGATCCTAATTATTTTTAAGTTATTGGGTTCTAAGTTATTGAGCCGAGGGTCTATTGGAAATAACTTCTCTATCCTCACAAGGTAGGGGTAAGGTCCGCGCGTACACACTACTCTCCCCAAACTCCACAGTGTGGGATAATACTGGGTATGTTGTTGTTGTTGTTGTTATTGGGTTCTAAATTAATAGTTTGGATATATTTAATAAAATATTTAAGACAAATATATGATTTGAACCAAAGTTATTGGGTTCGTCTGAACCCGTAACCGACACGGTGGCTCCGCCTCTGAGTATAACTATCTAATAACATTAACTTTATTCAAGACTAGATGTGGAATATAATATGGCCCGTTCATCTAGTCACTGTTAAGACAATTTCAATATAGTCACTGCAAAGATTAAAAAGAATCTTCTTAAGATGAACATTATGTTTCCTTTGTTGATGGAAGAAGTACTTCTAAAGATTTTAAGTAAATTAGAATTTCATCTCAAATATTTGCCTAATATAATTGAAGTCTTTAAATGCACTTGTCGATCTCAAAGGACAAATTGTAACCTTTTAATATCGCATAATTGGAGAAGACATAACACTCGTGTAAATGCAAGGGAGCCTTGATATTAGTACTAATGCTTGCATCAAGTATGATGCATACGTCATACAACTTGGGTACGGCTTTTTTCGGATCTTACATGAACGCAAAATATTTTGTGCACCGAGAGCTTTCCTTTTTATAATGCTCATGTAAATGAAATGAAAAGGAACTTATATGCCTAGAGAGCATTTTATATGTTTAAGCGTCAACTTTCCATCAATTTTATTTACGGAAAGTATCAAATGTATTAAGTCGGTTTATAAAAATAAAACTTTCTATAAAGGGAACAATATATTGTGAAAGGAGCCAGAGTGCCAAGATTGCGTACAATGCTGTAAATGCTGCTTGAAGAGCATCAACAGTAAAACCAGCCAAGATTTTAAATTCAAATTGTTCACCAAAAGTGTATTAACAGTTTAAGAATTAAAATTACTATACATTTGTTTTTGTAAATATTTAAAAAATTAAAAGTACTATTTACATTGTAATATACCAGTAACACAATGCTTACTACAAGAATATAAACTCAAACAAGGGGTTGAATTTGTTGGCCTTAAGATATTGTTTATTCCTTAATTGTAAAAATGACAACAACAATAACAAATCCAGTGTAATTTCACAAGTAGGGTCTGGGAAGGGTAATGTGTCTGCAGACCTTACCCCTACCTTGAGAAGGTAGAGAGGCTTTTTCCGGTAGACCTCGACTCAAGGAAAGATGAAAAAGAAATGCAGTAACGATAAACAGTAACACCAATAAGATAACCGAAGCGAAAGAACCAACAAATAATGATAAAAATTAGAAAATAAAAAAATACAAGTCTAACACTAATATTACTGGTCAGGACAAGGGAGACGCACAACTACCTACTAATCTTCTACCCTAATTCTCGACCTCCACACCTACCCATCAATGGTCATGTTCTCGCTAAGTTGAAGTAGCGCCATATCCGGCAAAAATGAACAGAACTGAATACCATCCTCTAAAGTTCTCAATTGAACTTGTGTGAATTCAACCTAATGTAGTCTAAAGTTTCCAAACGTGTGAATTTAGACAAAATTTGGTCATTAAAATTTTCAGTTTCTTATACAACTTCTGTCCATCATAACTTGCAAATAAGCCACATTTTGCCAATCTAGCAAGAAAAGTTATGCTCGAACAATTTGCATAAACTTTTTAAACAAGGACATAAGCTAAGTAATGGTATGTAAATCCTATTTCTGCAGATCTTCCAAAAATAAAGAGAAGAAGGAACGAGCCATATATCTCGATCACTCTAAAGTAGCAGGAAATTAGACCAGATGACCTAAAAATAAATGGTCTTAATTTTTTGCTCCCGATTGCTTCATAAGCAAACCTTTAAGGTCAAAAGTCAAAAAGTATTTTTCCTGAAAAAAGGGAAGGGCAACATTTGTTAAATTTAAACTTCTGCTCATGAGATCAGCGGAGTCAAAAAATCAAAATCACATACCGAAGAGCATAAAAATAAAACTTTCTATAAAAGGAACAATGTATTGTGAATGGAGCCAGAGTGCCAAGATTGCCCACAATGCTGTAAACGCTGCTTGAAGAGCATCAACAGTAAAACCAGCCAAGATTTCAAACACAAATTGTTTGCCAAAAGTGTATTAACAGTTTAAGAATTAAAATTACTATACATTTGTTTTGTAAAAAATTAAGAAATTAAAAGTACTACTTACATTGTAATATAACAATAACACAATGCTTACTACAAGAATATATAACATATTAAGTACCAATTTTAACGATTCCGGTTCGCTTGTTGCAATCAACTAAAACAAGGGGTTGAATTTGAATATAATTGACCTTCGATATTGTCTATTCCTTAATCGCAAAAATGATGACCATAGCAACAAATTCAGTGTAATTTCACAAGTGAGTACTGGAGAGGGTAATGTGTACGCAGACTTTATCCCTATTTGAGAAGGTAGACCGGCTATTTCTGGTAAACCCTCGGCTCAAGAAAAGATGAAAAAGAAGAAGCAGTAACAATAAACAGTAACACCAGCAAGATAATAAGATAAACGAGGCGAACGAACCAACAAATCTAGATATTACTGGTCAGGGCAAGGGAGACGCACAACTATCTATTAATCGTCTACCCTAATTTTCGACCTCCACACTTTCCTATCAAAGCCATATCCTTGGTATGCTGAAGCACCATGTCTTGATAATCGCCAAGTGAACAGAACTGAATATCATCATCTAAAGTTCTCAATTAAACTTGTGTGAATTCAACCTTAACGATAACTATATATTGTAGTCTAAAGTTTCCAAACATGTGTGAATTTGGACAAAATTTGGTCATTAAAATTTTCAGTTTCTTATACAACTTCCGTCCATCATAACTTGCAAATAAGCCAAAATTTTCCAATCTAGCAAGAAAAGTTATGCTCGAACTATTTTGCATAAATTTCTTAAACATGGATATAAGCTAAAAAATGGTATGCAAATATCCTATTTCTGCATATCTTCCAAAAATAAAGAGAAGAAGGAACGGGCCTTATTTCTCGGTCACTCTAAAAAACAATTACACCAAAGGACCTAAAAAATAAATGGTCTTATGTTGTGCCCCCTGATTGGCCCATAGGCAAATATTTAAGATCAAAAGTCAAAAGTGTTTTCCATGGAGAAAGCGAAGGACATCACTTATTAAACTTGAAGTTCCGCTCATGAACAAACGTGGTTAAAAAATCAAAATCACCTATTTTCAAGGCCATTCTTGTAAATCAACCCTAAAATTGTTGAGCCAAAGCTCAATTACCCAGACTCCACTTACCCCCAAACAAGTAGAAATGACACCAGATAACCATTGCAACTATTTAAGAATTAGTCAGTGCATCCTAAATTTTAATTTTTCAGTTTAATTTTTCTAGACAAAAGTGTCCGGAAGTTAATATTTCAGTTTAAAATTTCATAACAAAATAAGTACTGATTAATATTTAAATAGTATCCCTGAGAATGACTATTTGTGCACTCGCCCCTTACCCAATCGGCCGACTGGTCAAAGCCCAATTACCCGAAATGCGCCCCCACCCCCTGGCACACCCCGAAATCGGTGACAGTCCCTTTGCTCTTGCGCGGAAAAAGAAAACCCTTTGCTCTCCAAATTCAAACTACAGCAAGCTCCCTCAAGTGAGAGTTGTACTCATGGAAATGCAGAGGAAAATCACTGCTATAGAAGACCGACTCACTAATTTGCCCGACGCAATTCTAATTCACATCCTCTCAATGTTGCCGGGGTGGCACAATAAAGAAGTTGTGAGAACCAGCGTATTATCTAGACGATGGAGGTTTCTTTGGAAGTCCGTCCCAATATCACTCGATTTCGACTTCCCCATTTGTGAAAGCGAAAATGACAATCTCTTTTACCTGGCTTCCATCCATAGAGAGCTGGAGGAATTGCGAGAAAATACAGAAATTCAGGGTCTGGCGCCTTAGGTACGAGGATCGTTTTGCTAAAGATATTGATTTATGGGTACATTTTGCAATTAAAGTTGCTAATGTTGAAAGTTTTGCACTGGGAGTTATCGATACAAATCACCAAAGATATGAGTTTCCTCAATTTACATATAAAAATGCATCGTTGAGTGATTTGGCTTTATGGTACTGCCAACTCAACCCTACTGGTAGTGTAAACTGGAGTAGTCTCGTTTCTTTTTCACTTGGGTCCTTGCCTTTGACTGATGTTGTAATGGAAAAGGTATTATCAGGTTGCCCTAACTTGGAGTGCTTGGAACTGGATAGTGTTTCGGGCATTCATCTTTTGGAAATCAGCTCTGTCAAGCTGAGAGAATTGACAATACAAGATTACGGAAATGAGAATCCTGACCTGTGGCTTGAAATATTAGCCCCGTATATTCAAAAATTGGAACTTTTGGGGTACTGCAGTGAGATACGCATCCGGCAGAGAAATGTGGCTTCACTTGTCACAGGCAGTCCTTCGCTTAAATTTTGCTTTTGACGATGCGGAAGGCAACTTGGAGAAGGAGTGTATATATTTGAAGGAGCTTCTTCACGGTATTGCCAATGTCGAGAATCTTGAATTGGGTCCATGGTGCATAGAGGTTTATTCATACTCTTCACTATCTTTTTTGTTTTTGGTTTTTTTACTTGCTATTGAATCATCACTTTAGTAACATTAACAGTTCCACTACTTAGGATAATCTGATAATTAAGTTGGTAAGTACTAAAGAATTACATTCTCGCGGTCAATATGGTTGGATAGTGGCAGCAGATTGAAACAAGATCTTTTCAACAAAAGTTTGGTTGATGAACACTGAGAATGAAGAGTTTTGCAATGGACAGAACAACATGTAAAATTTGGATTGATTTACATTGATCGTACTCTTTAAATCATGTGAATGGCGTTTTCCAAGTGTTTAGAAGTCCATCTTTGAATTTTCAAACCAATCATGAACACTAAGTTGTGGCAAAATGCAGTCGTCTAGTCCAAGCTATTTTGTGAATTATTCAACAATTTACATTTCATTTATTAATTATGTCATATTTCCTTGTTTTGACATACTGTGGTTTATGTCTATTTTGTTTATAAGTTCCTGTCTGTACTGGAGTTGAAAGGGTGGCAGCCTCCACCATCAAGCTGGAAACTCTCAGAACTTCCAGCCTTACAACAGTTGGACTTCCCTGGACTTTGCAGCTTTCTACCATGTTCATTGGATCTTGAGACATTGGTCATTGACTGGTGGTACAATGAGGAAGAAAGAGTATGTTTACGTTAGACCTTTATTTTCGTTACTTCATGTTATCCATATCAAACAACTATTGATGGAAGAAGAAAACAACACTTATTCCATTATATTTCTAATTTTAAGTACTTTAGGAAAATAGTCATAGTTTTTTTTATTTAGATCATTAGTGGTATATTTTATAGATAATGATAAAAGGTTACAAAGAGGGGGATTTGATTGCCTTACCTCTTCAAAAAAGGTAAGACTTGAACCGATTCAATCCTCAAGTAAAGAGAAGATTGAGGCAGTTTAATCTTTGAGAATAGTGTAAGAGATAAGCCTCTAAGGAGTAAGAAAAAAGAATTTTTGTATAGGAAGACTCCTCTTTGCAATGTGAAACATAACTGGCCTACGTACCTAATGAGCTTTACAAGAATAGCTTCTAACTTGTGGAGACTTGCTAACCTGTACATTGTTTCCATAAGAGTAATAGTCTGTTTGGCCAAACTTCTAAAATCAGTTTATTTTGAGAAGTATTTTTTCAAAAGTGTTTTTCAAAAAAGTACTTTTGGTGAGAAGCAGTTTATGTTTGGCTAATTAATTTGAAAAGTACTTTTCAGCAGCAATTAGTGTTTATCTAAGCTTTTATAAAGTGCTTCTAAGTGCATTTTTCTCAAAAGTGTGCTTTTCAAGGTTGTGAAAGAGAAGCTCTGGAGCTCTTTTTAAAAATCGACAACAAAAGGCAAGAGAACAAAGGAAAATTAGAATTACATGTGAGGGATACTCCAAAAAGAAAGGGTATCAATGAAATAAAGGGGTTGGATATCGGGAGTAATTTCAAGAGCAATGAAACTAGAAGGAAAGGGAAATGTATTGTTATAAAAGATCAATGAAGGTTAACATTCTATCATGGAAAGTGAGGGGGTTAAACCGTCAAAAGAAGAGGACGTTGATTAGAAGTCTAATGAGCAGCTGAAAGGCAGATGTCTTTTGCTTCCAAGAATCCAAGCTAGAGGGGGATATTATAGAGATTGTAAAAGAATTATGGGCTAATAGTTGGGTAAAATTTGCACAATTAGAAGCTAGTGGGACTAGAATAGGTATTGTGGTGCTGTGAGACAGAAGAATATGGGATGGGGAAATTAGCAGCTTGGGATCACACTGTATTACCTATAAGTTCACTGGTAAAACTCAAGAACTTATCTGGCATCTGTCTAGTGTATGTGCCCCTAATGATGGAGTGGAAAAGGAAGATGTTTGGTGGGAATTGGCAAGGGACAAAGGTTTATTTGAGGGGCCATGGGTGGTGTGAGGGGATTTCAATACTATGAGGTTTCCTTCAGAGAAGAAAAATTGCAATAGAATCACTAGAGCCATGAAAGAGTTCTCAGAATTCATTGAAGATATGGACTTAGTAGATTTACAATTAGCAGGTGGTAATTACATGTGGAGAAAAGGTGACAGACACTTCATAGTTGCTAGACTGGACATGTTTTTTGTATCTGTTGATTGGAATGATGGGTTTAGAAACGTCAAACAATTAATGATCCACTGAGTAACTTCAGACCATTCACCTCTGATACTACAATGTGGCAGTTGGGAGCCAATCAAATCTTATTTCAAGTTTAACAATTGGTGACTACAAATTGATGGCTTTATAGACATCATCAAAGTTTGGTGGAATTCCTTTATCTGTGAAGGAAGGCCGAACTTTATTTTGGCTTTCAAACTTAAAGCCATGAAGGAAAAACTCAGAGAATGGAGTCGAGCTTTACAAGGAAATGTAGAATTGCAAAGGCAAGTGTACATTACCTGCTTGCAGAATTGGAGAAGATTCATGACCAGAGCCCTCTAAATGAAGAGGAAATGTATGCCAAAACTGCCAAGGCAATGGAATTTTAGGAAATTGCAAAACATGAGGAGGTGGCATGGAGATAAAGATCCAGAGCATTGTGGTTGAAGGAAGGGGATAAAAATACAATTTTTTTTTCACAGAATTACAAATACACACTAGGAGACACAACCATATTGAGGAACTGGTAGTAGAAGGGATATTGGTGCAGAATCCTGAAGTTATCAAGAAAGAGATTGTCACTTTCTATCAAAATCTATATTTTGAAGAAGATGAATGGAGACAACAAGGTAATTTTAGGAATTGTCCTATGATTACCATCGAGGACAATCAAATGCGTCAAAGTCCTTTTGGTGTTCAGGAGATATAGGATAGTGTGAAGGCGTGTGAAGGCGTGTGAAGGGAAGTGGTGAATAAGGAAGTGGTAGCTGATGTTCAGAACTTCTATTTCCAGGGTATTTTCGAGAAAAGTTTTAATGCCACTTTTGTGGCTTTAATTCCTAAGAAGGTTGGAGCCAAGGAACTGAAAGACTTCAGGCCTATTAGTTTGATCGGCAGCATCTACAAAATCGTCTCCAAGTTGTTGATATAGAGACTCAAGAAGGTGGTGAATAATTTGATGGAAGCAGATGACCTTCATTAAAGGCAGACATATAATGGACGCCATATTAATTGCTAATGAATGTCTGGATGCAAGGATATTAAGTAAGGAGTCTGGTATTTTATAGGAATTGGATATTGAGAAGGCCTATGATCATTTGAATTGGAATTTTTTGCTAGAGACTCTAAGGAAGATGGGGTTTGGTGGTAGATGGGTAAATTGGATCAAAGTTTGCATCAGTATAGTGAGATTCTCATTTTTTATTAATGTTTCACCAGTTGTTTTATTTTGTTCTCAGAGGGGCCTGAGACAGGGTGATCCCCTATCTCTCTTTTTATTCATCATTATCATGGAAGGATTGGATGACATGTTAAAGACAACTCAGATAAACAATTGGATAAGAGGCTTCAGGGTAAATTCCAGGGCAGGCAGTCAACTAGAGATCTCCCATCTACAATATACAGATGACGCTCTTGTATTCTGTGAAGCTGATAAAGCTCACCTTCAAATGTTGAGGGTCATTTTTATCTTGTTTGAAGCCATTTCTGGCTTGCACATTAACTAGAATAAAAGTTTTGTTTATCCAGTTAATGAGGTAATGGAGCTCCAAAACTTGTCTGGAAATCTAGGTGGTAAAATAGGCAACCTGCCTACTGTGTATTTGAGAATGTCTTTGGGGGCCAAAAGCAAGTCAAAAAGGATATGGAATGGGGTCTTAGAGAAATGTGAGAAGAAGCTAGCTAATTGAAAGAGCCAATACCTGTCCATGGGAGGAAGATTGGTCCTGATAAAGTCAGTTCTTGATGTTATGCCGACGTATATGATTTCTCTATTCCCAATACCAGCGACTGTGGTGAATAGAATAGAATAGATGCTTTGAGAAGAAATTTCTTGGGAAGGTAACAGTGAGAAGAAAAAATTCACTTGGTTAGATAGACCTCACTCACAGTTAACAAGAAGGAAGGGGGAATGGGAATCAAGAAATTGATCCAGAATCAAAGTTTGTTGATGAAGTGGTTATGGAGATTTGCTTCGAAAGAACATTCTTTATAGAAGGAGGTAGTCAGAGAAAAGTATGGCATGGAAGGAAAATGGATAAGCAAGCTTGTGACAAATCCATGTGGGTTCAGTTTGTGAAAGTCTATTAGAAATCTTTGGCATAAGCTCATTAACAAGTCAAACTTCAGCTAAAATAGCTTTTTTCTGATATTTATTTACTGAATGAACAGTAGGGGGCAATAGTAGCAGAGGTTTGGACAAGTCAAGGATGGATTTTGACCTTCAGAAGAGGAGATTGACAGAATTATAGAATTCTATGAGAATTTGGAATGATTCAAAGGGATCTCTACTGCTTAAGACTGTCACATGGCAAGGGAATAGCAACGGGAAGTTCTCAGCCAAAGCAGCATATAATATAAGGAGTTCAACATCTCAAACAATCAGATTGGCTGCTGGCCATGGAAGGTTAAAATTCCTTATAAAGTAGTATGCTTTACATGGTTGTTAGCAAAGGAGGCAATCCTAACTCAGAATAATTTGATCAAGAGAGGATTCCAGCTATGTTCTAGATGTTACTTATGTGGAGCAGAGGCAGAGACAATCAATCATCTCTTTTTGCACTGTAAAGTGGCTTTACGATTACGGAGGATATTCATCAATTTGAGGGGAATATTGTGGGTTATGCCAAGAAGAATACATTAAGTTTTAACATGTTGGAACAGAGAAAGCAACCTATTCCGTCATAAAGAGAGATGGATGATTGTCCTAGCTTGCATATGGTGGACAATTTGGGAAGAAAGAAATCAAAGTTGCTTTGAAGATAGATATAGTAACATTCAAAAGTTGAAAATGAAATGTTTAGTTCTTTTTTATTTTAGTGTAAAGGAGAATATTTAGAAGATCATAAGATCATTAATTTATTTTTGATGTTTTAAAATCCTTATGAGAAGACAAAGGACTAGGAGTGTCTTTTCTTATTAGGCCTCCTTGTAATTATGGGTGACTTCACAGCCTTTGTGTAGTCTTTTATTTATATGTAATATGCTACCTTTTCAAAAAAAAAAAATTTTTTTAGGAAGAAGCTTCTTTTTTTTTCTCCTTCTCTAAAATTACTTCTAATTCTGCTCACAAACACTTTTTTTTTCTTCCAAAAGCTCGGCTAAACACCTTAACTTTGGAAAAAAAGAACTTTTTAAAAAAAAAAAGGTACTTTTGGCCATGGAGTAGCTTGACCAAACAGGCTATAAAAAAGAGAACAAGTGAGGGGGGTATTCTCAAGTAACATGTGAGCTCACAGAAGGTTCTAACCGGGAGGTTCATCTTGTTGATTATTGGAGGTAAGCTTTGGGCCTTTTTCCGAATGTTGAAGGAAAGGAGCTGCCACTTGTCAACCCTTAAGTGCCCTCTAGCTTCTCTTGGTAATGAGTTAAAGCTGAAAATTTTCTTCTCTGCATCCAACAGTTGGCTGTATCCAGATAAAGAATCAGCCACACCATTGCTTCTCTGTGATAGTGTATCACCCTGACTTCTTCACTTTGAATAAACTCTTTAGTCTCTTCAATAATAGGTTCATAGCGCCAAGACGGTTCTGCAACTCCCTTGACGACATTCACGATAAGTGAGAGTCAGCTTCCACCCAAATGTTTCTAATACAATGTTCAAGACACTATTTAAGCCCATAGGAAAGTGCAAATGCTTCAGCCGTATTGTTTGTTCCATGGCCTAGCTAGTGGGACTACATATGCCATAATAATATCACCAGAGAGTTCCTCACTATGCCACCTGGTCCACATTTTCCTTGTCCGCAACTGCCATCCATGTTTAGTTTTACCAATCGTAGATCAGTGTTAGAATATTTTACAATAATGCTTATTCATCAAGGTGAGCATTTCTCAATGTGTTCAATGAAATTGCTCCAGGGAATTGGTAGTTCAAATTCTGGAAATTTCAATTGAATGCTGCTTTGCATGGATTTCAGAATCTGCTTTTTAGTGTTGAAAGTTGATGGTTTATCTTTGCTAAAACCGCTGCAGCAGCGTGCTTATTGTTCCATTTTTGTGTAAGAAATTTAGCGGAACTCTTTTGTTCTCTCAATTTATTTTTCTCAAGAAGATAGTCCAGCTTGAGTTGCTTTGGCAGAAACTTCATGTTGTCACTGTCAAAACTGATTCTTCGACAGTTAAAACTTTTTTGTAGTTGTAGGAAAAAGATTTTTAACAAGGGATGGTACTCACCTTCATCGGAGGAGATACAGGATCGACTTCAATTAAACTTTGAAACATTTTTTGTTGTTTGTGTGTACCACTTTGTAACGTTTATTAAGCACTTGACATGTTCCTTGAATCTAAAAACTCGTCACCTCTTTTTTCTATCCACAATCAACTCCTTGGCGTTCTACTTCCAGCTAAGATTCTAAGGAGAATTAACTGGCTAATATAGCGGATTCTTTCATGCAGGACCTGCTGTCAAGGTACACAAATGAGGATGAACAAAGGAGGTTTGAAACACGTAATTTTAACTGCTTATTTCCACATCTGAAGACCATCGAGATCATTAACTTTCATGGACCACTAAGTGAAAATAAGTTGCTGCTGCCATTGGTAAAATATTTTCTCAAGCATCCAACTGTGCTTGAAAAGTTTGTCATTGATGTGCTGGATTATTTCGAAATGGCACAGGAGTTACTAAGCTTTCCAAGATCCTCTCCGCACGCTTCAGTTGTCTTTTCTTATCGATAATCTGTGGCCGTCAAGTGTTGATTTGTTTTCCACTCTTCTTAGTTACAGCTACTTGTATTTACTCGAACGCACAATTGGTAATACTTCTATTTTTTAAAATAACAATAATTATTTCAATATATTACCTAAATTAATTAATAATAGCTATTGTCACTGCAAGATGTCACATTTTTAAGAATTATTTTAATTTAATGTCTATATCAAACAAGAATGTTAATCATACTAGCTAGAAAATACAAAACCTATCTTATATTATTACTATTACATTAATTTTCAGAGATAATCCAGTTTTATTGTTTAGACATAATATAAATACTACGTTTGATTATTCATCTTTGTAGGTTTATGAAAAATAGTTTACATAACTCGGGATACACCTGCAATGCACGTGTCGAGAAACTAATAGATTTAAAAATTCTACACTATTAGTTTGGTTTGGTAATTAAAAAATCTGAACTAGCCCAACCTTATTACACCCCCAACTTGAATTCCGATTTCAACTGTGAATGAATTCTTTAAATAGGAAGTTATTGCTAATATACAATTTGCACCAAAACCTTCATTATTATATTATTTTAAGGATTCATGGTAGATTCTTAAGCTTTTACTCCAACATTCTAATCGATCTCATCTTGTACGCTCCATTCTTGTCCCATTTAATAGAAGAATTTATACATGTCCTGTCGGCACAATAAAAAAGAAAAAGAAAAATAGCTTGACTATGACGAGACGTTGTCCAGATTAGGTTTGAAAGTGTAATAGTAATCCAAATACAACACCACATTCACTCTCCTTTTCCCACGTTTAGTAAACATCACAAATTGACATAAACCACTCTGGACCACCCCTATTTAATCTTATGATCCTGCACACGAAACTCATGCTACAAGATTGCGATATGTAGTGCAACCTACAACACTATTAGACAATTTAAAAGAGTTTACACAGTTAGGTTACTTGTAAAATAATACAAATGTTTTATCGAATTATTAACTAGAAACGAAGTACCAATTTCGATCTATAATGAGGTTGAGGTTATCGAGCTTCCTGCCTTCCGTGGTTGAGATGGAAGGTTCAATCATATCAATAAAATATCATGCCCTTTAAACGTTTGAGGCTCATTTTCCAACAAAAGTGTCAGAAGGAAGTAGTTGTCCTTTGACGTTTATTATGTCTTAGATTTTCCTCATTAAACGTACTTTCATTTGCTTCTTCTCGAGGTCGCTTAGAATTTTTACTAGACGACTCGCATTCATTTTTATACGGATAAATATTCTCAAAGAATTCAGCATTATCGGATTCGATTACCGTATTAATATGAATGTCGGGATTTTTTGATTTATGAACTAGAAAACGAGATGCCTTACTATTTCTTGCATATCCTAGGAAAACGCAATCAACCGTTTTCGGTCCAATCTTCACCTTTTGGGGTTTAGGAACTTGTACTTTAGCCAAACACCCCCACACTTTAAAATATTTTAAGTTGGGTTTCCCACCTTTCCATTTTTCATATGGAATGGATTGTGTTTTGCTATGAGGAACTCGATTGAGTATTTGATTAGCTGTAAAAAATAGTCCCCCCCCCCCCCCACAAGTTCTGGGGTAAACCCGAATTTAGCAACAAGGCATTTATCATCTCCTTTAACGTTCTATTTTTTTTTCTGCAATTCTACTAGATTGCGCTGAGTAAGGGGCATTTGTTTGGTGAATAATGCCATATTCCAAACATATTTCTTCAAAAGAAGATTCATATTCTCTACCCCTATCACTTCTTATCATTTTGATCTTTTTGTTTAGTTGCGTTTCAACTTCATTTTAACTTCTCGAGCGATAGTTCCACGATCCCGACCAGCAACTTGTTGGGAGTAGGGGCATCAAAGCTTTATATTGCTTGAATGCCTCAATTGCTTCATCTTTACTATTAAGTAAATAAATATAGCAATATCTAGTACTGTCGTCAATAAAAGTTATGAAATATTTTTTTCCACCGCGAGATGGTATTGACTTCATGTCGTAAATATCTGTGTGAATTAAGTCTAAAGGATTTGAATTCCTTTCAACTGACTTATAAGGATGTTTAACATACTTAGATTCCATACATATTTGACATTTCAAATTATTGCATTCAAATTTAGGCAATATTTCCAAGTTAATCATTTTTCGTATAGTTTTGAAGTTTACTTGACCTAAACGTGCATGCCATAAATTATCTGACTCAAGTAAGTGAGAAGAAACTTGAACAACTTGAAAAGGCCCTCAGTTAGGTAACATTTTCCTACATACATATCATTCTTACTTATTACAACTTTTTCAGAAACAAACACACACTTAAATCCATTCTTGATAAGAAGTCCAGCAGAGACCAAATTCTTGCGAATTTCAGGAGCGTGGAGAACATTGTTTAGTGTCACAACTTTGCACGAAGTCATCTTCAAAGTTATCTTCCCAACTCCTTCAATTTTTGTTGTTGCGGAGTTTTCCATAAAGATAGTCTCATCGGGCTCTGCGGGAACATAAGAGGCAAATAACTCTTTGTTAGCACAAACATGGCGAGTGGCTCTAGAATCAATCCACCACTCCTAGGGATTTCCTACCAAGCTGTTGTGATGACCCAAAAGGTCATTTTTAAATTTAATAATTAATTCAGTATTCTAAGACCTCAAATAGCACTATTCTTCATTTCTCGACTTGCGTGTGCAGTCCATATAATTTTTCAAAAATTTTTATATGAAAAATATTGATTAAAATGTGAAATAAAACTTTAAAATTCAATTAAGTTGACTTTGGTCAATACTTTTAGCAATTGGACCCAGATCAATATTTTGACAGTTCCGGTAGGTCCGTATCATGATTTGGGACTTGGGTGTATGCCCGAAATTTAATTTGGAGGTCCCTAGCTCAAGTTATGACCATTTAACGGAAACTAGAAATTTAAAGGCTTTAGATTTCCAAAGTTGACCACGGATTTGACCTTTTGATATCGGGGTCGGAATCCGATTCTGAAAATTTGAATAGGTTCGTTATGTCATTTATGACTTGTGTGCAAAATTTGAGGTCAATCAGACTTGATTTGATAGGTTTCAGCATCGAATGTAGAAGTTGAAAATTCTTAAGTTCCTTAAGCTTGAATTGGGGTATGATTCGTAGTTTTAGCGTTGTTTGATGTGATTTGAGGTATAGAATAAGTTCGGATGATGTTTTAGGACTTGTTGGTGTATTTGGTTAAGGTCCCGGGGACATCGGGTGGATTCCGGATGGTTAACGGATCAAAATTTGGACTTAATAAAAATCTAAAATTTTGGCTTCTGGTGTAATCGCTCCTGCGGATTTTAGACCGCAGGTGCGAGCTCGCAAAAGCGAGTCATGCCTCGCAGAAGCGAATGGGATGACGCAGAAGCAGCCCACGCATCACAAAAGTAGGAAAAGGGGGAAGGGGCAGCCTTGCACTGAAGCGAGTCTGCAGAAACGAGCCAGCCCACAGAAGCGACCCCAACCTCCGCAAATGCGGTTAAGTATCCGCAGATGCGAAAAAGCCTGGACAGAACCCATAAAATCGGAAGTAAACCATTTTTACTCATTTTTGAGTTTTGGGTCTCGGGTTTAGGCGATTCCAAAGAAATTTTTCACGACTTTGAATTGGGTAAGTGTTATATAACCAAAAGTGATTATATTTCATAAATCCATGTCTATATCCATCATTTATTTTGGATTTAGATGGAAGAAATTAGAATTTTTGTAAAACTTTCCAAAAACAAAAATTTAAGATTTGAAGGTCCAATTGACATCGGAATTTGATAATTTTTATATGGTTGGACTCGTCTCGGAACGGGTATTAGGATTTCGTAAGTTTTTTTGAGCTTTGAGACGTGGGCCCCATTGTTGATTTTTTAGATGAATTTCGAATTTTAATACGAAAAATTAGAAAATTCATATGGTATTATTTTTTACGATTTGTATTGAGTATATTGAATTATTTATGACTAGATTTGAGGATTTCGCACACGAATTCGCGAGGCAAAGGTTTATTGGAATCTTGAGTTGGTTGCAAAGCGAGGTAAGTGTTGTGGTTAACTTTGACTTGAGGGAGTAGGATTTATTTGTTTATTTGTTACGTGATTTAATGTGCGGGTATAATATATATGTGAGGCGACGAGTACTTATGCGTTGTGGTTGAGTCAAAACATGCTGGAGAAATTTAATTCATTTTGAATAATTATTTATTTAATTAAAATATTCCTGCTTAAGTTTATTATTGATTATTTGAACATTATTTATGAAATTTTTATTGATTTAATTATTGTTGAATATGGTGAGAAAGAGCGTAAAAGCACGAAGGGTAATGTCGTTCCTTTTTTATTATTTATACTATCATTGTCATGGTGAGAAAGAGTATAAAAGTACGAAGGATGTTATCGTGCCATTATTTAGCGTAAAATCACGAAGGGTGATGTCGTTCCATTTTCAGAGAGTGTAAAAGTACGAAGGGTGATGCCGTGTCATTTTCAGAGAGTGTAAAAGCACGAAGGGTGATGCCGTGCCAAAAGAGAGTTAAAGCACGAAGGGTGATGCCGTGCCAATTGTTATTATTTATTTATCAGTTTATGGGAGGAATGAGAGTAAAAGCACGAAGGGTGGGACCGTACTATTTTTATATTATCAGCTGCTCATTTTATTGTTGATGAATTAATTGGCTGCTACGTGACACTTCTCCTGCTGAAATTTCTATATCATTCCCCTCCGCATGTTCCCTCCCAAATTTATAAATTGTTATTTATTGTGTTATTATTGTTTCGTATTTGTATATACATGTACAGGTTATTTACATACGTGTCTTGTCATAGCCTCGTCACTACTTCATCGAGGTTAGGCTCGACACTTACGGAGTATATAAGGTCAGTTGTACCCATACTACACTCTTCACTTCTTGTGCAGATTTTGGAGTTGGTCCCAGCAGCGCACCATAGACTTGCTCGGATTCAACTACCCAGAGGAGATTTGAGGTATAACTGCACAGCGTCCACAGTTCTGAAGTCCCCTTCTATCCTATCTTAGTTGTGTATTATCTTTCAAACAACTTGAATTTTATTCAGACCTTTATTTGTATCATTCTAGTAGCTCGTGTACTTGTGATACCAGATTCGGGGATGTATGTTGATGATTCGGTAGTTATGGTCTTCCGCACTTTATTTTAGTAAATGACTTCCATTTAATTTAAATTATTTAAAAATGGTTAAGATTATTCTAACGTTGGCTTGTCTAGCAAGTGAAATGTTAGGCGTCATTACGGTCTCGAAGGTAGAAATTTAGGGTCGTGATAAGTTGGTATCATAGCACTAAGTTACCTAGGTCTCACGAGTCACGAGAAAGCTTAGTAGAGTCTGAAGAATCGGTACAGAGACATCTGTACTTATCTCTCAGAGGCTATGAATTTTAGGAACAATATCACTTTTTCATATTCTGTCGTGCAATTTTATTCTATCATCGATGATTGAACCACTCTATTCTTATTCTCTCGCAGATGGAGAGAACATGTAATACATCTACTGATGGATAGGAACCAGAGCCCCCGGTGGCAACTATGACTAGGGGTAGAGGCCGAGGTAGAGGCAGAGACAGAGGCAGAGCTCAATCTAGAGCTCGAGCAGCAGCACCTGTTGTATAACTTCAGGTGGATTTAGGAGCGGAGGTTCTAGCTCAGACGGTACCTGTTGTACCAGTCCAGGTCCCGGAAGGATTCATAGTTACTTAGTGCTTCAGGACGCTCTAGTCCGTTTTGGTGAGTTTTGTGGAGGGCGTGGCCCAGAATGATACATTTCCAGTGGCATCAACCGTCTCACAGGCTGGGGGAGGACCACAGTATCAGGCTCTAGTAGCCCTACCAATTGGGGTAGTTCAGCCAGTTGTTACGGCATAGGCCGGTGATAGGCTCGCTATGTCTTTTGAGGCTTTATTGAGGCTGGACAAATTTACTTAGCTCTTTCCAGTTCACTTCAGTGGTACACCTTCTGAAGACCCATAGGATTATCTTGACCGCTGCTATGAGGTGCTGCGGAACATGGGTATAGTTGAGACCAATGGGGTCGATTTTATTGTATTTCAGATGACAGGTTCCGCCAAGAGATGGTGGGGAGATCTTATGTTGGCCAGACCAGCTGGGTCGCCTACACTGACTTGGGATCAGTTCTCACGGCTATTTCTAGAGAAGTTCCTCCCTATCACATTGAGAGAGCATTACCGCAGGCAATTTGAGCGTCTCCAGCAGAGCAGTATGACTGTTACTCAGTACGAGACCCGTTTTGTGGATCTAGCCCGTCATGCTCTCCTTTTACTTCCTACTGAGGGAGAGAGAATGAGGAGGTTTATTAAAGGACTTACTCACCCTATCAGGCTTCAAATGTCCAAGAAGATCGAAAGTGAGATTTCCTTTCAGGCGGCTGCTAATGTTGCTAGGAGGATCGAGATGGTTCTTGCATAGGAAAGAAGGTAGGGGTCTAATAAGAGACCCCGTCAGTTCAGTGGGTTCAGTAGTGCCTCGTCTGGAGGCAGGGGTACTTTTGGCAGGGGTCATCCTCCCAGGCTATTTCATTCAGCGCTCCAGGCATCCTATAGTGAACCACCAGCTCCTATTAGTGCACCTCTGATCCAGAGTTTTCAAGGTAGTTACTTACGTTGATAGGGACAATTTCAGGGTCAGCAGTCACAGCAGTCGAGGTCTTGATATACTTGTGGTGATCCGAGGTACATTGTTAGATTCTGCCCCAGGTCTCAGGGCAGCATTCAACAACAGGGTTCTCCTGCTATGATTCTAGCACCGGTTGCTTCATCGTCCGCCCAGCCAGCTAGAGGTAGGGGTCAGGCAGCTAGAGGTGAAGGTCAGGCCGTTAGAGGTGGAGGCCAGCCAGTTAGAGGTCATCCTAGGGAAGCAGTTCATAGTGGTGAGGACCATGCCCGATTTAATACTTTTCCAGCAAGGCCTGAGGCCGAATCATCTGATGTTGTGATTACAGGTATTGTTCCAGTTTTCTATAGAGATGCTTCAGTTCTATTTTATCCAGGATCTACTTATTCCTATGTGTCCTCTTATTTTTCTTCATATATGGTGATGCCTCGTGATTCTCTGAGTGCTCATGTATGTGTGTGTCCATTTCGGTGGGAGATTCTATCATGGTAGATCATGTCTATCGTTCGTGTGTGGTAACTATTGGGAGTCTTAAGACTAGTGTGGATCTTCTACTTCTTGATATGGTAGATTTTGATGTCATCTTGGATATGGATTGGTTGTCACCTTATCATGCTATATTGGATTGTCATGCCAAGATAGTGACCCTAGCCATGCCGGGGTTACCTCGATTAGAGTAGAAAGGAAATCCTAGTCATTCTACCACCAGGGTTATTTATTATATGAAAGCTCGGCGTATGGTCGAGAAGGGGTGTCAAGCCTATTTAGCTTATATTCGTGATCCCAGTGCGGATGTTCCTTCTATAGACTCAGTACCAGTTGTTTGTGAATTTCTAGAAGTATTTATTGCAGATTTGTCGGGGATGCCACCCGACAGGGATATAGACTTCTGTATTGATTTGGATCTGAGCACTCAGCCAATTTCTATTCCATCATACCGTATGGCCCCGCCGGAGTTGAAAAAATTAAAGGAGCAATTACAAGACTTGCTTGATCGGGGATTCATTAGACCTAGCGTCTCACCTTGGGGTGCACCAATGTTATTTGTGAAGAAGAAAGATGGTTCAATGCGGATGTGTATAGATTATCGGCAGTTGAACAAGGCCACTATCAAAAACAAGTATACGTTGCCAAGAATTGATGACTTGTTCGATCAGCTTCAGGGCACCAAGGTATTTTTGAAGATCGATTTGAGGTCTGGTTACCATCAATTGAAGATTAGGTCATCCGATGTTCCTAAGACAGCTTTTCAGACTCAGTATGGGCATTACGAATTCCTAGTGATGTCATTTGGGCTGACAAATGCCCCAGCTCTATTTATGGATTTGATGAATCGGGTATTCAAACCCTATTTGGATTCTTTTGTGGTTGTATTCATTGATAAAATATTGATTTACTCCAACAATCGAGAGGAGCATGAGCAGCATCTTAGGATTGTGCTTCAGACTTTGAAGAATAATCAGTTATATGCCAAATTTTCAAAATGCGCCTTTTTGGGGCATGTTATATCGGTTGAAGGCATAAAAGTGGATCCTAAGAAGATTGAGGCAGTTCAGAACTAGCCTAGGCCTACTTCAGTTACGGAGATACGGAGTTTTCTGGGTTTGGCGGGTTATTATCGCAGGTTCGTGGAAGGGTTTTCATCTGTAGCAAGCCCATTGACCAGACTGACCCAGAAAGGTGTCCCATTCAGATGGTCATACGAGTGTGAGATGAGCTTTCAGAAGCTCAAGAGCGCTTTGACTACAGCGCTAGTATTGGTAATACCCACATGTGTCAGGATCTTATACGGCATATTATGATGTATCTCCCGTTGGGCTTGGTACAGTATTGATGCAAGATAGTAGGGTGATTGCTTATGCATCACGACAGTTGAAATTTCACGAGAAGAATTATCATGTTCGTGACTTAGAATTGGAAGCCATTGTTCATGCGCTGAAGATTTGGAGGCATTACCTTTACGGTGTCTCGTGAGAGGTATTTACTGATCAATGTAGCTTACAATACTTGTTCAAACAAAAAGATCTCAATTTGAGGCAGAGAAGATGGTTGGAGCTGTTGAAGGACTATGATATCACTATTTTGTATCACCCTGGAAAGACCAATATAGTGGCTGATGCTTTGAGTAGAAAGGTTATGAGTATGGGCAATCTTGTGTATATTCTAGTTGGTGAGAGACTGTTAGCTGCAGATGTTCAGACTTTGGCTAATCAGTTCGTGAGGTTAGATATTTCAGAACCAAGTCGGGTTCTAGCTTGCACAGTCGCTCAGTCTTCTTTATATGAGCGCATCAGAGAGCGACAGTATGATGACCCTTATTTGCTTGTCCTAAGGACACAGTACGACACGGTGGTGCCAAATAGGTTGTTGTGAGAGAAGATGGAGTTCTGCGGATGCAGTGTCATATTTGTGTGCCTAATGTGAATGAGCTTCGTGAATTAATTCTGGAAGAGGCCCACAGTTCTCGGTATTCTACTCATCCAGGTGCCGCCAAAATGTATCAAGATTTGTGGCAACATTATTGGTGGAGGAGAATGAAAAAGGATATAGTTGCATATGTAGCTCGGTGTCTGAATTGTCAGCAAGTTAAGTACGAGCATCAAAGACCTGGTGGTTTGCTTCAGAAGTTTGAAATTCCTGAGCGGAAGTGGGAGCGTATCACTATAGATTTTGTTGTTGGGCTTCCACGGACTCGGAGAAAGTTCGACACAGTATGGGTCATTGTGGACAACTTGACCAAGTCATCATATTTTATTCCAGTAGCAGTTACCTATTCTTCAGAATGGTTAGCAGAGATTTACATCCGCGAGATTGTATGCCATCACGGTGTGCTCGTGTCTATCATTTCTGATGGAGGTACGCAATTCACCTTGCACTTTTGGACTATTGTACAGCGTGAGTTAGGCACACGGGTTGAGTTGAGTACATTATTTTATCCACAGACAGACGGACAGTCAGAGCGCATTATTCAGATATTGGAATATATGCTCTGCGCTTGTGTTATAGACTTTGGAGGTTCTTGGGATCAGTTCTTGCCACTTGCGGAGTTTGCCTATAATAACATCTACCAGTCGGGCATTCATATGGCTCCATATGAAGCATTATACGGGAGGCGATGTCGTTCGCCAGTTAGCTGGTTTGAACCGAGAGAGGCTCGGTTGTTGGGTACTGATTTGGTACAGGATGCCTTGGATAATGTCAAGGTTATTCAGGATCGACTTCCACAGCTCAGTCTAGGCAAAAGAGTTATGCCGACCGTAAAGTTCGTGATATTGCATTCATGGTTGGATAAAGAGTATTGCTCCGAGTTTCACCTATGAAAGGTGTAATGAGGTTCGGAAAGAAAGGAAAGTTGAGCCCTAGGTATATATGACCCTTTGAAATTCTTGAAAGGGTGGGCGAAGTAGCATACATGCTTGCATTACCACCTAGTTTATCAGCGGTTCATCCGGTGTTCCATGTGTCTATGCTCCGGAAATATCATGGTGATCTGTCTCATGTGTTAGATTTCAGCTCAGTTCAATTGGACAAGGATTTGACTTACGAAGAGGAGCCAGTAGCTATTCTAGCCCGGCAAGTCTGACAGTTGAGGTCTAAGAGTTATCCTTTAGTTCGGGTGTAATGGAGGGGTCAATCAATTGAGACATCTACCTGGGAGTCTGAGTCAGACATGCGGAGTAAATATTCACACCTTTTCACCAACTCAGGTACTTTTCAAATTCCATTCGAGGACGAACGTTTGTTTTAGAAGTGGAGAATGTGATGACCCAAAAGGTCATTTTTAAATTTAATAATTAATTCGATATTCTGAGACCTCAAATAGCATTATTCATCATTCCTCGACTTGCGTGTGTAGTCCGTATAATTTTCTGGAAAGTTTTATATGAAAATAAATTGACTAAAATGTGAAATAGAGTTTTAAAACTCAATTAAGATGACTTTGGTCAACATGTTTAGTAAATGGATCCAGATCAGTGTTTTGACAGTTCCAATAGGTCCGTATAGTAATTTGGGACTTGGGCGTATGTCCGGAATTTAATTTGGAGGTCCCTAACTCAAGTTATGACCATTTAACGGAAACTAGAAATTTAAAGGCTAGAGATTTCCAAATTTTGACCACATATTTGACTTTTTGATATCGGGGTCGGAATCCAATTCTAAAAATTTGAATAGGTCTGTTATATCATTTATGACTTGTATGCAAAATTTGAGGTCAACCGGACTTGATTTGATAGGTTTCGGCATCGAATGTAGAAGTTGAAAATTCTTAAGTTCCTTAAGCTTGAATTGGGGTATGATTCGTGGTTTTAGCGTTGTTTGATGTGATTTGATGTCTCGACTAAGTTCGGATGATGTTTTAGGACTTGTTGGTGTATTTTGTTGAGGTCACGGGGGCCTCGGGTGGATTTCGGATGGTTAACGGATCAAAATTTGGACTTAAGGAAAATCTAAAATTTTGGCTTCTAGTGTAATTGCACCTGCGGATTTTAGACATCATGTGCGAGCTCGCAAAAGCGAGCCATGCCTCGCAGAAGCGGACAGGGTGTCGCAGAAGCGCGACCACAGAAGCGGCCCACGCATCGCAGAAGCGGGAAAAAGGGGAAGGGCCAGCCTTGCGCAGAAGCGAGCCAGCCCGCAGAAGCGACCCCAACCTCCGCAAATGCGGTTAAGTATCCGCAGATGCGAAAAAGCCTGGACAGAACCCATAAAATCGGAAGTAAACCATTTTTACTCATTTTGAGTTTTGGGTCTCGGATTTAGGCGATTCCAAAGGGATTTTTCACAAGTTTGAATTGGTTAAGTGTTCTATAACCAAAAGTGATTATATTTCATAAATCCATGTCTATATTCATCATTTATTTCGGATTTAGATGGAAGAAATTAGAATTTTTGTAAAACTTTCCAAAAACGAAAATTTAAGATTTGAAGGTCCGTTTGATATCGGAATTTGATAATTTTTGTATGGTTGGACTCGTCTCGGAACGGGTATTAGGATTTCGTAAGTTTTTTTGAGCTTCGAGACATGGGTCCCATTGTTGATTTTTTAGATGAATTTTGGATTTTAATACGAAAAATTAGAAAATGCATATGGAATTAATTTCTACGATTTATATTGAGTATATTGAATTGTTTATGATTAGATTTGAGGATTTCGGATACGAATTCGCGAGGCAAAGGTTTATTGGAATCTTGAGTTGGTTGCAAAGCGAGGTAAGTGTTGTGGTTAACTTTGACTTGAGGGAGTAGGATTTATTTATTTATTTGCTACGTGATTTAATGTGCGGGTACAACATATATGTGAGGTGACGAGTACTTATGCACTGTGGTTGAGTCAAAGCATGCTGGAGGAATTTAATTCATTTTGAATAATTGTTTATTTAATTAAGATATTCCTGGTTAAGTTTATTATTGATTATTTGAACATTATTTATGAAATTTTTATTGATTTAATTATTGTTGAATATGGTGAGAAAGAGCGTAAAATCACAAAGGATGATGCCGTGTCATTTTTATTATTTATACTATCATTGTCATGGTGAGAAAAAGTGTAAAAGCACGAAGGGTGTTGTCGTGCCATTTTTGAGTGTAAAAGCACGAAGGGTGATGCCATGTCATTTTCAGAAAGTGTAAAAGCATGAAGGGTGATGTGCCAAAAGAGAGTTAAAGCACGAAGGGTGATGCCGTGCCAATTATTATTATTTATTTATCAGTTTATGGGAGGAATGAGAGTAAAAGCACGAAGGGTGTTGCCGTGCCATTTTTATATTATCAGCCGCTCATTTTATTATTGATAAATTAATTGGCTGCTACGTGACACTTCTCCTGCTGAAATATATCATTCCCCTTCTCATGTTCCCTCTCAAATTTATAAATTGTTATTGTTGTTTCGTATTTATATATACTTGTACAGATTATTTATATATGCGTCTTGTCATAGCCCCGTCACTACTTCGTCGAAGTTAGGCTCGATTCTTACGGAGTACATGGGGTCGGTTGTACTCATACTACACTCTTCACTTCTTGTGCATATTTTGGAGTTGGTCCCAGTAGCGTACCATAGACTTGCTCGGATTCAGCTACCCAGAGGAGATTTGAGGTATAACTGCACAGCGTACGCAGTTCTGAAGTCCCCTTCTATCCTATCTTAGCTGTGTATTATCTTTCAAACAGCTTGAATTTTATTCAGACCTTTATTTGTATCATTCTAGTAGCTCGTGTACTTGTGACACCAGATTCTGGGATGTATTTTGATGATTCGGTAGTTATGGTCTTCCGCATTTTATTTTAGTAATTGGCTTCCGTTTAATTTAAATTATTTTAAAATAGTTAAGATTATTCTAACGTTGGCTTGCCTAGCAAGTGAAATGTTAGGCGCCATCACGGTCCCGAAGGTAGGAATTTCGGGTCGTGACGGCTGCATTCAGATAGCATGGCACACAAGTCCTCAATTTTATCATTCTTTTCAACCATGTTTGCTTGACTCTTCTTCTTGTCCTTCTTCGGTGCATGGCAGTCCACAGCTTTATGTCCAACCTTTCCACAGTTGTGGTAATTACCTTTGAACTTCTTCTTGCTCGGGTAATTCTTTGGACCAGACAGTTTCTTTCTCTTTTTGTTGCTTGTAGATGCTTCCTCAACAATATTTGCTCTCATTATTGTTGAGTTACCACGGGACTTCTTTTTAGCAGCCTTGTTGTCCTCTTCAATCCGTAGACGAAAAATAAGGTCTTCAAGCGTCATCTCCTTGCGCTTATGTGTCAAGTAATTCTTAAAATCCTTCCACAACTGAGGTAACTTTTCAATAAATGCCGCAACTTGAAACGCTTCATTTATGACCATACCTTCAATCATATTTATAATTAGTAAAATAATTAATATCTTGAATAAAAATATTGACTCGGTTTATACCTTCAGCAAGGAGGTCATGAACAATAACTTGCAATTCTTGGATTTGCATTATGACAGATTTGCCGTTAACCATTTTGAAATTCAGAAATTTTGCGGCCACAAACTTCTTAAGTCCAGCATCTTCAATCTTGTACTTATTTTCAAGAGCATTCCACAACTCTCTTGATGTTTTCATGATGCTATAAACATTGTACAAGCCGTCTTCCAAGCAACTTAAAATAAAGTTTTTGCATAAGAAGTCAGAATGCTTCTATGCCTCCGTGACCACAAATTGTTCATTTTCGGGAGTATCTTCTCTTAAAACTGGAACATCCCCGCAAATAAAGCGCTGCAAACTGAGTGTGGTTAGGTAGAAGAATATTTTCTGCTGCCAGCGCTTGAAGTCCACTCCGGCAAACTTTTCGGGATTTTCTGCCGAAGCCATCGCAGGTGCAGGCATTGTGCGACTTGAAGACGCAGCCATTGCAGCATTTTGTTGGTCCATACTTTTGTTGTCATTTTTTTGTAAAAGAAATTGACACAACCAGAATTAGTAAGTCGGTGAAGTTTTTATATCTTCAAACCGAATACAAACAACCGAGTAAAAAATCACTAGAATTTTAATCTCGGATTGAATAGAAAGACATAAAGACTTTAATCTCACGGGAGTAGAAAATTCGAAGATTTTAATTTCCAAAACGGGAGTAGAAAATCGTAAGAATTTTAGTCTCCCAAAGCAGAAAGTAGGATGAATATAAAATATTTAAAAAAAATCCTTAAGCTTGTTAGTATCTGTATTCGAAAATATAATTTCTGCAAAATAAAATGAAAGCAGAAACAAAAGACAGAAATAAATCAGATGAACAACATTCCGAGCCCAACAGAAAATTGTGTTTCCTTAAGGAATTTAATTCCCTCACTGTTGCCCAAGGTTGTTGGATTAATTTCTCCCAGGATATAACGGAACAACTATTCTATAATATTGGCAATGAAAATTACAGAACCTCGTCGAACTCAACAAACAGCAGTAAATCACACTGATGCTTACGTTTTTGCTTTTGAAAGACCGTGCAGAAATGCAGAAGAGAAAAGGGAGAGTATGCAAATTTTTGGTGGTCTGAAAGTGAGACCAAACCTCTGAATTTATATCCAAAAAGTCTGGGTTGAATAGGTGCGAAAGTACAAGTTCACATGAGGTATTGTTTCGGCAAAAAACCTTTCTATTTGGTCACAAATTTTAATTTCAAAAACGACTGTTAGGTGTTAGGAAATTATCCACGAAAGTATATCAGGAAAAAGAAAAATAAATAACGAAAAACGGAAAATAAATTTGGTCCAAAAAATTATCAATCAAGTCGAAGCCAAGTGACGGCGGCGCGAGGCACCACTTCTTCTCAACTCTTTAAGAGGTAGAAGATGCGCTTCTCCTATTATATAAAACCCAAGAGTCTACAGGCATTTTTTTTTTTAAAGCTTGAAATAGTGGAGCTTGTACGTGCCTATTTCAATTTACGAAAATGGTCCAAATATGCCCTTATATTATACGAAATTGAGTACATTTGCCCTTCGTTAATACTTTAGCTCAAATATACCCTTACCGTCACATAGTTGGTCCATATATGCCCTTAGAGTTACACAGTTGGCTCATATATGCCCTTTTCGAAATGGAATCCACCCAAACTAATTAGCTATTTTGTTAATTATATTAAAGTGTATTACAAACACTATTTCCTTTTTATTAGTACTTTTTTTTTTCTTTACCTTTCTCTTTTCTTTCTTCTTTTTTCTTTTCTTCTCTTTTTTTTTTCCTTTTTCTTTCTCCCTTATCCGATTTCCTCCATTAATGATGTCTTCTTCATTTTCATCACCAATTTCACTTGACAAAACTCATGAATTCCAATTACTAAGAAAATTCTCTCATAAGAATATTTTTATAAATCATATGTTTTTTATTTTTTTAATTTTTACTGAACATATATTTAGTTTTAAAAAATTTAACAAAGTAATATTGAAATAATATTTATGTAACAAAAAATTCAAAAATCCAAAAAAACCGAACAATCCAAACCGATATAATTGGTTTGGTTTGATTTTGATAAAAATCCAACTAACTCGTTCCATGTACACCCCTAATCTACATAGTTAATAAAAAAAATAGAAAATGTCCAGCTGAAAAAAGACTAACAACTCAAATTTATAACACTACAACTTAAACTCTAGGCTTTTAATCATTAAATTATCTTTCTGGAAATAATTTAAATATTTTGGTCTTTTGAGTATTGTTAAAGGTTGAGATATTTTTATTATTTTAAAGTTTAAACCATAATTTTTGGAACAATTTAATTTCGTTTATTTAGAGGGCCAGTGAAATTGGAACTTGATTACCTTATGGGAGAATTTTCTTAGTAATTGGAATTCATGAGTTTTGTCAAGTGAAATTGGTGACGAAAATGGAGAAGACATCAGTAATGTAGGAAACGGATAAGGGAGAAAGAAAAAGGAAAAAAAAAAGAGAAGAAAAGAAAAAAGAAGAAAGAAAAGAGAAAGGTAAAGAAAAAAAAGTACTAATAAAAAGAAAATAGTGTTTGTAATACACTTTAATACAATTAAAGAACGAGTTAATTAATTTGGGTGAATTCCGTTTCGAAAAGGGCATATATGGGCCAACTGTGTAACTCTAAGGGTATATATGGACCAACTATGTGACGGTAAGGGCATATTTGAGCTAAAATATTAACGAAGGGCAAATATACTCAATTTCGTATAGTATAAGGGCATATTTGGACCTTTGCCCTTCAATTTATAAGTCCAGAACCTTCCTCCTATTTCAATTTATAAGTCCAGAACCTTCCTTATTAAGCTTGAAATCAATCTACTTTCTTACTAACAAAGTTTGAATAGGAATTAAGTAAGTCAGATAATTAAACAAAAAGTTTAGTATTCCACTTAATTACTTACAAAAAACACATGTCCCTCCAAGAACAATGAAAATTACAAAAGTAATAAAGGCATCTGTTGCATACCTTGCTAATTGAAAAGGAAAGACTAATCATGGCCGTTTAGGACAAATTTGGGTGTCATTTTCAGGGAGTTGGTACTTGAAAGAGTAGCAAGAGAGAAGGTGCAATGCACCAACAAAATTTGATAAGTGGGGATAGTTTTATTGACTCCCACAAGCATAGAACTACTAGTTAGGAATCCTAAAACTTAGACTTGGAATAAAGATTAAAAAATCTAACTGTTTGACCCTGGAATTTTATCTTTCTCTAATCTTAAAGGTTCTTACAAAATTCTCTCTTTGTATAAATTTAACATTATCTTGCATCAACTGCCAGCAAATCCATTGACAGACTTAAAACTTAGGACATGGTATTGAAAACTAGCAGCAATAATATGTTCATTTTGGGTCAGTACAAAGAATTCAGAAGTCACTCAAAAGTCTAAAAAGAGATTTGTTAAGTTCCCACTAAAGAAACCCCCACATAAAACAAGATTACATTAAGATAACTATAATCTCATTCTTTAAGTTCATGGGTTCATTTGTCTACTTCAGCTACAATGTACATCTCTTACAACTTGGATCATCAACTTGATATTAAAAGTTAAATGAAAACTGGGATTTGTGTTATGCGTTATGAGTACTAGAACATATAGCAACTTCACCTACCATTTAGCCATAGCTTCTTCCTAACTGAACTCTCGATCGAGCTTATCACAATTGACAAGATTGCTCAGGACACTTTCAAAATTTACGGCTAAAAAAAGATACGTAATAAAGAAAGATACCATAAATCATATGACACCTGTATATAGTATAAGAGACACTTCAAGTCTAATAAGGACAAGGTAGAAACAGGCAACCACATCAAACAAATAATAATTCAATTACAAAGACAAGCTAAAAGTAAAAAAGGGTAAATTTCAGGAATCAAAATTTAGCATAGAATACGTGGGTCTACTTAAAATCAGAAGAATAGGAATCTTGAGTCGAAGCTAAAGTCCTAAAATTGGCTGTTTCTTCCTCCTCATGATTATTAATAATACAAGTACCAAAAAGCTCTCTCTTTTGTAGCTACTAGGCGACCATATCCATTATCTTACTGTCTTTATGTACAGTCCATTTACTTCCAAAACGTCTCTCTCCATATGTGTAAAATATGTTACACGTATGTTTGAATACATGCTGAATAGAAGTAACACGATCATATGCATTCTACGATCCCAAAACAATTGTATAAAACCTTTAATTCTGTCAGAAACATATGAACAATTATCAGCAAAAACTTCTCCAATACTACAAAACAGCACACAAGTTGTGCACACTCATACCGTCAAAAGGCCAAGCTAGCATATTAGGTACGGATTCGACCAGACCCATTCATTTTTGCTTAAATACTATTATATTTGTAGTAAAATATTCATTATATACATATATATATTTAATTGTGAACTCAATGACTCCGCCTATGTCATACCCTTTAAGTGCACTAATCATGCATCATGCTATGTTACTCGAACTCTCCAAAAATATTGATGGGTGCATGTCGGATTCTTTTTTCGGAGGGTCCGACACGAGTGCAGTAGCTGTTTTGGAAAGTCTGCACAACTTAAATAGAGTATCATGTATATGGTAATTAAAGTAGGATCTAAATTTCCCTTTTGTGTATAGGGAAGTCCTCAATCTCATTACATTCACACAGTACAGCAAGAAGTTAAATATCCCTGAGAATTAAAAAGATATCAAAATATCCAAAAGAGATAAGTTGGAAAAAGATACACGACAGCTTAGACAATTGGCTTGAATCAACCAGCAAAACAAAAGTCCCAATCACCTGAAAGCAACCACAGGAGATACTTCTCACATAGGTGACTATATATTAGATCAAGACACATATACAACAAGTTTTAAACATAGCTGCCTTGCTAATATAATATTCTCCATATGTCCAGTTGAATACACAATTGATAACAGAACACCTTCTTCTGACTTGGATCTCAACAAACTAATGGAACCACAAGAATTTCAAGAACTGGAAAAATCTGAAAGTCCCAACTCTAAGAGAGCCTTAAAGAAGAAGAGTACTGAAAATGGTAAAAGGTTTACTGATGAACAAGTCAAGTTCCTTGAATCCATGTTTAGACTAGAGACAAAGCTTGAGCCAAGAAAGAAGCTGCAGTTGGCAAGAGATCTTGGGCTGCAGCCGCGCCAAGTAGCTATTTGGTTTCAGAACAAAAGGGCCAGATGGAAATCAAAGCAACTAGAGCACGAATATATAGTACTCAAAGCTAAATTTGACAATTTAAACATGCAATTTCAATCCTTGAAAACAGAAAAGGAGAGACTGCTCATTCAGGTATATTTCTTTTTTTCTTTTCTTTGTATCCTCTTTCTAACAGTCAAAACCAACTTATAGAAGCTAAATATTTTGTTGTGTTAAACAGTTGGAGACATTAAATGATGAGCTAGAAAAGAGCAGCAGAATCCAAGATTTAAAAGACAATGAACTGTACACAAGCTCAGAAAATGGAGGAACAGACTTAGAGTTGAAAGATAGTCCCGGTTGTTCAAATGCAAGATTTGACCACAAGAGGGTAAAGGAAGAGGATGATGATACAGCAGAAGAAACAGATAAATACTTCACTCCCAAAGAAGAAACGGAGTTTTGGAACCTGGAGGAATTAGGAGACAGTTCCTTAGAACACTGGTGTGTTGGCTTAGGTAGCAGCTTCAACCAATCATGTGGAAATTCCAAGTTGTGGGATTTCTGAGCCTCACAGTTGTATAGAAACTTTCTCAAAGAGCTCCCTTTTCACCATTAATAGAGTCGAAGTAGTAGGAGAATAGGAGGAATCTATATCCCAGTTTTCTGTTTTCTTTTTCTCCATTGTGCCCAAGAATCAGAATTTAGCTTGATAAAAATTATTCTAGTCTTTTGATAGGAGTAGTAGCACAAACAGCAGAGGTTTTGCTTGTGAATGAATGTGCATGAACAAGATGCATGCTTTAGTTTTCTCCAAAACCTTTTTGCTGTTCACCAGAAAGCATAGGAAAAGAAGTTGCTGAAAAAAAAACATGCAATGAAAGGAAAAGAGGAAACAAAACACTCATTTTTCTTGTTATGTAAGCATAATCAGACAAAAGAGATACTCGGCCTTCAAAATTAAAATTGCATATCCCACTGGATTTTTATACTAATTTTTGTGAATGAAATTCCTAAAGTGCGATCACACTAAAGACAACTGCTAACCATATAAAATCACCAGAATAGAGATACATGTACCTCTATCAGTCTGAAGCTGCAGCAACTGATATTTTAATTGAGTGCATAGAACTTCTATTCTGGAACAAGTGACGGTTAATACAATAACAATCATTCTGACCAAAATGTAAAAGAAAGGAACAGAAAATTGAAGGTAAAGGACTGCTGGCTATTTACTAGTTAGGCTCATCATTATTAGATACTAATAGATATCCCTCTTTCTCTTTCCAGCGTGGCGTTTTTTTCCAGTCATCCCTCCATTAGGTAACTGAGAAGTAGGAATAATAAAGATTCAATTTTGTCCTAAAAAAAGGGAATTAAGATATTCCATTTGCATTGCGGCAATCTACTTAAATTAGAAAGGCAAGGAAGTAATCAGCAATTACATGAAAGCTGGAGTTAGCAATAGGATGACTTAATGAAGATAATTGGGTAAATTCCAACTGGAAAACGTATGTATTTCAGCACACTCACTAGAGGAAGATCCAACAGCAAGAAACCTGGACTATAAAAAAAGCGCTGCTGTGTCAAATCATAAAAACATCAAATATATTAAGAAGACATTTGTAACAGCATACCGACGGTTTGGCCGAGTGGTCTAAGGCGCCAGATTTAGGCTCTGGTCCGAAAGGGCGTGGGTTCAAATCCCACAGCCGTCATTTTTTGTTTTTTCATTTAATCAATTAGCGATTTGCAACTAAAAATCTCGTTTTATCCAAAGGGTCGAAAACGGAAGAACCGCACCTTATCAGTTATCAGCATATGGCTCTCTCACTCCCAGCTTCAAAATCCATTTTTTACATAAGATGTAGCAATTCGACAAATGATCCTGTTCCATCTTCCTCTGTGTTTAAATCCCTCAAATTTCCCCGTTTCTGGCCATGGCAAAAGGTACTTTCTTGCATGTACAGTTTCATCTCCTTCTGCTAGCTGCATGAATTTTGAGAAAATAAAGGTTGATTGAGTTAAATTTGTAGGTAAAGATGGGACCTTTAACAGTATCTCCAATGGGTTTTGGTACTTGGGCATGGGGAAATCAACTTCTCTGGGGTTATCAAGATTCTATGGACTCTGAACTTCAGCGCACTTTCAATCTTGCGGTGGAGAATGGCATCAACCTATTTGATACGGCTGATTCTTATGGGACTGGAAGGTTAAATGGACAAAGTGAGAAACTTCTCGGAAAATTCATTCGCGAATTTCCAGGTGACATTGTTGAGCATTTCATGGACTAATTCATTAGAAAGTTTGAATAGCCAATCACATACTCAAGAATCATTCCCTTCAGGAACTAGGCATAGAATTGCATTGCCAATTCATATGATCCTATCTTAGGACGCGAATGCTTCATCGTGAAATTCTTAGTTGTTTCACATTTGTGGAAACATAGAGCAGCACTGAATTTAGTTTAGCTCCCAACTTTTCTTGTTTAATTTTGTGTGGCTCGAAGAATTGTTTGCTGCTCTAATCAATTATGTAAATCTGTGACATAATAGGAAGAGAAGCAGAAAAGGGATAATAGCTATGCTCACCTGCAGGGTGGACTGACTGTTGGACTGCTCTTTGAGCATTTGGTGCTCATTACATATATCAAGTCTACCCAATTCTAATGGCAGTGGACATTCTCTTTTGTTTTCTGAGTTTTTGACTGCTCATGTTTTCAGGAGACAAGCAAGTAAAGAATGACATTGTGATTGCAACAAAGTTTGCAGCATACCCATGGCGCCTAACACCTGGACAATTTGTGAATGCTTGCAAGTATTGCTCATCCTCATCTCTTCTGCACATACTGATAATCAGAATATCAAAACTCCAGTTCTATGGGGAAAATATATCTATATTTTCACTCGATCAAAATTACATGTTTGTAGGAAGTGCACTAATTTACATTATCTAGTACCTTTATCTGGTATAACAAACTTTTAAGAGTACAGCAGAAGACGTTAGCCTCATAATTTAGCTGTTTCATATGAACCAACAAAATACAGAATCTTTTGTCAGGTCTTCTCTGGATAGGATGCAAATTGAGCAAATTGGAATAGGACAATTGCACTGGTCAACTGCAAATTATGCACCTCTGCAGGAACAAGCTCTTTGGGATGGTTTAGTGGCCATGTACGAGAAGGTTACTAATAACTCAAAGTATTTATTTGGAATCGCGTGCATTGTTTGACCATTTAGTGTGAGGGAAGATCAACATTTTGGTGATTCTGTCACTCCTAAAAAGCAACTCTGAATCTACTATTTGCTAAATCTGGTCTTTATTATCACCGAATGAATAAAATACGTGATTGATTCATATTGTTGCACAATTTTTCTCTCGTGCAGGGTTTAGTTCGTGCAGTTGGGGTGAGTAACTATGGACCAAAGCAGCTGCTGAAAATACACAAATATCTTGATGACCGAGGAGTTCCTTTGCGCTCAGCCCAGGTGCCGAGTCTTCTTCCTACTTTACTATGAAGTATGCAGTTACCTTTCTTTTCAGAAGCAAATACAATTTGTTACATGTACAATGCTCAAGTTAGATATTCACAGTCTGGAATGCTCTATTGTTAAAAAGAGGTAACAACACAATGTATTACTTCTGGGAAGTCTAAAGAAAATGAAGACAGTCAGCTCTAATGGGACAGACTTACCTCGTACCTGTGCTAGTGCGAGGTAGCATGTATCTGGTATCTGGTAGATTCATCAAGGTCGCGCAAGCTAGCCTTGATTGTAGTAGTCATCAATTCATATAACCAGATCGTAGTTAAATTGCTCTTAAGCGTTGCTTGCTTTAGTGCCACAATCTTAATCCTGTGACCTCTCCAACATCAGGTACAATTTTCATTGCTGAGTATGGGAAGTGATCAAATGGAGATGAAAAATGTATGTGATTCTCTAGGCATACGGGTCATAGCATACAGTCCTCTTGGTCTTGGTATGCTCGCTGGGAAATATACGCCCTCAAATCTTCCACCTGGGCCAAGGTACGCACTCTCAATTTCTTCTCAAGTTTTAATTTTTCTAACTAGTAAATCAGCAGGTATAGCTCAAGCTACTATTTGATACTTTTCTCAACGTAAAACATCACTTGTAGGGGACTACTCTTTAGACAAATACTACCTGGATTGGAGCCATTACTTACCTCACTGAGAGAAATAGCTCAACGACGTGGGAAAATAATACCACAGGTAAACGCTTTTTGAAATTTTAGTGGAATGCTCTTCCATCTGTATTATGATACTTTCTATTCAGCTCTTTAATACAAACAAGCAGGCCACTGCATCTCACTGCTGGTTCAGTATTCTCATCTAATAGGCCTTTCATATAGTGCAGGGTTTAGTCCATTCACGCTGTTAATTTAGTTGGATCTTTCTCAGCCCTATTGAAAGTATAGTTCGTCTTCACTAAAATTTACTTCCTTTAACCTGGCCTTGACATTACTCATGCAGACCTGCAAAAAGCAGTTGGTATGTACTTTAGGTCATTTCCATCCTCACATTGTTTGTCAGAGCTACAATCCTTAGTCCGCAAAGTTTAGAAAGAATCTAGTACTCTCTGTTTCTCTTTTCTCCAGAGTCCGTTGCATTGATCTTAACAGTTTCAGTCTGTTTCCTCACTCACAATTGTTAAGTTTGAAGATACATGTCAAAAGGAAATACGCAGCCTTTCTTTGTACTAATAAAGTATGCCTTCATCAGCTCTCTTTCAAATGCTATAACACTTGAGCAGCAACTTCTGTCAATTATCAATTAACATCATCTACTCTGACGAATTGTTCTTTTTTTTATTTTGCTTTCTCGAGTACTTCTTCTTTACTTTGGGAAAGTTCTCATTGAAGGATGAGAGGTTGCAAAATAGACTGACTTTTTGGTGGAGATAGATTCAACATATATGTTTCCCTCAAACGAACCCATAACCAGACGAGCAACACCAAAAAACTAGAGTGGGAAAAATGGTCGAACTCCTTAGTCTTTCTAGATATAGATGCATTTAACTTGTGAAGCAAAAACAAAAATGAACTGGAACTTCAGGAGAATAGGTTCTCAACAAAGAATTTTAAGCTGTTCATAGACAATACTGATTAACAGCTGAATTCAAGGTTCTCCTCTTTCGTTTGCTTCCCCTATTTCTTCGTCTCTTTTTTTCCGTAGTAGCATGGATATCAATTATCATATTGATTGGACGTCTTTAGCGAATAGGCAAAAATGTTAATGGACGGACGAGTATCTCTAGTCTATCTATGACGTTTTTTATATGAGGTATTTTTGGGAAAACAAACGTACATTAGTTTTGAACCCCCCTGCAGGTGATCCCATGGCTGAACTATAAGCGTATTCCAGCAGAAGCTGACAACCTTACCTCTCAATTTCTTGAATAGAATCAGAGACACTGTTGTTTATGCTTGGTCTAATATTTCATTCATATTATTCACAAAACGGTGCTCGATATTATCATTGCTTGTCGGTAGTTATTTCATTTGCAGGCAATTAACATAGAGTTGCATTGCAGATAGCTATCAACTGGTGTATATCCAAGGGTACAATTCCTATCCCTGGAGTCAAATCTGTAAAACAAGCTGAAGAGAATCTAGGAGCCCTTGGCTGGCAACTCACTTCTGATGAATTGCTCCAATTAGAATACGCAGCTCTTGATTCTCCACGCAAGATGATCCAAAACGTATTTCAGACAAAATGATAACTTCTCCGCATAATGGATATACAAGGAGAAGGCAGCAATCGAGTTAAAGGACACCAATGTACACCTATGGATCATTTTCATATATTCATTTGCTCTTCAGAATGAGCAAGGTCGCTTTGTTTACCGGTAATGTATATCCTATCCACGGAGGTAAAAACTCTAGATATCAAGGCCGAGTGTTGGGTCACAACACTCGTATCAACATTTCCTCAAGTAGTCTTGGATACTGCCGGTAGGAACAGAAACAGGGCCACAGAAGATAACAAATAAAAATGCGGCTCATAATCATACTAAACTCAAAATGAGCACTAAATTCTTTTTGTAAATGGAACTGAAGTTGAAACAAATGTGCTGCAGTTAACAGACAACAATAGAGCCACCAAAATGTGAGCTAAACAAAAGAACTACAAAACCATACATGATAGAAAATGTAAATGCAACCGCCTGTTTACTTGATCTTCTTCTTTGGCCTCAACTGCAAAGCAAGTAACAAAAAAAGCATTAAGTGTATGGAGACTCAAGTTGAACGACATACATGATAGAAAATGTTGCTGAAACCCAAGAAGATACCTGGTTGCTATGGCCACATTTCTTCTTCCTGCAGTTTACAGCACGAGGATGCAAACGGGCATAGCACCTGTAGAGAAAACAAGAGTATACACCAAAGTTTTGGATACATGGATGGCATAAAAAACACAACTCCACATGCACATTTCTTTTTCACCGCTGCAAACATAAAAGCGAAGCACTAGATGGAAAGGACCTTGGCAAGCACTCAAAATTTATTGCTTGGTGCAATAATTATTGAGCCTCAAATGATATAACAATGACAAAAGTGAGAACTAATCTGTCAACATTTTCTTGAGCGAATGGAAAATTCAGTACATCATATTACCATTTCAAAATAAAATTACACCATATTCTAGCAACTGTCTTCTCATGCTAACTCTGTATCATAACTATGGAAATGGTAAAACATAAATGTGTGTAGTAAAACGGCTATAGTGGAAGATCTAGAAAGACGGTTCATAGGTAGATAATATTTGGTAGTTTTTTATACATCAGATACCCTCTAAGAACCTTAACTTTTCCTTTAGCTAAGCACAAAGCTCCAAAGTTTGCAAGCTAGAATCAGAGCAAAAACAGCTTTAGTATTGTTAGTTTCGTCTTCAAGGTGCAGCTCCACCACAGAGGTTCTTTTTTTCTTTGGGGGGGGGCGGGGGGGCGGGGGGGGGGGGGGGGGGGGCTAAACCCCACCCACAGTTCAAAACCACCATCTTTCAACTTCATTCTATTTCATCCCCATGATAGAAGTTTGTATTCACCATCAGGAGCAAGTTAGGACAATGACACACAAATGCCATCTAAGCTTACTGGCCATCTTAAAGAGTTGATGTTTAAGTAAAATATTACATCTTCTGACAACAATTTACTTTCACCGGGCTCTAAAGGAACGTAAAGAACTAGCATATATACTGTAACACTTCCAATTTCTGACATGTAGAGTTCAGCAAATGATCGAGATAAGTAAATGAAGCTCAAAGCCAAGTTGTTCAGCGGAGAACTTACTTGCGGCAAATCATCTTATCTTGGTTGTATTTCCTTGCCAAGGCCATAAGAGACGGTTCAATGATCCCTCCGCGGAGCCTCAGCACAAGATGCAGAGTCGACTCTGTTTTACACAAAAACAAAATTAACTAAAAATCGAGCTAACAAAAAAATTGTTTATATTGCAAACTTTTCATCCAACACAAACCTTTTTGGATATTATAATCAGCCAGTGTACGCCCATCTTCAAGCTGTTTACCAGCAAAGATCAGTCGCTGCTGGTCCGGCGGAATACCTAGAAACAAGCCCATCAATTCATATAAGAGATGCCCATTACTGCTAAATTGATTTAATTTCATTTAGATACCATTTCATTTCCAGAGCTCAAATACGAGAAGCAATTAAACTTAAAAAATAGAAATTTTAACAGGTGAATTACCTTCCTTGTCCTGAATCTTGGCCTTGACATTGTCGATAGTATCACTCGATTCGACTTCAAGGGTGATGGTCTTCCCCGTTAGGGTTTTCACGAAGATCTGCATCTTATCTCTCCGATACGAGAATTGCAGGCTTATTTTTCCTTCAGGAAGCTTATATTGGTGATTTTTAGGGTTTAGGAGTTTTCTCCTTGAGGGAAACGACGTCGTAAACGTGTGTTAAATCTAAGTGTAAATTCCATTTACTGCCCGTATAGATCTGGAAATTATATTCACCTCCCTGTCCATTTGAATGTGACAAATTAGGCTGTAGAACTTCAGATATTATTACACCTGCTTCTCTAGTAGTTTGGACATTGCAATTCTCTATATTATACTCCGTATTTTACCAACTTTTAAAGTAGTCCTTGGCTTAAATATACGTATTATAATTTTATTATTTACTAATTTTAGTGTATGTGCGTTGCACGTGTGTGTCGCGTCATTAGAAGAACAAATTATTGAAAAAAAGCAATTTATATCAAAATAAATTAAATATTTTCTTAAGGGAATAATTTGTAAAAGATGATTAGAATTTAATTGATTTTAAATTTTATATATTAAGACTTTTGATATGGTTCAAATAATACATATTCGGTAAATAAACTGATTTGAAAGTCCTAAATAAGTAAATATTAGGAAATTTAACACATGAATTACTTATAGTTGTGAAATTTTTTAATAAAATATAACTTAAACAAACCAAGAAAATATTTCCGTATGAAAAGGAAAATAAAAGATCAAAATTGATCTTGCACGATAAAATTTTCTTGTACGATATAGGCATACAAATTTTACACAAAAATATTACAATAATTTTGTCCTTGGTTGAAAATAAACTTACCCTTTACTTTTTTATATTCTCTTCATTTTTCTTAGCATATTTTATCCTTATTTAGTTAAATTTGAACTCCTAAATATTAGATAATAATTAAAATTTTATTTGATTTAAAAGTCCTAAATATTAAGAAAGTAACTTAAATTACTTATTTGTCCAATGTAAAAGTTATTATTAAAAGATAAAAAAGACGAACGAAATTTCGTTAAGTATACGCGTGTACCCCATCTCGATGAGTATAAAATTTTAAAAATTATATACATATTACTTACTAAATAATGTATATTAACGTACAATTATCGAGTATCATTTCGAAAGTATTATAAGCTATAGTTAGACTTAAATAGTAATGTTATCAATTTATTTTGTATATTATTAAAGGGTAAAAATTACAAAGAAAAAGAAAGCATGACGACTCAAAATATATATATTATCCACCAGAAATTCATGTTCTCTTTGATTTAAGACTAACTTTGAACGACTTTCCAAAGATCATAATTTATTACCAATGAAACATATAGAGATTATTAGTTTCTTACACTATAATTTGCAGCTATATTAAAAAACAAGTGCCCTCAATATTAAATTTTATCAAAATCCTAATCAATGAATTCAAATTTTGTAATCTTAGATTTCGTTATTTCTTTTGATTTTCATATTTCGTTCTAGCTTATGGTTCCCCCGCAACCACGAATTTAACTTGACTTGAAGATGCAACTACCTAAGAATGATGATTTTCAACCACCACTCTCAAACCTTTCTATGGATGTGTTGTGTATATAACACAATAATTTCTTCGTATTTGCCTAAATTTCGATGAGCGGAGTTATTCAATTACGTATTTCGATGAAATAGTCGAGATGCACACAAGTTGACCCGACACCACTATCATAAAATAAATTATACAACAAAATACAGTAAGTCAATGATTTTTCAACACAATAGATCATAGAATGACATGAAGAAAATCACCAGTATTAAAAAAATAAATACGATACTGATAGTACTTGTACAAACAAATGGATAACCTTAGACTTACCATAAAAATCTTAGACCGGTTGAACTCAGATTTTCGTGTGAAAATAAAAATAGTGTCTCCAATATTTTCTCCAAAACAAAATAATAAGAAAGAACTCGCTCAAATGATTCATATTATGGAAATATACAAATACTAATTACAAATTCGGTCCATCTTTAAATTCATGTAATAGATATCGGGAGAGAATTGACGTTACGAAGAAAAATTACTCTAAGAAAAAGACTCTCTCAATGTTTCGTGTTTTTTTTCCTTATAATCGAATCGCACCACAGGTCACACCACAAGATGTCTCTTACCTCAAACAATAGTTTGTGAAGTTCCATGCAGTATTTCACCTATAGGCTAGAATATGACACCACGACGAGTATAATCGTGAATCAATAGTATTTCACATACATTTTCTTTTGTTGATCTCTAATCTATTTAGTTGAGGGAGTGAGTGTTTAAAATATTATAAGTTCCTCACTCTTACTTTTAGTTAAAAAAAATAAATTATTGATCAACATTTATATTCTATATAAATTCAAATTAATCCCTTGAAAAGAGGACATGAGCATTATTAGATGGAAGAGTTGTATTAGATGAAAGATTTATCCGAGAGACGTGAATTTAAATAGGGGAAGAAATTTATTGCCCTAATATCAAGGGAAGTGCAGCTCAAATTTGCCAATTGTTCGTCAGGGCAAGATTGCACTCTCATACAATTTAACAAGCTTATCATGCAAAATTAACAATCAAACTTTACAATTCCATCCAATATAATTTTTACAATTATTGTTATTGACAATAGCTTTTGGTAATATTTGATACAAGATATTCGTGCAACGCACGAACATAGAGACTAGTTATTATAAAAGCACGAATGTTTTACACTAAATGTTGAATGATAAAAATATCCTTAAAATGTTGATCGACTTTTATACCCTTATATTTTGTCTAAAAGATAGTCCATATTGGATAAAATAGTAATATCTAATACGAATTTGCTTAATATTTGGGAATCTGATACCAACTAATGATAAAACTTTTTAAAATTATAATCCAATATAAAGTTTTAATACTAAACTAATTGTACGTGGACAATTACACTAAACAATAATAGAATCCCATATGCTTTGAGTTTCAAACCCATAACAATATCCCACGCATGAAACACATATTGCATCTATATAAATAATTTCATTATATTCACGCTATTTCAACACAAAACATCTATACGCGAATCTTTTAGAGGTAATTTTAGTCTCTTTCAGTATCATATTTTATAGATTAGATTTTGGCTCTCTAACATAACCAAAAGAAAGCTACTGACAATTACGAAGTTGAATGTTTAATTTTGTGCATGTTGGCTGATAATTCATTCACATCTTTATGGGTTGTTAAGAAAGATTTTTGTTTGTTTGTTGGAAGGGATATTGATGTAAAGATTAACTTAAGCTACACTCGGAATAGTAGGAATATGGTCTCTACATCCCATCCAAAGGAACTATATTTTTATAGGAGGACTGCACGTTCCGAGTATTTGAGCAAGTCCGTTTTATGATTTCAAACTTATTGTTATATTCGGGCGGGGCCCCCGGGGCCCCAAGTGTTAACCGGATGAGGCTCGGACTAATTTCGGACTTGGGAGAAAAATGCTGAAGCTTTCTGCTTCTGGTACGATCGCACCTGCGCTTGGACAGTTGCAGGTGCGACCATCGCAGAAGCGGAAAGGGGAGGGCAGGCGACCACCGCAAATGCGGAATTTTTGCGCACCTGCGAACGCACAGGTGCGAGACTGGGCATGTCGAGTGAAACTCGCACCTCCGAGGAATTTTCACAGGTGCGAAGCCGCATGTGCGGTCAATCCCTTCGCATGTCCGGAAAACTTGCTTGGGCAGAACCTTAAAACCGGACGAGTATCAGTTAATTTTAGTCCATTTTTCTTCCATGTTTGAGCGATTTCAGAGCTTTTTGAGAGGGGATTTCAACTAGCAATTAGAATGTAAGTTAATTCTACACACCTTGAGTTAAATACATAGATTATGGGTAGATAATAACTAGTAAATCTTGGAAATCAAGGGTTTAGATGAAAAACCTAAATTTTTATAAAAATGAAATTTTAACCACGAAAATGGTTATGGAATTGGATGAAAATTATATATTTGAGTTCTTGAGATTATGGGTAACGCTTTTCTCGAGGTGAATTTTAGGAATTTTACCATTTTGGATAGGGTAATTTATTTAATAAATAAATTTCGAATTATTGAACATGTATTAATTATTTTATATAACTTTTGGATAGTTTCGGATTTTTCGGCATCGAATTGAGGTTTTACGCAACATTTGATCGGAAAAGTGGACTTTGAGACAAGGTAAGTCTGTCACGACCCAATTTCATCTATAGGTCGTGATGGCGCCCAACACTACGGCTAGGCAAGCTAACTAATAAGTCAAACATACATTAGTTAAACTTTTATTCCAAGAAAATAATAAAATACCAATTTGTACTAATGTGTGTGCCAAGACCCGGTGTCACAAGTGCATGAGCATCTAGTAGATTATACAAAACTCCAAATACTGTCTGAAATGAAATAGACAGAATATAAATATCAGAAGAGACACAGGTAGCTGCAGAACAGCTCAGAAAGGCAGCTCACCACTATGCCTCGGAATGACGTGGGTATGTGATGATAGGTCCTCCACTAGTACCTGTCTCAGATCCTGCACAAAAAGTGCAGCAAGTGTAGTATGAGTACATAAACAACGTGTACCCAGTAAGTATCAAGCTTAATCTCGAAGTGGTAAAGACGAGATGACCGACTTTGACACTCACTATAGGTCAATAATAATTGAAATAAAACTAGAATATTTAAATCAGCATGATTTACAGAATTTACAATAATTTATTTAATCAGCGGAAATAATCAAATTCCTTCAAATGTAATAATTCTCAATATATTAATTAAATTCCTTCAATTCAAATAAATTTCAATGTATCAATTAAATCTCATTTACAGGATTAACAACTAATTCCTAAACAAGCAAGAATAATAATTCATTAAATTTCAAGGATTTTTTAATTTATTAATTAGCTTCACAAGCTGAAATAAATTATTAAAGTATCGTGTAATTATTATTATTAAGCACGATTTCTGTCGAGGACGTACGACCCGATCCAGAGTGTCGTATACACTGCCGAGGGACGTGCGGCGCGATCTATAGATGCATCTATCCTGCCGAGGCATTCGGCCCGCTCCACAAGAAAGAAGGATATTTTTTTTATGTACCTCCGGAAGGAGAGTATATTTATTATAAGGTAAATTCGAGAAGAGAACAATTTCTTTTAACAATTAATTAATTTAAACAAATAATCAAGCCTATGATATTTCCATCCTTTAATATCTTTATCTAACAATTCACAATATATTCATATAGATATCAATTAATATAAATAAATCAAAGAATATAATTTACACAAGTAAGGCATGCTTTGAGTCCTAAACTACCCGGACTTTAGCTTTAATAGTAGCTACGCACATACTCTCGTCACCTCGTGCGTATGTAGCCCCCCACAATTAGCAATAATTATTTAATTTTAATCACCTATGAGGTAATTTCCCCCTCACAAGATTAGAAAAGATACTTACCTCGTCTTGCTCCAATTTAATCCACTATAATACCTTTTTCACGATTATCCAACTCCGTCTGGCTCGAATCTAGCCAAAATAATTCGATACAATCACTAAATATTATAGGAATCAATTCTGTAAGAAAATACTATATTTTTAAGAAAAGATCCTGAAATTAATTAAAAATTCGCTCGCGGGGACCTATCTCGGAATCCGGCAAAAGTTATGAAATCCGACAACCCATTCAATTACGAGTCCAACCATACCAGTTTCACTCAAATCCGACTCCGAATCGATACTGAAATCTCAAAATTTCGTTTCTATGAGATTTCTAAACTTTTCCAAATTTCAATCTCAAAACATTAATTAAATTGTGAAAACAATGATATACTTGTATATGTAGACCAAATCCGAGTTAGAATCACTTACCCCAATGTTTTTCCCTTGAAAATCTGCCAAAAGTCGTCTCTGCTATAGGGGTGGACATAATACCGGCCGAACCGAAAAAACCGGCCGAACCGTGAATTTTAATTTTTCGGTTTCGGTTTAAACGGTTATTCGGTCGGTGTGCGGTTTTAAAAGTATTAAATTTCGGTTTTTCGGTGCAGTTTACGGTTTTGGTATTTCGGTTTTCGGTTAAACCGAAAAACCAAAATTTTGAACTCATACCCAAAATTTCTGGCCTACAGACTTACGCTACCCATACCCATCTGAAGCCCAAGTTAGCCAAGCCCATCTGTACCTTAGCCTATTAGCCTATTAGTCTTACTAAGCCCAAATGCTCAAATTAGATGTTAGTCTTTGGTTCTTTGAAATGGGAGGGTGCATTTGTAGAATGCTCTACTGTTTGAGATTTTGCAGTCTTTTCTGCAATCTTTTTTCTGTTCTTTTTCATGCATTGCCAAAGCTTAAAATCTAGTGGTATAACTGGTATTTTGAGAGTGTCGGACTGCCAACTAGAAACAGTGAAAGAATTTACTACAATTAAATATCTGTAGTCTACATCAGATATAAAAATCTTGAACCGTTAATAATCGAAAAACTAAACCGGAAATAACCGAACCGAACCTTGAAAAAACCGCACCGAACCGTAAATACTTTAGTTTGATTTGGTTATTAATATTACAAAATCAAAAATCGATAAATCGAACCGTACTTTCATAATAACCGACCGACGCTCACCCCTACTCTGCTCAAGCTCAAGTTCGTCAAAAATGGCAAATGGGACGAATGCCCTCTTTTTATAAAACTGCCCAGCACCCTTCGGAGCTGGTCCTCGAACTGGGCCTCGATCGCGGCTTAGATCATAGGCTCGATCCTGGACCTCGGTCATGGCCTCGATCAGGGAATCGAGGTTGGGCCTTTGATCATAGCCTCAATCATGGCATCGAGCTTGAGCCTTCGATTGTTACCCTTGATCTTGGGTCTCGATCCCGACCCTCGAGCCTTGCCTTCGATCTTGGGTCTCGATCCTGGACCTTCGATCATGGCCCTCGAGTTGGACCTTCAATCATGGCTTCGATACACTAGCTCAAGCCCGTACCTCGTGAACCCTGGGCTCGATATCTGGCTCGATATTTGGGCTCGATCACAGCCCAGAATGTCCAACAAAAGAGGAAAAATTGCATCAGCTTTTTAACTTAAAATTTTGATCCGTTAACCATCCGAAACTCACCCGAGGCCCTCGGGACCTCAACCAAATATACCAACAAATCCGAAAATATCATACGAACTTAGTCGAACCTCTAAATCACATCAAACAACGCTAAAATCATGAATCATACCCAAATTCAAGCTTAATGAAACTAAGAGTTTTCAACTTCTACATTCAATGTCGGAACCTATCAAATCAACTCCGATTGACCTCAAATTTTACACACAAGTCATAAATGACATAACGGAGCTATGAAATTTTTTGGAACTGGATTCCGACTCCGGTATCAAAAAGTCAACTCATCGGTCAAACTTCCAAACTTAAATTCTTATTTTTAGCCATTTCATGTCTAATTTAACTACGGACTTTCAAATAAAATTCCGAACACGTTTCTAAGTCCAAAATTACCATACAGAGCTGTTGAAATCATCAAAATTCTATTCCGGGGTCGTTTTCTCAAAATGTTGACCGAAGTCACACTTAGCACTTTAAGGCCAACTTAAGGAACCAAATTTTCTGGTTTCACCCCCAAACACTTCCAAATCCCGAACCAACCATCCCCGTAAGTTATAAATCATTACAAGCACCTACAAAAAGTTTATTTTAGGGAATGGGGTTCTAAAAGTTAAAATGACCGGTTGGGTCATTACATTCTCCACCTCTTAAACAAATGTTCGTACTCGAACGGGTTTAGAATTATACCTGGAGTGATGAATAAGTGTGGATATCTGCTCCGCATGTCTTCCTCGGCCTCCCAAGTCGCTTCCTCGACTGGTTGGCCTCTCCACTGGACTTTTACTGCAAAAATCCTCTTGGACCTCAACTGGCGAACCTGTTTATCAATAATGGCAATTGGCTCATCTTCATAACCCCAGCTATTATCTAGCTGAATTGTGCTGAAGTCTAACACATATGATAGGTCGGCATGATACTTCTGAAGCATAGATACGTGAAAAATCGGATGAACTCCTGATAGGCTGGGAGACAATGCAAGCTCATAAGCAACCTCCCCAACTCGTTTCAACACCTCAAATGGGCCTATAAACCTTAGGCTCAACTTGCCCTTCTTCCCGAATCTCAAAATTCCCTTCATCGGCGAAACCTTCAAGAGAACTTTTTCACCTACCATAAATGATATATCACGCGCTTTCTGATCCGCGTAACTTTTTTGTCTGGACTGTGCTGTACGAAGTCGCTCCTGAATCAACATTACCTTTTCCAAGGCATCCCTTACCAAATCAGTACCATATAACTTAGCCTCACCTGGCTCAAACCATCCGATATGTGAACAACATCGTCGACCATATAAAGACTCAAATGGAGCCATCTCGATGCTGGATTAGTAACTGTTATTATAAGCAAACTCGGCCAAAGGCAAGAAACGATTCCACTGACCTCCAAAGTCAATCACATATGCCCTGAACATATCCTCCAAAATCTGAATTGTCCTCTCTGACTGTCCATCGGTCTGCAGATGAAAGGTTATGTTGAGCTCTACACGGGTCCCCAACTCACTATGTACTGCTCTCCAGAAATGTGAAGTAAACTGAGGGCCTCTATCTGATATGATGGAAATTGGCACACCGTGCAACCGAACTATCTCCTGAATATAAATCTGGGCCAACCTCTCTGAAGTATACGTAGTCACAACAGGAATAAAATGTGCCGACTTAGTCAACCTGTCAACAATCACCCAAACTGCATCAAACTTCCTCAAGGTCCGCGGCAACCCAACTACAAAATCCATAGTAATTCGTTCCCATTTCCACTCTGGTATGGTCATCTGCTGAAGTAGGCCACCTGGCCTCTGGTGCTCATATTTAACTTGCTGGCAATTTAGACATCGAGCTACATACTCAACTATGTCCTTTTTCATTCGTCGCCACAATAATGCTGCCTCAAGTCACGATACATCTTCGTAGCACCTGGATGAATAGAATATCAAGAACTGTGTGTCTCCTCCAGGATCTTTTTCCTCAGTTCATCCACATTAGGAACACACAGACGATCCTGGAGTTGTAGAACACCATCTGCACCAATAGTGACTTCCTTGGCATCACCTCGTAGTACCGTTTCACGAAGAACCACCAGGTGTGGGTCATCATACTGGCGAGCCTTGATCTGCTCAAATAGTAAAGATTGGGCCACAACACATGCAAGAACTCGGCTGGGCTCTGAAATATCCAGCCTCACAAGTCTGTTAGCCAAGGACTGAATATCTGAGGCTAATGGCCTTTCCTCTGCTGAAATGAAAGCCAAACTACCCATACTCTCCGCCTTTCTGCTCAAGGCATCTGCAACCACATTTGCTTTGCCCGGATGATACAAGATAGTAATATCATAATCTTTTAGTAACTCCAGCCATCTGCACTGTCTCAAATTTAGGTCCCTCTGCTTGAACAAATGCTGCAAACTGCGATGATCAATGTAAACTTCACAAGACACCCCATAAAGATAATGCCTCCAAAATTTAAGAGCGTGAACAATCGCAGCTAACTCCAAATCATGTACCGGATAATATTTTTCGTGGGACTTCAGCTGACGTGAAGCATATGCAATAACTTGCCCTTCCTGCATCAATACACAACCCAAGCCAATGCGCGAAGCATCGCAATACACTATATACATCCCCGAACCGGAAGGCAACACTAACACTGGTGTTGTAGTCAATGATGTCTTGAGCTTCTGAAAGCTCACCTCACAATTATCGGACCATCGGAATGGAGCACCCTTCTGGGTTAATTTGGTCAAAGGTGCTGCAATAGATGAAAAACCTTCCACGAACCGACGATAATAACATGCCAAACCCAGAAAACTCCTGATCTCCGTCGCTGAAGTGGGACGATGCCAACTCTGAACTGCCTCAATCTTTTTGGGATCAACTTTAATACCTTCGCCCGATACAATATGTCCCAAAAATGCTACAGACTCTAGCCAAAACTCACATTTAGAGAACTTAGCATATAGCTTTTGTTCCCGCAATGTCTGAAGCACTACTCTCATATGCTACCCATGTTCCTCCTTACTGCGCGAATAGATTAATATGTCATCAATGAAGACAGTGACAAATGAATCAATATATGGCATGAATACTCTGTTCATCAGATCCATAAACGCTGCCGGGGCATTAGTTAAACTGAAGGACATTACCAGAAACTCATAATGACCATATCTAGTACGGAAAGTAGTCTTCGGAACATCCGAATCCCGAATCTTCAACTGATGGTACCCCGATCTCAAGTCGATCTTAGAGAATACCCTAGCACCTTGCAACTAGTCAAATAGATCATCAATACGCGGCAACGGATACTTGTTCTTAATAATGACTTTGTTTAATTGGCGATAATCAATACACATCCGCATTGTTCCATTCTTCTTTTTCATAAATAATATTGGTGCACCCCAAGGCCATACACTCGGTCTGACAAACCCTTTGGCTAGTAACTCTTCAAGCTGTTCTTTCAATTCTTTCGGAACCATGCGATACAGTGGGATAGATATAGGTTGGGTATCTGAAGCCAAGTCAATAGAGAAATCAATATCACGATCAGGTGTCATACCTGGAAGATCTGACGGAAATACATCGGGGAACTCCCGAACTATAGGCACTTAGCTGGAGTCTCTGCAGTGGTATCCCGAACATAGGCTAGATAAGCCAAACAACCCTTCTCAACCATGTGTTGAGCCTTTATAAAAGAAATAACTTGATTAAACGAACTAACAGGCGAACCATTCCACTCCAGCTTAGGCAATGCTGGAATAGCCAAGGTAACAGTCTTGGCATGACAATCTAGAATAGCATGATATGGAGATAACCAGTCCATGCCCAGAATAATTTTAAAATCAGTCATCTCAAGCAATAGGAGATCTGCTCTAGTTTCATAACCACAGAATATAATAATACAGGACCGGTAGATCCGGTTCACAATAACAGAATCGCCCACAGGAGTGGATACATAAACATGAGTACTCAAGGACTCACGAGAAACACCCAGGAATGGAGAAAATAGAGATGACACATATGAATACGTAGATCCTGGATCAAATAATACTGAAGCATCTTTGCCACAAACAGAAATAATACCTGTAATCACGGCATCTGAGGCCTCTGCATCTGGTCTAGCCGGAAAAGCATAGAACCGAGCTGGAGCGCCAATTGGCTGGCCACCGCCTGGCTGACCTCCACCCCTAGGACGTCCCCTACCCACTTGTCCTCCACCTCTGGGTGGTCGGACTACTGGTGGAGCAGCTGGTCCGGTAAGCATAGGCTGCTGACCCTGCTGTACTGGTCTACCTCGAAGCCTGGGGCAAAACCTCCGCATGTGACTAGGATCCCCGCACTCGCAATAACTCTTTGGTGCGATGGGCTGCTGACTAAGTGTCTGGCCCTGGGGGCCTGAATACCCACTGGGAGGACCCTAAATAGCTGGCGGGCGGTAAGAACTCTCTGGGATAGCACTGAGATAAGGTCGCACTGGAGCACCTCGAGGAGGTGGTGGTGCTGGATATGGGGGTCTGCTGGACTGTCCCCTCACGAACTGACCTCTGCCCCCGGACGGAGCACCTCTGAACTCTCCAGAGTACTTGAACCACTTATCTCTCATAATATGCTCTCGGCTCCGCTGACGTACACCCTCAATCCTCCGGGCTATCTCCACAACTCGCTCATAAGAAGTACCCATCTCAACCTCTCGAGCCATAGTGGCCTGAATACCAGTATGTAAACCGGCTACAAACCTTCGCACTCTCTCTGCCTCAGTAGGGAGTATCATTAGTGCATGGCGAGATAATTCAGAAAACCTCGCCTCATAATCAGTCACTGACATCTGACCCTGCTGGAGCTGCTCAAACTGAAACCGCAACTCTTCCCTCTGGGAGGGTGGAATACACTTGTCCAAGAAGATACGGGTGAACCTGTCCCAAGTCATGGGAGGAGAATTTGCTGGTCTGCCAAGAGCATAAGACTGCCACCATCTACGGGCTCTACCCTATAGCTGAAAAGTAGCGAAATCAACCCCATGGGATTCCAATATCCTCATGTTGTATAGTCTATCCTTGCAACGATTAATGAAATCCTGTGGATCCTCATGTCGCTCACCCCCGAAGACAGGAGGATGTAGTCTAGTCCATCTGTCCAATAGTTTCTGAGGATCGGCGGCTACAGCTGGCCTGGGCTCAAGTGTAGCTGCTGCCACTAGTTGGACTTCACCCACGGGTAGTTCACCCTGGGTCTGATATACAACAGCTGCCTGTCCATGAGCATGCGCGGTAGGGGGTTGTGCTCCCCCGCCCGCCTGAGATGTGGTTGGGTCTGCCGGAAATAAACCGGCCTAAGTCATATTGTCTATGAATCGCAGCATACGACCCATGATATCCTGAAATCCCAGTGCAGATGTGAAGTCCACCGGAACTGGCTCTGCCATAGGCACCTCACCCTGCTCCTCAATAATGGGATTCTTTATTGCATCCACTGGCAGCATAACCAGAATAGTCCTGGGACGTCCTCGCCCTCTACCACGGGCTGGAGCCTTCCCTCGGCCTCTAGCAACTGGGGGAGTAGCTCTTCCCTGGTCTGGAATCTCATTAGAGCGTGTTCTCACCATCTGTGAGGGAATAAGAGAAAGATATTTAATACTACATCAATTGCACGATGGAATATGAAGAAAGGTAGTTTCCTAACACCATATAGCCTCTCGAAGATAAGTACAAACGTCTCCGTACCAATCCGCAAGACTCTATTAGGTCTGCTCATAACTTGTGAGACCTACGTGAACCAAGTGCTCTAATACCATGTTGTCACGACCCAATTTCACCTATAGGTCATGATGGCGCCCAACACTATAGCTAGGCAAGCCAACTAATAAGTCAAACATGCATTGGTTAAACTTTTATTTCAAGAAAATAATAAAATACCAATTTCTACCAATGTGTGTGCCAAGACCCGGTGTCACAAGTGCATGAGCATCTAGTAGATTATACAAAACTCCAAATACTGTCTGAAATGAAATAGACAGAATACAAATATCAGAAGAGGCACTGGTAGCTGCAGAACGGCTCAGAAAGGCAGCTCACCACTAGGCCTCGGGATGACGTGGGTATGTGATGATAGGTCCTCCACTAGTACCTGTCTCAGATCCTGCACAAAAAGTGCAGCAAGTGTAGTATGAGTACGTAAACAACGTGTACCCAGTAAGTATCAAGCCTAATCTCGAAATGGTAAAGACGAGATGACCGACTTTGACACTCACTATAGGTCAATAATAATTGAAATAAAACTAGGATATTTAAATCAGCATGATTTACAGAATTTACAATAATTTATTTAATCAGCTGAAATAATCAAATTCCTTCAAATGTAACAATTCTCAATATATTAATTAAATTCCTTCAATTCAAATAAATTTTAATTTATCAATTAAATCTCATTTACATGAGTGACAATTAATTCCTAAACAAGCAAGAATAATAATTCATTAAATTTCAAGAATCTTCCAATTTATTAATTAGCTTCACAAGCTGAAATAAATTATTAAAGTATCGTGTAATTATTATTATTAAGCACGATTTCTGCCAAGGACGTACGACCCGATCCAGAGTGTCGTATACACTGCCGAGGGACGTGCGACGCGATCCATAGATGCATCTATCCTGCCGAGGCGTTCGGCCCGCTTCAAAAGAAAGAAGAACATTTTCTATGTGCCTCCGGAAGGAGAATATATTTATTATAAGGTAAATTCGGGAAGAGAACAATTTTTTTTAACAATTAATTGATTTAAACAAACAATCAAGCCTATGATATTTCCATCCTTTAATATCTTTATCTAACAATTCACAATATATTCATATAGATATCAATTAATATAAATAAATCAAAGACTACAATTTACACAAGTAAGGCATGCTTTGAGTCCTAAACTACCCGGACTTTAGCATTAATAGTAGCTACGCACAGACTCTCGTCACCTTGTGCATACGTAGCCCCCCACAATTAGCAACAATTATTTAATTTTAATCACCTATGAGATAATTTCCCCCTCACAAGATTAGACAAGAGACTTACCTCGTCTTGCTCCAATTTAATCCACTATAAGGCCTTTTCCACGATTATCCAACTCCGTCTGGCTCGAATCTAGCCAAAATAATTTGATACAATCACTAAATATTATAGGAATCAATTCTGTAAGAAAATACTATATTTTTAAGAAAAGATCCCGAAATTAATTAAAAATTCGCCCACGGGGCCCACATCTCGGAATCCGGCGAAAGTTATGAAATCCGACAACCTATTCAATTACGAGTCCAACCATACCAGTTTCACTCAAATCCGACTCCGAAATCTCAAAATTGCGTTTCTATGAGATTTCTAAACTTTTCCAAATTTCAATCTCAAAACACTAATTAAATTGTGAAAACAATGATATACTTGTATATGTAGACCAAATCCGAGTTAGAATCACTTATCCCAATATTTTTCCCTTGAAAATCTGCCAAAAGTTGTCTCTGCTCAAGCTCAAGTTCGTCAAAAATGGCAAATGGGACGAATGCCCTCTTTTTATAAAACTATCTAGCAGCCTTCGGAACTGGTCCTCAAACTGGGCCTCGATCGCGGCTTCGATCATAGGCTCGAGCCTGGACCTCGGTCATGGCCTCGATCAGGGCATCGAGGTTGGGCCTTCGATCATAGCCTCAATCATGGCATCGAGCTTGAGCCTTCGATTGTGACCCTCGATCTTGGCCCTCGAGCCTTGCCTTCGATCATGGCCATCGAGCTGGACCTTCGATCATGGCTTCGATACACTAGCTCGAGCCTATACCTCATCAACCCTGGGCTCGATATCTGGCTCGATATCTGGGCTCGATCACAGCCCAGAATGTCCAAGAGAAGAGGAAAAATTGCAGCAGCTTTTTAACTCAAATTTTTGATCCGTTAACCATCCGAAACTCACCCGAAGCCCTCGGGACCTCAACCAAATATACCAACAAGTCCTAAAACATCATACGAACTTAGTCGAACCTCTAAATCACATCAAACAACACTAAAACCATGAATCATACCCCAATTCAAGCTTAATGAAACTAAGAGTTTTCAACTTCTACATTCAATGCCGGAACCTATCAAATCAACTCCGATTGACCTCAAATTTTACACACAAGTCATAAATCACATAATAGAGCTATAAAAATTTTCGGAACTGAATTCCGACTCCGGTATCAAAAAGTCAACTCATTGGTCAAACTTCCAAACTTAAATTCTTGTTTTTAGCCATTTCATGCCTAATTTAACTACGGACTTCCAAATAAAATTCCGAATACGCTCCTAAGTCCAAAATCACCATACAGAGCTGTTGGAATCATCAAAATTCTATTCCGGGGTCGTTTTCTCAAAATGTTGACCGAAGTCACACTTAGCACTTTAAGGCCAACTTAAGGAACCAAATGTTCCGGTTTCACCTCAAACACTTCCAAATCCCGAACCAACCATCCCCGCAAATTATAAATCATTACAAGCACCTATGAGAAGTTTTATTTTAGGGAACGAGGTTCTAAAAGTTAAAATGACCGGTTGGGTCATTACAAAGTCTCTCGTCTAATCTTGTGTAATTTCATCAAAGTATATTACCAATTTATTGTGATCAAATTAAATATTAAAATAAATTATATATTAATTAATTAATTATGATGTATAATAAAAATTTAAGTACATATCAAAACATCTTTAGTTCTTTACCAACACCAACTACGTTAAACGACAGTAGCACACGTGTCAGTCAGTGATCCCTACCCTTTCATCGAATGCCACGCCCCAGGTACTCACTCACCTACCCTAAAAGCTCCAGCACGCTACGCTCTTTCTTTCCCAGTCGCCAGTGGACCAGTCTTTCTCACTCTCCATTCCTATATAAAATGACAGAGTGCACAGTGCGCTTAGCCTCTTTTTCTCGCTCTGTCTCTGCTAACTTGCGCATCTCACCTATCCGATTCTCTCCTCTTTGCCGATCTCTGCCGTTGACCTCTGCATCTATTATTGGCAAGTCACTTTTTTGCTCGCTCTCACATAGGAGAATCTCAGTATTGAGTACAAACTCGACGAAATCTCAGTTTAGAACTAAATCATCAATGGCTGAGACTGTGACAGGGAAAAGTAAAGGGAAAGTTGAAGTGTTTGATTCTGAAGAGGAACTTGCCGTGTCTCTAGCGAAGTACACAGCTGATTTATCGGAGAAGTTTTGCAAAGAGAGAGGTTCTTTTTCTGTTGTTGTTTCCGGTGGTTCACTTATCAAGTCTCTTAGGTAATTGTTTATTCTCTTCGTTCTTAGTCTTTTTGGGATGGTTTGGTGTTTAAGTTAATTGGATGCTTGTGTTTGTTGCAATTGTGCAGGAAATTGGTGGAGCCACCATATATTGATTCAATAGACTGGTCGAAGTGGCACGTTTTCTGGGTGGATGAGAGAGTGGTCCCAAAGGATCATCCTGATAGCAATTATTTGCTTGCTTATGATGCTTTTCTATCCAAGGTATTTGTGTCTTTATACTATGTATTGATTCTAATGGTGCCCCACGATGTGATATCTCCTCTATATATGAACATACATAGTGGTAGTTTGTTTATACAGGTGCTCCCCCACGTTTGAAGGAAGATCTGTATTAATTGTTTGAGTTTCTAAAAAAGAGTGTAATGGTAACCTCAACAGAATGAACTGCCCTTTATGGTGCTTTTATTTTTCATTTAAAAAAAAAATCAAGCTGCCTTTATGGTTCTATCTGAGTATTGATGGAATAAACTTGTAGTTATTAAGCTTTCCATTCATCAACTTCGGATGAAAGATTTGGAAAATCAGATGAAAAACTAATTATGTCAGGAGTTGAGGCCAGTGGTAACTGGGAATGCAAGTTGTGCCCATACTGTAATCAAATAATGTACCACAATGCCATGGCTTAAGACAGTAAATAAGATAGTCCTGCTAATGCATCAGTGAGGACTAAAATGATTTGGCACCCCCTGCCAAAATGAATGTTTCAAAGTTTCATAAAATTAAACAAGCCTTCTTCTATCATAGGGAACAAGAACAACAAGACTTAATAACAACCTGTAAGTTATGAATGGAAAAGAAGAAAAGATATAACTAGGTGTTTATACGGAAATTGATTTCGGAGAAAATTAGGCTAGAGAGAATAGGTATATAATTGAGTAATAATTAGTAATTATTGGTATGTCATGGTGAAGCCAAAAGAAGACTCATTTTTGGTCTGTTTGGATGCATTAAATATGGGGGTATGATTAGCTATTTATAGGATGAGAATAAACCTCTAATCATGACAAGTGTGATGCACTTGTCCATAATTACTATGCGTGAAGCCATTTGACTAATCTATGTAACTATTTCTCCATAAACTCTCATGCATGAAGCCACTTGGCTAATCTACTTAGCTATTTGTCCATAAGCTTTCATGCATGAAGCCACTTCGCTAAAATATTATTGTAACATTGTTAACAATCCCCCACATATTTTCTTAAAAAAAAATCAAGAATAAAGAGTAAAACTTGCTTGATTTGTATTTAAAACAGTATACACTTGATTAAGTCACCTATATGAGATTTTGATCAAATCTTTAGAGTTCTCATGAATAATCAAGCACATGTGTGGCCTATTTGCGCAAAATCGTGTCAACAACAACAACAACGACCCAACAAAATACCATAAGTGGGGTCTGTGGAGGGTAGTGTATACGAAGACCTTACCTCTACTCCGAGGGGTAGAGAGGTTGTTTCCGATAGACACTCGGCTCAAGAAGACGAAAAGAGACAATATATCAGTACCATCAACAAAAATCATAGAAATAATAACATTACAATCGCGCAAAATCGCGCCGAACACCATAATTGTAGGGGTCAAAATGTGATTGATGAAATCAATGACTTACAAATAAGAATTATTGGTCATATAAATATTCTATTTCAACAATAATTATTCTGTGAGTCAAATTTTATCGGTCTAAGTTTGGTTTATAGTCCAAAAGACATCAATAACTTCCACCTTTATGCTCAAAACTAATCAATCAGATCTCATATCTCAAACGAACCAGAAACCTGTCAGTTTCTCACAATCTGCGCACACATAGTCCAATGTAACATGGGTAATCATGTGACTCCAGAAGGATTGATCCAAATCCATGCGCCACTTGAGTTGTATTTGTGTTGGCTGGTTCGCCTAACCGGTTGGGTTAGGTGTTATCACGACTTGGTGCGATTTGTATCATGACAACACGCGAGTGAGTTATCAGAGATTGCTAGAAATATATTGCATTTGGACCCTACAAATCTAGCAAGTTTTACTCTTTGCTCTTTAAAAATCTTTTGAAATATGTGGGGGATTGTTGGCAATATTTTAGCTAAGTGGCTCTATGCATAAGAATTTATAGACAAATGGCTAAGTAGATTAGTTAAGTGGTTTCATGCATGAGAGTTTATGGACGAACAGTTAAGTGAATTAGCTAAGTGGAATCATGTATGTAAAGTTATGGACAAGTGGGATGACACTTGTCAATTGTCATTATTAGAGACCGATTCTCATCCTATAAATAGCTAATCACATTTTTAATCCATGAGAGTACACCAAAAATTGGCCTTCTTTATGGTTTCATCATAACATACCAATAGTTGCTAACTATTACTCCATTATAATACCTACTCTCTAGCCTTATTTTCTCTGCAATCGATATCCCCAAAACACTAGCTGCTCGATCTTTTCTTCTTTTCTATTCATAACTTGCTGGTGGTTATTTAAATTTTGTTGTTCATGTTTCCTCGGATAAAGGAACGCTTGTTTAATCAAAGTCCGGAACCAAAATGATGCATTTTTGGATTCAAGACACAAAAATAGGTGGAAAAAACTATTGACGACTTTTTATACATAGCACATGTTTTTAATGCGCTATACCTTAACGGCCAGTTACCCTGTTAAGGTATAGCTCATGAAATACATGCTCTATGCTTATTATTTGATAGACTCAGTATAGCGCATATATTACATGCGCTATACATGAATGTGAAAAGGCGGTCAGGTATGGTGCATGTAATTCATGCCGCTCATTCATGATGATAAAAAGTAATCACATGTTGTTATACTACACTAAATGCACATATTTTTGTTGTACAATTATAAAAATAATCAACAAGTAACACAAAATATTCAACATGTTTATTACAATGGTATAATAAACAACTTTCAAAAAAAATTGCTAAACATTAAATTAATTCAGGTAAAAAAACACCCACAAAATCATGCAAAACATTACTGCGAACTAACTATACACACACACACACACATATATACAACTTATAATAAAAGAGTGTTTCGAAATACCTATTTTTGGATGTTTTTGAACGGAAAAAATTTGCTGTTTTTTCAACCGAATCGAGCACAAATCGCGTAATACTCCACGAGGCAGCCTTGGATCGTGTCTTTTATCGATAAAATATGAACGACAAAAGTTTCCAGGGAATAAAGTGGGCTCCAATAGATTTTTGTAAAAACAATTTGTGTGTTGGGGGGGGGGGGGGGACCGTTTTTGAGGTATAGCGCATTAAAAACATGCGCTATATATAAAAAAAGTCATAAATAGTTTTTTCCACCTATTTTTGTGTCTTGAGTCAAAATGCATCATTTTGGTTCTGGACTATGTTTAATCCTTTCTTAGGACAATATCAGAATATCTAGCACGACTCATGTTATTTGTTTATCTGCTAATAAATATAATATTTATTTACCTTTTCCCTTGTATTTTCCAGCAGATTTCTTGTTGTTCATACATTTTGTGCATTGTCTCAGCATAGTAGATCAAGTACTAAATGTTGCCCTAACATGTTAGTACAAAGATCATCTTGATCAAAAGGAAAAGAGTTAGTACTAGGATCATGTGAGTTTCGAGAGATCTCGCTGAGGTAGAAACTTAAAGAGACGCACACTCAAGATTCTGTTCATTGATCCACCAACTTCTAATATTCTAAAATCCAAAAGAGAGTGATATCCTAAGCTGCAACCAGCTTCAGCTTGTTCTTGGATTAAACATGTGGTCGCAGAGGTTGTTGGCTGGTATTTTTTGAAGATAGAAATGCAGAAATGAAGACGGTCCCCTTTCTCCTTCTATTGCTTGGGGCGGGAGGTGGAGCGTAGGCTGTTTTTTGAGAATTACACAATTTCTACTGTTGTTTTCAGTCATAAAGAAAAAATGCATTGCAATGGGCTATTGTGAAAGTAGGAGAAAGGAAGAACCACTTGTCATACGGGGCGAAATGATTGCTTGCCAAAAGCTTACTGGTAAATTATGGGAAAGCCGAGTTTCTTTCAGAAACAGTCTTTCTACGGTAGGGATAAGGTCTGCGTACACACTACTCTCTCCAAATCCCACTTGTGGGAATATACTGGGTATGTTTTTATTTTGTTGTTGTATGGGAAAGCTGAACCTCCCGCTGCTGTGTAGGGGAAATGCCTTTGGTATGCTAAACAAACCTGCCCCCCTATTACTGATACCCCTATTCATTTCCTTGGGATGTGGCCATTTGGCTTTTGCTCCTTGTGGCTTGACGCTATTTTTTAGGCTCTTGATTAATCATGTGCAAAGCTATTGGGTGCTGTCATTTGAATAGTCTCTTTATAATGAATAAAAAAAAAGCAAATTTACCTATGTGGTTTTTTTTCTTTTTTCTTGGAGGGGGTGGGGTGGGGGTGTCATTTAAATCCTCTCTTTATAATGCACCCAAAAAAAAAAAGAAGCAAATGGTACCCAAGATATCATAAACCAATTGTTTGGATGAGCTGGATATGCCAAATCAGTTTTAAATGACATCCTCTGGAATACATGGTAACATTATGTGATTCATGTAAAAAGGCAACATATAAAGAATTTGAAAAAAGAAACTGTACACTGTACAAAAAGAAGAGAAGTCAGAATAGAGAACATTAAATTTTACTTTTGGCCTGCACAGCATATCCTTAAAATCCTGATATAAATAACTTGTCAATCCTTGAAGCCCTTCCATGAATGACTTCTAAACAATGTCTGAGGTGCCTCTTCTTTTTCCCTCTTTCGTGTGGAACTTAATATGAGAGACAATGTCGTATTAGCAAAATACTTCAAACATCTACCATTGTAACCTTACCTACTTTAAACTAAATGATATTGTTTTGGAGATTTTTGTTAGTAGGGTAGTTAAAGTCTAGAGGATCAGCTGAAAAGTAAGTGAATAGCTTAAGCCCAATTGACACGTTTGGAAGTTCAATGAGCAAAATTGCCCTCACTCAGTACTAGTGGCAGACCCAGGATTTTGTGCAAGCGAGTTCAATCTTAGAAGTATATAAATTTAGTCGTAAAATAGTAGTTATCAAGTGGGTTCAAATAAAATATTTATGCAAAATTTACACAGCTTTAATCAAATTTATACGTATACACAGTATTATTTTTTTGTGAAGCGGGTTCAGTTGAACCCGCTAGCCACCACTTGGGTCCGCCACTGCTCAGTACCATGTAGACTTGCTGATAAGCACAGTTTGAACTTATGTTGACTTTGCTTAACTCCGGCTTAGTATGATTTAAGCGGGTTTGAAATATATCCTCAATCTTGGCCTATACACTTTCAGTGAAGGCTCTTCGGTAACTATAGCAAGTTGAATGGACTTTCTCTGAGCTGTGCCATCTTATCTGGCAGTCCCAGCATCTCCAAAGCTACATACTATTTGAAATGAAGATGTTTACAAACTAAATTACCAAATTCTTTTCTGAAAAGACTTCAGAGATGCATGGCTGCTGAGAGCATCTTTTGGATTACGAATTGTTCATAATAATCGAACAAAACTGCCCAAGTGGTTTGATCTTATTAAGAATGATGATAAGCTCTTGCTTCATCACTCTTCTCCTTACATCTTAACTTTTCTCATTTCACGTCTTAATTCTATTTACTAAGCTTTTTGGCTCACCTCTTCTTTCTCTTGGGCAGATACCTATTCCTAGTGGCAATGTGTATGCGATAAACGATGCACTATCAGCAGAGGGTGCGGCAGATGATTACGAGACTTGTCTAAGACACTTGGTTAAGAGCAAGATTGTAGACATATCCGATGCTACTGGATTTCCAAAATTTGATGTGATGCTATTGGGTATGGGTCCCGACGGGCATGTAGCTTCCTTATTTCCCGGGCATCCTCTTGTCCATGAGAAAGAGAAGTGGGTCGCCTTCATTAAGGAATCTCCAAAACCTCCACCGGAAAGGATTACATTTACATTTCCTGTAATAAACTCATCCGCCAATATCGCTCTTGTTGTAGCAGGTGCTGGGAAGGCAGATGTAGTGCATAAATCGCTAGGTGATAGTGAAAGTTCTGATTTGTTGCCCGTGCAGATGGTTTCACCTGAAGGAGAATTGGTTTGGTTTTTAGACAAGGCTGCAGCTTCAAAGCTGTAAGGATGAAGATATATGAGTTGTGAATTAATGCTTCATTGCAGTGTGTATTTTGTAATTTCAATGCACTCTGCCAGTAAAATGTTGAGGTTTCATATGCCATTATCCAATTTTTGGCAGTTTTTCCTCACTTGTTTGAGTTGTTTCTGTAATGATGATTGGCTATCAGGAAGTTGCTAATAAAAGTGCAGTTTGTGCTGTTATTTCCTCTTCATATACAGGTTAGGCATGTGGACAGATTCTTCGTATCATTACCTTGGTGTAATGTGCCAACATTATTCAATTTGGTGCAAAGCAACGCTTATTTGATCATAAAGCTTAGAAGCTTCTTCCTTCTTTGTCAAACGAAGCAGATTCAAAGCAATAACGTAATGGCTTACTGCAGCGTGATAGCTAGACGTGGATTATAGTACTTTATATTAGCATTGCTCAATTTACAAATATTTGACATTTTGACTCGATGCTAAAGGTTATTTTACTTGAGAGTTGAAAAGTAAGAAAAATAGTGTACAAGGGAAGATGTTTGGTCGACGACAGTGACAAACTGCCAGTTTGGATTAATTTCAAGTCAGCCTTTCGGGTACAAAACACCATTACACGCGTAACTGTGATATCTAAGACCAAGGTTTGTCTGCTTTGCCATATTTCTGATTTTGCTCTTTGATCTCACAAGGAATAAGAATTTCTTCGCTTACTGATTAGTGATTACGACTTACAGTACTCCGTCCCCGGTGTTTACCGTATTATAGTATTAAAAGCCACTTCAGTGTACTAGGAAATAGACAATAAGGTTGCCGTCTCAGAGTTGGGATGAATCAATGTCTTCAAACACTATCAAAGTGATTAAACGAGAGTTTGTTGGAAAAGGCACTGCCAATTTTGTTTAAGTGATCTAGATTTAAGTGTGCATACACGAACAAAAGTCACAATCTTTATTGGGAGGGCATGGCCTGCTAATTAAGCAGGAACAAATCAATGGTTAAAAGATCCCAGCTTTCACACCTTGAATTTCACCCTCATATTTGCACTTCATTTGGTGTACTTAAGTGCCAGTGAATTGAGACAACTGGAAGTTGGCGGAATGCATGTGATGTCTCAATCTCTCTAATATGTTTTCTATTAAGTGGATGTCATTAAAGACAAAACAAGAAGGACATTGCTTGGTTTAGGTCTAATCTTGTTCCAAGGTTAAAAGAGAAGCAATTAGGCGTCGAAAGAGGAAAAAAGATTTGGAGTCTGTCAGACAGCTATGAGACCATCCCAGGCCTGGCAAACAGAGCTGAGAACGATCCTCTACTGCTCCAAGGCCACACAAGTAACCATGGTAGACTGTTAATCACGCTCTAGTCTCATAGCCATGCCTCGTCAACCAGACTTGGTTTTCTGTCTCCTTAGAACTCAAGGATACAGTGGTACGAGCCTATAGAACAGATCCTGTTCAAGTAAGGTCGTGCCCTTCAGTTGTAATGAATGGCTCGATAAACAGCAGATTGATAAGTTAGCGGGCCGATGTGGGACAGCTCTTATGCCAATCTTCAACCCTGACAAACTACTGGGTTTTCCACTCACTGGCAACGTAAACAAATCAAATCATAATACAATAGAAGTCTACTGGGTGATTTTGATTCGTGTGGAGAAAACAAAAATACTGACAATGAACTTAATTTTGAATCAAAAACCATTCCATTTTTTAAAAAGAAAATCTCGCTTGCATTATACATTATAGCATTATACCAACTTCCTCACACCCTAGAGTATATTGAATCAACAATCTTACCTGCGGGTGATTTCTTTGAACTTTGCCAAGATTTCAATCTCGTCACACAGAAAGCCTATTTTCCTTCTCCGGCAGTCCACCGGAGTTCATCTTTGGGGGGAGGTGAGAGGAGAAGATGTTGGGGAGGATTGACACCCGTCACTTTTACAAGACAGTTAATTGTGAAATTTGAACCTTTTTACACGTGTCCAAGTGAGAAAAATAAACATAATTATGGTAAGAGGGAGAGTGAAGAAATTTTGAAGAAAAACTTTATAAAGTTCAATTTTTGCAAATATAAATAGTCAAATCAGTACCTGAAAATATTAAAATTTAGTATTAGAAAAATCGAAGTACCTTCGATGCCTATACATGTCCTAAGAATCTCAAAAAAAAAAAAATCATTTCATTTTAATTAATAAATAAGTTACTCTATGTTCCATGTTATATTACATTTAACTTTTTTATTTGTTCGAAATAAATTGACACTTTTTTATACTCCTTTCAAAACTCTGTAGTTCTAATATTTCTATGACACTTTTTTATAAGAATTAAATTACATATTTAAGACAATAAGATTCAAAAAAAATTTGAAATATATTTATACATGTTTAATTAATGCGTCAAAAGTATCATTGTACATTATGAAATTAATGGAATAGTCAACAGCAATTTTTTATACCTGAAATCTATGTTCCTTTTCTTCTTTGAGGTAAGCTGAACAATATAAAGATCAAGGATTGTGTAATATAAGTTTAATCCTAGTGTTAATAAGGACAAATAATATGAAGTCAGAAATTAAAATTGTTGTAAGAAAAATGATTTCCTCCCATTAGTGAGGTAAGTTCACTTTATTCTTTGTGATAGAAAATGGCAACTAAATACCAGAAAATAATTTTATCTTAAACAATATTATATTTCAAAATGACTTTCGTTATTACACACACCAAAAATTTAAAAAGAAATAAGATAAATGGAAAAAGAGATCCACTCATTTTCGTTTGCCTAGTTCTATTTGGTAACCGAGCTACAAGTCAAGTGTCTAAGGTTTGGTTGCCTACGGGCTCTTCAACTGAGCCCAAAATGGCCTAACGACAGACTGCAAATCAAAAAGGACATTTACATAAATAGCCGATCGAATTTATTATTTATTTTTTTGATCGTATATATGAATTATCTATTTTCCCTAAAAAATAGATAACAATTAAATTTGTAAGTGGTTTTAAGGATACATGTATTAATTCAAGACAAACGATAAATTGTGTTAGATTAAACAGATAAATGATGTAATAAATTGTCAAACCAATCAAGAGGAGTGATCCCGGACTTAGTAATAGCTTAATGAAATGCCTGCCTTTGATCCCGGGCTCACGTTGCTGATGATTTGATGAACAAAAGTAAGAACTTTAAATAAAAGAGAAAATAAGAGTATATTGCCTTGATGAACGTGTTACAATGTGTCTAATGAATAATCACACACCCCTTTATATATCATGAGAATTTTACCCTAAGTACAATTCCATGAAAGGTAAAAATCTTATGTTTGACTAATCACCGATTCTCTGCCGATAAGTGCCAAGCTTCACGCCCGTGACATCCGACTGGTCACGGTGCTCGATTATCTGGTAATGCTCTCCGAGGCCTTTGGGATTCGAACCGAACCTGAGGGTCATGGCCCCGATACTCCTAAGGACAGGTGTCACGACCCAAAATCCCACCACATGCGTCGTGATGGCACTTAATCTCTAAGACTAGGTAAGCCGATTACAATTACATTTCGAGCCATTTCTTTTAAAAAAATATATAATTTAATATAAGTGTCGAAACCAAAAGCGGAAACAAATATAACAACCTCCCAAGACTGGTAATACTGAGTTACGAACTCTAACTAAATACATGGAATGATCTCAAGGATCAAATATACAATACTGTTCGAATAAGAGTTGACAATACAATATAACAGAAAGACTCCAAGGGACTGCGACGACCAAGCAGCTCTACCTTGAATCCTTGCGATCAACACACTAACTCTACCCGAGTCTGATATCTCTAATACCTGGCTCTGTACAAAAATATGCAGAAGTGTAATATGAGTACACCACAGTCGGTACCTACTAAGTATCGAGACTAACCTCGGTGGAGTAGTGACGAGATACAATCAAGACCACTCACTAGTTAAATAACCTGTGCAATATAGCATACGAAAATAATCTATATCTATACTATATTAAAAGCACGAAGACCTTTAGCAAAATGTCGTTCGCCTTTTTTACCCTTAAAATATTATTTTCGCACAAGACAAAATAGTCATTTGAATTATATGCATTTAATTATTTTTCAAATATCTATGATTTCTCAAATCAATTAGATTTTGTATATTATATCCTTCCTTATTTGAACTACTAATATAACTTATTTAATTTGTACTATTTCTTGGAGACTTTAATGAACACGGAATGTTGTGAGAAAAATTACTTTCTTCCCAAGTTTTTGTTTATTTTCTCTATTTATTTTGTTACTAATTTAATTATTTTAGACTAAATTATATTAGAAATAAATTTATTAGTTAAAAAATAACATAATAATGAACAATAAATATATGAACTTTACATACTAAATATCAATGAGCAACAATTAGTTAATTTAATTTCTATGGGGTAATTTTCCCCTCACAAGATTAAACAAGAGATTTACCTTTTCTCAAAGTCCATTTTTCGATTACTGCGTCGCGTAAAATTCTCGATTCGACGCCGAAAAATTCGAAGCTATCCAAATATTATACAAAATAATTAATATATGTTCAATAATTCAAAATTCATCTATTAAATAAATTATTCTATCCAAAATGGTAAAATTTCTAAAATTTACCCCCGGGCTCACGTGCTCGGATTCTGGAAATTTTCGGATGAAAACATTGCCCATAACCTCAGCAACTTAAATATATAATTTCTATCCAATTTCATAACCATTTTCGTGGTTAAAATTTTATTTTGTAAAAATCTAGGTTTTTCACCTAAACCCTTGATTTCTAAGATTTACTAGTTATAATCTACTCATAATCTATGTATTTAATTCAAAGGGTATATAATTAGCTTACCTCCAAGTTGTTAGTTGAAAACTCCTCACAAAGAGCTCTGAAATCGCCCAACAATGGATGAAAAATATAAAAAAATAGACTGAATTTTCGTCCGTTTTAAGGTTCTGCCCAGACAGGTTTTTCGCACCTGCGGAAGGAGTACCGCACATACGGTTTTCGCACCTGCGGAAATTTCTCGCAGGTGCGCATTTTCTTTCTTTTCCTGGCTTCGCAACTGCGGAAGAAATGCTCGCTTCTGCGCAAGCGCAGGTGCGCCCATCCCTTCGCACCTGCGCATTTTTCCGCTTCTGCGCACAATGCCATCGCACCTGCGCGTTCGCAGGTGCGCCAATTGCTTCGCATCTGTAATGGCTGGGCAGGCTTCTCTCGTTCGCACCTACGATTGGTGACTCACACCTGCGAGCTCGCACCTGCGGCTGTCCAAGCGCAAGTGCGATTATGACAGTAGCTGGAAGCTTCAGTCCTTGATCAATTTCTCGAAATTGGTCTGAGCCTCGTCCGGTTAACACCCGGGACCCCCGGGGCCCCGCCCGAACATACCAACACATTTAAAATCATAAAACGGACTCGCTCGAACTCACGGAACGTGTAAAACAACAACAAATCTATGAATCATACCCCAAACCAAATTGATTCAAACTTAAGAATTTCAAGTTCTTCAATTTACCTCCAATGCGCCGAAATATACTTAAACTACTCGGAATGATACGGAATTTTACGTGCAAGTCTTAAATCACTATACAAAACTATTCCCAAACTCGGAATTCCAAACGGACTTAAATTACTCGAAAACCTACTCCAAACCAAATTTAAAGAATTTTAAACCTTCAAATAGTTGATTTTTACTATTAAGCATCAAAACGCTTCCGGGTTATCCAAATCCCGATTCGGATATACGCCCAAGTCCAAAATCATCGTACGGACCTATTGGAACCGTCAAATCCCGATTTCGAGGTCGTTTTCTCAAAATATTGACCGAAGTCAAATTTGGCCATTTAAAGCCAACTTAGGGAACCGAGTATTTCGATTTCAACCCAAATACTTCCAAATCCCGAACCAACTATCCCCGCGAGTCATAAATTAATAAAAACATGTTCGGAGAGTTTTATTTTAGAAAATGGGTTTCTAAAAGTTAAAATGACCGGTTGGGTCATTACAATAGGGATGAAATATTAGAAGATAAAAAATATTTTACATGAGTTGGCATTAATTATTTTTATTTCTTTTGATATTCATTTAGACAAATGACAACTCCCTATACTTTCTATATAGTGAGTTATTTATTTTATCATATTAACTTAATGTAGACATTTTAAAACTTAGTATTTGATAACCTAATTTACATATTCCTTTTGTACATATTTTACTGATTGACGTTAGGCACACGTGCAACGCACGTACACTAAAACTAGTTATATTAAAAGCACGAACGCCCTTAACTAAATATCGTTAGTCTTTTTAACCCTTTAGAAATATAGTTCACACTAGACAAAATAGTCATTTAATTAATATTAGGGACTTTAAAATTAACTAAATATTTAGTTATTGATTGTTTCCTTATTAGAATTATGTAATAAGTCAAATTTGTAAAAGGAAAGTAATAACGCAATAGATTACGTTAGGAATCTTTCGACCCGTTTGTACTCTTATTCGGTTAAGGAGTTTTTTGTTTTGCTATTAAACTTTAATTATTCTAAAATATTCTAAAATATTTAGGTAAAACTTTCGACCACTTTCAACTCCGAATTATCACTTTAGGTTTACGTTTCAACAAGTAATATAAATTGTCGTTGAATTAAAAGTAAAAGAATTAAATTCAATGTTCTATGATTATAAAACTAAAACCATTTAGAATAAGGGGTTGAATACTTCTATAAAAGTAGCAAGTATTCTATGGTCTTTATCATAAAATTTTGATAGAATAATCGTTTCACATGAATATTTACTTGTGACTCAAGATAAACAGTCTAATCTTCAAGCTTTTCTTGAAGTTGCCCGATAATATACGTTCGTTTATTCCTGATAGACAATTGCAAATTAAAAAGTTATCAATTGTATTTTTTATTTATCATATTTCATGTACGATTATCAGTTTAATAATTGACATATTTATAAATTTTGTAGAGATTGTTAAAGTCATTGCGTTCCATAAATAAGGCGTTCTAGCTCATATCAATTAAAGATCTCATTAATTTATATTATTTTTGTCAAATATTTTATTATTATAATTATTAATTGCTAAGTCAGTTCAAGTTACTCATATTATGTAAGTAAAAGATAAATTTGATTAGCTATTTTGATTGATTGTATTATATACATTGCATGATTTAAGAATAGACATGGCAATTGGCAACCTTGCATCTAGCCAGAATTTTGACAGTTTTATCAGTTCGTATAATAACTTTTAATCTCACGAAAAGTGATTGTTATAGAGTGGTGCAAAATTTTATTGTCTCACTTATATAATATAAATTTTTTCTAATCATTATAGTTGTATTGCGCACGGAAATAATTTATTATGTTTTGAAAGTTATATCGCATTAATTGAATTTAAAGATATGGTAAATAAAACACTTATAAGAAAATATTTAAATATATAAATCTTTATTTGGTATTAATATGTAAATTTATAAATAAACCTTTGTTTGGTATTATTAAAAACAAATTGAAGTACACTTAACTACTAGATAAACTTGAAGAATGATGGTTTGTCTGGTGTTCATCAACTGATGCAAACTAATTATTGTATATTGTGACATCAGTGCATTTTTTAATTTTTTCAATCCTTATTTTTTGTCTAAGTTATTCTTTTGAATCTATATATTTCATTTTAATAATGTGTCAAGCTGTAAATATTTTTTGTTTAATATTATCAAAAAGAATATGTAAATAAACTACATTTAGATATTGGGAAAACTTGAAAAAAAGTATTTTGTGTCATTCAACTCACGCGAACAAATTATAGTATATTTCGCCGTCAGTGTATTAGGAAATAAAATTTTCTATTATGATGAATCCTTATATTTTGTTCAAGTCTTCTTTTAAATCTATATTCGATATTAATATGTAAATCTATAATAATCCTTTGTTTGGTATTATAAAAAATCTTCAAATAAATTACACTTAGATACTGAGCAAGCTTGAAGAGTGATGTGTGTGTTCTTCAACTAAACTAATTGTTGCATATTGTGGCGTTGATGCATAAGGTAATAAATTTTCCTAATTTGTTCAAACCTTATTGTGAGTTCAAGTCTATATTCATAATTTATTTTTATTTTATATTATATAGACTTTTATTGAAAGATGCAAAATTCACGTGCAACGCATGTACCCTAAAGCTAGTAGAAAACAAATAGCAGTGATGACAACAATAATCAACTTGTGACATAAACAACAAGACAACAAGAACACCATAAATATTGCTCAAACGAATAATAAACACAAGTACAACCAATTAATCAAATCCTTCAAAATATACATCTTTTATCTATAAGTTTTTTAAATAAAAATCTTTAAAATGTAATCCGTACAATTAAATATATCATGAATATACTTTCTTTAAATAAATATCTTACGAATAAATATCTTTCAAATATAATTCTTTCAAGTAAATATCTTTTAAATATAATTCTTTCAAGTAAATACCTTTCGAATATAATTCTTTCAAGTAAAAGTCACCATGTGACACCTCATTTAACTTTTCTGGTGTGAGAAATATATTCAACATATCACATCAAATGATACGGTAATAATTGCATACACTTGTCTCATTCTCACCCGATATATATATATATATATATATATATATATATATATATATATATATATATATAGATCAAGTCAATTGGCACGGCAACACCCTTCGTGCATTTATCTATTTCTCACTGTGCATACATATAACATTACCAACTAGGTGGGAGAAATGCTAATAACAATAAAAGAAATAAAGTGGGAGGAACACATGAAGCAACAACGACTACAAGTCACATAGAAAATATAGGTGCACAATAACAGCTCAAGATAAAGGCATGAATGTATACATAACGAAAAAGATATCACAATATAATGTATGTCTCTTGTCCTCGCCTGCACGGAAACACCCTTCGTGCCATGAACATAAGATAATATAAAAATAATGGCACGACATCACCCTTCGTGCTTTTACTCTCATCCTCACATGATAATATAAATGAAATGGCATGGCATTATCCTTCGTGCATATTAAGAATGTCACAACATCACCCTTCGTGCTTTATACTTTTTCCTCACATGATAATATAACTGAAATGGCACGACATCACCCTTCGTGCTTTATACTCTCAAATGGCACGGCATCACCCTTCGTGCTTTACACTCTCAAATGACACGGCATCACCCTTCGTGTTTTACACTCTTCCTTACCAAGCACATGTATATCATTAACAAGCAAGGTAGGAAGCATAAATAATATCAAGAAGAGTATTTAAACGACAACACAATACAATAATTCATATCATAATTTGCCCACCTGCCACAACCAACTCCAAAGATACAACAAAAATCAATTAATTTCAAAGCAAATAGCCCAAGGCTCCACACAATGTATATAAAACCTCAAAAACAACAACAAAGATGGAAAAATAACTCAGCATAGGACAACACCTTCTTTAATCCAAATTTTTGATAAATATATTAACGCCTCTTTTTAATCTTATTTAATTAATTATTTACAGATGGAAAGTCCATAATGAAATTAATTCCAAGAAATATCAAATCAACAAACACACAGAATTCACATAAAATTCAAGTGGTAATCACCCCAAAGTATCATATAAAATACAAACTCGACAAACAAGGAACGAGGCATGACAAATAAAGGATTTACTATGTTTTAAATTTTTTCTAATTTAATACATAAGGGTGTCTACGAATTTAAACCAATATAATTTGCACATATAAACCAAGTACGTATTCGTCACCTCGTGTACATGGTTTTCAATCACAGAATTTTCACATACGATTCAATACCTAAGGGGAATTTCTCCCACTCAAGGTTAGGCAAGATACTTACCTTTTTGAAATTATTCCGATATTCCAAAATAGCCTACTCGCATGAATTGACTTCCGGACAACTCAAATATATCCAAATTGATTGTATAACTTCATTAAAATTCATCATAAATAATTCCGGATAATATAGCGTCAACTTAAAAATTTACCTTAAAAAAGTCAACCAAAAATCAATGCGGGGCTCGCCTCTCAAAACCTGAAAGAATTTTTACGAAATCCGAACACCTATTCCGTTACGAGTAGAACCATATTAGTTTCACTCAAATCCGACTCCGAATCGACATTCAAATCCCAAAAATTCATTTTATGAAATTTCTATAATTTTTTCCAAATTTTTATCTCAAAATACTAATTAAATGATGAAAACAATGATATATTCATATATATTAACTAAATCCGAGTTAGAATTACTTACCCCGATGATTTTCTTGAAAATCCCACAAAAACTCGCCACAAACCGAGCTCCCAAAGTCCGAAAATAAAATATGAGATGAAAACCCCATTTATATGGTACCACATCTTACTTCCAAAGTGCTGACCGCATATTTTTTTGTGCGGTCCGCACATTTAAGGTCTCTACGGCCGCAATCCAAATTGTGCGCCCGCACTTCAGCAGCCATTGCACTATCATACTTTAGTAAATTGACCATAACTTTCGGTACAAATGTCCAAATGATGTATGGTTTACCTTTCTGAAAACTGGACTCAAAGGCCTACAACTTTTATTTTTGTATTATCTCCAAATTCTTTATAGATCAAAGGATATAAGCTTCCGAATTTGGACCATCAAATCTGCAGAATCTCCTTTCTACGGCCGCAAGAAGAATTCTGCGGACCGCATAATTTCAACTGCAGTCCGCACATTTTCAACTGCGGTCCACACAATTACCACTGCCTCCGCACTTTGGGAGTTTGCGGCCGCACATCCGCACTCCAAAATATTTCCTCCGCACTTCAACTGTTTCAGAACATTATTAGAGTGCCGAAATGCCCAAACTTGTTCAAAGCTGATCCCGAAAGTCACCCGAGCCACTCGGGACCTCAACCAAATATACCAACAAGTCCTAGAACATAATGCGAACCTGCTCGAGGCCTCAAACCATATCAAACAACGTCAAAACTATGAATCGCACCACAAATCGAACTCATAAATTTTTTAATCTTCCAACTTCCAAAACTTATGCTGAAACATATCAAATTAACCCGGAATAACGTCAAATTTTGCATGCAAGTTTCAAATGGCATAACAAAGCTAATCCAACTCTTGGAATCATATTTTGACCCCGATATCTCTAAAGTCAACTTCCGGTCAAACTTTCAAACCTTCCAATTCAAACTTTTGCCATTTCAAGCCAAAATCAACTACGGACTTCCAAATAAATATCCGGACACACTACTAAGTCCAAAATTACCATACGAAACTATTGACATTATCAAAATTCCATTTCGGAGTCGTTTTCTCAAAAGTCAAACTCCGATCAACTCTTTTCATTTAAGCTTAAAAAATAAGAATTGTTCTTTCAATTTAGTTCTGAATCTTCTAAAAATAAAACTCGATCACACTCGCAAGTCATAATACACATTTCATAGCTAGTCGGGACCTTAAGTCGCTGAACGAGGCATAAATTCTTAAAACGACATGTCGGGTCGTTACATTCTCCCCCTCTTAAACATACATTCGTCCTCGAACGTGCCAAGAATTATTCTGAGGACATTAAATTTCTAAGTGTATTCTTACACATATACTCACGGGTGATTCCAGCGCAAATTGAATATGGGCCCGACAACACTATCTCAATTGAGACTATTTCTTTTATCCATACTTATAAACTTTAAAACCAAATTTCTTACACTCCAAATATTTTAAAGAGGCTTGATTTTTTGCATCAACACGCGGTATTAGTCTCAACCGGCTGTAGCAACTCGTGCTTATGCACACATAATACATATGTCCATAAATCTATGGTTATAATAGTTGTTCATAATTAATTCTAGCGTTATCTATTATCTTCATATTAACCAAAACCTCGTTTCAAATCTTCACAATACTGACATCAAAATGTGAGGCATGAAGACCTCATAATTATTTACCCGACTTAACGAGTTATACTTATGTAACGACCCGACTTGTCGTTTTAAGAATTAATGCCCTGTTTAATGACTTAAGGTCCCAGGCAACTTTATAATATGTATTATGACCCACGGGTGTGGTTGAGTTTGATTTTCGGAAGATTTAGAATTTAATTGAAAGAGAAATTCTCATTTTGAAGCTTAAATGGAAAGAGTTGACCAAAGAGTTGACTTTTGAGCAAACAACCTCGGAATAGAATTTTGATGATGTCAATAGCTTCGTATGGTAATTTCGGACTTAGGCGCGTGTTTAGATTTGGATTTGGAAGTCCGTAGGACAATTCGACGTATTTTGGCGAAAGTTGGAAAATAGATGATTTTCGGAAAGTTCGATCGAAGGTCGAATTTTTGATAACGAGGTCGGAATCCAATTCTGGAAATTTGAATCTGTCCGTTATGTCACTTATGACTTGTGTGCAAAATTTGAGGTCAATCGGACTTGATTCGATAGGTTTCAACATTGAATGTTGAAGTTGGAAATTTCATAATAGACTAAAGTTTCGAGTGAGTTCGCACCATACCTAACTTCAAACGAGCATACCTCTCTTGATATTAAGATTTATATAGAGTGTTACCTAGAAAAAGAAAGGTCTATTTGTCTAGTTTCCAATGCTTCAAACCGTTCGTCATTTGGACATTCCTACAAGAAGTTATGACCAAATTACCAAAGGCTGGAAAAATACAATTTCGCGGCCAATTATGCGATCGCAAAACAGTTATGCGATCGCAAAACTGCTTCTGCGACCACAAACTGGTCGCAGAATGGACTAGAATAGCTAAGTTCCAGGCACCAATTTTGCGGGCCACATACCCATTCTGCGGTCCATTATGCGACCGCAGACCTACTTTCGGAGGGTTAATTTTTCTATTTTCATAACCCGACCATATTTTCATAAATAGGCTTTGGGGCTTATTTTGGGGTATTTTTCTGAGGGTTTTAGAGAGAGGTAAGTGCATTTTAGAGAGAGAAGTAGGGAACCTAACATTCTATCATCCAATCTTCAAGAATCAAGGAAGCTAATCATAAGATCTTAATCAAAGAGGTAAGATTCAACCCCTAGTCTTCAATTTCGAGTTTGGGGTAAAAGATTGGTGATTAGGAGTATGATTCTTAGGTGTAAGAGTATTATCTATATATTCTTGTACCAATAAGGTTTGTGGGAATATTGTTGAGATTAAATAAGTAAAGATTGGGTTGTGGGATGAAGGAAATCTTGTAGAAGAACCTTGTAACCAAATTTGCACACCTAGTGTTTGATAAAATGCTCAAATGAGTTGAAACCATGAAAATCTTCCTAATTATTGTTCACTTTTGTTATGATTATAAATAGATTGAAGTTGCTAGGATTTTCGGAATCTCGTAGTAATGTAAGGAAGGCTCAAGAAAGATTGGAGCCGTACAAAGGTCAATTCACGTGAGAAAGCTATTTTGGAATATCGACCTAACTTCAAAAAGGTAAGTGTCTTGCTTAACCTCGAGTGTGAGAATTTTTCCTTAGGTATTAAGTCTTATATACAATTTGTATAATTGAAAACCATGTACGCGAGGTGACGAGTACGTACTTGGTTTATATGTGCAAATTTTATTGAGTTAAAGTCTTGAGCATATTGTGTAGTAAATTGGATAATTGTTGGCATATATTTAATTATCTATTTGTCATGCCTAAATCCTTGTTGTTGACTCTGTTGTTATATGACAAGTTGATGTGATTGTTATTTGATTTATGAAATTCTATGAATTTGCTGGTTTGATAATATTGAAATTTAATTTCATTTTAGATTTTTCCCTCTGCAAATAATTAATTAAATGAGCTTAAGAAGAGGTATTTATATAATTATCGAAAATTTGGAGTTAATAAAAACTTTGCTTTATGTTGAGTAATTTCTATCTCTGTTGATTATTTTTGGGTGTTGTACACATTGTGTGGAGCCTTCGACTATTTATTGTGAAATTAATTGACTTAGTTGTATCTTTGGAATTTTGGTTGTAGCCATTGGGAAAATTGTGATATGAATTGATTTTGTTATATTGCCGTGATAATTTTCCGTGTAAATTATTGTGTTGTGTTAATTATTATTTTGAAGATATAAGGGTAGCATTTCACCGTTGATATTATGTGAGTATAAGGGTGGCATTTCACCGTTGATATTATATGGGTATAAGGGTGGCATTTCATTGTGATTGTGTTTGTTGAAATATTATCTGGGCGGAGCGATAAGGATGACAATAGGAGCGATAAGGGTGGCTATTGATATTGTCTGGGCGGAGCGATAAGGGTGGCTATATGAGTGATAAGGGTAATAATAGGAGCGATAAGGGTGGCTATTGTCAGGGATGGTATGTGATGATGTGGGGTTGATGATTTTCATATGATATTGTGATATTCCTGTGTTTATTTTTATACCTTGTGCAATTTTTCTTATTGTTGTTAAATTGATAACAATCTGATTTATGTTGAAATTGAGAGCCTGTGGCTATTGCCAGGCAGATTATAAAATGAAATGTGGGCACGAGGTGCCGTGAGTAAATAATGAGGATATTGGTACGTGAATTGTCCGTGCAGTTGTGATATGAATTGTGGGCACGGGGTGCTGTGATTAAATGCTAATGATATTTGGCACGTGAATTGTCCATGCAGTTGTGATATGAAATAAGGGCACGAGGTGCCGGGGCAAATATGATGATTTAATTATGGGCACGAGGTGCCGTGGAAATATGAAAAATGGGTTGAGACCCGTGTTTACGAAAAATATAAAAATGGGATGAGACCCGTATTTTTATGATTATGAAACAAGGTGTCACATGGTGACTTTTTAATTGAAAGGATTATATTCAAAATATTTATTTGAAAGGATTTTTATGTAGAAGGTATTATATGAAAGAGTTATATTTGAAAGGTAATTATTTGAGAAAATTATATTTGAAAGAGATTTATTTGAAAGAATTATATGTGAAAGACATTTATTTGAAGGATTTGATTTATTGTGTGTAATTGTATTTATTAATTCTTTAAGCGATATTAATGGTATTCTTGTTGTCTGATGTGCATATTACTGGTTGTTTATGTTGTCCTTATTGTTATCTGCTTCCTATTATTTTGTATATTATATTGCACATGCTATTAGACTAGTGAGTGTCTTGACTGTACCTTGTCTCTACTCCACTGAGGTTAGTCTTGATACTTACTGGGTACCAACCGTGGTGTACTCATACTACACTTCTGCACATTTTTGTGCAGAGCTAGGTATTGGAGTTATTGGGCTTGAGAAGAGTTAAAGCGGGATCGTAAGGATTCAAGGTAGAGCTGCTTGGTCGTCACAGTCCCTTGGAGTTTTTTTATTTCATTGTACTGTTAATTTTTAATCAAACAGTATTGTATATTTGGCCCTCGTGATCATTCCATGTATTCAGTTAGAGTTCGTGACTTAGTACTACCAGTCTTGGGAGGTTGTACATTCATATTTGTTTCGCTGTTAGTTTTCGTTACTTATTTAATTAAAAAAAATGGCTCCAAAAAAAAATATAATTAAAATTGGCTTACCTAGTCTTAGAGACTAAGTGCCATCACGACGCCTGTGGTGGGATTTTTGGGCCGTGACAAGTTAGTATCAGTGCTCTCGGTTCATAGGTTCTACGAGTCACGAACGAGTCTAGTAGAGTCTTGCGAATCGGTACGGAGACGTCTGTACTTATCTTCGAGAGGCTACATAACTGTTAGGAAATTTCCATTTCTTTCATTCCTGTCATGCAGAATTTGTTGAATTTGAAATTTGAACCTTTATATCTCCATTCTCTCACAGATGGTGAGAACACGTGCTACTGGGTTAGCTCAGCAGGCATCCGCATATACTGCTAGGTCTGCAAGAGGCTGGGGCCGAGGTAGAGGTCGAGGAAGGGCACGTGCTGCGACTAGAGCACCTGTCAGAACAACAGTTGAGGAGCCACTAGTAGCTCCAGTTGGGGGACAAATACCAGAAGCACCTGTTGTTACCCCAGGACTTCAAGAGACTTTAGCATAGTTCCTGAGTATGTTTGGTACATTAACTCAGGCGGGATTGATCTCTGTTGCACCAAACATTCCACAGATTGGGGGAGTAGTGAATCCTACCACAACCCCAGAGCAGCAGGTTCACGTTAGACAGGTTCCGGGTGTACTACTGGTACAACCTGTTATTCCGGTTCAGCCTGAGGTCAGGCCCGAGGCATCAGAAGAAGAACAAAAGACACTTGAAAGGTTTAAGAAATATGATCCACTAACTTTCAGTGGCACAACTACAGAGGATGCCCAAGGATTTCTGAAAAATTATCACTGTATTCTCCGCACCATGGGTATTGTGGAAGTTAGCAGAGTTTCCTTTACTATATTTCAACTGTCAGGCACAGCGCATCGGTAATGGCAAATCTATGAAGAAGGTAGACCAACCGATGCCACACCACTAACTTGGGTTCAATTTTCGAAAATTTTCTTGAAAGAGTTTGTTCCCCAGACTCTCAGAGATGCGTGGCGTACAAAGTTTGAATGGTTGCGTCAGGGCACTATGACAGTGTCCGAATATGCTATCAGGTTCAATGAGTTAGCCCGTCATGCACCTATCTTAGTTCCTACAATCAGAGAACGGGTCCGCAGATTCATTGAGGGGCTCGATTATGATATTAAAATATGCATGGATCGAGAGTTGCAAACTGATGCTCCATTTCAACAAGTAGTGGAGATTGCAAGGAAGATTGAGGGTGTTTTAGGCGAGGAAAGGGAGTTTAAGGAGGCCAAAAGGTCTTGAAGGTCTGGATGATTCAGTGGGTTTTACTCTTCAGCTAGAACCCATTATAGCGGAGGCTCGAGCAGTCGGTCAGCTCAGCCTGCACATCAGATTACTCGGAGTGCTCCAGTTTACAGTGCACCACCGACACGAGATTCTTACAGTGGCTATTCCAGTTATCCGGCACAGACTCAGTACGAGCAGACGCGACCTCAGAGGGGTTGTTATGAGTATGGTGATACTAGGCATATCATGAGATAAGAAGGCAAGTGAGAGATGTTTACAAATGAACAAAACTCTTGCTATTTATAGAATGGAAATGGCCTTAATAATGTCATGCATGACATCATATTAAGTGTGATCATGCAATGTAAATACATAAAAAATGCATCTACCAATTTCTTCCTAAAAGGAGGTTTCAAATGTTCACACTAGTTCACATTAATCTTGTCAAATTCAACAAAAGCAACATGCTACATGTTTGTGGGGTAATTTTATTTAACAGTAATAACAAGCAAATGATGAACAACATAAACTAATTCAAAAGAAACGATTTTCTTCTTTGAGTTCCATTTGAGTGTTCCTATTTTTCTCTTCAAAATAATGTTAATGGCCCATTGAATCATTGATTTATCTTACAAATTCTAGAAATTTCTTTGTAATATTCTTATTAGTTAACATGTTCAAATTGCGGGAATGCGCCAACAATTAGGGATGGCAATGGGGCGGGGCATGTGCGGGGCGGGACGGATTTTCTCTGATGTAGGGCGGGGTGGGTTTGCTTTTAATGGGGTGCGGGGCGGGGCGGGCGGGTTGACTCCCCTTTTGTAAAACTTTCAAGCGGGGCGGTGCAGTTTGTGGGTTGAAACCATTAAAGCAATCTGCTCCCTCTTTTGCTCTTATTAATCTTAAAATGCTTCGTCCAATTTTGTTTGTCTATTTATGTTAAACTCTTTTCTCTCTTTCTATTTTTTCTGTTATTTGGTGGAATTATCAACTCACTTTCTCCAAGATCCAGTTGTACTAATTCAGTGTATGACAATTGTTTTTCCCAGTTTGTTACAATTGAATTGATAAATTCTTGGCCTAATTAAGTCGTTGGTTTGTTTTTCTTTTATACTAGTATTGGTATATATTTTGCAACTACAGAAGACACTATTAGCAACCAACTTTCTGAACTAAAAATGACCAGGAAATAGTTAAAATGGTATACTATCAAAAAGATTTTGAAAAAGAAATAAGAATAGAGTTGTTGACTTTGTAAATACAAACTAGGTCAATAAAAATGACGAGGAAGGATTGAGTATATTTGATAAAATTATCATTTAAATTCTAACAGAAGAAAAATAATAAAATATCAAATTGCTTGAGTAATGTAAATAATAACCTCTCCACTTTATAGAATAATAAATTGTTTAACTTATTTGTTTTAGTTAAATAACAAAATGAAAGAAAAAAGAAAAAGAAAACTTATGCGGGGCGGGGCAGGGCGGGTTTTGCGGGTGCTAGATGGGGTGGGTTGAAAACAAAAAATTTGAAGTGCGGGGCAGAGCGGGGCGGGTTGAATATTTTGCGGGTTTAGTCCAAACCCGCCCCGCACCCGCCCTCCCCGCCCACTGCCATCCCTACCAACAATTCAATATCCACGCCATTCATGTATTTTTTTAGATCATTTAAACTTTTAAATGTCTGAATAACAACAACCACATACCAAGTGTAATCCTGCAAGTGGGATCTGATAAGAGTAGTGTTGATTGTGTATGCAGACCTTATACCTATCTTGTAAAGGTAGATAAGTTGTTTTTGATAGATCCCTAAGTCAAGGAAAGCAAAATCAAAGCAGCTATGAAAAAAAATATGATAAAAACTTTTAAATGTCTAAAAAACAACATACTCGATAAAATCAATATTTGAGAGGAGAAGATGTTTAACTATATTTTTCACTGGTCCATGAGGAATAAACTTGCATGCATTTATTTAATGGAAAATGGTCAAAAATATCCCTCTAGTATTCAAAAATATTCATTTATATCCCCCGTTATACTTTTGGTCCACAACAGTCCCCGACATCATAAAACTTGTGCAAAACTAACCCTCTGCCGTTAACACCCTCCACAATACCGAAATTATCCCACGTGGCTTGACATATTGCTGAGGTGGATCCCACATAGAATGCCACCTCATCGCACCTATCCATTTTACCCCCTACTTTTCCCCCAACCACCACCTCCTTCTTCACCCAACCACCACCAACATCACCTCCTCCTTCACCGCACATATTCTTCTATTACTATCAAACCATTAGTCGTGACCACTATTCTTTCACCAAAAATCAAATTAAATCGAAAGTTTTGATTTTTTTTGTAATAGACTAAATCAAACTGTTGGCAAGCTTCTTGGAAGAAGTTTTTTGATAGACATGATGTACTTAACCACAGCTCATATCGCTGCAAAGGTAAATGTGATTAGTCATAACAAGTTTGATTTTGAGGTATCATTGTTAAAGAAAGACTTCAGAAACTTTCTGCCCAAATGAAAATGCCTGCAACTTCAAAATTTCCTTCACTAAACCTCTTGAATCAACCTATTTCTCTTAAGGGAAAATCGACTAGAGCAAAACTGGGGCAAAAGATTGGATAAAGAAATTTCAATAGATTGTTCTCTTCTCTTGCTCTCTGATATAGTTTAGCATTTATAAAGAGAGATAAAAAATTTAAATTTTTTAATTGAGTCTGATATTTGGTAAAGGAATGATGGTCAAGACTAGTGATTTGATGGTGGTGGAAGAATAGGTTCGTGGTGAAGGAGAAGGTGATTTTGGTGGTGGTAGAAGAAGAAGTAGGGAAGGGGGGAAAATGGGATAGGTGCGATGAGGTGACATTGTATAGGTCAAAATCTACCTCAATGGGATTTAGCGTGGAGTGGTATTATAGAGAGTGATGTGGCCGAGGTCGACTAGTAGACAACAGGAAAAAAGAGAGGCATCAATAATGGCTGAGGTCAAGTATCAAGGACGGTACTAACGACTAGTTTTTGTAATAGGATATTTAAGGGAATATTACATTGAATATTCTATATACTGGTACTTTTAGGGTTGACTGGGGATATGTCCCATATAAATAGAAAAAGAGATAAGGGGAAAGGAGAGGTAATTTATTCTGATAAGAGCACTTTTTGAGAAGAAGACTCTCTCTAGAAAAGATACAAGCACTACCTTTCTAATAAGATTCTGCCATCCGTTATTCCATACTTTTCCATCAGATCTAAGAATAGTTTCAATATTCTAGGATTTGTCTATCACTCATCGCTGTCAGAAAGAAGAATCATCCACCTCATTCGATATTGGGTGAATCATTCTCCTTATTTACATTAAATGCTATTTATTATTATTTATTGCTTGATATTCTTCTATCATTACATCTCTTGAAACATTAAATGCATACTGCATTTAATCCCTCACCAACACTATCCCGCGTTATTAGTGTTAGCTAGTTATAAATTCAGGAATATTATTATCAACTAGGCTTAATCCCTCATTACATAAAATTGATTAGTTTAACCGAAGATTTATACTTTTTGGTCAAATAATTTGGCGCTGTCTGTGGGGATTTCCTAGTTAAATTTTTAGTTTCTTCTAGATCTATAACTAGCATAGTTTACAAAAAAAAGTAGAGCAAAACTCCTTTTTCCTTGTACACATGGATATGACATGGCAGGTAATGGATAAGAAAGAATGAAGGTAGTGGCCAATCTCACCACCAACCTCTTGAACACCATCAATGAAGTTTCTGAAACATACGATGAGGATATAATGCCCAACGCCTTCCCCAGGCGAGGTGGATCGCCCCTCCCTTGCGGCAATATAACAACATCCCGCTGTAAAGGAGCTTCCACGTCCACGATGGAAGAGGCGCCACCAGCAGTAAAAAAACTACTTGAGGCTTGGCTAACAAACATGCTAATCAACATCCTCGACAAGGACGCCCAGGAGAAAACTAGAGAAAACGCAAGGACTAGCATTATACCGACAACGACCGAGCAACACGACCCTCTCCCTCCAGTAACAGGTATCACTCATAATGTTAATAATGCAGGTGACGACACCCTCACAACCATACTGAGGAAGATGGAAGAAATATAAAATGAGAAAAAAATACTTCGGGACCAAATGAGAGAGCACCAAGAAAGAATCGACAAACTACCGGGTGCCCCAAAACTCTTGCCTAAAAGAGATGCTGGTCGGTTCATTGAGTAACCCTACAGTGATGAAGCTGTCCCACATGCCATACCCAAGACCTTCAAGATGCCGCCTTATCTGAAAATATATGGTGGTACGACCAACCCCGAATATCATGTGACTCACTATGTCACTACGGTAAAAGGAAATGATCTCGCCAAAGAACAAGTATCCTCCATCTTGTTGAAAAGGCTCGACGAGACCCTCACCGGATGAGCATTAACTTGGTATTCACAACTGCCCACGCGTTCCATCGAAACGTTCGAAGTGATGGCCGACAAGTTTGTAACGGCTCATGCTGGGGCCAAAAAGGCGGAGGCAAGAGTGAACAATATATTTTCCATCAAACAATCTCCCGGAGAGGGATTGAGGGACTTCCTCACTCGATGAAACCGATTAAGAATGACCTTATCGAATGTATCAGAAGGAATGGTTGTACCAACTTTCCAAAATGGGCTGAACGGGAATGGCTCAAGGGTGACCAGAAAATTATTAAGTCGGCTTATGAAATATCCTCCAACTACTTTGGATGAAGTACACCAAGTAAAGTGGCCACAAAAGATGAGGTCAAACCCAAGCACCAAAAAGTTAAATGCCCTCGGCGAGTTCCACCAAGAGCGAGGTCACAAAACTGAGGATTGCATCACCCTAAGGTAGGAGGTCGTAAACATGCTTCACCAAGGACACCTCAAAGAATTGCTGAGCGACCGAGGAAGGACCAACTTTGCCCGAGGACGTGAATAGCACCAGGGACCGCCGAAACCACCCTCACCGGCTTGCACCATTCAAATGATCATTGGGGACGGCGACGACGCTTCGATCAACATCGTAAAGTTCACTACAAACTACAAGCTCAAACGGTCGATCACTTACGAACGGTATGACGAACTCGAAGAAAGTATTATCTTCGATAAGTCAGATACCCACGGTTTGGTTTTCCCTCACTATGATGCCCTTGTTATCACTTTATGAATATTAGATATAGATGTAAGACGAATTATGGTGGATGATGGGAGCGTCGCGTGCATTATCCACCCTCGAGTACTTGCACAAATGAAACACGAGGATAAGATAGTGCCGCACTGCATCACGCTAGGTTTTAACAATGCAATTGAACGAACGTCTGGAGAAATCACACTCCCTATCCTGGCCAGCGGCGTCACTCTAGAAATCACATTCCACATCATGGACCAGGATACGACGTACAATGCCATACTAGGCCGAACCTGGATACACGCCATGAGGGCCATCCCCTCCAGCTTGTACCAAGTTATCCAATTTCCAACCCTATAGGGAATATTCAGCATACGAGGAATATAACACATATCTAGAGAATGCTACCGCATCGCCCTGGATTGTACGACCACCCAATATATGAATGGAAAAGAAAAAGAGGCATAGAAATTAACAGGGTCGAGGTCGAGCTGTGACTAAAGAGAGGATGTCATCAGAGATCCCGAAATAGTAGAGGCCGCAGAATCAACCATAGCAGACCTCGATCCTGTTCGACTTGATGATAACGTCCACAACAAGAAAACCTACATCGGTTGCAAGCTTCGAGAACTAGGTAAATTCCGTCAATTCTTAACTGCTAACGCAAACTTGTTTGCTTTTTCCCATGCATACATGCCATAAATCCCGAATGAGATCGCCACACACAAGTTGAACGTCGACCCATTCCACCCCCGGTGAGGCAGGTTAGGTGAAAGTTTAATTCCATAATAAACGATACAGTCCGCGAAGAGGTCAAAAAATTACTGGATAATGGCTCCATCAGAGAGTCCAAATACCCTTAATGGGTCGCCAATGTGGTCATGGTGAAAAAGAAAAACGGGAAGTGGCGAATGTGCGTAGACTTTGAAGATTTAAATAAAGTATGCCCCAAAGATTCATTCCCGTTACCTCATATAGACCAGCTCATTGACGCAACGGCCGGGCATGAATTGCTAAGCTTCTTAGACACCTACTCAGGCTACAATCAGATGCTCATGGAAGATGAGGATCAGGAGAAGACCACCTTAATCACCCATCAAGGGTCGTACTACTACATAGTTATGCCCTTCGGAATAAAAAACGCAGGGGCGACATACCAAAGGTTGGTGACCAAAATGTTCAAAGCTCAACTCGGCAAGACTATGGAAGTCTACATAGATGATATGTTGGTCAAGTCCAAAAGGAAAGAAGATCACATCGTCCACTTGAAAGTAGCCTTCGACATACTCAGGCGATACAGAATGAAACTAAATCCTGAAAAGTGTGCATTCAGTGTGACCTCAGGAAAGTTACTAGGTTTCCTAGTATCACAGCGAGGCATCGAGGTCAACCCCGACCAAATTAAAGCCATAGAAGGAATACTAGAGCACTTAATCACCAAAAAACAGGTTCAGAGGCTGACTGGCCGTATCGCCGCCCTGTCAAGATTCATTTCGCGATCATCCGACCGATGCCACAAGTTTTTTGACGTACTCAGAAAGGACACCGGCCTCCAGTGGACCTCTGAGTGCGTCCAAGCCTTGAAGGAGTTATAGGCTTACCTGTCATCACCACCATTGCTTTCCAAAGCGGAGCCTGGGAACCACCTCCTCGTCTACCTCGCCGTATCTGAAGTGAGGGTGAGTGCGGTCCTGGTCCGAGAAGACAAAGATACACAATCTCCCATCTATTACATTAGCAAAACCTTAGTTGAGGGCGAGACAAGGTACCCCACCTCTAAAAATTGGCCCTTGCCTTGGTCGTAGCTTCACGAAAGCTTAGACCCTACTTTCAGTGCCACCCAATCTCGGTATTCACAACTTTCCCCTTGAGAAGTATTTTGCATAGGCCCGAGCAATCGGGAAGATTAGCCAAATGGGCCACAGAATTAAGCGAGCATGATATCACATATCAACAGCGAATGGCGTTAAAATCACAAGTCCTCGCCGACTTCGTCGCCTACTTCAGCACAAAAATAATGCCCAAAGTAGAAAGAGAAGCGGACCACGCTTCTCCACAAACACAAGATCTATGGATTTTTTACACCGACGACACCTCTATTGCGTCAGGGTCTAGACTGGGACTTGTACTCGAAATCCCAACAGGCGAAGTGATTCGCCAGTCCATAAGGTGCTCAGACATGACTAATAACGAGACCGAGTATGAGGCCGTGATTGCAGGATTAAGGCTGTCACTCAAGTACAAGGCGAGATGGGTCATACTATGCTGCGACTCTCAACTCATCGTCAACCAAGTTGCAAGGACTTTCCAGATCAATGAGCAAAGGTTAGAAAAATACTAGACCGAGATCTGCAAACTACTGCCCGATTTTGACGAATGACAGCTCGACCAGATTCCTAGAGCACAAAACATCGAAGCAGACGGCCTCGCCAAATTAGCAGCAACCACTAAAATCATAACTGGAGAAAGAAACGTGGTCACCCTCCTCCGCTCATCAATAGATCAAATCGAGGTAAGGACCATAAATCTAATTTGGGACTGGCGCAACCGTATTGTTACATACTTCCAGGATGGCGCACTCCCAGATGATAAAAAGGAAGCCAAGAAGCTTCGGATGCAAGCAGCCAGGTACAACATCATTCATTATGACCTATACAAGAGAACGTATGGCACCGCCAGGCGAAATGCTTAGGACCGAATCAAACTCGGCGCGTACTAGAAGAAGTCCACGAAGTCCAGTGCGGAGCTCATTCCGATAGTTGAGCTCTGGTCAGATGTCTCATACGGGCAGGTGACTACTGGCCCACTATGAAAAAAGAGGTCGCAGACTTCATGAAAAAATGCGAGCAATGCCAAAAATACGCTCAATGATCCATCAAGCTGGAGAGCACCTCCACTCGGTCACTTCCCCTTGGCCGTTCATCAAGTGGAGAATGGACATCGTTGGCCCACTCCATGCGGGGCGAGATAACGTATGATTTCTTTTGGTTTTAACTTACTATTTTTCTAAATGGATAGAAGCAGGAGCATTTGCCTAGATATGTGAACATGAAGTGATCGTCTTCATATGTCAAAACATCGTGTGCCGCTTCAGCCTCCCCAAAGAGATCAGTTGCGACAATGGACCCCAATTTACTGGAAAAAGGCCACCGAAGCTTTTAAGAAGTGGCTTATCAAAAGAATACTCTATACACCGTACCACCCCGTGGGCAACGGACAAGTGGAATCCTCCAATAAATCAATACTGAACATCATGAAGAAAAAGCTTGAGGATGCCAATGGACTATGGCCGGAGTTATTACCAGAAGTGCTTTTGGCCTATCGTACAACACCGAAGACGAGCACAGGAGAGACGCCCTACTTATTAGTTTATGGGACTGATGCAGTAATACCGGTCAAAGTTGAAGAGCCCAGTTTGAGATATTTCCATGGGAGCGTGCCGAGGAACGATGAAAGCAGAAGGCAAGAGCTCGACGAAGTCGAAGAACGGAGAGATATGGCCTACTTAAGGATGATCGCCCAAAAACAACATGCAGAATGCTATTATAACAAAAAGGCCTAGATCAGACCACTCAAAGTCGGGGACTTCGTGCTCAAGGCCAAAACACAAGAAAGCAAAGACCCGCAGGAAGGTAAACTGGGAACAAATTGGGACGGCCCGTACAAAATCACGGCAATAGCAAACAAAGGGTCTTTCTAACTAGAAACAATGGAAGGAAAACTACTACCAAACAACTGGAACATCACGCACCTCAAGTACTTCAACTTTTAAGAAAAACCATTCTCCAAGTCGTACTCTTTTTTCCCTTACTTGAGTTTTGTCCCAGTTAAGTTGTCTCAAGGAGGGTTTTAACGAGGCGACAAAGGGGGCACTTCAAGTTGAAATACGAATGGAAGAAGGCATCGGATGATTAGTTCATTGCCCAACGTCTCAACACGTCTTCAGGTCGCCCAATGAAGGGACTAGATAGACTAGGACTGGAATGCCAGCCCGAAAAACAAGTAAATTTCTCCAAGTATGAGCAAAACACAAACGTTTGAAGTCCGCCCATACTTTTGCCAAGAGCAACATTGCCTTAATATCTACTCGGACCCTAGCCACAATTAAGTACGAGTTACATTCGACCTTGTTCGAATCAACACCCGCTCGCCCCCGATCATAATTAAATAAAAGTTACATTCGACCTTGCTCGAATTAACTCACATTCGACCTTGCTCGAATTAACTAAGTATGGGTTATATTCGACCTCGTTCGAATCAACACCCGCTCGGCCACTTGCCATAATTAAATAAAAGTTATATTCGACCTTGCTCAAATTAACTAAGTACGGGTTATATTCGACCTCGTTCGAATCAACACCCGCTCGATCCCCGACCACAATTAAATAAAAGTTACATTCGATCTCACTCGAATTAACTCACACTTGACCTTGTTCGAATTAACTAAGTATAGATTACATTCAACCTCGTTCGAATTAACTAAGTATAGATTACATTCAACCTCGTTCGAATTAACACCTACCGGCCCCCGACCGTGATTGAAGCTGAGTTCTATTTCGACCTCATTCAACACATAAAAACCAAGTTTTTACGACTAAATCGACCAAACGGCAAAAACAAAGAAAGAGGCATACAAGCTCGAACAGAAGGAAAAGAGTCAGGTACGAGCAGCGAAAATAGCATTTCACAAAATATATTCTTTACAAAGGTTAGAACAGACGCCCATAAAAATCTATACAAAACTTATAAGAAAAAAGAAGAGAAAAGCGACTACTCGCCACCTAACCCAGCAATGTCATCTATCTGACTGCCTAGGTCATATCCACCCGCCTCTCCGCCAGTAATGTCGCCACCGCCTCCAGAATACTCATCCTCATACCAGGCATCTTGTTCAATCCCGTCCACGCCTATGTCCTCCTCACCATCACCAGACTCCGGCGTAGCGGGATCATAGCCACAAGCAGTCCGAGCTGAGCGTACCTTAGCGCGAGTGTCACGACCCAAACCGATGAGCCACGACAGGAATCGAGTGCCTTACCTAACCGAGCACCAATGTAACATATCTTTCTTATCATACAATCATGGGTAAATGGTCTAGAAGGGCCGTCATAAGATAACTGGAATAAAACATAGGGGAATACTAAATGTAGGACAAACCAACATGATATAGAAACTTATACATGTGACATACGTGCCTATAAGGCCGACATAATCATTTGTATACTCAAAACATAGGCCGACAAGGCCATACAGGTATCCATATACATGACATCTGTCTACAAGCCTCTACGAGTACATAAATGTCATAAAGTTTGAGATATGGCCCCGTCATACCAATCAATACATGTCCAAATCATACTGACCAAATAGGTAACTCCGGAGCAAGTGGAGTGTACGAACACCTTCCGCTGAGCTGATAGCCTACTAGGAGGACTCTCAACCTGTCTATCGGGACCTGCGAGCATGAAACGCAATGTCCCCAGACAAAAGGGATGTCAGTACAAATAAAGTACCGAGTATGTAAGGCATGACAATAGTATATAAAAGACATGAAAGATACATGGAGTAAATAACTCAACATGTTATTCTGAATAACTCTGTGAATCATGAAAAATTTATAATGTCATGCATGTGGGTATAAATGCCATACCATTCATAGGTATATGCGTACATAACATCATCAAGCCTCTGAGGGCATCCCATCATATCATCTCAGCCACTGTGGGCGAAATCATCAACGTATACCAGCTGATCAGGTGGTGGTGCATATATAACGCCATAACCTTTTCCCATATCCCATATACATATAATATACGCGTATATAAAACCATCTGGTCATGGGTCAATGTACATGTATAAATGAATGCAATGCATAATGAAGTAAGTCAATAAGATCTCTCGGAATGTCATAAGATCAATATGCCTTCGTATAAACTTTAGCAACTTACGTATTTTTCTGATACCCATGAACATAAAATATAATAATAGGACACATGGGGAATCAAGAACATAGGCACCCCTAGTACTTCTATGAATAGAGTCATTTATGAAAATTTCACGTTTGCACGTTTCGTTTGTATCATATGGATCATTCCAAAAGTAAAGAATGGATAGCCTTAATATACCTTAACTCTAGTGAGTCTTTAAGAAGATTCAAAATCAATGTTGAGTAAAGGCTAAGTCCGCAACTTAAACTAGTAGCTCGTTTATGTAAATTTAGGCAGCTTCTCCCCTGTAACAAGAGCCTCCTCTAATACCATATACCAACAACAATGACCAGAGAAATCTAGCAATACACAATTATCAATAACAAGACATCATATACCAACAAGTCACAACTACTTCACGATGAGCTACAAGCCCAATTGAAATTCGTATACCCCATATCACCCCTTATAGACTTCTTACTTTAACTCACTAGTATCATTAACAAGGTAATGAAGTCATTCATCAATGATTCCAGCCTTATACCATATATTTGTAACAAAGAAAACAATCCACAACTCCAACTATCCTCAATTAGCAACTTTATTCACTAGTTAATGTATAGTCCATCCATTTAACTTAATCAACATCAACATAAATTTAAGAACATGAAAGAACACAATATAATTACCTCCTATAGTGGATTCAAGTCGATATCTATGTTATATATAGCTTACAATATCCCAACACATCCCAATCACTTCATATCCAAAACGACAACTATAGTAGCGTCAATCACCACGAAAATGTTACAAAGAATGACTAATCCACCATTTGACCATTATGTGGTGTTTCTCCACACAATTTCTCCTCCAAAACTCTATTAAACAGTAGAAAAATAGACAGCCCAAAAACAACACGAAACAGCCCACAAAACAGTCCACTACAAGTCAAATAACTCGAACTCACGGCTTCCGATCACCGTCCCGTGAGTTCTAACTATTAGGAAACGAATTTATCAACCTTTCTTGATATTTAAAAGATTAAATACATAAAGTAGGAATATTCGTAACTATTAATACATCCCAAAACTCAAACTACAAAGAAAAATAGCGTCAATATAGCGATACTTACGTCGTAGGGATCGTTTTAATATTATCGCTTCTTGATTTCGTGTCCGGGATGATAATCTTATTTGAAGCCCTTATAGAGAGCTTAAGGGTAAGGTTAGTGGTGTTATTTGATCTTGATCTCTGGAAAAATGGATAAAGAGACGAGATAAGGGATGTAAATATCCTGTTTTGTTTAAAAGTCAAAAAGGTGCTACTTGGAACCCTCGCATTGGCCCTTCTTTAGACGCTTATAGCTTTTTGTCCGGACGTTGTATGAACGAATGATTAAGAACGTTGGAAATTACATTCCAAGAAATGCAATTTAGTATATAATATGTTCCAATAATACCCCATGTAGCATACGAAATATATTTCTCAAAAAGTTCTGTTACAAGGCAAATCTTTAGTTGGTTATTCCGCAACTTTAATCCGATTTTTTTCAAATTTTATATTTCTTATCCAAACATCATATATAGTCATATCATGACTTTAAACTCATTTAAATCATTATTAACAAGTCTCATATTCATCTCAACGTACTTAAGACTTCGGTAAACCTTTCTTATCCTTGTAGAAGGATTTCGTCCCTTTTGAGCTTACATTAGATAATCCTATAATGGCAGTTACGTCTGAAGTACGGGGTGTAACAACATGTCCCCTTAGAAACATTTGTCCTTGAATGATAACTCTTAAAGGCTTGCGAAAATGGGACGTAACATCATTAAGTCTCTTTATATAATTTCAAAGAGGATCTCATTTTCAAGCGTACATCAGTTGACTTACGACGTACTTTCACGTACAAAAATATGGGGTGTAACATCGAGCATCCTCGAAGTTGGACTCAGAAACTTTCCTCGCTGCCATCAAGTCCCTAAGTATATCTCGTTGGGCCTCGGCATAGATCCAGATCTCATACAGATCCCGTGGAATGTCAAGAAAGGCAGAAGCATGAGAATAGGATAGCTGAGCCAATAACTGGGACTTCTCGGCTTCAAGGGCGACAACTCGTTCATTAAGGCCCGAATTTGTTTGTCTCCTACTCCCCTATACTCTTGTCGAGTCACTTCTCTCTCACTCGACGTCTCCAAATCACTTGCCCGCTCTGAACGAAAAACGTGAATTATTTCCTCCGATGCCTCTACTTGCGTCAAAGCGACCAACCGATTCGATTCCGACTTCTCTAAGTCCGCTATCCTCTCGGCAAGCTGACCACCCAGAGCATCCACCTTGATTAGACTTTCTTTGAGCTCGGCCCGCAGCGAGCTCACTTGGGCTTGAAGGTCGGTGCATTGGGCCTCGACTCCCATGCTCACCTCGAGCTCCTCTTCCTTGCCCTTCAACGCCTCCTTGAGCTCACTACATCTTCCGATGACCTTCACCAATTCGTCGTCCATCTCCTTTAGCTCGTCTCGGAGAGCCTGGAAGTTGCTACTTCCACCAAGCCGCCTGTAAAGCTTGCAGTGCTTATCACAATACTCGCGATATTTCCGCTTTATCTTTTGGAAAATGGCCTTCCGCCTCTCCTCTCGGCGGGAGATTTAGATATCCAAGATCACGGTCTGGAAAGAAAACCAGAGCGAGTAAGAATAAAATTGGATTCAACATGAATGAACATACAAATAAAATATCCAACTTACCCTAAGAGCAAGGCCGACTATGCTCCTCGACAATGTGGAATCCTTCAATTTCTCGAGGGTCTTACCCTCCATGTCGGTAGAGAGGGGACCAAGAGAAGGGACTACGTCCTCCGTGTCAACTAGCAAATCTTGGTCCAGAGGGAACACAATGGTTCACATGGTTCCCTCCAATCTCACCTCGAGCCGGGTGAGTCCTTCTCCCATCATCCTAACCTCCTCAGGGTCCATATCAGAGCCTGTCTCATAACCATCCTCAGCAACCCCCTTACCTCTCTCATCGGTAAACAAGGTGGGTACATCAACTAGCCGCGAGGATGATGGCACATCTCGCCGCAAAGTACCCAGGACCTCCACGGACCCTCCACCAGTTCCGACATCGGCATCAGAAAGGGGGAGCTCTCTGTGGCTCCCACTGATGGCAGGACCTCAGACGGAAAATTTACACTGTCTTCAGGCATAACGGAGGCCGGTTCGCGTTTGTTCCTTGTAGAATTTACGACTCAGATTGTCCCATCGCCGACATCCATAGACAACCTTTTACGAGGGACCAAATCCTCCTCGCTTGGTGAAGACTCTTCATATACTAAATGAAGCAAGGTAGAGGCCGGAGTCTCTGGTATTGAAGCCGTCGACGATTGAGCCGATATAGCCATAACTGGAGGCCGAATAGAAGTGGATGGTCGGGCAAGCTTGGCCATAGTCAAAGCAGGGGCGGACCCTGTTGTAGTGTTCATCTGGCGAAATGCAGGAGTAGAGGCCTTCGACCTCCTCGAGGATCCCCGGGATAAAAACAAAAGAGAAGAAAAAGAAGATTAAGAGGTTGATCCCCACAAAATAATAAGAAGCAAACGACCAGAAGACCGCGACAACAAAGATTCAAAATGGGTAAACTCACCGGTCACTGAAAGCGTGGGTATGAACCTCTTGATAAAGGCTGACCATTCGCGAATCCTCACTGTGTGTGGCAAGACCTGGCTAACCCAGTCATGAATATACGCAACCAAAGGAGGGGGCGAAGTCTCGGATGGACGAGGAAAAGGTAGAGTGTTAGGCTACAATCAAAATGAGAAAAATAAGCGCTTAGTAAAAAATACTTACAGGCATAATTCCATGCCTCAGGAAATCCATTTACATTTGCCACTACGTCCTCGGTCTTGACGTAGAAGTAGCTAAGACAGAATCGACGATTTGCTTTATCGTCCATCTTCACTACCAATCTCTTACTTCCTCGGTGATGAAGATGCAACATCACCCCCTATAGAAACTGGGCTCGAAGAGGTGCATCAGGTGGCGAAGAGGGATCCCGCTGATAATAAGGGATTTGGACTACTTATTTGCGCCTTTTGACTTTCGTTTTAGTTCAAAAATACTTAAAGGTATTTCCGAAAACTGATGAAATATGCTTACTTGCAGGAGTATTGGAAAATGAGCCAAAGTGATGAAATTCAACTCAAAAAGGAGTGATTTTGTACAAGAACAAAAATCAAGCAAAAAGGCTTAAGTGCGGGCCGCGAAATTTTGTCTGCGGCCGCAGAACAAGAAGAAAATTTGACAGTGCTGCAATGCAAAGTGCGGACCGCACAATAATTGTGCGGCCGCAGAAGTCAAGGTTCAGAGAGTTGAAAATTCAAGACAATCAAGATATGTGGACCGCACTACAGTTGTGCGGTCGCAGAAATCAAATGTGCGGCCGCAACCAGAATTGTGCAGTCCGCAGAACTCAAGATGTGCGGCCGCACCCAAAATTTTATGGTCCGCAGAACTCAAGAAGTGCGGTCGCAGTTAAGAATTGTACGGTCGCATAAACCACTCCTGTCAAGAGCTGCAGCAAAGTGCAGACCACACACAGAATTATGCGGCCGTAGAACCTCCTAAAGGGCAATTTTGTCTGAAAATTCTAGCTTTGTATAAATAGACTACTTTCACGAAATTAGGTTATGTTTTGAACATCTGAAAGTTGGTATCCGTTTTTCTTTACTGTTTTAGGAAACTATACCATAGCTTGTCAATTTTACATTGGATTTTCATCTATTTATAATTAAATATGAGTTTAATCATCTTTTCTTCTACATTTTCTTCATCACCCACTATGAGTAGCTAAATTGCTAGCTAGAGCTGTGACCTAACCCTAGTGTGGGTACCTAATGGGTGTTTGATTTAGGGATTGTTTATGGTTGAGTGTGTTAATATTTAGCTTAGTTCTTGCTATACTTGTAGAATAATGGTTGCAAACATTGATTCAAGCCTATTTGACTTAGTCTCTACTTGAGAAAGAGAGACTTAGTCTAGGAAAACTTGGCTAACAAGAAATTGATAGTCCCAATTAAATGGTTGAATCTAGAGATAGTAAAACCCGACTTGAGCATCTATCAACTGTTTTGTGCATTATCCATTTGGACTTGAGAAAGCAAAATTGGGCAAAACCACTCTATTACCGAGAGGTATTGAGTGGATAATTGTGTGTTGATTGCCATAATACACCCCAACCAACAAAACCCACTCTAAAGCCCACAACCAGTTAGGCAAACACCTAGGTGGAAGTCACAGCCCTAGATCTTTTACATACTTGAAAAACAACACCAAAAAAATATTATTCTCTAGCTTTACATTTGCAAACCGTAGCATAATTTAGAAGTAGAATCAAAATACAATTTGTGGAAGTGCATCTTATACACTTTACGTGCTTAGTCCGAGTATATACCTAATCCCATCTACGCTCTCTGTGGATTCGATCCCGACTCCTAGTTGGGTATTATTATTGCAATCAACCACTTCACAACCCCAAATTGAGGTGTGATTTAGGCGAGATCAATTTTTGGCGCCGTTGTCGGGGAGCATAAAAGACGGATTTAGCTATATATTTGGTTTTGTGTGTGACTTGTCTTCTTTTCCTTCCGTGTTACTAAGTGAAATAATTGTAGGTGAAATAATGGCTCTCAACAACAATGATCATCTCGAAAACATGCCTTTGGGGGATGTGGACGTGGAAGATGACCAAATTGAAGAGGTTTTTCCTGAACCTCAAGCAAATAGACGAGGCTGACTGCCTCAAGACAACATTACCGTTCCACCCCCACCTCCACCAAGAGCGGCTCCACACCGGGTGTTGTCGAATGAAGGGTATGCATGTGCCATAGTCCCACCCCGCAATAGGGCGGGCAACTTTTAAATCATAAATGTTATGCTCACATTGCTAGATCAACGGGGATTCTTCAACGGGGATTCTTCACCGGGGCTCCGTATCAAAATGCATATAAACACTTAAAAGGATTTGTGGATACTTGCTGGGGGAGTAAATAGACAAAGGTCTCTGAGGATGCTTTAAGGTTGAGGCTATTTCCTTTTTCACTACGGGGGAAAGCTTTGGATTGGTTAGAAAGGTTGCCAAACCATTCCATCCATACATGGGATAAATTGGCGGAGAAATTTATTGCCAAGTTCTTTTCCCCCGGGCATATGGCTACTCTTAGAGACGAAATTCTAGCATTCAAACAAGAACCCAATGAACCTTTGCATGAGATATGGGAGAGGTACCGAACTATGGTAAAAAAGTACCCGAACAATGACATGACTGAGGCTATGATTCAACAAACTTTCTATAGAGGGATCAATACTACCAATCAATGCGTGGTCAACCAACTTGCCAGTGAAAATTTCATGACAACACCATATGTCGAAGCTTGTGAGATCTTAGATGAAATTGAGGATACTTCATCGGCATGGAAAAGTAGAGAAAATGTTCCTCAAGGTGATCCAAATGTGATTCACCTACATAAAGAATTACATGATCATGGGCAAGCAATTGCCGAGTTGACCACCACAATGAATCGACTAGCCAAAGCTCAACTTTAATAAGTTCAAGGTCCTAAGCAAGTAAATACAATGGAAAGAGTAAATATGATAGTGAACAAGTGAAGGCAAAAAGGTCAACAAGTACAACACCATACGGAATAATATGTGCAAGAAGATAGTGGGTTTGACCAAGATGAATCTTACAATGATCAAGAGGAGGAAGTACAATATGTGAACAACTTCTAAGGCAAAGAGATAACTCTCAAGGCCCTAATCAACAACAATGACAATCTCAAGGTAATCAAGGGAATTGGAACAATCAAAACAACCAAGGTCATTGGAATGGTCAAAACAATCAAGGGAATTGGAACAATCAAAACAACCAAAGCAATTTGAGTGGCGATAGTTAAGGATATTGGGGAGGCAACAATCAAGGGGGATGGAACAATAATCAATGGAATCGGGGGTCGGGTTTTCAAAGTCCCCCGATGTATTAACAACCAAGCAACCTGCCTCCTTATCCTTCCCATGGTCCTAGCTCTTCCAACAATGAGATGGGGCGAATTGAGAATATGTTTAAACAAATGATGGAGAAGAATGCCGACTCCGATGCCTAACTAGCTTCTCACAACACTTCAATTCGCAATTTGGAAGTTCAATTGGGACAAATCTCGCAAGCTTTAAACACTCGTCCTAAGGGGGCACTATCAAGTGATACGGTGGTGAACCCAAAGGGTGGGAACAACACGGGACATGCCATGGCCGTGACTACAAGGAGTGGAAAATATGGGGATGAAACCACCTCAAGTCAAAAAACAATTGTGGATGATGAATAAGTGATTCAAGAAGATGAGATTCCAAATAGTGTGGTGCAAGAAAATGATGAAGGGAGAATTGATATTGATGAAAATGTGGAGGAGACTCAAGAAGAAGTGAACCCGTCTAGGGAACACATTGTTGACATACCAGAACCGGTAGTGCCAAAGGCTAAGGCACCAATGCCAAGGCCTCCTCCTCCATACCCTCAAAGGCTTGCCAAGAAAAATGGCGAGAACCAATTCAAAAGTTCATTGACATGATGAAGAGCTTATCTATTAATATGCCATTGGTTGAGGCTTTGGTGCAAATGCCCGAATATGCAAAGTTCATGAAGGATTTGGTGACAATGAAGAGGTCGATGAATTGTGAGACTATAAAGATGACACATCAAGTGAGCGCAATTGTGCACTTAGTGGCTCCTAAATTGGAAGATCCCAACGCTTTCACAATCCCTTGCACCATTGGATGCGCCAACTTTGCCAAAGCTCTTTGTGATCTAGGGGCGAGTTTCAACTTGATGCCCTACTCGTTTTTGAAAATGTTAGGGATTGGGAAACCAAGACCCACCTCTTTGAGGCTACAAATGGCGGATCGTACTATGAAGAGACTATTGGGTATTATTGATGATGTGTTGGTTCGAGTTGATAAGTTCATCCTCCCGGCATACTTTGTGATTCTTGATTGTGAAGTGGACTATGAGGTGCCTATTATTTTGGGTAGACCTTTCCTTGCTACGAGGAAGGAACTTGTTGATGTAGAAGCCGGCGAGCTCACCTTCCGAGTGGGTGATGAAAATGTGGTTTTCTATGTGTGCAAATCTATGAGGCAACTGAATAGCAATGAAGTTTGTTTGTTTGTGGGCCTAGTGACCGAGGTGATTGTTGATGATGCTAGTGCCATGATGAAGGTCGATGATACTTTGGAGGCCGTATTGCTTAATCATGATAATGATGGCTATGTGAAATGCGTGAATGCATTGCAAGGAATGGGGTCGTACACTTATGAACCCCGCAAATTGTCCTTAGATCTTGAAAACTGAAAGACTCCTCCAATAAACACCTCAATCGAGGAGCCTCCCACTTTGAAGTTAAAGCCATTGCCTCCACATCTCAGGTATGAATTCCTTGACCCGTGTTCTACTTTACCGGTTATTCTTTTCTCTTGTTTGACTAACGTGCATGTAGACTCTACTTTGGCGGTGCTACAAAAGAGGAAGAAAGCTATCAGATGGACATTGTCAGATATTCGGGGTATAAGCCTCACCTTTTGCATGCAAAAGATTATTTTGGAGGAGAATGGCAAACGCTCCGTTGAACATCAAAAAATACTAAATGAAGCAATGAAAGAGGTGGTGAAGAAGAAGATCATAAAGTGGTTGGATGCCGGGGTTGTTTACCCCATTTCCAATAGTTCGTGGACCTCTCCGGTGCAATGTGTCCCAAAGAAAGAGGGAATGATTGTGGTCACCAATGACAAGAACGAGTTGATTCGTACAAGAACAGTGACCAGGTAGAGAGTGTGTATGGACTATCGCAAGCTAAACAAAGTCACAAGGAAAGATCATTTCCCACTTCCATTCCTTGATCAAATGCTTGATAGGTTGGGCGGCCGTGCTTTCTATTGTTTCCTTGATGGATATTCCGGCTACAATCAAATTCTTATTGCTCCGGAGGACCAAGAGAAAACTACTTTCACATGTACCTATGGTACTTTCGCATTCTTGCGGATGTCATTTGGGTTATGCAATGCACCGATGACTTTTCAACGGTATATGATGGCTATCTTCACCGACATGGTGGAGGATTTTCTTGAGGTCTTCATGGATGATTTTTCTGTGGTTGGGAATTTCTTTGATGATTGCTTGAAAAACTTGGATAAGGTCTTGGCAAGATGTGAGGAGACAAACTTGGTACTCAATTGGGAGAAGTGTCGCTTCATGGTCGAGGAAGGATTGTCCTTGGCCAAAAGATTTCAAAGAATGATATTGAGGTCGACAAGGCCAAAATAGAGGTGATTTCTAAACTCCCACCCCTACATCTGTGAAGGGAGTGAGGAGCTTCTTGGGTCATGCGGGGTTCTATCACCATTTCATCAACAATTTTTCCAAAGTGGTGAACCCCTTGTGTAAGCTTTTGGAGAAGGATGCCATATTCCATTTCAACGAGGATTGCATGAAGGCATTTGAATTGCTCAAGTTCAAATTGACTACTACTCCTATTATCACCGCACCAGATTGGAGCCTGCCTTTTGAGCTCATGTGTGACGCAAGTGATGTGGCGGTCGGAGCGGTTTTGGGGCAACGTATCAACAAAATCTTCCATCCGGTCTAGTAGACAACTTTTTTAATTGGGCATTAAGTCAACCAACAGTGAACACTATGATTCAGTGTCCTTGTAAAGGGTGTATGAATACCGTGTTCAAGCTAAAAATTGGTGTAAGAGGAGACTTATTGAGGAAAGGTTTCTGGGATTCTTATAAAGTGTGGGACTTGCATGGGGAAGTGTTAGTTAGAGTTGAAACTTCTAATGTCGTAGTTAGTGATGAAGCAGAAGATGATAGTATTGAAGAGGATAATATTGCCGAAATAATTTACGATGCTTATGGATATACGAATGTAGAGGATAGTAACAATAATTTAGAGGACAATGAAGATCCAAATTTACGTGCAACAAAGTTCTATAAATTGTTGAAAGATGCTAAGACAGAACTTTATCCTAGTTGTAAAAGAGTCTCGGAGTTGTCTTTTATTGTTAAGCTACTTCACTTGAAGTGCCTTAACCATTGGAGTAACAAATCAATGGATGCACTGTTGAGCTTCTTTAAAGATGTTCCTCCCGAGGGGTCATTTGTGCCAAATTCTTTCTATGAAGCAAAGAAAGTTCTTTGTGACCTAGGCTTGGGTACACTAAAATAGATGCATGTCAAAATGATTGTATTTTAAACTGGCGTTGTTATGCCAATGTCCAATCATGTCCTAAGTGTGGTAAGTCTAGATGGAAGTCCGAAGAACATAGAGGCAAGAAAGTAGCTTATAAAAGCTTGCGACATTTTTCAATCAAACCAAGGATGTAAAGATTGTACATGGCAAGAGAGACAGCTAAAAAGATGAGGTGGCATAAGGAGAAAAATATCGATGATGGTGTCTTGCGACATCCGTCTGACTCAATGGCATGGAAATCCTTCAATGCACGACATCCCACCTTTTCAGCTGAGTTAAGAAATGTTCGATTAGGGTTAGCAAGTGACGGGTTACAACCTTATGGGAACATGAGTTCTAATCAAAGTATTTAGCCAGTCGTACTAGCTACATATAATTTGCCACCATGGGATTGCATGAAAAATATGTATTTCATAATGACTCTTCTTATTCCAGGACCAAAGTAACTAGGAAATGATATAGATGTATACTTACAACCAATGATTGAAGAGTTGAAGGAATTATGGGACGGGGTGGAGACGTATGGTGCTCACTCAAAATCTAATTATCTGATGCGCGTGGCTATCATGTGGACGATTAATGACTTTTCTGCATATGGGAATCTTTCAGGATGGTTAACCAAAGGCAAGCTTGCATGCCCTTATTGCCATAAAGATACACAATCGACATCCTTGCGTAGTAAGTTGTGTTATATGGGTCATCGTCGCTTCCTTCCCATGGACCATCCATGGCAGAGAAGTAGGACGTTATTTTATGGGAAAGTTGAAATGGGAGTTGCACCTAAACCTTTAACAAGTGATGAAGCACTTGTGCAAGGACAAAAGAGAAAGCGTGATATTCATAGAAATGCTTACAATTGGAAGAAGAAAAGTATCTTTTGTCAATTGTCTTATTGGAAGAGTCTTATGTTACGACATAACCTTGATGTGCATCACATCGAAAGAAATATGTCCGACAATATTATATCAACTATCATGAATATGGTTGAAAAGACAAAAGATACATTGAAAAGTAGATATGACTTTATGGACCTTGGAATCAGACAAAGGTTGCATCCAATTGAGGATGGGAATAATATTTTGTTACCGGCAGCGTGCTATGCATTGTCCTCGGAAAAGAAGCTGAAGGTATGTAGTTTCTTAGCTAATCTGAAGGTTCCTGATGTATTTTTCTCAAACATTTCAAAGTGTGTCAATGTACAGGAAAAAAAGATACACGGATTGAAATATCATGATCATCATGTATTGTTGCAAGACATTTTTCTAGTAGTTATACGTGGTTTGCTACCCAAGGAAGTGTGTGATCCAATTATAGCCTTAGGAAAATTTTTCAAGAATATATACTCCAAGTGCTTGACGATTGAAGATCTTGATATCCTAGAGGCAGAAATTCCTATTATTTTGAACAAACTTCAACTTGTTTTCCCTCCGGCGTTCTTTGATGTCATGGTTCATTTGCCCATTCACTTGCCAAGTGAGGCAAAGCTTGGTGGACCAGCTCAATATCGGAATATGTATCCTATAGAGAGGTAATTTATTATTTAATAATTTCGATGCTATAGTTTTAGAATGACATATATTATATTAATGAGTTATTTTATATAGGTATTTGCGAACACTTAAGTCATATGTTCACAACAAAAATCGTCCAGAAGGTTATTTGGCAGAGGAAAGCCTCACATTTTGCTCACGATACTTGAAGAATATCTCAACCAAGTTTAATAAACCAACTAGGAATAACGATGGATTTGTGTCACATGATGTGATGTCTATCTTTAAAAAAAGTGGTCAAACAAAAGGTGCTTCAGAAGACATCAGGCTATCTCATGATGAATTTAAACAAGCATGTATGTATGTGCTTCAAAATTGTGAAGAGATTTCGCATTTCATGGAGTAAGTCTCTTATTAACTCCAAGATAGTTTCACACTGAAATAATCCGAACCCCATTTATATTAACTAACTTACAATGTAGGGAATATACAAGAGAGATTGAAGGCCAAAGTTCAATGAGAGCTCATAAAAATGAGTTTCTTGGTTGGTTTCGTGCACGTATAGGTATCTACTTAATAAATAATATTGATATTAGTTTAATCATCCCATTATGTTATTGGTCATAACAATGTTGTTCGTCTTTGTAGATATTTCTACTATCTTCATAAGGACACGCAAATGATGAGCTCATAAGCTTAGTCGTCGGTCCTACACCATTAGTACATCGATATTCAACATTTATGGTGTATGGATTTAGAGTCCATACAAAAGAGCTTGCATTGAGAAGAAAAACGCAGAATAGTGGTGTTCTTGTGAGAGGAGATGATTCAGACTCTAATAAGGAGTATTATGGTGTATTAGAGGACATTTATGAGTTATCTTATGTGGGAAACAGAAACATTTATTTATTCAAGTGTCATTGGTGGGATGTGGCTCGCTTAGGAAGAGGATATAAGATAGACAAATATGGCTTCACAAGTGTGAATACTCAGTGTGCCTTGAATACAAATAAGCCATTTGTGTTGGCATCTTAGTCGGAACAAGTCTTTTACTTGGACGATATGGTCGATAATGATTGGCTTGTTGTTGTGAATACAAATTCTCGCGACCTTTTTAAAATGCCTGATAATGAAGATAATTGTGTAGAAATTGAAGATGAAGAATTACTGAATGAAGAAGTCTATCAACAAGAGAAAACTGAATTTAATACTTCGTATACCAATGACCAAGAAAATATTGTTGAGGTGTCTCTACATAGGGATAATGTTGAATCACAAAGTATTAACTACGATCATATAAGTACGCCAGCTCAAAACAATATGCATAATGAGGAAGATGATTTCATTAGTGACAATCATATAGAAATATCAGAGAGTGAAGATAGCGAAGAAGAGTTATTTGATGATGATGATGATGGGAAGGACACCGATACATCCTTTTGAAGACTAAGAAGCAAAAGACTGATGATATAGATGTTACATCGTATTTTAAAAATTCTCTGTATTTATGTCCATATTAGACTAATAGTGAAATTAGTTCTTGGTGCTTGAAGCTTTATGTCTATATCTTATTTTTGAAAGTTCTCTGTATGTTTGTCCTTATTAGACTTACAATAAAATTAGTTTGTGATGCTTGTAGCTTTATGTATACATCTTATTATTTTGAAAAGTTCTCCGTATTAGTGCTTTACTCCAACATTTCATAACAGAATCGTGGTGAAGTAACAGAATCAATGGTGAAATAAAATTAGTGCTTTACTCCAACATTTCATCAATTAATTGATTTTAATTCTCTGCTATTTGAATTAATATTTTCTCTAGTCTGATAAATCATTTTCTTTTAATATGATGTTACAAAAAATGAAAGGAACTGGACGAGGAAAAAGTGGAAGAGGCAGGACGAGCTGTGGTCGTGAAAGTTTTCAAGGACGTGGCAATTTTGGAGCGACGTCTCAGCCACGCATACAGACTGGACGAGTATCTGGTGCATCTGTAGAGACAGGAGAATCATGTAACCCGGGTCAAGGACTTTTACAGACCGGACAAGTATCTAGTAACTCTCTTTTAAGACCTTCTTTAGAAACACAATCATCACGAAATGAACCAAAAACTGTGCATCGCTCTCCAGAGGCTGACAATTGTGCAAGTTAATTTTCTGTTTTTGGTGTTTTATGAAATTATTTTTACTAACTGTGCAGAACTACTAATTAACAACAATATCCCTTTACTTTGCAGTTTCTTCCAGCAGTAAGAAAAGAGGAAGAGGAAAATACAAATCTAAAAGTTTAGATATAAAAACTAAGTATGGTGGCAAAATCAAAATTATGATTCCATATGACATCGATAGAGCAGTAGGTTCTAGAGCTAGAGATATTGTTAATTACTGTGGTTTGATCATGAGGAGCACTATCTCATTCCAAGATGGAAATTGGTAAAAAATAGTTCTGAAAGACGGAGAAGCAATGTGGTTAAAGGTCAAGGTAATAAATTACTTTCAAGTAGCCATATTAATGAAGTAGCCATGTGGGAATTTGCTAATTTTGCTATTAGAGTTTTTCTATTGTATAGTGATTGGAGATTTCCAGTTAAGTTAGTTTGAGATTTGTTTTCTACCTTTTTGAAGTTTTCAAGAAAGTTTCTCTTTATCTGCATTTCTCAATTTCTGAAACGTTTTTTTTTTGTGGAGTTTTGCTATTAGTTTTAATCTTGTGTTGCTTTTGAGTGCAAATTCTGAAATTGGGTAACTTTAATTTTGTTCATTGAATTTGAAGTTTATTTTGTTCCTCCTCTTCAACCCTCGGTAAGGCTTTTGGGTTGGTGATTGCAAACTCTGACTTTCGGAAGAGGGAAGGGCATTTGGTTACTTTTCAAAATGCGGTGGCGAAGACCCAGATTGACTATCTTCTCCTCAGGAGGTGTGATAGAGGGTTGTGCAAGGATTGTAAGGTGATTCCGGATGAGATACTCGCGACGCAGTATAGGCTCTTGGTGATGGATGTTGGTATTATGTTGAAGAGGAGGAAAAGGTCTACTCGAGGAAGACCGAGAATCAGGTGGGGAGCCTTAACTAAGGATAAAGCCCAAGCGTTGGAGGGGCGGTTGTCGGCTTTGGGAGCTTGGAGGAGTAGTGGTGACGCGAGCACTATGTGGTCAGCGACAACAGACTGTATTAGGGAGGCTGCGAGAGAGGTGTTAGGGGTCTCGAAGGGCGTCTCTGGTAGGCACAAAGGAGACTGGTGGTGGAATGAAGTGGTTCAAGGTAAAGTGGAAGCAAAGAATGCGACGTACCTGAAGTTAGTGGGGAGCATAAGTGAGGAGGAGAGGCGAGTGTGCATGGAGAGGTATAAGGAAGCTAAGAAGGAGGCTAAGCTGGCAGTCACAGAGGCTAAGACTGCGGGTTATGGTTGTATGTACAAGGAATTGGGGAAAAAAGTGGGGAGAAGAAGTTATTCCGGCTGGCCAAGTTGAGAGAGAGGAAGGCTCGGGATTTGGACCAAGTGAGATGCATCAAGGACGAAGATGGTAGAGTATTGATGGAAGATGCCCATATTAAGAGGAGATGACAGACTTACTTTCATAAACTTTTGAATGAAGAAAGGGATCGGGATATTGTGCTAGGCAAATTGAAGCATTCCGAGAGTCACCGTGACTTTGGGTACTGCAGGCGTATCGAGGTTGAGGAGGTCATGGGAGCTATGCATAAGATGAGTAGGGGCAGAGCGACCGGTCCAGACGAGATTCCGATAAAATTTTGAAAATGTATGGGGAGAGCAGGTTTGAAGTGGTTGACTAGGTTGTTTAATATTATTTTTAAGGGGAAGAGGATGCCGGATGAGTGGAGGTGGAGTACGGTGGTTCCATTGTATAAGAATAAAGGTGATATCCAGAGTTATAATAATTATAGGGGTATCAAATTACTGAGTCATACCATGAAAGTGTGGGAGAGGGTGGTTGAAGCGAGGGTGAGGATGATAGTGTCTGTATCCGACAACCAGTTCGGGTTCATACCGGGTCGTTCAACTACAGAAGCTATACACCTTGTTAGAAGGTTGGTGGAACTATACAGAGAGAGGAAGAAGGATCTGCACATGGTGTTTATTGACCTAGAGAAAACGTATGACAAGGTTCCTAGAGAAATTCTCTAGAGATGCCTGGAGGAGAAATGTGTGTCGGTTCCCTACATTATGGCAATTAAGGACATGTATGATGGGGCTAAGACTCGGGTTAGGACAGTAGGAGGCGACTCTAAGCAATTTCCGGTTGTAATGGGGTTACACAAAGGTTCTGCGCTCAGTCCGTTCTTATTCACCCTGGTGATGGACGCGTTAACAAACCATATTCAAGGGGATGTACCATGGTGCATGCTATTCACCAATGACATAGTTCTGATTGGTGAGTCGCGAGTCGGTGTTAACGAGAGGCTGGAGGTTTGGAGACAGGCACTTCAGTCTAAGGGTTTCAAGCTGAGCAAGACGAAGACGGAATACCTAGAGTGTAAGTTCAGCGCTGAGCCAGGGGAAGTGGGCGTGAATGTGAGGCTTGATTCGCAGGTCATCCCGAGTAGAGGCAGCTTCAAGTAACTTGGTTCGGTTATCCAGGGGGAGGGGGGGAATCGACGAGCATATCACACACCGTATTGGGATAGGATGGATAAAGTGGAGGTTAGCATCTGGAGTCTTGTGTGATAAGAGAGTGCCACCGATAATCAAAGGTAAGTTTTATAAAGCGGTGGTTAGACCGGCCATGATGTATGGGGTTGAGTGTTGGCCCGTTAAGAACTCACATATCCAGAAGATGAAAGTATCACATATGAGGATGTTGCGGTGGATGTGCAGACACACTAGGATAGATAAGATTAGGAATGATGATATTCGGGAGAAGGTGCATGTGGCTCCCATTGATGACAAGATGCGGGAAGCGAGGCTTAGATGGTTCGGACATATTCAGAGGAGAAGCCCAGATGCTCCGGTACGGAGGTGTGAGCAGCTGGTTGCGGAGGGCACGAGAAGAGGTAGAGGGCGACCTAAGAAGTATTGGGGAGAGGTGATCAGGCAGGATATGGCGAGGCTCCAGATTTCTGAGGACATGACACTTGATAGGAAGATGTGGAGGTCGAGTATTAGGGTTGTAGGTTAGGAGGTAGTTGAGTCGTGCCTTACTTCGTACCATTGTGGGACTAGCCATTCAGGGTTTTTGTCTAAGATAGCTAGTGGCAATGTTGTGGCTTACTATTTCGCTTTTTAGTGCATGTCCTATTTACTAGCTATCGCTTTTGCTTTGCATCTTTCCTCTAGATTTTACGGTGTTCCTATTTTTCTTATGATTGTTATGGCGATACTAATATTTACTAATATTATCTCCCTTTGCTTTGTATCTTTCTTCTGGATTTCATGGTGTTCCTATTTATCCTATGAGTGTTGTTGTGATACTAATATTGTCTTCCTTTTTGTCCTTTTGTCCTTTGTTTTTTTTGAGCCGAGGGTCTTTCGGAAACAACCTCTCTACTTCTTTGGGGTAGGGGTAAGGTCTGCGTACACACTACCCTCCCCAGACCCCATTAGTGAGATTTTACTGGGTTGTTGTTGTTGTTGTTGTTGTTGTTGTTGTTGTTGTTGAATTTGAAGTTTATTTCTTGAATTCTCTTCTATTGTTGAAGGGGTTAAGAAAGTTCTTTTCTTTGTGCATCAGAATTTAAGGGAACCAGTTCTTGAAGTTATAGGATCTTGCTTGTTTAATCAATTGTTTAGTGAAAAGCTGTGTTTTCTCTTTTTTTCTTTCACTTTTTGCTTTTTGTTTAATCTCTGTATTCTGTTGTGAATTTAGCTTCAGTTCTAGCTGGATTATACCACACTGCCTATGATAGGCAGTGATGTCCTTGTTTGGGTTGTGCCCTTGTTAAACTTGTCATTCCATAGGATTCTTGTTAAATTGCCCCACTGAATTAATCAACCAAAATAGCCTGCTGTACCTTTCATCTTTGAACGAACCTGCTGCTTTTTCATCAAAATTTCTTGGCTTTTTGTTGTTTATTTATGTGGTTAGGATATCGAATATAATATTACATTTATTGTCAGGATAACTTTTATGTTTACAGCAGGCTGCAGGTTTCAAGCCTTTGCAATTAGCACTATGCAAAGACTTTTTAGAGCATGGAAAGCTCGACTCGGCAAGTTGTACTCTAAGTACAAAACTAATGAAGAAAGATTGTCTCATCGACCTAAAGATGTTGAGCTTGAGGACTGAAAATACCTAATACAATATTTTGGAAGTCAGAATTTTAAGGTACTAACTTAATACCTGAAGATTCTGCCAACCAAAGGGCACCATTCACATCTTTGAAAGGTGATTTATTAATCTGTTTACTTACAAGTTGTAAGTGAAAGGAACAAAAGAAATAGAAAAAAGCAAATAACTAAGCATACTTGTGGTACAAGGTCTTTTGCAGAAGTAGAGGAATCTATGGTAAAAATATATTTAGTCCCCTACTATCACATATGCTTCTTAGTTATTTACATATTTATGTATTTGCTTATATATGTTTTCTCCGAAATTATATTGCAGAGAAATCCTATTACTGGAGAAATAGACACACCAGATAAAGTTTGGGAGATCCAGCATACACGCAAGGATGATAGAGGAGAACTGGTGTGGGTGGATTCACAATCCCAACAAATTCATGTAATTATCTAAAATCATAAACTTATTATATTTCTATTTCTGTAAGTTACATTCGATATATTTTATTATGTTTTGATGTAAATGATTATGCATAAATGCAGGGTCAACTCCAAGAAGTTGTCGCTCAGCAACAATCTGAAGAGATCGAGCATCCAATGACTAGAGATGAGATTTTATCCACCGTTCTTGGTGAGAGAACAGGCTATGTTCGCGGAAAAGGATACGGAAAGAAGCCTCCTAAAAAGAGTAACATGCAACAGGCAAACATAGAGTCCAGCGTGTCTTCCACTATGGAAATTATGCTTCAAGAGATGCAAGTTGAGATGGATAGAAAGTTGCAAGAAGAACGTGAACGAATGGCTGCTCAGTTGCAAAGAAATATGGAACTTAAGTTTCAAAGGAAGTTGGTAGAGGAACGTGAACACGCAAATGAAGAAGTAGACAAGAGGATCTATCTAAAAGTGGACAAGAGGATGCATGAATAATTTGCTAGTTTGATGACCAGAATGCTACAACAAGTACTTGCCCCGCTGCTTCTTAACAATTCTTCTTCCTTCTCGGCATTTCTTCTTCCTTCATTCTGGACAATTCTTCTGTCACTTGCTCCCTATCTTCTTATCAACTTCGCCTTCTTTAACTTTCATCCTCTTGATAATAGACTATTGGGCTATTTTTTGTTTATGTGAAATCTAGATTTTTGAAAACCTTCGTTGTGTGGGCTTCAGGGGCTTAGTTGATAGTAGACTATTGGGTTATTTTTTTGTTTATGTGAAATCTGAATTTTTGCAAACCTTAGTTTATGTGAAATATGTACCTTAGCTGCTTCAGGGGCTGCTGCTGCTGTTTCTTTGAAAATCTTAGTTGTGTGGGCTGCTGCTGCTGTTTAGTTGGTTCTTGTGTGATTTCTTCTTGTGTTGATTAATGACAATTTATACTAGTTAGTGAGTCTCTTACACAATTGTTGCTACATTTAGGATTAAAAAGAGATCAAATTTCAGTGACTCGAACTAAAAATTCACACTGGTAAAGTGTTTCTGTACAGATGTGCAAAGGACCCCTTCTTATCCTAACTTAGTATTCACATCAAGTAAATGAATACATACCATGTGTCTTTTACTGCCACTTCCATCACTTAACTATATTTACTGAATATAAATTTTCACCTAAAGATCTGAGTGTTGATATATTTTTTCCTAGACGGTCTGCTAATGATGATATTTTTGTTCTATATTCAACGTTCTTCCAGGTGCAATGTATTTAATTTTATCTGTGTCGGTACTTCATTTTACACTTAGCATAATCTTTTTCTTTTGCAAGCGAAGGTCAGCCGACATTTCTTGATTAATCTTAGGATGTAATTTTGTTTTGTTTGTTATATTTCATTTCTTATTTGTGCTTAGGTTATTTTCTCTGGATTTCTGTGCAATGGCTTTACCATTTTGAACCAAAACCAATACATGTTCAATAGGCCACCTTAAAAATAGCTGGTTCATTCATGTCGTTTGAATCGCTTTCATAAACAATGTACTGGTGGAGAAGGATAACTCTGCTCTGTTTTGGGTCCTATGTTATCTGGTAGTGCCACCAAGTTAGACTACTGAAATATTAGACCAGAGATTCTTACCTTTGAGATGGTTCTCTGCACATCTAGTTCTTATGAATAGATGAAAAGTTTTAACTTTTATTTTGTTAGTAGTGATCAATTGTGACCACCTTTTGCATTCTTTCCACCAGGTAAAAATTGATCTTAATTTAGTGGTCTCCCTTTTATACTCAATCTCCTACAATACCTACAGGCTACAACGCTTATACCTGTCCATTTCTCTCCACCAGCCTCCTACCTCACCTTCCCCCTTCCTTCCTCTGTCAACGACTAAAATAGAAGTTTAAAAGGGAAAACACGGAGCTGATCTAGCAAAACTGCAAAAGGCAGGCATGGAGAAGGTTAATATTGAAATTTATATGCATAATAAGATTCTCATTATATACATTTAGACAATACCTACAGGCTACAGCGTTTAGACCCCCTTTTGTTATCCTTGTAGTTTTTCTATGCATGTTTTTTGATATAAAAAATCTCATATATATATATATATATATATATATATATATATATATATATATATATATTGTTTCTTTTAGCAGGGACAAGGCACATAAACAATGGTATCGTTCAAGGATGGTGTCGACCAAGGAGCAATTACAAGGCATTTAATATTTTATCTTTTTGGGATATGTATATGCGTACAATTACAATGCACAATGAAGTGTCGTGTAGTATTATGTAATTGATTTTTTAGTAATGAAAATATTTATAATATTCAGTTTGAGAAATTATTTTGGTATTTTTTAAATAATATTGGTAGTCAATTGATGTGAATATACAGTCATTAAATTTAGAGAATTTGGTTCCTACCGGAAATATATATAATTTTAGTCATTATATAGTTTTTGAGAAGATAGGTTTTAGTGGCGACATTATTTTGTCACAAAATATTAGTAATTGTTCTATTGTTAAATTTTCCACTATTAGTTTATTTCTTTTGTAGAGACTTTAGTCGCTACAGAAATTTATTATGTCTTTTATGATTTATTATATTGTAGCGACACGAGTCGCTACTAACAGTCATTTATAGTGGCGACATTAACTTGCCACTACAAAAATATTTTAGCACCTATCTTAGTCGCCGCTAAAGATGAATAGCAGTGGCGACCCAGCTAAACTTTTATTCTTGTGGAACCACTTTTGTAGTGAGATTTTTTACCTTTTGTGGCAACTATGTCGCCGCAAAATATGCGCTTTTAGTGGCGACCTTTGATGTTGCCACAAATACCTTTCAGTTTCAGTTTTGCTTGTAGCAACACAAATGTCGCCACTGATAACATGTAGCTGCGACCTTCAGGTATTTTGTAGCGGCTTTTGTCACCGCTATAAGGCTGTTTTCTTATAGTGGTCGCTCGGAATTCATCGAACATGAACTCCATAAACTAAGGTGACCCCGAAGTCTATATAACATAGGGCGGGGCGGAGCCAGATTCTTGAGAAGTCTCGGCCATCGCTTCTGCACCAGCATTATAAACCTGAGGGGGATTAGCCTCTGTTATTTCCCCCTCGGTTCCCACCCACTTCTCGGGGACGGACGGCTCACAGGCCACAAAAAGATCATCCTCCTCGGGCTCATCCCTGAGTTGGTAAAGCGAGTTCGAGTCAGGAATTCAAGAGCTGTAACTTTCCTTTGGCTTACGAGCCAAGCTTCTCCTTGTTTTTTTTTTTTCTCCGAGCTCGGAAAACTCGGAGCCCACCTTCTTTTCTTCTCTCCTGCTGCGGCCCCGGGCTGCCCCGAAGTAGAAGGATCAATGGGTAGGTCTTCGCCCCTACTAAGGCCTTGAGCTCAATGGTCTTAGGCAAGCCTGCAAAACAAAAAGAGAAGGAACAGAGAACATAGTGCTGAAAAAGAAAGCCTAGTGCTACTTATTCAGGAAGAGAAACCTTACCGTGGGAACTGGCCTCCCAGCGGCCCTTCGAGAGCTCGCGCCACGAGTGCTCAGCATAAGGCATCTGCGTAAAAATGCCCCATATCCACTCCTTGAGCCGAGGAATTGGCTTTTGGAACTCGAGCAAGGGCTGCACCTCAGCAAATACCGATGAGGAAAAGGGAGATAAGACGTGAAATCGACATCTAAAAGAAAAGGACACTTATGTGCTACATTCCACTTCTCGGGGAATGGCCTAAATTTGGAAGGTATCAAGTTGGCGGTCCACACCCGGACAAAGCGTCCCTTCCAACCTCGATCCCGGTCCTCGTCAATGCTTGAAAATGTCGCTTTTCTGGCCTGTCGTACGAGCTTTATCAGCCCCCCGGAAGATTTGGGGACTGTATAGGCAGAGTAGATGATTGATAGTGAACAAGTAGGAGTTGATTTTATTCACGAAGAATCGGAGGAGGATTACGATCATCCACAACAATAGGTGGATCTGACCGAGGTACACTTCATACCTCCTACAAAAATTCAGATCAACCGGATCCACCGGGCCAAATATCAAGGGGTAAGTGTAAACACTCAGATACCCCTCCACATGGATAGTAATGTCGTCATCGGGCTCGGGGATTACTATGTCCTTATTCTCCCAGCCACAGTTCTTGCGAACTGCAGGGAGAACGGTCTCGGTGATGGATCAAATGTACCGAGATACCGCCTCGCATCGGCCTTGCACCGATGAAGGCTTTTCAACCTTAAAGTCGTCAGCGACCGAACACCCCCCGATGATAAATATTTTCAAGGGAGGTTCGGCTGCCGGTTTATCGTTAGCCATGCCCGGAGCGGACCTCTTAAGATCAACCACATCGGGAGCGTTCAACTCAGCTTCGGCGGTCGGCCTTGAAGAGGAAGTAACAATTTTTTGGGGAATAGTCTTAGAAGTCTTCGCCAATGTTATCTAAGTTAGAATAAGGGGAAATAAATATTAGAAGATGAAGGACAAAAGCTTGCTGAGAAAATCAAACGTGCTGGTTCGGGTAAAAGATAAACGAAAACCTACAATTTGCTGAAAACTCTTGAAGAACAGAGGTAAAAATGTTAAGGTAGGAAGAGAGGCAGTGATATCCTAAAGGTACGAGGGTAGAATCTTGGTCAAAAAGTAATAAATAAACGAAAGAAGGGAGTATTTATAGGGGCTTCACGCCGTTTTGTATCCAAGGATATCCTGCTGACGGTTGACACGCATTTGAAGTCATAATGACAAATCTGACGGGACGTTTTGAATCTTTTGTCGTTTCTGCTACGACGAGTTGGGGAAGGAATCGAGGTGCTCATGTCGTTTCTCCCCGTTTCCGTAAACTTACTCTTCGAGAAATGAGGGGACTATCTATATACAGTAAAACCGAGCCCATGAGATGCCTTATATTTCGATGAAGCAAAGGGAGTCAGAGACGCGAAGGCAGGGAACCAGAATCGAGACTAGGAGCCCCTCGAGCTAGGGTCCGGGCAAAGCGCCCGACCTCGAGAAGTATCGGGGCCATAACCCCGAGTTCGGTTCGAATCCCAAAGGCATTAAAAAACACTACAAGGTAACTGAGCACGACCAACGAAAAGTTGTGATATCCGTGACCAGCCGGATATCACGGCGTGAATCTCGGCATGTATCGGCATAGAACCAGTGATTGGTTAAACGAATAATTTTTACCTTTCATAGAATTATACTTAGGGTAAAACTACCCTATTATATAAAGGGGTGTCTGAATATTTATTGGGGACACTTTAACACGCATATCAAGACAATATATTATTATTTCCTCTGTTACTCAAAGTTCTAATACTTGTTCATCAGTGCTTGGTCATTGTGAGTCCTGGATCGAGGGCGGATATTTCATTGAGGCTGTTGTTAAGTCCAGTATCACCCTCAAGTGGTTTGATAATTTATTACCCCCTTTATCCGTTTAATCTTACGCAATTTATCGTTTGTATCGAATTAATACATATATCCTTAAAATCACAAATAAATTTAATTGTTATCCATTTTCAAGGGTAAACAATATGGAACTTAATATGAGAAAAAATGTCATATTAACAAAATACTTCAAACATTACTAATTGTAACCTTACCTACTTTAAACTAAATGGTAATGCTTTGATATTTCTGTTACTAGAGTAGTTTAGTGGGGGTAAAATCTAGTGGATCAGCTGAAGAGTGATCGAATAGCTGAAGCAAAATTGACGTGTTTTGAAGTTCAATGAGTAAAATTGCCCACACTCAATACCATTTAGAGTTACTTATAAGCTCAGATTGAACTTAGGTTGACTTTGCTTAACTCCAACTTAGTGTGATTTAAGCAGGTTTGAAATATATCCTCAATATTGGCCTATACACTTTTAGTTAAGGCTCTTCGCTAACTTTAGCAAGTTAAATGGGCTTGCTCTGAGATGTGCCATCTTATCTGGCAGTCACAGCAGCCCCAAAGCTACTTCATCACTATTTTCCGTTTACATCTTAATTCTTCCTACTTAGCTTCTAAGCTCATTTCATCACTTCTTTTTACTTCATCGCTTTTCTCATTTCGCATCTTAATTCTATTTACTAAGCTTTTTGGCTCACCTCTTCTTTCTCTTAATTCTATGTATGCCATAAACGATGCATTATCAGCAGAGGGTGCAGCAGATGACTATGAGACTTGTCTAAGACACTTGGTTAAGAGCAAGATTGCAGACATTTCTGAGGCTACTGGATTTCCCAAATTTGATGTAATACTATTAGGTATGGGTCCTGATGGGCATGTAGCTTCCTTATTTCCCGGGCATCCTCTTGTCCATGAGAAAGAGAAGTGGGTTACCTTCATCAAGGAATTTCCAAAACCTCTACCGGAAAGGATTACATTTACATTTCCTGTAATAAACTCATCCGCCAATATCGCTCTTGTTGTAGCAGGTGCTGGGAAGGCAGATGTAGTGTATAAATCACTAGGTGATAGTGAAAGTTCTGATTCGCTGCCTGTGCAGATGGTTTCACCCAAAGGAGAATTGGTTTGGTTTTTAGACAAGGCTGTGTTTGACCAAAAATATGACTCTTGGTTCAAATAATTAAATTTATATGATTATGGGTTAAACTTAGTTAACAATAAAATTTCTAGATGTAATTTGCGAGGGTGTGATAAATGTCAGATAGATCTGGTCGAATAGTGATAACAGTATACAATAATTATTCCAAAAAGCATGAGTAATAATGTAACATTTAATAACAATGAATAACAACCAATAGAACTTAAGTAAAAAGGAGGAGTGGTTCACCCAATAAAGGATGAGCTATATTATTGTTCCACCTGACAATGATGAGTGACAGATAAATCCTTGAATGTTCGAATTATTCTCGGATCTGATGGAAAAGTATAGAATAATATAGACAAGAATCTTAGTGAAAAGGTGGTGTTTGTATCTTAGTAAGAGAGAGAGAATCTTTTTTGTCAAAGTATGTTCTTACAAATGAATATCACATGTCTCATGTCATTGTCTCCTTTTCTATTTATATAAGATATATTCCTAGTAAAGCCTAATAGTACAAGTGTAGAGAATATCAACTAGAATATTCTCTTTAATATCCTATTTCAAAAATTAATCGTTACAGCTTCATCAACGGTGCTTGACCTTGACCATTATTGACATCTCGATCATGGCTCTCGTTGACTGTTCGATTATGAGTCTTGCTGCTTCCTGTCCACCTCAACTAACGACGGCTCAAGAATTCTCCCTAGTGTTATCTTATTTTAAATATTCTAGGGCAATTTTTGACCTATATAGTTAGTCCCTCCGCTTATTGAGGCCGGCCTCAGGCGGGCTTGATAAGCGGACACTGTTCATTGCGGTTGAAACGATTGAACGAGATGATCTGGTCGTGATGATTGAGGCGGGATCGCAACGTAGCCCTTCGTGAACCACAAATTTTGGAGTTGTGTTGTCCACGAGTCAAGGTGACGTCATGACCTCGTGTGTTATCATGACGCGTATTCTCGATGCGTCGCTTCGTTTTGCGTGGGACTCCTAATTGGTCATGTAACTTCGATTCTGATGCCAGGTAATGATGAACCAATTTATTGGTTCTGATGCCTCAATTCCTATAAATAGGGATGTAAGGGTGTAATTCCAAACTTTACAGACTTCCTGCATCGAAACCCTATATTTTCTTCTTCTTTTTCCATTGTTGTGTTTTTTTTGTTCCAGAGATCCTTAGCGTTTTAATCCTTCGTTGTTTGATACCTTCCTCTCCTTCATTGAAAACATGTCTAATGTACCTTCTGAGTCCAGCGAGGGAAGTGACCCGGTCCCTCTAGTGATAGTTTTCCTCCTCATGTGGAGAGTGTTTCCACTGCTGTTGAGGACGGAAGCTTCCCGACGGTAGAGGAGATAGTTCATCATAACCCCGATACCAGGTTTGATTTCTTGAAATTGCCTGAAGCCAAACCTGAATCCTTTAAGTTATGATGAAGGAGGCTGACTTGTTAGAGCTTAAGGCTAAATACAGCCTTCCCAATCATGTCGAGTTGATCTCTAAGGGGTGGGATGCAGTGCAGGACCATCGTCCTGGGTATTGCGCATTCTACGCTTACCTCTTTCATGTCAGCTACACTCTTCCTCTCCTTCCGTTGGCGGAGGAATTTTGTCGTTTCTACGATGTTTGCCGGGCTCAACTTGCGTCGTATGTCTATAAGCTCATAAGGATGCTTACTAAGTTTGCATATTGAGCCGGGGTCGAGATCACACTTCGCCACTTGATGCACCTGTTCGCCCCTAGCTTTTATAGGGGGACGATGCTGAACCTTCGCCGCCGAGGAGGCAAATGCCTGGTGGTAAAGATGGATGACAAGTCTAATCGCTAGTTTTGGCTCAACCTTTTCTTCGTTAGAACTGAGGACGTAGTGGCTAACATCGACGCCTTCCCTGAAGCTTTCAATTACACTCATAAGCGCCTAACTCCCTTGCATGTAGGTACTTGGTTTATTTTGCTTAGTCGTGGATTCTAACCTCTTGTTCTTTTCTTATGCAACCAAGACCTTGCCTCCTCCTTTGGTTGAGGACATTTCTGGTTGGGTCGGTCAGCTCCTCCCTCACATCGCAGGGATTCGTGAGTGGTCGGGCTTCATCAAGAGGTTTGGGCGGCCTCCCCCTCGACCTGTAAGTTGCTAATTTTATTAGAGTCTTGGCTCCTTTCCTTTCCGTTTACTTTGCTGACATTCCCATTTCCTATGTTTTCCCTAGGATTGGCCAGGGGGCTTTCGAGGAGGTCGAGAGCTCCCGTTTGTTCATTCCAGAAAAGAAAAGCGGATGTGCCTGCGGCTTTCGCCCACCTACGACGATGGCTAGTTTTACTCGCACCTCGATCTCTCCTATTGCGGCTTCTGGTCACGTTGCTTAAGCGATCGTGGAGACCGCAGTCTCTCCTATATGACGTCTTATAGATAAAGACAACGAGCTTGTTCCGAGCAAGGGGACTTGATGCCCCGCAAGAGGAGGTCTGTAGATGTTGGCGGTAGGGTCACCCGGGTCATTTATTCAATGGCTGATGATTTTTCCTTACGCAAGACAGAGATTACAGTTATCGGGGACGAGTCGGAGTCTGGGGTCTCCGAGGTTGGAGGCAGCCGAAGTGGGTATGTCTTCAGTAGTTGTTGTGGTGGAGAGATAGGCCGATGATGCCTTCGATATTTCGATGCGAGAGGAGGCATCGACATCCCAGCCGATTGCTGATACTTCTTTGATGACCGGTGATAGGGGTAAAGATCATGCCAATAAAGGTGACGAGTCAGGGTCTGACATTGATGCAATCGATCTGAAAATGATGGAGCAGGGTTTTACCCAACTTGAGATGAGGTTAAAGGGGTCTACGAGGACCATTGCGATCCCTATAGATCGTGACTTGCTGAAGAACACGGAGAACATAGTCCCTTCCCTCAGGCCTCTTTGTTCCGAAATTGAGGGTAAGACCCTCAAAGAACTGGAGACGCCACCTTGTCGAGGAGCATAGCCGGTTTCGCTCTCCGGGTGAGTGCTTAGTGTTTTATCCTTTTCTCTTTGCCTTTGTTGGCAGGGGAATTTTCATGTTTTCCTTACTCTTTTTTTTGTTTGTTTGCAGACAGTGATTTTGGAGATTGAAAGTGCCCGAAGAGAGGAGAAGCGTAGGGAAATATTCGCAAGGCTGAAAAATAAATATTTCGAGTATCATGACAAGTACTGGGAGTTCTGCAGGCAGTTTGTTGAGGGTGGAAATATGTAGGCCCTTCGTGATGAGCTGAAGGAGAAGGGTGACGAGCTGGTGATATTCATCAAGAACTGTAGCGTCCTCGAGGGGACATTGAGGAGTAGGGAGGAGAAGCTTAAGGTCAGTAGGGCCGCAGAGGCCCATTGCGGTGACCTTCAAGCACAAGTGGTTGAGCTGCATAGGGAATTAGAAGAATGTCCGATACAGATAAAGGTTCTTCATGGCAAAGTCGCTGAGAAGCAGAGCGAGCTTGAGAAGGTGGAATCTTCCCGTTTGGAGGCTCGGAGAAAATCAGAGAAGTTAGAGTTAGCGAATAGGACTCTCCGGGTCGAGTGGGATATTGATCAATCTACGGTGAAGGTAAAAAAAAGATAGACTGGAGGAGAGGATCGGAGAGCAGGAGAAAGACAACTCCCTCCTCCATGATCGGGTGGCAGCTTTGGAGGCTGAAAAATAAATATTTCTAGTATCACGACAACTACTGGGAGTTTCACAGGCGATTTGGTGAGGGTGGCAATATGCAGGCCCTTCGTGATGAGCTGAAGGAGAAGGGTGACAAGTTGGTGATATTAATCAAGAAGTGCAGCGCCCTCGAGGGGACGTTGAGGAGTAGGGAGTAGGAGCTTGAGGTCAGCAGGGCCGCAGAGGCCCATTGCGGTGAACTTCAGGCACAAGTGGTTGAGCTGTACAGGAAATTAGAAGAATGTCAGATACAGATAGAGGTTCTTCATGGAAAAGTCGCTGAGAAGCAGAGCAAGCTTGAGAAGGCGGAATCTTCCCGTTTGGAGGCTCGGAGAAAATCGGAGATGTTAGAGTTAGCGAATAGGACTCTCTGGGTCGAGTGGGAGATTGAACAATCTACGGAGAAGGTAAAAGAGGATAGACTGGAGGAGAGGATCGGAGAGCTGGAGAAAGACAACTCCCTCCTCCATGATCGGGTGGTCGCTTTGGAGGCTGAAAAGGCTAAACTGCTTGTGCAACCATCTTCCTCTCGTACTTTAGATTTTCCAAATATTTTTCGGGAACTGTACGAGTAATCGATTCATGTCGAGGCTCAGTTGGACGTGTTCCGAGATTTTTATAAGACGGGGTCCGCTTTTGCGGTCACCCTTGATGATGTTCGCGTTAAAGACCGTGAGGCTCGGGTGTCTTGTGGATATAGTCCCGCCATGCCTGAGGCCGGTGATGATGAGGGGGACGGGGCGTGGGCCAGCTAGAAAAGTATGCCTAGTATGATGCTGCATACCCTAAGGGCGAAGGTGATGATGAAGAAAGGGATCGAGATGGCCCAGGCATCGGCGGCCAGGGTGGTGGAGGTGCAGAAGATCCTGATGGCTGCAACTAGTAGTTTTTCTCTTTTTTTTTGTAAGCTTGTATATATTTTATGGCGTCTTCACTAGCCTTTGAAAAAAAATGTTTAAGTATGAAATGGAATGCAAAATTTGTTCTCTATATCTCCTTCTTTTCCTGTGGTTTGTTTTCTGTACTTGTGTGTTTTTGCTTTTGTTGCTTGTGCATTGGAACATGGCCGAGGTCGTCGACTTGTTTGGTTGTGACCTTTCGTAAGATTATGGCCGAGGGCCGATAAGTGTTTATTAGAACGAGGTCGATCATAGCTTTTCATTTAAGTTGTGACCGAGGGCCGGTTGTTTGTTCGAGCAAGGTTGAATACGACCTGAACTTAGTTATGGCCGAGGGCCGATAGGTGTTAGTTCGAACAAGGTCGATCATAACTTTTATTTACTCATGGTCAAGGACGGCAAGTGTTAGTTCGAACAAGGTCGAACATAACCTGTATTTAAATTATGGATGAGGGCCGGCAGGTGTTAGTTCGAATAAGGTCGAACATAACCTGTATTTAATTATGGCCGAGGGCCGGCAGGTGTTATTTCGAACAAGGTAGAACATAACCTGTATTTAATTATGGCCGAGGGCCGGAGGATGTTAGTTCGAACAAGGTCGAACATAACCTGTATTTAATTATGGCCGAGGGTTGGTAGGTGTTAGTTCGAACAAGGTCAAACATAACCTGTATTTGAGAGAGATATGTTGGAAAGTGTAAAGTTTATTGCCTTGACATTGTTGTATTTGTTACAAACTTGGAGAAATTTACAGATTTTTTGGTGTTGGCTGGCATTCCAGTCCCAGTCATGGTCTATCTAGTCCTTTCATTGGTCGATATGGAGAGTAGTGAGAGGTCGAGCAATGAAATAGTAACCAGGGCCTTGCCTTCCCGTACTTCGACTTAGAGTGTTCCCTTCGTCACCTCGTTAAAAACTTCTTTGAGAAAACCCAAATGGGAAAAAACTCAAGCGAGGGAAAAAGAAGTACGACTTGGAGGACACTTTTTCTCTTATAAGTCAAAGTATTTAAGGTGGCTGATATTCCAGTTGTTTGGTAGTTGCTTTCCTTCCATTGTTTCTAGTTGAAATGATCATTTATTTGCTTTTGTTGTGAATTTTGTATGGACCTTCCCAATTTGTTCCCAAATTGCCTTCCCTGGGATCTTTACTCACGTAGGTTTTAGCTTTCAGTACATAGTCCCCGACTTTGAGCGGCCTGCCCTTTGCTCTCTTGTTATAATAGCATTTTGCTTGCTGTTTTTAGGTTGTCATTGTTATATAGGCCATATCTCTTCGTTCCTCGTCTTTGTCGAGTTCTTGCCTTCTACCATCGTCATTTCTTATGCTGCTCTCATGGGAGTACCTTAGACTGGGCTCTCCAACCTCGACTAGGATTACCGCCTTAGTACCGTAGAGAAAAGAGTAGGGTGTCTCTCCTATGCTCATTTTCGGAGTTGTTCGGTAGGCCCACAATACTTTTATTAGTACTTCCGGCTACAGTCCCTTGGCATCCTCAAGCTTCTTCTTCATGATGTTTAGTATCGATTTGTTGGAGGACTCTTCTTGCCCGTTGCCCGTGGGGTGGTACGGGTTTTAGAGTATTCTTTTGATATGCCATTTCTCGAAAAATTTGGCAATTTTCATTCCCGTGAATTGGGGTCCGTTGTCGCAACTGATTTCTTTGGGAAGGTCGAACCGACATATGATATTCCTCCTTGTAAAAGTGATTACTTATTGCTCCCGTATTAAGGCGAATGTTTCTGCTTCCACCCACTTAGAGAAATAGTCAGTTAAAACTAAAAGGAATCATACGTTACCCCTTCCTGTCGGGAGGGGGCCCACGATGTCCATTCCCCATTTGATGAACGGCGAAGGTGAGGTGACTGAGTGGAGGTGTTCGCCCACTTGGTGAATTACTAGGGCATACTTCTGGCATTGCTCGCATCTTTTTACGAAGTCAGTGGCCTCATTTTTCATGGTGGGCCAATAATATCCCGCATGTATGAGGCATCTAACCAGTGTTCGGTTGCCGGAATGAGCCCCGCAATAGCCTTCGTGGATCTCTTCAAGGACGCGCCGAGTCTAGTTTGGGCCCAGGCACTTTGCTAAAGGGCCGCCATAGGTTCTCATGTACAGATCATTATGGAGGATACTGTATCTGGCTTCTTGCATTCTCAGTTTCTTGACCTCTTTTTTATCGCCTGGGAGTATGCCGCCCTGCAAGTATGCAATAATACAATTGTGCCAGTCCCAAGTTAAGTTAATGGTTCTTACCTTGACTAGGTCTAGCAATGAGTTGAGGAGATGGATCACGCTTTTGTCTCCTGTTATGATGTTTTTGGTGGCTACGACTAGTTAGCGAGGCTATCTGCCTCGGCGTTCTGTGCTCGTGGAATTTGGTCGAGCTGACATTCGTCAAACTCGGGCAGCAGCTTGTAGATTTCGGTATGGTATTTTTGCAATCTTTGTTCCTTGATTCGGAAAGTCCTTATGACTTCGTTGACTATGAGCTGGGAATCACAGCGTAGTTTTAACCATTTTGCCCCATACTTGAGCTCTAGTCTCAAACCTGCAATGACGGCCTTATATCGGCCTCGTTGTTAGTCATGTTCGAGCACCTTATGGACTGGAGAATTACTTCGCCTATTGGAACTTCGAGTACGAGTCCCAGTCTGGACCCCGACACGTTGGATGCGCCGTCGGTGTATAGGACCCAGAGTTCTTGTGTTTGGGGGGAATTATGGACAGCTTCCCGTTCAACTTTAGACATTATTTTTGCGCTGAAGTCGGCGACGAAGTCAGCGATAACTTGTGACTTTATCATCGTTCACGGCTGGTACGTGATATTGTGCTCGCTTAACTCGATGGCCCATTTGGACAGCCTTCCTGATAGTTCGGGTTTATGTAAAATGCTTCTTAGGGAGAAAGTTGCGACAATCGAGATGGGGTGACATTGGAAATACGATCTAAGCTTATGTGAAGCTATGACTAAGGCCAAAGCCAGTTTCTTGAGGTGCGGGTACCTCGTCTCGGCATCGACTATTGTTTTGACAATGTAATAGATGGGAGATTGCGTACTTTTATTTTCTAGAATTAGGATTGCGCTTATAGATACCTCGAATATAGCTAGATAGACGAGGAGACGCTCCCCCAGCTCTAGTTTTGAAAGCAAGGGTGGAAACGACAGATATGCCTTTAGTTCCCTTAGAGCTTGGACGTATTTCAAAGTTCATTGGAGGCTGTTTTCTTTCTTAAGTATGCCAAAGAATTTATGGCACCTATCCAACGACCGAGAGATGAACCTTGATAGGGCGGCGATGTGGCCAGTCAACCTTTGGACCTATTTTTTGGTGGTCAAGAGTTCGGGTATCCCTTTGATGGCTTTGATTTGATCAGGGTTGACCTCGATCCCTCGATGTGATACGAGGAAGCTTAGGAACTTTTATGAGGCTACGTCGAATGCACACTTCTCCAGGTTCAGTTTTGTTTCGTATCGTCTAAGCATGTTGAAAGTTTCTTTCAGATGGTCGATGTGATCTTCTCCCCTTTTGGACTTGACCAGCATGTCGTCTATATATACTTCTATTGTCTTTCAGAGTTGATCCTTGAACATCTTTGTCACCAATCTTTGATAAGTCGCCCTCACGTTATTTAGTCTGAAGGGCATGGCCTTGTAGCAGTACGTTCCTTAGTGGGTGATGAATGTGGTTTTTTCCTAATCTTCCTCTTTCATGAGGATCTGGTTATAGCCTGAGTAAGCGTCCAAGAAGCTTAGCAGCTCATGCTCGGCCGTTACGTCAATGAGTTGGTCGATGTGAGGAAACGGGAATGAGTCCTTTGGGCATGCTTTGTTCAAGTCTGTGAAGTCCACGCACATCCGCCATTTCCCATTCTTCTTTTTAACCATTCTCCATTTCTTCTATCCTTTTCAGAACGACTGCAAGGGCGTTGTCACCTGCACTATCAATGACATTGTGAGTAATACATGTCGTTGGAGGAGAAGGCTGGTTGCACTGCTCATCATCTCGTGGTATCGTGTAAGTCCTTGCATTTTCAGCAGTCTTGTCTCGAGTGGGCTTGTTGAGGATGCTGGTTAGCGTGTCAATTAGCCACATTTCGAGGGACCTTTTCACATCAGGGGGCGTCTCTTCCCCCACAGACGTGGAGGCTTCCTTACCAAGATATTTTGTGATGCTGCATTGAGGGGCGGTGACCCATCTCGCCTAGGGGAGGCACTGGGCATCGCGCCTTCATATGTCGTTTCACAGCTTTCGTTGATGGCGTTCATGAGGTTGGTTGGGAGGTCACTTATTATTCTCATCCTTTCTTCTCGGTTACCTGCCATCTTGGGATTTGTGCATTCAAAGAAAGGAGATCTTGTTTTTTCTTGCTCTTTTTGTTTTACATTAATGACCCGTGCATGTTGTAGATCTAGAAGAAACTAAAGGCTTTAACTAAGAAATTCCCACATATGGTGCCAAATTGTTTGACCAAATATATCACTCTTGGTTCAAATAATTAAATTTATATGATTATGGGTTAAACTTAGTTAATAATAATATTTCTAGATGTAATTTCCGATGGTGTGATAAACGTCAAATAGATCTGGTCGAATAGTGATAACAATATGCAATAACTACTCCAGCCATGCCACATGACCCATTAGGTGCGCCCCGTGGCGTCCTGGCAAGAAACTCAACACCTAGCGCCACGGTCGGCCCCGTGGTCTCTACAGCGCCAAGTGACAAGCGCACATGTGCCTCTGTCTCCCCACCGATAGTCCTCGCCAGTGCCCAACGGCTGACAGATCCCAACGGTGCCGCGTGCACTGATAATGTCGTACACACAGACCATGATGATGCCAACAGTGTCGCGCACGCAGATCCTGATGCCTCGCCAGCGCCCAACAGCTGGCAGATTCCAACAGCGTTGCGTGCACAAATAATGTTGCGGCGTGCAGACCCTGATGCCAAGTGCCAGCGCCCAACCACAGACAGATGCAAAAAGTATAGCGTGTGCCGACAGGACCGCGCGTGCAGGCCCTGATTCGAAAGACAAGTTGCTGCAAATGGACCTGTTTTTACCTTGTAGAAAACTAAGTCCTTTTCATTGTAAATATATAGTAGCTTTATTTCATGTACTTCCATTATGCTCCTTTAGCTTAGTTAGATCAAGTCCTGTAACTTTGGTTTATTTTTTTTAAGCACTATTAGGGGGATCAAGCAATCAATTCTCGGTACTAGTGTCTCTCCCCTCGACACCGTGTGGCTTTTTAGTAATATCTTTCATTAAAGCAATCAAGCCTTCTTTCATTTATCAATTCTCTTTTCTATTCTCTTAATTGTTCTTGGCATTGGTTTTCCCATACGGCACTGATAATCTAGTGTAGCGTACGGAGGGGACCTCAGTTGGCGGATAGTAACTACACAAACATCATTTGCTTAACTTTACTTCGCCCTTCCAAGGAATCTCAGGAAGGAGCCGTGAAACAGTTGGTATCAGAGTCGAGGCTCGACATTGGACGAGGGAACACATTGCCATTACCACCATTTCTGAACATGGTGAATCATGGGGATCGCATTGCGTCCCTAGAAGAGACGATTCACGTATTACGAACCATCGTGGATATGGTGCCCAATCTAAGAACCAGCCTCGTGCAAAGGTTGGATAACATGGACCGCAGAATGCGGCAGGCCGAAGTTGACATAGCAAACATCAGTCGCGACTCTGAGGGAAACTGGCAAACGGAAGTCGTAGAGGCAGCTAAAATTCATGGAAAATTCGAGGACCTCCGACAGGAGCGCACCGAGGATTTAGCCCATAGGGAACTAGAGACAGACAGGGTGACTACCATACAGCAAAGCATAGACAACTTGACAGGATAGCTCAATGTTGTCAATGTTTCCCTACAAGGCCTAATTAGAGGAGGAAAAACCAAATTAGGGGTGCTATGAACCTCGTCCCTATTCCACAAAAGCTAAAACTTTCGGAGCCAAAGCCATACAACGGAGCTCGGGATGCTAAATAAGTGGAGAACTTCATCTTCGACATCGAACAATACTTCGATATCATGGGGGAGTTAGAAGAAGCCAAAAAGGTAGCAATTGCTGCCATGTATCTTCAGGGTGATGCTAAACTCTGGTGACGGGTGAAATACAAATCCATCAGAGCCGAGGAAGATACTCTCAATACATGGGAAGAACTGAAGGCAGCCATACGCCTGCAGTTCTTCCCCGAAAATGTGGAATACAATGCACAGAGAAAGCTACGGGAACTCTGCCAGACCGGGTCATTGCAGAATTACGTGAGGGAATTCTCCGCGCTCATGCTAAACATACGTGATATGGGGGACAAAGATAAACTCTTCGCATTCGTAGAAGGTTTGAAACCTCATGCTCGTATAAAGTTGCAAAGACAAATGGTAGACACCCTGCCCAAGGTGATCCAAGCTGCAGAATGACTTGGGGATTATCAGATGGAAACTCAGAAGGATAGGCATCAGCCGCCTATCCGAGGGGAATACAACGGGAGCCAGCCTAGGAATGGTGGCCAGGGAAAAATGGAGGAGATCGAAGTGCAACCAAATCTAAGACTCCTTCATCAAGCATCAACAATGTTGCATCCATCAACAATAATCGGGGGAGAAAGCCCCTTTCAGAATGTCATCATTGCGGTGGGCAACATTGGATCAATGAATGCCCACATACACAGATCAATGCTTATCAGACTGTTGAAGATGGGTCAGATGATGACTCAGACGAGGTAGAACAAGTAGGTGCCTTCAATGAAATTGTTGGCTCCATCCCTAATACCTTAGTAGGAACCAGTGTTGGTAGCCCTAAGAAGGATGCATGCCCAATCGCCAAGAAAGGAAAAAAGAAGGCGGATGAGAGGCCTCCTCCCACACAAGAGAGGACCTTAATGTTCGTCGAAATTAAAATAAACGGCAAACCCATTCGGGCAATGATAGACACGGGTGCTACCCACAACTACTTAGCCTCAACTCAGGTGGAGCGCCTCAGTCTAGTTGTGCAAAAGAGTAGGGGTCGTGTCAAGGCTATCAACTCACTATCCCAGCCAGTGAGTGGAATAGCCAAAGAAGTGCCAATGAAGCTTTTCCTATACGAAGGAAGATTCAACCTACGTGTAGCAATCCTAGATGACTTCGAATTGATAGTGGGATTGGAATTCCCGAGGCAAACCAACGCCATACTGGTACCATATGCCGACATGCTCCTGATGATGGGATAAAACGGGGCCAACCAACAAGTTGTTAGTGACCGTGACTTACGCTTTACTAGCAACTTTTGGACTCATCTGTTTAGGTGCCTCTGGTCAAAATTGAGTCACAACTCAAGCTTTCAACAAAAATCTAATGGCCAGACAGAACGGATCAATGATATACTGGAGGAATATATCTGCCACTCTGTAACCGAATCACAGGAGAATTGGGTGAAGCTTCTGGATGTTGCTCAACTGTGTTTCAATTCACAAAAGAGCTCTAGTACAAACAAAAGCACTTTTGAAATTGTTAACTGCTACTCTCACAAATTGTAAATGCACCAAACATGCCAAAATCGCCTCGAGCTGCCAGCTTCTCCAAAGAATGGGAGCGAAGTTCAGAGATAGTGCGGAGCTATCTTGTTAAAGCACAAGAGCGGGCGAACAGGTATGCCGATCAAAATCTTTGCTTTGTTCAACACCAAGCAGGAGATAAAGTGATGCTAAGAATTCCAAAGCGGTACTTGTTTGTAGAGAGGACCCATGACCCTCGCCTATTGCAAAAATATATCGGACCCTTGTCTATTAAAAGATACATTTGGGAAAGCCACATACCAGGTGAATACCCCAGCCTGGTGGAAGATCCATCCAGTCTTCCATGTCAGTCCTGAAATCGTTTCGGAAAGACATGGAGCATCATTCACAAAGCCACCTCACAAGACCGAAGGGAATAGACCCCCAAGCCCACAAGAGCCTGATCAATCATCACCTTGCAGGTAAATATCCGAGGACGTCACCAACTCAAGTGGGGAAGAATGTCATGGGCTACTTTCCAGCCATGCCCCATGCCCAATGACCCCTTGGATGCGCCCCGTGGCGTCCTAGCAATCCTCCCAACACCTAGCGCCACGGTCAGCCTCGTGGTCTCGGCAGCGCCTAGTGAAAAGCGTGCATGTGCTTCTGTCGCCCCCACCGATAGTCCTCGCCAGCGCCCAGCAGCTGGCAGATGCCAATAGTGCTGAGCGCACAGACAATGTCGCGCGTACAGACCATTATGATGCCAACAGTGTCGAGCGCACAGATAGTGTCGCGCTTACAGATCTTGATGCCTCGCTAGCACACAACCGCTGGCAGAATCCAACAGCGTCGTGCTCACAAACAATGTCGCGCGCGCAGACCTTGATGCCAAGTGCCAGCACCCAGCCGCAAGCAGATGCAAATAGTGTCGCGCGCGCAGACCGTGATGCGAAAGACAAATTTGCTACCAACGGATCTGTTTCTACCTTGTAGAAAACTAAGTCATTTTCATTATAAATATAGAGTAGTTGTATTTCATGTACTTCCATTATGCTCCTTTAGCTTGGTTAGGTCAAGTCATGTAACTTTGGTTTATTTAATTTAAGCATTATTAGGTGAAATCAAGTAATCAAACTTTCTAGCAAGCAAGCAATTCTCTATACTGGTGTCTCCCTCCCTCGATACCGTGTGACTTTTCTGTAATAGTTTTCATTAATGCAATCAAGCTTTCTTCCATTATCAATTCTCTTTTCTGTTCTCTCAATTTCTCTTGCCATTGGTTTTCCCGTACGGCACTGAGAATCTAGTCTAGCGTACGGAGGGGATCCCAGTTAGCGGATAGTAACTACACGGACATCGGTTGCTTAGTCTTATGTGGCCCTTCCAGAGAATCTCAGGAAGGCACCGTGTAGAGTAATAATGTAGCATTTAATAGCAATGAATAACAGTAAATGGCACTTAAGTAAATAGGAGGAATGGTTCACCCAATAAAGGATGAGCTAGATGGTTGTTGCTCGTGACAATGATGAGTGACAGACAAATCCTTGAATGTTCGAATTATTATCGGATCTGATGGAAAGGTATGTAATAATATAGACAAGAATCTTAGTGAAAAGATGGTATTTTTATCTTAGCAAGAGAAAGAGGGGATGTTTTTGTCAAAGTTTGTTCTTATAAATAAATATCACATGCCTCATATCATTGTCTCTTTTTCTATTTATATGAGACATATTCCTAGCAAACCCTAATAATACAAGTGCAGAGAATATCCCCAGAATATTCTCTTTAATATCTTATTTCGAAAACTAGCCGTAACAGCTTCATCAACGGTGCTCGACCTCGACCATTATTGACATCTCGACCACGGCTCTCGTCGACCCTTTGACTATGAGTCTTGTTGTTTCCTGGTCCACCTCAACTAATGACGGCTCGAGAATTCTTTCCTTAGTGTTATCTTATTTTAAATATTTTAGGGCAGATTTTGACTCATACAGGTTGTTGCTTCAAAGCTCTAAGGATGAAGATATGTGAGTTGTGAATTACTGCTTCATTGCTGTGTGTGTATTTTGTAATTTCAATGCACTCTCGAGATGGGATATTTTACCCAGCATTGCCAGTAAAATGTTTGAGGTTTCATATGCCATTATCCAATTTTTGGCAGTTTTTCCTCATTTTTTTGAGTTGTTTCTGTAATGATGATTGGCTATCAGGAAGTCGCTAATTAATAAAAGTGCAGTTTGTGCTGTTATTTCCTCTTCATATACAGGTTAAGCATGTGGACAGATTCTTCGTATCATTACTTGGGTGTAATGTGCCAACATAATTCAATTTGGTGCAAAGCAACGCTTATTTGATCATAAAGCTTAGAAGCTTCTTCTTTCTTTGTCAAACGAAGCAGATTCAAAGCAATAATGTAATGGTTTACTGCAACGTGATAGGCTGATAGCTAGACGTGGATTATAGTACTTTATATTAGCATTGCTCAATTTACAAATATTTGACACTTCGACTCGATGCTAAACGCTACTTTATTTTAGAGTTAAAAAGTAACAAGAAATAATGTACAAGGGAAGTTGTTAGGACACTCAACAGTGACAAACTTCCAGTTTGGATTAATTTCAAGTCAGCCTTTCGGGTACAAAACACCATTACACGCGTAACTGTGATATCTAAGACCAAGACTTGTCTGCTTTGCCATATTACTAATTTTGCTCTTTGATCTCACAAGTCACAAGGAATAAGAATTTATTCGCTTACTGATTACGACTTACAGTACTCCGTACCCTGACAATAAACCATGTTGTTGCTTAAGTACTTACTGTATTTTTCCTTTTTGCTTAAGGACTTACTGTATTATATTAAAAGCCACTTCAGTGTACTAGAAAATAAAAAATAAGGATGCCGTTTCAGAACTGGGAAGAATTAATGTCTTCAAACACTATCAAAGTGATCAAACGATAGTTTGTTGGAAAAGGCACTGCCAATTTTGTTAAACTGGTCTAGCTTTTAGGCGTCGAAGAAGGAAAGAAAGAGGAACCAAAAAGATTGGAGTCTGTCAGAGAGCTTTGAGACCATCCCAGGCCTGCCGAAACAGAGATAAGAACGATCCTCTACTGCTGCTCCAAGCCCACGAGTGACCATGGAAGGCTATTAATCACGCTCTAGTCTCAAAGCCACACCTCATCAACCAGACTTGGTTTTCTGTCTCCTTAGAACTCAAGGATACAGTGGTACGAGCCTATAGAACAGATCCTGTTCAAGTAAGGTCGTGCCCTTCAGCTGTAGTGAATGGCTGTATAAACCGCAGACTGACAAGTTAATGCGTCGATGTGGGACAACTCTTAGCCACGCTTCAACCCCTGACAAACTAGTCGGGTTTCCCTCATTGGCAACGTGACAAAATCGAATAATAAAATACCAGAAGTCTAATTTGTGATTTTGATTCGTGTCGAGAAAACTAAATACTCAAGGAGCTTAAACTTTGAATCAAAAACCATTCCAATTATAAATGAAAAAAGAACTCAGTTTCGCATTATACCAACTTCCACACACCCTAGAGCATCTTAAATCAACAATCTTACCTGCTGGTGATTTCTTTGAACTTTGCTAAGATTTCGATAAAAGAAAGGTCTTTGAGTGGTGAAAAAGAATTAAAACACTTAACTTCAAACAATATGTACTCCGGTCCAGAAAATCTTGGTTTGCCTCGTGAAGTGGAATGATATATGGTTGATGAGAAGAGTATCATCGTATGAAAAATATAGTATGAGTGCTGTTTATTTGCCATTTGAAAAATGAATGGTTGTGACTATTCGCTATCCGACGCCTTTTTTTGTTTAATTTCTTAAGTAGGACAATTAGTATATTAAGAGGGATACTTTTGTAATCTAACTTTTTAGTTTTAGGGTTCCCACTTTTATAATAACTAGTTTCTATCAACGTGCATTACACGTTAATAATGACACATAATAATTTAGTAAATTATTTATATGAAAGAACAATAAATTTAATTATATATATATACACACAACAACAACAACAACAATCATTTAAATGTCGATAAATGTCATTATATCATAGTGCATGAACTCAAAATGATTGGACATCGCATGAACATACAAATTAATAAGTTTAGTTAGATAACATTACTATGTAGTTATTGTTTAGAAATGTGCAATATGATGATATCTTATCTAAGACTTGTTTGTATACAATTATTTTTTAATTATTTTTTTTGTATGACCCCTTCGAATGCTTTGGTTGCTCTGTCATGATGACCAGAACTCTTCTTGTCGACATTGATATCTCTTTTGGAAGTGCAACATATAGCCCTCGTGCGAAAAAATATGTTGCGATAAATACAGTCCAACGTTTGAGATTATATTGTTTGTCCTTGTGTTTTATTTATTGTCATTGCAAAATATAAGTGTACTAAAAATTATTTTCGAACAAATTTAAAAGGATATCCTTCATTTTTTTATTACGAAAGTTAAATTTGGGGATAAACACATATTTGGAGGCACATTAACTTATAATGATTCCTCTACATGTATGATGTTGTTGTCAAAATATCTGCATACCATCCTTCTACCATTACATAATCCATTTGATGGATCTAAATTTCACAACAGCACGATGGACACATTTTTAACTTTGCGTAGTATATACGTGCATGACACTAATATACATAAGCAAAAAGTGAACTTCACAACGTATTAATGATAGAAAGTATCTTCACCGGTCACCACTAATATTATCATTGGGTTTGATAACCAATGAACAAATATGTTATATGTTCAACACAAACAACATCTATTCCAAGTATAAAATTATTTTTTATTATCTAATACAGTAAATTTACTTAATTAAAAGAAAAAATCTAAATATTTTTCTTCGGCGATCAACTTGTAGAGAAATCCAGACCAGAACTATTGATAATTCTACATTAGAATAATTTTTAATCAAATTTTCTTCCTTACCAATTTCTTATTTTCCCCACCTTCCTCCACTATAACATTTTACCCGACCCCTACGCCACTCTCGTCACCCCAATTTCATACACCACAAATATTGTACATCACAAAATCACAAACACCATTTTTTTTCCTTAAGCCTATCGTCGTATTATACTATGGTCATACCTTAACGTTAAATATTTTCTCCAAATAAATTTTATTGTGTAACGATGGAGCACCAACACCACTAACAAACAACAAAATCCTTTCTCTCATTCTATTATTCTCAACATTCACTATCAATAAAACCAAATTTAAGGAGCTATATATAATTTAGGTATATTTAATATTTATTTTAAACCCTTAATACTGGACTCTTCAAATTTATTAAAAAACATTACGAAAGAAATATCCGAGAAGTAACTTTATATATTTCTTTATATTAGGTAAAGTTCTGAATTGTTATAAATATATTATATTATGGATGTTCATTTAGTCTTCCATTGTAAATAAGATTCTTGAAGAAGGTTATCTATATGAGATTTCGTTGTAAATATGTTTATCTATTTAGTACTCTATTAGAAATAAGTTTCCTGAAAAAGCTTATCCTTTCAGTACACTGTTATGGATAAATATCATACCCGGTAGAAGATTATCCATATCTGGTATAATGAGCTTAGCCTTTCGGTACCCCGTTATGGATAAATATTACCCCTGGTAGATGATTATTCATATATGATATAATGAGCTTATCCTTTCGGTACCCCATTATGGATAAACATTACCTCCGGTAGAAGATTATCTATATCTGGTATAATGAGTTTATTCTTTCGGTACCCCGTTATGGATAAACGTTACCCCCGGTAGAAGATTATCCATATGTGGTATAATGAGCTTATCCTTTCGGTACCCCGTTATGGATAAACATTACCCCCGGTAGAAGATTATCTATATCTGGTATAATGAACTTATCCTTTCGGTACCCCGTTATGGATAAACATTACCCCCGATAGAAGATTATCTATATCCGGTACAGTAGCAGCTTACACAACAGCTTGCTTTCTTTTATAAATAGAGAAAATTTCAGTTCATTATGTACATAAGTTTGAAATTTGAATAATATATCAGTTTCTCTCTATACTTGTCTTTACTTTACAGTCTTTATTTTATAACACATTATCAGCACGAGACTCTGCCATCTCGAGCAAATACTTTGAAAGTATCAGAGGTACAAACTTTCTTTTTCTAAATAATGTCAAATCTTTCTAAACTTGAATTTATAGCCCTGGATATATCGGGCAAAAGCTACATGTTTTGGGTGCTTGATGTTGAAATTCATCTTGATGAGATGGGCACCATCAAAGACAAAAATCAAGCATCAAACCAAGACCGTGCCAAAGCAATGATATTCCTACGCTATCACCTTGATGAAGGCTTGAAAATGGAATATCTCACTATTAAAGATCCAGTCATGCTGTGGAATAATGTGAAAGATAGATATGACAACCTGAAGATGGTCGTTCTTCCACATGCACGTTATGATTGAACTCATCTAAGGCTACAAGATTTTAAATCTATCAGTGAATATAATTCTGCTATGTTCAGAATTATTTCCCAATTGAAACTATGTGGTGATAATATTACTGATCATGATATGTTGGAAAAAAATTTCACCACTTTTCATGCCTCGAATATGCTCTTGCAGCAGCAATATTGAGAGATAGGATTCAAAAAGTATTCTGAACTTATCTCACATCTTCTTGTAGCCGAGCAACATAATGGTCTATTAATGAAAAACCATGAAAGCCGACCTACGGGTTCTTGTCCATTCTCTGAAGTGAATGAGACGAACTTCCACTAAGCTAAGCATGGAAGAGGACGTGGCCCCAGTCGTGATCATGGTCGTGGTCGGGGAAGAAATACTAATCATGGTAATAATAATGCACCAAAGAACCCTCCTCACCCCCAACAGTATAAAAGGAAGGAACAAAAGCATGAAGCGGTGAAAGCAGCAAATGCGAAAAATGCATGTTGTAGATGTTGAGGAAAAGGGCACTGGTCACGTACTTGTCGTACGCCAAAGCACCTGGTTGAGCTATATCAAGCCTCCCTGAAGAAGAAAGAGAAAAATGCTGAAGCAAATTTTATTTCTGAAGATAATTTAGACTTCATGCATTTGGATGTAGCTGATTACTCTGCACTCCCGGAAGGAGAAATAAGTCATGTGATTGGTGATGAATCTGTAGAAATATAAATATTTTAATTTTTGTTGTTTGTAGTAGATAGTATGGTTATGTAATTATTGTACATAAATAAAAGTTATGCTTTGAAAATGATGTTTACAATCATATTTATTTTGTTTATGAAGAAATTTTCTCTCATGATACCAGAAGTGTGTGAGCAATATTTGATAGTACAAAATATATCAACAACTCCTGAAGAGCTAGTTGTTTGTCTAGAAGACACATGACACCAGTAGTGTCCAATAAATATTTTATTGTGGATAATAAACGAAGGCTCTCAAAGAGCTTATGTACAAATATGTCATTTATATTATATGATTATGGTCAAAATATATGTTGTAGTAAACCTGAAGTTTACTAATACAAATGGTTATCATATTGAGATGACAAATGATTGGAAGATTGAAAATCTTCATGTTTCTACAATCATAGGGGGTAAAATAATATGTATATGAGAAGTGATCTGCCTTATTCTTCAATTTGTATTATATCATGTATCACAGTAAACCAAAAGTTTACTAATACAAAAGCAATCACAGTAAATCGAAAGTTTTACTGAGGCAAAAGTAGCTACAGTAAATCAGAAATTCACTGATATAAAAGTAGCCACGGTAAATCAAAAATTTACTAATGTAAAATTTATGCCATATTAAACCAGAAGCTTACTAAGATATAGCACATGCCATGATAAACTTGAAGTTTTCATTTGCCATTTTTAAATGAGTTATTTGAGAATTCAGACAAGCATATACTGAAAAACTAGAAGATTCTTCAAGAATTCTCTTGTCTTACTTGTTCTCATAATAAATTGATTATACCAGCTAAAGTTGGGACTAAAACCCCTGAATTCTGAAATATATAAAAGGTAAATATGGGCTCATTCACCTATTATGTGAACCACTTATAGATGCATATATGAGATGGTTACATGTGTGTTTATTGTCAACCTGTAGTTTGGTATTTGAAATTGCTTTTCTCAATTAAGAACATAATTTTAAGGTTATAAAATCAAGATAGTTCATCTTGATAATGCTGGTTTATATCCAAGCTAGTTTAGCATTGAATACCTCCTATTAATGGCTAAACTATTGCTTATAAGAACAAAGCCTCATGTGTTAGTCTAAGATTTTCTAAATTGCATACAGCAGCACTTGTATACATCATACCAATAAAATATGATAAGTCCTCCCCTCACAATTGGTTTAGGATCACAAACCAAATATTTTTACTATCTAATGACTTTTGATATGTGGTATATGATTAAGTTCTCTACCACAATGCACAAAGATAGGTTTCCCAAAGAAGATTGGGGATATGTGTTAGTTTTTCTAACATTTGGGGATGGAATAAACAGCTGAAAAATATGCTATATGAATCAAATTATCACTAATATGATCCTCACTTAGAATATAATTCAAGTCAAATGCCAGAAGCATTTGCTGATCCAAAATTAAATATTATATTTCAGCTGCAAATGCTCCTATTAAAATTAAAGTCCCTGAAGGATAAAGTTTACTGCACGCATGAAGCGTAGTAAACCGATCGATTCCAAAGGTAACAATCCTTGAAAAATGATAGGAGCAAATGATCAAAAGGATCATAATGAGGAGGAAACGAGCTTTATAAGAGCCCATGGCATAATATTTCATGAAACTCCAGAAGAAGTTCAGGTACCTGAAAATAAAGAAAGTGATGAGATCTCAACAAGTTATGTCGCTTAGGAACCGATACAAAATGATCGTCAACGATATATTTGATACAATATAGTTAACAATATTGTAAAAGATTGTGAGGATCAGACCTGTAGTCCAGACACCTGAAGAGGTCATGCCATCTAAATGCAAGTCATAACCTATATAACTCATTTGATTAAGTCTATATGAAGATCCCTGAAGGATTTAAAATGCCTGAAGCAAATTCAAAATCTCGAAAAATATATTCAATCATATTACAAACATCTTTGTATGGTTTAAAGCAATATGGGCATATGTGGTATAATCGCCTTAGTGAATATTTGCTGAAAGAGGGTTACATAAATGATATTATTTGTCCATGTATTTTGGCATCAGAATTTGTTATACTTGTTGTTTATATTGATGACATAAATCTTGTTGGAACTCTAGAAGAGCTCCAAAAGGAAATTGAATATCTTAAGAAAGAATTTGAGATGAAAGATCTTGGAAAGACAAAACTTTGTCTTGGTTTGCAAATTAAACATTTAGCAGACGAGATCTTTATCCATCAATTTGCCTATACATAAAGGGTCCTAAAACGCTTTTACATGGACAAAGCACACCCATAGAGTACCCTAATGTTTGTTCGATAACTTGAAGTGAATAAGGATTTGTTCCGACCTCCAGAAGATGATGAGGAACTCTTTGGTCCCGAAATACCTTATCTTAGTGCAATTGGTGCACCTATGTATCTTGCTAATGCTACAAAGCCTGGCATAGCATTTTCTGTTAATTTACTAGCAAAATATAGGTATTCCCCTACACGGAGATATTGGAAAGCGATTAAGCATATATTGCGATATTTAAAGGAAACACTTGATATGAGTTTATTTTATTCTAACAAAGGTAGTGTAGATCTTGTTGGTTATGCATATGCATGTTATTTATCTGATCCACATAAAGCTCGATCTCAAACCGGGTACATGTTTACATGTGGAGGTACTGTCATATCATGGCGCTCCACAAAGCAATCTATTGTTGCTACTTCTTCAAATCATGCTGAGATAATAGCTATTCATGAAGCAAGTAGGGAATGCGTATGGTCGGGATCAGTGATTCATTTTATTCAAGGAAAATGTGGTTTGGAATGTGATAAAAGATCCACAATTTTATACGAAGACGATGCTGTATGCATAGCCCAATTAAAAGGGGGATTTATAAAAGGAGATAAATAGTAACATTGATGTGCAATAAATTCGCTCAAGTGACAATCCGACAGATTTATTCACTAAATCTCTACTAACTTCAACTTTTGAGAAGATGGTATACAAGATTGAAATGCGGATACTAAAATATTTGAAATAAAATTTTTATCAGGGGGAGTAAAATATGCGCTATACTCTTTTTTCTTCACTAGAATTTTTTTCCACGGGTGTTTTCCTAGTAAGGTTTTAATGAGGCACATTATCTTTTAATGAACATCCAAGGGGGAGTGTTATAAATATATTATATTATGGATGTTCATTTAGTATTCCGTTGTAAATAAACTTCCTGAAGAAGCTTATCTATATGAGATTTCGCCGTAAATATGTTTATCTATTTAGTACTCTATTGGAAATAAGTCTTCTGAAGAAACTTATCCTTTCAGTACCCCATTATGGATAAACATCACAACCGGTAGAAGATTATCCATATCTGGTATAATGAACTTATCCTTTCGGTACCCAGTTATGGATAAATATTATCTCCGGTAGAAGATTATCCATATATGGTATAATGAGCTTATCCTTTCGGTACCCCATTATGGATAAACATTACCCTCCCCCTCCCCGGTAGAAGATTATCTATATCTGGTATAATGAGCTTATCCTTTCGGTACCCCGTTATGAATAAACATTACCCCTGGTAGAAGATTATCCATATCTGGTATAATGAGCTTATCCTTTCGGTACCCCGTTATGGATAAACATTACTCTCCCCCCTCCCCGGTAGAAGATTATCTATATCTGGTATAATGAGCTTATCCTTTCGGTACCCCGTTATGAATAAACATTACCCCCGGTAGAAGATTATCTATATCTGGTACAGTAGCAGCTTACACAACAACTTGCTTTCTTCTATAAATAGAGGAAATTTCAATTCATTATGTACATAAGTTTGAAGTTTGAATAATATATCAGTTTCTCTCTATACTTGTCTTTACTTTACGGTCTTTATTTTATAACATGAATATTATAGTATATCCAATTGAAACAATATTTTTTTTTGTTAAAAGGGGGGGGGGGGGGGGGGATTTAATTTGCAACGAAAAGGATAATCAAAATTGAAAATAAAATTCAATGCACTAAATATTTATTATTTTGCTAAAATTCTTAACTACTATTTGCATTACAAAAATTGAGAACGTGTTGCTTTCTTATTAAAATTGAGAATTGTCTAGCCAACCATCTACTCTTATTTTTTCTCGGTTAATTAAACCCTATTACAACTGGTTATCCGAATATGTTGGTTTACTTTATGGAAGTGTTTGACTCCTCAATAAGTTCTCAAACTAAGTTGGGGATAATTATAGAGTTCAAATCGAAAAGGCAAAGCAGATCAAGTTGTTCAAATTAGTATGAGTACATATGATCCGAAAAGATGTATGTTTGGATATGGTCGAATAAGATGTCCCAAGAGCAATAGGATTACTTTATCCTAATCGGAAAGAATTTCAGTCTTGGATAATTTACGATTACATCCTTAAATTATACAAATACTTAAGGGCATAAAAGTTGATCAACATTTCGGGGATATTTTAGTCGTTTAACATTTAGTATAAAATATTCGTACTTTTATAATAACTAGTCTCTATGTTCGTGCGTTGCACGAAATATCTTGTTTCGAATATTAGAAAATTCATTGCGTAAATATTCTAAAACTACTTATTATTGAATATGTATGATACATTTTAGGTCTCTGAATATTATGAAGTTCAGTAATATACATAATACTTAACATTATTGAATTTCATAATATTTAGTATAACTAATAAATGGGTCCTAAAAATATTTAAAAACTAAGTTCATTTATAACAATTAAGAAAAATCTATTTCAGAAAAATACTAACGCTGACAAAATATATATGCTTTTGTCAAAGTAGATTACTTGTTTCGGAGAAAAGGTCCAGTTAACAATTTAAAGTAACAAATCAGTATGTGTTTGCGAACACCATATTCATCACCTACATGATTACCTCACTCAAACATAACTTTATCAATCAGTTATATCTATCTCATATAATAAGCATCTATCTCAAATTTATTACTCGTAATTATATGATACCTTTAAAAAAGAAAATTTAGTTATTACATAGATGGCCTTTTGCCAAAATTTTACATATGCTCAAAATTTATTAAAAGCATATCCATAATATTATTGATTAAACGAAAAAAGTAGATATTTTAAAACTACGGTCAATGAGAATAGTGGGAGAACTTCATCAGACAAAAATGTTACTGTATATAATAATATACAAAGACAATAATATATCAAAATAAATATTGTATGATAAATATATTACTCAAACAAAAGATAATTTATGTGAGTAAACTCTTTTTGCCTAAAATCGGTAAAGGCTCTTTTAATCATAAGAACTCTTTGTGTGAGTAAACTTACGTCATTAATTTAGTTTCGACGTTTTGATTCCTAGTGAATATTGAAGTCCTAAATATTAGTGTCTGAGATAGTATTCCCGTAGAACTCAAAGTTCAAGTGCAGTTGAAGTCAACAAAATAAATTATTGAAATCACATTTTTATCCACAATAAAATCAATTGTTTGAAAGAATAATTTAGTTTTAAAGGGCATAAGAGTCCGATTAATTAAAATCAAAATACCGAAAATGTAAAATATAAAATATTCTTCTATCTGGAAATGGCACTCCAAAACAGTTGGCCATAATCGAAAAATTAGACGCCAATGGAGTTGGAAGTTTATGCAATTCACTTTAGGCCTAGCAATTAGGAGTCTACTATGCAAATTCGTATATGGTCGAGTTTTACAATTTTATCCTATATGAAATTATCTTTTTGAACACATATTTTAACTTTTAGGGACATAAAAGTCAACCAATATTTTGGAGATATTTTTGTCGTTCAACATTTAGCGTCGAACATTCGTACTTTTATAATAATATAGATAGATAGATATAGATAGATAGATATAGATATAGATTATTCTCTATGTTCTTGCGACACACGAATATCTTTAGTGGCGGAGCAAGGTTAAAGAATGAGGACTCAAGTAAATCTCCTTCGTTTGAAAATTATATTTACAAAATAGAGCAAAACTATTTTTTTTAATTATGTATAAGTTGTTAAATTCCCTTGACATAAAAAAAAATTCAAGTGAAGAGGTGTGAAATATTACGAAGTGCGTATAGAAAGTTATAAAATTTCAGTTGAATAGATATTCTAAATTGTTACTCACTATGTATAAATTTTAATAACAATTTTAAAAAAGGGGGAAGCAGCAGCACTTGAATATTCGTGAGCAGAATATTCTTAAAGTGGTCATAATAGTGAATTCTCAACCTATGTTCAATTTTCTTATTCTTCCATAATTGTGCTCAATATCCACGTTGAAGCACCTATTCAAATAAATTCCAAAGTTAGTTTGACCCAAATAGCTTGTCAAGTGTAGTTTAAATGGGAATTTTTTTTTTGTGATTTACAATTATATCCTCAAGTTATATAAATATTTAAGGTTATAAAAATCTATCAACATTTGGAAGATATTTTAGTCGTTCAACATTTAGTATAAATTATTCGTACTTTTATAATAATATAGATAATAATATAGATAGATAATAGATAGATAAGTTACTCTATGTTCCTTCTTATTTGACGTACACTTTTTTTTTCTATTTGTTCTAAATAGATTGACATTTTTTATACACCTTTGAAAACTCTGTAGTTCTAATATTTCTATCTTAATATTGATGACACTTTCTTATAAGAATGAGATTACATGATTAAAATAAAGTTCAAAGAGCTTTTCTTATATATAGCATACATGTTTAATTAGTGCATCAAAAGTCTTATTTACTTATATCTTGCTTCAGTTAAACACTATTGTATAAAATGAAACTAATGGAATAATCAACAACAATTTTTTTGTCTGAAATCTATGTCCCTTTTTCTTCTTTGAGGTAAGCTGAACAATATAAAGATCAGGGTGTAATATAAATTTAATTCTAGTGCTAATAAGGACAAGTAATATAAAGTCAAAAATCAAGAATGTTGTAAGAAAAATGACTTCCGCCAATAGGTGAGATAAGTTCACTTTATTTTTTTTTGTAGAAAATGTTTTTCAAGGCAATCAACACCAAAAAATAACTTTATCGTGAAAAATATTTATTTCAAAATGACTTTCGTCATTACCCGACACACCAAAAACTGAAAAAGAAAATAAGATAAATGGAAAAATAGATCCACTAACTTTCGTTTGCCTGGTTCTGTTTGGTAACCACCTACAAATCTCGTGTCTAAGGTTTTCTTGCCCGACGGGTCTTCGGTCAAGCTCAAAATGCTATGGCCAATCGAATTTATTGTTTATTTTTTTTTAATCGATATATATAGATTATTAATTGATTATACAGTTATACATATATTATATATATATATATATATATATATATATATATTATATACATATAATATATTTGTTGGGTATTTTTATTAAGCGGTTGGTGTGCGAATATTTAGGTTAATTATTCAATTTAAATACTAGCACCTTATAGAAGGTTACGTTGCGAGTTGCAGCTTCTCCAAGTGAGAACTTCGATCATCCCATAGTAACTTGTAAAAGGTATTTAATCTTTGATTGTAGTAATTTACAGCTGCTTGTCCGTTCTATTTCTAGTGTGTTATCCCATTTAGACAAGTAGACCAAAACTACAAGTTAAAATATGCAAGACAAAGTGATTCTTGTGGATAGGATATGTCTCTATACATCACCTAATTTATTTAAGTAGCTAGACTCAAGGTTGTTGGGATCTCTAAATTGGTTAAAAATTATTAAAGTTTTGCATACCTTGTCGTTAAAGCAATTGATGCTTGCCCCCCAAAAATATGGTATGATTCTTTATGTGATTCAAGATCTTTTCTTATCCTTTTATGTTGGTGGATTTGATCAGAGGCGGAGTCAGAATTTGAAATTTATAGGTTTGGGATTCTAGTCCGTTTAAATTACTGAGTTTAAATTAATAATTTATGCATAATTAATAAAATATAAAATTTGAATTAAAGGTACTGATTTTGACTGAACCAGTAACATGTGTTTTAGCTATGCCCCTGGATTGGATCACGCACCTCAATTTCTTGCACACTGTAAGTATCTGTGAGATCTTATGTCAAGTTTATTTTCCTTCTTTTTATACTTTTGGACTTTGGTTTGTTCAAGTTTCAATGTAGAAGGGTTGGCATAGCAACAAAACAAATTGACAACTTATTGACACGGGATTGTTACACAAATAGCCGACCAGATTCAATGTTAATTTTTTATAGCCGGTATATATAGATTATATATTGATTATATATAATTATACATATAATATACGTGTATTGTACATATATGTATTCGCTGGTTATTTAGAGTTTAAGAGATTAGATGAGTGGCTATTTGGGTTATACATCCGCTGACTATTTAGAGTTTAAGAGATTAGAAAGTGATTACTATTGAGAGTTGTAAATAAACTATTGGAGTATACCAAAAGTGAACGACCTCTGCTGAGATCGTAAATGTAAGTAAAATTAATAAACTATCATGAACTCCTATCTTATAAACGTTCTTACAATTACTATGTCCTGATGCTTGACGCTAGACACAAATTTATGTGTAAGAATAAGAAACTTAAAAGTTGAACTCATAAAACTTAAATTTTGGATCCGACTCCGACAAATGCTCTCTTGGTTAATTTAGGTGGGAGTATAGTGGTGGCTTAATAATTGTGTTTGTTGAAGCTTATGTATAATGCTTAATAATTGGGTATATGGCGCAATTAGCACTATCTACTCATAATTGCTATATTTGTAAGCCACTGATCCACCATATCTTTAATATCATTACCAAAATGATTCCTGTAGCTATGAGTGAAGACCATTGGACACAACTATACACCTTCGATCTGGATGCTACAACAAAATGGGAACATTTATAAATCTTTAATACTACTACAGACTATCATTTTTAGAAAGAGGCCAAAACGAAAATTCTAAAATGTTTTCTTAGTTACAATCATTGTATTGTTTTGACAAAACTGAAATTTAAGAAATAAACTTAATTAAGTTACGTCACCAAGAGCATATTTTGGGACCTAATAACTGATTAGTTGATAGTGATTATATATAAGAGGGTTAGTTGGAACTAATAGAACATATTATAATGCGGAAGATAGTAGATACGTGTCCGTCGACACTGTACTCATCCAGCTTAATAATTATCGTGATGACGATTGACGAGAAATAAGTTCTCCTAAAGTTTTGTTTACAACAACAACAAATTCAAATATAATTTCACAAAGTAAAATTTGGGGAGTGTAATGTTTATGTAGCCTTTATAAAGAATAGCAGAAGAAAAATATAATTTGGAGACCTTCTGCTAGTCCAAGATCGTTAACTAAGATTGAAGGATTCAATCAAAGAAGATGAAGCTCTGAAAAGAGAGGAAAGTTTTGGAGAGGACAACTTTGTTTAGGAAAGAAGGCTTTCTTAATTTTTTGGCTTGGTTACAAATGAACAAGACACCCCATATTTATACTTGTCTATGGATGATTCTAGATATGATTCTAGATAATGTACAAGGAAGATTCTAGCTAACCTTATCTTCTAACAACACTCTAGAATATCTAGATGTGTCTACTAGATAACCTTATCTTTTCACAACATTCTAGAACATCTAGATGTGTCTACTAGATAAATATTAAGGATACTACATTAGGACATTCTAGAGAAGTCTATGTTTTTCCAAAAAATCAACTTTACTTTATTTTTCTCACACTCCCCTTTAAAGTGATTTTTTGGAAACTACTCCAAGCTTGTTACAGAAGAACTTGAACGAAGCTTTAGCAAGTGACTTAGTGAAGATATCAGTAATATTCTCCTGACTTCGCACTTCGAAGGTATTGATAGTTCCATCAAGAACCTTTTCCCGAATAAAGTGATGTTCCACCTCAATGTGTTTAGTTCTTGCATGAAATACTGGATTGTTTGCAAGTTTGATGGCACTTTGATTTTCTCCAAAGATCACAGTTGGCTTTGATATAGGTAGATGCAAGTCTTTAACAAGTCTTTGTGGCCATACACACTCTTGAGCAGTAAGAGCAGCTGCTTTATACTCCACCTCCGTAGTTGACAAGGAAACTGAGTCTTGCTTCTTGCTACCCCAAGAAACACTTGTCCCACTAAAGAGAAAAATATAGCCCGATGTAGATCTTCGATCATCCAAATCACCACCAAAATCAGCATTTGTATAACCAGCTAACACCATATCATTCTTCTTCTGGAAGAACAAACTCATGTCTGATGTTGAGTTGATATACTTTAGAATCCTCTTTGCAGCTTCTAAGTGAGGCTTTCTTGGCCTTTTCATAAATCTGCTGACATATCCCACCGAGAAGGCAATGTCCGGCCTTGTAATAATCAAATATAGGAGACTTCCAATAAGAGCTCGAAAAGGCTTGGGATCTGCAAGAAGTGAGCCTTCGTCCTGCTTTAACCTTGTACTTATCTCAAGAGGAGTAGAACGTGTTTTGCTTTGCTTCAATCCAAACTTATCAACAAGTTTCTTGGCATATCCTTCTTGAGCGATAAAGATCCCTTTGTTCATGTTTGTTATCTTTAAGCCAAGAAAATAATGTAGCTCTCCCAACTTCTTGATGTCAAATCTTGTGGAAAGCTCATTTTGAAGCCTAGCAACTTCATCTTCATTGTTTCCTGTTATTATCATATCATCCACGTACAAAAGAACAACCATATGCAAATCTCCTTATTTTTTAACAAATAAGCTAGGATCTGAATGTGATGCATCATAGCCACAGAAATATAGATACTGAGCAATTTTACCATACCATGCTCGTGAAGCTTGCTTGAGGCCATAATAGGCCTTCTTAAGTTTACAGACATAATTAGGATGTAAGTTAGAAACATACCCGGGTGGTTGCTCCATATAAATATCTTTGTCAAGCTCTCCATATAAGAAATCATTCTTTGCGTCAAGTTTTCATAACTTCCAATTATGCGAGGCTGCCAAGCTAGCACAACTCGGAGATCATCTTAGCCACCGAACTGAAGGTTTATTCATAATCTTCGTCGTACTTTTGAGAAAATCCTCTGGCAACCAGCCTTGCTTTATATCTATCTATGGTGTCATCTGCTCTTCTTTTGATTTTGGAAACCCATTTACAAGAAATGGGTTGTACATCCTTCGGCTTTGGTACAAGGCTCCAAGTTTGATTGTTCATCAGAGCCTCCATTTCATCATCCATATCAAGCTCCTACTCTTTGATTCCTTTAGCTTCTTCGAAGGAGGAAGGTACCTCATCATCAATTGGTCCTGCAAAGAAACAGGAATACGTACTGACAAAATTTTCATCTCTGAAGCGAGTTGGCTTGATAATAGTTCTTTTTGGCCTTCAAGAACCACTTGAATCATCTTCTTACCGAGTTTCATGTTGTTGAGGTCCAGGGCTCCCCCTTTCTCTTAACTCCTCGGCAGATGTATTATCTAGAGAAGCATCTGCAATGGGAAAGCTTGAATCTCCATTATTTAAAGTTTTTGAACTCGCACCATGCAATGCAGCTCCATAATACAAAGACACTTCGTCGAATATGACATCTCTTGAGATAACAAAGAGATGAGTTTTAGGATCCATGTACTTCCATCCCTTTTTTCTTTCATCATATCCGACAAATATGCATTTCCTTGCCTTGGCATCCAACTTGCCCTATTGAGAATCCGGAATGTGAACATAACAAATAGAGCCAAAAACCTTGAGGTGTTTAACGCTAGGCTTTTCTCCAAACATTAATGCATAGGGAGACTTCATATTGTTTGGAGAAAGAGACATCCTGTTAATCACATATGATGCACATTTCATACCTTCAGCCCACAAGGCTCTAGCTAGGTAAATTCTTGGCATGAAGCCAACTCTTACATGTCTCAGTTAAGTGTCGGGTCTTCCTTTCAGCAACTCCATTTTGTTGTGGTGTATCAACGTATGTGAGTTCTCTTTTAATGTCATGCCGACGACAAAAGGACAGAAATTCATCTAAAGTGAATTCTCCGCCATTATCAGTTCGCAGCCACCTTATTCTCGAATCGAGTTCGCCTTCAACTGTTTCTTTAAACTCCCCAAACTTATTGAAATTTTTTGACTTGTGCTTCACAAAATAAACCCAAGTGAATCTAGTAAAATCATCAATGAAAATTAGCATATAAGAATAGCCTGAGAATGAAGGAGTTCTCGTTGGCCCAATCAAGTCACTGTGCAAAAGTTTTAGTGGGGAATCGCACCTTGACAATAATCTATCAAATGGAAGGCGATGTGCCTTTTCATATTGACATCCTTCACAAACCTCTCCTCCGCCAAAATTTCTTAAGTTAGGCAATCCTTTTACTAGATTCAATTTTACCGTGGCTTTTAATTTATCCATGCTAAGATGTCCAAGTCTAGCATGCCAAAGATGTGTGTTATCATTGCTACTCATCTTCTCAATATATGAATTAGAGGCGGATAAGACATATAAATCATTAACTCTATTACCTGAGTGAATGATATCTGCCTTGAGCACTTTAATATTTCAGAGGAACTTCACATCACGTGGGCCAAATAGCAAATAGTTTCCAGCATCTACATCATTTGCAACTGAAAATAGATTTTTCTTCATACCTGGAACATGAAAGACATTGTTGAGGGTGATAGTGTCTTTTTTGCTTCTCGTTAATCACAACATTGCCTTTCTTCTCCACATTATGGACTGTATTATCTACTGTAATGATGACATCATGTCCGTTGTATTCACGAAAGGTAGAGAATTTGGATTGATCTCCAGTGAGATGGTGCCCACATCCTGAATCCACGATCCAGTCTCTTTCAAAATTTATGGAAGCCATGACATTTATTGCTCGAGTCTCCGTTGCGAAGCAATTTTCCCAGTCTTCTTTTATTTTTCTTCTTCAGCAGCTTTCTTAGTTTGAGCCATATTGCTCTCTTTGGCTCGATAATATTTTGCCACAACAGTAATATTTTAAAGGCTTTTTACCGTTGATGGAAGACTTCCCCTTCCTTCCTGGCGAGCTTGAATCACTTGAGGATCGAAAGTGCATGTTATCTCTTGATTTTCCTTTAAAGTTCCTCTTATCGGCGACAAGAGCATTTCCTTCCCCTTATTTGACAGATACACCATCCATCTGTTTGGCTAATAGCTCCTGTGATGACAGCAAATTCTCAAATTCATCCAAGGATGGTTGTTGAACCCATCCTTGAATCGATGTAACAAAGGGAATATATTCTGGCTTTAAACCACGAATAATAATTCTTCTTATTCGTGCTTCAGAGATAGCTTCATCTGGATTCAATAGAGAAATTTCAGAACATAGATTTTTAACCTTCAAAAAATACTCGGCGATAGAGAGATTACTTTGAGAGGTGTTAGCCAATTCATTCCCCAAAAATCTGTAGTCGAACTTCATCCTTCTTGTTGAACAGCCGATCGAAGGTCTTCCATATTTCATGAGCTGATTTACATCTTATAATATGATCAAATAAATTAGGAGAGATAGACCTCATTAGGATAAACTCCGCCTTAATATTAATCTGCTTCCACTTCTTATGCGGATTGCTATTTTTCGGTGCGTTAGCAGGAGGACTTGTGTTACTCCCATTGACAACTTCCCACAAATTCACACCAACAAGGTATGACTCCATACAAGTCTTTCATACCTTGTAGTTGGACTGGTTCAATAACTCCATCCCCAGTCCATTAGCACAAACACCCAAATCCATTTAGAGAAACCAGTTGAATCAACCACTAATCCGACCTTGCAAATATATCTAGAAGCTAACTATGGCTCTGATACCATGTAAAGAATAGCAGAAGAATAGTATAATTTGGAGACCTTCTGCTAGCCCAAGATCATTAACTAAGATTGGAGGATTTAACTAAAGAAGAGGAAGCTTTGAAAAGAGAAGGAAAGTTTTGGAGAGGAGAACTTTATTTAGGAAAGAAGGCTTTCTTAATTTTTTGGCTTGGTTACAAATGAACAAGATACCCCCTATTTATACTTATTTGTGGATGATTCTAGATATGATTCTAGATAATGTACAAGAAAGATTCTAGCTAACCTTATCTTCTAACAACACTCTAGAATATCTATATGTGTCTACTAGATAACCTTATCTTCCCACATCATTCTAGAACATCTAGATGTGTCTACTAAATAAATATCAAGGATACTACACTAGGACATTCTAGAGAAGTGTATGTTTTCCCAAAAAAAGTCAACTTTACTTTATTTTTCTCACACCCTTACTTTTACTTTGAGAAGGTAGAGAGATTGTTTTCAATAGACTCTTGGCTTAAGAAAAAATGAAAAAGAAGCAATAGCAGTAAGCAATAACACAAATCGAAGCGAAATAATAAAAAACTGAAGCGAAAAAAACAATGGTCAGGTAATAAGAAAATCGAAGCGAAAGAACACAAATAAATCATATTGATTTGTTAGAGATTAAATTATGGTACCTTCTATTAAATGTATTTTTGAATTTAAGATTATTTTTTTTGTTTACCATATTTTTAGTAGTCTATCCTTGTACTTTTTTCGATTAAAACCTTATTAAACAAAAGCGAACAAAATGTTGTATAGTTTAATGACAAAATTGAATTATACTAGAGCAATTTAAGAGCTCATTTCTTTTCTATGAAGGAGTGGCGTTGTTTTCGAGAATTCGATCTGTCAATAAAGTTAGGAATGGTACAAAAAGCAAAGGGGAACACCATCATATCATATGATATCAGAATATCAACAAGTAACGAAAAGGGCAGAAAAAAAATAAAAATAAAAAAGCCATTGTTAGACTCATCTGGATTTGGATAACGGAAGGATGCAAATGTGAGGCAAGATAATCCGCCCCACTATTCGTACCAATATAAAAGTGGTCTATCCAAAGAACATGGGCAATTATAAAATTTTGACAAAAAAAGTTTAAAAATAATTTAAGTGAAAATGGTATTTGAAAATTAAAATTGTGTTTGGAAATCATTATAAAATTTTGTGAGTGATCTGAAATGAAAATTTTTTAAAAATATACTTTTGGAGTTTTTCAAATTTTCAAAAAGTTTCGAAATTCATTTTCAGGTGGAAATTGAAAATTTTCTGGCCAAACACTAATTTTTTAAAAAAAGTGAAAATTTTCCAATAAAATGAAAAAAAAATTTATGGCCAAATGGGCCCTAAGGGGAGCATAAAACAGGATAGGATAAGTGCAATAAAATTTACTTACGTTAAATTATATTAATTAATTATGATTAAGTGCTACACTAAAAGAAAATATTTTTTAATTAAGTATAGTTAAATGATACTGTAGGAGTGTTTGTAAAAGTAACATGCTGCGTATATTTTGGTGGGTAAGTTTTTCTTTAACGTTAATAACAAGCAAATGATGAAGAACAAAAATTAATTCAAAAGAAACGTTTTTTTTTAAAGATACGTACACTCCTTACTCCCCATTTGAGTGTTCCTATTTCTTCTCTAGTTCATTCAAAATACGTAATGTTTATGTTTCTTTAAAATAGTTAAATTACTACCGTATTAGTTATGGCCCCATTGATATCTCTTGCAAATTCTAAAAATTTATTTGTAATATTCTTATTAATTAACATGTTCAAATTGCGAGAATGCACCAACAATTCAATAGCCACGCCATTCATGTCTCAAAAACCAAAGAAGAAGATGTTTGCCTTATATTATTCATTGGTCCATGAGAAATAAACTTGATGCATTTGTTTAAACACATGAATAGTTCAGTATTTGTAAGGTTGGTGGTAGTTATTGGTATTTGGTTCGTGTCCTTATCTACAAATTAGTTAGGCTTTGATTGAAGCATTGAAATCCTATTGATAATATTAAAGATAGTTATGACTAAATGGCTAAGTGCTGCAAAATGCGAATACCTATATAGGATTAATTAAACTATTTACAAAATCATAAGTCCATTGATATGTAAATATGCAAGTACAATATTAGTTAGGTCTACAACTTTCTTAACCTATATGATGTACGTGTTGTACACCAAAATTGAACGCCGACGCTGTACTATAACAATAAGACGATTTATTGGAAAATAGGTCTAAGTTAATTTCGATATCCTCTTAGCAATTTATATGCCGTCCTATTAATGCAAGTGAAGTAATAAACATAGGAGAAATAAAGTACAGTAATTCTCAGAAGCAGCCATTCACATTCACTTTGATCCTAATATCGCATAATAAGAAGCTCATCAAATAACAAAGCACTTTAAATTTTACAAAGTCATCAATTAAGCTTAACTTTCTCTCTTTTTCTTTTTCCTTTTTCCTTTTTCTCAATACACATTTTATGTGTCACTCAATCAATTTTTCCTTTAAATGCACACAGAGACAGAGGTATCAAATATGAATGACAGGGATACTCATTTCTACTTTACTTTTTTACATATTCGTGTATTTATTCAAAGGAAGCAGATGGATGCTGAAATCGTTGATTGCTGCAAATAAATTAATAGTTCAAGTTCGTTAAGCGCGGCACGAAATGTTTTAGGCGATTAGTTTGTTACACTTGTTTAATACATCACCCGTTTAACTACTCGTGTTTCTTTAAAATACATATTTAATTGGGAGTAAAACATGAATAGTAAATAAAGTAGTTTCTATTTTTGGTTTTTGTAATTAGTTTATCAACCATCCTAATTAGTCAAATAAAAATTGAACAAGAAACTATAACGTTGCTTAAGTAATATACTTAAGAAACATACCGAGTAAGGGTATAAAGAATAAACAACAAATGCTTATGATTATTGAATTGCAGCTGACAACTACTATCTGAGGTCACTTTACAAACAAGTTAGGTCTGTTTGACATAGAGATGATCCATGTACTTGCAATATTAAGAGGAGATTGCAGTAGTTACTTATGACACAAGATAAATTCTTTTTATCTGTCTTAGTCATAATTAATATAATTACCATATGTTTATACTAGTGAAAGTAATATGTATTGATAAATTAATTGAGGTGTAAACGAAACAGATCTTGACTATATATACATGCAATATGTACTGAATATTCAATTTGTGATGTGAGTTAAAAATGTGTTTACACTTAAAATCGGATAACTATTAAATTTGTAAGTGGTTTTAAGGTTAAGTGATTTCACTTGGCACAAACTAAAAAATATAAAAATTAAATGTAGAAATTAACGGTAAAATAAAGCAAATCGATATATCATACAGCTTTGGCCCTTGAGCTAGGTTGTCCCCGCACCAACTAAGTATATTATTGAAAAGTAAGAACTGAACTATTGAATAAGAGAGCTTAAGAGAGAAAACGTAATATATTGCTTTATTATGCATGGATCTGTTCTTACAAAATGAATGGAACCCCCTTTATATAGTAGAGGAGTTCTACATATGGTACAATTCTAAATACAGAAGGAAATCTCCTGATTGGCTAATCAACTGGTCTTGACTTGATATATGCCGAGATCTCCGCCACAATCCTCGCCCAGTCACGGATTCCTCGGCTTTCTGTTATTCGACTTAGCAGGCTTCCTTCGATCTCGCTAGATCTCTATCCTTCTCGGTCTCGACCTTAGCTGGTCTCGATCTCGATCGATCCCTGAATCACGAGCTAGTCAATATTTATTCATGTAACGATCCAATATAACTTGTGATTGAATCTCGGTCTATCACCCCGGTCTTGATTAATCATACCCGATTTTGACCGTATACAGATAGCCCCCTCGTTTTTTGGAGAGTAATGACAAGAAACAATTTGAGCCTTCGATCATGACGTAATCGTCGTGACATAAGCAGCAGAAGTGACCGAAACGTCTCGTCAGTACAGTTTCCCAGGTATTTAATGTGCATCGGTCGACGATCCACTACCAGTTTTGAACCGTCGTTATGAAACCGATAAATAGCCCCTTTCTTCCTTATTTCAAACTTTACTTTCAAATCTTTTTCATTCCAATTGCCATAGTTCTTTGCCTTCTCCAAAGCTTCCTATCTTCAGATCTTTGAGTTTTTTTGCTTGTTCTTCCTAAAACATCAAATACTTCAGTCTCCATTCTTCTTTGCCCACAAAAACTAAATGGCCAAAACATCTAAAACTGTTCCGCAGAAAGAGGCAGCTTCCTCATCTCGGCCGGCTGGCGAGAAACCAGTGGTGGAGCCATGCCCTAAAGAACTTATTCTCGAGGGGTGTGTCATATATTCCGACTTTAAAGTCGAGAAACCCTCATCGGTTCCTGGTCGATGCGAGCCGATATCGAGATATATATGCTCGATACCCAAAAGCCTCCTCGACCAAGTGAAAAAAGATTGCAACTAGGGAAACAAAGAGGTTATGATACCGGTACCAGAAGAAGTGATCACCACCCACGTGGAAGGGTTCCTGAGTGTTTACACTTATCCTTTCACGTTAGGTCCTCCGATCATCGTAGACTTCTACAAGAAATACCAGGTGACCCTCGGCCAAATTCACCCCTCTTTCTTAAGGATCGTGATACTGCTCCATTTCTTCGTGAGCAAAATCGATGGGCTTCCCTTCACCCTTGACCACCTCATAAGATTATATAGCCCTTGACTCTATCGAGGTGGGCTGATAAAGCTTCAATGCCGGGCCACCAAGGATCTTATCTCGAGTATAGATGAAGACAAAGATCGGGGCTGGATGGGCCGGTTCGTTCGGGTGAAGACCACAGACCTAATCCCGGCTGAGAGCATGCCATTTCCTAAGAAATGGAATAGAAACGTAAGTATGATTCCGTCTTTAATTTCTGTTCATTGTTTTTACTTCTTCATCCTTTCTTATAAATATTTTTCTCGATGCAGTCGTTGCTTGGATGTCGGGTGCAGTTCCCCACCTCGAGAACTGGGTTAGGAGCCTGGTTTCGACGTCAACACACGCCGAGCGCGTATGGCGCGATTTGTCAAAGGGTCGGTGGGAGGCTCGTACTCATGGTAAACCTTTTTCCTGACTTACCAATTTGTCTATCGTTCAAGCATCTTTTCAAACATATGTTTACTTACTTTCTCCTTTTATAGGTCTCGGAAAGGACGCGACTATGAGACCCCCATCCGGTGATGAAGAAGTTTCATCACCTATCTCAAAACCGGCGAAGGAGAATAAGAGGAAAAGGGCCTTGAACTCTAAGGGTCAAAAACCCAAGAAGAGAACAACCCATAAACCCAAGGGGAACACAATCCCACTAACTATGGAGTCAGTCCAAAGGCTAAGGGAAGAAGAAGAAGAAGAAGAAGAAGAAGAAAAAGAAGATGATTCTAGGTTGGTGGCCCGTGCGCGAGCTAGCACCGAGATTTGTAGAACTTCGAAACCGGTGGGAGTTGATACTACTCCGTCTAGGCTCGATGAGGTCGAGGAGGAGACTTCGGCCCAAGTCCCCGAGCCGAGAGGAACCAGAGATGCTTTATCTCGGGATAAAGAGACCATTAAAGAGGTGGTGGATGTTGGTGCAGAAACTGGGCTCGAGGCTCCCCAAAACGGAGGCGGCGCCCCAAAAGACCCACTTGGGGCAATAGAGATCGGGGATTCCCCCTCGTTTCCTTTATTTTCCGAGTCGATGATACGCAACACTCAGGCCGTGGAGACTTGTTATAGGGAAGGAGCCCACGGAGAGGAAGATCCTTTCCGTGGTTATTTTATTGGGGTAAAAGGTGTCACCAGTCTGAGTGACTTGGAGGTTCCGAAGAAGAGTTCGGGTGAGGCTTCCTCAAGTTTTAAACTGACCAATCAGTTTTTGGCCTCTAGTGCCGATCCCGGGTGCAAGCGAACAATCGTTATCACGGTCTCGGAGGATGTCCGGGTTCATGCTGCCCCCGTAGGGGTGGCTAGCTACCTCCGATGTTTGGTCATGGAAGAAGACCAAGCCCGGATGGACGGTGTGGGAGCGCCTTGTCTTTTTAATGAAGCCCAACTGGCCCTAAACCGGGTAAGTTCATATTTGCTTTGTCAATTTTCATACTTGTACTTTTCTCCCCTTGTATAATTCCTTCTTTCTATTTTTGTAGGCTTTTGTGCTTCATCACGAGGCTTTCTTCCGATCCCTAGGGGAGCTGAGCCAGTATGAAGCCGAAAACCGAGGGCTTACTGAGGAGAGAGATGCCTTCAAGCTTCTAAGTGAGCAGAGAGAAGGGGAAGTAAAAGGACTTCGGGATTAACTAGAAGCAGCTCAGAAAGAACAAGTTGATCTAGCCAAGCAGGTAAAAAGAATCTTTGAAGTTAATGACACTGACTCGGGCGTGGTGGCTAACAAATCGGTCCCACAGGTCCAACGAAAGCTCGATGTGATCGGATAGCTTCGTGAGGAAATGGACGCAGTGAAAGTAGAGGCAGAGGCGTGGAATAAGAACATGGACCGTCTTGCCTCAGAAAAGGAAGCAGCTTTAGCTCAACTGGCCTCCGCTGAGACTCAACTCCGAAGCTTGAAAGAGAAGGCCTTGGTGCAAGCTAAGAAAATTGAGGAATTCCAGTCTCGGTTGGGTTCAGCAACTTCCGATCGAGAGAGGCTGGCCATAGAACTTGCTGCGGACAAGTCGGAGGTCGAAACGGCCAAGACTAATATTGATGCAATGGTGGCCGTCTATCGGTCCGACGCTGAAGCTGCTCAGGTTCGAGCAAAGAAGGTTGCCGAATCTGCTCAGGCTCGAGCAAACTGGATTGCCGAGCATGCTAAATGCCAGTCTCGAAGGGAGACTCTCGAGGAGATCCATGCTCGTGGCTTCGATCTTACAGCCGAGATCGAGAATGCTAAGGAGCTCGAAGCTGAAGCCAGAGTGTTGGCCTTTCCTGATGATGATGATTCTGGGAGTATGAGCGCATCTGAAAGCAGAGAAGGCCTCGAGAGCGAAGATGCTGCTCTCGGAGAAGACTAAGTCCTTTAGGATTAGTATTTTTTGTGTTTCTTTTAAGACCGTTTCGGTCTTTTGCAGAGAAATTCGATCGGGCCATGTTGCCCTTATAAGTGATTTTTGACACATATATATATGTAAATTATTTTTAACGTGTGTATATATATATATATATATATATATATAAACTTTCTTCCTTTCTGCCTTATAAAATTATGAAGTTGTATTCTAAGGTCCGAGGTTTAGACAATTTGATTTAAACCGAACTAGTATAGCCCTTAGGCTTTACGACCGAGTGAGTGCTTACTCGAACTCGAAGTAAGGTAACCCTTAGGTTTTTTATTCGAGCGAGTATGGTCTCTCGAACCCAAAGAAAAAACAGCCCTTAGGCTTTTGTATTAGGCCGATATAGCCTTTGTAAAAAGATTGTTTATGGCTTTCTCCCCTTTTCGGCTTGAAAAAGTTTTTTATCATTTGTATTTGCAAAAGTTGTAATGCCTTAGCATGCAATAAGGAACTGTTCGAGAGTTCGAACAATTTTGTACTCATTTTATCGAAACCTTTTATGATTTTTCCTAGGGTAGCCCTTTTAACCAATTTATGAGGGAATTCGAAGGCCTATTTTTTTTACGAAATTCAGACGTCTCCAAACCGTATTAATTCGGCCATAGCATTTTTAGTTTGGGATTTTCCCCTTGGGCTTATTTTTCCGTTTTACTTTGAGCTTGCCCAAAGTGCCAGTCCCCGGGTGGAGTGGTCGTGGCCTATAAAAATCGAGGGTTGCCTAAAAGGTCTTATGATCTCGGAGTTTTAATAATTCGATCTCGTTTATTTTTCGGACGGCAGTCCCCAAGCGTGGGGGTAATTATTCGAACTCTGGTTATGGTCGGCCCTTAAGCATGTTTACATAATAGATCGAGAGTATGAAATTGTAAAGTAGAAAAACTTTTCTAAGGCATGAGATATCGGTAAAGAAAAATACTTCTCTTTATAAATGATTATACATGCGTCCATGTTCTGTGCCAGGGCTCGAGCAAACTACGCGGGCATGGTTCGTTTGACCGTTTGACCCTTACAAATTTTTCCTATCAAGACCCTGCTGCCATTAAGTAATTTCTTCGCATCAAAGTTGACATTCGAGGGCAATGCCCCCCAGTATTCGAGGTTGATTGTAAAGAAACCTCGGATACTATTGAATTGTTCTAAGTTAGCACAATCAATGGTTGCCTTATTAAAACCTCGCCGAAAAACCCATTTGGGACAAAACCGGTCTAAGAAAAAAAGAGTGCAATGCATGCTTTCAGACCTAAAAGCTTTGTGTCGAAGAATCCATCATTGTTTCTGGTCGAACACATGCAAGGGTTAGTTTAAAATATAAATGAAAATGGAAGGGGTCGTACCTTAGTAGTAGTATCATTTTAGGTGCGATACGTTCCAATTGCTCGGTAGTTGTTCGCCATTCATCGTGCCAAGCTTGTAGGATCCTTTTCCGATGATTTCGAGAACCTGGTACGGTCCTTCCTAGTTCGGACCCAGTTTTCCTTCATTCGAATTTTGGGTGTTAAGGGTGACTTTTCTTAGCACTAAATCCCCAATGTTTAAATGTTGAAGATTAGCTCTTCGATTGTAGTACCTTTCGATCCGCTATTTTTGGGTGACCAATCGGACGAGAGCGGCTTCGCGTCTTTTGTCCAACAATTCTAGGCTCGTATTCATGGTCTTGTTATTTGACTCCTCTATTGCATATCAAAACCTGATGCTAGGGTCTCCGAACTCGACCAGGATCAGAGCTTCAGTGCCATAAACTAACGAGAATGGTGTTGCTCCGGCACTAGATTTCAATGTTGTGCGGTGTGTTCATAGAACCTCGGGTAGTATTTCTCTCCATTTTCCTTTGGCGTCGTTCAATCTCTTCTTAAGATTTTGGATGATGGTTTTGTTGGTCGATTCGGCTTGTCCGTTCCCACTGGGATGATAAGGTGTTGATAGGATCCTTTTGATCTTGTGATCCTCGAGAAATTTAGTTACTTTGTTGCCGATGAATTGTTTTCCATTATCACATACAATCTCGGAGGGAATCCCGAATCGACATATGATGTGGTCCCAAATGAAGTCTATGACTTCCTTTTTTCTGACCCTCTCGAAAGCCTGTGCTTCAACCCATTTAGAGAAATAATCAATCATAAACAAAATAAACTGAACTTTACCTGGGACCGACGGGAGAGGGCCAACGATGTCCATTCCCCATTTCATGAAGGTCCATAGGGACAGGACCGAGTGGAGTAGTTCCCCGGGTTGATGAATCATGGGCGCATGCCTTTGGCATTTGTCGCATTTTCGAACGAACTCTCTTGCATCTTTCCCCATATCGGTCATTTTGTGGACCAGCGATTCAGCACCGGAATGATTTTGACAAGTGCCCTCGTGATCTTCCCGTAGGATGTAGTCGGTATCTCCCGATCCCAAACATATTGCCAACGGTCCATCGAACGTCCTTCTAAATAGCGTTCTGTCTTCGGACAAAGTGAACAGTGCTGCCTTTGTGCGCAGAGCTCTCGACTCCTTTGGATATGATGGAAGCTTCCCGTTCTTTAAGTACTCTATGTACTTGTTTCTCCAATCCCAGGTTAAACTTGTGGAGTTTATCTCGCCGTGAACTACTTCGATTACTGGTCTCATGAGTTGTACAACAGTCCCCGAGTTGAGTTCGTCGTCTTCGACCGATAAACCTAAGTCTGCAAGAGCGTCGGCCTCGCTGTTCTGTTCTCAAGGTACATGTTGCAAGGTCCATTCCCTAAATCGATGTAGAGTCACCTATAGTTTATCTAAGTACCTCTGCATTCAGTCTTCTCGGACTTCAAAAGTTCCGTTAACTTGGTTTACCACGAGGAGGGAATCACACTTAGCCTCTATGACCTTCGCTCCCAAGATTCTAGCTAGTTCGAGACCTGCAATCATGGCCTCATACCCGGCCTCATTGTTAGTCAATTTTGTAGTTTTGATAGACTGTCTAACTACATTACCTGTGGGTGATTTTAGTACGGTGTCTAATCCGGACCCCTTCGCGTTCGAAGCACCGTCCGTAAAGAGGGTCCAGACTCTCGAAGATGTACCCAATTTTATCAGTAATTCTTTTTCAACCTTGGGTACGAGACTCGGCGTAAAGTCAGCCACGAAGTCCGCCAAGATTTGAGAATTGATGGCGGTTCGGGGTCGATACTCAATATCATACCCACTAATTTCTACGGCCCATTTGGCCAATCGACCCGAAAGCTCGGGTTTGTGCAAAATATTTCGAAGAGGATAAGTTGTTACAACACATATTGGATGACATTGGAAATATGGTGTTAGTTTCCTAGAGGCGCTTATTAAAGCAAGCGCTAATTTTTCTAAGTGTGGATATCTAGTTTCGGCCTCACCTAAGGTCCAACTAACATAATAGACAGGGAATTGCGTACCTTGTTCTTCTCGGACCAGGACTCCACTTACCGCTATCTCCGAGACTGCCAAGTACAGGTAAAGTTGTTCGTCCACTTTTGGGGTGTGAAGCAGCGGCGGGCTAGATAAATACCGCTTTAGTTCCTCCAAGGCCTGCTGGCATTCCGGAGTCCATGCAAAATTGCTTTTCTTCTTAAGCAGCGAGAAGAATCGGTGGCTCCTACCTGAGGATCTCGAAATGAATCGGCCTAGCGCGGTTATCCGCCCCGTCAACCTCTGCACGGCCTTTACATTATCCACTACCGTGATATCCTCGATAGCTTTGATTTTATAGGGGTTGATCTCGATTCCCCAATTGTACACCATGAAACCAAGAAACTTGCCCGAGCCAACCCACACTTTTATGGGTTGAGCTTCATATTGTACTTCCTCAGTATATCGAAAGTCTCCTGCAAATGCGTTAAATGGTCCTCTGCTCCCAAGGACTTAATTAATATGTCATCAATATAAACTTCCATTGATTTTCCTATTTGTTCTTCGAGCATTCGATTTACTAGGTGTTGATAAGTTGCACCAGTATTTTTTAGACTGAATGGCATTACATTATAACATTAGGTACCGTACTTAGTGATAAACGAGGTCTTTTCTTGATCCTCCGGGTTCATATGTATCTGATTGTACCCGGAGTAGGCATCAAGAAAACTGAGAGTCTTGTGACCGGACGTGGCATCGATCATACGATCGATATTAGGCAAAGGAAAATAATCCTTGGGACATGCTTTATTCAGGTCTTTAAAATCTACACATATTCTAAGTTTGTTTACCTTCTTAGGGAATACCACTACGTTTGCTATCCATTCAGGATACTTTACTTCCCGAATGGATCTTATTTTGAGAAGTTTGGTTACCTCGTCCTTGATGAAAGCATGTTTGACCTCGGATTGGGGCCTTTTTTTTGGTTTCACCGAGCGGAATTTAAGGTCCAGGCTCAGTTTGTGAGTGGTAATTTCTGGTGGGATCCCTGCCATATCGAGGTGGGACCAATGAAAGCAATCCATGTTAACTTTAAGGAAATAAATAAGTTTTTTCCTGAGCTCGGGGGTTAGCCCCGTGCCCAGGAATACCTTTAGTTCGGGTTGATGCTTGGATAGTGTGACTTATTATAGCTCTTCGACCGTTTATTTGGTGGCATCAGAGTCATCAGGAATTATGAAGGATCGAGGGATCCAGTAGTCGTCATCCTCGTCGATCCCTTTCTTCTGCAATTGGGTCGAGGCCGCTATTTGTGGTTGCTATTTGGCCTCCTGCTTTCCCTTCGAATCTGATCCCTTCATTGATGAGAGTGTCGATACTGGTATCACTTCATCGACTGCAAACATCTCCGTGGCAGCGGGTTGTTCCCCGTACACTGTTTTGACTCCCTCCGATGTCGGGAACTTCAGAACTTGGTGAAGGGTCGAGGGTATTGCCCTCATGTTATGGATCCAAGGCCTTCCGAGCAGGGCGTTATACCTCATGTCAGCCTCGATCACATGAAACTTTGTTTCTTGGATGGTCCTGGCCACGTTCACTGGCAAAGAAATTTCACCTTTCATGGTTTCGCTTGCCATGTTGAAGCCGTTAAGTACTCGGGCTGCGGGCACAATTGGATCTTGTAGGCCGAGCTGTTCTACGACCCTCGATCGAATAATGTTGGCCGAGCTACCTGGATCAATCAAAACACATTTAACTTGAATTTTATTCATAAGGACAGATATTATCAGTGCGTCGTTGTGGGGTTGTAAGATCCCCTCTGCATCTCATCATTGAAAGACAATGTCCCTTCTAGTACGTAGTCTCGAGTCCGCTTTTCCCTCGTGATCGACACCTTGGTGCGTTTGAATACGGGCCCCTGAGGAATATCAACCCCTCCAACAATCATGTGGATCACGTGTTGCGGATCTTCTTGCTTATTCTATCTGTTTGAATCTGTGTTCTTGAAGTGGTTTTTAGCCCGATCGCTTAAGAATTCTCGAAGATGCCCTTCGTTGAACAAACGGGCTACCTCCTCCCTCAGCTATCTGCAATTTTCTATTCTATGACCATGGGTGCCATGATATTTGCACATTTGACTAGGATTTCTCTGGGCCGGATCAGTCTGTAGAGGTCGGGGCCACTTGGTGTCTTTGATATGCCCAATGGTCGATACAATAGCTGATGCATCAAACGATGAAGTTCTATTCCGATAGTCGTGGTGCTTCTTTGGGTTCGACATTTCTGTCGAAACCACTCTTACTTATGAGCCCTCGAGAGCTCTGTCCTCAATCATTTCTTCTATAAATTCGAACGGGGTTGCGTCCAGGCCCGTTATTTCTCCGATCTCCACCGTATGGCTGATATTGATCTCTGTTTGACCGTGGTTCCCGGTCAATATCCCTTTTAACTCTGTCGATGGTCCTGTTTGGATAAACGGGCCTGGAAGGAGCCCCCAACTGGTCATCCTCGACCCTAATCTTTGACTAGTACCGATTATGCACATCGGCCCAGGTTACAGCTGGATATTCGATCAAGTTCTGCTTTAACTGTTGTGAGGCCACCGAACTTCGTATGTTTAGGCCTTGAGTGAAAGCCTGAACGGCCCAATCGTTGGTGACCAGGGGCAGATCTATACGCTCCATTTAGAACCGAGATATGAACTCTCTAAGCATCTCGTTATCTTTCTGTTTTACTTTGAAGAGGTCCGATTTTCTAGTCTCGACCTTTATCGCTCCGGCGTATGCTTTGATGAAGGAATCTGCGAGCATGGCAAAAGAATCAATGGAGTTAGGTGGAAAATTATGGTACCATATCATCGCCCCCTTTGAAAAAGTTTCTCTGAATTTCTTTAGCAGTAGGGACTCAATCCCATCGTCCTCTAGATCGTTCCCCTTTATTGCGCATGTGTAAGAAGTGACATACTCTTTGGAGTCAGTAGTTCCATTATACTTGGGAATTTCTAGCATGCGGAATTTCTTTGGAATGGGCTTCGGAGCCGCGCTCGGGGGGAAGGGCTTTTGTACGAACTTCTTTGAATCCAAACCCTTCAAAATCGGTAGTGCCCTCAGAATCTGATCAACTTGGGAGTCATATGTTTCCACTTTTTGTCATTCACTTCAATCTTCTTCTCCCCCGATTCAATTCGCTTTGTCAGCTCCTCGAACATTTTCAAGATAGCGGGGTCGGTCCCTGACTCATTCACATTTGACCTCCCCGGTACTGGTTCGGCCCTGTGAACAACTTCCTGTGATGGCTCGGGTTCGACCCTACTCGGTGCGTGGTTATGATTTTGAAGTTGTGCTATTGCAGCTTGTTGAGCCTGCAGCATTTCGAATATTATTCGAAGGCTGATTCCTCTTTCTTCGCCGCCCTGTGCATTCTGACCGGTTGATCGAACGTCTCTGCGGACTCTATTTTCGGGGTCGACGCCCAAATTTGTATTCAGGGCAACATGGGAACTGACGTCGATGGGGTCTGCAACTAGTACTCCCTCGAGGTCAACTGGAAGCACTTCATTTCCTGGGTTGGCTACGTTGTCATTTTTGCCATGAAAACTAAGGCCATTGTCGATGTGTGTAGGTACTGCTCGAGAGTTCGACATGCTGATCTTGGAATCAAAAACGCTTACAAGAACAAGTGTAAAGCAGTGTATGTGTGTTATGAAAATTAGCACCAGGCAATCACTATTATCCTTACCCCCACGGTGGATGCCAAACTGTTTACCCTTAAAATCGGATAACAATTAAATTTGTAAGAGGTTTTAAGGATATGAGAAATATAAAAATTGAAGTTAGAAATTAACTGTAAATAAAGCAAACTGATATATCATACAGCTTTGGCCGTTGAGCTAGGTTGCCCTCGCACCAACTAAGTGTATTATTGAAGAGTAAGAACTGAACTACTGAATAAGAAAGCTTAAGAGAGAAAACGTAATATATTGCTTTATTATGCGTGAATCTGCCCTTACAAAATGATTGGAACCCCCTTTATATAGTAGAGGAGTTCTACATATGGTACAATTCTAAATACAGAAGGAAATCTCCTGATTGGCTAATCAACCGGTCTTGACTTGATACATGTCGAGATCTTCGCCACAATTCTCGCCCGGTCATGGATTCCTTCGTCCTTCTGTTATTCGACTTAGCAGGCTTCCTTCGATCTCGTTAGATCTCTATCCTTCTCGGTCTCGACCTTAGATGATCTCGATCGATCCCTGAATCATGAGGTAAGCAATATTTATTCATGTAACGATCCAATATAACTTGGGATTGAACCTCGATCTGTCACCCCGGTCTCGATTAACCATACAAAATGTTTATAGCAATTTATATCAATGTGTGGTCAAATTTGCTTTGGAGCAGTTCGAGGAGTAATTTAGAAAAGTTTAAAAGTTTAAATACCGAAGAAGATTAGGTAAGTGATTACAAACAAAGCCTTGGGCGTATTAAATTTCATCAACCTAGTTCGAATGACATATCCGTGAACCAGTGAAACAAAAGTATCTCTGAGAGGAATTTAAGAGGGTGCAACTATAAGGTAGTGTTTACAATTAAAACGGAAAATATCAAATATACTCATCTATTATCGAATATTATTTAAAATTATCTCGGTTATACTTTTCATTTATATATGCCATGTCGTCGGGCAAAGTTCTAAATATACCCATCTTTTAACGATATGACCCATTGCAGTGTCTAATAAAATTACCTAAAAAAACTAAAAATCCTAAAAGCGGCCTAAAACCCATGACCCACTTGTCCCGTTTTCCCTCTTTAATTTTACTCAAAAGATCCAAATATATCCTTCCTCTACAAATAGGGCAACGAATAAACTCAACCCTCCTCGCTAGCGGAGTTATGGTGGTATACTCAAAAACGGTAATGACCTGCCGGTGATTAACTTCGGCCAAATCAGTCAATGGACGAGAAGGTAAAGCAAATAAAACAAAATCAGAAGTAAGAAAAGAAAAAAGAAATTGCAGTAACACCATTTCTAACAAGTTTCTAGTGTCGCGATTAAGTTACAATAGGCTAGATGTGGACAACCTGAGCAATACATGAGTAGCCGAACTCCGGCTAACTCACCGGAGGTGTAAGAAATCCTTCTGCAACCAGATTCAGTGAGATCTAGAAGATTCCGGTGTGAATGATTACCATTGGTGCTCGTGGTCACTTTGGTGCTCGACGACGACAACAACATATCCAGTGTAATCCCACATGTAGGGCTTGGGAGGGTGGAGTGTGTATAAGGTCGAAATTGATTTCGGCCTTCGTACGACTGATAGAGATAGTAACATAATGGACCGAATAAAGTCTTCATAATATCGAGATGGGATCCGAAGAAGGTACAAACGAGCTTCGAGTTTCAAGGACACGTCAAATACCGAGCTCGAAGTCATTATCGAGCTCGGGTCCAAATCGAACTATGATGAGAAGCGGTGGAATCGAGCTTAAGGGCCAAAGGCCAACCAATACCGGCCTAATACTGGGCCTCGAATCAACATCGAGCTCAAACCCTCATCGAGCTCTAAAACTGGAAACCGACCAATACCGAATCCGATCAAGATCGAGCTCATAGACAAGAGCCGTTACAACCGCACTAAGGGAAAGAATCTCAGCGAGAATTAAGGAAAAGCTGATTTATCATAGGTTCCCCACTATGTATTTTTAATTATATCTAAAGTAGGATCCCTCTACTATAAGAGGGATGGCTATATTTCTATAAAGGATCAAGTTTTGCATACATTGTGACTCAGATATCATACACTCCCATATTGAAGAATTATCCATTTTAGCTTCATAAGATTGATTCATCTTGCTTAATCCATAAATCATCCTCTTTTCAACTTTGCTTATTTTTCATCCTTACAGTCAATATTCGATATTCTTATTTACTCTTACAATTTGTGTCGAGTTATACCACATACCCTTAGAACTACGTACAAATTCAACTCTATCCATTTTTCGGGTAAACCGTTTGGCGCCCACCGTAGGGCTAAGGATAATAGTGATTATTTGATACGAATCTACAAAAACACATCATTTTATGCTTGTTTTCGGAAGTATCTTTGATTTCGGATTAGCAACGACGAGTTCTCAATTAAATGGCCTTACCTATTGACAATGAAGCTGACCTTCAAGGTGAGAACAACAACTTGACACCCAGGGTCAGAATGCCAGTTGTCGACATCGTTGGAGCTCGAGTCGAAGTAAAATTAGACGTTAATTCGCATGTGGCCATTGAGGCAAACCTACGTTCTGAACATGAAAATAGCATTCATGGTGGTACTCGATCTGCAGCTCGAGAAATCCATAACGTTGAGAAAAACGGAATCAGCTTGCGTATGATTTTTGAAGTGTTGTAAGCTCAACAGCTAGCGATAGCTCAGTTGCAGAGTCAAACCCAGGTACCGAGCAGACCGGAACCCAGTCCACCCCGAGAAATCATCCACAGAACGAAGCCAGCTATAGTAAGGTCAAATGAGCAAGAATCGGGGACTAATCCCGAAATTGCTAAGATAATCGAGGAACTCACAAAACAGATCGAAGCAAACGATAAAAAAGTGAAAACATATAACTCAAGGGCCGATCAGATCCCGGGGGCACCACCAGTGTTGAAAGGGTTGGATTCCAAAAAATTCGTGCAAAAGCTTTTTCCCCCGAGTGCAGCTCCAAAACTGATCCCCAAAAAATTTTGCATGCCCGAGATTCCTAAATATAATGGGATGACCGACCCTAACGAACACGTCACCTCTTACACGTGTACCATAAAGGGTAACGATTTAGAAGATGACGAAATCGAATCTGTGCTGTTGAAAAAATTCAGAGAGACCCTTTCGAAGGGAGCAATGATTTGGTATCACAACTTGCCACCAAATTCCATTGACTCATTCACCATGTTAGAAGATTCTTTTGTAAAGGCACACGCGGGGGCCATAAAGGTCGCAACGAGAAAATCAGACCTTTTTAAAGTAAGACAAAAGGATAATGAAATGCTAAGGGAGTTCGTGTCCCGATTTCAGATAGAACACAAGGAATTGCCACCGGTCACAAATGATTGGGCCGTTCAAGATTTCACCCAAGGGTTGAACGAGCGGAGTTTGATATCATCATGTCAGTTGAAATAAAGTTTGATCGAGTATCCGGACATGACCTGGGTAGATGTGCACAATCGATATCAGTCGAAGATCAGGGTCGAGGACGATCAACTAAGAGCCCCCTCCGGTTCAGTACATCCAAACAGGTCGGCAGTTAAGAACTATAGTGACATCGACAGGGAACGAAGGTCGAACAGAGACCGATATCAACCATATACTACAGATCGAAGGAACAATAGTTCAGGACACAATTTCGCCCGGAACAATCGAAGAAGTGATCAAGGATAGAGTTCTCAGGGATTTATGAGCAAAAGTGGTTTCGACAAGTATGCCGATCCCACAGAGGCACCTCGGTTATCGAAATATAACTTTAGCATCGGGCATTGTATCGGCAATCGTAAGGATCAAAGATACTAGGTGGCCCAGATCCATACAGACCGATCCTTCCCAAAGAAACCCAAATTTGATGTGCAAGTATCATGGCACGCATGGTCACAAGACCGAGGATTGCAGAAAATTAAGGGAGGAGGTAGCCCGTCTATTCAATGAGGGCCACCTTCGAGAGTTCCTCCGCGATCGAGCCAAGAATTATTTCAGAGAATAAGATGCCAACAAGAAAAGTGAACAGGAGGAACCCCAACATGTCATTAATATGATCGTCGGTGGGGTCGACGTTCCACAAGGACCCATGTCCAAACACACTAAGGTATCAACCACTAGGGAAAAATGAACCCGAGACTATGTGCCCGAAGGCACTTTGTCATTCAACAACAAAGAAGCAGAAGGCATTTCTCATCCCCACAATGACGCTCTGATAATTTCTATCTTATTAAGTAAAGTTCAAGTTAAGCGAGTTTTAGTGGATCTAGGTAGTTCGGCGAATATCATCCGATCGAGGGTATTGGAACAACTCGGCCTACAGAATCAAATCGTACTTGCAGCTCGGGTTTTAAACGGCTTCAATATGGCCAGTGAAACAACTAAAGGGGAGATTATTCAACCGGTGAACGTGGCTGGAACAATTCAAGACACCAAATTCCACGTAATCTGGGGTGACATGAGATACAATGCCCTGCTCGGAAGACCTTGGATCCACAATATGAGGGCAGTCCCTTCGACCCTCCACCAAGTGATGAAATTCCCGATGTCGGATGGTGTAAAAATAGTATACGGGGAACAACACGCTGCAAAGGAAATGTTTGCGGTCGACGAGGTAACACCGATATCGATACTATCAATCTCGGAGAGGTCGAGCATCAAAGGAAAAGAGGAAGTCAAATAGCAATCACAGCCATCATCCTCGACCGAATCGGGAAAGCAAGAGATAGAAGAAGAAGAGGAGGACTTTCTGACCCCTCGAACTTTTATTGTTCCTGAAGATTCCAACGCCATCAAATCAACGGTCGAAGAGCTGGAACAGGTTATATTGATCGAGTACCTGCCCGAACGAAAGGTATACCTAGGAACGGGATTAACCCCCGAACTCAGGAAGAGGCTTATTCAATTCCTTATTGATAACATAGATTGTTTTGCTTGTTCCCATTTAGACATGACAGGGATCCCACCGGATATAACGATGCATCGACTGAGCCTGGACCCCGAGTTCAAACCAGTGAAACAAAAGAGGAGAACCCAGTCCGAGATAAAGCACGCATTCATAAAGGATGAGGTAACTAAACTTTTCAAAATAGGGTCCATTCAGGAGGTGAAATATCCCAAATGGTTAGCAATGTAGTCGTAGTTCCTAAAAAGGGGAACAAACTTAGAATGTGTGTAGATTATAAGGATTTAAACAAGGTGTGCCCCAAAGATACTTTTCCACTACCTAACATCGATCGCAGGATCGATGCCACAGCCGTCCACGAGATCCTTACTTTTCTCGATGTCTATTCCGGGTACAATCAAATCCAAATGAACCCAGAGGACCGAGAAAAGACTTCATTTATCACCAAGTATGGAACCTATTATTATAATGTAATGCCCTTCGGGCTAAAAAATGCAGGAGCTACTTACCAACGCCTAGTAAATAAAATGTTCGAGGAACAAATAGGTAAATGCAGGAAAATGCAGGAGCTACTTACCAACGCCTACTTACCAATGGAAGTTTATATTGATGACATGCTAGTTAAGTCCCTGCGTGCAGAGGACCATTTGGCTCATTTGCAGGAAACGTTCGAGATTTTAAGGAAATACAACATAAAGCTCAACCCCGAGAAATGTGCTTTCGGGGTCCGTTCGGGCAAGTTCCTTGGCTTCATGGTATCAAATCGGTGGATCGAGATCAACCTCGATAAAATCAAGGCCATCGTAAACATCACCATTGTAGACAATGTAAAAGTCATACAGAGGCTAACATGAAGGATAGCTGCCTTAGGCCGATTCATTTCGAAGTCGTCAGATCGAAGCCACTGATTTTTCTCTCTACTCAAAAAGAAGAACGATTTTGCCTGGACCCCAGAATGCCAACAGGCATTAGAGGAAGTGAAGCGATACCTATCGAGCCCACCGCTGCTTCACACTCCAAAGGCAGATGAGAAACTTTACTTGTACTTGGCGGTATCGGAAATAGCGGTAAGTGGTGTCCTAGTTAGAGAAGAGCAAAGTACGCAATTTTCCCGTTTATTATGTAAGTCGAACCTTAGGGGAAGCAGAAACTAGATATCCACACTTAGAGAAATTGACACTTGCACTGATAAGCGCCTCTAGAAAGTTAAGACTATACTTTCAATATCACCCCATATGCGTACTAACCACTTACCCACTTCGTAATATTTTGCACAATCCTGAACTATCAGGCTGATTGGCCAAATAGGCTGTCGAACGCAGTGGGTATGATATTGAATATCAACCCCGGACAGCCATCAAGTCTCAAATTTTAGCGGACTTTGTGGCTGATTTCACGCCAACCCTCATACCCGAAGTTGAAAAGGAACTCTTGTCGAAATTGGGTACATCATCGGGGGTATGAACCCTTTTCACAAATGGGGCTTCGAACGTGAAGGGGTCCGGGCTATGCATCGTTTTGAAGCCGCCCACGGGTAGCACTATTAGGCAATCTATCAAAACTACTAGGTTGACTAACAACGAGACCGAGTATGAGGCCATGATTGCAGGTCTTGAGCTAGCTAAAAGCTTGGGAGCAGAAGTCATTGAAACCAAGTGTGACTCTTTACTGGTGATACATCAAGTAAACAAAACCTTCGAAGTTCAAGAGGATAGAATGCAAAGGTATTTGGACAAACTACAGGTAACTTGGCACCATTTCGAAGAATGGACTTTACAGCATGTACCTCGAGAACAAAACAATGAGGCCGATACACTTGTAAATTTGGGGTCATCGGTCGAGGAAGATGCAATCGGCTCGGGGATTGTCGTTCAACTCTCGAGATCCGTGATCGAGGAAGGTCATGCCGAGATAAACTCTACAAGCTTAACCCGGGATTGGAGGAATAAGTATATTGAATACTTGAAGAACGGAAAGCTCCCATCGGGCCCTAAAAATTTGAGGGCCCTACAAACCAAAGCTGCTCGATTCATATTGACTGCAGATGGGACATTATACCGAAGGACATTCGATGGACCATTGGCAGTGTGCTTAGAACCAGGAAACACCGACTACATCCTACGTGAGATTCACGAGGGTACTTGTGGAAATCATTCTGGTGCCGATTCATTAGTCCGAAAAATAATCAGAGCATGATCTTATTGGATCGATATGGATAAAGATGCAAAGGAGTTTGTTCGAAAATGTGATAAATATCAAAGGTTTGCACCGATGATCCATCAGCCCTGAGAGCAACTTCAAATCAGTCATATCCCCATGGCCATTCATGAAATGGGGAATGGATATCGCCGGCCCTCTGCCATCGGCCCTAAGTAAAGCTAAGTTCATTTTATTTATGACTGACTATTTCTCTAAATGGGTTGAAGCACAGGCGTTTGAGAAAGTAAGAGAGAAAGAGGTTATAGACTTCATCTGGGATCATATCGTATGTCGATTTGGGATACCCGCCAAAATAGTGTGTGACAACGGGAAATAATTTATCGGCAGCAAAGTAACAAAATTCCTCGAAGACCACAAAATAAAAAGGATATTATCAACACGGTACCACCCTAGTGGGAACGGACAGGCCGAATCGACGAACAAGACTATCATTCAAAACCTAAAGAAAAGGTTGAACGACGTTAAGGGAAAATGGAGAGAAATTCTACCTGAAGTTCTTTGGGCATATCGAAAAACATCAAAATCCAGTACAGGGGAAACCCCATTCTCCTTAGTATATGGTTCTGAAGCCTTAATTCCAGTCGAAGTCGGGGAACCCAGTGCCAGGTTTCGATATACAACAGAAGATTCAAATCACGAGGCTATGAATACTAGCCTCGAATTATTAGATAAAAAACGAGAAGCCGCTCTCATCCAATTGGCCGCCCAAAAGCAGCAGATCGAAAGATACTATAATCGAAGAACCAATTTTTGCCATTTTAAAATCAGGGACTTAGTGCTAAGGAAAGTCACCCTCAGCACCCGAAATCCAAATAAAGGAAAACTGGGTCCAAACTGGGAAGGACCGTATCAGGTACTCGAAAATGTCGGTAAAGGACCCTACAAGCTCGGTATTATAAATGGCAAACAACTACCAAGCAATTGGAATGTGTCACACCTAAAACGATACTACTGCTAAGGTACGACCCTCCCATGTTCGTTTATATTTCGAAACTAACCCTTGCAGGAGTTCGATCAGGAACAAGGATGGATTATTCAACACGAAGCCTTAGGTCTGAAAGCACGCGTTGCACTCTTTTTCCCTTAGACCGATTTTTTCCTAAATGGGTTTTTCGGCAAGGTTTTTAATGAGGCAACCATTTATCGTGCTAACTTAGAATAATTCAACAGTATCTGAGGCCTCTTTACAATCAACCTTGAATACTGGGGGGCATTACCTTACCCTCAAATATATCAAGCTCGATGCAAGAAAGTTGCTTCATAATAACAGGGTTCAGATAGGAAAAATTGTAAGAGCCAAATGGTCAAAACGAACCATGCTCGTGTAGGTTGCTCGATCCCTGGTACAAAATATAAAAACATGTATAATGACATGAAAATAAGCTTCTTTGCCCATTTCTCATGGCTCACACCCATCCTCTATTTCATGATCTATTATGCAAACAGGCTTAAGGGCCGACCACTACCCCATAAATCGGGGACTATCTACGAAGCCCAAGGGCTACACCGACTCGAGTTCGAGCAACCATTCTCAGTCGGGGACTATCTACGAAACCTACGGGCTATATTACTTCAAGTTCGAATCAATCACTCGACTAATAAGCCTACGGGCTACATCACTTCGAGTTCGAGCAAGCACTTACTCGACTACAAAGCCTATGGGCTACTCTTATTTCAAGTTCGAGCAATCACTCACTCGACCATTAAGCCTACGGGCTACATTACTTAGAGTTTGAATCACTCACTCGACTATAAATCCTACGGGCTACCTTACTTCGAGTTCGAATCACTCACTTGACTATTAAGCCTACGGGCTACAGTATTTTGAGTTCGAGCAATCACTCACTCGACTACTAAGCCTAAGGGCTAATCTTATTTCGAGTTCGAGCAATCACTCACTCGACTACTAAGCCTAAGAGCTAATCTTATTTCGAGTTCGAGCAATCACTCACTCGACCTCTAAGCCTACGGGCTACATTACTTCGAGTTCGAATCACTCACTCGACCTCTAAGCCTACGGGCTACAACATTTCGAGTTAGAGCAATCACTCACTCAACTACTAAACCTAAGGGCTAATCCTATTTCGAGTTCAAGCAATCACTCACTCGACCTCTAAGCCTACGGGCTACATTACTTCGAGTTCGAATCACTCACTCGACTATTAAGCCTACGGGCCACATAATCCCGAGTCCGAGCAAATACACTTGACTATTAAGCCTAAGGGCTATTTTTAATTCAAGTTTGAGCAAACTCTCATTCGGTTATAAAGACTACAAGGTCTGACTTCGATCAAATTGCCTAAAGCCTCGAACTTATGAAAAACTTTGCATAAGGCATGAATAAAACAAAATCTTCACAAGGCAGAGAATAAAATAGAGGCAAGTCGAGAAAAGAAAAAATCTTTATATATATATATATATATATATATATATACAAGAATGTTTACAACGTCCGAACAGGACCCTACACACAAAAGACCAAAATGGAAACTAAGGGCTAAGTTTCATGGTTATCTTCGGGGGCAGTCTCTTCTCCATCGGGCTCCTCCCCGCTCTCGGACCCACTCTTTCTCCCATCATCATCATCATCATCATCGGAAGCCAAGGCTTCAATATCAGCTTCGAGCTCTTTAGCCCTTTTTATTTCTTCGGTGAGATCGAAACCTCGAGTATGGATCTCTTCGAGGGTCTCCCTCCGAGATCGTCATTTAGCAAGTTCAGCAACCCAATGTGCTCGAGTGTTATCGGTATCGGCTGCCTCTCTTTCCTTTACCTGAGCAGCTTCAGCGTCGGCCTGATAGACGGCCACAAATGCATCCGCATTAGCCTTTGCTTTTTCGGCGTCAGATTTGGCCTTAGTAAGTTCGGAGGTCAATCGAACCTCGAGCTCCTCTATTTTCCTTGCTTGAACCGAGCTCCTCTCCTTTAGACCTTGAAATTGACTTTCGGCCGATAATAATTGGCCCTGAATAGTTTCCTTTTCTGCAGTAAGGCGGTCCATGCCAACTTTCCATCCCACGGTCTCTGCCCTTATTATATCAACCTCCTCACAAAGCTACCCGATTGTCTTGAGCTTTTGTTGTAGCTGTGAGATCGAAATATTAGCCTCCGATCCTGAATCAAGCTCATGAGTTTTCAAGATTATCATTACCTGCTCAGTCAGGTCGGTCTGGTCTTGATGAGCCTTGGACAACTCAGCTCGAAGGCCCTTAATTTCTTCTTTCCTTTGCTCGGAAAGGAGTCTAAGGGCGTCCCTCTCATCCGTGACCCGTCGGAGGTCGGCCTCGAAACGATGCAACTCAGCTCGAGACCAAGAACATGCTTCTCGATAAACCGCTACGGCCTACGAAGAAAGAAGAAAAGAAGTTAGAAAAGAATAGCAAACATAAAAGTGATATCAACAAAGGGAATTACGGCTTACCCGATTTAGAGCTTGTTGCACTTCACAGAAAAGGCCCGACACATCACTAGGGCCAGCAACATCTTCGACACCAATAAACAAATCACATAAGGGGTCCTCCCCTTCATGAAACCGGTTTATCTCGAGGGCCCCCAAATTTTGGGCTTCCCGAATCGCCCCTTCGGAGAAAGCAGGGAGAGTGGGCGAGTCTCCGATTACTATTGCCCCAAGCGACTCGCTTGGGGCATTCTCCTTGGTTCAGAGAGCCTCGGGATCGGCCCTTTCGGATATACCCATCGGTTGTCAACTTCGGTGGGAGGCATCCTCGACCTCCATTAACTCGGGGATTTTTCCCGAATCCTTCTCCAATACCACCTCAGTTCGAGGCGGAGACGCATGAACCACCATCGATCCAGCTGCATTTGAGGCATCAATGGTTTTCTTCACTCCGGCCACCAGTACAGACTCGTTATCTTCTTCTTCCTCATCTTTATCCCTTAGACGCCGAACTGATTCTTCAGTCAAAGGGATGATATCCTTCCTCGGCTTACGAGCTGTTCACGTCTTCGATTTTGGATCTTCGGAAGCAGAGGCTCTTTTTATCTTATTATCCTTCACCGGTTTTGGAACAAAGGCCGAAGTGTCTTCCTCATCAGATGGGGGCCTCAAAACCGCATCTTTGCCCAGGCTTACACACAAAAGAATTGATTAAGTATATGAAAAACGCTTCGTTCGAACTATCAAAGATACGAGAAAAAAGGCTTACCATGATTTTTGGCCTCCCAACGGCCCTTTGACAAATCACGCCATGAGCGCTCGGCGTATGTAGAGGTCAAAGCCAGGTCCTGTACCCAGTTCTTAAGGTCAGGAACTGCACCGGGCATCCAAGGAACTGCTGCATCACAAAAGGAGATATCAGTGAGAAATATACGAAGGAAATAAACAATAGGAGATAATGGCAGAGTTACACTTACGCTTCATGTTCCACTCCTCGGGAAATGGCATCTTCTCGGCCGGTATTAGGTCCGAAGTCGTCACTCGAACGAACCTACCCATCCAACCTTGATCCTTGTCCTCATCTATACTCGAGAACAGAACCTTGGTGGCTCGGCGCTGATGTTTTATTAACCCGCCTCAAAAGAGGCGGGGGCTGTACAATCGAATAAGGTGGTCGAGGGTGAAAGGCATCCCCTCGATCTTGTTCACGAAGAAACGAATCAGAATAACGATCTGCCAAAATGAAGGATGGATTTGGCCTAGGGTTATCTGGTATTGACGGCAAAAATCAATAACGACAGGGTCGAGGGGGCCCAGTGTGAAAGGGTAAGTATACACACTTAAAAACCCTTTCACATAAGTGGTGATATCTTCTTCGGGAGCCGAGATTATCACTACTATTTTCTCCCAGTTACAGTCTTTCCTCAGCTACTCGATATGCCCCTCGGTTATCGAGCATATATACCTCGATATTGGCTCGCATCGATTGGGAACCGACGAGCCTTTATCGACCTTAAAGTCGGAGGTAAGAACACATGCCCCGGGAACATACCCCTCAGGTCGTGGCTCCACCGGTGTTTTGTCGACGGTAGGCTGTGAAGAAGAAACTTTTTCTTTTTGAGGAACGGTTTTAGATGTTTTTGCCATTTTTTATTTAGAGATGGAAAATAGAAGGAGATGACAAAGAGGCGGTGTTTTGAAGAAAGATTTTTCAGTAAAAATCACAGAAGAAAGATATTTGCAGAAAAATCACAGACTTACAGATAAACTCAGAAGATGCGAGAAAGAACTTGGAAAATTTGGAAATTGAAGATTGAAGATGTAAAAGTGATAAATGGTAAAAGGAGGGGCTATTTATAGATTGAGCGATGACGGTTCAATATCAGTGGTGGCCGACCACCGTCTGACACACATTAAATGACTTGGTAAGCTGAACTGACGGGACAACTATCACGTATGTCATGGTCGGAATCGATACAAACGTCAGTGTATATCCAATCGAGCCGTTGTGAAATCATATCGTTTCTCGCCACATCCTTTCCGAGAAATGAGGGGACTATCTGTATACGGTCGAAATTGATTTCGGCCTTCGTATGACTGATCGAGATGGGAACATAATGGACCGAATAAAGTCTTCATAATATCGAGATGGGATCCGAAGAAGGTACAAACGAGCTTCGAGTTTGAGGGACAGGTCAAATACCGAGCTCGAAGTCATTATCGAGCTTGGGTCCAAATCGAACTATGATGAGAAGCAGTGGAATCGAGCTTAAGGGCCAAAGGCCAACCAATATCGGTCTAATACTGGGCCCCGAGTCAACATCGAGCTCAAACTCGCATCGAGCTCTAAAACTGGAAACCGACCAATACCGAGTCCGATCAAGATTGAGCTCGTTGACAAGAGTCGTTACAACCGCACTAAAGGAAAGAATCTCAGCGGGAATTAAGGAAAAGCTGATTTATCATGGGTTTTCCACTATGTATATTTAATTATATCTAAAGTAGGATCCCTCCACTATAAGATGGATGGCTATATTTCTGTAAAGGATCAAGTTTTGCATACATTGTGACTCGGATATCATACACTCCCATATTGAAGAATTATTTTTTTTTAGCTTCATAAGATTGATTCATCTTGCTTAATCCATAAATCATCCTCTTTTCAATTTTGCTTATTTTTCATCCTTACAGTCAATATTCGATATTCTTATTTACTCTTACAATTTGTGTCGAATTATACCATATACCCTTAGAATTACGTATAAATTCAACTCTATCCGTTTTTCGGGTAAACAGGGTGTACGCAGACCTTACGCCTAACGTGTGTGGGGCAGAGAGACTGTTTTCAATAGACTGTCGACGAATGAAAGACGTTTTTTAAAATAGATCTGAAAAATACAAGAGTAAAAAAGCTAAGATGAAAATACTGAAGAAAAGAAAAATATTGAAAACAAAAATAGTAAAGATAACTAAAGTAAATGAAATAATAGTAGTGATAACATTAAAGAATACAGTAATACTATAATAATTTTACTACCTTCTAATCTTCTACCTTAATTCTCGACCTATAGGTTCTCATATCTAGAGTCTTGTACTCGATAAGATGAAGATGTGTCATGTCCTTTATAATTACCTCTTCCAAATTCTTTCTCAATCTACCTCTACCTCTCCTTAGACATATTACTGCCAACATCCCGCACCTCTTTACTAGAGTATCTGTGCTCCTCCTCTTCACATCCCCGAATCATATCAGCTCGCCTCTCTCTTCTTGTCCACTACGTATGCCACTTCCACCTTGTCGTGTATTTCTTCGTTTCTAATCTTATATCTCCTAGTACGGCCACAAATCCTCTAAAATCCAAATTAATTCTCTAAAACAAATGTATTTTTCCTCATCCTCATATCTACTGCCCTCTCCAAAACTTTCATAGTGTGACGTAGTAGCTTGATACCCCTTATAGTTATTATAATTTTCAATATCACACTTATTCTTGTACAATGGTATCATTATACTCTACCTCTATTCTTCTGACATTTTAGTCGTCCTAAAAATGATATTAAACAACGTAGTTAGCCACTTCATACTTACTTTGATTACGCTCTTTCATAATTTCAAAAGGAATCTTGGCTGGCTCGATCGCTCTTCCTCCTCTCATCTTACGAATTACCCCCTTAACCTCCTCAAACTTTATACACTTATAATACCCAAAATTTCAATGGCTCTCGGAGTGCTCTAAATCACCTAGCACAATCACCCAACTCCAGTTAAGGCGATAAAAAAGGATCATTCTTTTGTTAGATCTGGGTTTGCTTGGCTCTTTATCGAGGTCACACATGGGGTTCTATGGTGTTTCGATGGTGCTCAGTTTGAGTTCGCCAGCAGTGCTTTCGGCGCTGGCAGTTTTGAAAGAGGAAGACACAAATGAGAAGAGACAATGATGGATGGAGAGGAGCAGGCTCTACCGGCAACAGTTTTGATACACAGATATATATATATATATATATATATATAGAGAGAGAGAGAGAGAGAGAGAGAGAGAGTGAGAGAGAGAGAGAGAGAGAGAGACGGCTATGTCTTATGAGGGACAACGGATCATGGGTTTTAGGCCGATTTGGAGTTTTTAGTTTCTATGTTGGTAATTTGATTAAATACTGCTAGGTGTTATATCTATTAAATAAGGATATATTTAAAATTTTGCCTGACAATGAGGTATATATAAACGAAAAGTATAATGGGAACAATTTTAAATAATACTCCCTCCGTTTTAATTTATGCGAACCTATTTTTTTTTTTAGTTCGTGCCAAAAAGAATGACCCCTTTTCATATATGAAAATAATTTACCTTTATGCAATGATTTATAGCCACACAAAATATATATGCCTCAATTTATACTACAAGCTTAAAAGTCTTCTATTTTTATGCTCTGTGTCAAGTTAAATGGGTTTACATAAGTATTTAATAACAACAGCAATAACAAACCCAGTTTATTCTCATAAATGGGGTCTGAGGAGGGTAGTGTGTACGCAGACCTTACCCCTATCTTATAGAGATCGAGAGACTGTTTCCGATAGACCCTCGACTCAAGGAACAGTGAAGATAAAGTAACAAGTAGCAAACAATAGTAACATCAGTGTATTATGGTAAAGGCACGAATAACACATCATGTAATAGTAAAGAACCATGAATAAGATAAAACAGAAATAGTCCTAGTACTACTGATAAACCTAGGAGGAACACACTACTATCTGTCAACCTACAACCCTAATCCTCGACTTTCACACCTTTCTATCGTGGGTCATATCCTTAGTAAGCTGGAGCAATGACATGTCCTTCCTAACTACCTCTCCCCAATACTTCTTAGGCCTACCCCTTTCTTTCTTCAGACCCGCCATGGACAACCTCTCACACCTCCTGATCGGCGTATCTATGTCTCTCCTTTTCACATGCCCGAACTATCTCAGCCTCGATTCCCGTAATTTTTCCTCCACATATGCCACTCCTAGCCTTGTCCCTAATAACTTCATTTCTAATCATGTCCTTCCTGGTATGTCCACACATCCATCTCAACATCCTCATTTCAACTACTTTCAACATCTGGTCATGGGACTTCTTGACATGCTGGCACTCAGCCCCATACAACATAGTCGGTTTAACCACCACTCTGTAGAACTTGACCTTAAGTCCAGGTAGCACATTCTTATCACACAAAACCCCCGAGGCGAGCCTCCGTCTCATCCACCCCTCTCTAATATGATGAGTAACATTCTCGTCAATCTCCACGTTGTCTTGAATAATAGACCCAAGATACTTCAAACTATCTCTTTTGGGGATGACTTGAGTACCAATCTTCACTTTCACTCCTTCTTCATGCATCCCATCACTGAACTTGCACTGCAAGTACTCAGTTTTTTACCTCCTCAACTTGAAACCCTTAGACTCCAGCGTCTATCTAAAAACTTCTAGCCTAGCGTTAACTCCGTATCGTGTCTCGTCAATCAGGACTATATCATCAGCGAATAGCATACACCATGGAACCTCCCCTTATATGTGTCGTGCCATCACCTCTAACACTAAGGCAAACAAAAACGGGCTAAGAGCTGATCCCTGATACAACCCGATCTTCACTGGGAAATGATTCGAGTCTCCTCTCGCAGTCTTCACCCGAGTTTTTTCTCCATCATACATGTCCTTAATAACCCTAATATACACCATTGGGACACCGCTAGCCTCCATATATCTCCAAAGGACCTCTCTCGGGACTTTATCATAGGCCTTCTCTAGGTCTATGAATACTATATGCAATTCCTTCTTCCTCTCCCTATATTGCTCTACCAATCTTCTCACAAAGTGAATGACTTCTGTAGTAGACCGTCCCAACAAAAATCCGAACTGATTCTCGGAAATTGTAACACTACATCGCATCCTCCTCTCCACATCCTCTCCCAAATTTTTGTAGTATGACTCAACAACTTGATGCCCCTATAGTTGTTTCAGTCCTGGATATCACCTTTATTTTTATACAATAGTATCATCAAACTCCACCGCCAATCTTCAGGTATCTTCTTCATCCTAAAAATGATATTAAACAACGCAGTAAGCCACTCCAATTTTGCCCGACCCACTTCCTTCCAAAATTCCACTGGGATCTCGTCAGGACCAGTTGCTTTACCCCTGCTCATATTCCGCATTGCCCCTTCAACCTCTTCCCTCCTAATATGCCTACAAAACCCAAAATCCCTATGACTCCTTGAGTTTTCCAACTCACCTAGCACGATGTTCATGTCCCCTTCCTCGTTCAAGAGTCTATCGATGTACTCCTTCCATCTATGCCTGATACACGCCTCTTCCACCAAATCCTTACCATCTTTGTCTTTGATGCACCGCATTTGGTCCAGGTTTCAAACCTTTCTCTCCTAATCTTGGCTAACCTGTACAACTTCCTGTCTCCTCATTTTCCCCCAAGATCCTCATACAATCTCTCAAAAGCTACAGTCTTAGCCGTCGTGGCTGCCAACTTTGCCTCTTTCCTTGCCTTCTTATAATACTCCCTACATGTCCTTTTCTCCTCCTCATCCGTGCTCCCCACTAGCTTCAGATATGTTGCTTTCTTAGCTTCCACTTTTACTTGGACCTCCTCATTCTACCACCAGTTCTCTTTATGGCCTCCCGAGTCCCGAATAACCCTTTGTTACCCCTTAACACCTCTCTAGCAGCTTCCCTAATGCAGTTCGTTGTTGTGGTCCACATACTACTCACGTCCCCACTACTCCTCTAGGCCCCCATGGCCAACAACTTCTCCTCCAACTCCTGAACCTTTGCCTTAGTCAAGGCTCCTCACTTAATCTTAGGTTGTCCGTACACCACTCTCTTCTTCCTTACTATCTTGACCTCCAAGTCCATGACCAAGAGCCTATGTTACATTGACAGACACTCACTCGGGATAATGTTGCAATTAGTGTAAAAGCCCCTATCACCCTTCCTAAGAAGAAGCTAATCAATCTGAGTCCTGGCTACCTTACTCCAGAAAGTGACCAAATGCTCCTCCCACTTCTGGAAACACGAATTAGCTAACACCAAGTCAAAAGCTTTAGCAAAATCCAACAATGAGGTACTGCCCTCATTCATAACTCCGAAACCGAACGCGCCATGCACCTCATCATAACCCCTAACAGTAACCGCAATATGGCCATTAAAATCACCCCCTATAACGAGCTTCTCGGAGCGTGGAATACCATGCACAACCTTATCCAAATCATCCAAGAAGCGCCTTTTGACCTCCTCGCCCAAGACCACCTGTGGCGCATAAACACTAGTTACGTTAAAAGTGACCCCACCAACTACTAGCTTAATAGTCATTAGCCTATCATTCATCCTCCTAACATCCACCATCATCTCCCTGAGATCCCTATCAACTAAAATACCTACCCCGTTTTTGACCGCATCTCCTCCTGAATACCATAGCTTATTCTCGTTAATATCCCGAGCCCTCGTACCCTCCCATCTAGTCTCCTAGACACATGCTATTTTAATCTCCCTCTTTTGAAGAATCCTCCATAACTCTATAGACTTACCCGATAATATCGCTATGTTCCAGGACCCCACTCTTAGCCTACCAGATCCCTTACCCCCTCCCCCCCCCCCGTCCCCGAGGACATGACCCTACTCTACCATCGTTCCGACTAACCACTACACCAGCAAAGAAACTAAGGAATATATATATATATATATATATATTAAGACTACAACTACTGCAAATGCAAACAAGTGGAAAAGCTTCAATATAGACTAAAAAATTATCTTAATCACATAAGAGATACAATGACTCAACTAATGGAGGGGAACGGTAAACACGCAACAAAGATAGGCAACTAATGCAATACTCGAGGGTAAAAGGTAGGTAACAAAGCTATAAACAAGCAAGAGACAAATACAAGCATGAATGATAGAACATGGGATGTATACGGATGCCAAAATGATGTTGACCAACAGCAGATATAGTCTGAAAATTCCTATGCGTCGCCCGCCTCTAGCTGCCCGCGCGCGGGCCTCACGCGCCTTTCAAGGCTCACCGAAAAATTGTACTTGTACAGAATCCTTTGTCGTCGCTTCTAAATCCAAAAATTCAACAAGCAGCAAGCAAGGAAAGGACAGAAGACAATCAAGAAGACCTAGCCGCCCAAGAAGAGCACCGCTACTAGGTGGTGATTCACGGCGACAGAAAGAAAAAAACTGGAAAAAAGAAGACAGGGTAGAAGAGAAGAGGGATAGAGGAGGAGGAATAAAAAGGAAGCAAAAACATGGGGAAGATAAAAGGACAGGGGATAGAGGGAAGGAGGTAGATCCGACGATCTGAGACGAGGATATAGGAAAGAAGAGGGGAGGAAGGAAAGGGTAGAAGAAAAAGAAGGAGAAAATTTTGAGGAAAGAAGAGGGGACTTACTTGATTCCGGTGGGGGTCGCCGGAATTACGCCGGCGTTAGCAGGGGAGCATGTTAAGGAGAAAGAAGTTAGAGAGAAAGAGAGAAAGAGAGACGCTCAAGTATTTAATAATAAAAAAGGGTTTATTTAAGGAAATTTTACCTGGCATAGCTAAATATAAGATCTATTTATGAATGATAACTACCTCTTGATTTAATTACTTTTCATAGCTGCAAAGAATTTTTAATTCACCCATCATAGCTATGCCAAATACATAGAGTTATTCCATTGTATCAATGGATCTTTTCCCTCAACCCTATCTCTCTTCTCCCTCAACTCTCTCTCCTTTTTCCCTCTCTCTTTGCCCTCGGCAAGGCCGCCGTCCAACTCCGTCGTTGGCAGTCATCTTCTCCGTTTCTAACGGAGCCCAACCAAACAGTCGCATCTCCCTCTCATCCCTTCTCTCATCTCCATCATCGGATCCAGCAGCCTCTTTCTCTCTCTCTCTCTCTCTCTCTCTCTCTCTCTCTCTCTCTCTCTCTCTCTTCCCTTCTCTCATCTCCACAGTCACATCCAGATCTGAAAATTGCGAAATCGCGATGGGTCCATTACCGGCAATGAAAACAATGGAGGAGGAAGATTGTAGGCGTCACCAGATCCGAATATAACAGAGATGTCGGAATCCATAGCTTCTACTTCTTTGTATCTCGCGGCTGAGTGTATCTGACCGAATTTTGGTAGATACAACATGATAGTATATTCTCAGGTCTAGCCAGATTTTTGTTCGTCTCCATTTTTAGTTTTAATACAATGTATACAGTGTTTTGCTTGGTCGGAAGACGCCTTCTCCGACGAACTTTTTTCTTTTCTTTGCTATTGAGTCACACACAATGATATAAATATATCATATTGTGTACAAATACACTCAAATTTGAATATATTCTATATTTTTCAATGCAAATATTTTGTTGTATTTTCGCCTGTATTTATGTATTCCGAAGGTTATTTTTTGTGGCAGATCCCTGTATTTTTTGAATTTTTGTTGTTTGAATACAACGAATTAAATACAGTGAATTGAATACAGTGTAAAGTAGCTACGAATGGATAGAGTGAATTGAATACAACTGAATATTACTGTATTTTTTATTTTGTTGTTTGAATACAGTCGAATTGAATACAGTAAAATTGAATACAATATAAAATATATAGGAACAATACATCCGAATTGAAGTATATACAACTGAATCGAATACAACAACATACATCTCATGTCAAGTAATTAGTAGCTACGGAATATAATCTATCTATATCTATATCTATCTATCTATCTATATCTATCTATATTATTATAAAAGTATGAATACAATGTCAAGTGACCAAAATAGCCTTAAAATTTTAAGCAGCTTTTATACCATATTGGATAAAATAGTAATACTAAAAACTTTGCCTACTTACGAATTTGGATGGACTTCTAATATTAATCAAATTCCAACTTTTCAAGCTATTGTGTAAATCCACACCAATTCTACAAGGATATAAACAATTTTATTCATGTGTTTACGACTCTTCTATATCATCTTCATTGCTAATTAAGAACCAAGACATTCGTTTTTACTTTTTCCCTTCATTTTGCATAATCCTTCCGATGCTTTCTTCTTACACCAAGATAGTGCAGTTGTTTGTTGTAATTCAGTCTCCCGTCTTCTTTTCTTGCATTGAAAATTTTCTAGGCGAGCTTTGTCTTGAGTTTTTAACTGACACCAGGTGATAAGACTTTCAATATAATTTGGATGGAAAAGGAGATCTACCTTCGTAAGTGTCCAACGTAGTGAAATCATGTCGACAGGCGTGAGAATGAACTAGTCTTTTTATTAGTAGTGAACTGTTTTGAGATTGACCAATGACCATCACTTTGTGCACGATAAGATACTTTTACCTACATAAGTTAGGGGTAAGTTCTTGCATAAACACTACCCTCCTCAGATCTCATTATGTGGGATCACATTGTATTGTTGTTGTTATTGTTGTGTTCATAGTGACATCAGTTGGAAAAAATCTCGAAAAAAGGTCACTCTTTGAGTAATTAATTAATCTTCATGGCAATTTTCAGTTGATCCTTCCAGATTTGGGTGGTGGTGGATGTCAAACTATTAAGTATCATGGACTTACGGAGTGAATGGTACTCAAAAGAAAATTGTACCATAGTTACGCTGTTGTAAAAAAAGCAAGAATATTGTATTGGCATAATTAGGATATTTTAGTACCATTTTTAGGTATAATTATGTAAAAATTCACCACATCAGAAATTATGGTTAGAAAAGAATACCATATTTGAAACATATAGAGGAAACTTGGTTTCCTAGGCAATACCTAAATGGTTAACAATTGTAAAATATGTATTCTTGTTAAGTAGATGAAGAGGAACTTAAATCACTTAGTAATTTCTAATGGACTTTCTACTACAAAGTATATACGTATGTGTATACGGGTAAAATCGGACCCGTTGAACATCTCGGTTTCCCGGTAAGACAAACGGGACTGGAATGTGATCATAAGGAATCAGAGTCTGGGCGAAAAATCTCTCGCATCGGGGATCGAGCAAAACATCCGCCCTCAGAAGTATCGGGGCCACATCTCCCGGACCCAGTTCGAATCCCTCAACTTCGGAGAGCATTACCAAACGGCCGAACATGACTAAGAAAGATCCGTGACATCCGTGCCCAACCAGACGTCACGGCGTAAATCTCGGCCCGTATCAGCAGTGAATCAGTGATTAACATAAAGAAAAATTTTTATCCTTTTTTATAATTATACTTAGGGTGAAACTCCCCTACTATATAAAGGGGAAACTAACTATTCATTAGACATATTATAATGCGCATATCAAGACAATCTATTTCAATTCTCTTTGTTGTTCAAAGTTATTATTCTTGTTCTTAAATTCTTCATAAGCATAAGCTTGGAATCGAGGGCAGGTTCTTCCTTGAGCCATCAACCGAGCTCGGAATCACCCTTATCATTGGTTTGGTCATCTATTACGTTTTTTATTTGTTTAATCTAACGCTATTAATCACTCGTATTGAATTAATCCACATATCTTTAAAACCACATATAAATTCAATTGTTATTCATTTTTTAGGGTAAACAGTTTGGCGCCCACCGTGGGGCTAGGGATAATAGTGGTAATTTGATACAAATTTCCATAACGCACTCTATTTTACACTTGTTCTTTGAGATTTTAATTTCAGGTCAAATTAAAAATGTCGAACTCTCAATCTGCTCATTTGAGCGTTGATGTTGAGTCTGGCCACCAGGGCGAGAACAACAATGTAGTACCCACCAACGAGGTGCCCCCCATATGTGTCGTAACTATTTACCCATTGAGGAACATAATGCACAAACCCGAGCTCTTGGGACGATTGGCCAAATGGGCCGTAAAAATTAGCGGGTACGATATCGAATATCCACCCCGAACCGCCATCAAATCTCAAATTTTGGCAAACTCCGTGGCTGACTTCACGCCGGCCTTAATACCCGAAGTCGAAAAGGAATTGTTGTTAATCTCGGGGACCTCCTCGGGAATTTGGACCCTCTTTACGGACGGTGCCTCAAACGCAAAGGAATCCAAACTCGGCATTGTGTTGAAGTCGCCTGCGGGTAACGTAGTTAGGCAATCTACTAGAACTGTGAAATTGACTAACAATGAGGTCGAGTATGAGGCCATGATTGCAGGTCTCGAATTGGCTTAAAAGCTTGGGGGCCAAAGTAATCGAAGCTAAATGCGACTCCCTCCTTGTGGTAAATCAAGTCAATAGGACATTCGAAGTGAAAGAGAAATGAATGCGAAGATACTTGGATAAACTACAGGTGACGCTACATCGATTCAAGGAATGTACCCTACAACACGTGCCACGAGATCAAAATAGTGAAGCCGATGCTCTGGCTAACTTGAGGTCGTTGGTTGATGACGATGAATTCAGATCGGGAACGGTTGTACAACTCATGAAATCAGTAGTGGAAAAAGGCCATGCCGAGATAAACTCAACAAGTTTAACTTGGGATTGGAGAAACAAATATATAGACTATTTGAAGATTGGGAAGTTGCCCTCGGATCCCAAAGAATCGAGAGCTCTGCGTACAAAGGCAGCCAGGTTTAGCATGTCCGAAGATACTCTGTTCAGAAGAATATTCGATAGCCCACTCACCATATGCTTAGGTCCGGGAGACACCAAATATGTTTTGAGGGAAGTTCACGAGGGCACCTGTGGAAACCATTCGGGGGCAAAATCATTCGTTCATAAGATAATCAGAGCTGACTATTACTGAATCGATATGGAGAAGGATGCGAAGGACTTTGTGCGAAAATGTGACGATTGTCAGAGGCACGCACCAATGATCCACCAACCCGGGGAGTTACTACACTCGGTCATGTCGCCCTGGCCATTCATGAAATGGGGAATGAACATCGTCGGTCCCCTACCATGGGCACCTGGTAAGGCTCAATCTATACTATTTATGACGGACTATTTCTCTAAATGGGTCGAAGCTCAAGCGTTTGAGAAGGCCCGGGAAAAAGAAGTCATCGACTTCATTTGAGATCACATATTATACCGGTTCGGTATACCGGCCGAGATAGTGTGTGATAACGGGAAGCAGTTCATCGGCAACAAGGTAAGCAAATTTTTTTAGGACTATAAGATCAAAAAAATCTTATCAATACCCTATTACCCTATCACCCTATCACCCTAGTGGTAACGGACAGGTGGAATCGACGAACAAAACAATCCTTCAAAACCTTAAGAAAAGGTTGACCGATGCCAAAGAAAAATGGAAGAAAATTCTGCCCGAAGTCTTGTGGGCATACCGTATGACCTCAAAATCCAGTACCGAGGCCACTCCGTTTTCGTTGGTCTACGATGCCGAAGCACTAATACCGGTCGAGGTGGGAGAACCGAGCCACAGGTTCCAATATGCAACCGAAGAATCAAATGGCAAAACCATGAGCACGAGCCTAGAACTATTGGATGAGAGGCGCGAGGCCGCTCTAGTCCGACTGGCCGCTCAAAAGCAGCGAATAGAAAGATATTACAACCGAAGAGCCAACCTCCGATACTTCAATATTGGGGACTTGGTGTTAAGAAGAGTAATACAGAACACCCGGTACCCGAATGAAGGGAAGCTAGGACCGAATTGGGAAGGTCCATATTGAGTCATCGGGATTACCGGTAAAGGTTCGTATAAAGTCGAAGCAGGAAATGACGCACAACTACCAAACAACTGGAATGTGACTCACTTAAAACGATACTACTACTAAGGTACGCCTTCATTCACTTTCTATCGTTTTGGTAAACCTCATTTCTAAGAAACGAGGGGACTATCTGTATACGGGTAAAATCGGGCCCATTGAACATCTCGATTTTTCGGTAAGACAAACGGGACTAGAACGTGATCGTAAGGAATCAAAGTCTGGGCGAAAAACCACTCGCATTGTGGATCGAGCAAAACATCCGCCCTCGAAAGCATCGGGACCACATCTCCCGGGTCCGATTCGAATCTCTCAACTTCATAGAGCATTACCAAACGGCCGAACACGACTAACAAAGAGTCGTGACATCCGTGCCCAACCGGACGTCACGGCGTAAATCTCGGCCCATATCAGCAGTGAATCAGTGATTAGCATAAAGAAAGATTTTTATCCTTTTTTAGAATGGTACTTAGGGTGAAACTCCCCTACTATATAAAGGGAAAACTAACTATTCATTAGACACATTGTAACACGCATATCAAGGCAATTTATTTCAATTCTCTTTGTTGTTCAAAGTTCTTATTCTTGTTCTTAAGTTCTTCATAAGCATAAGCTTGGAATTGAGGGCAGGTTCTTCCTCGAGCCATCAACCGAGCTCGGAATCACCCTTATCATTGGTTTGGTCATCTATTACGTTTTTCATTTGTTTAATCTAACGTTATTAATCACTCGTATTGAATTAATCCACATATCCTTAAAATTGCATATAAATTCAATTGTTACCCATTTTTTAGGGTAAATAGTTTGTTGACTAGATGGAGCAAATATGCAAATTCCCAATCCTTTTACGAAGTCAAAAACAGCCAGGACACATAGTTCACGAACTAAATTGAACAAATTAGTGCATATCTGTTCGACTATTTCTCTATTAGATATATATTGGGATTAAGGAATCGAAATCTAATTCAAATTTTAGGAATAAGAGAGCTTGTAGCCTGAAAATTTGAGTAAGAAGACTCTCTTTTCATCTATAAAAGAAAGTCTAGGCCACAAGCTGCGATCAACTCTTTCGGGCACGCTTTTTTACTTTCCTCCTTTTTCTTTTGTGATGCAAAGTTTTTTCTTCAGAATATAAGGTAAAGAAATAAAAATAATATACGCTTATATATTTTTGAGACATCATGTTTGCTTAAACTGCTATTGGTATAAAAAGGTAAGAAATAAACAGTAAATACCATATGCAGATGTAGAGCTACATTGAAAGAGAAGAGAACAGAATTACTGATAGGCCCATAAGCAAGCCATTTCATCAATAATTTCTTCAAGATAGTAACAACTTCTCTCTTTGGAAATAACCTTGCTATTGAAACGAGGATGAAATAATGTAAATAAAGTATTAAAAAGGTTAAAAAGAAGAAACCATCACAGAGACAAACACAAAATTCCAAATAGATTATAGTGATTATCTAATAATATTGGATTATGAAAACGTCCTACTTCTATACATAATTAAATCATGATATATTCAGATCTATAAGAAGCAAAACTTAACTTATTGCTTACTTTACATAGCCAAAATTCTACCAAAAGTATGAATAAAAATATTTAATTGGATGAATTGCCACTAATAAGGCATTTAATATTTAGTTTAGTAAAAATTTAATCTATTCATCCTCTTTTTCTGAGTAAATAATAAGCTTTAGAGAAGGCGAACATAGTTATTTGAGAGTATTATAGAATCATCAAGATCGAGGACCCCTCTTTGTTTGAAAACTTACTTACTGTTAATAAATGAACGTGTGAAATATTCAAAGAAACTACAAAAGAAAGAATCACTGTTAGAATCTGGTAACAATATTTCAGAATACTTATGCGAGGTAGTCCTCTTCCAAATGTCATCACTTCTTCAAATTTTATTTGTAACTGGTGTGTTATCATCCAACTGATGTTAGAAAGCTGTGAAAATATATATCACATATAGAAACTTTAAACCACTCTGGAAGGATACATGACAGTTCATCAGATACTTAATTATAATCCAGGGTGAAGTTATTTCTTAGAGAGTACATGCAAAAATATAAAAAAATCTGATATACATAAATGTTGCATTAGAATATAGAGAAATGATTGAAGAGAAGTCTAGAAAAATGCATGTGAAAGATTTCAACAATCAAAGCTAAAACCTGGACATGAGAGATTTTAAGATTACTGCAAGTAAATGGACCCCAAAGAGCTTAGGAAAAAGTTAATATATATTCTCCGGTTCACAATAAGTGATCATTTTATCTTTTTATGTTGGTCCAAAATAAGTGTCCATTTACATAATCAAGAAGAAATTAATTTTATTTTTCCAAAATTTGCCCTTATTTATATATTTCAATGTGTCAAGGTAATAATTAATTAAGGTTAATTTAATGAATATATCTTTTTTTTCTCTAGGAGTTCGTATTTCCTTGATGGATGTGTCAAAAGTAAAATAGTTACCGGACCAAAGTGAGTAGTGAATTACTCATAAATATTAGATTAAAAAGGCAAGACAGAGTTAGAAACAATAACAAGTGATTTAGTAGTAGCTAGCAATTGTACTAGAGGATCGTATAACTCATTCTAAATTATACAATAGATGTCGATGAATTGTTTGTGAAAAAAGTAATAATTTTTAGAGCTGACTTTCATCAAATACTATCGGTAGCTTCAATTGCTAAGAATAGAAACTGTAAATGTAAAATAAAAATAATTCAGCTAACAAGCAATACACTTACATCCTGTTGGAAACTGAGAAAAACATTCAATAAAAGATGATTTGGTATTTCTTCCAAAATAATTGGTTGTCACGCTCAATGGTGATAGTAGTGTTGAAGATTGCTTAATAAGGAAACTATTTATGTCACTTATGAAAAAGTAATTGTCACGATCCAAAACCCGCTATAGGTCGTGATGGCGCCCAATGACATTGTTAGGCAATCCATCGGTGAACCATCTAAGTAACTATTCATTTTATTACTTTTGAAATCATAAGTTCTATTAAATAAAGACTCCAATGCATTTAAAATCATGGATACATGCAACTTTAGTAAGATATAAAATAAAAGGTGACAATATTAATGCAAAACTATTAACATCTACTAGAATATTTTAAAACCCGGTGTCACAACTATATGAGCATCTACTAGGAAGTACAGTAATAATACAATATCTGCCTGGATTGTAAAATAGACAGGATAACATAAATGAACGTGATGGAGACTCCGTGTGCTGCAGATCGTATTGTGGGATACAACTCACCTTAAAGTCCCCTCAATAGTTGCGCCCTTACGCCCAAATGAACATCAGAGATATACCTGCACAATAAGTATAAAAGTGCAGCATGAGTACGTAAATCAATGCGTACTCAGTAAGTATCTAGCATAACCCCGAAAAAGTAGTGATCGATATTGACACTTACTAGTGGTCCAATAAATCAAATATAGTAAAGTAAATAAGTATGAAACATGGTAAATAAACAGTGAGAACATCTATAGGCAAATAATACGGTCTATGACTTAATAGTGAACACACACAAAGTCCTCAATTATAGGATACCTTCTCAAATGGAATACGTGATGGTCATCACCAAATTAACGGTCACATCTCAAGTCAGGAAAACTCATGAGTACGCGGACTCCTTATCAAGTATTCCGCATGATTCTGCCGAGGCGAGCGGCCCGATCCCATAACAGTAAAAGCACGAATTCCTGTCGTAGCGTACGGCCAGATCTCATAATAGTACCGCTGAGGCGTTCAGCCTGATTTCATAATCGTGTACACTACTGAGGGTCGACCAGTACAAACCATAGATGCATCTCATAATACTGCCAATGCGAACGGCCTGATCCCATAATGATACTGCTGAGGTGATCAGCCCGATCCCGTAGGAACAATGAAGACTTGACGGGTCATTGGCCCCACTTACCAATATACGTGTGAGTTGTGAAATTCAAGAAAAACCTTCGGACAAACACATACAACGCGGAAGAGATCCGTAATAGGAAGTTAAATTTCTACTGCTAATCAGTTAGCTCTCCATATATCACGAATCGTAAGTCCGACACTTTACGCAAGTCTAGTCTCAGGAAAAATGTATATTAAAGCAATTAAATAGGCAAGAATAACTCAAATATTATAATTAAAGCATGGCGTGAGTCAAAGACTATCCGAACCTAATCATGAATTTTAGCATACGTACGGACACTCATCACCTCATACGTGCGTAGCTCCCACCCCCCCCTCCCCAACATGTAGCACATAGCAAATATAATACCTACGGGGTAAATTCCCCCTCACGAAGTTAGACAAGAGACTTACCTCGCTCCAAAGTTCCATAACCGCCTCCAACGCCTCTCTAACACCCCAAACCGATACCCATCGAACTAAAACTAGTTAAGCAACGTGCAAACCAATAAAAATATACTTCAATACTCTTAATTTAACACTTCATAACAATCCCCAACTCCACTCGAAAAGTCAAGAAAGTCAACCCCCGAGTCCACGCGCCCGAATTCCAAATTCTTTTTGAAGATAAACATTACCCTTAACACCATGAACTCAAATATATAATTTATTCCTTATTCCATGTCCAATTTCGCGGTCAAAATCTAAAAATACTATTTTTAAGTTTTCTTCCAAAAATTTCACAATTTCTATTAAATTTTATGTTAAAATCCATATATAACTCATGTATTTAACTCGAAACAAGTAGAAATAACTAACCTTATGATATATGGAGAAAATGATCTTCAAGAATCACCCTAAATAGCCCCACATGAGCTCCAAGAACTTAAAAGTGAAGTAATGAGCTCAAAATCCCAAAATTAGATATTTAATACACCTGTTAGTCCTCCTTATTCCCGATCACAATCATTAGCCATGCGATTGCGGTTAACAAAAGTTCCAGCATCGTTTCCTTCATCGAGATCGCGGCCAAATTCCCGCGATTGCGATGTACAAATTGTGTTTTCTTTTTTACAAATGCCTTTGAGTATAATGGTCATAACTCTTTGTACAAAATTCCAAATGATAAACGGTTTGCTTTTGTGAAAATTAGATTCAAAGAACTACAACTTTTATTTTTTGATCATTCCCAAATTCCTTACAGATTGCAAGATATAAGCTCCCAAAGTCAGATTACTGACATCAGAAATTTCTTTTACGCGATCGTTACCTTCCCTCCGTGATCGCGATTCACAAAGGCCTGGAATGCATTTTGCTCTTCGCGATCACGACCCAGACCTCCACAATTGCGAAGAGCACTCCTAACATCATATAACAACAGTTCAAAATGGTCTAAAAGTGGTCCGAAATCACCTCAAAACTCACCCGAGGTCTGAGGAACCCCGCCCAATCAATCTAACAAGTTTTTATACCCTATGTAAACTTGTTCAAAGGCTCGAAACATAAATTACAACATCAAAACCAAGAATTAAAGATCAAACTCAATTTATTAAAATCTCTTAACTTTCAAACCTTCATCCTTCGCTGAACACGTCTGAATCACACTTAAACATTTTGGAATGACGCCAAATTTTGCGTACAAGTCACAAATCACAATACGAACCTATTCCAAGGCTTGGAATCCCAAACGGACATCAATAATACCAAAGTCCACTTCAACTCGAACTTAGAAAATTCTAAAACCTTCTAAATGCTAGCTTTCCACAATAAGCGCTGAAATGCTCCCGGGCCATCCGATACTTAACCCGAACATATGCCCAAGTCCAAAATCATCATACGAACCTATTGGAACCTTCAAATCCTGATTCCTAGGTCATTTACTCAAAAGTCAAACCTTGGTCAACTTTTTCAACTTAAAGCTTCCAAATTGAGAATTTTCTTTCCAAAGCAACTCCTAACTTCCCAAAAATCAAAACCGACCACACATACTAGTCATAATACATGAAGTGAAACTACTCAAGGACTCAAACCGCTGAACGACGCACTAGAACTCAAAACGACCGGTCGGGTCGTTACATTCTCCCTCACTTTAACATACGTTCATCCTCGAACGTGCCAAGAACCGTTCCGGAGTTGCCCAAAAGCATTGTTTAACACATAGTGCACCTACTCGTGCCACCACAACCCATATGAGTGCATTAGCTCAAGCCAGATTGAAGATCCTTCCTGCACCTTAGCCCACAAGCCTTAGAACTAAATTCCAACATCCAGAATTCTCTACCAGGTCTGATTCTAACATACGAACACTGTATCAACCTCAACTCGTTGTCCCAAAACATGTTCATGCACCCATGATGAAATCACACAATACACCACACAATTCGTATGTTTATAATAACATTCTTCAACTACAATAGCTGTAAATTCACGAAGCAGATGCCCGTAGTATACCTCATAATACATATAAGCCCGGCCTCAACCCTCACAATACTGCAACGCTGAAAGAGATGTGCAGGAACTCATAACCACCCGTCAAATTAGTAGCTCATAGAGTCTCTCCGCTTGACAAGAACTATTGCCTCACTCTGAGCTGATTAATGACATTTTCTCTCTAATATACATTATAATAATCCGATTACAATGATTTCAGGTCCAACAACCTCGCCTCACCCAGTACAAGCTGCCTGAGCAATGAGCCACCTCAATCACCGTCTAAAATCTCATATGAATCCATCAACGTGCTAACAAGCCACAACTCGAATATGACCAATAAGGAAAAACAAACTCGAGTAAAGAGCTACCCAGCCCGCATAACATTCAAATCAACCAGACATACGCTATAAACCTATCTCAAGGGTAAGAAACAAAACACATAAAATAAGTATAAGAAACCGTGCTCAATCTCTCGCTATTGCGGCATGCAACCCAATCTACATATCGTACCCGTGGCGGCGTGCCACCCGATCCACACATAACAATCAATAAGGAAATACCCATCAAGCCAAAATGCACATACCCATGAAATGCCCAAATATCGACAACAAACACACCAAGTTCATAAACATAACCCTGGGGAGACAGATAGTGACATGCGCTACAAAATGCCAAGCATGACTAAGGTGCAATAAACGACCTGCATCTCGAGAAGAATCTCGCTCATATTACATCATAAGCTACACAGGACTACAACACACGTGTGAATAATCAAGCCATCTCACAACCTATGTTGCATAAAAGAGTAGCACCTAAAATAGACTAAGGCGAGAATATCATCCACCACGCCTGAAGACTCATCCATAAGCAATGCTATGCTGAATAAGCATATCTGATCTGATATAAAATATACATTCACATAAGGCCTACCCACAGACCTCAAAGCTGATTCCGGTCATCCCAAAATAGGTCAATAACCTTCTAAAGATCCACAATGACCCTATCCATGACACATACGATCAACCGTCAAATTAGGAACAACTCCCACAGTCCGCAACCAAAGGAACGTAGCATATCTCAGACATAAATCCTCCAATTAGTGACTGTACCAGAATCTTCACACCTGATTTCAATCTCTACTATTTAAATGACTGATATATTTACACAGTCGTCTCGTGGAAGATACTCCCACAATCTTCCGCACCATGTAGCAAAATCTGCACATCCATGGCTACCAACCATACTATTACTCTGATGCAAATCAAGAATCCGTAAATCAATACATAATGCCTCTGCCACAGAACACCATTCTCAGGCGACATAAAAATAGCGCCAGCATACTCTGAATATCTGAAATCTTTCCCAGCTCTTCCGAGCTTATGACATTCCTGTCAAAACTGGATCACAACCTTGGATCCTTAAATTTCAATCGCATACCGCTTACTGCACTTATCATGCTGTTACCCGAGAGTACAAGAATTTCATCGTAACTCCGGAACCACCAGTAGAATAAACACTTCATCGGCTAGAACCTTTCACTTAACTCATCTCAAAAGAAGAATTGCAACACACAACCAACTCCTCATAACCGCAAAAGACGTTGAACTCAAGTCGTGGTCTAAATCACCATAACTCTTCCGGAACCCATTTACACATAACAAAACCATCAGAATCAAATACCTCCAAATCAATTAAATCATGGAAGTTGTCAAGCCCGCACGTACAACCACGAATCACCTGTATAGCCTTACCACAACGATAGAACCGACCCTTTCCTTAACCATTCTGATTCAGACCACAACTAATTGACTCAACTTCTTCCAATCTACTATTGACTTGCCTTCGAAACAACATTTCTATTCAAACACACAACGAACCTCAAACAACACTCATCCCGAGTGACCCAAATCATGAGACCTCATCGTCTCAATACCCATAAACCATTTTAAATTATACTTCCCTTATGTATACAATAGCATCTCCAACTGATACACCTGTTATTAAACATCTTTTACGAATCCGAAGCTGTTTCCTCCATCTCTATAGCATCGCACTGCAAACCCGGTGACAATCATATAAATACTCCAAGTCTATTTCACACTTTGCTGCAAAAATAATTCCTTAGCCACACGACGAACTCGAAAATTTTTAGGCACCGCACTTTACTTCTTGAACCCACTAGAACCATTATTGATAGTCACCTACTTTGACCTGGTCCCGAATATATTGCTAGCAACCAGTGCTTTGGTAGCACACGAATACCCTAGAAGAAGCAATCGAATGACTCTCTTTCCTTGCACATTGCCTTCACCAAGAAGTATCGAATCCGAGTCATTTCACGAACCTTCACACCAAATAAGGTAAAATTGTAGCACACAACCATCAAATCCCTTGCTCAACTTACCCTTGTTGTTTTCTTCCTTTAGTCATAGCTAATCTACCAACGTACCAATAAACCGATACTGCTAAGGCACATAACCACGACACCCAATCGCAGAAGGTAGGCTCCCCCACTTAGCTTTAAGCCACAATCACATAAATCCATAAATCATAATGACTCCTCCTCCTCCTCCTCCTCCTCGGTTACCATGATTTTGCACCGTCACTCCGCCAAATTCCTCGCAATCTATTGTTAAACTTTGCATAACATAACTCGAATTATCATCTCCAAACACATACTCGACCTCCTGACCGATACGCCATTTTCTTCAAGCGGTCCCAGCTCACATTGTAGTACATACTTCATGTTGGATAGAAAATAAAGTTCTTCATATGACCTTTACTAGAAATCACGCAACTCCCAACACCTCACAGGAGATAGACCACCTATGTAACCCTGTATCGACATCTTCCAACGACATTGCTTTGATTACAGCCACCACAAAATTAGTTAATCCTCCTAAGCCTACACTCGCCCACTAATCGAAAGTGCCCGCTCGTTCCCATCAACATCAAATGAAGGTCCAGCAATGCATCCAAAACTCGAAGCCATATTACATCCCAAGCAAACTCTTTCCGTCATATTCAAACTTTCGAAGCACAAATGCCACTATCTCATACGAAATACACAGACTTAGCCCTTGTTTCCCATAACCATAATCACACCAAGCTTTCTAGAAGCATGTGGCTATCCTACCACGAAATCCATACGATACGCTAACATTCTCACTCTGAGTTAACCATCTTCCGAAGCGAATTACTCGACCTTTAGCAATTCAACCTCCGCGAGGCACCCCCCACTATGTCCTTCCTTATCCTTCGCTGCCCAAATACTTCCTCAAATCATAATCCATCTTCGTAACACCCGAATTAATAAATTGCTACCGACTCTAAGCCTTCTTGAAGATCATCTTTCTCGAGCTATCAATATTAGAAACACATATTCGACTCTAAAATCGCTACACACCGCCATCTCTAACAACCACTTCTTAGGCACTATTTCACAACATCCTACCCCCGAAGACAAATCAAAGAAGACCATAACACCGAGAGCCTTAATGCATTCAAACAAGGATGACGACTCCACATAACAAATAAGAATTCCCACAAAGTTCGAAAATATTCGATGTCGCTACTCCGTCGACCAAAGACTGAACATCCATAAGTCCAATTGCCTCTCCTCCGTTGGGATAAAATACTAAATCTCTAAACTATGAACCGAATACTCCTCCTCTCAAGTCATTCATTGCCGCGACACCATCATTCTACCATTTATACCAGCACTACACAATAACAATGCATGAATATCACACTACGTCGTGCATAGCCTCAAAACAATAGGCAACGCTAACACTGGACTGAAATGACGGAACACCCCTCCACAAGGCGATGATAATAGTCTGCCCAAATATACAGGGAAAGAAATATCCTACACCACATCTGCAGCACCACTATAACTCATCGATGCCTAATTGATAACAAGCGCTCAACATCGTATAAGAATGGATAGGAAGGAAATAAAGACATAAGCTTCAATGGAATCAACCTGCACGATGAGGAATCAAGAAGGCAAGTTCTCCTAACATTCGTGTAGCCTCTCGAAGATAAGCACAAACGTCTTTGTACCGATCCGCAAGACTCCGCTAGACTTGCTCATGACTCATGAGACCTAGGTGAACCTGGAGCTCTGATACTAAGCTGTCACGACCCAAAACCCGTTATAGGCTGTGATGGCCCCTAACGACGCCGTAGTTAAGCCACCATCTAAGTAACTATTTATTTTATTACTTTTGAAATCATAAGATCTATTAAATAAAGAATCTAATGCATTTAAAATCATGGATACATGCAACTTTAGTAAGATATAAAATAAAACGTGACAATATTAATGCAAAACCATTAACATCTACTAGAATATCCCAAAACCCAGTGTCACAAGTATATGAGCATATACTAGGAAGTATAGTAATAATACAATATCTGTCTGGAATATAAAATAGACAGGATAACATAAATGAACATGATGGAGACTCTGTGTGCTGCGGATCGTCTCGTGGGATGCAACTCACCTTAAAGTCCCATCAATAGTTGCACCCTTGCGCCCAAATGAACATCAGAGATATATCTGCACAATAAGTGCAGAAGTATAGTATGAGTACGTAAATCAACACGTACCCAGTAAGTATCTAGCCTAACCCCAAAGAAGTAGTGACGAGGGGTCGATATTGACACTTACTAGTGGTCCAATAAATTAAATATAGTAAATTAGACAAGTATGAAACATGGTAAGTAAACAGTGAGAACAACTATAGGCAAATAATACGGTCTACGACTGAACATTGAACACATAGTCCTCAATTATCAGATACCTCCTCAAATGGAATATGTGATGGTCATCACCAAATTAATGATCGCATCTCAAGTCAAGAAAACTCATAAGTACGTGGACTCCTTATCAAGTATTTTATATGATTCTGCCGAGGCGAGCGGCCCGATCCCATAAGAGTAAAGGCACGAATTCTTGTCTGGCGTACGACCAAATCCCATAATAGTAGCGCTGAGGCATTCATCCCAATCCCATAATCGAGTACACCGCCGAGGGTCGACCAGCACGAACCATAGATACATCTCGTAATACTGCCGAGGTGAAGAGCCCATATCCCATACTGCTGAGGCGATCAGCCTGATCCCATAGGAATAGTGGAGACTTGATGGGTCACTGGCCCCACTCACGAATATACGTGTGAGTTTTGAAATTCAAGAAATTCTCCGGACAAATACATACAACACGGGAGAAGTCCGTAATAGGAAGTGAAATCTCTACTGCTAATAATATAGCTCTCCACAAATCACGAATCGTAAGTCCTACACTTTATGCAAGTCTATTCTCATGCAAAATGTATATTAAAGCAATTCAACTGGCAATAATAACTCAAATATTATAATTAAAACATGGCATAAGTTTAAAACTACTCGAACCTAATCATGAATTTTAGCATACGCACGGACACTCGTCACCTCATATGCGTATATCCCCCACAACATGTAGCACATAGAAAATATAACACCTGCGGGGTAAATTTTCCCTCACAAGGTTAGACATGAGACTTACCTCGCTCCGAAGTTCCATAACCGGCTCCAACGCTTCCCTAACACCCCAAACCGATGTCCATCGATCCGAAACAAGTCAAACAATATGCAAACCAATAATATACTTCAATACTCATAATTTAACAATTCATAACAATCCCCAGCTTCACTCAAAAAGTCAGCAAAGTTAGCAAAGTCAAACCCCAGCCCACGCGCCCAGATTTCAAATTTTTTTGAAGATAAACATTACCTCTGACACCACACACTCAAATATATAATTTATTCCTAATTGCATGTCCAGTTTCGTGGTCAAATCCTGTAACGACCCGGCCGGTCGTTTCGAGAGTTATAACCCTGTTATCCCTATTCTTACTTCTTTTTATGTTATTCAGCTATATTATGCTATATCGGGTTAGTTGGTTCGAGTCCGAAAGGAACTCGGGGTGAAATAAGACACTTAGTCTCATAATTAAAAATTTTAAGTTAGAAAAGTGGACCGGATATGGACCTATATATAAACGACCTCGGATTTGAATTTTGATAATTCTAATAGATCCGTGTGGTGATTTTGGGCTTAGTAGCGTGTCCGGAATATTATTTGGAAGTCCGTAGAGGAATTAGGCTTGAAATGCCGAAAGTTTTATTTTTGAAAAGTTTGACCGGGGGTTGACTTTTGAATTTCGGGGTCGGAATCTGATTCTAAAAAATTGGAATACCTCTGTTATGTCATTTAGGACTTGTGTGCAAAATTTGAGGTCAATCGGACGTGATTTGATAGGTTCCGGAGTTGTTTGTAAAAATTAGAAATTTCAAAGTTCATTAGGCTTGAATTGGGGTGTAATTCATGGTTTTAGCGTTGTTTGAGGTTATTTGAGGATTCGACTAAGTTCGTATGATGTTTTAGGACTTGTTGGTATATTTGGTTGAGGTCCTGAGGGCCTCGGGTGAGTTTCGGATGGTTAACGGATCAAAAATTGAACTAGAACGGCTACTGCAATTTCCTTATGTTGGAAATTGCTTCTGCCCAGAAATCGAGCCCAGATCGAGCTCAGGGTCGAGGTCCACAATCGAAGCCCAGATCGAGCTCAAGGTCGAGGGCCACGATCGATGCCATGATCGAGCATAGAGTCGAGGGCCACGATCAAAGGCACGATCGAGCTCAAGGTCGAGGGCCACGATCGAAGCCCAGATCGAGCACAGAGTCAAGGGCCACGATCGAAGGCACGATCGAGCTCCGGATCGAGAACCAGGATCGAGGGGAAGGACCAGGATCGAGGACCTTGATCGAAGGCCAAGATCGAGGGCCAAGATCGAGGCAGAACCGAGGATGTCTGGGCAGAATTATAAAAATAGGGACTTCGTCCCATTTGCCATTTTTGACAAATTGGAGCTTGGGGAGAGGCGATTTTTGATATATTTTCAAGAAAAACTTGAGGTAAGTCCCTTGTGATCATTTCAACTCCATAATATTGAATTATCATCGAGTAATCCGACTAGATTACATAATTTTGAGGCGTAAATCAGAGATTGAAACTTAGAAATTTGGAAATTAGATTTGTAGATTTAAGGGTCGAGTTGAGGTCGGATTTTGATAAAATTGGTATGGGTAGACTCGTGGTTGAATGGGCTTTCAAATTTTATAACTTTTTTCGGGTTCCGAGACGTGGGCTCCACATGCAAATTTTGAGCCAATTTCGGGTTTTGGTCTAATTTTGAAGCTTTTCTTGTGAAATTCATTCCATTAGTATATATTGATGGTATTATACTGATTGTGAATAGATTTGGAGCATTTGGAGGCCGAGTCCAGAGGCAAGAGCATTGCGGGGTAGAGATTTGACCGGTTTGAGGTAAGTAACGATTGTAAATCTAGTCCTGAAGGTATGAAACCCCAAATTTTGTATCATTCTACTATTTTTAGTGACGCACATGCTAGGTGACGGGCGTGTGGGCATGCACTGTTGGGGATTTGTGACTTGGTCCACCCCGTAGAAACTGTAAAGTTGCATACTTTGTTGAAACCATTGATACTTATATGATTTAGAAAGATTTTATGTAAATTGGGCTGAATGCCATGTTTGGGCCTTGCGCTAATGCTGTTTGGACCCTTAGGGGCTGTTTCGTATCATCCTCTCACTGTTTTCGATTGAAAAATCTATACTCAGTCATGTTTATACTTGTTTACTGCATAACTCAGTTTTATGACTCTATTTTGATGCATATAAATATTTTGGGCCGAATGCCCTGTTTAACTGAAATACCCGAGTGGCTTGATTTGTGAGGATGAGTGTGGATCAGGGCTGCCCGCCTGTAACATACTTGTGACTGAGTGAGGCCGAGGGCCTGATTGGTGAGGATGAGTGTGGATCGGGGCTGCCCGCCTGCAGCATACTTTATTATTATCGCACGTGAGTTGTCCGTGCAGATTATAGCGCTTGGACTGAAGGAGCCCCTCCGGAGTCTGTACATACCCCCAGTGAGTGCAGGTACCTACTGAGTGCGAGTGTCGAGTGCTGAGTGCTGAGTCACTGGGAGGCAAGAGTGATTGTGAGGTATGCCCGAGTGGCAAGAGTGATTGTGAGGTATGCCCGAGTGGCAAGAGTGACTGTGAGGTATGCCCGAGTGGCACGAGTGACTGTGAGGTCTGCCCGAGTGGCTGTTTATGATTTCATCATTTTTTCTCACCTTTGCATTGAGCCTTTGTTTGAAAAACTATTGGAAAATAAAAAATAATTTTTATTGGAACTGGGTTTAAACGAGATGTTTGATTCAAATCCTGATTTTTAAGAGCATGTGGTATTTTACTGAGATTTCCTGATATGAACGTTATATGCTTTATTTCTCGTCACTACTGCTCAGTCTTTATTTGTTGTTGTTACTTACTGAGTTGGCGTACTCATGTTATTCCCTGCACCTTGTGTGCAGATCCAGGTGTGGCTGGATACGGTAGCGGTTATTGAGTGTTCTGGTTGCAGATTTTCTTGGAGATAGCAAGGTAGCTGTTTGGCGATCGCAGCCCCTGCTCTTCTCCCTCTTATCTTCCTCTAGTAGTATTTAGCTATTTTTTCAGGCTGAGTTAGTCTTGATATTGTTAGACAGATTATAGTTGATGCTCATGACTAGTGACACCCCGATGTCGGGCTTTTCTTTTCCGCACTTCTGTTTTTCTTTGATTTGAACTCTTTAAATAGAGGTTTTTATGTTAAATAACCTTGAAATTATCTTTGAAATGAAAATGTCATTTTGTTTTGGAAATGAGTCGGCTTGCCTAGTTCCACGATAGGCGCCATTATGACAGGGGGTTAGTTCTGGGTCGTGACAGATCCGAAAATACCATTTTAAAGTTTTCTTCCAAATATTCCACAATTTCTATCAAATTCCATATTAAAATCCATATATGACCCATGTATTTAACTCTAAACAAGTAGGAATAATTTACCTTATAATATATGGAGAAAATGATCTTCAAGAATCATCCCAAATCGCCCCACATGAGCTCCAAGAACTTAAAAGTGAACAAATGAGTTAAAAATCCCAAAATTAGATATTTAATACACCTACTAGGTCTCCTTCTTCATGATCGTGGTCATTAGCCATGCGATCGCAGTTAACAAAAGTTCCAGCATCGTTTCCTTCATCGTGATCGCGGCCAAAATCCCGCGATCGCGATGTACAAATTGTGTTTTCTTCTTACAGACACCCTTTTGGTGTAGTGGTCATAACTTTTTGTACAAAATTCTAAATGACAAACGGTATAATTTTCTGAAAACTAAATTCAAAGGGCTACAACTTTTATTTTTGGATCTTCCCCAAATTCCTTATAGATTACAAGATATAATCTCCCAAAGTCATACTACTAATATCAGAAATTTCCTCCGCGATCGCGATTCACAAAGGCATGGAATGCACTTTGCTCTTCGCGATCGCGACCAAGACCTCCGCGATCACGAAGAATACCCTTGACATCAGATAACAGCAGTTCAAAATGGTCTCAAAGTGGTCCAAAACCACCTCAAAACTCACCCGAGATTCGAGAAATCACGTCCAATCATTCTAACAAGTTTATATACTATATGTAAACTTGTTCAAAGGCTCGTAATATAAATTACGACATCGAAACCAAGAATTAAAGTTCAATCTCAATTTCTTAAACTCTCTTAATTTTCAAACCTTCATCCTTCGCCAAACGCGTCCGAATCACACATAAACATTTCGGAATGACGTCAAATTTTGCGTATACATCACAAATCACAATACGAACCTATTCCAAGGTTCGGAATCCCAAACGGACATCAATAATATCAAAGTACACTTTAACTCGAACTTGAAAAATTCTAAAACCTTCAAAATGCCAACTTTTCACAATAAACGCCAAAATGCTCCCGGGCCATCCAATACTTAATCCGAACACACGTCCAAGTCCGAAATCATCATACGAACCTATTGAAACCTTCAAATCCCGATTCCTAGGCCGTTTACTAAAAAGTCAAACCTTGGTCAACTCTTTCAACATAAAGTTTCCGAATTGAGAATTTTCTTTCCAAATCAACTCCGAACTTCCCGAAAATCGAAACCGACCACACGTACAAGTCATTATACATGAAGTGAAGATAATCAAGGCCTCAAACCGCCGTACGACGTGCTAGAACTCAAAACGACATGCCGAGTCATTACACATTGTGCAAAATACATGACGAGAAAAACTATCCTAACTAGCAAAATTGAATATGGCTATTAATTAAATAAGATATTGATTGCCAACTAGGTGATGACAAATTTTAATAAAAATTGATTTAAATGAAATTATAATATCTTTGAAATTGAACTCATAAAATTTTTAATTGGAACTGAATTTGGAATTAGAAGTCTATATAAATTCATTTTAATCAATTATATTTAATTTTATTTTATAAGTGTAACTGAAGATCTACTTGCAACGCACATATATAGAAGTAATTAGTAGCTACGGAATATAATTAGCTAAATTATAACGACGCTCGATAATAAATCTATAAACAATAGTCATTTGTGAAAAATCCTCCATATTTAACTAACCCTTTTCCGCAATTAAAAAGCCCCAAAAAGTAACAAAAAAAAGCAAAAGGGGGCAGTCCTCTGTGCAGTGCTCTCTCTATAACCCCACTACAAAAAAGAGAAATAAACAATCCCCACACATACAAAAACCCACTAGGATATTAGACTCCCCTCTCTCTCTCTCACACACACAGTGATATCAAAGAGAGCACACTTAAGAGAGACAAAGAAAGAGACTGATGAGAAGAGCAAAACCAATGTGAAAACAAAAAAGAAAAAGAAAAAGAAAAAGAAAAAGAAAAAAAAAGCAGTTGAAGGGGGAAAGGAAAGGAAGGTTGAGTTGGTTATGGTGGAAAATCTAATCGGCACTGTACAGCAGCTCAGGGGTAGATTCGTGATTACAGATTCATATCAATCTCCATGCTCGTTCTCTTGTTCTTCACCTCCGTGTCCGGGGCTCCTACTAATGCTGTTGAATCAATCGGCACCAAAATCAGTAAGCTCGGTGGAGTATTCATCGGCGGCGTTGGCGGCGGAGGCAACGGTGGTGGTTTCTGGATGGACGGTCAACCTTCCAATGCCGGTATAGCTTTTGCGGTCACGGCCTTGGCCGGACTCGCCTTGGCCGCCGCCGTTTTCTACTCTACTAGGTAAAAACGCACAAATTTCAAAACATATTGTCACCAAAAAGAGAAAAAAAGGAAGAGTGTTATTTACACATCCGGACTCAATTTGAAACCCTAAAAATCTGTAGAGTAGATCTTCTTCTTTTTTTTTTTCACAGTTAAAACAGTGAGTCAGTTGTAGAAGTAGATGAGAGCTCTCAGACGAAGTCAGACTTCGTCGTCTTCAAATTCCTCTTCACCGTCTTCATCATCACCATCATCGTCATCGTCATCATCGTGGATTCATTTGAGATCAGTCCTATTCGTTGTTGCATCCTCACCAGCTTCTTCTTCTTCCTCTAATCGGTGAGTCTCTCTCCTATCCTAAAACTGCTTCGATCTGCTTCTTCTCAGTTTCTATAACTGTTCCATTTGATCATTCATCTGCCATTTTATATAAGCATACCTGTTTTTCAGATCTCGATCTGAGGTCCTCTTCTTTTGGCTAGGATGTGCCCCAGTGCTAAAGTTGAATCCTTCAGATCATTGCTCAATCTCAGTCCTGCTATGTCTGGAGGGTCCTTAGATTATTCGTTTTGCTGCTCTAATTGAGTCTAGATTTGATTTTTATGATTGGAGTTTTTGTTGTCAATGAACTGGATTTATTCTTTAGGCTATAAGCTTTGAACAAGTCATAGTAATTTTTTATATATATATTAGACAAGGTTGGAAACCGTCATTAGGTAATAAAATTTGTTTATTGGATGTATGCAGGCGATAGTTTAACTATCTGTCTGCTTACGTGATTAAACATTATGAAAGTTACAATTTTGTTGACCTCTTGCTAATTTCTCCTCCTCTTTTTTCCCAGTGACACAAGTAGGTTTCCATGTTTGAAGTTTCACAGAGTTTATGTGTTTATGAGGATAAATTAAGTGTGCTAATGAAATGGAAGCTGATATGATATGTAACCCTCTTCCTGTCTTCCATCTTTCCCAGGCTAGGGATGTTATATATTTATTTCTAGATTTTGGGGTGTGGGTTGGGGTGAAATTGCACTAGTTGAAGGGGAATTTCTGATGTAGTTAGTTTCTAGGCTTTGATGTGTTTTAAGTTTCTATGCCAGAGTCTCACTCTTTAAGTTACTGTCTGTGAAATTTGGATATTGTTTGGATTGGGTAGGCTCATTAACAGTGGGATTTAATGTTTAGCAGTGGTTCTAATCTTTCACCGTATGTTTTTGCTTATAATGATAGGTTGCGAATTTTTTCTTAGTTAAGTTGTGTTGCTAAATGTTTACCATATTGTCCTGATTTAGCATGAAGATGCCACAGCCCTGTAAGATTGAGAACCCCTTAAAGTAGCAAAATAGTATGACTTCTCTTCCATTGCAGTCTCACCCCTAGATTCCACATGGTTTCTTAGTGAGATGTTATTTGGAGGCAATTAGGAGTGCTTTGTGTTTGGATATTCTGATTTGAAGAGTGAGTCATTAATAAGTCCCTATTCCTGCTGCCAAACCTCGCCTATCAAAGATAGTCTCACGGATAGATTATGTTATCTTTATTTAGCAGTAATAATATGTACTACTTTCTGGTTGAACACTAAATATCCTGCAACTTCTTCCTTCTTTCAAGTTGTTATAAGTTCATTACCTTCAGCGCATTGTTTTGTGGTTGCGGACTTGTGGTCCTGCCAGTTGTTTCTCGCTATAGTGGTTCACCTTTGCAAAACCCTTGTTTTCTAGAGTTAGTTTTGAAGTGATTGTGAAATTGCTAATCATGCTGAATATGAGTCTTGACAGATGGATGTAATTTGAGCTTCTGATGTTGTTACCCTGACACCTAACAAAAACAAAGATATAGTGTTACCTTGACATGCGATTCTTGTTTACCAAAATGCTTATTCATGCTTATCATTCATTTCAGAGGTCATCTCAAATCACCATGGTCTCGTAGAAAAAGAAAACGTGCTCTTGCACCCCAACAGTGGAGAGGCTTTTTCACACCAGAAGGAAAACTTCGTGATGGTGGAGTTAAATTTCTAAAGAAAGTCCGAAGCGGAGTGAGTTTCTGCCCACCTTGAATTCTTAGGATTGCATCTTTCTTATCTCAATGTACACAAAGATTATCAAGGCAATCAAACATTAAAAGGTTTGTTTGAGAAGTTAGGAGTAGAAAGGAAGGCCTAAAAGAGGAACTAATAGAGAATGATTGGATTTCCCTTGCTTGGTTAAGGGAGTACATAAGATTGAGTTGAGGAAACCCATTTTTTCTTGTTTGGAATCCAAATAGACCATGAGAAGAAGTTATAGATTCCCCAACTTTCTTTATTTTTTACTCTAGACTTTTCTCCTCTCAAAAAGGGATGGAAAAGATTATCTCACTTCTTTTGGTTGATTAAGGGATAGTAGGAGATGGAGAAAGATCATTCTGTCTTGCTTGGTATCCAAAAAGAAAGTGTGAAAGAAAGTTGTGAATTACCCAACTTCCTTTCAAAATTTTCAGACTTCTCTATTCCAACAGTAACATGATCTTTTATGTGCCTAAAAACTTTTCACGACTGAAGAAGGCAATGAAAAGTTTTACCATCACCCTTTCCCTTCCTTGCTTTCCAAACAAGAGTATGTTGACTAATCTGTTGGTCCTTTCATGTAGGGTGTTGATCCAAGTATCAGGGCAGAGGTTTGGCCATTTCTGCTTGGGGTGTAAGTATTTCTTTCTCATGTAATAATTACCTTGTTAAGTTTGATGATGCGCTTGTTTTTTTGTCTCCTCTTTCCTTTGTTTAGCCGATTGTAGTTGCTTTAATTTCCACAAGAGATGGCACTGGAGTTCTATTTTCTAGATCAATAATAATTTATCATCTGAATATTTACTTCTTACTGACTGATAAAATCATCTCTTTACACTTCCCTTTAATTATATATTTAATAACTACCCCCATGTGCTTCATTCAGATGTAGTACCTGCTTCTAATGTGATGATGCTTGGGACCAGTACTCTCTCATACTCTGTCTATCTTTAAACACATCCTCTTGCTGGACCTCTAGTTATGCATGTTAGATTCACTGCCTCTGTCTCTATTATGCTACTAATTTTTTCTGTAGAAGATTGTTTCAAAATTATTCTCTGCTCTAGCAGTACTTCATTTCTTGGTGACAATTTAGGTTCTGGATCCTATTACCCTTACCATGTAGAACTACGCTTAGAATGGACAAATCCCTTATAAATGTTTTATTGTTTTTTAACTGTTTGAAGTGATGATGGGCAATGTTTCTAGATATTTTTAGTCCCATTTGGGAGCGCGATAGTTCCACATTAATATTTCCTGAATAGTACTCGCAGGAATAGTACTACTTAAAACTGTATATAATGTAGAGAAATTTTGTATCAAAACATCACATGTGTTTTTTTGTTGCACGTTATTTTTCAAATTTAGTTTTTAAATAACAAAGTAACCTGAAGCGGGAACTTAGTAGTTTGATTCGACAGATTGGGAAAGTGAATTGTAAAGACACTTAAATTTTTTGCCCAAATTCATTTTATTTAAAAAAAAATTAGGCCCAAATCTGAGATTTTGCCTAACAAGTGCTTATTAGCCAAAATAAATCTATAAATTGCGAAATTTTTTGGAACATCTTTGATTATTTAGTCCAAATTAAATGTCATAGTTTATATTTGGGTTGATCTAAATCTTTGTCTATAATCCCCAGAAGGGATACTTTTTTCCTTGCACTTTCCAAAACTTTTTCACTATTCTATTATCAAAAAGGTATTTTAAGAAGTCAACATTATCTCTACTTCTAAGCCCACTTTTATTTGAAATAACAATTTTACCATATCTCGGGTTCGGGCCTTAGGAATGGAGTCCTCAATGGTAGGGAGAAACCCCCCTTAGTGAGGTTTCTACTTTGCGAATCCGGATGAGTCAGGCCAGTTGGTTCGGAACAGCGGATGGTTAAACCGAAAATGAATTTTATCATTAACCAAAAAAAAGATAAAATTCAAATTCTTGAAAAAACCTATATCTATTGTTAGATCTACTTTCATTAAAAATATACATTGTTAATTTCAACATTTACTTTAATAGTCGTGTCTTAAGTCTAAATCAGATTAGATACCTATATGGAGAAGAAATGAGTACCTTTTTATGATAAAGCGCTTATTGTCTAATGTATCCCTCACCCAAATGGGGCCTTAGAGCAGTTCCCAGGCTTTTGCATCAGTGTAATTACTTTGCTCTGTCAAGTTCGGTGACAATGCAAACCTTGTGACGTTTCTTTATTTGTCAAAATGAGTTCCTGCAACCACAAATGGTTTTTTCCCTCTTTTTTTCCGACAGTGAGTGCTTTGGTTGTAGTAGATTGACTTACTTTATGTCTCTCTGCAGCTATGAGTTGAACAGCTCCAAAGAAGAAAGAGACTGTATAAGAAATCAGAAAAGGTAATATAACCAGATTCATTCTCCCTAGCCGAAAAAAGGACTGAGATGCAAGAAAACCCTTTATTTTTATCTTGTAAAAATGTAGAGGGTTCTGCGTGTAATCAGTTGACGGGTCATAGTTATCTGTGTGTTAATATTTGTTCCAACTACCTTTTAACTGCATGTTTCGTACTCCTTATAGTTGATCTGTGAGTGCAGGAGGGAATATGAGAGCCTTCGGAGAGATTGTCGCCGACTGCTGAAACGCAATGGAATTTCTAAACTGAAGGAAACTGGTGGAATGGGAAGCGATGGTGAAGGCAATATCACTGAAGGGATGGATTCCCCTGACTATGAAGATGTTGTTACTGCCCGGGAATCTCTCTCTAGTGAGGACAGGAGCCCATACATCGAGGATTCCGACAACCCCGGTGGTACAGATGAATTTTCCAGTTCCAAACGAGTGATGGAGCCAAATGATATCTCTGACTCTGAGTCATCAGACTCGGATTCCTCTGCAGATCCTGATATTAGTCAAACTGTCCCCTCCGCAGAAAGCATGGATGAGAGTACTGCTGAAGTTGCTGAAGTGACTTCTAAGGTGGACTCTTCTCCTTCAAAGACAGAAGTTTCTTCAAGGCCCTGTAGTGCAGAAGATTTTAATACATGGCAACGGATAATTCGGCTTGATGCAATTCGTGCTAATGCAGAGTGGATAGCATATTCCCCATCTCAAGCTGTAGTATCAGAGAGCAGGGCACACCGTTTTGCAGAGGCTGTTGGGTTGAAGGACTATGAACACCTAGAGCCCCCTAGGATCCTGCATGCTGCTCGGTTAGTCTCCATTCTTGAAGCCTATGCGCTATATGATCCTGAAATTGGCTATTGTCAGGGGATGAGCGATTTGCTTTCACCGATAATTACTGTAATGACAGAGGACCATGAAGCTTTTTGGTGCTTTGTTGGTTTCATGAAGAAGGCTCGGCATAACTTCAGGCTTGATGAAGTTGGAATCAGGAGGCAGCTAAACATTATCTCTAAGATCATCAAGCACAAGGATTCGCATCTCTATCGACACCTGGAGAAGCTCCAAGCAGAGGATTGCTTTTTTGTGTACAGGATGGTGGTAGTGCTTTTCAGGAGGGAATTAACTTTTGAGCAAACTCTTTGCATATGGGAAGTAATGTGGGCAGACCAAGCGGCTATTAGGGCCGGGATTGGGAAGTCTGCCTGGAGTAGGATTAGGTTGCGTGCCCCACCAACAGATGATCTTTTGCTTTATGCAATTGCAGCATCTGTATTGCAACGGAGGAAACAGATCATAGAGAAGTATAGTAGCATGGATGAAATTTTAAGGGAGTGTCAGAGCATGGCTGGTCAACTGGATGTATGGAAGCTTTTAGATGATGCTCATGACTTGGTGGTCACTCTCCATGAGAAGATATAGACACCTTTGTTATGGTGCTTTGTCGGATATTACACTAATTTATTCTCGTTGCATTCTCGGAAGTTATTACGCAGGATGATGCTATTGAAATCTGCAGGCATCTCTGGTACACATGAAGAACTGCTCTACCTGAAGACAGTTTATGGCGAAGTACTGGCGCTGCATTCTTTTGGCTAAAAAACAGGCAAATGTCAAAAGAATCTGCACTTAGGAAATAACTTATGCGACTATATCCTACATGCAGGCTGCAAATGGTTGAACTTAGTGTAGCCATTCGCAGGTAGCCTGCAAATGGTTGAACTTGCGTACCATACTTGGTATTAAATTTTTAATTTGGTTCTATTGTTAATGCGCCTAAGGTGGCCTTTAGTCGAAGTATTTGTATGAATCTCCTATTGCCAACTTCCCCAGGAAAAGGGGGTTTGGTTGCAAGGAGTGTTCTCCCTGAACAAAGGGAGATGGGATTGTGAAAGAAAAGGCATTGTGGTTGATTTGCAGCTTTGACGAACTGGAAAATTTGGCTTCTTAATCATCAAAACAGTAGCTATATCTTAAAATATCTAAACTGTGCTTAAATGATGTTTTCCTATGATATAGCAAACAAAATTGCAGCTGCAGAATATTTCAGTTCTCTTGGGCTATTGCTGGCAGCTGTTCAAAAACATAACCGTGCCACAAAAGCTCTTAAATCAGCGTAATATTGCATTTCCTTTCACTATCTCCACAAGTATTACTTAAGATCAGGTGTCAATGGGCTCCAGAACGAACATGTTCCTACCTATATTATAAACCACACCCTTAAAGCTTCCCTGTCAACCAATAACAGTTTGATAAAATGAGCGTGGTTTCATCTTTCTAACAGTTAAAAGACTAGCGGAAACCTCAAACACACGTGTAATATGTATATCACTTGAGTCTTCAGAGACCAGAGAGCACTTGGCATCAAGGTCAAATCATGCTTGATTGGGATCCAAAGGAAAGCAAGGTCCAAATAACTCCTCCTTTAGATCTATTCTCTAAGGAGGAGGAAGATCACATGTGCAAGCTCGTAGTTAGGTCTCTCTTAGGAAGACAATGAATATATTTTAGACAGATTTACAATCCAGCATAACTGATGGTTTTTATGAAACAATGTTCATGCACCTATTATACAACATTACACATTATTATAAATTTGCATGATGTTATATACAAAAATTGTGTTCAGTCTTCGAGGAATTTTCAACTCACGAAAAACATCACCTAATAGCTCAAATATTCATCATAGCTTTAAATTTTAACCACAAATTAAAAATTACATCCCAACGAATTGCAATCATCAATTTTGTTAAAAATTTCAATAAAGCACAAAACCCAATTATGAGTTTTCAAGCTTTTAAAAGCCCCAACAATGGAGTCTTAATTTTTAATTTTAATTCACCCAACAATGTTTAAATGTATGATGATAAACATGAAATATCACTCTCACATCAATTTTAACACGTATCGTCTTAATACCCAGTTAATAGGTGAAAAGAAGTTTCAAATTATATACAAAATAGGCTAAACTAGGTTTTAAAAAAAATGAATATAGGCTAAAATTGGTACCTGTACTTCCCCTTAATTGAAAAGGCTCTGAAACCTGGTTTAAGTTGTGTGTTGGTTGTTTACCCCATTTCTTTTTGTCAATATTGGATACTGTAAGATCATGTCCTACAATTCGTTATTTTATATTGATAATCTTTCTAATACACTAATGAATAATAACAAAACAAAAAATGTATGAGCTAATTCGATGAGTTTACTAAACTCGATTATTTCATCGGGTATATGCTACCTCCCACCAGCACAAGTATCTGATAACTCTACCATCCAAGGCTAATTACCTAATACACTTTTAAACCCGAGATCTTATGGTTCTCCTCACTTCATTCACTACTTCTATTTTTGCCATTCTCGTAGCACTTGAAATTACAGCCAAAAGTCTTTTCCGCTTAATGCAAAAGGAGTTGTATATATAGCAAGAGAACAAAGCAGCTGAAATTTTAAGTTAGAGAAAAAAAATCTGTATCTGTAAGCACAATCGCTATAATTGGCAAAAAACGGGCAGGTACAACTTTTGCCATCTCCAAGGGCGCGAGCAAAAACAAAAATTTTACCCCAAAAAATCAGTAGGCTGGTTGCAACTAATTAACCAGTATAGAATAGAAGAACACACAGAAATCTAAAAATGGAAACGAGATAATCTCAAATATCAAAAAACACAAGCCAAAATCAAATCTAGTGTTTCCAATAGGCATCAGACAAAGCAGTTGCAAAGGACAGTACAAAATTGATGATCACATTCAGTTGTTGCAGCTCGATAGTGAACTAAAACAAGATAAACCAAGTCATCGTTCAACAACTACATAAATCAAGAATAAGTGTACTGATGCAGACTGGACTCCAAAAGAATTACTTCTCCTTGGTGTAGTGTCGTACTGCAAAGGCCAAGCCCAAGATCAAGAGGGGTACAAGGAACTGTAGAATTTTGATAATGAATTCTGGAGTCTTGTCCGGATTGTATGGGGCTTGTTGCGGTGGAATATATGCACGTTTTAGGGGAACTGTTGACACGTCGATATCCCCAATGTAATACTTATCCATCATCTCTCTAGCAGAATCACTGTGGCCAACATCTTCAAAGTCATTGGTTGCATCTTTTCCTGTTCAATAATAAACCAAAAATCAGTATTCATGCCACACGACACTCAGAAGCGACTCATGATTTGAAGGTCGGGGTGCACTTTCGGATTCAACCAAAATCTAGTTTGTATATATGGTGTCCACTACTAATATATTACATTTTCTAAAGACATATACATGTATACATGGAATTTTTGCCGAACTTTACGGGTGCCGATGACCTCTCTCCTCTCGGTATAGCATACGCCTCTGACGACACTTATGACCCAAATAAACTGAAGCGAGAGAAAAGGGATTACCAGTTGCTGAAAGCAAAACTTCATCACCACCAGGATGATCCTCCATGAATGGAGTTACATCATACACCTGAGAACAATTTGATATGCAGACATACATTAATATTCGTTTTAGGTAAGGAAAAACATAAAACTGTTGGACTCTTGAAGGAAAAGCATCTAGATGAGATATAAGTTGGTCTACACTGACATTTATAACACAGCTTGTGATGACAACTAGAGATACCGACACGTAACAGATGAACTGAGCATAAGAAGCTTAAGGAAAATAGTTCATTGTGGAATCTTAAAGTAGTCCCCAGATTTGAGTAACTTATTAAACAGCTGTTGATGACTAGTCGCTAACAATAATAACATAAAGCTAAAGGTATTTCATTATTTCAGATAATGAAATATACTTCTTCGCCTTCATTACAATATACACATTTCCGATTTACCCCAGGTCTTTTGCCATAAGTGTATTTCTACAAAGTTTTACCTCTTTCAGGGCACCGGAATTGAGAGACATTAAAACAGAAGAGATGCGTGGCTAAAACATGATTCATATGTTTAGGTATTCCCTTCAAGCCATAGAATTAGAAAGGCCTGACCTTGATATCCTTAATATGCAAAGCATTCAACAGGAAACAGGTCTCGGAGCTCTAGGGGGTATATACACACAAAATGGATACTTATATTTAGGATTGAAATTAGGTATGAAGTGGTATCAAATAGGAAAAGCAAATTTATCCCACTCGTGTTTCAATTTTTTCAGGAAATACCTTCTTCACGGATACATCCGTGCCACAGAATATTAGTTGATAAACTAAGCTGACTCTCAAAACTTTTTTATACTAGTCTCTTCTTAAACGTAGCAAAACTAATGGGCAAAAACCAATTCACTGCTCAGCTTAGACCCAGAAGGGGGGAAATAAATAAATTAGCTGGCTTTTCTCTCAACTAAATGAATTCTACCTCCCTCCCCCTCGTTGTTCCACAGTTACAAACTTTTCTGCATCAAATCTCTAAGACAAATAACTACCCTTGTTTTCCTGGATAAAAAGACTGAAGCCTCAAAGTTTATTTCAACATCAGCTACCTAAATTACATCCATGTATATCATCAACATGACCTTCATAGATACGCGAAAAAAATTGTTACCACCGAACTCCTTCTTCAGTAGGAAAAGTCAGAGTTTAAAAGTTGGACATTTCAACTGAAAACCAATAGGCATAAAGGAGAATATGTTAGGAAACTCATCCTCCGAATCTGAACTTAAAACGGTCAATTAGAAAGATAAATGCTGAAGTTGCAAAGAAACAATTCAATAAGAACTGTAAAAAGCACGAATTAGATCGAAGCTATCACCGAAATTCCCAATATCAACGAATTCGATAATTCCAATGTCACGACACCCACTTGGCTACTACCACTCAGGTCTCTAACCAAAAAAACTTCTTAAGGAAAAAAAAAAAGCAAACAGATTGAAAGATTAGATAACCAAAAAGCCATAACCAAGAAGTGAAGAGAGAAGATGAAACCTTTCCATTGATAATAAGCCAGCAATCTTTGGTCTTGTTGTGTTTGGCAACCTCCTCAAATCCATGAACTTTCCCATCTGACGCCATCTGCACCCCACCGCAAAGATCAGATACATTAATTACTTCACAAAAACAATAGTAGTAATAATCAAAATCCATGAAATTCTACGCTTTTACGTATACTCACGAGAGAGAGAGAGTAGGGGGAGTTTCTTCAGATTCTCTTTCTCTCTCCGTTCGTGCATCAAACGCCTTTTGGAGTGTGCCGGTCCAACTACATGGTCAAAATTATAGAAATCCAGATACGGAATTACCCTTGAAATCTATGGAAATTACGCCCATGTTGTTGGATTCCGGTCTTTGTTTTTCTTTTTCTTTTTGTTTTTCTAATATCTAAAATTTGGTGGTTGTTGGAAGACATTCAGGACCCAACAGCCGAAATTTACCAAATTTGCTGAAATTGGTCAAACTTTAAGTAATTTTAAAAATAAGAATTAGCCAAAATAGCCGCCCACATTATCTTTAAACTAAAAAAAATCGATGGATGTATAATATACGTATAATTTATATATAATATATATATAATTATTTATAAATAATGTATAATCTATATATACCGGCTAGAAAAATTAAACATTGAATATGACCAGCTATTTGTGTAAAAATCCATTTTAAAAACTTAGATATATTTTTTTAAATAGGAAAGCTAAGGTCCCTTGTTTTGTTCTTTTTTTCAATCTTCTTATTTTTATTTGTTATGAAAAATCAAAATACAAAGTATATTAACCTTTCGAATCACTTTTACTTTTTCACTATATTAAAAATATATTTTTATTTTTATTTGTCAAATTTTAACAAATTAAGAAAAAAAAATCTTCTGATTTACCCTTATCATTAATTACTCATTTCATAAATTATTTTTTAACACTTCTCTAAATACGACCATTATCTATTACTATTTTTTAAGGGGCATGCAAAATTTATCATGGACAATGAAAAATAAATGGAGAAAGTATCTTTACAATATCTTTAGTAACCAGTTGTTACTAACAACTCCTGTCGCTGAGTTGTCATTCAATTCTCACTAATAACTGTTTCCGAATGGGATTTGGCATGGGGTGAGAGAGAATAAAAGTTTTTATGGTATGTGGTTTGACTTTTGGGTATATCAGTGAAATTAATATCTCCCATTATATCCCACTAGATAAAAGGTTTTTTTTTTTAATTTCTTCTCCTGTACGTCTTTATCCGGTAATTAAAATTTTAAAATGCCTTTTGTTGACTACAAAATACGCATGAAAACTCAAGCTTGTGCTAGTATGACATCTTAGTTTGGACCTGAGGCAGCCGCCCATTTTGTTTTTACACCTTTATTTTCAAAAGGTTTAGTCAAAGTTGCTACACATATGCATAATTTATTAATATATCATATTTTAATTTTAAGTGAAATAGAGAAAGATTTCACTTCTCTTGGTGTAGACAATGGCATAAGATTTTATGAAGCTAGCCAGTTCTGACAATCAACAATGATTTAATACACTATTTTGGACATGTGGGGAAGACCAGTTAAAGAAAAATATAAGATGGATCGTTTTTAATGGAATTAGTTGGTTTACGGGAGTGTTAATTATGTAACATGTTGTTGTATACCAAAATATTATTCACTCCGTTTAATTTATGTGGTACTTTTTTTACGAAAATTAACTTGATTAATCTTTAAAATTTAATTTAATTAGATCAACTCAATATTTAAAATTAAATTTAAATATTCAAAATTATACAAAAAATATTCTACTCATGTCAAAAGAATAAAAAAATAAAATAAATGATAATTAAAATTTATATAATTAAATCTCGATCTGAGATATCTTTGGGAGTACCGTCAAACTTAGGACCCGTCTGGCCATAAATTTTGGTTTTATTTGGCAAACACATGTTTGGCCATAGATTTTGCCTACATTTTGGCAAAATCCCAAATCTCAAATCCCAAAATCAGCTCAATAGCTTATTTTGGGCCAAAATATCACTATTATATTTTTTAAAAATTGCCCCAAACTTTTATATTTTATAAAAGAGCCCACCATTTTTTATTTTGTAACAATGTTGTTTCGTATTCTCGGTCACCTGATAGTGTATCATGTAGTTCATTATAAAAATGATAATTTTGTATCAAATTTATTTATATTCAGGACTATGGTTTGCGATAATATAATGAATGTTATTGATAATGGTATTGTTGGGTATTTGTGATAGTTTTTAGAACTTGTGGGTATAAGTCATGTTTCATGTTTTTTTCAACATAAATTTGGAAAATATGTTTTGAAAACTGATGTCCAAACACATTTTTATCTTCAAACCAAACTTCACCCAAACTAAAATTTTCAGAACAAATTTGGGAATATATGGTCAAACGCTAGCTTAAAGTGTGGGGCTATTTTCTGATCATTTTTTACCACCAACATATACGTCGGCTGTCACTATTGGCCTAGAAAAAGAGAAATGTCACCACTGGACTTCACATAACTTAATAATAACACGTGTTCTTCTGCTTAAATATTAGAGTCCTGAATCAAAATATGATTCTTTTGGACTCAAATAACTAAAATATGTGTGTGTGGGAGGGGGGGAGAGGGACTGGCGACCATAATATGTATAGCGCGACGTCCGTTAAGGTATAGCACGATGAAATACCGCGTTATATTTGAACTTAAATAGGCGGGAATGTATAGCGCCCTTATTTACCGCGCTATAGTATAACACGGTAAATAAGGGCGTTATACCTACATAAATACCATATTCTTCCCCCAAAACAGAACGCCCCCCCCCCCCCCCTCTTTTAACGAAAAAAACTCGGGTGAAGCCCACCGATCCAACAAAAAGTGTAGATTCTCGGTCTCACATCGTATCTAAGGTGTTATCTCGTAGTGGGTTGCTTATTTCGGCTCAAAATCACCAAATTTTCAACTTCCCAAAAAATTTAAATCGAGGTATTCCGACTTATTTTTTGTTAAAATTCATGTATAAAAAATGTTTGTTAGTTGTTTTTACTATGTTATATGTTATTTCGTGATTGTTTTGCGATTAATTAATTTATTATTTTTTATATGGATTATATTATTTGTGTGATAAAAAATTAGTAAAATAGAGAAATTGTCATTAGTTGTTAAAAAATGTTAATTAGTTAATTTTTACTTTGGTATATATTTTTTCGTGATTGTTTTGTGATTAAATTAATTTGTTGTTTTTATCCGATTTAGATTAGTTATTTGCTAAAAGATTAGTAAAATAGACAAATTATTATTTTAGGAATAATTAATCTTATTTATATGTTATTGTTGTACATATATGAATATGTGACTTTAGTTCCCTGTAGTGATATCTTGTGCCCGTAATTTTAATGTAGTGCTCGTATTTGTAATGTAGTGCCCTTTTAGCGTAGTAAAATGTAGTGCCCTTTAGCGTAGTATCTTTGTAGCTATTGAAATTAATCATTTAATTATCTGTTAAACCCAAAAATATCTAAAAAAAGTTGATAGTTCAAACACAAACTCTCTCGAATTCTAGACAACAGACGTAAGAAAATAACATTAGAAAATAATAATATTTGTCAAACTAAGTATAAAATAATAAACTAACATATAAAATAATAAAGTAACATATAAAATAATAAACTAACATATAAAATAATAAACTGACACATAAAATAAGAAACAAATTAAATAATAAACAAACATATAACATAGTAAACTAACATATAAAATATTAAAGTAACATATAAAAATATCGAATGTATCAACCTAATTAACAATATAGTAAAAATATCGAATAAATTTTAATATTAAAGATATTATAATATATTTAAAGATGTTAAGCAATGAAAAAAAATACTTTAATTAATATTGTTTAGTTTACAGTAGTCGTCATGGAGGTTCCGCCTATGTATCCCGAACCTGCATCGCTAGAGCTACTGTTGCTACAGGCCGAGCATATATCTTCGTACATATGGGAGGGGCAGTGTTTGGCCTAGACATTCTGTGTTAGATGGGTAGACGATATGTGGGACTTTCTTAGGGCCCACCCACTTCATCCCCGTATAGTCAGACGCCTTCAGAATATGGGTTTTTATAGGATCATAGAGATCGACCGGTTGCAGTTGGACTGGTCATTGATCACGACTTTGATAGAGCGGTGGCGACCGGAGACACACACCTTTCATTTAATCATTGGCGAGGCTACTATCACGCTTCAGGACTTAGAGGTTCTGTATGGGTTGTCGGTTGATGGACATCATGTAGCTTACCCGCATGCTCTCAGAGAATAGATGGGATTGCAGTACCTGGAGATGTTGCAGCGGCTCACCGATTTCCAGCCAACAGAGGAGTCTGCATTGAGTAGGGACAGTCATTTGCAGTTGACGCCCGTTCGACTGCATCTGGAGGCGATGGATACGAACATTACATGTGATACACCGGATCTTCATATAGACTGGTACACGAGATTGTTGATGATGCTTATGTTTGGTGGGGTATTGTTCCCGAACACTTGGGGAAACCTAGTGATCTTGAGATTTCTTCATCATCTTGAGCGGCTAGATGATTTACCTGGTTACAGCTAGGGTGCAGCTGTTCTAGGTTACTTGTATAAGCAGATGTGCCGGGCGAGCATGGGCACCCACCGAGACGTTGCGGGATTTTTGCCGCTGCTGCAGGCGAAAACATAGTCAATTATTTTCATGATTATAACATACATAGTAAAAATATACCTTAAATTTTACCTCCATATTATATATTAGGTTTGGGCCTGGGAGCAGTTCCTGCAGTTGCAGCCACCTCTACCACCCATCGCTCCGGATGTACCACCTCCACCGTTTCTCCCTTTAGCTAGGAGGTGGGTTGATAGGCGAAGCTACGGACGCGAGGTCGAGGCTCGACATAATCTCCCATATTGCAGGGATTTGTTGGATTTGCTGGAGGGCGCGCAAGTACATATATACTTAAGTTTACTTGTCATGGCTTTATATGTGTTGCGTTTACTCACGATTTATATTTTTACTTAATAGTTCATATGGAGGCTATACAACGACGAGTTAATAGTTGGTCCTTTGAGATGCTTATATGCGTTCTGATATGGAGCTCCGGTGAAGAAACCCCTTTGTTCCAATAGAGTAAGCATGGCATTGGTTATTTGAAAATTGCCCGCCCGAATCTGGGGCGGGACTATTGCACTTGCGTAGCCTTCATTGGGAAACACCCGGTGTGCTGCCCTTGGAGGAGGTGGGGGAGGGTTTGGAACGTTGTCATGAGGCGGGCGACCTCTTCTTTGTACTTGAGGTTCAAGATGAACCTCATCCACTTCATTTTCATCTACCTCCTCCCCCTGAGGAATATGTCCGAGGACCTCGTTAAGAGCCAGTTGGTACCTAAAAGCAATTGACACACAAAAATTAGAAAAACGGAAGGAAAGAAAAACAGAACACATAAATAGTTAGATATATAGCTAAGACGGTCTAACTCCCCGGCAATGGCGCCAAAAATTGATCGGGTCTAAGCCTGCACTATTATTGAGTAGCGAGGATGGTCGATGCAGTTTTACCCAACAAGGCCGGGATCGAATCCACAGGGAGTTAATTGATTTTAAATTAGGTTTATATCTAAGTCTATATGCGTGTTTTGTTCCTAATTATGCTTCCACACATTGTGGTTTTAATTCTACTTCTAATTCTATTCTATTGTATGCAATGATTAAAGTTAAGTACAATATTTTTGATGTTAGTTTTCAAGTGTTTAAAAGGACTAGGGTAGTGACTTCCGCCTAGGTGGACATCTAACGAGTAGCAAGAATCTAGGGCAAGCTTGATTAATTTGGGGTCGTAATATAGCTATCACACCCAAGTACTCACTTTATATCTCTCAATAGTTTGAGTGATTTTGCCCAATTTGGCTTTCTCAAGTCCAAATGGGTATTCATGCAAGTCATGTGATATTAGCTCAAGTCGGGTATTACTATCTCTAGGTTTAACCCTTTAATTGGGTCTATCAATTTCTTGAGTTCACCCCAATTCCTTGTTAGCCTAGTTTTCCTAGACTTAATCCCTCTTTCTCAAGAAGAGACCAAGTCATAAAGGCATAAATCAGTGTTTGCAACCACTAATTCTATAATTCTAACAAGAATTAGGCTAAATATCACTAACCCATAAATATTTAAGCCCTAAAATTCAGTACCCATTAAATATCCACACTAGGGTTAGGTCACAACCCTAGCTATGGGTCTAGCTACTCATAGCAATAGCAGAAATCAAAGATAAAAAGAAGATAAAATTCATAATACTAGATTAAAATATGAAAATCTAATGTTATAAGGTGAATCTAATACAAAATTGCCCAAAAGGGATGTTCCAGCCGTCTCACGTGCTCAGCAAATACACAACATAACCTAAAAATGACAAAATGTTCTATTTATACTAAGTTGGAATTTCCAGACAAAAATGCCCCTGCGGAGGTTACGCGGCCGCATAATTCTGACCGCGCCCACACTCCTGCTTTAGCGGTCGCGTAATTCTGATCGCGGTCCGCGTTCTTCACTTCTGGATCTGGGTTTAGCGGACCGCGTAATTTCCAATGCGGTCGCGTAGGAGACTTCCGCGGCCACATAATCTTGACGCGGACCGCACTTCTTATTTTTGCTTAAAATGTAAGCTCTCTAAACTTTAGCAACCGCGGTCCGCGTAATTCCAATCGCGGCCGCGCAGGGACTTTCGCGGCCGCACCTTTTTTACGCGGTCCGCTTTCATGTTTTAGCCCAAAAATCCATCTCTATGAATCTTCCTTTCGCAGACCTCAAAATAGTGCTCGCAACCACATAATATTTGTGCGGTCCGCGTTTCACATCTTTTGGCCCAGTCTTGATTTTTGTTCAAGTTTTGACTCATTTATGAGTTGATTATGACTCTTTTGGCTCATTTGGAACAATCCCTGCAAGCAAGCATATTACATTAGTTTCCGGAAATACCTTCACTCATTGTTTTGCCCTAAACACAAGTAAAAGAGAGCAAATAACCGGTTAAAATCCCTACTTATCAACTCCCCCAAACTAAAGCTTTTGCTTGCCTTCGAGCAAATAGGGTAATTCCCACCTCCACGAGAAAAAGAAAAGGATATTTCAGCTGGCCTAAGGTGACTCCATCAAGCATCAATTGGGACTAACAATTTCCCTCAACACAAATGAATTATCAACAACATCATGTTACGATTTTTTGAGTACTATAGTTCTAATGCGACACTAGAGCATCAAGAGTTGACTGAATTCATCAAGGAAGCTCGCTCTATCACATAGGTCATTGTGGATCCCAAACTCCTCCTCCTCTAGTCTCCATGAGCAAATCTCACTTTTTCAGAATGTACCACTCAAAACAAGGATTGTGAAGAAGTACGCTCATCACTCTCAAAAGAATGCCACAAGTCCGGCTCTAAGTACCATAAGCTTACCCCTTATGTAAATCACCACTAATGTAAGCTCACTCAATTTGAAATCATATAGGGCTTTAACAGGATGTAATGAAGGCTTTTGGATCAAGGTAGGCCTTTATTGAACTATGATGGTTTCATCTTTCCTTAAACACTCTATTTTCTCATTTCGGCTCATACTTTCTTGACTCTTTGAGTCGTTTTCTTCTTCCTTAGGGGAACTAGAGAGACACACTGTCACTCTTTCTTACTCATGACAATCATTTTTCTCTTTTTCTCATCATTCCATGCCTTTCATCATTGCGTTCTTTGAATCCCTTCAACAGTCACTTTCTTTTTGACGTATTTCTTTTTTGGATTTTCATCATTTTCTTTGCCTTTCCTTTTCAACAATTCTTTTTTCTTCTTTGAACCTTTTATCACTTTCAAATTCCTCGTCTCTCCCCCAAACTTATGTTTTTGCCAATTGTTCATCATGAATGCTAAGGAAAAATTGGGTGCCAAGAGAGGGTCATTATAGAACAGATAAAGGCTTGTAATGTGGCTATTGAATGAAAAAGGCTTAGGCTCAAAGGAGTTGACTAGGGATATCATATTGGTAGGTTGCGGAAGCTTTCAAAGTTCAAATTGGACCAAGGAGAGCCTACAATCATTTCTCAAGTCGAGCTACACTTAGAATTTCGCCTAGACAAACATTCAGGGCAAGTTATAGACTTATTGGCACGGGACTTGGACTTGCAATTCAATACCTCACCTCTCAAGCTGCTGGATTGTTGAAGAGAACAGAGTCGAGGGCCCACAACAACCCTAGCTAAGATTGGAAATCACAAATGGCTCAAGGAAACCACTCGATGATTGTTTTAGTCAACGCAAGAGTCTAAAGGTCACAACTAGAGCTAATATTTGCCAATCAACTTGTCTCTAACCATGAGGTCGAAGGTAAATGTGTTAGTACCAAGTGAAGCCTGCTTGAGACACTTTTATTCATTACTACTTCTATATACACCAAAACAAAAAAAAACGGACTCGATCCCTTAAGAAGGTTGTCACGTCATCCATCATTGGGAAGAGCCACCCGGTTCACACAACATCCACCTTTAGAAAGAACCGTGGAATTAAGAAAATCAAAGGCTTATTGTTCACACAAAATGTAAAAAAAAGCTAAAAACTTAAAAAGAAGCTACTAGAGGAAATAAGAAGCTAAGCTATTAAAGAAAAATAATGAAAGAAGTTATGAAGTAAACTACGGAAAGTAAACTAAATATGTACAAAATGGAGTAAACGAATATATACATAATGGAAATGAATATATACATTAAATGGTAAAATTATATACATACCAAAAGTGAAAATAACGGTAAATAAAGATAAATAAAAATAGTGTCATAGTTATTACATACCAAATGTCATCACAAATCAAATCAAAATGGACCACCCCCACCCCCAAATAAAAAACAGCATTGTCCTCAATGCTAATATCAAAATAAGATCACAGAAAGGTTAGAGAGTCAAGAAAACTCCCTATGTGGTCTCTGTCTGCATCGGGTCAGGAACATGAGTGAGGTCCTCAGACTGCATAGGATCATCAGCTCCCTCTGTGTCCTCTAACTAGATCTCCACATCCTCTGACTGGGGGACCACGGGGTGCCTGAGCATCCGGATCATCTCCTCAGCAATATGTGCAGTGGCAGCCGGCTCCTCAGACTAGCCAGCTGCTGCATCTGATGCCTCATGCACTGGAGTAGGTGCTGCTGGGGCAGTCTCCCCCATGAGTATGTCCAGTGTAATATCACCGGCAGAAGAAATCTTCTGAACCTCTTTGCTCAACTTCTCCACCGAATCCTTAGATGCCTGAGTTTTCCGCATATTCTTCACCTGCTTCCCCAAATCCTTGATATTCCTCCCATGTGTATCAAGAGTCTCCCGGATCTTCTTCTGGTCATCCATAATATTGTTCTGGTTGTCCAGAATCTTCTTCAAAGACTCCTCCAATGATGGAGGTACCTGAAGCTCTGATGGGGCTGAAGATTGTGTTGCTACTGAATTGGATAGGATAGTCAGCTTTGTGGTAGCTGCCTGCATCCAGTTGTTGAGGCTGGATAGTGTCTGTGAAACCCGCAGTGCAGTCTGAGGGTAGGTGGAAGATGAAGGCGTAGATAATGGCACTGTGATGGATGGCCCGGAGGAAGGAGGAGGCATGGCAGCTGCTCCGGCAGAAGTACCGGCTGTTGTGGAGGGCTCGACAACTGACCCGGTGGCCACTACCCCTAGCTCTTTAGACTGGCCAGTAGGGGTAGTGTCTTTACCCTTGAACTTAGAGTTGTCCGCTCCCTGTAGGTGGTACCATGAGAAAGGCTTTTTAGCCTTCACCTCCACATCAAAATGTCTCGGCTCTACCCCTTGGTCGTGGAAATACTTTGTGAGGAAGTTAGGGTAGGGATATGATCTTTCTTATTTTTGAACTGCATTGGAGATGTTGTAGGACATCAAGTTTCCTACATTAACAGGATAGCCTACCATGATGGAAGCTACCAATACTGCTCGGAGAGTGGAAGGACATTCTCATGCTGGCACGGGTCAAGACGGCTGCACACGAATGTCGCCCACCCTTTTGCTTCAAAGTTAAGGGTGGCTCTGACAATTTGAACTCTAGCTGTGAGCCATGCAGTGTTGTCCTCGGAATAGCAAGTATCTCACCTAGCCATGGGCGAACTGCATCACCCAAGTCTAGCTTCTCCAGGTAGTGCACTGCCTCGACCTCCTCAAACCCTGCATAACTGTTCAGTGCATTTTCATCAAACCGGATTTTTAAGTTCCGGACCTTCGTCACCTTTGTACCCTTTTTGATGTGGGAAACATTGGCATAAAATTCCTTGACGAGGTATTCATTGGAATCTTTCAACCGGAAGGTGAACCATTTCCATCATTTTCTCTCCGTAAATTGTCGTAAGACACTCGGATTGTGTTGGCTTAGATCTTTTGTTATGAATTGTTGCTCAAGAGTGAGCGACCTTTGGGGCCACCATTCCCGAAATTTTCCATACGCCTTCTCACTTACAAACCTATCAGCCCATACCTCCGACTTCTTTGATCTAGCCAGGCCTCCCATAATTATGTCACCCCTTCTCCCGTCATCCGGGACCTCGTCATCATCATCAACATTTATTGGGGCAGCTGTTGAGGCTGGTGTTGTAGTAGGTGGGAAAGATGGTACGGATGCCTGACTACCTCCCTCTGAGCCATCAGAAGAACTAGAGGAGGAGGTAGGTGTATCGAATAAATGGAATCTGTCGGGGAGTTGTTGTGATTATGCCCCCGGTTGTGGTTGTACAGAATCCCCCTCAGACGTCTCCCAGGATGGGAGGAATTCACTTGTGTCCGAGGAGTCGGCAGGAGGTCTAACGAGGGTAACTTTTTTGCTTACTATCCTTTGAGCTGCTAAAGGTACGATTTGCTTTCCTTTACCCCGGCCTCGGGAGGATTCTGCCCTCCCCTTTGAAGTGTCTCTTCCCCCACGAGAACGCACCATTTTCTGCAACGCACAAGTAGTGAAAGACAGTTAGAGTTTGGGTTCAATCATGTGTTAAAGCAGTACATATGAAATAAAAAATAAAGCTTCTCAGAACAGGGCATCGCGAACCGCACAAAAATGAGTGCAGCCACGAACTGCCCAACGCGGACCACGTAAAAGTGAACGTGACCGCAAAGAGGTCAGGCTCAGACTACTGGCTCTCTGAACTTGATCAACCGCGGACCGCACAAAAATGAGTGCGGCCGCGAAAGACCAATCGCGGACCGCCTAAAAATGAACGCGGTCGCGAAGGCAAATGATAGAGTCTCAGAAGTTCAAATGCGTGGACCGCGAAAGATTGGGTGCGGCCGCGAAAGACCAATCGCGGACTGCATAAAATGACCGCGACCATGAATTTTAAACAACCATCAGTGCTTTGAAGCTAGGGTATCGCGGGCCGCATAATTTTGGACGCGGCCGCATACCCTATCGCGGAACACGGAAGAATGATCACGGCCGCGAAATTCAACATAAATCAGCAATAATGAATACCTAAAACTAAGGTTTTCACTAATTACCCAAGAATTGTAGCAATTAAACATGCAAAGTTACTAACCCCAACCCCCATTATGCATACAAACACTACCCATAAGTTGTTAATCAAAAAGTACGCATTAATTTGATATTTTGGCATGATTCTAACCCTATCTAAAAAGAAAAATTAAAACAGAAAGAAAAGAAAAGAAAAAGATAAAATCAAATTATTGAAATGAACATACCAGTTGTAAAATATGGTAGGAAATCAACAATTGATGAGAATAGGTTGAGTTTGAAACCAAGTAAGGATGCACAGTGCTTTAGGTGAGTTTGAGAGGTTAGGGTTCGTAAAGTGTGAAATGTTTTAAGAACTCCTATTTATACTTAGAACCCATTGACCCCACCGCCTTACCTGAGTGCGGCTATGAAATTTTGTCGCAAACCGCACTCTTTACCTTTCTGTAGGTTTGCCTCAGATGCACGGGCGCGGTCCACGAAAAATTGGCCTTGGCCGCACAATTTGTGCGGCCCGCAAAAATTTGAACGCGGCTGCAAATTCTGAAGGAATTTTGACAGGCCAACTTCAGAGAGTTGGCATTTTTCCCATTTTAGCTATGCGACCGCGCGCAGAATTGTGCGGCCTTGAAGTGCTCATGCGGTCCGCGAAATTTTGAGCGCGGTCTGTGAAAGTTCACCACCACCAAAGTTTAATTTCCTGCACTGCACAACCAATTCCTACGTACACTTCACAACCAATTAGTCCAAAACAATGTCTAATCTAAGAAGAAAATCAAAAGAAAGAAAAACACATGGGTTGCCTCCCAAGAAGCGCCTGATTTAACGTTGCGTCACGACGCATGTTACCATCATTATTTGAAATGGATCAATGCCACAATGTGGCTATCATCAATCTTGACAAGATAGTGCTTCACTCGGTGCCCATTGACTCTAAAGATCTCACCATTCTTGTTTTTCAGATCTAGAGCACCGAAAGGAGTCACATGTACCACTTCGAAAGGACCACTCCACTTCAACTTGAGCTTTCCCGGAAACATCCGTAACCGAGAGTTGAATAGAAGAACCAAGTCACCTTCCTTGAATTCTTTATTTCGGATATACTTATCATGTAAGTACTTCATCTTGTCCTTATACAAGGACGAGCTGGAATAAGCATGGAACCAGAACTCATCAAGTTCATTTAGTTGCTCTACCCGGAGATTGGCAGCTACATCCTATTCAAGGTTTAATTTCTGCAGCGCCCACATGGCTTTGTGCTCTAATTCAACCGGAAGATGACATGCTTTCCCAAATATCAACCGGTACGGAGACATACCAATCGGAGTCTTGTAAGTTGTTCTATAGGCCCATAAAGCATCGTCAAGTTTCCTTGACCAATCAGTCCGGTTTACATTGACAGTCTTGGATAAAATGCTCTTGATCTCCCTGTTGGAGACTTCAACTTGTCCACTTGCCTGGGGGTGATAGGGGGTTGACACCTTATGATTGACACCATACTTGTAAAGTAAAGTGTCGAAGGTTTTGTTGCAAAAATGAGAACCCTCATCACCAATGATAGCCCTTGGGGCGCCGAACCTTGTAAAGATATTTTTCTTTAAGAAAGCCACCACACTTTGTGCCTCATTGTTGGGCAAAGCCACAGCTTCAACCCGTTTGAAAACATAATCCACAGCAACAAGAATATAAGTGTTCCCCATGAACTCACAAATGGTCCCATAAAGTCGATGCCCCACACGTCGAAAATATCAATCTCAAGGATGGTGGTGAGAGGCATTTCATCACAACGCCTAACGAGCTCGCTAGCGTCTTTGTACAAGGTAGGCCAATAGAATCCACAGCTTAGGACCTTTGTAGCAATTATCGCCCCACCATGGTGACCACCATAGGGCGAGGAATGGCAAGCTTCATGAATACTCAATTGCTCTTCTTCCGGAACACATCTCCGGATAACACCATCATTGCAAATTTTGAAAAGATATGGCTCGTCCCAATAATAATCCAAGCAGTCCTGTTTGAGCTTCTTCTTTTGGTTTGAAGAGAGCTCATTCGGGACAATGCCGGTCACAAGAAAGTTAGCCACATCGGTGAACCAAGTTATCCCAGTCAAAGATACAGAGAGGAGTTGTTCATCCAAAAATGAATCATTAATCTCGAGGCCATCATGGGGCCTCCCCTCCTCTTCCAAGCGGGACAAGTGGTCTGCCACTTGATTCTCACTCCCTTTTCAGTCTATTATTTCAAGGTCAAACTCTTGTAGAAGAAGAACCCATCTCATCAACCTAGCCTTAGAGTCCTTTTTACTCATCAAATAATGAAGCGTCGCATGATCGGTGTGCACAATCACTTTGGTACCCATGAGGTACGGGCGGAACTTTTCCATGGCAAAGACAATGGCTAATAGCTCTTTCTCGGTCACCGTATAGTTGACTTGGGCATCGTTCATTGTTTTGCTTGCATAATAGACCGGATGAAATATCTTGTTGATTCTTTGCCCCAATACCGCTCCTACCGCAACGTCGCTAGCATCGCACATGAGCTCAAATGGTAAGCTCTACTGGGTGCGGTAATGATGGGAGTGGTAGTCAACCTATACTTGAGTAGCTCAAAAGCTTTCATGCAATCATCATTGAACACAAACTTGGCATCTTTTTCCAATAACTTGCACAAGGGTTTCACCACTTTTGCGAAATCCTTGATGAACATAAGGTAAAACCCTGCGTGACCAAGAAAGCTGCTCACTCCCTTGACGGAAGCCGGAGGAGGGAGTTTTGATATCACTTCAATTTTTTCTTTGTCCACTTCAATACCGTTCTTGTAGATCTTATGGCCGAGGACAATTCCCTCCTTGCCCATAAAGCGACACTTCTCCCAATTAAGCACTAAGTTGGTATCCTCACATCGAGCCAACACTTTATCAAGATTATCCAAACATTCTTCAAAGGAATCCCTCACAACACTGAAATCATCCATGAACACCTCGAGGGAGTCCTCCACCATATCCGTAAATATTGCCATCATACACTGCTGAAAAGTAGCAGGTGCATTACACAAACCAAACGACATCCTTGAGAACGCAAATGTGCCATACGGACAAGTGAAGGTGGTTTTTCTTGGTCTTCAGGTGCAATGAGAATCTTGTTATATCCGGAATACCCATCCAAAAAGCAATAATAAGCATGTCCGGCAAGTCTATCCAATATTTGGTCAAAAAATGGCAATGGAAAATGGTCTTTCCGGGTCACTTTGTTCAGCTTCCTATAATCCATGCATACCCTCCAACCGATGACAGTTCTTGTGGGGATCAATTTATTTCTATCATTTGTGATCACAGTCGTTCCCCCCTTCTTTGGGACATATTGTACCGGCGAAGTCCATGAACTATCAGAAATGGGGTACACAGCCCCTTCATCTAGCCACTTGATGATCTCTTTCTTGACTACCTCTTGCATGGCCTCGTTCAACCTCCTTTGATGTTCCACGGAGGGTTTGGCATCTTCCTCCAATATGATTTTATGCATGCAAAAGGCGGGGCTTATACCCCGAATATCCGCCAATGTCCAACCTATTGCCTTCTTCCTTCTTTGAAGCACCGCAAGGGTGGAATCTACCTGCACGTTAGTGAAGCACGAAAAAAGAATAACAGGTAATGTGGAACAAGGGCCTAAGAACTCATACCTGAGGTGTGAAGGTAAGGGCTTCAACTCCAATGTGGGTGGATCCTCGATTGAGGGCTTTGTTGGTGGAGTCTTCCGGTTCTCAAGGTCCAAGGAAAGTTTTCGGGGTCCATATGTGTAGGATCCCATTCCTTGCAAAGCATTTGCATATTCTACCAAGCCTTCCTTCTCATCCTCATCATGATTTAGCAACACAGCTTCCAAAGGGTCTTCCACATTCATCATAGCACTTGTGTCATCAACAATCACCTCAATCACAAGATCCACAAACGAACATACTTCGTTGCTATTAGGTTGCCTCATTAACTTACACACGTGGAAAATAACTTTTTCATCGCCCACCCGGAAGGTGAGCTCCCCTGCTTCCACATAAACTAAGGCTTTCCCCGTAGCTAGGAAAGGTCTCTCCAATATGATTGGCACCTCATAGTCAACCTCACAGTCGAGTATCACAAAATCTGCAGGAAGTATAAATTTGTCGACCCAAACTAGCACATCATCAATTATCCCCAATGGCCTCTTCATTGTTCGGTCCGCCATTTGCAACCTCATGTAAGTAGGTCTTGGTTTCCTAATTCCCAATATCTTGACGACAGAATATGGCATCAAATTAATGCTCGCTCCCAAATCACACAAGGCTTTGGCAAAATCGGCACTACCAATAGTGCATGGAATTGTAAAGGCACCCGGATCTTCTAGCTTTGGAGCCATGAAATGCACAATGGCACTCACTTGATGTGTCATTTTATCGTCTCACAGTTCATTGACCTCTTCTTTGTTACCAAATCCTTCATGAACTTGGCATATCCCGGCATTTGTTCTAGAGCTTCAACCAAAGGCACATTTATGGACAAACTTTTTATCATATCAATGAATTTCTTGAATTGGTTCTCGTTGTTTTGCTTGGCAAGCCTTTGAGGATATGGTGGAGGAGGCCTTGGAAAAGGAGCCTTGGCTTTGGGCACTACCGGATCCAGTATGTCTATCACGTGTTCCCTAGACGGGTTCACATCATCTTGTGTCTCCTCCACGTTTTCATCAATGTCTATCCTCACTTCATCGTTCACATACTCATCATTTCTTGGCTCATCCTCTTCTTGCACAACCACATCATCATTCACGATCTTTCTTTGATTGGAGGTACTAGCAACTCCACCTCTACCACTTCTTGTAGTCACCTCCATAGCATGGCCCGTACTATTTCCACCCTTCGGGTTTACTACTGTATCACTTGGTAGTGCCCCCTTAGGGCGAATATTCAAGGCTTGAGAAATTTGACCCATTTAGACTTCCAAGTTGCGGATAGAATTGTTGTGGGAGGCTATTTGGGCATCGGAGTCGGCGTTTCTTTCCATCATTTGCTTGAACATACTTTCTATTCGTCTCATCTCGTTGTTGGAAGAACTTTGCCCTTGTGACGGATATGGAGGCGGGTTGTTGATACATCGGGGGCCTTTGAGAGCCCGACCCCCGGTTCCCTTGATTATTGTTGTTCCAACCCCCTTGGTTTCCATTGCCTCCCCAATTACTATTATTGTTGCCACCTTAATTGCCTTGGTTATTTCCTTGATTCTTCCAATTTTGATTGTTGTTCCCCCAATTGTTCGAATTGTTGTTGTTGCCACTATTCCAATTCCCTTGGCCTTGGTTGCCCCAATTTTGATTGTTTCCCTTTGATCTCCACTGTTGTTGATTTGGAGCATTGCTTTGTTGACCTTGGTAATTGTTCACATATTGAACCTCTTCACTTTGATCGTTATAAAAGTCATCTTGGTTGTACCCACTACCATTTTGCTCAAATTGATCCTGATTGTGTTGAACTTCTTGACCTCTTTGTCTCCTCTTGTTAACCATTACATTCACTCCTTCCATGGCAATTACTTGCTTTGGCCCCTGAACCTGCTGAAGTTGTGCCTTGGCTAACTGATTCATGGTAGTTGTCAACTCTGCTATGGCTTGTCCGTGATCATGGAGTTCCTTGTGAAGGTGGATAACATTAGGGTCACCCTAAGGAACGTTGGCCCGACTTTGCCAAGATGAAGAGGTGTCCGCCATCTCATCTAATATTTCACATGCTTCTGAATATGCGTGTTCATGAAGTTACCCCCTACGAGCTGATTCACCACACACTGGTTAATTATGTTGATACCCCTATAAAAGGTTTGATGGATCATTGCTTCAGTCATATCGTTGTTGGGTCATTCTTTGACCATTGTCCGGTACCGTTCCCAAAACTCATGTAGCGGTTCATTTGGCTCTTGTTTAAAAGCAAGGATTTCATCTCTCAATGTTGCCATATGTCCCGGAGAAAAGAACTTTGCTATGAACTTCTCGGCCAACTCATCTCAAGTGGAGATGGAATGGTTGGGTTACCTCTCAATCCAATCTAAAGCCTTCCCTCTAAGTGAGAAAGGGAAAAACCTTAACCTCAAAGCGTCCTCAGATACATTCGTCTGCTTGCTCCCCCAGCATATGTCTACAAAACCTTTGAGATGCTTATATGCGTTCTGATGTGGAGCTCCGGTGAAGAAACCCCTTTGTTCTAATAGAGTAAGCATGACATTGGTTATTTGAAAATTGCCCGCCCGAATCTAGGGCGGGACTATTGCACTTGCGTAGCCTTCATTGGGCAACACCCGGTGTGCTGCACTTGGAGTAGGTGGGGGAGGGTTTGGAACGTTGTCATGAGGCGGGCGGCCTCTTCTTTGTACTTGAGGTTCAAGATGAACCTCACCCACTTTATTTTCATCTACCTCCTCCACCTGAGGAATATGTCCGAGGACCTCGTTAAGAGACATTTGGTATCTAAAAGCAATTGACACACAAAAGTTAGAAAAACGGAAGGAAAGAAAAACAAAACACACAAATACTTAGATATATAGCTAAGACAGTCTAACTCCCCGGCAACGGCACCAAAAATTGATCGGGTCCAAGCCTGCACTACTATTGAGTAGCGAGGATGGTCGATGCAGTTTTACCCAAGAAGGTCGGGATCGAATCCACACGGAGTTAATTGATTTGGAATTGAGTTTATATCTAAGTCTAGATACGTGTTTTGTTCCTAATTACGCTTCCACACATTTTGGTTTTGATTCTACTTCTAATTCTATTTTATTGTATGCAATGATTAAAGCTAAGTACAATATTCTTTATGTTGGTTTTCAAGCGTTTAAAAGGATTAGGGTAGTGACTTCCGCCTAGGTGGACATCTAACGAGTTGCAAGAATCTAGGGCAAGCTTGATTAATTTGGGGTTGTAATATAGCTATCACACCCAAGTACTCACTCTATATCTCTCGATAGTTTGAGTGATTTTACCCAATTTGGCTTTCTCAAGTCCAAATGGGTAATCATGCAAGTCATGTGATATTAGCTTAAGTTGGGTATTACTATCTCTAGGTTTAACCCTTTAATTGGGGCTATCAATTTCTTGAGTTCACCCCAATTCCTTGTTATCCTAGTTTTCCTAGACTTAATCCCTCTTTCTCAAGAAGAGACCAAGTCATAAAGGCATGAATCAGTATTTGCAACCACTAATTCTATAATTCTAGCAAGAACTGGGCTAAATATCACTAACACATAAACATTCAAGCACTAAAATTCAGTACCCATTAAATACTCACACTAGGGTTGGGTCACAACCCTAGCTATGGGTCTAACTACTCATAGCAATAGCAGAAATCAAAGATGAAAATAAGATAAAATTCATAATACTAGATTAAAAGATGAAAATCTAATGTTATAAGGTGAATCTAATACAAAATTGCCCAAAAGGGAAGTTCCAGCCGTCTCACGTGCTTAGCAAATACACAACATGACCTAAAAATGACAAAAAATTCTATTTATACTAAGTTGAAATTTTCGAACAAAAATACCCCTGCAGACGTTAGGCAGCCGCGTAATTCTGACCGCGGACGCACTCCTGCTTTAGCGGTCGCATAATTCTGATCGCGGTCCGCGTTCTTCACTTCTGGATCTGGGTTTCGCGGACTGCGTAATTTCCATCGCGGTCGCGTAGGAGACTTCCGCGGCCGCATAATCTTGACGCGGACCGCACTTCTTGTTTTTGCTTAAAATGTAAGCTCTCTAAACTTCATCAACCACGGTCCGCGTAATTCCAATCGCGGCAGTGCAGGGACTTTCGCGGCCGCACCTTTTTGACGCGGTCCGCGTTCATGTTTTAGCCCAAAATTCCATCTCTCTGAATCTTCCTTACTTGGACCTCGAAATAGTGCTCGCTACCGCGTTGTAGCTTTCGCGACCGCACAATATTTGTGCGGTCCGCGTTTCACATATTTTGGCCCAGTCTTGGTTTTTGTTCAAGTTTTGACTCCTTTATGAGTTGATTATGACTCCTTTGGCTCATTTTGAACAATCACTGCAAGCAAGCATATTAGATTAGTTTTCAGGAATACCTTCACGCATATTTTTGCCCTAAATACAAGTAAAAGAGAGCAAATAACAAGTTAAAATCCCTACTTATCATTATACCTACATAAATACCATCTTCTTCCCCAAAAACAGAAGCCCCCCCTCCCCCTACTTTTTAACGGAAAAAAACTCGGGTGGAGCCCACCGGTCCAACAAAAAATGTAGATTCTCGGTCTCACATCGTATATAAGGTGTTATCTCGTAGTGGGTTGCTTATTACGCCGCCATATCATCAAATCTTCAACTTTTCAAAAAGTTAAATCGAGGTATTCCGACTTATTGTTTGTTAAAACTCATGTATAAAAAATGCATGTTAGTTATTTTTACTGTGTTATATGTTATTTTGTGATTATTTTGCGATTAATTAATTTATTATTTTTTATATGGATTATATTATTATTGTGATAAAAAATTAGTAAAATAGAGAAATTGTTATTAGTTGTTAAAAATGTTAATTAGTTAATTTTTACTTTGGTATATGTTTTTTCATGATTGTTTTGTGATTAAATTAATTTGTTGTTTTTATCCGGTTTAGATTAGTTATTTGCTAAAAGATTAGTAAAATAGATAAATTATTATTTTAGGAATAATTAATCTTATTTAGATGTTATTGTTGTACATATATGAATATGTGACTTTAGTTCCCTGTAGTGGTATCTTGTGCCTGTAATTTTAATGTAGTGCTCGTATTTGTAATGTAGTGCCCTTTTAGCGTAGTAAAATATAGTGCCCTTTAGCGTAGTATCTTTGTAGCTATTGAAATTAATCATTTAATTATCTGTTAAATCCAAAAATATCTGAAAAAAGTTGATAGTTCAAACACACACAAACTCTCTCGAATTCTAGTCAACAAACGTAAGAAAATAACATTAGAAAACAACAATATTTGTCAAACTAAGTATAAAATAATAAACTAACATATAAAATAATAAAGTAGCATATACAATAATAAACTAACATATAAAATAAGAAACAAATATATAAAATAATAAACTAGCATATAAAATAAGAAATTAACATATAAAATAATAAACTAACATATAAAATAATAAACTAACACATAAAATAAGAAACAAACATATTAAATAATAAACAAACATATAAAATAGTAAACTAACATATAAAATATTAAAGTAACATATAAAAATATCGAATGTATCAACCTAATTAACAATATAGTAAAAGTATCGAATAAATTTTAATATTAAAGATATTGCAATATATTTAAAGATGTTAAGCAATGAAAAAGAAAAATACTTTAATTAATATTGTTCAATTTATAGTAGTCGTCATGGAGGTTCCGCTTGTGCATCCCAGACCTGCATCGCTAGAGCTACTGTTGCTACAGGCCGAGCATATGTCTTCGTACATATGGGAGGGGCAGTGTTTGTCCCAGAAATTCCGCGCTAGACGGGTAGATGATATGTGGGACTTTCTTAGGGACCACCCACTTCATCCCCGTATAGTCAGACGCCTTCAGGATATGGGTTTCTATAGGATCATAGAGATAGGCCGGTTGTAGTTGGACTGGTCGTTGATCATGGCTTTGATAGAGCGGTGGCGACCGGAGACGCACACCTTTCATTTACCAATTGGCGAGGATACTATCACGCTTCAGAACTTGGAGGTTCTATATGGGTTGCCGGTTGATGGACATCCTGTAGCTTACCCGCATGCTCTCAGAGAATATATGGGATTGCAGTACCTGGAGATGTTGCAGCGGCTCACCGGTTTCCAGCCAACAGAGGAGGCTACATTTAGAGGGGCCAGTCGTTTGCAGTTGACGCCCATCCGACTGCATCTGGAGGCGATGGATACAAACATTACAGATGATACACCGGATCTTCATATCGACCGGTACACGAGATTGTTGATGATGCTTATGTTTGGTGGGGTATTGTTCCCGAACATTTCGGGAAACCTAGTGAGCTTGATATTTCTTCATCATCTTGAGCGGCTAGATGATTTACCTGGTTACAGCTGGGGTGCAGATGTTCTAGGTTACTTGTATAAGCAAATGTGTCGGGCGAGCATGGGCACCCACCGAGACGTTGCCGGATTTTTGCCGCTGCTGCAGGTGAAAACATAGTCAATTATTTTCATGATTATAACATACATAGTAAAAATATACCTTAAATTTTACCTCTACATTGTATATTATGTTTGGGCCTGGGAGCGGTTTCTGCAGTTGCAGCCATCTCTACCACCCATCGCTCCAGATGCACCACCTCCACCGTTTCTCCCTTTAGCTAGGAGGTGGGTTGATAGGCGAGGCTACGGACGTGAGGTCGAGGCTCGACATAATCTCCTATATTGCAGGGATTTGTTGGATTTGCTGGAGGGCGCGCAGGTACATATATACTTAAGTTTACTTGACCTGGCTTTATATGTGTTGCGTTTACTCACGATTCATGTTTTTACTTAATAGTTCATATGGAGGCCATACAATGACGAGCTAATAGTTGGTTTGCCCGAATATTGCTTGAGCGACCGACTTATGTGGAGCTCTTCCGTCCCATTGATGTGTCTCGATATAGTCGAGTATCATCTTACTGAGCGATTCCTTCGCCAGTTTGATCGACCGCAGCTTGTAACTATTCTGCCCGCTTGGCTTAGGACACATTACCAGTGGGATGATCGTTCCAGGGTTGACCAGACATACGTGGCCTGGCTAGAGGCGCAGATTGAGATGTGGGACCGTCGGCATGACCTGATTCCGCCACCCCTCCACCTGAGCGTACGGATGGTGAGCATGAGTATATGGGCTGGTACCGCAGCGTTACCCAACTTTTCGTTAGGAATCCCGTTCATCGCGTTTGTGGTCGGTACATTCCATACGCCGGGAGGCATGAGGCACTGGTATGTTATCCATTATACTTACTTATAATGTTAACCTAGCCTTCCGTAATTAATATTTTACATGTTGTGCATGCTATTGGCTTACATCTGTTCTACCAGTTGGGGCTGCAGATACAACAGCATACCGGCGAGGGAGCGGCAGCTTTACACGAGTATGGTCGCTATGTTACAAATCTAGCTTCCCGGACATTGAGGCGAGCCCGAGATGACGAGCGCTTAGGACACGAGGTTGATTATCTGCCACCACAGCAGTACCATTGTGGGCCAGCAGTGGAGCCTGAACGTGGTCGACATGGCAGGCGTGCCCAGAGAGGAAGAGGTGTCCCACGAGGTCGTGGGGGTCGGCGAGGACATGGTCCCCAGCAAGGGGACGTTGAGCTACATGTTGAGGATTTTAGAGTTGATAAGCCGGGTGACCACCCTGAGCCAGACTATGCTCCTCATGATATGCCGCCATTCAGCCTTCAGCTAACGCCAGAGACTTCGCAGGTGACCCCGTCAGCTCCATTGTTGATTGCGGGCACGTCCATTACGCGACAGGAGTGGGATCAGTATTTTCCTGGTCCCCCAGGGCCATCGACGATTGCTGATGATCGTCCGACACGAGATGTGAATGGTGGGTGCCGACTAAGTTATGGGTCATCACCGAGGGATGCTGAGGATCTTTCACAGGCTCAGGTTTGTTTGTATTACTATTATTTATATTTGTTTTTATTTCATTGATTAGTCATCCATACCTAAAGCGTTTTTTATTTTTTTTAAAGGCATCATCCTCGCCCGTCACGGAGGTCACTTTGTGCGATACTAACATGCCTGAGATGGATGATTATATTCAAGAGCCCTGGGAGATGATGGTAAGACCATTAAAAAAAATTTAGCTAACACGTACATTAGTAATATATATTTCATATACTAAAATATCTTATTATTTTATAGGTTACTGCTGGACCGACGACCCCTTCTACCGAGCCTGCCAGCCTTACCGACGATCATGCTGCAGTGCATCCTCAGATAAAGAGGTGACGTGATGAGGCGGTATGGGATGCGCCTCAGGCCAGCCAATGCTTTAAAGCATACAGGTTGTGGGACACATTGACATTTTTTTATTATCTGTACATATGACATTCAATATATAATAGCAACATTATTTATATTTTACATTATTTGCGCATGTGTTTTTATTTCTCGGGTTATTTATTAGTTAAATACTACAACACAAAAACATAAATGATAACTTAACATAATTTTAATTCGGTACAATTAATGAAAATACATGACACGTAAAATATAAAGATAAAATACTACACTCAACACATCCATATGTTTGTTTAGTCACTATCATCCATTATTCTGTGTTTCAACCACTTAAATTTCTCTCCCAACCTATTTTTATCGTCTTCTGCATCTTTTAGTTTCTCCTTCACTGCCGCAAGTTATTGTTGTAGTTTGAAGATCTGGAGTTCTTATTCACCGGTCATATTCCAAACATACTGCAAACATGATTTGTAGTATTCCTGGTTAATGGGTTCATCATACCATTCTTCAAATCTACATTGATTTTCGTCCTACCAATGTGGATTATAACACAACACTATTATTAACATGTTATATAAAAAATATTAACAAACATTTTTTCCAAAACAATAGCTTACAAGTTATTGACAGATCCAGCGTCTGAGCCCCACATTACTATTTGACCAACATGGCTTCAAAATTGCACGTTTGCCACAATAACACCTTGGTACGTCATTGCGTCCACACATTTCTTAATGCAAGAAAAATAAAAATTTTATGGAAAGTTTTTCTATTTGTTTTGGTTAAGCGCAAATAATAACTAAAATGCGCTAGGCTTTTATAGGCAAGATAAAACACATAAAACATATTGGTGGCGCGCTATGTTTCGCGTGATAATGATTCTTTAGGGTACAATACAGCTTTTCCAGAACGGCAGCTTTTTCAGGTCGACAAGGCAATACACATAATGCATATTGGTGGCGCGCTATGTTTCGCGTGATAATGATTCTTTAGGGTACAATACAGCTATTCCAGAACGGCAGCTTTTTAAGGTCGACAAGACAATACACATAACGCATATTGGTGGCGCGCTATGTTTCGCGTGATAATGATTCTTTAGGGTACAATACAACTTTTCCAGAACGGAAGCTTTTTCAGGTCGACAAGAAAATACACATAACGCATATTGGTGGCATGCTATGTTTCATGTGATATTGATAATGATTCTTTATGGTACAATATAACTTTTTCAGGTCGACAAGACAATACACATAACGCATATTGGTGGCGTGTTATGCTTTGTATGATAATGATTATTTGGGTTATAAGACAGCTTCTTAAACCGAATCAAGTCATCTGTATTCAAAGACCATTTGAAGAAACATTACAACATCCATTTAAAAAATGCCACTAACATTTAATAAGTGGTTCAAAAAGAGGCAGAAGGGTGAAGATAGTTCAACAGATTGCCATGGAACACGTCTTAACACTATTGATCCCTACCTTGAAAAAAATATGTTAGGTTGCTATACTGACTTGGTTGATGACAAGTGGTATGGTGTTCTGCGTCCCTTGGAAAATAAGCCTATTAATATACACACTGATCTCAAAGTTGCAGGGCACATTATTGAGGGCGAAGCGCATTCTACAAAGCCTGAAGGTATGCGAATTTGGGGCGAAAAGCTATAATGGGTTCCCCTTTATTCAAAACGATGTGATTATGAAGTACTATATCGCTGGCATGGGCTTATTGTGCCACAAGATCTGTCTGCAACCTTCCTAACAAACACACACAAAGATGAACCAGAAGTGATTCGGCATTTGATGAAGGAGATTCTAGAGATGGAAAAGGCACTAGTTGTTCATTATGCAATGGATGATCTTAACTACCTGGGAGGAACAGAGGATCAGTATTGGGATTTATTCGAAAATTAAAAACTGCATAGAGACAATGATTATCCTGTTTTCCCAACCATTGTCGAGTGGGAGGGACTACCTAAGTTTCTACCACAGACGTTGGACGTTGGAATCCCATATTATTGTAGAAATCAAGCAAGTGGTCTTATTGATGATAGCAATGAAATACGAGAAGTGTGTGTCAATTGGGGCCTAGATTACGATGCCCTCGGTCCCAAAGGGTGCGTACACGATGTTGACAAAGAAGATGAAGATAGTGACATTGAAATCGTGCCAAACAGCGATGATAATGGTGAATAACTATTATTTTTTTTTTCTTGGGGTGTGTGTTAAATTGTTGTACTGAAGTATTAATGTTAAATATCAATTAGATTTAACCCCATTGGAATAATAATTTTATTTCATACATTTTGCAAGCTGAACATTTACATACATTTATTACAACAAATTACTGCAACAAAACACTACGTGTATCCTTGATAATTAGGCACATTAGATGAACTTCCACTGGGAGCTGAATTACCACCGCTACCCAAACCAGCCGAAGGACATTTACGGCGGTCGTATCCTGTTTGGGAACATATGCCACATTTACGCGCATAAACGGTATCACCAACATCCATTTAGTTTCGTATACACGTTCTTTTCTGCACTTGTCATTTACGCACATACTCCTTATTACACACCATTTTAAATGGTTCCGGCAACCAATAATGCTCAACACCCACTGGCTGCAACTGTCCACTATAGGTGTTTAAGTATACAGCAACACTATATTCTTTATCAACGTACCTCGTTGCCGCGAAACCTGTATGTTGAAAGCACTTCATGTAAGCACGGCATGTGATATATGGACCATTTCCCACAGGAGCATAACCTTCTAGTTTCATTGACGGTGTGTGTATTATTCCCCCGGTTATGATGGATAGCGGTGCGAACTTCAAAAATATTTCGCTCGTTGCAATACTGCAAAAATGAATGACATTGTGCTCGCTTCCTGTATTTCTCAAATCTTTTCATTGGTATTGGCATGAATTCAACACGCTTTTCCATCAATGAGGATGCACCTCTAGACCTTTCAACAAACTTCTCTACCATCTGCTTGAATGACATCTGCACCATGGCAGTGATAGACAATCCACGTGCAGACCTCAATAACCCATTGAAAGACTCTGACACATTTGTAGTCAGAATTTCCCATCTTCTGCCACCATCCGCATGCAAAGTCCACTTGTCAAGCTCATGTCGCATCAGCCAAGTATAGGCTTCTTGGTCTTCCTGCTTGATCAATTCCATTCACCTCCTGGATTTACACTCTTGGTGATCTGTTGCAGCCATCCGCATTAAATCATGCAAGTTCTTGTTCGAATAAGCCCTCTGAAAGTTGGCCTTCAGATGCCTCACGCAGTAACTGTGGTAGGCATATGATTACTTCCATGCACGCAAATTCTATATAGAACTTAAAATACTGCCATAACGATCAGATATTAGACAAATACCTGAACACTTTCTGACAACGTGCTCCTTCAAGTGGTTCAAAAATAATATCCACATCTCTTGGATTTCATTGGCACAAATAGCAAATGCTAGGGGAAATATACTTCCATTAGCATCTACTACAACGGAGATCAACAACTTAATATCATATTTTCCATAGACATGAGTGAAGTCTATGGATATTACTGGCCGACAATGCACAAAACCATCAATGGCTGGTTTAAATGCCCAAAACACATATCTGAATATGTGTTCTGCTATTCCCGGACTTCGCCCAAGCTTCCATTCAACAACAGTATCGGGGTTAAAGTGTTGCAATGCGGCCACGAACCTAGATAGAGATGCAAAGGACTTATCCCAGTTAACATAAATAATTTCAAACATACGTTTGCGCCCGAGAAATGCCTTTCTTTTGGTAATGGTACACCCATATACCTGGTGGACAGATGTTATATGATCTTTGATTTTGTACCTTATGGACTCTTTAATGTGTGGAATCAAGACTAGAGAAATCAAGTCAACATTCAAGTTAAAATGATTCCCACTCAATGTGCCCATTTCACAATTGTGGGTGCCAATGTATTTACTCACAACCCACATATTTATTTTCAGCTTCCTCGCACGCAGCATCCAATTATAACCCGTAAACCATCTACGACAAATAACCTTGTATACATCCGGAGATGACTCATGAACCACGATCTCACGACACTATTTTTTGCTGTACATTCGCATCGCCCTGCTTAGGCGCGCTTTATCAGCAAAAAACATGCCCTTTGACAGCACCGTTGCTCTAGATTCATCCCACATTGCTGTCCGAATTTCATCAAGATCCCTTGTGAGGGCATCCACATCTGGCATACTTTGCAAATGATCAAGGTAGGGAATCTCCCTTGAATGAAACGGCACATGGGACTCGTACACTCTTGGTCTAACGGGAGGTAGAGCATGCTCCCTCGTGAAATCAGGTTCAGCATTCTCTTCCTCCTCATCATCACCCTCATCAGGGAAGGGTGTGTCATCTCTAGACTTATCAGCATTGTTGTCATAATCACTATTATCTTTCTGACTCTGTACATCTACCAGATCCCGATTAAGTATGTCATCTTCGGGAAATTGAGTAAGGACAGGACCTTCAAGTTGCTCGTTTTGACTGCACAACCAATAAAATAATGAGTTTCTCAAATTGATCCAAACTTTACATTTAGCTTTATCACTTCACTTACAAATCATAATGTGTTGATATCCCATAATGGACATTATCATGTTGATGATGACTCCCGGATACACACCAAAACTAGGCATATTCTAACTAGGAGTTGGTTCATAACTTGTAAAATTCATATCTGGTTGGTACCCCCTGTGAAATATATGAGTGTTAATACAAATTCATTACATAAAAATAAACATCATAACACAAAGAAAAATTGAAGTTTACCACTCGGCTTGTGGATTATGTAAACTAGGGGAGAAATTATTTCCTCGCTCCTCATTCGCCCGTGCAGATAAGTTTAGATCAGGCCAAACTCTTTCACCCGGAACCTGTTCGGCTAAAACTACTCCAAAATAACCACCCGATGATTGAGGGATATCCCTACTTGACGTACATTTTTAATATTTGTATCACAAGATATTCCCGATATTCATCTGGAGTCCTCAAAAAATCTCTCAGAGTTTCATCGTCTTCGATGTTAAACTCAGCATAACAAGCAACCCCTTGCGGAGTAACAGAATACAGATATCTTTCGGTTACTTTAATATTCACCGAACGTTTGCTCACACTTATTTTTTTACATAACAATGATATCAATGTATCGTACTCCATTGTAAGTCGCAACTTAACATGACACTATGGGGAACAACTATAGTGTAGTGAGTTATTCTCCACCACAACCTCCCCTCCCCCCCCAATATAATAAAACTCTAATTCTTCGCTTTTCATACATTAAGACAAAATGCAAAATAACTTAACGAACAAATATTTCGGAAGACTTGAAAGATTCTGAATGGATTTTTACAAAATCCTCCTAAAACTCTTTAAATAAGGAAAAAATTGATGTATAGCGCCTTAAATATACGCGCTATACCCAGTAAAATTATTGGTCTGTCAACTAAGTACAAAAGAATTATTAGTGAGCCCAAATTTTACGTATAGCACGGTAATTCACCACGTTATACCCTATTAAAATACTGGTGTGTCAGTTAATAACAGAAGAATTATTGGTGGGGCCAATAATTAAGTATAGCGCAGTGAATAACCGCGCTACACCTTAACGGACAAACGTGTCGTTAAAGTATAGCGCGGTGAAATACCGCGCTATACATATTATGGTGGCCAGTTTGTTTTCCACATATTTTGGTTCTTTGAATCCTAAAGAACCATATTTTGATTCCGGACTCTAAATATTACTCATAGTTTAGTACTCCTAATTTCTAATTGTTCGTAACATAACGAGCAAGTTATATTTCTTGCCAACCCACGTCCTCCATGCCCCAAACCATTCAATTTTCTTTTTCCTTTTATGGTAGGTGATGTTTGAATTAATTTGTATATATCTTCACGGATTCATCAAATATAATGTTATAATTCACAAGTACAGATATTGGATAAATTTATTCAACAAAGTTAGAATATTTGGACGGTTCGAAAATATATTTCAATTGTTACTCTTATATTTCAATCATTCGACCATTCCATCGCATACAACTTTGATGAAGACTTACTAACTTGGGTTTACTCATACTTACGAATATAGGACAAGGATTTTGGGGTTTAAATTGTTAATAATAAACTTACGAATATAGGACAAGGGTCTATTGTGCTCATATAACAAAAACAAATGAAAAGAAATTAAAGTAATTCGGGGTTTAAATTGTTAATAATATGGGTGGAAAGTGTCAAAATGATTACTGAGAGATTAACTCAATCAAATGTCAGATTGAAATTTAATGTATATGATTGTATACGGATAGAACCGGTCTCATTGTACGCCCCGGTCTCCGACATGATAAGCCAAGCTCGAGATATGGTAACTGGGGAGCTTAGCTCGAGGTAGAAATCTCATCAATTTGGAATCCGTACCATAACGCCCGCCCTCGAGGATATCGGGGCCGTAATTTAGGATCGGTCCCTAGCCTCGATTAACTTCGAAGAACGCTGTCAAATAGTCAAGCTCGGCCAATAGAAGGCCGTGATATTTGTGACCGACCAAATATCACGGCGGAGATCTCGGCACGTGTCGATAAGAGATCGACAATCAGTTAATTAGAGGATTTTTACCTTTTATAGAGTTGTGTCTAATGTAGGACACCCCTACTATATAAAGGGGGGACTGATATCTTATAAATGACATTGTAACACGCATTCTAAAGCAATGCATCATCATTCTCTTTAAGCTCTTATTCTTCTGAATCTTGATATCGATTGAAGTACATTCGGCTCGAGGGTGGCTAACCTTCCAAGGCTGAAATTACCCAATTCGTATGGTTTGCATTTACTTTACCATCATTTATTTCAATTACAATCTAATTTATCATTTTGTATCAAGTTAATCTACGTATCCTTAAAACCACTTACAAATTCAATTATTATCCGATTTTGAGGGTAAACAGTTTGGTACCCACCGTAGGGCTAAGGATAATAGTGGTTATTTGATACAACTCTCCATAACACACACTACTTTACACTTGTTCTTTGAAGTGTCTCTGATTTCAGGTTAAAACTCAAAATGTTGAACTCTCAATCAGCACCCCTACATATTGACAACGAGTCTGGTCATCACGGTGAAAATAACAACATAGCGCCCGATGATGAGGTACCGCCTATTGATCCCATCGGAATTCCGGTTGCAGACTAATTGACGCTAATTCACATGTGGCTATCGACACAAACCTGCCTACCGACCCCGAGAATAGCGTCTGTGGTGGAACCTGATCGGTTGCTCAAAATACACAAAACATTTGAGGAGACGGGATCAGTCTACGGATGATTTTCAAAATGTTGCAGGCTCAACATGCGGTGATAGTGCAGTTACAGAACCAAAGCCGCATACCGAGCAGAATTGAACCCGATCCGTTCGAGAAGTCACCTGCAGGGATGAACCGGTCGCAGAGAGGTCTAATGTAAAAGAATCAGGGACTAACCCCTAGATCATAAATATGCTCGAGGAACAGACTAAACGGGTAGAATCAGGGGAGAAGAAAATCGAAGCTAATGACATAAACGTAGAAACCTACAATTCCAGGCTCGACTAAATCCCAGGAGCACCGCCGATATTGAAAGGCCTGGATTCCAAGAAGTTCGGGCAAAAACCTTTTCCTCTGAGCGTGGCTCGAAAGCCGATCCCAAAGAAGTTCTGCATGCCCGAGATTCCTAAGTACAACAGAACGAACGACCCAAATGAGCATGTAACCTCCTACATATGTGCCATCAAAGGTAACAACTTGGAGGATGATGAGATCGAGTCTGTCTTGTTGAAAAAGTTCAGAGAGACCCTTCCAAAGGGAGCCATTATATGGTACCATAACTTACCTCCTAACTCTATTGACTCATTTTCTATGCTTGCAGATTCCTTCATAAGAACATGCCGGAGCTATCAAAGTAGAGACCAGAAAGTAAGACCTCTTAAAAGTAAAGTAGAGGGATAATGAAATGCTCAAAGAGTTTGTGTCCTGATTTCAAATAGAGAGAATGGACTTACCCCCGGTTGCGGACGATTGGGTTATTCAAGCTTTCACCCAGGGACTCAATGTTCAAAGGTCGGTGGCTTCACAGCAGTTGAAACAAAACATCATAGAATAACCGGCTGTTACTTGGGCCGATGTACATAACTATTATCAATCGAAAATCAGAGCCGAAGATGATCAACTTAGGGGCCCTACGGGATCCGTTTATCCCGTCAGAACCGTCGATAGAGCCAAGAGAGACATTGATCGTGAACTGAGATCAAGCAGGGATCGTTATCAATCATACAATGGGGATCGAAGAGGTAACGGATCCGGGATAAATCCCATAAGAAGTGAAAGGAGAAGTGATCGAGGTCAAAGTAACCGGGGACTCATGGGCAAGAACGGTTTCGATAGGCCTATCGGTCCTAAGGAAGCACCAAGGTTATCGGAATACAACTTTAACGTCAATGCTGCCGCCATTGTATCAACTATCGAACGCATCAAGGACACTAAATGGCCTTGATCTCTACAACCTGATCCAACCCAAAGGGATCCTAACCAGATGTGTAAATATCACGGCACTCACGATCACAGAATGGAGGATTGCCGATAGTTGAGAGAGGAAGTATCCCGACTATTCAACAATGGGCATCTTCGAGAATTCCTGAGCGACCGATCCAAGAATCATTTCACGAATAGGGATTCTAACAAACATACCGAACAAGAAGAACTTCAACACGTCATTAACATGATCATCGGTGGGGTCGATGTCCCTCAAGAGCCGATGTTGAAGCGCACCAAAGTATCCATCACGAGGGAAAAATGAACTCGAGATTACATACTAGAAGGAACCTTGTCTTTCAATGACGAGGATGCGGAAGGGATCGTGCAGCCCCACAATGATGCACTGGTAATCTGTACTCATAAATAAATCTCGAGTTAAGCGTGTGTTAATTGATCCAGGTAGCTCGGTCAACGTCATCCGGTCGAGGGTCGTGGAGCAGCTCGATCTGCAAGATCAAATCGTGCCTGCAGTTCGGGTTCTAAACGGATTCAACATGGCATATGAAACCACTAAAGGAGAGATAACATTACCGGTGAATACTGTCGGGACCATCCAGGAAACTAAGTTTTATGTGATCGAAGGAGACATGAGGTACAACGCTTTGTTCGGGAGACCATGGATCCACAACATGAGGGCAGTGCCCTCGACTCTACACCAAGTGTTAAAATTTCCAACACCGTTTGGGATTAAAACAATCTAGGGAGAACATCCAGCCGCAAAGGAGATGTTTGCGGTCGAAGAGGCGATTCCAATATCCGCACTTGCAACGACAAAGGGGCCGAGTTCGATCACAAAGAAAGAAGCTAAATAACAATTACCAACACTAGCCCCAACCCAACCGGAGAAACAGAGGACTGATGAAGATGATGATTACGGGGTTCCCAGGTCTTTTATAGCCCCCTATGATTCCGACGCCACTAAATCGACGGTCGAGGAGCTGGAACAGGTCGTATTGATTGAGCATCTACCCGACCGAAGGTATACCTGGGCACGGGGTTAAGTCCCGAGCTCAGGAAAAAACTCATTCAATTTCTTATAGCTAACATAGATTCTTTCGCTTGGTCCCACCTTGATATGACAGGGATCCCGCACGAAATAACCACTTACAAGCTAATCTTGGACCCAAAGTTCCATCCGGTCAAGCAGAAGAGGAGGCCCCAATCCGAGGTCAACATGCTTTCATCAAGGACATGGTATCTATACTCCTTAAAATAGGGTCCATTCGGGAGGTTAAATACCCGGATTGGTTAGCGAACGTAGTGGTAGTCCCTAAAAAGGGAATAAATTGAGAATGTGTGTAGACTATAAGGATTTGAATAAGGCAGTCCCAAGGACTCCTTCCCTTTTCCCAACATCGATCGCATGATCGATGCCACAGCTAGCCACGAGATTCTCATTTTTCTCGATGCCTACTCCGGGTACAACCAAATACGGATAAATCCGGGTGATCAGGAAAAAACCTCCTTCATCATTAAATATGGCACATACTGGTATTACGTGATGCCATTCGGATTAAAAAATACCGGTGCCACTTACCAATGCCTAGTAAATCGGATGTTCAAGGTACAAATAGGAAAATCAATGGAGGTTTACATTGACGATATGTTGGTTAAGTCCCTGCGAGCAAATGACCATTTAAAACATTTGCAGGAAACCTTCATCATATTGAAGAAATACAATATAAAGCTGAACCCGGAGAAATGTGCATTTGGAGTTGGGTCAGGTAAATTCCTCTGATTCATGGTGTCCAACCAGGGAATCGAGAACAACCCCGACAAGATTAAAGCCATCGAAGATATCACGGTTATGGACAACGTGAAGGTCGTGCAAAGATTAACGGGGAGCATAGCCGCCCTGGGGCGATTCATCTCGAGGTCCTCCGATAAGAGCCACCGATTCTTCTCACTGTTGAAGAAGAAGAATAACTTCTCATAGACCTCGGAGTGCCAACGGGCCTTGGAGGAACTCAAGCGATATCTATCGAGCCCACCGCTGCTTCACACACTGAAGATAGACAAACAACTATACATGTACTTGGCAGTATCAGAGATAGCGGTAAGTGGAGTTCTGGTCTGGGAAGAGCAAGATACGCAATTTCCAATTTACTATGTTAGCAGGACTCTAGGTGAGGCCGAAACTAGGTACCCTTACCTAGATAAATTGGCGCTCGCTTTGCTAAGCGCCTCTAGGAAGCTGAAACCATATTTTCAATATCATCCTATATGTGTTGTGACTACTTACCCATTGTGACATATAATGCATAAACCCGAGCTCTCGAGACGATTGGCCAAATGAGCTGTGGAGATCAGCGTGTACGATATTGAGTATCAAGCCCGAACCGCCATTAAATCTCAAATATTGGAGGACTTCGTGGCCGACTTTACACCAGCCCTAATACCCGAGGTTGAAAGAGAGTTGTTGGTAAACTCTGGGACGTCTTCGGGGATCTGGACCCTCTTTACGGAAGGCGCCTCGAACGCAAAAGGGTCCGGAGTTGGCATCGTGTTGAAGCCACCAACATGCAATGTAGTTAGACAATCTATTAGGACCAGTGTTTTAAAAGGCGTGGGTGTAAGGCGAGGCATTTTACATATGCCTCAGCGAGGAGTAAGCCCCGAGGCACGGGGCGTAAGCCCCATGGGTATTTAAGTTTTAATATTTTATAAAATAATATAATTACAGTAAATATTTATAAACAGGTAACATTGTATAAAAATTAAAGAAAACTATAAACATGTGAAATATATATATATATATATATATATAGATGTGTTCCATCCCCACAAAAAACTACTCAAAATAATTTATTATACGCTACTTACATGCATAAGTAACTTGAGTCGAAAAGAATAAAATTTTCTACATTGAAGAACAAATAGGATGTCTAACCTGCAATTTGAAATTTGAACCTCCTTCTATGAAGGAGAATGGAGTTCTCTTTGTATTCATAAAAAAAATTGAAGATTCGTTGTTTTGGGAGATATTAGCAGACTAGCGAACAAGATAAAGAGTCAGGGAAGACCCTAAATTAGGGCTTTAATCAATAAAAAGGTCTTGACTTTTAAATTTGATACATTTCAGTTCATTTTTAAAACTTTTTAGTAATTACAAGCTGACTTTTGAGAATTTGGGTATTATACGAAGGACTTATTCAACAAATTTTATTTTAATTTGAAAAAGTCTTTGGGGCTTATGCCTCACTACAAAAATGTGCCTCAAATGCCCGGGCATACGCCCCGAATTACTGGGCATACGCCTCTTGAGACTTTCGCCCACACCATCGCCTCGGGGCATTTTTGCTGCGCCTCGCCCTAGGGCTCGTCCCGGGGTTCGCCCCGAAAATGCCTTTTAAAATACTGATTAGGACTGTGAAATTGACTAACAACGAGGCCGAATATGAGTCCATGATTGCAGATCTCGAACTAGCCAAAAGCTTGGGGGCAGAGGTGATCGAAGCCAAGTGTGACTCCCTCCTCGTGGTGAACTAAGTTAATGGGACATTCGAGGTTAGGGAAGAACGAATGCAAAGGTGTCTGGATAAGTTGCAGGTAACATTACATCGGTTCAAAGAATGGACTTTGCAACACGTACCTCGAGAACAAAATAGTGAGGCTGATGCCCTTGCTAACTTAGGATCATTGGTCGATGACGACGAGTTCAACTCGGGGGCAGTCGTACAACTTATGAGATCAGTAGTGGAAGAAGGACATGCCGAGATCAACTCAACGGGCCAGACTTGGGACTAGAGAAACAAATATATAGAATATCTGAAGACCAGAAAACTGCCCTTGGATCCGAAAGAATTGAGGGCCCTGCGTACGAAGGCAACCCGATTTACTTTGTCTGAAGACAGAACGTTGTTCAGAAGAACAATCGATGGCCCGCTCGCGTTATGTGTAGGACCAGGAGACACCGAGTACGCTCTAAGGGAAATCCACGAAGGCACCTATGGAAATCATTCAGGCACCGAATCATTGGTTCAAAAAGTAACCATAGTCAGCTACTACTGGATCGATATGGAAAAAGACGTGAAGGAGTTCGTACAAAAATATGATGAATGTCAAAGACATGCTCCGATGATTCATCTACCCGGGGAGTTGCTGCATTTGGTTATGTCACCATGGTCGTTCATAAAGTGGGGAATGGACATCGTTGGCCCCCTTCCATGGGCACCCGGTAAGGCTCAATTTATATTGTTTATGACTGACTATTTTTCTAAATGGGTGGAAGCCCATGCATATGAGAAGCCCGTATGGCTGTCCAACGGGACGGGATGGGAAGGGGCGGGACAGAATTAACGGGACGGGACGGGACGGGACGACATTTAGCCAGGACGGTGGCGGAACGGGACGAAACGGTAGTCCCATCCCGTCCCGCTAACAAACGGGACGGGACGGAACGGGATGAGACGGGACGGACGGTAGGCCCATCCCGTCCCGCTAACAAACGGGACGAGACGGGACGAAACGGGACGGGATGGGACGGGACGGGTTCGCGGGCCTTAAGTGTCGTTTTAAAAAAAAAAATTATTTAAGCATTGAGTTTGGAAACCGTTATTCTTTTGACAATTACTAAGTTTTTAAAGTTTGCAACAACTAGTTTTTTGAGTTATTTAATAAACTTAAAAATTAAACGGAAATTAGAAAACTTAGTAGAGAATTATAAAATATTAAAACAAAAGACTTGTAATAAAATATTCTAGTAATTATAAATTTATAATAGAGTTATAGTTTATTTAATATAATTTCAAGCCACTAAATAACTAAGTAAGAGTGTAAGACAATTCATAAAAATAATTCAACGCTTAGAGCTTTTTATTTTATTAATAGAAATTTTAAATCTCACATACAAATATACTTCTTTTGAAGAGCACCTAATCTATGGCTCTACGCAGCCACCTTCTAGGAAGGGTTCTATTTAAACTAGGCCTCTTAGTAGCCAATTACAAATTATCATACTAATATTTGTAAGCTCATATATAACTCCGTTGTAAGTTGTAACTTATCTATAATTTCTCTCGGACATTGTTCTTGAATTGGCAATGTTAATTGATGTTCCATGAGTTCCATGCCGTCATAACTCCCGGTGCTAAGTATCTCATTGTATTCTTCTTCTTTCCTAGTTTCACCACTTGGTGTTTCCATAGATTTATATTTATCAAATATTGATCTAACATAAGAATATATGTTAGCTTGACAGTCTTCGAGAGATGGTTGTTCATTTTGTTGAAATATTAAATTCTCATAAATTTTACGAACAAGTCTATTTGCACCTCTTAATTTTAAAGATGGGTTAAGTATAGTAGAAATTAAATAAACTTGGGGAATAGGAAAAAAATACTTTTTAAATTTTGCAATCATTTCATTAATGGTCGGTGCATAAGTTGGATTAATTTTGCAATAATTTCATTAAGCTAGTTGTTGTAGTTGTGTTAGCACTTAGCAGAAGCATTATCTAAGGTGATAGTTAAAACTTTATCAATGAGTCCATAAAAATAAATAATTTATAGAACAGTAGTTGCAATATATGCTCCATTGTATCTTGAATCAACAAATTTATAACCAATAATACGTTTTTGTATGTTCTAGTGATGATCAACCCAATGACATGTAACAGTTAAATAATCACAATCATTAGGACTATGACCTATATCAAATGTGATAGGCACTTTACAATCTAAGTGAAACAATACACAACGAATATACTGAAGATATTCGGTTTGAAATTTAAAAACATCATTTCTAACAGTGGTCTTAGGAAAACCTTTAAAAGCAGGATTATAAGTTTTTTGTATATAATGCATAAAAAATAGGACGCGGGACAGGCGGGACGGGACAGGATGGGACGGGACAGGTGGGACAGGCGAGACGGGACGGGACGAGACGGGACGAAATGGGACGAGACAAACGGGACGAAATGGCCATCCCGTCCCATCCCGTGTCCCGTTTAACATGGGCCCATCCCGTTTAAAATTAAGCGGGACGGGATGGGACGCGGGACGGGACCGAGACGGGGCGGGACGTCCCGTCCCGTTGGACAGCCTTATGAGAAGGTCAGGGAGAAGGAGGTCATCAATTTTATTTGGGACCACATCATATGCCGGTTCGGAATGTCGGCCGAGATCGTGTGCGACAATGGGAAACAATTCATCGGCAGCAAAGTAAACTAGTCTCTCGAAGACCACAAGATCAAAAGGATCCTATCAACGCCCTATCACCCTAGTGGGAATGGACAAGCATAATCGACCAACAAAACCATACTCCAGAACCTCAAAAAGAGATTAACTGACGCCAAAGGAAAATGGAAGCAAATCCTGCACGAAGTCTTATGGGCATACCGTACGATCTCGAAGTCCAATACCGGGGCCACCCCGTTCTCACTGGTTTACGGCGCCAAAGCTCTAATACCGGTCAAAGTCGGAGAACCAAGTCTCAGGTTCAGATATGCAACCAAGTAATCAAACGACGAGGCCATGAATACAAGTCTGAATCTATTATATGAAAGGCGCAAAGCCTCCCGTGTCCGAATGGGCGCCCAAAAGCAGCGGATCGAGATATTACAATCGAAGGGCTAACCTTTGATGCTTCAATGTCGGAGACTTGATATTAAGGAAGGTTACACTAAACACCCAAAACTCGAACGAAAGAAAGTTGGGGCCGAACTGGGAAGGTCCGTATCAAATTATCGATATCACCGGAAAGGGGTCCTACAAACTCGAAGCAATGAACGGCGAGCAAGTACCGAACAACTAGAATATAACTCACTTGAAACGATATTACCGCTAAGGTACGGCTCCATTCATTTATTTTATTTTGAACTAACACTTGCAGGTAACAAACAAGGAACGATATGATTTTTAGGCCTGAAAGCACACGTTGCACTCTTTTTCTCTTGAACCGGTTTAGTCCCAAATGGGTTTTTCGGCAAGGTTTTTAATGAGGCAATAGTAAATCGTGCTAACTTAGAATTGAAGGTTGGTTACGATCTGGTATCGAAGATCACGACAACAGTATTCGAGGCCTCTCTATGATCGGCCCCGAACACTAGGGGCATTACCCTCGGATAACGACTTTAGAAAGGAAAGAAACTTTAGGATTGAATAGTCTCGGCTCGATCGATAAGATTTACTGTAAGGGCCAAACGGTCAAATGAACTGTGCCCGCATAGAATGCTCGAAGCCCTGGCACAAAACTTGTATACATGAGTAACTATTACGCACAAGAATAAAAAGAAGTTTCTACCTTGCGGATAAATATCTATCCCTTAAAATTTCTTTTTTTTCTTTCCTCTTAAAGAATTTCCTACATTCGATCACCTAAAGGTATCGAGCCCAAGGGCTGCCTTTATCCGGGTTCAAATGATAACTCCCAATCGGGGACTACCATCCAAAAACAAACTCGGACGGCTCGGGCTAAGGCTACCCGGGGGCAAAAGACCTATTAGGCAACGCCCGAACCTTAAAGGCTACGGTCATCCCCATTCGGGGACTGTTATCTTAAGCAAGCCCGGATAACTCGAGGTGACAAGCCCACTGGGCAACACCCGAACTAAAAAGGTTACGGCCATATTAAAACGGCTCGGAGACATCCGTAACCCGTAATAAAAAATAAAGCATTGAAAAATTTCTAAACCGGTTCTAAAGGCTACCCTCGGCAAACTATAATCTAAAAAATTATAAGTACTTTGGGGAAAAGTTCTGGTCATACCGAACCCCCACGATGCCTTAGACAAAATATTGTCAAAGGCAAGGCATGTTCGAACCTCCGAACATGACCTAGCTAGTTCATGCTAAGGCATTTCGATCTTTGCAAATATAAAGAATAAAGCAAAGGAAAACAAAACTCAAATATTGTCGAAGGGAAAAGGAAGCCTTGTATTATATATACATAAAGCCTTTACAAAGGCCAAACGTCCTTGACAAAAAAATACAAAAGTACACAAGTACAAAAAAACAAAAAAAACAAAAACAACTACAAAGGCGTCTAAATAGCCTGGTCTTCTCCACCCCCGGATCTACCAGAACCCTTGGAGTCTTCTTCTTCTTCCTCAGGGTAAGCCAACTTCTTGGCCTCGGCCTCGAGCCCCTTAGCGGTTTCGATCTCGACCTATAGATCAAAACCCCGAGCATGAATCTCCTCGAGGGCCTCTCTTCGTGACTGCCGCTTCTTATATTCAACAATGTCTTTCAAGCGGTCTTGGGCCACCTCGGCATCGGCCTTATATTGGTCCACCATCTCGTTGACATCGGCTTTAACCACCACGACTGCTTACTTGGCTGTTTCAAGCTTATTGGCCATAATTTCTCGATTAGAGGCGGCTGAATTTAGCCGAGACTACAGCTCTTCAACCTTTTTGGCCTGCACCTCGGCCTTTTCCTTTGCCGCTCAAAGCTGGACCTCAGCCAAAATCAATTGCACTCGAGCAGCCTCATTTTTCGAGGTCAAATGGTCTATTCTACCTCTCCATTCTTCGGTCTCGGCCTTAATTGCATCAAACTTGGCTCGGAGCTGGTCGATCCGATCGATCTTCTATTGGACCTGCGGATTTCGACCATCAGTCACCGAATCTAGTTCAGCGTCACTAACCTAGAATGTTTTTACTTGCTCGATCAGGTCGGCATGCTCCTTCCGAGCAACCTCCAGCTCAGCTCAAAGGCTTTTAGCCTCCCCTTCAAACTACTCGCTGAGAAGTTTATAAGCATTTCTCTTCTCAGTGAGCCCTCGGACCTCAGCTTTGATCTGTTTCAACTCATCCCGGTATAGGAAAAAAGTCTTGTGGTGAACCACCGAGGCCTACAAGCACAAAGAAAAAATGTAAGAGTTATCTATAAAATAGCCTAAGTACAAATTGAAAACCATCGAGAAATATCCGAAGTTACCCGATTTAACGCCTGTTGTGCTTTGTTGAACAGACAGGGTGCATCCACCTCATTCATCTTGGTTTAATCATCCTCGGTCACCAGACACCAAAGATAACTGGCCAACCCTACGGGGGCGGAGAGGACTCGGGTGTCCTCCATAAGGGAGATAGTGATGGATCGCTTTCGGCCAGGATCCACACTCGGAGCTGGGAATCGATTGACCAATTTGGGGCTCGAGGAAGGTCTGCTTGCTCCCGAAGATGGGCTCTTCCTCGGTATTTCTAAGTCACCCAACCCAATGACGTCCTCTGTGGCCGTAGAGTCCACTCCGTCAAAAAACCCGCGGACGGGGTTGTCCGCTCCATGGGCCCCCTCATTGGGGCATTTTTTAGCCGTTTGGGTGTCGTTGTACATAGACTCAGTAAACGAGGGTGACTCGGTGATATCTATCACACCGAGTGCTTCCTTCGGGGCATTGCCCACATCCCAGGAAGCTTCGGTTTTGGCCTCCTCCTCGACCTCCCAAACTTGATGAAGATCAGCATTGCCTCCCTCTGGTTCGGAGACCCCTTGTCCCTCGAGCCGCGATGGCACGCTGGCCATCATATCGAAGGCTTCTCCTTCTACTTCAGATTCGTCCCTCAGTCGATAGAGTGAATCCGGATACGGTGCTCGAGCACTGGTGCTTTCTTTGGATTTACGCACCAACCTTCTCCTTGGCTTCTTTTTCCCCGCGCTCGGAGAACTTGGAGCCCATTTCCTTTTCTTCTCTTCACCCTGTCTCGGAGCAGGGGACTCGGTGGGGAAATCATCGTTATCGAATGGGGGCCTCATTTTGACATCCTTAGATAAACCTGCAAAAAGAAATAAAATAAGTCAGGACTTAATGATGCAAAAGGGAAACAAAATATTACTCATGAAAGAGATCCCACCGTGCGAACAGGCCTCCCATCGACCCTTTGAAAGCTCACGCAACGAACGCTCGGAGTAAGGCCTTTGTAATACAATGCCCTCGACCCACTTCTTGAGTCGAGAAATTGTATTCGGGATCCGAGCAATAGCTGCACCACCATAAAATACTGATAAGAAAAAAGGAAAAAAGCGATAAATTAAATCTTGGAAGCAAAATTATACTTACGTGACATGTTCCACTTCTCAGGGAACGGCATACGCTCGGCCGGGATCAAGTCAGAGGTCCTCACTCGGACGAAACGGCCTAGTCAACCCCGATCCTCATCTTCATAGATACTTAAAAATGGGGCTTTACTGGTCCGATGAGCGAGCTTGATCGCCCCCTCCCCCCGGTAGAGTCGAGGACTGTATAAACGCATGAGGTGGTCGATAGTGAAAGAGCACCCTTCGATCTTGCTTGCAAAGAAACGGAGGAGGATTACGATCCTCCAGAAAGAAGGGTGAATTTGACCGAGGGTTTCCTCGTATCTTTTGTAAAAGTTAAAGATAACCGGGTCCAAGGGGACCAGTGTGAAGAGATAAGTATAAACACTTAAAATCCCTCGTCGTGGGTGGTGATGGCTTCGTCAGGTTCGGGAATCATCACATGTTTGTCAACTCAGTTGCGATCCTTTTTGACTTCTAAGAGAATATCCTCCATGATCGAGCAGATGTACCTCGAGTCCTCCTCGCACCGGCCTGGTATGGAGGAGGGCTTTTCAACCTTAAAATCAGCATTAACCAGGCACCCCCCGGGGATGAACATTTTCAGAGGAGGTTCCGGTATCGGTTCCTCGACGGCAGTATGCGAGACAACTTCCTCGGTATCCGGCTGCGAGGTAGAGGGAGTTTTTTTGGGGGAATGGATTTTGAAGTCTTCTTCATTTCTTTGAAAGATGGAGAAAAAATGAGTAAAAAGAAGAAGTTAAAAGAGTACACTTGATGGTTTGAGATGAAAACGAATGAAAGTTCTTATAAAAGATCTCAAAGTAACCAGAATATAAGTGCTTGGAAGTATTGAAATTTCGTAGACACGAGGGCAGAAGGCTTGGATATAAAATTTGAATAAACAAAGGAAGGGGTATTTATAGTTCTCCAACGACGGTTCACATCTGGGAGTGGCCAACCGATAACTGACAAGCATTTAATGCCATTAAGACTAGACCGACGGGACGTTTCAACTATTTTGTCGTTTCTGTCACGGTATATCGAAGTGAGAATCGGGAGCTCATATCGTTTCTCATCATCTACTCTCCGAAAAACGAGGGGACTATCTGTATACGGGTAGAACTGGTCTTATAGTACATCTCGGTCTCCGACATGATAAGCCAAGCTCAAGATATGGTAACATGGGAGCTTAGATCGAGGAAGAAATATCATCAATTTGGAATGCATACCATAATGCCCGCCCTCGAGGATGTCAGGACCGTGATTCGGGATCGGTCCCTAGCCTCGATTAACTTCGAAGAACGTTGTCCAATAGTCAAGCTCGGCCAACAAAAGGTCGTGATATCCGTGACCGACCGAATATCACGGCGGAGATCTCGGCATGTATCGATAAGAGATCGACAATCAGTTAATTAGAGAATTTTTACCTTTTATAGAGTTGTATCTAATGTAGGACTCCCCTACTATATAAAGGGGGTCTGATTACTTGTAAAAGACATTGTAACACGTATTCTAAAGTAATACATCATCATTCTCTTTAAACTCTTATTCTTCTCTGTCTTGATATCGATCGAAATACATTTGACTCGAGGGTGGCTAACCTTCCAAGGTTGAAATTACCCAATTCGTGTGGTTTGCATTTACTTTACCATCATTTATTTCAATTGCAATCTAATATGTCATTTTGTGTCAAGTTAATCTATATATCCTTAAAACCACTTACAAATTCAATTGTTATTCGATTTTAAAAGTAAACAATGATTATTTAGGGATGTGCATTTTTTAAAATCATAAAAAAAAAATACTCCTAAAAAACTATATTAACAGTTGACACTATCGAGTACTTTGAAATGTTGTAAAAGGAAAAAGAAAAATATATAGTGTAAACTGAACTGCATAGTACACTTGCTCATAGCATTGGAAAAAAATATTTACTAGCACCCGCTATTTTGCACCACCAAATAATTTAACCTAAGAGTTAACTTAAATGAGAATATTTATTCTGTTATTCTCTTATCAAAGTTTAATGATAAAAATAGCACATTATGTTTTATTCAAACAAATATACGATATATCAATTCTGATTGCGAACGCAAGGTGAAAACAATATAAGGGGTTGTTTGGCAGCCCGTATTAGGAAGAATAATACATATATTTGCTTTGGAATTATTAATCTCTTGTTTGGTAGTATTTTTTAATGTATGTATAACTAATACTTACAAGTATTAATTATACATCATATTCAGAATTATTCTTATACATAGCAAACCATGACATTAGCAATATCATAGTTTTATAACAACAACAACAACAACAAAAAACTCGGCCCCCTCCCTACAAGAACTTTCCACCTTTTCCACCTTGTTCTTGGGGTGACTCGAACTCACAACCTCTTGGTTGAAAGTGGAGGGTGTTTACCACTAGAACAACTCACTCTTGTCCAATATCATAGTTTTAATACATTGAAAAGCATGTATAAAAAATTATATGTATCCCACAAATCTTTTAGGAATAGTTTGGTAGGGTATAAAAAAATAGTATTTAATAAGGTGTACTAGTAATGTATGTGACATAAATACGAGATAAAATTGTATACAATAAACTCTTGTGATCCGATTCTTCTTCGAATCTCGCGCATAACAAAGATTAGTCAGCGAACTGTCCTTTTTATATAATTCTTTCATCTATAATCAAGTATTTTAAATTCGAAATTCGAGAATGTAAATAATTTTGGCAGAAACGTTTTCTCCTTTCACGAATTTATTAAATTTTTTAATGTAGCGAAAGGAAAGATTAAAACAGGGGGAGGTGGCAATCATTTCCCTCGTTGACATAATGTGTGGTCACCTGAAGCCGAATCACTGTCATTTAATATCTTTTCTTTCCCATTATGTTCCCCGCCAATCTCTTCTTCTCCGTAACAACCTCATCTTTTTTTTTGTCACCTACCTACTCCTACTATAGCTCCCTCCTCGTTTTCCACCCATAAATATTTTAATTTAAATAAATAAAAAAGCATCATTTGCAACAAAAATAAAAAAAGAAAATTAATTTTCCCAATTTTAGTCTAACCATTGATGGAGACACCCAGTCAACACTCATTCATGCCTTCTCCCATGACCAATACTTCATCTTCTTCTTCCTCCATCCGCTTCATGGGTCTCCTCAAACAACCCGACTCCGACCCTAACAACAACCTCAACCAGCTCGAAGAGTTCGACGAGAACGATGTTTTCTGGTCCGAATCCTCTGATTGTTCCAGTGTTGCCAACTCCTTTTCTCCCCCTACCCTTTCCACCTCCTCTTCCCCTACGCGCATCCTCCCTCAACGCGCCGCCACCCTCTACAAATCCTCAAACTCCGGCCTTTCCGCTGCTCTCTCCGACGATCACCACCCCCTCGTCCGCCGCAAATCTACGCTCAATCCTTCCGTTTCCGCCGCATCCGCTGCCAAAATGATTCCACCTGTGTTTCGTTCGGAGAATTCAAATCCCAATTCTCTGCCTAAATTTCACCAGTCGGCTCCGGTGAATGTGCCCGTGTGGCAGAAGAAGAGTACTGGACCGTTTGGTGGATTTGATCGGTTCGATGAGGTGGACGACGAGCTGCTAGAAGACCAGGAAATGGTTCCTCCTCACGTGATGCTGGCTCAGTCGCACGTGACGTTCTCGGTTTTTGAAGGCGTTGGGCGGACGCTAAAAGGCAGAGACTTGCGGCGTGTTCGTAACGCTGTCTTTCAGCAAACAGGTTTTCTTGATTGAACCCCCCCCCCCCCCCCCCCCCCCCAAAAAAATCCAATCCCATATGAAAGAGAGGAAGAAAAGGTCAATCATTTATTATTTTAGTGATTGATTTCTGAAAATAATTTAATTTCGAAGGAGTCAGTTGCTGTACGTTCATTTCAAAGTTTGTAAAGTATGAAAAAAAAAAAAGGTACTATCAGTTTGGCCTTGTTGACATTCCATTTGGAAAATGGTTATTAATTTGTAATTATGCATTATGGTGAAGTAAGCATCCCAATAAGTTGTTTTCTTTACTCTGTTGAAGATAATGTATTGATCAGAATGATAAATTGCTTTTCTTTTGCAAATATGATGCGGCATTTGAGCTATGATAATGCTCAAAATAGGCTGTTGGTTATCATTTTCGTTCAATTCAAGTGAACTTCACATTAGGTGAGCTCAATAATGCAGGGGAGAATTATTAAGTAGGGCCGCAGCTCATTCCAATCACATGAAGAAATGGTGTTCACTCGTCCACGAGTCCTACAGTTAGTCTTGAATTCGCTAACTTTTGGGTTATCTATTTATGATATGAATGCCTATGCTGGAATTTATTAGCCCTTCTTATCTGAGAATCCTCCATGATGGGGAGTCATGAGGTCAATTTTGGCAGTAAATCGCTTGAGGAAAATATACTGGAAATGATAAAAGTTGATGTTATGGCTGGAATTGTGCTCACCCGGCATTTTAGCTTTCAAGAATTAAAAATAGATAAACATCTAAGTGAGATGGAGGTGCAATAGGTAAAGCATGAAATTTATGAGTTACATACTTGTGAGGTTTACTGTGGTAACAACTAACACGATACTTGTAGTGACATCAGAATTAACTTATACAGCTGGAATGTATGGCCCCTGATTTTATAGTTAATAGTTCAGTTGCAGATTTATCATCTTCAGAAGCTTAGATTGGCATTTTGGATTATAGTCCATTTAGGTGTTGTTCTGTAAACTCTATAAGCCCAAAATAAAATCTTGCAGTCCAGTTCTGGTACTGTAATCAATCTGGCGAAAATGTCAATTAATTGAGATAGCAGCAGAGTTATCTGATTTATATTAAGTTCGTTATGCTTATGCTATTTCGTGGTAAGGCGAGTCTCTTCAACCTCCTTTGATGTTTCCGTCGTGGTCAAAGTTTGTTCTGTTGTAAAAGTTATACTAATGTTGTAGTCCTCATTGCTTTAGAGTTTCACGGATTATTCTGGGGAGTCAAGGTGACTGCTTTTGGTAGAGGCTGAAAGCTAACTCACTTAGGCGTAAACTGTGTAAAATTACACTCGATGAATGGCATTGATCTGTGAATATCTTTATCTTTTTTTTAATCTTTTTGTGATCAAGTTTGAATGTCTTTAGTTATTGCTGAGTCTTTAATAGCCTCTAGGGATAGGCATCTGCAAATGCTGCCTGCCTGCATTGTTAATGCAGTCTGTAGATGTTTACATGCATTTTTTTTTGCTCTGCATATTCGTTTTCTTACAAAAATCTTGAGAGTGAAAGAAGGAAGATTGGAATGTGATAAATCCATGTCAATCATTTTGAATGGTTCTCTGATCTACAAAAGTGGCTGATTAGATTTACCACAACATCTTCGGTAGTAGAGCCGTCAAAATGGGTTTGGCCCGTGAGACCAGCCCAACCCATCCCGCTACTGGAGCAGGGTTGGGTTGGAATTTTTTTAGCCCATTTAAAACTGAGGCTTATAAGTCCGCCCCAAGTCAGCCCGTTGGCCCTTGAGGCTTGACCGAGGCAGGGCCGGTCAAATTTAAATATTTAATATTTAAAAAAAGTAAAAATTAAAAAAACTATTAACTATAATCCCCATTCCCCAACCTTAGATTGCTCATTTACCCTTCCATATCAACTAGAATTTAGATTTTTGATATGCATGTAGTATGACAATTAGTTTTTCTTTTGCTTAATTAACGACGAACTAGGAAAAATGTCAAGTTTTAAGATCCAAAGAAAATTGACAGTACTAGCAAATTTCGTGAATTTTAAAATATTTATGAACTATAATGATGAATTCAGGAAATGATGTTAAACCTAAATTAAAAAAACTCAACATATAAACTTATTGAAGCAATCCCTCAACCTCAGGAAAGTGAAAGAAAAGTATTAAAAAAATATTCATGTAACATTAAAAAAGAAGAGCTAGAGATATAAAGAATGTGCATTTCAATTACGAGATTCCTTGTCAAATATCAAGATATTGTACGCTCTAAACAAAAAGAAGTCGTTCATATGATTGAGAGACTATGTCATGAAGAAATTTTTTTCTAAAAAAATTGAAGAGCCGGCCCGCCCTAACCCGCGGCTCTCTTAGGACTGGGTTGGGCTAGCCAATTTAAGGCCCATTTAAATGGCGTGCCAGCCCACCCTAGCCCATCAAATTTAAAAGCCCGTGAGGCTTGGACTGGGTTGGGCTGGGCTGGCCCATTTTGATAGCTCTATTCTGTTGAAGCAAAAGATTGATGCCCAGAAATTGGAGATTAAGATTCAGTATTTCAGTTTCTATTTGATTAAATTTCAAAGGCGCTCAGTGTTTATGTGACATATCCAAAAGTTGTATCCAAAAGTTGGAAATAAATTATGCATTTCACATTGAACGATGATATGTTATTTGTTATTTGTATTTTGTTGTGACAATAACGTGCAGAGGGCAATTGTTACAAATTTAGCCAGTTGCTCTCTGGCGGAGGTCATTGAATAAGATGAATTCTAGATGTTTTGACCTGCAAATATATGTAATTTTCACTTTGGTAGAGTATCTATGTGAACTTTATCAGAAGATAAGGTTGAGCAAGCCGGTCTTTAGTCAACTAACAGTTTAGGTCTCTGTTTATGTAGTGATTTATGAACATGAATTAGCTTGAAATTGTAAATTGTGTGGTATTCAAGTATGTTTCCTTTGGATGATTCCAGATGGTAGATTTTTCAGTTGAAAATGACTAGAGAATAGATTTTTGGGGCGTTATCTTTAAAAGACACTTTTAAAGGCAGTTCCAATAAGAGCACTTGTTCACATGTGGAGATGCATTCTTTATGTATGTTCCTATAGTCCCTATCATTGGGGGAATCTTTTATATCTGGATTTGGTGAATCTTCGAAATTCCAAAATTCATCATTAACAATATTATTCTTGCTCACAAACTTAGCAAGTAATCTTTTCCATTTCTATATCAGAATAAAAAGAAGTTTCTGGTTCACAAAAGCCACCGTCCTTTATTTCATTCATTCATTTGTTTGGTTAGATAATCCTATTCCCTCTAGTTCTGCTTTTCTTGACATCCACTCTCTTGAGGCTTGTCAATCCCGCGCTTTCACTGTCAACTGGAAAGACATTTCAGTAGCATTTCAGGCCGTCAACAGAAGTTGAATGTTTTAGTTCCTGCCTTTTTTTTTTGGCTAACATAAGATTAGGTATTCTCATACTTGACAAAACTCTTTGCTAAGAACATCCTAAAAGTACGTTTATCAGCTATCTCATTGATGATTTCTATACTTCTAATGCTTTCTGCAAACACCTACTCACTGGTTTCAAGAATCAGGATATTTCACTATGTCTGTCCTACTGTAAAAGCCATACAAATTGGTGGTTTAACTTTGACTAAAGCAAGTAGTGCTGATGGAAGAATCCATAATCCATCACCACAAATCAAGCCTGAAGCGACTGCAGGAACCATCAAACTCGCCTTCTTGCTGTTGAGCTTATGCCATACGTATACAATCAAACTGCCCACACACATATCGATTGCAAAGGAAGCGTTATTAAGGAAAGGCACAGCCATAGCCATTGGGAGAGGAACCCATTTCCCGAATCTTTCCGGGGTTATGTCTCTCACCAAGTTGGCTATTATCGCAAAGGCAAAGAAACCATAACACAGCTGCAAGCAATGGTTGGGCAGTGCAGAGAAACCTTCAACACCTAAGATTGCCATGTTCCTATAGACGATAGCATAAGGAGCTTTGTAATCTCCATTGGGATCTCCTACAGGAAAAGCTTTGTAGAATAGGAAAAATGTAAGAGGTGCTACCACACAGCCAATGGCAGTCCCAATAGCTTGGCTTAGTAGCATGGAACGCGGGGAAGTGAGGGTGAGGTGGCTCGTCTTGAAATCATGCATCAGGTCAGAAGATATAGAAACAATGGATTTAATAAGTCCACATCCAATAAGTCCGGCTACAACACCATTCTCTTTACCAGATAATGCAGCAAGCACGAAGAGAGCCACCTTGCCATAATTGTATGCCATATTCAAGTCCGTTAGACCAGCACCATAAGCATTGCAGAAGCTCAAAGCTGGTGCAAGAATGTAGGCAATGAGCACGTAATACCACTTCAATGCCGGGAACATGAGTGGAATGACAATGATGGAGATAAGGGAGAAAACCATGTAACCAATACAAGCTAGCCATAAGGGAATGCTCTCTCTTATGAATATTTCGTTTCTCTGCAGCTCATCAAGGGGCTGATTCTTGTTGTCTGCTGCGGCTGCTGCCAGAAAAAATAGAGGCAGTGGTATTAATACTAAAATTGCAACAAAAGGAGACACACTTTTGCCCCTCTTAAGATTAGCTAACACAAATTCCTTTTAATATTCAACGACCATGGTAATATTTGACTCAACGATCATGGTACTATTTGACTGGACCATACTTTGTTGGAGTGTGTAGCTTTGTTCACTTTGTGACTTGACTATAACAACAACTATGCCTCAGTCCCAAACAAGTTGGGGTCGGAATAACATCAAATTCCATTATTAATGGAGGAGAGGTGTGAGAGGGAATAATTCGTTTATCACTTTATAGAAAAGACATCGTATAGCAGTTTTAGCTTACATGATTCGGGCCTCCTTGTTTTCAGGGAGACATATATGCTTCTACCAGTGAAAAAAAGTGTCCTGACAAAATTGTATAGGCCATCTCCCAGGATGAGAGCAATGGAGATAAAAACCTGCATAAAAGGAGTAAAACATGACTCAAGTTAAACTATAACATTCAAATGATTGAAATTTTATGGTCTAAATGAGGAAAAAGTACAGTGCTTATTGGATTCTTGGTCAAATTAAATTAGGTGCTTAGCATTTGATTGGTCTTTAAATTGATCTCTAACCTTGTAACCACTTAGACTCTTCATACTGCTCTGCGGTAAAGTTGCAGGAAACCAAGATCCTTTGCGTTCACCAATTAGAGGCCACATGATCCCCCAAGAGAGAACAGCTCCGAGAAGCAAAGACAAGTTCACTAAGTGGGAACAGATCATTCCAGCTCCAACATAAGTCATGCTGAAATCGAAGTAAAATCTGCATATATTCAATAGTATAGATTAGTGGTGACGGACTGAGCTACTTAAACTTAAAAAGAACCAAAATATCAAGTACATACGATTGTTTCCAAGCTTTCAATCCGAACGTGGGAAATTGGGCAAATCCACATTGATCTCCACCAGAATAAAACCACTGAAAGAAACTCCATAAGAAGCTCATTGAGAAAACTTTCATGAACCCTTTAACCTGTTTCCTGAAAAATTGTAAAACATAGTTTTCATTTCCACCCTCCAACTCAAGAAAGGCTAATTTCACAAAGCGAGTTCCTTCTCATTACAATTGTTTGCATACTTGGCCATTTTATCTCCCTTGGGAGTATGAAACCCATTGATAAGAACAGCAGTTGCAGTCCCACTTGGATAAGCTAATTTATAGTCAATTATCATGATCTGCACCACCAAAAATAAATAAACGTTCAAGAGTCAGTTGAAGGTGGCAGCTTGCCTATGTTGCTCGCTCGGACTCTCTGAAAATGTCGTTGGGTGCATGTCAGATTCTCCAAAAGTAGATTATTTTTAGAGGATCCGGACGGGGTGCGGCAGATTTTGGAGAGTCTGCGCAACATAGCAGCTAGCCCTGCAAATCTGCTACCTTGAAAATGTTTTTGTAATATCTGATGGCTGTTATTTCAAAACACTATGACCCATCACTAAGTATTTTAAGTTTTTAACTATTTAACAAGAAGAAGGTTAGCAGTAAGATGGGGAAAGACAGTACCTTTCTAAGGGGAACTAAAGCTAATAGCCCAACAAAGCTAACAACAAAGAGAAAACCAATCATCCAATCAAGACTAGGTTCCTTGTGGCTTCCTGGTGTATTCCCTTCTGTATCGACTCCTGCTTGCTCATATGTCTTCTTGTTCAATCCCAAAAGATATGATCCAAATCCACCTAAATTAACATAAACAAACAAAAAAATTCAAAAATGAGTTCCAATTTTGAAAAGCCTCAAGCAAGACAACAAAAAATAAAAGATGTTCTAACCTCCCACGGCAATGCTGTAACATGCAACAGCACAAGTCTGAATAATAGTATTCTCCTGTCTAGTAAAAGGAGTGTATACAAAATTGGCCTTTTTAAGAATCTTGGTCCATGACTGTATGAATACATAGGCAAGAAGAGCAGCTGATACATTAAGATTTGGGACAAGTCCAGTAGTCAGATTAAGCTTCGTTACTATCACACTGTAAATAATTCCAATCAAAACACTTGCTACAATCCCACGAACTGTTATCTGTTTTGTCCAAGGAGGAATTCTCTTCACTTCTTCAGAATAGTCTCTCACTTCTTCCATTTCTTCTCTTTGTATTTCCATTGATTTTTCCTTCTCCTCTTCTCTCATTACACCAACTCTACTCATTTTTCCTGTCCATGTTCTAATCACCAATTAGTTACAAATACAAGTCATACCAAATAATACAGAGGGGGATAAAAAGAACATGGTGTGCTTAAAAAGATAGAAAAGGTACCCAAAAAATGTAAAAAGAGCCTGTCTATTCTTTTTCAGGACAGAGAGTTCAGTTGACAATCTCTGAAGTGGAAAAAAATCGATTTTTTTCCACTTTTTGAATATCAAGAAAATGCTCAACAGATAGCGGACAATGGTTTTGACAATTTTTTGTCCTGTTTACAGAGAGGTTCTCATGGTCGACAAAAGGGTATAGAATTAGAAAACTTGAACCCCTCAATCCAATTAAACAAAATCAAGAATGGTATATTCAGAATAAATTATCTGCTGCAACAATCTAATTATATAGAGAGTGCAAAATTAAAGAGAAAAGCTCACCGGACAATGTGGGGGTTGTTGGAATGAAGGGAATCGAATGTGAAAGGGCAAAAAACTTAGTGCACGGGAGGGGGGATGTACTGCAGGAGTAGTACTACAAACCATAAATAGGTTCGTGCAGTACAAGATTACCAAAATCCAACAACAGAGGATTGAAATCAATGTCGTGATTCTTGGGTAACACATGTTGGGCTTACATTGGAAATGCTTATCTTTTCCTTTTCTACTCTTCTTTCACTCCATTCACAACTTTTAAGTCAATGGACATAAAATAAATTCTAATTATTGTGGTATACATAATCTTAGTTGCTCAAATCTCTTTATAATAGTCTTATTTGTTTTGAATTTTTTTATTGTTATAATAAAATACTGTTATATAGAATATATATTATAACATAGCATATAAGTTGGTTTCATAAAAATCTTAACTTTTATAATGAATGAATGTTATATAATAATATTGTTATAGAGAAGTCTAACGGTATAATATTACAGATAAATTATTTAATAAATATTAATTAATTGATTAATATTTATAACCACTCTGCTTTTATAAGTTCAAAATCACTGATAGTATAAGAAAATGTTACACTAAAAATGAATATAATTCAAAACCATAAAGCATTTATTTACTCTTGTTGACATAGAATTGGCTAACTACTGTTGACGTTACACTGCACCCACCGCGGTCTATTTCTGTACTGTCGATGCATATGAATGCAGTACAAAAATTCCATTTGAAAAAAAAATATATATAGTATTGTTTACCCGAAAAATCGAATAACGTTGAATTTATGTATGGTTCTAAGGACAAGTGGATTTCTTTGATTAGAAAATAACAATACACAAATTTATGATACAGAAATGGAAGATGATGAACAAATATATTTAATGAGCTTTAGAAAGATAAACACAATAAAAATGCTTAATCCCAGCCAAAAAGTGCCTTCTATTACAAACTCTCCTTGGCTTTATAGCAAAGGATCACTACTCTACCTATAGTAACATGATGGAAATAAATATTGTTAGTGGAGGACCCATGATGGTGCGTCTCCTCCTTAATTCCCGCAGAGATTCTCTCCTTTGGTGCAGTTGTAACAGCTTTTGTCTGTGAACTCGATACCGACTCGAGCTCGGTACCAGATCGGAACATCGGTCTTGATTTCGAGCTAGGTGATCCCTTTCGGGCATCGATGTTCGGGACCTATATCGACCGATGTTACCTCGGTCGATTCGAACGCCCGGGCTCGATGCCCCCATCTCGGAATTCGCTCGGGGTCTCCATGAAGGTACCACTCGACTGAAATGCCATTCTCGATCGATCTTCGCGACCGAGGATCGGTTTTAACCGTATACACAGATAATGATAAACTACATAAAAGATGACGAGGAACGATGTGATTTCCCTAAGGTTCGATCGAATCGATAATGACGTTTCTATCGGCTTTGACTATGACGTGCGTGATAGTTGTCCCATCGATTTGGTTTTATCGAGGCATTTAATGCGCGTCAGTCGGTGGTCGACCACCGCTAGACGAATCGTCGTGCCTTATAAATGATTTTCGCATACAATGTTTTCCACTTTTGTGCTTCCTCTTTTCCCAAATTCTCTTTGATTACTTTCTCTTATTTCGTCGTTTTAGTGCCGCTTGTACCAGAGTTTCGGTGTCGTCCCCTCTTTCACCTTTCTTTGTGACTTTTTCTTCTCGTATTAATGGCGAAAACTTTAAAAATCGTACCTCACAAGGAGAAAGCTTCTTCCTCACGGCCGTATGACGATAAGGCGCCGACCGAGCCGTCCGTTCAAGATTATATTCCCGGCCCGTGTATTTTAAAAGCTGATTTTAAAGTAGAGAATCCTTCGTCCGTTCCGGGTCGGTGTGAGCACGTATCGATGTATATGTGCTCTATAGCGGAGGTTCACCTCGAGGCCTTCAGGAAAGACTATGGTTGGGGTTCTGAAGTTGTGTTACAAGTCCCCTCCTCCGATGAGAGCGTCACTACCTATGTGGAGGGATTTCTAAGTGTTTACACCTATCCCTTTACGTTGGGAGCTGTTGATCCCGTGATTTTTTATTTCTGCAGGAGATATCAGGTCACCCTCGGCCAAATTCATCCTTCCTTATGGCGTATAGTCATCTTATTGTGTTTCTTCTCTACCAAAGCCGGGGGGTTGGATATTTCTTTGAGCCACCTTATACGACTGTATCGGCCTCAGATTTATCGTGGACTTATTAGGCTATATCGTCGGGCATCGAAGGCTTTGATGTCGAGCATCGATGAAGATAAGGATTGAGGCTGGATGGGTCGATATATTCGAGTGAGGACTCGTGATCTTATCCCGGAGGAAAAAATGCCCTTTCCTGAAAAATGGAACTTCGACCGTAAGTGATCCGTGTTTGCTCTTCGTGTCTTTTTCCGTGTTTGATAATATTATTTTCTGATGTTCAGCTGCACCTTGGATGCCACAAGCTGTGCCTGATCTTGAGGATTGGGTTCGAAAGTTAGCCTCGACTTCATCTTATGCCGAGCGCGCTTGGCGGGATTTGGCTAAGGGTAGATGGGAGGCCAAGAATTATGGTGAGATTTGGTTCCTGTTTCCCTCGAGGTATATTTTGCGTTCATTTTGTTATCGATTTTTCCCTTGTATATAGGTGTAACTAGGGATGCCGTTTTGCGGCCTTCGAGCGGTGATGAAGGCAATGAGCCCCCGGTCCTGGAACAGGGAAAAGAAAAGAAATGAAGGGCTTCCTCTCGGCCGGAGGGGCTTAAGCCCAAAACTCGGACGGTGAGGAGAAAAATCATTGCCCTTTCGATCGACTCGGTCCATCGACTGAGGGAGGAAGAAGAAGAAGAAGATAGTTCCTCGGCTTTGGTAGTCCGACCTACGGAGGCAGTCGAGGTTGCTAGGGCTGCTGAGCCGATAGCGACCGTGCCCATCGGGGTTGGTTTCGGAGACCTAAATATCGATCGGAGTACTCTGAGTGATTTGCTCGGGGCAATGGCAATGGGTCATTCACCTTCCCTTCCGTCTTTTTTTGAGGAGGCGTTGAAGGAGGCTCGAGAGCTGAAGACTCCCGATATTGGTGCCGGCTCAGGTGCAGCGGATCCTTTTAAGGATTATTTTACCAGTGTTGATGACAGTTCCGATATCGGTGATGCTTCTCTTTTGTTAGAGGAAGCTCAGCGTTTTATTACTCGGGTAATGATTCTTCCATACTTGGCTTCTTTGTTCTTTTCCATACTTGACGGTTCCAATACCGGTGATCCTTTTTTGCTTTATTGTTGTTGATGACAGTTTCTAACTATGCAGACCATCGGTAGGTATCGAGTTGATCTTAGCCAGTGTGAGGCCGAACTCCGAAAGGTCCTAGGTGAAAGAGATGACCTTTGGCTTCTTTGTAGCAAAAAGGAGGAGGCTATAAAGGATCTTCAAGCGGATTTGGCTAAGGTTCGTGAAGAAAGGGTCGAGCTCGATCAGCAGGTAAGCCTCGTTCTGTTAAAGTACGGATTCGACTCGACTGTGGAAGTTAACCATTCGTTGTCTCAGTTGCAGCAAAAGATCGAGAGGATCGGGCTACTTCGAGGGGAGGTCGATCAAATCCGGGCCGAATGCAACCAGTGGAAGGAGACTATTGACCGCCTGGCAGCGGAGAAAGAAACCATTTTAACAAAGTTATTATCAGCCGACGTTCAGCTTTGAAACGTCAAGCAAAAGGTGTCGGTTCAGGCTAAGAAAATCGATGAGCTTGAGATACGACTTGCTGAGGCTAAGGCGGAGGTTGAGTCATCGAATGTTTTGGCGGATAAGTCTATTGTTGTATATCGAGCTGATGCTGAGGCCGCTCAGGTGGAGGCCCGAGAAGCGGCGAAGATTGCCGATGCTCGAGCTCATTAGGTTGCCGAACTTGTTAAGTGTAGATCTCGGAGGGAGACCCTCGAGGAGATTCATGCTCGAGGTTTCGATCTTACCGAAGAGGTAAGAAAGGCAAAAGAGCTTGAAGCGGAAGCTGAAGCCTTAGCTTCTGACGATGATGACGATGATAACGATGATGGTAGCAAAGGCGGGTCCGAGGGTGAGGAATACCCCGACCTAGAAGCTTAGAGTCTAATTCTCATTACCTGTAAATTAATTACGTAGGCAATTTTGTATATATATAACAAGGTCGATTTTGCTTGTTGAGTCGATGATGATGTGGTGGTTAACGTAAACTCTGAGTAAACGTAGCTTTTTCAATGTTTCAAATTTGATTGGGTCTTGTTCGAACTCGGCAGCCCGTAGGCTCGACGGATGACTGAGTATTTCGAACTTGATATAGAAGTAGCCCGTAGGCTTAATATTCGAGTGTTTATTTCGAACTTGAGAAAATGTGGTAGCCCGTAGGCTTAATATTCGAATGATCATTTCGAACTCGAGGTAATGTGGAAGCCCGTAGGCTTAATATTCGAGTGATTATTTCAAACTCGATGTTGAATTAACCCGTAGGTTCAACGGTCGGCTGAGTACTTCGAACTTGATATAGAAGTAGCCGGTAGGCTTAATATTCGAGTGTTTGTTAATTCCGGTTGCATAACAAATCTCAAGTCATTGTACATATGTTTTGGGGAAATCTAATATGAGCATGGTTTATTTTAACCATTTTGGCTCTTACAATTTTTCCTCTATTATTGTGAGAAGATTTTGTTGCATCTGAACTCGATGTATTTGAGGCCTTGGTGCCCCCCCGGTATTCGAGGCCATTCGGGCTAAGGGTCGAAAGCCTCGGATACTGTTTTAAAAGCGCAGCACGATCGATGGTTGCCTCATTAAAAACCTTGACGCAAAAACCCATTTGGGAAAAAAATGGTCTAAGGAAAAAAGAGTGCAACACGTGCTTTTGAGTAAAAGAATACTTCTGTTCTTTGTTCGAACTTCTGTACGGAACAGTTGAATAAATATGGGAAAGGTCGGACCTTAGTAGTAGTACCATTTTAGATATGATACATTCCAACTGCTTGATAGCTGTTTTCCGTTTATGATGCCGAGCTTGTACGATCCTTTCCCAGAGTGCTCGAGCACCTGGTACGGTCCTTCCCAATTTGGTCCTAGTTTTCCTTCGTTTGGATTCCGAGTATTGATGGTGACTTTCTGTAACACCAAGTCCCCTGGCTTGAAGTGGCGAAGTTTAGTTCTTCGATTGTAATACCTTTCGATTCGTTGCTTTTGTGCGGCCAACCGGATGAGGGCAGCTTCTCGTCCTTCGTCCGATAATTCAAGGCTGGTGTTCATAGATTCGTTATTTGATTCTTCCGTCATGAATCGAAATCTGGAACTAGGCTCTCCGACTTCGACTGGTATTAATGCTTCGGAGCCATATACTAAGGAGAATGGGGTCGCCCATGTACTGGATTTCGATGTTGTTCGGTATACCCATAGGACTTCGGTCAGGATTTCTCTCCATTTTCCCTTAGCGTCGTTCAATCTCTTTTTCAGGTTTTGAAGAATAGTTTTGTTTGTTGATTCGGCTTGTCCGTTTCCACTGGGGTGGTATGGGGTTGTTAGTATTCTTCTTATTTTGTGGTCTTCGAAGAATTTTTTGATTTTGTTGCCAATAAATTGCTTCTCATTATCACATACTATTTCGGCTGGTATCCCAAATCGGCATATGATATGATCCCACAAAAAGTCGATAACCTCTTTTTCTCTCACTTTCTCGAACGCTGCGCTTCAACCCATTTAGAAAAATAGTCAATCATAAACAAAATAAAACTGGCTTTACCTGGGGTCGATGGTAGGGGGTCGACGATGTCCATTCCCCATTTCATGAATGGCCATGGCGATAGGACCGAGTGAAGTTGTTCTCCGGGCTGATGGATCATTGGAGCAAACCTTTGACATTTATCGCATTTACGAACAAATTCTTTTGCGTCTTTGCCCATATCGATCCAATAATACCCTGCTCTGATCATTTTTCGAACTAACATGTCGGCACCGGAATGATTGCCACAAGTGCCCTCGTGTACTTCCCGGAGGATGTAATTGGTATCTCCCGGACCTATGCATACCGCCATCGGTCCATTGAATGTTCTTCGATATAACGTTCCATCCGCAGTCAAAGTGAATCGAGCAACTTTAGTTCGAAGGGTCGTGGACTCTTTGTGATCCGAAGGGATCTTTCCGTTTTTTAAGTATTCAATATACTTGTTTCTCCAATCCCAGGTTAAACTAGTAGAATTTATTTCGGCGTGCCCTTCTTCGATTACAGATCTTGAAAGTTGAAATACAGTTTCCGAGTTCAAATCATTCACCTCGACCGATGATCCCAAATTAGCAAGCGCATCGGCCTCGTTATTCTGTTCTTGTGGAACATGTCGTAGACTCCATTGTTTGAAATGGTTCAGAGTGACAAGTAGTTTGTTCAAATATCTTTGCATTCTCTCTTCTCGGACTTCGAAGGTTTTGTTTACTTGACTCACCACTAGCAAAGAGTCGCAATTGGCCTCAACGACCTCCGCTCCCAGATTTCTAGCTAGCTCGAGACCTGCAATTATGGCTTCATACTCGGCCTCGTTGTTAGTTAACCTGATAGTTTTAATAGCTTGCCTAATAATGTTACCCGTGGGAGATTTTAAAACTATGCCTAGCCCGGACCCCTTTACGTTTGAAGCTCCATCCGTAAAGAGGATCCATGCCATCGTCGATATATTTGATTTTAACAATAGTTCTTTTTCAACTTCGGGTACGAGGGTCGGCGTGAAATCGGCCACGAAGTCTGCTAGAATTTGAGACTTGATGGTTGTTCGAGGTCGATATTCGATATCGTACCCGCTGAGTTCGATGGCCCATTTGGCCAATCGGCCCGACAGTTCAGGCCTATGCAAAATATTACGAAGTGGGCAGGTGGTTAATACGCTTATGGGGTGGCATTGGAAGTACGGTCGTAATTTCCTAGAGGCGCTAACCAGCGCAAGCGCCAATTTTTTCAAGTGCGGGTATCTAGTTTTCGCTTCCCCTAAGGTCCAACTTACATAGTAAACAGGAAATTGCGTACCTTCCTCTTCTCGAACTAGGACACTGCTTATGGCGACTTCTGATACTGCCAAGTATAGGTAAAGTTTTTCGTCGGTTTTTGGAGTGTGCATCAGTGGTGGGTTCGATAGATATCGTTTTAGCTCTTGTAATGCTAGTTGGCATTCCGGTGTCCAAGCGAAGTCGTTCTTCTTTTTGAGTAGAGAGAAAAAATTGTGGCTTCGATCTGATGATCTCGAAATGAATCGGCTTAGGGCTGCTATTCTTCCTGTTAACCTTTGTACAACTTTCACGCTGTTCACGATAGTGATGTCTTCAATGGCCTTGATTTTGTCTGGGTTAATCTCGATTCCCCGATTTGACACCATGAAGCCGAGGAACTTTCCCGAGCCGACTCCGAAAGCACATTTTTCGGGGTTGAGCCTCATGTTATATTTCCTTAGAATATCGAATGTTTCCTGCAAATGGGTCAAATGGTCCTCTGCGCGCAGGGACTTGACTAGCATGTCATCAATATAGACTTTCATTGATTTACCTATTTGTTCTTCGAACATTCTATTTACTAGGCGTTGATAAGTAGCTCCTGCATTTTTTAGCCCGAAGGGCATTACGTTATAACAATATGTTCCATATCTGGTCACAAACGAAGTCTTTTCCTGGTCTTCCGGGTTCATCTGGATTTGATTATACCCGGAATAGGCATCGAGAAAAGTAAGGATCTCGTGGCCGGCCGTGGCATCGATCAAGTGATCGATGTTGGGCAGTGGATAAGAATCTTTGGGGCACGCTTTGTTCAAGTCCTTGTAGTCTATACACATTCTAAGTTTGTTTCCCCTTTTAGGCACAACGACCACATTGGACAACCATTCGGGGTATTTTACCTCTCTAATGGATCCTATTTTGAGCAGTTTAGTTACCTCATCTTTTATGAATACATGCTTCACCTCCGATTGGGGTCTTCTTTTTGCTTCACCGGTCTGAATCTAGGGGACACACTTAGTCGATATGTCGTTATGTCCGGCGGGATTCCTGTTATATCTAAATGGGACCAAGCAAAGCAATCGATGTTATCGATAAGAAATTGAATGATTTTCCTCCTGAGTTCGGGTCTTAAACCCTTTCCCAGGCATACCTTTCGTTCGGGCCGATGATCGATCAAAATGATTTGCTCCAATTCCTCAATAGTTGATTCGGTGGCATCGGAGTCATCGGGGGTCACGAAGGATCGAGGGATCCACTGATCATTATCTTCATCGATGCTCTGCTTATCTGGCTGGGTCGGGGCCGATATCTTTGGTTGCTATTTGGCGTTCCGGTCTTCGACTGTGCCTCCTTTTGAACCTGATCCATTCACTGGCGAAGACGAAGATATTGGTTTTGCTCCCTCGATGGAAAACATTTCCTTTGCGGCTGGTTGTTCTCCGTACACTATTTTGACACCTGTCGGTGTCGGGAATTTGAGGACCTGGTGTAGGGTCGAAGGTACAGCTCTCATGTTGTGGATCCACGGCCTTCCGAAAAGGGCGTTATATCTCATATCACCTTCGATCACGTGAAACTTTGTTTCCTGAATTGTTCCGGCGACGTTTATCGGTAGGGTTATCTCGCCTTTGGTGGTTTCGCATGCCATATTGAATCCGTTCAAAACCAAAGTTGCGGATACGACCCGGTTTTGTAGGCCGAGCTGTTTTACGACCTTCGATCTGATGATGTTGGCCGAGCTACCTGGATCAATTAACACACGCTTAATTTTAATTTTATTCATGAGTACGCATATTACCAGTGCATCGTTATGGGGTTGGATGATTCCCTCTGCATCTTCATCATTGAACGATAAAGTCCCTGAGGGAGTGTAATCTTGAATTCGAGATCGCTTTTCCCCCTCAATCGACGTTTTGGCGCGTTTGAGCATAGGTCCCTGAGGGGTATCGATGCCGCCGATGATCATGTGAATGAAGTGCTATGGCTCTTCTTCTTCGTTTTGTTTGCCGAAGTCCTTGTTTGAAAAATGGTTCTTCGCTCTATCACTCAAAAATTCCCTCAGGTACCCCTTGTTAAACAAGTGGGCTACTTCCTCTCTTAATTGTCTGCATTCTTCCGTTTTGTGACCATGGGTGCCATGATACTCGCATATTTGATTGGGATTCCTTTGGGCCGGATCGGTCTGCATGGGTCGAGGCCATCGGGTATCTTTGATACGTCTGATAGCCGATAGGATGGCGGATGCATCGATGTTGAAGTTATATTTCGATAATCGAGGAACTTCTATAGGATCGGCATGTTTATCAAAACCTCTCTTGCTCATAAGCCCCCGAGAATTTTGCCCCCGATCATATCTGCGGTTATTCCTAATTATCTCATGCGCTGAACCGTGGTTCACCCGATCTGTAACGTACGATTGGTATCGGTCTCTGTTTGACCTTTGTTCTTTGTTGGTTTCCTTCAGAATTTTAGTGGTTGCGCGGTTCTAACGCGTGGGTTCATACGGAAATCCCAATTGATCATCTTCGACCCTGATTTTCGATTGATACCGATTGTGTATATCTGCCCAAGTTATTGCAGGGTATTCGATCAAGCTTTGTTTCAGCCGACGTGATGCTGTCGAACTCAGTCTGTTCAACCCTTGGGTGAAAGCTTGTACGGCCCAATCGTCTGTGACTGGTGGCAAATCTATGCGTTCCATTTGAAACCGGGATACGAATTTCCTCAGTATTTCGTCACCCCTTTGTTTTACTTTGAATAGATCTGATTTCCTTGTTGCGACCTTTACGGCACCGACATGTGCTTTTACGAACGAATCTGCTAACATGGCAAAAGAATCGATAGAATTCGGTGGCAAGTTGTGATACCAGATCATTGCTCCTTTTGCGAGGGTCTCTCCGAACTTTTTCAATAATACGGACTCGATCTCGTCGTCCTCCAAATCGTTGCCTTTGATGGCACATGTATAGGAGGTGAGATGTTCGTTGGGATCGGTTGTACCATTATATTTGGGAATTACGGGCATACAGAACTTTTTTGGGATCGGTTTCGGGGCCACGCTCGATGGAAAAGGCTTTTGTATGAATTTCTTCGAATCCAGCCCTTTCATCATGGGCGGAGCCCCCGGGATCTGATCGATCCTAGCATCATACGTTTCGAATTTTTTGTCGTTGGCTTCGACTCGCTTTGTGAGTTCCTCGAGCAGTTTAGCAATTTTAGGAGCAGTTCCCGATTTTTGCTCGTTCGGTTTCACTGTGTCGGGCTCCGTTCTGGGGGTTACTTCTCGAAGAAGTGGATTGGAGTTTGGATTACTTCACATATGAGTTTGGCTCTGCAACTGAGCTATCGCTACTTGTTGGGCTTGTAGCATTTCGAAAATCATACGTAAGCTGACCCCCGATTTGCCCCGTGTTGTGGATGTCTCGGGCTATGGGTCGATCGCCACCCTGAACGCTTCTTTCCTGCTCGGAACGTTGATTCGCTTCTAGAGCTATTCGTGAATTGATATCTACTGGTACTTCGGCTCGAATTTCGGGTTCCTCGATTCGAGCTTCGTTGCCGTTGTTGGGTAGCCTTTCGGCCATGGGCACCAAGTTGTTGGTTTCATCCTGAAGGCCGGCTTCGAGGTCGATTGGCAGAGCCATTGTTGATATGAGGTTGTAAGCTGGAGCGTGCTGTATATTTGTGTCAAACAATCACTTGTTATCCTTAGCCCCACGGTGGGCGCCAAACTGTTTACCCAAAAAATCGAATAACGTTGAATTTATGTATGGTTCTAAGGGCAAGTGGATTTCTTTGATCTGAAAATAACAATACACGAATTTATGATACAAAAATGAAAGATGATGAACAAAGATATTTAATGAGCTTTAGAAAGATAAACACAATAAAAATGCTTAATCCCAGCCAAAAAGTGCCTTCTATTACAAACTCTCCTTGGCTTTATAGCCAAGGATCACTACTCTACCTATAGTAACATGATGGAAATAAATATTGCTAGTGGAGGACCCATGATGGAGTGTCTCCTTCTTAATTCCCGCAGAGATTCTCTCCTTTGGTGCGGTTGTAACAGCTTTTTGTCTGTGAACTCGATACCGACTCGAGCTCGGTACCGGATCGGAACCTCGGCCTTGATTTCGAGCTAGGTGACCCCTTTCGGGCATCGATTTTCGGGACCTGTATCGACCGATGTTACCTCGGTCGATTCGAACGCCCGGGCTCGATGCCCCCATCTTAGAATTCGCTCGGGGTCTCCATGAAGGTACCCCTCGATTGAAATGCCATCCTCGATCGATCTTCACGACCGAGGATCGGTTTTAACCATATACAAGTATATGCCGAGGACGATGTATAGTTATTTGGCTAAAAATGAACTTATTTTGAGAAGTACTTTTGATGAGAATCAGTTTGATTAATTAATTTGAAAAATACTTTTGAGCAGCAATTAACGTTTGACCAAACTTTTAAATACTGCTTCTAAGTATATATTTTTCAAAGTGTTTTTTAAAAAAAAGTACTTTTAGAGAGAAATTATTTTTTTCTGCTTCTTCAAAATTGTTGTTTTTCTTCTTAAAAGTACTTTTTTCTTCAAAAAGTTTGGCCAAACACTTCTAACTTAAAAAAAAGTACTTCTAAAATTAAAGAAGCTTGGTTAAACAGACTATTAATAGAAATTAGAAGGTTTTCTTCAAAATAAATTTTAGTTTTTGTAGTAGTAATATAGTACAAGTTGGATTTAAGGAACCTTTACTTAAAAAGAAACTTTAACCCCACCCAACCCACTCTCCCAAACTAAAAAGGAAGCAAATTATAATTATACCAGTCATGCACTAACCAATCGATGATCATTTAATGTTCACTAATTATTGTAGCCATGTAGCCAAATAGATCGCGTCTTAATTTCTTATCCTGATTACGTAATATTCTCGAAATTCCCAACAAGCTTATCACATAGATTGCACAAATGGGCTTGACTGAATATTTACAAGACCGAAAGATTCTAGCACGAGTTACGAGGTGAAAATAATACGGCTAGCCAATTTTGGTACTGATAATTAAAAAATAATCAACATTTACAAAATCAATAAAAAGTATCCACTATTTTACTGCAACGCCAAAAGTTTCAGCATAATATACTGGAGATTCGTGCACATGTGTATGAACTTCTAGCATATTATGCTGGAACTCCAATACACGAAAAGTTTCAGCATAATATAATAGGGATTGTAGCACCTTTGTATGAACTTTCAACACATTATGCTGGAACTCCACTATATTATGCTAGAAGTTCACATGTAAAAAATTCGAACTCCAGTATATTATGCTGGAATATTTTTCGGATTTTGAACAGTGTTTTCATTCATATTTATCTTTACATGAAAAGTGACTAAATTTCGATTACTTTTGAAATTGTGGCTATTTTTCAATTACCACTTGTAAATCTCGCTATTTTTGAATTTTACCCAGTTACGAGTTGCGGAAAAAATGACATTGTATGGCCTCTCAAATATTTTTATTACCCATATTTTCATTATTGACCCGAAATAGCCTTCCGGCCCAATTTATTTACAAGTTGTAGCCACATTCTGTTCCTAATATATTTCTCTTCCCAAGGCCACCTTTATTCGGGGCATTTGCATTTATACCCGATTTTGGGGTCACAATTGAACTTATACCCACTTTGCAAAAAAGTTTGCAAGTGTACCCATTTTACGATCAACTTCAGACTTATCGGGCCTAAAGTTAAAAAATAATTAGTCTGAAGTGAAAAACATTGCACTTCAAATGCACTTAAGGCCAAATAGGTCTGAAGTGCAACCAATGGTTTCATGCACTTAAGGCTAATAAGTCTGAAGTGAAAAATTGCATTTTAGATGCACTTAAGGCCAATAAGTCTGAAGCTAAAATTTGCACTTCAGATGCACTTAAGGCCAAAAAGTTTAAAGTGCAACAAACGTTTTCATTCACTTAAGGACAATAAGTATGAAGTAAAAATTTGTACTTCAGATGCACTTAATGCCAAATAGGTCTGAAGTGTAACTAATGGTTTCATGCACTTAAGGCGAAAAAGTTTGAAGTGCAACAAACGTTTTCATTCACTTAAGGCCAATAAGTCTGAAGTAAAAATTTGCACTTCAGATACACTTAAGGCCAAATATGTCTTAAGTGTAACCAATGGTTTTGTCACGACTCAAAATCCAACTAGTCGTGATGGCACCTAACCCAACCCGCTAGGTAAGCGAGTTATCAACTATCCAATTCCAATGAAATTTAACAAGACAATTAAGTAAAAAAAAATATCCAAATCTTATACATTTCCCAAAGACTGATAGTACAAATCATGAGCTTCTAAGATTAGAATTGACAAAGCTAGTATGAAATAAATACATCATTTGTTCGAAATGTACATAAACAAATCTTTATAAACTAAGGCTACCATGAACAAGAGGCAGTTACAACCGGAACGCAGGTATATTTTCAAATCCAGCTCCCGTCAGTCTCCGCAACATCAACATCCAACATCTGCACGCAAGGTGCACAAGTGTAGTATGAGTACAATCGACCACATGTACTCAATAAGTAACAAACCTAACATTAGGTTGAAAGTAGTGACGAGCTGGAATAAAGGTCAGGTCCAATACCAATAGCCAACAACAGTCCATAACAACGTAAAACAAGGAATAAAAGAAGTAACTCACAGATAGAATGCTCAGCTTAATCATGATTTCTGAAAAAAATAATTTTGCCTTTCAAGTATATCAGTGAAAACCAAAGTCATTTACCGAAATTGCCAAAAATATGAGTAAGTTTGAAAACAGTAATTTTTTCCAAAAATCCTTTCAACGATAGATAAAATGTTCCATTTTTCTTTCCAGATAGCAAGTATAAAATACATCTCTATGCCCATATGTCAACATGTGTGAGAAGTCATGAATGACGTGATATCGTACAGCATGAGGAAAATACATCTTTATGCATGTATGTCATGTGTACATGTCAATGCAATGTATCTCAGAGATGAACTCATGTACTCACACTCCCATAGTACTCAATCTCACTGTCTCACACTTTCCACTCATCGTGCTCAATCACTCAGTACGGTATATGGTTAATCCGGCCCAGGGAAGATCCATCCCGGAATATATACATCAACTGACCATCAGTCACTCACTACCGAGTAGGGCCAATTCAGCCCATAGGGAAGATCCATCCCCAGGTATAAATACTTCGGACAAGATCCATGTCCAGGGAAGATCTATCCCTCAATATAAATCAACCGCGCTCATTGGGGGTGTGTGCAAACTCCGGAGGGGCTCCCTCAGCCCAAGTGCTAAAATTCGCACGGACAACTCATGTGCTATAGTATCAACATCTCAAAATCAGGCCCTTGGCCTCACTCAGTCACCAACCTCTCCCGTCCCTCGGGCTCACAATGATATGAATTAGCACAAAATGATGATATGATGTATCAATAAATAACAGCATAGACTAAGATATGATATGCAATGAATGAATATGACTGAGTATGACATTGCAATGTAAGCAAATAACTCAACAGCAGTAATGACTTCAGTGGGTCCTAAGAGAATAAGCATGTAGCCTAGACATGATTTCTAACATGAATCACACCTCGATAACTCTAGTACGTAGAGATTTCATCATCATAGATAAGTTCAGGTAACTACACAGTACCACAGAAATAACGGAGTCACAGTTGTCACGGTGCACGCCCATACGCCCGTCACCTAGTACGTGTGTCGCCTCAACACCAAAGACATAACATGTATAGTCAGGTTTCATACCCTCAACTCCAAGATTAGAAGGCTTACTTACCTCGAACAAGCCGAGTCCAATATCGAGCAAGCTACACAATGCTCCAGAAATTTCATTCTATGCGTATCAACATCCGAACGGCTCGAATCTAGTCACAATTAATTCGATTCAGTCAACACAAATTATATGAATTAACTCCATATCAAAATACTAATTTTTCTCACAAAAATTCAAAATTACACTCAAAAATTGCCAATAGGGCCCACGACTCGGAACCCAACAAAAGTTACAAATTATGAACTCCCCTTCAACCATGAGTCCAACTATACCAAATTTACCAAATTTCGACAACAACTCGACCTTAAAACCCCCAAATCTCATTTTCAAATCCGTAGACCCAAATCCTCTAATTTCACCTCAAAAATACGTAATCTAGTCGAAATATTCAATGATAATCCAATATTATTGACTAACAATGATCACAAGTGACTTCCCTCAAGTTTTTTCATGAATTCTCTCTGAAATCTCCCCAAAACCGTGATGGAAATGTTAAAAATGGAGCCAAAATCGCGGACCTTGTTTTTAACATTCTATCTAGGCTTTTCGCACTTGTGACCCCCTATCCGCACCTGCGGAACCGCTTATGTGGAAGCCACTTGGTTTCCCAAACTCCGCACTTGCGCTTCATCTCCCGCACCTGCGAAGCCGCTTCTGCGCTCCATCCACCCGCACCTGCGGAATGTGCCTCTCCCTCAACTTCGCATCTGCGGAGCCTTGCTCGCACCTACGGGGTCGCAGATGCGGTTAACCCCCTCGTACCTGTGCCCTGTCCAGGCCAACCTAGCTCCGCTTCTGCGTAAAATGAGTTGCATCTGCGGCATCGCACCTACAGCCAATTTCTCGCAGGTGCGATCACACCAGAAGACAGAATTTTTTTTCCAAATTTCTTCTAAGTCCGAATTCGATCCGTTAACCATCTGAAACTCACCCGAGACCCTCGGGACCTTAACCAAATACACCAACCAGTCCTAAAATATGACATGAACTTAGTCGAAACCTTAAATCACATCAAACAATGCCCAAACTATGAATCATACCCCAATTCAAACTTAATGAAACTAAGAATTTTTAACTTTTACATTCGATGCGGAAACCTATCAAATCAAGTTCGATTGACCTCAAATTTTGCACACAAGTCATAAATGACATAACGGGCCTATTCAAATTTTCAGAATTGGATTCCGACTCCGATATCAAAAAGTCAATTACCCAGTCAAACTTCCAAACTTAAATTTCTATTTTAGCCATTTCAAGCCTAATTTAACTATGAACTTCCAAAAAAAAAAAGAATTGGACCCGCTCCTAAGTCCAAAATCACCATACAGAGCTATTGGAATCATCAAACTCTATTCTGGGGTCGTTTACACGGGGCTATAATACTCAAAACGACCGGCTGAATCTTTACATTCTCTCCCAATTAAACATACGTTCCTTCTTGAACTTGCCAAGAGTTATTTCCAAGCCATCAAATCACTATTCCATCTTACCACGCACGTACCCGGGGGTGATCCCACGCCACCCTATTCCATATAGGCCTGACAATACAATATAATTGAAGATCATTACTTTAACTTTAGTGCGTAAAACTTAGAACCCAAATTTCCAACATCCAAAATTCTTTTCAAGACACGAATCTCACATCTACACACTGTATGAGTCTGAACAAGCTGTATCAAGCCATAACCATAACCCCAGATATAATCACATAACATACTACACAACTCGCATAATCGCAGCACTATTTCCGATCACACTAACTACTCCAAACTAACCCGGTACTAGTATTAAATCCCATATCAAGCCAAACCTCATTCCAAAACCTTATTAAATCCCATATCAAGCCAAAACTCGTTCCAAAACCTTCGTACATTGTTGATAATAAAAGAAACACGCAGATTCTCATAACCCCTTATCAGATCAACACGTCATGGAGATCTTTCGTCCTAACCAGTACCATTATCACTTTCTTAACCGACTTTCAATGTCATCCTCCCAAATATACCGTAATCAACCCTGATAGTACCCATTAGGTCCAATGACCATGTATTATTAAATAGAACTATCCCACAGACATGCCATACCAATATAACTCAAGCCACAACTGCGTAATCGGTGTACCCAAAAATGGAAAATATCTCAAAGAAGAGAACCGTATTGAAAGTTCAACAAGCACCACTACAACTGCAATGCTATAAGCTCATCATATATAGTAGAACCAAAACACACGAATCTAATAACGGTAACCGGCTCTTCTAGAGCTCACATTAACATCAACTGCACGTCATGGTCACAGGCCTCCAGTCCCAGCATATCATACATGAGCAATTAAATAAGTGTGCCTCAGACCAAAACTAAAATTTAATATATAACCATGAATTGAATTGTCAATAGCATGCTCCCCCCACTTTGCTCAAAGCCATAGATTAAAATACTCGATAATTCACAATACCCATACTCTATTACTGTCATAATACCGCAGTCAGTTCAACGAAAATTCTTCTCAAGCTCATACAACGCCAACCATAAAAATACCTCAATCATCCGCTAAACTCGCATTCATTCTCTTGACACTCAAGTCAACTTTCCTAACCAGATTCAAATTCAAATCTCAATACATACGCCCCGCTGGCAAAAAAAAACTTCACTCACATTATAAGGAGTACACCTACGTAGATTACTCCGCAGGGGATAATCCACCTGCTTAGCCTCAAATTAGTATCTTGTTCTACCATTTCGCAGTCACAATTACTATGCAATCACTTAATCTTTCTGAGTCCAACTCATTAACAAGACATGAGAATTTAATTTGTCCCAAAATTTAACAACGTAAAAGATCCTTCAAAACATTCATACTCGAGATTGTACGTCAAATTAAAACGAAAATCAAGCACCCAATGGCCATTTCTTTACATTTTAAGGAAACACTTCTCATCACATTCAAATCCTCTTAACACACGCTCATCGAGCCATAAATTCCATTCATAGGGACATTACCGGACATATGAGTCCAAACGTACAAGTTCACACAACTGAAGCTACCGAGCCTAAGCTGCAGTCTAAACTTGGCCTCAAGTCCTCCAGATTGGACCATCACCAAAACACAGAATACACATCTCGAACCTCGTTCATAGAATCACAAGTCGGCGATGCACAACTGATACCAAGCACTCACATGCGCACACGAATGCGTGGAAAAAATTCAAAGAGTTATATTTCAAACTGAATCAATTATGCACGTTAAGGAAAGAAAGATGGAAAATTTTCCTAAATGCCCTGTAGCCTCTCGAAGATAAGTATGGACGTCATCATACTGATTCGCAAGACTCTACTAGACATTTCTCATGACTTGTAGAACCTATGAACCTAGATCTCTGATACCAACTTGACACGACCCAAAATCCAAATAGTTGTGATGGCACCTAACCCAACCCGCTAGGTAAGCCAGTTATCAACCATCAAATTCCAATGAAATTTAACAAGACAATTAAGTAAAAGAAAATGTCTAAATCTTATACATTCCCCAAGGACTAGTAGTACAAATCACGAGCTTTTAAGATTAGAATTTACAAAGCTAGTATGAAATAAATATATCATCTGTTCGAAATGGACATAAACAGATCTTTATAATCTAAGGCTGCCATAAACAAGAGGAACCTACAATCGGAACGCAGGTACATCTTCAAATCCAGCTCCTGTCAGTCTCCGCAACATCAACATCCAACATCTGCACGCAAGGTGCACAAGAGTAGTATGAGTACAACCAACCCCGTGTACTCAATAAGTAACAAACCTAACCTTATGTTGAAAGTAGTGACGAGATGGAACAAAGGTCTGGTCCAACACCAATAGCCAACAATAGTCCATAACAACGTAAAGCAAGGAATAAAAGAAGTAACACGGAGATAGAATGCTCAGCTTAATCATGATTTCTGAAAAAAATATTTCTGCCTTTCAAGTATATCAGTGAAAATCCAAGTCGTTTATCGAAATTGCCATAAATATGAGTAAGTTTGAAAATAGTAATTTTTCCCAAAAGTCCTTTCAACAATAGATAAAATGTTCCATTTTTCTTTCCAGATAGCAAGTATAAAATACATCTCTATGACCATATGTCAACATGTGTGAGAAGTCATGAATGACGTGATATCGTACAACATGAGGAAAATAAATCTCTTTGCCTGTATGTTATGTGTACATGTCAATGCAATGTATCTCAGAGATAAACCCATGCACTCATACTCTCATAGTACTCAATATTATTGTCTCACACTTTTCACTCATCATGCTTAATCACTCAGTACGGTACATGGCTAGTCCGGCCCAGGAAAGATCCATCCCGGAATATATACATCAACTGACCATCAGTCACTCAGTATCGAGTAGGGCCAATTCAGCTCGTGGGGAAGATTCACCCCCAGGTATAAATACTTCAGACAAGATCCATGTCCAGGGAAGATCCATCCCTCAATATAAACCAACAGCGCTCACTAGGGGTATGTGCAGACTCCGGAGGGGCTCCTTCAGCCCAAGCGCTAAAATTCACACAGACAACTGACGTGTTGCACGAACAACTCACGTGTTATAGTATCAATATCTCAAAATCAGGCGCTCGGCCTCATCAGTCATCAACCTCTCCAGTCTCTTGGGCTTATAATGACATGAACTAGCACAAAATAATGATATAATGTATCAATAAATAACAACAGAGACTAAGATATGATATGCAATGAATGAATATGACTGAGTATGACATTGCAATGCAAGCAAATAACTCAACAACAATAACGACTTCAGTGGGTCCTAACAGAATAAACATGTAGTCTAGACATGGTTTCTAACATGAATCACAGCTTAATAACTCTAGTACGTAGAGATTTCATCATCACAGATAAATTCAGGTAACTACACAGTACCACAGAAATAACAGAGTCACAGTTCACACGGTGTACGCCTACACGCCCGTCACCTAGCATGTGCGTCACCTCAACACCAAAAACATAACACGTATAGTCAGGGTTCATACCCTCAACTCCAAGATTAGAAGTCTTACTTACCTCGAACAAGCCGAGTCCAAAATCGAGCAAGCTACACAATGCTCCAGAAATTTCATTCTACGCGTATCAACATCCGAACGGCTTGAATCTAGTCGCAATTAATTCGATTCAGTCAACACAAATTATAGAAATTAACTTCATATCAAGAAACTAATTTTTACCACAAAAATCTAAAATTACACTCAAAAATTGCCAGTGGGGCCCACGAGTCTAAACCCGACAAAAGTTACAAAATATGAACTCCCCTTCAACCACGAGTCCAACCATACCAAATTTACCAAATTCCGACAATAACTCGACCTTAAAAAACCCAAATCTCATTTTCAAATTCCTAGGCCCAAATTCTCTAATTTCACCTCATAAACACGTAATCTAGTCAAAATACTCAATGATAATTCAATATTATTGACTAACAATGATCAAAAGTGACTTATCTCAAATTTTCCCGTGAATTCTCTCTGAAAATCGCCCCAAAACCGTGTTGGAAATGTTAGAAATGAAGCCAAAATCGCGGACCTTGTTTTTAACATTCTGTCTAGGCTTTTCGCACCTGCGACCCCTTATCCGCACCTACGGAACCGCTTATGCGGTGTAATTTTAGCTTATGCGGAAGCCACTTGGTTTCCTAAACTCCTCACCTGCGCTCCATCTCCCGCACCCGCGGGAGCCGCTTCTGCACTCCATCCACTCGCACATGCGGAACTTGCCTTTCCCTCAACTCCGTTTATGCGGAGCCTCGCTCGCACCTGCAGGCTCGCAGATGCGATTAACCCCCTCGCACTTGCGCCCTGTCCAGGCCAGGCCAGGCCAGCTCCGTTTCTGCGTAAAATGAGCCGCACATGCGGCCAATTCATCGCAGGTGCGATCACACCAAACTAAATACACCAACCAGTCCTAAAACATCACACGAACTTAGTCTAAACCTCAAATCACATCAAACAATGGTAAAACCACGAATCATACCCCAATTCAAACTTAATGAAACTAAGAATTTTTAACTTCTACATTCGATGCCGAAACATATCAAATCAAGTCTGATTGACCTCAAATTTTACACACAAGTCATAAATGACATAACGGGCCTATTCAAATTTTCATAATCGGATTCCGACCCCGATATCAAAAAGTCAACTCCCCAGTCAAACTTCCAAACTTAAATTTCTATTTTAGCCATTTCAAGCGCAATTTAACTACGAACTTCTAAAAAAAATCGGACACGCTCCTAAGTCCAAAATTACCATACAGAGCTATTGGAATCATCAAAACTCTATTCCTAGGTCATTTACACATAAGTCAACATCCGGTCAATCTTTTCAACTTAAGTTTTCATCTTGGAGACTAAGTGTCTCAATTCATTTCAAAATATCACCGGACCCGAACTAATTACCCCGGCAAGTCATACAATAACTGTAAAGTATAAATTGAGCAGTAAATGGGGGAACGGGGATGTAATACTTAAAACGACCGGTCGGGTCGTTACATGTTTCATGCACTTAAGGCCAATAAGTCTGAAGTGAAAAATTACACTTTAGATGCACTTAAGGCCAAAAGGTTTGAAGTGCAATAAATATTTTGCTACACTTAAGGCCAATAAGTCTGAAGTACACTTCAGATGCACTTAAGACCAAAAGGTCTGAAGTGCAACAAACGTTTTGCTACACTTAAGGCCAATAAGTCTGAAGTGAAAAACTGCACTTCAGATGCACTTAAGGCCAAAAGGTCTGAAGTGCAACCAATATTTTTATGCACTTAAGGCCAAATAGACCTGAAGTGCAAATTGCCCGGAAACAGAAAATTATTCTTTAAATTATAACAATCCAATATACGATTTAATATCTAAATCTATTCCAAATGAGCTCAAATTTGAAACATAACCTCCAAAATATTATCAGGAACAAACCCCAATCATCAGTTTGTCAAAATATCAATAAATCTAATAAACACATTTTGCAATTAACAAAAAGAATAAGAAGAAACCCTAAACAATAGTAAAAAATAAAGCGTCATAACAACTCACCATTATAAAATATCATAAACAAAATTAAAATATGTTCACAACCACCGTATAAAATTATTGTCACCCAAAAAAGAAAAAGAAGAAGAAGAATAAGGAGAAGAAAACGAAGGAGGAGAATGAGTAGGAGATAGAGGCCTGAAATTATTTAAAAAGTGGGTACAAGTTAATTATTTTTTAAAAAGTGGGTATAGATTAAATGTGAGCGACCAAATAGGGTGCCCCGTGCAATTTTTACGTAATCCTATCCTTTTTCTCTATATAAAGTGTATCGTGCATTGTTGCAATGTATCCCCAATGTATCATTAATGTGTCCCGAGCGCTTTTGTGTATCCAAAGTGTATAGACTGTTCTACGATGTATAAAAATGTATATATTAAAGCGTATATACATTTTATACTAGTGTGCACATAAACTATAGTAAAGTAAAATATTTGAAAGATTATGGTTTTGTTGTTTAAAATTGTATAATTTTTGTATAAATAATATTTTATATTGTATATCTTTTATATAGTGAGATCATAGATTTATATTTTTTGTATAGTGATCGTGTATTGTTTGGATGCGATTTAATCACTTTAATTTCAAAAATGCAGAGAAGAGGTGATCATACAAGTGCTCCCAATTATAGTGGTTTATATGTTTATTTATTTATCTAGCTTACAGTATGGGTACATCTTGAACTCGTATAGGAAAAGTAGAAATCAATTTTTTAGCATTATCTTTTTTAAACATTGAATTGAAATCTATATGAATGTATATAAAAAGAATGTAATGTCCCAAATATGTGTGATTAGCAAAGCCGGTAAAAAAGTATATTTATGACAAAAGCTTTATTTTTATATTCTACACAAGTATGTATAAAATATTAATATCTAAATAACATAAAAGCCAAAAAAGAATAAAATGATGAATGATTCCCTTTGAAGAAATTAAAAGTCATCTTAAAAGTCATATCCTATTGTGTTTCGGTGTCAGTTGGGTTTGTCAATTTCGGCGGCTAGCCGCTAAAATTAATTTTGGACTATAAAATATATATTGTAATTTGTGACTAGTGGCTGATATAAGTTTTCAATGAATGACTAGTAATGATTTTCTGAGTTTTGACCAAAAAAGAAAATTGTTGACCTAAAGAGTATATAATATGTCAAAAAACAAAAAACGGTGCTTCAACATGGGAACAATTTACTAGGATGACCAAATTAATTTACTACAGTTGTGATATATTAAGGTAAAAATATACTCCATTTTTTATTAACTATAGTTAAGTAATGAACTCCATGTAAAAGATACGTGTCATGCACATATCGTTTTGGTACACATAGTGGGTGCAAATGTTAGTAGTATTCCTTTTGTTTACTTTTATTTGTCCATTATACTAAAAATATATTTTTTCTTTTACTTGTTCAGTTTACTAAATCAAGAGAAAGATATTTTTTTCTTTTTGTTTACCCTTGTCATTAACGACTAATTCCATTCATCATTTTTGAAGACCTTTTGAAATGCTATTATTATTATGGATATTATTATAAAATATGTATTCTATTTATTATTTTTTAAAGGGCGTGCAAAATCTATTGTGGATAAGTAACAGTGAACGGATGGAATATGTATTTTGCTTTCAAAATTATGCACGTTTGCGAAGGAAACAAATGGAAAGTTATATATTTATTCACTCGTCAAAAATATAATTTGCTAACCAATATACATAAATTGACTTTTTGAGTGGACGACTATACATAATAAAAACCCATTTTTTATATATATACTATATTATAAACTATTTTACTAAATTTAACTGTATTTTGCTAATTAAGTTAAATAGTAAAGTAAGTTTATAATATAGTTTGACTAGGTAAAAGTCTCTTATAAAGAGTCCATTTTTTTTTTCCAGCCCAAGGCCGCGACAGAGCCCAAATGCATTGAGTGTTAGGCTTTTGATTTCGAACTAAATATTGCCCTCGGTGACATATAACTCCCGTTTGGTCATAGATTTTGGTTCATTTTTTTATAAAAAAAAATTCAAAAATTTTCAAGTTCTCAAAAACTACTTTAGGGTAATTTTCGAGTGAAATTTTTTTCTTTCACTCACAAAACTTCAAATTTTCTTCAAATAAAATACATATCCAAACACAACTTCAACTTTCAAAAATTATTTTTCAACACAATTTCAAAAACTCTTTTTTCAAGTTTCAATCAAATCTATGTCCAAAGACTAGCATAAATTGGCAGGAAAGGTTATTTACGTAAATCAAGCTCGTTTCCGTTATCTTGGCGGTTCAGACAGTTTCTTATTGGGCAAACCCAAAAGGCTTTACCCTAGGGGTGTCAATGGTTCGGTTCGGCCGGTTATTTTATAAAATTTGTACCATACAAATTTTTCGGTTATTCTATTATGTATAACCAAAATTAGACTTTTAGAAACCGTACCAATCATGTCGGTTTATCTTCGGTATCTGTAACGACCCAACCGGTCGTTTTGAGTACTACAATCACATTTCCCCATTTACTGCTCAAATTAGGCTTTATAGTTGTTGTGTGACTTGCCGAGGCAATTGATTTGGGTCCGATGAGGTTTTGGAATGAATTAGAATACTTAGTTCCAAGGTTTAAAGCTTAAGTTAAAATAGTGACCAGATGTCGACTTATGTGTAAACGACTTCGAAATTTAATTCGGATGATTCCAATAGCTCTGTATGGTAATTTTGGACTTGGGAGCGTATCCAAAAAATTATTTGGAGGTCCGTAGTAGAATTAGGCTTGAAATGCCGAAAATTAAATTTTTGGAAAGTTTGACAGGGGGGTTGACTTTTTGATATCGGGGTCGGAATCCGATTCTGAAAATTTAAATACCTCCGTTATGTCATTTATGACTTGTGTGCAAAATTTGAGGTCAATCGGACGTGAATTGATAGGTTCTGAAGTCGTTTGTAGAAACTAGAAATTTCAAAGTTCATTAGGCTTGAATTGGGGTGTAATTCATGGTTTTAGCATTGTATGAGGTGATTTGAGGGTTTGACTAAGTACGTATGATGTTTTAGGACTTGTCGGTATATTTGGTTGAGGTCCCGAGGGGCTCGGGTAAGTTTCGGGGGGTTAACGAATCATTTTTGGCCTTGGTGAGATTGCTGACATATGTTGCTACATTTTTCTGATTTTCTCTTTTGCGTTTGCGAAGAATGTTTTCTGAGTGTGAGGTTTTGTTCTTCGCGTTTGCGAAGGGGAGGACGCGAACGCGAAGGTATAGTCTGTGTGTGCATCGCGAACGCGTGAGAGGTGTCGCTTTCGCGAAGGGTAAGATTTGCAAAGTTTCGCGTTCGCGAAGCCACGGTCGCATTCGCGAAGAGTTAAATTTGTGGGCAGCCGAGTTGTGCTTCGCGAATGCGAGGGACCTATCGCGTTCGCGAAGAAGAGAGGCCTGGACAGAAAGTTTAAGTTCAGACCATTTTTAACGATTTGGAGCTCGGATTGAGGCGATCTTTAGGCGATTTTCATAGGAAACAACGGGGTAAGTGTTCTTAACTCAACATTGGTTAAATTACCCGAATTCATGATTGTTTTTATCATTTAATTGATGAATTAAGTTGGAAAAGTTTGAAAACCCTTTTAGTTTAAATTGAGGATTTGAAGGCCGAGTTATGGTCGGATTTGAGTAATTTTGGTATGGTTGGACTCGTGGTTGAATGGGGGTTCGGATTTTATAATTTTTACCGGATTCCGAGACGTGGGCCCCGCGGGTGATTTTTGGGGCGTAAATTCGAATTTTTGGAAAATATTAGTATTTTGATATGGAATTAATTCCTATAATTTTTGCGGGTTGAATCAAATTATTTTGACTAGATTCGAGCCGTTTGGAAGTTGATACGCGCATAATGGGATTTCTGAAGCATTGTTTAACTTGCTCGGCATTGGATTTGGCTTGTTCGAGGTAAGTAACTCTTCTAGTCTTGGAGTTGAGGGTATGAACACTGAATATATGTATTTCATGAATTGTTGGGAGGTGACGCACATGCTAGGTGACGGACGTGTGGGCGTGCACTATAGAAATTGTGACATAATTTTTTATGTGAAAGTTTGTAGTTAAATGATCTTGGCATTTTTCATGCGATTTTATGAGTTAAAGAAATTGAGCTGAAAAGCATATTACAAATCATGTTGAGGCTATGTGCTAGTATTATTGGGACCCACAGAGGTCATATTATTGTGAAATATTTATTTTAAAATAAAAATTTATACTCAGTCATATTCATTTCATTGCATATCATGTCTCAGTCTCTGTTGTAATTTATTGATACATCATATCATCATTTTTTGGCTATTCTCATGACATTGTGAGCCCATGAAAGAGAGACCGGAGAGATTGATGACTGAGGGAGGCCGAGGGCCTGATGTGAGGATATTTTTGGGATCGGGTTGCACGCCGCAGCAGGCCATGTTGGCTTTATATATATTATACTATTTCACGTGAGTTGACCGTGCGGATCTATATATTATACTATTACACGTGAGTTGGCCGTGCAGATCTATATATTATACTATTGCACGTGAGCTGCTCGTGCGGATCCAGATATTATTATATCACGTGAGTTGTCCATGCAGCACGTGAGTTATCCGTGCAGATCCATATATGATATTATAGCACGTGAGTTGTCCGTGCTTATAGTGCTTGGGTTGTAGGAGCCCCTCATGAGTCTGTACACCCCCAGTGAGCGCAGTCGACTATAAATAGGGATCGAGCTGCACGCTGCAGCATGTATTGTATAGCGCTGAGTGATTGAGTGTGGTAAGCACAGTGAGAGAGAATGCGAGACAATGAGACTGAATACTCTGAGAATGTGAGTACATGAGTGCAATCTCTGAGATACATTGCATTGACATGCACACATAACATATATGCATAGAGAAGTGTTTTCCTCATGCTATACGGTATCACATTATTCATGATTTTTCACACATGTTGACAGATGGGCATAGTGATACATTTGCTTTACGCTGGTTATCTAGGAAAAAAAATGAGATATTTTATTTACTATTGAAATGATTTTTGGAAGAATTATTGTTTTCAAATTATTCATATTTTTGGCAATTTCGGCAAACGATTTGGGTTTTCACTAATGTATTTGAAAGGAAGAACTATTATTTTTGAAATCATGTTTCGGCTGAGCATTTTTATCTCTGTGTTTCTTCTGGTACTATTTGCTTTATGTTATTATGGACTGTTGTGGACTAGTGATTTTGGACCCGACCTTGGTAGAAGCTCGTCACTGCTTTCAACCTACGGCTAGGTTTGTTACTTACTTAGTACATGGGGTAGGTTGTACTGATACTACACTTCTGCATATTGCGTGCAGATATTGGCTGTCGTTGTTGCTGTGCTCGATGGTTGCGGGATCTGAAGATGTACCTGCGTCCCTGTTGTAGCTGCCTCTTGTTCAGGGTAGCCTTAGATTTATAAAAGCTCCGTTTATATATTATTCAAACAGACTATGTATTTATTTCATTTCCGCTTTGTACACTCCATTTTTAGAAACTCATGATTTGTACTACCAGTTCTTGGGGAGATGTATTAGTTTTAGATATTTTCTTTTAATTAATTTTATTGGAATTGGATAGATGGAAATTGGCTTACCTAACGGGTTGGGTTAGGTGCCATCATGACTAGTGGGATTTTGGGTCGTGACATTATCGGTACGGTTCGGTTAATTTTCGTTATTTTTTTAAATGTCATTTAAAAGTCAGTAGTAGAAGCAGAATGCAATAATATACGTACTTTTATAGAACTTAGCAAAACTCTCTAAATATTTTTACTATTTAAAGGGTGATGAATTAAGAAGATGACCAGAGTAGAGATCCATCAACTATTATACAACGACGTAAAAGAAACTAAGTAAAGACTAAAAAAATATAAATCACACGAGTGGAAAGATACTAAGTAAGTTGGGACTCAAGAATAATGTCTATAGAAGATTAAATATTCTAAAATTTAAATTTAAATCATGCCAAAGAAAAAATATTCAATACATTATAGTTTGCTACTAATAATCGGTAGAATACCTTATGTCTTGCTAGTGAATTTGCTTAAAATAATTTAGTTTCAGTAGTAGTATAATAGGTTTCGTAATAAGGATTTTGAGTTTAATTACCTATTGACTTGTAATTATTTTTATAATTTTAAGGCCCAAGAAAAATATTAATGCTTTGTTATTTTTAAACTTAATATATAAATATATTTTTTTAATGTAAATTAATTAGTACGGTTCGATATATTTTTTGATTTATTTTCATAGAATAAAAAAAATATCTTAATTATCGGTACAATTATAGATTTATATATTAAAAAAATATGATTTTATTAATAGAAACCTGGTGGTTTATTATGTTTTTAAATATTGATTGACACCCGGTACTTTACCCCCATTGAAATGCCATTGTATTTCTGTGAATCAAATTGAGAAACCTCTGAGGTTAAGATGAGGCGCGGTTCATGGGAGACGAAGTTGTTGCAAGAATTGGTTCTGTATGCGGCAAGTGCTGCTCTGAGCAGCCTCGTTTTGTTTGTGGGGCTCCGACAACTTGACCCGAACCGACATGCGTCCAAGAAGGCTCTCGAGCACAAGAAGGAAATTGCTAAGCGCCTTGGACGACCTCTAGTTCAAACTAACCCCTATGAGGTTACCCTCCAATCTCGCTTATGTCTTTTCGCTCTTTCCCCCTTTCTGAATTGTTCTTTTAACCATATAATTAAAGTCGCTTCGTTTTGTTATTTATACTTATATTTTTGGTATTATTTTCTTTGCTTTAGATTTTCCTATTCATTTTGGTCTATTATGTAGTATTGTTTAGAAGGAAAGAAGCTGAAGCTAGATTTCAACTTTATTGGTTTTGGATAAAAATGACTTCAAGTGTTAATAACTGGGTTCTAAAGTTAATATTTGTATATATTTAATAAATTTCTTAACACAAATACACTGTTTTGAGCAAAAGCTACTGGCCCGTAGCTGGGCTTCTAGCTCTGCCCCTAGTAGGCCGCTGAAATTGTAAAATGCTGATCCTAAATGCCAGTGGAATCCCAAGGTGTAAGCTTAAAGAAGAGCTAAAATTTGAGAAAAATAGGTTTTGCTTGGAAAAATAAGCTTGTCATGGATTGTTTATTTTGTTGTGAAATGGAAGTTACGAGCAATGCCATGGCACTCACTGGGGAAAGAAGGTTGTCAGCTAGATACTAGGTCTTTCAATCATGATAAATGTTAGAAAAAAACCGAGTCTCAACTGTACATATGTTACTTATTAATTAGTATTATTTTGTGTAGACCATCCTTTATTCAGTGGACAGTCCGTTGGTCAAGTAATAATCACGTCATTGTGCTTGTCAAACAGATAGGTTGTGTTTGGTATGGAGGAATATTGTACTCAATATTCCAGTATATGCATTACTCGAATTCAAAGAAAAACAACTTTTTCTAAAGAAATGTTTTTGATTAAAATGGAAAAATGGATCCCAACTCTTACTCTTTATCACCTGTTTTAACCGACAGTTAGACCCTGTTTTCAGATTTTACTGAAACACTACTACTCCAGTCCTAAATCTTGTATGATTAGCATATCTTTATACTCAACCAAACATGAGATAATGATTTAGAATAATTTCCCAAGGCAAAAGATTGCATGCGAGAACATTCTACTACCTGCCAACGGCACCGGCATCCAATGTTTTTGAAACTTTGTACCCTTTACTTCACTCTCTGAAATCATTGTCGGTGTTTAGCTCAGTTTGGTTAAAACTGATGGAAGTCATTTTAATTTGATATTCCTTGGTGTATAGGGTTCAAATATGTGTGCTTGTCTACTATGATCACTTCCTTATAGAGCTTCTTACCCTTCCAATACCTTGTTTCACAAGGCTGTATTAGAAATTGATTATAACCTACATGATTTATTCATTTAGATGCTATATTTCTTTGTTGGTGCGAATATTTTACACATGCTAGGAACCTGCAGTAAAAAATGATCGTTTTCATATTGAATTATTTGAACCCCTTTGTGCTTTGCTTCAACAGGATATAATAGCCTGTGATGTGATTAACCCTGATCATATAGATGTGGAATTTGATTCAATTGGTGGATTGGAATCTATTAAGCAAGCTCTATATGAATTGGTAATACTTCCCCTGAGGAGGCCTGAACTCTTTTCTGGGAAACTTCTGGGTCCTCAAAAAGGAGTGTTGCTCTATGGACCGCCTGGCACTGGAAAGACCATGCTTGCCAAAGCAATTGCTAAAGAGTCAGGTGCTGTTTTTATTAATGTGAAAATATCGAATCTGATGAGCAAATGGTTTGGTGATGCCCAAAAGCTGGGTGAGTTGGATCTTATTTTTACTCTTTCAAGATTCTTTTTCAGCATTATATTTTCTTAGATATGTTGTTTGATTATTTACGTTTGCTTAGCCCTTCTTGTACTCTCAGTTGTTATTCAGATTAACAAGCATTATTTGACCGCGAGTAAGATATCAAGATAACCTAGTGTTTATTTGCAACTTAATTATTACGGAGTACTCTTTTTTGGGGGTGAGGGGTGGGGTTAAAATTGATCATGGGAAGAGTTGTTTAGTTTTGTCCAGTCCTCTGAAGATCGTGTTAGTGATTTTTCTGTTTGGTATTATCTTGTTCAAATGAAGTTGTCCAGGTGATAAAAATCATGATTTCAAGTCTCTGTGGCTAAGCTTAGATTGCATTTATTATGTGCATGTAAAGTTTACAAGTTATTGATCTGCATTTTTAGAGATATCTCTCTTTCAGTTGAATTTGTTTTTGGGCCATAATACGGTGCTTTTGCTTATTTTGTTTTGTTCTTGTTGAGTAGGGTAAAGAGTAGGGTGTGCACAGTTTTTCCTGAGTGATCATATTTTGAAGTATACTGAACATCAATCCAATCTTGATTTAGAAAAGAAATTTACAAGCAACTATATCCTTAACGGCCTCTATTCCTGATGTGAATGGGCACTCTTTGCCTAAAATCTTAAACCGAACTGTCATTGGTGGTTTTTGAAATCAAGAATTCAAATTGAACATACTCTACTAGGATTGGCTAACTTCAGTTGGGCAGTTACAATTTGTTTTGGCAGTTTCAAAATTCTTTCCAGTTCTAGCAAGTTTCAAACAATTTTCTTGCCGCAAAATTCTGGAATCAGCATCTAAAATCCATGCTTGCGCAGCACAAGGGATCTGAAATTTGTTAATACAATGATTGTAGTGATAGAAAAACTTTAAGTGGATGCTTCACTTCTGAATTTTAGGAATAGGAATGAGAATTATAGATTATTCAAACCAGAAGCAAATTTAGTGAAGTTGAAGAGGTTGCCTTTATCAGATTTCCTGTCCTACACTTCTTATAGGACAATTTAGAAGACACCATATGGTATTCTCCCGTTCATCTTTCGGCTGGAAGAGTTCTAGTACAATGGTTGAAAGAAGCCAATGACGGATTTCTGTCTACCGTTATGAGGTGCAACATATCTCAAATCTACAAATGCTCTTGTTTGGCTTAGTTGAATTTTGAGCGTCCACCTAAGTTGGAAAGAGGGAGAGTGTGAGACAGCTTGAGGCTAGAGGGGAAGAACAAAAACATATAGAGAAGAGTGTGAATTACCTAGCATGAGTAACGTTTGATGGTGACCTCAGCATTGTGTTTTTTTTTTCCTGATGTTTTTTATCAGGTAAATGAGAACTTCCATTAAATGGCATCCAGTAGATGCTAAAAGTTAAAACATCTTAGCAAAAAATAGCTCATGTACAGGTGTTCCTTTAATCACTTTATGTAATTTAAGGAGTTAACAAATCCAAGAATTGATCAACACTATTTACATGTTCAAGTCTACACCAACAAAAAAGATTCTCTAGACATGTAGCCTTTAGCACATATATGGCAGTAATGATTTCCTCAAAGCAAATTAGATTTCTCTCCTCCCAAATACACCAAAATTTGTCTCCCTCAACATTGTCGCATTTTTGGAAAAGAGGGAGTTATGAAGGAAAAAGATGGTATGGAGAGTTTAGTGAGAGGTGAGAGCACTTGATTAGTAAGGTGGGCTGCGGTAGGTTGACAGTTGTAAAATTACATAAAATGTTGTGAAAGATACTCTATTTAGTTTTCGAATGGAATGGACCTAAAGAGGGCGAAAGATACAGAGGATTCATGTAGCTGACTTCAACTAATTTTTGATGGATGTTGATTGATACATATAAGCTTAGTGGTCAGGTATGGTTTCAGTAGCAAAAAAAATGGTTTCAGTAGCATCTTCGTGTTTAAACCAAAGAAAACCACCAAGTCCTCTTCCTTAATAAACCCACGAATAGAGAACACAACGGAGACCACATACACTCCACCACATTGAAGGACGAATACGCACACTAAAACATCACTAGAAGATCCCTTCGATTTTCCTTCACCAAAATCACCGGGGTTGACGACGGCAGAAACTGGGCATTGAGAGAAAAACGAGGAGCGTAGAGAGGGAATTTGTGCCAGTTCTTCAATGGCCAAAATATGGAAGTTGCCGGTGTTGGTAGGAAAATTTAGAAGCGCTATTAAAATTTTATGTATGATAGTTTTGTCCAAAAATATTGAATTATCGCTTAGGTAATTGTTGAAGAATGATGCTTATATTTTGGCCAAAATATTGAATTGTTGCTTAGGTAATTGCTGAAGAATGATGCTTGTATATGGTGATTATGTAAGTGCAGGAATCAATTTGATTTATAACAAAAAGTGCCAAGATTGAATTACCACTTTCTAGTGTGGAAATTTTACTGAGGGCTAGCAAAACTACAATTTGGCATATAACTGTTGAACAATTCTTCTAGAATTCCGAGGACTTCATGGGATGTTGATTGTGAGAACCAGTTCTTGGGAATTAGATGATTTCAGGGCTTCTTTTAATCAATCTTCAGTCTACCGAGGACTATTTATTCCCCCCCCCCCCCAAGAAAAAAGGGAACCTTCAGTCCACTGCAGAATAAATATGGATTATACCATGTCTAAGGTGTCAAAATTTTTCTCTCTCGAAATCTTGGATACAAGTAAAATCTGATATAAAGATACTAGGATACAGTTAATAAATCCTTTTGTCGTATTTTAGGTTTCCAATGTTTTGGGACTATTTGTTTTCCTAGTTTGAAATGGCGACAAGTGTGTAAATATTTTATTTTTAAGGTCAATTCAACTTCTGTATGATCATATGAACTGTATGATCATATGAATCACAAACTTTTTTTTTGTCCGAGACAATTTTTGAATTATGAGAATTCTTTTGTTAGACTACAACAACAATTCTTTTGCTCCAGCACAGAGGATATGACCCTTGATAGGAAGGTGTGGAGGTCAAGAATTAAGGTAGAAGTTTAGCTAGCCGAGCGTTTTCCTTGTTCATATCAGTAGTATTAGTGTACTACTTAGTGTTAGTCTTATATTTTCTTATTCTTAGATGTCTATTATTACTTGTTTTTTTTTTTTTCCGCTTCGGTTCTCTGATTGGTTTTGCTGGTGTTGCTGCTTGTTGTTACTCCCTTCCTTTTTCTCTTTCCGGAATTGAGGGTCTACCGGAAACAACCTCTCTACCTTCTCAAGGTAGGGGTAAGGTCTGCGTATACACTAACCTTCCCAGACCCCACTTGTGGGATTACACTGGGTTTTTTGTTGTTGTTGTTGTTAGACTAAAAGAATAAAACTAAGAGTTCCTATAAAATAGATTCAAGTGTATGTGACATTTGGCTACATATGTTTTCTTGTTGCAAGTAATTGTGTGACATTTGGCTCCATATGTTTTCTTGTTGCAAGTAATTGGTCAACAGATTATGTGTGCTTCTTCATCAAGTCTCAGATGAGCGAACGTGATCTCATGATAATTCATGTGAAAATCCTCAGAATTTGCTCCCTGTGATGTCATTTCATGGAAATAGTTGAACTTCCACACCATAGGCACCCCTGTTGCACTGAAGCCAAGGAGCAAAGTACAGGGAGTTTTTGGCCTGACATGAGGCTCGATTGTGGTTTCCAGGGAGATTCTTTGGTCTAGTTACGTTATAAAACTGGATGCATAAAAACTTTACCTAGAAATTCTTAAGAATAAACACTCTGCCCCCCCTCTCCTCGGGTGAGGTATTATAAACCCTTAAAGCGTAACTAGTATTGGATGCTCTTGGTTTGATTTTTTTTTTTGGTGATTGCTCGTGTTACTGATTTGAGTTAAGTGACTTAAAGTTGGTTTAGCATAGACTTAATATTCGACTTGATGTTAGACTTCTTCATTGATATATGCTTCTGAAATCTTTACAGTTTCCGCTTTGTTTAGTTTGGCGTATAAGCTTCAGCCAGCAATCATATTCATTGACGAAGTGGACAGCTTTTTGGGTCAGCGCAAGGCTACTGACAATGAGGCATTAGCAAACATGAAGACTGAATTCATGGCTTTATGGGATGGTTTTACCACAGATCGTAGGTTCACTCCTTAATGAGATGATTTACTTATTAGTAGCTTTCATTCACCAATCACCACTCATTTGCTGCAAAACTTTATCAGCAAGTTGTGCAATTTGAGATGATCATGTCTTTTAGCTAGTTAATGTGGTCTAGGAAGAAAATTTTGTGACTATTTACTGAGATAGTGCTTATGTAGATAATGCCCGGGTTATGGTACTTGCTGCTACTAATCGGCCATCTGAGCTTGATGAAGCAATTCTTCGACGCCTTCCTCAGGCCTTTGAGATCGGTATGCCTGACTGCAAAGAGAGAGCTGAGATTTTGAAGGTTATCCTGAAGGGCGAGAAGGTACAAGATAACATTGACTATGACCGCATTGCTAGTTTGTGTGATGGATACACTGGTTCAGATCTTCTTGAGCTTTGTAAAAAAGCTGCCTACTTCCCCATCCGGAACCTGCTCAATGATGAGAAGAGTGGAAAGCGATCTGCGGTTAGTATTATATTCTTATTCTAGAAGATTCTAACTTAAAAAGTTGTACTCTCCTTCAGAAAAAGTTGTTAATTGGTAGTTAACTGACACAAATGCAGTTTTAAGGACTGACTTATCTTAAGGGTGGCATGTGGGCCGGTTAGGACCGGCCCCGGCCCAGGACCGCAAGCCCAAATGGGCAGTGGGCCTAAACGGTTCTAACCGGATAGGACCGGGACCGTGGGAGGTGGGCTGGGTAGTGGGCCGGTCCCATAGGCGAGGCCCGCGAGACCGGGACTGGCTGGGAAGTGGGCCGGTTCAAGCGGTCCTAAACGGGCCTATCCGGGCCCAATGACTAGTTTTTTTTAAAAAAAATCTGCCACATTATAGTCTTTATGGCATTTAAAATATGGCCGTTTTACCTGTCAAAATAGCCTTTGGCTATTTATAAATAGGCATTTAGCCCCCCAACTTTGTTTTAACCCCATTTTTTTTATAATTACACTTTTTCTTATATATATAGCTTATATATATATATATATATATATACTATACTATATATACATCTTATATCGAATATAGTTTATATATATACATACTATACTATACTATATGTAACTATATGTACATCTTATATATATATACTAAGTGTATAGCATATATCTTAAGATGTATATATAGTATATATATAAGCTATATTCGATATATATAGATATATACTATATATATACATCTTAAGATATGTATATATATTGAATATATCGAATATATAGTATAGTATAGTATATATATAAGCTTATATATATATATACATATATACTATACTATATTATACTATAAATATATCTTTATATACTATATATACATCTTAAGATATATATAGTATATCTTAAGATGTATACTATCGAATATGGCTTATATACTATGTATATATATATATATATATATATATATCTATATATCTTATGATGTATATATCTTAAGATGTATATATGGTATATTGTATATATATATATATATATATATATATATATATATATATATATATACACACACACACACTATACTATACTATATATACATCTTACTATATATATATATATATCTTAAGATGTATATATAGTATAGTATATTATATATATAAGCTTATATATATAACGAATATAGCTTTTATATATATATATATATATATATTATATAACGCATTGCTTTGAATATCTCTTTACAATATTTTTGTCTTTAAATTTGAATTAAAAAATTTAGGTGACAATTCTATAATATAATTTACAAGGAATTGCCTTAGATATTTTTATTATTATTTTTTTTCTCTAACTTTTATAAAAAAAATTTAAAGATAGAAAGCATCCGTTGGGCCCGCTTGGGCCCACTTAGGTCCGGGACCGGCCCACTTAACCCGGGACCGTTAGTTCGTGGTCCCGGTCCCGGACCGGTTCCAACAAGAAACCCGCGAAGCTCGGGACCCTTTAGGACCGTCCCGTCTAGGACCGGCCCACTTAGGACCGGCCCCGGCCCACATGGCAACCTTAACTTATCTGATGAATGGTTTAAACCAGGTTTAACCACTGGAACAAAAAAAGGATAAAAGGGGACAAAAAAAATAAAAATGTGTCGAAGAACTAGAGCTTGTTGGGTTACAAGAAACAGCAGTTTGATACAGTGCAGAGACGGAATGAGGCCTTTTTTTTTTTTTTTCTACAGAGAGAACCTTTTCAGATGTCCTCCTAAAGTAAACCATTAGAATTTCCTTTGTACGTGCTACCCCTTTGAATGGATATCCAATTGATTTAGGCGCCTGATTCAATTTTGTGATAGGGCGTCGAAGGAAAAATTAAAATAAAAACAAAAGGACCAGTCTAGAATCTTTTTTTTATTTCTTTAAGAAAAAAAAATTCTGCATCTGCAACTGTGACATAATTATTGTTGCACATGTTATTAATTAAGCTGGACAAATTAGAGTAACAAGGCTGCTTAAAGAGAGACACATTTGCAATCTATCTGGGTTAGTTGGTTTTAAGTATCGCTATTTCTCTTTGAGCAGGAGCCAAGGCCGCTGTCGGAATCAGATTTGGAAAGGGTTTTAGCTACATCGAAAAAGACAAATGTTGCTGCAAGTGAATACAGCAGATTAAGTTCACTGTCAGCAGGATGGTCAGGGCATGCAGATTCAGATGATTACCCTGTCCAAGAAGCAATTAGTGAGCTTTCGAAGCTTGTGATTACCCAAATTTTGAATCTCCGGTCAGATAACCGGGATTCTTAATTGGTCACAGGAACTCCTATAAAGTATCAGCCTGTAAATTGCAGCTTCGACAGGAAACTATTTACTTGCAGCAGGATGGTCAAGGCATGTGTGATGATTACCCTGTCCGAGCTGCAATTGACGAGCTATCTAAGCTAGTCGTTTCCCAGATTTTGATTCTTCAATCAGATAAGCAGTATTCTTAGTTGGCTATAGGGATTCCTATAAACTATCAGTCTGTAAAATTTGATTCTCTCGATGATTTTCAGATGGTTTTCACGTATTACATGTTATTTAACTGGCTAGGTATTGAAATTTGTGCTTTTTATGAAAAGGGGAAGAGTATATCTTATCTCCACGTGAACACAAATTTTCCAGTAATTTTAAAATATCTTGACTTCAATTGGAACATTTAATTGACAGCTTTTGATAACGACCACTTATCCTTTGCCGTAAATGCTTATTGCCTCGTGTATCCTAATTTAATCAAAAGGCAGCGATTTATCTTAGGGTATTTGTGGACGGTAGAGACGATCACTGCTGAATTTTATGGGGTGATGGGCAGTGCCCACTCTATCATTTTGGCAGGGCTATATGTCATCTTTCTCTAGGGTGTTATTTGGACCAATTTGTGTCCATATAAAATTTTAGAAGAATTACTAAAAAGCCATTCACTAAATTGCTTAAACTAAAAATAACTGATAGATATATAATATTTGTATAACCGTGTAAATTCACGTAAATCCGGCCAGCTATTTCTGGGGATACTTTTTACCTTATATCGGTTAACAAACTTTAAGCAAATGAGATTTTTTTCATTTAAATTGTTTGTCTTAAATGAACTTTGAATATGAATCTTTCATAATTTTTATTCATTTCATTGAGCATTGAGTCATACCCTCCAAAAAGTCTACACATGTTTTCTTTTAATTTATCTTGGATTAAAATTCGGTAACTTCCTATGACTATAGATGGCCGTAAAGGATTCGAGGATTGGAAGTTTAAACTATTAATGAGCAATATGCGGCTTAGGATATTTCACTTAGACCGTAAGGACCAACTCCTGTAGAATAAGTCTGGTTTTTGTAGTGGCAGTCAATGTTGATTGAAAACGTCAAAGAAGTGTCAGGATTGGAAAATATCCCTGTATTTCCCGTTCTGCCTTGTGATGTCCTTTTGCCTCAAAGTTTGGAGAAAGAAGTGAATAGGGTCTAGCTTGGTGTTTATGAGGATCTAGGGGTACTTGCCTATTTGTGGAACCCAGAGACAGAGTCATCACTGTTCATGTACAAATGCAAATAATTGGTCTGAGCAGAAACTTTAATATCGCACCAAACCATTTGGTCTTAAATCGTACAGAACCAAAATATTCATTTTAGTAGTACTTGCAAGGATGTGGGTCAATGTCTTTTAAGTAATTTCCAGAATTATGCTACTATTTGTGTCTTCCTTTAGAAACTACTCAATATAATGTTTATGTTTCGATCTTCACATTGTAGCTCAAAGCGTTGAAAAGATGACAGGTGTATGGATTCTACAAGTTTTAGTTCCACGAATTCGTTAAACTCCAATATGCCAATAGACGACTGAAAAGTGAACTAGAAATGTCACATGTTTCATACAACGAGTGTAACTAAGCTTAAATGTTATCGAATAAACCCGACCTACCTTACACAGTCTCGCAATAATCTTCATATCCTTGCTTTATTCTGTAAGAAAATACTTTGATGATAAAAAGATGACAATTAATTCAAATCTTATCACCTTAGGTATGGTAGGATAATTGGGATCGATTCATTTTTAACACAAGAATCCTGGTTAAAAATGAAAAAACTTTAAACAGTGCTACTCTATCAACACGAATCTGAATCAGTCAAACTAGTAATTTTAAATACCAACTAATTAAACAAAAAAATAAAAAATCAGAGTTTTTTTTTGGCATCTAAAGAACGGGGATGCCTAACTTGGCACAACTCAGCCACAAAAAGCAAACATTACTCACCACCCCACCCGCCCACCCCTGTTTACACTTTTACTGGTATTGATATAAAAAGTTCACATAGCGTGGAGACCCTTTATTTGGGAAATAAATTTTCAAGTAGCCTGATATTTGTTGAATACAGACGTACTGGACCTAATTTCAAACAATTGTAGCCGTAGGACAAAGTACGTGCCTTTGAAATATATCATGGTTGAAAATGTCTAAATGGTTCATATAATTTTTTAGTATAACTTGACAATTCTTAAAATTCTTTGGTTTCGAACGTCTGATTTATATTAATACTACTGCCCCCCTTCTCAGAAAATACTTGTTTGCACCGGCGTTTATACAAAATAGGGGTGTACAAACCGAACTGGAAAATCACACCAAACCAAAAACACTACCAGAAAATCGTAAATTTTCGACTAATAATTATTGTCGGAAATTTCCGACGGAAATGTCAAAAAAATATTAGGTATGTATTTTTAAAAAAAATTTGACCATATTTCCAACAAAATCGGTCGCAATTTTTGGCGAAAAATTTAGTTTGACTTGTTTGACTTTATTTCAGACCGATTTGGTCGGTAGTTTTTTTAAAAAAATAAAAAAAATTAAATGACAATTCCAACCGATTCAGTCGGAATTTTTTTTAAAAAACCCTACCCGACCCCGTCCCCAAAAACAAAACTTCTCTTTTCTTCCTCCTCCTCCTCTCTACCTCTCATCCTTCTCCCCCATCCCCAAAAACTTGCCCTTTAAAGTCAAACCAAACCGATTAAAAAATCCGATGAGGTTTGGTTTGATTTGGTTATGTATTGAGTGAAAAAAGTCGAACCAAACCGACATATAATATATAATTTTTATATATACTTTTAAGACTTTATATAGAATTTTCTTTAAAAAAATGTCTAGAAATATTTGGGATTCTCTTATGGGATGTAATATCTAATAGAATATGAAGTGCTCAATTTTTATTAACTTTAAATAATGTATTGTATGATCACTTTCTTATCAAGTGTTATTGAAATGCGCCAATCTCTTTATTTATCCATATTCATATATCAAGATCTATTATATTCTTATATCTTTTTCGAATTTGAAGTGATATTTCGATAATTGAAAATTAAATAGAACATATCATTATTTAGGTATCATATTGATTTTTATGTTTAATTATTAAATTCGGTTAACTCTGAAAGTGTACATCAACGAAAATTTACTGCCAGACAACTAAAAAAATAACTATCACGTGTTACTAAGAAAATTCGCCCATAAGAATACTTTAATAGATCATATGTTTGTCAATTTTTCAATTTTTATTAAACATATATTTACTTATAAGAAATTTAACAAAGTAAGATTGACATATTATTCATGTAACTAAAAAACCCAAAAAATTCGAAAAGTCCGACAAAACCGAGCCAATCCAAACCGATATAAATGGTTTGGTTTGGTTTTAATAAAAACCGAACCAACCCGATCCATGTACACCCCTAATACAAAATCAATAGTTATATACCTTACGTATTTTATATACATTTTTACGTAAAATTTCTTTTAACCATGAAATTAATGTTAACATAGTTTAAACACTTAGTATGGATACATATTTTGTCTCATTCCTTCCATAGAAATAAGAGAAAGCACCTGTAAAATAACCCCCTTTTTTTCTGGAAAAGTATAAAAAAGGAATGTTAGAACAAGACAGAAATAGACGCAACAACCTTTAAGGATATAATAAAGCACATAAGCAATTTGAATATTGAAGGTGACTTTAAATTTGCACATGAATTGCTGCTGAAATTGAAAAACGCTACTTCAGTTGGTCAAAATCAAATATGACCACCGGGAATTTTTAACTATAACATCACATATGGAATAATTGATATAGAAAAATATACTCGTTTTAATTAAAAAAACCACGAGAAAAATAAATTTCTAGTCTTACTAGTAAACACATTAAGTATGTCGGACTAGTATTCATATGAATACAATTCGAATATAGACTTACGTACTTAGTCTAACAAAACAAATTTTTAGTCAGATAAACACAACGAAGAAACAACGAGGAGAATCATAAAAGATGACAGAAAAAAACCCATTATTTCTCATTTGACCAATTAAACCTAGCAAATGCCGTCCCCCGTCTGTAGCCGTCTCCTAATTTCAAACACATCAAATTCATTTATAAAGACTTATTCATTGTTCCAACCTGCCAATCGCCCATCCTCTTAATTTATACTCTTTTATTACTAGTACTTTCTTTATGCTTTTCTCAGCACTTTATATTCTTTATTTACTATAATATTCATGATTTTGTCCACCTTGTTCTTATCATCATTTTAGTTCATTCCTCTTTTTGATTTCATTTCACACCCTTTTTTTAATCATGTTTCTGAGTGTGATTGCAATTATTGCTTCATGTTTTCTTCTGAAGCTTATATTGAAAACTTCACTAGTGCAAATTATGAAGAAATGGTGGCAATTGTTCGAGGACGGTTGTTATGTGTACCAGTTCTACAGAGTCCCGCAATTCAACCACAACATGCAGGAAAATCAATTGTATAAAAAAGTTTGCACTTATCTGAATTCTCTGCCGTGTGCTGAAGATTCTGATTTCACCAACCTTTTCTCCGGCGACAAGTCCAATGAAATCAACCTCGTTTTGGATTCTAACCAAATCGTCGTTGACAATTTCCTCGGCGCCAGAGTTTGTTGGATCAACGAACAGGACGAAAACACCGGCCTCAAATCGCTTGTTATGAAAATCAGGAAAAACGACAAGCGTCGAATTCTACAACCCTACCTTCAACATATACACTCTGTGTTCGATGAAATTGAGCAGAGGAAAAAGGAGGTGACATTATTCGTGAACGTAGATAACGAACCTCAGAGAAATGGACGGTGGAGATCAGTGCCGTTTACACATCCAGCAACTTTTGAAACTATCGTGATGGACACGGATCTCAAAAACAAGGTCAAATCCGATTTGGATAATTTCCTAAAGTCGAAACAGTACTATAATCGTCTCGGCAAAATTTGGAAACGGAGTTATCTCCTCTACGGACCTTCCGGCACCGGAAAATCAACATTCATCGCCGGAGTAGCGAATATGCTGAATTACGACGTGTACGACGTCGATTTATCCAGAGTAACAGACGATTCGGATCTGAAGCTGCTTCTGTTACAGACAACGAACAAGTCGTTGATTGTTATCGAAGATCTCGATAGTTATTTAGGGAACAAATCAACGGCTGTGAGCTTATCTGGGATTCTTAACTTTATGGACGGAATATTCTCGTGTTGTGGGGAAGAGCGAATTATGATCTTTACCGTGAATAATAAAGATCAAATTGATCCAACGGTTCTAAGGCCAGGAAGAATTGATGTTCACATACACTTCCCTTTATGTGATTTTAATGCGTTCAAAAGCCTAGCGAATAGTCATTTGGGTTTAAAAGATCACAAGCTGTTCCCACAAGTAGAGGAGATTTTTCAAACCGGGGCGGTTTTGAGCCCGGCTGAGATCGGCGAGATTATGATTTCGAACCGGAGTTCCCCGACCCGGGCGTTGAAATCGGTCATTTCTGCTTTGCATATCAACACGGAGTCGAGGGCAGCGACTCGGCATGCACGGCGGTTGAGTGAGAGCGGGTCGGTTCGAACCGTGGAAGAAACGGGTGACTCGGGAATTTTTTGCAAGGACAGCGTGAGAGAGTTCAAGAAACTATATGGACTTTTACGGATAAGGAGCAGTAGAAAAGATTCATCTTTTGAGTTTGATACATCAGACAAGGATAATTCACGTCATGACAATTAACATATGTTGGTTTCGGTCTTTAATGATGGATCCTTACTTGCATAATCATTTATTTATTTATCTTTCAGAATGATGTAACTTGTTATTTCTAGTGTGTGATTTTTAGTTGATTTAACATAAAGATTGTAGTTAGAATTCATTATCTCATATTGATTAAACTTTGATCAGAGTTATCGCTCTGTTTGCGATAGTTATACATGATGATGCTCTAATCTCTTCTTAGATTTTGAATCTATTTTTATAGCGTTGTACTCTTACATATATGTTATTGCATGTTGAGGTTTTTTTGTTTTTAAGATGAAATAGTCTTAAAATGAGGGTGAATGGGAAATGGAGGGAAAATGAAATTTTTGAGTAAAATTTTAAGTTTTTCTCTCTTGACAATGAGACATTGTCCCATATTGGAAGAGGAAAAGATTTTTGGTGGGTATATATATAATTGCTCTTCTTGTAGTTCTTAAAGAGTTAAGAAGAAAGCAAGCCTCGCGCCGTCGTCATCGTCGCTCGGCTACGACTTCGGCTTCGGATTTGGTCAATTGATTGATTAATTTTTTGGACCAAATTTATTTGTTAATAGTAAGTATTAACGTAAGATTATTCGCATTTATAACGGATATTTTTCAATCCGTGTATTGACCCCAGGCAGCCGCCTAATGCTCTTCCCACCATGAATGTGCTTGCTCCACAAACAAGTGCTTGCTCCACAAACAAGCTAATGGTTGGCTTCGATTTCGGCTTCGGCTTCGGCTTCGGATTCAGATTCGAATTTGGTCAAATGATTGATTGATTAATTTTTTGGACCAAATTTATTTGTTAATAGTAAATATTAACGTAAGATTATCCGCATTTATAACGGATATTTTTCAATTCGTGTATTGACCACCAGGCAGCCGCCTAATGCTCTTCCCACCATGAATGTACTTGCTCCACAAACAAGCTAATGCTTGCTCCACCATAGAGGGTGGGCGATTGTTCTTCTTCAACACTGGTTGCTATATATATGTTCAGCAGCTGTTGAAGAAAGATACACATAATACACAAGACACAAAACTGAAATCGCTCAACAGATTTGGCTATACATTGCACTCCTTCCTCTCAGCATTTCCATACGATTTTCTGAGTTTCTACTCCTTTGTTCTGCATTGTTTTAACTTCAAACAAAGCAACTGTAAGTGTGATTTGCTACCGAACTTTGTGTTCGCTGAAACACTGGGGTTTGAAGTACCGCTACACCAGTGTGTGATTCGTTCTATCCTGGGAGGAAATAATCCATTACCTTGGGTACTAGGAGGGGATTAAATTCCTTAAGGAAACACTGTGAATTCAGTGAGCTCGAATTAATTACTGTTTCATTACGATAACTTATATTTTGCAGAATTATTATTTACAAATACAGCAATATTGGCGGGACTAACAATCTTAAGGAATTTAATTTTATTTCTGTATTTGTGTTGTTCTTATTATTCTGCAAACTAAAACCTTTGTGGTTTTGTGTACTCCCGTTTTGGAGAGTAAAGCCTTCGTGGCGTTTTGTTGGAGATTAAAATCTACGTGATTTTTACTCCAGTTTGAAAATGTGTATTAAACGTTTGTTTGTGTCATTCTTTTACAGAAAAAATGACGACTGAAAGCGAAAACCAAGCTATTCCGATGGTGACTGCCAACGCATCGACAAGCTGAACACCGGCGTTGGCACCGGCAGAAAAACCCGGAAAATTTTCCGGGAATAATTTCAAGCGCTAGCAGCAGAAGATGTTCTTCTACGTAACTACGTTATGCCTACAGAAGTTCATCAAGGAAGATGTTCCTGATCTGCCCGATAAAACTCCAGAGAATGAACGCTTTATCGTGTTTGAAGCGTGGAAGCATTCTGATTTTTTATGCAAGAATTATATTCTTAGCGGACTGGATGATAATCTGTATAATATATACAGTGGCGTGGAGACGTCGAAAGAATTGTGGAATGCGCTTGAAAAGAAATATAAAACTGAAGATGCCGGGATGAAAAAATTTGTTGCCGCAAAATTTTTGGACTACAAAATGGTAGATAGCAAGTCTGTTATTACCCCAAGTCCAGGAATTGCAAGTGATTATTCATGATCTACTTGCTGAAGGTCTTGTCATCAATGAAGCATTCCAAGTAGCAGCAATGATTGAGAAGTTGCCTCCGTTATGGAAGGACTTCAAAAATTATTTGAAACACAAATGAAAGGAAATGTCCCTTGAAGATCTCATTGTTCGGTTGAGAATCGAAGAGGACAATAAAGCTGCTGAAAGGAGAGGCCGTGGAAATTCAACAATAATGGGAGCAAATATTGTTGAAGATAACAAAAAGAGGAAGAAGGCTTCTGGTCTGAAATACAACCCAAGCAAGAAGCGGTTCAGTGGAAACTGCTACAACTGTGGGAAAATGGGACACAAATCTACGGAGTATCGTGCTCCGAAGAAAGACAAGAAAAGGGGTCAAGCAAACATGGTAGTAAACCATGATGATGTTGATAACTTGTGTGCCATGCTTTCTGAATGTAACTTGGTGGGAAATCCTAAACTGTGGTGGTTTGATTCAGGAGCCACTCGCCATGTTTGTGCAGTTAGAGAAGCTTTTGCTACTTATGCTCCTGCTGGACCCGGAGAGACAGTTTATATGGGAAATGCTTCAACAGCAAAAGTTGAAGGATATGGGAAGATATTTCTGAAAATGACTTCTGGCAAGGTCATGACTTTGAACAATGTCCTTCATGTTCCCGAAATGAGAAAGAATTTAGTCTCTACTGGACTTCTTGTTAAGCACGGTTTTAAGTGTATTTTTGTGTCCGACAAGGTTGTCATAAGTAAGAATGAAATATTTGTAGGAAAAGGTTACCTCACCGAGGGCCTTTTCAATCTCAATGTAATGGTTGTGGAAAACAATAATAATATTTCAGTTTCTTTTTACTTACTTGAGTCAAATAATTTATGGCATGTACGTTTGGGTCATGTCAATTATAAAACCTTGCGGAAAATGATTAACTTGGAAGTACTGCCTAAGTTTGAATGCGAAAAATTAAAAAGTCAAACATGTGTGGAATCTAAGTATGTTAAACATCCTTATAAATCAGTTGAAAGGAATTCAAATCCTTTAGACTTAATTCACACAGATATTTGTGACATGAAGTCAATACCATCTCACGGTGGAAAGAAGTATTTCATAACTTTTATTGACGATGGTACTCGATATTGCTATGTTTACTTACTGAATAGTAAAGATGAAGCAATAGACGCATTCAGGCAATACAAAAATGAAGTTGAAACGCAGCTTAACAAGAAAGTAAAAATGATAAGAAGTGATAGGGGTGGTAAATATGAATCTCCTTTTGAAGAAATATGTTTAGAATATGGAATTATTCATCAAACAACAGCTCCTTACACGCCCCAATCTAATGGGATTGCGGAAAGAAAGAATCGCACATTAAAGGAGATGATGAATGCGTTGTTGATAAGTTCTGGTTTGCCACAGAACTTGTGGGGGAAGCCATTCTTACGGCTAATCGAATATTAAATCGAGTGCCCCATAGCAAAACACAATCCATTCCATATGAAAAATGGAAAGGAAGGAAGCCCAACTTGAATTATTTTAAAGTATGGGGGTGTTTGGCAAAAGTACAAGTTCCTAAACCCAAAAGGGTAAAGATAGAACCGAAAATCGTTGATTGTGTTTTCATAGGATATGCGACAAATAATAAAGCATATCGATTTCTGGTTCATAAATCAGAAAATCCCGACATTCATAATAATACGGTTATAGAATCAAATAATGCTGAGTTTTTTGAAAATATATATCTGTATAAAAAGGAATGTGAGTCGTTTGGTGAAGGATCTAAACGACCTCAGAAAGAAATAAAAGAAAGTACATGTAATCAGGAGGATCCAAGACGTAGTAAACGTCAAAGAACTTCTACTTCATTTGGACCAGATTTTGTGACTTTCTTATTGGAGAATGAGCCTCAAACATTTAAAGAAGCTATGACTTCTTCGGAATCATTGTTTTGGAAAGAGGCAGTCAATAGTGAAATAGAATCCATATTGAACAACCATACATGGGAATTGGTTGATCTTCCTCCTGGAAATAAACCTTTGGGTTCTAAATGGATTTTTAAGAGAAAAATCAAAGATGATGGCACTATTGATAAATTCAAGGCAAGACTCGTAGTCAAAGGGTATAGACAACGAGAAGGTCTAGACTACTTTGATACATACTCTCCAGTTACAAGAATTACGTCCATACGGATGTTAGTAGCATTAGCTGCAGTGTATGGTCTTGAAATTCATCAAATGGATGTTAAGACGACCTTCTTAAATGGAGAGTTGGAGGAAGAAATTTACATGGAACAACCTGAAGGGTTTGTGGTTCCAGGTAAAGAAAAGAAGGTATGTAGACTTGTTAAGTCTCTTTACAGACTAAAACAAGCACCCAAACAATGGCATGCGAAATTTGACCAAACAATGTTGTCAAATGGTTTTAAGATAAATGAATGTGATAAATGTGTGTACATTAAAAATGTTCCAAATCACATAGTCATTGTTTGCCTATATGTGAATGATATGTTGATAATGAGTAATGACATTGCTAACATAAATGCTACTAAGCGTATGCTCAATAGCAAGTTTGATATGAAAGACTTGGGAGTTGCTGATTTAATTCTGGGAATTAAGATCCATAAGATTCCTCAAGGTCTGGCATTGTCACAATCTCATTATATTAAGACAGTACTTGAAAAATTCAAGCACTTGGGCTTTAAAATTGCAAAGACTCCAATTGACGTGAATCTTGCATTAGCAAAGAATAAAGGCCAAAGTATATCACAATTGGATTATGCTCGTGTGTTGGGATGCTTAATGTATATCATGAATTGTACACGACCAGATATAGCTTGTGCTATAAGTAAACTGAGTCGATATACGAGCAATCCAGGCCAATCTCATTGGATGGCAATGAAACGAGTTTTGGGATATTTAGAACATACCCAGAACTTTGAATTGCACTACAGTAAATTCCCTGCGGTGATTGAGGGATACTGTGATGCAAATTGGATCACCGGTTCAACTGATTCTAAGTCCACGAGTGGATATGTATTCACTATTGGTGGAGGAGCGGTATCTTGGAAGTCGTCCAAACAAACATGTATTGCCCGCTCTACAATGGAGGCTGAATTCATAGCCTTAGATAAAGCCGGTGAAGAAGCTGAATGGCTCCAGAAATTTCTTGGAAGACATTCCATTTTGGCCCAAACCGTTGGCACCAATATGCATACATTGTGATAGTCAAGCGGCAATTGGAAGGGCTGGGAGCGTTATGTATAACGGTAAATCTCGTCATATACGACGAAGACATAAAACCGTTAGACAATTACTCTCTAGAGGAATTATCACGATTGACTATGTAAAGTCAAGTGATAATGTGTCGGATCCACTTACAAAAGGCCTAACTAGAGAGGTAGTTGAGAAATAATCAAGGGGAATGGGGGATATGGCCGAGAACAAGTCATTGTGGCGGTAAATCTACCTAGAAGACTGGAGATCCCAAGATCTAGGTTCAAGGAGATCAAACAAAGTCATTAATGACGGTTCAACATTGTTAAATAAAATTTTAGTCCGTTCTCGTGATGAGACAATGTTCAGTACCAAGGATAAAGTATTAAGGCTTTTTAATGATTTCTAAATTTGATACGGGGTATATCAAAAAGTGTATCTAGAGGATGACATGTTTAGGAATCACCTATGTAAGTGTGAAGTGTTAGCCGCTTCAAGGAGAACTTTGTAAGGCCAGTTCTCTACGCACTTATGAAACCAGGCGGTGTTCATGGCTGAAACGAACACAACAATGAGAACCAAAGACGGTTAAGGGTTAATTGTGTGACTTATGGTTGTCTAGGTATACACCAAAGATCGATGGTTCAAAGATATCAAATCTACCGATTGACCGAGTATATCCGACATAAGTTTACTACGGAAAGTTCAAAGGGAAACCTACTTATCCAGATGCGATTAATCCTTGCTTATAAATCACACAGTTTTTCAATGCATACTTCCGTGATATAGCCATTCCCCATTCATGTGGGGGATTGTTGAGGTTTTTTGTTTTTAAGATGAAATAGTCTTAAAATGAGGGTGAATTGGAAATGGAGGGAAAATGAAATTTTTGAGTAAAATTTTAAGTTTCCCCCTCTTGACAATGAGACATTGTCCCATATTGAAAGAGGAAAAGATTTTTGGTGGGTATATATATAATTGCTCTTCTTGTAGCTCTTAAAGAGTTAAGAAGAAAGCAAGCCTCGCGCCGTCGTCGTCGTCGCTCGCTCGGCTCGGCTTCGGCTTCGGATTTGGTCAATTGATTGATTAATTTTTTGGACCAAATTTATTTGTTAATAGTAAATATTAACGTAAGATTATCCGCATTTATAACGGATATTTTCCAATCCGTGTATTGACCACCAGGCAGCCGCCTAATGCTCTTCCCACCATGAATGTGCTTGCTCCACAAACAAGCTAATGCTTGCTCCACCATGGAGGGTGGACGATTGTTCTTCTTCAACACTGGCTGCTATATATATGTGCAGCAGCTGTTGAAGAAAGACACACACAATACACAAGACACAAAACTGAAATCGCTCAACAGATTTGGCTATACATTGCACTCCTTCCTCTCAGCATTTCCATACGATTTTCTGAGTTTCTACTCCTTTGTTCTGCATTGTTTTAACTTCAAACAAAACAACTGTAAGTGTGATTTGCTATCGAACTTTGTGTTCGCTGAAACACTGGGGTTTGAAGTACAGCTACACCAGTGTGTGATTCGTTCTATCCTGGGAGGAAATAATCCATTACCTTGGGTATTAGGAGGGATTAAATTCCTTAAGGAAACACTATGAATTCAGTGGGCTCGAATTAATTACTGTTTCATTATGATAACTTATATTTTGCAGAATTATTATTTACAAATACAGCAATATTGGCGGGACTAACATTGCACGTATCAGAATTTGTACCCATGTCTAATTACTTCGTTGTTGCTATTGTCTGTTTATTGCTTTATTTTCACTTCTTTTGAATCGAGGGTCTTTCGTAAACAATTTCTCTACCTTCATCAGGTAGAGATAAGGTCTGCGTACATTTTACCCTCCCAGACCTCATTTGTGAAATTTCACTAGTCTTCTGGTTGCTCTAATCTCTTCTTAATATCTGCTACTAGTAATTATTAGTAGCTCTAATATGTAAATTAAGAAAAATGTTGATAGATTGAGATATGAAAAGTGTATTCAAACAAAGAAGTTTCATCCCGAGTTGTTTTAGACATTGGCAATTTAGCTATTAAATGGTAAAACTTCCATAAAATGAGACTATAAGTAGTGCATTAGTACTTTATTTTTTTTTCTGTGTACGACGTGACCAGAGCAATCACCATGACCAATTCCTAGTTCAATAGCAAGTCTTTCTCGATATTTGTTATTTTATGTAATATTGTGAACGAAATAATGCGACAAGTACGTAACAGCTGGTATTCATAATTGACCATGATAAGTCAAATAATCACCAATGTGCATTAGCAGAAGCACGCAAGATGAGAATGGTCTATCATTAATTGTATATTTTAATCAACATTCCATATACTAGTCAATTTTGTTACCTCTTCAAAATGTCCCTTTTGAAGTTTGAGGAATCAGTGCCATCACTTGAAAAATACAAGAAAAGAAAAACGACTCTCTAGAACGTCTAAAAGGGGAGGGTTCCGACTATTCTCTATTGGAAAAACTGTAGCTGAAGATAGCAAACTTTATTGATTGCCCATAGAGATAAGGTAAGGTAGAAAAGAATCAATCCCCATCAATAAAGGTTATTGACTTTGCTGTTTGATTGCAAGATCTTTGTCAATTCTTTGACTTCGCCAATTGGACAATGAACCACATATTGTAATAAATAAAATAAAATAAAAATAACTACCGACCTTTTTTCCTTTGCTCTTCTCCACTTTCGACTTGTGGCACTCTTTAATATGCAATGAGTTATCGACTTCATATCGTAAATTTTGGTTCGTAGTTATTATCACATTTGCCCTCCTTCCATTCTCTGAAACTCAAAACAAAGAATCATTCAGGCAATTGATGGATTATTGAACCCGACATTATTACCAAGCAACTACTATATTATTGTACGGATAAATTCATGATTATTTATATGATCACTAAACTATTGAAAATAATGTAATAAAGTTATTTTTAATTATGTAATAAAAAAGTCACTTAATTATTAAAAATAATGTAACAAAGTCATCACTCTTTATTTTGTAGCAGAAAAGTCACTTACTATTGCATCACACAATATATATATATATATATATATATATACACTTAACCGAAAACTGTATTTTCTGTAACAATTTAATAATATAGTATACAACGTTTGAAGCTAAAAGATATATAAACATAAAACTTAACCATTTTAATCAATATAACACCTCGATTGATTACTTAAAAAGAAATAACTGTTGTTTTCTTTCTCTTTTAACAGATGAACATGGAAGAAACAACACATATCTATTACAGGGTAGGCATGGTACTTATGTTTCCTTAAGGGTATGTTTGGAAAGTCATCCGGTAATTAGAATTGGTGTAATTACTTGGGTCGTAATTGCACAACCTGGTAATTACACAATATAGTAATTACGATGACCTGTTTGTTTGTCATAACGTAATTACAGTGTAATTTCAAGCGTACTGTTTAGTTATACAAGTGTAATTACACAGTTAGATTAAATTTTAAATTAAATAATTATCAAAATTTAAAAGTTAATATAATAAATAAATGCCTATAAATGATTTTTATAAGTATAGATGATATTAGATTTGGTATAAGTTGCATTATTTTTCTTGAATATACATTAATTAGTAATCATATATTTATAACTAATATCGTAAAAATAATTGATATATATCTTCCAAATTAATAATATTTAATTTAATTAATTATAAAAACTAAAAACATTCGTTTTGTAAAAACATCATATTTTTTTTAAAATAAATTAATATTTATAAATATAATGTCATAACATTATTCAAATGTTTGACTAAACTAATCTATCAATTCTAACTAAAAGATGAACAATATGCAATGTGAAATAACAAGCCAATACTATCAAAACAAGTAAATTGGAACCATAAATATAACGGAATTTTAAAATAAAAAAATTAGTTTAACATATGTCAAATTCCAACATAATAAAAATAAGTTGCAATACAACTTAAGATTAGGAAACATAATAAGTTTATAACCTCATTCAACAACAAATTTTTACTTAAATAATATCACTCATTATATGCCAAGTTTGTTAATGACTCATTATTTCTAATATTAGGAGTTGTAGTTTCAAAAACTAGAATAATAACACAGTTATGCGAAATGAAGAAAATAAAACAAATAAGAAATAAAATATACGAGCAATACATGGAATCACAAGAAGTAAAGGTAATAAAACATAAATAATGAACAAATAAAAATATTTTTTAAAATTTAAAAGTAAAAATAAAATAAAAGGAAATTAAAATAATAGAAATAAAATGTTTTAAAGGAAATAAATTAAATAAAAACAAAAAGGAAATAAATTAAAAAGTAACCTTGTAATTACACACTGTAATTACTAATTACAACTAATTCTCACCTCCCCTTTGAGAATTGGAGAGTGCAATTATAAATCTTCAATTACACCCAATTCTATGTTGACCAAGTAATTATTTGATCAAAAAAATATGCCAAACTGTGTAATTACATTCATTGACACCCAAATCCAATTTCTAGGTTGCTTTCCAAACATGCTCTAAATGTTAAGAGATTGGGGGAAAAGGCAATATTTAGATTTGGAGATATTGAGTTGACCCCACTTTAGATGTATATGTTGTTATTATTCTGTATTGCTATAATAAACAATTAAACTTTCTGAAAAAATAAAACAGAAAGTTAGTAATACTTGTTTAACGAAATAGATTCTGAAAAACAAGAAAACAGTATAGGAATAAATCGAGCCCACTGAATACACAGTGTGTCCTTAAGGAAATTATTCCCCTCAAGTACCCGAGGTGCTGGAATATATCCTCCCAGGATAGAACGATTTAACTCACCAGTGTATAGGTACTAAAACTCTGATGAACTGCGAACCACTCAATGGTCGTAAAACACACTGGAAAATATTGTGCAGAAGAAGAAGAAGAAGAAGCTCAGAAAATTTCGTAAGGAAAGATTCTGGGATTCAAACTCTATTTATAGAGTTGATGGCAATGTTTCTGAAAAGGTTTGCAACCTTTCTGAAACAGCCATGGCTGTTGAAAAGGGGTGTTTGAAATATTGCGGAAAAAATATATTTAAAATAATCCGGAAAAGAAAACGGGCCTGACCGAACCGGGTCGCGGGTCATGGGTTATTGCGGATTGAATTTTTCGTTAGTTATTTAATTAATTAATAAAAAAATTGAAAGGAATTTTGTCCAAAAAGATTAATCAATCAATCTTTGACCAAATCCGAATCCTAATCCGAATCCGAAGCCGAAGCCGAAGCCGAAGCCGTAGCCGTAGCCGAAGCCGAAGTCGAGCCGAGCGAGCGACGATGACGACGGCGCGATGCTTGCCTTTTTCTTAACTCTTTAAGAGCTAGAAGAAGAGCAATTATATATATACCCATCAAAAGCCTTTTCTTCCTCCGATATGGGACAATGTCCCTTTCCCAAGGAAAACTCAAATATTTTATTTTTCCTCCAGTTCTTATTCACCCTCTTTAAGCTACACAAGCTTAAAATCCCAACAATCCCCCACATGAATGGGGAATGGCTATAAAATAAAGGAATGCACGGACGCGTGTGTGTTTTACATGCAAGAATTAATTGCATCTGGATAAGTAGGTTTCCCTTTGAACTTTCCATAGTGAACTTATATCGGATATACTCGGTCAATCGGTAGATTTGATATCTTTGAACCGTCGAGCTTTGTTGTATACCTAGATAACATAAGTCACACAATTAATCCTTAACCATCTATGGTTCTCACAGTTGTGTTCGTTTCAGCCATGAACACCGCCTGGTTTCATGAGTGCTTAGAGAATGGGCCTTTACTTTCATTCCCCTTGAAGCAGCTTACACTTCACACTCACATAGGTGATTTCTAAACGTGTAATCCTATAGACACACTATCTGGTCATATCCTGCCAGACTTAGCAAATCATTAAAAACCTTTAAGCTTTGTTGACTCATCAAAAAGCCTTAATGCTTTACCTCGATTTCTGAACATTGTCTTCATCACGAGAATGGGTTGAGTTATTTGACAGTGTTGAACCGTCATTCATAACTTTGTTTGATCTCTTTGAACCTAGCTCGTGGGATCTCCAGTCTGCTAGGTAGAGTTACCGTCATGATGACTTGTCCTAGACCTTAACCCCATTCCCTTTGATGATCTTTCAACTGCCTCTCTAGATAGGCCTTTTATAAGTGGATCCGACACGTTATCTCTTGACTTTATGTAGTCAATTGTGATAACACCACTAGAGAGTAGTTGTCTAACGGTATTGTGTCTCCGTCGTATATGACGAGATTTTCCGTTATATATAACGCTCCCTGCCCTGCCTATTGCCGCGTGACTATCACAATGTATACAAATAGGTGCCAAAGGTTTGGGCCAAAATGAAATATCTTCCAAGAAATTCTGGAGCCATTCAGCTTCTTCACCGGCCTTATCTAAAGCTATGAATTCATATTCCATTGTAGAACGGGCGATGCACGTTTGTTTGCAACCTTTCAGAAACAGCTATGGCTGTTGAAAAGGGGTGTTTGAAATATTGCGGAAAAAATATATTTAAAATAATTCGGGAAAGAAAACGGGCCTGACCGAATCGGGTTGCGGGTCATGGGTTATTCCGGATTGAATTTTTTTGTTAATTATTTAATTAATTAATTAAATAATTGAAAGAAATTTTATCCAAAAAGATTAATCAATCAATCGAGCCGGAGCCGGAGCCGGAGCCGGAGCCGTAGCCGAGCCGAGCCGAGCCGAGCGACGACGGCGCGAGGCTTGCCTTTTTCTTAACTCTTTAAGAGCTAGAAGAAGAGCAATTATATATATACTTATCAAAAGCCTTTTCTTTCTCCGATATGGGACAATGTCCCTTTCCCAAGGGAAACTCAAATATTTCATTTCCTCCATTTCTCATTCACCCTCTTTAAGCTACACAAGTTTAAAATTCCAACATATGTAATCATTATGAATTAAATTAAAGGAAAGTATTTCTTGTAAATACTCGATTTAAAGAAAAATGATAGTTTAATATATTAGCAGTATAATTTATTTATATGTTGTTTTGCCGTATTACTACGTTGATATTCTTATTTAATTTTGTGGCTACTTCTATGCCAACATTAATTTTTAATTTTAATTATATAACATAAAAGAAAACGTAACCTACTGTTAGCATTTGGATAATATTTAATTAAAGTTGAAAAACTAGATCAATTAAAGTTGAAGTTGAAAAAATATATATTTGAAAGTTGAAAACATTTGGCCGCCAACTTCAAAAATAATATTTACAGGTCCTCCATAATACAGGCTAGGCAAACTGCAAATGTAAAACAAAATTTTTGCTAGCCTTAAACGCTAATTTCTAAATCTCACATCCTAACTTGAATATTTTTTAATATCGCATCATAATTTTAGATGTAAACCTTTACTAACTATATAAAGGCCCAATTCCAGATACCCGATTGAACCTATACCTACTTTGTAAAAATAATTGCAAGCCTACCCACTTTACGATCAACTTCAGACTTATCGGGTTTGAAGTTAAAAAAAATTAGTCTGAAGTGCAATGCACTTAAGGCCAATTAAGTCTAAAGTGCAAAAATTGCGCTAAAAATGCACTTTAAGCCAAATAGGTCTGAAGTGCAATATATATTTTCATGCACTTAAGGTCAGAGAGGCCTAAAGTGAAAAAATTGCACTTCAGATGCACTTAAGGTCAAATAGGTCTGAAGTGCAACCAATGTGTTTATGCACTTAAGGCCAAAAAGTCTGAAGTGAAAAAATTACACTTTAGTGCACTTAAGGCCAAATAGGTCTGAAGTACAACCAATGGTTTCATGCACTTAAGGCCAAAAAGTCCGAATAAAAAAATTACACTTCAGATGCACTTAAGTCCAAATATGTATGAAGTGCAACTAATGGTTTCATGCACTTAAGGCCAATAAGTTATAACGACCCGGCCGGTCTTTTTGAGTATTTTAGCTCCGATCCTTTAATTTATGCTCCATCTATGCTATATTATGGTTACGTGACTTGCCAAGATATTTGATTTTGGTTTCGGGAGGGTTTCAGAGTGGAGTGGGATACATAGTCCCTAAACTGGAAGTATAAGTCGTAGGAATTGACCGTAGTTTGACTTGCATGAAGACGACTTCAGAATGGAGTTGTGACAGTTCCAATAGCTCCGTATGGTAATTTTGATTTTAGGAGCGTGTTCGGAGGTTGATTTGGAGGTCCGTAGGTCGCTTCGGCGTAAATTGGCGAAAGTTGGAAGATTTTGGAAAATCTGACACGGAGTGAATTTTTTGATATCGGGGTCGGATTTCGATTTCAGAAGTTGAAATAGGTCCGTAATGTCAATTAAGACTTGTGTACAAAATTTGGGATTAATCGGAGTTGTTTTGGCATGAATCGACGTTGGTTTTGGAATTCAGAAGTTCATAAGTTCTTAGGCTTGATTCGATGCACAATCCGTGATTCTAGTGGTGTTTGATGCGATTTGACTCTTCGAGCGTGTTTGTATGATATTTTAGGACTTGTTGGTATGTTTGATCGATGTCTCGGGGGCCTAGGGTGAAGTTCGGACCATGTTCAACGCATTTCAGGTCTTTGAGAATATAACTGAAGTGCTGGTTTCTCAGTTCTTGTTTTTTTCTACGCGTTCACGAGGGTGTTCCCGCATTCGCGTAGAGTAGTCTGAGATTTGCTGGAAGATTACCCTTCGCGTTCGCGAAAAAGGTCACGCATTCGCGAAGGGGAAGGACCTTGTGCACTGCGATCGCGGACTGGAATCCGCGTTCGCGAAGAGGAAAGGTAGCCTGGGTGGACTCCTGCATTTGGTCTACGCGTTCGCATAAATGGGCTTCGCGATCGCGAAGCTTGTGAATTGTTTGCACCGCGTTCGCGAGTAGATCCTCGCATTCGCATAAGAGGAAATCTGGGCAGTAGCATCTTTGTTCTTTGCGAACGTGAGGAATGTTCCACGTTCGCGAAGAAGGAATTAATTGGGCAGCAGACTTAAATTCCAAATCGAGATTTTTCTTCATATTTCACAATTTGAACTTAGAGAGCTCGATTTAAGTAGAATTTTTGAGGGATTTTCAGAGAAATTATTGGGGTAAGAGTTCTTAACTCATTTTTTATTAAATTTTCTTAATCTATCATTGATTTTATCATTTAATTAGGGATTTGGGTTGAAAAATTGAGAAAATTGGAGGAATCTTCTTAGGCCAAATTTTGGGAATTTGAACGAGATTTTGGTATCAGATTTATGTAAATTTTGTATGGTTAGACTCGATATCGAATAAGTGTTCGGTTTTTATAATTTTGGTCGGGTTTCGAGACGCGGGCCCAGGTTGACTTTTTGGGATGATTTTTTAATTATTTTCTAAAATCATTATTTCATTATTTAAATTAGTTTCCTATAGTTATATTTTTAGTATGAAATTATTTTGTCTAGATTCGAGCCGTTCGAAGTTGGAAAATCGAGGGAAAGGCCTTCTAATTGATTGATTGAGCGTGGTTTGAGGTAAGTGACTTGTCTAACCTTGGGTGGGGGGAATTCCCCTTAGGATTTGGTATTTTGGTGATAATTTGTGATAAGTGAAGGCCGTATACGCGAGGTGACGAGTGCGTACACAGGCTAAATATTAAAATTCCGATTTTTGCTACGTAGTTTCCTTTTCATGCCTTAATTGAGTTACTTTAGCATGTTATAGTCGTCATGTTTAGCTTAATTTCACATGTCTACCTGTCTTATCTTATATTTGCAACTTGTATAACATGTTTTGTTGAATTACTTGCTTTTCTTAATTTTCGTATTCATTACTTAATTGTGGAACTCTTTACATGAAATTGCTATCCTTGAAATATCTTGTTGTTGAGTTTGGTGTTGAATTGCAAGGCCGTGGTTCTTTGAGGCAAGGTGTAATTTATGAAATATCGTTTATTTACTTGTTGTGTTTTGACTTTCGTGTTATTGTTGAGGTGATTATTTGGTTGTTTGCACGAGGTTTCTGCCGTGTTGTTGTTATTGTTGCACGAGGTTTCTGCCATGCGGTTGTTATTGTTTGCACGAGGTTTCTGCCGTCCCCTTGTGATTATTGATACGCATGCGGTGGTATAAAGTCTGGGGGTTCAACCGCATGCAGTGAAATAAGGTGGGCTTGATATGCGTGGCTAGTAAGGGAACTACTAGAAACTATGCAGTGTGATAAGGTGGGCTAAAACGCGGGATGCTATTTCGAAAAAATAATTTTCAAAACCAAATATAAGGGCTCTCAAGGTGATATAAGGAAAGTCTGTGATTTATTTTTATGATTTGTGACTACGAGGCGGTATCTCAGGAGTGCCCCTGTTGATCTTCTCTACTTGCTGTATTGTTTGGTTGTTGTTTCCTTAACATGTAAAATCCTTATTTTCCTTTAGTGGTTGTAGTTGTTTCCTTGAATTATCTGTTGTTACTTTCCGTAAATTCTTTACTGCTTCACTTCCCTATTATTTCATTATGTCATTATATTTTTTGCCTTGTTTCTTATTTTCACCAGTAGGGCCTTATTCTGACCTCGTCACTACTCTACCGAGGTTAGGCTTGGCACTTATTGGGTACAATTATAGTGTACTCATACTACACTTCTGCACATATTTTGTGCAGATCCAGGTACTTCCTATCAGCCTCGGTATGAGTGCGTTGTGTTGCTACTTTAGAGACTTCAAGGTACACCTGCTCGTATACGCAGGCTTCAGAGTCCCCTTCTACCCTATTTTCCTTATTTCTTTATGTTTTTGATAGACAAAGATATATAGAATTATTCAGCATTGTATCTAGATAGTTTGACTTATATCTCACCGGGTTTTGGGAAATTGTACGTATTGAGCTTATAGTTTATTGATGAAATTGTTGAAGTTTTGAAATTTTAAGTTTCCGCATATTGTTAGGCTTACCTAGTCTTAGAGAATAGGTGCCGTCACGACATCATACAGAGGGGATTTGGGGTCGTGACAAGTTGGTATTAGAGCACTAGGTTCATAGGTATTATGAGTCACAAGTAGGTTTAGTAGAGTCTCGCGGATCGGTATGGAGATATCTGTATTTATCTTCGAGAGGCTATGGGACTGTTAGGAAAAGCATCACTCCGTTGATTCCTTATCGTGCGAGATTTTAACTTCGGATTCTAAATTTCTGTCTTTCTATTCTCTCACAGATGGTGAGGACACGTACAGCCGGATCAGATGATCAGACACCCGCGCTCCCTACTAGAGCCACGAGAGGTCGAGGCCGGAGTAGAGGTCGAGGACGTCCACGTGGTGTAGCAAGGGCACCCGCACGAGCTGCTACAGAGGAGCCACCAGTAGCTCCGGTTGGAGGGCATGCACTTGAGACGCCTATTACTGCACCAGCTCTCCAGGTGACTTTCGCCCAGTTCCTGAGCATGTTCGACACTTTGGCTCAGGCAGGGTTGATACCACTTGCTCCTGCCACATATTAGGCCGGGGGAGAAGCACAAACTCTCGCCGCTCGTACCCTAGAGAAGCGGGTTCAGGTTGACCAGGTTCAGGCAGCAGTTTCTGAGGCGGAGCAGCTCAGGCTCGAGAGGTATAAGAAGTACCACCCTCTTACTTTCAGTGTCTTGGCGTCAGATGATGCCAGGGTTTTCTTGAGGAGTGCCACTGTATCCTCCGTATTATGGGTATTGCGGAGTCTAATGGGGTTGATTTCACTACGTTCCAGCTTAGAGGAGCGGCTTATCAATAGTGGCGAGCATATGATTTAGGTAGTCCGGCCGAGGCAACTTCACTCACTTGGACTCAGTTCTCAGATATGTACTTGAGAGAGTATGTTCCCCAGAGTCTCATAGATGCATGATGCGTAGAGTTTGAGTAGTTGCACCAGTGTTCTATGACCGTGTCGGAGTATGCGGTCCAGTTCAGTGATTTGGCTAGGCATGCACCAGCCTTGGCTGCTACTGTTAGAGAGCGGGTCCGTCGATTTATCGTGTGGCTCAACCCTAGTATCATATTTAGCATGGCCCGAGAGTTGGATATGGACATCGCATCCCAGCAGGTAGTGGGGATTGCTAGGAGATTGAAAGGGTATGTTTACTCGGGAGAGAGAGAGGAGAGGGAGGCCAAGAGGTCTCAAGATTCTGGCATATACAGTGGTACTCGTGCCCCAGTCGCAACTCGTCATGGTAGGGGCTATGTGAGTCGCCCTGTTCATTCAGCACTTCTAGCTTCCAGCGTTATCCCGGCCACTCCTAGGCCTCAAGATCCCTATTATGCACCGCCATTATCTAGTGCACCTCCTACACAGGGTGCTTTCAGCAGTAAGACCAGCCGATCAAGCCCGAGCCAGCCTCAACAGCCACGTCCTCCGAGAGCTTGTTTTGAGTGTGGTGACACTCGTCATATGGTGACGGATTGCCCTAAACTCAGAAGGGGTGCACCTCTACAGACTACTCATGCTCTGCGTATTCCACCGGGCCCTCACGCTTCTCAGTCCATGGTCACCGCACCAGTTGCTACCCCACCTGCGCAGCCAGTTAAAGGTAGAGGTCGAGCAAGTAGAGGTCGCCCTAGAGGGGGAGGCCATGCTAGATATTATGCTCTTCCTGCTAGGACGGAGGCAGTTGCATCCAACTTTGTCATCACGGATATTGTTCCGGTCTGTCATAGAGATGCATCAGTCTTATTTGATCCAGGATGCACTTATTCATATGTGTCATCTTATTTTGCTTCGTATTTAGGCGTATCCCATGATTCTTTGAGTTCTCCTATCTATGTGTCTACACCTGTGGGGGATTCTATTGTTGTTGACCGTGTGTATCGGTCATGTTTAGTTGTTCTCGTTGGTTTTAAGACCAAAGTCGATTTATTGTTGCTCAGTATGGTAGACTTTGATATTATTTTGGGAATGGACTGGTTGTCGCACTATGATGCTATCCTTGTTTGTCATGCCAAGACGGTGACGTTGGCTATGCCAGGTCTACCACAGTTAGAGTAGAGAGGTACTTTAGATTATGTTCCTAGCAGGGTTATTTCATTTCTAAAGACTCAACGGATGGTTGAGAAGGGGTGTGATGCGTATCTGGAATATGTAAGAGATGTCAGTGTTGATACTCCTACCGTGGAGTCAGTTCCGGTAGTGAGGGATTATCCCGATGTATTTTCGGCGGATCTTCCGGGCATGTCGCCCGATAGGGATGTAGATTTTGGCATTGATTTGTTACCAGACACTCAACCCATTTTCTATTCCACTCTATCGTATGGCCCCGACAGAGTTGAAAGAGTTAAAGGAATAGTTGTAGGAGTTGCTTGATAAGGGCTTCATTCGGCCCAGTGTGTCGCCTTGGGGTGCTCCAATCTTATTTGTAAAGAAGAGGGATGGTTCTATGCATATGTGTATTGAATATCGCACTTGAACAAGGTTACAGTGAAGAACAACTATCCATTGCCATGTATTGATGACCTATTTGATCACCTACATGGTGCCATAGTGTTCTCTAAGATCGACTTGCTTTTAGGTTATCATCAATTGAAGATTCGGGAGCCAAATATCCCGAAGACTGCCTTCAGGACTTGGTATGGACATTACGAGCTCCTCGTGATGTCTTTTGGGCCGACCAATGCCCCAGCAATATTCATGCACTTGATGAATCGTGTATTTTAGCCCTATCTTGACTCATTCATCATTGTGTTTATTGACGACATTTTGGTGTACTCCCGAAGCCGGGAGGGTCATGAGTAGCACCTGAGGACCGTGCTCTAGACCTTGAGAGAAAAGAAGTTATATGCAAAATTTTCAAAATGTGAATTCTAGTTTGATTTAGTGGTATTTTTGGGTCATGTAGTATGAGGGGATCAAGGTAGATTCGAAGAAGATTGAAGTAGTGCAGAGTTGGCCCAGACCGTCTTCAGCTACAGAGTTTTCTGGGTCTGGAGGGGTATTACCATCGATTTGTAGAGGGTTTCTCATATATTGGAGCACCTATGACCAGATTGACCCAGAAAGGTGCTCTATTCAGGTGGATCGAGGAGTGAGAGGAGAACTTTCAAAAGCTCAAGACAGCTTTGATTACAGCCCTAGTATTGGTATTGCCTATAGGTTCGGGGTCTTATACTGTGTATTATGATGTGTCACGCATTGGTCTCAGCACGGTATTGATGCAGGACGGTAGGGTGTTTGCCTACGCGTCTAGATAGGTGAAGGTGCATGAGAAGAACTATCATATCCACGACCTTAAGTTAGCAGCTATTGTTCATGCCTTGAAGATCTGGCGGCACTATTTGTATGGTGTCCCTTGTGAGGTCTACACCGACCACCAGGGTTTATAACATCTGTTCAAACAGAAGGATCTTAACTTGCGGCAACGGAGGTGATTAGAGTTCTTTAAGGACTATGATATCACCATTCTATATCATCCTGGGAAGGCCAATGTGGTGGCCGATGCCTTGAGTCGCAAGGCGGAGAGTTTGGGCAGCTTAGCATATCTACCGGTAGCAGATAGGCCATTAGCCTTGGATGTTCAGGCCTTGGACAACCAGTTTGTTAGATTGGATATTTCTGAGCCGAACCGAGTTTTGGCTTATGTGGTTTCTCACTGTTCTCTTTATGATCGTTGTAACGACCCGGCCAGTCGTTTTGAGAGAATTAGCCCCGAACCCCTATTTATTTCTCCCTCTATTTCATCTTTGGGTTTGTGACTTGACGGGAGAATTTGTCTTTGGTTTCGGAGTGAAATGGGACACATAGTCCTTAAAAGGTGAGTTTAAGTCGTAGGATTTGACCGTAGTTTGAACTATGTGAAGACGACTCCGGAATGGAGTTCTGATGGTTCCAATAGTTCCGTAGGGTGATTTTGGTCTTAGGAGCGTGTTCGAATGTCGAATTGGAGGTCCGTAGGTTATTTTAGCATCAATTGGCGAAAGTTGGAAATGGGATGATTTTTGGGAAGTTTGACCGGAAGTGGACTTTTGATATCGAGGTCGGATTCCGATTCTGGAAGTTAAAATAGGTCCGTAATGTCAGTTATGACCTGTTTGCAAAATTTGAGTTTAATCGGACTTGGTTTGATAGGTTTCGGCGTCGGATGTAGAAGTTTGAAGTTTTAAAGTTCATTAGGCTTGAATCGATGCACACTTTGTGTTTTAGCATTGTTTGATGTGATTTAAGGGCTTGACTAAGTACGTATGATGTTTTAGGACTTGTTGGTAAGTTTGGTTGAGGTCCCTAGGGCCTCAGGTGGATTCCAGATGGTTAACAGATCAAATTTGGACTTGTGAGAATGGCTGATGGCACCAAATCTGGTGTAATTGCACACGCACAAGATTTACCGTTGGTGCGAGCCCGCATGAGCGAGCTTGGAGTCGCAGATGTGGGGATGGGGAAATGGCCAGTGATCGCAGATATGATATGAAGACTGCAAGAGTGAAGTCGCTTCTGGGGAGGAATGAGCGCAGAAGCGGAAAGGGCTGGAGGCCTGTTGGTCGCAGAAGCGGACTTGGTCCGCAGGAGCGGGTGAGCAGAAGCGCTACTTGGCCGCAGAAGCAGAAGCGCAGATGTGCATTTGGGTCCGCAGAAGGGGATATACATGGTCTAAGTTATAACCGCACTTGCGATGGAAATTCCACAAATGCGGCTTTGGACTCGCATAAGTGATTTCGCTAGGCAGAAAAAGGGCAATTCTGAGGGTTTATTTCATTCTTCATTTTGAACTAGGTCTAGGGCAATTTTTGAGAGCACTTTCGAGGGGTTTATTGAGTGAAGTCCCTTATGTTTATTTTTGATCAATAATCTTGTTTCCCCATTAATTTTCCCACCTATATTATGTGTGCTTAAGGTGGAATGTGAGAGTTTGAGGCTAGGGTTTTGGAGAGTGTAAATATGAGATTTGAGTGGCGACTTGGTGTCGGATTTTGGTAATTTTTTTATGGATGAACGCGATATCGAATGGGTATTCGTATTTTATGACTTTTACCCGATTCCGAGACATGGGCATGTGACGACTTTTTGGGACGATTTTTTGATTCTTTGCTAAAGTCATAGATTTACTATTTAAATTAGTTTCTTGTTGTTTTATTCATGATATGTAATTGCTTTTGGCTAGATTTGGACTATTCAGAGTTGGAAAATCGAGGGAAAGACATCCTTATCGATTGATTGAGCGAGATTTGAGGTAAGTGACTTGTCTAACTTTGTGTGGAGGAAATCCCCGGGGGGGGGGGGAATCCCCTTAGGATTTGGTATTGTTGTAACAATATGTGATACGTGAGCGTCGTGTATGCGAGGTGATGAGTGCGTACACGGGCTAATTGTGGAAATTTCGGTACTTGTTAAGTTGTCTTCTTTTAAACTCCTTAACTGAGTTGTCTTAACATATGTAGTGATCATGTTAAGCCTAGTATCGCATGTCTACGTGCCTTAACTCTTACTTTTAATTTGTGCAACATGCTTAGTTGAATTTCCTGCTTTCCTTGATTTGAATTAAATCTTTAACTGTAAGATTCTTGCTGTAAATTCGTTGTTCCTTCTGTTAACTGCCACATATTTACTTTGGGACTACGAGGCGGTTCCTCGGGAGATCCCCCTGTACTGCATATTTACTTTTGGACTACGAGGCGTTTACTCGGGAGATCTCCCATGTATTTCATATTTACTTTGGGACTACGAGGCATTTACTCGGGAGATTCCCCTTTATACTGCATATTTGCTTTGGGACTACGAGGCGTTTAGTCGGGAGATCCCCCTGTCTTGAATATTTACTTTGGGACTACGAGGCATGTCACAACCCAAACTGATGGGCCGTGACGAGTGCCCGAGTTCTACCTATCAAACACCCCTAAGCATTAGTCTAAGATATAAACATGAATTAAGTGTAGGTCATGCATAACATCTGAAAATAAACTACTAATTCATAGGAACAACCTACGTGAGAAAATATGCCCAAAAGACATATACACACACACACACACACACACACACATATATATATATATATATATATATATATATATATATATATATATATACACACACACACACATGGAATACGGTAGGGCGAGCAGACAAAGTCACATACTATATAACTATACATGACTGTTTACAGACCTCTATTAGAGTGTACAACTGTATAAAGGACGGGACTGGGCCCCGTCGTACCCATATATATATGCAAACACATCGTACCAAAACTCAAAGTAGCTCCGGATCAAATGGAGCACATCAACTCTCGCTGATTAAGGATCCTAAGAAGGGGGACTGTCAGCTTGTCTACCTGCACCTGCAGACATTAAACGCAGCGGCCCAGGCAAAAAGGGACGTCAGTACAAATAATGTACTAAGTATGTAAAGCATGAAAATCAGTTCATAAAAGACATAGATAAAACATGGGGTAAAGAATTCCACCTGTGAGTCTAAATAACTTTGCGAATCCTGAAACATTTATAATATCATGCACGTGCATGTAAATGTCGTATCATGCATAGATATAGGTGTACATAACATCATCAAGCCTCTGAGGGCATCCCATCATATCATCTCGGCCACTGTGGGCTCATCAACATATACCAGCTGATCAGGTGGTGGTGCGTATATAACGCCATAACCTTTTCCCATATCCCATATATATATAATATACGCGTATATAACGCCTTCTAGTCATGGGTCAATGTACATGTATAAATGCATGAAATGCATAAGAAATACGTTAATAAGATTTCTCGAATATCATAAAATTAATATGCCTTTTGGACAAACTTTATCAAATACGTATTTTTATGAGACCCATGAATAGAGGATATAATAATAATTCACATACGGAATCAAGAATATAGACACCCCTAGTATTTCTATGAATAGAGTCATTTATGAAAGTTGCGTATTTTGCTCGTTTCGTTTGTATCATTTGGATCATATCAAAAAGAAAGAGGGGATAGCCTTAACATACCTCAAGTCGTCAATGCAACTCAACAACAAGCTTATAACAACTAGCGCGCCAACCCTATAATAAAGAAATATGTGTACGATTTAGATGGCGGTAGTATATTACATATCTCAGACGATAGCTTGATTCTAAAATAAAACGGGCAGCATTTTCCCTGATTTTACTGCTCCCTCAAGCCTACTATAGGCGAGATACAAACATAATACAATCAGCAACTCAAAACTAACCTAATTACAATTTGGGACCTTCAATACAATAAAATCCCCAAATATACCATAATACACCCAATCAACAAGTTATCAATTAATATGTAACTACGACGACGAGTGACCAACCTACTACCCTACCACATGTGGCGTTTCTACACACCCTTTGTATCCTTTCAAACTCCATAAATCAGCAGCACAATAGACAACCCAAAAGCAACACGAAACAACCCACAAAATAGTCCACTATAAGTCAAATAACTCGAACTCACGATTTTCGATCACCGTCCCGTAAGGTCTAACTATTAGAAAACGAATTTGTCAACTTTTCTTGATATTTTAAAGCTTAAATACAGAAATTAGGAATTTTTATTAACTATTAAATAAATTCCAAAACTCAAACTACAAAGAAAAAGAGAGGTGATATAGCGATACTTACGTCGTAGGGATCGTTTTAATGTTATCGCTTTTGGATTTCGTGTCCGAGATGATAGTCTTGTTTGAAGCACTATTAGATAGCTCAAGGACCATTTTTTATGGTGTCCTCTGGTCAGATGATATGTAAAAATGAAGAGAGAGAGACGAGTTAAAAAAATATATACCAACTTTTGAAAAGTCAAAAGGTGCTAGCTTGGCACCCTCTGATTCGCCTATCTTCCGGTGCTTATATCTTTTTATCCGGATATTGTAAGAATAAACGGTTAAGAGCGTTAGAAACTAAATTCCAAGACCTTCAATTTGGTATATAATATGTCCCGAAAATACCTCATATAGCACACAAAATGTATTTCTCAAAAAGCTCTGTTATAGGGTAAATCCTTAGTTGGTTTTTCCGCAACTTTAATCCGATTTTTTCCAAACTTTATATATTTTATCCAAACATAATATATAGTCATATTATGACTTTAAACACTTAAATCATAATTAACAAGTCTCATGTTTATTATACGTCACCTTAAAACGCACAAGGTGTAACAATCTTCCCCCCTTAGAAACATTTGTCCTCGAATGTTAAACTCCCAGATATTTATAGAAATATTTGGCAGAGTCTCCTCTGTAATGGTGCCACTATCAACCTGTCAGACAGAAAACCCAACAATACAAAGCCACACAGGTCCACAATCAACAATAACACCAATGGTCTCAGACGACCAATGACATTAACTAACATAAGAATCAAGTACCATATACGTACCTAAGGCTTTGAAGTCTCAGTCCGATCCTCCTCCGGAAGTGGAAACAAGTGAGGATACCTAGATTTCATGTCTTCTTCAGCTTCCCAAGTCATCTCCTGTACATTATTGTTCCTCTAAAGTACTTTAACTGAAGCTACGTCCTTAGTTCTCAATATCCGAACTTGTCTATCTAGTATAGCAATGGGAGCTTCCTCATATGATATCTGCTCTATGACCTGAACATTGTCAACTGAAACGACTCTAGAAGGATCTCCAATACACTTGCGGAGCATAGATATGTGAAAAACTGGATGTACTGACTCCAAGTTGGAAGGCAAGTCTAACTCATATGCTACCTGGCCTACTCGACGTATGATCTTATAAGGTCCAATGTACCGAGGGCTAAGCTTTCCTTTCTTACCGAATCTCATAACGCTTTTCATCGGTGATACCTTTAGGAATACCAGTCATCTACCTGAAACTCCAAGTCTCGTCATCGATTAGCTGCATATGAATTCTGGCGACTCTGAGATGCTAATAGCCTTTCCCGTATAAGCTTAATCTTCTCAACTGCTTGTTGTACCAACTCTGGTCCTACTAACTCAGTTTCCCCAACTTCGAACCATCCGATAGCTGACCTACACTTTCATCCATAAAGAGCTTCGTATGAAGCCATCTGAATGCTGAAATGATAACTATTATTATATGCGAACTCAATAAGTGGAAGATGATCATCCCAGCTACCCCTGAAGTCCATCACACAAGCCCGTAGCATATCTTCCAGTGTATGAATAGTACGCTCAACCTGACCGTCTGTCTGGGGATGAAATGATGTACTAAGACTCACCTGAGTCCCCAATCCTTTTTGGAAGGACCTCCAAAAATTAGCTGTAAACTGAGCACCTCTATCTGAGATAATAGATATAGGGACACCATGAAGTCATACTATCTCCTTAATGTAAATCATTGCATAATCCTCTGCTGAATACATAGTCCTGACAGGCAGAAAATGGGCTGATTTTGTAAGTCTATCAATAATAACCCATATAGAATTGAACTTACGCTGGGTACGAGGTAAGCCTATGATGAAATCCATGCTAATCATTTCCCATTTCCAAGTCGGAATCTCTATAGCCTGTTATAATCCACCGGGTTTCTGATGCTCAATATTAACCTTTGACAATTAGGGCACTGAGCAACAAACTCTACTATATCCTTCTTCATTCTGTCCCACCAGTATATTCCCCTGATATCATGATACATCTTCGTCGTTCCTGGATGAATAGAATAACGAGAATAGTGAGCTTCTCCCATAACCTGCTGACGCAACCCTGCTATATTAGGAACACATAATCGACCTCGATATCCGAGGACTCCATCTCTTGTAATCTCCAATGGTGTCTTCTCATTTTGAGGGGTTGTATCTCTGTAGCGAGATAGCACAAGATCTTCATACTGGCGTTCCTTCACTTCAGTTACTAGAGAGGATGTTGCCGTGTCCTAAATAGTAACTCCGGTACCACCTGAATTTATTAATCGAACTCCAAGATTAGCTAGCTGATGAATCTCACAAGCTATCTCACTCTTCTCTGGCTATAAATATGATAAGTTACCCATAGATCTACAGCTGAGGGCGTCAGCTACTACATTCGCCTTTCCTGGATGGTATAAAATATCAACATCATAGTCTTTTAGTAGCTCCAACCATCGCCTCTGACGTAAATTCAATTCCTTTTGCTTGAATATATACTAAAGGCTCTTATGGTTCGTATAGATATCAACATGAATGCCATACAAATAGTGCCTCCACATCTTTAGTGCATGAATCACCGCGGCTAGCTCTAAATCATGGGTCGGGTTATTCTTCTCGTGGTTTCTTAGTTATCTAGAAGTATAAGTGATAACCTTACCATGCTGCATCAATACACAACCCAATCCAACGCCCGAAGCGTCACAATAGATAGCATAACCATCGGTCTCTTTTGGAAGTGTTAGAACCGGTGCTGAAGTCAATATGTCCTTCAATGCCTGGAAACTCCGCTCACAAGCATCAGTCCACTGAAACTTGATTGCCTTCTGAGTCAACTTTGTCAATGGTTCTGAAAGGGAAGAAAACACCTCTACAAACCTCCTGTAATAACCTGCCAAACCCAAGAAGCTACGAACCTCTGTCGGTGTCGTGGGTCTAGGACAAGTCTTCACTGCCTCAATATTCTGTGTATCGACCCGGATATCCTCACCCAAAATAATATGACCAAGGAAGGCTACAGAATTCACATTTAGAGAATTTTGCATACAACTTCCTTTCTTGTAGATCTCTGAGCACAGTACGCAAATGATCTGCATGCTCAACATCTGAACGAGAATAAACCAAAATATCATCTATAAATACAATCACGAATAGATCTAGAAAGGTCCTGAACACACGATTCATCAAGTCCATGAATACCGCTGGGGCATTGGTTAAGCCGAACGACATAACACAAAACTCAAAGTGCCCGTATCTGGTCCTGAATGCTATCTTCGGAATATCTTTCTCTCTAACCCTTACCTGATGGTACCCCGAACTCAAGTCTATCGTCGAGAAACACCTAGCACCCTGCAACTGATCAAATAAAACATCAATCCTCAGGAGCGGGTACTTATTCTTGATAGTCGCCTTATTCAACTATCTGTAATCAATATACATCCGCAAGGAACCATCTTTCTTTATCACAAATAACACAGGTGCTTCCCACGGTGATGTACTGGGTCTGATAAAGCCTTTTTCAAGCAAATCCCTCAGTTGTTCTTTCAACTCTCTCAGCTCTACAGGTGCCATTCTATAAGGAGGAATAGATATCGACTGAGTATCTGGTAATGTGTCAATAGCAAACTCAATCTCCCGCTCTGGCGGAAGGTTTGGAAGCTCATCTGGAAAAACATCGGGAAACTCATTAACCACCAGTATAGATTGAAGGGTCGATGACTATGCTTTCACATCCTGTACCCGAATTAAGTGATAAATATATCCCTTTCTGATCATCTTCCTTGCCTTGAGATAGGAAATAAACCTACCTCTCAGCGATGCAATATTACCTTTCCACTCTAGAATTGGCTCCCTTGGAAACTGGAATTGAACCATCTTTGATCTACAATCAATGTTAGCATAACAAGAAGCCAACCAATCCATACCCATCATAACATCAAATTCCACCATATCTAACTCAATCATGCCTGCTACTATAGAACGACTAAGAACTCCTACTATACAATCTCTATATACCCGTCTAGCTATCACTAGATCCCCAACAGGTGTAGACACCTCAAAAGGTTTAATCAGCTCAGGTTCTATCCCAAATTTGCTAGCAACCAATGGAGTGACATACGATAAGGTGGAACCTGGATCAATCAATGTATATACATCATATGAGGAGACTGATAATATACATGTAACAATATCAGGTGATGACTCATGATCTTGTCGATCCGCTAAGGCATAAATACGGTTCTGAGGACCGCTCGAGCTAGATGCTCTACTTCTGCCTTTACCACGACCAGTTGGTGGCTGTGATCCTTGCCCAGGGGGCGTACTGATGATGACGAACCAGCTATAGATCCCACTGGCTGAACTATACCTGCACCACCTCTCGTCGGACAATATCTCATAACATGGCCTAGATAACCACAAGTATAACAAACACCCAACCCCACGAAGACTGCCCAACATGCTGCTTACCACACTGAGCACATCGTGACAAGGGTGGCCTCATCTGACTTGAATCACCCCTATACTGAGAACGAGAGGCCCTAGACCTTTGACTGGGCCCTGAATATGTGGAACGATCAAATCTCCTACCAGAAAACTGAGGGGGTGCACTAGCAGATGGATGAGCTGGATACCTTGGATGTTGCTGTCTCTGACCATCTCGAAACTCACCAGAAGGACCTAAAGATCCAACTCTCTTACTCTGGCCCCTATCATGCTCACAATCGCCCCTCTGCTTCTGCTTACACTCCTCTACACCCTGAGCGTATGCCTGAATATGAGAAATATCAATTCCTGGATGAAGTGAGACCGGCATACAGTCATTGAGCAGGTGCGGCTTCAACCCCATCACGAACCGGTGAACCCGATCCTCCATCTTAGCTACAATAGTGGGAGCATACCTAGCCAAAGAATCAAACTGAAGGCTCGTACTCTCGAACACTTATATTACCTTGTCGAAGGGTCAAGAACCTATCAACTCTGGCCCGTCTAAGCTCTGGTGGCAAATAATGACGAAGAAAAGCCTCTGTAAAATCCTGCCATACTGCTAGAAAGGCATCCCCACCTCTAGACACCTCCCAAGACTCATACCAATTAATTGCAACATCCCGAAGTCTATAGGAAGCTAGCTCAACTAACTCAGTTGCAGTGGCCTTCATTACCCTCAAAGTTCTCTACATCCTATCGATAAATACCTGAGGGTCCTCATTTGGATCTGCTCCATTGAATATCGGAGGGTCAAAATTAATGAAATCACGAACCCTCGCACTAATGGCCATATCTACATGACCAATACCTACCTCCTGGCGCCAAGCCTGTGCGGCCAATAATCGACTCAATAGCTGAATAACATCTCTCATCTCCTGACCCGGTGCATCTGGATGAGGAGATGGGGGTACTGGAGCGGGTGCCCCTCGGATCTCCTCTGGAAAGGGAAGGGTATGCAAAGTCTGAGATGGAGTCTCACTATGCGACTCTCCCCGAGACCTGGTAACTCGTGGCGCTCTACTTGTAGTCTCATCATCCACGGACTTGCCTTTCTGGGCGGCTGTAGCCTTCTTGGACATCGCTGAAAACATAACATGTCGTTAGGAAAATGAATCCTTATATCGCATGATCTAAGATAAGAAAGAAAAGTAACCATCCTAAATATCTTATAGCCTCTTGTCTATAAGTATAGTGCACAACACACATATAAACAAGATTCTACTAGACACGGTCTGTAGACAACCCTAGGACAGAACTGCTATGATACCACTTTTGTCACAACCCAAACTGATGGGCCGTGACGAGTGCCCGAGTTCTACCTATCAAACACCCCTAAGCATTCATCTAAGATATAAACATGAAATAAGTGTAGGTCATGCATAACATCTGGAAATAAAGTACTAATTCATATGAACAACCTACGTAAGAAAAACATACATATATATATATATATATATATATATATATATATATATATATATATATATATATATATATATATGAAATACGGTAGGACGAGCAGACAAGGCTACATATATATTATACATGACTATCTACAGATCTCTATTAGAGTGTACAACTGTATAAAGGATGGGTCTGGGCCCCGTCGTACCCATATATGCATGCAAATACATCGTAGCAAAACTCAAAGCAGCTCCGGATCAAATGGAGCACACCAACTCTCACTGATCAAGGATCCAAAGAAGGGGGACCGTCAGCCTGTCTACCTGCACCTGCGAGCATGAAACGCAACGTCCCCATGCAAAAAGGGATGTCAGTACGAATACTGTACCGAGTATGTAGAGCATGAAAATCATTACATAAAAGACATAGATGAAACATGGGGTAAAGAATTCCACCTGTGAGTCTAAATAACATTGTGAATACTGAAACATTTATAATGACATGCACCTGCATGTAAATGTCGTATCATACATAGGTATAGGTGTACATAACATCATCAAGCCTCCGAGGGCATCCCATCATATCATCTCGGCCACTGTGGGCAAAATCATCAACATATACCAGCTGATCAGGTGGTGGTGCGTATATAACGCCATAACCTCTTCCCATATCCCATATACATATAATATATGCGTATATAATGTCTTCTGGTCATGGGTCAATGTATATGTATAAATGCATAAAATGCATAAGAAATACGTTAATAAGATTTCTCGAATATCATAAAATTAATATGCCTTTCGTACAAACTTTATCAATACGTATTTTTATGAGACCCATGAATAGAGGATATAATAATAATTCACACAGGGAATCAAGAATATAGACACCCCTAGTATTTCTATGAATAGAGTCATTTATGAAAGTTGCGTATTTTGCTCATTTCGTTTGTATCATTTGGATCATGCCAAAAAGAAAGAAGGGATAGCCTTAACATACCTCAAGTCGTCAATGCAAATCAACAACAAGCTTATGACAACTAGCGCGCCAAACCTATAACAAAGAAATACGTGTACAATTTAGATGGCGGTAGTATATTATGTATCTCAGACGATAACTCGATTCTAAAATAAAACGGGCAGCATTTCCCCTGATTTTACTTCTCCCTCAAGCCTACTATAGGCGAGATACAAACATAATACAATCAGCAACTCAAAACCAACCTAATTACAATTCGGGACCTTCAATACAACAAAACCCCCAAATATACCATAATACACCCAATCAACAAGTTTTCAATTAGCATGTAACTACAACGACGAGTGACCAACCTACTACCCTACCACATGTGACTTTTCTCCACACCCTTTTTATCCTTTCATACTCCATAAATAAGCAACACAATAGACAACCCAAAATCAACACGAAACAACCCATAAAACAGTCCACTATAAGTCAAATAACTCGAACTCACAATTTTCGATCACCGTCCTGTGAGGTCTAACTATTAGGAAACGAATTTGTCAACTTTTCTTGATATTTTAAAGCTTAAATACATAAAATAGGAATTTTTATTAACTATTAAATAAATTCCAAAACTCAAACTACAAAGAAAAAGAGAGGCGATATAAGGATACTTACGTCGTAGGGATCGTTTTAATGTTATCGCTTCTGGATTTCGTGTCCGAGATGATAGTCTTGTTTGAAGCACTATTAGAGAGCTCAAGGACCATTTTTTATTATGTCCTCTGGTCAGATACTATGTAAAAATGAAGAGAGAGAGAGAGAGAGAGAGAGAGAGAGAGAGAGAGAGAGAGACGAGTTAAAAAAATATATACCAACTTTTGAAAAGTCAAAAGGTGCTATCTTGGCACCCTCTGATTCGCCCATCTTCCGATGCTTATATCTTTTTATCCGGATATCGTATGAACAAAACGGTTAAGAGCATTGGAAACTATATTACAAGAACTTAAATTTGGTATATAATATGTCCCTAAAAGACCTCATATAGTATACGAAATTTATTTCTCAAAAAGCTCTATTACAGGGCAAATTTTTAGTTGGTTTTTCCGCAACTTTAATTCGATTTTTCCCAAACTTTATATGTTTTATCCAAACATCATATATAGTCATATTATGACTTTAAACTCATTTAAATCATAATTATCAAGTCTCATATTCATTATACGTCACCTTAGAATGCACAGGGTGTAACAAGGCGGTACCTTGGGAGATCCCCCTTGTCGTGCATATTTACATTTGGAACTATGAGGCGGTACCTCGGGAATTCCCCTGTTCTTTACCTCTATTTACTGTTCTTATATTTTCTGAAACTTTTCATTGTTTAAATTCCTAGTCATTTCAAAATATTATTATATCTTCCGCCTTACTTTTGTTTCAAACCAGTAGGGCCCTGACCTGACCTCGTCACTACTCTCTGAGGTTAGGCTTGGCACTTATTGGGTACCGTTGTGGTGTACTCATACTAAACTTCTGCACATCTTTTTGTACAAATCCAGGTTCTTCCCACCAGACTAGATACCAGTGAGTTGGACCGCACGTGGAGACTTCAAGGTATATCTGCCAGCGTCCGCAGACCTCGGAGTCCCCCTCTATCCTTATTATATTGTTTTCCTTATTCTCTTTAGATTCTGATGTATAGAGACACTTAGTATTTGCTCTTAGAATCTTATGACTTATTTCCACCAGGTTTTTGGAGTTGTAATTATTGATTTGCAGTTTTATATTTATTTCATGTGTTAAGAATTGGACTTCAGTTTTATATTATGATATTCCGCAAGTTGTTAGGCTTACCTAATCTTAGAGACTAGGTGCCATCACAACATCATACGAAGGGTGAATTAGGGTCGTGACAAGTTGGTATCAGAGCTCTAGGTTCATATGTGTTATGAGTCACAAATAGGTTTAGTAGAGTCTAGCGGATCGGCATGGAGACGTCTGTACTTATCTTCTGGAGGCTATGAAGCTGTTAGGAAAAGTTTTGCTTTCTTTGATTCCTTATCGTGCGAGATTTTGACTTTGCACTCTAAACTTCTGTCTTTCTATTCTCTCACAAATGGTGAGGATACGTACAACTGGATCGGATGACCAGACACTCGCGCCCCCTGCTAGAGCCGCGACAGGTCGGGGCCGGGGTAGAGGCCGACGACGTCCACGTGGTGCAGCCAGAGCACCCGTACGAGCTGCTACAGAGGAGACACCAGTAGCTCCAGTTGGAGGGCAGGCACGTGAGACGCTTGTTATTGCACTAGCCCTTCAGGAGACTCTAGCCCAGTTTCTGAGCATGTTCAGCACCTTGGCTAAGGCAGGATTGATACCACTTACTCCTGCCACATCTCAGGCCTGGGGAGGATCACAAACTCCTGTCGCTGGCACCTTAGAGCAGCTGGTTTAGGTAGACCAGGTTCCAGGGATCATACCAATGTAGCCGGTAGCTCCAGTTCAGCCCGAGGTTAAGGCAGCAACTTCTGAGGTAGTGCAACTCAGACTCGAGAGGTATAAGAAGTACCACCCACCTACTTTCAGTGGCTTGGCGTCATAGGATGCCCATGGTTTTATTGAGGAGTGCCACAGTATCCTCCGTACTATGGGTGTTGTGGAGACTAGTGGGGTTTCTTTCACTGCATTCCAGCTTAGAGAAGTGGCCTATCAGTGGTGGCGTGCATACGAGTTAGATAGTTCGACTGAGGCAGCTTCACTCACTTGGACTCAGTTCTCAGATATGTTCTTGAGGGATTATGTTCCCCAGAGTCTCAGAGATTCTTGGTGTGCAGAGTTTGAGTAGTTGCACCAGGGTGCTACGACCGTGTCTGAGTATGCGGTCTGATTAAGTGATTTGGCCAGGCATGCACCAACCTTGGTTTCTACTGTTCGAGAGCTGGTTTGTCGATATTGAGGGGCTCAACCCCAGTAACGGATTGAGCATGTCCCGAGAGTTGGAGATGGATATTGCGTACCAATAGGTAGTAGGGATTGCTAGGAGGTTAGAGGGTATGCTGACTCGGGGTAGAGAGGAGAGATGGGCCAAAAGGTCTCGAGAGTCTGGCACTTACAGTGGTACTCGCGCCCCAGCGGCAACTCATCAGGGCAGGGGTTATATGGGTCGCCCTGTTCATTCAGCACTTCCAGCCGCCAGCAGTGCTCTGGCCACTACTAGGCCCCAGGATCCTTATTATGCACCGCCAGTGTCTGGCGTACCTCCTGTATGGGGTGCTTCCAATGGTCAGTCCAATCCATCTGGCCCGAGCCAGTGGCAGCAGCCACGTCCTCCGAGAGTTTGTTTTGAGTGTGGTGACACTAGTCATTTGGTGAGGGATTACCCTAGATTCAGGAGGGGTGCACCTCCACATATTTCTCAGGCATCGCGTGCTCCACCAGGTCATCAGGCTATGGTTACAGCACCAGCTACCGCCCTACCTGTACAGCCAGCTAAATGTGGAGGTCAGATAGGTAGAGGTCGCCCTAGAGGGGGAGGCCAAGCCAGATATTTTGCCCTTCCTGCTAGGACGGAGGCAATTGTCTCATATTATATTATCACAAGTACCGTTCCGGTCTGTCATAGAGATGCATCCATCTTATTTGATCCAGGCTCCACTTATTCCTATGTGTCATCTTATTTTGCTTTGTATTTGGGTGTATCCCGTGATTCTCTGAGTTCACCTGTTTATGTATCTACATCCGTGGGTGATTCTATTATTGTTGACCGTGTGTATCGGTCGTGTTTGATTGTTCTTAGTGGTTTTGAGACCAGAGCCGATTTATTATTGCTCAGTATGGTGGATTTCAATGTTATTTTGGGTATGGACTGGTTATCGCCCTATCACACTATCCTTGATTGTCATTCCAAGACGGTGATGTTGGCTATGCCAGGTCTACAGCGGCTAAAGTGGAAAGGTACCTTGGATCATGTTCCTAGCAGAGTTCTTTCATTTATTAAAGCTCGGTGAATGGTTAAGAAGGGGTGTGATGCATATCTGACCTATGTGAGAGATGTTAGTATCGATACTCCTACCGTCGAGTCAGTTCCGGTAGCGAGGGATTTTGCGAACGTATTTCCAGCGGACCTTCCGGACATGCCGCCTGACAAAGATATTGACTTTGGCATTGACTTTTTACCGGGCACTCATATGGCCCAGCAGAATTGAAAGAGTTAAAGGAGCAGTTACAGGAGTTACTTGATAAAGGGTTCATTCGGCCGAGTGTATCGCCTTGGGGTGCTCCTGTCTTGTTTGTGAAGAAGAAGGATGGTTCTATGCGAATGTGTATCGATTATCGTCAGTTGAACATGGTTACAATGAAGAACAAGTATCCATTTCCATGTATTCATGACTTATTTGATCAACTTCAGGGTGCCAGAGTGTTCTGTAAGATCGACTTGCGTTCAGGCTATCATCAGTTGAAGATTCGGGAGCCAGATATCCCGAAGACTGCTTCCAGGACTCGGTATGGTCATTATGAGTTCCTTATGATATTTTTTGGGCTGACCTATGCCCCAGCAACATTCATGCACTTGATAAACAGTGTATTTCAGCCCTATCTTGACTCCTTCGTCAGTGTGTTTATTGACGACATTCTAGTGTACTCCCGGAGTCAGGAGGATCATGAGCAGCACCCGAGGACTGTGCTTCAGACCTCGAGAGAGAAGAAGTTATATGTAAAATTTTTAAAGTGTGAATTCTGGCTAGACTCAGTGGCATTTTTTGGTCATGTAGTATCGAGTGAGGAGATCAAGGTAGACCCGAAGAAGATTTAAGCAGTGCAGAGTTGGCCCAGACCGTCCTGAGCTACGGAGATCCAGAGTTTTCTTGGCTTGGCGTGGTATTACCGTCGATTTGTAGAGGGTTTCTCATTTATTGCATCACCTATGACCAAATTGACCTAGAAGGGTGCTCCGTTCAGGTGGACCGAGGATTGTGAGGAGAGCTTTCAAAAGCTCAAGACTGCTTTGACTACAACCCCAGTGTTAGTGTTACCTACTGGATCGGGGTCCTATACAATATATTGTGATGGGTCGCGCATTGGTCTCGGCGCGGTGTTGATGCAGGATGGTAGGGTGATTTCTTACGCGTCCAGACAGCTGAAGGTGCATGAGAAGAATTATCCGGTCCACGACCTTGAGTTATCAGTTATTGTTCATGCCTTGAAGATTTGGCGGCACTATTTATATGGTGTTCCTTGTGAGGTTTCACCGATCACTGGAGTCTACAACATCTGTTTAAACAGAAGGATCTTAACTTGCGGCAACAGAGATGGTTGGAGCTGCTTAAGGATTATGACATCACCATTCTCTATCATCCCGGGAAGGCCAATGTGGTGGCCGATGCCTTGAGTCGCAAGACGGAGAGTTTGGGCAATTTAGCATATCTACCATTAGTAGAGAGGCCTTAAGCCTTGGATTTTCAGGCCTTGGCCAACCAGTTTATTAGATTGGATGTTTCTGAGCCGAGTAGAGTTTTGGCCTGTGTGGTTACTCAGTCTTCTCTTTATGATTGTATCAGGGAGCATCAGTATGATGACCCCCATACGCTTGTCCTTAAGGACACGATTCAACACGTTGATGCCAAAGAGATCACTATTGAAGATAACGGTGTATTACGGATACAGGGCGGGCTATTTGTGCCTTATATAGATGGTTTGCGTGAGTTGATTCTCCAGGAGGCTCATAGTTCGCGATATTCCATTCACCCAGGTGCCGCGAAAATGTACCAGGATTTAAGGCATCACTATTGGTGGAGGCAGATGAAGAAGGACATAGTGGAATATGTGGCCCGACACTTAAATTGTCAACATGTGAAGTATGAGCATCATCGACCGGGTGGATTGCTTTAGAAGTTAGAGGTTCCAGAGTGAAAATGGGAGCAGATCACTATGGATTTCGTTGTTGGGATCCCACAGGCTCAGAGGAAGTTCGATGCAGTTTGGGTGATAATGGATAGATTGACCAAGTCAACTCATTTCATTCCTGTGGTTACTACTTTGTAACACCCCAAAAATTTTCGAAGTACTTAAGTGTAAAGCCCGGTAAAATTTGCAAAAAAAATAATATTTCATGGTACCGGACTAGGCTCACGTGTTTGAGGATTGTAGAAATTCTTTTCGGCGAGCTTGCGAGCCGCGGCTCAGACTTTTTGGGTTGAACAATGCACCGAAAAGTAAAGAAAAAGTTTTTGGCAGAAAAGTACGTTTATGCGTTCCATTATGCGACCGCATAATCACTCCGCGAGCCGCATAATGGCCGCAGAAGTGAGCAGGAGAGGGCTATTCTGGAAGTAGCTATGCGGTCGACTATGCGGCCGCATAACTGTTATGCGGTGCACTATGCGACCGCATAACAGTTATGCGGACCGCATAGTGACTGCATACACGAACAAATTTTTGATCATTTTTGTCAGTAATTATGCGACCGATATGCGGTTGCATATCCATTATGCGGTTGCATATGCGACCGCAGAATCGTTCCGGAGCTCCATTTTTGGGTTTTTAAAACCCGACCCTAATTCGTTAAATACACTCTTTGGGCCATTTTTGAGCTATAATCTGATATTTTAGAGTGAGAAAGAGTGCCCTAGAGTGAGAAAGTGTTCTTCAATAATTGTTCTTCAATTCTTGCCCAAGTTTTGTAAGATTAACAAGGGAAACTTACTAGGTCTTCATCCTAGAGGTAAGATTCTACAACCTAACCCTCACTTTCGAATTTTATGTAGAAATGGACAATTAGCAAGATGATTTCTGGGCAGGAGGGTTGTTTATTTACATGCATGTATTATAAAAGGGTGTAGGAAGATTGCTGAGCTAAAAATGGTAAATATTGGGTTGTGGGATGATGGAATTCTCCATAAAAGGACCTTGGAACCTTAATGCACACTAAGTGTTTGATAAAATGCTCAAATGAGCTAGAACCATGATCATCTTCCTAATTTTGATTCAATTTATTATATTTCTACAATAGATTGAAGTTGCTAAGAATTCCGGAATATTTATAGTGTAAGGAAGCTCAAGTGAGGTATGTTGGCTAAACTCTTCTTTAAGAATTGGAATTCCCATTATCCTTGTAAGTTCCAAGGTGTTGATCATAAATCGAGTATTCCGATAAGTTTTGTGATAAAGATATATGTTCAATCTATGTTTCAAATGCTCTTATCATATTGCATTATAAATTGAGGATGTGTCCTAAACTATGAATTATGTATCCACATGTTATAATTCCTAGTCGTGATTTATGTGAAAGTTATTTTGCCAAGTGGTATAGAGATTGTGATTGTGATACACCTCCACCTGCATATATATATTGGGGTGAGGCGGCATAACTGCTTTGAGTAGGGATTATGATATCGTGGGACTGCACCTCCACCGGCTTACATTGGGGTGAGGCGGTACGATCGCTTTGTGTATAGTTTTGGTATTGTTGTGGCACCACCACCCGCATACATTGGGGTGAGGCGGCATAGCCACTTTGTGTTGTTATTGGTATCGTTAGTGCATTTTCACCCGCATACATTGGGGTTAGGCGGCATAGCCGTCTTGTGTAGGTTCTTGGTATTGTGGTTATACATCCACCTGCATACATTTGGGTGAGGCGGTAGGGCCACTTGATTAGAGTTGTGGCATTGTACGTACACCTCCACCTGCATACATTGGGTGAGGCGGCGGGGCCGGCCGCTTTGTGTGAAGATGGTTACAGAGGATCTCATCTTAAATCCTATAAATGTTATTGATAGCTTTTAATAAGCTTGCTATAGTTTAAACGGTTATCTATATTATTCTATTGCTGCACTGGTTCATCATATTCATCTTGTATTTCTGAATTCTTAAGTTGGTATTTAGTTTTCATACTAGTACTATTCGACGGTACTAACGTCCCTTTTGACGGGGACGCTGCATCTTTAAATGGATGCAGGTGGTTCCACAGCAGGAGATATTGATCAGTGATAGCAGTACACCTTCTTCCCAGCTGACTTGGTGAGCCCCACTTCATCCCGGGGTCATGTATCTTTTGTTCTTTGTGTATTCTGTTTGAGGTATAGTCGGGGCCTTATTGCCGGCATTATTATTGTACTCATCTTTATCTATAGAGGCTCCATAGACATAGTCTGGGTTGTATAATGGTGCTGGGGAAGTCAAACTCGTGTGTTGTGCTTGAATTACTATTTCCACTTCAGATTATGAAAAATGTGTTTGGAATTGATACTTTAAAATAAAGTAACTGATGGTAAGAAATTGGTATTGCAGACATGATCACTTTATTGGTTGATTAACGAAAACATATATATTCTCTTTATTCATGAGTGAGTTTTGGCAGAAGGAAATCTAATAGGCTTGTTAGGCCGGGTTCACTCGGTTGAGCGCTGGTCGTGCTCCTTGGTTTTGGGGCGTGACAAACTCACTCTTCGGAGCAACTGGCTCAAGTTTACATCAGCGTGATTGTTAGGCTTCATGGCGTACTGGTATCTATCATCTCTGACCGGGGTACACAATTTACATCGCGGTTCTAGAGAGCCGTACAATATGAGTTAGGTACTCGTGTGTAGTTGAGTGCATCATTTCACCCTCAAAAAGATGGACAGTCCGAGCGCACTATTCAGATATTGGAGGATATGCTTCATGTGTGTGTGATTGATTTTGGGGGTGCTTGGGATCAGTTCCTGCCACTTGTGGAGTTTGCCTACAATAACAGTTATCAGTCGAGCATTCAGATGGCACTGTATGAGGCTTTGTATGGTAGACGGTGCCGGTCTCTAGTGGGTTGGTTCGAGCCGGGTGAGACTAGACTATTGGGTACAAACTTGGTTCAGGATGCATTGGAAAAAGTTAAATTGATTCAAGATCGACTTCGTACAGCCCAGTCCAAGCAGAAGAGTTATGCGGATCAGAAGGTTCGCGATATTGCATTCATGGTTGGGGAGCGGGTCTTGCTCCGAGTTTCACCCATGAAGGGTGTTATGAGGTTCGAAAAGAAGGGCAAGTTGAGCCCTAGGTATATCGAGCCTTTTAAGATTCTTGAGAGGGTTGGAGATGTGGCTTACAGACTTGCACTGCCACCTAGTCTCTCTATATTTCATCCAGTATTCCATGTTTTCATGCTCCGTAAGTATCACGACGATCCATCTCATGTGTTAGACTTCAGCTCAGTCCAGTTGGACATGGATATATCTTATGTTGAGGAGCCAGTGGCCATTTTTGCCAGGCAAGTTCGAAAGTTGAGGTCAAAGAACATCGCATCGGTGAAGGTTCAGTGGAGGGGTCAGCCAGTCAAGGAGGCGACTTGGAAGACCGAGCATGATATACGTAGCCGTTATCCTCATCTTTTCACCACATCAGGTATGTCTCTATACTCGTTCGAGGACGAACATTTATTTTAAGAGGGGGAAGATGTAACGACCCAGCCGGTCGTTTTGAGTACTTTAGCACCGATCCCCTAAATTATGCTCCCTCTATGCTATACTGTGGTTACGTGACTTGCCGGAATTTTTGGTTTTGGTTTCGGGAGGGTTTCAGAGTGGAATGGGACACATAGTCCCTAAACTAGAAGTATAAGTCGTAGGAGTTGACTGTCGTTTGACTTGCGTGAAGACGACTCTAGAATAGAGTTTTGACTGTTCCAATAGTTCCTTATGGTGATTTTAGTTTTAGGAACGTGTTCGAATGTTGATTTGGAGGTCCATAGGTCGCTTCGGCGTAAATTGGCGAAAGTTGCAAAGTTGGAAGATTTTGGAAAATCTAACCGGGAGTGAACTTTTTGATATTGGGGTGGAATTTTAATTCCGAAAGTTGGAATAGGTCTGTAATATATTAGGACTTGCGTACAAAATTTGGGGTTAATTGGAGTTGATTTGGTATGAATCGGCGTTGGTTCCGGAATTCAGAAGTTCTTAGGTTTGAATCGATGCGCGATCCGTGATTCTAGTGGTGTTCGATGTGATTTGACGCTTCGACCATGGTTGTATGATATTTTAGGACTTGTTGATATATTTGGTCGAGGTCCCGGGAGCCTCGGGTGAAGTTCGGACCATGTTTGGCGCATTTCAGGTATTTGAGAATATAGTTGAAGTGCTCGTTTCTCAGTTCTGGGTTTTTTCAACGCGTTCACGAGAGTGTTCCCGTGTTCGTGTAGAGTTGTCTGAGATTTGTTGGAAGATTACCCTTCGCGTTCGCGAAGGAGGCCACGCGTTCGCTAAGGGCAGGACCTTGTGCACTGAGATCGCGGACTGTAATCCGCGTTCGTGAAGAGGAAAGGTATCCTGGGTGGACTTCTGCGTATGGTCTACGCGTTCGCATAAATGGGCTTCGCGATCGCGAAGCTTGTGAATCGTTTGCAACGCGTTCGCGAGTGGATCTTCGCGTTCGCGTAAGAGGAAATCTGAGCAATAGCATCTTTGTGCTTCGCGAACGCGAGGAATATTTCGCGTTCGTGAAGAAGGAATTAATTGGGCAGCAAACTTAAATTCCAAATTGATGGTTTTCTTCATATTTCACAATTTGGACTTAGAGAGCTCAGTTTAAGGCGAATTTTCGAGGGATTTTCAGAGGGATTGTTGGGGTAAGAATTCTTAACTCATTTTTTAAATATTAAATTCTCTTAATTTATCATTGATTTTATTATTTAATTAGGGATTTAGGTTAAAAAAATGGAAAAATTGGAGGAATCTACTTAGGCCGGGAATTTGAACGAGATTTTGGTATCGGATTTTTGTAATTTTTATATGATTGGACTCGATATCGAATGGTTTTTCGGTTTTTGTAATTCTGGCCGGGTTCCGAGATGCGAGACCGGGTTGACTTTTTAGGGCGATTTTCTAATTCTTTGCTAAAATCATTATTTCATTATTTAAATCAGTTTTCTATTGTTATATTTATAGTATGAAATTATTTTGGCTAGATTCGAGCCGTTCGGAATTGGAAAATCGAGGGAAAGGCCTTCTAATTGATTGATTGAGCGTGGTTAAAGGTAAGTGACTTATCTTACCTTGTGTGGGGAAATTCTCCTTAGAATTTGGTATTTTGGTGATAATTTGTGATATGTGAAGGCCGTGTACGCGAGGTGACGACTGCGTACACCGGCTAAATGTTGAAATTTCGATTTTTGCTACTTAGTTTCCTTTTCATGCCTTAATTGAGTTACTTTAGCACGTTATAGTCGTCATGTTTAGCCTAATTTCATATGTCTACTTGTATTATCTCCTATTTGCTACTTGTATCACATGTGTATTTGAATTACTTGCTTTTCTTGATTTCTGTATTCATTACTTAACTGTGGAACACTTTACTTGAAATTGCTATACTTAAAATATCTTGTTGTTGAGTTTGGTGTTGAATTGCAAGGCCGTGGTTCTTTGAGGCAAGGTGTAAGTTGTGAAATATCATTTATTTAGTTGTTGTATTTTGGCTTTCGTGTTATTTTTGAGGTGATTGTTTGGTTGTTTGCATGATGTTTCTGACGTGCTATTATTGTTGTTGCACGAGGTTTATGCCGTACGGTTGTTATTATTTGCACGAGATTTCTGCCGTGCCGTTGTGTTTATTGATACGGATGCGGTAGTATAAGGTTTTGGTGTTGAAACGCATGCGGTGAGATAAGGTGGGCTTGATACGCGTGGCTAGTAGGGGAACAACTAGAAGCCATGCAGTGTGATAAGGTGGGCTAAAACGAGGGATGCTATTTCGGAAAAATAGTTTTCAAAACCAAATCTAAAGGCTCCCGCAGTGATATAAGGAAAGACTGTGATTTGTTTTTATGATTTGGGACTATGAGGCGGTACATTGGAAGTGCCCCGTTGATCTTCTCTACTTGTTGTATTGTTTGGTTGATGTTTCCTTAACATGTAAAATCCTTATTTTCCTTTCGTGGTTGTATTTGTTTCCTTAAATTCCGTATTATTACTTTTCGTAAATTCATTACTACTTCACTTCCCTTTTATTTCATTACGTCATTATATTTATTTCATTATGTCATTGTGGTGTACTTATACTATGCTTCTGCACATGTTTTGTGCAGATCCAGGTACATCCTATCAGCCTCGGTATTAGTGCGTTGTGTTGATATTTTGGAGACTTCAAGGTATACCTGCCCGCGTCTGGAGGCCTCAGAGTCCCTTTCTACCCTGTTTTCCTTATTTCTTTATATTTTTGACAGACAATGATGTATAGGATTGTTCAGCATTTTATCTAGAGCTTGTGACTTATATCTCACCGGATTTTGGGAAATTATACGTATTGAGCTTATAGTCTATTGATGAAATTGTTGAAGTTTTGAAATTTTAAGTTTTTAATTGATGTTTCCACATATTGTTAAGCTTACCTAATCTTAGAGATTAGGTGCCGTCATGACATCCTACGGAGGGAATTTGGGGTCGTGACATAAGTTCGAAGTGAAAAAATTGCACTTCAGATGCCCTTAATGCCAAATAGTCTGAAGTACAACTAACGTTTTTATGCACTTGCCAAATAGGTCTGAAGTACAAATTGCCCAGAAACAGAAATTTGTTCTTCAAATTTTAACAATCTAATATACTATTTAACACCTAAATCTACTCCAAATGAGCTCAAAATTGAAACATAACCTCCAAATATCATCAAGAACAAACCCAATCATCAATTTATCAAAACAATAATAAATCTAACGAATCCATTTTGCAATTAAGAAAAACAAGAAGAAGAAATCCTAAGTAATAGTAAAATATAATGTGCCACAAAGAAGAAGAAGAAGAAGAGGAAGAGGAAGAAGAGGAAGAAGAAGAAGAAAGAGGAGAAAAATGCTTGAAGTTGTTTAAACTTTGGGTACTAGTTAAAAAAAATTAAAAAGTAGGTACAAGTTAAATGGTGGCGATTATATAGGACACCCCGTGCAATTTTTACATTACTGGCACTATATGTAATTTAAATTGAATGAATAATCATACAAGTATTATGAAACTTTGTTAGCTCAAAAGTGGCCTTTAACATGCGTTCATATATACTATTTCTATATATTTTTCTTTACTATATATTAGAAGAGAAATAGTTTCGACATGTGTGTTTCATGTCATTTTTAAAAAGCTAGAGGGTATATTAGTCTTTTCACGTCAATTCTTACAATATCATATACGTGGCTATACAAACTCTACGCGTAAGTTATAAATGGCTCCACGTGTATTTTTAGCAGACAACATAAGGAGTATTAGATTTTCCTTTCAGATTTTGAGTGATTCTCACACCTTCGCGCACAAATATAGCGGCAGGTATGCTTTCAATTTGCACATATCTTTTTTCTACTTTTTCCTTCGTTCTTTTTTCATTTTGGGTTTCTTCTAGGTTCTCTTCATCATTGTTAGTTTCAATTCTGAAGTTCAGTGATTGTTGTAGGTTCTTTTCCCATGTTTTGCCTCTGATTTTCCCAGATCGTTTTTCTCTTCTCTTAATTTCTGCCCTATCTTCTTTTGGGTTCTCTATATGATTTTTAACTTTGCAATCTTATGGCAAGTATGTGTTAAATCAAGTGGTAAAACTGTATTTTTAAACTCTAAAGCATGCTGAGTATTGGACTTCTGTGGTTTTCTGTGTTCTATCAGTACTTTTTTATTTTGCAATTTCATGGCTGATGTATCCTAAATCGAAGGCTACGACTCTTGTAGTTGCTAAATCGGAGGCTGATACTCAACAAATCTTAATTTGGGATTTTTTATTTATTTATGGAATTGTTTGCAGCTCAAATTTTATTTTGGCGAAGATGAATTGAAATCAAGAAAACAAATTCAGTGTCTTTGGACGAAAAATATTTTTTGTGTGACACTGTGTGGTTGTCTTTGTGGATGTAATTAGAGAGGGGAGCAAAGTTCACGGTGCTTGAAAACAAAGCATATATTTTGAAATTGTTTCCTACATCTGTATAAAAAATAGTTTTCTTTAGTGTTATTCGGGTTTCTTTAACTTGGTACCACAAAACTACATTCTCTGTATAAAAAATAGTTTTCTTTAGTGTTATTCGGGTTTCTTTAACTTGGTACCACAAAACTACATTCTCTGTATAACTAAATTTGTAAAGGATAGGATGAGCTGGCTGGATCCTTTATTCTTTTCTCTGCATAAGACTACATCTGCAATTAATACATGGATCTATTTGACCAATAAGGGAGATTTTGTAGTACTATCAATACAGAAAGAGGGAAAAAGAAGAAAGAAATGGCAATTTTCATGTTATAACTTTATATCTTTGTTCTCTATTTTGGTTGGAGTTATCTATAAAAAAAAAATGGCAATTTTCATGTTCTAACTTTATATCTTTGTTCTCTATTTTGGTTGGAGTTATCAATTATTGATACTATTTTTTCCCCAGTTCATTCTCAAATCATGCATTTGGTTTTGACAATAGGCTAATGTCTTTTCACATTATCAAAATATTTTATCAGATTTAGTTCAACTGATTAAGTTTCTTTCTTAAATTGATCAATGTATGTTATTGGTCGTCCTGTAGTTTCGTGGTAAGAAAGCATATAATTCACCTCAAGAAAATATTAGTGTTGTTGATAAGAAATTTGAGAGTTCAGACCTTAAATTTGATAGTTTCTTTGTGTTGTATGATCCCGGATCAAATGGAGTCTAACTGCTTAACACGGGTTCCTTCTTTACGGAGGGAATCTTTACATTTATACAGCCTGATCTCTTGAAGCCTGTTGCTGGAGCTAAAAAAATTAGAAGCGAATCTAAGCAGGATATAAATGTTAACACGTGACTTTGGGGTGAAATTGGTTGGCTGGTACTCTCTAATCACCTCTATTAAATCCGCTTAGATTTGTTTGAATTGGGAGATAATAGTCCTGGTTGATCCAGTTAAGATGAGATACATTAGTCCTTTGGGATCTCAAGTCAGACTGATTTTAGTTTGAATATGACTTGAACCTTCAAGGATAAAGATTCTCGATTTTAGTTTGCTAATGACACTGATCTGGATGTTAGGCTTTGTTAAGAAGAAAATTCTAGGTATAGCCTCACAGTACTTAATAAAGTTTGGAGTTCTTCACTTCCTCATTTTTGCATTACGTTGTTGTAATTGTCTATTCATGCGATTTCATTGTATTTCATAGTGTGGTAAGTGCTATTCTTCTACATCGTACCTTCTTTTATTGCGAAGGGTTATGTTGAGGTTATGAATATATTTCTTAATTTCGTTTGTTCCAATTGTATTTAATCAAAATGTAAGTTTAAGTTCTAACCATAATATTTCTTAGCAAACTGCTAGCAAAAAATACCAGTTGTGAATATATTTCTTAATTTCATTTGTTCCAATTCTATTTGATCTAAATGTAAATTTAAGTTCTAACCATAATATTTATGGTAAGGACAATAAATATAAAGTTGTTTAAGAGAAAATGTAGTAATTCGTGCGTGTTGAAAAATAGTGGTGAAGTTATGAAATTACTGAGCCCTTTAAATGTTGATACTACTATATGAATGCTAGGTAAGTTTGCGCCATCGGGTTTGAACCTGAATGTTCGTTTTTTTTTTTTGGTTGTTGTTGTAATATGCAAGATTGCTTTGAAGTGACTGTATGAAGAAAATTTGATGAGTGTCCTTTTGTTTGCTGTTATCATGTTCTGTCTCTAAAGTTACCTTACATTTGTAACAGATACTTCAAATAGCCGAGCTCAGTACGTTTAAAATTGGACTATTAAAATTTGTAGGTAATATCATGTAAGTTTATTTTTCTTCATTTGGATTTCAATTCTCTTTCTTTTCGATTTTTCACCATAAACTTTCTGTACTGGGTTGATGCCGTTATGTCTTCTTATCTATGAAGGTTTGTGTGTGACTGGTAATTCTTGATTTTGAGGATAAGTAGAGTCACTTCTCAATGAGTATTAGTTCAAGGTCTCCTTATATATGATTAAGATAATGAATGTCTTTCATTTGGATTTCAATTCTCTTTCTTTTCGATTTTTCGCCATAAACTTTATGTACTGGGTTGATGCCGTTATGTCTTCTTATCTATGAAGGTTTGTGTGTGACTGGTAATTCTTGATTTTGAGGATAAGTAGAGTCACTTCTCAATGAGTATTAGTTCAAGATCTCCTTATATATGACTAAGATAATGAATGTCTTTCTTGTGAAAAGTATTACTACAATAAGATGTGAAAACTAGAGGTAACTATATATTTGTGCTACAACTTTAAACTAACAGATGTATTCATAGTCTTTGCCTCTTTGGTTTCAACATTTTTTTGATAAGTCTATGACAGATGCAATTCAGGCATATGTAGGGCCTAAAGCTAAAGTTTGATATGACGCCTCTATTTGTTCTTTGCTTTTTTTCCTCAATTGTGCATGACACAATTTATTCTCTTTGTTACTGCAGTTCTTGCGATTTGTTGTGATTGTTTTCTACTTCTGCCATACATTAGCGCTTGAATCAGAAGGTAAATTTTCTAATCCCATCATTTATTTATAGGTATTGTAAGTTTTTGCTTGGGTTCTTTTAAAAAATATAAACATACATACATGTTAGCCAATATTGAAAATACATTCAGTAATGTAAACATGTACGTGACATTTCTCATTCAGGAAGTAGACGAATGAAATGTCGAGTACAAATCATAAAAATGAAAACTCCGAAAAAATACATACTGACAAGAAGACTAGGCGACGCGAATCATATAGAATGATGCAAGCCGATAAAAAAGAGGCTCTCATAGCATGAGCAAGAGCAAATAAAGCTGAAACAAGCGACCGACAACATCCTGCTTGCTCATTAATTAATAGCTCCACTAACGCATCATCCCCTACGAGTGCTAATATTTCAGGCGAGCAGTGTCTTCCTTCCTTTTATGGGACATTCAACATGATATACTTACACTTGCTATTGTTATATGCCAGGATCAACATCTAATACAAATTATGAACAATATAATGAAGAATCAATAACAATCCAAGCATCAACTGATTATGTTATGTTAAAGACTGTTCCCAAATGTAAATTTTGCGGAGTCAAAAAATTTGAATACGAGCCACTCCCATTCTGTTGTCGCAAAGACACTGTTAACCTAATTTCACATCAAGTACCAAGAGAGTTAAGAAACCTATATCTAGGAAATACTGAAAAATCAAAGCATTTTTGAACCTACATAAGAACATACAATAATATATTTGCGTTCACGTCCCTGGGAGTGACCTATGACAAAGAACTGGCAAAGAGGAATAAAGGTATTTACAGATTTCAAGTTCAAGGACAAATGTATCATTTCATAAATGACTTGATACCAAGTAATGAAAAAGGAAAAAATCTACAATTATATTTCTTTGATAGTGAAAATGAAGCGAGCAATCGAATGACATGTTCTGATACATTGACCTATGACAAAGAACTGGCAAAGAGGAATAAAGGTATTTACAGATTTTGAGTTCAAGGACAAATGTATCATTTCATAAATGACTTGATACCAAGTAATGAAAAAGGAAAAAATCTACAATTATATTTCTTTGATAGTGAAAATGAAGTGAGCAATCGAATGGCATGTTCTGATACATTGAACTACTGTACTATGAAAAATTTAATGAAAATATTAAAAACCAATCCTTACTCTACGTTTTTGAAATCCTTAATAAATATCCCACAATTATCAGATTTCTACATTGCGCTCAAGTGTAATGCTGGTCTAGACCAACAAATATACAACTTACCAACTACGTCAGAAGTGGCAGGGATATGGGTAGAACAAGATACCAATAATTGTATCCCTACGCCACATATCCGAATATTCCTACGCCACATATCCGAATATATACAAAAAGTGATAGAAGCCAACTGTACACTATTACAAAACAGTTCTACAACAACTATTTCCGATGAGCATGCGGAAAAAATATTGCTCCTCACTTCGGAAGAGGTTTATGATATTTGTAATGTCAAGGTATATTCCGTTACATGAATTACATCATCATATAACAAGCTATTAATTCTGACTCCCGCTATCTCATCACTATTCATTATGATATGAAGCACATCATAGAATGTGTGATTAGTTCTACCCTCCATTCCAACATAGACCAATAGGATTCAACGATATCCTTCAACCAAAATCTTCAGTGTGGTGCAAATAAACAAAACCACACTTTGGTTATAGCTATTGATAAAGCTAATGGAATGTAGCATCTTATCCATACTATTTACATTTTGTTTGCAAACAATCTTGTTTCATTCCGAGTAGAGAAACAAGAGCACCCACACACAACCAGCAAAGACAATGCTTCCTACAACAAATGTAATGTGGAAATGAATATTTCCCCTCCGAAAAACAGCTGAGAGGTATTTGAAATTTCTGTTCCTTCTAAATTTAATATGAGATTCAACTTTGTAGAAAAGACAGACAACTTAAACTACTATCATTTGTTAGCACTTTTGCCACTGAAACAACTTTTGCTACTATTTTGGGATGCAAGTGAAGCCACATCTTGCTGTTGCTTTTGAATGCGGTTAAGCTCACTTTTGCGACTGCTTTCTGGATGTTCCTCTACTCGGAATATGTCGCGGCGACATGAGGTTAGTGTACTTGATTACAAATCCAGATTTTTTCAAAATCCTTCATACCAACCGATATAAAGCTACTCCAGTTTTTTCATATTAGTTTGGGAGAAAGAAAAAAAAAGCACTTTGTATGTTAACCAACTCCAATTTTTTGTTAAGCCTCTTCCCGCTCTTTCTTGGTCTTTGTTGCTTTTTAATGAAAACTATCCCTCAGAAGGTTTAAACTGGCATTAAAGAACCTCTTATATTTATTTTTTTGATATGACACTTAAAAAGTAATGCTTAACTAAATTCTTAAAGCACTTTTTAAACTATAATTGTGTGTGGAGAATACATGTGTTTCTGTGCTTTATTAGGTTTCTTGCTTAAATGTTTGTTATTGTTCTCTAAGCTGCTAATTTTAGCGATGTTATGTTAATACGTTTCGTTCTTTGAAGTAATTTTGAACTGAAGAGCTCTCTGTTTATTCCTTTATTGTAGCTGATTGTTAATGGTAGTGTTCCTTTTAGATTACTGAATGGTTATTAAGGTTAGTGTCATATGACTTAAAGTCGGCTTCTAGCCATTTTAGTTCCGTCCTGTGTGATCTTCGATGTGGAACAAATATCCATTTTAAAATATAAAGGCTCAGATTTTATTAATGTAACAATTTATGTGAATCTTAGAGTAAAGCTTTTCCCCCCACAATTGAGGTTCTAACGTGGAATTTCTGTCGAGAATCAAAACCCAGTTGGTTAAAATTAAAAGATTTGAAACGTGGATACACACTTTCCATAATAAATGACATCTCCTCCTTAGAGTGTAAAGCGAAGTATTTTCAGTAAGATCTGGGTGAAAATGGGTAGATTGATACTGGTATCTGCTTTTCTGAGACTAAAGAAGCTGTCTTTCATTACTTTTAATTTGAATTTTTATTTATTCTCACCAGTGCAATTAAATTAATATAAGTTAATCTTAGTGGACCACTATTAGGTTTTACATTAGTGAATGGCAGCAGTAACTTTAGTATCTTAAGTCTCTTGGCAAGGCATACACTTGTTCGATTTAATTCTTGTATTGTATTATGTGGAAACTAAAAGAAGCTGCTGCAAATGGAGCTGTTTATTCTAAACAAAATCATGATCATGACCTATTGCAGCTTCATGACTAAAGTCTTAGAGATTAGCAGAAAATAGTGGACAGTCAAACAACTATACAACAGACTGTTTCACTACCTACTACTGGACCTATAGAGTTCTTATGCTTGATTGTGTTTGTACATTTAGTAGCCAAATTTTCCTGTTAGTGGCAAAAAATCCCAGCCCCACCTTGAACGAGACATTTTTTGGCCTGGTATATCCAACTGAAAACTATAAAGTGTGAATAATACGTAACTCTTGATTTGCCTTGACATATCTGCGTAAAATGGGTATTGCATGATGTGGCTGCTTCATATTGATTTTTCAAGATACACCAAAAACTTACTTAGATGGGTGTAGCCCACTATGTTGTGCGGACTCTCCGAAAATACTATCGCATCCATGTCGGATCCTCCAAAAATAATATCTTTATCTGTTATATTTTACCAATATTCATATTTGTTTGAATATTATCGCGTATTTGCGTTCGAAGTTACAACTTGAAGTATAACAGAGAAAATTTTATACATATATAGTCAAAAATAGAGTGATAAAAATGGATTTTTTTCCCTGAAGTATTTTGGCTCGTATTCAACTCAACTGGTGATGTGTTGTTGAAACTTTAATTGCTATAATTGCTATTTCAGAATCTTTGTTAAGAGACTTGTGCTTTTTGCTATTCGAGAGTGTAATTAGCCGCTCATATTGCCTACTTTACTTCAGAATATTTTTTTATCAGTGAATTTGTGTTTCAATTGTGAACATATGTTGTAGTCTACAATTACTTTTTATTACTGTATATGTTTCAGTTATTTTCTGTTTCACATATGCTTTGACTTTTACTAATTATCAAACAAGTACTTTCTGTTGTTGCTTACCTGAAGTTTTGCCATATATTTCAGCTTGTGTGCTTCTACAACAAGCATGTGATTTGGCCGTATCTATGTTAACTACTTTTGAGCTAACATTATCATATTTTACCTTAAAGATATGTAACCTTTTAATTTATAACATATTTATTTGTTTGCAGATATTTTTGGTCAAGAACTACTAGAAAAAAGACCAGAGAAAAGACCATTGCATCGCATTCAGCTAATATGTAAATAGCTATGTCATATATGTTGTAACTACTGTGGCACTTTAAGCATCCCTTAATGTGATGCTCTCATGGATGCAAACAATGTATATTTTGCTGAAAATATATATAAATATCTATCAGTTAACATGAAATATTGTCTACTCGATTACATACTTACATCATTAATTTCTACTATATTTGCAATTAGATATTACACACAGTTAAATAATGTTGGACTCCTGCCTAGTATATTAGAAGAGCTGGTTTTCGACATGGCTGCTTACCTGTCTTTTTATTTTTGTTTAAGGGCATTTTGGACCTTTAACAGAATCTAATAAAACGTATCCTTTAAATCCAAAGCCGAACGGCCACCACATCAGTTCCTGCACCCAATCACTTTATAACGAAACACGTGTTTGTCATTTTCAGTTAAGATATGTGTAATTTGAGATTGACACTAAGCAGTAAGCACGAACAGACTTACCAATGCACTTTTGCCCTGAAAAGAGTACGTGTCTCTTCCATTTGCTTCTAAAGCATGCTGATTCCACGTGTCTTTAATCCAACAGAGACAATATATTACCTTTACCTAATATTGCAACTTTTTCCTGCTTTCTCTGGTTCATCGCTTTCTTGCTATCTCTCTTGGGTCCATTTCTATTTTTTTTTGCTCTTTTAGCTTCTGCTGGATTTTTTTTTGAGTATCTGATTTGCGTTTATCGGCATATTTTGCATGTCTTCTTCGACTTCTTTTTCTAGGTTTTGTGAGTTTGCTTCTGCAATTTCCTTTTGGTGTAATTGCTATCTCTTTGGTGCGTATTATATTTATTTGTTATCGCAATATTTTGTGACTGTAAAACTTTCGTAGGTCTAGCCTGATACACAGATCACTTTATGTGTTTTTTTATTTCTGAATTATTTTATATGTGGAAATATTAATTTTGAATGTCTGATTTTGATTCTGAACCGTATCTATATGCTTTAAGGTTCCAAGAGATTTCAAAAATTATGTTTCAGGTGGTGTGTTGTGAACCTGAACCAAGGTATTGGACCAGCTGCACTTGATATTGGGCTAAAGAGAAGCTCCAGGCGCGTGAACTCTCCAAAATATTTCAAGGACTTTGTGGTCCCCAAAGCCAATGGATAAGAGAGGGCACCTGCAATGCTGTTATGCGAGGACAACTGTGAGCACTATTGGAGAAATATTCCCAACAGACATTAGTATAAGTAGTAGTAGGTTTCCCTAATTAGGCAGAAAATATGCCGAGTCTTTTTGTTTGTTTTTGCTAAGGAGCAGTCTGGAACCTTCCCCCTTCTTCATTTTTCCTTTCTTTTAGTGTTTATCTTACTTTTTGAGTCCATTGTAAGTAGAGTTGCTAAGTTTGAGATTGAATCAAAGAAGTTTCCTGTTATTGATTCTGTTATCTCTCTTAAATTCATAACATTTGGTGCTTTCATTGATCCTTCCCGACCAAATGGGCGACGGTGGTCACAATACTCGTCTCAAATCTCTCGATGACGCTACGAAGCTGGTAAACGAGCAACTTGCTGCCCACAGCAAGAACCTTGAAAACATTACTGTTACATTGCAAGGTCAGCAAACTCTTTTTCATGACATTCTCTCTCAGCTTACCCACCTTCAACCACCGCCGGCGCCACCTTTTACTGTCCAAAATTCATCACCCATTTTTCCCGGCCAAACATCCAACCCAACTGCTCAACCCCAGTTTTACTCACCCCTCCAACCACACAATATTTTTCCTCAATCACCTTCTCAAACCTTACCCGTTAACCCTCTTGCTTTGTTTCGCCGTGATAAGCCGGCGACTATTGATCTGCCAAAGTTTGATGGGTCAAATGCAGAGAGTTGGATTTTTCAAGCAAACCAATACTTCGACCATTATTCTGTTCCCAACGAACAACGCCTTAGTATCATTTCATTCTATTTGGAAGGACTAGCCAGAGAGTGGTACCAGTGGATGTATAAGAACCACCAGCTAGTCAGTTGAGATCAATTTTCTCAGGCTATTGTAATTCGTTTTGGCTTCAGATCCATTGAAGCTCCTGAAGGGATACTCGCCAAGCTCTATCAAACAACTACAATTCGCGACTATCTCTCACAGTTTGAGCATTGGTTGAATAGAACGACCGATGTCCCTCCGTCCTGGCTACGACATCTTTTTGTTTCGGGCCTGCGTTCAGATATAAAAGGGGATGTTCTGTCATTTAGGCCCAAGGATTTACAAGAGGCAATTAATTTGGCCCTTATCCAGGAACAGAAGCTTTTGGGCTCGCCAAAGAGTATGACCCGGCCCATTCAGTCATTTAAACCCAATTCTTCAAACCCCTTCTCTCAAATGAACCCATCAGCTATTCCAAATCCAACGCCGACCACTTCATCCACCATTCCTTCCGCCTCCTTGCCCGGAGTTGGTCGCGTTCCTTTTCGCGAAATTACCCCATCAGAGCTCCAGCGAAAAGGGGACTTAAATCTATGTTTTAATTGTGATGAGAAGTACCACAAAGGTCACCGCTGCTCAAAAACATCCCAGCTTCTTCTTCTTCTCACTGATGAAGAATCACCAGACGAGCAACATTCTCCTTCCTCCGATAATACACTTGACCTATCTTCATCTCCGCCTACCTCCGATAACCCGTTATTGCCTTCTATCAGTTATCTTGCTTTATCAGGTGGTCCTATTTGTTATTCCCGTCAATATTCCTGTATTTGTAAATATTAATTCTGCAAAATATAAGTTAACGTAATGAAACAATAATAATAAATTCGAGCCCACTGAATTCACAGTGTTTCCTTAAGGAATTTAATCCCCTCCTAGTACCCAAGGTAATGGATTATTTCCTCCCAGGATAGAACGAATAACACACTGGTGTAGCGGTACTTCAAACCCCAGTGTTTCGGCGAACACAAAGTTCGGTAGCAAATCACACTTACAGTTGCTTTGTTTGAAGTTAAAAAATAATGCAGAACGAAGGAGTATATACTCAGAAAAACGTATGGAAGTTCTGAGAGGAAGGAATGCAATGTATAGCCAATTTGTTGAGCGAATTGTATGTTGAGTTGAGTATCTTTCTTCAACATTTGCTGCTCATATATATAGCAGCCAAGAAGGAGTGCAAGACCAAACGTCCACCCTTCATGGTGGAGCAAGCATTACATGTTTGTGGAGCAAGCACTTCATGTTTGTGGAGCAAGCACTTCATGGTGGGAAGACCATTATCCGGCTGCCAAATTATCAATACACGGATTGGAAAATATCCGTTTACAAATACGGATAATCTTACGTTAATATTTACTATTAACAAATAAATTTGGTCCAAAAAATTAATCAATCAATCGATCATTTGACCAAATCCAAATCCAAATCCAAATCCGAATCCGAATCCGAAGCCGAAGCCGAAGCCGTAGCCGTAGCCGAAGCCGAGCCGAGCGAGCGACGACGACGACGGCGCGAGGCTTGCTTTCTTCTTAACTCTTTAAGAGCTACAAGAAGAGCAATTATATATATACCCACCAAAAATGTCTTCCACTTCCAATATGGGACAATGTCTCATTGTTAAGAGGGGGAAACTTAAAATTTTACTCAAAATTTCATTTTCCCTCCATTTCCCATTCACCCTCATTTTAAGAATATTACATCTTAAAATAAAACCTCAACAATCCCCCACATGAATGGGGAATGGCTATATCACGGAAGTATGCATGAAAAACTGTGTGATTTACAAGCAAGGATTAATTGCATCTGGATAAGTAGGTTTCCCTTTGAACTTTCCGTAGTAAACTTATGTCGGATATACTCGGTCAATCGGTAGATTTGATATCTTTGAACCGTCGATCTTTGGTGTATACCTAGACAACCATAAGTCACACAATCAACCCTTAACCGTCTTTGGTTCTCATTGTTGTGTTCGTTTCAGCCATGAACACCGCCTGGTTTCATAAGTGCGTAGAAAACTGGCCTTACAAAGTTCTCCTTGAAGCGGCTCACACTTCACACTTAAATAGGTGATTCCTAAACGTGTCATCCTGTAGATACACTATTTGATATACCCCGTATCAAATTTAGAAATCATTAAAAAGCCTTAATGCTTTATCCTTGGTACTGAACATTGTCTCATCACGAGAATGGACTAAAATTTTATTTGACAATGTTGAACCGTCATTAATGACTTTGTTTGATCTCTTTGAACCTAGATCTTGGGATCTCCAGTCTTCTAGGTAGAGTTACCGCCACAATGACTTGTTCTCGGCCATAGCCCCATTCCCCTTGATGATTTCTCAACTACCTCTCTAGTTAGGCCTTTTGTAAGTGGATCCGACACATTATCACTTGACTTTACATAGTCAATTGTGATAATTCCTCTAGAGAGTAATTGCCTAACGGTTTTATGTCTTCGTCGTATATGACGAGATTTACCGTTATACATGACGCTCCCAGCCCTTCCAATTGCCGCTTGACTATCACAATGTATGCATATTGGTGCCAACGGTTTGGGCCAAAATGGAATGTCTTCCAAGAAATTCCGGAGCCATTCAGCTTCTTCACCGGCTTTATCTAAGGCTATGAATTCAGCCTCCATTGTAGAGCGGGCAATACATGTTTGTTTGGACGACTTTCAAGATACCGCTCCTCCACCAATAGTGAATACATATCCACTCGTGGACTTAGAATCAGTTGAACCGGTGATCCAATTTGCATCACAGTATCCCTCAATCACCGCAGGGAAATTACTGTAGTGCAATTCAAAGTTCTGGGTATATTCTAAATATCCCAAAACTCGTTTCATTGCCATCCAATGAGATTGGCCTGGATTGCTCGTATATCGACTCAGTTTACTTATAGCACAAGCTATGTCTGGTCGTGTACAATTCATGATATACATTAAGCATCCCAATACACGAGCATAATCCAATTGTGATATGCTTTGGCCTTTGTTCTTTGCTAATGCAAGATTCACGTCAATTGGAGTCTTTGCAACTTTAAAGCCCAAGTGCTTGAATTTTTCAAGTACTGTCTTAATATAATGAGATTGTGACAATGCCAGACCTTGAGGAGTCTTATTGATCTTAATTCCCAGAATTAAATCAGCCACTCCCAAGTCTTTCATATCAAACTTGCTATTGAGCATACGCTTAGTAGCATTTATGTTGGCAATGTCATTACTCATTATCAACATATCATCCACATATAGGCAAACAATGACTATGTGATTTGGAACATTTTTAATGTACACGCATTTATCACATTCATTTATCTTAAAACCATTTGACAACATTGTTTGGTCAAATTTCGCATGCCATTGTTTGGGTGCTTGTTTTAGTCCGTAAAGAGACTTAACAAGTCTACATACCTTCTTTTCTTTACCTGGAACCACAAACCCTTCAGGTTGTTCCATGTAAATTTCTTCCTCCAACTCTCCATTTAAGAAGGCCGTCTTAACATCCATTTGATGAATTTCAAGACCATACACTGCAGCTAATGCTACTAACATCCGTATGGACGTAATTCTTGTAACTGGAGAGTATGTATCAAAGTAGTCTAGACCTTCTCGTTGTCTATACCCTTTGACTACGAGCCTTGCCTTGAATTTATCAATAGTGCCATCATCTTTGATTTTTCTCTTAAAAATTCATTTAGAACCCAAAGGTTTATTTCCAGGAGGAAGATCAACCAATTCCCATGTATGGTTGTTCAATATGGATTCTATTTCACTATTGACTGCCTCTTTCCAAAACAATGATTCCGAAGAAGTCATAGCTTCTTTAAATGTTTGAGGCTCATTCTCCAATAAGAAAGTCACAAAATCTGGTCCAAATGAAGTAGACGTTCTTTGACGTTTACTACGTCTTGGATTCTCCTGATTACATGTACTTTCTTTTGTTTCTTCCCGAGGTCGTTTAGATCCTTCACCAAACGACTCACATTCCTTTTTATACGGATATATATTTTCAAAAAACTCAGCATTATCTGATTCTATAACCGTATTATTATGAATGTCGGGATTTTCTGATTTATGAACCAGAAATCGATATGCTTTACTATTTGTCGCATATCCTATGAAAACACAATCAACGGTTTTCGGTCCTATCTTTACCCTTTTGGGTTTAGGAACTTGCACTTTTGCCAAACACCCCCACACTTTAAAATAATTCAAGTTGGGCTTCCTTCCTTTCCATTGTTCATAAGGAATGGATTGTGTTTTGCTATGGGGCACTCGATTTAATATTCGATTAGCCGTAAGAATGGCTTCCCCCCACAAGTTCTGTGGCAAACCAGAACTTATCAACAACGCATTCATCATCTCCTTTAATGTGCGATTCTTTCTTTCCGCAATCCCATTAGATTGGGGCGTGTAAAGGGCTGTTGTTTGATGAATAATTCCATATTCTAAACATATTTCTTCAAAAGGAGATTCATATTCACCACCCCTATCACTTCTTATCATTTTTACTTTCTTGTTAAGTTGCGTTTCAACTTCATTTTTGTATTGCCTGAATGCGTCTATTGCTTCATCTTTACTATTCAGTAAGTAAACATAGCAATATCGAGTACCATCGTCAATAAAAGTTATGAAATACTTCTTTCCACCGCGAGATGGTATTGACTTCATGTCACAAATATCTGTGTGAATTAAGTCTAAAGGATTTGAATTCCTTTCAACTGACTTATAAGGATGTTTAACATACTTAGATTCCACACATGTTTGACATTTTGATTTTTCGCATTCAAACTTGGGCAGTACTTCCAAGTTAATCATTTTCCGCAAGGTTTTATAATTGACATGACCCAAACGTACATGCCATAAATCATTTGACTCAAGTAAGTAAGAAGAAGCTGAAATATTATTATTATTTTCAACAACCATTACATTTAGGTTGAAAAGGCCCTCGGTGAGGTAACCTTTTCCCACAAATATTTCATTCTTACTAATTACAACCTTATTGGATACAAAAACGCACTTAAAACCGTGCTTAACAAGAAGTCCAGTAGAGACTAAATTCTTTCTCATTTCGGGAACATGAAGGACATTGTTCAAAGTCATGACCTTGCCAGAAGTCATTTTTAGAAATACCTTCCCATATCCTTCAACTTTTGCTGTTGAAGCATTTCCCATATAAACTGTCTCTCCGGGTTCAGCAAGAGCATAGGTAGCAAAAGCCTCTCTAACTGCACAAACATGGCGAGTGGCTCCTGAATCAAACCACCACAGTTTAGGATTTCCCACCAAGTTACATTCAGAGAGCATGGCACACAAGTTATCAACATCATCATGGTTTACTACCATGTTTGCTTGACCCCTTTTCTTGTCTTTCTTCGGAGCACGACACTCCGTAGATTTGTGTCCGGTTTTCCCACAGTTGTAGCAGTTTCCACTGAACCGCTTCTTGCTTGGGTTGTATTTCGGACCAGAAGCCTTCTTCCTCTTTTTGTTAGCTTCAACAATATTTGCTCCCATTATTGTTGAATTTCCACGGCCTCTCCTTTCAGCAGCTTTATTGTCCTCTTCGATTCTCAACCGAACAATGAGATCTTCAAGGGACATTTCCTTTCGTTTGTGTTTCAAATAATTTTTGAAGTCCTTCCACAACGGAGGCAACTTCTCAATCATTGCTGCTACTTGGAATGCTTCGTTGATTACAAGACCTTCAGCAAGTAGATCATGAATAATCACTTGCAATTCCTGGACTTGAGTAATAACAGACTTGCTATCTATCATTTTGTAGTCCAGAAATTTTGCGGCAACGAATTTCTTCATCCCGGCATCTTCAGTCTTATATTTCTTTTCAAGCGCATTCCACAATTCTTTGGATGTCTCCATGCTACTGTATACATTATACAGATTATCATCCAGTCCGCTAAGAATATAATTCTTGCATAAAAAATCAGAATGCTTCCACGCTTCAATCACGAGAAAGCGTTCATTATCTGGAGTTTTATCCGGCAGATCAGGAACATCTTCCTTGATGAACTTCTGTAGACATAACGTAGTTAAGTAGAAGAACATCTTCTGCTGCCAGCGTTTGAAATCAATCCCGGAAAATTTTCCGGGTTTTTCTGCCGGTGCCAACGCCGGTGTTCGGCTTGTCGTTGCGTTGGCAGTCGCCATCGGAACAGCTTGGTTTTCGTTTTCAGTCATCATCTTTTTCAGAAAAGAATGACACAAACAAACGTTTAATACACGTTTTCAAACTGGAGTAAAAATCACGTAGATTTTAATATCCAACAAAACGCCACGAAGGCTTAACTCTCCAAAACGGGAGTACACAAACCACAAAGGTTTTAGTTTGCAGAATAATTAGAATACTACAAATACAGAAATAAATATTAAATTCCTTAAGATTGTTGTTTCCCGTCAATATAGCTGTATTTGTAAATAATAATTCTAATTCTGCAAAATATAAATTTACGTAATAAAACAGTAAATAATTCGAGCCCACTGAATTCACAGTGTTTCCTTAAGGAATTTAATCCCCTCCTAGTACCCAAGGTAATGGATTATTTCCTCCCAGGATAGAACGAATAACACACTGGTGTAGCGGTACTTCAAACCCCAGTGTTTCAGCGAACACAAAGTTCGGTAGCAAATCACACTTACAGTTGCTTTGTTTGAAGTTAAAAACAATGCAGAACGAAGGAGTATATACTCAGAAGTGATTTCTATGTTATTGACTTTCATGGGGCCGATTTGGTGCTAGGTGATGTATGGTTGGCGACTCTTGGTCCCACTGTCACTGATTATGCAAAACGATTATTTCAATTTGATTCAAATGGTGAGACGATCCGTTGGATTGGGGATCCTGTTCAATCTGTTGAGGAGGTCTAATTTACCTCGCTTAGGCGTTTAACCGAAACTCATTCCGTTTCAGGATTCTTCCGTTTGGAGTTGCTTTCGATGGCTGAGTCATCTTCTCCGGTTTTGCCGTCTGATCTCACTGAGTTTTTGGATTCTTATTCTGACCTTTTTGCTACGGCTACAGTCTTGCCACCCCCTAGGCCTCAAGATCATCGTATCCCTCTTATTCCAGGTTCTGCTCCGGTGAAGGTTCGTCCTTATCGCTATCCCCATTTTCAAAAGACTGAAATTGAACGACTAGTCTATGAGATGCTTCAAGCTGGGATAATTCGTCCAAGCTCTAGTTCATATTCATCCCCAGTTCTTTTGGTGAGGAAAAAGGATGGTACATGGCGTTTTTGTGTGGATTATCGCGCCTTGAATTCAATCACTGTCAAAGATATGTTCCCAATTCCCACCATTGACGAGCTTTTTGATGAACTCCATGGAGCTTGCTTTTTCTCTAAACTTGATTTATTGGCCGGATATCATCAGATAAGGGTGCATCCTTCTGATATTGCCAAGACTGCTTTTCGCACACATGAGGGCCACTATGAGTTTATTGTCATGCCTTTTGGAGTGTCAAATGCGCCATCCACCTTCCAGGCAACTATGAATTCTGTTTTTAAACCATTCCTTCGCCGTTTTGTCCTAGTTTTCTTCGATGACATTTTGGTCTATAGCCCGTCTTGGTCGGATCATCTTTCTCATTTACAATTGGTCCTTGATCTCCTTCGCCAAAATTCCCTTTTTGTGAAGCGCTCCAAGTGCAAGTTTGGGCAGAATTCCATAGACTATCTGGGACATGTAATCTCGGCAGCGGGATTACAAGTTGACCCGGCAAAAATTCATGCCATTACCGCGTGGCCACCCCCAGCCTCTGTTAAAGATGTTAGGGGATTTTTGGGTCTTACCGGATATTATCGTCGATTTGTTAAGCATTACGCTCAATTGGCATCTCCTCTGACTGATCTTCTTAGAAAAGATGCTTTTTGCTGGACAGATCGAGAAACCAGAGCTTTCACTATGTTAAAAGATGCCTTGAGCTCTGTTCCTGTTCTCGCACTGCCCGATTTCAACAAAATCTTTACAGTTGAGACTGATGCTTCTGGCACTGGCATAGGAGCTGTTCTATCTCAAGGAGGTCATCCAATTGCCTTTTTCAGCCAAAAACTTTCATCTCGCATGCAAGTTGCCTCTACATATCATCGTGAGATGTTTGCTATAACTCAAGCAGTACAAAAATGGCGTCAATACTTATTAGGACGCAAATTTTTGATCATCACTGATCAACAGTCTCTCAAAGCCCTCACTGACCAGGTGATCCAAACTCCTGAGCAACAAAGATGGTTGACAAAACTCATTGGTTACGATTTTGACATTATTTATAGAGCTGGACGACTTAACGCAGCGGCTGATGCTCTCTCAAGAGTCCCTTCCTTTCAGTCTCTTACTCTTGCAATTACTGAGATGGCACTAGTTACCAAACTTCAGCAATTAAACAGGTCGGACCATGGATTACTTGCTCTCCAACGCTAGTTAAATAATGACCCTGCCGCCTTACCTCATTATTCATTTCAGGGAGGTCTTGTTCTTTTTCGTAACAGATTGGTTATTCCTAAAGATCAAGATCTACGCCACCTTCTCTTGACAGAGTTTCATGCTTCAAAAGTTGGGGGTCACGCTGGTATCTCTAGGACTTTTCATCGTCTGTCCTCAAACTTCTTTTGGCCCGGCATGCGTGCTGATGTAAAGACCTTTGTGTCGGAGTGCCAAATCTGCCAACAAATGAAGGATACATCTCTGCAACCAGCTGGCCTTCTTATGCCTTTGCCTATTCCTTCGGCAATTTTTGAGGAGATATCAATGGATTTCATTACGGGACTGCCTCCTTCTCATGGGCGCACAACAGTGTTGGTCATTGTTGATCGTTTGTCTAAATATGGACATTTTATCGCCCTTCATCCTCATTTCACCAGCCAAAAGATCGCTGCAGTTTTTGTGCAAGAATTTGTTCGTCTTCATGGGTTCCCTACTAAAATTATCTCTGATCGAGACCCCTTATTCTTGTCAGAATTTTGGGAAGAAGTAAACAAGTTGCAGGGGACGCAATTAGCAAGTAGTTCAGCCTAAGGCTGGCAAGTGGGCCGGGACCGGCCCGGGACCGCGGGCCAGATGGGCCAAACGGCTAAACGGGCCAGTACCGTTTGGTCCGGTTTTAGCGGGCCTGGTCCGGTCTCGTGGGCTGATCCTATGATTTAGGCCCGTTAGGCCCGGGACCGGCCCGATCCCTTAGCGGGCCTAGCGGGCCCAACGGCTATTTTTTTTTTTTAAAAAAAACCGTTAGGCTGTCAAAAATAGCCGTTGGGCTGTCAAAAATAGCCGTTGGCTATTTATGAAATAGCCATTTAACCCCTCAACTTTGTTTTAATCCCAAACTTTTTATAATTACACTTTTTCTCTATTTTCAACTATAAATACCCCAACATTATTTAATTTTTTCTTACAAAATCATCAATCTATCACAATCTCTCTCTAATTTATTTCTATAATTGCTACTATTGCTTACTTTATTGTTACATTTTGTGAAACAATTGTGAAGTTGGTGAATTGAAGTCTTCAACGATAATCAATTTCCAACTAGTTGTTCATCAATTCGGTAAACTCGTTCCAACTCTTAAGTTTTAATATTATAATTTTGTTTGTTTTATTTACTTTGCTTGATTAATTAAGATGACTTATTCCTTAAAAAATATGTTTAGTAAAAATAAGGGAAAATCGAAGAGTGGTGAATCTAGTGGCCAATATGTTCCTCCTCCACTTCCCCCGGCTTTCTGACCGAAACATGTTACCCGTCCTACACCTCCTATTCTTGATAGCGATAATAGTTTATTACAATTTACCGAGAGTTAATTTTTTCATAATATTGCACCCGGTGAACAATTAAACCATGAATATATGAATGCTCTTTATGGTAATTCAACTATTGATGAAAATGATGATGAAGAAATAGATTTTGATGAAACGCAACCGGATGATGATACACCCACTAGTCCTGTTCCTGAAGTTAACCCAACTAATAATAATCTAGATGATCCCCCGTCTGACCCTCCTATTAGTGCCCCTACTTTTTCTAGACAACCTCCTAAACGGGCAGAAACATCTCTTGTTTGGCAATTTTTTACTCAACTAAGAGAAAAAAATAGGGCTAAGTGTAAAACTTGTGGCAAAGAGTTAGTTTTTCAATATGTTGGAAGTCGGGGGGGACGGGAAGTTTGACTAGACACATATTGCTACACCCTCAAGATAAAGCTAGATATTTTCGTATGAAAGCTTTGGCTGAGGGGACAAGTGCACCTAGTCAGGCTGACCTTAGTACCGGGTCAAATCAATTTTAACCGGGAATTAACACTGTTACCGGTGGTATTTTATATTATGATCCAAAAAAAGATCGGGAAGAATTGGCAAAAATGGTCACTATTATGTGCTTACCCTATAGTTTTCCTTCTAACCCCCACTTTGTGCATTATATTAGAAAGATTTATAATCCTACTTATAAAGGTTTTCCTCGCACAACCGTAAAGAGTGATATTTATAAATATAAACATGAATATGAACAATATTTGCGCTATTTATTTACTCATATAAATTGTCGTATTGCTATTACAACTGATATTGGTAGAAGTGGTAATGACTGTGATTACCTTACTGTTACTAGTCATTGGATTGATGAGCATTGGATAATGCAAAAACGCATTATTGCTTATAGAATAATTAATTCACGTCACACAGGGCAGTTTATTTCTAGCACGATTGCGGATATTTGTAGATATTTTTGTATTAGTGATAAAATAATGTCAGTTTCAATGGATAATGCTACTAGTAACACAAATGCTGTAGTCTTGCTTACCACTATACTAAGTCCTGTATTTAGTTACATTTTTCATGTTAGATGTATTTGTCATATTTACCATTTAATTGTGGGTGATGGTATGCGAATTTTAAATGTTGAAATTGAAAAGGTTAAAATGGCTCTTAATTGGCTTTTTTATTCAAACTGTAGAAGTAGACTTAGAGAATATTTTAAAAGATGCGATGAATTTGGCCTAAGAGAGAGAAAGGTTCCTAAACCTTGTCCAACTAGATGGAATTACATGTATGAAAGTTTAGTTATTGCATATGAATATAGAAACCCCATAAACTCAACGTTTAATGCTCATGTAAGTGATGATGATGAGCACCTTACAAATGCGGATTTGGCTAATATTAAAATGCTTGTAGATTTTTTAGAAAAATTTCATATTGCTATAAATGAATTTTCTGGGCAATATTATCCTACTATTTCTAACTGTTTAGTTTATATTGAAGAACTTGCAAATTTGTTTGATCATTTTTCAGAGAGGGGGGAAATTTATCAACTTGCTATTGATTCTATGAGAAAAAAAGTTTAAAAAATATTTTTTCCCTATTCCCCCTATTTATGGTATTGCTGCATTGTTAAATCCTACTATGAAATTAGGAGGTCCTCAATTTTGGTATGAAACTGTTTATAATGGTTTAGCACTTGAAGATGAGGAGTTGTCTATACTTCCGAACGCAATAGCCTCAATTAAAATAAATGTTCAAACTATTTATAATGCTTATCAAATTGCATTAGATCATGCTAGACCAAATGTTCTAACTCCTTCTTTTTCTAGTTCTCAATCATCTAAAAGAACTACGGGAGTAAGAGCACTTAGTGCTTGGGCAGGGTTCAGGGGTTCTCAAGGTTCTAGTACTAGTGATTTTTCACAACTAAATGAGCTTGAAATTTATTTGTCACAGGGAATTGAGGAAGTGAATCCCGACGGCTCCTTTAATATTTTGGAATGGTGGAAGGACAAAGAAAAACACTTTCCGATTCTTTCAAGGATGGCCCGAGATATTTTAACTATTCAAGTTTCAATAGTGGCATCAGAGAGCGCTTTCAGTCAAGCAAGACTTCAACTCGGTGATTATAGAGCGTCTATGAAGGAGAGCTTGGAAAAATCAGTACTTTTCAGAGATTGGATCCGTTCGTAAAGAAGAAATTTTGGACTTGCTGAATCACAACCAGAGGTAGACGAAGCTTACGAAGAAATGCTAGCTGAACTTGCGGAGGATGATGCTTCGCCTGGAAGCGGTGATGAGCAAGCTTTATTTCCGCCACCACCAACGAAAATTTCTCCGGACCTTGAAGGATTTATGAAATTTGTAAGAGATACCATGTAAATTAATATGTAACTTGTATTTTGGCACATCTTGATTAGTTTCTTTTTCTTCTCAATGGTGGTATTAGCACCTTGTTGTGCTCATTCCATAGGGGGAGGAAGACTAAGAAAGATATTGCTATGATTTTTAATGCTATAATAAAAATATAACGCATTGATTTGAATATCTCTTTACAATATTTTTGTTCTTTTATATATCTTAAGCTATAGTATAGTATAGTATAGTATAGTATATATATATATATATATATATATATATATATATATACTATATATACATCTTAAGATATACTATATATACTATATATACATCTTAAGATATACTATATATACTATACTATATATACATCTTAAGATATACTATATATACATAGTATACTAGATATACTAGATATATATATATATATATATAGTAGATATACATGTATATATAGTATATCTTAAGATGTATATATAGCATATAAATCGAATATATCGAATATAGCTTATATATCTTAAGTTGTATATATAGTATATACTATACTATACTATAATATATATACATCTTACTATATATATTATATATACCTTAAGATGTATACTATTGAATATGATTTATATACTATGTATATATAGTATAGTGTGTGTATATATAAGATGTATATATAGTATAGTGTGTGTATATATATATATATATCTTAAGATGTATATATAATATATCTTAAGATGTATACTATCGAATATGACTTATATACTATGTATATATAGTATAGTGTGTGTATATATATATATAGTAAGATGTATATATAGTATATAAATCGAATATAGCTTATATATCTTAAGATGTATATATAGTATAGTATAGTATATATATATATAAGCTTATATATATATGTATATATAGTATAGTGTGTATATAACTATATATATATATATATATATCTTAAGATGTATATATATATACTATAATATATATACATAGTTTATAAGTCATATTCGATAGTATACATCTTAAGATATACCATATATACATCTTACTATATATATATATATAGCTTATATATCTTAAGATGTATATATATCTTAAGATCTACTATACTATACTATATATATATATATAGTATATCTTAAGATGTATATATAGTATATTTTAAGATGTATATATAGTATATAAATCGAATATAGCTTATATATCTTTATTACTATTTTTTTCTCTAACTTCTATAAAAAAAAAATTAAAAATACAAAGTTTCTGTTGGGCCCGTTTAGGCCCGGGACCGGCCCACTTAACCCGGGACCATTAGTTCGTGGTCCCGGTCCCGAGCCGGTTCCAGCAATAAGCCCGCGAAGCCCGGGATCGTTTAGGACCGGACCGCATAGGACCGCCCACTTAGGACCGGGCCTGCGAAGCCCACTTAGGACCGGGCCCGGCCCACTTACCACCCCTAGTTCAGCCTATCACCTGCAATCCGATGGGCCAACTGAGGCACTTAACAAGTGTTTGGAGCAGTACTTGCGATGCTTTACCCTTGATGCTCCGAACACATGGTTTCCACTTTTACCTTGGGCCGAGCTTTGGTATAATACGTCGTTCCAAACGAGTGCCAAGATGACTCCTTTTGAGGTCGTTTATGGCAGGCCGCCTCCTACTATTTCTCGTTTTGTTATAGATGGCACCACTACTCAAGCAATTACTGAGTCGTTTCGCCAACGAGATGAGACATTGGGTATTCTTAAGGCCAATCTTCTCCAGGCTCAAACTCGAATGAAGGCGTTGGCTGACAAAGGGAGACGGGAAATATCATTTGAAGTAGGTGACTGGGTCTATGTTCGCCTACGTCCATATCGTCAACTTTCACTCCGGTTACAACGTTACAACAAACTCAGTAGACGTTTTTTTGGACCCTTTCAAGTCATTCTGAAAATTGGCCAGGTTGCTTACAAACTTGATCTGCCGTTATCTTCTAAAATACACCCTGTTTTTCACGTCTCCGTTCTTCGTAAGTGCATTGGCAAACCTGAGCACCAAGTTACTCCTATTGACTTGATTGATCAGTCTTCTTCCCTGAACCTTCTGCCTGAGGAGATTCTGCAACATCGAACCATTACCAAGGGCCAACATCAACTTTCACAATGCCTTGTCAAATGGGTGGGCTTACCAGTTTCGGATGCCACTTGGGAAGATACTTCATTGCTACAGCGTCAGTTTCCCAGCTTGAACCTTGAGGACAAGGTTCCTCTTCAAGGGGTAGGCAATGTTGTGAACCAAGGTATTGGACCAGCTGCACTTGATATTGGGCTAAAGAGAAGCTCCAGGCGCGTGAACTCTCCAAAATATTTCAAGGACTTTGTGGTCCCCAAAGCCAATGGATAAGAGAGGGCACCTGCAATGCTGTTATGCGAGGACAACTGTGAGCACTATTGGAGAAATATTCCCAACAGACATTAGTATAAGTAGTAGTAGGTTTCCCTAATTAGGCAGAAAATATGCCGAGTCTTTTTGTTTGTTTTTGCTAAGGAGCAGTCTGGAACCTTCCCCCTTCTTCATTTTTCCTTTCTTTTAGTGTTTATCTTACTTTTTGAGTCCATTGTAAGTAGAGTTGCTAAGTTTGAGATTGAATCAAAGAAGTTTCCTGTTATTGAATCTGTTATCTCTCTTAAATTCATAACATGGTGGGACCAATTGTTTCAACGAGGAAGTATCAGGTGAATGGGAAAAACGTTTTCAATTATGTTCTGTTAATATGTAAGTTCATACATGGCAGAGTATGATAAATTGATAATACCTCCTAATGTGTTTTAACATCTTTTTCCCAGGGGCAAATTCTTAGAGGCAGGCTAAGGTTCTAAAGTGGATTGAAGCTCACATTACAGTTGTCCACATAAGCTATCAAAACTTTATGAAATCAGAATTGTGTTATAGAAAGAATTTAGCTTTGAACTCTTTCTTCCTTTTGCAGGAATATTATGGCTAAAGATGGACCAAGATGGAGAAAGACATGTAAGTTTGCCCTTTGTTATTGTATGTTTGACTGTTGTTATATGTAAATTTTCACATTCAGATTCAGGGTTAGGATATAATACTTTATCTATGAACTTCCTTGCATTTGGAGTTTATATATGAGCATGCAATATGTTCTTGGATATTATAAAATTAGCAAAATCTAGCTATTGATATGAATTTTCCTTTTCCTCTAACAGAGATGCATAATATCCAGTTCCTTTTGGACCGTTAATGCATCATCTAAGATACGTGTCCTTTGATCTTAAAAAGGAAAAGCCACGTATCGATGCCTTATCTTTCTCTGAAATATTCTACATCATTTTAATCTTCTTGCTTTCGTTGCCTTTTGGATTTATTCATCCTCTTCTGTAGCTGATTCATAAAAGATCTTGAGGATTCAACCTGGTGCTTTTGAATCTGTAGTGAAAAATGACTGAAGACGCCTTGCTCTTCAGGTATTCCTTTCTCTATAAAAAAATTCCCCATGCAGATTATGATTATTATACCCACAAGGGAAAAATGGCGTTTTCTTATAAATTATTTGCTCCTAATCGTTTTAATAGCATTCACTCTCGCTATATATTTGAATCCCCTTTTAACTTTTGGTTTACACATGGAAATGTGAGGAGGGAGGGGGAGGAAGGCAAATATGTTTCTATGAAGTTATGGCCATTTAATCCAGTTGCCTATTTTGGTATTTTATTTTGTGTCTAATCTCCATATGTGTAAAGAATAATTAACATAAAGTGTTTAATTGGATCACAGTATCACCCTGATAAACCTTTTGGTTTCTAATATCATCGCGTGTGATTCAAAATAACCTTTCTAGTATCACCCTGATCACAGTATGATTCATGCATTTGGATTCATAACAGGTTATCTTGGTGCTGTACTATAGCAAATCTGTTCAAAGGCAGATAAAAGAATGCGCCAGCTACTATTTAATTTACAATGTTGGTCCCCACCTAGCATATTAGAAGAGAAAGGGTTTCGATATGGCTGCTTAGTGGTCATTAAAATTTAAATTTAGGGCATTATAGTCATTTAACCTAATAGCTACATACGTGTTTGTATTTTAGGTTATCAGTGTATACGTGGATTCTATTCGGACAACGTACAAAGTTTTGATTCAATAAGTTCTTCATCTTCCGATGCAATTGAACTGGACATGGCTATGGTGTTTGTCTACTTGCAGGTCATCCATCGATCACCCTCCAATTCAAACATTGGGACTGAAGTCTATTGTAAGTTGAGTAATTTATATTCTGCAAAATATTAGTGTCAAATTGCTTCTTTCCATCCAAATTGCCTCAAATGACCTCTTAGAGATCGAGACGATTTGCAGATCTAAGAGGACTTCAGTGGGCTATTGTTGTGAGAATTTTCCTTCTTCTCCTTTGTCCTCTATCCCGATTGACTCCCTTAGAATTAATTTTCTTTTTTAATGAAGGGCTATTACAGTATTTCCTGAGTCAATGCTCTTCTGTTAACTGATTCTGCACATGTATTTACTCATTGATTATTTTTTATCAATTTCGTAGCAGGTAATGGTATTAAGAACTTATTGAGAATAGAGAAAGGCTATCTGAACAAAATTTCACAAGGTCAGTTATGCAATTCTGAAAAAGTTAATATTGATCTATATTTTCCAACAAGTTAGATAAATTTTATTATATTAGGTTTTATCGTTTCCCTTATTATCATAGTTAGTTATCTGTATGTAGCTGAAAATAAAACGGAGAATTTAGAGAGCCAGTTTTTTAGCAGTCACTAATTTGTCCCTAGAAATATAGTTCCTTTTATCCATTTGTATTGCTTTTACTTCTCTAATATAACTACTATTATTTACTTATAAAAGATTAAGTTCGTATTTGACATGCTTAAGTTTTTCTATTCTTCCCTTTTTCTTTGGACTTCAATTTTTTGAAGTTGAATGAAGGGGTCATTAGTTGTTAATTCATTTCCATTACAGTGTTATTATGACATGCTTTCCTTCTGCGATTGTTAGATCAATCTGTTAATAAGTTTTGGTGGAAAATGACCATAGCTGCACTCAATAATGGAGTAGTCTGAACCTTTTCTGCTTTTTGGTTAATGACATCTTGAGGCATAGATATTTTGGTTATTCTGTGGGAAAGACTACATACAACTCTCATGTGGTTGATGAATTGATTATGTTTCTATACATGATTAAGTTATTCCACAGAAGAGGCTCACTCTTATAAATCTATAAAATAACTTTAATTTTCGTAGGAACTCAAGTCTACCATATTTAAAGTAAGTATTATTCCTAGGTTTCTAGGATATTAGCATTGTAAATGTTTCTTCCTGTAGGAGATGGAATTACTTCGATAGTTTATAAGATTTTTTATTTCACTAATTACTACTATTTCAGATACGTTGTGCGGGTTATATGTCCGGAGTGATATATTGCTATGTAAGAAATCGTTCAACTGGACAAAGAAAGACGATCTTGTTACAAGAAAATGGCCTTAGAGGTAATCAGCTTGATCAAAGCAAACGTGTGTACCTCTTGCATGGAAATATCAAAGCAAACATGTGTACCTCTTGCATGGAAGCACTAAGAGTTGAATATGATATCGTTGGCCCAGACGAGGACACACAGGTACCGCTTTTCTTTCTCACCTCCCTCTTTTTCCTCCTTATAAGTGTGTAAACAGGGGGAAAATGCAGGTAGCAAAAACAAATTTCCTTATTGCTTCTAATTGTTCTTTACTGGATATGAATTTCTCATAAACTAAGTTGATCAATTTAATTTTCCTTTATTCACTACTCATAGGTCCCTCAAGTTGTTGGAAATGAAACTGATTTGGCAAAATGTAGAAATGAGAAACGAAAATGGAAAGAGAGCGAGAGAGAGACAATAGTACACTGCTGATACTTCTAATTTTTATGATATCGTTTGTGTTTATAATTATATTTGCTCCTGTCATGTGAGCACAATTCATGAGCTATAATCTTTTTTTTATATATATAATTGTGTCTCATTTGCTAAATTTTCATGAATTTCCGACACAATCACTAGGGGATGCAGCGTCTAATGTTTGTTGTTTATAGATAACACATGATGTCTCTGAAGCTAAGAATCTCATTAGTCAGGTAAGCTTATTAGAGGTGAAAAAAAGAAAGTAAGTTTATTAGAAGGTATGTTTGCGTCAATTTGGTGAAGAAGAATGCATAACGATATTACATTTGCTTGTCCAGTTCTTGCGGACAACTTCTCAAAGAGACTTTCCCTTCAGAAGATCTTGAAGCACCTGTGGATAGTCAAGAATGCTAATTCGAATGTAGACCTCTGAAAGTGACATTTCTGGCGGCTCTCTCCTTGTATCTTTTGACCAGTTTGCACCAGTTGATTTTCAATATAACACAAAATTTGATAGGAGATCCATGGTAAAAATGAAATTATCGAAGTTGCAGGAAATGAAGTCAATAAAATTAAAAGTTCGTTGGGAAAGAAGCTGGATTTGGTGAATCTGCAGGAAGGCACATTTAGTTACTGAAACACAAGATGCAGTGGATTTTCCTGTTGAATCTATAGAGTCTGGTAAGTGCTTTCCATCGTAAATGAGACACTTAGCTACTTTTCTTTTTCAACCAAATGAATTTCTTGTTAAATCATATTTTACACTTTAAATTATAATTATAATCTAATTGAGCTACCTGTGCGTATTTTTAAACAAGGTATTGAAACATGTCTTACTCTTTCAATCTTTTTTTTAAAAAAAAATACTTCCTTAAAAAGAATAATTTTCTCAGCCTACATATATGATGCATCATAATAAATGTAATAGTCAAGCTATTATAAATTGCTTGGGTTTTCCTATGTATCCTTCATGTGCCATGCTTTCTTTGACTAGGAGGACAGAGAAGTTTCAATTAACATCATGATACAATAATTGACATTATATCTAGAAGGTTTAAGCTATTTTTAACAAAAGTGTGGTAGTTAAAAGCACCTCTATGTATCATGTTTACACTCTCAGAAGCAAAGCTTTGCATTTTCATTAGTAGGCAAGTATTTACTGTTATTCTTTTAGTGCTAGGTTAACAGTAGTAAATGACGGCCATTTTGAGAATCTTACCTTATATGAAACTAATTTTAAAGCAGACATGTCATACTAGAAGCACATGAGAGATCAAAGTATTATGAACTTTTTTCGTCACATGATTGAGTTTCTTGATTGGAAAATGTATTTTTAAAGGAATGAATACATATCAGTTTGTGCTAAATCTGAACCTCTAGCTTGTAGATAAAGCATTAATTGTCAATTGTGATATATGTAAAATGATTTATACAGTACCTGTATTTATACTTGAAGATTTTTTGGAAGCAAAATTCTGGTCTTTGTTGTTCTTCACTGTTCGCCCATCAGTTTGGCAGATGTCTATTTTTTTTTTTTCTTCTCTTCTTTGTTTGTGATATGAGCACTGACAATTGATCATTACTTCATAACTGTGTACAGGTATTTCTTGTAAAAACTGCTAACAAAATGGCTAAGAAGAAGATTAAACACAGCAAGAGAAACGCATCACCGTTTGTCAGAATGTGACACTTCAGCATGTGATTGTATGGTGCCGCCATAAATGTAAAGAGTATTATTTGTCAGTTCTTACAATATCCATGAGTGGATATTTTGTTCCAATTTACATGAAAATAGTATCGAGCAATTAGCATGTGATGTTATCTCTCTGATTTGATACTAGATTATAAAATAATAGTTACAATAATAGTAAGGTTCTTCGGCGCATATTCGTAGGATATGACACCGAATGAAAAGGATGGAGATGTTTCGACCTGCCTGTAAAAGACATGTTTTGAAAAGATGGGGATTGGGGCTATTGATCCGGAAAGACGAGATGGTCTTTCTTTGGTTCCAGCCCCCCGGTTACACCAAAGCACACCAGTCAACACTGTACTGGGGATTGGGGCTATTGATCCGGAAAGACGAGATGGTCTTTCTTTGGTTCCAGCCCCCGGTTACACCAAAGCACACCAGTCAACACTGTATTATAGCGCTTACACCTGTGAGTTGGCAAAATAATATCGTATATTAATTAAACACCTGAGTTGGCGAAATGAAAAAAAAGCTAACGCTAACTTAATTGCTTTCAGTGCGGGTATATGATCGGGGCTCTTTGATAGACATCTTTCGGTTCTCGGTTTCATCCGACGAACAACTTTAGGTCTTTATTCTGCGGCACGGGCTATCTTTGCCTAGTATAATGAAGATTTAACTCAAATAACCGTTCATCCAAATGTTAAAATTAAAAATTACCGGTGGAGGTATAATATATGTATAATTTATGTATTATATATGTATAATTATGTATAATTAATGTATAATTTATGTATATGGTTAGAAAAAATAAGTAATGATTATGGCTGACTATTTGTCTAAAGATCCCTAGTATAATTATACATCACAAGTTTATGGTTACGCTGGGTGCACCCTTTTGTCACCTTTTAGTGGGTATATTAACTTTGCCCATGATATCTAAATAATAAAAATTTACATGTACTAGGTATTCACTTAAATCACGCTAATTTACTTTAGTTAAATGATAAACTAAAGTAAAAATATGTATTAATAAACTACGTAAATAATAATAATAATAATAATAATAATAATAATAATAATAATAATAATAATAATAATAATACTGTACGTTGAAACATGTATCACATAGTCATTGAATTAATATAAATAACTCATGCTATAAATTTGTTACAAATATAATCGAGGTGTTAAGGCCAAAAGATCCGAGCAGTTATGCTACCATTTGCTATAGTTATGTTATTAATTGATATAAAACTCATTATCTTTCTTTTTTTCCTTTTTTCAAATAGGTGTGCACTTAATGTAAATATATAATTTTGAAAATCTTCCAATCATGTAATACTCCTTTTGGCCCAATCTTGTATTTAATGTAGGCCGTATTTCTTTGTACACTGACAGATCATTCATTCTTACAAAAATAATGAAAATATCTAGAAGTCTCTTTTCTCTCTCTCTAATGGAAACACTCGTGTTCTCATTTCTCAGGCTCTCAATCTCAGAAATATGTCAAGTTAACATGGTATCAGAGTATAGATCTTTCTATGGCACGTTCTCCGCTTTCGATCGATCCTGTTTTCGTCAATTTCGGAGGTGTATTTCGTTCTAGGTGATGTCTGACTCATTTAGAGTTAAAGTCGATAATCTTCAACCACTTCTACTGATTTTTGTTGACTTCTTAGTTGGATTCTCACATATTCAGCATTTGTGATCTCAAATTGTTTGGTTGGTGATGTGATTTGGGGATTTCGTGGTTTTCATCTCGAGCTAGGGTTTCGAAGTCGTCTACTGTCAAGCCGGAGCTTCTTCTTTCTCGTTTGTGATTGAAGGCTGTTTTCTCTTTTCCGGTCGTGAAAAGAGCTGGATAATCTTGTATCATTTCATTCACCATTATTGTAAATTGCATGCCTATTTGGTCTATAGATGTGTATCTGTATTGTGTTGTTTGGTTGATAATTTGTTGAAGAAATGACAAACGATAATAACACCAGTGCTAATGCGACTTCTTCTACTCCCTCACACCTAGTTTTCCATGTATATGATTATACCCATCCATGTCACCCCCTATATGTCCATCCATCAGACGTGCTGGGAACTTCCTTAGTTTCCAGTCCTTTTGATGGAAGTTGTTATGGCAATTGGAGATGTAATGTCCTAGTTGCTTTGTATATTCGTAACAAGCTATATTTCATTAATGGTACTTCTCAAAGACCTCCTGAAGGTTCTCCTCTAGCCAGACAGTGGCAACGTTACAATGACCTTGTGGTCTCTTGGCTGACTAACTCTATGTCCAAGGAAATATCCAGTAGTGTTGAATACTCTGAGTTTGCTAAAGATATTTGGACTGAGTTAGAAGAGAGGTATGTGAAAGCTGCTGGTGCTAGAATCTTTGAGCTAAAGAAGGAACTGGCTCATATTTCTCAAGGATCCATGGATATAGCATCATATTTCAACAAAATTAAACAAGTATGGGATGTGATTGCGTCTTTGTCTGCTGGGAGAGTTCGAATGTGTACTTGTGGGGTAAGTCTGCTGAAGATGAGGAACAAAAGGTCTACCAGTTCCTTATGGGACTAAATGATACTTATGTCCAAACAAGAAGCAACATTATCATGATGAAACATTTGCCTTCCATTGGTAATGTATATGGGATTTTGCTATCTAATGAGAAGCAAAGGCAAGTTTCTGCTGGAACTCAATTTGCCTCCAATTCTGTTTCTTTCAGTGCTGGTGTATCCAGGCTTCCTCCCTCTCCCAAAATAAATTTTGACCTCAAAGGTCTGGTACTACCTCTAAGGCATTTTTGGAGCTTCACATGTCTACTATTGTCTGCAAGTATTGTAAGAAACCTGGACATATCATTGATAAGTGCTATAAGCTCCATGGCTGTCCTCCAAACGTCAAGTCAAATAGATCTCCTCCTCCCAGAAGGTCTGTTGCCCATGCTGAAGTGGATACCTCTGGTGTTTCTGCTATGTCAGCTGGTCCTGAAGGTGCCTCTGCTCCTGAACAGTCCTATCCAGTTTCTGGTCTTACTAAGGACCAATATTGTCACGTCCCAAACTCGGGGAGCACGACCGGCACTCAACCGAGAGAACCCGGCTGAGCAAGCCTATTAGATTTTCTCCTACCCAAACTCATCCATGAATAAAGAGGAGATGTACTCCATTAACCATTCACTGAAAAGATTTTATTAACAACTTCCTTTTTCATTCTCATTAGCAGCTTTATTCATAATTTCCAAAATATTACGAGTTTATAAAATTAATGAAAAACATGATTTCCAAATACCAATGACCTTGTAAGTTCAATTCCCAAATTCAACCACAACCCACAACCTGTCTACGGAGCCTCTAAATATAATAGAAGAGTAATATGAAAATGCCGACAACAAGGCTCCGGCTATACCTCAAAACACAGTACATGAGAAGAAAAGATACATGACCCCGAAATGAAGTGGGGCTCACCAAATCAGCTGAAAAGAGTGCACTGCTATCACTGATCAATGCCGCTTGCTGTAGAACCACCTGCATCCATTAAAGATACAGCGCCCCCGGCAAAAAGGACGTTAGTACTGTCGAATAGCACTAGTATGCATAGCTAAAAGTCCTCTTTCAAAATAGAATGCCCATATAAGAAAAGGCAACACATAAAAACAACAAGTTATAATCAACAATATCCAAATGTTCAATTAAAACATAATACTTTTCAAAATACGAACTTCATATAAAATTTTGGTTGGGAGATCATTAGCACCGATATAACACCGTCTTTGTTAGCACGGAGTCCGATCACGCTCGATGGGATAGGCCATCTCCCCACGAACAATGTGTTTTGACATGTGATGCGAAAGAAACTTGTTACCAAGAGTAGTACCACCATATGTGCAATATGACGTCTGATTTTCACCCGATCAGTTAGGCCGCCTTCCCACATATGCCATGCGGGTTGACTTTTCCAATCTACAAAGATTCCAATTAAGGGGAATAATATCACAATCCACCCCTACACGGCATGTATAGTTTCAGGTGTGGGCCTTATGACCCACCCTTCCTCGGTATTGCTAATGATGCTCTCAAAAATATTTTTGATTTGATTTGCAAACAGAAATATCATAAATACAATTGTACTCACCTCAACATCTTTCACATTGTATAAATTCTCATTAGTATTTCCAGTCATTCACAACGACAATATTTCCTTGGCTCATTAGGCCATTCACAAGATTCTTTATTCCTGGCACGATGGCCGTATTTCATATTCCACACTTTCAATTTCAAAGATTACCATCAAGTATTAACATATAGGATATTTCAGAAATCATATACTTCAAATCCATTTGAAATGGAAACTTCAAACACAAATGGTTTCTTCCCAAAGAAGGCATACCATCCAACAATAGAAACACACATGAAAATCATAAACAATTAATACATCATTTATTCTTACAATGCTCTTCCCTAGAAATAACAATGTACCAGTTCAACACATGAGTATATAGAACTCGAATCACATTAGATATATTTATAAAGCAAAGCATTAGTTAAAGCAGCCACTAATGGGCATGAATTCAGTACAAAAGCTCTTAGGCAAATTCTATTTTTCAAATCACTTTTAACACAGTTGAGTCGAGGCTCATTTCATATTCTTTATCGCATCTTCTCAAATCATTTGCATTACTAGACACAATCATAACTTAAATTCTTGGCACGTTGGCCACACTCTATATCCCCAATTAACTTATTTCACTTTCAACCATCTTTATAGATTATCAACAATAAGACATTTCCAAATCAAAACTTTAGGTACACATACGAGCAATTAAGAGTCTTAAGAATATTGAGATTTTCTCACATAATTTGGCATACTATCTTTCATTGAAACACGACTCAAAGTCTTAACCTTTTAATACGCAACCCATGCTTTGAAACTTACGGAAACATTATGGAATTCAATTCCAAGAGAGAAAGTTTAGCCAACATACCTCAATCGAGCTTCCTTAACTCTAGAATGATCCAGAATTCTTAGCAATCCCGATCTATTTTGAGATATAACAAAATTTAACAACAATTAGGTAGATATTCATGGTCTCAACTCTTTTGAGCATTTTATCAAATACTAGGTGTGCAAATTTAACTACAAGGTTCTTCTACAAGATTTTCTTTACTTCACAACCCAATACTTACTTAGTTCGGCTCAACAATCTTCCCACAATTCTTATTGATACATGCATGTATAAATAATAATCTCATACCCATGAATCATACTCCTAATCAACCATCTTCTACCCAAATTCGAAATTAAAAATTAGGGTATGGAATCTTACCTCTTAGGTGAAGAACTTGTGGGTTTTCCTTGTTAATCTTCCAAGATTTGAGCAAAACTTGATGAATAATTTACCTAGGGTTTCCTCTCTCTCTAAAACACTCTTCCTTCTCTCTAAAATATCAGAATGTTTGCTAAAAAATGACCCTTTGCGTGTATTTAATGAAGTAGGATCGGGTTTTAAAAACTCAAAATTGGAGCTCCGGAACAGGTTCTGCGGTCGCATATACGACCGCATATCGGTCGCATAATTACAGACCAAAATGATCAAAAAGTTGTCCGTGTATGCGGTCACTATGCAGTCCGCATAACTGTTATGCGATCGCATAATGCACCGCATAACAGTTATGTGGTCGCATAGCCGACCGCATAATTGCCCCCAGATTGGCCCTTCTCCTGCTCACTTCTGCGACCATTATGCGGCCCGTAGAGTGATTATGCAGTTGCATAATAGACTGCATAAAAATTTTTCTTTACTTTTCGGTGCATCCTCAAACATGTAAGCCTACTCCGACACCAATTGCGAAATTTATGGGGTTTTATACTGAAATACTTTAAAATTTTCCGAGGTGTTACAAATATTCTCAGCTAATATTACTTCAGCAATCTCAACTGTCTTCATCAATATCATCCACTTCTTCAACCAACTATCTTGCCTCTGCCAACTTTGCTAGTGAGTTATTACCTCACAAGGGTGTATCTTATGGTGCATGTATGCTGACTAAGATAGATAGTGTAGTTTGGGTGATAGACTCTGGGGCATTTGACCACATGAACGACCTTAAAAATTTGCTTTTTAGTGTTCAGACACTTCCTGTACCCTACCTTATCTCTCTTCCTAATGGGTATAAGGTTAAGGTCACTAATATTGGTTCCTTAGCCTTGTTCCTTGACTTGATTCTTCATAATGTGCTCTATATTCCTAGTTTTCAATATAATCTCATCTCTGTGTACAAATAACTTTTCCATGATGATGATATTGTACAATTTACCAAGGCTGCTTGTACCCTACAGGGCCCTTCAGTGAGGTAGCCAATGGTTCTTGGTAGACTGGACAATGGACTCTACAAACTATTTCAGAAGGCCAGGACTCCAACATCATCTCCTTTACCTCATTCCCTTAATTCTTGTTTGCTTAATTCAGTTTCTGCTCCTATTTCTGTACCTGATGATACTGCAATTGTAAATACCGTATTGTTTTGCATAATGTGAATAAAGATGATGTTGTTTGGCATTACAGGCTTGGCCACATTCCCTTCTCTAAAATGAAATGCATTTCTGGTATTAATTGCAAACTGTCTTCCAAACAGTCATTCACTTGTCCAGTTTGTCCTTTAGCTAGGCAGACCGGGTTGTTCTTCCCTTATAGCTCTATTCACTCCACCCAGCCTTTTCAGCTAATACACATAGATACTTGGGGACCCTATTCTACTCCTACCTATGATGGTTCTAGGTATTTTTTTAACTATTGTAGATGACTACTCTAGAGCTACTTGGACACATTTAATGGGTGCCAAGAGCAATGCTTTTGATTTGCTCAAGGCTTTTATTGCTATGGTTGAAACCCCATTCCAATCTAAAGTTCAAACTGTTAGGAGTGATAATGCTTTAGAGCTGGGATCTAGTTCTTTTGGTTGCCTCTTCTTTTCAGACAAAGGGATAGTTCACCAAACCTCCTGTCCTCACACCCCCAACAGAATGGTGTTGTGGATAGGAAACACAGACATTTACTAGAGACTGCTAGAGCACTTTTGTTTCAGTCTCACCTACCACTTAAATTTTGGGGTGACTGCCTTTTAACTGCCACCTATTTGATTAACTGATTTCCTTCTCCTATTCTTAATCACAAAAGTCCCTATGAATTGCTTCATTCCTCCACCCCTACTTATCACCACCTTAGAGATTTTGGGTGCATCTGTTACTCAACTGTCATTACCCCTCACAAAGACAAATTTCATCCCAGGTCTTTTCCTTGTTTTTTCATTGGATACCAGTGAGCACGTAATTTTTGCCCGACTAAAAATACTCCTACAAAATTCAAAAAGAAATAATAATAAAATAGATTTTTTCTAATTATTTTAATTTTTATAGAATTTTTAGGAAATCCTGTTAATTGTTGTTTGCATTTTAGTTGCATATTTAATATATTAAAATTATAAGAAAATACCACAAAAATATCAAAGCATTCATGCATTGCATAAGTTAAGGATAATTTTACAAAATAGATTAATTTAGAATCTAATTTAGGATTTTAGTTAGTTTGTTTGGGATTTTAATTAATTCAATTAGAATTTTAAAATCAAAAGAAAAAGAAAAGAAGAAAGAAATAAAGAAAGGGAATTAAGAAAATTGTTTGGTCTTGTTCAAAATTGGGCCAAAAGCTCTCAATGGCCCAATCCACTGTCCTCCACCTAGCCCAGACCCATTTAAAAAACCGGTCCGACCCCCACTTAAACCAAACGACGCCGTTTTCACCTTTTAATCCTAGCCTTTGATTTTCTCTCATCTAAAGGTCCTAAACTAACCTCTCCAAACCTTATAACTGTCTGAAAATATCCTCCCCCCCCTAAAGACCTCTCATTTTGATCTCCCTCCTCAACCTCTCAAAACCCTAGCCGCCTAGGATTCCCAAGACCCGGCCGGCGGCGGCCACCACCCAACCATGCTCAAAACTTCACCCTACAGTCCCCACTTTCCCCTCATCACATACCTCCATTTAATTTCACCATAAAATCACCCAAACTCCCCGAATTTCAGATCTGAGGAAATCAATAAAACCTTAAATCCACTTCCTTTTTGATTTTTCTTCAAATCTTAGTTCGTTTAGCTTCAATACCAAAGTCGACTGCCTTGACCATCTACGAACTACCATTTCATGGAGTTTTTCAGTTCATGAGGTCTTCAAGAATAAATGTTTTCCGTCACATTTCACTCCCTCGGCTGGCTCGTGCTCAAAGTTGTCATATATAGCACTAAATGTGCTTTCGAGCATTAAATTAGTGTTCATATGACAACATTGAACACAAACCAGATTCTTCTGCCGGAGCTTGGTCAATCACCAGTCCTTTTTGGCTAGAACTGTCAGTAGGTATTATAAAGGACTAAAGTGCATTTAGATAAACTTGGAGTGATAAAAAAGCATAAAATACAGAATTTTAAGAGTGGAAAAATAAAAGAAACTTCTAGAATAGGGACAACTATCCCAATTTGTTAAGAAAGATGTTAAAAAATAAATTTAAATATTTGAAAATAGGGACAGTTGTCCAAGAATTGGTTACAAAAGATGCTTTATCTCCTAAAAACTAACTAACATCTCATATATTCCCTCCCCTCATACAACACACTCCCTATACTCTATAAAAGGATAAGAACTCTAGCATTAGGGGTCCGGATCATTTTTACACACAAAAAGCTCTGCATTTTTCTTTGGCTCTCAAAAGAAGACACACACAAAATTCAATCTAGAGATAGAAAACAAAACAAAAAAAATTGTTCTTCTTTTCAATTTTACTGGTTCTACTCCTATTCTGTTGGGATTTTAAGTTGGTTGCTGGGTTTTGCTCTTGAGTTGCTGGAATCATTCTCTTGTTTTCGAAAATTTGCTGGTTTTTTGCTTGATTCCGGTGTTATTATTTTCTGCTGCTGTACTTGTTCTTGTTGCTGCCCTTTTCCAGTTTTCAGAGATTTATTTTCTATTTTATTTTGATTCTACTGCTATAGGTATGTGAACATTCATCTATGATCCTTTATTTTGATGTTTATGAATGAAGTATGATTTGTTCATGTCAACTTCGTATTTGTTCTCTTAGATCCAGCCTGTTAGCCTTTAAATCTGCTTGAAACTTTGTTCCCTACTTAATGTTTGGTGCCATGAACATGCTTCTTTGAATATTCAAACTGTTCATTTTGTTATGAGTAACACTTATAATAATGGCTCATGTTCAAAATGACTTCACAGTTTTAAGCCAAAATCCTTTTGATACTCGTCGTTGGCTGTTTAAGCTTAAAGTGATAGAGCGAGCTGGATGTATAGTCTTCATCTTTGTTAATTTTTAAGGTCAAGTGTCCCTTTCACGTTACTAAAGAGAAGGCTCTGTTTATCCATGTATTTCTCAAGGAGGATCTAAAATAAGGAATGTGTAATTACTTATGTAGGTGTAGTTTAGTTAGTTTCACAAGACCGGATTTGATAAAGGGTATATAATTGTTGGTGGTTTGTAATGAAGTTTTTTTTTCTTGAGATTTTACTAGCGGTATTCGTAATTGCTAAACTGTCAAATATCGGTTCTTCTTGTAATTCAATTGCAGATACAATGTTAGTATCTTTTGATTGTACATAATCTATACTCTGTTTGCTTTGCTTAAAATTAGAAGTAAAGTCATATTAAGTTCTGAAAATTAATCTTACTTTTAAAAATTAGCTGTTGTAATTGCATGTATGATTATGACTCTATTTTGATGGGGGCCTGGCTATTGGATTTATAGTCTAATAGGTTTGAAACCCAATTGTATTGCTCAGCGATGCGGAGTTCACTTGGACTCATTGCTATTTTCACGCAAGCCTCAATAAATCTGAAATTCCGAATAATTTGGACCTGCCACCCTAGCACATTTCTGTTTTATCTGAGTTACCAAAATCCAACAAGGTAATAACGTAAATACTAGGTGATTACCCTTTTCCTTTAAATCAAATAGCTTTCTAAACGTATTCAAATGCCCAAACGAATCCAAATATCCATTGAGTGATAGTTCGTCAATAACTTAAACTTAGTTTAGCCCGATTACATATCTTGCTTACTATAAATTGTTATATAATTATGAACCCTCGCATGAAATCCTAAACTTAGGAAAATAAACAACTCATAAACCTATGTAGCTGCTTTAGGCGCGGTTAATAATAAATCATCGTGACTATGGGTACGGTTCCCGTGGCATAGTCATGATACATAATCCCAATTCGGGTGTGCATTTCATGTGACCCGACCATAACTTCAAACAATAATAAAAATTAACATGTTGTAGATCGCGTGTGCGTTTCATGTGGCGCGATTCGCAATGTGTACAAAAACAAACGAGTGCGCGACATCGCGACTTGTGCAAACAAATTTCATAAATAATAAAAGCGGTTAAAAAGGTAAAAATGCACAATAGGTTTTTTTAAAACGTGTAATAAATCAGATAATTAGGCCAATTATTAATATTTGAACGACCGTGCTAAAACCACGGAACTCGAGAGTGCCTCACACCTTCTTCCGGGTTAACAAAATTTCTTACTCGGTTTTCTGGTTTCGCGGACTTTAAAACAGAGTCAAATTTCCTCGATTTGGGATTTGAAATGAACCGGTGACTTGGGACACCATAATAAATATTTCAAGTGGCGATTCTGATTAAATAAATAATTTCATTTCGAATAATGTCACTTCAATTGGAAAAACTCCCTATCCCCCCTCGGGAAAAGGATGTGTGACAGCTCTGACGACTCTGTTGTGGATACGAACCCAGAACTTCTGGTTCAGGGTTCAGAATTCGAGCTTAGATGACTTTTATACTTGGATTTTGTTTATTATCTGATTTTTGTTTTACGTGTTTGAGCCTAATGTGCTAATTGCCGCTCTTTACCGCTTTGATATTGCCGTGAATTGTATATAAACTGTTACGAAAACCTTTCTTCTCTCTGAGTCTTCTAAATCTTCTGGGAAGCGTGCACTTAGCGTGACTTCTTTTCTGTTAGAGTCATATCCTAATTTTAGAATGAGGTTCGGACAAGTTGCAAAGTCGGTGAAGCTTCTGTATTCCCGGTACGCTGCTACCCCCTCCTCCGGCTCGAGTTGTCCGCTCGGGTAAGCCAGGTCTAGAATAATACACCCAGGATCCAAATTTAGAATGACATAGCCTCATTCCTGATCCCTAGTAGGTAAGTTATTTGCATAACGTGCATTTGACTTTGGGGACTTAACACAGGGGTTAGGTCCGTCTAGGACACGTATACCTAAAATTAAAAGACCATCCTAATGCATTTTACGTGCTACTTGTGCATTTATTTGCTTCGGCTTGTATGTTGACCGGCTTCTAGAATAGGGAACAAAAATCAAGAAAAATCAAGAGTGAGGTAGGATAAAAAAATACACGGTTCTGAAAATTTCGGTATTCAAAAAATCTCGAAACTCTGCTAAAATTTTGAAAAAAAAGAGAAAAGTCATTTCAAAATAAGTTATATTTTCTGTGCGTCAAAACTTATCGAACTACGCAGGTTTGATTCTCACCGGATGTGAGATACGTAGGCAACCCTCACCGGGTCCAGACCCGTTTTTACAAAAAATAACCCAAAATGTGAAAAATGCTGCCATTTTGTCATAAATAAATTTAGGTGATGCTGTTTTTGTCCAAATAGCCAGAAATGTCCCCACGGGATGCCGGAATGCCGTTTTTACAAGAATAGCCATCTATGGCCCTATTTCTAATTTTGGCCACTTAGCAAACACAACCCTAAAATCTTCCCTTCTGAAGTGCTGAAGGGCCGTATTTGCAAATGTGGCCTTGAGTTGTTTTAAGTTATATTTTTTGCAAAAAATAATCTTTTTGGTCAATAATTAAACAAAAATTCACATGTTTTAACGAGTCAACCTAAATAAAAATGTGCAGGATGAACATTGTTGAAAATATACCTTTTCGAGTCATAAATGAGATTCCACTAAGGCTCCACATGTGGTGGGACGAACTGGGGGAGGACAACAAGCGTTATGTGACCAAAGCTCTAGGTGGGCTCACCGGTCTTCTGAAGATTAAGCCCAGGGTTGATATAATTGAAACTCTAATACCATTTTGGGACCCGACACACAATGTCTTCCACTTCTCCGACTTTGAATTGACCCCTACACTAGAGGAAATAGCAGGCTACATAGGTTTTGACGGGAATCTCAGGAGCTAATATCCGATAGCACCCAGAATTGTAACCCCCCATAAGTTTTTGGACCTTTTGAGCATTAAACGGCAGGTTAAAGATGAAAATTAGGACAAAGGATTCTGCACACTCCACTTCTTATATAGCCGATATGGAGACCCCCGTGGATTTGAGGCTCCAGACACTGGTTTAATCCATCAGGGAAAGAACGACAAGTGGGAAGCCCGTAGGGGTTTAGCCTTCGTGGTTGCATTCTTAGGCACACTGATATGCCCAAGGAGTGATGGACACATAGAACTGGGACTTGCAAGAATGGCTGACTTTATATTCAAGAAGGCCAACGGTACCCTTATACTGATTATTTTCGTAGAAATTTATCGAGCTTTAACTGCCTGCCGAGCTAGTGCAAAGTTCATTGAAGGTTGTAGCCTGCTTTTTCAAATATGGCTGGTAGAGCATCTCTGTCGTCGCCCGAGGTACATGAATCGCGGACTGACCGAACTCAATTGCATTGAAGAGTATGAAAGCAGGGTGAATGACTATGAGTTACTAGAGGGTGCTGAAATATGGTTCGCATATCTAGGTTCTTTAACCGCGAGGCAAATTGAATAGACTTTCAGCTGGCTCCCAGTTAACAAAGTCATCTACATGTCCGCTGAAGTGTGCTTCCTCCTATTGATGGGTCTTCGAAGCATTCAGCCATATGCTCCACATCGGGTCCTTCGCCAATTAGGAAGGTATCAAACAATCCCTCACGATGAAGATTTGAGTACACAGGTCATTGAGCTAGGCCCAAAGGCGGCATTCCCAGAAGAAAGGGTTCGCCAGGTTTGGCACCAATGTAGGTTTTTGGAGCCACATACTCGGGTGCGGGATTTGTCTTCTGGCGAAGTCGAGTCTAATTACACGGTGTGGTATGGTAAGAGAGCCCGAGTCGATCAAGAGCCGGAACAACCTGCCAAAAGGCCCCATGTCCAACAATTCACTGACAGAGCACAAGAACACTGGGTTTGGTTAGCTAAAGAAAAGAAATACCGGACCACCATAAGCAAACTAGAAGAACAAATCAGAAACATCAAATTTGATAGTAGTTTGTAGGCTGCTGAGGACGAAGGAGAAAAGAAAAGGTTGGCTCAGGAAAATGAAGCCCTCCGAGCTCAGATTCAAAAAATAAAAATAGCCGCTGAAAACCTGGTAAGAAGCAAAAAAGATGAAAGACTCATAAGCAATCTGATGTGAAAAGTGCATGATTATGGGTTTGATCTGACAAAGGCCGAGGATGAATTGGCAAAAGCTCGGGCAAAATTGGCAAAAAATGCAGAAGAACGGACAAAGGTTTGTTCAGCAGTTAAAGCAAAAGTATGACAGAGGAGTCATGATCTTGAAGAAAAAGCTGACCACTCTTGAAAATGAAATGGTCCAGCAAACAAAGGATTTCAAAGCAGAAAGAGAGTATTGTTATATATTGATTTCCCGATTGGAAGAAGACATGCAACAATTGCAAGACCAAAAGCACACGGTCACGCAAGTGTTGGAGGCCCGGTCTCAGCAAATTGGACGCCTGCTCCAAGAAAAGGGTGTCATTAGAATGATTTTTAAAGAAATCGTTGATTATGTTGTAATGAAGTGCCATGAATGCGAAGATATGACCAGGTCCATGTTCTTTGCTGCTGTGATGACCTTTGTCTGTCAGGTGATGGCTGATTTAGAGTACCTTCAAGAAGAGATTGCACGCAGGCCCGCGTCGAGACCGACTGATGTCCCGCGGACCCCCGAAGTAGCATTGGAGGCTCTTATGTATTCTTGACCTTTTTGGCTTTGAGTCTGAATTCTACTTTTTCGAGTCTCTTCGTCATTTTCAAGTCTGTTTGTTTTTTTGTTTCGAGTCTGTACGTTTTTATTTAATCGTCAGTATTTCTAAGTCTTTGTGATAGAAAAACCCAAAAAGATTTTTATTTAATGAAATATTGAAAAACCCAAAATTTTGCCTTTTCTTTTATTCCACATCCGTTCCCTGAACTACGTAATGGCCTGATTCATGCGGCGTCATGATACGTAAGCAATCCCCATCGAATTCGATCATAGCCATAGACAATTTGAGTGAAAAATAAACCGAAAAAGAAAAAGAGGGGAAAAGAAAAGGAAACAAATTGAGTAAAAAAAGAAAGAAAAGAGCGAAAACAAAACAGCAAAAAATAGAAGGGAAAGAAATCAGGATTTGAAATTCGAGAAAAGCAAAGCCAGGATGAAACACACAGCTGTTGCAAAAAATATTTAGAAACGTTTAACTGTTCAGGTGCATTGCATCCCTAATATGTGATTCCCTATCTGTTAAAATGTCTCAAACTAACAAGGTTGTTGGGTGTGCAAATCAGCTAGGTTTTGTTCAAGGGGTTGGTTTTGTTGGTAATCTAGCTTTCCATCCTTAATTCACAAGATCTAAAGGCAGTGTTCCTATGGCCTCCGAAAGTCATCTACCAATTATTGAGCGTGAGGATAGTCAGGTATCGACTTTTCCACAGTCAGAGTCCGCAACTGCTGAAGAAAATAGGAGGCTGTATGTCCGCATGTTAGAAATATGAGACGCTTGGTCTAATAGAAAAGAACTGCCCAGTACAATCCCCGAATTTCCTGAACTACTTCCCAAGACGAGAGGAACCTACAACGTCCCCATCCCCGGAACCAACCCATTCATCCCGTTTGGGTACCCCACTATATCAGCCAATTTCACTAATATGCCTTCTGAGGTTCGCCCCCCGGCACCGTTTTCGAAGGTACCTTCTACATTATTCACCGCACCGCCAGTCTCTACTATGGCACAGCAACAGTGCCTAGGCCATGCTTCGAGCCTTCAACTTTTACTTTTCAAGTCCCGCAATTTCAGCTAGACACAACTCATGTTACCCCAAACTGTTACCCTCAGCACCCGCAATATGAGTCTCTAATGGAACAGGAAAGAACAGTGAAAAAACCCCGAGCAAGAGGAAATAACTCGGAAGATGAAAAGCCTCGAACAAAGTCTGAATAACATACAAGGCCTGAGTGGCCAAAAGAGTGTCGCGTACTCCAATCTGTGCATGTTTCCCCATGTTCGCTTTCCCGCTGGCTTTAAGAAGCCAAAATTTGAAAAGTACGACGGGCACGGAGACCCGATCGCTTATCTAAAATGATAATGTAACCAGCTGAGGGGTGCTGGTGGAAAAGAAGAATTATTGATGGCTTATTTCGGGGAGAGCTTGACGGGAAGTGCGTTAGAATGGTACATGGACCAGGACATCTCCCATTGGCATATATGAGATGACTTAGCCCGAGATTTCGTCAGGAAATTTCAATACAATGTTGATATAGCTCCAGATATGAATTCCCTGACCAATTTCAAGAAAATAAACAGCGGAAAGTTTCCGTGAATACGCTATCAAGTGGCGTGAGCAAGCAGCCAGAGTGAAACCGCCTATGGATGAGACATAAATGGTCATTGTTTTCTTACAGGCCCAAAAGGCCGATTACTTTCAGAACATGATGTCTGCCATGGGCACACTTTTTGCAGAGGCCATAAAAATTGGAGAAATGGTAGAAAATGCCCTGAAAACTGGCCGAATCATAAGTCAGTCTGCTTTGAGAGCCATCTCCCAAGCCATCCAGAATGGCTCGGGGGGTCTAGCAAATCGAAAGAAGGGGGAAGAAGGAGCCATGATGGCTTCAGGTTCGAGAGGCCCCCGCCGATCCCGTGATCATTCTTACCTGCCTCCCAGAACCCCACAACACTACTACCCCCATCAAGATGTAGCATATGCCGTGGCACCGCCTCCCTATGCGGTGATGAATGCCCAACCCTATACACGGCCACAGCAGCACTACAACCAAAACCGAGCTCCACCTTACAAATACTACTAGAAATTCGGTAAAAACCGACCAAAAAAACCGACCAACGTTGGTCGGTAATGGCAAAAAACCGACCAAAACGTGACCATTTACGTGTGGACGGTATTTTTGTGGTTGGAAAGGAATACCGACCAAAGTTGGTCGGAAATTACCGACCAACTTTGGTCGGTCAATTAAATTCAAAAAACAAATATTGCAAAAAAAACCGACCAAAGTTGGTCGGTTTTTTCCGACCAAAGTTAGTCGGTATTTTAATTATGTAAAAAAAAAATTCACCATCCGGGAATCGAACCGGGGTCTGTACTGTGGCAGAATACTATTCTACCACTAGACCATTTGTATATTTTGTTTTAAGGCTGTCTTTTATTTGATTTATACTCTTTAATCGTATTTTCGCACGAAAATAACCGACCAAAGTTGGTCGATTTTATTAAAAAGTAAAATTACCAACCAAAGTTGGTCGGTTTTTTTAAATGACCCGCCGAATTAACCGACCAATTTTGGTCGGTTTTTTAATATTAATTTTTATTTATATTAATTGAAAAACCGACCAAAGTTGGTCGGTTTCTTGAAACATAAATTTCGCGGGACTCAAAAATAGTTTTCCGCATTTTTGCGCCAAAGAAAACCGACCAAAGTTAGTCGGTTTCGTAAAAAAAAAAGTTTTTGAAAAACCGACCAACTTTGGTCGGTTTTTTGGTCGGTTTTTTTACCGACCAAAGTTGGTCGGTCGACCTTGGTCGGTTTTTGCCGAATTTCTAGTAGTGAAAATTAACCATCCTCACCCAGCTCCATATAACCCCCATCTACCACAAAACAATTACCAACATAATACACGCCCCCGTGAGCCTCCCAGGAGAAACGACTTCACCTCTATTGGTGAGTCCTACTCTAACATGTTTCCAACCGGTAGATGGGTCTAATGCAACCTGTGCCTCCAAATCGACAAAAACCTGAATCTCCATCATACCGGCTCGGTACTAGGTGTGCCTATCATTCAGGGGCAGAGGGTCATGATACGAAGGATTGTTGGACTCTCAAGAGGACAGTTGAGAATTTAATAAAACAAAAACGAGTGATGCTGAGGGACGAGGAAGTCCCCAATGTGACTAGCAATCCATTACCGGCTTACAACAACGGGCCGATCATTAGAATGATTTGTGCTGATAAAGAGTTTGATCCAGCCTTGAAAGCCATCATCGCCATTGTCGATTCAGAGGCAAGACCCAAAGCGGTGGCGAAACAAGCCATAAATGAGAAGAAAATCACTTCAATTCCTCAAGTTGTAGAAAAAGCTGTAGAAACAAAAACTGGGGCAACACCTGCTAAGGACGCAATTCTCTATGTTCCTAGGGCCCCAAGGAAAGAACAGGTCATGTCGAACACTCCCAAAAGATTCAAGCAAAGGAAAGCCGCGCTGAATATGCCAAAGTTGTATGTGCCAAAAAGGGACTTATGTGGTGCGGGGGCCGGTAATTCCACCAAGGCTGACTGAGCCCATGATTATCAGTCGTGCACCACAGAGCCCTATGAGAGACCCCACCGCAGTCCCCTAGAATTACAACAAAATAGTGGTTACTTACAAGGGGAAAGAGATTATGGGAGAGGTGAACGAAATGAACCAATCTGGGAAGTACCACAACCCAGAAGAGTTAAAATTAAAACTGAACAAGGTTAAACGGTTTCTGCCCAATAAACCTGTGAGCGCTGAGGAAGCAGAAGAGTTTTTCTGAAAAATGAAAACTTCGGAATATGCCATAGTTGATCAATTCCGGAAGACTCTTTCCCTGGTTTTGCTTTTATCCCTTCTGTTGAGCTCAAATGAACATCAGAAGGTACTCTTGAAAATATTGAATGAGGCATATGTCCCAGTTGACATGTCAGTTGAACAACTGAAAAGAATGGCAGAACGATATTTCGAGTTCAACAGGATTTCTTTCAGCCACGATGATTTGCCCCCAGAGGGAGCCGCCCACAACAAAGCCCTTCACCTGACTGTCAAATGTGAGGGCTATTATTTAAAGAGAGTCATTTTAGATGGCGGTTCCGGGGTCGACATTTGCCCTCTCTCAACGCTCCAAAGGATGGAGATTGGAACGGAAAGAATTCGATCAAACAATGTCTGTGTGTGCTCTTTTGATGGTGTTAAGCAAGATACAATAAGGGAGATCAATTTGATTTTGACATTGGCCCCGTGGACTTCGAAGTGACTTTCCAGGTTTTGGACATGGATACTTCATATAATTTTCTCCTAGGAAGACTATGGATTCACACTGCAGGAGCTGTGCCCTCCACTCTCCATCAAATGGTCAAATTTGAGTATGAAAACTGAGAAATTGTTGTTTATGGGGAGGATGAACAGTCCATTTTACAGGGACCCTTCAGTCCCATGTCTCGAAGCTAGAGAAGGAAGTGAGCATATTGTCTACCAAGCTTTCGAAATTGTGGTCGCCGACCAATGCGAAGAAGGGCCCCCGTTCCCTCAACCTTGCTTATCTAATACCTCGGTCATGGTCACCACTGAAATGATTGGACATGGGTACAAGCCCGGAAAAGGGCTTGGGGTATCTCTACAAGGCATCACAGAGCCCATCACTTCGACCGTCAATGAGAAGTTCTTCGGCGTAGGTTTCCGAGCTACAGAGGCCGACAGAAAATGGGCTGATGAGCGCAAGAAAAATGGGTGGGTCCTGCCCCAGCCCGTTCTGCATCTCGCCAAGTCATTCGTTAAACCCAAATATGCGGAAGAAGAAGAAGAAGAGTCCTTCATAGCCGAAGAGATTGAGGATATTTGTGAAGCCATGAAACAAATGTTGTATGAGTCTCACATGGTTCAGCCCGGGGAAGGCACAAGCAATGCCGAGGTGGTGTACATGGGGCCTGATGCCAAGCTTCAAAATTGGAAAGCTACCCCATTCCCCGTCAGATGGGAGTCCCGGTAGTCCAGTCTTGCCATCTCTTCTACATTACGAGTTACTCCAAGGTGTAACTCGAATGTTTTTATTTTATTGTGTTTAATTTTGATGTAAACCCTCCTATCTTCAATTCAATGAAATGGAATCAATATTTCATCGTCAATGGATGTCTCCTTTTTCTTTATTCTGATTTTGCTATTTTTCTTATCTTTTTCTTTTCAGTTCTAATAATGCGGACTTAAATAACATGACATGCTTGCGGACTTCATGCCCGGATCCTAAAACGTTGTCTAACTGTGAAATAATGAATCAATAACCAGAATATGATGAAGATGAGGCGTTTAGGGAAATAAATCGAGAATTAGAACAATTTGAGAATAAGTCTAAGCCAAACTTAAATGAAACCGAGCCAGTTAATTTGGGCAGTTCAGAAGAGATTAGAGAAACCATGATAAGCATTCACGCTGATGAAAGAACTAGAGATGCATTGATCCAACTTTGGTTTGAATTCAAAGATGTGTTTGCATGGTCCTATGATGATATGCCAGGGCTGAGCGTTGATTTGGTGGTACGTAAATTGCCAACTTATCCCGGTTATCCACCCGTCCAACAGAAATAGAGAAAGTTCAAAACAGATATTAATGACAAGATCAAGGAAGAAGTCACTAAACAATTGAAAGCCGGTGTGATCCGAGTGGTCCGATACACCACATGGTTGGCTAATGTGGTTCCAGTGCCGAAAAAAGATGGGAAAACCTGAGTGTGTGTTGATTACCGGGATCTGAACAAAGCAAGCCCCAAGGACAACTTCCCATTGCCATATATCCACATTCTTGTTGACAACTGTGCCAAACATAAGATACAGTCTTTTGTGGATTGTTATGCTGGGTATCACCAGGTTCTGATGGATGAAGAAGATGTAGAAAAGACAGCTTTCACCACACCGTGGGGCACCTACTGTTACAAGGTCATGCCATTCGGTCTGAAAAACATCGGGGCAACCTACATGAGAGCCATGACTGCAATCTTCCATGACATGATGCACCAGGAAATTGAGGTGTATATGGATGATGTGATCATTAAATCCAGAATGCAGGAAGACCATATGTGAGATCTGAGGAAATTCTTTGAACGTCTGTGCAGGTATGATTTGAAACTAAACCCAACTAAATGTGCATTCGGAGTTCCATCTGGGAAACCTTTGGGGTTTATAGTCAGCCGGAGAGGTATTAAACTAGATCCGACAAAGATAAAGTCTATTCGAGATTTACCACCTCCGAAAACCAAGAAAGAGGTCATGAGTCTGCTAGGGATGTTGAATTACTTCAGTAGATTCATTGCTCAACTTACTACCACGTGTGAGCCCATATTTAAGTTGCTGAAGAAAGACGCGGCGATCAAATGGACAGATGAGTGTCAAAAAGCTTTTGATAAAATTAAAGAATATCTGTCAAATCCGCTAGTGTTGGTTTCGCCTGAGCCTGGAAGACCTTTGTTCTTGTACCTGACAGTCCTGGAAAATTCTTTCGGATGTGTCCTCGAGCAACATGATGTGACCGGGAAGAGAGAGCAAGCCATATACTACCTGAGCAAAAAGTTCACCAGTTATGAAGCCAAATATACGTTGTTGGAAAGAACTTGTTGCGCCCTAACTTGGGTCGCCTAGAACCTCAGACATTATCTTTTGGCCTACACCACCTATCTCATAACTAGAATGGATCCTTTGAAGTACATATTCCAAAAACCAATGCCCACGGGAAGGTTAGCAAAATGGCAAATCCTGCTCACGGAGTTCGACATTGTTTATGTCACCCGCACGGCGATGAAATCTCAAGCCTTGGCGGATCATCTAGCTGAGAACCCGGTTGATGATGAATACTAACCCCTAAGTACTTACTTTCCGGACGAGGAAGTAAACTCGGCTGAAGTAATTCCAGAGGACACTAATGCTTGGAAAATGTTCTTTGATGGAGCTATAAATGCAAAGGGTGTCGGGATTGGAGCGATTCTGATTTCGCCCACAGGTCAGCATTATCCGGCCACAGCCCGCCTTCGGTTCTTCTGTACAAACAACACCGCTGAGTATGAAGCCTGCATTATGGGCATAAATATGGCAGTTGATCTGGATGTAGAGGAATTGTTAATCATGGGGGATTCTGAACTGATTATTCGGCAAGCCCAAGGTGAATGGGAAACTCGAGACATCAAGCTTATCCCGTACATGCAACATGTAGAAGATCTTAGAAAACGGTTCAAGTCCGTCGAATTCAGGTATATTCCTCGATTCCACAATGAGTTAGTTGATGCACTAGCTACCTTGGCCTCAATGCTGCCGTACCCGGGAAATATTCATTTTGACCCGCTGGAAATCCAAATTCGATAAAGGGATGGTTATTGTAATGCAATTGAAATAGAACCAGATGCTCAACCATGGTATCATGATATCAAAAGGTTTTTGAAAACAAAGAAATATCCTGAGCAAGCTAGTGGAGATCAAAAGAGAACTATCAGAAGGCTTGCCAGCAGTTTATTTTTGAGCGGAGAGGTCTTGTACAAAAGAACTCCAGATCTGAATCTTTTGAGGTGTGTAGATGACCGAGAAGCTGAAAAGATCATGAACGAAGTGCATTCTGGAGTATGTGGCCCTCACATGAATGGATATGTCCTTGTAAAGAAAATTCTCCGGGCAGGATATTACTGGATGACCATGTAAAATGATTGTTTCAATTTCGTTCGGAAGTGCCATCAATGCCAGATACACGGTGACCTGATTCATGCACTGCCTTCAGAGTTACATCCTATGTCAGCACCTTGGCCATTCGTTGCTTGGGGAATGGATGTTATTGGGCCAATAGAGCCGAAAGCTTCAAATGGGCACAGATTCATCCTGGTTGCCATTGATTATTTCACAAAGTGGGTCGAAGCAGTCACTTTCAAAGCTGTCACTAAGAAAGTAGTGGTGGACTTCATGCATTCCAATATTATTTGTCGTTTTGGTATTCCTAAAACTATCATTATAGATAATGCTGCAAATCTGAACAGTCACTTGATGAGGGGCGTATGCGAATAGTTTAAAATTATGCATCGCAATTCTACCCCTTATCAACCCAAAGCTAATGGTGTCGTTGAAGGTGCAAACAAGAACATCAAGAAGATTCTCAGGAAGATGATTCAGAGCTCCAGACAATAGCATGAAAATATGCCTTGTGCATAATTGGGATATCGCACAATCGTGCGAACATCAGTTGGGGTACTCCTTACTTATTGGTCTATGGCACTGAAGCTGTAATACCCGCAGAAGTTGAGATTCCCTCTCTTCATATCATTGTTAAAGCCGAGATCGAGGACGAGGAATGGGTCAAAACCCGATTGGAATAGTTGACTATGATTGATGAAAAATAGATGGCCGCAGTTTGTCACGAGCAGTTATACCAACAAAGAATGGCCCGTGCCTACGGTAAGAAAATGCGGCCCAGGAAATTCGAAGTGGGTCAACTCGTTCTGAGACGTATTCTCCCGCATCATGAAGAAGCAAAGGAAAAATTTGCTCCAAACTGGAAAGGTCCGTACATTATAAGAAGAATGTTGCCAAAGGGTGCGCTATATTTGGGAGTTATTGAAGGAAATGACCCCGAGACAGCTGTCAATGCATATGCGGTCAAGAGGTATTACATTTGATTCCTTTGTCACAGCGTTAACATGTTCTAATTGGGATGACGAATGCTTTCATTCTCGCTACCCAAACACTACCAATCCTTGCAACCCCTTTCGAGCAGGTTCCCCCTTTCTTTGGTTACCCTCTTTGGAACATGGAATTTGTTACTGGAAAAAAAAATAAAAAAGAAAATTGATGAAAGAATGAAATAAAAAGAAAAACAAAACAAAATCAAAAACATGTTCCTTGAACTACGTCCGACTTGATTCCGAAAGGATACGTAGGCAGCCTCTCTCTGGGGTTCAGTCACACCAAAATAAAAATCCACAGTTCCCTAAAATTGAAACTGGGGCAGGTGTTATAATGTTTCAGCGATGGTTTCGCCTGAAAGATTCCAAAGTTGCAATTCAATCCAAATCCTTTCAAGTCCTTCCGATCAATCGGAGAGAATGTTCAAGGATCGGAGAATACAGTTACTTAGATCCGATGCAATCAAAATGAGAGAAATAAAATGAGAGAGTCTTATTGGTGAAAACCCTCACGGGCACCGTAAGGTGACTGTAAGCAGAGGAATTAAAAATGAGAGAGTCTTGTTAGTAAAAACTCGCAAAGAGCACTATAAAGCCGGTGAGAAGAGAAATGAGAGAGGTCAGCTGGTGAAAACCCCAAAGGGCGTCACTGATCGAAAAGAGGTTCTTAAGTCATTGATATTGACATGGTCCTAGGGAAGGTTTCTCGATTTTGAGGCAAAAGTTGTGATGAATTTATGAGAGTCGGATGGTTTACACAGATCAGGTATCCAGTCTAAGAGGCATGTCATGTTCATTGAAGTCCGCATGCACTCCAGATAAGTCCTTCTTTCTCTTCCCCAAAAGGGACACCTCTTGTCTAAATTCATTTCCATTATTTGTTTTTCTTTGAATCCCTTTCAGTCTAACTCTGTTCAAACTAAGGCAAAGAAGGGATAACGAGACTGATTTATAGGGTTCTCATTTGATATGAGCTAATATGCAAAAAGGGAACCCAACCTCGGCAGGGGCGTCAAGTTGACCTCGACTGGCCATGGCGGCCGATGCTTTGAAATAAAAAACTCTTGGAAGGAGGAGATCAAATTGAAGTGCCTACAAGTGCAAAATGAAATGGAAAAGGTTTAGTCCCACGTGGCTAACCGTCTTGGTAAGGTTTGAAAAGCCAAGGTTCCCCAAACGCTCTGAAATCAAAATTGGGAGAAAGAAATCAATAGTGAAATGCCCACAAAGGCAAAATAAAGTTGAAAAAGGTTAAGTCCCACGTGACCAACCGTCATGGTAAAGTTTTGGAAAAGCCAAGGGTTCTCCGGGGCCAGAAATGAAATCGTTGTTCAGGGAACAACCAGTTGCAGTTGAAAGTACCATCAAAGAAGCCGGCCAAGATCAAGTGACTGAAACACTCAATGCCGCAAAACCAACCACCGTTTCAAACTGACAAATTGTTCTTTGTTTGAACCATAGGAAACAGGTGTAATCCAGGGCAACCTTGCAAGAAGCAGGTGCAAATAAAAAAAAAACACGGAGACTAAAATAGCTCTGCCGCAATGACTCCAAAAAGGGAAGTCTTCTCCAAACTCTTTCCCACATTTTACTCAGTCTCTAAATAAAATGATGAAAATGAAAAGAAGGAAAAAAGAAAGAAAGTTCCAAATCATGGTAGTATAGGGTCTCCAATCCCTAGCTGCGCTTTTTCAACATAGGGTCTCCACTCCCTAGTTGATGATTATTTTAGACATAGGGTCTCTACTCCCTAGTCGCTTTTCCAACATAGGGTCTCCACTCCCTAGTTGATGATTATTTTAGACATAGGGTCTCCATTCCCTAGTCTAATTTTCCAACATAGGTTCTCTACTCCCTAATTGATATTTTGGACATAGGGTCTCCACTCCCTAGTCGCTTTTCCAATATAGGGTCTCCACTCCCTAGTTGATGATATTTAGACATAGGGTCTCCACTCCCTAGTCTCTTTTCCAACATAGGGTCTCCACTCTCTAGTTGATATTTTTAGACATAGGGTCTCCACTCCCTAGTCGCTTTTCCAACATAGGGTCTCCACTCCCTAGTTGATATTTTTAGACATAGGGTCTCCACTCCTTAGTCACTTTTCCAACATAGGATCTCCACTCCATAGTTGATGATATTTAGACATAGGGTCTCCACTCCCTAGTCGCTTTTCCAACATAGGGTCTCCACTCCATAGTTGATGTTTTTAGACATAGGGTCTCCATTCCCTAGTCGCTTTTCCAACATATGGTCTTCATTCCCTAGTTGATTTTATATTAGACATAGGGTCTCCACTCCCTAGTCGCTTTTCCAACATAGGGTCTCCACTCCCTAGTTGATATTTTTAGATATAGGGTCTCCACTCCCTAGTCTCTTTTTCCTAGGGTACACCAATCCCAACCTTTTATTTGCTTTCAATAATAAAATAGTATAGAGTTTTGTTACAAATAACTCAAGAAATTTTCCTAGTGAAAACTGGAGCATAAAAATTTCGTTCATTTGCTTGCTTTGGTGCCTGAGCAAGTTATACCTCGAGGCACAGGGTTCGAGATGACCAAAAGGAAGTCCCAATCCAAAATAGAGAAAAGAAAAGGAAAAGAAGTAAATCCAAAGTGCAGAAGCGGATAAACAGATGTGGACGACTCAAGACATGACTGAAGTCACAAGCTTTGCATGTTCCGTCTTGATTCGAAAAAACCGAAGAAGAATGAACTAGCACCTACAACTGGCAAACATCAAGGTTCAGATCAGAGTCTGCATGAAGAACCAGCCAAGACTCAAGATCGAGTTTCAAAAGACTCATAGATAGGAATCCTGTAACTCGTAGCTGATAGGCTTAGTTAGTCTTTCTCATTTTGATGTAATAAGGAGTTCAGCAAGCAGTAACAACAGCAACAACAGTGAAATCACAGTTTCTCGGTAGTCCCAGCTACCAAAATTTTCAGAACTACACTAACTTGATTTCTTTATAGCCAAGGATATGTAGGCAACCTCCGAAGCAAGGTTCGGTCAAACGTTTTCAAAATGCTTCCCATGGAGTATCCAAACGGGCAAAAATCGCTCGTATTCGCTCACTTTATCTTTGCCCGAAAACTCTTCGTGTTTTCGAGCAAAGAGGGGCAGCTGTGAGCACGTGATTTTTGCCCGATTAAAAATATTCCTACAAAATTCAAAAAAATAATAATAATACAATAGATATTTTCTAATTATTTTAATTTTTATAGAATTTTTAGGAAATCTTGTTAATTGTTGTTTGAATTTTAGTTGCATATTTAATATATTAAAATTATAAGAAAATACCACAAAAATTTCAAAAATTTCATGCATTGCATTTTAGGATTTTATTTGCATTTTTAGGATTTAAGTTTTTTATTAATTGCATTATTAAACAAAAATCACAAAATACAATGGTTGTTTATATTTTTAGTCTTTAGTCTTAATTATTTAGTGATAAGTTAATGAAAAATAAGTTAAGGATAATTTTACAAAATAGATTAATTTAGAATCTAATTTAGGATTTTAGTTAGTTTGTTTAGGATTTTAATTAATTCAATTAGAATTTAAAATCAAAAGAAAAAGAAAAGAAGAAAGAAATAAAGAAAGGAAATTAAGGAAATTGTTTGGTCTTGTTCAAAATTGGGCCAAAAGCTCTCACCCAATCCACTCTCCTCCACCCAGCCCAGACCCATTTAAAAAACCGGTCTGACCCCCACTTAAACCAAACGACGCCGTTTTCACCTTTTAATCCTAGCCTTTGATTTTCTCTCATCTAACGGTCCTAAACTAATCTCCCCAAATCTTATAACTGTCCGAAAATATCCCTACCCCCCTCCCCCCAAAGACCTCTTATTTTGATTTCCCTCCTCAACCACTCAAAGCCCTAGCCGCCTAGGATTCCCAAGACCCAGTCGGCGGCGGCCACCACCCAACTATGTCCAAAACTTCACCCTACAGTCCCCACTTTCCCCTTACCACATACCTCCATTTAATTTCACCATAAAATCACCCAAACGCCCCGAATTTCAGCTCTGAGGAAATCAAGAAAACCTTAAATCCACTTCCTTTTTGATTTTTCTTCAAATCTTGATTCGTTTAGCTTCAATACCAAAGTCGGCTGCCTTAACAATCTACGAACTACCATTTCATGGAGTTTTTCAGTTCATGAGGTCTTCAAGAACAAATGTTTTCCGTCACATTTTACTCCCTCGGCTGGCCCGTGCTCAAAGTTGTCATATATAGCACTAAATGTGCTTTCGAGTATTAAATTAGTGCTCATATGACAACATTGAATACTGGCAGGATTCTTTTGCTGGAGTTGGTCAATCACCAGTCCTTTTTGGCTAGCATTTGGTTGGTAAAATTTTTAATTTTTCTCTTTATCTGTTTCTTTGTTAATTTCATTAAATTCTCGTTTTGCACTCTTTTTTTCTCTTAGTTTAGTCTGGTTAGATGTTTTATATATTACCTTTTAATTGTGTATTTTGCATGATTAGTATTAGTTGAATAAATTAGTTAGTCACATATTTGAATTAGGATTTTTATTATTGAATTGTTTCATCTTTTGCATTAGCATTTCCAGTTTGTATGATAGTTTGTTTTATTTTTAATTTTTCGTTAACGAAAAGTCTAAAAAGGGGTTGAGAGAGAATTAGAAAAAATAAAGAGGCTTCTTGTTGAGCTGTTGAGAACTGTCAGTAGGTATTATAAAAGGACTAAAGTACATTTAGATAAACTTAGAGTGATAAAAAAGGGTAAAATACAGAATTTTAAGAGTGAAAAGATAAAAAGAAGCTTCTAGAATAGGGACAACTGTCCTAATTTGTTAAGAAAGATGCTGAAAAATAAATTTAAATATCTGGAAATAGGGACAGCTGTCCAAGATTTAGTTACAAAAGATGCTTTATCTCCTAAAAACTAGCTGACATCTCATGTATTCCATCCCCTCACACAACACACTCCCTACACTCTATAAAAGGATAAGAACTCTAGCATTAGGGGTCCGGATCATTTTTACACATAAAAAGCTCTGTATTTTTCTTTGGTTCTCAAAAGAAGACACACACAAAATTCAATCTAGACATAGAAAATAACAAAAAAAAATTCAAAGCTGTTCTTCTTTTCAGTTTTAATTGTTCTACTCCAATTCTGTTGGGATTTTAAGTTGGTTGCTGGGTTTTGCTCTTGAGTTGCTGGAATCCTTCTCTTGGTTCCAAAAATTTGCTGGTTTTTTGCTTGATTTTGGTGTTGTTGTTTTCTGCTGCTGTACTTTTTCTTGTTGCTGCCCTTTTTAAGTTTTCAAAGACTTATTTTCTGTTTTATTTTGATTCTGCTGCTATAGGTATGTGAATATTCATCTATGACCCTTTATTTTGATGTTTATGAATGAAATATGATTTGTTAATGTCAACTTCGTATTTGTTCTCTTGGATCCAGCCTGTTAGCCTTTAAATCTGCTTGAAACTTTGTTTCCTAATTAATGTTTGGTGCCACGAACATGCTTCTTTGAATATTCAAACTGTTCATTTTGTTATGAGGTAACACTTATAATAATGGCTCATGTTCAAAATGATTTTACAGGTTTAAGCCAAATTTCTTTTGATACTCGTTGCTGGTTGTTTAAGCTTAAAGTGATAGAGTGAGCTAGATGTATAGTCTTCATCTTTGTTAATTTTTAAGGTCAAGTGTCCCTTTCACGTTACTAAAGAGAAGGCTCTGTTTATCCATGTGTTTCTCAAGGAGGATCTGAAATAAGGAATGTGTAATTACTTATATAGGTGTAGTTTAGTTAGTTTCACAAGACCGGATTTGATAAAGGTTATATAATTGTTGGTAGTTTTAATGAAGTTTTTTTTCTTCTTGAGATTTCACTAGCGGTATTCGTAATTGCTAAACTGTCAAATATTGATTCTTCTTGTAATTCAATTGCAGATACAATGTTACTATCTTTTGATTGTACATAATCTATACTCATGTTTGCTTTGCTTAAAATTAGAAGTAAAGTCATATTAAGTTCTGAAAATTACTCTTACTTTTAAAAATTAGCTGTTGTAATTGCATGTACGATTATGACTCTATTTTGATGGGGGCTGGCTATTGGATTTATAGTCTAATGGGTTTGAAACCCAATTCTGTTGCCCAGCGATGCAGAGTTCACTTGGACTCATTACTATTTGCACGCAAGCCTCAATAAATCTAAAATTCCGAATAATTTGGACCTGCTACCCCAGCACATTCCTGTTTTATCTGAGTTACCAAAATCCAACAAGGTAATAACATAAATACTAGGTGATTACCCTTTTTCTTTAAATCAAATAGCTTTCTAAACGTATTCAAATGCCCATACGAATCCAAATAGCCAGTGAGTGATAGTTCGTCAATACCTTAAACTTAGTTTAGCCCAATTACATATCTTGCTTACTATAAATTATTACATAATTATGAATCCTCGCATGAAATCCTAAACTTAGGAAAACAAACAACTCATAAACCTACGTAGCTGCTTTAGGCGTGATTAATAATAAATTATTGTGACTATGGGTACAGTTTCCGTGGCATAGTCATGATACATAATCCCAATTCGGGTGTGCATTTAATATGAACCGACCATAACTTCAAATAATAATAAATATTAACATGTTGTAGTTCGCGGGTGCATTTCACGTGGCACGATTCGCAATGTGTACAAAAACAAACGAGTGCACGATATCGCGACTTGTGCAAACAAATTTCATAAATAATAAAAGCGGTTAAAAAGGTAAAAATGCAAAATAGTTTTTTTTAAAACATGTAATAAATCAGATAATTAGGCCAATTATTAATAGTTGAGAGACCGTGCTAAAACCACGGAATTCGGGAGTGTTTCACACCTTCTCCCGGGTTAACAGAATTCCTTACCCGATTTTCTGATTTCGCGGACTTTAAAACAGAGTCAATGCTCAAGAGTTATGTCTCCACCTCCACTTCTTCTCCTCCTCCCTCAAGGTCTGTTTCCTATGCTCCTTCTCTTAGTCAGCTTTATGTTCCTGAGCCTTATTCTTACTCTCATGCTGCAGCTGTTCCTGAATGGCAGGCAGCCATGAGATGTGAATTTGAGGCCTTGGATGCCAACAAAACTTGGGACATTATTGAATTTCCTCTTGACAAAAAACCTATTGGTTGTAAGTGGGTGTACAAGGTTAAATATAGGGTTGATGGGAGTATTGAGAGATATAAAGCTAGGTTAGTCATTAGTGGTGATACTCAAGTTGAGGGTATTGACTTTAATGAAACTTTTTCTCCTGTGGTCAAGATGTCTACTGTCAAAACTCTGATTGTTATAGCTGTTAAACAACATTGGCCCCTCCTTCAACTAGATGTGAATAATGTCTTCTTACATGGGGATCTTAATGAGGAGGTATTCATGAAGCTGCCACCCGGTCTAACTGTTCCTCACTCTTTTTCTTCTTCTGTCCCTTTAGTATTCAAACTTCAGAAGTCTCTCCATGGTTTAAGACAGGCTTCCAGATAATGGTATGCTAAATTGTCTCAAGCCTTGTGCTCTAAGGGCTTCTCTCATTCCTTGAATGATTACTCTATTTTTACCAAGGGTTCTGGGGATTCCTTGGTCATCTTGGTTGTCTATGTAGATGATATCATATTGACTGGGTGTGATCTAGCTGAATTGGTTGCTTTGAAGTCATTTTTCAATGACCATTCAAGATTAAGGACTTGGGATCTCTTAATTACTTCCTTGGCATTGAGGTTTTATATACTGATTCCGGAGTTCTTCTTCATCATAAAAAATTCATTCATGATTTGCTGGCTGCTTTTCATTCCTCTGATTGCTCTCCTGTCACTTGCCTCCTTGAATTGAATGTGAAGTTGAAAGCTAAAGTTGGCACTCCCTTGCCCAGGCTTGAAGAGTACAGGAGTCTAGTGGGCAAGCTGAACTTTATGACACACACACCCCTCCCTGTGTTCCTCACATGTAGGCTGCCCTGCACTTGCTGAGATACCTCAAGGGCACCTCTGACTTTGGAATCTTCCTCAATAACTCTCCAGACTTGTATTTGCAGCTTTATTGTGACAGTGATTGGGCTTCTTGCCCAGACAGCCGCAGGTCTGTCACTGTTTTTTGCATTTTTCTTGGGGGAAGCTTGGTGGGTTGGAAATCAAAGAAGTAACATATTGTCTCACTATCATCAGCTGAAGCTGAGTATAGATCCATGAGTAAGGCTGTTGCAGAGGTGTCTTGGCTCAACAGATTATTGTCTGATTTTGGAGTTTCTCCTTCTTTACCTGTTCCTTTATTTTGTGATAATTAGGCAGCCATCCACATTGCAAGAAACCTTATTTTTCATGAACGCACTAAACACATTGAGCTGGACTATCATTTTGTTCATGGCAAGCTTGGGGATGGCCTGATCAGTCTACTTCACACCTCCAATGCTTCTCAAGTGGCTGATGTTCTTACCAAAGTGTTACCTCGGTCTGTCCATCATTTTCATATTCGCAAGCTGGAGATTGTGTCACCCTCCAGCTTGAAGGGGGCTGTTAGGATAGGCCCATTTGATAGTGTATGATTCTCTTTTATTTTTTTCTTTGGACCAGTAGTACCCGACCCAATCTTGTATTTAATGTAGGCCTTATTTCTTTGTACACAAATAGATCATTCAGTCTTACAGAAATAATGAAAATATCTAGAAGTCTCTTTTTTTTCTCTCTAATGAAAACACTTGTGTTCTCATTTCTCAGGCTCTCAATCTGAGAAATATGTCAAGTTAACAAACTTTCAGCTTAACTTGTATATTTATGGAGTATTATAGAATATGGAAGAGAGTATTATAAATTATGGCTGAAAAGCTTTTCTAATGGAATACATAACATAATCGTTTAAAATTTAGTATATATTAAAATATGGTATTCTTAAAGTTGCGAAAAAAATATAAAATAAACTAATGTCAAATATTTTAATTAAAAATCTTTCAAAATAATGTCATATAAAAGAGTAGTTGAATGGGAGGGTACGTGATTGTATGTAAGCTGCACCCGTTGTTTGGGAGGCAGATTTGTCTAGTGAATATAGAGTATAGCCCCTTCAATCAACAAATGCAACAGTAATAGAAATATATTTTTTTAGGGAAATTTTCATAAATATAATTTCTATTAGAGTATATTACATCATCTACAACTATTATTTTATTCACGTTTTGTACAACATTTTATACAATTAATAATTATTCAGCTTAAAAAATCTCTTCTCTCTACGAAAATCATTTAATAAAAATCCCAAAATTTTACCAAATTTAATGAGATCTTCATCATTTCCTAACTTTAAGCTTAACTGAATTGACAACAATCAATTATTTCTTAAAAAATCTACAAATCCCTAAAATTTAGCCTAATCAAATTTACTACAGCTCAAATACAATGAATCTATCTCTCTTAAAAGATGTCCTTTGATTTTCATTAAAAAAGGTGAGAGATTCACCATATGTCTATATTCATTGAGTAATAATATGCTATCTTTTTGCACTATTACATGTAAACATATAGTATATTGTATACTATTACATAGTGATATAGATATATTGCAATATGTTGTATAAGGTATATATTTAAATGTATTAATAAATAATATAATATAATATATATTTTTTATATATGAAAAAATGGTAAAATAACATATATAAATAAAATAATATACTTTCTACCTAAAATATGCAATATACTTAAAGAAGTTATATATTATACATAGTATAAATATATTTTACACTATACTATAAATATATACTATATATAGTCCTCTTAAATCTAATATTCTTTATATTGTATATAAATAATAGAGCTCTTAAATATATTCTGTAAATACGTATATTTGTATACGAATAATGCATTCATATATAGTATATGCATATTATGGTACTTAATATGTAGTCCTCGTAAATGCGATTTTTTTATATATATGTAAATTATATAGGAATACTGCATAAATATCTTGTTTTTCTTGGTATACTGTAAGCATAAAAAATATCTACATATATTATACCAAATTCATACATAAATATTTTGATATTTTGCCTTTAATCCTTAATACCACATGACTCAATATTTAAAAATGTTGAACCACAATTTCTCAGAAAAATAAACAAAAATGTCAACTTATCTATTTAACAATTGATTGAATTTACTAGAAAATAAAAGGGGAAAAAGGATGAAGAATAAGAACACCATATGTGTGAAAGACAAAAGATCAATTTTTCTTCACAGATTCATCTCTGCCGTGCTTTTTTCCAGAAATTCTTTTATCTTCCTTTTTTCCAAATGCAACTTGTTGATAATTAGAATGAGGGTGATGGCTGACATGCGATGTTGGTGCACCAGAACTATGGGATATTGACAAAAAAATTGATTCTTTCAACAGATGATTCTGAAATTTCTTCAATCTGAACATTGTCTCTACCGCCATTGTCCATGATTTTCTGAGCAATGAGATTTTTTTATGTATTTTGACTTACACAGAATATATGGTAGGAAGAAAAGGGGAATAGACACTTGTAATATACTAAAATATCTTTTACTGAAGAAATGGAGGAGGGGGAGGGGGAATTGATAGTGATTGATATAAAAGGTGAGAGAGAATCTGAAAGAGGTATCTTTTAAGTGAGAGAGAATCTCAAGGAAGAGATTTTAAGATATGAAAAGTTGTACATAATTTAACTAAAAAGGTAAGATTTTAAAATAAGTTGTACTAAAAGTAATTTTGTAAAAGCAGTTGTAGGAAATATAAATAAGTCTTTAAAGAGTTGTATTCAATGTAAATTCCTCATTTTTAACCGCTCCAAAATATAATAGCCAATATACATAGTTTGGAATGCATGAGATCTCACTATAAAAAAAGGTATAATTAGAGAGTACTTGAAACAAAAATACAATAAATTTGAATGAAAACCATAAAAAGAAAAATAAAAGATAGAAGCATCGTGTTTTGAAGGATTCACTTTTAGTATTATTTTAATTTATATATATGGGTATTAGATCGGGTGAGTCAAGTTAGGTTGGGTCATTCCTATTTTATTTGGATTATTATTTATTAGAGTAAAAATAAAAAATAAAAAAAAATATAGAATAAGAAAATATTATCGAAAAATTATATTTTTCGGCCACTATGATTTTTGTATGAGTTAGTAAAAGTTTTATGATTTTTATATAAGAAAATAAAGTTATATGACTTTGGTAAAAAAAAGTCATAGTTATATGACTATCTGTGAAATTTACCCATTATTTTCAGTTCAATTGGTTTGCCACTATTACTATTTCAGAGTCAAACAATTTCATTCATTGCAGATTTTTCCACACATTTCAAGTTTTTCCAACTATTAAAGTTGTGAATTATAGTAATTGATACATTTCATACTTCTTCGAATAGCAAAATTCAGCTTATAATGCCATATTTCATGACACAATAGTTTAAAAGGCTTAACGGTACACTTAAAACATTGATTGGTCAAATAGACATTTTTGAAATTTTAATTCAACCAAGTGACATATTCATGAAACTTCTGAACATGCATTTATTTCTGGGCCACCTACAAATTAGTTGAGCAACAATTTCCATATTCTAATACTTAAACAAATTATATACCAAAGTTGGTTAGCTAAATGAAATTTGATTTTTCAAAATCTGTCCTCTTTTTTTCTCTCCATAAAAGTAAAATATTTTAATTATTCTATGATATTTACACTTCTTTGAGGAAATAACTTGAAAGGCAAGTTTGCATAGTTCCAAGAAGATGGGAAAATAAGTTTAACATCATGAAAGAATGGAATGATTTCTTTAATAAGCTTCTCTCTCCAGTGAAAATGTTAATACCGACGCAATAACAGTGAAAATGTTAATACCATGCTTTGAAGTAGAAAATTTTAACTTACATTATAGTTATTCTTGTGAATATCAAATCAGCTTCTTGATGATAGGTCTTGGAAGCTCCAACATCTGCCCTCAACTCAAATTATGCTCTTTCGTTGACATCCATGCTTCCCGACTAAGGACTGTTTTGTCAATTCATTGTATATCAAATAATTTTATTGGTTTAAAGAGAGTATTACTGTAGCTTGTTGGTATATATTTTTATAGCTTCACCGTTTTAACCCCTTGCTATTAAAAAGCTATAACATATGTAATAATTACACCATGCCACATCACATATGGTTAATTTGTAAGTCATTGTTACCCTAGGTGTAGCATTTATTATTTCACTGTAATGACCGATCGGTCGTTTTACTTTCTAGATCCTTGTTTTCCTATTTAAGACTTCCTCTATGTGCTTTTACTGTTTTATGACTTGCGGGGACGGTTAGTTTGGTTTTGGAAGGGTTCGGGTTGAATTCGGAACACTTAGTTCCACAATAGTGGCCTAAAGTGGCCAAGTTTGACTTGAGTAAATACTTTGAGTAAACGATCTCGGAATCGAGATTCGAAAGTTCCAATAGGTTCGTAAGATAATTTTGGATTTGGGCGTATATCGGGATCGAGTTTCGGGTGGACCAGGAGCGTTTCGACGCTTATTGTTGAAAGTTGGTGTCTTGAAGGTTTTAGAGTTTTCTAATTTTAATTTGAAGTAGACTTTGGTTTTATCAATGTCCGTTTTGGGATTCCGAACCTTGGAATAGGTTCGTATAATGATTTATGACTTGTGCGTAAAATTTGGCATCATTTCGAGTTGTCAAAGTATGATTCGTCGCATTCGGAATTAGTTGGAAGAAGTTGAAGTTCAGAAGTTGATTAATTTGGTTTTGAGGTGGGATTCTTGGTTTCGATGTTATTTTACGTGTTCCGAGACTTCGAGTAGGTCCGTAGTATATTTACAGACTATTGTACATTTGGACGGGGTCCCGGATGGTGCGGGTGAGTTTCGGACCACCCAGAGCGAAGTTGGAATTGACAGATTATTGCTGGATCTGAGAGAATTCTCCATTGTTCAACAAAATAAGTCCATCCGCCGGAAATGTCTGATCTAGTAAATAATAGCCTGATAAGCTCCAGAGAACTGAATACCTGATTGACCATGGCTACAAATCCGGGAGTTAAATCTTCGAATCTGACAATCCTAATATTCTCACGAAGGATACTGTTTTGAAACGGCAGAAGTAGATTGTTCAAAAACTAATAAAAATGAGGATATATTAAATCGACGGAAATTTACGTAGAATAGATATTACCGAAGTAACTGTGAGATATGTTGTCCATAGCCTCCAGGAAACTCACGAATGGATTGTAACTCAAGGATCATAAAGTCAAGGCATTTTGAACTCTATCTTTGAACTGTTAATCCACAAACAAACTCAAAGATATATCATGCTTAAAGAAGCAGTTTGTTCCATCACAAGCAGTAGCATCAGTAAATGTAAAGCAGAATGGACAAGCGACAGATCCCAAATTTCCCTATGTAGGATGTCGTGATGACACCTAATCTTTAATACTAGATAAGCCTAACAACATGCGAAAATAACTGAAATAACAGGTAAACGCTCAAATACTCAACAATTTTAATAAGGAAGACTCCACAACTCTGCATATACAATATCCCCAAAACCTGGTGATATCGAGTCACAAGCTCTACAACGGTATCATAGTCATCCTTAAACAATTGTATCTAATAAAAGGAGGAAAACATAGAAATAGATAGAAGGTGACTCCGAGGTCTACGGACGCCGGCACCTCGACATGGTCGAGCATAGGGCCACGGACATAAGTCACTCCCCGTCGGCTATTTTTGATTGTTTTGGTCGGAAAATTGGGGTCTTTTGAGCGGGTTGTCTTTTCTCTGGTGATCTTTTCTAAAAGAAGTAATGAAAGGGAAGCCCGAGGTCAAAGCGCGTTCGTTGATAAGAGATTGTGGATCTGTTCTTAGTGAGGACAACCGGATTGGGACGATCAGGTCGGTTAAGGGCAGCAGCACACCAATAGGTAGATTGTCATTCTTGTACTGTTTGGGTAAAGGGCAGGAGCGCTCCTTCCCTCTCACCAGTACTTACTATAAGGGGTGGGGCAACCGGTTAAAAAAAAAGACCTAAGCTTGAAGTCAAGGCTTCTATGCTGCTCGATCTTTCTTGATGTGCCGTCAAAGTCAAATTTCCATGCCCTCCTCTTCTGTGACAACTATTTCATCATCTGGGAAGCAATCCTTAAACTCATGTTCCTCCTTGATAGGGTGCAAGATGTTCTGCTATCACCCTTCTGTTCCCCCGTGTGGCGATATGGGGGCGAAAAAAGGAAAGAGAGGGATGGGGTTTCTCTCGCTTTTGGCATAGCGGGCCCCCAGTGGGAGGCTCGCACGACGGGCTATTAGCTCAGTGGTAGAGCGCACCCTTGATAATTGCATCATTGTGCCTGGGCTGTGAGGGCTCTCAGCCACATGGATAGTTCAATGTGCTCATTGGCGCTCTGACCCTGAGATGTAGATCATCCAAGGCACATTAGCATAGCGTACTCCTCATGTTCGAACCAGGGCTTGAAACCAAACTCCGTTGTATGATAGGTGGTAACTATCTTGTACGGTTCAGGGGGTAATTGGCATACTCCGATCAGTTGGGGGGGAATCTTTGGCTCGCGAGCTAGCTGATCTACCGACAAGTCCTTGATCTACCGGGCCGGGATAGTGCCGCCCATTCTTAACCAGTTCCGAAAGGGTTCGCTCATGCTGGAGGGAGTTGCGAGACAGTAGATTCAAAAATTCGAGTTATCTCTGGTCCTTTACTAATACATTCCCGCCTTGTTGATCAAGTTCACTTCGTTTCTCATCCAAAAAGTCACAAAATGTAGGTTGACTCCTTTTTTGAGAATTATTTATAGAAAGAAGAGAGGGAGGAGATCGAAACGAAATACTTGTATCGAATGAGCCCCTATCTCAATTACAAGTAAGGAGCTATCAGAAAGAAAAACTTGGTTATAGGAACCGAAGGTTAGGCCAACTACTTTAGTAGAGCAACACCTAAAAAAGTTTATTCCTACCCTTTACCCTTTCTTTCAATGTTGCGGATTATTCAACCTGATCGATTTGTCTGCCCCAAAACGTGTGCTTCCACGGAGTATGGTTCAACTCGGGCTAACTATGGCACAAGCAACTGATGCATGAGACTCACCCTTTACTTAAGAATAGAGAGGGGAAACATAGCATGTCACAAGAGCGAGGCGAGGGTTGGAACCCTACTGCGAGAGGGACGCCTCGCGAGCCGAGCTTTTAGAGATGAGGCCTTTTGGCGAATCCAAGTCAATTTCGGGCCACCAAACCCTGCAACTGATGAGAAGGCCCGTGTACCTTGAAGTCTCCAAATATGAACTCAGCTCACTGATGCCTGGACTGGTAGGAGGTACCTGGATTTGCACAAAAGATGTGTAGAAACGTAGCATGAGTACACCACAACGGTACCCAGTAAATGCCAAGCCTAACCTCGGTAGAGTAGTGACGAGGTCAGGTCAAGGCCCTACTAGAATAAATAATAAATAAGATGAATAATTTAATAGTGCAATAATAATAACAATAGAAACGAAACAAGTAAGGAATATGCCAAATTAACTACACAGAATCAAGGCAAATAATGCATCAAGGAAGAAAACAAGAAATGGTAAGTCAAGGAAACAAAACAACCAAACACAAGTGAAGTAAGAGAGAAGTACCAACAAGAGTCACTACCTAGGTACCGCCTCGTAGTCTCAAATCACAAGAATAATTCACGATCTTTCCTTATATTACTGCGGGGGCCTTGTATTTAGTTTTTAAAAATTATTTTCCTAAAATAGCTTTCCGCGTTTTAGCCTACCTTATCACACCGCATGACTTCTAGTAGTTCCCCTACTAGCCACGCGTATCAAGCCCACCTTATCTCACCGCATGCGTTTCAACTCCAAAACTTTATACCACCACATGCGTATCAATATTACAATGTATCATAAATCGCACCTCAAGTACCCAATATCACAACTTGCCAAGGAAACCAACAACAACGGTGTTTTCACAATAAATAGCCCATGGCTCAACCAATAATATACACAAGAGTCTCAACAATAATAACCGGTAGTGAATAACTCAACAAGAATAGTATCTCACAACTTATCACTTTGCCTCAATGCAGATCACGGCCTTTATAACTCAATACCAATTTCAACAACAAGATATTCCAAGAATAACAACTTCAAGTAAAGAGTTCAACGGTTAAATAATGAATACAGAATAAAGGAAACAAGAACTTCAATTAAACATGTAGAGCAATTAGCAAGTAAGAGATAAGACAAGTAGAACATGTGAAAATAGATTAATGATGACGAATATAACATGTTAAAATAACCAAATTAAGTCATCAAAGGAATCTACATAGCTAAAACTAGTAAATTTCTATATATAGCCCGCGTGCACACACGTCACCTTGCGTACACGGCTTCCACACATCACAATTATCACAAAACAACACCAATCCTAGGGATAATTCCCCCGCACAAAGTTAGGCAAGACACTTACCTCAAAACATGCTAACTCAATCTACTAGTCGGCCTTTCCCTCGATTATTCAACTCTGAACGGCTCGAATCTAACCAAAACAACTTCATACCATAAATATAAACTATAGGAAACTATTTTGAATCATAAAGTTACGATCTTTGCAAAGAAATAAAAAGTCAACTCAAAAAGTTAACCCGGGCCTTCATCTCAAAACCCGACCAAATTTATAAAATTCGAAGACCCATTCGATAATGAGTCCAACCATACAAGAATTACTCAAATTTGACCTTAAATCGCCTTTCAATACACAAAAATTTAGTCTAGGAAGTTTTCACAATTTTTCTCCAAATTTTCAACCCAAATCACTAATTAGATGATGAAAATAGCAATAGATTCATGAAATATAGTCCAATCCGGGTTAAAATCACTTACCCCAAATGATTTCCTTGAAAAACCCTCAAACAATCGCCTTACACCGAGCTCTCTAGTTCCAAAATATGAAAAATTAAATGAAACCCTCATTTTGAAACTTAAATTATGCTGCCTAGTCGCCCTCTATCACGATCGCAGATAAAGACTCGCGATCGCGTATCCCAAATTCTGCCCAGCTCAAAAATTACACTTCGTGATCTCGTGAAACCAACTGCGAACGTGATGAACGAGCTGACTCCCCTATGCGACCGCATCCCAGGTCATGCGAACGCGTAGCACAACCTGCCCCAACCCCCCAGCCTCGCCATTACTTCTACGCTAACGCGATCTACCCTACGTGTTCGCGATGAACAAACTCAGTACACTTCACGATCACAGCTTCAACCACGCGATCACATAGAAAACAAATCCACTAGTGCCAAACAACTCTTCGCGATCGCAATAACCCACTCGCGATCGCGTATAAGGAAACCAGTTGCAGCAGTCTCCAAGGTTCTAAAATGCGTCGAACATGATCCGAATTATACTCGAGGCTCCCGGGACCTCAACCAAACATACCAACAAGTCTTAAAATATCATACGAACACGCTCGAAGCATCAAATCACATCAAACAACACTAGAACTATGAATCGTGCATCAATTCAAGCCTAAGGAACTTATGAACTTCCAAATGTTAAAACTATTGCCAATTCATACTAAAATATCTCTGATTGACTTCAAATTTTGCACACAAGTCATAAATGACATGACAGATCTATTCCAACTTCAGAAATTGGAATTCGACCCTGATATCAATAGAGTTAAATCCCGATCAAACTTTTCAATCTTCCAAACCTTCAACTTTCTAACGTTCGCCAATTCACGCCAAAATGACCTATGGATCTCCAAATCAACATTCGGATACGCTCCTAAGTCTAAAATTACCATACGGAGCTATTGGGACAGTCAAATCTCCATTCCGGAGTCGTCTACATAAAAATCAAACTACTATCAACTTAAGGCTCCAACTTAGGGATTATGTGTCTCATTTCACTCCGAAACTCACCCGAAACCAAAATCAAATACTTTGACAAGTCACATAACCACAATATAGTATAGAGGAGGCAATAGACAGGGTATCAGGGCTAAAATACTCTAAACAATCGGTCGGGTCATTACACAAGCGGTCATTTTCTTAAAGATCACTAAAATTTAAATTTCTAGATGTTTCTGGGCGCCTACTGAGAAAACACTTGGAGCCTCTGCAAATCCCACCGTTTCTGGACTCCTTTATCCTTCCGCTCTTATTCTAATTTGTTCTTTCATGCTGCACTATCTTTCTTGCTAAAATAAGAAAATTGACAGATTAACAAATTTTGTGGTTGGCTTCGTTTCCACACCTTAATTGTTTAGTTTCCACTTCATACTGTTCTTTAAGCTCCAGAATCTTGGATTTCAGCCCGTTAATTTAAAACGACGCCATATATAGCTGCATCCGCTTTCACTTTTGGGCCTAGTAGTGAACTGAAATGACACTCTTCTTAATACTTCTACTCAAAAGAATGTCAAAGTTGTAGCCTTATATGTCTGATATTTATCGTGGAGTAAGACATTGATGTTAATATAGTGGAGATATAAATATTTAGCATATGTGATTTTCTCATTTATCTTAGCTCTACTACGTTAGATTAGTTTCTATAGAATTATGTGCATAAATATGCTTTGATGAGATATATTTCTCAAATCAACAGTTGTTTTTGGCCATTTAAACACAAGGACATGAAACACAAAAATAAAAATTCGCGTATTAAACTCACATTAAATAGTAATTACTTACCTCATGATGATAGGAGAATAACCCCTCTCCAAGAGCTTCTCAATCGACCACCCAAGTGAAAATGAAATTAAAACCACCTAAGTCCAATATAAATGCACCTTACCGCCCCCAACGATTTTTGCACATGCGGCTCCGCTTCTGCGGATAAATCGTCCCATGTGCGGACCTTGCCTAGGCCAGCCACTCTCGTTTCTGCAGACAAAGTCTCGCTTCCGCGAGCCCGCTTCTGCGGAAAAGTGGGTCGCACCTACGAACCCAAGCTGGCTGGCATTTTCCGCCTCTGCGATCGCATTCCTCGCACCTGCAAGCTCGCAGGTGCAGTACCTGCTCTGCTTCTGTGACCACTGGCCAGCCCACTCCAGGCCACTTCTGCGGTCAATGGGTCGCTTCAGCGAGCTCGCACTTGCGGCCATTTCCACGCAGGGATGAGTGCACCAGATCCCTGCTGCTTCAGCCATTCTTCTAAGTTCAAACATATTCCGCACATTGTCTGAATAACACCCGAGGCTCCCGGGGCCTCGTCCAAACATACCAAAAAGTTTGTAAACATAAAACGGATTTGCTCGAACCCTCGGAACGTGTAAAACAACATCAAAACTAAGAATCGTACCCCAAAACCAAATCGAATAAACTTATGAACCTCAAGTTTTTCCAACTTACTCCGAATGCGCCTGAATCATACTTAAACTATTCGGAATGACACCAAATTTTGCATGCAAGTCCCAAATTACCATATAGAACTATTCCCAGGCTCAGAATCCCAAATGGACCTCGATAACACCAAAGTCTACTCCAATCCAAACTTAAAGAACTTGAAGAACCTTCAACGTGCCAACTTTCAATATTAAGCACCGAAATGCTTTCGGGCCATCCGAAACCCGATCCGAATACATGCCCAAGTCCAAATTTATCATACGAACCTATTGGGACAGTCAAATCCCGGTTCTGAGGTCGTTTACTTAAAATGTTGACTCAAATCAAACTTAACCATTATAAGACACTATAAAGGAACTAAGTATTCCGATTTCAACCCGAACCCTTCCATACCTGAACTAACCATCCCCGCAATTTATAAAATAGTAAAAGCACATACGGGGAGTCTTAATTAGGGGAACAGGGATCTAAAAAGCAAAATGACCGGTCGGGTTGTTATATTCTCCACCTCTTAAATATACGTTCGTCCTCGAACGGGTCTAGAATCATACCTGGAGTGCTGAATATATGTGGATATCCGCTATACATGTCCTCCTTGGTCTCCCAAGTCACCTCCTCGACTGGTTGACCCCTCCGCTAAACCTTTACCACAGAAATCTTCTTAGACCTCAAATGGCAAACCTGCCTGTCCACAATGGCAACTGGCTCCTCCTCATAACCCATGCTCTCATCTAGTTGAACCATGTTGTAGTCTAACACATGCGACCTATCGGGATGATATTTCTAGAGCATAGATATGTGGAAAATCGGATGAACTCCCGATAGACTAGTAGGCAAAGAAAGCTCATAAGTAACCTCCCCAACTCGCCTCAACACCTCAAATGGACCTATAAACCTTGGTCTCAAGTTGCCCTTATTCTCAAACCTCATGATTCTCTTCATCGACAAGACTTTAAAGAGAACTTTCTCGCCCACCATAAATGATAAATCACACGCCTTCTGATCCGCATAACTCTTCTGTCTGGACTATAGTGTGCGAAGTCGCTCCTGAATCAACTTCACCTTCTCCAAGACATCCTTCACTAAATCAGTGCCATATAACCTAGCCTCACCGAGCTCAAACCATCCGATGGGCGAATGTCATCTCCGGCCATCCAAAGCCTCAAATCGAGCCATCTCAATGCTGGATTAATAACTGTTATTATAAGAAAACTCGGCCAAAGGCAAGAATCGATCTCACGGCCCTCCGAAGTCAATCACGCATGCTCTGAGTATATCCTCCAAGATCTGAACCGTCCGCTCCGACTGCCCATCGGTCTGCAGATGAAAGGTTGTGCTAAGCTCTACCCGGGTACCCAACTCGCTCTGAACTACTCTCCAGAAGTGCAAAGTGAAATGAGGGCCTCTATCTGAAATGATGAAAACAGGCACACCATGCAACCGAACAATCTCTTTAATGTAAATCTAGGCCAATCTATCTGAAGAATACGTAGTCAGAACCGGAATAAAGTATGCCGACTTCAACCTGTCAACAATGACCCAAACTGCATCAAAATTCCTCAAAGCCCGCGGCAACCTAACTACGAAGTCCATAGTAATGTGCTCCCATTTCCACTCAGGTATAACCATCTACTGAAGTAGACCACCTGGCCTCTAGTGTTCATACTTAACCTGCTTGCAATTTAGGCACCTCGCTACATACTCAACTATGTCCTTCTTCATACGCCGCCACCAATAATGTTGCCTCAGGCCGCGATACATCTTCATAGTACCTGGATGAATAAAATACCGAGAACTATGTGCCTCCTCTAGAATCTTCTTCCTCAATCCATCAACATTAGGAACACATAGACGACCCTGGAGTCGCAGAACACCATCCTCACTAATAGTTACCTCATTGGCACCACCCTGTAGTACCGTCTCCCTAAGAAACAACAAGTGCGTATCATCATACTAACGAGCCTTAATATGCTCGAATAATGAAGACCGAGCGACGACGCAAGCAAGAACTCGACTCATGTAATGACCCGACTTGTCATTTTAAGAATTTATGTCCTGTTCAGTGACTTAAGGTCTCGAGAAGTTTCGTAATATATATTATGACTCTCGTGTGTGGTCGAGTCTGATTTTTGAAAGATTTGGGATTTAACTGAGAAAATAATTCTCATTTTTGAAGCTTAAATGGAAAGAGTTGATCAGAGAGTTGACTTTTGAGCAAAATACCCCAAAATTGAATTTTGATGATTCCAACAGCTCCGTATGGTGATTTTGGACTTAAGAGCGTGTTCGAAATTTTATTTGGAAGTCCGTAGTTGAATTAGGCTTGAAATGGCTCAAATAGAAATTTAAGTTTGAAAGTTTGACCGGGGAGTTAACTTTTTGTTATCGTGGTCGGAATCCAGTTCCGAAAATTTTTATAGGTCCGTTATGTTATTTATGACTTGTGTGCAAAATTTGAGGTCAATCGGACTTAATTTGATAGGTTTCAGCGTCAAATGTAGAAGTTGGAATTTCTTAGTTTCATTAAAGTTGAATTGGGGTATGATTCATGGTTTTAGCGTTATTTGATATGATTTGAGGTTTCGACTAAGTTTGTATGATATTTTAGGACTTGTTGGTATATTTGGTTAAGATTCCGAGGGGCTTGGGTATATTTTGTTTTTTTTTAATTATTGGTGGAGAGACTAGTAAGGTTAAGAAATTTGGGAGTTTGACCCTAGTCAATATCGGGTCAAGATGGACTCTTTTCAGTATTTTGAGTGTGTGAGCAGGTCCGTAGCGTGTTTTATGATAGAAATTCATATATGGGTTGTGTTCGGGTGAGTTTTGGATGGTTAACGGATCAAAAGTTGGACTTAAACAACTGTTGCAAAAGCTGCTGCAATATTTTCTGCTGGAAATTCCGGGGTAGAAATCGAAAGGCCGAAGACTGAAGCCTAGGATCGAGGCCGAGGGTCAAAGGACGACGATCGAGGCTGAGGATCGAGGCCGAGGATCGAAGGCCCAGAATTGAGGCCCAGGATCGAAGGCCGAGGATCGAGGCCCAGGATCGAAGGCCCAGGATCGAGGCCCAGGATCCGAGGGCAGCCTGGACAGAACTGTGAGTTATAAAGCAGGTCGTCCCATTTTCCATTTTTAACATATTTGTAATTATAGAGCTCAGATTGAAGCGATTTTTGAGGCGATCTTCACCATATGGATTGGGGTAAGTGTTCCATATCCAAAAGTGATTATATTTTATAAATCCATGGTTATATTCATCATTTATTTCGGATTTAAATGGAAGAAATCAAGATTTTTGCAAAACTTTTCAATAACGAAAATTTTAGATTTGGAGGTCGAGTTGTTATCGGAATTTGATAAAATTGGTATGGGTGGACTCTTAATTGAATGGGTTGTCGGATTTTATGAGTTTCGTCGGATTCCGAGACGTGGTCCCCATGGGCGATTTTTGAGTTAAATTTCGGATTTTTGTTGGAAAATTAGTATTTTCATATGGAATTAATTCCTATAATTAGTACTCACTAAATTGAATTAGTTTGGTTAGATTTGAGCTATCCGGATGTCAATTCAAGCAAGAAGATGATTTTTGAATATCAGTCTAACTTCAAAAAGGTAAGTATGTTGCCTAACCTTGAGTGAGGGAATTACCCCTTAGGCATTGAGTTTTATGTGGAAATTATGTAATTGAAAAACCATGTAAGCAATGTGACGAGTACGTACTTGGTTTATATGTAAAAATTACATTGGTTAAAATTTGTAGACGCCCGTATGTATTAAATTGGAAAATTGTTGGAACTTAGTAAATCCTTAATTTGTAATGCCTCATTCCTTGTTTTGTTGAATTTGTTTTTATATGATAATTTGGTGTGATTGCCACTTTGATTTTTATGTGAATCCCGTGTTTTGTTGAGTTGTTATTTCGTGGAGATAATTTTATTATGGATTTTTCATCTACAAATAATTAATGAAATTTGTGATATGTTGTAATATTTGAGCACTTGATGAGCCATTTGTGATATGTGAGCACTTGATGTGCAGTTGTTGAAATCATATTTACTTTGGGACTACGGAATGGTATTCCGGGAGACCCCCCTGCATATTTACTTTGGGACTACGGAACGGTATTCTGGGAGATCCCCCTGCCCTGCATATTTACTTTGGGACTATGGAAGCCCTGCATATTTACTTTGGGACTACGGAACGGTATTCCGGGAGATCCCTCTGCCCTACATATTTACTTTGGGATTACGGAATGGTATTCCGGGAGATCCCCCTGTCTTGCATACTTACTTTTGGGACTACGAGACGGTACCTTGGGAGTGCCCCTTTGTTGATATTTTTCTATGGATGCACTTGCCTTTGATTATTTGTTTTTCCCCTGATATGTAAATTCTTGTCTTCTTCGGTGATGTACTAGTTGACTTTATTATTATGTGTTTTGTGCTCCTTATTGTATTGTGTTGGCTTGAGCTTTTTAGTACGAGACTTTAAAGATTTATATTTCTGTATTTTACTGATTTTTGATGATTGAATTGTTTTAAATAAAAGAAAATTTCTATCATGTTTTAAATTAATAAGTGTTACATACAAATCGGTAGTTTATCTGATGCTTTAATTTAAGTGCAAATGTCATTTTCTTCACTCAAATTATTTCTAAAGTAAATTAATCATGCAGATTCTTTTATATATTGATATTTTTGGCACGTGAGTTGTTCGTGCAGTTGTGATAGAAATATAGGCACGAGGTGCCGTAAAAATATGAAAGTGGGTTGAGACCCATATTTTTATGAATATGAAATGAGGTGTCACAAGGTGACTTTTATTCGAAGGAATTATATTCCAAAATTGTATTTGAAAGAATTATATTTGAAGGACTTGATTAATTGGTTGTACTTGTATTCATTATTTATTGAGCAATATTTATGGTGTTCTTGTCGCCCTGCTGTTTATATCACTGGTTGATTATTATTGCTATCATTGTTATTTGTTTCTTATTATTTTTGTATGCTATATTACACAGGTTATTAGACTAGTGAGTGTCTTGACTATACCTTGTCACTACTCCACTGAGGTTAGTCTTAATACTTACTGGGTATCGACTGTGGTGTACTCATACTACACTTCTGCACATTTTTGTGAAGAGCCAGGTATGGGAGATATCGGACTCGGGCAGAGTTAGTGTGTTGATCGCAAGGATTCAAGGTAGAGCTGCTTGGTCGTCGCAGTCTCTTAGAGTCTTTCCATTTTATTGTACTGTCAACTCTTATTCGAACAGTATTGTATATTCGATCTTGAGATTCATTGCATGTATTCAGTTAAAGTTCGTGACTCAATATTACCAGTCTTGGGAAGGTGTTATAATTATTTTCGTTGTTGGTTTCGACACTTGTATTAAAATTATATGTTAAAAAAAATAGCCTGAATTGTAATTGTAATTGGCTTACCTAGTCTTAGAGACTAAGTGTCATCACGACGCCTGTGGTGGGATTTTGGGTCGTGACAAGTTGGTATCAGAGCTCTAGATTCATAGGTTCTACGAGTCACGAACGAGTTTAGTAGAGTCTTGCGGATCGGTACGGAGACGTCTGTACTTATCTTCGAGAGGCTACAATACTGTTAGAAAATTTTCACTTCTTTCATTCCTTATCATGCGACATTTATTTAGCTTGAAGCATATATCTTATGTTCTTTTGCATCCACTCGGTATAAAATTACGCACTCGGTATCAACTATGCGCCAACGGTTCGTGATACTACAGAGGGGTTATAAGGGAGCCAGGGTTGCTCAACCATTGTTATAACGTGTCGTCCAGATCGAGGATGCAAAAGTATTGAGAGATCATTCAGTTGTGCATGTGGGGATGCAACAGGTTCTGACATCTGGTTGATAAGTATGATCTTGAGAAGGTTTAATTAATTGCCTAATCGTCCCAATCATGGTAGGTTCACGAGATGGATGTATATCTGAAGATAGTTGGTGGTATTAGAGACTATGTGGTTCGTATGGGATTTCTATTTAGCGAAGGGTATATACTAGCAGCTAAGGCACTAGAGGAAGCGAGTTTAACTGTCATGAGGATGACATGCGCTAAATAAATAGCGGGAGGTGTCTTATGACCGGTGTCGTGCGAGCGATGAAGGTTAGCATTGTGGATCATCAGACTGTGTCCTATTGCTTCGCGCCAAGTAGGGGGAGTCCAATATCAACTATCAGATTGCGGGGTCATGTGTTATATCAGTTTTGGCCTGAGATGTATTTATGTGGTATTGAAAGGTTCTCCGAAATTTGTATATAATTAAGAGTTGAGATTTGTATGGGATGATGTTGGTACTTGCAGTATTCCCGCTTCCTTAATAATTCTACATTTCAGTACCAGCGGGGTCACAGAAATAATTTCAGAATACTCGGGGTGCTACAGTAAGTTCTTTTAATGCACCACCGACACGGGATTCCTATAATAGTTATTCCAATTATCCGGCAGAGACTCAGTATGAGCAGCCAAACCCACAGAGGGGTTGTTATCAGTGTGATTGTACTAGGCAATTCATGAGAGAATGTCCCAAATTTGGGAGAGACGGATTTCATCAGAATACTTAGGCTACAAGATTTATTCCAGTTAATACTCCACGTGCACAGTCAATTAGGGGTGACGGATAGGCGAGTAGAGGGTGCCCAAGAGGGGGAGGCCCGGCTCGTTGATATAATTGCTATGACTTGGTTGAGGCCAATACACCTGATGGTGTCGTACAAGCATGATTTAATTTATAATAAAAGGAGCACTATTCTTATTTTGATTCAATTCTGATTATCGAAGTGAGACCTTCTATCGTGCTCCATATAGGGCGAGTTTGTGATTTGTACACCACTCACGTGTTTACCCTGTTGGGAGATTTGATGATTTTAGCCCATGTCTATCATTTTTTATTTTTTTCACTATCGAGGGCTATAAGTCCAATGATTTCTATTACTTACTACAGTGGGTTTTGATGTGATTTCAGATTAATTAATTTCAATTTTATGAATTATATGCCCTATTGGTATGGGGGTTCATTATGTGTTGTAAAAAAATTATTTACGAAATTTATTGAGAAGAAGAAAGAGAGAAAAATTGAAAATTTCAGTTGGCCCAATGTGCAAAATACTTGTGATTCGGAGTTGAAGACGAGATCCTCGCATTTTATATGATGTGATATGTTTAAACCGGGCTACAAGCCACGGTGAAATTTATATAAGGACAAGGTACTTGTGGTGAAATATTTATGAGTTTAAATTCTCCCTCTGTGAAGTTTAATTTGTACTATAGTACTAATAAGGAGTTATGCCTGTTAGGCTTATTTGATAATTCTTTTATGTGTTTCTGTGCATATTTATCCATAATTGTGAGGAAAAATATTGAGTTTTAACCTATGAGTTGAGTGCCTAGGTGGCATTAAATGTGATTCGTTAAGTCGGTTAAATAGTTATGAGGTCTTCATGCCTCACATTTTGCTGTCAGTATTGTGAAAAAAATTCGAAATGAGGTTTTGGTTAATATAAGGTTAATTGGCGATATTGTAATTGATTATGAACAACTATTAAGACCAGAGATATGGTGATGGACATACATATGATGTGCTTCATGTCCTGATATCATTATGATAATGCGGTGCTTGTAATGCTGAGATTAGTGTTATTGATATATACATTATGGTGCTTTATTGGATTGTGGATGTGTTGTTAGGAGTTGTTTTGGTATTACTCTGGCAGGTGGATAGGCCCCATTTACAGGGGAGACTCTGCCAAAATTTCTAAAAAATTTGGGAGTTAGTAAAATTTGGGGGATTGAGACGTGCGAAAGAAGAGATAAGTTATGTTATGTGTTTGAGGACGGATTCTACTTCTCACTCAAGGGCGATCGAAGTACTTCAACACTATCAAGAAAGTTGATGTGCATAGGCACGAGTTGCTATAGCCAGTTGAGACTAATACCGTGCGTTGATGTGAAAATCAGGCCTTTTGGAAATATTTGGAGTGTAAGAAATTAGTTTTTAAGTTTATAAATGTGGATCAAAGAAGTAATCTCAATTGAGATGGTATTGTCGGACCCCTGTTAAATTTATGGTGACATAGAATCACCCGCGAGTATATGTGCAGTAAATACATTCAGTAAATTAAGTCCTCAGAAAGATTCTTGGCACATTCGAGGACGAACGTATGTTTAAGAGGGGGAGAATGTAACGACCGGACTTGTCGTTTTAAGGATTTACGCCCTGTTCAGTGACTTAAGGTACCGAGAAGCTTCGTAATATGTATTATGACTCGCGTGTGTGGTCGAGTCTGATTTTCGAAAGATTTGGGATTTAACTAAGAAAACAATTCTCATTTTTGAAGCTTAAATGGAAAGAGTTGACCGGAGAGTTGACTTTTGAGCAAAAGACCCCGGGATGGAATTTTAATGATTCCAACAACTCCGTATGGTGATTTTGGACTTAGGAGCGTGTTCGGAATTTTATTTGGAAGTCCATAGTTGAATTAGGCTTGAAATTGATAAAATATGAATTTAAGTTTGAAAGTTTGACCGGAGAGTTGACTTTTTGATATCGGGGTCGAAATCCAGTTCCGAAAATTTTCATAGGTCTGTTATGACATTTATGACCTGTGTACAAAATTTGAGGTCAATCGGACTTGATTGATAGGTTTCGGCTTCGAATGTAGAAGTTGGAATTTCTTTGTTTCATTAAGGTTGAATTGGGGTATGATTCATGGTTTTAGCATTATTTGATATGATTTGATGTTTTGACTAAGTTTGTATGATATTTTAGGACTTGTTGGTATATTTGGTTAAGGTCCCGGGGGGCTTGGGTGTATTTTGTTTTTTTTTTTATCATTGGTGGAGAGGCTAGTAATGTTAAGAAATTTGGGAGTTTGACCCTGGTCAATATCGGGTCAAGATGACCTCTTTTCAGTGTTTTTAGTACGCGAGCATGTCTGTAGCTTGTTTTATGATTGAAATTCATATATGATTGAAATTCAGGTGAGTTTCGGATGGTTAACGGATCAAAAGTTGGACTTAAACAGCTGCTGCAATATTTTTTGCTTGAAATTCTAGGGCAGAAATCGAAGGCCGAAGACTAAGGCCTAGGATCGAGGCCGAGGGTCGAAGGCCGAGGATCAAAGGTCGAGGATTGAGGCCCAGGATAGAGGCCCAGGATCGAAGGCCGAGGATTAAGGCCCAGGATAGAGGCCCAGGATCGAAGGCCGAGGATTGAAGGCCGAGAATCGAAGGCTCAGGATCGAAGGCCGAGGATCAAAGGATGAGGATCGAAGGTCATGGATCGAGGCCTAGGAACGAGGCCCAGGATCGAGGCCCAAGATCGAAGGGCGAGGGCAGCCTGGACAGAACTGTTAGTTATAAAGCAGGTCGTCTCATTTTCCAATTTTAACATATTTGGAGCTATGGAGCTCGAATTGAAGCGATTTTTGAGGCGATCTTCACCATATAGATTGGGGTAAGTGTTCTATATCCAAAAGTGATTATATTTCATAAGTCCATGGTTATATTCATCATTTATTTCGGATTTAAATGGAAGAAATCGAGATTTTTACAAAACTTTTCAAGAAAGAAAAGTTTAGATTTGGAGGTCGAGTTGTTATTGAAATTTGATAAAATTGGTATGGGTGGACTCGTAATTGAATGGGTTATCGAATTTTGTGAGTTTCATCGGATTCCGAGACGTGGTCTCCACGGGCAATTTTTGAGTTAAATTTCGGATTTTTGTTGGAAAATTAGTATTTTCATATGGAATTAATTCCTATAATTAGTATTCACTGAATTGAATTAATTTGGTTAGATTTGAGCTATCCGGAGGTCAATTCAAGCAAGAAGACAATTTTGGAATATCGGCCTAACTTCAAAAAGGTAAGTATCTTGCCTAACCTTGAGTGGGGGAATTACCCCTTAGGCATTGGGTCTTATGTGAAAATTGTGTAATTGAAAAATCATGTACGCGAGGTAACGAGTACGTACTTGGTTTATATGTGCAAATTACATTGGTTAAAATTTGTAGATGCCCGTATATATTAAATTGGAAAATTGTTGGAACTTAGTAAATCCTTGATTTGAAATGCCTCATTCCTTGTTTTGTTGAATTTGTTTTTATATGATAATTTGGCGTGATTGTCACTTTGATTTTTATATGAATCCCGTGTTTTGCTGAGTTGTTATTTCATGGAGATAATTTTATTATGGATTTTTCATCTGCAAACAATTAATGAAATTTGTGATATGTTGTAATATTTGAGCACTTGATGAGCCATTTCTGAAATGTGAGCACTTGATGTGCAGTTGTTGAAATCATATTTACTTTGGGACTACGGAACGGTATTCCGGGAGATCCCCCTGCATATTTACTTTGGGACTACGGAACGGTATTCCGGGAGATCCCCCTGCCCTGCATATTTACTTTTGGACTATGAAACGGTATTTCGGGATATCCCCATGCCCTGCATATTTACTTTGGGATTACAGAACGGTATTCCGAGAGATCCCCCTGCCCTGCATATTTACTTTGGGATTACAGAACGGTATTCCGAGAGATCCCCCTGCCCTGCATATTTACTTTGGGACTACGGAACGGTATTCCGGGAGATCCCCCTGTCTTGCATATTTATTTTTGGGACTACGAGGCGGTACCTCGGGAGTGCCCTTTTGTTGATATTTTTCTATGGATGCACTTGCCTTTGGTTATTTTGTTTTTCCGTGATATATAAATTCTTGTCTTCTTCAGTGATGTACAAGTTGAATTTATTATTATTATGTATTTTGTGCTCCTTGTTGTATTGTGTTGGCTTGGGCTTTTTAGTACGAGACTTTAAAGATTTATATTTCTGGGTTTTACTGATTTTTGATGATTGAATTGTTTTAAATAAAAGAAAATTTCTATCATGTTTTAAATTAATAAGTGTTACATACAAATCGGTAGTTTATCTGATGCTTTAATTTATGTGCAAATGTCATTTTCTTCACTCAAACTATTTCTAAAGTAAATTGATCATGCGAATTCTTTTATATATTGATATTTTTGGCACGTGAGTTATCCGTGCAGTTGTGATAGAAATATGGGCAGGAGGTGACGTGAAAATATAAAAGTGGGTTAAGGCCCATATTTTTATGAATATGAAATGAGGTATCACAAGGTGACTTTTATTTGAAGGAATTATATTCCAAAATTGTATTTGAAAGAATTATATTTGAAGGACTTGATTAATTGGTTGTACTTGTATTGATTATTTGTTGAGCAATATTTATGGTATTCTTGTCACCCTGCTATTTATATCACTGGTTGATTATTATTGCCATCATTGTTATTTGTTTTTTATTATTTTTGTATGCTATATTACACAGGTTATTAGACTAGTGAGTGTCTTGACTATACCTCGCCACTACTCCACTGAGGTTAGTCTTGATACTTACTGGGTACCGACTGTGGTGTACTCATACTACACTTCTGCACATTTTTGTGCAGAGCCAGGTATGGGAGATATCGAACTCGGGCAGAGTTAGTGTGTTGATCGTAAGGATTCAAGGTAGAGCTGCTTGGTCATCGCAGTCCCTTAGAGTCTTTCCATTTTATTGTACTGTCAACTCTTATTCGAACAGTATTGTATATTCGATCTTGAGATTCATTGTATGTATTCAGTTAGAGTTCGTGACTCAGTATTACCAATCTTGGGAAGGTGTTATAATTATTTCCGCTATTGGTTTCGACACTTGTATTAAAATTATATGTTAAAAAAATAGTTTTAATTGTAATTGTAATTGGCTTACCTAGTCTTACAGACTAAGTGTCATCACGACGCCTGTGGTGAGATTTTGGGTCGTGACAACTGGGCTTGAAAATATCCAACCTCACAAGTCTATTAGCCAAGGATTGAATGTCCAAAGCCAATGGCCTCTCCTCTGCTTAAATGAATGCCAAACTACCCATACTCTCAGCCTTTCAGCTAAAGGCATCCGCAACCACATTCGCCTTTCTCGGATGATAAGGGATGGTATTATCATAGTCCTTTAGTAACTCAAGCTGCCTGCGCTGCCTCAAATTGAAATCCCTCTGCTTGAAATAATGCTGCAAGTTGCGATGATTGGTGTAAACCTCACAGGACACCCCATAAAGATAATGCCTCTAAATCTTGAAAGCATGAACTATCGCGGCCAACTCCAAATCATGTGCGGGGTAATTCTTCTCGTGCGGCTTCAGCTGACGTGAATCATATGGTATAACTCGCCCCTCCTGCATCAATACACAACCTAGGCCAACGCGTGAAGCATCGCAATACACAGTATACATCCCTAAATCGGAAGGCAACACTAACACCGGTGTTGTAGTCAATGCAGTCTTGAGCTTCTGAAAGCTCACCTCGCAATCATCGGACCATCGGAATGGAGCACCCTTCTGGGTCAATCTAGTCAAAGGTGCTGCAATAGATGAGAAGCCCTCCACAAACCGGCGATAATAACCTGCTAACCCCAAGAAGCTCCTGATCTCGGTCGCTGTGGTAGGATGAGGCCAACTCTGGATTGCCTCGATCTTTCTGGGATCTACCTTAATACCCTCGTCTGATACAACATGCCCCAAGAATGCCACATAATCTTACCAGAACTCGTACTTGGAGAACTTAGCATATAGCTTCTGTTCCCGCAAGGTCTGAAACATAACTCTCAAATGTTGCTCGTGCTCCTCTATGCTATGCCAGTAGATCAATATGTCATCAATGAAGACAATGACAAACGAGTCAATGTATGGCCTGAACACCCGGTTCATCAAATCCATAAAAGATGTCGGGGCATTGGTCAAGACGAAAGACATCACTAGAAACTCATAATGGCCATATCTAGTCCGTAAAGCCGTATTCGGAACATCTGAATCATGAATCTTCAGCTGATGATACCCCGATCTCAAGTTGATCTTAGAGAACATCATGTTTCCCTGCAACTGGTAAAACAAATCATCAATACGCAGCAACGGGTACTTGTTCTTAATTAACTTTGTTCAACTATCGGTAATCAATGCACATCTGCATGGTCCTATCCGTCTTCTTCACGAACAACACCGGTGCACCCCAAGGCGACACACTCGGTCTGACAAACCCCTTTGCCAACAACTCCTCAAGTTGTTCTTTTAACTCATTCAACTCTTTCTGAGCCATGCGGTATGGTGGAATAGAGATAGGCTAGGTACCTGGAGCCAAATCAATACAAAAATCGATATCACGATCTAGTGGCATGCCTGGTAGATCATAAGGAAACACATCGGAGAACTCCCAAACCACGGGCACTGAATCATTTGCTGGAGTCTCTGCAACAGTATCTTGAACATAAGCTAGATAAGCCAAACAACCCTTATTGACCATGTGCAAAGCCTTCAGGATGAGATAACCCGACTAGATGCACTGACAGATGAAGCATTTCACTCCAATCTAGGAAACTCTAGTATCGCCAAGGTAATAGTCTTGGCATGGCAATCAAGGACGATGTGATATGGAGATAACCAGCCCATGCCCAAGATGACCTCAAAGTCGTTCATGTTGAGCAATAGAAGATTCTCTCTAGTCTCATAACCACTGAAAGTCACGATACAGGACCGATAAATCTGATCCACAACAACAGAATCACCCACTGGCATGGACACATATACAAGAGTACCCAAGGACTCGCGAGGAACACCCAGAAAATGAGCAAATAGAGATGAACCATATAAATACATAGACCCTGGATCAAATAGTACAAAGCATCCCTACCGCAAACAGAAATAATACATGTGATCATGGCATCTGAGGCTACTGCATCTGGTCTGGCTGGAAAGGCATAGAACATAGCTGGAGCACCATCTGACTGGCCTCCACCTCTAAGATGGCCCCTACCCACTTGCCCTCCGCCTTTGGGCGGCCGGACGGTTGATACGACAGCTGGTGCGGTAATCATGGGCTAATGACCCTAATGTATTGCCTTGCCCCGAAGCATGGGGCAGAATCTTCTCACATGACCAAGATCCCTGCACACGAAATAACCTCTGCACTCTCTCTACATCAGTGGGGAGTATCATAAGGGCATGGCGAGACAACTCAGAGAATCTCGCCTCATAATCGATCACAGACATCTGACCCTGATGGAGTCGCTCGAACTGACCCCGTAACTCTTCCCTTTGAGAGGGTGGGATATATATCTCCAGAAAGAGACGTGTGAACTGGTCCCAAGTCAAGGGAGGAGAACCTGTTGTTCTGCTGAAAAGATAGGACTACCACCATCTACGGGATCTGCCCTCCAGCTGAAAGGTGGTAAAGTCCACCCCATGGGCCTCATATATCCTCATGTTGTACAGTTTGTCCCTGCAATGATCAATAAAGCCCTGGGGGTCCTTATGTCGCTCACCGTTAAAGGCGGGAGGCTGTAGTCTGGTCCATCTATCCAATAGCTTCTGTGGCTCGCTGGTCGCGGCTGGTCTGGGCTCTGGAATAGCTGTTGCAACTGGCTGGCTCTGCCTATGGGTAGTGCACCTGGGGTCTGATATATGGCAATTGCATGCCCTAAAGCCTGAGCGGTAGGGGTTTGTGCTTCCCTTCCCGCCTGAGATGTGGCTGGGTCTGCTGGAAATAAACCAGCCTGCGTCATAGAGTCCATAAACCACAGCACACGGCCCATGACCTCCTGGAATCCTGGTGCGGACATGAAATCTGCTGGGGCCGGCTCTGCTGCAGGTACATTGCCCTACTCCTCAATAACAGGATCCTCCACTGGATCCACTGGTGGCACAACTGGAGCAACTCTAGGATGCCCTCATCCTCTAGCACGAGTTGGAGCTCTTCCCCGGCCTCTACCTTGGCCTCTAGCAATAGGGGGAGCAGCTCCTCCACGATCGGGTACATCTGCCGCGTGTGTTCTCACCATCTATGAGAGAATAAGAGAAAGATACTTAGCACAACATCAACTGCATGATAGAAGATGAAAAAAGAGAAGTTTCCTAACACCCTATAGCCTCTCAAAGATAAGTACGGATGTCTCCGCACTGATCCGAAAGACTGTATTATGCCTGCTCATGACTTGTGATACCTACGTGAACCTAGTGCTCTGATACTAAGTTGTCACGACCCAATTTTCCCTATAGGTCGTGATGGTGCCCAACGTCATTGCTAGGCAAGCCAACGGTGAACTAGTCACGTATTTGTTCTTTTTAATAATTTCAAAGTAGTTGTTTTTTATTTATTAGGTAAATGAGTAGTGGGAAATTATAGTAAGGTAAAACATAAACTAATGAGAGAGTAAATAAAATAAAATTAATACTCAAAACCATAAAGTGTCTACTAAAATACTCTCAAAATCCGGCGTCACAAGTGTATGAGCAACTAGTAGAATATACAAACCACCTATGCTACTGTCTGGAATAAGAGAGACATAAAGTAAATAGAAAAAAGAGAATGCAGGTGCTGCAGAATGGACACAGAGAGTAGCTCACCACTATGCCTCAGGGTAGCGGGGGTGCGCGTCTGAATAACTGCCAGATGCACCTGCCTCAGATCTTGCACGATTAGTGCATAAGTGTAGCGTGAGTACATAAACCACATGTACCCAATAAGTATTTAGTCTAACCTCGAAGAAATAATAACGAGGGGTCGACATCGACACTTACTACGGGCCAATAAATAAAGTATAGAAATTCTACGTAGGCATGGAATATATCAATAATAATGATAACACAATAACGAACAGTAAATAAGTGATTCTTTAACTAAAAGTCAATTTAAAATCTCCAATTGACACATACTAACTTCAACAAATACGGGCCATCAAGTAAATTATAATTTCTCGAGTCATGAAAATAATATCAAGTGTAATCGGACTCCGAGCATTATCACGCATGATTTATATCGAGGTCGCATGGCCCGATCCAGAATAATGTGTACACTGTCGAGGGTCAACCGGCACGAATCATAGATGCGTCTATTATACCGCTGAGGCGTTCGGCCCGCTCCACAAGAAGAGAGAATACTCTACGAACATTCGATTTAAAGGATATCACAAAACTAATACACAAGTAGACACAATTTCTATCAACGGTCAAGTAACCCACCAAAACTCAAAGTAAGTGAAGTTCGGTCTTTTCGAATCCTTTATCAAGTTTCAATATAATTTAAAAACTTAAATTAACAAGTAGAGTGCAAACAATACAAGTATTTCATGATAGGGTCCTAAAACTACCCGGACATAAGCTTGATTTGTAGCTACGCACGGACTATCGTTACTTCGTGCATACGTAGCACCCAGTGTTTTAAAAGGCGTGGGCGTAAGGCGGGGCGTTTTACATATGCCTCAGCGGGGCGTAAGCCCTGAGGCGCGGGGCGTAAGCCCCATAGGTATTTAATTTTTAATATTTTATAAAATAATATAATGATAATTAATATTTATAAACAGATAAAATTACATAAATATTGAAGAAAACTATATATATGTGTGGTCCATCCCTACAAAAAACTAATCATTTTCGTGAGGATTGTTCATAATTTACCCTCAAAAGTTCATAATTTAGCTCCTAGAGTAATTACCCAACCCAAATTGGGAGATTCCTAAAATTCACCCCCGGGCCGACGTGCCCGAATTCCGAAAATTTTCAAAGATAAATGTTATCCATAACCTCACAAACCCAAATATATAATTTCTACTCAATTCCATAATCATTTTCGTGGTCTAATCCCATTTTTATCAAAACCTAAGTTTTTCAACTAAGCCCATAATTTCTACAATTTACATGTTAAGAATCTATCCAAAATCCACGTATTAAACTCACATTAAGTAGTAATTACTTACCTCACGATGATAGGCGAAAAACCCCTCTCCAAGAGCTCCTCAATCGTACACCCCAAGTGAAAATGAGATAAAACCCACCTAAGTCCGATATAAATGCACCTTACTGCCCCAGCGATTTTCGCACCTGTGACAAAACAGTCGCACATGCAGCTCTGCTTCTGCGGACAAATCGCCGCATGTGCGGACCTTGCCTAGGCCAGCCACTCTAGCTTTAGCGGACAAAGTCTCACTTCTGCGAGCCCGCTTCTGTGGAGAAGTGGGTCGCACCTGCGAACCCAAGCTGGCTGGCATTTTCCGCTTCTGTGATCGCATTTCTCACACCTGCGAACTCGCAGGTGTGGTACCTTCTCCGCTTCTATGACCACTCGCCAGCCCACTCCAGGCCGCTTCTGCGGTCAATGAGCCGCTTCAGCGAGCTCGCACCTGCGGTCATTTCCACGCATGTGCGAGTGCACCAGATCCCTGCTGCTTCAGCCATTCTCCTAAGTTCAAACATATTCTGCACATCGTCCGAATAACACCTGAGGCCCCCGGACCTCGTCCAAAAATACCAACAAGTTCATAAACATAAAACAGACTTGCTCGAACACTCGAAACGCGTAAATAAACATCAAAACTAAGAATCGCACCCCAAAACTAAGTCGAAACAACTTATGTACTTTAAGTTTTTCCAACTTACTCCGAATGCGCCGAATCATACTTAAACTACTCGGAATGACATCAAATTTTGCGTGCAAGTCCCAAATCACCATACGGAAGTATCCTCATAATCAGAATCCCAAACGGGCCTCGATAACACCAAAGTCTATTCCAATCCAAACTTAAAAACTTGAACAACCTTCAACGTGCCAACTTTCAATATTAAGCACCGAAACGCTCTCAGGTCATCCGAAACCGATCAGAACACACGCCCAAGTCCAAAATCACCATACGAACCTATTGGGATTGTCAAATCCTTGTTCCAAGGTTGTTTACTCAAAACCTTGACTCAAGTCAAACTTAACCATTATAAGTCACTATTAAGGAACTAAGTGTTCCGATTTTAACCCGAACCCTTCCAAACCCGAACTAACCATCCCTACAAGTTATAAAATAGTAAAAGTACATACGAGAGTCTAATTAGGTGAAAATGGATTTAGAAAGCAAAACGACTGGCCAGGTCGTTACAATACGCTTAAACCAAGAGTATATCAGTATATGTGAGTTTGCTTCTTATGATCTAGTGAAATAAAGGTGAGTGGAACTTCGCGGTGTGGAACTTCTAAATTCAAGAGTTCATACACAAGATATTTCAAGTGCTTTCAGTTAAAAGCTAAAACTAAAGTGAGAGTTGAATCTTCCCTTTCGTTTTAGGGGGCTTGGTTAGCACGATCAAGTTATTTTCAAATTTTGTTACTACCTAGCGCTTTGCTTCCTATTTGCACTCTACAAGACCTGTCAAGTAGGTAAGGTCGACCCCTTAACCGAACCCCTAAAAATGGACCGATCCACTTATTACTTAACCAAATCGGCCCAAAAAATAAGGAGCTTGGGCTGGTTCTAAATTTTTAAATCATGAACCAGTAGAGGAACCCAAGACCAACCTAGACCACATTTTATTTTCCATTGCACTTGTGATGTAGTATTACTATCATAATTTGTGGATATACCAAGTTGTATTTTTCTTTTCTTTTTGTTTTTGTAATTTGGTAAGGGAAAGATTGATATTCTTTTTATTCGAAAATATCAGGTGTCATGCAGAAGTTAGTAAGAAACACTTGAACGACGATAAATCAGACAATAGAAGAAAAATATATCAAAAAGAGACATAAAACTTTAATACGGTTCGGCCAATTGATCTACGTCTACAGGTGGAAATGAGCAATCCCCTGTATAAAAAGAGAGTACAATATATCGAGAGAACAACCTCACAAAGAGGCAAACACAAGTGGTACACTAACATTTGTCCCGAAAAGTTTTCCCCTTAAATAAGACTCTCAAACCCCATACGATTACATTGTGGATGTTGTTGAATAAGAAGGAAGGATCCTCAATTTATAAAAGTATAAAATATTTTTTTTCAAGAACAAGGACTAGCTAAATATGGGAGATTTATAATTTCCTTCTAAGAAAAGAAAAACTCAATTATGGTAAATATGTTGCCCTTTCCTTCAAGAGAGAGGGAAACTAAATATGGTATGAATATCAGGACAAACACTTAATAATTCTCCCCCTTGGCCTGAATTTTCTGACTAAATAAACTTGATCCACCTTCTTCATATAACCTTCAACATGCCGCATCTCCAAATCTCCACCACAAAGTTTGTCTCAACGTGAGTAGCACTCCAGTCAAATTTCTTAGACAAAAATTATGATTTCCGTCAAATAGGTTACGGCTAAAAATTAAACCCGCCAAGATGAACCTGTCTAGAACCTCGCTCTGATACCACTTGTTTTATCTCTCCCCCGGTCTTTTGTAACTAAAACATCTGCTTGTGTGAAAGAACCCTAAGATTTTCTCCTTACTTCCGCGATCATCACACCACTCTTGGCATATTCTATGGTCACCTTACCACAAGGAGTTGAATTTGTCAAAGAAACATGAAGAGTTTCCCAAGAATCTAACAGAGTATTTAGAAGCCAAAGTCCTTGTATCCCATCATCAAAATTAACTCTCATTCCAGACAACTGATCTTGGATACCCTGAAAATTATTTATATGATCAAGAATAGGAATGTCCTCCTTTTGAAGCATAAAAAGTCTCTAACTTTTTTCACAATGATCTCGCATATGTCTCATTCATAATATGGTTGCGAACATCATCTTCAACCCATTATCGTATAAATCCACTTACTTGCTGATGCTCGAAATCCCAATCTTCATCAGATATAGTCTCGGGTTTATGAGCTGCAAAAACTAGTAGATTCATCTTCTCCACGAATAACAAATCTTTCATCTTTTTTCTCCGAACATTATAATGGCTCCCATTCAAACATCCCATCTTGCTCATATTCGTCTCCATTCTTTATAAATTCGGATAAATAACCAAGGCTCAGATACCACTTGTTAGACCGAAAAATCAGGTATAATGCGGAAGCTAGTAGAGTAACACTTGAACGATGATAAATCAGACAATAGAAAAGAAATATACCAAAATAGACACAGACATTTAACGTGGTTCGGTCAATTGACCTACGTCCACATGCGGAGATGAGCAATTCACTATATAAAAGAGAGTACAAAATATCGAGAGAACAACATCACAAAGAGACAAACACACGTGACACACTAACACTTGTCTCGAAAAGTTCTCCCCCTAAACAAGACTCTCAAACCCATATGGCTATACTGTGAATGTTGTTGAATAAGAAGGAAGGATCCTCAATTTATAAAAGTCTAAAATATTTTCCTAAAATATAAAGGACTAGCCAAATATGAGAGATTTATAATTTTCTTCTAAAAAAAGAAAAACGCAATTAAGGTAAATATGTTGTCATTTCTTTCAAGAAATAGGAAAACCAAATATGATAAAAAAATCAGGGCAAACATCTAACTTTTTTTCAATTGATCCGGTGAATCAGACCAGACAGAAATTAAGATGGCACTAAAATGACATTTTAGTAGACTATTACTCCATAAATTCAATGTTTTATTCAGTTCTAGAAAAAAGTATCAAAAAAGGCAATGCAGCTTACCTTAGCAATATCCCTCCACCCTCTGTTGCCCACTCCTGTATAATTGGACATACACATTACAGGTCCATGGGTTGAGCCTGCATATCGGGGCATCGGGCAACTAGAGGAATTACTGCTTAATGAATTACTGTTAGTTTAAACGAACAAAAGAAGAACCAAAATTTTACAGATCTTGTTATTATTCCATCGTGTATGAAAGCTCATGTTTTCGTTACTCTAATTCCTTTTTTAAATTAAGCTGATTGGGTATGAAATATAGACATCCTATCAGCTTGATATAATGAAAAATAATTGAGCACCTAACCTAAAATTTTAATTGTTCGTGTAACTCGATATAAACCTATTTGGATTCCCTCATATATCATATGTGGAAACATGATCTATTTCTACCTAAAACATTTTATGCAATTGATAGATACTTTAGTTTTTCTCATCTTTTTACCTCCTCCTCGCTTACTCTGTCACTCTTTTTTTTGGGTTTCCCATTCGATCGGTGCTAGTATTAATTGGAGTTCGACTATATCTGGATTCACACCGTGTAGATCCCCATTCGAGGGGAGGAACTCACTACCAAGGATTTTTTCATACCCACAACTCGAATCTGAAACCTCTGGTTAAGGGAAGATCAACTCCCTCCGCTGCACCATATCGTTTGATGGTAACTCTGTCACTCATATAAATACAACATCGGGGTAGTTCTCCAAAAAGTGAGGAACTTTTTTCTTCTATGTGTTTTTTGCTTTTTCCTTGGTAATGTTTTGATGAATATCTGTAATATGGCCAATATTTTGGCTAATGGAGTCCATCTCACATAAGCATAAGCATCTTTACAAAGTGTAGACTTTGTTGGTAATATTCTTTGGGACCTAAAAATATTGCATTGTGTGGTGGACATCATTTGCACAAGTTGTATCTCTTCTTTTACACCTAAGAGGCCAAGACTTTTTTGCCTATAAAAGGGAAGGCCATTAGTTCATTTTAAACACACCAACAAGACTTGAGTCTTCATTTCTTGTTTCTTCCTTTCCTCATTTATTAAGAGTATTTTGTATGAGAGTTAGTGTTGGGAAGCACTTGTGTGAACCCTTTCTCTTGGAGTGATCTTGTGAGATTATTCCCTTAGGGTTTTGGGATTAATTAGAGTATTTACTCTAATTTTGTACTCTCTTTTGTACTCTTATTGGCATAGTAAAATTGCTCCTCTCCGCTTGTGGACGTAGGTCACTTTGACCGAACCACGTTAAATTTGTGTCTTCTTTATATGCTTTAATTGCCTTTTTTATCAAGTTTTCATTGTCTTTGTTATTGTCATTATACTGTTGTTTGGCTAAATTTTGCACTACCTGGGTTCCCGATCCTAATAAATTGGTATCAGAGCCGGATCTAATCGGGTTTATTTCAGTAGCCAATATGACTTTAACAAAGACTTATGTTGAGAAATTTGATCGAAGTGCAAACTTCAGAATGTGACAATTAAAGATGGAAGTTATCCTAATTCAGGATGGCTTAGATTTGGCGTTGCAGGAAAAGGAGAAGAAGCCTAATAAAATGATGGATGAGGAGTTTGCCGTCATAGACAAAAGGGCAAAAGCAGGTATCATTTTAAATCTCTCAAATAAGGTTTTACGTAAAGTTTCTATAGAAACCACATCCAAATACATGTGAAAAAAATTGAAAACATTATATATGAAGAGGACGATGCAAAATAGACTTTACCTAAAGCAGAAACTTTATACAATCCGTATGGGTGAAGGTACCTCTATTCTCTCTCATCTTGACACCTTTGATTCCATTCTTATCGATTTGAGTAATATAGATACTGAAATTAAAGATGAGGATCAAGCCGTGTTACTACTTTGTTCTCTACCCCCATTTTTTAAGCATAGAAGAGATACTATACTTTATGCAAAGGATAATATCTCTTATAAAGATATTAAATCTATTTTAAAATCAAAAGAACAAATAGATAGTGATATTACTGGGGAAGCTAGTGGAACTCAAGCGGAAGTTGACTTGTTTGTTAGGGGTAAATCCGACTCCATATCCAGATACAATAATTTAGAGTGTCGCTATTGTCATAAGAAAGGTCACATTATTTCTGAATGCTATAAACTGAAAAATAAAGAAAAGCATAAAGAAAGAAAAAATGAGCACAAAAATACTGACACCGCCGAAGCTAGTGTAGCAACTGATGAGATTGAGGGAACTATATTTTTAACAACTGAAACTAGTTTTAGATCAGACAATGAGTGGATTTTAGATTCCGGTTGTTCATATCATATGTGTCCTAGCAGGGACTTATTTTCTACATATGATTCAGTTGCACATGGAGTTGTCCAACTAGATAACAATGTTACTTGTAACGTTATTGGCAATAGTACAATTCGGATCAGAATGCACGATGGTGTGATGAGAACTCTCACTGATGTTAGATATGATCATGAGTTGAAGAAAAATCTCATCTCTTTGGGCACTTTAGAATCCTTTGGGTGCAAATTCACTGGTGAAGGTGGAGTTCTAAAAATATTTCAAGGTGCTCTTGTGATCATGAAAGCACACATATCTGGTTCGTTGTATACTTTATTGGGCTCCACTGTTATAGGCCCTACTACAGTTTCGGTATCAAACAACATGTATGATTTTGATGACATTAAATTTTGACATATACCCATTGGGGCTTTTGCGGAGAAGGTGGAACAAATTTACTATATCAGCCAAAATTAGGCCAAGGCGGAGATTTATAATATGGCCAATATTTTGGCTAATGGAGTCCATCTCACATAAGTATAAGTATCTTTGTAAAGTGTAGACTTTGTTGGCAATATTTTTTGGGACCCAAAAATATTGCATTATGTGGTGGACATCATTTGCACAAGTTGTATCTCTTCTTTTACACCTAAGATGCCAAGACTTTTTTGCCTATAAAAGGAAAGGCCATTAGTTCATTTTAAACATACCAACAAGACTTGAGTCTTCATTTCTTGTTTCTTCCTTTCCTCATTTATTAAGAGTATTTTGTATGAGAGTTAGTATTGGGAAACACTTGTCTGAACCCTTTCTCTTGGAGTGGTCTTGTGAGGTTATTCCCTTAGGGTTTTTGGGATTAATTAGAGTGTTTACTTTAATTTTGTACTCTCTTTTGTACTCTTATTGGTATAGTAAAATTGCTGCTCTCCGCTTGTGGACGTAGGTCACTTTGACCGAACCACGTTAAATTTGTGTCTTCTTTATATGCTTTAATTGCCGTTTTTATCAACTTTTTATTATCTTTGTCATTGTCATTATATTGTTATTTGACTAAATTTCGCGCTACCCGGATTCCCGATCCTAAAAATACCTAGAGAAGGATTCCTGGTCTATTTAACTACCTAAAGCTAGCCGAGAACGGAAGCTTTCTTATCATGTGATTAGTCGGCAACGACGGGAATGTCAAATGTGGATATTTAAGTTTGTGGCTGTGGTTTAATTAGAGGTCCCACTGCTATTTGGTTTCACTGTTTCCATGTCACATTAGATGGAAATCCTATGATGTCGCTGTATTTCTTTTTCCAATTTTTGCAAGTGTTAAAAGTGAGTCGGCCTATAATATATATTATGCTACAGTTTGTGTAGTTTGTCTGAGATATTAAAAGATAAGTCAAACTATAATTTGATTTGGCATTCCTGTTTACATCACGAGGAAAATTCTTGGGTATTACCTTTGACCGGCGTCAGAAACTATTTACATTCGATAGCCAAAAAAATATATAAAATTTATATAATTTTTATATATAAAATACATAATGCATATATAAAAAAATAAATATATTTTTTCAATTATTATTTTGAAAGCAACTATACAGTATCATTTCCCAAAATTATTTTGTCAATTGGAGGAGGACTCCATGGTCTCATTGATTCCTATTGAAGTCTTCCAATTTTCCCCCTTTTTTTTATACAAAAGTAAAGGTGATGTTAATGATAGTATTAAAGGTGGGTTTGGGCCAATGGAGTTCTTGTTTCATGGACTCTATATTTTTTAGGGCAGGCCCTTGAGCTCAGCAATTGTACAACAACATTGCAAACTATGAGATTAAATTGAATAACTAAACAAAATAGCCGCACACCCAATCTCTTAATTTAAAAATAGACAACAGATATATAATATATGTATAATTCATGTATAATCTATGTATACATGCTAGGAAAAATAAACAATGAATCCGACTGGTTATTTGTGTAAGGATCCCGACAATAGTCATGAACTAGCCTTCCGGAGTAAAGGGGAGAGTGCTGCAGTATTTTAACAATTTTCCTAATAATAGAATAGCCTGTCAGCCATAGAGATAGAGTTTTCAAATGACGATTGACATTTGACTAGAGTGGTGGTTGTGAGTAACTTGTAATTTACAAGTGCTGTTCGTGCAAGGCACTCATCAAATGACATGAGCTACCTAATGCTGGCTTTAAGTATATAACCAATGGTTAAGTTATAGTGGTTGCAAATTAATTCATTTTTAGGGTGTGTATAGTATTCCTTTTTTTTAATTAAAAAATGAGCTATTTATGGCAAGAAATATGGGCTTCTGGTAGTGTTTTTATTGACAGTTGAGAGAAGGAAACAAATTGACTATAAAAACTGGTTAAAGTAAAGTATACAATAAAAGTGCACTAATAATCTTATTCATATGCGTCCCCAAACGATGCTAGTCTGCTGGTCATTTCAAATATTATTTTTGTCTTTTCAATAGTTTAAAACAATCTAATAGTGTAAAATAATTCCACGAGGAAAATGATTTATGCCACATAAAAGACGCCGTTGTGGATAATGTGCGTTTTACTCATTTACTAGCATTCTTTTCATAGTATAGGCTTGTCATGAATCATGATATGGACATATTATCCATTGATATTTTGAATATGAAGCCTCTTCCTAAATTCAAACCTTTGGAAACATGAAAATATCATAGAACTACGAGTCAATTGGCAAAAAAGTGATATCCCGTATTTTAAAGATGATTATCACCCTTGAGGACGTAAGAATTTTACTACTTCCTCTGTCTTAATTATCTAGTGTTTGGACATGGATTTGATTGAAACTTTAAAAAAAATTGAAGATAAAATTAAAAATAATTTTTGAAAGTTAAAATTATACTTCGACGTGCATTTTACTTTAAAAGAATTTGAAACTTTGTAAATAAAAAAATTCAAAAACTATCCTAGAGTTGTTTTTTGGATTTGAAGATTTTGTTTTCAAAATCTGCCCAAAATGTAATATCTATAAAAAGATAGATATTTGAAAATAAAATTTGAAAAACAAACTCCAAAATTTTATGGCCAAATGGGAACTTAATTTTATATTCACATATTTGATTTGGGCACGTAATTTAAGAAAGAATAAATTTTTTTTGGTATTTGTGATTTAAACAAGTCAAGATTAAAAAAGACTTTTAAAATTTATACCCCTTTCGATCCACTTTAATTGATTTTTTGGTCTTTTTTTGTGATCCATATTATTTAATTTTTTCAGATATCAAGAGGAATTAACTTCTTTTTTCTAAAGTTACCTTTGGAGTAAAGAGCTTAGGAGTATTTGTTATATTTTCAATGAACAAATTAAGGTTAATATGATCAATTTTATTGTTAATTAATGCTAAAATATGAATTCTTAATATGTATAAAAACAAACAAAAAAATCAATTAAAATGAACTTGAAAAAGTAACTTTTAATATGTCAAAATATTTGTGACTATAAAAATTTCTAACTAAAGTATCACATAAAAGTAAAGTTTAAAAAAATTCAAATTTAATGTATTGATTAGACGGAAATAAAGTCACGTACACAGAAACGGATGACGAAGCAGTTGTTAGGCACAAGTCAATTTTGTACTAGGCGAGGTTTTGAGATTGACAACTACGTGTTGATCCGTCCGAGTAATTAAATAACTACTCAGTAAATGTGTTGTGTGTTTCATCATTTAATTGGGAATTTCAATAAGTCACCGCACAACTAGCTTAATACTGCTACTTTGAAATTCTCTTTTAGATAGTAATTACTAGGTGCCTTGAAAAACCAATCACGCAATACTCTTAACATGCGACACTGTGAATTAATCACAGATTTGTCTGTTTGGCAACCTCACAATTGACATGAATATTTAAGTGAAGTTGGAAAATTTGTTGCGTATGAACATGACTATCATTTTAAAAAAATTTACTAGTTTTAAGCTATTAATTTATTTGAAACACTCTTAACATAATTTTTTAAATATATTTTATCAATATTTCAAATGTTTAGTATGTACCAATGGTCAAATTATTATTTACAAATATTGAACTTCAAAAGTATTACGTATATGCTGTCGGTTAAGCTCTAGTTATGAACAGCGCAAAATTAATAGAAGAGCCAAAAAATCAAAGGATGATGAGAAAGCCCATGTGATATTAAATGGTGCTGTTGAAAGCGAATGAAAACAAAGTGCATTCATCTATGAAATTTTTTGGCATTGCGTCTTAAATTACAGAACGTGACAAAGGTTTCCCTTTGTTTACTATCGAAATGAAATGAACAAAATTAATTTCCAAATTATCCTCCGTTAGGGATACTATGAAGTTGGGTACATAACCACCGACAGATATCACGCAATTCCTTGCCGCCACGTGTCAGTTTGTAGATAACCAAAGGCCAAGATTAAATCTGATAAATCGTCACAGTAAAAGTAACATGCCTTTAGAGGATTACAGCGGAGAAGAAACCGCGTATACATTGCCCCGCTTCTCTGCATATATATATATATAACACACACAAACACACACACTGATTTGTACGTATAAGAATATAATCTGAGTGCCAGTAGAGATCGAGTTCGAGTGCTGGTGCGAAAATGGAGTTTTTCTATTACGTGGTGTTTGGGGCTCTGGCCGCAGTGGTAGCAGCTCTGGAGCTGGGTGGAAAGAGCAACAAAGATCGAATCACAACTTCTCAGGCTTTCAATTCCTTCAAGAATAATTACATTCTTGTTTACTCTCTTATGATGGGTATGTTCCTTTTCTTCTCCTCAGATCTGAGCCTGTTTCTACCTCTAATTGATTAAATCACTCTGCATTTTTCACATTAATGTCTGTTGGAATTCTCTTACTTACGTGCTCGATCTGATTATCTGAGCGTGGACTTTTTCGGAATTTGAATCTTATCTATTTGGATCTGAGTTTAGAGTTGTTTTTGCTGTAAATTAAATGAGCAGATTGGGTCTTGAAGTCTTGATATGCAGCCTAATTTGCTTAATGGTCTTTAGATCTGTGCATGATCATTTCACTTAATGATTCCTTGTTAATCCAGCTGTATTATCTAAGCAACTATTTATTCATTATGCCTATGGATTAATTGAGGTTCCAATGATCATTAGCACAACTAAAAAGCAAAAGAGGCTAAGTATTTACTTCTTGATCCTATGCTGGAATAATTCCATAATTAACAGTTACATTATGTATGGAGTAATAATATATATGAGTAGATGATACTTCCAGCTTTTATGATTTGTGTGAATGGTGGTGTTTCCCTTTGCTAACGCTTGGGTATTTTGTGGCCATAGCCGGTGATTGGCTACAGGGTCCATATGTATACTACCTTTACAGCACTTATGGATTTGGAAAGGGGGATATTGGACAGCTCTTTATTGCTGGATTTGGATCTTCCATGTTGTTTGGCACAATTGTTGGATCTCTTGCTGACAAACAGTAGGCTTTCAGAATATTTTGTGTGTCAATAATCATCTTTTAATACCAAAAAGTTTCTTGTTTACATGATCTGCCTTGCATTTTAAATTTCAGAGGTCGGAAGAGGGCATGTGTAACGTACTGTATCACTTACATACTGAGCTGCATCACCAAGCATTCACCTCAATACAAGATTCTGATGATTGGACGTGTTTTGGGTGGCATTGCTACATCTCTACTGTTTTCAGCATTTGAGTCATGGCTTGTAGCAGAACACTTTAAGGTGACATGACATGTCCTTATTATCAAGCTGCCTTTTAAGTAGGAAATCCAAACTGTTAAATTTGATCTTTATACATTGTTGATCGTACTACCATTGTCCTTGAGATACAACTTACAGTCCTTTGAAGGAACATAGCAAGTGCTTGCTCTTTGTTTTTGCTTTATTATTAATCTAATATATTTTTATGAAGTTTTAATATATTACTTGCTTTCTTTGTGCAGAGGGGTTTTGACTCCCAATGGCTCTCACTAACTTTCTCCAAGGCAATATTTGTTGGAAATGGTCTTGTTGCCATTATCGCTGGATTGTTTGGGAATTTTCTTGTTGATTCATTAAATCTTGGCCCTGTGTCTCCTTTTGATGCTGCTGCCTGCTTTCTTGCCATTGGAATGGCTATCATATTATCATCATGGTCGGAGAACTATGGAGACGCATCAGAGAGCAAAGACTTGCTCACTCAATTCAAGGGTGCAGCTGTGGCCATTGCTTCAGGTATAGCTAGATATGCTACACATTATGTTTTTTTGTGGACAATCTTCAACCTATGCATCTATCAAAGTGGATAGAGTGATTCCCTTCGGATGAGATTTGACATGGATATAGATGTGCTATGTGCTCCCTATTTATCTATTAGAGTTAGAGTTTCATAGCAAAGTGGTTTCGGGAAGTTATAAGGTTAATTACATTCTGCTATCTTTAAGGTTACAGGAACGCACCATTTCTGCACCCAGGTTATCTGTTATGATTTAAAGCTCCAAAGCTGCCTGAAAAAGGCAGGCGTAGGTTGCATTTTCAGGGACTTAACATCTTTTTCTGTTCTCTTGATACTGCATTCTTTGTGATATATCTGTTTGATATATTCAATGATGGCTGTTCAATTTGTAGCTCTTGCACCCTGTGTCATTACTAGATTTTTTGTTTTGTTTACATTAACTTTTGCACTATCCTTATTGCTGCACGGTTTCTTTGACAGATGAGAAGATTGCATTACTCGGTGCTATACAATCTCTGTTTGAAGGTTCAATGTATACATTTGTGTTTCTGTGGACTCCTGCTCTCAGCCCAAATGATGAAGACATTCCCCATGGTTTTATATTTGCAACTTTCATGTTGGCTTCAATGTTGGGAAGCTCATTTGCAGCTCGTCTTATGGCCCAGAACTCACCTAAAGTTGAGAGTTACATGCAAATTGTTTTTGTCGTATCTTCTGCATCTCTCTTGCTGCCCATTCTGACAACTGTAAGTAGAAATGCCTTTGCTCTTTGTGTTTTCTGCCTTGTGGTTTGTTGGTTTTTAACATCTTTCATTGAACCAGTTCCTAGTATCTCCTTCAAATGTGAAAGGGGGAGGCATCTCCTTTTCTGGATGTATCCAGCTTCTTGGCTTCTGCACCTTCGAGGGTTGCTGTGGCCTCTTCTGGCCATCCATCATGAAGATGAGGTCTCAATACATTCCCGAGGAGGCAAGGAGCACCATAATGAACTTCTTCAGGATTCCCCTCAACATCTTCGTGTGCATTGTGCTTTACAATGTATGTTATCGTTCTTCTGCTCCAAGTAACTGTGCTGCACATGTTCCTTTTCTTACATTTATTTACTCAAGCAATTGTTGTGCTGCAAGACATAATTTTTTTTTTTCAATTCCAGCATTCTGATTTTTGACGATCTTTTTATGTCAATTTGAAGGTCAACGCTTTCCCCATCACTGTGATGTTTGGCATGTGCTCAATTTTCCTCTTTGTTGCATCCATCCTGCAAAGACGGCTTGCAGCCATCGCAGACAAGCCAAGTAAGTACGCGGTTCTCTCTAAAGCTTGCAAGGAAATTGACGCCTTAGATTTAAGATCATTCATTACCAATTCTGAGGCAGGATAAGTTCTCACACATGAACCAATCGTACTTGATTATGACTTGTTATTGCATTACCTTCTTTTGCTCTATGTAACTTTGATGGATTAACTTAATATTGTTACTGATTGCAGAAGCAGAAGATTGGGTGGCAATGAAGGAAAGGGATACTGAGGTCGATCCATTAAATGCACCTTGATTTAGCAGTCAAATATCCTATGTGAAATTTGTCTGCAAAGGACTATTCATTACCCATAATCGGCCATCAGGATTTAATATTAGTTGAGCTTACAATTGTTAAAGAGAAATACCATGGATTCATAATGGAGCTGTTCCTGCCTAGCAGATAAGAAAGAGGCGGATAAGCTAGTGATGTTATTCTCGTTCCCTGGTTGTGTTCTTAAAAGACAAACACTTTAACACGTTTTCGACTATTTTCATTTCTCTCAGATTGTGCTGCTGTGATAGCGCATTACTTTACTCTATGATTTTTTACCTGTTTCCTTAGCCATGGTTCACAAGTATCGACCGAGGCCTACTTTTATGTCATAGGTTTAATCTTTTTGACAATTTATCTCGAATGTAATAGTGAAAAACACAAGTCAATTCTTTTTCTTAAGCAAAGCTGCAATTCTTGGGAAATTTTGTTGGTGATTGATATGTCAGGCAAATGTCTAAAACTGGGTTGGTTTGCGGGTTTATTTTCATTTAAATATTTTTTATTTATATTCTATTCGCTTTAGCCTTTCTCGACCAAGAAAGAGTGCTGTAATGGGTAGCATAACAGGGGACTCGGGTGCAGAGCCGCTACTCTCTTGAACCATAAAAGTTTTAATCTTTGTATAAATTCTTTTCTTTTCTTTTCCAGAATAAAATTTTGGATAACTGATATAATCTCCCTATAACTAATACCTTATACAGATAGTTTCACCGAAATTTGTCGATTGTGGGATTAAAATTCTTGTATTACCAAAATGTAAATAAGAGTATTTAAAGACATAACAATTCATTGCATAAACAATCTCTGCACTATAATCTTCCTATACGCAGACGGTTAACCAAACAACATTTTCCCTGTTTGGTGAAAATGAATGACCACATTTCCCTGTTTGGCGATAGCAGTTCTTTTTTTGTGCAATTTTAGTCTGAATTCAAGGTTGGGAAGAGAGCCTGCTTAGAGCGTTGATTCCACTTGAAACTATGAGAACTTGGAATACTCTAGGCAAGTCATTTTTCAGAGATAGAAGAATTAGAGGCTTCAACTCAAAAACTTACTCACGGAGTGTGTTTATACCGTGCAAATTATATTAATTTATCCTGGTTAAGTGATAACTTAATGTGAGAAATATATTTAATCACGGTAATATGATTAAAGTCTGTAAGAGGCAAGTGTCATATAGCCGTTGATTTCGTGTAAACATTAGGTATAGCTATTTTTTTTTTTTTTTTTTTTTTACACATTAACTTGCTGATGATGAACATTATGATAGGTGGTAGAAAGGTGTTCTGTAAGAAATTGATACAATATTGGAAATCCTAGGTTTGCTAGACTCACTACTGCAGCATTTAAATTGGTTGACTATAAATCCTTGCAAGTTCAATCTAACTAGTTATCCAACTAATTTATTACTTTAGTCTTAATTTTACTTGGTTATAATCCTTTTGCCCTAATATGTATGTTGGTAAAAACTAAATTGATTAAATCAAGGGAACCTCAAACTATTGAATAACTAAATCAAGGTTGAAGTTCATATTATATTTTACAAGGTAAATAATACTTTCAAGTTCCAATCTTATGAACTTTTGAATTAGAATTCTTGCGGAGCTCATGGACTGGCCCATTTATTATATCAAACAATCCCAAGAAAGCTGAGTTATACTGGTTGATTTCTTGACCACTTAAGTTACTGTTTTTGGTTAAATTGGAGTAAATCAGAGTTTAGCAAGATTTGGAGTAGAAGATGAAATGAGCAGGACAAACCGATCTAAAAAGAAATTTTTCTTCAATAATTATAAAGTACACTTGGATACAGACGAAGTTGGGGCTTAAATTTACTTTCAAAGATTAATGAATACATCATATTACATACAAAAACATTGAAATATTACCATTACAAGGAATTTTGTTTTTAAAGATACAAAAAAAAGTTTAGGTGTTTTTTACATATTTGCCTAGAATCACCCGATAGACGTGACAAGTAACCAATGAAACAGACGAGATGCACATAAGCTGATCCAGTTACACCAGCCGGCTTCGTTTAGCCTGGGCTGAAGCAGCTTCAAAATCACCAATGAAGAAAAGGATCTTGTCCAATATGCCTAAATTGGGTTCCTCCTTATGTTCAGGTGAATCAGAGATGCCTTCCATTTTAGATATTCTTGAACCTAAATGTCGTTGAATTTCACCTTGGTGTATTAGGTAGTAGTCATCTCCTTCCCTTATAATCTTCAATCCCCTGAAAAATCATGTAAAAAAAAATTATGAATGCAAAACTAAAACATGTACTACAATATATAGAATTTGGCAATTGAGCTTACAATCCATTCCGATCACAACGATCTTGAACCATATACACATGTTTCCATGACTTAGAATCTGAAGGGGCATAAAAAGTGGCTTGATCTAATCCCCATCTTTCAATGAACAAATCACACCACAAGCTATTATCTGAACCCAAAATTTTCCACCTTCTGCAAACTTTCAAAAAAAAACAAAAACATCTCTTTTCAAAGCATGGAACTTTGACTTTTTTTGGGGTCAAAACAGAGATCCAATTTTAATGCCAAATACAGCTTCATGAGAAATTCAGATCATTTCGTCAATAAATGCATAATTAGAAAGATACCCAATTGTCAGAAGAACTCCATATTAACTGCAAATCTGTTATATAATACTATAAGTTGCCAAATGAATCAGTAGAATTAAGACTAACCCAATTGAGCAGTTGCAAGGTTACGGTGATCCAAGAGGCACAAAATTCTGAGACTAAGTTCAGGTGGCAACCTCTCCATCAGAGTTTGAGGGGTGGGGGTGGGGTGGGGTGGGTGGGGGGGGGGGGGGTTGTTACAGGAGAGAGTTGAGAGAATGGATGAACCGTTAACTTGGCTCTGTTTGCAAGTGCACTTTACTCTTCACCTTTGCCTTCTTTTTTGGACGTTACTGTGTGCTGGATTTTTGGTTACGTCCAAATTATTATTATTTTCATTACCTTATCGAGTATACATATATATGACTTCTACTCGCCAGAAAATTATTATTTCAAAATATAAAAAATGAGTAATTAAATTGATAAATCACTGTTGGCTTGCCTGACGGCGGTGTTAAGCACCATCACGACCTTTAGCGAATTTTGGGTCGTGACAGTTTGAAGCTTGAACTTGTAGCTTGTAGAGAAATCAACGGTGTTTGATCCACGAGCTCTCTGCTTGCTTCTTGTTATTACTTCTGGTGTCTTCTAGCTTATGAAGATTTCTATTTATAGTTGTAGGGAGTAGTGTGGCTCTGCGATTTGATTGGTCTATTTGAACTGACTAATACCATCTAGACACTTGGCACAACTCTATTGGCTGTTGATTTGACTTGTTATGTCTCCCTTTCTTGACACATGGCATGATTTCATTGGCTTATTTATTTATCTTGGATCGCCACATCATTTGACATGTGTCTTGATTTTATTGGCTCGTTCTTTTGACTTAGGTGGTTTCGACATGTGAAAAGGAGGAGCACAGATGCCCAGGTGAGGAGGTGTGAGAGGTTGACATTGGAGGGCCTATGGAGAGGTAGAGGTAGGTCGAAGAAGAAGTGGGGAGAGGTGATTAGGCAAGATATGACACAACTTCAGTTGAACGAGAACATGACCCTTGATAGGAAGGTGTGGAGGTCGAGGATTAGGGTAGTAGGATAGGTGGTAGATTGTTCATACCAATAGGATTAGTACGCACTCTCGCATTCTGTTGGTAGTAGGTTTCTATGACTACCCATTATTTTCTTTCATTTTGATCATCTTATTATCGTGTTATTTCTATGCTACTTTTACATGGCTTTTTGGTGTTGTCCCTCATTGTTTATCTTTTTAATTAATGTGGTACTTATATTTTTCTGAGCCGATGGTCTATTGAAAACAACCTCTCTACCTTTACAAAGTAAGGGTAAGGTCTGCGTATACACCACCCTCCCCAAACCCCACGATGTGGGATAATACTGGGTATATTATTATTGTTGTTATTGTTGTTGTTATTCTTTTAACTTGGATTGCCACATCACTTGACATGTGACATGAGCTTGGACTTTAAAATGGGCTAATAGCCATTTGGACCTTGGGCCAATGAAGTGGGCTTATTATTTAATTCGTAGTCCAATTAAATGGATTAACCCAACACCTATATTGAATTTAAATAATTAGCTCAATTTACTAGCCACAATATTTGTTTGGACTAATGTCTTGAATTTAATATGCTCCAAAATTATTTTATGGATTTAAATCCAACAAAATTTAAATGCTTACAATAATAATAAATGATATTTTAAAAAAAGAAAATGAAAGCAAAAAATAAAAGAGAAAATAGTTATAATGTATAAGTTGTTTTAATAATTGAATTAAAAAGAAAGAAAATAAGAAAAAAGATAAAATGTATATTATACCAGTTATATTAAAAAAAAGTAAACAAATATTTACTATATCAGTTATCTTTTCTTATTGTATAAAAATATAAGAATAATAAAAAAAGCAAAAAATAAATAAATAAAATTAGATTATGAAGAGAAAAAGAAAATAAAAGAAAATATGAGTTAAATAAAATTAGAAAAGTAACAAGAAATAAAGAAAATAAATAAAAAGAAAAAAAAGAAAAAAAAGAAGGAGTCAAAATTGAGTGTGAAATTAAATTATGGTAATAATAATAATATGATATGGGCAAAAAATATATGAACGGAAAAGGGAAAAAAATAAGAAGAAAATGAGGGGGAAAAAAGGAGAAGAGAAAGAAAAGAGGGAAAAAGAAGAAGAAAAGAAGCAGATAAATTAAGAAATATGAGAAAAAGAGAAAATTACTCACAAAAGCTATCATGAGTAGAAAAGATAATTAGTTTGATGGGTAGAAAAGTAAATGGATAGGAAAGGGTAAATAGTTTTGTTTTTGTGGGTAATTGTGTTATTCGCCCTTCTTATTTAGAAGGAAATTGTAAATAGGTTTCTTGTAAATATAGGAATTTTTCTGAACTACTAGGCCCGTAATCATTGCAAAGTTGGTTTGTCTCACTACAAATTTTATATATATATAAACTACGGGAATAATCTTTGTCGCAAAACAAAGATCAAACCCAAAGTTAGAAGACATGAAGCAACATGTTGCTCTTGTCGAAAAAATTAAAATAAAAGGTAACATGTGCTTCTCTCATCTAAACAAACAAAATATTGGAAAAGTGGACGAAAAATGGAAAGACTTTAAGCCCAATTTTCAAATGAGGCCAAAAGGGATGATTTTGATAAATAGCCACTTTTTAAGTCGGCTATTTATTTGAGTTTAGTCATATTTTGAAGTGTATTGGCAAAGTAATCACTTATTACTACGAAAAATATAAGTCTGATAAAAATATCCCTATTTAAAATACGAAGTAACTCCAGGAATTACTACTAGACTTTAATAGTTATAAGTTCAAAATTCAACAATTATTCCTCGACTTTGAATGACCTAAAGTAGTAGCTCTCAATTGTTGAAGTATAATGTGAATTCAAAACCCATAAAGCATTCCCGAATTTTCTCGAATTTTGTATTTAAAATTAAAATTAAAAATTGCTAAAGTATAATGTGAATTCATAACTATGAATTCTTCCTGAATTTTACAATAGTAAAGGTTCAAAAATTAGTAATTTTTCCTAAATTTTATATTTAAAGGTTAAAAATTGTTGAAATATAATGTGAATTCAAAAATCATAAATTATTTTTCTGATTTTTCCTGGATTTTGCACTACAAAGAATTCAAAAACCATTAATTTTTTTCTTCTGAATTTCGTATCTAAAGGTTAAAATTTGCTGAAGTATAATGTGAATCCAAAATCACGAATTTTCATTTTTTTTTTTGGACTATTAAAGGTTCAAAAGCCATTAATTTTCCTAGATCTTATATTTAAAGGTTAAAATTTGTTGAAGTATAATGTAAATTCAAAAATCATGAACCGTTCCTGAATTTTTCTTGATTTTGCACTAGTTAATGTTCAAAAACCATAAATCATTTATAGAGTTTGGATTTTGTACTAATAAAGGTTCAAAATTCTTAGAATTCGAAAAGCAGAAACCGTTCTTGAATTTTGCGCTAGTAAAGGTTAAAAATTCAAGAAATATTCCTGAATTAAGCACTAGTAAAGGTTCAAAAATTATGAATAATTCCTAGGTTTGAAAATTCAGCAATTTTTTGAATTCTAACATAGTTTACTGAGGTTCCACTTGTCAAAGTTTCGAACTCCAATAACGACTACTGGAGTTATGTTTCGTGTTTTAATTGGGGATAAATAAGTCAATTAATCGGATCAATGGCTACTTTACCACTACAATTTAAAATAAAGCTAAATTCTAATAGCCGTCCCGAAAGGTGACCAGCCCAACTATTTTTTTGTCCAAAAATCTTGCCTCTTGAGCCCATATAGTAACGAGATATTGAAGAAAAATGACCCAATTTTTATGTGGCACCTAGTTTTGCGCCATCAATTGAAGGACCCAATCTTTCTTTATTCTTCTTCTTCTTTCTCCTTCCTCCTTCCTCCTCATCCCCCTCTACCTCCTCCTCCTCCTCCTCCTCCTCTTCTTCTTCTTCTTCTTCTTCTTCTTCTTCTTCTTCTTCTTCTTAATTTTGTTGTTGTTTTCATAATTTGACGATTGAGATTTGTTATTTATGATATCTGAAAGTTATATTTTAATTTTGAGCTCATTTAAAGTAGATTTGGGTACTAAATTATGTATTGGATTGTTGAAATTCGAAAAACAATTTTATGTTTGAGATTTGAGTCCAATTTAGCCCAAATTTTCAAATCTTGAAAATACCCAGCCCACCATTCCACATCGAGTCCACAAGTCCTGCCTCCTGGGCCATAATGTAACAAGAGATTGAAGAAAAAGGCCCAAGACCCGGATGTTGTTTACGTACGAATCACTCATGCCATGATTATGCCTTCATTTAACCGGCCTCAACTTTGACCAAAACCCAAGAAACAGCGGCTGGACCGGTTCGAATCTCATTATCGAACCGGTTTTCCTGCGAATTTTCTTACTGTAGATAGATGTTCCGTGCGTTTCTCTTGGAATTCTGAATCATAGGGTTTGGGATCTCTAAGATCACAAGCTCACAGAGGTTTATTTCTTACTTGTACATACAGATGGAGGAATCAACTAGCGAAATACTCTTTGAGACACGTCATCATGCCTCTAGGCCTTATATTTCCAATTATCCTCCACAAATTCAACAGGTTTCTACTGATTTGAATTCTATATTTTTTTGTTTAATGATCTTCCGCCTTTTTTTCTCAATTGCTTATTTGCTTGTGTTTGATTTTAGCTAAATGAAGGCGCCAAAAGCAGTTATTTTTCAAGATTGCTTTCTTCCTCAGGTACATTCACTTCTTGTTGAAATTCAGTATTTCGTGAAGTTATTATAACTAAATTGGCTAAATTATGTTTAAACTAATTTCTTTCTGCTAGTATGTAATGTAACTTCCAGTTGATAGTTGAGGACATCTTTCTTTTGTTTTCTTTTCTGGTGTGATTTAAATGTTATCTTTTCTGTATTTTATAAATGTAAGCTTATTGCCTTATTCATGATTTGTTGGATATTTCTTTGGCCGGATATATTCATATAGTGCAAAGACTTTTGAGTGTGAGTAGATTGTTTTAGTTTTGAAATAGAAATCTTAATACTGACGGATTATGAGGACGACGGGAAGTTTCAATTTTTCTTTCTTTTTGAATTGGATTACAAAAATGCAATTATATAAAGAAAATATGGGGTTATTTATCAAAAAATGAAAAGAAGATATGATGTTATTCTACAAATTTCATTATTATAAACTATTTATTGAAGTCACCCATCATCACTGATTAAAATTGACATGATAATATCATCAAGAAGCTGCATTGCACTTTTGAGAGTTTCTTATTCGATTGTAGCGGAACTTGGATGTTATTTTTCGCATATGTAGTCTTATAGTGCATATCATCTCTGAGATGCTTAAATCTTGAGCTTCTTGTCTCTTTTCCTTTTTCTTCTTTTGCATTTCTTTTGGTTTCCCTCTCGTTAGCTTTGACGCTTTGTATAGCTGGTTCACATTATTTTGCATAAAAACAATCATTTAATATATCGGATTTTTGAATTCAAATGATCTTTAAGCAATTTCTCCTAAGTTAAATTACATGTGTTTTACTAGTTCAGAGATTCATGAGAAGAAATAATAAGATTATTTTATTGGAGTTTGATAGAGAATGGATTGAAATAATAGGTCGAAAAAAGGCAAAATAACTAGTTGACAAACATAATGTGTAAGTTACGATCTTCATCAAAAAGTATCCGAATTACAATAAGATAAGATAGTAGTAGTTTAGTTTAAAAATTCTTGAAGGATAAGAAATTTTCCTTTTAAGGAAATGGACCAAGGAAAATTAGAAAGAAAATAAAAAGTCATTAGGATATTCGACTTTGTATATAGAGAGTATTTAGTTTCATTTTGCTTGTTGTAAAGACCTTTTAGTTTATATTATCAAATTTTTTACCATGTTTGAAGGTATTGCGCAACTCAAGGAGAGATGCAGAAAGCAGGGGGATCCAACAAAAGTAAGGAGATATGCATCCTTATTTGTTTCCTCAAGGGGTGATCTTGTCGCTGTAGCATCTGGGAATCAGATAACAATCATGCAGAAGGATGATGACTACCAAAAGCCTTGTGGAATATATATCTGTAAGTTTTAGGAACCTAAAATAGAAGTGAAAAACTGTGGTGGCAGTAACCTCCTTTAGAGTATGTCCTGATAGGGCCATCATTTTAGCATGTTAAAAGGCTTCTTTGTCTTAAGGTATCAGTGCTGCCTTCCTGCCTGCAGCTTTTCAGTGTTTTTAATTTTTCCTACTCTTCTGACCCTATTTAATCACTGAACCAACACATTGTGCCCTTTGATATGTATTACTCCCTCCGTTCCAATTTATGTGAACCTGTTTGACTGGAAACGGAGTTTAAGAAAAAATGAGGACTTTTGAAATTTGTGGTCCTAAGCAAGTCAAAAAGGGGCCCAGAGTATTTGTGTGGTTATAAAAGCTTCTCATTAAGGGTAGAATTGTAAGTTTAAGCTAAATTGTTTCCAAATTTAGAAAGGGGTCATTCTTTTTGGAACGGACCAAAAAGAAAATAGGTTCACATAAACTGGAACAAAGGGAGTAATACCTAACTGGTTCTGGTTTTTTCCTCTGAAAATTCAATTGAATTATGTGGACATAGACAGAACAGTGTCACCGATGTGTTAACTCTTCTGACCCTATTTAATCACTGAACCAACACATTGTGCCCTTTGATATGTATTAATACCTAACTTGCGCTGGTTTTTTCCTCTGAAAATTCAATTGAATTATGTGGACATAGACAGAACAGTGTCACCGATGTGTTAACTTTCCTCTCTTTTCCGGTTGAGAATTCAATAAACCCAGCCCAGAAATAGCTCAAGAGGGTGACGAGGAAGATTAGAATGACTGTCAAGTTACCTACTTTTATATATACAGTTGGTTTCCGGTGCCATTCTTTATGATTATGCAAAAGTATTGCTACATTTATCTATTACTTATTGCTTTTGTATTTCTAGGCAAAAGCATTACTTCATTCTGTTGTGGGGCTTGGTCTGAAACTCATGATGTTCTTGGTGTTGCGGACGATAGTGACACAGTCTATCTCATTAGAGCTAATGGTGATGAAATTACCAGAATTTCAAAGAGTCATATAAAAAGTTCTTCATCAATAGTTGGCCTGACGGTGCAGGGTGATGCTGATTTGAAGAAATCCTGCTTGTAAGCTCAATTAAGAGCCCGTTTGGACATAAGAATTTTTTTCCCTTTTTCCAAAAAAATTTCACTTTTGTTCATAAAATTTCCAATTTTCACTTTGAAGATGCATTTTGGAAATTTTCGAAAAATTGAAAAATTCCAAAAAGGTGTGTTTCAAAATTTTCATTCAAATCACTCACAAAACTTCAAAAACAACCCAAAATTATATTCATCTCCAACAGTGTTATCAAAGGCGAAAAGCGCAAAAAAGCTCTAAGGTCCATTGGGGCTTTAAGCGCAAAGCGCAAATAAAGCGTGTGCTTTAATGAAAAAGGCGCAACGGAAGAAAAAGTAAAAAAATATGCATGTAGTCCAAGACTAATCATTATAAGCATGAATAACAAATATATGGACAAAGAAATTGAAAAACAATTCACGATAAAGTGAAATATCAATTGTTTAAGGTCGCCTTTTCAGTATTACACTCATTGGCAAGGAAAAGTATGACTTAGAGCTTAGATGCGATACTAAAGCGCCCACAAAGCGGGGTGAAGCGCTCAACGTGTTTTGAGCCTCGCTTCAGGGCTTAAGCGCGCTTTAAGCGCGCCTTTGACAACACTGATACACAACTCTAAATTTCAAATACCATTTTCACTTGAAATTTTTTTTCCCCGTATTTTGGAATTTTACAATTCTTATGTCCAAACGCCCACTAATTGTACAGGTTTCTTCTATCGGATTTTTCATCTTATTTACTTAGCTTATGTCTATTTTGGTTGGATAACTCTTTTTCAGGTGTACCTTCACTATAGTTACGGCAGATGGCTTGATTCATGACATTGAGATCAGTCAAGATCCAAGTGCCTCTGTTTTCTCACCCCTTGCCTCGACAAGTGGGAGAGTGCTGAAGCAGTTTCCACAGAACATGTTCTGCCTGGATTACCATCCAGAACTGAGCTTATTTTCCATAGTTAGCAGTGCTGGCAGCTTGCAGCTGACTAGTAATGGTAGCTCAAACTCTCTAACTATATCTGGACATATTTATGATTTTCTTTATTTTGTTTTACCAGACATTTCGAATTGGTACAAGCTACTTATTACTTTTCTTTATTACTGACAGTACTTCTTTTTCTAGGATTGTACAGTCTTTCCCTTTGCCGAAGAAGTGGAAACTTAGCCCTAGAAGTTCTCGTTTCTACTCAGTTTGAGGGTTTCTTTTCTATGCCTAAAGGTTATGTAGGTCATATAACTTCTCCTAAGGTGTCAATATCACCACAGGGAAAATTTGTTGCTACTCTTGATATGGGAGGATCTTTGAGTACCTTTAAATTTGATAAGGAACAGTGTTCTCTCTCAAAATTTGCTTATCGAGAGGAATTACATCATGGAAATAAGGAGTCAGATAAGGGAAACAATCTTGCGAATGAAGTCGTGGATTTTGCCTGGTGGTCTGATGATATACTTGCTGTTGCAGAATGGAATGGTAACATCACTATGATTAACATATCTACCGGTGCTATGCTATTTAAGAAGGATGAGACTATGTATTCATTGCCCCTTTTAGAGAGAGTACCACAGTTGTCGGGAAAACTTTTTCTACTAGAGACAAAACCATCCATTCAGAACAATGAATCAACTGAAGGAATTAGAGCAAGCAGCTTTCGTCTTTTTGAATGCAATCGTGGTGATATGAATAACAAGTTTGACTGGGCCAGTATCCGGTGGAGCTTAGTTTCATTTTCTGAGCGATCCATTCCTGAAATGTATGATATATTAATCTCCAGACAAGAGTATCGGGCTGCTCTCACATTTGCGGATCACCATGGGCTAGATAAAGACGAAGCTCTAAAGTCACAGTGGTTGCACTCCTCCCAGGGTGTAAATGAGATAAAGACACTACTTTCGAATGTCAAGGACCAAGTTTTCGTACTTTCTGAATGTGTAGGTCGATTTGGACCAACTGAAGACGCAGTTAGGGCTTTGCTCGATCTTGGACTTGGCATAACTGACCGTTACAGATTTTCTGAGTCTGACGTTGATGAGCATAGTAAGGTTTGGGATTTTCTTGTGGCAAGACTTAAATTGTTGCAATACAGAGACCGGCTAGAGACATTTCTTGGGATAAACATGGGCAGGTGATGATATTATTGCTCCCTATTTTTTTAAATGGTGAATGTTTCTATTTTTAGTTCTGGATTCATAAGGTTTGCATCAAACATTGAATTGGGATGTCGTGATGCTCACAAGCGGTCTTATTGTTATTACAAAGCAAAGAGCAATATCCTATTCTTTAATATTGGCTTTGAAGTTTCTACGTACCTAATTAGATTTTCTGGAAATGTCGAACAGAAGCTGAAAACTTCAAAATTGAGATGAGGTTCCAAAACTTACCACATTACCTTTGACTTCCAAATTTGACTGGACTTACTAGTTGAGATGGAAATCGTTCATTTTCAAACTGTTCATAAACTTTTTCTAGGGGGATAAAGTGGCTTGTTGCTCAATGACCCAAGCAGTGAAATTGATAAGGGATTTTCCTTATATCTAATTTTGTTTCTTTCCCTATATTGCATTAGGATTGCTTCTTATTTGGTCGTGTTTTATAATGGCCCTAGTGATCTTTTTCTCCTCCACTTTTTACATGACAAATTTTCATGCTTTTAATAGCAGTAGTACTCAAATGGTTTCTACTGACTTGATACTTAATGACTTAGCCTTTTGCAGGTTTTCTTTACTGGAGTATAAGAAATTTTGTAATTTGCCCATTAAAGATGCTGCAGTTGCACTTGCAGAAAGTGGCAAGATTGGGGCATTAAACCTTCTCTTTAAGCGTCATCCTTACTCCTTAACTTCCTCATTGTTGGATGTCTTAGCTGCTATTCCTGAGACTCTTCCGGTGCAGACTTATGGACAGCTCCTTCCTGGGGGTTCCCCTCCTCCAAGTATTTCTTTGAGGGAAGAAGATTGGGTTGAGTGTGATGAGATGGTAACTTTTATTATCAGCAGAGTCCCTGAGAGTCATGAGAGCTATACTCAGATCAGGACTGAACCAATTGTCAAACAATTTATGGGGTCTCAATGGCCATCGGTAAGTGAACTCTCTTCTTGGTATAAAAAGAGAGCTAGAGATATTGATACCTTAAGTGGGCAGCTCGACAACTCCATGTGCTTAATCGACTTTGCTTGCCGCAAAGGCATTCATCAATTGCAGCCGTTCCTAGAGGAGATGTCTTACTTACACCGGCTTATCTATTCTGAGGAGAATGACGAAATGAATTTCTCCATGAGTCTTACTATATGGGAAAGCTTACCTGATTATGAAAGATTTAAATTAATGTTGATTAGGGTCAAAGAAGATACTGTTATTCAAAGATTACATAGTAAAGCAATTCCATTCATGAAAAAGAGGTTTCACTCTTTGACCGTGCCTTCCAGAGATGAGAAAACAGACTGCTCATCTTTAGCCAATTCAGCTGAGTCATTTCTGGTCAGATGGCTGAAGGAGATCGCCTCTGAAAATAAATTGGAGATGTGCTCAGCTGTAATTGAAGAGGGTAGCAGAGAGTTTCAGAATAATAGCTTTTTCCAGAATGAGGCTGAGGTTGTAGATTGTGCTCTGCAGTGCATATACTCTTGCTCTGTTACAGATAGGTGGAGTATGATGGCTTCCATTCTGTCTAAACTTCAGTTTTCCCGTGGTAAGTCCTTGACAAAATGCTATAATCCTGTTATCACCACAGTCCATATATTGGCTATGGGGTCAATCAATCTAAACATTGATAACTTATCCCCAACCTTGCGAACGAAGAAAGTTCTGCTTCATCATGCTTTTGTTTACTAACTTATCAATCTGTGGCAGTTTTGCTAATCTTCCACCTTCTCTTCTTGGCTCCCTCTTCTCCCCCCTGCTGGCATCGAGCTAAAAATTGAGTAAATTTTGGTCTAAAGTTTTCTTTGAGACCAGTTCTTGATTCATAAATAATAGTATAAGTTTTGGTTAATAGGTAATGATGGATATTCAATGTTTTCTCATCTGTGCTTTTCTGATTATCAAACTTTTAGGGCATATAAATAAAAATATGTCACAGGCTCGCATGAAATGAATGGAATGCGAAAAACTAGTTGAATTCTTACATGTAGTTGATACAGCACTTATAGAAGTTTTGAAGTTTATTATTTTTTTCCTTTCTCTCTTTTCCTTTTTCTCCCTCTCTTTTTAGGGAGAGGGCTGGAAGTTGTCATTTGCCCATCTATAGTTTCAGACTCAGATGAAAGCTCTTATTAAATCCATGGCATAGCTGATAATTTGGATTGTCATAGTCATATTACTCCCTTACTAGTTTGTCTCATTTCATGTGTCTGTTTCTTTGTATTTTCAGTGTCGAACTGCTTGTGACTGACATTGATTGGGTTGCTGTGCAATTAAATATTATTATTTAACTTTACTGAAGTCACTACTGTTTTTCCCTATTACGGATAAAGAAAAGAAATAATTAGCCAAATTGTGGTTTAACAGATTCTGAAGATGCAAGCCTCAAGGAACGGGTGAGACTTGCAGAAGGTCATATTGAAGCAGGAAGAATTTTGGCGCTTTACCAGGTTAGGTTTTTCCTTTGTATGAGTAATCATGTATACCAAGATTTTTTTCTCCTTACTCCCATTGGATAGTATTGCTTTCATCCATAAGTTCAGCAATCTGGTGGCTTCGTGTCAAATTATCATCAGGCCTGGATGCGCCTTAAAATTGTTTAAAGCATGCCAAATTGGTTTTACCTTCCACTATTGTTGTCAAACATTGACTCACAATGATTAATGACGATTCCACTGGGTTTTTTCCCCAACAAGTGTGGTGCCATAAATTAGCCGACTTGTGGCTACTTACTTCTTTATCTTTTTATACGAAAGGATGATATTGTAGCTTGTGGTATTGATAGGGTAGTGAATCCTTCATTGCTGTTTGTCACATAACCTAGCTAATAATATTTTCCAATTATTCTTCCGTAATGCTCAGGTCCCAAAGCCTATCAGCTTTTTCCAGGAGGCATATTCTGATGAAAAGGGTGTAAAGCAGATAATTCGTCTCATCTTATCCAAATTTGTTCGGCGACAGCCTGGTCGATCAGATAATGACTGGACAAACATGTGGCTTGACTTGCAGTCTTTGCAAGAGAAAGCATTTCGCTTCATTGATCTTGAATACATGTTAATGGAGTTCTGCAGGGGATTGCTTAAAGCAGGGAAGTTTGCACTTGCGAGGAATTATTTGAAAGGTGTGGGCTCAGTGTCTTTGGCAAATGATAAAGCAGAAAACCTTGTTATTCAAGCTGCCAGAGAATATTTCTTCTCAGCGTCAAGTCTTTCTTGTTCCGAAGTAAGTCCATTTTATTTTTATTACTAGCATAGAAATGATTACGTAATTCCTAAGTTAAAGTTGGGAAGACCGGTAGAATCTGTAAGACCTGATTGTTATATCACGTTCTAGAGAAGTAGTTTAACAAATAAATCTCTTCTAACATTGTTCATTTTGCTAAAAAATGTGGCAGTAGCTTTTGGTGTATTTGGGGAGCATTTTGTTTTTCTGGCCAATGTCAAGGAATTATTTAGAATCAATTTCTAGGGAGGCTAGAATGAGAAAATGTTGTGCAGGTGCACTATGTTCTAAGAAGTTCTGTTTGGATTGAGTGAAATTGAGGGCATGTTTGATGAATACCTTTGCCTCTTTATCTTAATGAAACCTGCTTTTCTTCAATCATGAATACGGACATGCTCGCTTGGTATTGTCATGCTACATGAAAGAAGGGATGCTTTATTTGGTCTGCTAGACCTCAAGTCTCCCCCTCCCCCGCAAAGCACTCAAAAGGTTCCTCCACAGTGTGTGTTGACTTCAATAATCAATTATCATTCAGACTAGACCTTCAACTATTCAATAGACATGTAAGGATGTGACCTAGTGGTTAATGAAGTGGGTGCAAACCTGGTGACCAGGGTTAAATCCCAGTAGACTAGCAGAGACAAAAACCACTGTGTGATTTCTTACCATCTGTGTATGCCTGGTGGCGGAGTTACTTGGTCTGTGCTGATTGAGGTAGCAAGAACCCGGTGGAGTAGTCAGGTGCGGGCAAGTTGGCCTGGAAACTACCATTATTAAAAACAATAAAAATAAAGATGCATTCTGCTTTTGGCTAAAGTGTGTCCAGATTATGTTCTAAAAACTAATTTTTTACATTGGTTGCACATGCTCTTGGAAAGTAGTCCAATTCAAATTGAGATGTATGACAATTTACTAATTAAGCTGCTAAATTCTGCCAGATTTGGAAGGCTAAAGAATGCTTGAATATCTTTCCAACGAGCAGAAATGTGAGGGTGGAGGCTGATGTTATTGACGCTGTAACTGTTAAACTTCCCAACCTTGGTGTCACCTTGTTGCCAATGCAATTCAGGCAAATTAAAGATCCAATGGAAATAGTTAAGTTGGTTGTTACAAGTCAAGGTGGAGCATATCTGAATGTTGATGAGATCATTGAACTAGCCAAACTTCTTGGGTTGAGCTCGCACGATGACATATCAGCTGTTCAAGAAGCTATTGCAAGAGAAGCTGCAGTGGTTGGAGATCTCCAACTGGCTTTTGATCTATGTCTTGTTTTGGCCAAAAAGGGACATGGTTCAGTCTGGGACTTATGTGCAGCACTGGCAAGAGGTCCTGCCCTTGAGAACATGGATATTGCTTCCAGAAAACAGCTGTTAGGTTTTGGTTTGAGTCACTGTGATGGGGAATCAATTGCGGAGTTACTACATGCATGGAAAGATCTGGATATGCAAGATCAATGTGAATCTTTAATGGTGTTGAGTGGGAAAGAGCCTGGAAATGCCTTAGTTCAGGACTCAACTATCCCATATCAACTTCCTTGTAATCAAGATAAAGCAGACTTAGAGGAATGTTCTGACCAGGAAACACAGCTCAAGCAGATAGAAAATTTACTCTTTCAGGTAGCCAAAGATGTTCAGATGGATGGTGATTGGAGCATCCCGTCTATCTTGAGAGAAAATGGAAAACTTTTATCATTTGCTGCTGTATATCTTCCATGGTTACTTGAACTGAGTCGAGAAGCAGAAAGCAATAAGAAATTTACATCCAGCTCATTTTCAGGGATTCAATATGTCAGTCTAAGAACACAGGCACTGATGGCTATCTTGTCCTGGTTGGCAAGGAATGGTTTTGTCCCTAAGGATAGTTTGATTGCTTCTGTTGCTAAGTCCATTATGGAGCCACCTGTCTCTGAGGAGGAAGACATCATAGGATGCTCCTTTTTATTAAATCTTGTTGATGCATTTTCAGGGGTGGAGATAATTGAAAGAAACTTGAGAACAAGAGAGAAATACAATGAAATAACCAGCATAATGAATGTTGGGATGATTTATGGTTTGCTACACAATTGTGAAATCAAGTGCAAGGACTCTGCACAAAGGAGGGACCTGCTTCTATCGAAGCTCCAACAGAAACATAAACTGATCTGCTCAGGTGATTTTGTTAATTTAGACCTATATGATCTACCTTATTATTTTTTACCCTAGGTGGAGAACTGTTTGTATTTTGCTTTGCATGTTCATTTTTCTTATTGCTACTCTAACCTCATATTTTAATTCAGACGAAAAAGAACAAATAGACCAAGCACAATCCACATTTTGGAGGGAATGGAAACTGAAGCTAGAAGAGCAAAAGCGCATTGCAGAGCGTTCAAGGAGCTTAGAACAAATAATCCCTGGTGTTGAAACTACTCGCTTCTTATCTGGGGACATGGACTACAGAGAGAGTGTTGTTTTTTCATTTGTCCAGTCCATTACCCCAGAGAAGAAACACATTGTGAAGGATGTATTGAAGTTGGTCAATACTTATAGCCTAGATTGCAGCAAGGTATGCAAGTTTGTTAAACCAGAAGAGTAACTGAGTAATGAAATTACAATTACAGATTCTAAGATGCTAGAAAACTAACTCTTTCTCCTACTGCTCCCCTTCTATTCAGGTGTTGCTGCATTACCTGAGGTCCATCTTTGTTTCTGAGGCTTGGAGCACCGATGATGTTAAAACTGAAGTGTCAAATCACAGAGAAGATATACTTGCTTGTGCTGCAGAAACAATAAAAGTTATTTCCTCGTCGATCTACCCTGCAGTTGATGGACATGATAAGAAGAGGCTTTCTCTAGTATATGGCCTACTCTCTGACTGCTACTTGCAGCTATATGAACAAAAGGATCCAGTGCATTCTGATTCTATTCATATTGCTCGTTTTTCCAAGACTGTTGAAGAAGAATGTTGCAAGGTGTCCTTTATCGGGCATCTAAACTTCAAAAATATTGCTGGAATTAAAGATTTGAACTTGGATTGCTTCAACAGTGAAGTTTCTGCTCACATCAATGAAAACAACGTTGAGGCATTGGCAAAGATGGTCAACAACCTTGTTTCTGCTCATGACGGTCCTGTGCCTGATGGTCTCTTGTGTTGGCAGTATGTATATAAACATCATGCTTTAAGTTTGTTGACAAACTTGGAAGCTAGAGCTAAATCGGGGGTCAGTATCCAAAGCTCTGAAAGTCTTCATTGCTTAATCGATGATATCGAGCAGACTTATAATGCCTGCTGCAAATACTTAAAATTTATTCCAAATCCTGCTCGTCTGGACATTCTAAAACAACTCTTGGCCGTCATACTACCTGCTGAAATATCTTTCAAGAGGCCTTGTGGCTCAGGTTGGCAGGTGTGCCTTGGCATGCTTGTGGATACTTGGCTCAGAATGATGAATGACATGCATGAAGTTGCACTACTTGAGAATTCGGAAGAAAGATTCTGCTTAGAATGTCTAATGACATGTCTTAAAGTTTTTGCACGTCTAGTTGCTGGAGAAAAAGTTTCATCTAGTCAGGGGTGGGCTACAATTATTGCCTATGTAGGCTATGTTCTTGTTGATGATGCTGCCGTTGAAATCTTTAATTTCTGCAAAGCAATGGTTTGCTCTGGTTGTGGTTTTGGGGCCGTTGCAGATGTATATGATGAAGTCATGGCTCACTTCGTGTGTGAAGCTGGATCAGTGACAGAGTTTTCAAAAGAAGCTGTCAGCATCCAGAATCTTCAAGATCTCTATGTTAGTATCTTGGAGACCATCTTGCAGGAATTGACCGACCATTCCCGTGAGCACCTATGTCTACACCATTACTTATCTTCTTTGAGTAAATTAGATGGTCACTTGGGAAATTTGCAGAGTGTCAGGCAGGCCGTTTGGGAGAGATTGGAAGAGTTTTCTGAGAACTTTCATCTCTCCAATCATGTTCGAGTTTACATGCTGGAGCTTATGCAACTTATTGCAGCTACTGATAAAAACAGCAAGGGATTTTCTTCTGACCAAGAGGTGGAAGTTCATTCTTGGGAAGGTTGGGAGAATTTGCATAGTGCAACTGCAAACTGCGAGAACACTGCTGCTGATGGGATTTCAAAGAAACTAGATGCGTCTAATAAGTTTACAAATACTTTGATTGCTCTAAAATCTACACAGCTGGTCTCCACTATCTCGCCCAGCATAGAGATTACACCTGAAGATCTTTCGACTTTGGAATCCACTGTCTCTTGCTTCCTTGGAGTATCTAAATTTGCTGAATCTGAATCCCATGTAGAAACATTATTGGCTATGTTAAGAGAATGGGAGGAGCAATTTACTCGGGGAGAAACTGAAAAGGATTCTGGTGAGATATCTGATGGTGGAAACAGTTGGAGTAATGATGATTGGGATGAAGGATGGGAAAGCTTCCAAGAACCTATTGAAAGAGAACCAAAGAAGGATGCTGAACTTTCAGTTCATCCTCTTCAAGTCTGTTGGATGGAGATCTTCAGAAAGCTGCTAACAATATCCCAATACAACAAAATGTTGAAATTGTTGGACAAATCATTGGCAAAGCCAGGCGAAGTATTACTAGATGAAGAGAATGCTCAAGGTTTGAGCCAGATTGCACTTGGAGTGGATTGCTTTCTAGCCCTTAAGTTGATGCTCTTGTTGCCATATGAAGTAGTCCAGTTGCAGTGCTTGGATACTGTCGAGCAGAAGCTGAAACGAGAAGGCATATCTGATAAAATCAGCATGGATCTTGAGTTTTTAGTACTTGTTTTATCTTCTGGAGTTATATCAACTATCATCACCAAACCTTCATATGGTACAGTATTCTCCTATCTTTGCTATATGGTTGGGAACTTTTCCCGACAGTGCCAAGATTCCCAGTCGTCAGATGTTGGATGTGGTGGATCTGTAGAAAGTGAGAATATTCCAAAAGATCATATTGATCTTTTCACAAGACTGGTATTTCCCTGTTTTGTCTCGGAGCTTGTGAGATCAGGGCAGCAGATTTTAGCAGGATTTCTTGTTGCCAAGTTCATGCACACAAATCCTTCTCTTAGCTTAATTAACATAGCAGGTTCTTGTCTCAACAAGTATTTGGAGAGGCAAATCCAAATACTACAGGAGAGCAACCCCTCTAGGGATAGCGTGAAATTCTCTAATCCATTGTTAAATACAGTATCCAGTTTGAGGGACAGGATGGAAAACCTGATCCAATCCTCACTGTCCTTGCTTTCACTTGATGGTAGATGAACATTTTTTTGTTCACAGTCCAGTCCTTGGTTTTCCTTTTTCCTTTCTAAATCATTATCCAAACTTTTGTAGATAGAACATTTAGAAATTTTGCTGGAGAGTGAATGGTATTATATATTTGAAGGGAGATGATATTTGTATACCTGGACTCAAGCAACTTAAACAATTGTACTTGCATATTTTGTACAAAAATCTTTGGACCATGAATGTACTTGCGAAATAGAGGTTGTCTGCTGCGGCTTTTAGTTTGCCGTTTCTTCTGCTCAGTTTTGGCCCTGGTGGCAAGTTGACTGGAATGTGATCATAAAAGATGAAATATAAACACAGAGTGCGGGTAAGTATTTTTCGGATATTCGCCTCACAAATAAAATAGGTCCCCTTTATGATTTTGAGTTGTCAGATAAGTGAAGCTATGAGCTAAAGCTGAAAGTTGAATTGCGAATGATCGCCAGAGTAACGATATCAATGACTAAAGCCTGCCGTGTTTTTGACTTGTTCTCTATACTAATTTCTGGTATCTTTTCAAATGTAACGAGACGTAAAAACTTTGCTCTTTGAAGATGCTTTCTGGTCTCGTTATTCTTCAAAAGATAATTAAAGTTTTTGGAAAATAACTCTTATAGACTGCATTTCTCTCCACCCCTCTCAGGCTCACCTCATCCGTTTGTTTAAGAGTTTAAGTTCTGTATAATGGTCGTAAACATTTTGCACTATCTGATTAAATTGATACTTGCAACAGGTAATTTTATCTGATACAAAAGTTTACGTTGCCAATATATATATAACTTAATTTTTTTTTTAATTGTTAATGTCAGTACACCTTATATTTTGTTTTAGGAAGTTAATGTTTTGCGAACTGGTCGATAAAAAGAACATTAGACCACCTTATAGTGAAAAGATTTAAACCAGCTAAATTAGTTTAGAGACAGATTCATATAAATTAGTCTTTAGTAAGATTATATGCAGTACAGGAACATAACTGGACCTGAAAAGAATATTTCAACACTTGTTATCCTGTAAAGTTTATTTTATTCATAAAGAACTACTGTATTAGATAAACGTCTCGTAGTAAAACCATATTTGAAAAACTTAACAAATACACTGTCTTTGCACCAATTTATGTATCGATGCAGAATTGAAGAAAAAAGAATTTTGAAACTTTATAATTCTAGATATGACATAACATTTGTGTGGCTATAAGATTTTTGAAACTTGACATGATATTTGTGTGGCTAAAAAACTTCTTATTAAGAGGAAAATAAAAAGTTTAAAGTTAAATATATTCAAATATAAACTATATTATTTCTTAAACAAATTAATAAGGAAATAATATCACATCAAATAAACTAAAGGGGTAGAACTCTTTGAAAAGTTTTACAAATTCTTTTAAAAAAAATTCTATAGTTATTATCCTTTAAAGTTTATTTTATTCAAAAACCATTTTCCAGAAAACTTAATCATATTCATTTAAAACTCTTTCATCCTTGTCAGTTGTCTCTACACTACAAAGTTTAAAGAGGATCACTGTTCCTGTTTGTTTATTTAAAACTAGAGGATAGCTTTATCTTGAGGGTGTAGCAATATGTGTCTAGTCAAACTCCTCCCCCCCTCCCCCCGACTTCCAACATATTTTAAAACTAACTCTTTGCCACAAGTTTTATACTTAGCCCTATTTTTTTCTCTTAGTTGAGTAAAAAATGGCCAAACAAGAGATGTTTCTGCCCGTTTAGAAGGTTGTCTAGAAAAAGTAGGGGCAGTAACAGGAGGGTCAGACGGGGGATCATTTGGATTATTATTAGTTGGGTTAACTTCAGGAGCAGTACTAGTGGGTGTATCGTCATCCGGTTGCGTTTCATCTAAATCTATTTCTTCATCATCATTTTCATCAATAGTTGGATTACCATAAATAACATTCATATATTCATGGTTTAATTGTTCATCGGGTGCAATATTATGGCAAAATTGACTCTCGGTAAATTGTAATAAACTATTATCGCTATCAAGAATAGCAGGTGTAGGACGGGTAACAGGTTTCGGCCGGGGAGCCGGGGGAAGTGGAGGAGGAACAGATTGGCCACTAGATTCACCACTCTTGGATTTTCCCTTATTTTTACTAAATATTTTTTTAGGGAATAAGCCATCTTAATTAATCAAGCAAAGTAAATAAAACAAACAACAACAACAACAACCCAGTATAATCCCACTGGTGGGGTCTGGGAAGGGTAGTGTGTACGCAGACCTTACCCCTACCATGAGGTAGAGAGACTATTTCCAAATGACCCTCGGCATCCTTCCCTCCAAGAACTCCCCACCTTGCTCTTGGGGTGACTCGAACTCACAACCTCTTGGTTGGAAGTGGAGGTTGCTTACCATCAGAGCAACCCCTCTTGTCAAAGTAAATAAAACAAACAAAACTATAATATTAAAACTTAGAGTTGGAACGAGTTTACCAAATTAACGAACAACTTGTTGAAAAATAATTATCGTTGAAGACTTGAAGACTTGAAGACTTGAAGACTTCAATTCACCAACTTCACAATTTTGCACAAATTGTAACAATTAAGTAAGCAATTATAGAAGAATATTAGAGAGAGATTGAGAGAGATTGATGATTTTGTGAAAAAAATGAAAGAATGAGGGGGTATTTATAGTTAAAAATAGGGAAAAAATATAATTATAAAAAGTTTGGGGTTAAAACAAAATTTGGGGGGTTAAATGGCTATTTTGCAAATAGCCAACGGCTATTTTGGCAGACCAAACGGCTAGTTTTTAAATGACCAAACGGTCAAATTTTTTTTTTAAAAATTATCCGTTGGGCCCGTTTAGGACCGTTAGGACCGTTTAGGACCGCTTGAACCGGCCCACTTCTGAGCCGGTCCCGGTCCCGGTCTCGCGGGCCTCCCCTATGAGACCGACCCACTACCCGACCCACCACCCCACGGTCCCGGTTCTATCCGGTTAGGACCGTTTAGGCCCACCGCCCATGTGGGCTTGCGGTCCTGGGCCGGTCCTGGTCCTAACTGGCCCACTAGCCACCCCTACTCTGAACTAATATTTTGACTGTCTTCCCAGGGGCAATCTCTTTTATTCCCGTAACATTTATGCGGTACCTTTAACTATCCCGACTCTTATCTGAATATATCTCAAGTATTACAATGATATTACTGCGAGGCTGAATTCACTGTATTGGGTTTTACTATGCTTATCTTGCACGATCTGTTGATTCATCCGTAACCTCCTGTCTAGCCATAACTAGGCTCTTCCTGATCCATTACTAACTACTCCTTGGCCCATTCTCATCTCAATATTCCGCGTAATCCTTATTGGGTTATTTTCTTTGCCTTAACTTGCGTCTCACACTGGCTCTTTATTTATTAATAATAGCTCGGGCAGGAACCCTTACTTCCTCTCCTTGACATCGTGCTTGCACAATATTTTGGAATCGTAGCATATCTGTAGGATTTGGATAAGTTCCATCTCATTCCTTTTTTTTTTTTAATTTTTATCGCATTCTTCCTTTACCATTCCATAGTCACTAGAACCACTTAATTCCGACTTAATGCCACATCACTCTATATTCCCCCTTTACGGGAGTACTAAGAGCTGAAGCCACGAGGATCTACCTATAGATGTTTGACCTCTTCATTTTTGGCGTCATTTCACAACATCAATGACCCTTACTCGCCTTGTGGCAATCCTTCTGTACCAAGGATAACAAATTCCCTTACTCACAATGGTGACACTTAGTGCAACTGGAACATAAAATCCCTTAAGCTTAACTTTGTTCATATTGCTTGCTTTTAGGGAAGCGTCTTCCTGAATGACCATTCTCTGAATTTCTCATGAATCGTCTTCTGTTGTCCATTCTCTTATCGCCGCAAGGCAAATCTGAAATTCTTATGATGCTGACTATTATCAAGTCACTCAGTCCCTAATTCATGTTTAGTTTATCTTGTTCACCAGCCCATACTGATTTCTATTAATATGGGGTCTAACTTTTCCTTCCGGTAGTTGCGTCGGAGTCACGAACTTATTTTTCGAAGTGAGGATATGACTTTATGGCCTATATTCTTTTGTTGTCCCAAGACCTGTCACCTCTCATTTTTTTCCCTTCACTTGACTATAGACTCTGTAATACTATCATTTTTTTGATCTATCGTTGTCATCCATGTACCACATTTTACTCATACTGCTCCATTAACTCTCTTCTTATTTTCCTGCTAACATTTCTGTCTATCACTTTATTCTAAAAACTCGAACAAAACATTCTTTTGCTTTTAGCCCCTCTTGCTCCATCCATTGGCTCCTCGAATTGCCTAACATTCTCTTTCTTCCAGAGATGGGAGCCACACTAAGGTAATATTTATCCCTTCCAGGCTTCCAGTGCTTATCTTTGTAGTACTCATATCTAGCTGTACTATTTTAGGGTGCACCATCGAGGTGTATCACAAGGAGATCCATTACCACTTTTGCACTATCCTTCAGAAATGTCAACTAACTTTACCAATCCATTTACTATTTTGGGTTACTCTATCCCCAGCCGTATCCTGATAACTTGTCCTTCTCTTAAACTATGTCTGTTAGCTCCCATAAGACATAACTAAGATCGGTGTGACCGATTGTACATACATCTGTCACTGTTGAAGGTAACTCAAAATGCTTATCTCTCCCTCCATGAATGGTAAATAATGATAATCTTTATTAACTGGGTAACTCGTACCCTTCTTCATCTTGCTTCTTTTACTTCTTGAAACTTGTATTTATCTTCTGAATCTCTCATTGTCTTTCACCATAAAGGTGGATAAATATTCTTGCCTTAAGGTTCCTTATCAAGAGGCTTACACGTTTTAGTATACACATGATCTGCTGAATACCTCATATTTATCCATCATAAGCATGATGCAAAAATTGAGTTCCTCTGACTCAACTCTTCCATAGCTACATCTCTTACCAACCGTCTTTCTGGATGTGGGCATCGTTGTATTACGAATAAGATAGAGTTTAAGAAATTGAGTTCTTACAACTGAGCTCTACCACACGATCTAGAGTAAGAAGAATGTGTGTCAGTCCTAAATGCCCTGTAGCCTCCTGCTTATACGTGTGGTGCACGACACACCCATAAATAAGACTCTACTAGACACGGCTTGTAGACTCCCTATGACAGAAATGCTCTAATACCACTTTTGTCAGGACCCAAACCGATGGGCTGCGATGGGCACCCGGTACCTTACTCAATCGAGTACCAACATAACGTATCTTTCTTATTACATCATCATATACACGTGACATACGGGCCTAATAGGCCAACGTGATCATTTATAAACTCAAAATATAGGCCGACAAGGCCATACAATCTTTCACATACACAACATATGTCTACAACCCTCTAAGAGTACATAAATATTATAAAGGTCGGGACAGGCCCCCGCCCTACTAATCAGTACATGTCCTAATCATACCGACCACATAAGCAACTCCGGAGCAAATGGAGCGCACCAACACCTTCTGCTGAGCTGATAGCCTACTTGGAGGACTCTCGACCTGTCTAACAGGACCTGCGAGCATGAAACGCAGCGTCCCCATGCAAAAGGGACGTCAGTATGAATATTATACCGAGTATGTAAGGCACATAAATAAGTACATAACAGACCTGGAAGAAATATAGAGTAAGTGATTCAACCTGTAAGTCTGGATAACTCTGTAAATCATGAAATGATCATAGTGTCATGCATATGCGTATGAATGTCATGTCATGCATAGGTACATATTTCATAACATCATCAGGACTCTGAGGGCATCCCATCATATCATCTCGGCCACTGTGGGCAAAATCATCAACGTATACCAGCTGATCAGGTGGTGGTGCATATATAACGCCGTAACCTTTTCCCATATCCCATATATATATATATATATATTTTTCCATATCCCATATACATATATATACATATATATATGCGTATATAATGCCATCTGGTCATGGGTCAATGTACATGTATAAATGCATGAAATGCATAAGAAATACGTTAATAAAATTTTCTCGGAATGCCATAAAAATCAATATACCTTTCGGCTAAACTTTATCAAATACATATTTTCTGGGACCCATGAACAGAAGATATAATAATAATTCACACAGAAAATCAAAAATATAGACACCCATAGTATTTCTATGAATAGAGTCATTTATGAAAGTTGTGTATTTTGCTTGTTTCATTTTTATTATTTGGATCATTCCAAAAAGAAATAAGGGATAGCCTTAACATACCTGGAGTAGGGAGAAATCCATATGATATTCCTGAAAAAGGTTGTATCGTACTCCCTTAGAATCGTAAAATCTCACGTTGCTAATGTGCTAATAATTCTCGTTGGAATTATTTGGTGTAGGAATTGGTTGAAGAATCAAAATCACGTTGCTAATGTTTTGTAGGAATTTTCACGAAATTGGTAACAATTTGTAACAAAGTCACTTTGCTAATCTCCAAACCTCACGTCTGATGTGTGTTTGAGAATGAAAAATATTGCTTTTTATTTAAGATCCTAGAATTTAGGTGTCTTAAAATTGATAAGTTAGGTTGCCACCTAATGTAATGACTTAAAGAGTCATACATATGATTTAAGGGGTGCTGCCATGTGAATCCCCCCTTACTTATCCAATTATCCACCCCTTTTTCTTAATTAATTCATTAATTCCTCTACTAGTCCAATAATTAACCAATTACTCACATAATTAAGAATTATCTCAAATTACATAAAATACTACTCACTTTTAATATACTTTATAAACCTTACTATCATAGCCATACGGTACCTTGTATGGCACTAGTCCATAAATACCGGGTATTTTAGCTCGGACCGTATTTTATCCCAAAATATCAAACTTCAACGAAATTCATTTCCTTTGATTCTCTTACCCTCTTACCTTTACGAATTTATTTATCACTTATTTGAAATAGCGTAATACTTATAATCTCGAAACAATCTCATTCCCCAGCTTACGTCGATTAACTTACGACGAAACTTTAACGTATGAAAATGCGGGATGTAACATCTCATTTCCGAGCTTATATTAACTTACTTATGGCGTACTTCCATGTACAAAAATATGGGGTGTAACACGAACTATCGGACCGATTGGCCAAATGGGCCGTCGAACTTAGTGGGTACGATATCGAATATCATCCCCGGACGACCATCAAGTCTCAAATTTTAGCGGACTTCGTGGCCGACTTCACGCCAACCCTCGTACCTGAAGTCAAAAAGGAACTCTTGTTAAAATCAGGTACATCATCAGGGGTATGGACCCTTTTCACAGACGGTGCTTCGAATGTGAAGGGGTCCGGGCTAGGCATCGTTTTGAAGCCGCCCATGGGTAGCACTATTAGGTGATCTATCAATACTTTTAGGTTGACTAACAATGAGGTCGAGTACGAGGCCATGATTTCAGGTCTCGAGCTAGCTAAAAGCTTGGGAGCAGAAGTCATTGAAGCCAAGTGTGACTCTTTACTGGTGGTGAACCAAGTAAACAAAATCTTCGAAGTTCGAGAAGATAGAATGCAAAGATATTTGGTCAAGCCGCAGGTAACCTTGCACCGTTTCAAGGAATGGACTTTACAACATGTTCCTCGAGAACAAAATAGTGAGGCCTATGCACTTGTAAATTTAGGGTCATCGGTCGAGGAAGATGAGATCAGCTCGGGGACTGTTGTTCAACTCTCGAGATCCGTGATCGAGGAAGTTCATGCCGAGATAAACTCTACAAGTTTAACCTAGGATTGGAGGAATAAATATATTGTATACTTGAAGAACGGAATGCTTCCATCGGACCCTAGAGAGTCGAGGGCTCTACGAACCAGAGCTGCTCGATTCACATTGGTTGAAGATGGAACATTATACAAAAGGATACTCGATCGACCGTTGGTAGTATGCTTAGGACCAGGAGACACCGATTATGTTTTACGAGAGGTCCATGAAGGCATTTGTGGGAACCACTCAGTCGCCGAATCACTGATTCACAAAATCATTAGAGCAGGATACTACTGGGATAGCATGGAAAAAGACACTAAGGAGTTTGTTCGAGAATGTGATAAATGTCAAAGGTTTGCACCAATGATTCATCATCCCGGAGAACAACTTCATTCAGTCCTATCCTTGTGGCCATTCATGAAATGGGGGATGGATATTGTCGGCCCTCTGCCATCGGCCCCAAGTAAAGCCAAGTTCATTTTATTTATGACTAACTATTTCTCTAAATTGGTTGAAACACAGGCCTTCGAGAAAGTGAGAGAGAAGGAGGTTATAGACTTCATCTGGGATCACATCGTATGTCGATTTGGGATACCTGCTGAAATAGTGTGTGACAACGAAAAATAATTTATCGGCAGCAAAGTGACGAAATTCCTCGAAGACCACAAAATAAAAAGGATATTATCAATGCCGTACCACCCTATTGGGAACGGATAGGCCGAATCGACGAACAAGTCTATCATTCAAAACCTAAAGAAAAGGTTGAACGATGCTAAGGGGAAATGGAGAGAAATTCTACCCGAAGTCCTTTGGGCATATCGAACAACATCAAAGTCCAGTACAGGGCAACCCCGTTCTTCTTATATATGGCTCCGAAGCCTTGATTCCAGTCGAAGTCAGAGAACCCAGTACCAGGTTTCGACATATAACAGAAGAGTCAAATCATGAGGCTATGAATACTAGCCTCGAACTATTAGATGAAAAACGAGAAGCCGCACTCGTTCGAATGGCTGCACAAAAGCAACGAATCGAAAGATACTACAATAGGAGAACTAATCTTCACCACTTTAGAGACGGGGACTTAGTCTTGAGGAAAGTTACCATCAACACTCGAGATCCTAATGAAGGGAATGTTGACCCAAATTGGGAGGGACCTTACCAAGTCCTCAACATCATCGGAAAGGGATCTTATAAGCTCGGCACAATGGACGACGAACAACTACCAAATAATTGGAACATATCGCTTCTCAAACGGTATTATTGCTAAGGTACAACTTTATTCCCTTTTTTCATTTATATATTTGGCACTAAATCAGTGCAGGTGTTCGATCGATGACATCGAGACCCCAGGTTTTAAAGCACACGTAGCACTCTTTTTTCCTTAGACCGGTTTTTGTCCCAAGTGGGTTTTTCCAGCGAGGTTTTTAATGAGGCAACAATTATGTGCTACCTGAAGACAATTCAACAGTATCCAAGGCTTCTTTACAATCAACCTCGAATACTGGGGGGCATCACCCACCCTCGGATGTTACACTTTCGAGGAAACAACTTCGTGTCAAAGGGTCTTGATAGAGAAACTTTGTAACGGGCCAAACGGTCGAATAAACCGTGTCCGTATAGATTAGTCGAGCCCCGATGGCAAAACATGTACGCATGTATAAATTATACAAAGAAGCATTCTTTTTATATTAAACATCTTGTGTCTCAAATAAAATTTTCTACTATACAAGCTCCATACTTACGATTTTGTGAGAAATGGCTCAAGGGACAAGTGCAAATATACCTCGTACACTCGGGGACTGCCGTCGACGATCGACAAATTCGAGTAATCTAAACTCTAATTCATAAGACCTCAAAGAGGCACCCTCCCATCTATAGGCCAAGGCCATCATTCTCAGGGACTAACACACCAAACAAGTTCGTAGTGTTATTGGGAAATAAGCCCAAGAGGCATACCCAAAGGTTACATCCAAGTTAAGGCGGCTCGGAGACGTCCGAATCCTGCAATAAAAATAGGTCTTCGAATTCTTTAAAACACCGGTTAAAAAAGGCTACCCTCGGTAAGTAATCAAAAGGGTTTCGATAAAATCACCCCTCGAAAAACCTTAAGAGGTATCAAATTATCTTAACACAAACGTGTTAAGGCACAAAAAGCAAAGGGGTTTCAATCGACATCGGACCCTCAAAAAACCCAATGGGTGAAGAATACGTGTTAAGGAAAAAAGAAATTTTTTACTAAATCTTCTAAGCCAAAAAAGGGAAAAAATATCCATCTTTTAGAGGACATATTAGCCCAATCTAAAGACCCTAAGGGCCAATATACTTAGAGTTTGAGATTTTATTCTCACTTAATTCAGACCTAAGGGTTCCACTATTCCGAGCTCAAATAAAATTGACTTGAATATAGCTCGAGGATTCATCATTATTTGATATAAAACCTTAAGGGGTCTGTTACTGTGAGTTCGAAACTTACTCGAACTTGGCTATAAAAACAGTACAATTACAGCTCCGATCAAGCCATCCAAAATCAAAACCCCGAACAAATTGTTTAGCTCAGGGACTCGCCCTCGCTTAACTAAAAAACTTAAGCGTTTGTTCTACTCTGAGTTCGAGTTATCGCTCACTCGATTATAGAGGCTACAACAACCCGGTTGCAACAAAGTCTTCACAAGGCAAAGACAAAATAGAATTTATCATAAATTAGAAATCGGAGACGAAACGGCGCCTAGCATGTACCTCCTTAAGAGTCTCTCTTCGAGACTGACGCCTAGCATGCTCAGCAACATGGGACAATCTAACCGCAACAATATTAGAAATTTCCTTTGCCCGAGTGTTAGCGGCTTCAGCGTCGGCTCGGTAAGGCCACGAGCGCCTCTGCCTCGGATGTGGCCCTTGCAAGTTCATCGGCCAACCGAGTTTCAAGCTCTTCAACCTTCTGGGCTCGGGCCAAGCTCTCAACCTTCACACTTTGGAGTTGACGCTCAACCGAAGACAGTTGGGCCTGAACTGCATCTTTCTCCGAGGCGAGACGGTCCATGTTCTGCTTCCACCCCAAAGTATCTGCCTCTTTCATCTTGGCCTTCTCACGAAGCTGCTCAACCAATTCGACCTTCTGCTGAACCTGTAGGATCAAAGTGTTAGTCACCAATATCGAGTTAATACATAACATACTCTCAAAAATTTACATTAATCATTCAATGAGATCGGTCTGATCTTGATGAGCTCTTGTCAACTCGGCTCGAATACTCATGATCTCCTCTTCTTTGTGCACATAGAGGAGTTTGAAGGAATTTCTCTCCTCCGTAAGCGTTTTGAGATCGTCCTCGCATCGGGCCAGCTCAGCTCGGTATTTGGAGGACGCTTCTCGAAGGAGCGCCGTAGCCTGTACAGAAAGGAAGGAGATCAAACTTAGAGAAATAAGAACAAACGCAAGCATGGTAACATGGGCTAAAACTCACTTGGTTCAGAAGCCGTTGAGCCTCATAAAAATGAGGGATGTGTCCAGGTCGGGAACATCATCGACCCCCGCGAAGCAGCCGCGAAATATATCATCCCCTTTGGGGGCCGACCCCATATCAGGGGTCCCCATGGACCGGGCATCCCGAAAGTGCCCCTCAGAGAACATGGGGCCGGGCGGCGAATCATCAATGTTAATTTCCCCAAGTGAGTTACTTGGGGCATTCCCTTCTCTTTGAAGGGCCTCAGAACTAGACCCTTCGGGCACACCCGCCGGTTGCTCATCACGGCAGGAGGCATCATCAATAGCCGATGACTCGGGGACTTTGTTCGGACCTTCCCCCGAGATCACCTCGATCTGCGGCTGAACCTCCTCGACCGTCACCGGCTCAGCAGTTCTTGAAGCTTCAACGCCTTCCCTCTTCCGAGCCACCAGCAGGCAGTCGGCATCTTCTCTCTTCTTGTCTTCATCTCGTAGCATTTGGACTACATCGGCAGACAGAACAAAGGGATCAGTCTTCGACTTTCGAGCCCTGCATTTCTTGGGCTTTGGGGTATCTAGAGATGAGGCCCTTCTCCTTTTCTTGTCTTTGGTCGGCTTGGGGGGCTCCTCTTCCCCAAGGGGAGGCGTCCTCATGACGATATTATCTCCAAGACCTGTATAAGAAGAATTAAAGTTAAAAAGAAGTATTTCACAGGAAATCATCAAACACGGACAGGGGAACTTACCATGATTTTTGGCCTCCCATCGACCCTTGGCCAAATCGCGCCACGAGCGCTCTGCATACGAAGAGGTTGAAACCACTTGTCGAACCCAACCTGCAAGGTCCGGGACTGCACCAAGAAACCAGGGGGAAGCTGTACCATAAAGAAGAATATAGATGCGAAGAGGTAAAGGAAACATAACAAATAATCAAACATTATCGGTGAAGTTCTAATTATGCTTCATGTTCCATTCTTCGGGGAATGGAATCTTCTCGGCGGGGATTAAGTCGGAGGTCCTGACTCGGACAAACCGACACATCCATCCTCGGTCCTTGTCCTCGTCTATGCTCGAGAATAGCACCTTCGTGGCCCGGCGCTAAAGCCTTATCAGTCTGCCCTGATAAAGACGGGGGCTGTATAGCCTAATAAGATGATCGAGGGTGAAAGACATCCCCTCGATCTTGCTCGAGAAGAATCTGAGCAAAATGATAATACGCCAAAAAGAGGGATAGATCTGGCCTAGGGTTACCCGGTATTGGTGGCAGAAGTCGATTATGACGGGATCGATGGAACCAAGTATGAAAGGGTAAGTATATACACTTAAGAACCCTTTCACATGAGTGGTGATGTCCTCTTCGGGGGTAGGAATCACCACCTCTTTATTCTTCCAGTGGAAGTCCTTTTTCACCTGCTCGAGATCACCTTCGGATATCGAACAGATGTATCTAGACATGGGCTCGCATCGGCCAGGAACCGAAGAAGGTCATTCGACTTTAAAGTCAGAAGTAAGTTCACATGGCCCGAGGATGCACTCTTCGATATGTGGCTCCACCGGTGTTTTGTCACCGGCCGACCGCGATGAGGAGGCCTTTTCTTCTTGAGGAACGGTCTTTGATGTTTTTGCCATTGCTATATGAGGTTTAGGGAAGGAAAAGGCGGAATTTGCGTTTTAATAAGAGATTGGCAAATGGAAACCGACAAAGTTGATGAACTTGAAGAGAATAGAAGAGTTTTTGAAGATTAGAAGAAGTTTGAAAGTAAAGTTTGAAAAAATTATGAAGGTGGTCTATTTATAATAGCCACTTTGACGGTTTGAAAGCACTGTTGGCCGACTATCAACTAGCATTAATTAATGACCTTGGGAACTGCGCAGACGCGACGCTTCAATTGCTTCTGTCGCTTATATCATGATGTTGACGTCATAATTGATCGAGGTATTAAATCGAAGTCTCAAATTCATTTCTTCTCGTTACACTCCAAAAAATGAGGGGACTATCTGTATACGGTCGAAATCGAGCATACCCGATTTCGTTGGCAGGGGAGTTGCCTCGAGGATAACCTTATAATAGATCGGGCTCGAGCTCGAGCTCGAAGATAGAATGTCACACCTGGAGACCGAAGTGACCATTGAGATCGAGGCCACCAGAAATCGAGATCGAGCATGATTGACTTTGAGTAATACGTAATAACGGAATGGAGAGATATCAGTAACCGGTTGAAAGTCAGGGCGAAAATCCCGGAACATATCAAATCAAAGCGGTTATTAACGCCAATCATGGGATCTACTTCCGTTATTAGAGTTTTACCTTATTTAGGATTCCTCTATTATATAAAGAGGGATCCCATTCACTTGTGAAAAGAGATTATTCACTGATAAGGATATACATATATATTGTACGTTGTTTTCTTTGTTCATCACTATTCATCGCTGTTTGTTCTATCCTATATTGTTCTTATTAATTAACCTCGAGACTACTTCGAATCGAGGTCAAGGCATCGTTTGCAGACCGGTTTGATTTATTTTATTGTCCAAGTTATCTATTTAATTCGTTGTTTATCAATTGGTGCTGGTTTAGATCATATATCCTTAAGACCACAATACAAGTTTAATTGTTACTCAATTTTTAGGGTAAACAAGAGTATAATGGAATAAATTACATTGTGCATTCTTTATTTATTTCTTCACTCAGATTTCAAGCATTGCAGTAAGTGTATTGAAATGTCAAAATATTTGAAAGTGTCAGCTAGACCTTTTGAATTAGATTCTATTACCTAAGATAAAAAAAATATCTCTAGATAGATTAAATGTTTTATAAACGAATCATTAACAACTTTACATCTTAAAAAACTAAAAAAATCAAATAAAAATATATATAATATTTTAAAAAATAAAATATAAGGTCCTCAATTAAAATTTGGCTTTAGGCTACCCTTCTTATCGAGCCGCCGCGGTTAATGTCCCATCTCCTATCCAATGGTTTAACTATTGCGTACTTTTAATAATTAGTGATTGTAACATTTATGTACTAGGGAGCTGAGGCCATGCATGCACCAATGGTGATTGGTATAGGGACATAACAAAGAGAAAAAGAAAAGGAAAAGATACTTGTTTGTCACCATGCATTGAGGGAGTCCGGAACCAAAATGTGGTTCTTTTGGACTCAAACGACTAAAATGTGTGGAAAAAAGAGATGGTAACCAAAATATATATAACGCCCTTTTAAAGGGCGCTATGCCTTAACGGCCGTTTGCCCGTTAAGGTATAGCGCCCTTTAAAAGGGCGTTATACGTGAATTTGAAAAGACGGGCAAGTATAACGCCGTTTATTAAAGCGCTATACATATTTTATAGGCCCAAAAATAATTCTTCTAGGCTTAACTGACATAAAAATAATTCAACTGGGTATAGCACCCTTATTTAAGGCGCTATACCTAAAAATATTATACCCCCGGACTGGTTTTTGCCCTATTTAAGGAGATTAAGAATTTTTTAAAAATCCATTCATAAATATTCTCAAGTCTTCTGAATTATTTCTTCGTTAAGTTGTTTTACATTTTGTCATAATGTCTGAAGAGCGAAAAGTAAGTGTTTCATTATATTGGGAGGTGAGGGGATGTGAGGTTGTGGTGGCGAATAACTCAGTAACCTATGGTTTATCTCCACAGTATTATGTTAAGTTACCACTTATAATGGAGTACGTTAAATTGGTATCGTTGTTATGTAAAAAAATCAGTGTGAGCAAATATTCGATGAACCTTAAAGTAATCGGAAGATATCCGTATTCTGTCACTCCGCAAGGGGTTGCTTGTTATGTTGAGTTTAACATCTAGGACGATAAAACTCTGAGAGATTTTTTGAGGACTCTGGATGAATACCGGAAATTTCTTGTGAAAAAAATATTGGAAATATACGTCAAGGTTGAAGACGTTCGCAATAATGAGGTTGCGCAAAGCAGGGATATCCCTCAGTCATCGGGTGGTTATTTTGGAGTGGTTTTAGCTGAACAGGTTCCGTCTAAAAGAGTTTGGCCTGATCTAAACTTATCTCCATGGGCGAATGAGGAGCGAGGAAATAATTTCTCTCCTAATTTACATAATCCACAAGACGAGTGGTAAACTCATTTTTTCTTTGTGTTACGATGTTTATTTTTGCTGTATTGAATTTGTATTAACACTCATATATTCCACAGGGGGTACCAGCCAGATATGAATTTTACAAGTTATGAACCAACGCCCAGTTGGAATATACCTAGTTCTGGTGTGTTGGATCATGGTGGTCCATCGGGGAGTCATCACCAACAGGATAATGTCCATCATGGGATGTCAACATATTACGATTTGTAAGTGAAGTGATATAGCTATATGTAAAGTATTTATCAATTTGAGTAACTCATTATAGCTATTTTGTTGGTTGTGCAGTGAAAACGTGCATCCTGAAGGTCCTGTCCTTACTCAATTGCCCGAAGATGACATATTTAATCGGGATCTGGCAGATGCACAGAGTTAAGAAGAGAATAGTGATTATGACAGCAATGCCGATGAGTCTGGAGATGACACACCCTTCCCTGATGAGGGTGATGATAAGGAGGAAGAGAATGCTGGACCTGATTTGATGAGGGAGCATGCTCCATCCCCCGTTAGACCAAGAGTGTACGAGTTCCACGTGCCGTTTCATTCGAGGGAGATTCCCTACCTTGATCATTTTCCAAGTATGCCAGATGTGGATGCCCTCACAAGGGATATTGACAAAATTTGGACAACAATGTGGGATGAATCTAGAGCAACAATGCTGTCAAAGGGCATGCTTTTTCCCGATAAAATGCACCTAACTAGGGCGGTACTAATGTACAGCGTAAAAGATTGTCGTGAGATCACGGTACGCGAGTCATCTCCAGATGTATACAAGGTAGTCTGCCGTAGATGGTTTACGGGTTGTAATTGGATGCTGCGTGTGAGGAGGAAGAAAACAAATATGTGGGTTGTGGGTAAATACAGTGGCAACCACAATTGTAAAATGGACACATTCAGTGGGAATCATTTTAACTTGAATGGTGACTTGATTTCTCTTGTCTTGATTCCACACATTGAAACATCCATAAGGTACAATATCAAAGAGTGTATAACATCCGTCCACCAGGAATATGGGTGCACCATTACCAAAAGAAAGGCATTTCTCGGGCGCAAACGTGCGTTTGAAATTATTTATGGTAACTGGGATAAGTCCTTTGCATCTCTACCTAGGTACTTGGCTGCATTGTAACACTTTAACCCTGAGACTGTTGTTGAATGGAAGCTTGAGCGGAGTCCGGGAATACCGGAACATATATTCAAATATGTGTTCTGGGCATTTAAACCAGCAATTGATGGTTTTCTGCATTGCCGGCCGGTAATATCCATAGACGGCACTCATGTCTATGGAAAGTATGATATTAAGCTGTTGATCGCCGTTGCAGTACATGTTAATGGAAGTATATTTCCTTTAGCTTTTGCTATTTTTGCCAATTAAAGCCAAGAGACGTGGACACTATTTTTGAACCACTTGAAAGAGCACGTTATCAAACAACGTTCAGGTATTTGTCTAATATCTGATCGGCATGGTGGTATTTTAAGTTCTGTACAGAATTTGTGTGCATGGCAGGAACCGTATGCCTACCACCGTTACTGTGTGAGGCACCTGAAGGCCAATTTCCAAAAGGCATATCCCAACAAGGAATTGCATGATTTAATGTGGATGGCTGCAACAGATCACCAAGAGTGTAAATTCAGGAGGCGCATGGAATCTATAAGGCAGGAAGACGAGGGAGCCTATCGTTGGTTGATGCGACATGAGCTTGACAAGTGGACTTTGCATGCGGATGGTGGCAGAAGATGGGGAATTCTGACTACAAATGTGTCAGAGTCTTTCAACGGGTTATTGAAGTCTGCACGTGGATTGCCTGTCACTGCCATGGTGCGGATGTCATTCAAGCATATGGCGGAGAGGTTTGTTGAAAGGGCTAGAGGTGCATCGTCATTGATGGAAAGGGGTGTTGAATTTATGCCAATACCAATGAAAAGATTTGAGATATACAGGCGGCGAGCACATTGGCATTCATATTTATAGTATTGCAACGAGCAAAATATTTTTAAAGTTCGCACCGCTATTCATCAAAACCGGGGGAATAATACACATACCGTAAATGAAGCCAGAAGGTTATGCTCTTGTGGGAAATGGTCCATCTACCACATGCCGTGCTCACATGCCATCAAGTGCTTTCAACATATAGGTTTAGGGCCAACCAACTACGTTGATAAAGAATATAGTGTTGCTGCATACTTAAAGACCTATAGTGGGCAGTTGCAGCCAGTGGGTGCTGAGCATTATTAGCCGCCGGAACCATTTAAAATGGTGTGTAACAAGGACTATGTATGTCAACGACAGGTGCAAAAAAGAACACGTATACGAAACCAAATAGATGTTGGTGATACCGTTTATGCGCGCAAATGTGGCATATGCTCGCAAATAGGACACAACCGTCGTAAATGTCCTTCAGCTGGTTTGGGTGGCGGTGGTAATCCAGCTCCTGGTGGAAGTTCATCTAATGTGCCCAACTATCAAGGATACACGTAGTGTTTTGTTTCCGTAATGTGGTTGTAATAAGTGTATGTACTTGTTTATCTTGCAGAATATATGAAATAAAATTATGTTTCCATTGCTGTTAAATCTTATTAATATTTAACATTAATACTTCAATACAACAATCTAAAAAAAAAATTGTCTTGTCGACCTAAAAAAGCTGATCGCCTGCAAAAGCTATCTTCTGAAAAAGCTGTATTGTACCTGAAAGAATTTTTAGCACACGAAGCATAGCGCGGTGAAATAATACGTTATGTGTATTGTCTTGCCTATAAATAACTAGCACATTTTAGTTATTATCTGCGCTTAACCAAAACAAATAGCAAAACTTTCCATAAATTTTTTATTTTTCTTGCATTAACAAATGTCTGGACGCAATGACCAACCAAGGTGCTATTGTGGCAAACGTGCAATTTTGAAGGCATGTTGGTCCGATGGTAATGTTGGGCACATATACTGGATGTGTCAACAATTATTTGAATGCAATGACGGAAATAATTGTATGTTTGAGGAATAGTATGATGAACTCATTAACCAGGAATATTACAAGTCATGTTTGCAGTATGTTTGGAATATGAACTGTGAATACCAACGCCAGATCTCTGAAATGCAACGAGAAATTGCGGCAGTGCAAGAGAAACTAAAAGAGGCGGAAGAAAAAAAAAGTAAAATGGAAGAGAAATTTAAGTGGTTGGAGCAGAGAATAATAGGCGGTAATGACTAAACAAACACATGTATGTGTTGAGTGTAGTATTTTATCTTTATATTTTCATGTCATGTATTTTCATTAGTTGTACTGAATTTAAATTATGTTAAGTTTATATGTTTGTGTTTGTGTTGTAGTATTAAAATAACGAAGAATCGGAGAAATAAAAACATAATGCGCATATAATGTAAACAATAAAAATTGTTGCTATTATTTACTGAATGTCATATGTACATAAAATACAAAAAAAATCAATGCGTCCCACATCCTGTATGCTTTAATGCAGCCGTTGGCCTGAGGCGCATCCCATCCAGCCCGGCTACGCTATCAGGATCATCCTCATTACGTCGCCTCTTTATCGCAAGATGCGCTGCAACATGATCGTCAGTAGGGCTGGCAAGCTCGGTAGAAGGGGCCGTCGGTCCAGCAGTAACCTACAGAATAATAAGATATTTTAGTATATGAAATATATATTAGTAATGTATGTGTTAAGTCACAAAAATTTAAATTATCTTACCATGATCTCGTCGGGCTCCTGAATATAATCATCCATCGCAGCCAGGTCAGTATCGCACAAAGTGACCTCCGTGACAGACGACGATGAAGCCTTAATTAAAAATAAATAAAGATATTTATGCCTAATCAATGAGATAAAAATAAATTTAAATTTAATAGTAATACAAACATACCTGCGCTTGTGAAAGATCCCCAGCATCCCGCGATAATGAGCCATAACTCTGCCGGCGCCCACTATCCACATCTCGTGTCGGCCGATCATCAGCAATGGTCGATGGACCTAGAAGATCAGGAAAATACTGATCCCAATCCTATCATATAATGGCCATGCCTGCGATCAACAATGGAGCGGACGAGGTCACCTGCGAAGTCCCTGGAGTGAGCTGAAGCTGAAGGCTGAATGACGGCATGCTGCTGTGAGAGTGGTCTGGCTCATGGAGGTCACTCGGCTAATCAACTCCAACATCCTTAACAGGTGCCTCAACGCCCCCTTGCTGGGGACCACCTCCTCGCCGACCCCTACGACCTCATGGGACACCCCTACCTCGTGGGGCATGCCTGTCACGTCGACCACGTTCTGGCCCCACTGGTGGCCTACGATGGTACTGCTCTGGAGCCACATACTCAGCCTCGTATCCTAATCGCTCATCATCTTGGGCTCGCCTCAATGTCCGGGAAGCCAGATCGGTAACCTGCCAGCCATACTCGTGCAAAGCGGCTGCTCCCTCGCCGGTATGTTGCTGTATCTGCAGTCCTAACTGGTGGAACAGATATAGGCCAATAGCCTGCACAACATGTAAAATATAAATTACGGAACGCTAGGTTAACGCTATAAGTAAGTATATCAAATAACATACCAGTGCCTCGTACCTCCCGGCGTATGGAATGTACCGACCGCAAGCACGATAAATGGGATTCCCGACGAAAAGTCAGGTAACGTTGCGGTACCATCCCATATAATCATGCTCAGTCTCCGTCCGGTCAGGTGGAGGGGGGCGGAATCAGGTCATGTCGCTGGTCTCAAGTATCGATCTGCGCCTCTAGCCATGCCATATATGTCTGGTCCACCCTGGAATGATCATCCCGCTGGTAATGTGTGATATGCCAGGCGGGCGGTGGCGGTACAAGCTGCGGGCAGCCAAACTAGCGAAGTACTCGCTTGGTGGCATGATGCTCCACAATATCAAGGCACATCAACGGGACGGAAGAGCTCCACATAATTCGGCCGACCGAGCAATAATCGGGCAAACCAGCTATTAGCTCGTCGCTGTATGGCCTCCAAATGAACTATTAAGTAACAACAGAAAACGTGAGTATACGCAACACATATGAAGCCAGGCCAAGTAAACTTAGGTATATATTTACATGTGCGCCCTCCAGCAAATCCAACAAATCCCTGCATAAGGGGAGATTATGTCGAGCCTCGTACTCTCGTCCATATCCTCGCCTATCAACCCGCCTCCTAGCTAGAGGGAGAAATGGAGGTGGTGCACCCGAAGCTAAGGGTGGTAGAGGTGGCTGCAACTGCAGGAACCGCTCCTAGGCCCAAACCTAATATACAAAGTGGACGTAAAATTTAAGGTATATTTTTACTGGGTATGTTATAATGAATAGAGTGTTTGACTTTGTTTTCACCTATAGCAGCGGCAAAAATCCAGCAACGTCATGCTGGGTGCCTATGCTCGCTCGGCACATCTGCCTGTACAAGTAACCGAGAACAGCAACACCCCAACTGTACTGATGTAAATCATCTAGCCGCTCAAGATGATGAAGAAATCTCAAGCTGACTAGGTTCTCCGAAGTGTTCGGGAACAAAACCCCTCCAAACATAAGGAGGAGCAGCAACCTCGTGTACCGGTGAATATGAAGCTCCGGTGTATCATTTGTGATGTCAGTGTGCAATGCCTCCAAATGCTGCCGGACGGGCGTCAACTGCAGACGACTGGCCCCAACCAGTGCAGTCTCATCCGGTGGCTGGAAATCGGTGAGCCCCTGCAGCATCTCCATGTAGTGCAAACCCGTAAACTCTCTGATGGCATTCGGCAAAGCAACATGGTGTCCATCAACGGGTAGCCCATACAGGACCTCCACGTCCTGAAGCGTGATAGTGGCCTCGCCAATGGGCAAATGGAATGTGTACGTCTCTGGTCGCCACCGCTCTATCAGGGCCGTGATCAACGACCAATCCAACTGCAGCCGACCGAGCTCCACAATCCTATAAAAGCCCGTATCCTGGAGGCGTCTGACTATACGGGGATGGAGAGGGTGGTCCCTGAGAAAGCCCCACATATCGTCTACTTTCCTGGCACGGAACGTCTGGGCTAGTAACTGCCCCTCCCATATGTGTGATGACCTATGATCGCCCTGTAACAACAGTAGCTCCAGACTGGCAGGTCCGGGATGCAAAGGTGGAACCTCCATGTCGTCTATTGTAAATTAAACAATATTAATTATATTATTTTACTTTAATATGTTAGTTTTATTATTTTACATGTTAGGTTTATTATTTTATATGTTTGTTTATGACTCACTTATTTTTGACTATAATAAAATTAAATAATTATTTTTTATAATTATATAAGATTTAATTATTAAATATTCATATATGGGTTTCAGGCTCGATATTTGAGGCCCAGTAGCACCAAGGTATCCTGGAAATATTGTGCTCATGATGAGAATTTTTTTTCGATTTATCACTCAATAGGTCTATTATTGTAAATGTTAGTTTATTATTTATATGTTAGTTTAATATTGTATATATTAGTTTTATTAATTTATATGTTGGTTTTATTATTTTACATGATAGTTTTATTATTTTATATGTTTGTTTGTAAATTAAATAATTATTTTTCATAACTATACAAGTTTTAATTATTAAATATTCACATATGGGTTCCAGACTCGATATTTGAGGCCCAGTAGCACTAAGATATCCTGAATTCTTGTGTTCATGATGAGAAAAATATCTCGATTTATCACTCAACATGTATGTTATTTTAAATGTTAGTTTATTATTTATATGTTAGTTTAATATTGTATATATTAGTTTTATTAATTTATATGTTAGTTTAATTATTTTACATGTTAGTTTATTATTTTATATGTTTGTTTGTAAATTAAATAATTAATTTTCATAATTATACAAGATTTACTTATTAAATATTCACATATGGGTTCCGGGCTCGATATTTGAGGCCCAGTAGCACCAAGGTATCCTGGAAATCTTGTTGTTTTCTCATACTTAGTCCATGAAATATTATTGTTTTATCATGTTATTTTCTTACGATTGTTGACTAGAATTGTACAGAGTTTGTGTTTGAACTATCAGCCTTTTTGACGCATTTTTGGGTATAATAGATACTTAAATGATTAATTTCAATAACTACAAGGATACTACGCTAAAGGGCACTATATTTTACTACGCTAAAAGGGCACTACATTACAAATACAAGTACTACATTAGGCCACAAGATATCACTAGAGGGAACTAAAGTAATAATTTATCTATTGTATTAGTCTTTAAGCAAATAAATAATCTAAACCGGATAAAAATAATAAATAAATTTAATCACAAAACATTCATGAAAATACATATACCACAGTAAAAAGTAACTAATTAATATTTTTTTAACAATTAATAATAACTTCTCTATTTTTACTAATTTTTTTAGCACACTAATATCATAGTCCGGATAAAAATAACAAATTAGTTGAATCGCAAAACAATCACAAAACAACATAGAACACATTAAAAATAACTAATATGGATTTTTTATACGAGTTTTAACAAAAACTAAGTTGGAATACTTCGATTTAAGATTTTTGGAAAGTTGAAGATTTGGTGGTTTGGAGCCGAAACGAGCAACTCACAACGAGATAACGCCTTAGCTAGGATGTGGGACCGAGAATCTTTACTTTTGTGGGACGGGTAGGCTCCACTCAAGCTTTTTTGGTCGTTAATGAGGGGACCGCTGGTTTTTTAAGTGTTAAGGTATAGCGCCCTTTAAAAGGGGACGATTTTTTATGTAGGTATAACGCCGTTTATTAAGGCGCTATACTATAGCGCCTTAATAAATGACGCTATACTTGCCCGTCTTTTCAAATTCACGTATAACGCCCTTTTAAAGGACACTATACCTTAACGGGCGAACGACCGTTAAGGTATAGCGCCCTTTAAAAGGGCGTATACATATTTTGGTTACCATCTCTTTTTTCTACACATTTTGATCGTTTGAGTCCAAAAAAACCATCGAGATTCTGCATCGGGATTCTGCATTAAGGAAACCTTTTATAGATTTCACATATTTTAATCAGAAAAAGAAGTGTACTAAGCTGTATGTACAGTGATACGCCGGCAGCTAATCACATCTTCTACTTCTGCCCTAACTGGTAACCAGCTGTAAGCATATTATTGGTTTGACTGAAAAATATTTAATTTGAAGTAGGTTGGACGGTTTCCTTTTACCTTTTGGTAATTAGGTTCTATCATTTTTTTATCGCACATCTTCCTTTTTTCGCTGGGATTTTTTTAATAATGCGACAATATAAGAATGTAGTGATAAAGTGGAGTATGAAAGATATTATTGACAGTGACCAAATGATAATGCAACAACCTAAGAACATATGCCTGCCGCGGTAAATGACATGCTAAAGATTAACTTTGATTTCGCTCGTGTAGGATTCAATTTTAAGTCTTCGTGAGTATTGACATGAGTCTAGGGGCGGTAAAATGATTAAAAAAATTTAGTTATTCACTTATATTATCCACTAAAAAATAGGTTGGATAATAATTTTTTTAAAAACGGATAAAATATAGATAAGAATCATATTATCCATTTAAAAAATGGATAACCGATGGATAATTAATGTGTTTAAATTTTATATTTGTAAAGCATTAAATTGGAGGTTTCTCAAGTTTGAGAGATTAAGAATTTTCTCAAAAGTGATCATATTTTGAAGTTATGGATAATATGGTTACCCATATTATCCTCCGGTTAATGTATTTTTTATCCATATTAAATATGGGTCGCATCGAATAGTTTATCCGTTTTTTCATTACCCGTTTTCTAATTGTCCCATATCTGACCCGACCCGCCCGTTTGATGCCCCTAGACATGACATGAAACCAATTTCAAATCGTTTTGCAATATAACTTTGGGTGAGTAAATTATGTATACAGAAAAGAAATAAAATGGACCAGTGAAGATTCTGTTTGTTTCCTTCAGATTAGGTGCTCTAGATTTCCCTTTGATATTCCCTAGAAATATTAGGCTTATCTTGAATACGATATTATAACGTGGATAATTAGAATAGTAGTAGCTTGTACGTAGACGCCATCAAACAAAATAAAAAGATAAACTCAAGCACCTGATGGCCATCAAATTAATTAACCCATAGACTTCGTCATATTAATTTCACCAAAATTTCATCAAATCAACTTGCTCAATGTGTCAGTCTTTGTTATCTGAGCTTTTAAGCTATGGTTTACCAATTACAGAAATACTTGCAGATACACTGGAAGGAACGGAAATAAAGATGTAAGTGAATTTTGACTATCGAATAAATAAAGCAACAAATTAAATACTTGCTATATTTCAAAGCATTCCATCCATCTTTAGTGCTTCTGCGCGCTAGCCTATCCGTCTAAAGATTTTTTTTCCTTTTTCTATTTGGTAATTACGTATTCCTCTAAAGTCAATTAGCAACCCTCTACTACTTTCTTTATTGGGAGAAAAGGGAAGGAATTGATCAATTAATGGAGTCGTTGAGGGCGAGCCGTGAAGAAATGAATTATTTTGATTTCTCGTTTATTTGAGTAATTAGGAAAGAGAAATATTGGGCTTATTTTTACTATGTATGATAACATCATAAAATCGAGGAAATTTGAGAAATGAAATTGAGTGAGATTCCCAAATTGAGAAGAAGAAGAGAGATATTATTTCATTCTATGTAATCAGAAAAATGAACTATATGGAACCTTCTGTACAAAATATCATATATATATTTACAATATAAAGTCATGTGAAAAGACTATAAAGGACACACTAAACCCAGCTATAACAAATCAAGTCTCTAAAGGATTGATTTGGGCCGGATCTGTAGATTGGGCTTGGATTGATTTGGGCCGGATCTGTAGATTGGGCTTGGACTGTTGTATTTCTATCAGCCCCCTCAAGCTGGAGGCCGACTGGATACCAAGCTTGGACAACAAATGATGGTGAGGAGCTCCAGATAATGCTTTAGTCAGATAATCAGCAAGCTGATCAACAAAAAAAACATGATGGAGAAAAATAGTCCCAGACTGAAGCATGTCACACACATAGTGACAGTCGACTTCAATGTGTTTAGTACGCTCGTGAAAGACCGGATTTTTAGCTATGTGAATAGCACATTGACTATCACAAAATACAGGGACATGCTTAGTAACTGGACACCCCAGATCATGAAGAATTATGATCAATCAAGACACCTCAGCAACCACTTTGCGCAGAGCGCGATACTCTGCTTCCGCAGAAGAGAAAGAGACTGTTGGTTGCTTCTTGGATTTCCAAGAGATAGGAGAACCCCCAAGTGTGATGTAAAACCCACTAACTGACCTTTTGGAAATTGGACAAGCAGCCCAGTCAGAATCAGCATATGCAACCAAAGAAAAATCTGGAGAGTTGTTTAATAAGATGTCTTGCCCAGGATCATTCAGTAAGTACCGCAAAACATGAATAGCACTGAGCATGTGAGGGACCCTAGGATCCTTGAGAAATTGGCTCAAGTGTTGAGTTGAATAAGCAATATCCGGTCTAGTGTGTTGTAAAAAATTCAACTTGCCAATAAGCCGTCTATATACAGAAGGATCTGGAAGACAATCACCTTCGTTAAGAGAGAGCTTGACTGAGAAGTCTAAAGGGGTGAGAACAGGAGTCAAGGAACCACAGTTAAACTCATGAAGTAGATCCTGTGTATACTTCAACTGGTTGATAAGGTAACCATGGGGTGTCTGATAAACTTCAAGGCCCAAGAAATAGTGTACTGGTCCAAGATCTTTAATTTTGAACTGAGAGTCCAAAACGGATCTAAGGGCTAACATTTCAACTGTATCAGTCCCGGCTAGCAAAATATCATCGACATAAATAGCTACAACAACAACAGAATCTCCAGAACACTTAGTAAACAAGGAATAATCAGTTTTGCTAGAGACATACCCTTTAGACAATAAGGATTCACACAACTTAGCAAACCACTGCCTAGAGGCTTGCTTCAAGCCATAAAGGGATTTTCTAAGTTTGCAGACTAATTATTCTTCATGCAAGAAAGAATTATTGACATCTAATTAAAAAACAGTCCAACCCTTTTTGGCAGCAATGGAGAGAAGGCATTTAATGGTGGTGATTTTAATAACTGGAGAAAATATCTCAGTATAGTCCACACCCTCTTTCTGGGAATCCCCCCTTATCACTAACCTAGCTTTATACCTCTCAATGGGGCCATCTGATTTCTGTTTAACTTTATACACCCATTTACAAGGTATAACCTTCTTACCTAGAGGAAGAGGGACTATGTCCCAAGTCCTATTTGCATGAAAAGCTTGAAACTCCTTCAACATAATCTCTTGTCAAGCAGGATTAGAGATAGCTTGATGATAAAATTGAGGCTCTTGTATAGAAATCCCAGCATAAGTGACCTTAGAAGAAGGAGCAACATGAGAGCAAACATAATCTTGAAGATAAGAAGGTGGGTTGAAGGTTTTGAGAGACTTCCTAAGAGAAGGATCAGGAGGTGATGCTAGTAAGGGTGTAGATGAATAAGAAACATGTGAAGGAGTAGGTGACAAAGGCAAAGGAGTAGGAGAAATAGATGGAGGAGGAATTGGAACAGGAGTAGACAATGAAGGGGATGGTTGAGAGGAGGCAGAAGGTGGAAACTCAATAAAAGGTGAGCAAGGAGGAGAAGAGAAAATAGGAGGAAGAGGAAGAGGAGAAGAAGAATGATATGGAAAGACAGTCTCATGAAAAATGGCATCCCTGGAATAAAGGATAGAGTAAGATAAAAGATTGAGAAGTTTGTATCCCTTTTTTCCTAGGGGATACCCCAAGAAAACACAAGTAGTTGCCCTAGGTTGAAGTTTGGTTTTACCCTGCTTGGGAAGAGTAGCAAAACATAGGTAACCAAAAGACTTTAAATGATCATAGGATGGGGAGAGCCATGTAAATTTTCAAAAGGAGAAATATTCTATAAAGTTGAAGAGAGAAATCGATTAATGAGATACGTAGCAGTTAACACACAATCACCCCAACATTTCAAAGGAAGTTTAGACTAGTACAATAGATCCCTAGAGGTCTCAAGCAGATGTTTGTGTTTCCTCTCAATCACTTCATTTTATTGAGGAATGTGAGGGACTGTAGTTTGATGTAATATGCTAGATTGAGAGAAAAAGTAAGAAGCTTCAGAGCTGCTGCCCAACTCATACGCATTATCGGATCTTATGGTTTGAATAGAAGATTGAAAGTGATTCTTAACCATGAGAACAAAAGCTTTAATAATGGATAAGGCATTACTCTTGCAAGAGAGAAGGTGTGTCCACGGGACTCTAGTATAGTCATCTATAACGGTGAGAAAATAACTGAAATCATTGTAGGTTTTAACACAATATGGTCCCTAAAGATCAATATGTATAAGCTGGAAAGGTACACTAGTTTTTATGGTACTATCTGAAAAGGGTAACCTTTGTTGTCTTGCCAAAGGGCACACAGAACAAATAAAAGATTGTTTAGATGAAAGTTTATTCTTAAGAGAAGGAATAGACAACATTATATTATAAGGCATATGACCCATTTTTTGATGCCAGAAAATATTAGTTTTATTCATATCAACAGAATGCACATTGCTGTTATAACAAGAGATATCAGTGCATGATTGAGAACTATTTACAAGGGGAATGAGAGAAGATATTAAAAGAGCAGGAGATGGAGTAGGGGATGTATGAGCCTCAGAATGAAGGATGTAAAGTCCATTCGCAGTTCTATCAATTGCCAGTGGCCTCTTCAGAGAAGGGCCCTGCAAAGTACAACAACATTTGGTAAAGAGAGCAGAAGAACATTGAATTTGATCAGGTAATTGGCTAAGGAAAATAAGATTAAACTGAAAATATGGTACAATCAAGATATCAGGTAAAGTAATATCAGAGTTCAAAAACAAGGAACCAGAGGAGACTACTTTTGCTTTGTAACCATTAGGAAGAGTGATAAGTTTAGGAAAAGGTAGAGGAGAAATATCAGAAAGTAAATGTTTATAAGGTGTGATGTGGTTAGTTTTCCCTGAATCTAAAATCCAAGGATCACTTTTGAACTGGGACAAGCAACACAAAAGAGTTCCTACAGCAGCAACAATAGGACTACTCAGCATACCTGCAAAGTTTGCAGAGTTAAAGGCACTGCCAGAAGAGTCTTGTCCAACTTGACTCAAATGGACTTGTTAGAACAAGGACATGAGATGCTGGTATTGTTCTTTACTAAACCCATGGGGATTGACTTCAGCAGGTGTGGGTGTACAACATTCAGGTTTGGAATCCTCAGTCTTGGAACCCTCAGTCTGGACACAAGATGCTGACCTCTTGCCCCTGGTAAACTTGAAGTCAGATGGATACCCATGCAACTTGTAACATTTTTCAAGTGTGTGTCCCAGTTTCTTACAGTACTTGCACGAAACTCCTGAGGCAGATTTCTTAGGATCAAAACTCACACGTTGATTGAAATGTCTATTGTTGGTGGTGTTATGGGTGGACACAACAAAGGACATGGAATCAGTTGAGAGATTAGATGCAGCAGAAGACCCTTCCTTTTGTTTTTCATCATGTTGCAACATGGAATAGGCCTTACTTACTTTAGGATAGGGAGACATCATCAAAATGGTACTCTTAGCCGTAAAGTAGATGTCATTGAGACCACTAAGAAATTGAAAAAGTTTTTGATCTTCAAGGAATTTAGGTAATGCCCCACACGAACAAACAGGTCCTACATAAGCTGTGTGAAGCTCATCCCACAAGCTTCTCAGTTTAGTAAAGTAGGACGCAATGTCTAAGATCCTTGCGAGAGAATTAATTTCCTTCTGTATGTGTATGCACTTAGACCCATTAGATTCTCCAAACCTTTTGTTGATGTCAATCCAAATTTGTTTGGCAGTATTAAAACCCAACACACTCGTCGCAATGTCTCGGGACAAAGAGTTAGTAATCCAAGCAATTATCATGTCATTACAACGCTCCCAAAAAGGATAGTAAGGGGAATCGGGTGCTCGCTGAGAAACCCTACCATTGATCAACCCAAGCTTGTTTTTGGCGGAAAGCGAAATTAACATGCTTTTCCTCCAAGTAACAAAGCCACTTCCATTGAATAGAACATATACCAATTGAGTATCAGGGTTATCTGACGGGTGAACGTAAAATGGATGAGACGGAAGAATAGAAAAATCATCAAAATCGTCGGTGTTAGAAGTCCAACTCGTTTGACCAGGCGAGTTGTTAGTCACACTCCCCATATTAGAACTAATTCACACACACACAAAAATACTCAATGCAGGGACTTAAGGAAAAGAGGAAGGAGATGTACCAGCCGAAGAAGTAAAAATCTTCAATATTACCGGCATTACTAGCAAACCCAGATAATATCATCAAATCACCGTGAAGCAGAAGAAAAACACCACAAATCAACTAGAAGCAACTGCAGAAGAACAAAAATCAGCAGAAATTGGGAAATCACCAAAACAGAAAACCCTAGAATCGTTGGGCGCCGAGAACTCCAACAAAATCATTCAAGGGTAACATTGGAATGAAGAGTTGGTCGACAACTACACGATTCCAAGCTCTGATACCATGATAATATCATAAAATCGAGAGAATTTGAGAAATGAAATTAGGTGAGATTCCCAAATTGACAAGAAGAAGAGAGATATTATTTCATTCTATGTAATCAGAAAAATGAACTATATGAAACCTTCTGTACAAAATATCCTATATGTATTTACAATATAAAGTCATGTGAAAAGACTATAAAGGACATACTAAACCCAGCTGTAACAAATCAAGTCTCTGAAGGGTTGACTTGGGCCGGATCCGTAGATTGGGCTTGGACTATTGTATTTCTATCCGTGTATAACCTTGTCGCGATGGCTCAGTAAATCAGTTGGAAAACATATGCAAGTAACCTTCTTTTGTAGTAGTAATTTTTTATTTCTTGATATATATATATATATATATATATCAGGAACACAAAATAATTCATATCAGCATCACATGCAATAAGTTTATTTAATGAGAAAACGCTTTTTACGAGAAAATGTTCACGATTTCTCATCTCTTTCCGTACCAAAACAAAGTTTAACTTTTCGCAAGTGGAGAAATGATATAAAGTTTTGATGCTAGCAAGTAGCAATTGTGTTAGGTAAATGTTTCCTACACCTAAAAAGTTTCTCCACTCACTACAGTATATTGTTTGACCACATCTAATAGGAGGAAAAGAAAATGTATCACGTGCCGTTTAAATAATGAAGAGCATTAGTAATAAGTGGATTCCTAGCTATACCTAGATCTATGGTATAATTAATAATGATATATGTCCTTTCTTATCTTTTAACACCATTTTTTTGCAACAACCAGTGAACCCTATTTTTTGCATCCCTTCAACATAGCTAGGCCTATGTTATAATTAATACTACTAATAATGTCCTTTGGTATCTTCAACAGTGCTTAATTTGTTTGCAGGAACCCGTGAGCCATATCTTCTATAATCTATACCACCAGATTCCTTGCATTTTCCCTCTCCTATATAAAGAGAGGCGATATTCATTCTCCTGATCAGCAATAACACAAGCAGTGGATTTGATACATAAATATGATGGAGAATCAGACATGGCGTGATATTTGTTTGGCTCATCACTTTCTGTTGAATTCATGAGACAGTCCAGAGATGATGAGCCGAACCAATATCACTCTTGTATGCTTCTGTAATGTGCCCTTAATTATTACTCTTTTCTTTCTTTCTTTCTTTTTTTTTTCCAGCTTGGAAAGTGGAAACAGACCATTATTTCCTTATGCATGCTACCATGATCGATCTGTTCTCTTTCTTGTAATTGTTGATATAGTTTAGTAGTTTTACCTCAGATCCAGCAAATGGTACTGTAGGTTCTTAAATCTCAACCCTACCTACTGACGTTGGGTTGTTGGAGAGAGGCTAATCTTAAATTTTTAATCAAACCTTAATGTTTGTATTAGTAAACTCACTATATTTTTTATGTTATGAGTTCATAATTTTATATTTGTTGAAATTTTGTTATTTTTCACGTATACTCTATTCTATTTTTTTGGATGTATAAAATGTTAGGTTCAGTTAAACATGCACGACCTAAGGTGTGCTACATTATCCGCCACTGCTCGGAGAAATGGTAAATATCACTTGGTTTCTTTAGAGAAATTAAGTTCTCTCGTCCCTCCAAAACATGATTCATTCAGCAGAGATCTGTTCTTTGTACTCGTATATATTTTTAGGTTCTCGATCCTTAGTCAATGGCAAAGACTTGAAATTAGGATTCTTTTGACCTAAAAAGATACGCGCAATGAGGCTGCTATATCTCCAACTCTCAAAAGTCAAACCTAGCTATATTCTACCATCGATAAGCTCCTCCGACTCTCTCCAAAACGTAGTCGACCAAATTAGACTTTATGTTCCTAATGTTTTATACTGTAGAGCTAATAAGGAGCAAAGAAAGGAACTAAAAGTTAAATCTCTTCTCAGCTTCTTTAAGATGATGTGTATCTCAATGACCAAAAGTTATACTTTAGTATCTAATCGAGTATCATCAAATACTGAAATTGAAAGAAATACTGTTTGTTGACTTCTTTTCAACATGTACCGAGCTAATCTCTATCTCCTGCCAGGAAAATTATTTAAAAATTTCTCTGAACATTATCTCTTAGACCATTATTTCCTATTCAATCGGAAAGCTTCAAAATACAGATCCTCTACTTGCCTTCTTTTGATTTTGATTTTGATTTTTTATTCTTTTGGTCTAACGTCCTTTTGGTTTTCAAAGATGTGGTTTCATGTATTTCTATTTCTTTATTGGTACTGGAAAAAGGGTACACGTAGTATATATAAATGCAGTACTACTTAAAGCTCTTCCTTATCTATATGTCTGAGTAAAGACAAATTTTTCGTGATATTAAAAGACCTAAATGACAAAATCCTGATACCGAATTATATGTCAATGTGACGATGAAGAGCAAAATGTTCTGTTTATTAGAGCTAATGATTAATTAGTAAATTGCTAAGGAAATTTCGAATATATGTGTTGGCAATTAGAATGTTGAGCACTGAAAGATACCTTCCATTTAACGACAAGGAAATAAGAAATAAGAAAGGAGTAAAGTATGTTAATTAATTAATGTGTTGCTCACAAAATATTGTAGCTATATATATAGAGTGGCGGTAATGATTTATCTTTGTCAACATATAATTCAACCAGTAATTTAGATAATTTAAGTTACGTATATTGATAGTGTACTGTTGCGACCAAACACACTCACGCAAGTATACGCGGTCGTCAAGTAATAAAGTGACTAAAAGTCGGATGTCGAACCCACGAGGACTTATGATTAACTATTAACTAAATTAGACTATCCCAATTATCTAAACAAGAATTAAATCCAAAAATATTTTATTCCAACTAATTAAATAAGAAAAATATAAATAATAAACTTTGAACAGAGAAAGAGCAGATTTTAATGATATCAATGTAATGAGAACGATCTAGGGTTATGGTCTATCTAACAATCCTATTGTATTCTTCAATTGACTTGACCGACTAATTTATCTAGCTTATTGGTTGACATGGTTAATATTGCTCATAAGAATCTGTCGAGTTCTTACTCGCCTATTCAAGCTAACCTAACGCCTATATGTCTATGGAGTTAGAATCAACAAGAACGCATTTATAATTCCTGTAAATCAACCAAGCAAGGCAATTAGGTATATGTCTATCCTAACCACGAATCCGTTCCCCGATGCCCGAGTTCAAGAACTTGCCCTACTCAATCCTATATGCAATATAGAATTCCCACTTTCGAGTTCAATTCTAGATTCGTAGATAATATTCAATTGGTGATCAAGCAATTAAATAATTAAGCGCAAGATTGAATAAATAAACTAATATGATAAATCAAGAAGTCAAAATCAATATCCGAATAACAATAGTCATGAAAGAACCACAACCCTAGAACGTGAAGTTTAGCTCCACATAGACATGGTAGCCAAACAACAAATCATACAAAGAAACATAAAAATTACTAAGTTTGGTGGGAGAAAGATGAAACTTGATGAATTCCGGCCTTCACAGCTTTTTTCTGGCTTTTTCCCTCTTCCCAATATGTTAGATAACCTAAAAGAGGCGTTTTTAGATTATATATTGCGTACAAAAGTCGTGGGCCAAAGCTCTCCTATTCCTAGTCCAATTCGGCTTCAGGGATTGATGCTAAGGTGGATGCGACGCATCCACCTTGTCCTCCATTTCAATTTTTGCCTGCGAAGGTGGATGCGACGCATCCACCTTGTCCTCTATTTCTCAGCTTGCATGCGATGGTGGACGCGACGCATCCAGCTTCACTTCTACTTCCCAGTTTCGCACGCGATGGCAGACGCGATGGCTCAACTTCACTGCTAAGGTTGCATGCATGATGATGTTTTCCTAGGTTGGATGCGACGCATCCAACCCTTCTTCCTCTAGCTAAACCACCTTTTCTTCATATTTTGCACTCCGAACACCTTAAATCATCACACATAACTTAATTAGTCATCAAACCAATAATTACACCATGTTGGGTGTTTTAAAGATTAAATAACATCAAAAAGTGGTTAAAGCATGGGCAAAGTAACATCAACACATATCGAAATATGCCAAACATCACTACCCCACACTTAAACCTTTGTTCGTCCTCGAACAAACCATCCTATAGTAGACGAAACAAAATTAAACTCTTATCATTCAAAGCACACTGCACCTATGACCGTGGTTATTTGCTACAATTAGGCTCTAGACTATGCATCAACACACTTCCCTTTTCTTATGCCCTTCTTTAAACATATTCGAACAAAGACAACATGCTCACAACAATCCTAACCTCAAAAACCGACTCAATGTCACAATGCACTCATGGCTTGAACAACCAACATCATAGAGAAGTCTAATAACGTTACCTATCCCTCGTGAAACCATGTGCCCTCACAACAAAAGCAAAGAGAGTAAAATCAATCCACACATTCGAATCTCATGCTCACAAAGAAAATCGCTCACTCTCACAAAAGAAGTCGCATGCATGCAGTTGGTACCATAGGCTTGCCCTTAATGTAAATCTCTACTAATGTAAGCTCGCTCGATCTAAAATCAATTAGGACTTTTTCATGGTTGTAATGTGGGCTAAGGGACGGGTAGGATATATTTAAGGAATAGTGATTCACCCTCCTAAGCACTTTAACACATCATCAAATAACTTAAGCGCAAATTCTTCAACACCACTTCAATTTCACAAATAATATCACCCCAACAATATTTCCTCCTTCTTTAAGCACTACTTTAATTCATACCCACTAGCAAGAACAAGACAACAATTTATTCATTTATATTTTTCTTTCTTTCAATTTCCGCTAGTGGTGTATTATTTTACAAAATAAGTGCACCCTTCTTTCTTTCATTGGTTCCACTCAAAAGTCACCCCACACTTAGTCCCTTCTTACTTCTTTTAGCGCTCATCTAACACTTAAAGTGCTTTAAGAGGTAAAAGGATCAAAACAATGTCAATTAAGAATAAAAAGGGTATAGGCTTGTAATGTGGGTACCAAATAAAAGGTCTACAGGCTCAAAAGGTTTAACTAGGGATAGATTTTATTTGTGATAAGCAATAAGCTCAAAAAGATCAAAGAAAGCCTAAAATCATTTTTCAAACCGAGCATCACCTAAAATTTCGCTTCAATTCACATACCGGGCAAGTTCTAGACACAAGTACACTACATGGACTACACAAAAACCTCACCACACATGGCACATGACTCATTAAGGATGGTTACATTCCGACTCTCAAACAATGCAAGTATTCACGGAGCAACGAGATATTAAGCATTAAGCGCAAAGTGAACACAAGTCAAGAAAATGAGAAATAGGCTGCAACAAAACATGCTATCCGTTTTAACAAGGCATCATCAATAATTTCAGAGTGAGAAGGGAAGATATTACATATGTAAAACGCTTAAATATGCCAGTATCAACCAAGTCAAGGTCACCTAGGTTCATCATTCTTCCTCCTTTTATTCCCTACATTCCTACTCTACTCTAAAAAGAAAACAAAATTACCCGGTTCAAACTACATCCCATGGAAAAGAACCGAGGCACAAAGAAAAACCACAGGGGATTATTACTATCTACAAAGATACTATATATATATATATATATATTTTTTTTTTTTTAAATAAACTAATAGATAAACTGATAGTTACTCCATATAGATGAATTTACTGCTATTTTATGCCATTAATCCAGTGAATATATTAGTACATTCATCCATACATCAAACATAAATCACCCCCACCCCACACTTAGGACTGTGCGTTGTCCCCAACGCACACAAACAAGGTAAAGTAGGGTGAGAAGGACTCCCTTAAGTCAAGGTGGAGGAGCATCTGCATCCATAGCATTCCTATCATCAACAACTGGTGCGGATTCTGTATCAGGTGTTACAGCGACCTCAATAGGCCTGTTGAGTGGAGCCTCGGTGACTATGGGAGGAACAGGAGTGGATGGTCCGGCAGTGGATGATGCAATCAGCTGGGAGATGTCTGTACCTGCACATTGAACCAGAGCTCTGAGGAGTAATGATATCTCCTTCATCATCGTGGCCTGCTCGGTCTGAACTCGGCTTAGATCCGCACGAGTCTGTCTCAACTCATCCCTGGTGGCACTCAACTCGACACGAGTCGCTATCAGCTCAGCCCTGTTCTCTTGCATATCTGCTTGCATATGCTCAAATAATTGTTGGACGGTGAGCTTAGAAGACCTTCCCTTGTTCGGCTCTAGAACATGAGTGACATCATATGGTCCTGGAGCTTTAGCCTCAATGTCGTCATTCTCCTTGTCCCATAGTACTCCCCTCTCTGTTAAAAAAGCTGTTAGGGTATTAGCAAAGAACAGCCTCCACTTGTAATTCATCCTGGTTCGCTGCATTTGATCATGCATGATGGCTCCGAAGTTGAGTGGTATCCCCTCTAATAAAGCATATAATACGAGTGCGCGGTAACGAGGGACATCAGTTTTATGTTGGCATGGCAGCAGTCGGTTACAAATGAAATTTAGAGCCACACGTGCCAACGCACTCATGAATTCCTTTGCTATAGAGTGGTACTCCATACTCCCATGCTTCCATTCTGCATCCTTCCTGGTAGGGCATAGGACAGACTTAATGTGTGCATAATCTGGTGTTTTGCATATGGCGTCAAACCTGTCAGTGAGTGTGTGTGGCACCCTTAAGAAGTTATTCAGAGCTTCAGCTGACACATTAATATCTACCCCTCTTACTCGCACAATGTTTCCCCGTGCGTGACGCCAATTGGCGTAGAGCTCTCTAACAATGGTGAGGTTGGCTTTGCCATGACCTTTCAGAATGGGTCCCCATTTTTGCACCTCTCGAATTGACTTGAGAAACTCTGAGTACTTTGTCTTAAGTGGTCCGATGTTTATCGGCTTTTCCGGAATGTACTTCTTTGAAACCAATATCTTCTTATAGGCTCGGAATGCCTTCTCATTAACAAAGTATTTCTCCCAATCAACTCGGTCTATGGGTTCACCTTCGTCTTCATCACTCATGTTGATCTGTAGGTGGTCATTGTCCGAATCGGAATCGGATTCAGATTCTGTAGTAATCTTCTCCTTCCCTTTATCAGTTGGAGCACTCATTCTCGAAGCTTTTCTTTGGTATGTCACAGGCTCTCGTATCTCTATTCCTTTGCTTGGTGTAATACCCTTCTTCACTGTCCTCCGGACCAATGTTTCCTCCTCCTCTTGCTCTGAATCATCACTTAACTGCCTAGGCAGCAGTTCCATTTCCTTCTCCGTCCGCTTCCTCTTTTTCTGTGGATTTGGACCGCCCGCTGCCCTTCCGGTAGGCTTTTTGGGCGGTTGCTTGTTACCATCTTTGTCTTGTTGCTTGGATGGTTTACTCGCTGCTGTCATTTTACGAATCTAAGTACCTGCAATGCAAAGAATTCAACAATTAGCAGATGAAACAGCGAAGTTCAGCTTGAAAGCAATTGCGACAGCTTGCAGACTTCAAGTTATTCGTAAAGTCATGCCATTCACTCTTCATGGAATTGTAGCTCATGACTTTCAGCAAGTATGTGATGACTTTCTTCAAAAACTCAATTTCACATAGCCCCTCACTCGACCCCACACTTATTCTCAAGCATACACCAATGTTGCTCGGTTACTCAGACTTCACCGACGCCTAAATTTTTCTCAGGGACAATTCGTCGAACATGTGGTATGCAACAAGTGTGCCTAGTTCATTCTATCAGTTCAGCAGTGCAACTACCCTCCCAAAGTTGGACGAGATGAAGGGAATTATAGTTTATCATCTCTCAACCATTACAACTACCAAGAACGACAGCCCTAAAAATCTTGAAATTGCAAAACCTACTTGTTGCTACCATTGAAGGAGGGAGGAGAGACGAATTTGGAGAGAAACCAACGGAAGAACGAAGAGGATGATGCGTACCTGTCGCGTTTGATCTTATTGCGATACAATTTCGATGAGAGAATTCTGTTCTGCGTTCTTAGGCGTCGCCAAAACGAGACGAGTGGATGCGTCGCAAGAAACGTTTTTGTTCGAATAGGTTATCTTAAGATGTGTTAAAATATATATTACTTACCTGTGCGTGCGAGCTTTGACGCGACGCATCCCCTTGTCTTCCTTCAAAAAATTTTTGGACGCGATACGGGCGCGATAGGCAGACTTCACTGTGTTAAAATATATATTACTTACCTGTGCGTGCGAGCTTTGACGCGACGCATCCCCTTGTCTTCCTTCAAAAATTTTCGGACGCGATACGGGCGCGATAGGCAGACTTCACTGCCTTGAGCAATTGGCCCGTCAATTTTTTTGCTGAGGGGGACGCGACGCATCCGCCTCGTTTTCTTGAATAAAATCTATGTCCTACGAAAAGAAAGGAGAAGAAAAAAATAAAAAATAAAAATAAAAATAAAATAAAATAAAATAAACTAACTAACTTGGGTGGCCTCCCAAGAAGCGCCTGATTTAACGTCGCGGCACGACGCAACATGTTCTTCATGCCTCCACTAAGTCCATTGTGGTCTTGTGACGTGCAATGTCACCACCCCAATAGTGTTTTACTCTTTGGCCATTTACCAAGAATGTCGTATTGGACCCCTTATCACACAATTCTATCGCACCATGAGGTTTCACACTAACCACTTCAAACGGACCCGACCATCGAGATTTAAGCTTTCCTGGAAAAAGCTTTAGCCTTGAATTAAACAGTAGAATTTGTTGACCTGGTTCAAACTCACGATGTTGGATATGCTTATCATGCCATCTTTTGGTCTTCTCTTTATACAATTTGGCATTTTCATACGCATGCAATCGAAACTCATCAAGCTCGTTGAGTTGTAGCAATCTCTTTTCACCGGCCAAGTCCATCTCCATATTTAGCTTTTTAATCGCCCAATAAGCTTTGTGTTCAAGCTCGACGGGCAGATGGCAGGCCTTCCCATAAACCAACCTGTACGGAGAAGTGCCTATTGGGGTCTTGTACGCAGTGCGATATGCCCATAATGCGTCATCCAACTTCCCGGCCCAGTCCTTTCTATTCATACTTACTGTCTTTTCCAAAATCTGCTTGACCTCTCTGTTGGAAACTTCTACTTGACCACTCGTTTGGGGATGATAGGCAGTGGAAACTTTGTGCTTGACTCCGTATTTTGCAAGAATATTATTCAGCAGTTTGTTACAAAAGTGAGTTCCCCCGTCGCTTATCAACACTCTTGGGGTCCCAAAACGTGTGAAGATGTGCTTCTTTACAAAGCCTACCACAACTTTTGCGTCGTTAGTAGGAAGAGCTATGGCCTCTACCCACTTAGAAACATAGTCGACCGCCACCAAGATGTATCTGTGTCCGTTAGAATATGGGAATGGTCCCATAAAATCAATCCCCCAAACATCAAAAAGTTCTACCGCCAGTATATTTTGCAAGGGCATCTCGTGCTTCCTCGTGATAGTTCCAGTTCTTTGGCATCTATCACAATTTTTAACGAAGGCATGTGCATCCTTAAACAATTTTGGCCAATAAAAACCTGATTGTAGCACTTTTTGGGCGGTTCTATCCCCGCCGTGATGACCTCCATATGGTGACGCATGGCAGTCATGTAGTATAGCCTTCATCTCTTCCTCAGGAACACACCTTCTCACCAACTGATCTGCACACTGCCTATATAGGAATGGCTCATCCCACACGTAGAACCTTACATCATGTAGGAATCTTCTTCTATTGTCAGCTGTCCATTCTAGTGGCGTTACCCCACTTGCGATAAAATTCACATAATCTGCATACCATGGGGCTTCACCTGAGGTGATTGCCAATATTTGCTCATCCGGAAATGTTTCTTTAATTGACCCTCCTTCCGCTACATGGTTCCGGCTCTCTAATCTGGACAAATGATCGGCCACTTGATTTTCTGTCCCTTTTCGATCTCGGATCTCTAAGTCAAATTCTTGCAAGAGGAGGACCCAACGAATCAGCCTCGGCTTGGCGTCTTTCTTTTCAAATAGGTATCTGATAGCTGAATGATCTGTGTAGACGATGACTTTGGTTCCCACTAGATAGGATCTGAACTTGTCAAACGCCCACACCACTGCAAGCAACTCCTTTTCAGTCACTGTATAATTCATCTGAGCTGGATTCATAGTTTTGCTTGCATAATAAATGGAGTGAAAGATTTTATCCCTCCTTTGCCCCAACACCGCTCCAATTGCTATGTCACTTGCATCGCACATCAACTCAAATGGTTGTGCCCAATCGGGGCCAATGATAATTGGTGCAGTCACCAATCTTCCCTTCAGCTCCTCAAATGCTTTCAGACATGCATTATCAAACTTGAAGGTAACGTCTTTCTCTAGAAGCCTGCACAAAGGGGAAGAAATTTTCGAAAAATCTTTAATGAAACGACGATAAAAACCTGCATGACCCAAGAAACTGCGAATGCCTTTGATGGATGTCGGCGGGGGCAATTTTTCGATCGTCTCCACCTTTGCTTTATCCACCTGTAGACCATCTTTTGAAACCTTGTGCCCCAAAACTATACCTTCACGTACCATGAAATGGCACTTTTCCCAGTTTAGCACCAAGTTTGTCTCTTCACACCTAGCTAGCACTTTATCAAGGTTCATCAAACAACTATCAAAAGAACATCCAAACACAGAAAAATCGTCCATGAATACTTCTACATATCTTTCAACCATGTCAGTGAAAATAGCCATCATACACCTTTGAAAAGTCGCAGGTGCATTACAAAGACCGAAGGGCATTCTCTTGAACGCATACGTGCCATAAGGACATGTAAATGTAGTTTTCTCTTGGTCTTCTGGGGCTATAGCAATCTGATTATACCCCGAATAACCGTCCAGGAAACAGTAGTATTCCTGGCCAGCTAATCTATCAAGCATTTGGTCAATAAAAGGCAGGGGAAAGTGGTCTTTCCGGGTGGCATTGTTTAGTTTTCTGTAATCTATGCAAATTCTCCATCCAGTTACAGTTCTTGTAGGAATTAAGTCATTATTTTCATTAACTACTACGGTTATCCCCCCTTTCTTCGGCACACATTGAACGGGGCTTACCCATTTACTATCAGAGATTGGAAATACAATACCTGCATCAAGCCACTTAATCACTTCTTTCCTTACCACTTCTTTCATGATTGGATTTAGTCGGCGTTGGTGTTCTACACTCGGCTTGTGTCCGTCCTCCATGAGGATTTTGTGCATGCAGAAAGCTGGACTAATGCCTTTAATGTCAGACATTGTCCACCCAATTGCTCGCTTGTGCTCACGTAGCACCCTTAATAGCTTTTCTTCCTGTAATTTAGACAAGTGAGCAGAAATAATAACAGGTAAAGTGTCAGAACTTCCCAAATAAGCATATTGAAGGTGAGGGGGTAGGGGTTTAAGTTCCAAATTTGGAGCTTTTTCAATTGACGGCTTTGGTGGGGGGCCACTTGGCCTATTCAGGGGCTCAAACGGGATTATTCCTTGCATGTAACCACATGATGTATCTAGGATTCCCTTCATCTCCTCAACCTCATCATCCATCTCCAAGCTATCAAACAGCATGATTGCTTTTTCTAAACAGTCGCCTAGATATACACTCGTGTTAAGAAGTTTCTCATCCACCTCCACCACAGATATCATAGAGAGCTCCTCATAGTGGCGGGGGAGTTGGATTGCTTTGTAGACATTGAAGACTGCCTCCTCGTTGTCCACTCTCATAATCATTTTCCCTTCTCTCACTTTAATTATTGCATCGCCAGTAGCCAAGAGAGGTCGTCCCAATATGATTGGAACTTGTTCATCAGCCTCGAAGTCTAGAATAATGAAGTCAGCTGGGAAGATGAATTTTCCAATTTGCAGCAGCACATCTTCAATCACTCCTTCGGGGTAGGCTATGGACCTATCAGCTAATTGCAACATCACGGTGGTTGGTCTCGGAGCTCCCAGACCTAATTGCTTAAACAAGGATAACGGCATCAGATTTATGCTTGCACCCAAATCACACAGAGCACGTCCCACGTTAATATTACCGATTTGTACTGGAATAGTGAAGCTGCCAGGGTCCTTAAGCTTTTGGGGAAGCTTGTTTTGGACCCATTCTTTAGCTTCCCCCAACAGTGAAAAAGGGAATAGTGTCAGCCTGACATAGTCCTTGGAGACGTTCGGATAATTGTAAGTGTCCGTGATTTCCAAGAAGTTCTGAATATGCCTCTGCGGGTCCTCATGAGATAGACCCACATATTGTCCTGTGGACTGAATCAGCTGTACCATGTACTGTTTGAGTTCAAAATGCCCAGTGATATCAGGCTTCACAATAGCCTGAGTCATATTCGCAAGATTGGGCCTTGCGGCTTCGATTACCGGACGCTCTTCATTGCCTGCCATATCTATTGGCTGTGGTTGGATTGCGATGTCCAAATCTCTTTCTATTCTCGTTCTAGCTTCGTGTTCCCTTCTCACTCTATGTAATGTTCGTTCGATTTCTGGATCAAGAGGAATGAGGTTGTTTGCACTTCTACTCCTCTGCATTCGAGAGTAAACCCTGCGTTGACACAAACCAGGCAAACTGAAAATTAAAACTTGAAAACAAATATCTAATAAAAGCTTAACTTAGTCACGTAGCTAATTTCTAAGTCCCCGGCAACGGCGCCAAAAACTTGTTGCGACCAAACACACTCACGCAAGTATACGCGGTCGTCAAGTAATAAAGTGACTAAAAGTCGGATGTCGAACCCACGAGGACTTATGATTAACTATTAACTAAATTAGACTATCCCAATTATCTAAACAAGAATTAAATCCAAAAATATTTTATTCCAACTAATTAAATAAGAAAAATATAAATAATAAACTTTGAACAGAGAAAGAGCAGATTTTAATGATATCAATGTAATGAGAACGATCTAGGGTTATGGTCTATCTAACAATCCTATTGTATTCTTCAATTGACTTGACCGACTAATTTATCTAGCTTATTCGTTGACAGGGTTAATATTGCTCATAAGAATCTGTCGAGTTCTTACTCGCCTATTCAAGCTAACCTAACGCCTATATGTCTATGGAGTTAGAATCAACAAGAACGCATTTATAATTCCTGTAAATCAACCAAGCAAGGCAATTAGGTATATGTCTATCCTAACCACGAATCCGTTCCCCGATGCCCGAGTTCAAGAACTTGCCCTACTCAATCCTATATGCAATATAGAATTCCCACTTTCGAGTTCAATTCTAGATTCGTAGATAATATTCAATTGGTGATCAAGCAATTAAATAATTAAGCGCAAGATTGAATAAATAAACTAATATGATAAATCAAGAAGTCAAAATCAATATCCGAATAACAATAGTCATGAAAGAACCACAACCCTAGAACGTGAAGTTTAGCTCCACATAGACATGGTAGCCAAACAACAAATCATACAAAGAAACATAAAAATTACTAAGTTTGGTGGGAGAAAGATGAAACTTGATGAATTCCGGCCTCCACAGCTTTGTCGTGGCTTTTTCCCCCTTCCCAATATGTTAGATAACCTAAAAGAGGCGTTTTTAGCTTATATATTGCGTACAAAAGTCGTGGGCCAAAGCTCTCCTATTCCTAGTCCAATTCGGCTTCAGGGATTGATGCTAAGGTGGATGCGACGCATCCACCTTGTCCTCCATTTCAATTTTTGCCTGCGAAGGTGGATGCGACGCATCCACCTTGTCCTCTATTTCTCAGCTTGCATGCGATGGTGGACGCGACGCATCCAGCTTCACTTCTACTTCCCAGTTTCGCACGCGATGGCAGACGCGATGGCTCAACTTCACTGCTAAGGTTGCATGCATGATGATGTTTTCCTAGGTTGGATGCGACGCATCCAACCCTTCTTCCTCTAGCTAAACCACCTTTTCTTCATATTTTGCACTCCGAACACCTTAAATCGTCACACATAACTTAATTAGTCATCAAACCAATAATTACACCATGTTGGGTGTTTTAAAGATTAAATAACATCAAAAAGTGGTTAAAGCATGGGCAAAGTAACATCAACACATATCGAAATATGCCAAACATCATGTACTGAAAATTTGTAATATTAATGGAGCATTATAGTTCGGATAATAGCAATACCACATAATTTAAAGTATGAAAGCTGTAAGACGTGAATAGTTTAGAAGGATTTTTGTGTAATTCAACTAATCAATAATAACAACAAAAAAAAATCTTTTATCGCATGAAGCTGAGGAATAGTGCAATTTAATAACAAATGCGATCGGAGAAGAATAACGTATATGCAGACTTTACTCTTACCTAACAGAAATAGAGAAATTATTTCGATAAACCCCCTCTAAGTATGAATAGTACAATTAAGAACATAAAAAGTGTTTAGTGTAGACTAGAACAGTACTGTCATGATCTTGCTCTCCATTGGTTAAAGAGTAAATAAATAATGTAACTCATGATTAATTAGCTCATCATTTTCCTAATTTGATACTCTTTAATGTTTAGTTATTGGTTTCCACTTTTCTGATAGTGTCTTTATTTGTTCTTTGTCTCTTACCGAACATTATTTGGATCTAAACATTTGCCGAAAGCATATCTTTGACGGAGATAAGCAGCTAGTACTATAAATTAGAGGGACGTGTTTGTCCTTTCCTCACCACTTTGAATTCGTCAAACTTCCTAGCCACCCTCATTTTTTAAATATTTTTTTTCTATTTCATTTAATTAACTTTTAAGGTCATTATAAATCTCCAATCAGATCAAAATCTGGAGGACTACCTTTCACCATTTCCACCTTAATTCCTTACCTGCTACCCTCTTTTGAATCCCTTAATACAATTTTTTTTATTTAAAAAAAAATTGTATTAAAAGTAGAGAAAGTAGGAGTGTGAAATGAGGGGATAAAATTTAGATCGATTCGACAAGTTAAATAAAGTATGGGTCATTGGGCCAGAACTTACCGTTTAGAATTTGTGGCGGTTAATACAAATTTTGTCAAATATGGAAGGTTTAGATCTAAGCTACAGAATGTAATTAGTGCCCATTCTTTTTATCTTTTAATTGGATTCGGAATTAAAGTAGTAGTACTCTAACATTTAAAACCAAAACCCAAGGGTAAAGACAAATGGAGAATAAAAAAGAATCTTGATGCCATTAAAGAGAAGTCCTCGTGTGAGTAGTTACAACTTTAATTACATGCTTTGTTGGCTGCATTATCCCTACTGTCACTACCAAAATCCACTATAGGTCGTGATGACGCCTAACGTAAGCCAACAACGATTAATCAACTTAGTTACTCATTTTATTACCTTCAAAATTTTAACTCCCATTAAATAGGTAGAGTAAGATCTGGTACTCGGAGAAAAATCCGTGATTTTATTTTTTAATTTTCGTATAAAATATAAATTACAAGATGAAATGATAATAATTACGTGAACTACAATAATGAACATCCAGTAGGAACCCCCAAAACCCTGTGTCACAAGTGCATGAGTATTTACTAAGGAATACAATAATAATACAATATTTGTCTAGAATGTAAATGAGACAGGATAAAATAAATAGTACGATGGAGACTCTGTGGGCTGCGATATGTAGCTTGGTATGCAGCTCACTTAAAGTCTCCTCAACAACTGCGCCTACGCGCCAAGATGATCACCAAATGAACCTTTCAGATCCTGCACATTTAGTGCAGAAGTGCAGTATGAGTACGTAAATCAACGCGTAACTAGTAAGTATCTAGCCTAATCTCGGAGAACTAGTGACGAGGGGTCGACATCGACACTTACTAGTGGTCCAACAAATCAATATGGTAAATCATAAACAGGTAAGAAGCATAACAGTAGTAGTGAGGTAAATCTGTAACTAACACAATCTTCCAAAACTTTTTAAACGATATCAATTTTGTTACATCCCGTACCTTAGCATTAGGATGTGCCATAGTAAATCCACATGAGTTCGAAGGGATTATGTCTATTAGGAGGTTATAGAGGGTTTAAGACATTATTATTATGAGACCCTGTAAGTTACAATCTTGATACCGCTAGATATTATGTTAATGTGGTATTTTTTTTTTAAGTGGAGTATTTTAATAAAAGTTTTATAAGTATAATTTTGGATAGTTACCATTATTACTGTTTTCGAATATGATAAATTATACACATAATATAAGAAAGTTTATGAGATTTTCTTTATTATAAAGAAAGAAATTATTTTCTCACAAGAAAAGAAGATTATCTTTTTACCATTTTAAGAATTAAACGTACGAGAATTTTTACTCTTTATATGAGATTAGAAAAATTATAAGTTGAGAAAATATATGTATTTTTACATGGATGTTTTAATAAAAATAATAGTGTATGCATTTATTTTATATGGTACCATATGGCCATGATAGTATGATGTATAAAGTATATAAAAAATAAGTAGAATTTTAAGTAATTTGAGATAATTCTTAATTATGCGGGTAATTGATTAATTAGCGGATAACGGGACACTACCTAATTACCTAATAAGTGGATGAAGAATAACATTTCCCACCCCACCCCCACATGGCAGCAAGCAAATTCTTGGACAATGACTCTTAGTCATTTTGGTTAGGCGGCAAAATGACTACAAAACACTTCATTTTCTATATATCTTGAATACAAGACACTATAATCAAAATTCCTACAATTTCTTATACACCCTACAATCAGAAGCGAGAAGTTAGCAATTCTCATAAAGTTGTGATTAGGTGAGAACGTGATTTGTGATTCTTATAAGTCTTATAGGTCATTTGTGATTAGATCAGAACATTAGCAATTTATCACTTCCTACAAATTTTCAACAAAACTCCTTGCAACCAAATAATTCCAACGAGAATTATTAGCACATTAGCAACGTGAGATTTTGCGATTCTAAAGGAGTACGGTGCAACCTTTTCCAAGAATATCATACTGATTTCTCCCTACTCCAGGTATGTTAAGGCTATCCCTTCTTTCTTTAAGCATGATCCAAGTAACGATACGTAAATGTAATGCTATTTCATAAGTGATTCTACTCTTAGCAGTTAAGGATATCTACGTTATTCATTCCTATAAAATGATATTCAAGCATATCTAAGTATGTTCCTAAGTCCCTATTGAGGTATATGATAGAGCTGTTAATATTTTTAATATAGTGATACATGCATCTTCATGCATTTACCACTTTGCTATGGTCGGTCAGGCAGTCATGCATTTACCACCGAGCTACGGCCAGTTTGGCAGTTATATATTTACCACCGAGTTACCACCGGTCGGGCAGTCATGTATTTACCACCGAGCTACGGCCGGTTGGGCAGTTATACATTTATCACCGAGCTACGGATGGTCGGAAAGTCGTGCATTTACCACCGTACTACTGCCGGTCGGGCAGTTACCACTGATCAGTTGGGCAGTCATGTATCATACGATATGGATAATAGTCTCAAAGAGAAGCATTGTATATATGTAAGTATAATAAGTATGCATATACCGTGGCACTTCAGAGATTCAGGTTGATTCTTATATGTCTTTAATTAATGTTGACTTACTGTTATGTTTCAGTTCTGCCTTACATACTCAGTACATTATTTGTACTGATGTCCTTTTGTTGGGGATGTTGCGTTCATGCCTGCAGGTATAGATAATCAGTTTGACGAGCCCTCATAGTACACGAGATTGACATTCAGCGAAGGATCGGTAAGACTCCACCTCATTCGGAGTGCAGCCGAGTCTATGAGTCATCGTGTCAAAGTTTTACCACAGACTTATGGGTAGGCCGGTATCCTGTCCTATTGGATGTCAAATAATCTTAGAGGCTTTGTAGACAGAGGTTCATTTTATACAGTACGTTAGATGCCTTGACGGCCATATGTATTCATGTTTTAAGAAAAATGATTCAGTGATACAGTGTTGCCCACTTATAGTTATACATTATGAGTTGTGGCCATGTTGGCCTATGATAGTTACAGAAGAAAAATAAATGAGTTACACAGTGGTTCGCTCGGGCCAGCATGACACCGGGTGCCAGCCACGCCTCCCGAGGTTTGGGGCGTGACAAATTTCTCATCTCGTATTCTAACTCAATAGCTCAGAAAATATCCAATGACAATATCAAATGAATAAGAAATACCATATAAAATGCAAGGCATCAGTGGAAGGAAAAATCTCGTGAATATTCAGACTGCTAGCGATATAGCGCACGATTATGCCGAGGTCATACGGCCAGATCTCAGAAGGAATATGATACTGCCAAAGCGATCGGCCCGATCCCATCATAACGTATACACTGCCGAGGGTCCAGCGGCACGAACCATAGATGCATCTATTATATTGCCGAGACGAACGACCCGCTCCCATGAGAGTGTGGTACATAATCCTGCCGAGGCATTCGACCCACTCCACAAGAAAGGAAAGGAATTATCGAATTACGAGGCACGAGCTTACGATACAGTATATGAACACAAGGTGAGTGTAACCTTTACCGTTTATCAAATAACTTGTCAACAACTCAAGGTAATAAGGCTCAGCCTAATATATATGTATATATCTCTAAATCAAGTTCAATTCTAATTTCAATTAATTAAGCCAGCAGAATGAGTTCAAATATTTCAAATACTACATGATAAAGTCCTAAGTCTACCCGGACATAAACATGCTTTAGCCACGTATGAACTCTCGTCACCTCGTGCGTACGTAGCACCCATAACTAGTATCACATAACAATTACATCACCTAGGGAGTAGTTTTCCCCTCACAAGGTTAGACAGGAGACTTACCTCGCTCCGAAGTTTCATAATAGGCTCCAACCCTCTCTTAACACTTCAATTCAAAGCCAAACAATCCAAAACTAGCCAAACAATGGTCAATTCAATCAAAATATACTCCAACGCTTATAATTAATCAATTTATAACAATTTCCAACTCCGCTCGAAAAGTCAATAAAGTCAACCATCGGGCCCACGTGCCCGAATTACGAAAATATTCGAAGATAAACTTTACCCATAACATTACGAACTCAAATATATGATTTATTCCAAATTCCATGTCCAATTTCGTGGTAAAAATCCAAAAATACCAAATTCTAGGTTTTCTTCAAAATCCCACAATTTTCCATAAATTTCCATGTCAAATCCTTATAGAATCCATGTAATTAACTTACAATATGCAGGAATTACTTATCTTGCCATAGATGATGAAAATCTCCCTTTGAAGCTCTCCAAAAATCACCCAAACCAAGAGAGAAATGAGTGAAATGAGTAAAATCCCGATTTAAAACAATCTGCCAGGCCCATCTTTCTTCGCGATCGCGGGAGAACCTTCGCAATCGCGAAGGAAAAAATCACTGCCTCCAAATTTACTCTACGCGTTCGCGGACTTCATGTCGCGTTCGCGAAGCCTACTGACCCCCGCCCTTTGCGTTCGTGTAGGAAGCACCGCGTTCGCGAAGGCTAAATGGCTCCAGGCCCAGCTCTCGATCCTTCTCCGCGTTCACGACCGCTCTGTTGCGTTCGCGTAGGTTCCTCAGGCTCTCCTCCGTGTTCGCAACCTCTGTGTCGCTTTCACGATGAGCAATTTCCACCTGCCCCAAAAATCATTCTCCGCGAAAGCGATAACCACCACGCGTTTGCGATGAACGACACCAGAACCAGCATCAACAACAACAAAACATGGGGATATGACCCAAAACCATCCCGAAACATACCCGAGGCCCTCGGGACCCCGTCCAATCACACCAAGAAGTCCCAAAACATGATATGAACTTGCTCGAGGACTCAAATCACACCAAACAACATCAAAACTAGGAATCGATGGGTGAAACCTTTTTTTAAACTTTTAAACTTTGACAAACGCGTCCGAACTATATCAAAACATTCCGGAATGGCGCCAAACTTTACGCACAAGTCACAAATCACGATACAAATCTATTCCAAGACTCAGAACCCCAAACGGACATCGATAACACCAAAATCCACCTCAAACCAAACTTAGGAAATATTAAAACCTTCAAAATGCCAACTTTCCACAATAAGCGCCGAAATGCTCCCGGGCGACCCGATACTCAACCCGAACATATGCCCAAGTCCGAATTCATCATACAAACCTATTGGAACCTTCAAATCCCGATTCCGAGGTCGTTTACTCAAAAGTCAGACCTTAGTCAATTCTTCCAACTTAAAGCTTCCGAAATTAGAATATTCGACCCGAATCTACTCCGAACTTCCCGAAATTCGATTCCGACCATACGTACAAGTCATAAAATATGAAGTGAAGCTACTCAAGGCTTCAAACTGCCGTACGACGCGCTAGAGCTCAAAATGACTGGTCAGGACGTTACATTCTCCCCCACTTTAACATGCGTTCATCCTCGAACGTGCTAAGAACTACTCCGGAGTTGCCCCGAAATCACTACTCAACACCTTGTACACCAACCCGTGCCACCACAGTCCAGTTAAGCACATTAGCTCGAGCCAGACTGAAGATTCTCCCTTTTTATTTAGTCAATAACCCTTAGAACCAAATTCCAACCTCCGAATTCCTCTACCACACCTGATTCTAACATTCAAACACCATTACAATCCCCACACGCTGAACCCACACATGATCATACACCTATGCTGACATCACTCAATGCACCGCATCACTCATTTGCCCAAGGAAATCTCTCCCAAGCACAACATCTACAATTTCACTGACCCGACGCCTGTAGTATACCTCATAACACATATAAGCCCGGTTTCAATCCTCACAATATTGCCATGACGGAAGAGATGTGTAGAAACTCATAACCACCTGCCGAATCAATAAATCATGGAGTCTCTCCTCCTGACAAGAACCATTACCTCATTCTGAACTGAATAACGATATTTGCCTTTTAATATACCTTATATAAATTCGATTGCACTGATTTTAGGTCCAATAATCTCGCCTCACCCAGTACACGTTGCTCGGGCAATAAGCCACCTCAACACCTCCAAAAATCTCATATGACGCCATCAATGCGCCAACAAGATACAAAATCGAATGTGATACATAAGGAAAAACAAACTCTGGAAAAGAACTACCCGACCCGCATAACGAATAAAATAGTCGAACAGATGCTATGGACCCTTCTAAGAAAATGAGGAACAAAATACACAAGAATAGATATAGGTAACATCACTCAATATCTCACTGTTGCGGCGTGCAACCCGATCCACACATGGTACCGTTGCGGCATTCAACCCGATCCAAATATGATACCGTTGCCGCGTGCAAACCGATCCAAACAACATACCCGTGGTGGCATATCACCCGGTACACACATAACAATAAATAAGGAAGTAATGCTTATACCTACGAAATACCCGAATATCGACCACAAGGACACCAAGAGAAAAAATACAACCCTAGGGAGACGGATAGCACCGTGCGCTACAAAACTCAAGAACAACTAATGTATGATATATGACCTGTATCTTGAGAGCCATCATGTACATATAACACCACAAACTACACGGGACCACAACACATGTGCGAATAATCAAGCCGTCTCACAACCCACATGGAACAATAGAGTATTACCTGGAATAGCTAACGGCGAGAATAACATCCAACGCTCGAAGACTCCTCCATAAGCAATGCTATGCTGAATGAACACATCCGACCTGATGTAGAGCGCACATTCACATTAGACCCATCAACGGACCCCAAGTCGATTACGATCATCCCATACTGGTCCCACAACCTTTCAAGGATCCACAATGGCCCAATTCATGACACACATAAGCAGCCGTCCCAATCTGGAACAAACTCCCACAGCTCACAACCAAAGGAGTAGAGCACCTTCCAAGCATAAACTCTCACATTAACGATAGTACCATAATCTCCATGCCTGGTTTCAATCCTTAACCATCAAGTGACTAACATGTCACACTTATACAAATTCCCCTCATGGGATACGCTCGCACAACCTTCCGCATTAGGTATCAAAGCCTGCACCTCCATACCACCAACCATACTAATATTGTAAAGCAAATCAAGAATCCGCAAATTAGTACACAAATCCTCTTACACAGGACACCGTTCTCAGGTGACACTAAAGAAAATTCCAGCTTACTGCACCTATCATGCCGCTACGCGAGAGTAGAAGAATTTCATCATAACTCCTGAACAAAAAAAAAAATACCACTTCATCGTCTAGAACCCTTTCACTCAACATATTACAAAGGAACGATAGCAACAAGCAACTGAATTCCCATAACCGCAAAAAATACAAACCTCAAGTTGGGGTCTAAACCACCATAACTCTTTCGGGATCTTTCTATACGTATCAGACCATTATAATCAAATACCTCCAAATCAATCAAATTGCGGTGGCTGTCAAGCCCGCATGTACAACCACGAATCACCTGTATAGCCTACATACAGAAGGAACTGATCAATGCCACAATCACACTGATTCAAACCATTACTAACCGACCCAACTTCTTCCAATTTACTCTTGACTTGCCTTAGAAATAATAATTGTTCCATTCAGAAACATAACGAACTCGATCATCACTCATATCGAGTGACTCGAGTCACGAGACCACATTGTCTCAATACCTATGAACCATCTCATACCATCCATATGCGTACAATAGCATCTCCAACTGGTACACCTGTTCTGAAAGATCTTCTACGAATCCGAAGTAGTTTCTCCCATTTCTAAAATATTGCCCTGCAGATCCGATTATAACATAGAAAGTTCCCTAAGTATTCTTCACAGTCTGCTACAAAATCCTGGTCTTCAGTCACATAACGAACCCCAAAATCCTTAGACGCTACACCTTAAATTCTTGAACCCACTAGGACCGTTGTTGAGAGTCACCCACTCTGACATGGTCTCGAATATGACCAAACTCCAACGCTCTGCTAGCACATGAATACCCTCTCAAAGAAGTAACCGGATCAATTCATTTCCTTGTACATCGCATCCACAAGAAGCATAAACTCTGAGTCTTCCCAAACCTGAACATGAACCGATAAGGCGAAATATAGCACACACTGACAAGTTCTTTGCTCGAATTACACCTGATATTTTCTTTTTCTTAGTCATAATTGCTCCATCAATGCATCGATAATCAAAAACCACACAAGCAGACAACCACACGACCCAATCATAGACGGTGGGCTCCACCACTTAGCTTTAAGCTACCATCACATAATTTTGAACCCACAAAGATCCTCCTCCTCTATTACCATGATATTGCACCGTTAACCCACCAAATTTCTCAAAATCCCTTGTTAAACTTTTCATGAACATTCCGAATTATTAGCCACAATCGCATATTCGACCTTCTGCTGAGTAGTAAATAGAAATCTTCGTAGAAACTTCATCAAAATAATGCAACCGCTAACATGCTCACATGAGATAGCCCACCTGTGGAATTCCATACCGACATCTTCCAACGACGCTGCATTGGGTACAACCACCACGAAAATCAATAACCCTTCTGAGCCCGTGCTCGTTCACCAGTTCTACAAGTCTGTTAATTCCCCATTGACATCAACTGAAAGTCCGACAATACATGCTAAATTCGAAGTCACGTCGTATCCCACAACGATAATCAAGCTTTTACACCCCTAAACACTCCAAGAAAACTTCTTTTGTCATATTCAATCTTCCTCAACACAGTATCACCATTCCAAATAAAATTCGTAGACCTAGTCACTGTCCACCATGATTCCCAAATTGCTCTAAACTTTTCTCAAGGCATGTGGCTATTCTACCACATAATCTATATGCTACTCCGCCACTCCCACTTTGGTAAAACCATCTACTTTATGCAACTTCTTGACTTCTGCTTTTCACACTTGACCTGCTAGCAATTCAACCACCGCGAGACACCTCCCACCATGTCCTTCGTCATCCTTTGCTACACAAATATTGCCTCAAATCAAATCCATCTATGTACCACCAGAACTAATAAATTGCTACCAACTCTAAGCCTCCTCGAAGATCATCTTTCTCGAGCCATCGGCATTAGAAACATTGATTCTATCCTAAAACTGCTACATACTGCCATCTCTGACAACCGTTTCTCAGGCACCATTTCACAACACCCTGCCCCGAAGGTGAATCAACGAAGACCACAACACCGACGAACCTTAATGCGATCAAACAAGGATGACGACACCACATCACAAATGATGATTCCACCACGCTCGAAAATATCAAATCTCGTTACTCCATCAACCAAAGCTTGAACATCCATAGACCGATTGTCTTTCCCCCGCTGGAATTAAACACCGGACCTCTAAACCATGCACATGGAAATTCTCCTTCCTAGTCATTCACTGCCTCGACACATAGACAAGCACCCTACCATTACACCGACACTGTGCGATAATAATGTGTGGACATCATAGCAATATCTACATAGCCACAAAACCATAGAAAATATAGATACTGAGCTGAAATGACAGAACATCCTTTCGCAAGGTGACGATAATATCTCATTCGAATATGCAGGGAGAAACATCCTGCACCACATCTGCAGTACCACTACAACTCCTTGATGCCCTATTGATAACAAGCGCTCCACGTCGCATAAGATTGAGTAGGAAAGAAATAAAGGAATAAGCCTCAAAGGAATCAAACCGCATGATGAGGAATGAAGAAGGGAAGTGCTCCTAACAGCCCTGTAGCCTTTTGAAGATAAGTACAGACGTCTTCGTGCCGATCCACAAGACTCTACTAGACTTGCTCATGACTCGTGAGACCCAAGTGAACCTAGAGTTATGTACCAAGCTGTCACGACCCAAAATCTGCTATAGGTCATGATGGCGCCTAACACCGCTGTCAGGCAAGCCAACAATGATTAATCAACTTAGTTACTCATTTTATTACCTTCGAAATCATGAATCCCATTAAATAAGTAGAGTAAAATCTGGTACTCGGAGAAAAATCCATGATTTTATTTTTCAATTTCCGTATAAAATATAAATTACAAGGTGAAATGATAATAATTACGTGAACTACAATAATAAGCATCCATTAGGAACCCCCAAAACCCGGTGTCACAAGTGTATGAGCATTTACTAAGGAGTACAATAATAATACAACATCTGTCTAGAATGTAAATGAGACTAGATAAAATAAATAGTATGATGGAGACTCTATGGACTGCGATGCGTAGCCTGGTATGTAGCTCACATAAAGTCTCCTCAACAACTTCGCCTACGTACTAAGATGATCACCAAATGAACCTGTCAGATCCTGCACATTTAGTGCATACGTGCAACATGAGTACGTAAATTAACGCATACCCAGTAAGTATCTAGCCTAACCCCGGAGAAGTAGTGACGAGGGGTCGATATCGACACTTACTAGTGGTTCAATAAATCAATGTGGTAAATCATAAATAGGTAAGAAGCATAACAGTAGTAGTGAGGTAAATCTGTAACTAACACAATCTTCCAAAATTTATTTAAACGATATTAATTTCTCATTTCGTATTCTTACTCAACAACTCAGAAAATATCCAGTGACAATATCAAATGAATAAGAAATACCATATAAAATGCAAGGCATCAGCGGAAGAAAAACTCTTGTGAATATTCGGACTGCTAGCGATATAGCGCACGATTATGCCGAGGTCGTACGACCAGATCTCAGAAGGAATATGATGTTTCCGAGCCGATCAGCCCGATCCCATCATAACGTGTACACTGAAGAGGATCCAGTGGCACTAACCATAGATGCATCTATTATACTGCCGAGGCAAATGGCCAGCTCCCATGAGAGTGTGGTACATAATCCTGCCGAGGCGTTCGGCCCACTCCACAAGAAAGGAAAAGAATTATTGAATTACGAGACATGAGCTTACGATACAGTATATGAACACAAGGTGAGTGTAACCTTTACCGTTTCTCAAATAACTTGTCAATAACTCAAGGTAATAAGGCTCGGCCTAATATATATGTATATATTTCTAAATCAAGTTCAATTATAATTTCAATTAATTAAGCCAGCAGAATGAGTTCAAATATTTTAAATATTACATGGTAAAGTTCCAAGTCTACCCGGACATAAACATGCTTTAGCCACGTACGGACTCTCGTCACCTCATGCGTACGTAGCACCCATAACTAGTAGAACATAACAATTACATCACCTAGGGGGTAGTTTCCTCCACACCAGGTTAGATAGGAGAATTACCTCACTCCAACGTTCCATAACCGACTCCAACGCCTCTCTTAACTCTTCAATTCAAAGCCAAACGATCCGAAACTAGCCAAACAATGGGAAATTCAATCAAAATATACTCCCATGCTTATAATTAATCAATTTATAACAATTTCCAACTCCGCTCGAAAAGTCAATAAAGTCAACCCTCGGGCCCACGTGCCAGGATTCCGAAAATATTCGAAGATAAACTTTACCCATAACATTACAAACTCAAATATATGATTTATTCTAAATTCCATGTCCAATTTCGTGGTAAAAATCCAAATATACCAAATTCTAGGTTTTCTTCAAAATCCCACAATTTTCCACAAATTTTCATGTCAATTCCTTATAGTTACCGTGTAATTAACTTACAATATACAGGAATCACTTATCTTTCCATAGATGATGAAAATCTCCCATTGAAGCTCTTCAAAGAGCGCCCAAACCAAGAGAAAAATGAGTGAAATGAGCAAAATCCCGATTTAAAAGAATCTGCCCAGGCCCGTCCTTCTTCGCGATCGCGGGAGAACCTTTGTGATCGCGAAGGCAAAAAGTCACTGCTTCCAAATTTACTCTACGCGTTCGCGACCTTCATGTCGCTTTCGCAAAGCCTACTGGCCCTCAACCTTCGCGTAAGAAGCGTTGCGTTCGTGAAGGCTAAATGGATCCAGGCCCAGCTCTCGATCCTTCTCCGCGTTCACAACCGCTCTGTCACGTTCGCGCAGGTTCCTCAGGCTCTTCTCTGCATTCGCAATTCTGTGTCGCCTTCACGATGAGCAATTTCCACCTGCCCCAAAAATTATTCTTGGCGACCGCGATAACCACCACACGTTCGCGATGAATGACACCGAAACCAGCATCAGCAACATCAAAACATGGGGAAATGACCCAAAACCATCCCGAAACACACCCGAGGCCCCCGGGACCCCGTTCAATCACACCAACAAGTCCCAAAATATGATACGAACCTACTCGAGGCCTCAAATCACCCAAAAAACATTAAAACTATGAATCGACGGGCGAAACCTATTTTTAAACTAAGGTGTGATAAATGACCTGCATCTCGAGAGCCATCCTGTGCATATAACACCACAAGCTACACGGGACCACAACACATGTGTGAATAATCAAGCCGTCTCATAACCCACATGGCACAATAGAGTATTACCTGGAATAGCTGACGACGAGAATCATATCCAATGCCCGAAGACTCCTCCATAAGCAACGCTATGCTGAATGAACATATCCGACCTGATGTAGAGCGCACATTTACATTAGACCCATCAACAGACCCCAAGACGATTACAATCATCCCATACTGGTCCTACAACCTTTCAAGGATCCACAATGGCCCTATTCATGACACACATGAGCAGCAGTCCCAATCTGGAACAAACTCCCACAGCTTACAACCAAAGGAGTAGAGCGCCTTCCAAGCATAAACTCTCACATTAACGATAGTACCATAATCTCCATGCCCGGTTTCAATCCTTAACCATCAAGTGACTAACAGGTCACACTTATACAAATTTCCCCCGTGGGATACGCTCTCACAACCTTCCGCACTGGGTAGCAAAGCCTGCACCTCCATACCACCAACCGTACTAATGTTGTAAAGAAAATCAAGAATTTGCAAATTAGTACACAAAGCCTCTTACACAAGACATCATTCTCAGGTGACACTAAAGAAAATGCCAGCTTACTGCACCTATCATGCCGCTACGCGGGAGTACAAGAATTTCATCATGAATCCTGAACCATAAATAGAAATAGCACTTCATCGTCTAGAACCCTTTCACTCAACACATTTCAAAGGAACGTTGGCAACACGCAACCAAATTCCTATAACCGCAGAAAATTCAAACCTCAAGTTGGGGTCTAAACCACCATAAATCTTCCGGGATCCATCTACACGTATCAGGCCATTATAATCAAATACATCAAAATCAATCAAAGTGCGGTGGCTGTCAAGCCGTACATACAACCACGAATCACCTGTATAGCTTACATACCGAAGGAACTGATCATTGCCACAATCATGCTAATTTAAACCATTACTAACCGACCCAACTTCTTCTAATTTTTTCTCTTGACTTGCCTTAGAAATAATATTAGTTCCATTCAGAAACATAACGAACTCGATCAACACTCATCCCGAGTGACCCGAGTCACGAGACCTCATTGTCTCAATACCCACGAACCATCTCATACCCTCCTTATGCGTATAATAGCATCTCCAACTGGTACACCTGTTCTGAAAGATCTTCTGCGAATCCGAAGTAGTTTCTCCCATTTCTCTAACATTGCTCCGAGGATCCGATGACAACATATAAAGTTCCCCAAGTATTCCTCACACTCTTCTACAAAATCCCGGTTTTCAGTCACATAACGAACCCCAAGCTACCATCAGAAACCGCACAAGCAGACAACCACGTGACCCAATCGTAGACGGTGGGCTCCCCCACTTAGCTTTAAGCTACCATCACATAATGTTGAACCCACAAAGATTTCTCCTCCTCTATTACCATGATATCGCACCGTTAACCCACCAAATTCCTCAAAATCCCTTGTTAAACCTTTCACGAACATTCCGAATTATTAGCCACAATCGCATATTCAACCTTCTACCGAGTAGTAAGTAGAACTCTTCGTAGAAACTTCATCAAAATCACGCAACCACTAACCTGCTCACAGGAGATAGCCCACCTGTGGAATTCCATACAGACATCTTCCAACGACGCTACATTGGGTACAACCACCACGAAAATCAGTAACCCTTTTGAGCCCGTGCTCGTCCACCAGCTGTACAAGTCTGTTAATTTTCCATTAACATCAACTGAAAGTCCGACAATATATTCCAAATTCGAAGTCATATCGTATCCCGCAACGATAATCAAGCTCTTACACCCCTAAACACTCCAAGCAAATTACTTTCGTCATATTCAATCTTCCTCAACACAGTAGAACCATTCCAAATAAAGTTCGTAGACCTAGTCACTGTCTACCATGATTCCCAAATTGCTCTAAACTTCTCTCAAGGCATATGGCTATCCTACCAGAAAATCCATATGCTACTCCGCCACTCCTACTTCAGTTAAACCACCTCCTTTAAGCAACTTTTCGACTTCTCTTTTCATATTTGACCTGCTAGCAATTCAACCACCGTGAGACACCTCCCACCATGTCTTTCCTCATCCTTTGCTCCCCAAATGTTGCCTCAAATCAAATCCATCTCTGCACCTGAACTAATAAATTGCTACCAACTCTAAGCCTCCTCGAAGATCATCTTTCTCGATCCATCAGCATTAGAAACACTGATTCGATCCTGAAACTTCTACACCCCACTATCTCTCACAATCGCTTCTCAGGCACCATTTCACAACACCCTACCCCGAAGGTGAATCGACGAAGACCACAACACCGGCGAACCTTAATGCATTCAAACAAGGATGATGACACCACATCACAAATGAGAATTCCACCACGCTCAAAAATATCAAATCTCGTTACTCCATCAACCAAAGCCTGAACATCCATAGACCGATTATCTTTCCCCCGCTGGAATTAAATGTCGAACCCCTAAACCATGCACTGAGAAATCCTCCTTTAGAGACATTCACCGCCTTGATACATAGACAAGCACCCTACCATTACACCGACACTATGCAATAACAACTCATAAACATCATAGCAATCTGTGCATAGCCTCAAAACCATAGGAAATATAGATAATGAGCTGAAACGACAGAACATCCTTTCGCAAGGCGACGATAATATCTCGCTCGAATACGCAGGGAGAAACATCCTGCACCACATCTGCAGTACCACTACAACTCCTTGATGCCTTATTGATAACAAGCGCTCCACGTCGCATAGAATTGAGTAGGAAAGAAATAAAGGCATAAGCCTCAAAGGAACCAAACCGCACGATGAGGAATGAAGAAGGGAAGTGCTCCTAAAAGCCCTGTAGCCTCTCGAAGATAAGTACAGACGTCTCTGTAACAATCCGCAAGACTCTACTAGACTTGCTCGTGACTCGTGAGACCCAAGTGAACCTAGAGCTATAATACCAAGCTTTTATGACCCAAAATCCACTATAGGTCGTGATGGCGCCTAACGCCGTCGTCAGGCAAGCCAACAGTGATTAATCAACTTAGTTACTCATTTTATTACCTTCGAATTCATGAATCCCATGAAATAAGTAGAGTAAAATCTGGTACTCGGAGAAAAACCCATGATTTTATTTTCCAATTTCTATATAAAATATAAGTTACAAGGTGAAATGATAATTATTACATGAACTACAATAATCAGCATCCAGTAGGAACCCCCAAAACTCGGTGTCACAAGTGCATGAGCATTTACTAAGGAGTACAATAATAATACAACATCTGTCTAGAATGTAAAAGAGAGAGGATAAAATAAATAGTACGATAGGGACTCTGTGGACTGCGATGCGTAGCCTCGTATGCAGCTAACATAAAGTCTCCTCAACAGCAGCGCCTATGCACCAAGATGGTCACCAAATGAACCTGTCAGATCCTACACATTTAGTGCAGAAGTACAGCAGGAGTACGTAAATCAACGCGTACCCAGTAAGTATCTAGCCTAACTCCAAAGAAGTAGTGACGAGGGGCGACATCGACACTTACATGTGGTCCAATAAATCAATATGGTAAATCATAAACAGGTAAGAAACATAACAGTAGTAGTGAGGTAAATCTGTAATTAACACAATCTTCCAATTGTTTTTAAACGATATCAATTTCTTATCTCGTATTCTAACTCAGCAGCTCAGAAAATATCCAGTGACAATATCAAATGAATAAGAAATACCATATAAAATACAAGGCATCAGCGGAAGGATAAATCTCGTGAATATTCGGACTGCTAGCGATATAGCGCATGATTATGCCGAGGTCGTACGACCAGATCTCAAAAGGAATATGATGTTGCCGAGGCGATCGGCCCGATCCCATCGTAACGTGTACACTGCCGAGGGTCCAGTGGCACGAAACATAGAAGCATCTATTATACTGCCGAGGCGAACGACTCACTCCCATAAGTGTGTGGTGCATAATCTTGCCGAGGCATTCGGCCCGCTCCACAAGAAAGGAAAGGAATTATCGATTTACGAGACACGAGCTTACGATACAGTATATGAACACAAGGTGAGTATAACCTTTACCGTTTCTCAAATAACTTGCCAACAACTCAAGGTAATAAGGCTCGACCTAATATATATGTATATATTTCTAAGTCAAGTTCAATTATAATTTTAATTAATTAAGCCAACAGAATGAGTTCAAATATTTCAAATATTATATGGTAAAGTCCTAAGTCTACCCGGACATAAATATGCTTTAGCAACGTACGGACTCTCATCAACTCGTGCGTACGTAGCACCCACAACTAGTAGCATATAACAATTACATCACCTAGGGGGTGATTTCACCCTCACAAGGTTAGCCATGAGACTTACCTAGTTCCGAAGTTCTATAACCAGCTCCAACGCCTCTCTTAACTCTTCAATTCAAATCCAAACGATCCGAAACCAGCCAAACAATGGGCAATTGAATCAAAATGTACTCCAATGCTTATAATTCATCAATTTATAACAATTTTTAACTCCGCTCGAAAAGTCAATAAAGTCAACCCTCGTTCCCACGTACCCGAATTTCAAAAAATTTCAAAGAAAAACTTTACCCATAACATTACGAACTCAAATATATGATTTACCAAATTATAGGTTTTTTTCAAAATCCCACAATTTTTGCATAACTTTCCATGTCAAATCCTTAAAGAATCTGTGTAATTAACTTACAATATACGGGAATTACTTACCTTGCCATAGATGACGAAAATCTCTCCTTGAAGCTCTGCAAAAATCGCACAAACCAAGAGAGAAATGAGCAAAATCTCGATTTAAAACAATCCGCCTAGGTCTGTCCTTCTTCGCGATCGCAAAGGCAAAAAGTCACTGCCTCCAAATTTACTCTACGCGTTTGCGACCTTCGTGTTGCGTTCGTGAAGCCTACTGACCCCTGCCCTTCTTGTTAGGAAGTGTCGCGTTCGCGGAGGCTAAACTGCTCCAGGATCAGCTCTCGATCCTTCTCCGCGTTCGCGACCGCTCTGTCGCGTTCGCGTAGGTTCCTCAGGCTTTTCTCCGCGTTTGCGACCTCTGTGTCGTGTTCGTGATGAGCAATTTCCACCTGCCACAAAAATCATTCTTCGCGAACGCGATAACCACCACGCGTTCGCGATGAACGACATCAGAACCAGCATCAACAATAGCAAAACATGAGAAAATGACCCGAAACCATCCCGAAACATACTCGAGGCCCCTGGGACCCCGTCCATTCACACTAACAAGTCCTAAAACATGATACGAACCTGCTCGAGGCTTCAAATCATACCAAACAACATCAAAATTATGAATCGACGGGCGAAACCTTTTTTTAAAATTTCAAACTTCGATGAATGCGTCCGAACCATATCAAAATATTCTGGAATGGCGCCAAACTTTACGCATAACTCGGAACCCCAAACGAACATCGATAACACCAAAGTCCACCTCAAACCAAACTTAGGAAATTCTATAACCTTCAAATCGTCAACTTTCCACAATAAGCGCCGAAATGCTCCCGGGCGACCCGATACTCAACCCGAAAATACGTCCAAGTCCGAAATCATCATACGAACCTATTGGAACCTTTAAATTTCGATTTCGAGGTCGTTTACTCAAAAGTCAGACATAGTCAATTCTTCCAACTTAAAATTTTCGAAATTAGAATTTTCCACCCGAATCTACTCTAAACTTCCCAAAATTCGATTCTGACCACACTTACAAGTCATAAAACATGAAGTGAAGTTACTCAAGGCCTCAAACCACCGAACGACGCGCTAGAGCTCAAAATGATCGGTCGGGTCGTTACACCTAGACTCTAAGCCGAAAGAACTTTAATTGTTGCTGCTCTTTGTATAAATTTTTGTAGGAACAAATTGCCTATGCGAACCCTTCGGGGTTGCCCGGTTGGTTTGGAGGGCGGTCATCCATACAGATGACCTGGGATCGAATCCTCCCTCAATGCCTTCTAGGTTGAGCCGGTTGCACAGGGCTTGCCTAGTGCGGTTTACATCCCCAGTGTGGTTTGCATGCTATTATATAGGGGAGGTTTACCCAGTGCGCACGAAAGTAGCGGCTGCGGGTTCTCCTCTTACCAAAAAAAAAAAAAATTGCCAATGAGGGAAAAATGTTCCACTATAAAACACTAGTAACTACTAATATTGGGTAAATATCTAATTGTATTTTTAGTTATAAACACTTATAGAAGAAGCTAACATATGTTGCTTTTAAAATTGCTTTCGACATAAAATTTAGGTAGGGGTGTTTATGTGAAACCTAGAGCCGGATCAGACAAAAATGGATATATATATATATATATATATATATATATTAAAAAGGGGAAGCCCAAAACCAAAAAGTTAAATTACTAAAATGCCTTTACTAAATACCCAATATAATGAAAAGGAAAATCTAACGCCTAGCCCCTTTACTTAAGCAAATCTTACCCGTTACTTCCAATAGGCATGTCGGTTACCTTTTTTCCAACAGGTACATCGTATACTGTAGTTTGATAATCAAACTTTGATTGAGCAAATTTTATGGTTTTTTATTCGGTCCCAATAGATATATTATTTAATTAAATATTTGATTCTGTTGTATCTTTAATAGTTCTCTTAAATGGTGTTGCTTTCATCCGGTGCTGATTTCTGAATTCCTATTTGGCTGGAGTCAAGGAAGAGTATCCGGTTCAGATAGATGCATTTCATGTCTTCAAGGTACCCTACTGGTTTTAACAATATTCTATATATATTCTATATACGTACATTTCTTATCTTCTTTTTAGCAATTATCACTTTAGTTTACTATTTTTAATTTTCTGTAATGGCCAACTTTCAAAGATTTCCGAGGAGAATGATAATTCAGGTTGGTACTTGTGGGAAAGAAAATGCGGGAATGACAAAGAAAGGCGCAACGAAATTATGTTGATTTGAAATTGGCACAATGTGGCAAGGATATTTGCTATGCTACACCATTCTTAAAAGAGATTATAACAGTTTGGTGACAAAAAAAATAGAGTTTATTTTCTCTCTCAATTTTATTTTATTTTTAATTTCTTATTCTTAGCTATCTATGAAATTTAATTTTAGGATATATGTTTATTATGTGATGATCTAAAAATATATACGAATTTGTTTACTTGTCATGATTGGGAATACCATTTATTTGAAGGTAATATTTTTAATTTCTTTTACCAAATGAAGATTGGTTAATTGCTATATAATTTGGTAGTGTTGATGAAATATGTAGATGATTATCTTCAGGGTAGTAAGACATAAATTAAACTTACGTTAATTCTCAAAAATATTATTAAAATCATAAAAATTGTAGTGACCTTGAAAATTTGGTAAGATTGTACGGCTTTAAAGAGCATCAACGGAGATTATTATATCGTTTACGTATAAATAGTGATACCCTTTTCTTCTTAGAATTTTTCATATATTCGCCTTCAACTTTATTAAGATATATGGGTGTTTCCTACCTTACAACCTGGGAGGATTCGTGATACAGATACTTTATACTAATTTGCTTTTTAAGGAGAATCAATTCTTCTTTTATAAATTTGTTTTTCCTCCCTTTCATTAATTCTAACGTTTAAATTTCGTATATATGTATGTATAGTCTTGGATTATTGGACAATAAGGTGATGCTCCATATCTTATGACATGCTTTCTGTATTTTAGTTTAACTATTCTTTTTTTTTTTCCGGAAGAAGACGTATATAGTTTATGTATAAAACTAACCGTTACAGAAAGTGACCCTTCTTTGTAATATACCTGATTTGAAAGATCATTAGCATAGTAGGTTAACTATTTACGCACCCCATGATTAGTGAATACGATAAAAATTTTGAAAGGAAAAAAAATAATATGATTTTCAAATCTACAACTTATTTCCTTCCTATGCAGATCAAATTTATGTTTTCTATTTACCGTAAAAATTAATATATAGAATATCGGTGTCATAATGTTATTGACCGTAATTGTAGCATGTCATGCTTTTATTTGGTGGATTTCGCAACAACTTAGTCGTTAATTGGTTTTTTCTTTTCTTCGTGTTTGACAAGGTTAGTATTCGGATCGCTTAAGAAGATTTTTGTGAGAAATATTTTATTTTAAAGATCAAATTAATGTTATAGTTACACGTGTTGGGTTTAAAAGATTAGTGAATAGGAAATAGAGGGAAAGTGAGCTCACTTTTTCTTTAGAAAGAGTAAGTGTCACTCATTGGTGGCGGAAAGAAAAAAAAATATTTATATTGAGAAAGTACTTCCTTTAGTGTTAAATGGGTTGGAAAGAAAGTAAGACTCGCGTTGTCGTCGCTCGCTTGGCTCGGCTTCGGCTTCGGTCAACGATTGATTGATTAATCTTTTTGGACAAAATTTCTTTCAAATATTTAATTAATTAATTAAATTAATTAACGAAACCCGCGACCCGGTCCAGATTATTTTAAATCCCTTTTTCCGGAATATTTCAAACGAGAAATGTTCCCACATGTTCCAACAGCTATGGCTGTTTCTTAAAAGTTGTAAACCTTTTCAGAAATTGCCAAAAAATGACTATAAATATGCCTTGATCCTAGAATCTTTCCTTACGGTAATTTTCTGAGCTTCTTCTCCTTCTTCTGCACAATTGAGCAAGACGACCTCCAACATATCATCAATATTGATCATAGCACTTGTGTCATCAATAATAACATCAGTCACCAAGTCCACAAAAGAGCACACCTCATTGCTATTTGGTTGTCGCATAGACTTACACACATGGAACACTACTTTTTTATCACCAACTCGAAAAGTAAGTTTTCCAGCTTCAACATCACAAATCGCCTTTCCCGTAGCAAGGAAAGGTCTTACAAGAATAATCGGCACATCATAATCAACTTCACAATCTAGAATGACAAAAATCGCCGGAAGAATAAATTTATCAACACGAACCAAGACATCTTCAATCCAACAGTATGTCAATAATGTGATCCCTAGACAGGTTCACCTCCTCTTGAGTCTCTTTCACACTTTCATTCATATCAATCCGAACATCATCATTTTATTGCACCACATTGTCCGGGACCTCTTCTTCTTGTACCACTTGCTCATCATCCACAAGTTACTTTTGACTTGAGGGGGGTGCATTCCCACCTCTTCCACTTCTTGTAGTAACGGTCATGGCATGCCCCGTATTATTTCCACCCTTTGGGTTTACTACTGTGTCACTTGGTAGTTCCCCCTTAGGACGAGAATTTAGAGCTCGAGAGATTTGCCCCATTTGAACTTCTAAGTTGCGGATCGATGTGTTGTGTGAGGCAAGTTGGGCATCTGAATCAGCATTCTTTTCCATCATTTGTTTGAACATGTTCTCAATACGCCCCATCTCATTGTTTGAAGAACTTTGACCATGGGAAGGATAAGGAGGCTGGTTGCTCAGTTGCTGATACATCAAGGGCCTTTGAAAATTCGACCCCCGATTTTCTTGATTATTGTTCCATCCGCCTTGATTGGTACACTCCCCCCCCCCCCAATTTTCTTGATTATTGCCACTCCAATTTCCTTAATTATTGCCACCACTCCAATTTCCTTGGTTGTTAGAATTCCAATTGCCTTGATTGTTTTGAGGTTGCCATTGTTGTTGGTTTGGGCCTTGGAAGTTGTTCACATATTGTACCTCCTCTTCTTGTTCGTTGTAAGAATCATCTTGATTAAAACCACTCTCTTCTTGCACATAATTCTCCACTTGATGTTGCACTTGTGGACCCTTGGTCCTTCTTTTGTTCACATCATGTTCACTCCCTCCATGGCATTGACTTGATTAGGATTTTGCACTTGTTGAAGTTGAGCCTTTGCTAATTGATTCATGGTGATAGTCAATTCGGCAATGCCTTGCCCATGGTCATGTAACTCTTTGTGAAGGTGGATCACGTTTAGATCACCTTGTGGAACATTAGCCCGGGATTGCCATGCTGATGATGTTTCTGCCATTTCATCTCACACACGCCTCCGCATAAGGCGTAGTCATGAAGTTCCCACCTGCAAGTTGATTCACTACACATTGGTTGGTTGTGTTAATCCCACAATAGAAAGTTTGTTGAATCATATTCTCCGTAATATCATTGTTGGGATATTCCTTAACCATTGTTCTATAACATTCTCATATCTCGTGTAGTAGTTCATTTAGCTCTTGCTTGAATGCAAAATCTCATTTCGAAGTGTAGCCATGTGCCCCGGAGAGAAGAACTTAGAAATAAACGTTTCTGCCAACTTGTCCCAAGTGTGAATGGAATGGTTCGGCAAATATTCCAACCAATCTAAAGCTTTCCCTCGTAGAGAGAAGGGATAAATCCTTAGCCCCAATGCATCCTCGAAGACATTTGTTTGTTTTCTCCCCCAATAAGTGTCCACAAACTCCTTCAAATATTTGTATACATTTTGACTTGGAGCACCAATGTGATACTCACTTTGCTTTGACCTTGCATCACACATTAGTTCAAAAGGGACACTCCAATTCGTAGCGGTGATGATAGGAGTAGTTGTCAACTTGAACTTTAACAATTCAAAAACTCGCATGCGATCATCATCGAAGTTGAACTTAGCATCCTTCTCAAGAAGCTTACACAACGGGTTCACCACCTTAGAGAAATCTTTGATGAAACGCCGGTAAAACCCCGCGTGGCCTAAGAAACTCCGCATACCCTTCACCAAAGATGGAGGTGAAAGTTTAGAAATCACCTCAATCTTTGCCTTGTCAACTTCAATTCCATTCTTTGTGATCTTGTGGCGAGTATCAATTTGATGCCCTATTCGGTTTTCAAGACCTTGGGAATTAGGCAACCAAGACCCACCACAATGAGATTGCAAATGGCCGATCGTACTATGAAGAGACCTTTGGGAGTGATTAAAGATGTCTTAGTTCTTGTTGATAAATTCATTCTTCCGGCGAATTTTATCTTTCTAGATAGTAAAGTTGATTATGAGGGGCCGATTATTCTTGAAAGACATTTTCTTGCTACGGGTAAGGCTCTTTTTGATGTTGAAGCCGGAGAACTCACTTTCCGGGTTGGTGATGAAAAAGTGGTGTTCCATTTGTGTAAGTCCATGCGGCAACCAAATAGCAAAGAGGTGTGCTCTTTTGTGGACTTGGTGACCGATGTTATTGTTAATGACACTAGTGCTATGATCAATGTTAGTGATATGTTGGAGGCCGTATTTCTCAACTTTGATGATGACGAGATGGATGGCTTCATGAAATGTATGAAATCTTTTCAAGGAATGGGGTCGTACAATTATGCACCCCGAAAATTATCTTTGGATCTTGAAAATAGGACTCCTCCTCCTACAAAGCCTTTCAATGAAGAGCCTCCTTCCTTGGAGTTGAAGCCATTGCCTCCACATCTTCGGTATGAATTTCTTGGCCCTTTCTCTACTCTACCATTTATTCTTTCCTTTTGTTTGACTAACGTGCAGGTAGATTCTACATTGGAGGTGCTACAAAAGAGGAAGAAGGCTATTGGATGGACATTGGCTTCAACTCCAAGGAAGGAATCTCTTCAATGGAAGGCTTTGTAGGTGGAGTTGCTCTATTTTCAAGATCCAAAGATAATTTCTAGGGTGCATAATTGTACGACTCCATTCCTTGCAAAGAGTTCACATATTCCATGAAGCCATCCATCTCATCATCATAAAAGTTGAGCAAGATGGCCTCCAACATATCACCAACATTGATCATAACACTTGTGTCATCAACAATAACATCGGTCACCAAGTCCATAAAAGAGCACACCTAATTGCTATTTGGTTGCCGCATGGACTTACACACATGGAATACCATTTTTCATCACCAACCCGGAAACTTAGTTCTCCGTCTTCAACATCACAAAGTGCCTTCTCCGTAGCAAGCCTGGTCACCTGTCTCCGGAGCTTGTCCACTAACTTTTTACTGGCTTGGGACTTTCTCATTTTCTTTACTTCTTTCTCAACTCTTCGATCACTGACCCGTGTTGTACCAAGGTAGCGATAATGGTGTTCTGGTTCTCTAAGATCTCCTTCAATATATCCTAAACTATCGGGGGAAACTGAGGTGCCTGAACAGTAAACTGTGTTGCAACAGTCCTGGATAAGTCAGACAGCTTTGCAGTTGTTGTCAGCATCCAATTATTGAGGCTGGCCAATGTCTAGGAGACTCGCAGCGTAGAAAGTGGGGCAGCAGGCATGGGCACCGGCTTCAAAGACGAAGTGGAAGCTGTGGCAGGAGCTAGAGAAGGGGCCGTGGATGATGGCGGAGGCATAATTGCGGCACTGGAGGAAGGCTCGGCAAAAGTGGATGGAACAACAACTGCATCAACATCTACAATAGCTGGCTCATCAGACTTTGGTATATTTATATTAGGTTTAATCATTTTAAGCTTCCATTATGAGTTTAATTAGTTTTTCTTCCTTATTTTCTTCAAACCCCATTATGAGTAGCTAGACTTTTACTAGGGTTATGACACAACTCTAGTGTGTAAATCTTATGGGTATCTAATTTAGTGTTTGTTTATGATTGTGTATTGATTATTTATCTTAGTTTATGCTTTAATTGTAGAATTAATGATTGTAAACATTAATTCATGCCTATGCAACTTAGTCTCTACTTGAGAATGAGGGACCTAGTATAGGATAGCTTAGCTAATAAGAAATTGGGTCAATTGAGAGATTGATTAACCCATTTAAATGGTTCAACCTAGAGATAGTAATAACCCGATTTAAGCTCTTATCAATTGTTTTGGGTGATACCCATTTAGTCTTGAGAAAGCCAAATTGGGAAAACACAATCTCTGACCGAGAGGTATTGAGTGTGTAATTTAGAGCTGAGAGCTATAATATACCCAAATCAACAAAACAATAATTAAAGTCTTTATCCCATTAGGCAAACACCTAGGTCATGGTCACAGCCCTAGGCTTTTTATCCATTTGGAAAAACCTTAAAATTAATTATCTCTAGTCTTCATTTTTTACTTTGCAATCATTAAATTAACATTAGAAATAGAAAATAAAATCCTTGTTATGGAAGTGCAATCTAGATACTCCAATTTCTCATTTGAAGTATATACCCCTAACTCCTATCTTAGCTCCCAGTGGATTCGACCCCGACTCCTAGTTGTGTATTTATTATTGCATACGACCGTTTCATATCTCTATTGAGGTGTGATTTGGACGTGATCAATTTTTGGCGCCGTTGCCGGGGAATAAGCCCCGCATTTTGCATACATAAGATCAACTTGGAGGAAGGCACCAAACCATCTATTAAACATCAAAGGAGACTCAATGAGTCTAAAAAGTTGTCAAAAAGGAGATTATCAAGTGGTTGGATGTCGGGGTTGTCTACCCCATCTCCGATAGTTCGTGGACTTCTCCTGTTCAATATGTCCCAAAAAAGGGGGCATGATGGTGGTCACCAATGACAAGAATGAGTTAATTCCTACAAGAACGGTGACCGTATGGAGGGTGTGTATGGACTATAGCAAGCTCAACAAAGTCATAAGGAAGAATCATTTTCCACTTCCTTTCTTTGATCAAATGCTTCATAGATTGGCCGGTCGTACTTTCTATTGCTTTCTTGATGGGTATTCGGGATACAACCAAATCCTTATTGCTCCAGAGGATCAAGAGAAAACAACCTTTACATGTCCCTATAGTACTTTTGCCTTCAAGCGGATGCCATTTGGTTTTTGCAATGTACCGGTGACTTTTCAAAGGCGTGTGACGGCTATTTTCACGGACATAGTGGAGGACTACCTTGAAGTTTTCATGGATGACTTCTAGGTTGTTGGAGATTCTTTTGATGATTATCTTGCAAATTTAGATAAAGTAGTGGGAAGATGTGAAGAAACACATTTGGTGTTCAATTGGGAGAAGTGTCATTTCATGGTCGAGGAAGGAATTGTCCTTGGCCACAAAATCTCAAAGAATGGAATTGAAGTTGACAAGGCAAAGATTGAGGTGACTTCTAAACTTCCACTTCCATCTTCGGTGAAGGGTGTGCAGAGTATCTTAGGCCACACAGAGGTTTACCAACGTTTCATCAAAGATTTCTCTAAGGTGGTGAACCCATTGTGCAAGCTTCTTGAGAAGGATGCTAAGTTCAAATTCGATGATGATTGCATGTTAGTTTATGAATTGTTAAAGTTCAAGTTGACAACTACTCCCATTATCACCGCACCAAATTGGAGTATCCCTTTTGAACTCATGTGTACTGCAAGTGACGTAGTGGTTGGGGCTGTTTTTGGGCAACATATTAACAAGATGTTTCACCATGTCTACTATGCTAGTAAGACCACTAATAGTGCCCAAGTCAACTACACAGTTACGGAGAAATAGCTCCTTGCCATTGTGTTTTCAATTGAGAAGTTTCTCTTGTACTTGATGGGTGCAAAGGTCATTGTCCACATGGATCATGCGGCACTTCGTTATCTTATGAGCAAGAAAGATTCCAAAGCTCGGTTGATGATATGGGTGCTTTTGTTGCAAGAGTTTGATATTGACATCCAAGAAAGAAAAGGGAGTGAAAACCAAGTGGCGGACCAGTTGTCTCGTTTGGAGGAGGTGAGGAGGCCGCATGATGGACTTTAAATCAATGACTCCTTCCCCGATTAGAAACAATGAAATAGGTGCCATGGTTCGCGGATCTAGCAAATTTCTTTGTGTGTGGAATCATCCCGGATGAGTTCTCTTCAAACCAAAGGAAGAAACTCAAACGGGATTGTAAAGATTATTATTTGGATGAACCATACCTTTTCCAGATTTGTACGGATGGGGTGATTAGAAGATGTGTACCAGAAGAAGAGCAAGGTGAAATTCTTGGGGCTTGTCATTCTTCTCCATATGGTGGTCATCATGGTGGAGCAAGAATGGAGGTCAAAGTGCTAAGTTGCGGTTTCTATTGGCCCACTCTTTACAAGGATGCTAGTGAGCTAGTGAAAAGATGCGATGAATGTCAACGGGCCGGGTGAAATCTCAAAGAAAAATGAAATGCCTCTCAGTACCATTTTGGAGATTGATATTTTTGATGAGTGGGGTATTGACTTCATTGGTCCTTTTGTGAGTTCTTGTGAAAACACTTACATCTTGATCGTGGTTGAATATGTGTCCAAATGGGTTGAGGCAGTTGCTCTACCCAACAATGAGGCTAGAAGTGTGGTGGCATTCTTGAAGAAGAATATTTTCACAAGGTTTTGTACTCCGCGGGCTATTATAAGCGATGTGGGTCACATTTTTGCAACAAGGCTTTCGACACTTTACTTAGCAAATATGATGTTACTCATAAAGTCACGACTCCCTATCATCCACAAGCTAGCGGTCAAGTGGAAGTCTCTAACCCCAAAATATTGAATGCTAACCGGACGGATTGGTGCAAGAAGCTTGATGATGCATCATGGGCTTATCAGACGGCTTACAAAACACCTATCAGAATGTTGACATACCGATTGTTATTCGTAAAAGCTTGTCATCTTTCTGTGGAAATAGAGCACAAGGCCATGTGGGCTTTAAAGAAGTTGAATCTTGATTGGGATATAGCTGCTAACTTGAGGGTTGCACATTTGAATGAATTGGATGAGTTCCGGTACCATGCTTATGCAAGTTCATCCTTGTACAAAGAAAAGATAAAATATCTTCATGACAAATACATTTGGAACAAAGAGTTCAAGGTGGGCGATCTTGTGTTGTTGTTTAACTCAAGGTTGAGGATATTTCCTGGGAAGTAAAAGTCTAAATGGAGTGGTCATTTTGAAATTGCGGGTGTGACATATTTTGGTGCATTGGACTTGAAGAACAAAAATAATGAAGTATTTCGAGTCAATAGTCACCGGGTGAAGCACTATTTGGGAAAAGTTGGAGATAGCCACGTCGTGGCGGTTATTCATTTCAATTGATGGTATTCTGCGTCGTGCCGTGACATTAAATCAGGCGCTTCTTGGGAGGCAATCCATGTTTCCTTTTTTTGTAGTTAAGTGTTATTTTTGTGCTAACTTTATTTGAAGTGTGCTATAGGGATGTGTGTGACTTATAGGAATTGTGGACAGAAATCTGACTAAGTGTTGCAAGAATTGCGGACAACAGTTAAATTGTGCGGACCGCATATTTATAGTTACTGCAGCAAAAGTGCACTGCGGCCGCACAATTATCTTGCGGACCGCATAAATGGGAGGTGAAAAATGTCAACTCTCTGAAGTTTGGTCTGTTAGAGAAAAGGTCAATCTATGGCCACAAAAGGAAATCTGCGGCCGCAACATGGAATCTGAGACCGCACACAAAATTTGCGGACCGCAGATAAGATGTCGACTTAAGCTCACCAGGTAACAGAGTGCGGACTGCACATGAAATTGTGCGGTCGCACTCGCCCCTTCTTCCCTTGGAAAACCAAGTAGTATAAATTGAGGGCTAAGGGCAACCGTTACGGTTTTTTCTCTCTTTGAGCACAAACACGGTAATCTCTTTAAATTTCTTGGTGAATCTGTCTGTACACACATACAACATCTTTGATCAGTCATTCCTCACACTCATTCATATGGCATGCTTCAATTTTTTGTTAATCTTTTTCTTTTAATTTGTAAATTTTTAATCATTTTTAGGCCATTTGTCAATATAATTCAATTGTACATTCATGTGGGGGTAAATTTGTAGTGGGTTAACTAATACATGCTCTATGTGCTTGGAACACCCCCTTTTGAGTCGGATTTCATCTCGGGAGACCAAACTTCTAGCATTCCTGTAATTTTGCACAATTTTATTAGTTTCGGGAACACAATTCAGTTGCTTTTGGACTAAAACATAAGCTAAAAGGCGCTAATAAGCAATCAAAATCCCCACTTATCAATAATTAAAATTCCAGTGTGGTTTACAGCCTTCGAGTGGTTCACTGTTCACAGGCATTTTTGGTACCAACACTCCGGTGAGTTAAATCGTTCTATCCTGGGAGGATAATATTCCAGTACCTCGGGTACTTGAGGGGAATAATTTTCTTAAGGACACATTGTGCATTCAGTGGGCTCAATTTTATTCCAAAATTATATTTTAGATTCAGCTTCATTATTTTGACATTCTGTTGCTACTAATTTTCTGTTTCAGAAAATTTACTGTTTCATTATTTATTATAGTAATATAGATTGGATAACAATCTTAAAACCTGTGTGATTTTCTACTCCTTCTGAATTTTTTTATTTCTGATTTGAAGATATAAAAATTTCATAGTATTAAAATTTAGAAACGATTTGAAGAACAAAAAAACTTCATCGTTTTCTGTGAAACAATGTATAAAAACTTCAGTTTTTATTTATTAAACGTATTGTTTATCATTAATTACAATACTGTTTATTGTTCTATTTTTTTTGCCATTAATTGAACTCTTCTGTTGTTGACAGTGAGAAATGGCAATTAATAATGGAAACCCTTCTGTGACTATTGCGGAAACGACGATAGCCTCATCAAGCCGAACTGTTGTGCCACCGACCGAGAAATCGAAATTTTTTTCTGGAACCAACTTTAAAGGATGGAAGCAAAGGGTGTTCTTCTGGTTTATCTCGTTTGGTATGCAGAAGTTCACCAGTGAAGACCATCCAGTGCCTGCCGCCGACATGCCGGACAATGAGAAGTTTATGATTGTTGAGGCGTGGAAACATGCAGACTTTCTTTGCAAAGGCTACATCCTAAGCGCTTTGGAGGATGCCTTGTACAATGTCTACAGTGCTATGAAAACTTCGAAAGAATTATGGGACGCACTTGAGAAGAAGTACAAGACTGAAGATGCATGCTTGAAAAAGTTTATGGTTGCCAAGTTTCTAGACTATAAAATGATAGACAACAAAACTGTTGAAACCCAAGTTCAAGAGCTTTAACTTATTTTTCACGACCTTATTTCTAAAGGTATGGTACTAAATGAAGCATTTCATGTGGCTGCAATGATTGAAAATTGCCTCCTTCGTGGAGAGATTTCAAGAACTATCTAAAGCATAAGCGCAAAGAAATGAAGTTAGAAGATCTTGTTATTCGTCTCAAGATTGAGGAAGACAAAAAACAGCCGAGAAGAAGTCTCGTAGAAATTTAACGATTATGGGAGATATATCGTTGAGGAGTCTGCTCCAAAAAGTAAAAAGAGGAAGAGGTCTTCTGGATAGACTAAGGAGTAGAACAAAAACAATTCAAGGGCAACTGCTACAATTACGGAAAAGCTGGTCACAAAGTCCCTGATTGTCGTCTCCCGAAAAAGGATAAGAAAAAGGGACAGGCCAACATAGCGGAGAAGAATGATGACATTGATGATCTGTGTGCAATGCTTTCGGAATGCAACCTAGTTGGAGATCCGAATGGGTGGTGGATTGACTCTGGAACCATTCAACGTGTTTGTGCTGTCAAAGAAACATTTGCGACTTACTCTACTGCTGGTCCCGAAGAAGAGCTTTCCATGGAAAATACTGCAACAACCAAGATTGAGGGTTATGGGAAGATATTCCTGAAGATGACTTCCGGCAAGGTGTTAACGCTCAAAAGCGTTCTTCATGTTCCTACTATTAGGAAACATTTAGTTTCAACTTCTTTACTTGTTAAGAATGGATTTAAATATGTATTTGTATCTGACAAAGTTGTTGTAAGAAAGAATGAAATGTATGTTGGAAAGGGCTACCTCACAGAGGGTCTTTTAAAACTCAATGTAATGGTTGTTAACAGTATTAATAAAATTTCAGCTTTTTCTTATTTATTGGAGTCAAATGATTTATGGCATATTCGTTTAGGACATGTCAATTACAAAATCATGCGGAAGTTAATTAATTTAGAAGTATTACCTAAATTCGAGTGTAATAAATCAAAATGTCAAATATGTGTTGAATCTAAGTTTGTAAAACATCCTTATAAGTCTGTTGATAGGAATTCAAATCCTTTAGACTTAATTCATACTGACATTTGTGATATGAAGTCAACACCATCTCGAGGTGGGGAAAAGTATTTTATAACTTTTATTGATGATTGTACTCGATATTATTATGTTTATTTGCTTAATAGTAAGGATGAAACAATTGAAGCATTTAAGCAATACAAGAATGAAATGGAGAATCAATTGAATAAAAAGATCAAAATGATTAGAAGTGATAGGGGTGGAGAATATGAATCTCTGTTTGCAGAGATATGTTCGGAATATGGAATTATCCATCAAACTACTGTGTCCTACATACCTCAATACAATGGAATTGCGAAAAGAAAAAACTGGGCATTAAAGGAAATGATGAATTCTTTACTAATAAGTTCTGGATTACCACAGAGTTTGTGGGGGAAGCTATCCTTACAGCTAACCGAATACTCAACAGAGTACCCCACATCAAAATACAATCTATTACATATGAAAAATGGAACGAAAAAAAACCCAACTTGAAATAATTCAAAGTTTGGGGGTATTTAGCAAAGGTACAAGTACCTTTACCGAAAAGGGTAAAAATCGGACCACAAACTATGGATTGTGTTTTCATTGGAGATTCTACCAACAGTAAAGCATGTCGGTTTTTGGTTCATAAATATGATAATCTCGAAATTCATGTTAATACGATAATTGAATCAGATAATGCTAAATTATTTGAAAGCATCTAATCGTATAAAACTGAATACGAGTCGTTAAGTGAAAGACCTAAATGACCATGGGGAGAACCAAAGGAAAATACTCCAAGTGAAGAGGATCTAAGGCATAGCAAACATCAAAGAACATTTACTTCCTTTGGACCAGATTTTGTGACATTCTTGCTTGAAAATGAGCCTCAAACTTTCAAAGCAGCTATGTCAACTTCTGATTCAGCATTTTGGAAAGATGCAGTCAATAGTGAGATTCAATCAATTTTGGATAACCATATATGGAAATTGGTTGATCTTCCTCCAGGAAATAAACCTTTAGGTTCGAAATGGATCTTTAAACGGAAAATGAAAGCTGATGGCACTATTGACAAATATAAGGCACGACTTGTTGTCAAAGGTTATAGACAAAAGGAAGGCCTTGATTACTTTGACACTTACTCGTCATTAATGAGGATAACATCTATTAGGGTGTTAGTGGCACTGGCGGCCATGTATGGTCTTGAAATCCATCAAATGAATGTTAAAAAAGATTTCTTAAATGGAGAATTGGAGGAAGAGATTTACATGGAACAGCCTGAGGGTTTTGTGGTTCCGGGTAAAGAAAAGAAAGTGTTCAAACTTGTTAAGTCGCTTTATGGACTTAAAAATGCACCCAAACAATGGCATGCCAAATTTGATCAAACAATGTTGTCAAGTGGGTTTAAAATCAGTGAGTGTGACAAATGTGTTTACATTAAAAATATTCCAGGTCATGAAGTCATTGTTTGTTTATATGTTGATGACATGTTGATAATGAGCAAAAATATGGCAGATATAAATGCTACTAAGTGCATGTTGGCTAGTAAATTCAACATGAAAGACTTAGGAGTTGCTGATGTGATCTTAGGAATCACAAGACTCCATAAGGTTTAGCATTATCATAGTCTCACTATATTGAAAAAGTACTTGACAAGTTCAAGTATTTGGATTTCAAGATTGCCAAGACTCCAATTGACGCGAGTTATGCACTTCAAAAGAATGAAGGTAAAAGTAACTCACAATTGGACTATGCAAGAGTATTAGGAAGTATGATGTATATCATGAATTGTACGCGACCAGATATAGCATGTGCTATTAGCAAACTGAGTCGGTTTACAAGTAATCCCAGTCAAATATATTGGATGGCAATGAAACGAGTTTTGGGGTATCTGAAACATACACAAGTTTATGCTCTGCGTTATAACAAATATCCCTCCATGATCGAGGGATATAGTGATGCAAATTGGATCACCGAATCATCTGAAATTAAATCCACGAGTGGATATGGTTTCACAATTGGGGGATGGAGCAATGTCTTGTAAATCATCCAAACAAACGTGCATCACTCGTTCTACAATGGAATCTGAATTCATAGCTTTAGACAAGGCCGGAGAAGAAGCTGAATGGCTCCAGAATATTTTGGAAGATATTCTATTTTGGCCCAAACCTTTGACACCTATATGTATACATTATGATAGTCAAGCGGCAATAGGCAGGGCAGGGAGCGTTATGTATAACAAAAAATCTCGTCACATACGATGAAGACATAATGCTGTTAGGCAACTACTCTCTAGTGGTGTTATCACGATTGACTACGTAAAGTCAAGAGATAACGTGTCAGATCCACTTACAAAAGGCCTATCTAGAGAGGCAGTTGAAAGATCATCGAAGGGAATAGGGGTTAAGTCCTAGGACAAGTCATCATGGCGGTAACTCTACCTAGCAGATTGGAGATCCAAGAGCTAGGTTCAAAGAGATCAAACAAAGTTATGAATGACAGTTTAACATTATCAAAGAACTCAACCCATTCTTGTGATGAAGACAATGTTCAGAAATTAGGGTAAATCATTAAGGCTTTTTGATGAGTCAATAAAGCTTAAAGCTTTTTAATGATTTGCTAAGTCTGGCAGGAAAAGACCAGATAGTGTGTCCATAGGATTACACATTTAGAAATCACCTATGTGAGTGTGAAGTGTAAGCCACTTCAAGGGGAATAAAAGTAAAGGCTCATTCTCTAAGCACTCATGAAATCAGGCAGTGTTCATGGCTAAAACGAATACAACCGTGAGAACCATAGATGGTTAAGGGTTGATTGTGTGGCTTATTTTGTCTAGGTATATAACAAAGCTCGACGGTTTAAAGATATCAAATCTACCGATTGACCGAGTATATCCGATATAAGTTCACTACGGAAAGTTTAAAGAGAAACCTAATTATCCAGATGCAATTAATCCTTGCATTTAAACACACCCGTTTGTGCATTCCATTGTCTTAAAACTATTTTCCATTCATGTGGGGGATTGTTGGGTTTAAATTGGTGAATGGGAAATGGAGGGAAGAAAGTTGAGGAAAAGTGAGCTCCATTTTACTTTGGAAATAGTAATTATTCCTCATTGGAGGTGAAAAGAAAAGAGAATATGTTTATATTGAGAAAGCACTTCCTTTGGTGTTAAATGGGTTCGAAAGAAAGTAAGACTAGCATCGTCTTCATCGCTCGCTCGCTCTGCTCCGCTCGGTTTCGACTTCGTCTTCGTCTTTGGATTCCCGCGACCCGGTCCATTTCTTTTTCGAATTATTTTAAATCCTTTTCCCGAAATATTTCACTTCCTTTGGTGTTAAATGAGTTGAAAAGAAAGTAAGACTCGCATCGTCGTCGTCGTCGCTCGCTCGGCTCGGCTTCGTCTTTGGCTTCAGATTCAGATTCAGATTTGGATTTGGATTTGAATTTGAATTTGGTAAAAGATCGATCAATTGATTAAAATTTTTGGACAAAAATTCTTTCAAATATTTAATTAATTAATTTAATTAATTAACAAAAAATCAACCTGGAGTAACCTAAGACCTGCGACCCGGTCTATTTCTTTTCCTGATTATTTTAAATCCTTTTTTCCGGAATATTTCAAATGGGAAACATTCCCACCAGTTCCAATAGCTATGGCTGTTTCTGAAAGGTTGCAAATCTTTTCATAAACAGTGCCAGAAAATGGCTATAAATATGCCTTGATCCCAGAATCTTTCCTTACGAAATTTTTTTGAGCTTCTTCTCCTTCTTCTGCACAATTAAAATTCCAGTGTGATTTACAGCCTTCGAGTGGTTCGCTGTTCACTAGCATTTTTGGTACCAAGATTCTGGTGAATGAAATCGTTCTCTCCTGGGAGGATAATATTCTAGTACCTCGGGTACTTGAGGGGAATAATTTCCTTAATGACACACTATGGATTCAGTGGGCTCGATTTTATTTCGAAATTATATTTCAGATTCAACTTCATTATTTCGATATTTTGTTGCTACTAATTTTCTGTTGCTTCTTCTGTTTTAGAAAATTTACTATTTTATTATTTATTATAGTAATACAGATTGTCTAACACATCGTTGATAAATGATACTCACTGATATTAAATTTTAATTCGCCCTCCAAGTTTTCTTATATTATGAAATTATGCAATTCCATTGAGTTATGGTGGAAAAGAATAGTGAAATTCCATTTGAGTTTTGTGTATTTTCAATAGATTCATGTTTGTCGCTTATGCTGCAATAATTTCAGACTTGATTTAATTACTAAATCAAATGTGATTTTTGTTATCATATGAAGACGATCTAAATTTTATTATTGGTACAGACATAGTGTTTAGACTTGATATGAATATATTTAAGGTGAAAGTGATCAATAGCGCATGAGGCAAATAAAATGTACTTTATTAAGGAAGGCACAATTAAAAGGAAGATCAAAATTACTAATGCATAGCGCAAGCTAAAAACAAAGTCAAAACAACTAAATAGACAAAAATACAATTAACCTCGTCCAATCACACCAACCAGTCCCATAACATAACATGGACCTGCTCGAGGCCTCCAATCACATCAAACATCACCAAAATCATGAATCGCATCCCAATTCAAGCTTAATGAACTTTAGAACTTCAAACTTCTACATTCGATACCGAAACCTATTAAATCACGTCCGATTGACCTCAAATTTTGCACACAAGTCACATTTGACATTACGGACCTACTCTAACTTTCAGAATTGGAATCCAGCCCCGATATCCAAAAGTCCACCCCCGATCAAACTTCTCAAAAACCTTCAAATTTCCAACTTTCGCCAAATGACCCCGAAATGACCTATGGACCTCCAAATCCGCATCTGGACGCGCTCCCAATACCAGAATCACCATACAGAGCTATTCCCAAACTCAAAATCCCAAACGGGCATCGATAACATTGAAATGCACTTCAACCCAAATTTATGAAATTCTTCCAAAATGCCAACCTTCCACAATAGGCGCCACAACTCTCCCGGGTCATCCAAAACCCGATCCGGACATATGCCCAAGTCCAAAATCATCATTCGAACCTGTTGGATCCTTCCAATCCCGATTCCGAAGTCGGTTACTCAAAAATCAAACCTTAGTCAATTCTTCCAACTTAAAGCTTCCGTAATAAGAGTTTTCTTTCCAAATCAACTCCGAACTTCCCGAAATTCAATTCCGACCATGCACACAAGTCATAATACCTAAAGTGAAACTACACAAGGCCTCAAACCGCTAAACAACGCGCTAGAGCTCAAATCGACCGGTCTGGTCGTTATATTTTCTCCCACTTAAGCATACGTTCGTCCTCGAACGTGCTAAGAAATGCTCTGGAGTTGTCCGAAATCATTGTTTAACATCTCGTGCACCTACCCGTGCTACCACAACCCAGTTGAGCACATTAGCTCGAGCAAACCTGAAAATCCTCCCTTTTATCTAGTCAACTTAGTCTTAGAGCCAAATTCCAACATCCGAAATTCTATACCAGGTCTGTTTCCAACATATGAACACCGTATCCATCACTACACGATGTACCAATACATGATTGTATACTCTTACCGAATTCACACCATGCACCGGATTATTCACATGACCATAATGACATCCCCGGACAACAATAGCCGAAATCCCACGAATCTGATGCCCACAACACACATCATGAAGCATATAAGTCCCGTTTTAGCTCTCGCAATACTGCCACGACATAAGAGATGTGTAGAAACTCATAACCACCTGCCGAATCACAACTCATGGAGTCTTTCCTCCCAACAAGAACCATTACCTCATTCTGGACTGAATATCAATATTTACTCTTTAATGTGCCTCATATAAATCTGATCGCACTGATCCCAGGTCCAATAATCTCGTCTCGCTCAGTACAAGCTGCTCAGGACATAAGCCACCTCGGACACTGCCAAAAGTCTCATATGATGCAACAATGTGCCAACAAGCTACACACTCGAATGTGATACATAAGGAAACAAACTCTGAAAAGATCTACTCAACCCACGTAACTAATTTAAACAACCGAAAAGATGTTATGAACCTTCCTCAGGAAATGAGAAGCAAAAAACACAATAATAGATATGGGAAACTATACTCAATATCACACTGTTGTGGCGTGCAACCCGATCCACACATGATACCGTTGCGGCGTGCAACCTGATCCAACCATGATACCCGTGACGGCGTGCCATCCGATCCAAATAACATATCCGTGGCAGCGTGCCACCCGATCCAAATAACATATCCGTGGCGGCGTGTCACCCCATCAATTATATACCCGTGGCGGTGTGCCACTCGATCCACACATGACAATAAATAGGGGAGTACCCATCAAGCCGAAATGCCTATACCTACGAAATGCCCGAACATCGACCACAAACACACCAGGTGCAAAAATATAACTCTGGGGAGACGGATAGCGCCATACGCTACAATACCCAAGCACAACTAGGGTGCAATAAATGACCTGCATCTGGAGAGCTATCTCGCTCATATAACACCACAAACTACACATGATCACAACACATGTGCGAATACTCAAGACACCTCACAAAACACCTTGCATAATATAGATCACATGGAATAGCTGACGATAAAAATAACATCCAAGGCCCAAAGACTCCTCTGTAAACAACGCTATGCTGAAATGAGCGCATCCGGCCCAATATAGAGCACACACTCACTTTTTGATCCATCCACAGACCCCAAGCCGATTCTGATCGTACCATACTAGGCCAATAACCTTTCAATGATCCACAATAACCTTTTTCCCATGACACACAAGAACAACCGTCGAATCCGAAATAACTTCTGCAGCTCACAACCAAATGAATAGAGTGCCTTCCAGGCCTAAACCCTCACCTTAGCGATAGTACCACAATTTTCATACTTGGTTTCAATCTTTAATCAATCAGGTGACTGCATGCCACAACTATGCAATCTTCCCGGGGGATACGCTCCCACGACCTTTTGCACCAGGTAACAAAGTATGCACATCCATACCACCGGCCATACAATGTTGTCATGCGAATCGAGAATCCGAAAATCAGTACACAAAGCCTCTTACATAGGATACCGATCTCAGGTGACGCTAAAGACAATGCCAGCTTACTCTAAATATCTGAATCCTTCCCTGCTCATCCAAGCTCATAACATCCTTGTCTACACCGAACCGCAACCTTGATCCTAAACTTCCAATTCCCATACCGCTCTCTGTACCTAACATACCAATACATGAGAGTACAAGAATTTCATCAAAACTTCTGAACCACTAATAAGGTACACACTTTATCATATAGAACCTTTCACTTAACTTATTTCCGGAGAACCATTGCAACACGTGACTGAATTCCTATAATCATAGAGGAAAAAAAAGAAAAAAAAAAGAAAAAAAAATACAAACCTCGAGTAGTGGTCTAAACCACCATAATTCTTCCGGGATCCATCTACACATAACAGGCCATGATACTCGAATGCCTCCAAATAAAATCAATTACGGCGGTCGTCAAGCTTCGCGCGCACTGCCACAAATCACATGCATAACTCAACACGCTGAAGGAACTGATCATTTCCACCGTCATACCAATTCAACCATTGCTAACCGATCTGACTTCTTCTAATTTACTCCAGACTTGCCTTAGGAATAATAATAATAGCTCCATATAAAACATAACGAACCCAAATCCGTACTCATCTTGCGCGACCTTATTTCACAAGGCCACGCTGGCTCAAAACCCACGAACCATCTTATAGATTCCTTGTGCGCACATTCTCATCATCAACTGGTACACCCATTCTGTAAATTCCTCTATGAATCCGAAGTTGTTTTTTGTCGTTCCTCTAATGTTACACCGCAGACCGAAGATAACATAGAACACTCCAAGCCCCTTTCATAATCCACTGCAAAAGCTCGATACTTGACCATACCACAGACTCGAAATCCTTAGGCACCACACTTAAATTTTGAACCTACTAGGACCATTGTTGAGAGTCACCCACTCTGACTTGTTCCCGAATACAATCAAACTCCAAGGCCCTGCTAGTACATGAACTGTCACGGCCCAAAACCCAACCCGTCGTGATGGCGCCTATCGCGATACTAGGCAAGCCGACATTTCCAAAATACTTTTAACATTTAACAGAAATGAATTAAGACATTTAAAATAACCGGAGTTTTTCATAAAAACGGGGTAAAACCCAAAGCATAAGTGCGAAAAAATAGCCCGACGTTGGGGTGTCACTGAGTACATGAGTATCTATACCAGGAGCAGTCTAATATAACATCTAAAAAAATAAGAACTGAAATGCGAATAAGATAATGAAGGTGAACCAAGGCCTGCGAATGCCATGCAACTACCTTAATAGTCTCCAGGATCAGCCGCTCAATTATCAACACCCGCTACGACTGGGAACACCCGGATCTGCACACGAAGTGCAGGGTGTAGCATGAGTACAACCAACTCAGTAAGTAACAAAAATAAATAAGAAACTGAGAAGGTAGTGACGATCTATACAAATACAGTTCGTTTTCAAAAATTCCAGCAAAGAATAGGTATGCTTCCAAATCTGACAATTTAAGTCAAATAAGTTTTATATAGTTAAAATGCAGGTAATCCGGATATAGAATCTTTCAAAAATTTCACAACAATGACAGATAGCAACTAAGTGCATCAACAAATGAAAAACAAGTACAACCTCCCAGGGCAACAGTCACTCAACTCATCACTACAGTTCAATCACTCACTGGGAGTGTGCAGACTCCGGAGGGGCTCCTTTTAGCCCAAGCGCTATATCGGTGCGGCTTGCATCCCGACCCAATCATATAAGTAGCCATAAGGCTCGTTGCGGTGTGCAACCCGATCCACAGTCCATAAATAGCCATAAGGCTTGTTGCGGCATGCAACCCGATCCACAGTCCATAAATAGCCATAAGGCTCGTTGCAGCGTGCAACCCGATCCATATACCCTCACATAGCTCACAGCTCGACACTCAGGCCCTATCTCAGTCACTAACCTCTCCAGCCCTCTCGGGCTTTCAGAAATCATACAAATCAGCCAAAAGAGATAATAACAAGTGTCAACAAGAAAACAAAAGGAAACGGAAATATGACTCGCAAGTAGCACTATGACTGAGTTCAAGACAGCAAATAGCAGTTAATCAACAAGTACTAGACCGTTCTGGGTCCCAATAGTGATAACATATGGCCTAAGCATGGTTTCTAACATGAATGGCAGTCAAATTTCTGAAAGATAGAGGGAACATGTAATTAACAATAAGCTATTCGACTTTACAGTCTCACGGGACAGACCAAGTCCCAATCCCCCACTGTGCACGCCCAAACGCCCGTCACCTAGCATGTGCGTCACCTCCAAAATAATCACATCCTACCAAAATTCGGGATTTCATACCCTCAGGACCAGATTTAAAATTATTACTTACCTCAAACCGCGCAGAATCCTACTCCGCAATACCTTTTCCCCTCAAATCAATCTCCAAACGCCCCGAATCTAGCCACAAGCAGTACGATATAATTAATATAGGCCTAAAGAATCAATTCCACAAGAAAAATACTAAATTATAAGTCAAAATCCGAAATAGGCTCAAACCGGCCCCCAGGTCCACGTCTCGAAATCCGACAAAAGTCACAAAATACGAACACACATCCACTCACGAGACCAACCATACAAGAATTACTTGAATAAAACCTCAAATCAACTTCCAAAACTCGAAATTTTAGCCTATGAAGTTTCTACCATTTCCCCCCAAATTTTCCACCCAAATCCGAAATTAAAAGATGAAATAGTGATAGATTAGTGGGATATAACCAAAAGCAAGTGAAGAATCATTACCCAATCGATGTCTTTGAAAATTCCTCAAAATCTCGTCCAAATCCGAGCTCCCAAACTCAAGTTTTGATAAAAATGGTCAAACCCTCATTTTTGAAATGTTATAGACTGCCCATGCATTTCCTTCTCCGCGAACGCGGCCACACCCTCACGTTCGCGTTGAAAAATTAATCACTGACCATCATACGAACTTAGTCGAGCTCTCAAAATACATCAAACAACGCTAAAAACATGAATCATCCTCCAATCCAAACTTAATGAACTTGAAACTTCAAATTTCTACAACCGATGTTGAACCATACCAAACCACGTTCGATTGGCCTCAAATGTTGCACACAAGTCACATTTAACATTACAGACCTACTCCAACTTCCGAAATCGGAATCCAACCCCGATATCAATAAGTCAACCCCCCGGTCAAACTTTTCAAAAATTTGACTTTTCGCCATTTCAAGCCTAAATTAGCTACAAACCTCAAATTCACAGTCCAGGCACGCTGCTAAGTCTAAAATCACCCAACGGAGCTAACGGAACAGACGGAACTCCATTACGGAGTTGTCTTCACACAATTACAACTACTATCAAACTCCTAAGACTTAAGCTTTCGTTTTAGGGACTAAGTATCCCAAAACACTCCGAAATGAAAAACAAGACCTCCCGGCAAGTCACATAAGTAGAAACAGATATGGGGAAAGCAGTAAATAGGAGATCGAGGCTAATATACTCAAAATGACCGGCCGGGTCGTTACATGAACACCCTCGCAAAGAAGCAACCGATTAAATTCCTTTCCTTGTACATCACATCCACACGAAGCATAGACTCTGAGTCTTCCCAAAACCTAAACATGAACCGATAAGGCCAAATATTGCACATATTCCTCAAATCCCTTTGCTCAAATTACCACTGATTTTCTTTCCTTAGTCGTAATAACCCACCAACATGCCGATAACCAGAAATCTCACAAGTAGACAATCATGCAATCCAATCGTAGACGGTGGGGCTCTCCCACTTAGCTTGAAGCTACAATTTCACACTCCCGGAACCCACCAAAATTCCTTCTTCCTCATTAACACGATCTCGCACAATCGACCCGTCACATTCCTCGGAATCTTCCTGTTAAACATTTCATGAACATTCTGAACCACTAGCCACATTCACATATTCGACCTCTTACTGTATAGCCAGTAAAATTCTTCGTAGAAGCTTCATCAACACCACGCAATGACTAGCCAGCTCATAGGAGAAAACCCACCTGTGGAAAGTCCATGCCGACACCTTCCAACAACGCTGCACCAAGTACAATCCCCACAAAACCAATAAACTATCCTGAGCCCGTGCTCATTCACTAGTTGTACAAGTCCGTTCACTCCTCATGGACATCAACTAAAGGTGGGACAATACATTCTAATCCAAAGTCATGTTGTATCCTTCTTCATATCAAGCAACTCCTTTCCGTCGTATCCAACCCTTTCTCCGTATAGCAGCCACTATTCCAAATTAAGTTCGTAGGCTTAGTCACTATCCACCATGAGTTCCAAATCACTCTAAACTTTCCTCAACGTGTGTAGCTATCCTACCACAGAACCCATATGCTACTTGGCCACTTTCCCACTTTGGTCAGACCCTCTCCTTTAAGCAACTACTCAACTTCTGTTTTCTTACACTTGGCCTTCTAGAAGTTTAACCACCGCAAGACACCTCCCACATGTCCTTCCTCATCCTTCGCTGCCCAACTGTTGCCTTAAATCAAAATCCATCTCTGTAGCACTTGGATTAATAGATTGCTACCAACTTTAAACCTCCCCGAAGATCATCGTTCTCGAGCCATCAACACTAGGAACACCGATTCGATTCTGGACCACAACACACCGCGATCTCTGACAACTGCTTCCCCAGCACCATTCCATCATACCCTGCCCCGAAGGCGAATTTGAAGAAAACCATAACACCGGCGAACTTAACACATTCAACAAGGACAACGACGCCAGATCATAGATGAAAATTTTACCATGCGCAAAAATACCAAGTCCCGTTACTCCATCAACCCAACCCTGAACATTCATAGTCCGATTGCCATTCCTCCGCTAGAAATAAAACGTCGAACCTCTGAATCATGCACTGAGAAAAACCTCTTTTCCAGTCATTCATTGCCCCGACATATAGACAAGCATTTTACCATTACATCAATACTATGCGATAATAACTCATGAATCATCATAACAACCCGTGCCCAACTTCAAAACCATAGAAATTACTGATACTGAGCTGAAACAATAGGACAGCCTTCCGCAAGGCGATGACCATAGCCCAAGCAATTACGCAGGGAGAAACATCCTGCACCACATCTGTAGTACCATAAAAGTTCCTGGATTCCAAATTGATAATAAGAGCTTCACGTCGCATAAGATTGAGTAGGAAAGAAATAAAGGCACAAGCCTCAAAGGAATCAAATCGCACGATGAGGAATCAAAAAGGGAAGTGCTCATATCACCCCTGTAGCCTCTCGAAGATAAGTATAGAAATCTCTGTACTGATCTGCAAGACTCTACTAGACTCGCTCATGACTGGTGAGACCTAACTGAACCTAGTGATCTGATACCATGTTGTCACGACCCAAATTTCATTAGAGGTCGTGATGGAGCCTAACACCACTGTCAAGCCATTCAACAATAATTGATTAACTTAATTACCCATTTTAGTATTTTCAAATCATAATTTCCTTTAATTAAATAGTAAAAGATAGAACTTACAGAGTAAATGATAATATTTTCGCAACAAGAAAGGAAATATTATGTAGCAACGGTCCACAATGTACAGTTCGACAATGAGGGAGCTAACACAAGGCGAATAATTCCAAATAAGGACAAGTCAACTAAAATATAGGATATCTAACTTCTTTTAAGGTTGGCAATTAATAAAGAGATACAACAAATTCAATTAGGGATAAGCAGCAGAAAGATAATCATAACCTCAATTAAGGATAAACAATTACAAAAGAGATAATTACAACTTCAATTAAAGATAAAGAGTTAGGGAAAAGATAACATGGCAATAGAAGAGATAACTATTTTCAGTTAAGGCACAGATGACTCAAATAAGTATCAAGGGTGGATCTTGAAGCAATTAATTCTAATTAAAGCAGGTAGAGGTGAAACTAGTAATTAACAGACGTATTCATAACATAACAACTGCATATTCAGTGAATACAAGGACCTAAGAACCCTAAAAGGCCAACTTTCTACAAATAAGTCCGAGCACTTACTCATCACCTCGCGTACACGGACAACAATTAGCATAGAAGACTCAAATCCTAAGGGGTAGCTTCCCTACACGAAGTTAGGCAAGATACTTACCTCGACTCAAATCAATCGGTAACGATGCCTTTCCACGAATATCTGACTCCGAATGACCCAAATCTAGCAAAAATAAATTACATACCATAAATACAACTATAAGAAACTAATCTAATTAATGAAAAAGCTAAAGCAAGAATTTAGAAAATCGCCCCAAACATTCGATCGGGGCCCACGTCTCGGAATTGGGTAAAAGTTATAAAATACGAACACACAATCAACCACGAGTTCACCCATACCAAAATTATCAAAATACGATACCAATTTGCTACTCAATTCCTCAAATCAACTCACCCAAATCCCTAACCTCCAACTCCAAATTTCCACCTTAAATACACACTAACTAGGTGGAAAAACAAATGGGGTAGCAAGATTATTGATAAAAAATAAGCACAAAGGACTTACCTCAAGAAATCCCTCGAAAATGCTCTCAAAAGCGCACTAAACCGAGTTTCCAAAGTCCAAAAATCACAAAAATCACGAAGCCCTTAGGTTTTAAACACTGTCCGGGCTTCTAGCTTTTGCGGTCACATTAGCCGCTTTTGTGGCACCGCTTTTGCGGTCCGCCCTTTGCATCTGCGGAGGCCTCTAAGCCACCCAACCAATTCTGCTGTCATAACCCCGCTTCTGTGAGTGCGCTTCTGCGCAACAAAACCCACTTATGCGGACTAACCTCAAACTCCCGCATTCGCTTCTGCGACCCTCCAAGCGCAGGTGTGAGTTCGCACCTATGGAACACCCTCCGCATCTTCGCTCCATAGCCCCCAGTATAAACCTTTGCATCTGTACAACCTGGCCCACACCTGCGAACTCGCACCTGTGATCAAAGCTCCGCAAGTGCGGTTACACCAGCAGAGTCTTTCTTCAGCCATGCACCAAGTCCCTTTTTTTGATCTGTTAGCCATCCGGAATCCACCCGAGGCCCCCGAGATCTCAACCAAATATATCAAGAAGTCCTAAAACATCATACGAAGTTAGTCAAGCCCTCAAATCACATCAAACAATGCTAAAATCACGAATCACCCTCCAATTTAAACTTAATGAACTTTGAAACTTCAAACTTCTACAACCGATGTCGAAACCTATCAAATCATGTCCAATTGACCTCAAATTTTGCACACAAGTCATATTCAACATTATAGATCTACTCCAAATTCCGTATTCGGATTCCTACTATGATATCAAAAAGTTCTCTATCGGTCAAAATCTCCAAAAATTCGACTTTTGCCATTTCAAGCCTAAATGAGCAACAGACCTCCAAAACACAATCAAGACATGCCCTAAGTCCAAAATCATCCAATGGAGCAAACAAAACAGACAAAACTCCATTCCGGAGTTCTCTTCACACAGTTTCGACTATGGTCAAAATCCTAAGGCTTAAGCTTCCGTTTTAGGAACTAAGTGTCCCAAATCACTCCGAATCATCCGGTAACTGAATTCAACCATGCACGTAAGGCAATACACATAATACGAAGCTACTCAGGGCCTTATGCCACTGAACGGGACTTAAATTCTACTAACGAACAGCCGGGTCATTACATCCTTCCCCTCTAAAACAACCGGGTCGTTACATCCTTCCCCTCTAAAACAAACGTTCATGCTCGAACGTGCCAAGAATCGCCTCGAATTCTTCAAATCACTGAAAGCACATATCCAACATACACCCACGGGTGACCCCACATCACCCCAATCCACATAAGTCTGATGACACCATCTCAACTGTAATTTATCCTTTCTACCAGCACCGATAAGCCTTAGAGTCAGAATTCTCACCTTCCATTCATCTCCAAAAGACCCGATTCTAAATCCATACTCGGTATCAGTCTCAACCAGCTTCGGTAACTCATGCCTACACCTGCAAGGTATAACCACACAACGTGACACACCACACATAGGCGCATAATAACATTTCTGATCACAATAGTTGCTCGCAATCAAAATCAGCACCGTCAATTAGCCTTAAATTCATTAGCAACCCGTTTCAGACCTCCACAATATTGACAATGATACAAGAAACACGAAGACCTCATAACTATACACCCGGATCAACAAGTCACAACTAACACCACCAGGCACAAACCCCGCAAGCTAAAACTCAAGAAGCACAGAACGAAAAAAATGACTGATTATGTAAAGAGAAAACACATAAGAGAAATATCAAACAATGCCCGACAGGAAAAACTGTCTATGGGTACCATCATGCAAATCAATTTTAAAGGAGAAATTAAAGTATATGAACAAATCACAAGGATCTCATCCTGATATAACTTCCACCGCGGCACGTAGCCCGACTCAAACATATCAAATCACATGGAATCGCGAGGGTCTCACCCTCAACTCTGAATCACAAGCCGAATACACATCATAACAATTGAAATCTTCCACTATCTCAATTTTTCCAATAAAGTCACAACACTTACTGAACTCTCACCCCGGTAGAATATCAAATCCCAAATTGTAACCAAATTACTCAAAAATCACATCAAACCTGCCATAATAGACAACATGAATTTACTTCTAGTCTCGTAACTTTAAATAATGAATTAAAACAACTATAGACATGGATATCACTCATAAAATCTCCCAATAGGTGCAAACACATAAACATAATACTAGGTCATGAACTCACCCATAGGTGGGACAACAAATAGTGGAACTCGCCCCGATAAGCAGAATCAAATCAAAAATACGAATAGTGCCCCTCTGTAACAAATAAAAAGCATACCTGTATGACATCATCTTGCACAGTGGCCTTAAGCCTACTATATGAAACACATCAACGGGCCGGGCCTTCCCCTCTTGGGCGCCCACTACTCACCCGAATACTCCGCTGTGACACACCTGTCCGGAGTCTAGGACAATTTCTCACCCTGTCTCTAGTATCTCCATACCCGAAGCAGCCTCTCTGCTGACGTGGCTGTGGGAACTATGCGGTACGGGTACTTTGAGACCCATGCACACCTGAAAAACTTGCGAAGCCTGAAGTGCAAACTGAACTGGATGACCCACAAAACCGATACCATATCGTACCCTGCCTCCAAAATAAGGACCAGTAGATCTCTCCGGTCTACGAGGCCTCCTCGCCTCCCTGTCCTCTCTCTCCTGACCTTGCCTGTCTCCTCTCTCCTGATCCCACATGCCCTCTACTCGGCCAGCGATCCTACTACCTACTGAAACAAAATATCCGACTCTAACTCCTGAGCCATGCTGAACCGAATATCATGCTTGAACCCCTCAATGAATCTACGGACACGCTCTCTAACTGTAGCGACCAAAGGAGGTGCATGTCTGGCCAAATCACTAAATCTAACGGCATACTATGACACTGATATAGTGCCCTAGCGCAGCTGCTCAAACTCCTCGCGTCATGCATCTCGAAGGGACTGAGGTACAAACTCTCTCAGGAACATCTCTGAAAACTGAACCCATGTAAGTGAAGCTGACTCGGCCGGCTACCCAACTCATATGCCCGCCACCACTCATAAGCTGCTCCCTTGAGCTCGAACATAGTAAAAGCAACCCCGCTCGTCTCCACAATACCCATAGTGTGGAGAATGCGATGCCACTCCTCTAGAAAACCCTAGGCATCATCTGTCACCAATCCACTGAAAGTAGGAGGGTGGTACTTCTTGTACCTCTCAAGTCTAAGCTGTTCTTCCTCAGATACTGCTTCCCTAACCACAAGCTGAGCTGGGACCACAGGTTGTGTCGCCATGACACCTAGAACCTGACCAAAATGAACTCGCTGCTCTAGAGTGTGGGCGGCGGGAGTCTGAACTCCTCCCCTATCTGTGAAATAAATGGTGCAACCGGAATCAACCCTGCTTGAGCCAATGTACCAAACATGCTTAGGAATTGTGCTAAGGTCTCCTGAAGTCCGGGGGTAACAATAGGCGCCTCCGGTACCTGCCCCCAACTGGAACCACTGGCGGCCTGTCAACTGCTGCTCTGGTAGGTGCCCTAGCTGCGGCACGTGCTCCTCGTCGGCCTCTGTCTCTGCCCCTAGCGACATCTATTCCGGGGTTAATGTCACCAGTGACCGCAGCGCGTGTCCTCACCATCTGTGAGAGAATGGAATGATAAAAGTTCAAACTTCGAGATCAATGAACTCGCACGATAGGAATGAAGGAAGTGAAATTGTCCTAATAGTTTTGTAGCCTCTTGAAGATAAGTACAGACGTCTCCGTACCGATCCGCAAGACTCTACTAAACTCGCTTATGACTCGTAGCACCTATGAACCTAGAGCTCTGATACCAACTTGTCATGACCCAATTTTACCTCTGTTGGGTATCGTGATGGCACTTAGTCTTAGAGACTAGGTAAGCCTAACATTTACTGAATAACAACAATAATAATAACATCTAACAACTTTTGAAATGGATTTTCTCTATAAAATTTACAATTCCCAAAACCGGTAGTACAAGTCATAAGCTCTACAGAGTTTGCTACAATTCTTCTAAATACAACTGTTTGAAATAAAGTAAAAATATGAATACAAATCAGAAGGTGACTCTGAAGTCTGCGAACGCAACAACAGGTTTACCTTAAGTCTCTACAGCAACAATCCGCACAACTAGCTAATGATCAACTGACTTCGAAATACCTGGATATGCACAAAAATGTGTAGAATTATAGTATGAGTACACCACGGCGGTACCCAATAAGTATCAAGACTAACCTCAGTGGAGTAGTGACGAGGCACAGTCAAGACACCTACTGGACTAGATAACCTAAACAAGTATAAGTATAGAAATAATAGAGTATGATATCTACATAAAGACTACACAAAGTGGCAATTAATACGGTAATTGCAATAAGGAAGGAAAGCAACGACTATCAGTAGAACACCATAATAATGACATAGAAGAATGAAAGGAAACACAACCTAAGTCCGATAATCAAAGATAAAGAAAGGACAAGTAACAACTCAACAATACGACAAGTTTCACACCGGATTTTAGTCAATAAACTCCACGAGGTACCGAACCTGGGACAATCACAACTCACGGGTCTCAATACCTGAACCCTAACACTTGGCATCCTGTGCCCTTATTACATCTCATAACTGCACCGACGACTCGCGTGCCAAATAGAGCCATTCTCACATAGAAGGCAATTAAGCAAGGGTGTTTATCTATACTCAACAATATCAAGGAAACCTCTTATCCGATAGGAGTGCTTAACTATGTGTATGCTTATTACATCTCATAACTGCACCGACGACTCGCGTGCCAAATAGAGCCATTCTCACATAGAAGGCAATTAAGCAAGGGTGTTTATCTATACTCAACAGTATCAAGGAAACCTCTTATCCGATAGGAGTGCTTAACTATGTGTATGCTTGTACAAGTGTCCTAACATAGTTCATTCCAGCTAGTGAGCATAAGGAAAAGAACGGGCAGCACGTAGAATATTTTCTCACAACTTTCACAAGATAAAGCTCACACAGATAAGTGTACCACTACACAAATATCAACAACAAGAATGCCCCCAGGCCATCACAAATCAATCCCTGACATAGCCCACTTTGTCTCGCCATGTGTGCAATAGTAAAGTAAATGCCCACCTTGTCTCGCCACCCGTGCATAATAATGTTCCCACCTTGTCTCACCATATGCTGTAATAATCCACTTGTCGTTTTAAGAATTAATGCCCCGTTCAGTGACTTAAGGTCTCGAGCAGCTTCGTAATATATATTATGACCCGCGGGTGTGGTCGAGTTTGATTTTCGGAAGATTTGGAATTAAATTAAAAGAACAATTCTTATTTAGAAGCTTAAATGGAAAGAGTTGACCGGAGAGTTGACTTTTGAGCAAACGACCCCAAAATAGAATTTCGATGATGGAAATAGCTTCGTATGATGATTTCGGACTTAGGCGTATGTCCGTATTTGGATTTGGAAGTCCGTAGGACAAATCAACGCATTTTGGAGAAAGTTGGAAAATACAAGATTTTTGGAAAGTCCGACCGAAGGTTGAATATTTAATAACAAGGTCGGATTTTGATTTTGGAAATGGGAATAGCTCCATTACGTCATTTATGACTTGTGTGCAAAATTTGAAATCATTCCGGATTAATTTGATATGTTTCGGCGCAAGATATAGATGTTGGAAGATTTAAAAATTCATAATTCGATTCAATGCGCGATTCGTAATTTCAGCATTGTTTGACGTGATTTGAAGCCTCGACTAAGTTCGTAATTCTATTTTGGGACATGTTGGTATATTTGGTTGAGGTCCCGGGGGTCTCGGGGGTCTCGGGTGGATTTCGGAAGGTTAACGGAGCAATTTGGACTTGAAGGAAGCTGCTGGAAAATGGCAGCAGCTGTTGGAATCTCACCTGCGGAATTATGGGTGCAGGTGCAACCATCGCAGAAGCGAGATGAAGCTAGCAGAAGCGAAATTGGCTCGGCTGGACTGTGGTCGCAGGTGCGAAGAATTTCCCGCACCTGCATGATCGCAGAAGCGGGCAGAGGAGACAGAGAAGCGGAACCCATCATAGGTGCTCACTGGCCATCATAGAAGCGATGTGCGCAGATGCGGCATTTTGCCCACAGGTGCGAAACTGGGCAGAATGTTAAGGACCAAAAATGGTCATTTCGCCATTTTTCGATCGAGATTTTGGAGTTCGGTGTTTTGGGCGATTTTGGAGGAGTTCTTCAAGATTTTGACTTGGGTAAGTGTTCTATGTCCTAAAGTGATTATATTTCATGAATCTATGGTTATATTCATTGTTTAATTCGAGTTTAATGGAGGAAATGAGAATTTTTGTAAAACTTTTTCAAAAATAGAAATTCAAGATTTGAAGGAGGATTTTTTATTGTTATTTGATAAATTGGTATGGTTGAACTCGTATCAGAATGAGTGTTCGGATTTTGTGAAAATTATGTCAGGTTCCGGGAGGCGAGCCCCGCATTGACTTTTGTTGACTTTTTAGAATAAATTTTTAAGTCGACATTTTATTATCCGAAATTATTTCTGATGAATTTTAACGAAGTTGTACAATTAATTTGGATAGATTTGAGCTATCCGGAGGTCAATTAAGGCAAGAAGGCGATTTTTGGAATATCGGCATAACTTCAAAAAGGTAAGTGTCTTGCCTAACCTCGAGTGTGGGAATTACCCCTTAGGCATCGAGTCTTATGTGCCATTTGTGAAATGTGAAAAACCGTGTACGCGAGGTGATGAGTACGTACCCGGGCTTATATGTGCAAAATTTATTGAGTTAAAGTCTTGGGCATATTGTGTAGTAAATTAGATAATTGTTGGCATATATTTAATTATCTAATTGCCATGCCTCGAATCACATTTATTGAACTTATTTTTATACTACAATTTGATGTAATTATTACTTGTATATTTATGTAAATTCTGTGAGTTCGATGATTTGATATTTCTTGGAGTTTAATTTCATTATGAATTTTTCCAGTGCAAATAATTAATTTAGTAAGATTAAGAAGAAGTGTTAGTATAATTATCTAAATTTGGATTTGCGAAGGCATTAACCTATGCTGATTATTTTCTATCTATGTTGATTGATTTTGAGGGATTGCGTGGAGCCTTGGGCTATATGTTGTGAAATTAATTAATTTTATTATATCCTTGGAATTGGTTGTGGCCATTGGAAAAATTGCGATATGAATTGATTTTGTTACGTTGCCGTGATAATATTCCGTGTAAATTATTGGGTTAATTGAGTTATTATTTTGAGGATATAAGGGTATCAATACACTGTTGATATTATGTGGGTATAAGGGAGGCATTTTACTGTTGTTATGTGTGTAGGGATATTGTCTGGGTGGAGTGATAAGGGTGTCTATTGTAAGGGACGATATGTGATGATGTGGAGTGGTTGCATTGGTGATTTTTATGTGATGTTGTTATTTTTCTTGTGTTTATTTTTATACCTTGTGCAATTTTTTTTATTGTTAGTAAATTGATAATAGTCTGATTTATGTTAAAATTGGGAGCCCGTGGCTATTGCCAGGCGGATTATGAAAAGATATGTGGGCACGAGGTGCTGTGAGTAAATAATAATGATATTGGCACGTGAATTGTCCGTGCAGTTGAGATATGAAAAATGGGCACGAGGTGCCGGGAAAATATGATGATTTATTTATGGGTACGAAGTGCCGTGAAAATATGCAAGTGAGTTGAGACCCGTGTTTATGAAAAATTTGAAAATGGCTGAGACCCGTATTTTTATGATTATGAAATGGGTGTCACATGGTGACTTTTTATTGAAAGAATTATATTTAAAATATTTATTTGGAAGGATTTTTATTCAAAAAGTATTTATTGAAAGAATTATATTTGAAAGAAATTTATTTGAGGAAGTTATATTTGAAAGAGAGTTATTTGTGGTGACTTTTTATTGAAAGAATTATATTCAAAATATTTATTTGGAAGGATTTTTATAAAAATATTTATTGAAAGAATTATATGTGAAAGATATTTATTTGAAGGACTTGATTTAATTGGGTGTATTTGTATTTATTATTTGTTGAGCGATATTAATGGTGTTTTTGTTGCCCTGTTGTATATATGACTGGTTGATTTGTGTTGCCCTTATTTTTATTTTTTTCTATTATTTTTGCATACTATATTGCATAAGTTATTAGACTAGTGAGTGTCTTGATTGTACCTCGTCTCTACTCCACTGAGGTTAGTCTTGATCTTACTGGGTACCGACTGTGGTGTACTCATACTACACTTCTGCACATTTTTGTGCAGAGCCAGGTATTGAAGATACCAGACTCGGACAGAGTTAGAGTAGGATCGCAAGGATTCAAGGTAGAGCTGCTTGGTCGTCGTAGTTCCTTGGAGACTTTCTATTTTATTGTACTGTTAATTATTATTCAAACAGTATTGAGTATTCGATCCTTGAGATCATTTCATGTATTCAGTTAGAGTTCGTGACTCAGTATTACCAGACTTGGGGAGGTTATTGTAACTATTTTTGCTTAATCGGCTTACGTAGTCTTAGAGATTAAGTGCCATCACGACGCCTGTGGTGGGATTTCGGTTGTGAAACATGCGCAACCCATATCTATATATATATATATATATATATATATATATATATCCCGCCTTGTCACGCCGCATGTGCAAATATCAATAGTAACAATAGCACGGCAGAAACCTCGTACAATCCCATAACAAAGAGATGCCAACAAAGGGCACTCCCGAGATACCGTCTCATAATCTCAAAAGTAAATGCTCAATAGGGGATCTCCCAAGGTACCGCCTCGTAGTCCCAAAAGTAAATATGCAAGATAAGGGGATCTCCCGAGGTACCGCCTCGTAGTCCTAAAGTAAATATGCAAGACAAGGGGATCTCCCGGAGTACCGCCTCGTAGTCCCGAAGTAAATACGCAAGAACAACAAGTACAACAACAACAATAACATTAATACAAGGGTACGCTTAAATACGCAAGAACAACAAGTACAACAACAACAATAACATTAATACAAGGGTACGCCAATTAAATCAACTAAGAAATTCCAGAACTCAAAGGAACGGAGGATTAATTCATGAGGAGTGGCCACAATAGAGAATGCTAGTCATAATAAGAACATCTCAACAAGAAAGGAAATATTATGTAGCACAGGTCCACAATGTACAGTTCGACAACGAGGCAGCTAACACAAGGCGAATAATTCTAAATAAGGACAAGTAACCTAAAATATAGGATATCTAACTTCTTTTAAGGTTAGCAATTAAGAAAGATATACAACAAATTAAATTAGGGATAAGCAGCAGAAAGATAATCATAGTCTCAATTAAGGATGAACAACTACAAAAGAGATAATTATAACTTCAAATAAAGATAAGCAGTTAGGGGAAAGATAACATAGCAAAAGAAGTGAAAACAATTTCAGTTAAGGCACATATGACTCAAATAAGCATCAAGGGCGGATCATGAAGCAATTAATTCTAATTAAAGCAGGTAGAGGTGAAACTAGTAATTAAGAGACGCATTCATAACATAACAACTGCATATTCAGTGAATACAAGGACCTAAGAACCCTAAAAGGCTAATTTTTCACAAATAAGTCCGAGCATGTACTCGTCACCTCGCGTACATGTACTACAATTAGCATAGAAGACTCAAATCCTAAGGGGTAGTTCCACCACACGAAGTTAGGCAAGATACTTACCTCGAACTAAGCTCAATCAATCGGTAACGATGCCTTTCCACGAATATCCGACTCCGAATGAGCCAAATCTAGCCAAAATCAATTATATACCATAAATACAACTATAAAAAACTAATCTAATTAATGAAATCAAAGCTAAAGCAAGAATTTAGAAAATCGTCCCAAAAAATCGACCCGGGCCCATGCCTCAGAATCTGGTAAAAGACACAAAATACGAACACCCAATCAACCACGAGTTCACCCATACCAAAATCACCAAAATCCGATACCAATTCTCCACTCAATTCCTCAAATCAACTCACCCAAATATCTAACCTCCAACTCCAAATTTCCACCTTAAATACATACTAACTAGGTGGAAAAATAAATGGGGATGCAAGGTTATTGAACAAAAATAAGCACAAGGGACTTACCTTAAGCAATTCCACAAAAATGCTCTCAATATCGTCCTAAACCGAGTTTGCAAAGTCCAAAAATCACAAAAATCACAAAGCCCTTCAGTTTTAAACACTGCCTAGGCTTCTCGCTTCTGCAGTCCGCCCCTCGCATCTACGGAGGCCACTAAGCCGCCCAACCTTTTCTACGGTCATAACCCCGCTTCTGCACAACAAAACCCACTTCTGCGGACCAGCCTCAAACTCCCGCATCCACTTCTACGACCCTCCAAGTGCATGTGCGAGTTCGCACCTGCGGAACACCCTCTGCATCTGCGCTCCACAGCCCCCAGACCAAACCTTCGCATCTACGCAACCTGGCCCACACCTGCGAGCTCGCACATGTGATCAAAGCTCCGCAGGTGCGGTTACACCAGCAGAGTCCTACTTCAGCCATGCACCAAGTCCCTTTTTTTGATCTGTTAGCCATCCGGAATCCACCCAAGGCCCCCGGGACCTCAACCAAATATACCAACAAGTCCTAAAATATCATACGAACTTAGTCGAGCCCTCAAATCATACAATTCCAACTACGGTCAAAATTCTAAGGCTTAAGCTTCTGTTTTAGGGACTAAGTATCCCAAATCACTCCGAATCATCTGGTAACAGAATTCAACCACGCACGTAAGTCAATACACATAATACGAAGCTGCTCAGGGCCTTATGCCGCCGAATGGGACTTAAATTCTCAAAATGACTGACCACGTCATTACAAAAACAACCTCATAATACTCCAAAAATGCTGCCAAAAACCAGTTGAAAACCCAGAAAAAACGAGCTCGAATCACCTCTGAACTCCAGCCAAAAGGAGCAGCAAAACTAGCCATGAAATAGCTGGAGTTTGCTCCAAAATAGTCCAAAGAAGCAGTAAAAAATACAGCTGCTTCATGCGATAAAAATGCAGCAGCTGCTGCTTGTCTTCTTCCTCTAAAAACTGACCCATAACCACCTGAAACCACCACAAAACAGCCCAAAAGTACAGCATAAAATAGTCATGAAACCAATCACGATTTGCCTCCCAAAAGCACACCTGCATCGTCCATCCTCTATTTCTTTGAGTCGAGTTTCGCGCCGGTGATTCAGTTCGATGTCGTTGGTCCTGTTCGCGGTATTGCTTTCAGTTTGAGTATTCAATATTCACTATTGTACTAGTTGGTTCGCACGTGAACTTTCGTCAATAAAATAACGAAGAAGCTTCATTGAGGTTAATCTTATTTCCTTTTGCAATTATTTTTATTTTTATTTTTTAAAGAGACTTTACATGCCTATTTGTTTTGCTTTACTGCCTTCTCATTTAATTTTAGATAATTTTAGTTAGTACTAATATTTTGCTTCTTGTTTCTATTTGTTTTGTTTTACTGCCTTCTCATTTGTTTTAAGTAGCTTAGTTGGTAGTATTTTGCTTCTTGTTTAATTTTGTCTATGGTCACATGTTAGAAATTTAGTTTTATTGTTATACATTTGTTTTAAAAATAAATACCTGAGGTAAAGAAGGTTAAAATAGTTGAGATTAGAGGTAAATATTGCGTGGGGCGCCTTATTTGGTCGCCTCATTTTAACTTATACTCGTTTTATTTTTTTGTTTGCATTCGTACCCATTTTTTGGTTAAAAACCTTTTAATAAGATGATTTAGCCCTTCATTAATAAAAGACTGTTGACAAACTGCAGGATAAAAATTTAAGCATGTTTAGGCTGAAGTTTTAGCAAATAAACTAAAAAACTTCAGCTTGTTTAGACTGAAGTTTCGGATAAAACTCAGGACAAAACTGTAGACTACGTTACAAAACTTCAGCATGTTTTGGTATGAAGTTTTCGCAAATGAACTAAATAACTTCAGCATGCATTAGCAAAAACTCTTTAGGAAATTACATACTGCAAGACAAGAATTTAAGCATGTTTAATCTGAAATTTTAGCAAATGAACTAAATAACTTTAGCATGCATTAGCAAAAACTCATTAGAAAATTACATACTACAAGACAAAAACTTAAGCATGTTTAGTCTGAAATTTTAGCAAATGAACTAAATAACTTAAGCGTGTTTAGTTTGAAATTTTAGCAAATGAACTAAATAACTTAAACATGTTTAGTCTGAAGTTTTAGCAAATGAACTATATAACTTTAACATGTTTAGTCTGAAGTTTTAGCAAATGAACTAAATAACTTCAGCATGTTTATACTGAAGTTTCGGATAAAATTCATGACAAAACTGTAGACTGTAGAATAAATAACTTTGGCATGCATTAGCATGAAGTTTTAGCTTCAATGTGAAATAACTTCATGCTATATTAGCATGAAGTTTTAGCATCAACACGAAACAACTTCATGCTATATTAGCATGAAATTTTAGTTTCAAGGTGAAACAATTTCATGCATGTGTGATTCTGAAGATGAACCTAGACAAGTTTTTGATTTTTTTATAAAGTTGCTGAAATGAGAGGAGGAGATCGTTTTATAACTTTTGTCAGGGGTGTAATTGTCATATTATTACGGATTTTTTGTGAGATGGCTACCAAATCAATAATCTTAAAAAATAGGGGTACAGGTTAAAAGGTGACACAAATATAGGGTACGACTGTAAATCCCCCAGATTAGAGAGATCTAGTAAAGAGGATGAGGAAATGGGCCATACGACCATTGACGAGCCATGAAACAATTTTTATGTTAGTAAATTATTGGGCCGATGTCGTCTTTGTAGGTTAAGGATTGTTTTTTAAACTTATCCCAATTAGTTTATTAAGGTTGAATTCACGAATGCTTAGTATGTTAAATATTATTAGTTTTGAAAAGTTATTCTGTCGTATGGGCTTAAATAATTTCAACAAAGAATCGGGCCGGGTGATTCTTTTGAGAAAGTTTCGTAACTAGACAATTTTAAATAAAATATAATAAATATGAAGCAGTAAACCAAATATTTCGTATTTGGCCAAAAGAAATTTACGTTCATTAATTGACTATCCAAAAATGGACCTTTGACCGAAAATCACGTCCAATTATTGTTCCAAGAATCTCTCTCAAGAATCATGAATAGAGTTAAAATTGACTCCCAAAAACTCTACAAATATTAGTAGTATATAATGTGTATAATACACACACATACACAATATATTTATACACAAAAAATATATTGTGTATAATATTAATAGATATTATATATGTTATATGCATCACATGTATATTTATATATTACACAAAAAAATATATGTGGTATATAATGTATATTTTAAGTGCATCATATGTATTTTTTATTTATTATACTTAAAATATATAGTAATATATAATGTGTATAAGGAAATAAGATATTTAATATCCAGAGATTTTAAAATATTAAAAAACAGAATAATAAAAAGATGAATCCTCAAAGAATTGAGACAAGGTAAAATTTGGAACCTTTTTGAGAAATTAAGATAACTTTACGAAAGAGAGAGAAGGTACCAAACTAATTACATTGACATAATTAATGTAAGGATAGAAACAGATTGCTTGTTTTGTGGGGCAATAGATATTTTAAATAACCACATAATCTTTCAATCCTGCTAAAAAGGTAAAAAACATCTATCATATTGAAATAAACAAAGAATGCTATTATTTATGAAAATAATCTTTAAATAAAGAGCAATCGTATAAAAATATCATTTATTTATTTTATGTGGAGCCCATTCAAAAACAAAGGTTCGCAGGCCCAATTTCTTTCAATACTAACAGTTTGATAATTCCAAAAGTTAAAACATGTCATGGCCTCACAACAATTATAAATAATCGCCATAGTTATGAGTACGGTTCCCGTGGCATAACTGTGACACGTAATCCCAAACTTAAGTGCGCGTTCGCGTGACTTGACCCTACAACTTCAAATAAATTAATAATAAATGCATTGTAAATCACGAATGCATTTTACGTGGCGTGATTTACAATGTATACAAAACAGCAAGTGTATGACATCGTAACTTGTTTAGAATAATTCATAAATACCTAAAAAGAATTAAAACATGCAATAACAGCGATAAAAGGTAAAAGGCACAATAGGTCTAAAACATGTAATAATCGAACAATTAAGCGAGGTGTAATTGTAAAGTGACCATACTAAAATCACAGAATCCGGGGGTGCCTCACACCTTCCCCCATGTTAACATCATTCTTTACCCAGTCTTCTGTGTTTTGCAGACTTTAAAACATAGTTAGTTTTCCTTGAATTGAGATTTAAAATAAATGGCGACTTGGGACGCCGTAAATAATTATTTCAAGTGGCGACTCTTTAAAAAATAAATAAAATAATCCTAATTCAATAATGTCACTTAAATTAGAAAAACTGCTTTACTCGTAAAAAGGAGGTATGACAGCTCTGGCAACTCTGCTGGGGATATCGAACCTAGAATCTCTTGTTCAGGGTTTAGAATTCGAGCTTAGATGACTTTTATACTTGGCTTTCTTGTGATTGTGTGATATTATGTGTTTGGGCCTAATGTGCTAATTTTCGCTCTTTACTGCTTTGATATTGCCGTGAACTGTATATAACACTGTTACGTCACCCTTCTTCTCTCTAAGTCTTCTAGGAAGCGCGTGCTTCACGTGACTTCTTTTCTTTTAGAGTCATACCACTAATTTCAGAATGAGTATCGGATAAGTTGCAAAGCCGGTGAAACTTTTGTATTCCCGGTACACTCCCCCTACCCCCGTCCCCGGGCTCGAGTTGTCCGTTCGGGTAAGCCAGGTCTAGAACAACACACCCCAGTATTTAAACCTAGAATAACATAGCCGCATGTCGGATCCCTAGTAAGAACGTTTGTTTACATCACGTGCATTTGATTTTGGGGACTCAACACAGTGGTTGGATCCGTCTAGGACAGGTATACCCAATATAAAAGACCATCCTGATGAATTTTACGTGCTACTTATGCATATGTTTGTTTCGGCTTGCATGCTGACTGACTTCTAGAATAAGGAAAGAAAAACCGAGAGTGAGGCAGGAGAAAGAAAATTTACCCGATTCCTGAAAAATCTAGGTATTTGAAAACCTCGAAACTCTGCCGAAATTTTGAAAATGAAAGAGAAAAAGAAAAGTCATTTCAAAATGAGCCAATATTTTCAAAAGGTCATATTTTTTCTGACGTGTCAAAACTTACGAACTACGCAGGTCTGATTCTCATAGGATGTGAGATACGTAGGCAACCTTCGTCGGGTTCGGCCCCCAATTTTTAAAAAAATTCAAAAATATTTTCGTTCTTCTTCAGAAGTTTTTTTATTTCGGACGTTCAAAAGAAAATTCAAAATTCAAAGAAATTTTCTTTTTTCTCGAGAAGTCTTTTCTTTCATAAATTCAAAATAAAAGTTCAAAATCAAAAAAATATGTTCTTTCTTCTTTAGAAGTCTTTCATTCTAAAATTCCCAAAAAACAAAATCAAAAAAAAAAATCGAAATCCAAAAAACTATTTTTTTTCTTCTTTAGAAGTCTTTCTTTCGAAAATTCCAAAAAAAGTAATAATTTAGAAATCCAAAAAATATTTTCCTTGTTAGAAGCTTTCATGGTCTAAATTGTATAAGAGTAAGAGTTAGTTGACTTACTTTATTCCTGATCTCCCCAAACTACGTAATGGTCTTATTCTTACGGAGTCATGATACCTAGGCAATCCCTATCGGATGCGATCATAGCTATAATTAATCTGAGCAAAAAAAAAGAGAAATTCTTTTTTGAGAGAAAATAAAAAAAAGGAAAGAAAAGAGAGCGTTAAATTTAAGATGAAATAAACCAATAAGCCGGGATGAAGCATAAAGCCTTCCAAGCTCATTTTAGAAATGAAAATGGCATTAGGTGCATGACATACAATGTGTGATTAATATCTGCAAAATGCCTAACTCTAACACGTTTGTTGTTTGTCATTTTAAAGATAAAGTTAAACAGATGTGGTTGGTTTGTGGTTTAAAATGGCAACTCACTCTTACAACACGAGATCAAAAGGAAAAGGTAGAATGGCAAACAACAATGAGAATGAGTCAGATAATGATGATGTCCATGGACAATTAGTCGAACAAGGTTCAGGATTGATTGAAGAAGTAAGAGTGCTGAAGCAACAATTGGCAGAGATCTACCAAGCCTGGATGAGTTGACAAGCACCGTCCCCACTACCCATAAGGCCTTTGGATAATATTCATAATATGTCAGTTGCAACTCAAGTGCCTATCTCCATAACAAGTAACACATTAAACAACCTGGATTTAGTCCAAACATTAACCTTCCCACTATCCCCAGTACCTCTATTCCACGTCCTCCAACCGCACCCCTCAGAAATGACCCACCTACTGTACCAATTGTCCATACTTTTATTGTCCCTCAACCGTCTCTTGCTCAAAAGTCCAACAATGATCCACAACTCAATGCTCATGATGCCCAACATTACTCTTAGGAACTGACTTTCAAGGTTCCAAATTCGTACAAGCATACTCCTCAGAATGTGTTTCCAGTTGAGATTGAAAAGCCTGAAAAAAATATGGAACAAGAGGAGATGACTAGAAAAATGAAGAGCTTGGAACAAATAATGAGAAATATACAGGATTTGGGAGGCCACATGAGTGTTTCGTTTAACGATCTATGCAATTTTCCCCATGTTCATTTGCCACCCAGTATCAAGACCCCCAAATTTGACAAGTATGATGGACATGGTGATCGCGTGGCCCATCTGAAGAGGTATTGTAACCAATTGAGGGGAGCGGGGGGCAAAGAAGGAGGGGGAGGGTGGCAAAGAAGAATTGCTCATGGCCTATTTTGGGAAACGTTTGACAAGAATTTCTTCAAAGTGGTTCATAGATCAAGACTTATCTCACTCGCATGTTTGGAATGACATGGCTCAAGATTTTGTTCAACAGTTTCAGTACAATATTGATATAGTGCCAGACCGCTCCTCTCTTATCAACATAAAGAAGAAACCGACAGAAAGCTTCACAGAATATGCAATCAAGTAGAGGGAGCAGGCTACTAGGGTCAAACCACCAATGAAAGAGGTAGAAATGATTGACTATTTTTGTTACGACCCAAAAATCCTAACCTGTCATGATGGCACCTATCTCAGTACTAGGCAAGCCGACAACATCAATAACCCACGATTTCCTTTAAATTTAAAAATGTAACGTTTAATACAATACCAAAAATTTAGCAATTTCCGATACAACACTCCCAAAACCTGGTGTCACTGAGTACATGAGCATCTAATATGAGTACAAGTCTGAAAAATACGGTCTATAATAGTCTGAGACCAAATACAGTAAACAAGGAGATAGAAAAGGAGAGACAAGGTCTGCGGAACACGGCAACTATCTCAAAACCTCCTGAAAATCAACTGCGTGAAATGATCAGCACTCGCTATGTTCAGGAACACCTGGATCTGCACACGAAGTACAGGGTGTAGTATGAGTACAAGCAACTCAGCAAGTAACAATAATAACTAAGGAACTGAAGATAATGACGAGCTACACAGTCATAGTTCACTTTCAGTAGTTCCAGCAAAGAATAGACATGCTTTCAAATCCGGCAGTTTAAGTCAAATCAATTTATACAGTTCAATTTCAAGTAATCTAGATATAAATTCTTTCAGAGATTTCACAACAATGACAGATGGCAACCAAGTGCAACAACAAATTCAAAGCAAGTACAGCCTCTCAGGCAACAGTCACTCAGCTCATCACAACAGCTCAACCACTCGGCTCTCAGTCTTAGCACTCACACTCAATGGGTACCCGCGCTCACTAGGGGTGTGTACAGACACCGGAGGGGCTCCTACAGCCCAAGCTCTGCACGGACAACTCATGTGCTATAATATCCTGCACGGATAACTCACGTGCCATAATATCCTTACCTCACCGATAGGCCCTCGGCCTTACTCAGTCCTCAACCTCTCAAGTCTCTCGGGCTCTCAGAAATCACAAGATCAGCCCAAACAAATATAACATAGTATATCAACAAATATCCAGAAAGACTGAGGTATAATACACAAGAAAAATCATGACTGAGTACAAGACAAAAATTAGCAAATAATTCAATAAGTACGCGACCTCTACGGGTCTCAACAATACTATAACATAGCCTAAGTATGATTTCTAACATGATTTATAGTCAAATTTCTTCAACACATAGAGGTCATATAGCTAATAATAAATTATTCAACTTTACAGTTTCCCGGGACGGACCAAGTCACAATCCCCTCGGTGCACGCCCACACGCCCGTCACCTAGCATGTGCACCACCTCCTAAATAATCACATGATACACCGGGGTTTCATACCCTCAAGACCAGATTTATAATTGTTACTTACCTAACCCCGTGTAATTATTTATTCCGCTATGTCCTTTCCATGAGAATTGGCCTCCGAAAGCCTCGTATCTAGCCACAATTATTTCGAATCAGTCAAAACAAATTATTGTAATTAATTCTATAAGGAAATACTAATTTTCCCAATAAAATCCGAAATTAACTCAAAAATCACCCGTAGGGCCCACGTCTCGGAACCCGACAAAAGTTATAGAATATAAACGATCATCCAACCACGAGTCCAACCATATAAATTTCACCAAAATCCAACATCAACTCGACCCTCAAATCTTCAATTAAAGTCTATGAAGATTTCTACCATTTTCAACCCAATCCTTACCCATTTGAACCTAACAATCCTTCCACAGCCTTATTGGTATGTATACATAATATTCTTACACCCAAGAATCATACTATAAATCACCCATTTTTATTCCAAACCCGAAATTGAAGAATTGAGGAAAGAAATTCTTACATCTTTGAAGCCCTAGCAAGATCCTTGTGAAATCTTCAAACCTTGAACAAGAATTGATGGATAAATGACTATGTCTTCACTTTCTCTCTCTAAAATGCTCTCACCTCTCTCTAAAATATCAGATTTTGGCTCAAAAATGAGCTTCAAGGGCTATAAATCGAAGTTGGGTCGGGTCAAAAATTAGAAAGAATGGAAGCTCTGACGCAGTTATGCGGTCGCATATGCGATCGCATAACAGGTATGCGGTCCGCATACCGGCCGCATAATTTGGCCTCTAAAGCTGGGCGTTACTGACCCGGTCTGTGGTTATTATGCGGCCTGTATACTTGTTCGGCACCACCAAACCTTAATTTTCTTAGCAAAATTTCTCTGGGGTCGTTACACATAAGCTAACAACCGGTCGACCTTTTCAACTTAAATTCTAAACCTTGGAACTAAGCGCTCTAAATCATTTAAAAACCTCACCGAACCCAAACCAATTACCCCGGCAAGCCAAATAACAACTGTAATTAATAATTTGAGCAGTAAATGGGGAAACGGAATTGCAATAGTCAAAACGACTGGCTGGGTCGTTACAATTTTCTCCAAGCTCATGATCCTGATTACCTTTATTACTTGTTGGCCGCCATTGGAAAATCTTTTGCTGAGGCGATAAAGATTGGAGAAATAGTTGAGAATGGCATGAAGTCAGGAAAATTTGTGAGTCAGGCAGCCCTTAAGGCGACTACGCAAGCAATTCAAAGCGGGTCAGGCAGTTTCGGAAATAGAAACATGAGATAAGAGGGAGCCATGATGGCTTCAAGCTCGAGGGAGGCCTGCAGGTCATTCAACCAATCATATATGCCACGTAAAAATTCGCAATATTACTACCCACATCATGATGCTGCATATGCCATGGCACCGCCTCACTATGCTGTGATGAACAAACAACCTTACACGCAGCCATAAAATCACACCCAAAGCCGAGCTCCACCTCCCAGAAATGTACGTCCCTACCAAGCTCCATATAATCCCCAACATAATGTTCCCCAATACAATCCCCGCCCAAGAGAGTCTCCTAGAAGAAATCAATTCACCCCTATTGGTGAATCGTATTCAAGTGTGTTCCAAAAGCTAACCAGGGTATGTCTGCTGCAGTCAGTGACCCCGAACCAAACCCCGAGTCCCCCTCGCACCGAGCTGATGCTAGATGTGAATACCATTTTGGAGCAGTGCGACATAATACTGAGGAATGTTGGACTCTCAAAAGAGCAGTGGAGGACCTCATTAAGGTCAAGGCAATAGTTCTTAGTGGAGAAGAGGCCCTTAATGTGACTAACAGTCCTTTACCTACTCACAACAATGGACCGATCGTTGGAATGATCTATGATAATAGGAAGTTTGATCTGGCACTGAAAGCCATTATACCCATTGCCGCGACAGAAGAGAAACCTAAAATGGTCATCAAGCCATGAAAAGTTATCTGTCAGATGGGAACCTCGGTAGTCGGTCTTGCTGTCCTTTCTGTGTCTGAATTATTTCAGGGTGTAATCCGTATGTTTTACTTTATTGTCTTATTTTTGATGCAAACCCTTCTATCTTAAAATTAGGGGTGGAAATTTAAGCCCAAACCCATTCAAACTGCCCAGAGATTAATGGGTTGGGCTACAACATTTTAGCTCATAGATCTATTTGCGCTGAGACCAAGTTAACCCATTATTGTTTATAGCCCATTATGACCCATGAAGTAGCCCTAATACAACCCATGAAGCTCACCCCAAAACAAAGGGATCTCAACCCATCTTATCTTCAACCGAACCCCCCCACCTTACCCGCAAAATATTTTTCAACTTACACATTTTAAATACTAATTTGTTATTTAAGAAAATATATTTTGATTCTCAAAATATTAATAGTATTTATTTAACTTTTATACATATGTGTAAAAGGTTAAAGGCTTTGTTTATGCAAGATGAGCATGGTTCTGAAACATGGGTCAAGTTGGGCGGGTTGGGCTATAACCCACTGTTTAGCCCATCTTGAACCAGCCCATCTTAGCCCAAGTACACTTTGGGTTGGGTTGGGCAATGACCCATTTATTGACCTAACCCATCTTGACCCGTCCAAATTCAGCCCAACCCGCCCATTTATCATCGCGCCCAAATGAAATCAATATTTCATCGTCCATGCATGTCTCTTTTATTAATCTTGTCCCTTTCTTATTTTCTTTTCAGTTCTGTTAATGCATATTTTAATAACAAGACATACTTACAGACTTCATGCCTAGATCCTAAAATGCTGTGAGACTTCGAAATAATGAATCAAGAAGCAGAATGTGTTAAAGATAAGGCATATAAGAAAATAAATAGGGAATTGGAAGCCTAAATCAAATCAAAATGAAGCCGCCCTTACTTGATTGATTTATCGTACTGAAGCCGTGATACCAGCAGAAGCCAAAATTCCTTTCCTTCGAATCATTGTTGAAGCGGAGATCGAGGATGGAGATTGGGTCAAGGCCCGATTGAAACATTGACTTTTATTGATGAATAGTGATTGACCGCAGTCTGCCCTAGGCAGTTGTACCAACAAAGAATGGCCCATGCCTACAACAAGAAAGTACGCCCCAAGAAATTTGAAGTGGGGCAACTCGTCCTGAGACGTATTCTCATGCACCATGAAGAAGCTAAGTGAGAATTTGCTCCAAATTCAAAAGGTCCATACATTGTAACAAGAGTATTACAAATGGGAGCATTGAATTTGGGAGACATCGAAGGAAATATCCCCGAGACAATAGTTAACGCAGATGTAGTCAAAAAGTACTATGTTTGACTCACTTCTCGGTGTTAACATTATCTGATTGGGATGACAAAGGCTTTCATTCTCGCTATCCAAACACTATCAACCCGTTGCAAACCCTTTGAGCCAGATACTTTTTCCTTGATCACCCCCTTTGGAACCTTGTATGTAAAAAGAAAGAAAGAAAAGAAAAAGAAAGAAAAAAGAAAACTAGAAAGAAGAAAAATAGAAAAAACAAAGTTCATGTTCATTGAACTATGTCCGATCTGATTTCGAAAGGATACATGGGCAGCCTCACTCTAGGATTCTATCACACCAAAACAAAAATTCACATTTCCCCTAAAAGTGAAAACTAGAGCAAATGTTACAATGGTTTCACCCGAAAGGTTCCAAAGTTGTAATTCAATCCAAATTCTTTTTACCCAAATCCTTTAAAGTTCTTCCGATCAATCAGCAAGAATATTCAAAAATTGGAGGATACAGTTACTTGGATCAGATGCAACCAAATGAGCGAAATAAAATGAGAGTCCTATTAGTGAAAATCCTCATGGGCCGATTGTGAGTAGAGAAAATAAAAATGAGAGATTCTTGTTAGTGAAAACCCGTAAAGGGCACTATAAGGCGATGGCGAGAAGAGATATGAGAGAGGCCAGCTAGTGACAAACCCGTAAAGGGCACTGTTGATCGAAAAGAGGATCCACACAGCCATGACATCAACACGGTCCTAAGCAAGATTTCTCGATTTTAAGTCAAAAGTTGTGATGAGTTTCTAAGAGTCGGACAATTTACACAGATCAGGAATCCAGTCCAAAGGCATGTCATATTCATTGAAGTCCGCATGTACTCCCAGATAAGTCGATCTTTCTGTTTCCCAAAAAGGACACCTTTTGTTTTAAACTCATTCTCTATTACAATTGAATCCCTTTCGTTCTAACTTTGTTCAAAAATAAGGCAAAGAAAAGATGGCAAGACTGATTTATAGGATTCTCGTTTGAAGTGAACTAATATATTCAAAAGGCGCCAAGCCTCGGGAAGGGCATCAACTCGACCCCGACTGGCCATGATTGGCCGATGCTTTGAAATTGTAAACTTTGGAAGAAGAAAATAAAATTGAAGTGCCAGTAAAGGCAAAATAAAGCTGAAAAGTTAAGCCCCACGTGACTAACAGTCATTGGCAAAGTTTGAAAAGCCAAAAATTCCCAATGCTCCGAAATTGAAAACTTTGGAAGAAAGAAGTCAAATTGAAAATGGTTAAGTCCCACGAGACCAACCATCATGGCAAAGTTTGGAAAATACAAAGGTTCTCCGGGGTCAGAAATGCAGTTGGTATTGGGGAAATAACCAGTTGCAGTTGGAATCATTAAAGAAGATGAGCCGAGATCAAGAGACTGAAATAATCATGGACACAAACCGACCACCATTTTAAAACTAATGAATTTTATTTTTCTTTAGAACAAGAACAGAACAATTGTAGGAAACAGTTCATGAAAAGACGAACACCACCAAGTAAAGTTCTCAAATCCTTGATTTTCTTCCAATATACATGTAATTATGTTATTTTAGTTTCATTATAGGGAACCAATACCCTATCTTCAATACATGGTACTACATGCCCTGGTTGCATTTCTTATTACCAATATAGGGTACAACATTCCGTAGTAGAATCTTAGAGAGGCAAAAGCCTCATCTTGTTGCCAACATAAGGTACTACATCCCCTGGTTGCATTTCTTTCTGGCAACATAGGGTACGATATTCCCTAGTAGCATCTCAGAGCGCCATGAGTCTCATTTTATTGCCAACACAGGGTACGACATTCTTTAGAAGCATCCCAGAGTGCCACGAGCCTCATCTTATTGCAAACACAAGGTACTACATCCCCTCGCTGTATTACTTTCCCCCAACATAGGATACGACATTCCCTAGTAGCATATCAAAGTACCGCGAGCCTCATTTTATTGCCAACATAGGGTACGACATTCCCTAGTAGCCTCCCAGAGTGCCACAAGCCTATCTTATTGCCAATACAGGGTACTACATCCCCTGGCGGCATTACTTTCTGCCAATATAAGGTACGACATTACCTAGTAGCATCCTAGAGTACCAAGAGCCTCATCTTATTGTCAACACAGGGTACTACATCCCCAGGTTGCCTTCCTTCATGTTAACATAGGGTATAACATCCCCTATTATCCAAAACAAACCCCATTTTTTTCAATTCGTTATTCTGCAATAACAAATATAGTTTATTGTATTTTCAATAACTCTCATAAATTTCCTAGTGCAAACTGGGGCAGAAAATTTTTGTTTTTTTGTTTGTGATGGCTTCTAGGTTTTTCTACAAAGCACGGATCGAATGTGCAAAAATAAGATTTCAGCTCTTGTCAGAGAAAGTGGAATGTTTGATCTCAATATCAGCTGCAACCAGCTTTAACATAATGTATGTAGATACATAGGGTCTCAAGATCTATCTTCTCATCGTCTGATCAAGAAACAAGCTTGTGAGAATGTTTCATAGTCTGTTATATCGAGAGCATCAAGTTTCAGTCTAAAGTCAATGGGGGAATCAAGTCAAGAATCAAGACAAGATTCCAGATGGCATTTAGATATGAATTTTGTAACTCTTAGATTTCAAAAGTATGCAATTTTCTTTTCATTTTGACGTAATAGTAGGAACCACGGATCGGAACCTCGACGGAACGTCACTCGACTCTCCTTCTAAGCATACTCCATCACTCTTCTTCCACTTGAACTACATGTGACCTGATTCTCTTATAACCTGGGATATGTAGGCTGCCTAAAGCCAAGGCTCGGTCGCAACCTCTTCTTTTATCTTCTTTTCTTTTCTAAATAATAGTAAGGTCAAAAATCAGTCACCTTTTTCATTTTTCTTTGCTTGAAAACTCTTCATGTTTTCAAGCAAAGAGGGGCATGCTGTGAACAACTAATTTTTGACCACACCCAAATTCTATACTATTTTAGTGTAAATATGTGTTTTATGTCTAATCTTGATATTTTAAACCTTTATCTCACTTTTAGTAGAGTTTATAAAAACTACAAAAATATTCACACTTTTAGAATACAAATTTTATTTCTATTTGTAAATAGAAAAAAGAAAATTTACAAAATATTATTTGGTTTCGTATAATTAGAATTTTAATAAGTAAGCTATAGTATTTTTCTTAGTATAATTTAAACTACAATGTAAATATTTAGTTTTCTTATGTATATAATATTTAAGTATAAAAGTAGCTGACTAATATTTTTAGCTATGCATTTTACTTTCTCTTTTCTTCATTTAAAAAAAAAACTAAAAGTTATTAAAAAAAAAGCAACTAACGAAAAGAAACAAAAAAGTAAGAAAATAAACAATACAAAAGATCTCTTCTAATCTTAGTAAGCTGCCTATACACCCATAATCCCCATTTTCCCTAACTCCCCACGTCCCACTCCTCACGTCCCAACTATCCCCTCAATCTAATCCCATGATCATATACACATACTGGTAGGACTCTAGGATTTTTCATATAAATAGCACACACTTGCACTTGCTTAGGAGAGGAAAACAGATCTGAGAAAAGGAGAGAGAGAACGAGAGAATGTAGAAAGAATATATTGTAACAATCTGACCGGTCGTTTTGAGCTCTAGCGCATAGTTTGGCAGTTTGAGGCCTTGAGTAGCTTCACTTCATATTTTATGACTTGTACGTATGGTCGGAATAGAATTTCATGAAGTAGAGGGTTGATTCGCGTTGAAAATTCTAATTTCGGAAGCTTTAAGTTGGAAGAATTGACTAAGGTCTGACTTTTGAGTAAACGACCTCGAAATTAGTATTTGAAGATTCCAATAGGTTTGTATGATGATTTAGAACTTGGGCGTATGTTCGGGTTGAGTATCGGGTTGCCCGGGAGCATTTCGGCGCTTATTGTGGAAAATGGGCATTTTGAAGGTTTTAGAATTTCCTAAGTTTGGTTTGAGGTGGACTTTGGTGTAATCGATGTCTGTTTTGGGTTCCGAGCCTTGGAATAGGTTTGTATCATAATTTGTGACTTGTGTGGAATGTTTGGCGTCATTCCAGATGTTATGATATGGTTCAGATGCGTTCGTCGAAGTTTGAAAGTTTGAAGAAAGGTTTTTCTTGTCGATTCATAGTTTTGATGTTGTTTGGTGTGATTTGAGGCCTTGAGAACGTATCATGTTTTGGGACTTGATGGTGTAATTGGACGGGGCCTCGGGTGTGTTTCAGAATGGTTTCAGATCATTTCCATATGTTTTGCTACTGCTGATACTGGTTCTGCTATCGTTCATCGCAAAGGCGTGGTGGTTATCGCGTTCGCGAAGAAAGATTTTTGGGGCAGGTGGAAATTGCTCATCGCGAACGCAACACAGAGGTCACGAACATGCAGAAGAGCCTGAGGAACCTACGCGAATGAGACATGGCGGTCGCAAACACGTAGAAGGAATGAGAGCTGGGCCTGGAGCCGTTTAACCTCCGTGAATGCGACGCTTCATATGCGAACGAGAAGGATGGGGGTCAGTAGGGTTCCCGAACGCGACATGAAGGTCACGAACGCATAGAGTATATTTGGAGGCAGTGACTTTTTGCCTTCGCGATTGCGAAGGTGCTCCTGCGATCACGAAGAAGGACAAGCCTGGGCAGATTGTTTGAAATCGGGATTTCGCTCATTTCACTCATTCTCTTTTGGTTTGGGCAATTTTTGGAGAGTTTCAAGGGGAGATTTTCCTCATCTATGTCTCATTTCATGGATTCTATAAGGAGTTAACATGGAAATTTGTGGGATTTTGAAGAAAACCTGAAATTTGGTATTTTTGGATTTTTGCCACGAAACCGGACATGGAATTTAGAATAAATCATATATTTGAGTTCGTAGTGTTATGGGTAAAGTTTATCTTAGAAAAGTTTTGGAATCCGGGCACGTGGGCCTGAGGGTTGACTTTATTAACTGTTCGAGCGGAGTTGGGAATTGTTGAAGAATGGAGTTGGGAATTATTATAAATTGATTAATTATAAGCATTGTAGTATATTTTGATTGAATTGCACATTGTTTGGCTAGTTTTAGATCGTTTGACTTTGAATTGAAGAGTTAAGAGAGGCGTTGGATTCGGTTATAGAACTTCGGAGCGAGGTAAGTCTCCTGTCTAACCTTGTGAGGGGGAAACTATCCCCTAGGTGATGTAATTATTATGTGCTACTAGTTGTGGGTGCTACGTACACACGACGTGACGAGAGTACGTATGTGGCTAAAGAATATTTATGTCCGGGTAGACTTAGGACTTTACCATGTAATACTTAAAATATTTGAACTCATTCTGCTAGCTTAATTAATTGAAATTATAATTGAACTTGATTTAGAAATATATACATATATGTTAGGCCGAGCCTTATTACCTTGAGTTGTTGGAAAGTAATTTGAAAAATGGTAAAGGTTATACTCACCTTGTGTTCATATATTGTATCGTAAGCTCGTGTCTCGTAATTCGATAATTCCTTTCCTTTCTTGTAGAGCGCGTCGAATGCCTCGGTAGGATTATGTACCACACTCTCATGAGAGAGGGTTGTTCGCCTCAGTAGTATAATAGATGCATCTATGGTTCATGCCGCTCGACCCTCGGCAATGTACACGTTATGATGGGATCGGGTCGATCGCCTCGGCAGTATCATATTTCTTTTGAGATCTAACCATACGACCTCGGCATAATCATGCACTATATCGCTAGCAGTTCGAATATTCACGAGATGTTTCCTTCCACTGATGCCATGCATTTTATATGGTATTTCTTATTCATTTGATATTGTCACTGGATATTTTCTCAGCTGTTGAGTTAGAATACGAGATGAGAAATTGATATCGTTTAAAGAAATTTTGGAAGATTGTGTTAGTTATAGATTTACCTCACTACTAATGTTATGCTTCTTACCTATTTATGATTTACCATATTGAATTTTTGGATCACTAGTAAGTGTCAATGTCAACCCCACGTCACTACTTCTCCGGGGTTAGGCTAGATACTTACTGGGTACGCGTTTATTTACGTACTCATGCTGCACTTCTTCACTAAATGTGTAGGATTTGACAAGTTCATTTGGTAATCATCTTGGTGCGTAGGCGCAGCTGTTGAGGAGACTTTATGTGAGCTGCATACCAGACTACGCATCACAGTCTACAGAGTCTCCATCGTACTATTTATTTTATCCTGTCTTATTTACATTCTAGACAAATGTTGTATTATTATTGTACTCCTTAGTAAATGCCCATGCACTTGTGACACCGAGTTTTGAGGGTTCCTACTGGGTATTCATTATTGCAGTTCACATAATTATTATCATTTCACCTTGTAATTTGTATTTTATACAGAAATTGAAAAATAAAATCACTGGTTTTCTACGAGTACCGGATTTTACTCTACTTATTAAATGGGATTCATAATTTTGAAAGTAATAAAATGAGTAACTAAGTTGATTAATCACCGTTGGCTTTCCTGACGGCAGCGTTAGGTGCCATCACGACCTATAGCGGATTTTGGGTCATGACACAGATCTGGGGAAGATGTCGTATAAAAATAATGCAGCCTCCTCCTTCATCCAAAAACTAGACATCCTTTACTCCTTTTTTAGCCATGTAAGATCTCTTTTAGCCACTAAAACTGTCACGACCCAAAATCAACTGTAGGTCGGGATGGCGTCTAACGCCGCCGTCAGGCAAGCTAAAAGTGATTAATCAACTTAGTTACTCATTTTATTATTTTCGAAATCATGAATCTCATTAAATAAGTAGAGTAAAATCTAGTACTCGTAGAAACCCCGTGATTTTATTTTCCAATTTCCGTATAAATATAAAGTACAAGGTGAAATGATAATAATTTCGTAAACTACCATAATGAACATCCAGTATGAACCCCCAACACCCGGTGTCACAAGTGCATGATCATCTACTAGGAATATAATAAAATGCAACATCTGTCTAGAATACAAGTTAGACAGGAGAATATAAATAACTCTGATGGAGACTCTGTGTGCTGCATATAGTAACATGGAATGTAGCTCACCGTAAAGTCCCCGCAACAGCCGCACCTTTGCGCCTAGAAGACTATCAGGCATATATATATATATATATATATATATATATATACATGCACAATAAGTGTAGCATGAGTACGTAAATTAACACGTACCCAGTAAGTGCCTAGCCTAACCACGGAGAAGTAGCGTGCCATGACCAGGAATTCCCACCGTCGGGACCCTGATGGCGCCTAACAATCCACTTGCTAGGCAAGCCGACGTTAAAGAATTATTAAGCCAATCCTTATTCAATTCAGTAAATAACAGCAAGAAAGCTAAAATGAAATACAGCGAGTACAGAATAATATAACAACTTCACTAATTACTACCACCCGGATCTAGAGTCACAATTCACGAACTTCTAGGATTTACTACAAGTAAAATTCTGAGAGAAATACAACTGTTTGAACGAAAGAAACAGTAAAAAAAACTAAAAAGATAGACGGGGACTTCAAGGTCTTTGAACGCCAACAAATCTACCTTGAGTCTCCGATGAACTAGTCCAAGCTGCTATGCCTCTCGATCAGCTGGGACCAATACCAAAATCTGAACAGGAATTGCAGAGTGCAGTATCAGTACAACCGACTCCATGTACTGGTAAGTGTCGAGCCTAACCTCGACGAAGTAGTGATGAGGCTCTTACAAGACACCTATATAACAAACTTGTGCAATTTAACAGTATATGTACAAATAACAGCTAAACATGTACTATTGGGAGGGGGAACATGCTGAGGAAAATATGAGATAGAGAAATACAATAGAATGGTAACTTGAACAACCAATATACTATGAACCAATAAGAACAAGTAAACACAGTAAAGGAAAAATGCACGGCATCACCCTTCGTGCTTTTACTCTCAACCTTACCATAAAATCAATAGAAACGGCACGGCTTCACCCTTCGTGCATTAACTCTCATAACATGGCACGACATCACTCTTCGTGCATTAACACTCACAATATGGCACGGCATTACCCTTCGTGCATTAACACTCACAATATGGCACGGCATCACCTTTCGTGCATTAATACTCTCCCTTACCATAATGCAATGAACAAATAACAACAGGGAGATAGAATAACAAGTACAAGCCTTACTTCAATATTTGGTTCCACAATATCAACCTGAACTTCGGAATCAATACTCAATTATCACCAGATGATCCGTAAACATGATAAGAATGATCAATTTAACAATACTAGTCTAAACATGGATAACATGAACAAAGGAAGCTATAATTGCAAGAAACCAAGACCCACCCGCATGTTTTAACCCGACTACAATGCATAAGTACTCGTCACCTCGCATATACGTTGTTCCCCAACATTTAAACATGTAGCAAATAGACAAACAAGTCCTATTCCCTCAAGTCAAGGTTAACCACGATACTTACCTCGCTCCAAAGGCCACTCAATGCCCAATTACAACTTTTCCTTTAGAATCCACCTCCAAACCACTCGTATCTATCCATAAACGACTCAATAATATAAAATATTGTAAAAGAAATCAATTACAATGCATAAATTTAGATTCCCCAAACTTTCCCCCAAAAAGTCAAAAATCGACCACGGGCCCGCTTGGTCAAAACCCGAGGTTCGGACCAAAATCCACTCAACCATTCACCCCCGAGCTCGATTATGTAATTAGTTTTGGAATCCGACCCCAAATTGAGGTCTAAATCCCCAATTTGCAAAAACCCCCAATCCTTCTTAAATCCCTAGTTTTCTACCATGAAAGAACAAAGATTAGGGCTAGGAATTTAATGGGTGATGTTAGAAATGGAAGAAAATGAGTTAAAGAGTACAAACCTATGAATTGATGTTGAGTTTTCTCTTCAAAATCGCTCCTAGGCCGAGTTCTAATGGAAGGGTTATGAAATTTTGGGAAAATCCCGCTACTGTTCTATTTTAAGTCCCAGGCATCAGGCCTACCGCGCGTTCGCGAAGGGCCTACCGCGTTCGTGATGAGCAGCAGCTCGAGTGGCTTTCGCATTCGTGAGTCCTCCTTCGCGTTCGTGAGCCAATGCTAGTGTTCGCGTAGAAGAATGACTGACCCCTCCCATAGGTCCCTAAAGCTTCGCGTTCGAGAGAAGCGGGCCACGTTTGCGAGAAGCGGGCCGCATTCGCGAAGGGTAAGTCCCCCATTGCTTCGTGTTTGTGACCCAGCTACCGCATTCGCGATTAAGAAAATCACCCTACCCCAGTTTACTCTTCGCGTTCGCGAGAGTACCTTTGCGAACGCGAAGAAGAAGACACCAGATAACAGCTGAAGCACAAAAAAAAAACCAGAATTTCTAAGTTTCAAAACACCCGTAGCCTATCCGAAACTCGCCCGAGCCCTCGAGGCTCCAAACTAATTATGCACACAAGTCCAAAAACTTCATATGAACTCGCTCGCGTGAACAGAACACCAAAATAACGCCTAGAACTACGAATCGGACACCAAATCAAATGAAATTTTCAAGAAAACTTTAAATCTTCTATTTTCACAACTGAATGTACGAATCGCGCAAAACCAACTCTGTTTCTCACCAAATTTGACAGACAAGTCATAAATATTATAGTGGACCTGTACCGGGATCCAAAACTAAAATACGAACCCGATATCAATAAATCCAAACATCAGCCGATTCTTAAATATCATAAATCTTTCAAACTTTCAATTTTCAACAAAAATCAATAACTCGGGCTAGGGACCTCCGAATTCGATTCCGGGCATACGCCTAGGTCCCAAATTACGATACGGACCCACCAGGATCGTCAAAACACGAATTCGGAACCGTTTGCTCAACACGTTGATCGAAGTCAACTTAAATGAATTTTTAAGGCAAAATTCTTATTTTTATCAGTTTTTAACATATAAGCCTTCCGGAAGAACACCAGGACTCCGCACGCAAATTGAGAAAGGCTAAAATGATATTTTTGAGACCTCGAAAAATAGAATTAGGTTCTAAAATATAAGATGACCTATCAGGTCATCACATTCTCCACCTCTAAAATAAATGTTCGTCCTTGAACAGACATAGAAAAGTACTTGAACTGGTGAAAAGATATGGATATCTACTCCGCATATCTTACTCGGACTTCCAAGTAGCTGCCTCAACGGGCTGACCTCTCCACTACACTCGAACTGAAGGACAAACCTTAGACCTCAGCTGTCGAACTTGCCGGGCTAGAATAGCCACCGGCTCCTCCTCGTAAGTCAAATCCTTGTCCAACTGGACAGAGCTGAAATCCAATACGTGGGACGGATCGCCGTGATACTTCCGAAGCATGGACACGTGGAACACCAGATGAACTGCTGATAACCCCGGTGGAAACGCAAGCCTGTAAGCCTGTCATGACCCAATATCCCAACCTATCGTGATAGCCTGTCACGACCCAATTTCCCCTCCGTGTGACGTCGTGACGGCACCTAGTCTATACAATTAGGTAAGCCTAACATTTTGCCGAATAATGAAATAAAAATTTTAATTTAATCGACTATTCAAAAATACAAAATAAATCCCAAAACCCGGAACATGGTGAATCACAAACTACAGAAGGAAAGATCTAGTGTCTCTATACATCAGAGTCTAACAAGGAAAAATATAGAAGACAATGGTCATGGGAAAGAGTAGAAGGGGACTCCGAGGTCTGCGGATGCGACAGATATATCTTGAAGTCTCCAAAGTTGTTCCAACTCAATGATAGTGCAGCTGATAAGGTGCACCTGGATCTGCACACGAAAAACATGTGCAGGGAGTAGCATGATTACACCACAATGGTACCCGGTAAGTGCCAAGCCTAACCTCGGTCGAGTAGTGACGAGGTCAGGTCAAGGCCCTATCGAGTAAATATAATAATTAAACAGTAAAAGATATAAGTAAAGTTTACGGTAACACAATTAAAGAAATTCTCGGAAATTTAACAGTTAAGGGAGCCCTCGGCTCAGAACAAGGTAAACATAATGTGGAAACTCCCGGGATACCGTCCCGTAGTTCCGAATGAATATGCAGTATAGGGGGGGATCTCCCGAAATACTTCCGTAGTCCCAAAGTAAATATGCAATGCTGGGGGATCTCCTCGAATACGTCTGTTGTCCCAAAATAAATATGCAAGACAGGGGGATCTCCCGGAATACGTTTGTAGTCCCAAAATAAATATGCAAGACAGGGAGATCTCAACTAAGCACATATAAGGAAAGTAGGGACTCAACTAAGCATGGCGCACAGAATGTCAAATAGGCAGTTAAAACACGTAAGCATGCTTCTCTAATCTAGGCTAAATAATTAAACGTATTAGTGCAATTTAATAAGGGAAAAACAGTTTATGATTTAGAAAGGAAAAACGGGATTTTTGCAATAATAGCCGGTGTACGTACTCGTCACCTCACATACACGGCGCCCACACATCAATTAATATCAAACATACTAAGGGGAAAGTCCCCAACACAAGGTTAGGCAAGCCACTTACCTCGAACCGCTTAAATCAACTCGATATCACGTTCTTGCCACGAGTATCCGACTCCAAATAGCCCGAATCTACTCAAATTAATTGCATAATGTAAATATAACTACAAGTAACTAATTTAACTAATAAATTCGAAGCTAAAGCGTGAAATTAGGAAAAACGCCCAAAACGTCTCCCCGGGTCCACATTTTGGATTTGGGTAAAAATTATAAATTATGAAAACCCATTCACTCATGAGTTCACTCGAACAAAAATCATCTAAATCCGATGTCAAATCTCAGATTTTCAATTGGGAAACCCTTTCCCCCATTTCCAAACTTCTACCCTCAAATTCCTTAATTAGACGAGGAAAACAATAATAGCTTAATATATTATGATCAAAATAGAGTTAGAATTAGTTACCCAATAGTTCTCCTTCAAAATCCCTCGAAACATCGTCTCCCACCGAGCTCTAAATCGAATTTTGTGTTATGAAATTTCAAACCCTCGAAATCCCCTTTTCTGCGCTGCGATCCTCGCACCTGCGGCCGTTTCTCGCACTTGCGGTCCTAACGGCGCATCTGCGCATTTCATTTACCTCCTCTGCCTCCGCACCTGCGATGAAAGGGCTGCACCTGCGTGTGCACGCCTGTGAAAATCCCTTCTGCTTCGGCGGACCTTGCGCACATGCGATGACCCTAACGCATCTGCGGGCATCGCAGATACGGAATTCACCTCGTATCTGCGACCCCTGGCACTCCTCCACCTTTTTGCTTCTGCACTTGCCTTTCTGCACGTGCGATCCCGCACCTGCGGTGTCTCCACCGCAGGTGCGAAAATATCAGATGCCTGAAGACTTCAGCAGCAACACAAATCTAACTTTTCGATCCATTAAGCACTCGAAACTCACCTGAGGCCCCCGGGACCTCAACCAAACATATCAACCAATCCTAAAATACCATACGAACTTAGTCGAGCCTTCAAACCACATCGAACAACACCAAAATTATGAATTAAGCACGGATTCAAGCCTAAGAATTTAGAATTTTTAAATTCTACAAACGACGCCGAACCACATCAAATGTAGTCCGAATGACCTCAAAATTTACACACAGGTCACAAATGACACTACGGACCTACAGCCACTCTCAGAATTCCATTCCGAGCTCAATATCAAAATTTCCACTATCGGCCGAAATCGCCGAAAAACTAACTTTCGCCAATTCATGCCTAAATCTACTACAGACCTCCAAAACATATTCCGAATGAGCTCCTAACCCCAAAATCACTCAACGGATCTAACGGAGTTGGCGGAATTCCATTCCAGATCTGTCTTCACACAGTTCCGACTACGATCCAAACTCTAAGGCTGAAACTCACAACTAGGGACTAAGTGTCCCAAAACTCTCCGAATTCCATAACCAATCACTCCGGAAAGTCCTAAAAGTGGAAACAAACGTGGGGAAAACAGTTATTAGGGGATCTGGGATCTAACTCTCAAAACGACCGGCCGGGTCGTTATATCCTCCCCCTCTTAAAACAATCATTCGTCCTCGAACGAGTATAAAGACATACCTGAAACTGTGAAAAGATGAGGGTACTGGCTGCGCATATCCTACTCGGTATCCCAAGTCACCTCCTCGACCGGCTGACCCCTCCACTGTACCTTTACTGAAGCAATATTCTTTGACCTGAGCTTTCTGACATGCCTTTCCAAAATGGCTACTAGCTCCTCAACATAAGATAGATCCTTGTCCAACTGGACTGAGCTGAAATTCAATACATGAGTTGGATCACTGTGATACTTCCGGAGCATAGACACGTGGAATACCGGGTGAACTCCTGCTAGGCTGGGAGGAAAGGCAAGCTCATAAGCAACCTCCCCAACTCGGCATAATATCTCAAAAGGACCAATGAACCTCGGGCTCAGCTTGCCCTTCTTCCCGTACCTCATGACGCCGTTCATAGGTAATACCCGAAGCAAGACCGGCTCACCAACCATAAATGCCAAATCATGAACCTTACGGTCCGCATAACTCTTCTGCCTGGAATGGGCTGTGCGAAGTCTCTCCTGAATCACCTTCACCTTATCCAGGGCATCCTGGACCAAATATGTACCCAACAATCGGGCCTCGCCCAGCTCAAACCATCCCACTGGGGACCGGTCACCGCCTACCATACAAAGCCTCATACGGTGCCATCTGAATACTGGACTGGTAACTGTTGTTGTAAGCGAACTCTGCAAGTGGAAAGTATTGGTCCCATAACCCTCTGAACTCCATCACACGGGCACGGAGCATATCCTCAAGAATCTGAATTATGCGCTCGTACTGCCCGTCTGTCTGAGGGTGAAAGGTTGTGCTCAGCTCCACCCTACTACCCAACTCCTGCTGTACGGCTCTCCAAAACTGTGATGTGAACTGTGTACCTCTGTCTGAAATGATGGATACTAGAATACCATGAAGGCGGACAATCTCTCTGATATAAATCTCAGCCAACCTCTCAGAAGAATAGGTGGTCAACACTGGAATAAAATGAGCTGACTTGGTCAACTGATCCACGATCACCCAAATAGCATCGAACTTTCTCAAACTCAGTGGAAGTCCAACTACAAAGTCCATGGTGATCCGCTCCCACTTCCACTCTGGGATCTCTAACCTCTGAAGTAATCCATCCGGCCTCTGGTGCTCATATTTGACCTACTGACAGTTGAGACACTTGGCCACAAACCAAACTATATCCTTCTTCATCCTCCTCCACCAGTAGTGCTGTCTCAAATCTTGGTACATCTTCGCGGCACCGGAATGAATGGAGTACTGCGAGCTGTGGGCCTCCTCAAGAATTAACTCCCGAAGCCCATCTATATTGGGCACACAGATCCGGCCCTGCATCCTCATCACACCGTCATCACCAATAATCATATCTCTGCCATCACCTCACCGAACCCTGTCCTGAAGAACTAGAAGATGAGGATCATCATACTGGCACTCCTTGATACGGTAATAAAGAGAAGACCGAGCAACCACACAAGCTAATACCCGACTAGGATCTGAAATATCCAATCTCACGAACTGGCTGGCTAAGGCCTGAGAATCCAAGGCTAAGGGCCTCTCAGCAGCCGGAAGATATGCCAAATTCCCCAAACTCTCTGCCCGGCGACTCAAGGCATCGGCCACTACATTGGCCTTCCCCGGGTGGTACAATATAGTGATATCGTATCCTTTAAGTAGCTCCAACCACCTCCGCTGACGCAAATTAAGGTCCTTCTACCTGAGAAAGTGCTGCAAACTCTGGTGATCAGTGTAGATCTCACAAGGAACACCGTAAAAATAATGACGCTAGATCTTTAGGGAGTGAACAATAGCTGCTAACTCAAGATCATGGACCAGATAATTCTTCTCATACACCTTCAACTGTCTAGACACATAGGCAATCAACCTACCGCCCTGCATCAATACCACTCCAAGGCCAATCCTCGAGGTATCACAATAGACAATTTAGGACCCCGAACCTATAGGCAATACTAATACTGGGGCTGTAGTCAAAGTTGTCTTGAGCTTCCGAAAGCTCTCCTCACACTCCTCGGTCCACCTAAACGGAGCACCCTTCTGGGTCAGCCTGGTCATAGGTGCTGCAATAGATGAAAATCCCTCCACAAAGCGACGGTAATACCCCACCAAAGCAAGGAAACTATGGATCTCCGTAGCTGATGATGGTCTAGGCCAACTCTGCACTACCTCCACCTTCTTCGGATCTACCTTGATCCCATCACAAGACACTATGTGGCCCAAGAATGCCACTGAATCAATCCAGAATTCACATTTAGAAAGTTTTTCATACAACCGCTTCTCCCTCAAAGTCTGAAGCACGGTCCTCAGGTTCTTCTCATGATCTTCCCGAGACCGGGAATATGCCAGGATGTCATCAATAAACACAATGACGAAGGAATCAAGATAAGACCAGAACACATTATGCATCAAATGCATAAAGGCTGCTGGGGCATTGGTCAGCCCAAATGACATGACAAGAAATTCATAGAGACCACATCTGGTCCTGAAAGCAGTCTTCGGGATATCCGGCTCCCGAATCATCAACTAATGATAGCCAGAACGCAAGTCAATCTTTGAAAACACCTTGGCACCCTGTAACTGATCAAATAAATCACTGATGCGAGGCAAAGGATACTTGTTCTTCACTGTAACCTTGTTCAACTGCAGATAATCAATACACATACGCATAGAACCATCCTTTTTCTTCACAAATAAGACAGGAGCACCCCGAGGTGATATACTAGGCCTGATGAAACCCTTATCAAGAAACTCCTGCAACTGCTCCTTCAACTCAAGAGGAGCCATACGGTAAGGAGGAATAGATATGGGATGAGTGCCCGGCAACAAATCAATGCCGAAATCAATATCTCTATCGGGCAGCATACTTGGAAGATCAGGTGGAAACACATTAGGGAAGTCCCTCACTACTGGGACTGACTCAACTGTAAGGGTATCAATATTGACATCTCTCACATAGGCCAAATACGTATCACACCCCTTCTCAACCATTCGTAGAGCCTTAAGAAATGAAATGACCAAGCGGAGAGTATACTCTAAGGTACCTCTCCACTCTAATCTCGGCAAGCCTGGCATAGCCAACGTCACAGTCTTAGCATGACAATCAAGAATAGCATAATGGGGTGAAAACCAGTCCATGCCCAAGATAACATCAAAATCTACCATACTGAGTAATAACAAATCAGCTCTGGTCTCAAAACCACTAAGAGCAATCAAACAAGCCCGATATATGCGATCCAAAACAAGAGAATCTCCCACGAGAGTAGATACATAAATAGGAGAACTCAAAGAATCCCGAGATATCCCCAAATGTGGAGCAAAATAAGAAGACACATATGAATACATAGAGCTTGGGTCAAATAATACTGATGCATCCCTATGATAGACAGGGACGATACCTGTGATGACTGAATCTGAAGCAACAACCTCGGAACGGGCTGGAAGGGCATAGTACCTGGCCTGGCCTTCCCCTCTAGGGCGACCTCGACCTCCCCGACCTCTACCTCGAGCTGGCTGAGGAGGTTGGGTGGTAGCTAGGGCTGGAAGAATGGCCGGAGGACCTGGTGGAGCACGTAGAGGCTGATAAGTTTGTTAAGGTGCACCCCTCCTGGTTCTGGGCAATATATAACCATGTGATGAGTGTTACCACACTTAAAACAACCCCTCGGAGGACGCGGTTGCTGAGACTGACTCAGACCTGGCCTGCTGGACTGGCCGGTAATAGCACCTCGAGCAGGAAGCACACTAGATACTGGCGGTGCATAATAGGGCTCCTGAGGTCTAAGAGGAGCTGTAACACCGTTGGCTGAAGGAAGAGCTGAATGAATAGGGTGACTCACAAAAACCCTACCATAGTGTGCTGCAGGTGCAAGAGCTCCTGAGTAATGACCAGTCTCTCGAGACCTCTTGGCCTCCCTCTCCTCTCTGTCCCAGGCGAACATGCCCTCCACTTTCCTAGCAATGCTCATTTCCTGCTGATAAATGATGTCCATCTCCAACTCCCTGGCCATACTAGTCCGAATACCGGTGTGGAGTTCCTCAATGAAGCGACGAACCCTCTCTCTGACTGTAGCAACCAGAGCCGGTGCATGGCGAGCTACCTCACTGAAATAGATTGCATACTCTGACATAGTCATAGCACCCTGACACAGTTACTCAAACTCTGCGCACCAAGAATCCCTGAGGCTCTGAAGAACATATTCACGCAAGAACATCTCTGAAAACTGAGTCCAAGTGAGTGAGGCTACCTCGCCCGGACTACTCAGCTCATAGGCATGCCACCACTGATATGCCACTCCCCTCAGCTGGAAAGCGGTGAAAGAAATGCCACTCGTCTCCACAATCCCCATAGTGCGGAGAATATGATGACACTCCTCAAGAAAACCAAGAGCATCATCTGATGCTAGTCCGCTGAAAGTAGGTGGGTGGTACTTCTTGTACCTCTCAAGTTTGAGTTGCTCTGCCTCAGAAGCAGCTACCCTGGTCTCATGCTGAACCGGAGCCACTGGGGGCATAGGAATATACTCTGGGGCCTTATCAACCTGTACCCTCTGCTCAGGAGTGCGGGCTGTCGGAGTGTGTGCCCCTCCCCCGGCCTGAGATGTAGCGGGAGCTATTGGAAATAGTCCAACCTGAGCTAGAGTGCTGAACATTCTCATGAACTGAGCTAAAGTCTCCTGGAGGGCTGGAGTAGCAATAGGTATCTCCGGTGTCGGCCCTCCAGCTGGAGCTGCTGTAGGCTCCTCTGATGCAGCTCTCGCAGGTGCTCGGGCTGCATCGCGTGGTCGTCCTCTACCCCAACCCCAGCCTTTGACGGCTCTGACATGGGGCTCAGGTGCCTAATCGTTGGTCCTCCCGGTACGGGTCTTCACCATCTGTGAGAAATAATAGAATAGAGTTTTTGAATTTTGATGTCAATAACTTGCACGACAAGGAAATCAAAGGAATAGAATTTTTCTTAACAGTTACATAGCCTCCCAAAGATAAGTACAGACGTCTCTGCACCGATCCGCGAGACTTTACCAAACTGGTTTGTGACTCATGACACCTATGAATCTAGAGCTCTGATACCAACTTGTCATGACCCAATTTCCTCTCTGTGTGACGTCGTGACGACACCTAGTCTCTATAACTAGGTAAGCCTATCATTTTGCGGAATAATGAAATAAAAATATAAATTTAATCGACTATTCAAAAATACAAAACAAATCCCAAAACCCGGAACATCATGAATCACAAACTACAGAAGGATAGATCTAGTGTCAATATACATCAGAGTCTAACAAGGAAAAATGCAGAAGATAATGGACATGGGAAAGAGTAGAAGGGGACTCTGAGGTCTGCGAACGCGGCAGATATACCTTGAAGTCTCCAAAGTTATCCTGATTCATTGATAGTGCGGCTGATAAGGTGCACCTGGATCTGCACACAAAAAGCATGTGCAGGGAGTAGCATGAGTACACCACAATGGTACCCAGTAAGTGCCAAGCCTAACCTCGGTCGAGTAGTGACGAGGTCAGGTCAAGGCCCTACTGGAGTAATTATAATAAATTAAACAGTAAAAGATATAAGTAAAGTTTATGGTAACAGAGTTAAAGAAATTCTCGAAAATTTAACAGTTAAGGGAGCCCTCCGCTCAGAACAAGGTAAACACAATGTGGAAACTCCCGGGATACCGTCCCGTAGTTCTGAATGAATATGCAGTACAGGGGGGGGGAGGGGGATCTCCCGGAATACGTCTGTAGTCCCAAAGTAAATATGCAATGCTGGGGGATCTCCCGGAATACATTCGTATTCCCAAAATAAATATGCAAGACACGGGGATCTCCCGGAATACGTCCGTAGTCCCAAAATAAATATGCAAGATAGGGGGATCTCCGGGAATACATCCGTAGTCCCAATTTAAATATGCAAGACAGGGGGATCTCCCGGAATACGTCCGTAGTCCTAATTTAAATATACAACGCAAGATGAAATGACAAGTATGGCATCGAGTTATACAGTTTACACTGAACACAGATAAGGAAGGTAGGGACTCAACTAAGCATGGCACACAGAATGTCAAATAGACAGTTAAAACACGTAAGCATGCTTCTCTAATCTAAGCTAAACAATTAAACGTATTATTTCAATTTAATAAGGGAAAAACAGTTTATGATTTAGAAAGGAAAAACAGGATTTTTTGCAATAATAGCCTGTGTACGTACTCGTCACCTCACGTACACGGTGCCCTCGCATCAATTAATATCAAACATCCTAAGGGGATCCCAACACAAGGTTAGGCAAGCCACTCACCTCGAAACACTCAAATCAACTCGATATCACGTTCTTGCCACGAGTATCCGACTCCAAATGGCCCGAATTTATTCAAATTAATTTCATAATGTAAATATAACTATATGTAACTAATTTAACTAATAAATGCGAAGGTAAAGCGTGAAATTAGGAAAAATGCCCAAAAAGTCTCCCCAGGCCCACATCTCAGATTCGGGTAAAAATTACAAATTATGAACACACATTCACTCACGAGTTCACTCGAACAAAAATCATCTAAATCCGACGTCAAATTCCTATTCAAATCTCAGATTTTTAATTGGGGAGCCCTTTCCCCCATTTTCAAACAGTTACCCAATAGTTCTCCTTCAAAATCCCCCGAGAAATCGTCTTCCACCGAGCTCTAAATCGAATTTTGTGTTATGAAATTTCAAACCCTCGAAATCCCCTTTTCTGCCCAGTGATCCTCGCACCTGCGTCCATTTATCGCACCTGCGGATACCATACCTGCGGTCCAAATGGCACATCTGCGCATTTCATTTACCTCCTCTGCCTCCGCACCTGTGATGAAAGGGTCGCACCTGCGCGCCTGCAAAAATCCCTTCCGTTGCGGACCTTGCACATATGCGATGACCCTAACGTATTTGCGGGCATCGCAGATATGGAATTCACCTCGCACCTGCGACCCCTGGCACTTCTCCACCTTTTCGCTTCTGCCCTTGCCTCTCCGCGCATGCGATCCCGCACCTGCGGTCTCTCCACTGCAGGTGCAAAAATACCAGATGCCTGAAGACTTCAGCAGCAACACAAATCCAACGTTTCAATCCGTTAAGCACGTGAAGCTCACCCGAGGCCCCCGGGACCTCAACCAAACATTCCAACCAATCCTAAAACACCATACAAACTTAGTCGGGCCTTCAAACCACATCGAACAACAACCAAATCATGAATTAAGCACGGATTCAAGCCAAAGAATTTTGAATTTCCCAAATTCTATAAACGACGCCGAACCACATCAAATCTAGTCCGAATGACCTCAAAATTTACACACAGGTCACAAATGACACTACGGACCTACATCTACTCTCGGAATTCTATTCCGAGCTTGGTATCAAAATTTCCACTATCGGCCGAAATCGCCGAAAAAGTAACTTTCGCCAATTCAAGCCTAAATCTACTACAGACCTCCAAAACACATTCAGGATGCGCTCCTAAACCCAAAATCACTCAACGGAGGTAACGAAGTTGACGGAATTCCATTCTAGATCCGTCTTCACACAGTTCTGACTACGATCCAAACTCTAAGGCTGAAACTCTCAACTAGGGACTAAGTGTCCCAAAGCTCTCCGAATTCCATAACCAATCACTCCGGCAAGTCCCAATAGCGGAAACAAACGTAGGGAAAACAATTATTAGGGGATCAGAGCTCTAACACTCAAAATGACCGGCCGAGTCATTACAGCGCCTATCTCGATACTAGGCAAGCCGATAATCTCAATAAATCACAATTTATCTTTAGTTTGAAAATATAATATTTAAATACAAAACAAAATCCCAGAAATATTGATACAAACACTCTCCAAAACCTAGTGTCACTGAGTACATGAGCATCTAATATGGATAAAAGTCAAAATAAAATGGTCTATAATATTCTAAGACCAAAACAGTAAACGAGGAGATAGGGAAGGAGAGACAAGGTCTGTGAAATACGACAGCTACCTCTGATCTCCGAAAAATCAACTGTCCGAGAAAATCAACACCCGCTATGTCCAGAAGCACTGGATCTGCACACGAAGTGCAGGGTGTAGTATGAGTACATCTAACTCAGCAAGTAACAATAATAAATAAGGAATTGAAGATAGTGACGAGCTACACAATTATAGTTCATTTTCAATAATTCCAACAAAGAATAGACATGCTTTCAAATCCAGCAGTTTAAGTTAAATCAATTTATACAGTTCAAGTTCATGTAATCCGGATGTAAAATATTTCAGAGAATTTCACAACAATGACAAATAGCAACTAAGTGTAACAACAAATGAAAAGCAAGTACAACCTCTCAGGCAACAGTCACTCAACTCATCACAACAGCTCAACCACTCGGCTCTCAGCCCTCAGAACTCACGCTCAATGGGTAACCGCGCTCACTGGGGGTGTACATACTACGGAGGGGCTCCTACAGCCCAAACGCCATAATCTACACGGACAACTCACGTGCAGCACGGACAACTCACGTGTTATAATATCCTGTACGGACAACTCACATGCCTTAATATCCTTACCTCACAGACAGGCCCTCGGCCTTACTCAGTCCTCAACCTCTCTGGTCTCTCGGGCTCTCGAAAATCACAAAGATCAGCCCAAACAAAGATAACATAGTGTATTAACAAATATCGTGAAAGACTGAGGTATGATACGCAAGTAAAATCATGACTGAGTATAAGACAATAATTAGCAAATAATTCAACAAGTACGCGACCTCTGTGGGTCCCAACAGTACCATCACATAGTCTAAGCATGATTTCTAACATGATTTACTGTCAAATTTCTTCAACACATAGAGAGCATATAGCTAACAACAAGTTATTCAACTTTATAGTTTCACGGGACGGACCAAGTCACAATACCCTCGGTGCACGCCCACACGCCTGTCACCTAGCATGTGCGTCACCTCTAAAATAATCACATGACACAAAATTTCGGGTTTCATACCCTCAGGACCAGATTAAAAATTGTTACTTACTTTAAGCCGTGAAATTCTTATTTTGCAATGTCCTTTCTTCATGAATTGGCCACCAAACGCCACGAATCTAGCCATAAACAATTCATTTCAATCAACAAAATTCATTGGAATTAATTCCATAAACAAAAAGCTAAATTTCCATAAATATCCGAAATTTAGCTCAAAAATCACCCGTGGGGCCTACGTCTCGGAACTCAACAAAAGTTACAAACTCCTGAAGCCCATTCAACCACGAGTCTACCCATACCAATTTTAATAAAATCGACCTCAACTCGACACTCAAATCCACAATTTAAACCAAGAGGGTTTTCAAACTTTTCCAACTTCATTTACCAATTAAATGATAAAAACAACCATTGATTCAGGTTATTTAACCAATATTGAGTTAATAACACTTACCCCGTTGTTTTCCTTGAACAATTCCTGAACATTGCCTCTTCCCGAGCTCCATTCCGTAAAAAACTAAAAATGGGACGAAATCCCATTTTCAGAACTTAAACTCTCTGCCCAGACATTTCCTCTATGCGATCGCGAACATTCCCACGCGATCGCGAAGAACAATTTTCCATCGCCCAGATTTAACTCTACGCGATCGCGGACTTTCCCATGCGATCGCGATGCACAACATCACAGAGCTACGCGATCGTGAACCTAACCACGCGATTGCGAAGCACAAATGTGTGATTTCCATTTCTGCCCCATTTCCTCTACGCGAACGCGACCTTCTTCACGCGTTTGCGAATAACAAACTCACATAGTTACGCGATCGCGTCCCGCTTCACACGAACGCGAAGCACAAAATATCACTGCCTCAATCTAACCCTACGCGATCACAGCTAACCCCACGCGATCGCGTAGAACAAAAACCTCCACTGACCAACTAAGCCTACGTGATAGCAGACACATTCACGCGATCGCGTAGAAGGAAAAACATCAGATATCAGAAAATTCCAGCAACTGTTCAAGTCCAAATTTTTGATCTGTTAACCATCCAAAACATACCCGAGGCCCTCGAGACCTCAACTAAATATACAAACAAGTCCTAAAACATCATACGAATTTAGTCGAACTCTCAAATCACCTCAAACAACGCTAAAACCATGAATTACACCCCAATTTAAGCCTAATGAACTTTGAAATTTCTAATTCCTACAAATGGCTCTGGAACCTATCAAATCGCATCCGATTGACCTCAAATTTTGCACACAAGCTATAAATGACATAACAGAGGTATTCCAAATTTTCAGAATCGGATTCCGACCCCGATATCAAAAAGTCAACCCCCGGTCAAACTTCCCAAAAATTAATCTTTCGGCATTTCAAGCCTAATTCCACTACGGACCTCCAAATAATTTTTCGGACATGCTCCTAAGTCCAAAATCACCATACGGAGCTTTTGGAATTATTAAAATTAAAATTCGAGGCCTTTTACACATAGGTCTACATCCGGTCAACTTTTCTAACTTAAATTTTCAATTATGAGACTACGTGTCTCATTTCATTCCGAATTCCTTCCGGACCCGAATCAACTAACCCGGTAAGTCATAAAATAACTATGTGCATCAATTGAGCAGTAAATGGGTGAACGGGGTTATAATACTCAAAATGACTGGCCGGGTTGTTACTACCAACTTGAATAAAATGCGCAGATTTGGTCAACCGATCTAATATCACCCAAACAACATCAAACTTTCTCAAAGTCCGTAGGAGCCCAACTACGAAGTCCATGGTAATACGCTCCCACTTTCACTTCGGAATTTTAAGTCTCTATAGTAATCCGCCCGGTCTCTGATGCTCGTACTTTACCTGTTGACAATTTAAACATCGAGCTATAAATCCAACTATATCTTTCTTCATTCGCCTCCACCAATAGTGCTGCCTCAAATCCTGATACATCTTTGCGGCGCCTGGATGAATAGAGTACCGCGAACTGTGAGCTTCCTGGAGAATCAGCTCACAGAAACCATCTACATTAGGCACACATAGCCTGCCCTGTATCCGTAATACACCGTCATCTCCAATAGTGAATTCCTTGGCATCACCGTGTTGAACCATGTCCTTAAGGACACACAGATGCAGATCATCATATTGGCGCTCTCTGATGCGATCATATAAAGATGACCGAGAAACCACACAGGCCAAAACTCGATTTCTCTGAAACATCCAATCTAACAAACTGGTTGGCCAAGGCCTGAACATCCAAGGCTAAAGGTCTCTCCGCTACCGGTAAGTATGCTAAGCTGCCTAAACTCTCCACCTTACGACTCAAGGCATCGGCCACTATATTGGCCTTTTCGGGATGATAGAGAATCCTTAAGCAACTCTAACCACCTTCCCTGCCGCAAATTAAGATCCTTCTGTTTAAATAAATGTTGTAGACTCTGATGATCAGTATATACCTCACACTGGACACTGTACAAGTAATGCCGCCAAATTTTCAAGGCATGAACAATAGCTGCTATCTCAAGACCGTGGACTGGATAATTCTTCTCGTATACCTTTAACTACCTGGATGCATAGGCAATCACCATACCGTCTTGCATTAGTATTACGCCGAGACCAATACGCGACACGTCACAATAAACAGTATAAGACTCTGAACCTATAGGTAACACCAATACTGGAGCTGTAGTCAAAGCTGTCTTGAGCTTCTTAAAGCTGTCTTCACATTCATCTGACCACTTGAACGGAGCACCTTTCTGCGTCAATTTAGTCATAGGCGATGCAACAGACTAAAAAACCTCCACGAAGCGATGATAATAGCCGGCCAATCCAAGAAAACTCCGAATCTCAGTAACTGAAGATGGCCTGGGCCAATTCTGAACTGCCTCTATTTTCTTCGGATCCACCTTAATTCCTCCACTGGACACTATATATCCCAAGAATTCCACCGAACTAAACTAGAGCTCACACTTAGAGAATTTGGCATAAAGTCTCTCCTCTCTCAATCTCTGTAATAAAATACCCAAGTGTTGTGCATGCTCCTCCTGGCTACGTGAATGCATCAGAATATCATCAATAAATGCCACTACAAATAAATCAAGATATGGTTGGAATACATTATTCAACAAATGCATAAATGCTGCTGGGGCAATGGTTAGCCCAAATGACATCACAAGAAATTCATAGTGGCCATAGCGAGTCCTGAATGCCATCTTTAGAATATCCGAATCCCGAATTTTCAACTGGTGATACCCCAATCTCAAATCAATTTTGGAGAACACCCTCGCTCCCTGAAGCTGGTCAAATAAGTCATCAATACGCGGCAAAGGATATTTATTCTTGATTGTAACCTTGTTCAACGGCCTATAATCAATGCACATCCGCATAGTGCCATGTTTCTTCTTCACAAGCAGAATCGGTACACCCCAAGTTGACACACTAGGCCTAATAAACCCCTTTTCAAGGAGTTCCTGAAGTTGCACTTTCAATTCTTTTAACTCAGCTGGTTCCGTACGATACGGAGGAATAAAAATGGGCTGAGTACCCTGCACCAAGTCAATACCGAAATCAATATCCCTGTCGGGTGGCATACCCAGCAGGTCTGCAGGAAATACATCCGGAAAGTCTCGCACGACCGGTACTGAATCAATAGCAGAAGTATATGCATCAACATCTCTCACAAAGGCCAAATATGACAAACATCCATTTCCAACCATACGTTGGGCATTCAAATAAGAAATTACCCTGCTAGGAACAAACTCAAGTGAACCTCTCCATTTACCTTTCGCAACCCCGGCATCTTCAACGTCACGATTTTTGCGTGATAATCCAGAATAGTATGACATGGAGACAACCAATCCATACCCAGGATTATATCAAAATCAACCATACCGAGTAATAAGAGATCAACTCTAGTCTCCAGTTCTCCAATAGTTACCATGCACGACCGATACACACGGTCCACAGTAATAATAGCACCCACTGGATTAGATACACAAACAGGAGAAACTAAGGACTCACATGGCATATCCAGATAAAGAGAAAAATACGATGATACATATGAATAAGTGGAACCAGGGTAAAATAATATAGAAGCCTCCCTGTGGCATACTGAAACAATACCTGTGATCACTGCATCTGAGGCAACAATATTTGGGCTGGAAGGAAAAGCATAGAATCGGACCTGACCGCCACTTGATCGGCCTCCCCCTCTTAGGTGACCCCTAGCTGCCTGACCCCTACCCTGAGCTGGCTGGGCAGGTGGTGGAACTACTGGTGCTGGTGCTGGTGCCGTCAGTCGAGGACTCTACTGTAGAGCCCCACTCAGTAGCCTAGGACAATCTCTCTTGAAATTACCCAATTCTCCGCACTTGAAACAACCCCTCCTCTGATGGAATTGTTGTTCCTGATAACTCGAAGAATTACGTGTAGAAGCTTGAGCGGACGAGGCATGATGAGAACTCTGCGCTGGTAGTACACTGAATAAAGACTGACCTGAGTGAGCACTGTAAGAACCGTGGCTAGATGATGCACCACAATGAGCTGGACAACCCGTCTAGCGTGTTTGTAACAACGACCCCTACCGCAGTAAAACTGACCCCCTAAAGGAACAACGATGAAATCACCTGAACCACGAGGCCTCTTAGCCTCCCTCTGAACCCGCTCCTAGAGGTGAACTATCTCAATCTGACGAGCAATGCCGACAACCTCGTCGAAAGTAGCACCAAACACTCTCTCTCTAGTCATGAGTAATCGCAGTTGAAAAGTGAGGACATCTATGAACCTCCTGATTCATTCCCTGTCTGTGGGAATCAAGCAGATAGCATGACGGGCCAATTCTAAAAATCTCATCTCATACTGTGTCACAGACATATCACCCTGACGAAGCTGCTCAAACTACCTGCATAGCTCCTCTCTGCGGGACTGAGGCACAAACTTCTCCAGGAATAGACCGGAGAACTGCTGCCAGGTAAGGGGTGCTGCACTGACCGGCCTATACCTCTCGTAAGCCTCTCACCATTTGAAGGCAGCCCCAGAAAACTGAAAAGTAGTGAATGAGACCCCACTGGTCTCTAGAATACCCATTGTCCGAAGCATCCGTTGACACTTATCCAGAAAACCCTGAGCATCCTCTGACTCAGCACCACTAAAAGGTGGAGGTCAAAGCCTTTCAAATCTCTCAAGTCTCTTCTGCTCATCATCTGCCATAACATGAACTACCGGGGCTTGAGCAGCTACAACCGGCTGGGCTGGTAGTGCCCCTGGTATCTAAAGTCCCGATACTACCTAGTTTGGAGTACGGGCAACAAGGGCATGAGTACCTCCCCCGGCCTGAGCCGAAACCACCTGAGCCAGACCAGTGCAAGCTGCCAATATCTGGGCCAAAGTCTCTTGAAGGCCTGGAATCTCAATGGGAGCAACTGGTGGTATTACAGGTGCTGGCCCGACTGTGGTACGAGCTACACCTCGACCTCTATCTCGGCCCCGGCCTCTACCATGGCCCCGGCCTCTCGCAACCCTAACTGGTGGCACTGGTGGCTGAGCGTCTGATCCGGTAGTACGTGTCCTCACCATCTATGAGAGAATAGAATAACAAAAATTTAGTTTTCGGAATCAACAAATTTGCATGACAGAATATAAGAAAGTGAATCTTTCTTATGGGTTCTGCAGCCTCTCGAAGATAACTACAGATGTCTCCATACCGATCCGCAAGTCTCTACTAAACCTGCTCATGACTCGTAAGACCTATGTAACCTAGGCTCTGATTCCAACTTATCACGACCCACAATCCCAACCTATCGTGATGGCGCCTATCTCGATACTAGGCAAGCCGATAATATTAATAAACCATAGTTTCTCTTAAGTTTGAAAATATAATATTTAAATGCAAAAAAAAATCCCACAAATATTTATACGAACACTCCTCAAAACCTGGTGTCCCTGTGTACATGAGCATCTAATATGGATACAAGTCAGACAAAAATGGTCTATAATAGTCTAAGACCAAATACAGTAAACAAGGAGATAGGGAAGGAGAGACAAGGTCTGTGAAACACGACAGCTACCTCTGAATCTCCGAAAAATCAACTGTGCGAGAAAATCAACACCCACTATGTCCAGAAGCACTGGATCTACAAACGAAGTGCACAGTGTAGTATGAGTACAACAAACTCAGCAAGTAACAATAATAAATAAGGAATTGAAGATAGTGACGAGCTACACAGTTATAGTTCATTTTCAGTAATTCCAACAGAGAATATACATGCTTTAAAATCCAGCAGTTTAAGTCAAATCAATTTATACAGTTCAAGTTCATGTAATCCGGATGTAAAATCTTTCAGAGAATTTCACAACAATGACAAATAGCAACTAAGTGCAACAACAAATGAAAAGCAAGTACAGCCTCTCAGGCAACAGTCACTCAACTCATCACAACAACTCAACCACTCGGCTCTCAGCCCTCAACACTCACACTCGATCGGTACCCGCGCTCACTGGGGGTGTACAGACTCCAGAGGGGCTCCTACATCCCAAGCTCCATAATCTGCACGGACAACTCACATGCTGCACAGACAACTCATGTGTTGTAATATCCTGCACGGACAACTCACGTGCCATAATATCCTCAGCTCACCGACAGGCCCTCGGCCATACTCAGTCCTCAACCTCTCTAGTCTCTCGGGCTCTCGGAAATCACAAAGATCAACCCAAACAAAGATAACATAGTGTATCAATAAATATCATGAAAGGCTGAGGTATGATACGCAAGTAAAATCATGACTGAGTACAAGACAACAATTAGCAAATAATTCAACAAGTACGCAACCTCTGTGGGTCCCAACAGTACAATCACATAATCTAAGAATAATTTCTAACATGATTTACAGTCAAATTTCTTCAACACATAGAGAGCATATAGCTAACAACAAGTTATTCAACTTTATAGTTTCATGGGACGGACCAAGTCACAATCCCCTCGGTGCACACCCACACGCCCGTTACCTAGCATGTGCGTCACCTCTAAAATAATCATATGACACAAAATTTCGGGGTTTCATACCCTCAGGACTAGATTTAAAACTGTTACTTACTTCAAGCCGTAAAATTCTTATTCTGTAATGTCCTTTCCTCGTGAATTGGCCTCCAAACGCCTCGAATCTAGCCATAAATAATTCGTTTCAATCAATAAAATTTATTGGAATTAATTCCATAAGAAAATGCTAAATTTCCATCAAAATCAAAAATTGAGCTCAAAAATACGTCTCGAAACTCAACAAAAATTACAAAATCCCGAAGCCCATTCAACCACGAGTCTATCCATAGCAATTTTAACAAAATCTGACCTCAATTCGACCCTCAAATCCACAATTTAAACCAAGAGGGTTTTCAAACTTTTCCAACTTAATTCACCAATAAAATGATAAAAACAACCATGGATTCGGGTAATTTAACCAATATTGAGTTAAGAACACTTACCCCTTTTTTTCCTTGAAATACTCCCGAAAATTGCCTGTTCCCGAGCTCCAATCCGTCAAAAACTCTCGGCCTAGACATTTGCTCTATGCGATCGCGAACATTCCCACGCGATCGCGAAGAACAAATTTCCATCGCCCAGATTTAACTCTACGCGATCGTGGACTTTCCCATGCGATCGCGATGCACAACATCACAGACCTACGCGATCACGGACCTAACCATGCGATCGCGAAGCACAAATGCGTGATTTCCATTTCTGCCCCATTTCCTCTACGCGAACGCGGCCTTCTTCACGCGTTCGCGAATAACAAACTCACATAGCTACGCGATCGCGTCCTGCTTCATGAGAACAAGAAGCACAAAATATCACTACCTCAAATTAACCCTACGCGATCGTAGCTAACCCCACATGATCGCGTAGAACAAAAACCTCCACTGACCAACTAAGCCTACGCGATCACAGACACATTCACGTGATCGCGTAGAAGGAAAACATCGTCAGATATCAGAAAATTCCAGCAGCTGTTCAAGTCCAAATTTTTGATCCGTTAACCATCCAAAAATCCCTCGAGCCCCTCTAAACCTCAACCAAATATAACAACAAGTCCTAAATCATCATACGAACTTAGTGGAACCCTAAAATCACCTCAAACAACGCTAAAACCATGAATTACACCCCAATTCATGCCTAATGAACTTTGAAATTTCTAATTCCTACAAATGGCTCCAGAACCTATCAAATCATGTTCGATTTACCTCAAATTTTGCACATAAGTCATAAATGACATAACTGAGGTATTCCAAATTTTCAGAATCGGATTCCGACCCCGATATCAAAAAGTCAACCCCTCGGTCAAACTTCCCAAAAATTAAATTTTCGGCATTTTAAGCCTAATTCCACTACGGACCTCCAAATAATTTTTCAAACATGCTCCTAAGTCCAAAATCACCATACGGAGCTGTTGGAATTATCAGAATTAAAATCTGAGGTATTTTACACATAGGTCCACATCTGATCAACTTTTCAAACTTAAAGTTTCAATTATGAGACTACGTGTCTCATTTCATTCCGAATTCCTTCCGGACCCGAACCAACTAACCCGCTAAGTCATAAAACAACTATAAAGCATAAATTGAGTAGTAAATGGGGGAACGGGGTTATAACACTCAAAACGACCGGCCGGGTCATTACAAAGCCACATCTCCCACTCTCTCTAGAATCTCAAAAGGTCCGATATACCTAGGGCTCAACTTTCCCTTCTTTCCGAACCTCATTACACCCTTCATGGTGATACCCCGAAGCAACACTCTCTCCCCGACCATGAATGCAACATCACGAACTCTGCGGTCGGCATAACTCTTCTACCTGGACTAGGCTGTGCGAAGTGGATCCTGAATAATCTTGACATTATCCAAGGCATCTTGTACTAGGTCTGTACCCAACAACTGAGCCTCCCCCGGCTCGAACCACCCAACTGGAGACCGGCACCACCTACCATATAATGCCTCATAAGGAGCCATCTGAATGCTCGATTGGTAGCTGTTGTTGTAGGCGAACTCTGCAAGGGGCAAGAACTGATCCCACGATCCTCTGAAGTCTATAACATATGCGCGGAGCATATCCTCCAATATCGGAATAGTGCGCTCGGATTGTCCGCCCATCTGAGGATGAAATGTTATGCTCAACTCAAACCGCGTGCCCAACTCACGCTGCTTTGCCCTCCGAAAGTGCGATGTGAACTGCGTACCTCGGTCAGAAATGAGAGACACGGGTACACCGTGAAAATGGACGATCTCGCGAATATAAATCTCTGCCAACCGCTTCGAAGAATAAGTAACTGTCACAGGAATGAAATGTGCTGACTTAGTCAGCCAGTCCACAATGACCCAAACGACATCGAACTTCCTCTGAGTCCGTGGGAGTCCAACAACGAAGGCCATAGGGATACGTTACCACTTCCACTTAGGAATATCTATCTTTTGAAGCAAACCACCAGGTCTCTGATGCTCATACTTTACTTGTTGACAATTTAGACACCGAGCTACATAAGCAACTATATCCTTCTTCATCCTCCTCCATTAGTAATGCTACCGCAATTCCTGATACATCTTGGTGGCACCCGGATGAATAGAATACCTGGAACTGTGGGCCTCCACAAGAATCAAATCACGAAGTCCATCCACATTAGGCATACAAATACGACCCTGAATCCTTAAAACTCCGTCATCTCCAACAATAACCTGCTTGGCACCACCGTGCCGCACTGTGTCCCTAAGGACAAATAAATGAGGGTCATCATACTGCCGATCTCTGATGCACTCAAACAAAAAACACCGAGCGACTGTATAAGCTAGAACACAGCTGGGCTCTAAAATATCCAACCTCACAAACTGGTTGGCTAAAGTCTGAACATTTGATGCAAGCGGCCTCTCACCGACTGGAATGAATACAAGGCTACCTATACTCGCTGCCTTTCTACTCAAGGCGTTGGCCACCACATTGGCCTTCCCGGGGTGGTACAAAATAGTGATATCATAGACTTTCAATAGCTCCAACCACCTCCTCTGACTTAAATTGAGATCCTTTTGCTTGAACAAATACTGAAGGCTTCGATGATCCGTGAAAACCTCACACGACACACAATAAAGATAGTGCCTCCAAATCTTCAGCGCATGAACAATGGCTGCCAACTCTAAGTCATGGACAGGGTAATTCTTCTCATGGACCTTCAACTGTCGCGACACATATGCAATCACCCTACCCTCCTACATCAATACTGCACCGAGCCTAACACAGGACGCATCATAATATACCGTATAAGATCCTGAACCTGTGGGCAACACCAAAACCGGTGCTGTAGTTAAAGCAGTCTTGAGCTTCTAAAAGTTCACCTCCCACTCGTCTGATCATCTGAATGGGGCATCCTTCTGGGTCAACCTGGTCAACGGGGCTGCTATAAATGGAAACCCCTCCATAAATTGATGGTAATAGACCGCCAAACCCAAGAAACTCCTGATCTCCGTAGCTAAAGTGGGTCTAGGCCAGTTCTGAACTGCCTAAATCTTATTAGGATCTACTTGAATGCCCTCTACTGATACAACGTGCCCTAAGAAAGTGACTGAATCTAGCCAAAACTCGCACTTTGAAAATTTAGCATATAACTGGCTGGCTCTCAAAGTCTGAAGTACAATCCTAAGATGCTACTCATGCTCCTATCGACTGTGGGAGTAGATCAAGATATCATCAGTAAACACAATAAAAAAGGAGTCCAAATAAGGCTTGAACACTCAGTTCATCAAATCCATGAATGTTGCGGGGGCATTTGTCAACCCAAAGGACATCACTAGAAACTCATAATGCCCTTACCGATTCCGAAAAGTTGTCTTAGGGATATCGGATGCCCTAATCCTCAACTGAGAGTAGCCAAATCTCAAATCAATCTTCGAAAACACCTTGGCACCCTGAAGCTGATCATATAAGTCATCAATCCTCGGTAATGGATACTTGTTCTTGATGGTGACTTTGTTCAACTGCCGATAATCTATGCACATCCTCATCGATCCATCCTTCTTCTTCACAAACAACACAGGTGCACCCTAGGGCGAGACACTAGGTCTAATGAAGCCCTTATCAAGCAAATCTTGCAACTGTTCCTTCAATTCTTTCAACTCTGACGGGGCCATAAGGTATGGTGGAATAGAGATGGGCTGAGTGCCCGAAGCCAAATCAATACAGAAATCAATATCACTGTCAGGTGGCATCCCCAGTAGGTCTGCAGGAAACACCTCTGGAAACCCACGAACAACTAGTACTGAATCCATGGAAGGAACCTCCACATTAGAATCATGAACATAAGCCAAATAAGCTAGACACCCCTTATCGACCATACGTCGAGTCTTCATATAAGAGATAACCCTGCTAGTAGAATGGCCAGAAGTCCCCCTCCACTCTAATCGAGGCAACCCGGCAAGGCTAAGATCACCGTCTTAGCGTGACAATCCAATATAGCTTGATAAGGTGACAACCAATCCATACCCAAGATAACATCAAAATCGACCATATCGAGAAGTAGAAGATCTACACTAGACTCAAGACTCCCAATGTTGACTACACACGAATGATAAACATGATCTACAACAATAGCATCTCCCACAGGTGTGGACACATACACAGGAGCACTCAAAGAATCACAAGGCACAACCAAATATGAAGCAAAATAGGATGACACGTAGGAATAAGTAGAACCCGGATCAAATAGAACTAAAGCATCTCTACTGCAAACTGAAACAATACATGTGATAACAGCGTCAGATGACTCAGCCTTAGGCCTGGCTAGAAAGGCATAACATCGGGGCTGGGCCCCACCACTCTGAACTACATCTCTAGTATGGGTCCTAGTTGGCTGGCCTCTGCCTCTAGCATCCTAACCTCCACCTCTAGCTGCCTGACCCCTACCTCTAGCTGGCTGAGCGGGCGGTGATGCACCCGGTGCTAGGACCATGGCACGAGAACCTTGATGTTGTGAGCTGCCCGATGCCCGAGGGTAAAATCTAGCAATGTGCCTCGGATCACCACAAGTATAACAGGACCTCGGCTGCTGTGACTGCTGACCCTAAAACTGACCCTGTTGACTTGAGTAACCACCCTGAAAACTCTGGATCGGAGGTACGCTAATAGGAGCTAGTGGTGCACTATAGGCTAGCTGGTCGGAATAAGGCATATGAGGGCCACGACCACCTGAGGCACCATGGGATGCCTGGAGTGCTGAATGAAGCGGATTGGGAGGATGGCCTCTACCAAAAGTATCCCTCCCTCCAGATGAGGCACCGCTGAACCCCCCGGAATGACGTGGTCTCTTGTCAGGCCCCTGACCTCCCTAAGCAAGAACCATATCAACTCGCCCGGTGACATTGGCAGCCGCCTGAAAAGAAATCTCACTCCTAGTCTCCTTAGCCATCTGCAATCTGATAGGCTGAGCAAGTCCATCAATAAACCTCCTCACCCTCTCTCGATCAGTTCTCATACTGGGTAACAGTCATACTGCCCTGCTGGAGACACTCGAATTGATGACGGTGCTTCTCTCTTAGTGTGATAGGGAGAAACTTCTCTAGAAAGAGCTGAGAGAATTGGTCCTAAGTAAGAGCAGGCGACCCCGTTGGTCTGGTCAGTACAAAATCCTTCCACCATATCTTGGCGGAACCCGTCATCTAAAACACAGCAAAATCTACCCCATTGGTCTCAACTATAACCATGTTCCGTAATACCTCATGGCAGCGGTCAAGATAATCCTGTGGGTCCTCAGAAGGTGCACCACTGAAGTGAACTAGAAAGAGCTTGGTGAACTTGTCCAACCTCAATAAGCCCTCAACTGTGGAAGGGCTACTGGAGTTTGATACTGGGGAGCCATCTGCTCCGGAGTGTGAGTAGTAGGAGTCTGTGCTCCTCCCCCAGCCTGAGAGAGGGCTGGTGCCATATGAAAGGTACTGGCTTGGGCCACACTCTCCATAAGGCCCACCAAATGGACCAAAGCATCCTGAAGCATTGGGGTAGCGATGATCCACTCTGGAACCTGAGGTGGTCCAGCAGGCACAGTCTGGGCTGGAACCTCCTCCTCAAACTCCACATGGGGCTCCACTGCTGATGCTGCTGCTCGAGCTCTGCCCCTGCCTCGGCCTCTGGTGCGGCGTCGGTCTCGACCTGTGCCCCTCGTAGGAGCTGCCATTGGGGGCTCCGGCTGCTGTCCAACTGAAGACGTAGCACGTGTTCTCTCCATCCGCGGAAAGACAAGAATAGAAGAGTTCAATCAACAATGAGAGAACAAAACCGCACAACAGAGAAGAATGGAAGTGAAATATGTTCCTAAACTTCATAGCCTCTGGAAGATAAGTACAGTCGTCTCCGTACCGATCCTCCAGACTCTACTAAGACTTCTCATGAATTGTGAGACCTAGGCAACCTAGTGCTATGATACCAACTTGTCACGACCCGGAATTCCCACCGTCGGGATCGTGATGGCAGCTAACATTCCATTTGTTAGGCAAGCCGGCGTTAGAAAATTATTAAGCCAATCCTTATTCAATCAGTGAATAACAGCAAGGAAGCTAAAATGAAATACAACGAGTGCAGAATAATATAACAACTTCACTAATTACTACCACCCGGATCTGGAGTCACAATTCACGAACTTCTAGGATTTACTACAAGTAAAAGTCTGAAAGAAGTACAACTATTTGAACGAAAGAAACAGTAAAAAAAAACTGAAAAGATAGATAGGGACTTCAAGGTCTGCGAACGCCAACAGATCTACCTTGAGTCTCCGATGAACCAGTCCGAGCTGCTACGCCTCTCGATCAGCTGGGACCAATACCAAAATCTGCACAAGAAGTGTAGAGTGCAGTATCAGTACAACCGACCCCATGTACTGGTAAGTGTCGAGCCTAACCTCGACGAAGTAGTGACGAGGCTATGACAAGACACCTACATAACAAACCTGTGCAATTTAACAGTATATGTACAAATAACAGCTAACACATGTACTATTGGGAGGGGGAACATGCTGAGGGGAATACAAGATAGAGAACTGCAGCAGAATGGTAACTTGAACAGCCAATATACTATGAACCAATAAGAACAAGTAAACATAGCAAAGGAAAAATGCACGGCATCACCCTTCGTGCTTTTACTCTCAACCTCACAATAAAATCAATAGAAATGGCACGGCATCACTCTTCGTGCATTAACTCTCATAACATGGCACGTCATCACCCTTCGTGCATTAACACTCACAATATGGCACGGTATCACCCTTCGTGCATTAACACTCATAATATGGCACGACATCACCCTTCGTGCATTAACACTCACAATATGGCACGACATCACCCTTCATGCATTAACACTCTCCCTTACCATAATGCAATGAACAAATAACAACAGGGAGATATAATAACAAGTACAAGCCTTACTTCAACATTTGGTTCCACAATATCAACCTCAACTTCGGAATCAATACTCAATAATCACCAGAAGATCCGTAAACATGATAAGAATGATCAATTTAACAATACTAGTCTAAACATGGATAACATGAACAAAGGAAGCTATAATTGCAAGAAACCAAGACCTCCCCGCATGCTTTAACCCGACTACAATGCATAAGTTCTCGTCACCTCATATATACGTTGTTCCCCAATATTTAAACATGTAGCAAATAGACAAACAAGTTCTATTCCCTCAAGTCAAGGTTAACCAGAATACTTACCTCGTTCCAAAGGCCACTCAATGCTCAATTACCGCTTTTCCTCTACAATTCACCTCCAAACCACTCGTATCTATCCACAAACGACTTAATAATATCAAATATTGCTAAAGAAATCAATTATAATGCATAAATTTAGATTCCCCAAACTTTCCCCCCAAAAGTCAAAAATCGACCCCGGGCCCGCTTGGTCAAAACCCGAGGTTTGGACCAAAATCCATTCACCTATCCGATCCCGATTATGTAATTAGCTTCGGAATCCGACCCCAAATTGAGGTCTAAATCCCCAATTTGCAATTACTCTTTATCCTTCTTAAATCCCTAGTTTTCTACCATGAAAGAACAAAGATTAGGGCTAGGAATTTAATGAGTGATGTTAGAAATAGAAGAAAATGAGTTAAAGAGTACAAACCTATGAATTGATGTTGAGTTTTCTCTTCAAAATCGCTCCTAGGCCGAGTTCTAATGGAAGGGTTATGAAATTTTGGGAAAATCCTGCTACTGTTCTGTTTTAAGTCACAGGCGTCAGGTGTTCTTCGCGTTCGCGAAGGGCTTGCCGCGTTCGCGATGAGCAGAAGCCCGAGTGGCTTTCTCATTCGTGAGTCCTCCTTCGCGTTCGCGAAGGTTGTTCCCCCTGGCCTTCGCGATCTAATGCTCGCGTTCGCGTAGAAGAATGACTAACCCCTCCCCCATGTCCCTAAAGCTTCGCGTTCGCGAGTAGCTGGTCGCGTTCGTGAAGGGTACCTTCGTGAACACGAAGAAGAAGACACCAGATAACAGCTGAAGCTTAAATAAACCAGATTTTCTAAGTTTCAAAACACACGTAGCCTATCCGAAACTCGCCCGAGCCCTCGAGGCTCCAAACCAATTATGCACACAAGTCCAAAAACCTCACATGAACTCGCTCGCGTGAACAGAACACCAAAATAACGCCTACAACTACGAATCGGACACCAAATCAAATGAAATTTTCAAGAAAACTTTAAAACTTCTATTTTCACAACTGAACGTCCGAATCACGCCAAACCAACTCCGTTTTGCACCAAATTTGACAGACAAGTCATAAATATTATAATGGACCTGTACTGGGCTTCGGAACCAAAATACGGATCCGGTATCAATAAATCTGAACATCAGTCAATTCTTAAATATCATAAATCTTTCAAACTTTCAATTTTCAACAAAAATCAATAACTCAGGCTAGGGACCTCCGAATTCGATTCCGGACATACGCCCAGGTCCCAAATTACTTTACAGACCCAGTGGGACCGTCAAAATACGGATCTGGGTCCGTTTACTTAAAACATTGACTGAAGTCAACTTAATTGAATTTCTAAGGCAAAATTCTTATTTTGATCCGTTTTTAACATATAAGCCTTCCAGAAGAACACCCGGACTGTGCACGCAAATCGAGGAGGCTAAAATGAGGTTTTTGAGACCTCCGCAAACGCAATTCACATACCCCTTTCTCCCATTTTGCTCTTCGCGAACGCAATCCAATGTCCGCTATTGCGATGCACACTGCTGCAGCCAAAAATCAGCAATTAAAAATGGCCTAGAAATGGTCTGAAACCATCCCGAAACTCACCCAAGCCCCTCGGGACCCCGTCTGAACATACCAACTAGTTCCAACACCTTATACAAGCTTATCCAAAGGCTCGAAACACCATAAAAATCATGAATCGATGATAAAAATCTTTCTTTCAACCTTCAAACTTCGACGAGCGCGTCCGAGTCATATCAAAATATTCTGGAATGACGTCAAACTTTACACACAAGTTACAAATCACAATACGAACCTATTCCAAGGCTCGGAACCCCAAACAGACATCGATATCACCAAAATCCACCTCAAATAGCACTTAGGAAATTCTAAAACCTTCAAAATGCCAACTTTACACAATAAGCGTTGAAATGCTCTCGGGCGACTCGATACTCAACCCGAACATACTCTAAAGTTCAAAATCATCATACGAACCTATTGGAACCATCAAATCCTGATTCCGAGGCTGTTTACTCAAAAGTCAAACCTTAGTCAATTCTTCCAACTTAAAGTTTCCAAATTTTGAATTTTCCATCCGAATCAACTCTAAACTTCCCGAAATTCGATTATGACTATGTGTACAAGTCATAAAATATGAAGTAAAGCTACCCAAGGCCTCAAACCACCGAGCGACGTGCTAGAGCTCAAAATGACCGGTCGGGTCGTTACATTCTCCCCCCACTTAAATATATGTTTGTCCTCGAACGTGCCAAGAACTGTTCCGGAATTGTGCAAAATCATTGTTTAACACCTCGTGCACCTGCCCGTTCCACCACCACCCATGTGAGCACATTAGCTCGATCCAGACTGAAGATCCTTCCTATTACCTTAGCTAACAAGCCTTAGAACCAAATTCCAACATCCGAAATTCTTCACGAGACCCAATTCTAACATACGAACACCGCTGTACCAAAACATAATCATGCACCTTTTCTGAAATCACACCACGGTCTACATAATTTATATGCCCATAATAACATTCTTTGACCACAATAACTGCAATTTCACGAATCTAATACCCGTAATACGCCTCATAACACATGTAAGCCTTGTTCCAACTCTCTTAATACCACCACGATGAAAGAGATGTGTAGAAACTCATAACCACCTGCCAAAAAAATAATTCATTGAGTCTCTTCACCTGGCAAGAACCATTATCTTATTTTGAACTGAATAACGATATTTTTTCTTTAATATATCCTACTTAAATTCGATCGCACCGATCTCAGGTCCAATAACCTCGTCTCACCCCGTACAAGCTTCTCGGGAAATAAGCCACCTCTTACACCATCTAAAATCTCATACAGCGCCATCAAGCGCCAATAAGCTACAACTCGAATATGACTCATAAGGAAGAACAAACTTGTCACGACCCTAATTTTCCTCTGTTGGGTATCGTGATGGAACCTAGTCTTAGGGACTAGGTAAGCCTAACAACTTCCGAAAATAATAACAAAATAAATAAAGATTAGCAATTCAAAATTTAGAATTCTCCATACAAGTATTACAATCCCAAAACCGGTAGTACAAGCCATAAGCTTTAGAAAGTTTGTTACAATTTTCTAAATACAACTGTTTGAAGTAAAGTAAACAGTGTGAATACAAATAAGAAGGTGACTCCGAAGCCTGCGAATGCGCAACAGGTTTACCTTGAGTCTCCACAGCAACAATCCGCACAGCTAGCTAATTATAAACTGACTTCGAAAATACCTGGATCTGCAAAAAAAATGTGCAGAAGTGTAGTATGAGTATACCATGGCAGTACCCAGCAAGTATCAAGACTAACCTCCATGGAGTAGTGACGAGGAATAGTCAAGACACCTACTGGAATAAATAACCTGAACAAGTATAAGTATAGAAACAACAGAGTATGATATCTACATAAAGACTACGCGAAGTAGCAACTAATACGGTAAATTTCAGTATGAAAGGGATACAACAACTATCAGCGGAACACCATAATAATAACATAGAAGAACGAACGAAAACACAGCCTAAATCTGATGAACACAATTAAAAGAAGGGCATGTAGCAACTAGATGAAAATAACCACTTTCACACCAGGTCTTAGCCACAAAACTCCATGAGGTATCGAACCTCACATTGTTCACATCTCACGGGTCCCAATACCTGAACCCTGACACCTGGCATCCTGAACCCTCATTACACTTCCTAACCACATTGACGACTCACGTGCCAAATAGAGCCATTCTTACATAGAAGGCAAGTAAACAAGGGTGTGTATCTATACTCAACAATATCAAGAAAACCTCTTACCCGATAAGAGTTTTCAACTACGTGTATGCTTGTGCAAGTGTTCTAACATAGTTCATGTCAGCTAGTAAGTATAGGAAAGGAAATAGACAGCACGTAGAATGTTTTCTCATAACTTTCCACAAGATAAAGCCCACACAGGTAAGTGTACCACTACACAAACATCAATAACAAAATGCCCCCTGCCATCAAAAGTCATCACAAATCAATCCCTGACATAGCCCACCTTGTCTCGCCACGTGTTCACTAGTAAAGTAAATGCCCGCCTTGTCTCGCCACACGTGCATAATAATGTTCCCACCTTGTCTCGCCATATGCGCAACCCACATATATATATATATCCCGCCTTGTCACACCACATGTGCAAATATCAATAGTAACAATAGCACGACAGAAACCTCATGCAACCACATAACAATGAGATGTCAATTAAGGGCATTCCCGAGATACCGTCTCGTAGTCCCAAAAGAAAATATGCAAGACAGGGGGATCTCCCGATGTACTGCCTCGTAGTCCCAAAAGTAAATATGCAAGACAGGGGGATCTCCCGAGGTACTGCCTCGTAGTCCCAAAAGTAAATATACAAGACAGGGAGATCTCCCGAGGTATCGCCTCGTAGTTCCAAAGTAAATATGCAAGAACAACAAGTACAACAACAACAATAACACGAATACAAGGGTACGACAAATAAATCAACTCAAAAATTCTAGAACTCAAAGGAACGGAGGAATTAATTCACAACGAGTGGCCACAATAGAGAATGCTAGTCATAATAAGAACAACTCAACAAGAAAGGAAATATTATGTAACAACTGCCCACGATGTACAGTTCGACAACGAGGGAGCTAACACAAGGCGAATAATTCCAAATAAGGACAAGTCAACTAAAATATAGGATATCTAACTTCTTTTAAGGTTGGTAATTAAGAAAGAGATACAACAAATTCAATTAGGGATAAGAACCAGAAAGATAATCATAGCCCAATTAAGGATGAACAATTACAAAAGAGATAATTATAACTTCAAATAAAAATAAGCAGTTAGGGGAAAGATAACATGGCTATAGAAGAGATAACAATTTCAGTTAAGGCACAGATGACTCAAATAAGATCAAGGGCGGATCATGAAGTAATTAATTCTAATTAAAGCAGGTAGAGGTGAAACTAGTAATTAAGAGACGTATTCATAACATAACAATTGCATAATCAGTGAATACAAGGACCTAATAACCCTAAAAGGTCAACCTTCAACAAATAGGTCTGAGCACGTACTCGTCACCTCGCGTACATGGACTACAATTAGCATAGAAGACTCAAATCCTAAGGGGTAGTTCTCCCACATGAAGTTAGGCAAGATACTTACCTCGAACCAAGCTCAATAAATCAATAAGAATGCCCTTTCCTTGATTATCCGAATTTGAATGGCCCAAATCTAGCCAAACACAATTACATATCATGAATAAAATTACGAGAAACTAAAATTAATAATAAATCTACGACTTTAGGAAAGAATCAAAAATTCGGCCCAAAAAGTCGACCTGGGCCCACGTCTCGGAATCGGGTAAAAGTCACAAAATACGAACACCCAATCAACCACGAGTTCACTCGAACCAAAATTATCCAAATCCGATATCAAAATCCGAATCAAAACTCAAAAATTAATTTGAAGGACTTTCCAACTTTTTCCCAAATTTCTCAACCAAATTCCTTAATTAAATGATGAATTCAACTATAGATTAATGGAGTATAACCATAAATGAGTTAGGAATTCTTACATAGCTTTTTCTAAAAAACCCTTGAATTATCGCCTCAATCCGAGCTCTCAAAGACCGAAAAATGAAAATGGGATAAAACCCTTGAACTTGGCCTTTTCTGCCCAGCGATTTCGCTTCTGCGGGCTTCCAGTCGCACCTGCGAAAATTCCATCGCAGGTGCGGAAATGACTTAAGTCCTCTGGTCCGCTTCTGCGAGCACAAGGCCACACCTGCGAGTGCGCGCCTGCAGATTCTTGTATGCTTCAGCTTCTGCGATCCCTTCTCCGCAGAAGCGGCTCCGCTTCTGCGCCCCTTTTGTCGCACCTGCGACCACTGGTTACCCAGACCAGGGCCGCATCTGCGAGCTCCCTTCCGCACGTGCGAGTCCGCACCTGCGGCCACCCCACTGTAGGTGCGATTACACCAGAAGCTTGAAAGCTTCAGCAACTACACAAGTCCAAATTTCGATCCGTTAAGCATTCGAATCTCACCCGAGGCCCCCGGGACCTCAACCAAACATACCAACAAGTCCTAAAACACCATACGAACTTAGTCGAGGCCTCAAATCACATCAAACAACACTAAAAACATGAATCACCCTCCGATTCAAACTTAATGAACTTGAAACTTTAAATTTCTACAACCGATGCTGAAACCTATCAAATCACGTTCGATTGACCTCAAATTTCTTAGGCAAGTCCCAAATAACATAAAAGAGCTATCCCAACTCTTGAAATCACATTCCTACCCCGATACCACCAAAGTCAACTATTGGTCGAACCTCTCCACCTTCCAAGCTTCAACTTTTCCAACTTTCGCCGAAATCCTTCAAATCACCCTACGAACCTCCAAATCCAAATTCGGACGCACGCCTAAGTCCAAAATCACCATACGAAGCTGTGGAAACCATCCAAAACCCATTCTGGAGCCTTTTACGCAAAATTCAAATTTCGGTTAACTTTTACCGCTTAAGCTTCCAAAACTAGAATCCTTCTTATGATTTAACTCCGAATCATCCGGTAAATGAACGCGACCACGCACGCAAGTCAATACACATAATACGAAGCTGCTCAAGACCTTACGTCGCCGAACGAGACTTAAATTCTCAAAATGACCGGTCGGGTCGTTACAGAACTCCGATAAGGAACTACCCAGTCGCATAACATATAAAACAACCGAAAAGATGCTATGAACTTTCTCATAGAATGAGAAATAAAATACAAAAAAATAAGTATAGGGAACAGTACTCAACATCTCACTGTTGCGGTGTGCAACCCTATCCACACATGATACCGTTGCGGCGTACAACCCGATCCAAACAACATACCCTATGGCGGCGTGACACCTGATCCAAACAATATAACTGTGGTGGCGTGCCACCCGATCCACACAACAACGAACAAGGAAATACCCATCAACCATAATTCTTATACTTACGAAATGCCCGGATATCGACCACAAACATGCCAAGTGCATAATACAACCCTGGGGAGACGGATAGCGCTATACACTACAAAACCCAAGCACGAGTAAACTACAATAAATGACCTGCATCTCGAGAGCCATCCTACTCATATAAAACCACAAGCTACACTGGATCACAACATACGTACGAATAATCAAGCTATCCCATAACCCACCTGGCACAATAAAGTATTACATGGAATAGTTGGCTATAGGAATAACATCCAATGCCGAAGACTCCTCCATATGCAATGTTATGCTGAATGAACACATCTAACTTGACGTAGAGAACACATTCACATTAGACCCACCAATGGACCTCAAGCCAATTCTGATCATACCATACTGGGCTATAACCTTCCAAGGATCCACAATGGCCCTATTCATGACACACACGAGAAGCCGTCCAATCTGGAACAAACCCCTACAGTCCACAACCAAGGAATAGAGTGCCTTCTAGGCATAAACTCTCACATTAGCGATAGTACCATGATCTTCATACTTGGTTTTAATCCCTAATAAATGAAGTGACTAACATGTTACACTTATACGGTCTTCCCGTGGGTTATACTCCTACGACCTTCTGCACCAGGTAGAATAGTCTGCACATCCACACCTCCAACCGTACATATTCTGTAGTGCAAATCAAGAATCTGCAAATTAATACACAATGCCTCGTCCACAGAACACCATTCTTATGCGACATTGAGATAATGCCAGCTTACTCTGAACATCTGAATTCTCCCCTGCCCATCCGAGCTCGTGACATTTCTGTCAACACCGAGCCGTAACCTTGATCCTTCACTTCCAATTCCTATGTCGCTCACTGCACCTATCATGCCACTACGCGCGAGTACAAGAATTCATCATAACCCATGAACTACTCATAGAATAAACACTTCATTGGCTAGAAACCTTTCACTTAACTCATTTTAGAATAACCATTGCAACACACAACTGAATCCCCATAACCGCAAAAAATATAAACCTCAAGTTGTGGTCTAAATCATCATAACTCTTTTGGGATCCATTTACATATAACAAGTCCATTAGAATCAAATACCCCCCAAATTAATCAAATTATGGTGGTTTTCAAGCCCGCACATACAACCACCAACCACCTGTATAACTTACGCGCCAAAAGAATTGATCATTGCCACAATCATGCTGATTCAAACCATTACTAACCGACCCCACTTCTTTCAATTTACTCTTGACTTGCCTTAGAAATAATAATAGCTCCATTCGAGAACATAATGAAACTCAACAACACTCATCCCGAGTGACCCAATTCACGAGACCATATCGTCTCAATACCCATGAACCATCTCATACCCTCCTCATGTGCACAATAGCATCTCAAACTGGTACACCCATTCAGAAAGACCTTACGCGAATCCAAAACTGTTTCTCCCATTTTTCTAATACTGCCCCGCTGACCCAATGATAACATAGAAAATTTTTCAAGTATTCTTCACACTCTGCTGCAAAATCCCAGTCTTCAGCCATATAATGAACACATTAAAACCATTGTTAAGAGTCACCCACTCTGACTTGGTCCCGAATATAAGCCAAACTCTAGTACGTTGTTAGCACATGAACACTCCCAAAAAAGTAACCGGATAAATTATTTTCCTTGTACATCACATCCACAAGAAGCATAAACTCTGAGTCTTCCCAGAACCTGCTCATAAATCAATAAGGAAAAATATAGCACACATTCATCAAGTCCTTTGCTCGAATTACCCCTGATGTTTTCATTTCTTAGTCATAAAATAATCCACCAATGCACCGATAACCAGAAATCGCACAAGCAGAGAACCACACTATCCAATCTTAGACGGTGGGCTCCCCCACTTAGCTTTAAGCTACCATCAGATAATGTAGAACCCATAAAGATTCCTCCTTCTCAATTACCATGATCTCGCACCGTCAACTCGCCAAAATTCTCATAGTCTATTGTTAAACTTTTCATGAACATTCCGAATTACCAGCCACAATCGTATGTTCCACCCTCTGCCGGTTAGTAGGTAGAACTCTTGGTAGAAACTTCATCAAAATCACGCAATCGCTAGCCTGATCACAGGAGATAACCCACCTGTGGAATTCCATGCTAACATCTTCCAACGACGTTGCACTAGGTACAACTACTACGAAATCAGTAAACCCTCCTGAGCCCATGCTTGTCCTCTGGCTGTACAAGCTTGCCCATTCCCCATTGACATCAACTGAAAGTCCGACAATACATTCCAAACTCAAAGTCATGTTGCATCCAAAATGATAATCAGGTTTTCACACCCCTCTTCATTTCAAGCAAACTCCTTTCTGCCATATTCAATCTTCCTCAATACAGTAGCCTCCATCCCAAATAAAATCCGTAGACCTAGTCACTTTCCACCATGACTCCCAAATCGCTCTAAACTTTCTCAAGGCAGATGGCTATCCTACCACAGAATCCATACGCTACTTTGCCACTCCCACTTAGGTTAAACCATCTCCTTAAGCAACTTCTCGACCTCACCTATTCACACTTGACCTTCTAGCAATTCAACCACCATGGGACACCTCCCACCATCCTTCTTCCTCCTTTGTTGCCAAAATACTGCCTCAAATCATAATCCATCTTTGTAGTAACCGAACGGGTAAATTTCCACCAAATATGAGCCTCCTCAAGATCAGTTTTCCTGAGCCATTAACTCTCGTGATCCATAAATGAGCAACCTACCATTCACAACAACACAACACGGTAACAACGCATGAACATCATAACAATCTGTGCATAGCCTCAAAACTATAGGCAATACTGATACAAGTTTGAGATGACATAACACCCTTCCACAAGAAGATGATAATAACTCATTCGAATACACAGGGAGAAACATCCTGCTCTACTCCTGCAGTACCGCTGCAACTCCTCGATGCCCAATTGACACGAGCGCTCAATATCGTATAAGAATGAGTAGGAAGGGAATGAAGGCGGAAGCTTTATTGGAAATCAAATTGCACGATGAGGAATCAAGAAGGGAAGTGCTCCTAACAGCCCTGTAGCCTCTCGAAGATAAGTACAGACATCTTTGTAACGATCCGTAAGAATCTACTAGACTTGCTCATGACTCGTGAGACCCAAGTGAACCTAGAGCTCTGATACCATGCTGTCACGACCCAAAATCCACTGTAGGTCGTGATGGTGCCTAACACTGCCGTCAGGTAAGCCAACAATGATTAATCAACTTAGTTACTTATTTTATTATTTTTGAAATCATTAATACCATTAAATAAGTGAAGTAAAATCTGGTACTCGTAGAAAACCCGTGATTTTATTTTCTAATTTACGTATAAATTATAAAGTACAAAGTGAAATGATAATAATTACGTGAACTACAATAATGAACATCTAGTAGGAACACTCAACACCCGGTGTCACAAGTGCATGAGCATATACTAGGAATATAATAAAATGCAACATCTGTCTGGAATACAAGTTAGACAGGAGAATATAAATAACTCTGATGGATACTCTGTATGCTGCAAATCGTAACATATAATGCAGCTCATCGTAAAGTCCCCGCAACCGCAACACCTTTGCGCACAAAAGACCACAAGGCATATATATATATATATATATATATATATATACACACACATGCACAATAAGTGTAGCATGAGTACATAAATCAACGCGTACCTAGTAAGTATCTAGCCTAACCCCGGAGAAGTAGTGACGAAGGGTCGGCACCGACACTTACTAGAGGTCCAATAAAGTAGTATGTTAAATCCTAAATAGATATGAAGCACAATAGTAATAGTGGAATGAAACGGTAACCAACATTATCTTTCAAAATTTCTTTTAACAATATGAACTTCTCAATCTCGTATCATATCTCAACAGCTCGAAAACATATCAAGGGCCAATATCAAATGAATAATAAATACCATATAAAATGCAAGGCATCAATGGAAGGATAATCTCATGAATATTCGGACTGCTAGCGATATAACGCACGATTATTCTGAGGTTGTATGGCCCGATCCCATAAGAAATATGATATTGTAGAGGCGAATGTCACGATCCTATAATAATGTGTACACTACCGAGGGTCTAGGGACACGAACCATAGATGCATCTATTATACTGTCGAGGCGAGCGGCCCGCTCCCATAAAAGTATGGTACAAAATCCTGCCGAGGCAAATGGCCCGATCCCATTAGAATAAGAAGCTTTAACGGGTCCTTGACCCCACTCACGAATAAACGTGTGAGTTATGAACTTTAAGGAAAGCTTTGCGTTGAAAATGCACAACGCGGGAGGAATTCATAAGGGAGGCATAAATTATTTCGCGGATTATCAAGTAGCTCGTCACATCTCTATAATAGCGAGTCTATCACCTTATGCAAGTCTAGTCTCAAGTCGTAATGCGAAATAAAGGAATTAAACTAGCAAAGATAACTCAAATAGAATAATTATAGCAGGGCGTGAACCTAAGTCTACCCGGACATAATCAGGAATTCTAGTATACACACGAACACTCGTCACCTCATACGTACGTAACTACCATAGCATGTAGCACATGAGAATATAAAACCTATGAGGTAAATTCCCCCTCACAGGGTCAAATATGAGACTTACCTCGCTCTGAAGTTCCATAACCGGCTCCAATGCCACTCTAACACCTCAAACCAATGCTCATTGCTCCAACACTAGCCGAACAATGTGCAAACCAATACAAATATACTCTAATACTCGTAATAAATCAATTTAAAACAATTCTCAACTCCGCTCGAAAAGTTAATAACGTCAACCCCTAGGCTCTAGGGTTGCTTATCGGGCGGATTGGGCGGTTAATTACTCTTAACGGTTTGGCTTAACGGTTATCGGCTTTTAAATGTATTAATCCGCTAGCCACCCGATAAGATATCGGGCGGATTGGTATCGGTTTAGCTCTTATCGGGCGGTTATTGGGCGGTTTATCGGCCTAATTCAATATATATTGCGTGTATTAATTGTTTGCTGACCGCCTAGCATACAAATTCAAAATAGAAAATTATACGTTGAGTCCAGACATACATGTCTGTTAACGCCTACATAAGAATAATGTAGTGTGTCATGTGTTATAGAGTGAAAAAAGATGTGGCACAACACTGTTGTTCTTCTATTAAACATAGACAACATGCATTAGTTTTAAAAAATAAAAGCAGAGGTGAACCATAGACATCAACTTAAACAATCTTGTTGTAGGGTGGGAGAATAAGCTAAGCCAAGCCAAGCCTGGGATCTTCTGATGCATAGTACGTAAGGGTTCTGATTATTTAGGAATTAGGCGTTAGAACTTAGAGATAGAGTACTAGAAGAAGTGGAAGGATTTTTGATCTTTAATATATATATATATATATATATATATATATATATATATATATATATATATATTCTTAACGGGTTAACGGATTATCCGTTAAGAAAATTGAATAATCTGCCCCCAAACCGATAAGCCGTTAATAAAAAAATTTCAATCCGTTCCTCGTCCGTTAAACCGTTAACCCGATACCAATAAGCCATTAAGTTTTGGTTTCGGTTCGGTTTTCGGTTTCGGTTTAGTTTTGAACACCCCTACTAGGCTCACGTGCCCGAACACGACAAAACTCACAAAATCCAACAACCCATTCAATTACGAGTCCAACCATAATAGTTTCACTCAAATCCGACTCCGAATCGACGTTCAAAACTCAAAAATTCACTCTATAAAACTTTAGACAAAACCCCCTAATTTCTCTTTTAAAATCATCAACCAAATGCCAAAAATGAGGATAGATTCATGAAATATAATCAAACCCGAATAGAGAACACTTACCCCAAACCATATGGCGAAAAGCACTTCAATCTGAGCTCCATAGCTCCAAATATTATAAAATGACTGAGACCCCCAAAATATAGCCTCTGCCTAGGTATTTACCCTTCACGATCGCGAAGCACAACATTTCTCAACTCAAAACTACCCTTCGCGGTCGCGGAAAACCAATCGCAATTGCGAAGAACAAGCTGCCCAACTCCTCCAGATAGTCTCTAGTATAATGGTCATAACATTTTGTACAAATCTACAAATGACAAATGGTTTGAATCTCCGAAAACTAGATACCAAGGGCTACAACTTTTATTTTTGGATCATCTCCAAACTCCGTATAGATTGCAAGATATGAGCTTCCAAAGTCAGCCATGTTCAGCAAAACTTTCTTCTTCGCGAACGCGAATCTGTCTTCAGGAATGCGATTGACAGACCCCTCTCTCCCATTTTGCTCTTCGTGAACGCGATGCACACTGCTATAGCCAAAAACCAGCAATTAAAAATGGTCTGAAACCACTCCAAAACTCACCCGAGCCCCTCGGAACATACCAACAAGTTCCAATACCTTATACAAACTTATCCAAAGGGTCGAAACACCACAAATAACATAAAAATCATGAATCGATGATAAAATATTTCTTTCAACTTTCAAACTTTGACGAGCGCGTTCGAATCATATCAAAAAATTCCGGAATGATGCCAAACTTTATGCACAAGTCACAAATCATAATACGAAACTATTCCAAGGCTCGGAACCCCAAACGAACATCGATATCACCAAAATCCACCTCAAACCAAACTTAGGAAATTCTAAAACCTTCAAAATGCCAACTTTCCATAATAAGCGCCGAAATGCTCCCGGGTAATCCGATACTCATCCCTAACATATGCCCAAGTATGAAATTATCATATGAACCTATTGGAACCTTCAAATCCCGATTCCGAGGTCGTTTACTCAAAAGTCAAACCTTAGTCAATTTTTCCAACTTAAAACTTCCGAAATTAGAATTTTCCATCTGAATCAACTCTGAACTTCCCAATATTCGATTCCGACTATGCATACAAGTCATAAAACATGAAGTGAAGCTACCCAAGGCCTCAAACTGCCGAGCGATATGCTAGAACTCAAAACGATCGGTCGGGTCGTTACATTCTCCCCCATTTAATCTTATTTTCTTTTACAATTATTTTTATTTTTATTTTTTAGAGAGACATTCCATGCCTAATTGTTTTGCTTTACTGCCTTCTCATTTAATTTTAGATAAGTTTAGTTAGTACTAATATTTTGCTTCTTGTTTCTATTTGTTTTGTTTTACTGCCTTCTCATTTGTTTTAAGTAGCTTAGTTGGTAGTATTTTGCTTCTTGTTTAATTTTGTCGGTGGTCACATGTTAGAAATTTAGTTTTATTGTTGTGCATTTGTTTTAAAATGAATACATGAGGTAAAGAAGGTTAAGATAGTTGAGATTAGAGAGATCTAGTAAAGAGGCTGAGGAAATGGGCCATACGACCATTGATGAGCCATGAAACAATTTTGATCTTAGTGAATTATTGGGTCGATGTCGTCTTTGTAGGTTAAAGGGGGCTGCAAGATTGTTTTTTTAAACTTATCCTAATTAGTTTACTAAGGTTGAATCCACAAATGCTTAGTATGTTGAATATTATTAGTTTTGAAAAGTTATTCCGTCGTATGCGCTTAGATGATTTCAATAAAGAATCGGCCGGGTGATTTATTTTCTGTCGAGCCCATTCAAAAACAAAGGTTCGCATGCCTAATTTCTTCCAAATACTAATAATTTTATAATTCCAAAAGTTAAAACATGTCATGGCCTCCAACAATTACAAATATCCATAACTCGTGTGACCTCACAATAAATCTCAAAGTAGTAGGGAACAATTCTCACTCGCTAGTTGCTTTAGGTGCGTCTTAATAAAATAATCGTCAAAGTTATGAGTATGATTCCCGTGGTATAACTGTGACACGTAATCCCAAACTTAAGTGCGCGTTCGCGTGACTTGACCCTACAACTTCAAATAAATTAATAATAAATGCGTTGTAAATCACGAGTGTATTTCACGTGGTATGATTTGCAATGTATACAAAACAGCAAGTGTACGACATCGTAACTTGTTTAGAATAATTCATAAAGACATAAAAAGAATTAAAACATGCAATAAAAGCGATAAAAGGTAAAAGGCACAATAAGTCTAAAACATGTAATAATCGGACAATTAAGCAAGTATAATTCTAAAGCGACCGTGCTTAAACTATGGAATCCAGGTATGCCTCACACCTTCAGAATTCCTAACCCGGTCTTCTGTGTTTCGCAGACTTTAAAACAGAGTCAATTTTCTTTGAATTGAAATTTAAAATAAATGGCGACTTTGAATGCCGTAAATAATTATTTCAAGTGGCGTGTCACGACCCAAAATCCGTTAAAGGTCGTGATGGCGTCGGACACCACTGTCAGGCAAGCCGACTCCAAATAGTTAATTAAATTCTCATTTTAATATTTTTGAAATCGTAAATTTCCTTCAATTAAATAATAAATAATGAACTTCGCAGAGTAAATAATAATATTTTCCAATTTCAATACTGAACATCCCATAATCATCCCAGAACCCGGTGTCACAAGTGCATGAGCCTTTCTAGAAATTTAAAATAAAATACAATAACTGTCCGGAATACAACTTGGACAGGAAAGAAAATACAATACTCTAAAGGAAACTCTGCTGGTTGCGGTGCGTCGTATAGAATGCAGCTCACCTAAGTCCCCGCCATAATCGTGCCTCTGCGCCCACAAGGTTGTTAAACATATGTGTACCTGCAAAAAAATGTGCAGCAAGTATAGTATGAGTACGTAAATCAACGCGTACCCAATAAGTATCCCGCCTAACCCCGAAGAAGTAGTGATGAAGGGTCGACTTCAACACTTACTATGGGCTATAAATGGGGTATCAATGATATAATTAAGTATGGATTATATGAACGGTTGCCAGCTCAATATTTTGAAGTAAGTAAGCAATTCTTTCATAATTAAGAAATCTCCAAATTTATCTCCCATTATTTAACAATTTAACTCAAGCCGAGGAGGCAATATCATTATTTATAAGCTTCAAGGCAAGCAATACAAGCATTCGCAAATCATGCCGAGGTCGTACAGCCCAATCCAACAAATATTTAAATTGTGCACTGCCAGAGGGTCGAATGGCGCGAACCGTAGATGTATCTATTTACTACCGAGGCGCTCGGCCCGATCTACAAATAACAATTGTTTTCAAGAAAATACAAGTTCCTCATTTACAGTCAAGTATCTCATACAAACCTTCAAGTAAGTGAATTGAACCTTAAACAATTCTTTTATCAATTTCTATCATGAATAAGTGATTATATTAGCAAGTAAGGGCACAAACATTCCAAGTATAGCATGTTACGGGTCCTAAACTACCCGGACAATAGCATAATAGTAGCTACGTATGGACTCTCGTCACCTCGTACGTACGTAGCCCCCACAATTAGGTACAAACATTTATTTAATTCACCAATGGGGTTAATTCCCTCTTACAAGGTTAGAAAGGAGACTTACCTCGCTCCGAAGTTCCATAACCGGCTTCTGAGCCCTTCAAACAACTTGAATCGATGCACAACGCTCCAAAACTAGCCAATAATTATGCAAACCCATTAATATATACTGAAATGCTCAATATAATCCAATTCATAACAATTTCTAACCCCGCTTGAAAAGTCGATAAAAATCACCCTCGGGCCCACGTGCCCGAATTCCAAAAATTTTCAAAGATAAACTTTATCCATAACCTAATGAACTCAAATATATAGTTTATTCTCAATTCCATGCCCAATTTCGTGGTCAAAATCAAAAAATACAAAATTCTAGGTCTTCTACCAAATTATACTAATTTCCATGTTTAAATCCTTATACCAACCATGTATTTAACTTATAATAAGTGGGAATCTCTTACCTTGGCATTGATGACGAAGAATGAGCTCCAAACTCACTCTAAGATCGGCTTTCATGGAGAAAATGGGATGAAAATGAGCCAAGCCCTCATTTTTAAAGAACACACTGCCCAGCCCCGTCCTTCACACCTGCGATCAAGTAGCCTCACCTGCGGCTTCACATGTGCGAGAAACCTTCCGCTTCTGCGAGGAACTTTCCGCTTTTGCGAGGCACTTTCTGCTTCTGCGCTTACGCAGATGCGGCCAAAATCTCCGCACTTGTGGTCCTTCACCTGGCCAGCCTGCTCCGCACCTGCAACTCTAATGTCGCTTATGCGCCCTCCGCACCTGCGGTCAAAACATCGCAGGTGCGGGTACACCAGTTATCAGTTGTCTCAACTCTTCTTCAAATTCCAAATTCAATCTGTTAACCACCCGGTATCCACCCGAGGCCCTCGGGACCTCAACCAAATATACCAACACGTCCCAAAATACGTTACGAACTTAGTCGAACCTTCAAATCACATCAAACAACGTCGAATTCATGAATCGCACCCCATTCCAAGCTTAATGAAAATTTATAATTTCAACTTCTACATTCGATGTCGAAACCTATCAAATCACGTCTGATTGTCCTCAAATTTTGCACACAAGTCACATTTGACATTACGGACCTACTCCAACTTCCGGAATCAAATTCTGACCCTGATATCAAAAAGTCCACTTCCGGTCAAACTTCTCAAAAACTTTCAAATTTCTAGCTTTAGCCAAATGACTCCAAAATGACCTCTGTACCTCTGAATCCACTTCCGGACGCGCTCCCAATACCATAATCACCATACGAAGCTATTCCCAGGCTCGGAATCCCAAACGAACATTGATAACATTGAAATGCACTTCAACTCAAATTAATGAAATTCTTCCAAAATGCTAACTTCCGCAATAAGTGCCGAAACGCTCCCGAGGTATCCAAAACCCGATCCGAACATACGCCCAAGTTCGAAATCATCATACGAACCTGCTGGAACCTTCAAATCCTGATTTCGAGGTTGTTTACTCAAAATTCACACCTTAGCCAATTCCTCCAACTTAAGGCTTCCGAAATTAGAATTTTCTCTCCAAATCAACTCCAAACTTCCCAAAATTCCATTTCGACCATACGCACAAGTCATAATACCTGAAGTGAAGCTTCTCATGGCCTCAAACTACCGAACGATGTGCTAGAGCTCAAAACAACCGGTCGGGTGGTTACATTCTCTCCCACTTAAATATACGTTTGTCCTCGAACGTGCTAAGAACTACTCTGGGGTTGCCTGAAATCATTGTTTAATACCTCATGCACTTACCCGTGCTGCCACAACTCAGTTGAGCACACTAGCTCGAGCCAGTCTGAAGATTCTCCCTTTTTACTTAGCCAAATAAGTCTTAGAGTCCAATTCCAACATCCGAAATTCTCTGCCAGGCTTGTTCCCTTCATACGAACACCGTATCAATCACTACACGATGCACTGATACATGATTGCATACCTTTGCTGAATCCACACTATGCTCTGCTTAACTCACATGACCATAATAACATCACCTGATAACAATAGCAAAAATTTCATGAATTCGATGCTCACAATGCACCTCATGGAATATATAAGTCTTGCTCCAACTCTTGCAATACCGCCACAACGGAAGAGATGTGTAGAAATTCATAACCAATTGCCGAGTCATCAAACCATTGAATCTCCCCTCTTGACTAGAATCATCACCTCATTATGAACCAAATAATGGTATTTGCTCTTTAATAGACTGCATATAATTCGATCGCACTGATCCCAGATCCAATAATCTCATCTCTACCAGTATAAGCTGCTCAAGCAATAAGCTACCCCAGACACGATCAAAGGTCACATGTGATGCCACAATGTGCCAACAAGCTACCAACTCGAATGTGATACATAAAGAATACGAACTCTGGAAAGGACTAATCGACCCACGTAACTAACTAGACAACTGAAATGGTGTTACGAACCTTCCTCAAAAAATGGAAAACAAAACACACAAAAATAGATATAGGGTGTTGTACTCAACATCATACTGTTGCGACGCGAAACCCGATCCGAACATAAAATCTATATAAGGAGATACTTACCGAGCTAGAATGCTCATTATTATAAAATACCCGAATATCGGCCACAAGCACGCTAAGTGCATAATACCATCACTGGGGAGACAGATAGTGCCATACGCTACAAAAGTCAAGCACAACTAAGGTACGATATATGATCTAAATCTTGAGAGTCGCCCTGCTCACATAACATCATTGCTAAGCGGAACCTCAACACAAAATTTATCAAGCCGTTTCACAACTCACACGAAACAATATAGTATTACATGAAATAGCCGATGATGAAACGGCATCCAACGTCCGAATACTCCTCCATAAGGAGCATTATGCTGAAATGAACACATTCAGCTTGATACAGAGCCCATATTCATATTTAAATCCTTTCATGGAACTCAAGCTGATTCTGATCACACCGTACTAGGCTAATAACCTTTGAAAGATCCATAATAACCCTTTTTCCCATAACACACAAGAACAACCATCATAACTGGAACAAACTTCCACAGTCCACAACCAAGTGAACCGAGCGCCCTCCAGGCATAAATTCTCGAATAAGCGATATCACCACAATCTTCATACTTGGTTCCAATCTTCGATCAATCAAGTGACTACATGTCACACTTATACAATCTTCCCATGGAACGTGCTCCCATGACCTTCCACACCAGATAACAAGTCTGCACATCCATACCACCGGCCGCACAAACGCTGTAAAGCAAATCAAAAATCCGAAATCACTACTCAAAGCCCCTTGCACAGGACACCGAGCTCAGGTGACGCTAACGACAATAGCAGCTTACTCTAACCATCTGAATCCTTTCCCGCTCATCCGAGCTCTTGACATTCTTATCGACACCAAACCGCAACCTTGATCCTCAACTTCCGAATCCCATGCCGATCACTGCACTTAATCATGCCAATGCGCAAGAGTGCAAGAATTTCATCTTAACTTCTGAACTACTAATAGGGTAAACACATTCATCACATAGAAACCTTTTACTTAACACATTCCAAGAGAACCATTGCAACACGCGACTGAATTCTCATATCCGCAGAAAATACCAACCTCAAGTAGTGGTCTAAACCACCATAACCCCTTCGGGAACCATCTGCACATAACATGCCATAATACTCGAAAGCCTACAAATAAGATCGGTTACGGCGATCGTCAAACCTCGCATGTACCGTCACAAATAACATGAATAACCCAACACACTTAAGGAGTTGATCATTGCCATCATTATGCCAATTCAACCATTGCTAACCAAACCCGACTTCTCCTAATTTACTCTGGATCTTCCTTAGAAATAACAACCGCTCCTTTATCAATACAATGAATTCAATCCGCACTCATCCCGAGTGACCCCATTTTATGAGACCACATTGTCCCCAAAACCCACGAACCATTTCATACCCTCCTTGTGCGCATAATCGCGTCTTCAACTGATACAACCATTCTGATAATTCTTCTATAAATCCAAAGTTACATGCTCCCATTCCTCTCATAATACCCCGTAGACCAAAGATAACACAGAATACTCCAAGCTCCTTTATCATAATCCGCTGCAGCAGCTCGATATTCAACCATACTATGGACTCGAATCATAATCCTTTATCATAATCCTTAGGCACCACGCCTTAACTTTTGAATCCACTAGGACCGCTATTGAGAGTCACCCACTCTGACTTGGTCCCGAATATAATCAACTCTAAGGCTCTCAAGGAAGCACCTGGCCGAATCATCTTCCTTGTAACTCGCCCCTGCACGAAGCATAAATCCTAAATCTTCCCAAAGCCTAAGCATGAATCTATAAGGCCAACTACAGCACACATTCCTCAAATTGCTTGCTCAAATTACCACTAATTTTCTCTTTCCTTAGTCGTAATAACCCACCAATATGTCGATAACCAGAAATCTCACAATTAGCCGACCATGCAATCCAACCGTAGGCGGTGGAACTCTCCCACTTATCTTGAAGCTACCATTGCATAACTCTAGAACCTGCCAAGATTCTTTCTTCATCGTTGACATGACCTTGCACAATCAACCCACAAAATTCCTTGAAACCTTTCTATTAAACTCTTCATAGACACTCTGAATCACTAACCACCTTCACATATTTGACCTCTTACCGGATAACCAGTAGAATTCTTTCGTGACAGCTCCATCAACACCACGCAACTGTTAACCTGCTCACAAGAGATAACCCACTTGTGGAAATTCCATGCCGACATCATCCAATGTCGTTGCACTAGGTACAATAACTACGAAATCAGTAATGCATCCTGAGCCTGTGCTCATTCACAAGCTATACATGTCCGTTCACTCCTCATGGACATCAACTAAAGGTGCGACAATACATTCCAATCCAAAGTCATGTTGTATCCTTCTCCATATCAAGCAACTCCCTCCTGTCACACCCAATCTTCTTCAATATAGCAACTAATATTCCAAATTAAGTTCGTAGACCCAATTACCATCCACCATCATTCCCAAATCACTCTAAACTTTCCTCAAGACATGTAGCTATCCTATCACAGAACCCACATGCTACTCTGCCACTCTCCCACTTTGGTCAAACTCACTCATTTAAGTAGCTACCCTTACTCCTGTTTCTCACGTTTGGCCTTCTATAAGTTTATCCACCGCAAGGCACCTCCCACATCCCCTTCCTCATACTTCGCTGTCTAGTTGCTGCCTTAAATCATTATCTATCTCTGTAGCATTTGAACCATTAGATCGCTAACAACTTTAAACTCCTTCAAGGGTCATATTTCTCAAGCCATCAACACCTAGAACACGGATTCAAATCCTGAACCATCACATACTGCGGTCTCTGTTAACCGCTTTCTCGGCACCATTTATAATACCCTGCCCCAAGGCGAATTGAAGGAAACCATAACACCGGCAAACTTAACACATCATAACCAATCGAAGACGATGACGCCACATCATAGGCGAAGCTTCCACCACGCTGGAAAATATCGAGTCCCGCTATTCCATCAACCCAAGTCTGAACATTCTTAGTTTGATTGCCTCTCCTTCATTGGAAGTAAAATACTGAATCCCTGAATCATGCAGGAGTAAACATCCTTTCAAGTCATTCACTACCCCGAGACATAGGCAAACATCCTGCCATCATATCAATACTGTGTGATAACAACTCATGAGTATCATAGCAACCTGTGCATAGCCTCAAAGCTCTAAGAAGTACAGCTACTGAGCTGAAATGACAGAATATCCTTCCACAAGGCGACGACAATAGCCGAATAAACTACGCAGGGAGAAACATCCCGCACCACATCTGTAGTACCATTACAATTCCTCAATTCCCGACTTATAACCAGCGCTTCACAGAGCACAAGATTGAATAGGAAAGAGATGAAGGCATAAGCCTAAAAGGAATCAAATCGCACGATGAGGAATCAAGAAGAGAAGTGCTCCTAACAGCCCTTTAGCATCTCAAAGATAAGTACAGACGTTTCAGTACTGATCCGCAAGACTCTACTACACTTGCTCAAGACTCGTGAGACCTAAGTGTACCTAGTCCTCTGATACCATGTTGTCATGACCCAAAATCCGTTAAAGGTCATGATGGCGTCGGACACCACTGTCAGGCAAGCCAACACCAAATAGTTTAAATTCTCATTTTAATATTTTTGAAATCATAATTTTCCTTCAATTAAATAATAAATGATGAACTTCACAAAGTAAATAATAATGTTTTCCAATTTCAATACTGAACATCCCATAATCATCCCAGAACCCGGTGTCACAAGTGCATGAGCCTTTTCTAGAAATTTAAAATAAAATACAATAACTGTCCGGAATACAACTTGGAAAGGAAAGAAAAAACAATACAATGAAGGAGACTCTGCTAGCTGCGGTGCGTCGTATAGAATGCAGCTCACCTAAGTCCCCGCCATAATCACGCCTTTGCGCCCACAAGGACGCAAAACATATGTGTACCTACAAAACAATATGCAACAAGTGTAGTATGAGTACGTAAATCAACGCGTACCCAATTAGTATCCCACCTAACCCCGAAGAAGTAGTGACGAGGGGTCGACTTCGACACTTACTATGGGCTATAAATGGGGTATCAATAATATAATTAAGTATGGATTATACGAACGGTTGCAAGCTCAATATTTTGAAGTAAGTAAGCAGTTCTTTCATAATTAAGAAATCTCCAAATTTATCTCCCATTATTTAACAACTTAACTCAGGCCGAGGAGGCAATATCATTATTTATAAGCTTCAATGCAAGCAATACAAGCATGCGCAAATCATGCCGAGGTCGTACGGCTCGATCCAACAAATATTTAAACTGTGCACTGCCAGAGGGTCGAATGGCGCGAACCTTAGATGCATCTATTTACTACCTAGGCGCTTGGCCCGATCCACAAATAACAATGTTTTTCAAGAAAACACAAGGTTCTCATTTACAGTCAAGTATCTCATACAAACCTTCAAGTAAGTGAATTTAACCTTATACAATTCTTTTATCAATTTCTATCATGACTAAGTGATTATATTAGCAAGTAAGGGCACAAACATTCCAAGTATAGCATGATACGGGTCCCAAACTACTCGGATAATAGCATAATAGTAGCTACATACGGACTCGCGTCACCTCATACGTACGTAGCCCCCGCAATTAGGTACAAACATTTATTTAATTCACCTATGGGGTTAATTCCCTCTTACAAGGTTAGAAAGGAGACTTACCTCGCTCTGAAGTTCCATAACCGGCTTCCGAGCCCTTCAAACAACTTGAATCGATGCACAATGCTCCAAAACTAGCCAATAATTATGTAAACCCATTAAAATATACTCAAATACTCAATATAATCCAATTCATAATAATTTCTAACCCCGCTCGGAAAGTCGACAAAAATCACCCTTGAGACCACATGCCCGGATTAAAAAAATGTTCGAAGATAAACTTTACCCATAATCTCACGAACTCAAATATATAGTTTATTCTCAATTCCATGCCCAATTTCGTGGTCAAAATCCAAAAATACTAAATTCTAGGTCTTCTACCAAAAATCCCACAATTTATACTAATTTCCATGTTTAAATCCTTATACCAATCATGTATTTAACTTATAATAAGTGGGAATCACTTACCTTGGCATTGGTGACGAAGACTGAGCTCCAAAATCTCTCCACGATCGGCTCTCATGGAGAAAATGGGGTGAAAATGAGCCAAGCCCTCGTTTTTAAAGAACACACTACCCAGCCCCGTCCTTCGCACCTGCGATCAAGTAGCCTCACCTGCGGCTTCACATGTGCGAGAAACCTTCCGCTTCTGCGAGGAACTTTCCGCTTTTGCGAGGCACTTTCCGCTTCTGCGCTTGCGCAGATGCGGCCAAAATCTCTGCACCTGCGGTCCTTCACCTGGCCATCCTGCTTCGCACCTGCGATTCTAATGTCGCTTTTGCACCCTCCGCACCTACAATCAAAACCTCGCAGGTGCAGGTACACCAGATATCAGCTGCCTCAACTCTTCTTCAAATCCCAAATTCGATCCGTTAACCACTCGGAATTCACCCGAGGCCCTCGGGACCTCAACCAAATATACCAAGATGTTCCAAAACACATTGCGAACTTAGTCGAGCCTTCAAATCACATCAAACAACGTCGAATTCATGAATCGCACCCCATTCCAAGCTTAATGAATATTTAGAATTTCAACTTCTACATTCGATGCCGAAACCTATCAAATCACGTCTGATTGTCCTCAAATTTTGCACATGTCACATTTGACATTACGGACCTGCTCCAACTTTCGGAATCGGATTCCGACCCGGATATCAAAAAGTCCACTTCCGGTCAAACTTCTCCAAAATATTCAAATGACTCCAAAATGACCTCCGGACCTCCGAATCCACTTTCGGACGCGCTCCCAATACCATAATCACCATACGGAGCTATTCCCAGGCTCGGAATCTCAAACGGGCATTGATAACATTGAAATGCACTTCAACTCAAATTAGTGAAATTCTTCCAAAATGTTAACTTCCGCAATATGTACCGAAATGCTCTCGGGGTATCCAATACCCGATCCGAACATACGCCCAAGTCCGAAATCATCATATGAACCTGTTGAAACCTTCAAATCCTATTTTCGAAGTCGTTTACTCAAAATTCACAACTTAGCCAATTCCTCTAACTTAAGGCTTCTGAAATTAGAATTTTCTCTTCAAATCAACTCCGAATTTCCTGAAATTTAATTCCAACCATACGCACATGTCATAATACCTGAAGTGAAGCTGCTCATGGCCTCAAACTGCCGAACAACGCGCTAGAACTCAAAACGACCGATCGGATCGTTAAATGGCGACTCTTTAAAAATAAATAAAATAATCTCAATTCAATAATATAACTTAAATTAGAAAAAATCTTTCCCTCGTAAAAAGGAGGTGTGACGCCTATTTCTCATATTAGACCATATTTCACACATAAAAAAATTCATCTTAAATAATACGATTTGTGGGAAGGCCGATCTACACACTTGCATTTATCTTGATGTATATGATGTTGGTATTTATTTTTTGCTTTGTCTGACATGGTTGAACAATTAGGAAGTTCATAATAGTATCGGTGGTTCTCTAGCAACTTATGTCCATTCTTCATTTGTGGACAATTTTTTTGGGAGCATTTATCTCTTTTTACCATCTTACTTTTTATTTGGCCTCGAAAGTATGGTGTTTTTACTTTATTCTTTCATGTATAATTATTTATTAAGTTTTAATAATATTGATACTATTTTATGGTATAGTATATGTAACGACCCGACCGGTCGTTTTGCTTTCTAGGTCCATGTTCCCCTAAATAAGACTCCCTGTATGTGCTTTTACTATTTCATGACTTGCGGAGATGGTTAGTTTGGGATTTGAAAGGGTTCGGGTTAAAATCGGAACACTCAGTTCCTTAAAGTTGGCTAAAAGGGCTAAGTTTGACTTGAGTCAACATTTTGTGTAAACGATCCCGAAACCGGAATTTGATGGTTCCAATAGGTTCGTATGATAATTTTGGACTTGAGCATATGTTCGGATGGAGTTTTCGATGACCCGGGAGCATTTCAGCGCTTAATATTGATAGTTGGCACCTTGAAGGTTTTAAAGTTCTTTAAATTTGGTTTAGAGTAGGTTTTGGTGTTATCGATGTCTGTTTGGGATTCCGAGCCTGGGAATAGTTCTGTATGGTGATTTAAGACTTGCACACAAAATTTGAAGTCATTCCGAATAGTTTAAGTATATTTCGGCGTGTTCAGAGTAAGTTGGAAGAACTTGAAGTTCATAAGTTGATTCAATTTAGTTTGGGGTGTGATTCTTAGTTTTGGTTTTTTTGCCATGTTCTGAGGGTTCGAACAAGTCCTTATCCTATTTACGAACTTGTTGGTATGTTTGGACAAGGTCTTGGGAGCCTCGGGTGCAATCCGAGCGATGCCCGGATCGAGTTAGGACTCAAAAATGGCTGTTGATGCACCAGTTCTGGTGAGCCCGAATGTAATGACCCAACCGATCATTTTGACTTTTAGAACCGCATTCCCCTAAATACAAATCCCCGTATGTGCTTTTATTAATTTTTGACTTGCGGGGATGGTTGGTTCAGAATTTGGAAGTGATCGGGTTGAAATCGGAATAATTGGTTCCTTAGTTTGGCTTTAAAAGGCCAAGTTTGACTACGGTCAACATTTTGAAAAAACGACCCCGGAATCGGGATTTGACGGTTTTAATAGGTTCGTATGATGATTTCGAACTTTGGCGTATGTTCGAATTGGGTTTTGAATAAACCGGGAGCGTTTTAGCGCTTAATAGTGAAAATCAACTATTTGAAGGTATAAAGTTCTTTAAATTTGGTTTGGAGTAGGTTTTGGAGTAATTGAGGTCCGTTTGAAATTCCGAGTTTGGGAATAGTTTCGTATGATGATTTAAGACTTGCACGCAAAATTTGGTGTTATTCCGAATAGTATAAGTATGTTTCGGCGTGTTCAGAGTAAGTTTGAAGAATTTGAAATTTCTAAGTTGAATCAATTTGGTTTGAGGTATGATTCTAAGTTTTGATGTTGTTTTACACGTTCCGAGGGTTCGAGCAAGTCCGTTGTATGATTTCAAACTTGTTGGTATGTTCGGGTGGGCCCCCAGGTGCCCCGAGTGTTAACCAGACAAGACTCGGACCAATTTTGGAATTTAGAGGAAGAACTAAAGATTTCTGCTTCTGGTACGCTCGCACCTGCACTTGGACAGCCGCAAGTGCGACCCTCGCAGATGCGAGTTTTGTTCGCAAAAGCGGAAAAGGGAAGGGGAGGCCATCGCCGTAGATACGGAATTTTAGCGCACCTGCGAACGCGCGGGTGCGAAGTAGTATGCGCAGATGTGACTTTGGTCCAGGCAAGTGAAACTCGCACCTGCGAAGAATTTCCGCAGGTGCGAAAAAACTGCTTGGGCAGAACCTTAAAAACGGATGAGGCTCAGTTCATTTTAGTCCGTTTTTCTTCCATGTTTGGGCTATTTCATGGCTTTTTGATAGGGGATTTCAACTAGCAATTGGAAGGTAAGTTAATTCTACATACCTTGAGTTAAATACATAGATTATGGGTAGATTATAACCGGTAAATGTTAGAAATCAAGGATTTAGATGAAAAACCTAGATTTGTATAAAAACAAGATTTTAACCACGAAAATGGTTATGTAATTGGAGAGAAATTATATATTTGAGTTCTTGAGCTTATGGGAAATGTTTTCCTCCAAAAACTTCCGGAATCCGGGCACGTGGACCAAGGGTGAATTTTAGAAATTTTACCATTTTGATAGGGTAATTTATTTAATAGATAAATTTTGAATTATTGAACATGTATTAATTATTTTATATAACTTTTGGATAGTTTAGGATTTTTCGGCATTGAATTGAGGTTTTACGCGACATTTTGATCGGAAAGTAGACTTTGAGACAAGGTAAGTCTCTTGTCTAATCTTGTGAGAGGGAATTTACCCCATAGGTGATTAAATTAATAATTGTTGCTAATTGTGGGGGACTACGTACGCACGAGGTAACGAGAGTCCATGCGTAGCTACTATTTATGCTAAAGTTCGGGTAGTTTAGAACTCAAATCATGAATTACTTGTGTAAATTGTATTCTATATTTAATCAAATTATTTGAAATATATTATGAATTGTTACGGAAATATACTAAGATGGAAATCTAATATACTTAATTTTTCTGTATAAATTATTTAATTGTTAAAAGAAATTGTGCATCCTCTCGTATTAATCTATCAATAAATAAACTCTCCTTCCGGAGGTACATAAGAAAATGTCCTTCTTTCTTGTGGAGCGGGCCGAACGCCTCAGCAGTATAGATGCATCTATGGATCGCGTCGCACGTCCCTCGGTAGTGTACACGACACTCTGGATCGGGTCGTACGATCTCGGCAGAAATCGTGCCTAATAATAATAATAATTACACGATACTTTGTTATTTTAATTACAGCTTGTGAATTTAATTAATAGATTGGGAATTGTTGCATTTGAAGGAATTTAATTATTTCTGTTGGTTAAATAAAATTATTGTTAACTCTGTGAATCATGTTGATTTAAATATATTTCTATTTCTATTTTATTTATTATTATTGACCCTTAGTGAGCGTCAAAGTCGACCATCTCGTATCTACCTCTTCGAGATTAGGCTTGATACTTACTGGGTACACGTTGTTTATGTACTCATGCTACAGTTTTTGCACTTTTTGTGCAGAACTTGAGACAGGTGCTATAGTTGGACCTATCGGCACACACCCACGATATCCAGAGGCTTAATGGTGAGCTGCCCTTCTGAGCCATTCTACAGCAACAAGTGCCTCTTCCTAAAAATTTTATTCTGTCTACTGTATTTCAAACAATATTTGGAAATTTTTGTATAATCTATTAGATGCTCATACACTTGTGACACCAGGTCTTGGTACACATACTAGTAGAATTTTTAGATTTAATTATGTTCTTGAGTATTTTAAATTTTCTAAATCTTTTCATATTATCTTAATTGTTGTCAATAAGAAGAGTTTAATTACTCGGTTAATTTTAAAGAATTGAATATATGTTTAAATTACTAGTTGGCTTACCTAGTTGTAGTGTTGGGCGCCATCACGACCTATAGGTAAAATTGGATCGAGACAACATGGTATCAGAGCACTAGATTCACGTAGGTCTCACAAGTTATGAGCAAACCTAATAGAGTCTTGTGGATCGGTACGGAGACGTCTGTACTTATCTTCGAGAGGCTATAGGGTGTTAGGAAACTACTTTTCTTCATATTCCATCGTGCAAGTGATGTAGCACGAAATATATTTCTCTTATTCTCTCATAGATGGTGAGAACGTGCTCTAACGAGGCTCCAAACCAGGGAAGAGCTACTCCCCCAGTTGTTAGAGACCGAGGAAGAGGCCGAGCGAGGGCTCCAGCCTGTGGTAGGGGACGAAGACGTCCCAGGACTGTTCCAGTTATGCCGCCAGTGGGTCCAGCAGAGAATCCTATTGTTGAGGAACAGGGTGAGGTGCCTGTGGTAGAGCCAGCTCCGGTGGATTTCACATCTGCAACGGGATTCCAGGATGTCGTGGGTGGTATGTTGTGGTTCATGGACACTATGACCCAGGCCGGTTTATTTCCGGCAGACCCAGCCACATCTCAGGCGGGCGGGGGAGCACAGACTTCGACCGCACAGGCTCATGGGCAGGCAGCTGCTATATATCAGACCCAGGGTGCACTACCCGTTAGTAGAGCCCAGCTAGTGGCAGAAGCTACACCTAAGCCCAGGCCAGCTGCAGCCGCTGATCCGCAGAAATTATTGGACAAATGGACTAGACTACATCCTCCTGTCTTAGGGGGTGAGCGACATGAGGATCCCTAGGACTTCATTGATCGGTGCAGGGACAAACTGCACAACATGAGGATATTAGAGTCTTATAGGGTAGACTTTGCTACTTTTCAGCTAGAGGGCAGAGCCCGTAGATGGTGGAAGTCTTATCTTCTTGGCAAACCAGCAGATTCTCCTCCCATGACTTGGGACAGGTTCACCCGTATCTTCCTGGACAGGTATATTCGACCCTCCCAGAAGGAAGAGTTGCGGTTTCAGTTTGAGCAGCTCCAGCAGGGTCAGATGTTAGTGACCGATTATGAGGCGAGGTTCTCTGAGTTATCTCGCCATGCACTTATGTTACTCCCTATTGAGGCGGGGAGAGTGCGGAGGTTTGTTGCAGGTTTATATACTGGCATTCAGGCCACTATGGCTCGAGAGGTTGAGATGGGCACTTTTTATGAGCTCGTCATGGAGATAGCCCGGAGGATTGAGGGTGTGCGTCAGCGGAGCCGAGAGCAAATTATGAGAGATAAGCAGTTTAGATATTTTGGAAAGTTCAGAGGTGCTCCGTTTGGGGGCAGAGGTCAGTTCGTGATAGGGTAATCCATCAGGCCCCCATATCCAGCACCACCACCTCCTCGGGGTCCTCCAGTTCGACCTAATTTCAGTGTTATGCCACAGAGTTCTTATCGCCCACCAGCTATTCATGGTCCTTCCAGTGGGTATTCCGGTTCCCAGGGTCAGACTCTTAGTCAGCAGCCCATCACACCGAAGAGTTGTTACGAGTGCGGGGATCCCAGTCACATGCGGAGATTTTGCCCTAGGCTTTGGGGTAGACCAGTGCAGCAGGGTCAGCAACCTATGATTACCACACCAGTTGCTCCACCAGTCGTCCGACCACCAAGAGGTGGAGAATAGGTGGGTAGGGGTTGTCCTAGAGGTGGAGGTCAGCCAGGCGGAGGCCAGCCAGTTGGCACTCCAGCTAGTTTCTATGCTTTTCCGGCCAGACTAGATGCAGAGGACTCAGATGTCGTGATTACAGGTACTATTTTTGTTTGCGGCAAATATGCCTCTGTATTATTTGATCCAGGATCTACGTATTCATATGTGTCATCTCTATTTGCTCAATTTCTGGGTATTTCTCGTGAGTCCTTGAGTACTCCTGTTTATGTGTCCACTCTTGTGGGCGATTTTGTTGTTGTGAATCGGATCTACCGGTCCTGTATTGTTACATTCTGTGGTTATGAAACTAGAGCAGACCTCCTACTTCTTGAGATGACCGATTTTGAAATTATCCTAGGCATGGACTGGTTATCTCCATATCATGCCATTCTAGATTGTCATGCCAAGACTGTTACCTTGGCTATTCTAGCATTGCCTAGGCTAGAGTGGAAGGGTTCGTCTGTTAGTGCATTTAATCGGGTCATTTCTTTTATGAAGGCTCAACACATGGTTGAGAAGGGTTGTTTAGCTTATCTAGCCTATGTTCGGGATACTACTACAGAGACTCCAACTATTGATTCAGTGCCTGTAGTTTGGGAGTTCTCCAATGTATTTCCTTCAGATCTTCCAGGCATGCCACCTAATCGTCATATTGATTTCTGTATTGACTTGGCCCAGATACCCAGCCTATATCTATCTCATTGTATCGCATGGCTCCGAAAGAATTGAAAGAATATCTTGAGGAGTTACTAGTCAAAGGGTTTGTCAGATCGAGTGTATTGCCTTGGGGTGCACCGGTGTTATTTATGAAGAAGAAGGATGGAACGATGTGAATGTGTATTGATTATCGCCAATTGAACAAAGTCACTATTAAGAACAAGTACCCGTTGCCGCGTATTGATAATCTATTTTACCAGTTGCAGGGTGCTAGGGTGTTCTCTAAGATCAACTTGAGGACGGGGTACCATCAGTTGAAGATTCGGGATTCGGATGTTCTGAAGACTGCTTTCCGAACTAGATATGGTCATTATGAGTTTCTAGTGATGTCCTTTGGTTTAACTAATGCCCTGATAGCGTTTATGGATTTGATGAATAGGGTATTCAGGCCATATATTGATTTGTTTGTCATTGTCTTCATTGATGACATCTTGATCTACTCGCGCAGTAAGGAAGAGCACGAGCAGCGTATGAGAGTGGTGCTTCAGACGCTGCAGGAACAAAAGCTATATGCTAAGTTCTCCAAATTTTATTACTAGCTAGAGTCTGTAGCATTTTTGGGGCATATTGTATCGGGCGAGGGCATTAATGTTGATCCCAAAAAGATTGAGGCAGTTCATAATTGGCATCGTAACACTTCGGCGACTGAGATCAGGAGTTTTCTGGGTTTAGCCGGTTATTATCGTCGGTTTGTGGAAGGTTTTTCCTCTATTGCAGCACCTTTGACCAAATTAACCCAGAAGGGTGCTCCGTTCCGATGGTCCGATAATTGTGAGGTGAGCTTTCAGAAGCTCAAGACAACAATGACCAAAACACCAGTGTTAGTGTTGCCTTTCGGTTCGTGGATGTATATAATGTATTGTGACGTTTCACGCATTGGCTTGGGTTGTGTATTGATGCAGGAAGGATGAGTTATTGCATATGCTTCACGTCAGCTGAAGCGGTACATGATTTGGAGTTGGCTGTGATTGTTGATACTCTTAAGATTCGGAGGCATTATCTTTATGGGGTGTCTTGTGAGGTTTACACTGACCATCGCAGCTTGCAGCATTTGTTCAAGCAGAGGGACCTAAATTTGAGATAGTGCAGATGGCTTGAGTTACTAAAAGATTATGATATTACTATCATGTATCATCCGGGCAAAGCAAATGTAGTTGCAGACGCCTTGAGTAGAAAGGCGGAGAGTATGGGTAGTTTGGCTTTCATTTCAGCAGAGGAGAGGCCATTAGCTTTGGATATTCAATCCTTGGCTAACCGACTTGTGAGGTTGGACATTTCAGAGCCCAGTCTAGTTCTTGCATGTGTCGTAGCCCAGTCTTCACTATTTGAGCAGATCAAAGCTCGCCAGTATGATGATCCACACTTAATGGTTCTTCGAGAAATGGTACTACGGGGTGGTGCCAAGAAAGTTGCTATTGGCGTAAATGGTGTTCTGCAAATTTAGGATCGTCTATGTGTTCCTAATGTGGATGAACTGAGGAAAAATATCCTAGTGGAAGCACACAGTTTTAGGTATTCTATTCATCCAGGTGCTACAAAGATGTATCGTGACTTGAGGCAGCATTATTTGTGGCAACGAATGAAAAAGGACATAATTGAGTATGTAGCTAGGTGTCTAAATTATCAGCAAGTTAAATATGAGCACCAGAGACTAGGTGGCCTACTTCAGCAGATGACTATACCAGAGTGGAAATGGGAACACATTACTATGGACTTTGTAGTTGGGTTGTCGTGTACCTTGCGGAAGTTTGATGCAGTTTGGGTGATTGTTGACAGGTTGACCAAGTCGGCACACTTTATTCCGGTTGTGACTACGTATACTTCAGAGAGGCTGGCCCAGATTTATATTCAGGAAATGGTCTGGTTGCACGGTGTGCCAATTTCCATCATATCAAATAGAGGCCCTCAGTTTACTTCACATTTCTGTAGAGTAGTACAAAGTGAATTGGGGACCCGTGTAGAGCTCAGCACAGCCTTTCATCCGCAGACCGACGGGCAGTCAGAGCGGATAATTCAGATTTTGGAGTATATGCTCAGGGCATGTGTGATTGACTTTGGAGGTCAGTGGGATCGTTTCTTGCCTTTGGCCGAGTTTGCTTATAATAACAGTTACCAATCCAGCATCGAGATGGCTCTATTTGAGGATTTATATGGTCGGCGATGTCGTTTGCCCATCGGATGGTTTGATCCCGGTGAGGCTAAGTTATATGGTACTGATTTGGTAAAGGATGCCTTGGAAAAGGTAAAGTTGATTCAGGAGCGACTTCGTACAGCACAGTCTAGACAGAAGAGTTACGCGGATCAGAAAGCGCGTGATTTATCATTTATGGTAGGTGAAAAAGTTCTCTTGAAAGTTTCGCCGCTGAAAGGAATCATAAGGTTTGGGAAAAAGGGCAAGTTGAGCCCAAGGTTTATAGGCCTATTTGAGGTGTTGAGACGAGTTGGGAAGGTTGCTTACGAGCTTGCTTTGCCTCCCAATCTATCAGGAGTCCATCCAGTTTTCCATGTATCTATGCTACGAAAGTATCATGCCGACCTGTCACATGTGTTAGACTTCAGCACAGTTCAGCTAGATAATAGCTTAGGTTATGAAGAGGAGCCAGTTGCCATTGTTGATAAACAGGTTTGCCAGTTGAGGTCCAAGAGGATTTTTACAGTAAAGGTCCAGTGGAGGGGCCAACTAGTCGAGGAAGCGACTTGGGAGGCCGATAAAAACATGTGGAGCAGATATCCACACTTATTCAGCACTCCAGGTACAATTCTAAACCTGTTCGAGGACAAACGTTTGTTTAAGAGGTGGAGAATGTAATGACCCAACTGGTCATTTTGACTTTTAGAACCCTGTTCCCCTAAATAAAACTCCCCGCATGTGCTTTTATTAATTTATGACTTGCGGGGATGGTTGGTTCAGAATTTGGAAGTGATCGGGTTGAAATCGGAACAATTGGTTCCTTAGTTTGGGTTTAAAAGGCCAAGTTTGACTTTGGTCAACATTTGGAGAAAACGACCCCGGAATCAGGATTTGGCGGTTCCAATAGGTTTGTATGATGATTTCGGACTTGGGCGTATGTTCGAATCGGGTTTTGGATATCCCGGGAGCGTTTTAGCACTTAAAAGTGAAAATCAACTATTTGAAGGTTTAAAGTTCTTTAAATTTGGTTTGGAGTAGGTTTTGGAATAATCGAGGTCCGTTTGAAATTCCGAGTTTGGGAATAGTTCCGTATGGTGATTTAAGACTTGCACGCAAAATTTAGTGTCATTCCGAGGAGTATAAGTATGTTTCGGCGCGTTCGGAGTAAGTTTGAAGAATCTGAAATTTCTAAGTTGAATAAATTTGGTTTGATGTATGATTCTTAGTTTTGATGTTGTTTTACAGGTTCCGAGGGTTCAAACAAGTCCGTTGTATGATTTCAAATTTGTTGGTATGTTCGGACGGGGCCCCGGGGACCCCAAGTGTTAACCAGATGAGGCTCGGACCAATTTTGGAATTAAGAGGAAGAACTGAAGCTTTCTGCTTCTGGTACGATCGCACCTGCGTTTGGACAGCCGCGGGCGCGACCCTCGCAGATGCGAGTTTTGTTCGCAGAAGCGGAAAAGGGAAAGGGAGGCCATCGGCGCAGATGTGAAATTTTAGCGCACCTGCGCGTTGCGCAAATGCGACCTTGGTCCAGGCGAGTGAAACTCACACCTGCAAGGAATTTCCGCAGGTGCGAAAAACCTGCTTAGGCAGAACCTTAAAAACGGACGGGGCTCAGTTCATTTTAGTCCATTTTTCTTCCAAGTTTGGGCGATTTCAGAGCTTTTTGAGAGGGGATTTCAACTAGCAATTGGAAGGTAAGTTAATTCTACACACCTTGAGTTAAATACATAGATTATGGGTAGATTATAACCAGTAAATCTTAGAAATCAAAGGTTTAGATGAAAGACCTAGATTTATATAAAAATGAGATTTTAACCACGAAAATGGTTATGGAATTGGATAGAAATTATATATTTGAGTTCTTGAGATTATGGGTAACGTTTTCCTCCAAAAATTTTCGGAATCCGAACATGTGGACCCGAGGTGAATTTTAGGAATTTTACCATTTTGGATAGGGTAATTTATTTAATAGATAAATTTCAAATTATTGAACATGTATTAATTATTTTATATAACTTTTGGATAGTTTCGGATTTTTTGGCATTGAATTGAGGTTTTACACGACATTTTGATCGGAAAGTGGACTTTGAGACAAAGTAAGTCTCCTGTCAAATCTTGTGAGGGGGAATTTACCCCATAGGTGATTAAATTAATAATTGTAGCTAATTGTGGAGGGCTACGTATGTACGAGGTGACGAGAGTCCGTGCCTAGCTTCTATTTATGCTAAAGTTCGGGTAGTTTAGGACTCAAATCATGAATTACTTGTGTAAATTGTATTCTATATTTAATTAAATTATTTGAAATATATTGTGAATTGTTAGGGAAATATAGTAAAAGATGTAAATCTAATATACTTAATTTTTCTGTATAAATTATTTAATTGTTAAAAGAAATTGTTCATCCTCTCGTATTAATCTATCAATAAATAAACTCTCCTTCCGGGGGTATATAAGAAAATGTCTTCCTTTCTGGTGGAGCAGGCCGAATGCCTCGACGGTATAGATGCGTCTATGGATCGCGCCGCACATCCCTCGGCAGTGTACACGACACTCTGGATCGGGCCGTACCACCTCGGCAGAAATCGTGCATAATAATAATAATAATAATAATAATAATAATAATAATTACACGATACTTTGCTATTTCAATTGCAGCTTGTGGATTTAATTAATAGATTGAGAATTGTTGCATTTGAAGGAATTTAATTATTTCTGTTCGTTAAATAAAATTATTGTAAACTCTGTGAATCATGTTGATTTAAATATTTCTATTTTTATTTTATTTATTATTATTGACCCTTAGTGAGCGTCAAAGTCGACCATCTCGTCTCTACCTCTTCGAGATTAGGCTTGATACTTACTGGGTAAACGTTGTTTACGTACTCATGCTACATTTGCTGCACTTTTTGTGCAGGACTTGAGACAATGCTATAGTTGGACCTATCGGCACGCACCCACGATATCTAGAGGCTTAGTGGTGAGCTGCCCTTCTGAGCCATTCTGCAACAACCCGTGCCTCTTCCTGAAATTATTATTCTGTCTACTTTATTTCAGAGAGTATTTGGAATTTTTTGTATAATCTACTAGATGCTCATACACTTGTGACACTAGGTCTTGGCACACACACTAGTAGAATGTTTGGATTTAATTTTGTTCTTTTTTATTTTTAATTTTCTAAATCTTTTCATATTATCTTAATTCTTGCCAGTAAGAAGAGTTTAATTACTTGGTTAATTTTAAAGAATTGAATATATGTTTAAATTACTAGTTGGCTTGCCTAGCTGTAGTGTTGGGCGTCATCATGACCTATAGGTAAAATTAGATTGTGACACCAAACCTGCGAGCTTTTGGCCTCAGCTGCGAGCCCGCGGATGCGTGATTTTGGCCGCAGAAGAGGTTTGGGAGCAGTTGGCCAGTGGCCCGCAGAAGCGAAGGGGAGTGCGTAGAAGTGGACTCGCTTCTGTGATGAGGAGCCGCAGGTGCGAGAAGGCCGCAGAATGCGCTTCTTTGACCGCAGAAGAGGGATCACGACCGCAGAAGCGGGATCACGACCGCAGAAGCGGCAAGCGTTGGGCCTGGGGAAATTCGGCAGAAGCAGACCTAGTTCCGCAGAAGCGGTACCGCAGATGCGCCCAGTGACCGCAGGTGCAAAATCGCTGGAGGCAGAATAGTCCATTTAATGCGGGACTTAGGTTATTTTGGCTTACTTTCTTTCATCTCTTGGGCGATTTTGGAGCTCTTGGAGAAGGGTTTTCACCTAGCACTTTGAGGTAAGTAATTTCTATACAATGTGAGTTGAATATATAGATTATGGGTAGGTGTTAACATGTAAAAATTGTGAAAATCATGGGTTTAGGTGAAAAACATAGGTTTTGATAAAAATGGGATTTAACCACGAAAATGGTTATGAGATTGAGTGAAAACTATATATTTGAGTTCGTGAGGTTATGAGTAACAACTTTCTTCAAAAATTTCCGAAATCCGGGCACGTGGGCCCGGGGGTGAATTTTAGGAATCTTCCAATTTGGTTTGGGTAATTACTCTAATAGTTAAATTATGAACTTTTGAACATGTATTAATTAATTTATATAACATTTGACTAGTTTCGGGTCGTTTGGAAATGAGTTGAGGATTTAAAGCATATTTGTGGATCGAGAGTGAGCTTGAGAACGAGGTAAGTCTCTTGCCTAGCCTTGTAAGAGGGAACTCATACCCTTAGGCGTGTTTTTGTTGTGAATTATATGTGTGGGGAGCTATGTACGCACTAGGTGACGAGAGTCCGTGCGTAGCTATATTCTATATGATATCCGGGTAGTCTTAGGCTTACACCATGCTTTGTTTGCTCTAGTATGTTGGTCCTACATATTAGTTATCTTAACTAGAGCTGAGATTAAGGATTTTAATATTTAAAGTCTCCCATTTAAATTTCTTATGTGTGGGAGAGAATGGAAGAATTTTATAATAACTTTGAGAAATCTATATCCATTCACGTCGCAAGTATTTTCGCGAGCGAGGTAAATTCCCTCTACTCTCATGGGAGAGGGTCGTTCGCCTCGGCAGGTTAATAGATGCATCTATGGTTCGTGTCGTTCGACCCTCGACAATGCACACAGTATATACATATATTTTGGATCGGGTCATACGACCGCGGCATAAATCGTGCGTAATAATACTTGGAGCCTAATCTTCGTAATATGATTTTTATTGGCTGGAGAGGTTACAGTTATTTAAATGATGGAAATTGACTTGGGTTTTATTATTAGTGAAAGAAATATTTATTTATCACTTGTTATGGAGATTTATGGTTGTTTACATAACTCATGCTTATTTAATATTTAGGTATTTTATTGTTAGCCTAAAGTAAATGTCGAAGTCAGCCCCTCGTCACTACTTCTTCTAGGTTAGACTAGATACTTACTGGGTACATGTGGTTTATGTACTCACACTACACTTCTGCACTAACCGTGCAGGATCTGAGGCAAGTGCATCTGGACATCATCCCGGCGCGCACTCCTGATGCATCGAGACATAGCGGTGAGCTGCCTTCCGAGCCATTCTACAGCACCCAAAGTCTTTCTTTTGTATTTATTTTTTCTCTACTTTATTTCAGATAGTAGTTTAGTGTTTTGTGTATTCTACTAGTAACTCATACACTTGTGACACCAGGTCTTGGAATTTTTGCTAGTAGACACTTAATGATTTTGAGTGTTTATTTCACTGCACTTGATCTTACAACTTGTTATGTTTTATTTTATTAAATTTTCTCGTCCCTTTCTTTTGTAATAATTAAAAATAAACTATTTTAAAAATGTTAAAAGAATATACACATGGTCAGTTCACCGTTGGCTGGTCTAGCGGCAACGTTGGGTGCCATCACGATCTATAGGAAATTGGGTCGTGACAGTATACTACCTGACTCGGTATACACGATAAATAATTAATTCATTATATAGTGATCTTCATCAATCACGATTCATAAAAAAATGTACTTTATTCTTTACTCAATGTTTTATTTAAATAATATTAATATTATATTTTATAGAACTGTGTCTACATGACTCGACATACACGTGCAACGCACGTGCCGAGGAACTAGTATATATATACATGTGTGTGTGTGTGTGTGTGTGTGTGTGTGTGTATATATATATATGGGAAGAAGGAGAAGAAGACCTCCAATAAGGGAGGGTGTTTTTTAATGTAGGATGCCATGACAGCATTTAAACTTGGGATTTTTACCTTCCTATACTACATATGAAACTTTATTACCCTCTCTAATCAAGTTTTAACTTAATTACATAGGCATATATATTTTACTAATTATATACAATTAGTATTAATGAGTATCTATTTATATTGGGAATTGAATAGGAAAATACTTATTTCCCATCACTGCTTGCTCTCTCTCTCTCTCCCCCCGTCTCTCTTTCTCTCTCTGTGTCTCTCTCTATCTTTCTCTCTTTCTTTGTTCTTTCCCCAATTTTCTTCCTTCGTTTTTCTCTGCTTTTTATCCTCTTTTTTCAGGGAATTCATCAATGAATTTTAATTATTTCAATATAGAGTTTTAGCTTAGCAATTTGTTTTTCATTGCACAATTGGTGTTTGAATTGAAATCGTCAATCAATAAATTTTGAAGGTGTTTGATTCTCAACCACTAACAGCCATTAAAAAGTTTTAAAGCTTTGAATTCGAATTTAGATTTTTAAAATCTACTGTTTGTTTGGATTGGGTATTGTTGCAAACAATTGAAAATCTTCTTTAGAGTTTATATCTCAATTTTGAGGGTGTTTGTGAAGATTAGACTTTATTTTGGATGAATTTCAGACTGAAACTCGAAGAAGAACTCGAAGATTTATTTTGGATGAATTTCAGAATGAAACTCGAAGAAGAAGAAGAAGAAGAAGAAGAAGAAGAAGAAGAAGAAGAAGAAGAAGAAGAAGAAGAAGAAGAAGAAGAAGAAGAAGAAGAAGAAGAACACATGACATACAATATACTTACGAAATTATATTAAAATTATATGTAAATTGTATTTAAGTTGTATTATGTTGTAATTATATTTTTTTTATTTGCATGTTGTATGAAAGTTGAAAAATACTTGTATAATGTATGAATCATTGTATGAAACTTGTATTTAAGTTATAAATATTATACTTTTACATAAATTTGTTGATATGTATCAAAATTGTATTAAGATAGGAAGTTTTGATTAGAATTTCAGAAAGGAAGAAGAACACACCACTTACAAAATATATACAAATCATATACAAAATACATACAAAAAGACATTATATAAATTTTGTATGAAAATTGTATTTAAGTTGTATGATGTTGTAATTGTATTTAACTGTATAAAAATGATGTATGAAAGTTGTAGATAAGTTATAAATAAGTTGTATACTATATAATTAGTTGTATAAAATTTGGTTTTAGTTTATATGTTGTTGTAGATATATCAAATTTGTATCAAATACTTAAGGGACCTCTTCTCTCCAATTTTTAAAAGTCAAGAAAACATCGTCGTCGGTTGAATATTTCATCCCTCGATGTTCTTGCCTTTCGAGTAAACCCTTGGTGCCAAGCAAGTTGAGAAGCGGTTTGGTCGACGAATTTGGTATCGGTTGATTTATTATAAGATGTTTCAAGATAAATGGCAACTCGCCAATTAGTTCGACGAATGGACTGAAGCATCACATGATCCTACTATATTTCATAAGAGTGTAACCAAATTCCCTAATTTAAGGCACTAATAATGGATTGTACATAGAGAGAAGTGACAGAAAATAGAAAAAAAGAAGAGAGAGAAAAGGAAAAAAACATAACTGAATTCCCTAATTTAAGGCACTAATAATGAATTGTATATAAATTGTAAGGAAACTTTGTTTAGGGATGGTAATATACAAAATTAGGATAATTTTAATAAATAAGTTTCAAATATTGTATAGAAACGAAAAAATACCTTTAAACTTTTAAATACTAGGTTGTTTTGGTCAGCTCAACCCAACTGGCCCATTTTAGAGGGCAAAGACCCCTAAAACAAACGGATGGCATAATATTTTTACCTTTTTAATCAAATACTACTCCTATAATATTTTGCCAAATACGTAGATGGCCTCTGAACTTAGTAGATATATTTACTTGGGCACATTAACTAAGGTTTGTACTAATTGAACACTTAAACTAACACTAAATTGTGTTATTACGTACACTTTTATTAAGATATTGTTAATTTTGTATTAATTGTATGTAAACTTAGCTTAGTTGTTAGTTTGAGTGGTCAGTTAATTGAGTTAGTATTAGTTACATTAGTTGAGTTAGCATTAGACATAGTGGAACTCACACGTGTGTTGTATATATGTATTCATTTGCTAGTTAATACAATTCAGTTAGTTCATTTCTCACACAACAGATTCTCTCACCCTTCTCTCTCTTCGAGAACTTTCTAGGGTTCCACCATTGAAGCTCGAGCTGTGCTCATCCTTCACTTCTCCATCTTTACATGGTATCAGAGCATAGTAATCATCTCACTATTGTCCTTGATTTCTTTCTCAATTGAGTTCTAAAGCTGAAATCACAGTCTGAAGTTTTGCCCCAATTTTCTTGATCTATCATTCTCTTCTCTTTTTCATTTCATTTTCAATGAATTGACACTATTTTTCATGGCTATCCGTGATCCAAACAATGATTCTGGAGTTGAACCGAGCAACTCAACTCCCGTCACGGCGTCGACTTTAGAATTAATTTCAGTTGCCCTTTCTACATGCACCCGTAGGACAATCATGGTGCGATGCTAGTGACAGTTCCGTTCAACGACATCAGATATAGATCTTGGAGGAGAAGTGTTCTTAGAGCCCTTTCAGTCAAAAATAAAAATAGGTTTTATAACTGGTGTGTACAAACGCCCAGACCCAGATTCTATAATTCAGTTAGTGGGAGAGGTGTGATGATATGGTAACCTCATGGATCCTGAATTCTCTATGAAAAGATACTGCTGATAGTGTCGAGTATGTTAGTAATGCTTTTGAGTTGTGGAGTGAGTTAGAGGATAGGTACGACAAGACCAACGACACCAAATTGTATCAAATCCAAAAGGAGATCAACAATTTAACTCAAGGAGTCCTTGATATTACCGGATACTACACAAAAATGAAAAAACTTTGGGAGGAATTGAACATGATAAATGTCAAGTCGCAGTGTAGTTGTCAATGCACCTATGAGGCTAAGGATAATGTAAACAAAGCTAAGCAAGACAGAAGGCTAATCCAATTTCTCACGGGATTGAACGAGGTATACACCACAGTACGCAGTAGTATACTCATGATGAATCCCTTACCCTGTATGGCATAATCTTTTTCTTTGCTCATTCAGGAGGAAAAACAAAGAGAAGTAAAGCCACCCAATCAGCTCGTGATGGAATCTGTTTCTTTAAATGCTAATGTCCCTGCACATAATAGTTTAAACAGGGCACCTATCCACAACAACTTTAGAACCAATTACTCTCCAAATAGATATTCCTCCACTAACAGACCTCATCATTTTTGTGATCCCTGCAAGCGTCCTGGTCATACCCAAGACAAATACTTCAAGCTCCACGGTTACCCACAGGACTTTAATCATAATCCCAAGTACAATAAAGGTAAAAAAAACTATGACTAATGTACACAGTACTCCAATTGAAGTATTTCCTGTGAAAAGTGAGGAAACACAGTCCCAAGGCAGAAGCTCCAATGTGAGTCCTACTAGAGAGCAATATGGGCAACTGGTGACTTTACTACAGCACTTTCAGGCTAGTTCTGCTGGATATAACTCAGATAGCAACATCACTGGTGGAGCTGTGAATTTTGCAGGTATTCTTGCTTGCTCTGTCTCTGTTTTCTCTGTTGATTTTGGATTACTGTGATGTAAATGCTTTAAATCAAGAGTTGACATTTGGATTTTGGATTCCGGTGCTTCTAATCATATGACGTTCAACAAATCCTTGCTCACTCAAATTAAAATATTAGTGTATCCTATGTTAATTACTTTACCTAACAGCTATAGAGTCAAAGTCACAAAAATTGGAACAGTTACTCTTTCACTAAACATTACCCTGCATACAGTTCTTTATGTTCCATCTTTCAAATACAATCTTATTTCAATACATTCTTTAGCTTCTCAACTTAAAGGTTTGGTTGCCTTTTCTAACTTCCTATGTCTACTGCAGGCTCCTTCATTGAAGAGGCCTCTGGAGATTAGTAAGGTCAAGGATGGCTTATACCTCCTATGTTCAAGTTGTTTGAAGAATTCCTGCTCCACTTCACCTGCCTCCTTATCATTCTCAGATTCTATTTTTTCTAAAACCACTGATGTAAATAGCTTGCACTGTCAACATTCTGATTTACTTGTAAATGTTTCCACTTGCAATTCACCACTTGTAAATAACTCCATTGGTAATAAAACTCAGTGATTTTCATCACATTCTTTCTTATCTGACATGAATCAAGCTGACTTATTGTGGCATTACAGATTGGGACATGTGCCCTTTATCAATATGAGGGAATTATCCTCTATTCCTGTCCAGTTCTCAACCAAATAACCTTTCCTCTACTCCATTTGTCCCATGGCTAGACAACCTAGAGTTGCATTCCCCCACAGAACCATCACCATCACCTCTATCTTTGAACTTCTTCATGTAGATATCTAGGACCTTACCATGTTTGCACCCATGACAAATAGAAATATTTCCTCACCTTAGCGGATAACCATAGTAGACCCAGCTAGACCTACCTCCTAAGTAATAAAAGCAATACATTTCAAGTCATTATATGGTTCATATCCTTGGTTGAAACTCATTTCAGAACAAATGTAAAGTATCTCAGATCAGACAATGGTTCAGAATTTGTCAATGTAGAAGCCTCATCATTTTTTCAGTCAAAGGGGATTATTCATCAAAGGACATGCCCCTATACTCCTCAACAAAATGGGGTAGTAGAAAGAAAACATAAGTACCTTTTGAAAACTGTCAGGATACTTCTTTTTCAGTCCAAGTTACCCTTGCAGTATTGGGGTAAATGTGTATTGGTTGCAACTCATATTATAAACAGACTCCCCACTACTTACCTGAAGAATAAATGTCCAATTGAAGTCCTCTATAACAAAAAACCAACCTATTCTTATTTAAGAAGCTTTAGATGCCTATGTTTTCCCAATACACCCAAGATTCATAGAGATAAATTTGAACCTAGGATCACTCCTCATGTCTTTGTGGGATATCCTTATGACTAAAGGATAAAAAGTTCTTATTCTGGCCACTATAAAGATTCATGTCTCCAAGGATGTAACCTTTCAAAAGCACATCTTCCCCTTTGCTATCTTACCTGATTCCTCCTCTCATTTTCCCTCAGTGCTTGAGTCTGTTCCTCCTACAGTGGATGTGCCACTTACTGAGGCACATTCTAATGATCATGCACCTGAACCATCAACATGTACTGATGATGTCTCCACTATACTCTCGCCTACAGATAGTTCAGTTGTGCACTCAACCAATCACTCTTTACAATTGCAATCTCCTGTTACTCCTTCACCACCTCTATTACTCCTTCACCACCTCTAACTCAGATCAATCAGGTGCCTAGAAGGTCCACTAGAGAGCATCACTTACCTGTGCATTTGAAAGATTATGTATGTTCCATGCCTAACTTACATCCTGATACACACTCTATATCTGTTTCATCTTCTCCTGCTACCACATCCACTTCAGATTCCTCTTTCTCTCATAATTCTCTCATCTCCAAACATCATCATGTTTCCTTCAACTCTTTGGTTCCTAATAGTCAGCAACTTGTGCAAAGTATTTGTCATGATAGTGAGCCATACTCTTATAAGGAAGTATCTTTGAATCCTGCTTGGCAAGCAACCATGCCAATAGAGTTTGAAGCACTCCATACCAATCACACTTGGGACTTAGTTCCTTTGCCTAAAGGGAAGAAGCCAATAGGTTGATGGGTGTATAAAATCAAACACAAAGTTAATGGTAGTATTGAGAGATTCAAGGTCAGGTTGGTGGTAAAAGGGTATTTTCAGCTGGCTGGTGTTTATTATACTGAGACTTTTTCACCAGTTGTGAAAATGACCACTATCAGGGCACTTATAGCAACTACAGTAAAGAAACATTGAAAGATATTTCAACTTGATGTAAATAATGCCTTGCTTCATGGAGATCTACATGAGGAAGGGTACAGGGATTTTCCTCATGGCCTATTGATTGATACACTTGGACTAGTGTGCAAGTTGAATAAATCACAATATGGATTGAAGTAGGCCAGTCGACAGTGGTATGCTAAACTAACTAAGGCTCTGTGCCCCAAAGGATATGTTCACTCCCTTAATGATTATTATCTGTTTTATAAGAATAGTGGCTCTTCCATAATCTATGTTGTTGTTTATGTAGATGATGTAATCATTATTGAGAACAATTCAAAGGAGATCACATTGTTGAAAAATATTCTACTTGCTTAAATTAGAATCAAGGATTTGGGAAGACTGCACTATTTCTATCACGACCCAAACTGATGGGCCATGACGAGTGCCCGAGTCCTACCTGTCGAACACTCATAAGCATACGTCTAAGATATAAACATGAATTAAGGGTAGGTCATGAATAACATCTGCCATTAAACTGCTGAAGCACGTGAAAAATATACATGAGGAAAATATGTCCAAAAGACATATATATATATATATATATATATATATATATATATATATATATATATATATATATATATACACATACACATACACATGCAGAATACGGTAGGGCGAGCCGACAAGGCTGTGATAGATAACTATATATATCCAAAACTGGAAGCCGACAAGGCCACATATTATTCAGCTATACATGACTGTCTACAGACCTCTAATAGAGTGTACAACTATATAAAGTACGGGACCAGGCCCCGTCGTACCCATATCTACATACCAAATATAGCGTACCAAAACTAGCAACAGCTATGGATCAAGTAGAGCACACCAACTCTCGCTGATCAAGGATCTTAAAAGGGGGGACTGTCAGCCTGTCTACCTGCACCTGTGGCATGAAACGCAGCGTCCCCAGGCAAAAGAGACGTCAATATGAATAATGTACCTAGTATGTAAGGTATGAAAATCAGTACATAAAGACATAGATGAAACATGGAGTAAAGAATTCCACCTGTGAGTCTAAAAAACTTTGTGAATCCTGAAACATTTATAATGTCATGCACATGTGTATAAATGTCGTATCATGCAGAGGTATAGGTGTACATAACATCATCAAGCCTCTGAGGGCATCCCATCATCTCATCTCAGCCACTGTGGGCAAAATCATCAACATATACAAGCTGATCAGGTGGTGGTGTGTATATAACGCCGTAACCTTTTCCCACATCCCAGATACATATAATATACGCGTATATAATGCCATCTGGTCATTGGTCAATGTATATGTATAAATGAATGAAATGCATAAGAAATACATTAATAAGATTTCTCGGAATGTTATAAGATCAATATGTCTTCGGATAAACTTTATTAACTACGTATTTTTCTGAGACCCATGAGTAGAAGATATAATAATAAGCCACATGGGGAATCAAGAACATAGACACCCCTACTACTTCTATGAATAGAGTCATTTATGAAAGTTGTGCGTTTGCTTGTTTTGTTTGTATCGTATGAATCATGCCAAAAAGAAAGAAGGGGTAGCCTTAACATACCTGAGTTGATTCTCTTGACAATCCCTCCTACACACGTTAATCGCGATGAAACACATAATGACGAGATGGAAATAGGGAAAAATCCATATAATATTCTTGAGAAATATTATACCGTACTCCCTTAGAATAGCAACTCTTACGTTGCTAAGTAGTCTTGTATGAATTTTATAGAAAATCACATTGCTATCATTTTGTATGAGTTTGCTGGAGCAATTTACATTGCTATGAAGATTAGATATATCTCTCTTTGTGAATTTTGAGATATCTTTTACCTTAGTGGGTATGGGCCCCACTTAGGTGATGACTTAGCCAAAAGTTCCTCTGAATGTGCCACCTTGTAATGTAAGTAAAGAGTCACAAATGGGGCATAACTTGCTGACACGTTGGGGGGAGATTTCCCACCAATAATTATCCACCTATTTCCTTAATTAACTTGTTAATCCCATACTAATCCAATAATTAACCAATTACCCATATAATTAAGAATTATCTCAAATTACTTAAAATACTGATCACTTTTAACACACTGTATACACCTTACTATCATGGTCATGTGGTACCTTGTATGGCACTAGTCCATAAATACCGGGTATTATAGCTCGGAGAGTATTTTATTCCAAATTGACAACCTTTAACGAAACTCATTTTCTTTGATTCGTTTACCCTTTAACCTTCATGGCACTTACTTATCGCCTGTTATAAGTGGCACAAATGCTTATAACCTCAAAAATAATCTCATTCCTGAGTCTACGTCAATTAACTTACGACGAAACTTTAACGTACGAAAACGTGAAATGTAACATCCTTCCCCCTTAGAAACATTTGTCCTCGAATGTTTAACTCCTCGAGATCTATATAAATTTTAGCAGAGTCGCCTTTATAACAATACTACTACGAACCCTTCCTGTAGAAAACTCAATAATTCAATTGCCACATAATGTCACAATAATCAATAGAGACGATGGCCTCACACGACTAATGATAATAACTAACACAAGAATCCATACTCGTACTTTAAGGCTGTGATGTCTCAGTCGGATCCTTTTCTGGATGAGGAAACAAGTGAGGATATTTAGACTTCATGTCTTCTTCGGCTTCCCAAGTCATTTCTTCTACATTATTGTTTCTCCAACGTACTTTCACCGAAGCTACGTCTTTAGTCCTCAATCTACGAACCTATCTATCTAGTATAGCAATGGGAGTTTCCTTATATGATAGCTGCTCTGTGACCTAAACATCGTGAACTGACACGACTCTAGAAGGATCTCCGATACATTTATGAGGCATAGACACATAAAAGACTGGATGTACAGACTCCAAGTCAGAAGGCACGTCTAACTCATATGCTACCTAGCCTACCTTGCGTATGATCTTATATGGTCCAATGTACAGAGGGCTAAGTTTTCCATTCTTACCGAACCTCATAACACCTTTCATTGATGATACCTTTAGGAATACCCAATCGTCAACCTGAAACTCTAAGTCTCGTCGTCGATTATCCGCATAAGACTTCTGACAGCTTTTGAGTTGCTAATAGCCTTTCCTGTATAAGCTTAATCTTCTTGATTGCCTGTTGTACCAACTCTGGTCCTACTAACTTAGTTTCCCTAACATCAAACCATCCTATAGGCGACCTACACTTCTGCTTGTAAAGAGCTTCATATGGAGCCATCTGAATACTGGAATGATAACTATTATTATACGCAAACTGAATAAGTGGTAGATGATCATCCCAGCTACCCTTGAAGTCTATCACACAAGCTCGTAACATATCCTCCAGTGTCTAAATAGTACGCTCAGCCTGTCCGTCTGTCTGGGGATGAAATATTATACTAAGACTTACCTGAGTTCCCAATCCTTTTTGGAAGGACCTCAAGAAATTGGCTGTAAACTGATCTCATCTATCCGAGATAATAGATATAGGGACACCATGAAGTCATACTAAGCCTTGCATAATCCTCTACGGAATATGTAGTCCAAACAGGAAGAAAATGGGCTGATTTTGTAAGTCTATCAATAATCACCCATATAGAATCGAACTTACGCTGGGTACGAGGTAAGCCTATAATGAAATCCATATTAATTACTTCCCATTTCCAAGTCGGAATTTCTATAGCCTGCAATAATCCACCGGGTTTTTGATGCTCAATCTTAACCTGTTGGCAGTTAGGGCACTAAGCAACAAACTCTGCTATATCCTTTTTCATTCCGTCCCACCAATATATTTCCCTAATATCATGATACATCTATGTTGCTCCTGGATGGATAGAATAACGAGAATAGTGAGTCTCTCCCATAACCTGCCAGCGCAGCCCTGTAACATTAGGGACACATAATCATCCTTGATATCTAAGGACTCCATCTCCTGTAATCTCAAATAGTATATTCTTCTTCCGAGGGATTGTATCCTTGTAATGAGCTAACACATTATCCTCGTACTGGCGTTCCTTCACTTCAGTTACTAAAGTGGATGTTGTCATGTCCTGAATAGTAACTCTGGTATCACCTGAGTTCAGTAATCGAACTCCAAGACTAGCTAGCTGATAAATCTCATAGGCTATCCCCCTCTTCTCTAGCTGTAAATATGATAGGCTACCCATAGATCTACGGCTGAGCTACTACATTCGCCTTTCTTGGATGGTATAAAATATCAACATCATAGTCTTTTAGTAGCTCCAACCATGTCCTTTGACGTAAATTAAATTCTTTTTGCTTGAAGATATACTGAAGGCTCTTATGATCCATATAGATATCAACATGAATGACATACAAATAGTGCCTCAACATCTTCAGTGCATGAATCACCGCGGCTAACTCTAGATCGTGGGTCGGGTAATTCTTCTCGTGCTTTCTTAGTTGTCTAGAAGCATAAGCTACAACCTTACCATGCTGCATCAGTACACAACCCAATCCAACGCCCGAAGCGTCACAATAGATAGCATAACCATAGGTCCTCTCTGGGAGCGTTAGAACCGGTGCTGAAGTTAATCTGTCCTTCAATGCCTGGAAACTCCGTTAGCAAGCATCAGTCCATTGAAACTTAGCTCCCTTCTGAGTCAACTTTGTCAATGGTGCTGAAAGGGAAGAAAATCCCTCTATACTCCAATGCAAATAATTGATCAATTTATAATAATTCTCAACTCCGCTCGAAAAGTCAACAAAGTCAACCCTAGGGACCATGTGCCCGGATTCCGAAAATTCTTGAAGACAAACTTTACCCATAATGCCACGAACTCAAATATATAATTTATCCTAAATTCCACGTCCAATTTCATGGTCAAAATCAAAAAATACGATTTCTAGGTTTTCAACAAAAATCCCATAATTTCCACCAATTTCCATGTTCCAATCCATGTATAATTCATGTATTTAACTCAAAATGAGAAGAAAACACTTACCTCCTGGTTGATGATGAAAATGGTGTTCAAAAATCACTCCGAAAGTCGGCTCCCATGAAGAAATGGAGTGAAAATAAGCCAAACCCGGGTTTTTAAAATGACACTGCCCAGCCCGACCTTCTTCGCGTACATGGCCTTACCCTCGTGTTCGCGAAGAGGATCTTGCTCCAGCTCCAAAATTCCCTTTCGCGAACGCGATGCACTGGTCGCAAACATGGTGACCAACTCTTCCGCCCCTACGCGAACGCGATTCCAGAAAAGCGAACGTATAGAACAATTTCCTTATACCCACCACCTGTCTGCCTTATACGTGATCGCGTAATCCCACTCGCGATTGTGAAGCACTGCCTCCTCCAAGTATTTATGAATGCACGCCCCTAATCACGAATGCGATTAGCAAATGGCCAAACACCCCCACAGACCTTCACGAACGCGGTCCTTTCCTTGGGAACGTGAAGAAGGACGCACCAGACCTCAGAAAACAGCAACTCAACATGGCAAAATGACTCGTTGCCTCTCCGAAAGACACCCTTGGACCCCAGGACCCCGTCCAATCACACTAACAAGTCCCAATACATGAAACAAACCTGCTCGAGGCCTCAAATCACACCAAACAACATCAAAACTATGAAGCGACGATCAAAACTTCCTTTTAACTTTTCAATATTCAAACTTTGACGAATGTGTCCAATTCATACTTAAACATCCTGGACTGACACCAAATTTTGCGTGCAAGTCACAAATCCCGATCCAAACCTATTCCCAGGCTCGGAACCCCAAACGGACATCGATAACACCAAAGTCCACATCAAACCAAACTTAGGAAACTCTAAAACCTTCAAAATGTTAACTTTCCACAAAATAAACCTACCTCTCGGCGATCCCATATTACCTTTCCACTCCAAACCAAGCTCCCCTGGAAACTGGAATCGAATCATCTTTGATCTACAATCAATGTTGGCATAACAAGAAGCCAACCAATCCATACCCAGTATAACATCAAATTCTACCATATCTAACTCAATTAGGTCTGCTACTGTAGATCGACTATGAACTGCTACTGTATAATCTCTATATACCCGCCTAGCTATTACTGGATCCCCAACAGGTGTGGACACCTCAAAAGGTTTAACAGACTCAGGTTCTATTCCAAACTTACTAGTAACCAACGAAGTAATATATGATAAGGTGGAACCTGGGTCAATCAATGCATATACATCATATGAGGAGACTGATAATATACATGTAACAACATCAGGTGACGACTCCTGATCCTGTCGACCTGCTAATGCATAAATGCGATTCTGAGGACTACTCGAGCTAGATGCTCCACCTCTGCCTCTACCACGACCGATTGGTGCTTGTGAACCTTGCCTTGGGGGCATACTGATGATGACGAACCAACTACAGATCCCGCTGGCTAAACTATGCTTCTACCACCTCTAGTCGGACAATCTCTCATAACGTGGCCTAGATAACCACAAGTATAACAAACACCCAACCCTATACGACACTGCACGACATGCTGCTTACCACTGAGCACATCGTGTCAAGGGTGGCCTCATTTGACTTGACTTACCCATGTACAGAGAACTTGAGGCCTTAGAATTCTGACTAGGCCTTGAATATATAGAAAGATCAAATCTCCTATCGGCAAACTGAGGGGGTGCACTAGCCGATGGCTGGGCTGGATACCTCGGGTATTGTTGTCTCTTACCACCTCAAAACTTACCAGAAGGACCCAAAGATCTCGCTCTGTTACTCTAGCCCCTATCATGCTTACGATCGGCCTTCTACTTCTGTTTACGCTCCTGTATACCCTGAGCATATGCCTGAATACGAGAAATATCAATGCCTGGCTGAAGTGAGACTGATATACAGTCATTAAGTAGGTGCGACTCCAACCCCATCACGAACTGGTGAATCGGATCCTGCATCTTAGCTACAATAGTGGAAGCATACCTAGCCAAACAATCAAACTGAAGGTTGTACTCCCGAACACTCATATTACCCTGCTGAAGGGTCAAGAACCTATCAACTCTAGCCCGTCTAAGCTCGGGTGGCAGATAATGACGAAGAAAAGCCTCTGTAAACTTATGCCATACCGCTAGAGGCGTATTCTTACCTCTGGAAAACTCCCAAGACTCGTACCAATTAACTACAACATCCTGAAGTCTATAGGAAGCTAGCTCAACTGACTCAGTCGCAGTGGCCTTCATTACCCTCAAAGTCCTCTGTATCCTATCGATAAATACCTGAGGGTCCTCGCTTGGATCTACTCCAGTGAATACCGAAGGGTCCAAGTTAATGAAATCATGAACCCTCGCACGGATGGCCCTATCTGCATGACCAATACCTACTTCCTGACGTCGAGATTGTGCGGCTACTAATCGAGTCAATAGCTGAATAACATTTCTCATCTCCTGATCCGGTGCACCTGGCTGAGGAGCTAAATGTACAGGGGCAGGCACTGGAGCTGGTGCCCCTTGGAGCTCCTCTGGAGAGGGTGGGGTATGTGAAGTTTGAGATGGAATCTCACTATGAGACTCTCCCCGAGCCCAGATAACTCGTGGCGCTCGACTAGTAGTCTCATCAACCACGGACTTGCCCTTCTGGGCGGCTGTAGCCTTCTTAGGCATCGCTGAAAACATAATATATCGTTAGGGAAATGAATCCTTATATCGCATGATCTAAGATGAGAAAGGAGGATAACATCTTATATGTCTTGTAGCCTTCTGTTTATAAATGTGGTGCACAACACACTCATAAACAAGACTCTACTAGACATGGTCTGTAGACAACCCTAGGACAGAACTGCTCTGATACTATTTTTGTCGTGACCCAAACCGATGGGCCATGACGAGTGACCGAGTCCTACCTGTCGAACACCCCTAAGCATACGTTTAAGATATAAACATGAATTAAAGGTAGGCCATGAATAACATCTGCCATTAAACTATTGAAGCACGTGAATAACATACTTGAGGAAAACATGTCCAAAAGACATATATACATATACATGCGGAATACGGTAGGGCGAGCCGACAAGGCTGCGATAGACAACTATATATATCCAAAACTGGAAGCCGACAAGGCCACATACTATCCAACTATACATGACTGTCTACCGACCACTAATAAAGTGTACAACTGTATAAAGTATGGGACTGGGGCCCATCGTACCCATATCTACATACCAAAAATAGCGTAGCAAAACTAATAACAGCTTCGTTTCAAGTGGAGAACACCAACTCTCACTGATCAAGGATCCTAAAAAGGGGGACCGTCAGCCTGTCTACCTTCACCTGTGGCATAAAAATGCAGCGTTCCCAGGCAAAAGGGATGTCAGTACGAATAATGTACCGAGTATGTAAGGCATGAAAATCAGTACATAAAGACATAGATGAAACATGGAGTAAAGAATTCCACCTGTGAGTCTAAATAACTTTGTGCCCACCTGCAGTAGGCCATATCGACTTTATATCATGCTTGGGCTGAAAGAGCCCTTCCGGAGTCTGTACACATCCCCAGTGAGCGTAGATGATTATATATATATTCAGGATGAACTTCCCAGGGCATGGACTTGCCTTAGTTATTTATATTGTGATGAATTTTCCCTGGACATGAAGGTGCGTTTTGACCAGCACACATTAAACAGCTACTTGGGGTTTGATGATGTTGAGCCCACACGGTATTTGGAGAAGTTTGCAATGAGGGATGCAGCTCGCCCATGGCTAGCTAAGATTCTGGCAGCTCCTGGGCCACCACCACCATGGATCACAGTAGGAGTGTCTATTCACAAAAACACCCTAAGTTTCGAGGCAAAGGGGTGGCAGACCTTTGTATGCAGCCGACTGGACCTGAGTCAGAATGAGACATACCTTCCTATCCTGCGGGCAGTTCTAGTCGCCTCCATCATGGCCGGGTACCCGATCAATGTGGGTGCCGTGATGTCGGCCAACATATTTGTGGTTGCCAGGCAAGCTGATACCTCCTACCCGTATCCCAACACCATTACTGAGTATCTTACGGATGCATGGGGTGGATCAGTGAGAATTTGATATGAAGGTGCGGGCAAAGAAGCCCTTCTCATGGTATTCGTTGATGGGTGCACACAACCCTAAGAAAAAGGGTCAGCCGACTACCACCATAGGCCAATCTGATGAGCCATCGGTGGTAGCTGCAAAGATAGTCGACATGCCATCTACTTTAGCAGAGCTTTCAGCCAATGCAGTAGTTATGCCCCCCACCTCCACCCTCAGTGTCTCCAGCAGCCCCCGTTACAGGTTCTACCACGACTTTGAAGCCGATGTCGATACCCACTGCTCCACTATTTGCGTTGTGAGTCTTCCAGACACTGGAGAGCCTCAACAACTGGATGCAGACAGCTACTACAAAGTTATCTGGCATATACGGTAATGTTGCAGCACAGTCCTCCATTTCGGCACCCCAGATTCCCCCCACAGTTGAAGAAACTCTGAAGAAGCTCTTGGAGAATCAGAACACAGTCATGGCCACTTTGACACTGCCGAGGCAGTACGTCAGATGTTCACCAACCCAGTACTCCCGGAGTTGATGATTATGAGATCTAGTTGGATGAGACTAAGGTCGGTGATGTTGTTGTGGACACAGAGATGGCCAAGGAGCCATAGGGAGTTTTCTTCACTCTTACCCTTCCTTTACTCTTAATTTGTTAAGCATTGGGGACAATGCTTATTTTTATTCGGGGGGTGGAGTTTATTTGATATATTTTGATGATTCTTAGATAATTGGTTTGTAATAACTGCCAGTATTTTCTTCTTTTTCCTTATTCTGTATATATTCTCTATTTTCCTCTCTCATTATGTATATATCTTCTTTCATTATGTATATTCGTTATGCTTTCGATAGTTTTTGCTTTTTATCTTCTTTACATGTGTTTTCTTATTAGTTAGTGTTTAACCAAGTAATTTGTTTTTTGAGTTAGTAGCTTCTTTTTTATTTAATAGCTTCTTTTTGTGTTGTAGTAGATAATAAGCCTTTGGTTTTCTTAATGCCACGGTTCTTTCCAAAGGTAGTTTTTGTGTGGACCGGGTGACTCTTCCCAACGATAGATGGCGTGACAACCTTCTTAAGGGACTGAGTCCGTTTTGGTGTTTAGGTAATAATAGTAGTAGTAAAGAATAAAAATACCTAATTAAGTCATGCCCGAAGAGTCAAACATGCTTCACTTGGTACTAACACACTTAATCACGTGCTTATGGTTTAAAACAAGTTTTTTTGGAAAGAAATAGCTCTAGTTAGTGACTTTGTGACTCTTGTGTTGACTTAGGAAATCATCGAGTGGTTTAATCAAACCATAGTGATTTTCAATCTTGAATGTGGTCGTTGTGGGCCCTCGACTCTATCCTCTTTAACAATCCAGTTGCATGAGAGGTGAGATGTTTTTGTTGCAAGTCCAAGTACCCGTGCGAATGGTCTAGAACTTGCCCCGAATGTGTTTCAAGGTGAAATCTTAAGTTTTGCTTGGCTTGAGAAGTGATTGTAGGCTTTCCTTGACCCGTTTGAATTTTTCCATTACCCACCAATGTTTTTATCCCTAGTTAACCCAGTTGAGCCTCGAGCCTTTCTCATTTGATAACCATGTTACAAGCCTTTACCCATTTTTCCGTGACCCTCTCTTGGCACCCAAGATTTCCTTATCACTTGTGATACAATTGGATAAAAACATAAGTTTGGGGGAGAGACGAGGAGCTTGAAGGAGGTATCAAGGCACAAAAAGAGAAAAGAAATGATGAGAAGGAAAGGCAAGAAAAGGAAAGAACAAAAAGAAAAATGCAAAAGAAAGTGAATAAGTGGAAGAGTTGAAGGGATGCAAAGAAAAGTAATGATACAAAGCATGAAAAAATCAAAGAGGGAGAAAATGAATGTCATGATCAAGAAAGAGTGATGCTAAGTCTCTCTAGTTCTCCAAGGAAAAGAAAGTGCCTCAAAGAATTGGCAAAGTATGAGCCGCGAACAAATAAATGGAATGCTTAAGAAAAGATGAACCCGCTCTACCATAGTATATTCAACCTTAGTCCAAAAGCATTCATTACAATCAGAAAAAGCCCTACGTGATTTCAAGCCGAGTGAGCTTACATTAGTAGCGATCTACTTGAGGGAAAAGTCTATAGTACTTAAAGCCGTACTTGTGACATTCTCTAGAGAGAGATGAAATATTTCGCAAATGTTTTTTGATTGAGTGCTAAAATTCTTAAGTGAGATAGGCAAAAGGAGAGTAGAGGAGGAGAAGTTTGGGATTCACAATGACCTACATGAAAGAGCGAGCTTCCTTGATGAATAAAGTCAACTCTTGATGCTCAAGTGTCACATTAGAACTATATGTGCATAAAAGTTTAACTTGTCGCCTTGTTGATAATACATAAGTAGTGGGGGTAATTGTTGGTCCTAATTAATGTGTGAATGACTCACCTTTGATTGGCTGAAATGGCCCTTAACTTGTAGAGGTGGGAACTATTTTATTTGCTTGAGGACAAGCAAAAACTTAAGTTTGGGGGAGTTGATAAATGGGGATTTTGACTACTTATTTTTGTTTTAGTCTACAAGCATTGAATTGTGTTCCCGAAACTGATGAAATGTGCTAAATTGCAGGAATGTTAGAAGATGGACTCCTGAGATAAAATCCGACTCAAAAAGAAGTAATCAAAACTCAAGGCAATAAAAGTTACAGAAGCTTATAAAGTGCGGACCGCAGACTTTTGTGCAAATTGCGGACCGCACATGAATTATGCGGCTGCAAAAGCTGGGCTAGGAATAAAGTTCAGAGAATGTGCAAATTCCCAAGTTCCAAGTCCCTCAGAATTACGGACCGCACAGGAATTGTGCGGCCGAAAAAGAAGTGCCTTGCAGCCGCAGAAGTAAAGTTGCAGACCGCAGAAGTCCAAGCTGCAGACGCAGTTTTAAATATGTGAACCGCAGAAAGACTGCCTCGCGACCGCAGATCAGAATTGTACGGCCGCAGACATCCAGTTCCTGACAAGTTGAAGAAACCTGCAGACCGCACATGGAATTGTGTGGCCGCAGAACCTCCCGAGGGGCATTTTTGTCCGAAATTGTTAGATTTGTATAAATAGAAGAGTTTCACGAAATTAGTTCAACTTTTGACATCAGCAACTACAGTAGTCGTTTCTCTTTGCTTCTTTTAGTAGTTTTTCATATTTTGGGATATTTTAACATAGATTTTATCATTTTGATTTTATTTAATTAGCATTTCTTCTTATATTTATTCAATTTCAAGCATGAGTAGCTAGATTTTTACTAGGGTTGTGACCCAACCCTAGTGTGTAAACCTTATGGGTGTTTAATTTAATGCTTGTATTTACTATTCAAAAGAGGATCATACCACATACCTATATCTCTTTACATTGTTCATTTACTTTTACCATGACTCATACTTGTTTACTTTCTATTCCGCTTGATATATTAGACCACTAGTAAGTGTCGATGTCGATCCCTTGTTACTACTTCTCTGGGGTTAGGCTAGATACGCATTGATTTATGTACTCATGCTACACTTATGCGCTTATTGTGCAGGTGTGTGTGTGTGTGTATATATATATATATATATATATATATATATATATATATATATATATATATATATATATATATATATATATATATATATTGATGGTCTTTTGGGCGTAGAGGTGCGGCTATTGTGGTGACTTTATGGTGAGTTGTATTCCAGGTTACGATCTGCAGCATACAGAGTCTCCATCAAAGTTACTTACATTCTCCTGTCTAAATTGTATTCCAGATAGATGTTGTATTTTATTATGTCTCTTAGTAGCTCATGCACTTGTGACACCGGATTTTAGGGGTTTCTAATGGATATTCATTATTGCAGTCATGTAATTATTATCATTTTATCTTGTAGTTTATACTTTATACGGAAATTGATAAATAAAAATCACGGGTGTTCTACGAGTACCGGGTTTCACTCTATTTATTTAATGGGATTTATGATTTTAAAGATAATGAAATGAGTAACTAAGTTGATTAATCACTCTTGGCTTGCCTGACCGTGGCATTAGGTGTCATCACGGCCTATAGTGGATTTTGGGTCGTGACAGCTTGGTATCAGAGTTCTAGGTTCACTTGGGTTTCACGAGTCATGAGCAAGTCTAGTAGAGTCTTGCGGATCGGTACAGAGATGTCTGTACTTATCTTCGAGAGGCTATAGGGCTTTTAGGAGCACTTCCCTTCTTAATTTCTCATCGTGCGATTTGATTCCATCAAAGCTTATGTCTTTATTTCCTTCCTACTCAATCTTATGCGACATGGAGCACTTGTTATCAATTGGGTATAGAGGAGTTGTAGTGGTACTGCAGATGTGGTGCAAGAAGTTTCTCCTTGCGTATTCGAGCATATTATTATCATCGTCTTGTGGAAGGGGGTTTTGTCGTTTTAGCCCTGTATCAGCATTGCCTCTGGTTTTAAGGTTGTGCACATATTGTTATGATATTCGTGCAATGTTATCATGTTGTGTTATTGAGAGTGGTAGGTTGCTCATTTATGGGTCGCGGCAATGAATGACTCAAAAGGAGGATTTCTTGGTTCATGGTTTAGAGTTTCAACATTTATTTCTAGCGGAGGAAAGGCAATCGGACTATAGATATTCAGGCTTTGGTTGATGGAGTAACAATACTTGATATTTTCGAGCGTGGTGGAATTCTCATTTGGGATGTGATGTCATCGTCCTTGTTGAACGCATTAAGGTTTGTCGGTGTTATTGTCATCTTTGATTTGCCCTCGGGGCAGGGTGTTGTGAAATGGCGCCTGAGAAGCGGTTGTCAGAGATGGCGGTGTGTAGCGGTTTTAGAATCGAATCGGTGTTTCTAATGTCGATGGCTCGAGGAAAATGATCTTCGAGGAGGCTTAGAATTAGCAGCAATTTATTTGTTCAGGTGCTACAGAGATGGGTTTTGATTTGAGGCAGCAGCGAAGGATGAGGAAAGACATGGTGGGAGGTGTCTCGCGGTGATTGAATTGCTAGCGGGTCAAGTATGAGCAGTAGAGGTCGAAAATTTGCTTAAGGATATGGTTTAAGAAAAGTGGGAGTGGCAAAGCAGCATATGGATTCTGTGGTAAGATAGTCGTGTGCCTTGAGAAAGTTTAGAGCGATTTGGGAACCATGGTGGGAAGTGACTAGGTCTACAGACTTTATTTGGGATGGTGGCTACTGTACTGAGGAAGATTTAATATGACAAAGAGGAGTTTGCTGGAAATGAAGAGGGGTATGAAAGCTTGATTATCGTTATGGGGTACGACGTGACTTCGAGTTTGGAATGTATTGTCGGACTTTCATTGGATGCTAACGGGGAATGAACAAACTTTCACAGTTGGTGGATGAGCATGGGCTCGTGAGGGTTTGTTGATTTCGTGGTAGTTGTAACCAGGGCAGTGTCTTTGGAAGATGTCAAAATGAAATTCCACAGGTGGGCTATCTCCTGTGAGTAGGTTAGTTGTTGCGTGATTCTTGATGAAGTTCTACGAAGAGTTCTACTTTCTACACAGCGGGAGGCATGTACTGGGATGTTAGCTTAGATCGCTTGAAGAAGATGGTGCGACTGTCAGGAGGTCGAATGTACGATTGTGGTTGATAATTTGGAATATTTTATGAAACGTTTAACATGATATTGAGATAATTTGGCGGGTTAACGGTGTGAGATCATGGTAATTGAGAAGGAAGAATCTTTGTGGGTTCTACATTTATGTGATTGTAGTGTAAAGCTAAGTGGGGGAGCCCACCGTCTATAAGTGAGTCACATGACCATGTGCCTATATGGTTATAGGTTATCGGTCCATTGGTGGATTAGTTATGACCAAGAAGACGAGAAATTTTGGATAAGGAAGTTTGACATATATGTGTTACATTTTGCCTTATTGATTCATGTGTAGGTGTTAAGAATGGTTCAGAAGTTATGCTTCTGTGAATGTGATGGGTAAGGAAAAGGATTCATTCGGTTGCTTCATGGGAGTGCATATGTTCAAACAGAGCACTAGTTATTTGGTTAAATAATCGAAACTCGATTAGAGTGGGTGACTCTCGGTAATGGTCTTAGTGGATTCAAGATTTAAGGTGTGGTGCTTAAGGATTTTTCGGGTTCGTTATGTGGCTGAAGACTGGGTTTTACAGCAAAGTGTGAAGAGTACTTAGAGTATTCTATGTTATTGTTACATTTCGCGTTTTTGTACATTAAAGTTCCATCGTAAGTTAGTCGACGTAAATTTGAGAAAAGATTATCTTTGAGAGGATAAGAAGTTAATCCTATTGGCCTTAGGTTTTACAAGGGCGTATAAGAGTGGTTAATAAGTATTAGAAGTTAGAAGTTAAACGAATCAAAGAAAATGCGCTTCGACAATGTTCGAGAAGTAGGGTGCCAAAATTATATCAAGCATACATATTTTACATTACTATACATTGCCATATATATATATATATATATATATATATGTAGGGATTATCTATAAACAAAGGAATGAAAATGAGGTGCTTGCTTCACCACCACATTTAATGAGCTACTTGCTTGTCATCACCTTGTTGAACAAGTATATGAGTCATACAAAGCATATATATCTATTAGTGAGCCCCATAGTACATAAAGTAATTATACAACTTGATATTGATTAGGTTGCTGATTTCTCTTCACAACAAAAATGTTCCAGTACTTGAGAGCCTCATTTGGCTTGGAAAGTTTCTCATGAACATGTGTAGAAACCTTAGTTAACCTTAGAAGGGTTCATACATTATTTTGGATGTTCTCTTGAACAAGATAAACATTTCCAACCTATTATTTCACTTGGAGAAGAGTTTTTCTCCACTTTGAGAATTGTTCTTTACTTAGGGAATTCTTTTAAAGCAAGGAAGAAAAAGAAAATCCTCCAGCAACTTGATGCTTCACTTTGCTCAATTAAACCCTATGCACAAGCAACATTTTTTTTGTCATGTATGGAGGAGCAAGAATTGTTCATGGAAAGTTCTAATTGAATTAAAGTTGGAATAGGAGTTGTTCTTGGACATCTAAGGTATGAAATCCCCCTTTCTTCATGTGTATGATCTTGTATAAGTGTTATAAGTATTAGCTTCATGAAACCATATGAAGCAGTAACTAGAAGTTGTGGACTAGTATTGGATATTGCTTTATTAGATTGTGGAAGTTGCTCTTGCATTTTTCAAGGGGCTGAATGGGTGGTGATTGGTTATTGATATTGTATTGTTATTGTTTGTATAATAACATAAGTATTATTGTTGTTGTTGTTTGGGCTGTTTGGTGGTTGTTGTAACCTGTGGGGAGTCATATAAATAGGGGAGATGTTGTTTGTTTTACGGTAAAATAGGTTGTGATTGATATATAATAGTTACGACTTTTAAATGATAACGATAGTATAATTTCTCTTATTGTAGAATAAGGAGCCATGACATTTGTATAGCTTGAGGTTGGACAGTATATACAAGGTATGTTAAGGCTATCCCTTCTTTTATTTTGGCATGATCCATACGATACAAACGAAACAAGCAAACGCACAACTTTTATAAATACCTATATTCATAGAAGCACTAGGGGTGCTTATGTTGTTGATTCCCCACGTGTCTTATTATTAAATCATTTTTTCATGGGTTTTAGAAAATACGTAAGTTGATAAAGTTATTTCGTGATATTACCCGAGGGCATATTGATCGTACGACATCCCGAGAGATCTTATTGACTTACTTCATTATGCATTGCATTCATTTATACATGTACATTGACCCATGACCAGATGGCGTTATATACGTGTATATATATGTATATGTGGTATGGATAAAGGTTAGGGCATTATATACGCACCACCACCTGATCAGTTGGTATACGTTGATGATTTCGCCCACTGAGGCTGAGATGATATGATGGGATGCCCTCAGAGGCTTGATGATGTTATGTACGCATATACCTATACATGATATGACATTTGTACGCATGTGCATGACATTATAAATGTTTCATGATTCACACAACTATTCAGACTTACAGGTTGAGACCTTTATTCCATATTTCTTTTATGTCTTCTATGTACTGATTTTCATGCCTTACATACTCGATACATTATTCATACTGACACTCCTATTTCCTGGGGCCTGCGTTTCATGCCCGCAGGTGCAGGTAGACAGGCTGACGGTCCCCTTTTTTAGGATCCTTGCTCAGCGAGAGTTAGTGTGATCCATTTGATCCGGAGCTGCTTTTGGGTTTTGGTACGATATATTTGTATACATATATGGGTATGACGAGGCCCAGTCCCGTCCTTTATACAATTGTACACTCTATTAGAGGTCTATAGACAGTCATGTATAGTCGGATAGTTTGTAGCCTTGTCGGCTTGCCCTACTGTATTCCGTATATATATGTACATATGTCTTTTGGGCATGTTTTCTCGCGTATATTATTCACATAATTCAGTAGTTTACTGACAGGCGTTATGCATGTCCTACACTTATTTCATGTTTTATCTTAGACGTATGCTTAGGGGTGTTCGACAAGTAAGCTCGGTCACTCATCATGACCCATCGGTTTGGGTCGTGACAAAAGCGATATCAGAACAGTTCTGTCATAGGGTTGTCTACAGACCGTGTCTAGTAGAGTCTTGTTTATGAGTGTGTTATGCACCACATTTAAAAATAGGATGCTACATGACATATAGGATGTTATCCTCCCTTCTTATCTTAGATCGTGCGATATTAGGATTAATTTTCCTAATGATATGTTATGTTTTCAGCGATGCCTCCGAAGGCTAGAGCCGCCCAAAAGGACAAGTCCTTGGCTGATGAGACTACTAGTCGAGCTCCACGAGTTACCAGGGCTCGGGGAGAGTCTCATAGTGAGATTCCATCTCAGACTTCACATACTCCGCCCTCTCCAGAGGAGCTCCGAGGGGCACCAGCTCCAGCGCCTGCCCCTGTACACCCAGTTCCTCAGCCAGATGTACCAGGTCAGGAGATGAGAGATGTTATTCAGGTATTGACTTGATTAGTAGCCGCACAATCTCGGCGTCAGGAAGTAGGTATTGGTCATGCAGATAGGGTTATCAGTGCAAAGGTTCGTGATTTCATTAATTTGGACCCTCCGGTATTCACTGGAGCAGATCCAAACGAGGACCCTCAGGTATTTATTGATAGGATGCAAAGGACTTTGAGGGTAATGAAGGCCATTTCGACTGAGTCAGTTGAGCTAACTTCCTATAGACTTCAGGATGTTACAGTTAATTGGTACGAGTCTTGGGAGTTGTCCAGAGGTGAGGATTCCCCTCTAGTTGTATGGCAGGAGTTTACAGAGGCTTTTCTTCATCATTATCTACCACCAGAGCTTAGACGGGCCAGAGTTGATAGGTTCTTGATCCTTTGGCAGGGTAATATGAGTGTTTGGGAGTACAGCCTTCAGTTTGATTCTTTGTCTAGGTATGCTCCCACTATTGTAGCTAAGATGGAGGATCGGGTTCACTGGTTCGTGATGGGGTTGGAGCCGCACCTGCTTAATGGCTATATGTTGGTTTCACTTCAGCCAGGTATGGATATTTCTCGTATTCTGGCATACGCTTAGGGTGTAGAGGAGCGTAATCAGAAGCAGAGGGTTGATCGTGAGCATGATAGGGGCCAGAGTAAGAGAGCGAGATCTTCAGGCCCTCTTACTGAGTTTCAAGGTGGTTAGAGATAGCAGTACCAGAGGTATCCAACCCAGTGGTCGGCTAGTGCACCCCATCCATTTTCCGGTAGGAGATTTGATCGTTCTACATATTCAGGGCCTAGTCATAATTCCAAGGCCTCTAGTTCTCAATATAGGGGTGAGTCAAGTCAGATGAGGCCGCCCTTACCACGATGTGCTCAATGTGGTAAGCAGCATGTTGGGCAATGCCTTGTGGGGTTGGGTGTTTGTTATACTTGTGGTTATCCAGGCCATGTTATGAGAGATTGTCCGACGAGAGGTGGTGCAGGTAAAGTTCAGCCAGCGAGATCTGTAGTTTGTTCGTCATTATCAGTACGCCCCCTGGGCAAGGTTCACAAGCACCAATGGGTCATGGTAGAGGCAGAGGTAGAGCATCTAGCTCGAGCGGTCCTCAGAACTGCATTTATGCATTAGCAGGTCGACAGGATCAGGAGTCGTCACCTGATGTTGTTACAGGTATATTATCAGTCTCCTCATATGATGTATATGCATTGATTGATCCATGTTCCACCTTATCGTATGTCACTCCGTTGGTTGCTAGTTGGGCTGGCAAGTGGGCCAGTCCAAACGGTCCGGGGCCCAGTCCCGGGCCGGTCCCAAATTAAACGGGCAAAACGGGTACGGGCCTAAATGGGCTTTTCCTAAGAACCGAGACCGGGACCGTTTGGTCCCGGGCTAAGTGGGCCAAATATTTTTTTAAAAAATAAATAAATAAATAGATATTAGAGACAAAAGGATGTTAAAATAAATATCTAAGATGTATAGATATTCAAATATATATAGTATATAAGATGTATATATAGTATATCGATATAAGAAGTATATATATTCGATAAGCTATATATATACATCTTATATACTATATATAAGATGTATATATAGTATAGTATATATATTAAATATATATATAGTATATCGATATAAGATGTATATATATATATATAAGCTATATATATCGAATATATATAGTATATAAGATGTATATATAGTATATCGATATAAGATGTATATATATATATATATATATATATATATATATATATATATATATATATATATATATATATATATATACAATGAAAGTACCTAGGCTCTGATACAATTTTAACAGGATCAAGTGGCGGGTGGTAATCCGCCATGCCTTCTCAATTAAACTAAAACAGAAATCACCGTTTGACCGGGAACTGGACTTGTTTCGCACCTCTCATCTGACATTTATATGTCTGGAAGGTTTCCACCAGTTAAAGATTTCTATTTTAACATACTTGTGAATTCTTAATCTAGCTAATTCAGTACCCTTATATTTAAAGACTGGCGGTAATCCGCACAATCAGTAAGGATATAAGAATTGAAATATACTTGAATTTTACATATAGTTTAATGACTGTATGGAAGGTTAAAAACCTTTACTCAAGCAAGGGGTCTATGTTAATATAATACATACTTTTATTGAGCCCATGTGTCTAGCAGTTCTAACCGTGAAAGAAGATGCCCTTTTAACTCCTTTATCGGACTGAGGTTCACGGTTGGCTAGACGAAGCCACTAAGGCAAAGCTAATAAGAGCAGTGTTATATTAGACTGTACCAACTATCTTGGCACCAAGTCAAAACTCTATATATAAAGTTCATTTATATTTAAATAGATGTCGTCTCTTTCATAGTTTATATAGGAGAGAAGTTAGATACTCAACATAGCTATGATGTCTCTTAGCCGGACATCGTCACGGCCAGAGAGGAGAGACTGGAAGAAAAAATAAGAAAGAAATCAGTACCTTTTGGCCGGGATGCAAGGCCTGAAGATGAAGAACTGAAAACTTTATTTACTTGTTCTTCTGTTACAAAAACTTCCAGCCACTTGATCCTGTTAAAAGGGTATCAGAGCCTAGATACTTTCAGGGTATATATAAGATAAATATGAAATATTCGACATAGATATGTTTCTGAAATATGGATTTAGGAGAAACTAGTATGAAAAATACTAGGTTGGAAGAGGTAGATATACCTCAAAACCTTGATTTGTTAAAAAAATGGACTATTCCTAAAGTCCCTATTAGAACAATCTATGATTATGGATGGTTTGATAAACTCTCTTCTAAACAACTTGTTAAAACAACTGAGCAATCTTTAGCTTTAAATTCGTCTGAACAGACTATTCGTTTGTTAAACAAGCATGATGTAGATGTTTATAAACACCAGTATAATTATTTGCATATTGGTATGGTTCAAATTGCTTTTAAGCCTTTAACCCTTAAAGGGTTACCAGAGACATTTTTGGCTGCTCTCAGAGATGCCAGAAATTTGAATTTTAGACAGTCTCTGATGGGTTCTATTGAATCTACTGTCGCCTATGGCCCAGTATATTTTAATACTCAACCCAATTTGCAATTATCTTTATCTGATGTTAATATACTTGATGCATTAACATTAAATGTGAAAACGCATGGTTATAATTATGCGCCTGGTTCTGAACTGATATGTTTATCATATAGAATATATTTTAAATTACTATCTACGTTAAACCCCAGATGTAAATTATATGATACATCTGATCAGACTATTCTAGTGGAAACGAATTTTGCAAAGTCTAAGGTCACCACGAGAAGACCTATTAAGTGGGAAGAAATTAATTTTCCAACCACATGGACTTTGGATTCGGTTATATCCCCCAGTCAGATAACTGATACTGTTAGTAATACTGAGTATTCTCATATTACTCAAAATCCGGATGGTAGGATTTGCATTCAGTTTGATGATAATAGTTTCACTTATAGTAGACAGTCATTTTCCAATAATAGACTGTTGCCTGCTATTAGTTCTAATTATAATAAACACTCCTTTACCAATCGTAGACTGTTGCCTGATATTCAACACATTTCTCCTGTTGAACCAGTCTATGGACCAGCTAGAAATCGTGTTGCATCTTTATACACAATTTCTACTAAAGTAGGTGATAAACCTGTTGAAAGGGTTAAGATTAACCCCAAGACAAATATTGTTCAGGATAATGATAATATTTCTGATAAGGATATTCCTTCTGCGTCCGAGATAGATTTTGACCCAAATGATGTTTAAATGATTCCACACCAAATTGATTTTAGTCCAGGGTCACAAGCTAGAGGTTATATTCAAAAAGAATTTTTCAGTGATAAATGGAACAGATTTAAAACTTGGTTTTTTGATACTTATAGTAAAGAGGATTTAAACAATATTTCTCAAGAATTTTATGAAACTTGTGCTTTACATAATCAAATTATGTATTTTGTTCCTTGATTTATAACCACATATTTATCACTTTTTATAAAAGTTTTAGAAAGATCTTATAAAGACGGGAGTGGCAATATTACTAAAGCCATTTACCCTCCTCAAGCACCTTTTGTTTTACCTAATAATACAGGTATTACTTTTACTGCATTTCAAAAATTTATTGATGAAGATGTTGCTGCAGTCAGCATCGCAGAAATTAATAAATTAATTTTTCAAAATAATTATTTGAGCTTATATGTTAAAGTTTTGGGAGAACATATTAGTTTTCTTGATAAAAAACTTGATGATTTAACAGTTTTGATAAAAGAAATGAGTACTAGCAAGAAAATAACTGATATTGCCTCTACTTCAGAAAGCAAATCAGAACCTCAAATTGTTGTTACTCATATTCAGAATTTTAAATTTAAATCTTTTAATGATTTAGAAGAACTTTTTGATAAAAAGTTATCCGGTTTGAATATTAAACCCATAGATTTATCAAACGATTTTGCTGATAAATTAGATTCTACTTTTGAATATAAAAGGATGTTTTGTCAGAGTTTAATAAACTCAGAAGTTACCCAAAAAAGAATAGTAAGTTTGCAGATAGCAGATACGCTGATAAACCCAGAATGCAAACTTATTATTACAATCGTCCTACTCCTCAAGATGTTTTAATAGAGGAACGTGATTGGAATCAGACTAATACGTTTTACAGTGGTTCCGAAATTTACGAATGGAATCTTGATGGATTGACTGATAGACAATTGACTATTCTTGTACATAGAATGCTTATGTATGCAACTATCTGTAAAAGTGTAAAAAATACAGATAGAAATATTTGCAGAATGATTGTTGCAGGTTTTACTGGCCAACTTCGTGGTTGGTGGGACAATTATTTGACTATAGAAGAAAGAGCAATGGTTATTAATGCTCAAGCTACTGACAAAGGAGTTGATAACTTAGGCATCGCCCTAGTGGCAAATAGAGAAGATGCTGTTTATACCCTTATTCTTACTATATTAGAACACTTTAATGGTAGATTTACCAACCAGAATGAGACTATTCGTACTCTCCTTAATAGCCTTAGATGTAATACTTTAAGTGAGTTTAGATGGTATAAAGACACTTTTATGAGTATAGTGATGGAACTACCATAAAATAAGCTTGAACATTGGAAAGCTAAGTTTATAGATGGCCTCCCCTCTTTATTTGCTGAAAGAGTTAGAAAGATTTTAAGAGGTAGTTATGGTGAAATTCCATACAGAGACTATACATATGGTAAATTGATAGGAATTTGCACACAGGAAGGGTTAAACCTGTGTAATGAATTAAGATTGTCCAGACAGCTTAAAATGGATAAGCTTAAGGAAAGAAACCAATTAGGGGACTTTTGCACCCAGTTCGGTTTACCCGAGACTTCTACTCATAAGAAGAAGAAACATAAGTATCATAGATACCCCAACCAAGACAGTCCTTATAGGAGAAAGAGATTAACGAATGAATCCTATAAATAGAAAAAGAAAGGAATCTATGAACAGTAAAAAGTGGGTCCCGTGGGTCCCAGTTAAAATGTTTCTACTGTTGAAACAGTGTATCTACTGTTGATGAACAGTGTATCTACTGTTTGAGTGGGGTCCGGAGGCTTCACTGTGTTGTGGGTCCGGCGGCTTCACTGTTTGAGTAGGGTCCAGCTGTTTCACTGTGCTGGTCTCTTTTTCGCTTCTTTCATTTTGCGGATGAATTCTTCCGCATTATGCAAATCTTCATCAGACAGTATTTTCTCTGATTCAAAGGGTTGAGAATCTTCAGCGATATCATCGTTGCTGGTTTCACTCTGCATAGAAGTGTCTGATTTCTCATATTGATTAATGGAATGAAGTAAATTTCTTTTGACCTCTTCCAAGTAGTTGTTAATCATCTCTGCTTTATCTCCTTCTTAAAAGGAAATCCTTCTGGCAATATGCCTCACTGAACTGTTATCAATTACCTCTTTCTGAGGTTTGCTGGAATATTCTTCGAGAAGTTATAAACATTCTCGTCTGTGCTATACCCAGAAAAGTGCAGAAAATCTGCACTGCCAGTACTGGTTAGTATTGTTTCATAATAGGAACGGGTTTTGTATGACTCACCCGGATAATATAACCCATTTATTAAATACCTTTGGAATATCTTCCACGGCTCTTCTTTTCTCTGAATGTCAGAATTTTCTAAAAGAAATATCATTTCTTTTTTAGAAACTTTCTCATATGACTTGATATCATCATTGTCATCTTTTGTAATAGAAGCAAAAGTATCACTTTGCTTGGAAGAAGTATCTTTCTATTTTTGAGCAGTTAAATATGCCTGCAAATGTGCGTATAACGGACTATCTTCTGGAATATCCTCCAGATGGACGGATGGTCCGATCGATGATTCTTCTCTGAGAGATATCCTCTCATTGGTTAAACTCTTTCTTCCCATTTATATAACTGGGGAGTTTGATGTGGATCCGTATGACGATCCTGAAGGTGATGATCTTCCTCTGGACTGTGGGGATGATCTTCCCCAACCTCTACCTCTTCCCCTACCCCAGGGGGGGTTTCATCCTGTAAATATTCACGGGATAAGAAATATGGCAGAGAATTATCAATTCCCTTTTTATATTGTATTTCAAAATTAAAAGGGGCTAATTGAGCCTGCCATCTTGCAAATATCATTTTCGAGGCATCATGTTTAAAGTCTTTGTTAAACATATATTTAACAGATTGTGCATCAGTTTTTATCAAAGACTTTTGATTATATAAGTCGTCCTAAAATTTTAAAATACATTTTACTATGGTTAACATTTCATGTGCCACAGTAACGTATTTTCTCTGGGCTTCAGACTATTTACCAGAGTAGAATCTAATCAGATATTCATGTTTATTATTGGGATTAATCTGTTTCAAAATCCCTCCGTAACCAATATTAGATGCATCAGTCTCTATAATCTTTTGCCATGCAGGATTAGCAAGGGTTAAGCAAGGTAAAGATTTAACACGGTGCTTAATATTTTTAACCAAAGTAGTATGACTATCAGTCCAAGGATTGTTATAATTCTTTTTTAGCCTATCATATAAGGGGGCTAAGTCACGCGACAAATCTTTATAAAAAGGCGAAATATAATTTAAACTTCCCAAAAATCTTTGTAACTGAGTTCTATCAGTAATAACATCGGGAAATTTTGAAGCAAAATCTATCAATCTTTGAATAGGAGTAATTTTTTCTTGACAAATATAATGTCCTAAGAATCGAATGTTAGTTTGGAATAAACTCATTTTTTGTTTTGAGATAACTAAACCATTTTGTATAACAATTCTTTTGAAAATATCTAAATGCTTAATATGCATTTCAAGTGTTTTGGAAAATACCAAAATATCATCGATATAAATAATGATGAAGTCTAGATAGGGGTTGAAAATATCATTTATAATTTTTTGAAATTCTGAAGGGGCATTCTTCAGACCAAAAGGCATAACATTCCATTCATATTGCCCAAATGGAACATTAAAAGTAGTTCTATAAGTATGCTCTTTAAATATTTGAATCTGCCAATATCCATATTTTAAATCGAATTTTGAAAATATATTGGCATCATATAATCTAGACAATAAATCTCTTTTATTAGGAATAGGATACCTAACCCACTTCAAATATTTATTCAAGGGGTTATAATTAATGACCAATCTAGGAATACCACGTTCCTTTTCAACTGCGTTATTAACATAAAAAGCTGTACAAGACCAAGGAGATTTTGAGGGTTTTATCAAACCCTTTGATAGCAAGCTATCAATCTCTTTTTTGCAAAATTCTACCAATTCTGCATTCATCTGACAAGGTCGAGATTTAGTAGGAATATCATCCTCAGAGAAATTATCTTCATATGGAAGAGTGACAATATGTTTTTTTCGATTCCAAAAAGCACTAGGATGCTCAGCACAAATATCAACAACAATTTGCTCGGAAATCAATTTGATTTTTTCCTGTACTTTAGTAGAATTTAAAGTATCAAATATATTCATATTAAACAATTCTAATTGTAAAGAATTAATATGTTTTTGCTTCATATCAATTAAAGCATTAATATCTCTAGTTACTGGATCTGTAACAAAAGTATAACTTATCTCTTTATCCTTATAGGTAGCAGTAAAACCTTTCGAGTCTATGCTAGTAAAAGGATAAATAGCATTAATAAATGGTGTTCCAAGTATAATAGGAGGGTATAATTGGTTTTTTACCAAGAAAAAGAAGTGAGGAATACAGACTTTATTCTGACAGATACCCGTATTAGGAAGCTTATACTTTATATCTAAAGCATGTCCAGATGCAGATCTAACCATATGAGTAGTTTTTTAAAAATATTTCGTAGGTATTAAACCTTCCTGAATGTAGCTAACATCTGCTCCACTATCAATCATGGTAATGTTTGTAATTGAAAAACTATTATCAATGAGAATAGTACATTTGATATACCATTTATGAGCAGTAATAATTTGCATCATTCCTAGAAACATATCATGTTTAGGATTAAAACTAATAGGTTTTTCTTCAATATCATTTTCAAAAATACCTTTATTTTTATCATTAGATTTCTCAGCTGGAGAATTGATTTTCTCAATCTGAGTAATGCTATGATCACAAATCATTTGATTTTGTTTAAGAGATTTGATCTCTCGTTTCAAGTTTTCAACTTCAACCTTCAAATCATCGAAAGAGGAATCTCTCGCTGGAGTTGCATTTTTATTTAAAAGACGGTTATTAACCTCCAGTAAAGAATAACGCAGGGAATATTCAAATTCTTTTTCAAAAGGTTTTGCAAAACTAGAACTTGAACTAGCAGCCAAATTAATAATTTTTTCACGAAGTTTTTCATCAGTAACTTCTTTTAAAAGTTCTATTACATTATCAGATGTAATAGTTTTCATGTTCAAATCTTGAAACTGTGATTGCAATTTATAAAATTCATCATCATTACAAGTACATGTATCACCTTTGCAAGTTGTACAAGTATTATCAACATTTTTATCACTATCAGATAAATCAAGCAAATCTATTTCAGCTTCGGATTCTGACTCAGAATAATAATCAGATTCTGATCCAGAAGTGTATAACAAACTATAAACCTTATCACGTAACTCATCGTCTAGTTCTAAGGTTTTCATCTTTTGAAGCTTACAATTCGGGGCTATATGGCCAAATTTGCCACACTTATAACACTTAATGTCAGCAAGATCTCTCTTAGACCTATTTTTGGTAAATCTAGTAGACTTGCGATGAGCTTTCTTAGCTTCTCGTTCTTCTTTGGATCTATTTCTTAGCTTCTTTGAATATCTATGAAATATTCGACATAGATATTTAGAAGAAAGGGAAGCGAACCGAGACCCTCTCTCTCTAGAATTCTCTCTCTCTCTTCAAGTGTAATTAAGAGTTTTGTAGTTTGAAGTTTTTGTAACAAAAGAACAAGTAAATAAAGTTTTATACTACAATAATGATCGACACAAACATACTTGGTTTATTAAAGTGTGTGCAAAGATATTTGCAGAGGCTGTTCCTAATTGGTTTTTGAACTGGTGGTCATACCACGGCCCGACAGTAAAAATTTTACCAAATCCATTTCTCAGGTTATACAAAGAATGGATAAAAATTTCCCCTTTTATAAACAACTTATATCACACGGATCATATCTGTTACCCAGATAAAATTAACCAGATTTATTTCTTTCTAGAATTCTCTATTCCCTGGATTCACAAATGGACTCCAGAAGTCGGATTCACCGAAGAACAAGTTCCATGCTTATACAGGATTTTTTACAATAATTTTTGGGATAAACTAATGAAGAAGGATCCCAAAATAAAGACATTATATGGTCAAGAACTCTTGGATTCAATCGAAATAAAAATTCAAAATCCATTCTTTGTATAACCTGAGAAATGGATCTAGTAAAATTTCTTACTGTCGGACCGTGGTATGACCACCAGTTCAAAAACCAATTAGGAACAACCTCTGCAAATATCTTTGCACACACTTTAATAAACCAAGTATGTTTGTGTCGATCATTATTGTAGTATAATACTTTATCAAATGCCTGGATATAATCCCAATAGGTAAAATTTATTCTAGATCTATTAAGACTAATACGTCTTACAGTGGTTCCGAAATTTACGAATGAAATCTTGATGGATTAACTGATAGATAATTGACTATTCTTGTACATAGAATTCTTATGTATGCAACTATCTGTAAAAGTGTGAAAAATCATGTTATGATCTGATACCATTTTAACAGGATCAAGTGGCGAGCGGTAATCAGCCATGCCTTCTCAATTATACTAAAATAGAAATCACCGTTTGACCGGGAACTGGACTTGTTTCGCACCTCTCATCTGACATTTATGTCTGGAAGGTTTCCACTAGTTAAAGATTTCTATTTTAACACATTTGAGAATTCTTAATCTAGCTAATTCAGTGCCCTTATATTTAAAGACTGGCGGTAATCCGCACAATCAGTAAGGATATAAGAATTGAAATATACTTGAATTTTATATATAGTTTAATGACTGTATGGAAGGTTAAAAACCTTTACTCAAGTAAGGGGTCTGTCATAATATAATACATACTTTTATTGAGCCCATGTGTCTAGCAGTTCTAACCGTGAAAGAAGATGCCCTTTTAACTCCTTTATCGGGCTGAGGTTCATGGCTGGCTAGACGAAGCTACTAAGGCAAAGCCAATAAGAGCAGTGTTATATTAGACTGTACCAACCATCCTGACATCAAGTCAAAATTCTATATATAAAGTTCATTTATATTTAAATAGATGCCATCTCTTTCATGGTTTATATAGGAGAGAAGTTAGATACTCAACATAGATATGAAGTCTCTTAGCCGGACATCGTCACGGCCAGAGAGGAGAGACTAGAAGAAAAACTAATTAAGAAAGAAATCAGTACCTTTTGGCCGGGATGCAAGGCCTGAAGATGAAGAACTGAAAACTTTATTTACTTGTTCTTCTGTTACAAAAACTTCAAACTATAAACTCTTAATTACAACTTTAGAGAGAGAGAGAGAATTCTAGAGAGAGAGGGTCTCGGTTCGCTCCTTTTTCTTCTGAACAAATGAAACGTATAAATAGAAAAGAAAAGAATCTATGAACAGTAAAAAGTGGGTCCCGTGGGTCCCTGTTACCGTATTTTTACTATACAAAATAATTTTTTTACTGTTGAAACAGTGTATCTACTGTTGATGAACAGTGTATCTACTGTTTAAGTGGGTCCGGCGGCTTCACTATGCTGTGGGTCCGGCGACTTCACTATTCTTGTGGGGTCCAGCTGTTTCACTGTGCTGGTCTCTGGTCTGTTTCTTTCATTTTGCGGATGAATTCTTCCGCATTCCGCAAATCTTCATCAGAAAGTATTTTTTCTGATTCAAAGGGTTGAGAATCTTCAGCGATATCATCGTTGCTGGTTTCACTCTGCATAGAAGTGTCTGATTTCTCATATTGATTAATGGAATGAAGTAAATTTCTTTTGACTTCTTCCAAGTAGTTGTTAATCATTTCTGCTTTATCTCCTTCTTGAAAGGAAATTCTTCTGGCAATATGCCTTACTGAGTTGTCATCAATTACCTCTTTCTGAGGTTGGCTAGAAAACTCTTGGATTTTTATTTCGATTGAATTCAAGAGTTCTTGACCATATAAAGTCTTTGTTTTGGGATCCTTCTTCATTAACTTGTCCCAAAAGTTATTGTAAAAAGTCCTGTATAAGCATGGGACTTGTTCTTCGGTGAATCCGACTTCTGGATTCCATTTGTGCATCCAGGGAATAGAGAATTCCAGAAAGAAATAAATCTGGTTAATTTTATCTGGGTAACATATATGATCTGAGTGATATAAGTTATTTATAAAAGGAAAAATTTTTATCCATTCTTTGTATAACCTGAGAAATAGATCTGGTAAAAATTTTACTGATGGACCGTGGTATGACCACCAGTTCAGAAACCAATTAGGAACAGCTTCTGCAAATATATATGCACATACTTTAATAAACCAAGTATGTTTGTGTCGATTATTATTGTAGTATAACACTTTATCAAATGCCTAGATATAATCCCAATAGGTAAAATGCATTCTAGATTTGTTAAGGCTTATCTGCCTTTCTTTCATTGTGGATATACCCCAGTCTTCAACAGATATGATCTGTTTAATTATAATCTTTGAGAAGTTATAAACGTTCTCGTCTGTGCTATACCCAGAAAAGTGCTGAAAATCTGCACTGCCCGTACTGGTTAGTATTGTTTCATAATAGGAGCGGGTTTTGTATGACTCACCCGGATAATATAACCCATTTATTAAATACCTTTGGAATATCTTCCACGGCTCTTCTTTTCTCTAAATGTCAGAGTTTTCTAAAAGAAATATCATTTCCTTTTTTGACACTTTCTCATATGACTTGATATCATCATTGTCATCTTTTGTGATGGAAGCAAAAGTATCACTTTGCTTGGCAGAAATATCTTTCTATTTTTGAGCAGTCAAATAGGCCTGCAAATGTGCGTATAACGGATTATCTTCTGGAATATCTTCCAGATGGACAGATGGTCCGATCGATGATTCTTCTCTGAGAGATATCCTCTCATTGATTAAACTCTTTCTTCCCATTTGTATAGCTGGGGAGTTTGATGCATATCCGTATGACGATCCTGAAGGTGATGATCTACCTCTGGACTGTGGAGATGATCTTCCCCAACCTCTACCTCTTCCCCTACCCCAGGGGGGTCCATCCTGTAAATATTCACGGGATAAGAAATCTGGCAGAGAATTATCAATTCCCTTTTTATATTGTATATCAAAATCAAAAGGGGCTAATTGAGCCTGCCATCTTGCAAATATCATTTTCGAGGCATCATGTTTAAAGTCTTTATTAAACATATATTTAACAGATTGTGCGTCAGTTTTTATTAAAAACTTTTGATTGTATAAATCGTCCTGAAATTTTAAAACACATTTTACTATGGTTAACATTTCATGTATTTTCTCTGGGCTTCAGACCATTTACCAGAGTAGAATCTAATCAGATATTCATGCTTATTATTGAGATTTATCTGTTTCAAAATCCCTCCGTAACCAATATTAGACGCATCAGTCTCTATAATCTTTTGCCATGCAGGATTAGCAAGGGTTAAGCAAGGTAAAGATTTAACACGTTACTTAATATTTTTAACCAAAGTAGTATGACTATCAGTCCAAGGATTTTTATAATTCTTTTTTAGCCTATCATATAAGGGGGCTAAATCACGCGACAAATCTTTATAAAAAGTCGAAATATAATTTAAACTTCCCAAAAATCTTTGTAACTGAGTTCTATCAGTAATAACATCAGGAAATTTTGAAGCAAAATCAATCGATCTTTGAATAGGAATAATCTTTCCTTGACAGATATAATGTCCTAAAAATCTAATGTTTGTTTGGAATAAACTCATTTTTTGTTTTGAGATAACCAAACCATTTTGTATAACAATTCTTTTAAAAATATCTAAATGCTTAATATGCATTTCAAGTGTTTTGGAAAATACCAAAATGTCATCGATATAAACAATGATGAAATCTAGATAAGGGTTGAAAATATCATTCATAATTTTTTGGAATTCTAAAGGGGTATTCTTCTAACCAAAAGGCATAACATTCCATTCATATTGCCCAAATGGAACATTAAAAGCAGTTCTATAAGTATGCTCTTTAAATATTTGAATCTGCCAATATCCAGATTTTAAATCGAATTTTGAAAATATATTGGCATCATATAATCTAGACAATAAATCTCTTTTATTAGGAATAGGATACCTAACCCACTTCAAATATTTATTCAAGGGTTTATAATTAATGACTAATCTAGGAACACCACGTTCCTTTTCAGCTGCGTTATTAACATAAAAAGTTGTGCAATACCGAGGAGATTTTGAGGGTTTTATCAAACCCTTTTGTAGCAAGCTATCGATCTCTGTTTTGCAAAATTCTACTAATTCTGCGTTCATCTGACAAGGTCGAGATTTAGTAGAAATATCATCCTCAGAGAAATTGTCTTCATATGGAAGAGTGACAATATGCTTTTTTCGATTCCAAAAAGCACTAGGATGCTCAGCACAAATATCAATAGCAATCTGCTCGGAAATGAATTTGATTTTTTCTTGTACTTTAGTAGAATTCAAAGTATCAAATATATTCATACTAAATAATTCTAATTGTAAAGAATCAACATGTTTTTGCTTCATATCAATTAAAGCATTAATATCTCTAGTTACTGGATCTGTAACAAAAGTATAACTTATTTCTTTATCCTTATAAGCAGCAGTAAAACCTTTCGAGTCTATGCTAGTAAAAGGATAAATTGCGTTAATAAACAGTGTTCCAAGTATAATTGGAGGGTATAACTGGTTTTTTACCAAGAAAAAGGAGAAATACAGACTTTATTCTGACAGATACTCGTATTAGGAAGCTTATACTTTATATCTAAAGCATGTCCGGATGCAGATCTAACCATATGAGTAGTTTTTTGAAAATATTTCGTAGGTATTAAACCTTCTTGAATGCAGCTAACATCTACTCCACTATCAATCATGGCAATGTTTGTAATTGAAAAACTATTATCAATGAGAATAGTACATTTGATATACCATTTATGAGCAGTAATAATTTGCATCATTCCAAAAAACATATCATGTTTAGGATTAAAACTAATAGGTTTTTCTTCAATATCATCTTTACAAATACCTTTGTTTTTATCATTAGATTTCTCAGCTGGAGAATTGATTTTCTCAATCTGAGTAATCCTATGATCACAAATCATTTGTTTTTGTTTAAGAGATTTGATCTCTCGTTTCAAGTTTTCAACTTCAACCTTCAAATCATCAAAAGAGGAATCTCTCGCTGGAGTTGCATTTTTATTTAAAAGACGGTTATTAACCTCCAATAAAGAATAACGCGGGGAATATTCAAATTCTTTTTCAAAAGATTTTGCAAAATTAGAACTTGAATTAGAACTTGAACTAGCAGCCAAATTAATAATTTTTTCACGAAGTATTTCATCAGTAACTTCTTTTAAAAGTTCTATTACATTATCAGATGAAATAGTTTTCATGTTCAAATCTTGAAACTGTGATTGCAATTTATAAAATTCATCATCATTACAAGTACATGTATCACCTTTGCAAGTTGTACAAGTATTATCAACATTTTTATCACTATCAGATAAATCAAGCAAATCTATTTCAGCTTCGGATTCTGACTCAGAATAATAATCAGATTCTGATCCAGAAGTGTATAACAAACCATAAACCTTATCACGTAACTCATCATCTAGTCCTAAGGTTTTCAGCTTTTGAAGCTTACAATTCGGGGGTATATGGCCAAATTTGCCACACTTATAACACTTAATGTCAGCAAGATCTCTCTTAGACCTATTTTTGGTAAATCTAGTAGACTTGCGATGAGCTTTCTTAGCTTCTCATTCTTCTTTGGATCTATATCTAGATCTCTTTCTCCTATAAGGACTGTCTTGGTTGGGGTATCTATGATACTTATGTTTCTTCTTCTTATGAGTAGAAGTCTCGAGTAAACCGAACTGGGTGCAAAAGTCCCCTAATTGGTTTCTTTCCTTAAGCTTATCCATTTTAAGCTGTCTGGACAATATTAATTCATTGCATAGGTTTAACCCTTCCTGTGTGCAAATTCCTATCAACTTACCATAGGTATACTCTCTGTATGGAATTTCACCATAACTACCTCTTAAAATCTTTCTAACTCTTTCAGCAAATAAAGAGGGGAGGCCATCTATAAACTTAGCTTTCCAATGTTCAAGCTTATTTTCTGGTAGTTCCATCACTCTACTCATAAAAGTGTCTTTATACCATCTAAACTCACCTAAGGTCTTACATCTAAGGCCATTAAGGAGAGTACGGACAGTCTCATTCTGGTTGGTAAATCTACCGTTGAAGTGTTCTAATATAGTAAGAATAAGAGTATAAACAACATCTTCTCTATTTACCACTAGGGCCATTCCTAAGTTATCAACTCCTTCTTCAGTGGCTTGAGCATTTATAACCATTGCTCTTTCTTCGATAGTCAAATAATTGTCCCACCAACCACGAAGTTGGCCAGTAAAACCTGCAACAATCATTCTGCAAATATTTCTATCTGTATTTTTCACACTTTTACAGATAGTTGCATGCATAAATATTCTATGTACAAGAATAGTCAATTGTCTATCAGTTAATCCATCAAGATTCCATTCGTAAATTTCAGAACCACTGTAAGACGTATTAGTCTGATTCCAATCACGTTCCTCTATTAAAACATCTTGAGGAGTTGGACGATTGTAATAATAAGTTTGCATTCTAGGTTTATCAGCGTATCTGCTATCTGCAAACTTACTATTCTTTTTGGGGTAACTTCTGAGTTTATTAAACTCTGACAAAACATCCTTTTTATAGTCAGAAGTAGTATCTAATTTATCAGCAAAATCGTTTGATAAATCTATGGGTTTAATATTCAAACCGGATAACTTTTTATCAAGAAGTTCTTCTAAATCATTAAAAGATTTAAATTTAAAATCCTGAATCTCAGGAGGTCTTTGAATATGAGTAACAACAATTTGAGGTTCTGATTTGCATCCTGAAGTAGAGGCAATATCAGTTATTTTCTTGCTAGTACTCATTTCTTTTATCAAAACTGTTAAATCATCAAGTTTTTTATCAAGAAAACTAATATGTTCTCCCAAAACTTTAACATATAAGCTCAAATAATTATTTTGAGAAATTAATTTATTAATTTCTGCGATGCTGACTGCAGCAACATCTTCATCAATAAATTTTTGAAACGCAGTAAAAGTAATACATGTATTATTAGGTAAAACAAAAGGTGTTTGAGGAGGGTAAATGGCTTTAGTAATATTTCTACTCCCGTCTTTATAAGATCTTTCTAAAACTTTTATAAAAAGTGGTAAATATGTGGTTATAAACCAAGGAACAAAATACATAATTTGATTATGTAAAGCACAAGTTTCATAAAATTCTTGAGAAATATTGTTTAAATCCTCTTTACTATAAGTATCAAAAAACCAAGTTTTAAACCGGTTCCATTTATCACTGAAAAATTCTTTTTGAATATAACCTCTAGCTTGTGACCCTGGACTAAAATCAATTTGGTGTGGAATCATTTAAACATCATTTGGGTCAAAATCCATCTCAGACGCAGAAGGAATATCCTTATCAGAAATATTATCATTATCATGAACAATATTTGTCTTGGGGTTAATCTTAACCCTTTCAAAAGGTTTATCACCTACTTTAGTAGAAATTGTGTGTAAAGATGCAGCACGATTTCTAGCTGGTCCATAGACTGGTTCAACAGGAGAAATGTGTTGAATATCAAGCAACAGTCTACGATTGGTAAAGGAATGTCTATTATAATTAGAACTAATAGCAGGCAACAGTCTATTATTGAAAAATGACTGTCTACTATAAGTGGAACTATTATCATCAAACTGAATGCAAATCCTTCCATCCAAATTTTGAGTAATATGAGAATACTCAGTATTACTGACAGCATTAGTTATCTGATTGGGGGATATAACCGAATCCAAAGTCCATGTGGTTGGAAAATTAATTTCTTTCCACTTAATAGGTCTCCTCGTGGTGACCTTAGACTTTGCGAAATTGGTTTCCACTAATATAGTCTGATCAGATATATCATATAATTTACATCTAGGGTTTAACGTAGATAGCAATTTAAAATAAATTTTATACGATAAACATATAAGTTCGGAACCAGGTGCATAATTATAACCATGCGTTTTCACATTTAATGTCAATGCATCAAGTATATTAACATTAGATAGAGATAATTGCAGATTGGGTTGAGTATTAAAATATACTGGGCCGTAGGCAACAGTAGATTCAATAGAACCCATCAGAGACTGACTAAAATTCAGATTTCTGGCGTCTCTGAGAGCAGCCAAAAATGTCTCTGGTAACCCTTTAAGGGTTAATGGATTAAAAGCAATTTGAACCATACCAATATGCAGATAATTATATTGGTTTCTATAAACATCTACATCATGCTTGTTTAACAAACGAATAGTCTGTTCAGACAAATTTAAAGCTAAAGATTGCTCAGTTGTTTTAACAAGTTGTTTAGAAGAGAGTTTATCAAACCATCCATAATCATAGATTGTTCTAATAGGGACTTTAGGAATAGTCCATTTTTTTAACAAATCAAGGTTTTGAGGTATATCTACCTCTTCCAACCTAGTATTTTTCATACTAGTTTCTCCTAAATCCATATTTCAGAAACATATCTATGTCGAATATTTCATATCTATCTTATATATACCATGAAAGTACCTAGGCTCTGATATAAGATGTATATATATATATATATATAAGCTATATTCGATAAGCTATATATACATCTTATATACTATATATAAGATGTATATATATATATATATATATATATATATATATATATATATATATATATATATATATATATAAGCTATATATACATCTTATATACTATATATAAGATGTATATACAGTATAGTATATATATTAAATGTATATAATATATATATATATATATATATATATATATATATATATATATATATATATATAGTATATCGATATAAGATATATATATATATATATAAGCTATATTCGATAAGCTATATATACATTTTATATACTATATATATACTATATATATAGTATAGTATATATATTAAATGTATAATGTGTGTGTGTGTATATATATATATATATATATATATATATATAATTATGCGCTATACCATTTAACAGGATCAAGTGGCGGGCGGTAATCCGCCATGCCTTCTCAATTAAATTAAAACAGAAATCACCGTTTGACCGGGAACTGGACTTGTTTCACACCTCACATCTGACATTTATATGTCTGGAAGGTTTCCACCAGTTAAAGATTTCTATTTTAACATACTTGAGAATTCTTAATCTAGCTAATTCAGTACCCTTATATTTAAAGACTGGCGGTAATCCGCACAGTCAGTAAGGATATAAGAATTAAAATATACTTGAATTTTATATATAGTTTAATGACTGTATGGAAGGTTAAAAACCTTTACTCAAGCAAGGGGTCTGTCATAATATAATACATACTTTTATTGAGCCCATGTGTCTAGCAGTTCTAACCGTGAAAGAAGATGCCCTTTTAACTCCTTTATCGGGCTGAGGTTCACGGCTGGCTAGACGAAGCCACTAAGGCAAAGCCAATAAGAGCAGTGTTATATTAGACTGTACCAACCATCTTGACACCAAGTCAAAACTCTATATATAAAGTTTATTTATATTTAAATAGATGTCGTCTCTTTCATGGTTTATATAAGAGAGAAGTTAGATACTCAACATAGATATGATGTCTCTTAGCCGGACATCGTCACGGCCAGAGGGGAGATACTAGAAGAAAAACTAACTTAAGAAAGAAGTGTGTACCTTGTGGCTAAGATGCAAGGCCCTGAAGATGAAGAACTGAAACTTTATTTACTTTTGTTCTTCTATTACAAGCTACCGGCTACAAATTCTAACTTACAACTTTAGAGAGAGAGAGAGAGAGAGTGTGTCTCGCTTCGCTTCCCTTTCTTCTGAACGAATGAATCTATAAATAGAAAAAGAAAAGGAATCTATGAACAGTAAAAAGTGGGTCCCTGTTACAGTGTTTCTACTGTTGAAACAGTGTATTTACTGTTGATGAACAGTGTATCTACTGTTTGAGTGGGGTCCGGCGGCTTCACTGTGCTGTGGGTCTGGCGGCTTCACTGTTTGAGTGGGGTCCAAATGTTTCATTGTGCTGGTCTCTTTTCCGCTTCTTTCATTTTGCGGATGAATTCTTCCGCATTATGCAAATCTTGATCAGACAATATCTTCTCTGATTCATAGGGTTGAGAATCTTCAGCGATATCATCGCTGCTGGTTTCACTTTGCATAAAAGTGTCTGATTTCTCATATTGATTAATGGAATGAAGTAAATTTCTTTTGACCTCTTCCAAGTAGTTGTTAATCATCTCTGCTTTATCTCCTTCTTGAAAGGAAATCCTTCTGGCAATATGCCTTACTGAGCTGTCATCAATTACCTCTTTCTGAGGTTTGCTGGAATATTCTTGGACTTTTATTTCGATTGAATCCAAGAGTTCTTGACCATATAATGTCTTTGTTTTTGGATCCTTCTTCATTAATTTGTCCCAAAAGTTGTTGTAAAAAGTCCTGTATAAGCATGGGACTTGTTCTTCGGTGAATCCGACTTCTGGATTCCATTTGTGTATCCATGGGATAGAGAATTCCAGAAAGAAATTTTTCCTTGGCAAATATAATGTCCTAAGAATCGAATGTTAGTTTGGAATAAACTCATTTTTTGTTTTGAGATAACCAAATCATTTTGTATAACAATTCTTTTGAAAATGTCTAAATGCTTAAGATGCATTTCAAGTGTTTTGGAAAATACCAAAATATCATCGATATAAACAATGATGAAGTCTAGATAGGGGTTGAAAATATCATTCATAATTTTTTGGAATTCTGAAGGGGCATTTTTCAGACCAAAAGGCATAACATTCCATTCATATTGCCCAAATGGAACATTAAAAGCAGTTCTATAAGTATGCTCTTTAAATATTTGAATCTGCCAATATCCAGATTTTAAATCGAATTTTGAAAATATATTGGCATCATATAATCTAGACAATAAATCTCTTTTATTAGGAATAGGATACCTAACCCACTTCAAATATTTATTCAAGGGCTTATAATTAATGACCAATCTAGGAACACCACGTTCCTTTTTAGCTGTGTTATTAACATAAAAAGTTGTACAAGACCAAGGAGATTTTGAGGGTCTTATTAAACCCTTTGATAGCAAGCTATCAATCTCTTTTTTGCAAAATTCTACCAATTCTGCGTTCATCTGATAAGGTCGAGATTTAGTAGGAATATCATCCTCAGAGAAATTTTCTTCATATGGAAGAGTAACAATATGCTTTTTTTCGATTCCAAAAAGCACTAGGATGCTCAGCACAAATATCAATAACAATCTGCTCGGAAATCAATTTGTTTTTTTCTTGTACTTTAGTAGAATTTAAAGTATCAAATATATTCATACTAAACAATTCTAATTGTAAAGAATCAACATGTTTTTGCTTCATATCAATTAAAGCATTAATATCTCTAGTTACTGGATCTGTAACAAAAGTATAACTTATCTCTTTATCCTTATAGGTAGCAGTAAAACCTTTCGAGTCTATGCTAGTAAAAGTATAAATAGCGTTAATAAACGGTGTTCCAAGTATAATAGGAGGGTATAACTGGTTTTTTACCAAGAAAAAGAAGTGAGGAATACAGACTTTATTCTGACAGATACCCGTATTAGGAAGCTTATACTTTATATCTAAAGCATGTCCAGATGCAGATCTAACCATATGAGTAGTTTTTTAAAAATATTTCGTAGGTATTAAACCTTCCTGAATGCAGCTAACATCTGCTCCACTATCAATCATGGCAATGTTTGTAATTGAAAAACTATTATCAATGAGAATAGTACATTTGATATACCATTTATGAGCAGTAATAATTTGCATCATTCCTAGAAACATATCATGTTTAGGATTAAAACTAATAGGTTTTTCTTCAATATCATTTTCAAAAATACCTTTGTTTTTATCATTAGGTTTCTCAACTGGAGAATTAGTTTTCTCAATCTGAGTAATCCTATGATCATAAATCATTTGATTTTGTTTAAGAGATTTAATCTCTCATTTCAAGTTCTCAACTTCAATTTTTAAATCATCGAAAGAAGAATCTCTTGCTGGAGTTGTATTTTTATTTAAAAGACGGTTATTAACCTCCAGTAAAGAATAAGGCGGGGAATATTCAAATTCTTTTTCAAAAGGTTTTGCAAAACTAGAACTTGAATTAGAACTTGAACTAGCAGCCAAATTAATATTTTTTTATGAAGTTTTTCATCAGTAACTTCTTTTTAACGTTCTATTACATTATCAGATGTAATAGTTTTCATGTTCAAATCTTGAAACTGTGATTGCAATTTATAAAATTCATCATCATTACAAGTACATGTATCACCTTTGCAAGTTGTACAAGTATTATCAATATTTTTATCACTATCAGATAAATCAAGCAAATCTATTTCAGTTTCGGATTCTGACTCAGAATAATAATCAGATTCTGATCCAGAAGTGTATAACAAACCATAAACCTTATCACATAATTCCTCGTCTAGTCCTAAGATTTTCAGCTTTTGAAGCTTACAATTCGGAGCTATATGGCCAAATTTACCACACTTATAACACTTAATGTCAGCTAGGTCTCTCTTAGACCTATTTTTGGTAAATCTAGTAGCCTTACGATGGACTTTCTTAGCTTCTCGTTTTTCTTTGGATCTATATCTAGATCTCTTTCTCCTATAAGGACTGTCTTGGTTGGGGTATCTATGATACTTATGTTTCTTCTTCCTATGAGTAGAAGTCTCGGGTAAACCGAACTGGGTGCAAAAGTCCCCTAATTCATTGACAATCTTAATTCATTGCACAATCTTAATTCATTGCACAGGTTTAACCCTTCCTGTGTGCAAATTCCTATCAACTTACCATAGGTATAGTCTCTGTACGGAATTTCACCATAACTACCTCTTAAAATCTTTCTAACTCTTTCAGCAAATAAAGAGGGAAGGCCATCTATAAACTTAGCTTTCCAATGTTCAAGCTTATTTTCTGGTAGTTCCATCACTCTACTCATAAAAGTGTCTTTATACCATCTAAACTCACTTAAAGTATTACATCTAAGGCTATTAAGGAGAGTACGAACAGTCTCATTCTGGTTGGTAAATCTACCATTAAAGTGTTCTAATATAGTAAGAATAAGGGTATAAACGGCATCTTCTCTATTTGCCACTAGGGCGATGCCTAAGTTATCAACTCCTTTGTCAGTAGCTTGAGCATTAATAACCATTGCTCTTTCTTCTATAGTCAAATAATTGTCCCACCAACCACGAAGTTGGCCAGTAAAACCTGCAACAATCATTCTGCAAATATTTCTATCTGTATTTTTCATACTTTTACAGATAGTTGCATACATAAGCATTCTATGTACAAGAATAGTCAATTGTCTATCAGTCAATCCATCAAGATTCCATTCGTAAATTTCGGAACCACTGTAAGACGTATTAGTCTGATTCCAATCACGTTCCTCTATTAAAACATCTTGAGGAGTAGGACGATTGTAATAATAAGTTTGCATTCTGGGTTTATCAGCGTATCTGCTATCTGCAAACTTACTATTCTTTTTTGGGTAACTTCTGAGTTTATTAAACTCTGACAAAACACTTTTATAGTCAAAAGTAGAATCTAATTTATCAGCAAAATCATTTGATAAATCAATGGGTTTGATATTCAAACCGGATAACTTTTTATCAAGAAGTTCCTCTAAGTTATCAAAAGATTTAAATTTAAAATCCTGAATATCAGGGGGTCTTTGAATATGAGTAACAACAATTTGAGGTTCTGATTTGCTTCCTAAAGTAGAGGCAATATCAGTCATCTTCTTGCTAGTACTCATTTCTTTTATCAAAACAGTTAAATTATCAAATTTTTTATCAAGAAAACTAATATGTTCTCCCAAAACTTTGACATATAAGCTTAAATAATTATTTTGAGAAATTAATTTATTAATTTCTGCTATGCTGACTGCAGCAACATCTTCATCAATAAATTTTTGAAATGCAGTAAAAGTAATACATGTATTATTAGGTAAAACAAAAGGTGCTTGAGGAAGGTAAATGGCTTTAGCAATATTGCCAATCCCATCTTTATAAGATCTTTCTAAAACTTTTATAAAAAGTGATAAATAAGTGGTTATAAACCAAGGAACAAAATGCATAATTTGATTATGTAAAGCACAAGTTTTATAAAATTCTTGAGAAATATTGTTCAAATCCTCTTTACTATAAGTATCAAAAAACCAAGTTTTAAACTTGTTCCATTTATCACTGAAAAATTCTTTTTGAATATAATCTCTAGCTTGTGACCCTGGACTAAAATTAATTTGGTGTGGAATCATTTAAACACCATTCAAAGAAAAATCCATCTCAGACGCAGAAGGAATATCCTTATCAGAAATATTATCATTATCCTGAACAATATTTGTCTTGGGGTTAATCTTAACCCTTTCAACTGGCTTATCACCTACTTTAGTAGAAATTGTGTGTAAAGATGCAGCATGATTTCTAGCTGGTCCATAGACTGGTTCAACAGGAGAAATATGTTGAATATCAGGTAACAGTCTACGATTTGTGAAAGAATGTCTATTATAATTATAACTAATAGTAGGTAACAGTCTATTATTAGAAAAATGACTGTCTACTATAAGTGAAACTATTATCGTCAAACTGAATGCAAATCCTACCATCCGGATTTTGAGTAATATGAGAATACTCAGTATTACTAACAGCATCAGTTATCTGACTGGGGGATATAACCGAATTCAAAGTCCATGTAGTTGGAAAATTAATTTCCTCCCACTTAATAGGTCTCCTCGTGGTGACCTTAGACTTTGCAAAATTCGTTTCCACTAAAATTGTCTGATCAGATGTATCATATAATCTACATCTGGGGTTTAACGTAGATAGTAATTTAAAATAAATCCTATACGATAAACATATAAGTTTAGAACCAGGCGCATAATTATAACCATGCATTTTCACATTTAATGTTAATGCATCAAGTATATTAATATCAGATAAAGATAATTGCAGATTGGGTTGAGTATTAAAATATACATCTTATATACTATATATAAGATGTATATATAGTATAGTATATATATTAAATATATATATAGTATATCGATATAAGATGTATATATATATATATAAGCTATATTCGATAAGCTATATATACATCTTATATACTATATATATACTATATATATAGTATAGTATATATATATTAAATGTATATAATATATAAGATGTATATATAGTATATCGATATAAGATGTATATATATATATATATAAGCTATATTCGATAAGCTATATATACATCTTATATACTATATATAAGATGTATATATAGTATAGTATATATATAGTATATAAGATGTATATATAGTATAGTATATATATAAGATGTATATATAAGATATATATATATATATATATATATATATATATATATATAATATAGTATATAAGATGTATATATAGTATATCGATATAAGATGTATATATATATATATATAAGCTATATTCGAGACAAAAAAATATTGTAAAGAGATATGCCTTGTAATTTTATTATAGCATTAAAAAATATGGCAATATCTTTCTTAGTCTTCATCCCCCTATGGAATGAGCACAACAAGGTGCTAATACCACCATTGAGAAGAAAAAGAAACTAGTCAAGATGTGCCAAAATATAAGTTACATAATACATACTAATTTTTGTTCATACAAGTTACATGGTATCTCTTACAAATTTCATAAATCTATCAAGGTCCGGAGGAATTTCCGTTGGTGGTGGCAGAAAAGTTGCTTGGTCATCGCCACTTCCGGGCGAAGCAACATCCTCCACAAGTTCAGCTAGCATTTCTTCGTAAGCTTCGTCTTCATCTGGTTGTGATTCAGCAAGTCCAAAATTTCTTCTTTCCGACCGGATCCAATCTCTGAAAAGTACTGATTTTTCCAAACTCTCCCTCATAGACGCTCTATAATCACCGAGTTAAAGTCTTGCTTGACTGAAAGCGCTCTCTGATGCCACTGTTGAAGCTTGAATAGTTAAAATATCTCGGGCCATCCTTGAAAGAACCGGAAAGTATTTTTCTTTGTCCTTCCACCATTCCAAAAGATTAAAGGAATCGTCGGGATTCACTTCCTCAATTCCCTGCGACAAATAAACTTCAAGCTCATTTAGTTGTGAAAAATCACTACTACTAGAACCTTGAGAACCCCTAAACCCCGCCCAAGCACTAAGTGCTCTTACTCCCGCAGTTCTTTTAGATGATTGAGAATCAGAAGAAGAATGAGTTGGAACATTTGGTTTAGCATGATTTAATGCAACTTGATAAGTATTAAAAATAGTTTGAGCATTTATTCTAATTGAGGCTATTGTTTCCGGAAGTTGAGACAATTCCTCATCTTTAAGCGCTAAACCATTATAAACAGTTTCATACCAAAAATGAGGACCTCATAATTTCATACAAGGATTTAACAAAGTAGAAACACCATAAATAAGGGGAATAGGGAAAAAATATTTTTTAAACTTTTTTCTCATAGAATCAATAGCAAGTTTATAAATTTTCCCACCCTCTGAAAAATGAGCAAACAAATTTGCAAGTTCTGCAATATAAACTAAACAGTTAGAAATAGTAGGATAATATTGCCCAGAAAATTTATTTGTAGCAATATGAAATTTTTCTAAAAATTCTACAAGTATTTTAACATTAGCCCAATCCCTATTTGTAAGGTGCTCATCATCACCACTTACATGTGCATTAAATGTTGAGTTTATGGGGTTTCTATATTCATATGCAACAACCAAACTTTCATACATGTAATTCCATCTAGTTGGACAAGGTTTAGGAACCTTTATTTCTCTTAGGCCAAATTCATCGCATCTTTTAAAATATTCTCTAAGTCTACTTCTACGGTTTGAATAAAAAAGCCAGTTAAGAGCCATTTTAACCTTTTCAATTTTAATATTTAAAATTCGCATACCATCACCCACAATTAAATGGTAAATATGACAAATACATCTAACATGAAAAATATCACTAAATGTAGGATTTAGCGTAGTGGTAAGCAAGGCTATAGCATTTGTGTTACTAGTAGCATTATCTATTGAAATTGATATTATTTTATCATTAATGCAAAAATATCTACAAATATCTGTAACTATGCTAGCAATAAACTGCCCTGTGTGACGTGAATTAATTATTCTATAAGAAATAATGCGCTTTTGCATTATCCAGTCCTCATCAATCCAATGACTGGTAACAGTAAGGTAATCACAATCGTTACCACTTCTACCAATATCAGTTGTAATAGCAATACGACAATTTATATGAGTAAATAAATAGCGCAAATATTGTTCATATTCATGTTTATATTTATAAAGATCGCTCTTTACGGTTGTGCGAGAAAAACCTTTATAAGTAGGATTAAAATAATTTCTAATATAATGCACAAAGTTAGGATCAGAAGGAAAACTATAGGGTAAACATATAACAGTTACCATTTTTGCCAATTCTTCCCGATCGTTTTTTGGATCATAATATAAAATACCACCGGTAACAGTGTTAATTCCCGGTTGAAATTGATTTGAACCGGTACTAGGGTTAACCTGACTAGGAGTAGGTAGACTTTTCCCCTCGGCCAAAGCTTTCAGACGAAGATATCTCACTTTATCTTGAGGGTGTTTCATTATGTGTCTAGCCAAAGTTCCCCCCCTCCCCCCCCCACGCGATCCAAAATATTTAAAAACTAACTTCGTGCCACAAGTTTTACACTTAGCCTTATTTTCTGAAATTAGTTGAGTAAAAAATGGCCAAACGGGAGATGTTTCCGTCCGTTTGCTAGGTTGTCTAGAAAAAGTAGGGGTAGTAACAGGAGTATCAAATGGCGCATCATTTGGATTAGTAGGGTTACCATTAGTTAGGTTAACATCAGGAGCAGGACTAGTTGGTGTATCATCATCCGGTTGAGTTTCATCAAAATCTATTTCCCCGTCATCATTTTCATCAATAGTTGGATTATAATAAAGAGCATTCATTAATTTATGGTCTAAGTATTCACCAGATCTAATATTATGGCAAAATTGACTTTCAGTAAATTGTAATAAACTATTATCGCTATCAAGAATAGCAGGTGTAGGACGTATATGGAGTTTGGTTCGGGGAGCCCGGGGCAGTGGGGGAGGAACAGATTGAGCACTACATTCGTCACTCTTGGATTTTCCCTTATTTTTACCAAAAAGTTTTTTTAAGGAAGCCATCTTAATTAATAAAGTAATAGAAAATAAATAAACACAAATAAAATTATAATATTAAAACTTAAGAGTTGGAACGAGTTTACCGAATTGACGAACAACTTGTTGAAAATTGATTATCGTTGAAGACTTCAATTCAATAACTTCACAATTATTTCACAAATTGTAACAATAAAGTAAGCAATAGTAGCAATTATAGAAGAAAATTAGAGAGAGATTGTGATAGATTGATGATTTTGTAAGAAAAATGAAAGAATGATGGGGTATTTATAGTTGAAAATAGGGAAAAAGTGTAATTATACAAAGTTTGGGATAAAAAAAAAGTTGGGGGGGTTAAATGGCTATTTTATAAATAGCCAACGGCTATTTTTGACAGCCCAACGGCTATATATTTTATTTTATTTTTTTAATTTTTTTTTTTTAAAATAGTCGTTGGGACCATTTGGCCCGCTAAGGGACCGGGCCGGTCCCGGGCCTGGCGGGCCCAAATCATAGGACCGACCCACGAGACCGGCCCAGGCCTGCTAAAACCGGGCCAAACGGTCCTGGCCCGTTTAGCCTGTTTGGCCCGCCGGTCCCGGGCCTGGACCGGCCCACTTGCCACCCTTAGTTGCTAGTAAGTTTGGGATAGTACCTGAGTTGATTAAACCTTTTGAGGTGTCCACACCTGTTGGGGATCTAGTGATAGCTAGACAGGTATATAGAGACTATATAGTAATAGTTCATAGTCGTTCTACAGTAGCAGACCTGATTGAGTTAGATATGGTAGAATTTGATGTTATAATGGGTATGGATCGGTTGGCTTCGTGTTATGCTAACGTTGATTGTAGATCAAAGATGGTTCAGTTCCAGTTTCCAGGGGAGCCTGTTTTGGAGTGGAAAGGTAATACGGCGTCGCCGAGAGGTAGGTTTATTTCCTATTTCAAGGCAGGGAAGATGATTAGAAAGGGCTATATTTATCACTTAGTTCGGGTTCCAGATGTGAAAGTAGAGTCACCAACCGTTCAGACTAACCCTGTGGTTAATGAGTTTTCTGATATTTTTCCCGATGAGCTTCTGGGTCTTCCGCCAGAGCGAGAGATTGAGTTTGTTATCGACATATTACTAGATACTCAGCCGATATCTATTCCTCCTTATATAATGTCACCTGCAGAGCTGAGAGAGTTGAAAGAACAACTAAGGGATTTGCTTGAAAAAGGCTTTATTAAACCTAGTACATCACTGTGGGGAGCACCTGTGTTATTTGTGAGGAAGAAAGATGGTTCCTTACGAATGTGTATTGATTACAGGCAGTTGAATAAGGTGACGATCAAGAATAAGTACCCGCTCCCGAGGATTAATGGTTTATTTGATCAGTTGCAGGGTGCCAAGTATTTTTCAAAGATAGACTTGAGGTCTAGGTACCATCAGGTAAGGGTTAAGGAGAAATATATTCCGAAGACAGCATCCAGGACCAGATATGGGCACTTTGAGTTTCGTGTTATGTCATTCGGTTTGACCAACGCCCCAGCAGTATTCATGGACTTGATGAACCGTGTGCTCGGACCCTTTTTAGATCTGTTCGTGATTGTATTTATCGATGATATGTTGGTTTGCTCCCGTTCAGAGGCTGAGCATGCAGATCATTTGCGTACAGTGCTCAGAGTTCTATAAAAAGAGAAGTTGTATGCAAAACTCTCTAAATGTGAATTCTAGTTGAATTCTGTAGCTTTCCTTGGGCATATTATTTCAGGTGAGGGTATTCGGGTTGATACCCAAAAGATTGAGGTGGTGAAGACTTGGCCTAGACCCACGACACCAACGGAGGTTCGTAGCCTCCTCGGTTTGGTAGGTTATTACAGGAGATTCGTAGAGGGATTTTCTTCTCTTTCAGCACCATTGACAAAGCTGACTCATAAGGGATCTAAGTTTCAATGGACTGATGCTTCCAGCAGAGTTTCCAAGCATTGAAACATATTAACTTCAGCACCGGTTCTAACACTCCCAGAGGGAACCGATGGTTATGCTATCTATTATGACACTTCAGGCATTGGATTGGGTTGTATACTGATGCAGCATGGTAAGGTTGTAGCTTATGCTTCTAGACAACTAAGAAAGCACGAGAAGAATTACCCGACTCATGATTTAGAGTTAGCCGTGGTGATTCATGCACTAAAGATGTGGAGGCACTATTTGTATGGCATTCATGTTGATATCTATACGGATCATAAGAGCCTTCAGTATATCTTCAAGCAAAAGGAATTGAATTTACGCCACAGGAGATGGTTAGAGCTACTGAAAGACTATGACGTTGATATTTTATACCATCCAGGAAAGGCGAATGTAGTAGCCGACGCGCTCAGTCATAAATTTATGGGTAGCCTGTCATATTTATAGCCAGAGAAGAGTGGGATAGTCCATGAGAGTCATCAGCTAGCTAGTCTTGGAGTTCGATTATAGGACTCAGGTGATATCGGAGTTATTATTCAGGATACGACGACATCCTCTCTAGTAACTAAAGTGAAGGGACACCAGTATAAGGATCATGTGTTAGCTCATTACAGAGATACAACCCCTCAGAAAAAGAAGACACCATTTGAGATTACAGGAGATGGGGTCCTCAGATATCGAGGACGATTATGTGTCCCTAATGTTGCAAGGCTGCGCTGGCAGGTTATGGGAGAGACTCACTATTCTCGTTATTATGTTCATCCATGAGCAACAAATATGTATCATGATATCAGGGAAATATATTGGCAGGATGGAATAAAAAAGGATATAGCGGAGTTTGTTGCTCAATGCCCTAACTGCCAGCAGGTTAAGATTGAGCATCAAAAACCCGGTGGATTATTGCAGGCTATAGAGATTCCGACTTGGAAGTGGGAAGTAATTAATATGGATTTTATCATAGGCTTACCTCGTACCCAGCGTAAGTTCGATTCTATATGGGTGATTGTTGATAGACTTATAAAATCAGCCAATTTTCGGCATGTTAGGACTACATATTCAGCAGAGGATTATGCAAGGCTTTACATTAAGGAGATAGTATGACTTCATGGTGTCCCTATATCTATTATCTCGGATAGAGGTGCTCAGTTTACAGCTAAATTCTGGAGGTCCTTCCAAAAAGGATTAGGGATTCAGGTAAATCTTAGTACAACATTTCATCCCCAGACAGACGGACAGGCTGAGCGTACTATTCAGACACTTGAGGATATGTTACCGACTTGTATGATAGACTTCAAGGGTAGCTAGGATGATCATCTTCCTCTTGTTGAGTTTGCGTATAATAATAGCTATCATTCTAGTATTCAGATGGCTCCATAAGAAGTTCTTTACGGACGGAAGTGTAGGTCACCTATCGGATGGTTTGATGTTGGGGAAACTAAGTTAGTAGGACCAGAGTTGGTACAACAAGCAATCGGGAAGATTAAGCTTATACAGGAAAGGCTATTAGCAGCTCAAACCTGTCAGAAGTCTTATGCGGATAATCGACGACGAGACTTGGAGTTTCAGATTGACGACTGGGTATTCCTAAAGGTATCATCGATGAAAGGCGTTATGAGGTTCGGTAAGAAAGGAAAACTTAGCCCTTGGTACATTGGACCATATAAGATCATATGCAAGGTAAGCCAGGTAGCATATGAGTTAGACTTGCCTTCTGACTTGGAGTCTGTACATCTAGTCTTTCATGTGTCTATGCTCCGTAAGTGTATCGGAGATCCTTCTAGAATCGTGTCAATTGATGATGTTCAGGTCACAGAGCAGTTATTATATGTGGAAGCTCCCATTGCTATACTATATAGACAGGTTCAGAGATTGAGGACTAAAGACGTAGCTTCGGTTAAAGTACTTTGGAGAAACAATAATGTGGAAGAGATGACTTGGGAAGCTGAAAAAGACAAGGAGTCTAGGTATGGTATCCTCACTTATTTCTGCTTCCAGAGGAGGATCAGACCAAGACATCACAACCTTTAGGTGCGTGTATGGATTCTTATGTTAGTTACCTCCATTGGTTGTGTGAAGCCATTCTCATTATTGATGATTGTGACCTTATGTGTCATTGTGTTATTGGGTTTGCTACGGGAAGGGTTGGTAGTGGTATTGTTACAAAGGAGACTCTGCCAAAATTTATATTGATCTCGGGGAGTTAAACATTCGAGGACGAATCTTTCTAAGGGGGGAAGAATGTTACATTTCGCTTTTTCATACGTTAAAGTTTCGTTTCGTAAGTTAGTCAACGTAAATTCGAGAAAAGATTATCTTTGAGAGGATAAGAAGTTAATCCTATTGGACTTAGGTTTTATAAGGGCGTATAAGAGTGGTTAATAAGTATTAGAAGTTAGAAGTTAAACGAATCAAAGAAAATGCGCTTCGACAATGTTCGAGAAGTAGTGTGCCAATATTATTTCAAGCACGCATATTTTACATTACTATACATGGCCATATTAATTATATATATATATATATATATATATATATATATATATATATATATATATATATATATATATATATATATATATATATATATATAAAAACAAAGGAATGAAAATGAGATGCTTGCTTCACCACCACATTTAATGAGCTATTTGCTTGTCATCACCTTGATGAACAAGTATATGAGCCATACAAAGCATATATATCTATATGTGGGCCCATAGTACATAAAGTAATTATACAACTTGAGATTGATTAGGTTGCTGATTTCTATTCACAACAAAAATGTTCCAACACTTGAGAGCCTCATTTGGCTTGGAAAGTTTCTCATGAACATGTGTAGAAATCTTAGTTGACCTTAGAAGGGTTCATGCACTATTTTGGATATTCTCTTGAACAAGATAAACGTTTCCAACCTATTATTTCACTTGGAGAAGAGTTTTTCTCCACTTTGAGAATTGTTCTTTACTTTGGGAATTCTTTTGAAGCAAGGAAGAAAACGAAAACCCTCCAGCAACTTGAAGCTTCACTTTGCTCAATTAAACCCTATGCACAAGCAACGTTTTTTTGTCATGTATGGAGGAGCAAGAATTGTTCATGGAAAGTTCTAGCTGAATTAAAGTTGGAATATGAGTTGTTCTTGGACATCTAAGGTAAGAAATCCCCCTTTCTTCATGTGTGTGAGCTTGTATAAGTGTTATAAGTATTATCTTCATGAAACCATATGGAGTAGTAACTAGAAGTTGTGGACTAGTATTGGATATTGTTTTATTAGAATGTGGGAGTTGCTCTTGCATTTTTGAAGGGGCTGAATGGGTGGTGATTGGTTATTGATATTGTATTGTTGTTGTTGGTATAATAACATAAGTATTATTGTTAATGTTGCTTGGGCTATTTGGTGGTTGTTGTAACTTGTGGGGAATCATATAAATAGGGGAGATGTTGTCTGTTTTACCGTAAAATAGATTGTGATCGATATATAATAGCTACGACTCTTAAATGATAACGATAGTATAATTTCTCATATTGTAGAATAAGGAGCCACGACATTTGTATAGCTTGAGGTTGGGAAGTATATACAAGATATGTTAAGGCTATCCCTTCTTTTATTTTAGCATGATCCATACGGTACAAATGAAACTAGCAAACGCACAACTTTCATAAATGCCTCTATTCATAGAAGCACTAGGGGTGCCTATGTTGTTGATTCCTCATGTGTATTATTATTAAATCGTCTGTTCATGGGTTTTAGAAAATACGTAAGTTGATAAAGTTATTTCGTGATATTTAGAAAATCGTTTGTTCATGTACATTGACCCATGACCAGATGGCGTTATATATATATATATATATATATATATATATATATATATATATATATATATATATATATGTATATGTATGTATATGGGGTATGGAGAAAGGTTACGACGTTATATACACACCACCACCTGATTAGTTAGTATACGTTGATGAATTCGCCCACTAAGGCCGAGATGATATGATGAGATGCCCTCAGAGGCTTGATGACGTTATGTACGCATATACCTATACATGATATGACATTTGTACGCATGTGCATGACATTATAAATGTTTCATGATTCACACAACTATTCAGACTTACAGGTTGAGACCTTTATTCCATATTTCTTTTTATGTCTTCTATGTACTGATTTTCATGCCTTACATACTCGGTACATTATTCGTATTGATTCCCCTATTTCTTGGGGTCTACGTTTCATGCTCGCAGGTGCAGGTAGACAGGTTGACGATCCCCCTTCTTAGGATCCTTGCTCAGCGAGAGTTGGTGTGCTCCATTTGATCCGGAGCTGCTTTTGAGTTTTGGTACGATATTTTTGTATATATATATGGGTATGACGGGGCCCAGTGCCGTCCTTTATACAATTTTACACTCTATTAGAGGTATATAGACAGTCATGTATAGTCGGATAATTTGTAGCCTTGTCGGCTCGCCCCACTGTATTCCGTATATATATGTACATATGTAGTTTGGGCATGTTTTCTCGCGTATGTTATTCACATAATTCAGTAGTTTACTGTCAGACATTATGCATGTCCTACACTTATTTCATGTTTTATCTTAGAAGTATGCTTAGGGATGTTCGACAAGTAGGCTCGAGCACTCGTCATGGCCCATCGGTTTGGGTCGTGACAGTTATCATCAGGTCTACGGTGCGGTGTTAGAGAAGTGAGAGAAATAAATTCATATTCGCAGAAGATCTAATCATTGCGGTGTATCAATTGGAGATACTATTGAGTGCATGAAGAGGGTATAAAATGGCTTACGGATGGTGAGACGACGTGGCCTCGTGATTTGGGGTCACTCAGGATGAGTGTCGTTTGAGGTCTGTTATGCATTTGAAGGGAGCTATTATTATTTCAAAGGCAAGTCAAGAGTAAATTGGAGGAAGTTGGGTTAGTTAGTGATAGGTTGAATCAGCATGGTTGTGTAAATGATAAGTTCCTTCGGTAGGTCTTATTATACAGGTGATTCGTGGTGGTATGTGCGGGATTGACAGCCACCATAATTTGATTGATTGGGAGGTATTTGATTATGATGGCATGTTATGTGTAAATAGATACAGGAGAGTTATGGCAGTTTAGACCACAACTTGAGGTTTGTGTTTTCTGCGGTTATGAGAATTCAGTTGTGTGCTGCAATGGTTATTCTGAAATGAGTTAAGTGAAAGGTTTCTAGCCAATGAAGTGGTTATTCTACTAGTAGTTCAGGGGTTATGATGAATTCTTGTACTCTCGTGTAGCGGCATGGTAAGTGCAGCGGGCGGTATGGAAATTTGGAAGTTGAGGACCAAGGTCGAGGTTTGGTGTTGATAATAGTGTCACGAGCTCGGAGGAGCGGGGGAAGACTTCAGATGTTTAGAGTAAGCTGGCATTATCTTGGTGTCACCTGGGAACGGTGTCCTGTGTATGAGGCATTGTGTATTGATTTGCGAATTCTTGATTCACTTTGCAGAATTAGTACGGTTGAAGGTATGGAGGTGCAAACTTCGTTTCCTGGTGCGGAAGGTCGTGGGAGTGTATCCCACGGGAAATTGTATAAGTGTGACATGTTATTCACTTGTTTGTTAAGGATTGAAACCAAGTATGAATATTTTGGTACTATCGCTAATGTGAGAGTTTATGCCTGAAAGGTGCTCTATTCCTTTGGTTATGGACTGTGGGAGTTTGTTCCGGATTGGACGGCTGCTCGTGTGTGTCATGAATAGGGGCCATTGTGGATCCTTGGAAGGTTGTTGGCCGAGTATGGTATGATCATAATCGGCTTGAGGTCCATTGGTGTGTCTAATGTGAATGAGTGCTCTACGTCAGGCCGGATGTGTTCATTCATCATAACACTATTTACGGAGGAGTCTTCGAGCGTTGGATGTTATTCCCGTTGTCATCTATACCATGTAATACTGTATTGTGCCACGTGGGTTGTGAGACGGCTTGATTATTCGCATATGTGTTGTTATCTCGTGTAGCTTGTAGTGTTATATGAGCAAGATGGCTCTCGAGATGCAGGTCATTTATTGCACCTTAGTAGTGCTTGGGTTTTTGTAGAGTATGGCACTATCCATCTCCCCAGGGTTGTATTATGCACTTGGCCTGCTTGTGATCGATATTCGAGCATTTCATAAGTATAAGCATTTCGGCTAAAGGGGCGTTTCCTTAGTGATTGTTATATGTGGATCAGGTGGCACGCCACCACGGGTATATTGTTTGGATCGGGTGGCACTCCTCCACGAGTATGTTGTGTAGATCAGGTTGCGCGCTGCAACAATGTCACGTTTGGATCGGGTTGCGCACCGCAACAGTGAGATGTTGAGTACGGTTCCTTATATCTATTCTTGTGTATTTTGTTTCTCATTCTCTAAGAAGGGTTCATAGCATCTGTTCGACCGTTTTATTCATTACGCGGGCTGGGTAGTTCTTTTCCAGAGTTCGCTCTTCCTTATGTATCATATTCAAGTGTAGCTTGTTGGCGCATTAATGGCGTCATATGAGATTTTGTTCAGTGTTTGAGGTGGCTCATTGTTGGAGCATCTTGTACTGGGTGAGACTAGTTTTTTGGACCTGAAATCAGTGCGAGCGGATTTATGCAAGGTGTATTAAAGAGAAAGTGTCACTATTCAGTTCAGAATGAAGTAACGGTTCTTGCCAAGCGGAGAAACTCCGTGAGTTATTGATTTGACGGGTGGTTATGAGTTACTGTACATCTCTTTCATCGTTGCATTATTGTGAGGATTGAAACCGGGCTTATATGTGTTATGAGGTATACTACGGTCATCGGGTCAGTGAATTTGCAATTGTTATGCTTGGAAGAGGTTGCCTTGGGCAAATGAGTTATGCGGTGCGTTGTGTGATGTCAGCATGGGTTCATGATCATGTGTGGGTTCAGCGTATGAAGATTAATACGGTGTTCGTATGTTAGAATCAGGTCTTGTAGAGAATTTTGGATGTTGGAATTTGGTTCTAAGGCTTGTTAGCTAAGGTTATAAGGAGGATTTTTAGTCTGGCTCGAGGTAATGTGCTCACCTGGGTTGTGGTGGCACGAGTAGGTGCACAAGGTGTTGAATAGTGATTTTGGAACAACTCCAGAGCAGTTCTTAGCACGTTCGAGGACGAACATATGTTTAAGTGGGGGAGAATATAACAACCCGGCCGGTCATTTTTCAGACCTAGCGCATCGTTCGGCAGTTTGAGGCCTTGAGTAGCTTCACTTCATATTTTATAACTTGTACGTGTGGTCGGAATTGAAATTCAGGAAAATCGGAGTCGTTTCGGAAGGAAAATTCTCAATTCGAAGCTTTAAGTTGGAAGAGTTGACCATGGTTTGATTTTTAAGTAAAGGACCTCAGAATCGGGATTTGAAGGTTTCAATAGGTTCGTATGATGATTTCGGATTTAAGCGCATGTTCGGGTTGAGTATCGGGCAGCCCGAGAATATTTCGGCGCTTGTTGTGGAAGGTTGGCATTTTTAAAGTTCAAGGATTTCTTAAGTTTGATTTGAAATGAATTTTGGTGTTATCGATGTCCGTTTGGACTTTAGAGCCTTAGAATAGGTTCGTATCGTGATTTGTGACTTGCACGCAAAAATTGGCATCATTCCAGGATGTTTAAGTGTAATTAAGACGCGTTCGGCGAAGTTTGAATGTTTGAAAGTTTAAAGAGGGTTTCGATCGTCGATTCGTAGTTTTGGTGTTGTTTGGTATGATTTGAGGCCTCAACCAAGTCCGTGTTGTGTTATAGAACTGGTTGGTGTGATTGGACGGGGCCTCGGGTATGTTTCGGGATGGTTTCGGACTAAGTTTGGATGATTTGTTATTGCTGGTTGCTGGTGTCTGGTTTTGTTCTTCGCGAACGCGAAGGGATTCACGCGTTCGTGAAGAAGTACTTTTGGAGTTGCTGGATTTGTTCATCGCGAACGCGACACAGAGGTCGCGAACGTGGAGGAGAAGCTGAGGCAACCTATGTGAACGAGACATGGAGGTCGCGAACGCGTAGAAAGAAGGAGAGTTGGGCCTAGAGCAGTTAAGCCTCCACGAACGCGATGCTTACTCCGCGAACACGAGGCAGTGGGATCAGAAGTCTTCGCGAACACGGCCCATTGGTCACGAACGCATAGAGGAATTTTGGGAGGCAGTATTTTTAGCCTTCGCGATCGCGAAGAGGATGGGTCTGGGCAGAATTATTTTAAATCGGGATTTTTGCTCATTTCACTCATTCCTCTCTTGCTTGGGCGATTTTTGGGGCGATTTGGAGGAGCCATTTTCATCATCAATTTTGAGGTAAGAGATTCCTACACATTATGAATTAAATACATGGCTTATATATAGATTTAAACATGAAAATTAGTAGAAATTGTGAGATTTTGAAAGAAACCTAGAAATTGGTATTTCTGGATTTTGACCATGATTTTGGAAATGGAATTAGGAATAAATCACATATTTGAATTCGTAATATTATGGGAATATTTTATCTTCAAATATTTTTGGAATCCGGGTACGTGGGCCTGAGGGTTGACTTTATTGACTTTTTAAGCGGAGTTGTGGATTGTTATAAATTGATTATTTATGAGTATTAGAGTACATTTTTATTGGTTTGCACATTATTTGACTAGTTTCGGACCGATGTGCATTGGTTTAAGGTGCTAGAGAGGCGTTGAAGCCGGTTATGGAACTTCAGAGCGAGGTAAGTCTCATGTCTAACCCTGTGAGGGGAAATTTACCCCGTAGATGTTATGTTCTTATGTGCTACATGTTGTGGGAGCTACGCACATATGAGGTGACGAGTGTCTGTACGTATGCTAGAATTTCTGATTATGTCCGGGTAGACTTAGGTTCACGCTATGCTATAATTGTACTATTTAAGTATCTTTGCTCGTTTAATTTCTTTATTTCGCGTTACGGTGTGAGACTAGACTTGCATGAGGTGATAGACTCGCTATTGTAGAGATGTGATGAGTTGCTCGATAATACGCGGAATAATTTGTGCTTCCCTTATGAATTCCTCCCGCGTTGTGCGTTTTCATCGCAATGCTTTTCTTAAAGTTCATAACTCACACGTTTATTCATGAGTGGGGTCAAGGACCTGTTAAAGCTCCTTATTCTAATGGGATCGGATCGTTCGCCTTGGCAGGATTATGTACCACACTCTTATGGGAGCGGGTTATTCGCCTCGGTAGTATAATAGATGCATCTATGATTCGTGTCGTTCGACCCTCAACAGTGTACACATTATTATGGGATTGGGTTGTTCGCCTCAGCATTTCTATAAATACTCTTATGGGATCAGGTCAATCGCCTCGGCAGCTTTATGAAACACTCTTATGGGATCGGGTCGTTCGCCTCGGCAGCGTCGTGCGTAATATGTGACAAGAAGCCATCATATCCGTGAGCTTTTCTGATGTGAGTTGTGACGATCTATCTGGTGGGGATCATTCTACATATATACTCTGGTTGAGGAGGTGACTAATAATTGAGAGCTTGTATTTACTGTTCAGAGGAGGATCGTACCACGTACCTATATCTCTTTACATTGTTCATTTACTTTTACCATGCCTCATACTTGTTTACTTTCTATTGCGCTTGATATATTGGGCTACTAGTAAGTGTCGATGTCGACCCCTCGTCACTACTTCTCCGGGGTTAGGCTAGATACTTACTGGGTACGCGTTGATTTACGTACTCATGCTACACTTCTGCACTTATTGTGCAGGTGTGTGTGTGTGTGTGTGTGTGTGTGTGTGTGTGTGTGTGTGTGTATATATATATATATATATTGGTTTTTTGGGCGTAGAGGCGCGGCTATTGCGGGGACTTTATGGTGAGCTGCTTTCAGGTTACGATCCGCAGCATACAGAGTCTCCATCAAAGTTACGTACATTCTCCTGTCTAACTTGTATTCCAGACAGAAATTGTATTTTATTATCTCTTAGTAGATGCTGATACACTTGTAACATCAGGTTTTGGGGGTCCTAGTGGATGTTCATTATTGTAGTCACGTAATTATTATCATTTTATCTTGTAATTTATACTTTATACGGAAATTGGTAAATAAAAATCACGGGTGTTGTACGAGTATCGGATTTCACTCTATTTATTTAATTGGATTTATGATTTTAAAGATAATGAAATGAGTAACTAAGTTGGTTAATCACCGTTGGTTTGCGTGACAGTGGCGTTAGGCGTTATCACGGCCTACGGCGTATTTTGGGTCGTGACAGTTAAACACACGCAAGTAGTGCCTTCTAATTGGCGCCCGGCCCCGGTTGTAGGGGCCAATCCATAGTCTGAACCTTTCTATTCATGGTAATTGCCGTGTTTCTTCTCCCGTTGACGTTTACTTGACTTTGCGCAGTGAGGAAAGAGCACATAAAGAGAAATGTCTCCTGTTAATTAATTCTACATCACATCTTTGCCTACTCTGGAAGGTCGGAATCAAATTTTGGAAGAACCAGAATTCAGCGAAACAACTTCAAGAGCATCAACTGCACATAAATAGACTTTTCCTTAAAGAGGTACGTAACTGTTCTTAGTAAATACGTATTTCAGTATCTTTGCAACTTGAATTCCCTCCCTAAATGCACTGATATGATATTAAACTTTATTTACCAGCTAAATTACATCTAGGTTCATTTACATTTTTAATTATCTTGAAAACTGGGCTTTTAAGCTAGGAAGATGTGTGATATGTGGTTTTACAAATCGATGTTTGAGTGCTGAAATTCAACTGTCCGAGACACTGTTGAAAATTTTGCATTGATGTTGTAAAGATGGAAACTGATGCAGGCATTCCTGTAGGACCTCGACACAGCGATCCAATATTTGATATAATTGTACCTGGAAAGGGCTGAAGTTTGGCTATCTAACGTGCTCGCATACTGGAGGATTGAGGGATTTGCCTTTGCTTTTGCATTCCTAAGTGTGTTATCATGCCAGAGGATCTGTCCACTGATGTTTCTCACGTTGCAGCTTCAGGATTCGTCACTGAAATAACTCAACTTATATTTGAAACAATGGATGCTGCAAATTCTGTTGTTGTACAGCAGGAAAATTTCAATAAATTTTCAAATTTCTTGGAGAAGATTGCATTGGTCCTAAAAGAGTTATCGAAGGCTGGAACCAGTAAAATCACTAACTTAAGTCCTGCTTTTGAGGATCTCAAGCTGGAGATAGAATTGATTAAGCAACTAGCTTTGGACTGCAGAAATAGGAACAAAATTTATCTCCTATTGAACTGTCGGAGGATTGTCAAGTTCTTTGAGAGTAGTACTAGGGATATTACTCAGACTTTGTTGCTAATGACAACGGAACCTCTGAATATTTTACCAGAAATCGCTGATCAGCTGAAAGATTTATGCAAGAAAATGCTGGATACTAAGTATGATGTCTCTACCAAGGAGGAGGAAGTTTCAGTGAAAATTGAATCAGGAATACAAGAGAGGAATGTCGATAGATCCTATGCAAATGATTTGCTCATTTGTATTGCCAAAGCTGTTGGAATAGCAAATGAGCAATCACAACTGAAGAAAGAATTTGAAGAATTCAAGAGAGAAACTGAAAGTAGTGAACAAGGGAAGAACCTGGCTGAGACATTACGGATGGAAGAGATCATTATATTACTTGGCAAGGCTGATTTGCTTACAACTGCAGAAGAAAAGCAGACAAATTACTTGACTAAAAGGAACTCTTTGGGTAGGCAACCATTAGAACCTTTGCAATCATTTTATTGCCCGATTACTGGAGATGTCATGGAAGATCCGGTGGAGACTTCTTCCGGGCAGATATTTGAAAGGACAGCGATTGAGAAGTGGTTAGCAGATGGCAATAAGCTGTGCCCCTTGACCAAAAATCCCTTGAAAAGATCAGATCTCAGGTCCAATAAAACGCTGCGTCAGTCAATTGAAGAATGGAAAAACAGAAACATCATGGTCACGATTGCTTCCCTAAAACAGAAAATTCAGACAAACGATGAGGAAGAAGTGCTTCAATCTTTGCAGAAGTTGCTGGAGTTTTGTGTAAGGAGTGAGTTGCAGAGAGAATGGATAGTGATGGAAAATTACATTCCAGTTACTATAGATCTTCTATCTGCAAATAATACTGAAATAAGAAAGTCTGCTTTAATGATACTTTACGCCCTCTCAAAGGATAGTGAAGAAGGCAAGGTACAGTTTAGTGTACATTTCACAATAATATGATCCAAGTAGCAATGAACACACAACTGGTCGCTTATGTGTGGATTTTTTCAAAATTTACTTATCTCTCACACAATTCCCACAAACAAATAATGTTATCAAATGGATACCTCCTCTGAATGATCTTAAAGCTATTTTATCTGGTGCGCTGGCAGGAAAGAATAGGTACAGTAGATAATGCTATTGGATTGGTGGTGCGATCCCTTGCGCGCAAGCCTGAAGAAAGCACATTGGCTTTGCAACTGCTTTTGGAGCTATCGAGAAGTAGTATAGTTCGGGACTTGATGGGCAGTGTCCAGGGTTGCATCCTTCTACTTGTTACTTTCATGCATAGTGATGACTCTGCCGTTGCAAAGTATGCAAGTGAGATTTTAAAGAATCTCTCTTTCCTTGATCAGAATGTCATTGAGATGGCAAGATTAAATTATGGTGCACCCTTATTACAACAACTATGTTCAGGTATTTGCTTAACACTATCATACTTAACAGTTGAAACTTATGATATTGTTTTGAGTGATATTTTTCAAGATCCCAAGGTTACTGCATAATTCAGGCTATAATCATCCTTTTTTGTGCTTTTGGATGATAGCTTCTTTTGATCCAAGCCTGAACTTTGTTTTGAGTGAACTTTATTTTAGCTTCTAATTAACCTATAAATAATAAACTATGTTAAGCATTTCGGAACTGCTCTGGAGATCGTAGGATGTCTGCAATTCATTGCAACCACAAGGCATCTGACCGGTCTAGATGAGTAAGCGCATCCATTTTGGAAATTAAGCCGACATAAAGAACTAATGCAAGAATACATCTAATAAGGGTATGAACCAATAAGTTAAATAGGATGGCATGTGGCAGAAACCAAGAATGATATCCTGATGTCAGGTAGACCCATAAAGTGACAGATGGCTCATGGTTGGTGAAGTTGAAAAGGCAGATTTTATGTTGATGTAATCATTGGTTGTTTGAATTCAAAACTACTTCCAGAAGCCGTAATTTATAGGTCTACCTCATTATTGGTGCAGGAACTGAAAGTAAGCGTATGTTCATGGCCAAAACCTTGTCAGAGATCGAGTTGAGCGACCAGCTTAAGCTGTGCCTCATAGAAAATGGGGCGCTGAAGCCACTTCTTGAACTTCTCTCCCATAGCAATACAGATATGAAAAGTATTGCTGTCAAAGCACTTCAAAACCTTTCAACTGTCACACAAAATGGTCAGCTGATGGTTAAGGAAGGTGTCAGTGACCTGCTATTTGAACTACTATTTTGTCACACCTTGTCAAACGAAATACGGGAACATGTTGCAGCAACAATTATGCAACTTGCCATGTCAACAAATTCGCAAAGATCAGAGGATGTTCAGGTTTCACTGTTGGAGTCTCATGACGATATTTTTAAACTCTTTTCTCTTGTATCGTTGACTGGATCTAACATGCAACAAAGCATTCTTCGTATCTTTCAAGCAATGTGCCAATCTCCTGCTGGTTCTGATATCCGGACTAAACTGAGACAGGTATGTAGATTCTGATAAATTATCTTCAATATTTTTGCACAAGCTAGCAGAATCGGATATAATTTTTCACACTTACTATAGCTAGTCATTCCTCCGAGTCATAAACTAGTGGGAAAACACAATTCCCTCTAAAGATATCTAACTTACTCAAACTGTAAACTGATGATCCTCATTAGGAAAGAAATATGTTCAGGTTGTGTTATAGGAAAGAAAATTTGCAATTAACGGACTACCAAAAGCTTAAACATTGTATAGCTGTTGTTAGCATTTTGGCCCTGATGCTTTAGTTTCTCTAAGATTTTGTTGTCTTACTTGCTAGTAGGTAAAGAAAATCTCCTTTTTGTATTAATTTCCTGATATGATTTCATGATTGCTCTTCATTTCATCTCCTGTACAATCAACTAATTACACTTCACTCTAGTGTCAGATCTTGAAGTTCATGTAGATAAACATATTTGATTTCTGACTTTAGCTGTCATTTCAATAATTGTTTCATTGTCAGATTTCCGCAATTAAGGTACTAGTCTACCTATGTGAACTTGATGACCGTAAGGTACGGGCTGATGCGGTGAAACTCTTCTATTTATTGACAAAAGATGGCAATGATGATATTCTCTTAGAGCATGTAAATAGTACCTGCATTGGGAACTTGGTGCGGATCATCAGAACTTCGGATAACGAAGAAGAGACTGCTGCTGCGTTGGGAATAATCTCCTACCTTCCTCAATATTGTTCAATGTCTCAGCACCTTCTTGATGCTGGGGCGCTTGACGTCATCTTAGACTGTTTACGCGGTAGAAATGAACATGCTTTACCAAGAAATGAAGTTGTAGAGAATGCTGCTGGAGCTCTTTGCCGTTTTACTCTTCCAACAAATCCAGAAACACAAAAACAAGTTGCTGAAGCTGGTGTTATTACTCTTTTGGTATCCCTACTAGCGTCTGGCAGTTCCTTGACTAAAAAGAATGCAGCCACTTGTTTAAAGCAGTTATCAGAAAGCTCGTGTATTCTGAGCAAGCCGGTTAGAAAATATTGGATGTTAAGCTGTTGTGTTGCATCACCGACACATAGCTGTCCTGTGCACTTAGGAATTTGCAGCATTGAATCCACATTCTGCCTTGTAGAGGCTAATGCTCTCAGACCCCTCGCAGAAGTGCTAGACGAATCAGATCCTGCAGCTGCTGAAGCTTCTTTAGATGCAATCTTGACAATAATTGAAGGTGCACAACTGCAGAATGGTTCTAAGGTACTTGCAGAATCCAATGTTATTGCTCCAATCATAAAATTGTTGAGCTCATCATCTATCGTTTTACAAGAAAAATCTCTCAAGGCCTTGGAGAGGATATTTCGAATGATAGAAATGAAGGAAAAGTATGGGATATTAGCGCAGATGCCACTTGTGGAAATCACTCAGAATGGAAGAAGTGACATGAAATCTTTGGCTGCTAAAGTTCTAGCTCACTTAAATGTACTTCCTGGACACTCTTCCTTTTTCTAATGCACGCTCAAATATTTGAAAAGCACTATACTCGTGAGACGAGTAGATCATCTACACTGAACTATAGCACATTCATCCCATTTGTTTTTCCATTTTATTTTTGACAACTGTTTAGTGCTCACATATTTTAGAGTGGGGTCTGTCAGATATGAATTCTAGCTTTGCCTTTGTAATGTTTAAGGTTGCCGCTAGGCCTGTTGGCGTGATGTTGTAATAGCAGATCTGGAGATCAAGGGATGAAATTTCCGTTATTTGCGACAGTTCTACTTAGTTCTGCGACAGTATTTTCCTTTTCAAATAAGAACTTCGTTGATGAGCTAAACAGGTTTTGCCACCCGCACACCATTATAAGAAAATACACTGTATAAACTGGTAAGTGTTAGTCAGGAACTCAAACTCCGAAAACAAGATCAGACACAAACCAAATGAACGAACAACTAATGTCTACTCCTGACAGAGAATGAAGATGGATTCTTGTCTGTGGCTGTCATTCCTTATCCTCTGCGAGTTTGAATCACATCTGATTGAAATGATAGAGCAGTGGGAAAAGGGGACATGATTCTGTATTAACATTTGAGAGAATTTATGTTGAATCATGCCTTGTAACAGGGGAATACCTCGAGTCTCATGTAAGACAACTAATTGCACCTCGAGATGTTGCTGAGGATCCGTGGGTCGTTCTTAGCCACAGGATATGTAATGCAGACATATAACTAGCCTATTCTTTTGAGAAATCAACACTGGAGAAAATTCAAGCAACTAAACAATGCCATATATATAACAGCAAACACCATGAAAGATATGTCAATTGCTTGAGCATGAAATCATGATCGATGGAATTTTCGCGCCTGTATAGTTATATAGGACGGCTGGCTATCGTAAAGTTGGCGCCACTACTCTTACAATAGCTTTCCGCTAGTTATGTAGTATTTTCTATTAGGGGTTTACAAAAAAAATGATAAACCGCACCAAACCGATAATCCGAGTCAAACCGGAGAAAAAATCCGATTGTGGTTTGGTTTGATTTGGTTTGGTATTGGGGAAAAAAAAAACCCCGACCATAATTGGTTTGGTTTGGTTTTAACTAAAAAAAGTCGAACCGAAACCAAACCAACCCGATTATTTATACAATTTTTAAAAATATTTTATACATATAAATATTTATTGTAATGTAATTTATAAATATTTCTTAAACCTTTTTACAATTTTATCTTTTAAAGTATTATTTCAAGTTTGGACTTAGCATTATTGAATGGTAAATAAATTTTATAGCTCATAAATGTAATAACTGATCAAACAAATTAAAGTTCAAATCAATACTAATACTAACAAAAAAAATTCAATTCAATACTAGGAATGACGATAGTGTTGGATATCTATTTTTTAGTTTTATATTAGTTTATAATGTAAGCATAACTTAGTTTATCGTTTTTTAGTGCTCAATTATGTAATTAATAGTACTTATTAACTATACTTATTTTAGCATGACCTATATAGTATTTTTAGATTATGTTAATTTTTATTATGGCTTATTAATTAGCAATATTTGCTTTATGTAATTTTATTATCTTTGTTATTGAATATTTTAGTATAATGCTATGACTTATCTCATATTATTGTGTTATTTTCTTGGAAACTACCTTATATAGTTGTATCTTACTCAGTTACTATGACTAAAAAAATATTTGGAGCACAAGTTATATATTTTGTGCTACAAAGACTTTACCGGAAAAAATCGAAAACCCGAAAAAAATCGAAAACCCCGAGAAAAACCGAGATTGAAAACTCGACTTTGTTGGTTTGGATTAGTTTATAGATTTAAAAACCTGACACCATTGATTTGGTTTGGTAACTGAAAAATCCTAATCAACCCGACTTATGTACACTCATAGTTCCTATTACCGAATCCGGTGTCTAAACCAGTATCCAATGTATGAACCAAATTAATAAGTGCACGACACATGTATTTTTCTACTTAACTTTATTACTTAACCATGGTATTTTGATATTTAGTCTTAAACTCTTTGTTAATATGTATTCTTACCTCAATTTATAAAAAACATTTATCTGTAAGCGTAATATCTAGGATAGAAGTATCATTCATCCGTAAGAGTAGAATTACAAGGGCAGCTCAAGCACATGTGTGGCCTAAAGCCAAAGTAACGTGAGGCTTAAACTTTTAAAAGACGGTTGAGCACTTACTAATGAAATCTTGAAGAAAGAAGGCGAGTACGAAATTTTGGATTGGATAAAGAAGGTGAATAAAATATCAAAGAGAAACACAGAAATAATGTAGGGGTTTCTGAAATGTGAAGAGATTAGGAAAAAGAAAAATTGATTTGGAAATTAAGGAAGAAAAGTAATTAATTTTTTACATGTTATCTAATAAATTAAAAAAATTAGATAGTTAAATTGAAAAATCAACTTAAATTGAAACGTTGAGAAAATAATTCATCTACCCATTTTTTAATAAGTCAAATAATTACTTTATTTGTATATCTAAAAAGTTTTATTTTCTTTATATGAAAAATTCTACTTTTTGTATTAAAAGTACAAAATATTGTTATTTTTTAAATACCTATAAACCCATTATTTCTAAAAAAAAAAATGGGGCCCCAAATTTGAGGATAAGGCACAATTCTTACTTGTGACCATGAGTAGAAACAATTGTGAACTGATTTACTTTCACGAAGATTAACTTAGTCATTTTCTGTTCCCAATCCAATGACAAACAAAATTGATAATCTAATTCCCAATGCAGCACCAGCTTTTTCCCCATAAAATGAGTAAGATTTGCTATTTTAGACTTTTAGTTACTCACGTTAAAAAGCTACTAGAATAAACTTAAACAGACAGCCACTTAAGCTACAGAAACTGGGAGATCATAGAAGTTTGAATATTTGTAGGTATAAACATCATATATTGAAGGGAGCTTCACGTCCAAATACCAAACAGAAGAAAAAAGTAATACTCCTACACCGAAAACTGCTGTTTATCATAATATTGCCTAAAAAGAGTTGGAATCTTAAAGAACTCTTTAAATTAATAAGTGCATGTTCTGACCGAGATTACAGGATGTTGAAAAGACTGAAAACTTGATGGTAAAAAAAAAATTTAAAATATGGCTGGACATCCTTTAGCAGAAATGCCTGGAGCGGTGGGACAAGCAGCTAGCGGACATCCGTCTGTGTTGTTTCCCCACCAGTCAATATTGATATCTTTGGATTGTATAGCTAGGAATAACAAGATGGCGATAAAAGCAGTTCCAGAATCAAGGCCACCAGACAAAACGTAGTTGTAACGTTCCCACAAGTGAGGCCAGCGTCTATAAACAACATAACCAGAGAGGAACGCCAAAATTAGCCAGCTCGTGTAGTTGACAGAGCTAGCTGGAGGCATCATTGCTGTTGCGCCCAATAAGACAGGCATATTTATGTGGGAAATCCACTTGTGCTTAGGGAAAGCTTTGTGCGCCAACCAAACTAGTACAGGGGCAATGGCTCCTCCAAGAAAGAACCAATTCACATTAGGGTAGACACCAAGTGATCCAAATATTCTCAATGGCGCAATGAGCCCCCATATAACAGAGGCGTCATAGAATACACGGTCCATTGGACACTGCCACGGGCTGTTATCTGGTAACACAGAGATGTCACAGAGATTTGGTATCGTATCCATGAGCCACCAAGCAGTTATGGTGTAGATAATTATCGATATGAATGTGCCCAGCATCTGAAAAACCAAATAATCTTAGCATTCAGAAAATAACCAAAGTGATATTATTCTTATCTACATCAAGAATTAATACTAACCTGAGCCATAAACATTGCCCTGGGAGGAATTTTCATGTAGTGACCAAGCTTGAAATCATAGACAAAACTAAGAGCTTGGGACATACTTATGTACCCATATACCTTGAACAACATGTTAGCCACAGGGCGGCCAGGGTATAGATACCCGATAACATATTCTGTGATGATATTAAGACCTGGTTGCTGTTTCAACCAAAAGAAAATGAAATAAGGTCAAATTGACAACAACACAACAAATAAAGGAGATTCGGTTTGGGGAACAGTGTATTAATTACCTGGTTTGTAGTGGCTGAAATTATTCCTATGGGTAGAGTGAAACCCAGTGCTATAGCAAAAGCTAGCAAGATACCCCACCAAGTCAATTGAAATGTTTCAAGATAATACTGACAAGTAAAGAAGATTAATACCATATTTGCTACAAGAACAACATGGAACCACCACATAGGGACCTGCTTGTAACTTTTCATTAGCCTTGTGTGCACATCTGGTTTGTGTTTTAATGCTTCTCTGGATCGATTACACATTTCTCTGCAAAGACAAATTTTTTAAGACACCCTCCAAGTTTTGATATCAAGATGACTTAGAAGCCAAAAATGTATTGCATTTCAATAGATGACATGATCACTCTATTAAAATTATAAGGGGGTGTTTGGTTTATGGTCTATATGCAAAGATTATAACGTAGATATGCGGAGTTTAATATCTGAAATCGATCAATGTATTGTTATATTTCAATCACTTTTAAGGGCTCTAGCATTCAATAATCCAAGAATAATAAGCTGATGCATACCTTCCATGGAAGAGAAAAACGTGGACGAGAGTAGCAGTAAGACCAGCAAATCCAAGACCATATGTCATGGCAAAGAAGGTGCTCAAATGCAACTGACCATATTGATTATAGGCAGCTTTATCAAGCTCAAAGTGTGAATTAATGACTCCCTCGGTGTTGTATTTCGTCCCATTTAGCGTGAAGAGGCCGGAAGAAAATATAGGGAAATTCTTGGCATTGTAAACGTTGAACCAATAAGTGAGCGGAGTCATCAAATACATCACAAGTACAAAACCAGCTGCAACATTAGCAGTGGCAAACCATGGACTTGCTAGAGGACTTCCAAGGTATGATGAAATTGTCGTCCAATCAAATCCCAATGCCCCAATTCCAAGCCCGCGCATTCCAGAACCCAATTGCTGAACAAGGATAGACTTAGGGGCCAGCCAACAGATCCAAGAAAATGAGGATAACATCTGGAAAAGATAACCAGGAAATATGTAGTATGCAAAGCTGAAAACTAAGGCTATGAGAAAGAACTGTATCCGAGTTGTACCACCCTTTGGTCTAGTCTCCTTTTCATGGAGAGCCCTGCACAATTATACAATGGTATAACTAATGAGTTTAATTTCTACGTACAACTTTTCCTGGTAATAAACTAAAATAAATGGTAAAGTAATATGCTATAACATGTTAAATTACACCGACATTAATCCTATGCATATACCTGAATAAGGAGACCTGAACCAAACTGCCTGGCCACCACATCTCTGCTGGCTCAACCAACTGCTTCCGGAAAATACCAGCCCAACCAAAACCTAACATCTGCCAATAATTGGAAGATAACAATAAATTAACAAACAAACAAATAACTAGGAGTAATAGAAAGGAAATGAAAAAGTTGAAGAATGTAGCTTTAGTCAACTTATGTTAATTAACTCGTAAAATATTTTAGACCACCCTCAGAATTAACATGCTCAAATACCTAAACAACCAGTAACTATATAACTAATTATTACTTGTATAAATCAAATATCCAACTACTACAAATTCTTAAACAGTACCAATAAAAGACATGTTATTGGAGGCAGATCTAGGATAAAATTTGATCGGTATTAAACAAATTGTACTTTTGAAATATGGGATCAGAATTTAGGGCCACTTGGCCATAAAAAAAAATCACTTTTTTCTGGAAATTGTTTTCGCTTTTTTCTGAAATCACTGTTTTGGCCATGAAATTCCAAATCAACTTGAAGTTGAATTCTGGAATTTCTGAAATTTGAAAAACTCAAAAAGTTATTTTAACATTTTTCGCTGCAAATCATTCACAAAAATTCAAAAACAATTTCAACTTGTATTCATGTCCAAACACAACTCCAATTTCCAAATACCATTTTCAACTTGAAAAAAAAAATCATTTTTTTCTGGAATTTCACAATTCTTATGTCCAAATGCCCACTTTATATTTTGAAATTTTTGTGATATATATGACAAAAATATTATGTTCAGTTGAACGCATTAAAACAGTACCTTCCTCAAAACAAGTAATCCCCATAAAAAGGTTAGTAAAAAGAGTTGGTTACCTGAGTAGTGGCCATGATAAGCAAAGCAGGAAAAAAACTAAGTGGTCTCTTGTAGTAAAGCTTAACAGCACTCAATATATGAGTAGCATAAACACTACCAGCACCAGCATTTGCAAAAATCGTAATCAAGACATGCTCTTTTATATTGAATGGCCCTGGATTTAGCGTAAACTCCCAACGCGTACCCTCAAAAAACACCCTTTTCGTTATGGTTTTTGCCATGAGATGACCTATAGGGACAACAGCAATCTGAACAGCCGTAGACGAAATCGTCAACGGCTCAGTTCTGTACCAAAAAAACTGATTTACAAAAGATAGCAAAACGCAAGAAGTGATTCCAAGAAACCACATTCTGAATGTAACTACTGGGGTTGTTGGATCATCAGTTTTTGGAACAGTCATATCAACTTCTTTTATGGGGCACAGATCTTCGTCAGCCTCATTGGCCGCCGCCATATTCACTGGTAATTCTGCCATTGAATATGGATTCGGCACTGACTCCTTGCTCTAAAACCCTTGAACAGAAATAGCCAGGAAAGAATTAGGAGTAGTATTTATCATTGATGAGTTGTATATTACTAGAAAATTTTGTCAAATAAATAAGATATAAGTTTTTTTCCTAGTATAATACGTATTTGGTAAAATAATACGGCCTGGTACAGAATCCTAACTGAATATCAAGAAGATAGAAACTGACTATAAATAGGACTTTTTAGGAGATTCTGTGGGATTTTCTAAGAAAATCTGCGATCTATGCTCTAAGAAAGGTACGTGTCTCAGTAGGTAAGGTAACTGAAGCAATTCTTTTTTTGTTTAGGATTATGAAGATTGCTTTTAGTTATTTAAGGTATAGAATAATGAATATATCCTTAAAATTATACTTCATCCAGTTATGATTTTGATCTTTTATACAACTGTCAAAAAAATTACAATTCCATTTTTCATGCAAATTGTATACATTGCTCCTTAAAAGGCTCTCACCCCATTATTAGTGAGTTCAATTAAGGGATCCAATTACATCTTCTTCTTTTTTCCCTCTCCTCTTTTCTCTTCCTTTTTTTTTACATCAAAATTCCTTAATCTACGCCAAAAATCTCCATCTTCTCTATTCCCACCATTGCTGACAGCTTTATATTATTAAAAAATCATCAACTGCATCATTCTTTTGCTGGGAGACTGAACAGCACTAAAAATGAAGAAGTATTCAGGAATTGTATAATAATTGTATTTGAATTGCTTCAGATACATAATTTTATCATACGTGTATCATAATTGTGTCTAACTTGTATATGGTATATTAATACCCAAAATAATACCTGATATAATACTAATAAATTAATATATAATTATCATATATTTGTGATACAAACTGTGAAATGCGTCACGAACTCACAACTGCCCCAACAATATACAATTATCATATATTTGTAATACAATTCCTTCAACAATTATGATACATATACAAATATAATACAATCACGATACATTTCTGAAAAATTGTGATACAATTATGATTTTCATCTTATTTAAGTTTCAATCACAACTCTACACTAAAAATCTAATATAATTGTATTAATATTATATCAAGTATTGTTTTTGGTATTGATGTATCATATACAAGTCACATACAATAAAGATTTTGGAGAGAAAGAAAACAAGATTCCAAACTTACCCACAGCTTGATTCTAGAGCAATATTTCGATTCTAGAGCAATATTCCGAATTTCGTCTGCATTGTATCAATAAAAAATAAAGATTTTGGGTGATCGTAAGAAGGAGAGAAATTGGGTTTGAAAACCTTTGGAAAAGAAAAGGAATCGGAAAAAAGAGAGAAAATATTTTTGAGATCCTTTGGAAAAGAAACATATTAATCTTAAATGTATGGGGTTTGAAAACATATTTTTGTCCATTTAATTCTCTTTACTCGATAGTTTACATATTTTGATAACCTGCCTTTTTGTTTTTTTTTTCAATTTCTGTCGAATTATCGCTGTGTATTGTCATTACATCACAAAGACCAAGCTATAGATTTTGGTTCGCAACCTTTGACCGAACAGATTAACCCTGTGATTAGATTAAGTTTCATTAACTTTTCGTTCACTACTCCATCGACTGAACAGATTAACCCTCTGATTGGATCAGAAGGCATAATTTCCACGCTATCATTTTGTTAATTCCGTATGCTTATATATTCCAGGGATAAATTTTCCTTCAAAATATCAACATCACACTTTCTCATAACACAAAGGAGTGTGGTACGATTGATTTATTAGTCGGATCAGTAACTTTACACGAAAAGCTTTTTCTTTTTCTTTTTCTTCAGCAAGTTTGAGTGAAATTTTCAAAAAAAAATTATATGCTTCTTGCCGTCCATGTGCCTACTTTGTTCAGTTGTTTGCGTCGCCAATTGGAAACGCCCCCTCCCCATCGCCAATTAATAAGAAAAACATTGCATCTGCTAAATATGCTTTTGAATTATTACAGCTTTGCCATTAATTAACAGTAAAAATTAGTTTTATGGGTTTAGACTTACCTTGTTTTTTTTCCTTCTCCTCATCTGTTTGTTTTAAATGGAGCGGAATAGATAGTAAGATATTCATATAGCTAACCATAACTAACTTAAGATTGAAGTATAGTTTTTGTTACTGTTATTTCTTTTTCTTTTTACAAGAATCAATGGTATATGTTGAAAGTATCAAGGCTGTAAAATAGACGATTAATATTCCAGATTTCATTATTCCATTTGATGAACTACATGCAGAAAGCAAATGAGTGCCAAGACTATGTAGAATATGTTTCTGGGCCTTCTGGCCATAGAATTTGTCTGCCGTGGGCAGCAAACCTAACAATGTCATATTAACAGAAATTTTTCTTTTATCAAATATTCCTTCGCATCGTCCCGCTCTTGGTTTTAAAGCAAGAATACATGAGAATGTCAAAACTTCTGAAAATAAGTTGGAGAATATATAAAAACACAAGGATACATCTACTGTATTCAACATGATTAAGTGTAAATTGGTGACAACATGGTGCTTTGAGATGGAATACGCATGCTGCGCAACCTTCAAGCAGCATTATGTGTCATCCTTACAAACACATGAGAGAATTTGGCAGCCTCCGCTATATAACTGTGAACACACTAAACAAACAGATCCAGCATCACCTAATATAAATTAAACTATAAACTAAAAAAATGGTACCAAATTCCATCTGCAGATTTTTGAAGAGCACTAATATGCAACAAATGAAGAAACCAAAAAATTGTTAACTAAGATAGTTGTAGTATATGCATTGATGACAATACAGGATTGAAGAATAGATCCCTCGTCTTCACAGTCATAGACCTACTACGAAATCGTATAATATGAGCAAATGCTAGAGGAACCTTGGACTCTTGAAGCACAGTTCCTGGTGACCAAAACCATGAACAAATTATATCAAGGGAAAGTGCAGACATGCTAACAAAGAATTGCCAAATGGAAGGAGATTTTTTTTCCCTTACTCCTGCGAATTTCTTCCACTACCTAAATGCTAAATCCCAGTATACCAAACATCCAATATCAACACAGAACACTAAGCACTTCTGTCATCAATCAAAGCAGAAATAAATAGCTCATCAAATAGAACCCTGAAATGGGCTAACGGCTATGTCATAACAAGTTGTTTAGCAAATCTAAAGATGAATTCGAACAATATACCGCATAATCAAACAAGCAAATCTAAAAATTAGTACGCAGCACCTCCCATTTATCATTACAACGGTAAGGTAACATCCTAACCGCCAGATAAAACTATCATCTTCATCTATCAGGAGATGAAATATAACAACATCCGTCCTCAGCAAAGGACGACACCAACATTGACGCGGAAAGGGAAGCTAAATATTAATATCCAACTACCATTTCTACCCGTGCAAATAGAAAAGGCCGGTCCTAATGAAACCCTTTCAGAGAGAGGTGTAGTACACAAAACTGCAAAAGCTGGCGTAACATCTAAATACGTAACTCCAAAGTCAAGTTGGTCCTACACAGTAAGGGTCATTCCACAATTTAGCTCGATCGATGAATTTTGTAGCGTAGCCTTTCATCATTAGTAATAGAGGGTCAAGTGCACAGAAGTTAAGCGTATCACCTGTAAAGACGCATAATTCAACGCCTTGCGCGACGCCCGCCACCTGACCTAGCACCAGGATGGCGAGCATATTGCAGCCTTAAGTTGACCGAATCACGGTCATGATCGTCGAATTTATAACCTGCAAGATTAGAGTTTACTATCTGACACAGCACACATCATTGACGAATTAGGTACAGACGTACAAACATGTGATTTAGAGTTCAATGTCCCAAAATTGGCAGAGGATCACTTTATAATAAAAATTAAAGCACGCGACCAACCCATGAAATTTGCAACTAGATCTCACCAGATCATGCAACTCAAACCCTGGCAAAGCTACAGACAGTACCTTGTACAAATTTCTTTTTACCTTTATGGAAGTCCAACTACTAGGAAAAAGTGTTAACATGCAAGTCACTCAAAGAAACAAGATAACAAACTACAAAAGAACTGAATAACTTGATCACTCTCTGCTTGTTTGAGGCAAGATAAATGCGGAGACCTAATTTTTTTGACGGGTCTAGTAAACGGCAACTATCATACTCAACATTTCAGATGGCTTTTTTAGACAGATGATCCAGATCCAGTCTCCGTTAAAATTTGTCTTTTTCTTTATAAAGTACAGATTTCATTAAAGGGCATCCCTGGCTCCTAAAATAAGTTAGAGCCCACAAAATACAAAAATTGAATTATATCATTTACATCACAAAAATTGTACCAAACAAACAAATTTGATGTCTCCGTTAAAATTTGTAGGTCGAGTCTTGAGATGTAGCTGGAGGCTAAAAGTGGACAAACCGCATAAAAAACCCCTCAATGGGGAGTTAAAACTTTGAGTTTATTCGTATTTAATTAAAACATTCTCCAGGAGGGAATCCATTCTCCAGTTTCTTCAAGTAGAATACTGAATTACAGATCGGCTGCATTAAGATTTATCTCAATTGGACTACTGTAGCTCTAACCCATGAACTTTCAAAACATTTGACAAACTAAACCACTGGTGAAAAGTCTAAAGAGCAGATCAATTTTAAATCAAAATGCCTTGCAACAAGTAATCCCAGGCAATGCTTCCCTTAAAGCAATCCCAGAAGAGTAATGTGCCAAAACAGGGAAAAAAGAATACAATAGCCTAGAGCAGGACAGCAAGGCAATCATCTCTGCCACAAGCGTCAAGTTTCCACCACATGCATGTGTCTTCTTTTGGGTCCTCAATCAGTTGAAAGCACTTTTAGAAAATCATAAAGAAGATTGCATTTTCCCCCTTGACCGAGCAACAGGAGGGATACCATTTATAATTGATTTTAAGCACTCGGCATTTATCCAGAAACAGCAACACGCAGTAAGATTAGCTCAATTTTCAAAGCTACGAGTTCCTCAACACTCAAATGTAACGTTATAATTATTTGAAGTTGCTAATCCTGCATTTTGTAGAAGCTTCTCTCTGAGAAATTTTGAGAACCCAATATTCAACAATGAGGAATGTATGTCACGTCTAAAAAATGTTTGGAAAAGTATTTTGAAGTGTTCTAACAAACCCAAAAACAAGAAAATGCTAGACCCAGTTCTGCATTTATAAGGAGATGGCATATGTATAACTGAGAGTAAGGGATCTAGAAACTAAGGATTACAAAGAATCAGGAAAGGGATGTCCACTCTCCAGATTAGCTTATTAAGGCCACGCATTGTAATGGACATTTAGAAAAGGCGGGAAAAGAAGGAATAGACAAACCAAGATGGAGCATCCACCCCCTACCCCAACCCCCACCCAAAAAAAAAAGGAAAGAAAACATTACTGGTTAGCCAACTTTGGGGGAAGATATTGTTTGTTTTTGTTGAAGGAATGGAGGCATCAATTTTATGAATTGCAAGTATAAAGTCTGAGAGAAAAAATAAAAACTGACACTTGTACTCCATTTCAGGTGCTTTTGGCAAAACCATCACTTTTGGAATGTGCTTCAATTCGACTGCAGATGTGCAAGGGAAGGGAAGGAATGAGACAAAACATATGTATGAAATTTGTTAAATTAGGGCTACATAGCCATTTTTGTCTATAGAACCTTTTGTGTTTCGCAGGAATGGCAGGAGAATTTTTCATGCTAGAAAAACATAAGTTACAAGTCTCAGATGCAAGTGATCAAATAAAGAGAGCAAACACCAAAAGAGTCTACAATTAGAAGTATCTAGCGGAATTACGTGAGCAAACACCTAACTGATCATAAAAGTGCCACCAACATTTAAGCTAATTTTTAGAGAGCCTTAAGAGTATAATATAAAGTTATAAACAGTCATGTTCACACTCTTGACGGGGAAACTTGCTGACTTTTTCTTTTTCTGTTTTTAATAAAGTCATTACCTTCAAGTCCATCACAGCCAAACTTAAATGCCAGATAGTTCTAATATTGTAACCTAATTGTTTCTTACAGTTTTTATCTTCTGAAGCCTTTTTTTTCTTGGATAAGCAAAAGACACCTTTTAACTGTTGTAGCCTTAATTTTTGTAGCCATTTTTACAGGCTTCCCAAAAAGAGGGAAGGATATAGAACACTGAATATACTTCAAGCCTACAGCGAAATCAGCCACAAGATTAATGTTACCAATAGCAGGTATGGACAGCTCACCTTGTAAGGCATCCATTGCAGTAGCTGCATGGGCTGGACTCACAAAATCAACAAAGCAAAGAACCAAGGGATGCCCTCCTGGCTACATAAGTTGATGGGGCAGAATTCCTAAGAAAACATCATAATAGAACTAAGACTAGAAAGAAATATATAGGTATGTTCTTACGTGTCGTGATTCTTTGATCACAAGTCTAACTTCTCTGTAACCTACAAATGGTCGAAATATATCTGCAAACTGAAATCAAGGAAAGAACTAGCACCGTAAGAAAAGTAGTTAAATGGAGAAGCAGATTACAGAAGGATACGTGACATCTCTCTTCGGGTGCAATTAGCTGGCAACCCTTCAACAAACAATGTACTGCTAGCATTAGGAGGAAGAGGAATTTCTGGTCTAACACCTCCCATCCCAATGGCCCTGCTTTTAGCAACAACTGCTTCTGCTCCCACAATACCCATAGCACGCGGATCATCAATAGGATGACTGGTTACTCCATTACCCATGGATCTTGCAGATTCACTACCAGCAAAGGAGGAAATTTGCTGATAAAATTGTTAGCAATATGTTAGACTAAAACATAGTCACGGAAGCAAGCATAAAAAAAATAAACACGCAAAGAGGTAAATATTAAGTACCCCACTTCGCAAGTATTGTTCATATGATGCCTCAATAGGATCCATATCCCTAATGGCATGATGCGTTCCTTGTTCATCATTGCGGCCATAATAACCAGGCATCTCAGGACGACTTGGAATATCTATGAATTGACAACATAAAATGATAGTATTCCTTCTTGAAAAGAGATAATTGGCAATAACTCAGATAACACTCATAGTTTTGCTAGTAGAAGACACACACAAAGAAACAAGAGAGTGGTAACTTAAATTAGGCAAGATGATGTTCAAACATTGTCAGCATCAACAATAGAGAACATAAATGAAAGCCAAGTCTGCTACTTGGAGAAGATTTTTGTCCAATTCTCCTCTTAATAAGAAAACAAAAAATATGTTCAAGGTTTAATAAACTGCTGACACTATTTTTCCGGGGACCATCCAATTTAGGCCGACAAATGACAATAGATCACATTTTTTACTTGCTCCTCTTACTTCTACGAAAGACATCCTTAAAGAAGCATTTTTTTTCAATTGCTATCCTAATATTTCCCCTTAAAGCACAAAAAAATCCTCAAAAATAAGTTTTTGACTGAATAAAAGGAAAAACCCTAGCTTTTGTCAATTCCGAAGAGAACAACGGAGTAAAATAAATTGACAAAATTTTTCATTTCAAAGAGTTTGAAGAGATAGGGAGTGGAAGTAGGTACCATATTCGGTCCGAGGGCGTTTTCCGGCGACCGGAGGAAGAGAAGCCGGCTGTATCCGGCCGTCGGTGACCCGCCAATAAGCATCCGCCATGTCACTCTGACAATAGTTAATTACCCAACACCAAACTGAACTGCTTTTTGATCGAAGTAATAACCGAATGTTAAAGTACAAGTAGTTCTTAAATCCGTCAAGTATCTTTTGTTCTGTCCTACGTCTGACAAACAACGTACGAACCGGAGGAGGATGCGTTTTTATTTCTCTTGGAAGAATTTTATTACTGTAGTACTTTGTTTTTACGATATTCTTATTATTAGACCACATAATTAAACCAAATTATTATTCTTACTCCCTCCTGTACACTTTATTTAAGTTTTTGGCATCTATTTTGTGGTTCATAATATTTAATTTTTACAGATATTAAGAAAGAATTAACTTTTTTATCCAAAGATATCCTTGAAATAAAGAGCATGGGAGTAAGTGTCCACAATAAGTGACCACTTTATATTTTTATTTTGGTCAAAAATAAGTATTCATTTACATAATCAAGAAGGAATTAATTTTATTTTTCCAAAATTCACCCTTATTTACATATTCTAATGTGTTAAAGTAAAAATTAATTAAGGTTAATTTAATAAAAAAAATTTTAGGAGTTCGTATTTTCCTAATGGGTGTGCCAAAAGTAAAATGGTCGCTTATTGTGGACCGGAGGGAGTATATTTCAAATGAACAAATTAAGGTTAATATAATCAATTTCATGTTAATTAATGTTAAAAGATAAAATTTTAATATACGTAAAAACAGTCAATAAATCAATTAAAGTGGATCGAGGGGGATAATTAGTATTAGCCCCAACATTAGTTATAATTGTTAAGCATGTTTGACCAAAAAGTATAACTTTCGGTTAAACCTTTATATTTATATAATGTTGGGTTAAACCTAGTTAATAATAATATTCCTAAATATTGATCTTAAAAATACGGATAATGTGGGGCTGATCCAGTAGGGGATTAATAATATCGTGCATTAAATATGCCAAAAGTAGAGCAAGAATGGAGGGGTAACTAGCAATAAATAACAATAAATGGCATTTAAGTAAATAAAAGGAATGATTCACCCAATAATGAATGAGTTAGATGATTGTTTCTCCTAACAATGATGCATGACAGATAAATCCTAGAATGTTCGAATTATTCTCGGATCTGATGGAAAAGTATGGAATAATATGAGCAAAAATTTTGATGAAAAGGTAATGTTTGTATCTTTGCTAGAGAGAAAGAGATTCTTCTTCTAAAAAGTGTTCTTATCAAGTGAATATCACATATATTTATTCATTGTTTTTTTTTCCTATTTATATGGGATATACCCCCAATAAATCATAATAACACAAGTACAAAGAATATTCTCTTTAATATCCTACCCTAGTAAATTAGCTGTTACAGTTCTTTACGTCGTGCTCGACATCGACATGCGTCTGCATCTCGACCACAGGCTTCACCATCTCCTAGTCGACCTCGGCTGACTCTTTTCTCGATGTTACTTCCCACCAAATACTAAGACAGATTTCGACCCATACAGCTAGTCCCTCCGCTTATTAAGGTCGGCCTCATGCGACCTTAATGGGCGGATTCTATTTGTTGTAGTTGGCCAGACTTGGACGAGCGAGTCGAGCAGTGATATTCCAGACGAGATGACATCGTGACCTTTTGTGAACGCACTATTGGGGGTGTCGCTTCCGCACCAGAATGACATCATGACATCGTGCGTCATTATGGCACCTTTTCCCGATGCTTTGCGTCATTTCCCGTGCGACTGTCAGTTGGGGCTGCCGTTTTGACTCCACTGCCAGGTAATGATGGCATAATTTCTTGGTTTTGATACCCGGATTCTTATAAATAGGGATGTAATGACTTTTATTTGCCCTCTACATGCTCTTCCTATCAATATCCTTTGCATTCTTCTTCTCCTTCCTCCATTGTCGCGTATCTTCTTACTAGTTTTAGCGATTCTCGCTGCTTCTAACACTTCGTTGATTGTATATCCTCTCTTAACAACATGGCTAATGTATCCTCTAGTTCTGGTATGGCAACTGACCCTGTCCCTTTGGCGGGGCTTATGCCCCCTCACATTGATAGTGTCTCTGTCGCTATTGAGGATGAGAATTTTCCAACGGTGAAGAAAATAATCCCTCGTAGTGAGAAAGTTAGGTCCGACTTTTCGAAGGCGCCCGAAGGTGAGCCCAAAGTCTCGGAGTTAGTGATGAAAGAGGCCGATCTGGCTGAGCTTAGGACAAAATTCAACATTCCTGCCCACATCAATCTAGTTCTAGCAGGGCGTGATGTAGTGCAAATCCACTGCCCTAGATATTGCGCATTCTATGCCTATCCTTTCCAGGTCAGCTATATTCTCCCCCTTCTCCCATTGGTGGAAGAATTTTGCCGCTACTATGGTGTTTGCCCGACCCAACTCTCTCCGTACATCTACAAGCTTATTAGGATGCTCACAAAATTAGAGGAGTTGGTCGGCGTCGAGGTTACACTCCGCCATCCGATGCATCTCTTTGCCCTTAGCTTTTATAGGGGGACGATGTTGTACCTTCGCCACCGAGGAGGTAAATGCTTGGTGGTGAAGATGGACGACAAAGCAAATCATCAGTTCTGGCTCAACTACCTTTTTGTCAGAACTGAAGACGTGGTAGCCAACGCGGACGGCTTTCCGGAGACTTGGAATCACGCTCGTAAGTATCCATTTTTTTGTGAAAGGCATTTGATTTGTCTGTTTCGTGAGTGGACAGAGTTTCTCAAGAAGTTAAAGGCATTCTTCTTCCTTGGCCGGTGAGTTCATCTATTTTTTATTTTTACTGTTTTGACCTCATGGTCGCTTACTCGCTATAGTTTATTATCAGTAGTGACAACCTTTGATAATTTTATTTTCAGTTCGAGGATCTTCGAGGAGGCTGAGGGCTCCTCCTCTTGCGTTTCGTAAGAGGAAGGCTGCTTCTTCTTTGAAGTCTGTTCCTAATGTGATTGCGGCTATGCCTGCTCGGTCATCTGCTTCTGTTCGTTCTTCCACGGCGGCCAGGTCTACTCGTTCGTCGGCCACACTTATTACTGCCTCTGTATCGATTTCTTCTCCGCCTGCGGGTATATCGATAGGAGAGCTCCCGGCTTCTCCTTTGCATCATTTAGTGGATGGGAAGGAAGAGTCGTCACCGAGCAGTAGGAATTTGGTTCCCCGTAATAGAAGATCGGTGGATGTCGGTGATGAGGTCGCCCGGGCTATAGATTCAGTAAGGGGTGATTTCGTCATCCGTGAGACGACAAAAATAGTGCTCGAAGATGACATCGAGTCGCCGCCTGAGATTCCGCCATCGGCTGAGGCCATAGAGGGGGAGAATGTAACGACCCGGCTGGTCGTTTTGAGTATTACAACCCCGTTCCCCCATTTACTGCTCAATTTATGCTTTACATTTATTATGTGACTTGCCGGGGGTAATTGGTTCGGGTCCGGTGAGGTTTTAGAATGATTTGGAACACTTAGTTCCAAGGTTTATAATTTAAGTTAAAAATGTTGACTGGATGTTAACTTATGTGTAACAACCCCAAAGATTTTTTTTGCTAAGGAAATTAAGGTTTTGTGGTGTCGAGGTAGATCAATTAGTACAAAGGTTAAACAATGCACTGGGGAGTAAAGGAAAAATTGTGGCAGAGAAATTCGTTTCTGCAGTCCATTATGCGACCGTAGAATCACTCTGCGGACCGCATAATGGCCGCAGAGTGAGGCAGGTAAGGGGTCGTTTTGGATGCCATTCTGCGGTCGACTATGCGATCGCAGAACTGTTCTACGATTCATTATGCGACCGCAGAACAGGTCTGCAGGCTGCATAGTAATCGCAAACCCAGGCAGGTTTTTCTTAGTTCTGGAGGCCAATTGTGCGGAGGATATGCGGACCGCATATCCTATCCGGAGCTTCATTTTTTGGTTTTTATAACCCGATCCAACTTTGATTTATATTTTTTGAAGCTCATTTTGGAGCAAAAATCTGACATTTTTAGAGAGAAGGGAGAGTGTTCTAGAGAGAGGAAGAAGCTCGAGTGCTTTGTTCATCAAGATCTTTTTCAAGCTTTGAAATCCAACAAGGAAATATCACAAGATCTTCACCCAAGAGGTAAGGTTCTAACCCCTAGTCTTCAATTTCGAGTTTGGATAAAGATGGATGATTAAGAGTATGATTCTTGGGTGTAAGAGTATTATTTATACGTATCAATAAGGTTTATGGAAAGATTGTTGAGTTCAAATAGGTAGAGGTTGAGTTGAAAATGGTAGGAATCTTCAAAGACTTTAATTGAAGATTTGATGGTCGAGTTGATGTCGGAATTTTATAAAATTTGTATGGTTGGACTCGTGGTTGGATGGGTGTTCATATTTTATAATTTTTGTCGAGTTCCGAGATGTGGGACCCACGGGTAATTTTTGAGTTAAATATCAGATTTTATTGGAAAAATTAGTATTTTCTTATGGAATTAATTACAATAATTGGTATTGACTGAATCGAATTAATTGTGGCTAGACACGAGGCTTTTGGAGACCAATTCTCATGGAAAGGGCATAGCGGAATATAGAATTACACGGTTTGAGGTAAGTAACAATTCTAAATTTGGTCCTAAGGGTATGAAACCTCGGATTATGTGTTATGTGATTAGTTTTGAGGTGACGCACATGCTAGGTGACGGGCGTGTGGGCGTGCACCGTAGGAATTGTGACTTGGTCAAATTCCATTAACTGTATAGTTGAATAATCTGTTGATATCCATACATTCTCTACGTGTTAGAAAAAATTGAGTTGAGACTCGTATTAAAAATCATGCTTAGACATATGTTGTTATTGTTGGTACCCACTGGGATCATTTCTGTGGTTGAATTATATGTTCAAATTATAATTTCACACTGAGTCATGTTCATTCATTTCATATCATATCTCAGTCTCTGTTGATATCTATTGATACATCATATTATCATTTTTGGGCTTATTTTCATGACATTTTGAGCCCGAGAGACCGGAGAAGTTGATGACTGAGTGAGGCCGAGGGCCTAATTGTGAAGATATTTATGGGATTGGGCTGCACGCCGCATTATGTTTCATTAATTTATGCCATGATTGGCTTGTTATAGTGCTTGGGCTGAAGGAGCCCCTCCGAAGTTTGTACACACCCCCAGTGAGCGCAGGTACCTACTGAGTGCGAGTGCCGAGTGCTGAGTGATTGTGAGGAATGAGTGACTATGAGAAAAGAGTGACTGTGAGGTTGGAGTGAATGGGAGGATTGAGTGACTGTTACTCTGAGAGGATGCATTGATTTCATTATTGTTGCATTTCAGCTATCATATATCATTATTTTGGAAAACTCTGAAAGATATTATTTCTGTTTCAATCAAAATTTGATATGAAATTGCTGTGGAGTTTTAAATGTCGAACTTGAAAGCATGCCTACCTTTTAATGTTGGAAAGTACTGTATTTGGACTTAGCTGTGAAGCTCGTCACTACTTTCAGTTCTTCATTTATTATTGTTACTTACTGAGTTTGTTGTACTCATACTATACCCTGCACTTCGTGTGCAGATCCAGGTGATCCCGGATATAGTGGGTGTTGATTCTTTCGCACAGTTGATTTTTTGGAGATTTCGAGGTAGCTTCCATGCCTCGCAGACCTTGTCTCTCCTTCCCAATCTCCTTGTTTACTGTATTCGGTCTCAGACTATTATAGACCGTGTTTTTTCAGACTTGTAATGTATAAATACTCATGTACTCAGTGACACCAGGTTTTGGGAGTGTTTGTATCGGAATTTGCGAGATTTTTGGTATTGTATTAAACGTTATGTTTTCAAACTTAAGGAAATCGTGGGTTATTGATGTTCTCGGCTTGCCTACTATTGAGATAGGTGCCATCACGACAGTTTAGGATTTTTGGGTCATGACAGTGTCCCTTCCCGATGTCACGATGGAAGTTGAAGGGCCATCTACGAGAGTCTCTGATATTTCACGGCAAGATGATCCATCGGCCTCGCGACCAGTTGATGGTCCTTCTTCGCTGGTTGACAGGAAAGGAAAAAATGTTGTCTAGGATGGCTATCAGACGGGCTCTAATATTGATGCCGATGAGGTAAGGATGATGGGGGATGGTTTTTGTAATTACCCAACCGGCCATTTTAACTTTTAGAAAACTGTTCCTTAAAATAAAACTCCCCGAACATGCTTTTATTAATTTATGACTTGCGGGGATGGTTTGTTCAGGATTTGGAAGTGTGTGACTTGAAATCGGAACACTTGGTTCCTTAAGTTAGCTTTAAATGGATAAGTTTGACTTCGATCAATATTTTGAGAAAATGACCCCGGAATCAGGATTTGACGGTTCCAATAGGTTCGCATGATGATTTTGAACTTGGGCGTATGTTCGGATCGGGTTTTGGGGGACCCAGGAGCGTTTCAGCGCCTAATAGTGAAAGTTGGTTCTTGAAGGTTTTTGAAGTTCTTTAAATTTGGTTTGGAGTAGGTTTTGGTGATACCGAGGTCCGAATGGAATTCTGAGATTGGGAATAGTTCCGTAAGGTCAGTTAAGACTTGCACACAAAATTTAGTGTCATTCCGAGTTGATTTGATAGGAAATGGACGGGCAGAAGTCTTTTTAGAAGTTTTTGAATTCATAAGTCAATTCATGCGTTTTGGCGTCCGATTCTTGGTTTTTTGATGTTATTTCCGGATTTTGATCGCTCGAGCGAGTTTGTATGAGGTTATTAGACCTGTATGGATAGTTGGTGTGGAGCCCCGAGGGCTCGGGTGAGTTTCGGACGTTCGGAAGGAATGAAAATACATCAGTTTTCTGGTGTTTCTTGGCAGCAGTTGCAGGTCTTGCAAATACGAGAAATTGTTCGCAAATGCAAACCTCGCATTTGCGAGAAGGGATTCGCAATTGCGAAGATGCCCGACCTAGGCAGTGTTCGCATTTGCGACATATTTGATGCATTTGCGATCCCAGCAGAGTTCGTATTTGCGACCCTAGCAGCTGAAGGCCAAGCTTCGCATTTGCGAGAGTTGTGTCGCATTTGCAACCCTCGAACTTGCGAACCTGGTGTCGCAAATGCGACATCAGAGGTTTGTGCCCAACTCATTTAATGCGCGACTTAAGCCATTTATCTCACTTTTCTTTCATCTCTTGGGTGATTCTTGGAGCTTTTGGAAGAGGGTTTTCACCTAGCACTTTGAGGTAAGTAATTCCTACATAACATGAGTTACATACATAGATTATTGGTAGATTATAACATGTAAATTAGTGAAAACCATGGATTTAGGTGAAAGCTAGGTGTTTGACAAAAATGAGATTTAAACACGAAATTTGTTATGGAACTTAGTAAAAATCATATATTTATGTTCCTAAGATTATGGGTAACGTTTCCATCCAAAAATTTCCGGAATCCAAGCACGTGGGCTCGGGATGAATTTTAGAATTTTTACCATTTTGGATAGGGTAATTTATTTAATAGATGAATTTCGAATTATTGAACATATATTAATTATTTTATATAACTTTTGGATAGTTTCAGATTTTTCGGCATCGAATCGAGAATTTTACGCGATGCGATAATCGGAAAGTGGACTTTGAGACGAGGTAAGTCTCTTGTCTAATTTTGTGAGGGGAAAATTACCCCATAGGGATTAAATTGAATAATTATTGCTAATTGTAGGGGCTACGTACGCACGAGGTGACGAGAGTCCGTGCGTAGCTACTATTAATGCTAAAGTTCGGGTAGTTTAGGACTCAAAGCATGAATTACTTGTGTACATTGTAATCTTTGTTTAATTAATATTAATGAATATATATATATATATATATATATATATATATATATATATATATGAATATATTGTGATTTGTTAGATAAAAATATTAAAGGATGAAAATCTCATATGCTTGATTTTCTGTTTAAATTAATTAATTATTAAAAGAAATTATTCTCCTCCCGAATTTATCTTACAATAAATATACTCTCCTTCCAGAGGTACATAAGAAAATGTTCTCCTTTCTTGTGGAGCAGGCCGAACGCCCCGGCAGGATAGATGTATCTATGGATCGCGTCGCACGTCCCTCGGCAGTGTACACGACACTCTGGATCGGGCCGTACGTCCTCGACAGAAATCGTGCTTAATAATAATAATTATACGATACTTTAATAGTTTATTTCAGCTTGCGAGGCTAATTGATAAATTGGAGAATCCTTGGAATTTAATGAATTATTATGCCTGCTTGTTAAGGAATTAATTGTTATTCCTGTAAATGAGATTTAATTGATAAATTAGAAATTATTTGAATTGAAGAAATTTAATTAATATATTGAGAATTGTTGCATTTTAAGGAATTTGATTATTTCCGCTGGTTAAATAAATTATTGTAAATTCTGTGAATCATGCTGATTTAAATATTCTAGTCGTATTTCAATTATTATTATTGACCCATAGTGAGTGTCAAAGTCGGCCATCTCGTCTCTACCACTTCGAGATTAGGCTTGAAACTTACTGGGTATACGTTGTTTACGTACTCATACTACACTTGCTGCACTTTTTGTGCAGGACCTGAGGCAAGTACTAGTGGGGGACATATCGTCTTACACCCATGTTATCCAGGGGCATAGTGGTGAGCTGCCTTTCTGAGCCGTTCTTAAGCTACTAGTGTCTCTCCTTGTATTTTTCATTCTGTCTATTTTTATTTCAGACAGTATTTGAGGTTTTGTATAATCTACTAGATGCTCATATACTTGTGACACCAGGTCTTGGCACACACATTGGTAGAATTTGGGTTTTATTATTTTTTTTGGTTTTAAATTTTATCAATATATGCTTAAGTTATTAAGTTGGCTTGCCTAGCTGTAGTGTTGGACGCCATCACGACCTATAGGTGAAATTGGGTCGTGACAACATGAATTTGGGTTTTATTATTTTTCTTGGTTTTAAATTTTGTCAATATATGCTTAAGTTATTAAGTTGGCTTGCCTAGCTGTAGTGTTGGGCGCCATCACGACCTATAGGTGAAATTGGGTTGTGACAACATGGTATCAGAGCACTAGGTTCACGTAGGTCTCACAAGTTATGAGCATACCTAATAGAGTCTTGCGGATCGGTACGGAGATGTCTGTACTTATATTCGAGAGGCTATAGGGTGTTAGGAAATTACCTTTCTTCATATTCCAGCGTGCAATTGAGGTAGTTCTAAATATCCTTCTCTTATTCTCTCTCAGATGGTGAGAGCGCGCTCGAATGAGGTTCCAGGCCAGGGGAGAGCTACTCCCCCAATTGCTAGAGGCCGAGGCCGAGGCCGAGGGAGGGCTCCAGCCCGTGGTAGAGGGCGAGGACGTCCCAGGACTGTTCCAGTTATGCTGCCAGTGGGTCCATCAGAGAACCCCATTGTTGAGGAACAGGATGAGGTGCCTGTGGCAGAGCCAACTCCGGTGGATTTCACATCTGCACTGGGATTTTTGGATGTCATGGGTCGTATGTTGAGATTCATGGACAATATGATACAGGCCGGTTTATTTCCGACAGACCCAGCCACATCTCAGGCGGGTGGGGGAGCACAGACCCCTACCGCGCATGCTCATGGATAGGCAGCTGCTGTATATCAGACCCAGGGTGCACTATCCGTGGGTGGAGCCCAGCCAGTGGCAGCAGCTACACCTGAGCCCAGGCCAGCTGTAGCTGCCGATCCTTAGAAATTATTAGACCGATGGACTAGACTACATCCTCCTGTCTTCGGGGGTGAGCGACATGAGGATCCACAGGACTTCATTGATCGTTGCAGGGACAAACTGCACAACTTGAGGATATTGGAATCTCATGGGGTTGACTTCGCTACTTTTCAATTAGAGGGAAGAGCCCGTAGATGGTGGCAGTCTTATATTCTTGGTAGACCAGCAGATTCTCCTCCCGTGACTTGGGACAGGTTCACTCATATCTTCCTGGACAGGTATATTCCACCCTCCTAGAGAGAAAAGTTGCGGTTTCAGTTTGAGCAGCTCCAGCAGGGTCAGATGTCAGTGACCTATTATGAGGCGAGGTTTTCTGAATTATCTCACCATGCACTTATGATACTCCCTACTAAGGCGGAGAGAGTGCGGAGATTTGTAGCCGGTTTACATACTGGCATTCATGCCACTATGGCTCGAGAGGTTGAGATGGGTACTTCTTATGAGCTAGTTGTAGAGATAGCCCGGAGGATTGAGGGTGTGCGTCGGCGGAGTCGAGAGCAGATTATGAGAGATAAGCGGTTCAGGTACTCTGGAGAGTTCAGAGGTGCTCCGTCTGGGGGTAGAGGTCAGTTCGTGAGGGGGCAGTCCAGTAGACCCCCATTTCCAGCACCACCACCTCCTCGGGTTACTCCAGTGCGACCTTATCTTAGTGCTATACCAGAGAGTTCCTACCGCCCACCAGCTATTCAGGGTCCTCCCAGTGGGTATTCAGGTCCCTAGGGCCAGACTCTTAGTCAGCAGCCTATCGCATCGAAGAGTTGTTACGAGTGCGGGGATCCCAGTCACATGCGGAGGTTTTGCCCCAGGCTTCGGGGTAGACCAGTACAGCAGGGTCAACAGCCTATGCTTACTGGACCAGTTGCTCCACCAGTAGTCCGACCACCAAGAGGTGGAGGACAGGTGGGTAGGGGCTGTCCTAGAGGTGGAGGTCAGCCAGGCGGAGGCCAGCCAGTTGGTGCTCCAGCTCGGTTCTATGCTTTTTCGGCTAGACCAGATGCAGAGGCCTCAGATGCTGTGATTACAGGTACTATTTATGTTTGCGACAAAGATGCCTCAATATTATTTGATCCAGGATCCACGTATTCATATGTGTCATCTCTATTTGCTCCATTCCTGGGTGTTTTTCGTGAGTCCTTGAGTACTCATGTTTATGTGTCCACTCCTGTAGGCGATTCTGTTATTGTGAACTAGATCTACCGGTCTTGTATTATTATATTATGTGGTTATGAAACTAGAGCAGATCTCTTATTGCTCGAGATGATTGAGTTTGAAATTATTTTGGGTATGGACTGGTTATCTCCATATCATGCTATTCTAGATTGTCATGCCAAAACGGTTACCTTGGCTATTCCATCTTTGCCTAGGCTGGAGTGGAAGGGTTCGTCTGTTAGTTCATTTAATCGGGTTATTTCTTTTATAAAGGCTCAATACATGGTTGAGAAGGGTTGTTTAGCTTATCTAGCTTATGTTCGGGATACCACTTCAGAGACTCTGGTTATTGATTCAGTGCCAGTAGTTTGGGAGTTCTCCGATGTATTTCCTTCAGATCTTCCAGGTATGCCACCTGATCGTGATATTGATTTCTGTATTGACTTGGCTCCAGATACTTAGCCTATATCTATTCCACCATATCGCATGGCTCTGAAAGAATTGAAAGAGTTGAAAGAACAACTTGAGGAGTTATTAGCCAAAGGGTTCATCAGACCGAGTGTATCGCCTTGGGGTGCACTAGTATTATTTGTGAAAAAGAAGGATGGCACAATGAGAATGTGTATTGATTATCGCCAATTGAACAAAGTTACTATTAAGAAAAATTACCCGTTGTCGCATATCGATGACTTATTTGACCAGTTGCAGGGTGCTAGGATGTTCTCTAAGATCGACTTAAGGTCAGGGTATCATCAGTTGAAGATTCGAGATTCGGATGTTCTGAAAACTGCTTTCCGTACTAGATATGGTCATTATGAGTTTCTGGTAATGTCTTTCAGTTTAACTAATGCCCCGGCAGCATTTATGGATTTGATGAATAGGGTATTCAGGCCATATATTGATTCATTTGTCATTATCTTCATTGATGACATTTTGATCTACTCGCGCAGTAAGGAGGAGCATGAGCAGCATATGAGAGTAGTGCTTCAGACATTGCGGGAACTAAAGCTATATGCTAAGTTCTCTAAATGTGAGTTCTGGCTTGAGTCTGTAGCATTTTTGGGACATATTGTATCGGGCGAGGGTATTAAAGTTGATCCCAAAAAGATTGAGGCAGTTCAGAATTGGCATCGTCCCACTTCGGCGACTGAAATCAAGAGTTTTCTGGGTTTAGCAGGTTATTATCGTCGGTTCGTGAAAGGTTTTTCATCTATTGCAACACCTTTGACCAAATTAACCCAGAAGGGTGTTCAGTTCCGATGGTCCGATGATTGTGAGGCAAGCTTTCAGAAGCTCAAGACAGCATTGACTACAGCACTAGTGTTAGTGTTACCTTCTGGTTCGGGAATATATACAGTGTATTGCGACGCTTCACGCGTTTGTTTGGGTTGTGTATTAATGTAGGAAGGGCGAGTTATTGCATATGCTTCACGTCAATTGAAGCCCCATGAAAAGAATTATCCGGTACATGATTTGGAGTTAGCTGCGATTGTTCACGCTCTTAAGATTTGGAGGCACTCTCTTTATGGGGTGTCTTGTGAAGTTTATACTGATCATCGCAGTTTGTAGCATTTGTTCAAGTAGAGGGACCTAAATCTGATACAACGCAGATGGCTTGAGTTACTAAAAGATTATGATATTATTATCCTGTATCATCCGGGCAAAACAAATGTGGTTGCAGATGCCTTGAGTAGAAAGGCGGAGAGTATGGGTAGTTTGGCTTTCATTTCAGTAGAGGAGAGGCCATTAGCTTTGGATATTCAGTCCTTGGCCAACAGACTTGTGCGGCTGGAATTTTAGAGCCCAGCCGAGTTCTTGCATGTGTTGTAGCTCAGTCTTCACTATTTGAACAGATCAAGGCTCGCCAGTATGCCGACCCACACTTAATGGTTCTTCGAGAAACGGTACTACGAGGTGGTGCGAAGGAAGTTACTATTGGTGCGGATGGTGTTTTGCAACTTCAGGATCGTCTGTGTGTTCCTAATATGGATGAACTGAGGAAAAATATCCTGGAGGAGGCACGCAGTTTTCGGTACTATATTCATCCAGGTGCTACAAAGATGTATCGTGAATTGGGGCAGCATTATTGGTGGCGACGAATGAAAAAGGACATAGTTGAGTATGTAGCTATGTGTCTAAATTGCCAGCAAGTTAAATATGAGCACCAGAGGCCAGGTGGCCTACTTCAGCAAATGACCATACCAGATTGTAAATGGGAACGAATTACTATGGACTTTGTAGTTGGGTTGCCACGGACCTTGAGGAAGTTTGATGTAGTTTGGGTGATTGTTGACAGGTTGACTAAGTCAGAACATTTTATTCCTGTTGTGACTACGTATACTTCAGAGATGTTGGCCCAGATTTATATTCAGGATATAGTTTGGTTGCACGGTGTGCCAATTTCCATCATATCAGATAGAGGCCCTCAGTTTACTTCATATTTCTGGAGAGCAGTATAGAATGAATTAGGGACCCGTGTAGAGCTCAGCACAGCCTTTCATCTGCAGACCGACGGGTAGTCAGAGCGAACAGTTCAGATTTTGGAGGATATGCTCAGGGCATGTGTGATTGACTTTGGAGGTCAGTGGGATCGTTTCCTAGCTTTGACCGAGTTTGCTTATAATAACAGTTACCAATCCAGCATCGAGATGGCTCCATTTGAGGCTTTATATGGCCGTCGAGGCCGTTCACCTATCGGATGGTTTGAGCCCGGTGAGGCTAAGTTATATGGTACTGATTTGGTAAGGGATGCCTTGGAAAAGGTAAAGTTGATTCAGGAGCGACTTCGTACAGCACAGGCCAGACAGAAGAGTTATGCGGATCAGAAAGTGCGTGATATATCATTTATGGTAGGTGAAAAAGTTCTCTTGAAGGTTTCGCCGATGAAGGGAATTATGAGATTCGGGAAGAAGGGCAAGTTGAGCCCAAGGTTTATAGGCCCATTTGAGGTATTGAGACGAGTTGGAGAGGTTGCTTATGAGCTTGCATTGCCTCCTAGTCTATCGGGAGTTCATCCGATTTTCCATGTATCTATGCTCTGGAAGTATCATGCTGACCTATCACATGTGTTGAACTTCAGCACAGTTCAGCTAGATAAGAGTTTGGGTTATAAAGAAGAGCCATTTGCCATTGTTGATAAACAAGTTCGCCAGTTGAGGTCCAAGAGGATTTCTGCAGTAAAGGTCTAGTGGAAGGGCCAACCAGTCGAGGAAGCGACTTGGGAGGCCGAGGAGGACATGCGGAGCAAATATCCACACTTATTTAGCACTCCAGGTATTATTCTAAACCCGTTCGAGGATGAACGTTTGTTTAAGAGGTGGAGAATCTAATGACCCAACCGGTCATTTTAACTTTTAGAAACCCGTTCCTTGAAATAAAACTCCCCGAACATGATTTTATTAATTTATGACTCGCAGGGATGGTTGGTTCGGGATTTGGAAGTGTGTGACTTGAAATCGGAACACTTGGTTCCTTAAGTTAGCTTTAAATGGACAAGTTTGACTTCGGTCAACATTTTGAGAAAATGACCCCGTCATCGGAATTTGACTGTTCCAATAGGTTCGCATGATGATTTTGGACTTGGGCGTATGTTCGGATCGGGTTTTGGGGGACCCAGGAGCATTTTGGCGCCTAATAGTGAAAGTTGGTTTTTGAAGGTTTTTGAAGTTTTTTAAATTTGGTTTGGAGTAGGTTTTGGTGATACCGAGGTCCAAATGGAATTCTGAGACCGGAAATAGTTCTGTAAGGTTATTTAAGACTTTCACGCAAAATTTGGTATCATTCCGAGTTGATTTATGGGAAGTAATTATGGGTCTTCGTACGATAAGGAATTGATCTCCTACTTGAAAGGATCTTAGGCGAACTCTTTTATTGAAGGCACGAGACAATTGAGCTTGATAACATTCAAGACTCTGTTGAGCTTCCAACCTCTTCTCATCAAGAGCCTCCAACTCTGCTGATCGAAGTCAAGCATTTTCTCCATCAGTGATCCCTTCTTGAATAACTAATCATAATGAAGGTATTTGACGCTCGAGTGGTAAGACGGCTTCGACTCTATAAACGAGTGCATAAGGGGTCACTTGTGTTGGCATGCGGTGAGTTGTCCTATATGCCCACAAAGCTTCTTCCATACGGTCATGCTAGTCTCGTTTGGATTTAGAGACGACTTTCTTTAACAAGTTGCATAGAGTCTTGTTGAATGCCTCGGCTAGACCATTGGCGGCAATATTGTACATAGAAGAGTTGCATTGCTTGAAGCCAAATAGATCATAAATCTTATTCATCAACCCATTGTCGAATAGCTTGCCATTATCTGTTATTATGTAACGAGGAATGCCAAAGTGATAGATTATGTTTACTCGGATGAAACTTGCAACATTCTCCTTCTTTACTTCCTTAAGAGCAACAATTTCAGCCTATTTTGAGAAGTAGTCAGTTGCAGCCAAGATGTATAGGTGCCCACCCGAGGACTTTGGCAGTGGTCCAACATCATCTAATCCCCAAGCGTCAAACGGCCAGGATGCCACAGTCGGGTGCAACACTTCAGGAGGTTGATGAATAAAATTCACATGGAATTGACAAGCCTTGCATCTTCGAGCGTAGTCCAAGTAATCTTTTATCATCGTTGGCCAATAATATCCCATCCTTTTTATATGGAAGTGGAGCTTTGGTCCAGACTGGTGTGACCCACATACCTCATAATGTGCCTCTTGCAAAGCTTGGAGTGCTTCTTCTTCCCCTAAGCCTTGCAAGAGTACTCCCTCGAATGACCTTCTGTATAGAATATCTTTGTAGTAAAGAAAGCGAGGTGCACGACGACGTATTTCAGTCCTCCTCCTCGGATTTTCTGGAAGTATCCCATAGCATAAGTAGTCGATAATGGGTTGTCACCATTCTTCTTTCTCAACTTCAGAAACAGCGACAAGATGCTTGAGTTCATTTTCTTCACCTTCAGCCTCATTTGGTGACGGTACTACCCATTTTTGGCAGACAGTAACTTGCGCTTGATCAGGCAGGGTTAACGACGAAGCTAGGGCAGCTAAAGCATCAACCTTCTTATTTTCTTTCCTTGGCACATGCTGAATAGTCACATCACCAGGCCACCTCATTAATATTTTAGCGTAATCATGATATGGGCATAGTTCAGGCTTCTTGACCTCGTAACTACCTAGAAGATGATTGACCACTAACTGAGAGTCACCAAAGACTTGCAATTGCAACCGCTTTATTTCGACAACCATTTCGAGCCCAAGTATTAGTGCTTGATACTCAGCAACGTTGTTAGAGCAGAGTTGCGTCAACGTAAAAGAGTAGGGAAGAACTTCACCTTGAGAAATGACAAATACTATACCAGCACCAGCTCCTCCGCAATGTGCAGCACCATCAAAGTACATCTTTCATGTAGTTTGAACTTCAATGACCATTGCGTCCTTATCAGGCAGTTCATCAGTTAGCTCCCAATCATCAGGTATAGGGTGATATGCCAAGAAGTCTGCCAATTCTTCTCCTTTTACAGCCTTTTGAGGGATGTACAAAATCTCGAATTGTTGAAATTGGAGATACCGTATTGCTAGTCGATCACTAAGAACAGGTTTTAACATCACGAACGTAACGATCCAATCGGTCGTTTTGACTGTTAGAACCCCGTTCCCCTAAATAAAACTTCCCGAATGTGTTTTTAATGATTTATGACTTGCGGGGATGGTTGGTTCGGGATTTGGATGTGTTTGGGTTGAAATCGGAACACTTGGTTCCTTAAGTTAACCTTAAAAGGCCAAGTTTGACTTCGGTCAACATTTTGAGAAAACGACCTCGGAATCGGGATTTGACAGTTCCAATAGGTTTGTATGATGATTTCGGACTTGGGCGTATGTTCGAATCAGATTTTGGATAACCTGGGAGCGTTTTGGCGCTTAATAGTGAAAATCAACTATTTGAAAGTTTAAAGTTCCATAAATTTGGGTTGAAGTGCATTTCAAGGTTATCGATGTCCGTTTGGGATTCCGAGTATAGGTATAGCTCTGTATGATGATTTTGGAATTGGGAGCGCATCCGGAAGTGGATTCGGAGGTCCGTAGGTCATTTGGCTAAAGTTAGAAATTTGAAGGTTTTTGAGAAGTTTGACCGGAAGTGGACTTTTTGACATTGGGGTCGAATTCCAATTCCGGAAGTTGGAGTAGGTCCGTAATGTTGAATGTGACTTGTGTGCAAAATTTGAGGTCAATCGGACTTGAATTGATAGGTTCCGAAATCGAATGTAGAAGTTTGAAGTTCTAAAGTTCATTAAGCTTGCATTGAGGTGCGATTCATGATTTCGATGTTGTTTGATGTGATTTGAGGCCTCGAGCAAGCTTGTGTTATGTTATGGGACTGGTTGGTATGATTGGATGGAGTCCCGGGGCCTCGGGTGTGTTTCGGGGTGGTTTCGGATCATTTCGGGCTGTTTTGCAATAACTGATGCTGGTGTCTGGTGTTGTTCTTCGCGTTCGCGAGGATCCTCTTGCGTTCGCGAATAACGGTGGCATGTGGGCCGGTTAGGACCGGGACCAGTCCAGGACCGCCAGCTCACATGGGCGGTGGGCCTAAACGGTCCTAACCGGATAGGACCGAGACCGTGGGGTGGTGGGCCGGGTAGTGGGCCAGTCTCATAGGCGAGGCCCGCGAGACCAGGACCGTTTGGGACCGGGACCGGCTGAGAAGTGGGCCGGTTCAAGCGGTCCTAAACGGTCCTATCCGGGCCAAACAGATAGTTTTTTTATAAAAAAAAATTTGACCGTTTGGCCATTTAAAAACTAGCCGTTTGGTCCGCCAAAATAGCAGTTGGCTATTTGCAAAATAGCCATTTAACCCCCCAAATTTTTTTTTAACCCCAAACTTTTTATAATTACACTTTTTCCTATTTTCAACTATAAATACCCCATCATTCTTTCATTTTTCTCACAAAATCATCAATCTCTCTCAATCTCTCTCTAATATTCTTCTATAATTGCTTGTTTAATTGTTACAATTTGTGCAAAATTGTGAAGTTGGTGAATTGAAGTCTTCAAGTCTTCAACGATAATTATTTTTCAACAAGTTGTTCGTCAATTCAGTAAACTCGTTCCAACTCTTAAGTTTTAATATTATAGTTTTGTTTGTTTTATTTACTTTGCTTGATTAATTAAGATGGCTTATTCCTTAAAAATAATGTTTAGTAAAAATAAGGAAAAATCCAAGAGTGGTGAATCTAGTGGCCAATATGTTCCTACTCCACTTCTCCCGGCTCCCCGGCCCAAACCTGTTACCCGTCCTACACCTCCTATTCTTGATAGCGATAATAGTTTATTATAATTTACTGAGAGTCAATTTTGCCATAATATTGCACACGGTGAACAATTAAACCATGAATATATGAATGCTCTTTATGGTAATCCAACTATTGATGAAAATGATGATGAAGAAATAGATTTTGATGAAATGCAGCCGGATGACGATATACCCACTAGTCCTGCTCCTGAAGTTAACCCAACTAATAATAATCCAAATGATCCCCCGTCTGACCCTCATGTTACTGCCCCTACTTTTTCTAGACAACCTTCTAAATGGGCAGAAACATCTCTTGTTTGGCCCCTTTTTACTCAACTAAGAGAAAAAAATAGGGCTAAGTGTAAAACTTGTGGCAAAGAGTTAGTTTTTAAATATGTTGGAAGTCGAGGGGGACCGGGAAGTTTGACTAGACACATATTGCTACACCCTCAAGATAAAACTAGATATTTTCGTATGAAAGCTTTGGCCGAGGGGACAAGTGCACCTAGTCAGGCTGACCTTAGTACCGGATCAAATCAATTTCAACTGGGAATTAACACTGTTACCGGTGGTATTTTATATTATGATCCAAAAAAAGATCGGGAAGAATTGGCAAAAATGGTTACTGTTATGTGCTTACGCTATAGTTTTCCTTCTAACCCTCACTTTGTGCATTATATTAGAAAAGTTTATAATCCTACTTATAAAGGTTTTCCTCGCACAACCGTAAAGAGTGATATTTATAAATATAAACATGAATATGAACAATATTTGCGCTATTTATTTACTCATATAAATTATCGTGTTGCTATTACAACTGATATTGGTAGAAGTGGTAATGACTGTGATTACCTTACTGTTACTAGTCATTGGATTGATGAGGATTGGATAATGCAAAAGCGCATTATTGCTTATAGAATAATTAATTCATGTCACACAGGGCAGTTTATTTCTAGCACGATTATGTATATTTGTAGATATTTTTGCATTAGTGATAAAATAATGTCAGTTTCAATGGATAATGCTACTAGTAACACAAATGCTGTAGCCTTGCTTACCACTACACTAAGTCCTACATTTAGTAACATTTTTCATGTTAGATGTATTTGTCATATTTACCATTTAATAGTGGGTGATGGTATGCGAATTTTAAATGTTGAAATTGAAAAGGTTAAAATGGCTCTTAATTGGCTTTTTTTATTCAAACCGTAGAAGTAGACTTAGAGAATATTTTAAAAGATGTGATAAATTTGGCCTAAGAGAAAGAAAGGTTCCTAAACCTTGTCCAACTAGATGGAATTACATGTATAAAAGTTTAGTTATTGCATATGAATACAGAAACCCCATAAACTCAACGTTTAATGCTCATGTAAGTGATGATGATGAGCACCTTACAAATGCGGATTGGGCTAATGTTAAAATGCTTGTAGAGTTTTTAAAAAAAGTTCATATTGCTACAAATGAATTTTCTGGGCAATATTATCCTACTATTTCTAACTGTTTAGTTTATATTGCAGAACTTGCAAATTTGTTTGATCATTTTTCAGAGGGTGGGGAAATTTATCAACTTGCTATTGATTCCATGAGAAAAAAAATTTAAAATATTTTTTCTCTATTCCCCATATTTATGGTGTTGTTGCATTGTTAAATCCTACTATGAAATTAGGAGGTCCTCAAATTTTGGTATGAAACTGTTTATAATAGTTTAGCACTTGAAGATGAGGAGTTGTCTAAACTTCCGGACGCAATAGCCTCAATTAAAATAAATGTTCAAACTATTTATAATGCTTATCAAGTTGCATTAGATCATGCTAGACCAAATGTTCCAACTCCTTGTTATTCTAGTTCTCAATCATCTAAAAGAACTGCGGGAGTAAGAGCACTTAGTGCTTGGTCAGGGTTCAGGGGTTCTCAAGGTTCTAGTACTAGTGATTTTTCACAACTAAATAAGCTTGAAGTTTATTTGTCACATGGAATTGAGGAAGTGAATCCCGACGGCTCCTTTAATATTTTGGAATGGTGGAAGGATAAAGCAAAACACTTTCCGATTCTTTCAAGGATGGCCCGAGATATTTTAACTATTCAAGCTTCAACAGTGGCATCAGAGAGCGATTTCAGTCAAGCGAGACTTCAACTCGGTGATTATAGAGCGTCTATGAGGGAGAGCTTGGAAAAATCAGTACTTTTCAGAGATTGGATCCATTCGGAAAGAAGAAATTTTGGACTTGCTGAATCACAACCAGAGGTAGACGAAGCTTACGAAGAAATGCTAGCTGAACTTGCGGAGGATGATGCTTTGCCTGGAAGCGGTGATGACCAAGCTTCATTTCCGCCACCACCAACGGAAATTCCTCCGGACCTTGAAGGATTAATGAAATTTGTAAGAGATACCATGTAAATTAATATGTAACTTGTATTTTGGCACATTTTGATTAGTTTCTTTTTCTTCTCAATGGTGGTATTAGCACCTTGTTGTGCTCATTCCATAGGGGGAGGAAGAATAAGAAAGATATTGTCATGATTTTTTAATGCTATAATAAAAATATAACGCATTGCTTTGAATATCTCTTTACAATATTTTTGTCTTTTTATATATCTTAAGCTATACATATAGTATAATATAGTATATACTATACTATACTATACTATACTATATATATATATATATATATATATATATATATATACATCTTACTATATACATAGTATATAAGCCATATTCGATAGTATACATCTTACGATATACTATATATACATCTTAATATAGTAAGATGTATATATAGTATAGTATATATATATATATATATATATATATATATATATATATATATATATATATATATATATATAGTATATAAATCGAATATTAATGTATAAATCTTAAAATGAATATATAGTAAATCGAATATATATTGAAATTGGAACACTTGGTTCCTTAAGTTAACCTTAAAAGGCCAAGTTTGACTTCGGTCAACATTTTGAGAAAATGACCTCGGAATCAGGATTTGACGGTTCCAATAGGTTCGTATGATGATTTCGGACTTGGGCGTATGTTCGAATTGGGGTTTTGATAACCCGGGAGCGTTTTGGCGCTTAATAGTGAAAATCAACTATTGGAAGGTTTAAAGTTCCATAAATTTGGGTTGAAATGCATTTCAAGGTTATCGATGTCCGTTTGGGATTCTGAGTATGGGTATAGCTCCGTATGGTGATTCTGGAATTGGGAGCGCGTTCGGAAGTGGATTCGGAGGTCCGTAGGTCATTTGGCTAAAGCTAGAAATTTGAAGGTTTTTTAGAAGTTTGACCGAAAGTGGACCTTTTGACATTGGGGTCGGATTCCGATTCCAGAAGTTGGAGTAGGTCCATAATGTCGAATGTGACTTGTGTGCAAAATTTGAGGTCAATCGGACGTGATTTGATAGGTTCCGGAATCGAATATAGAAGTTTGAAGTTCTAAAGTTCATTAAGCTTGCATTGGGGTGCGATTCATGATTTCGATGTTGTTTGATGTGATTCGAGGCCTCGAGCAAGTTTGTGTTATGTTATGGGACTGGTTGGTATGATTGGACGGAGTCTTGGGGGCCTCGGGTGTGTTTCGGGGTGGTTTCGGATCATTTCGGGCTGTTTTGCAATAGCAGATGCTGGTGTCTGGTGTTGTTCTTCGCGTTCGTGAGGATCCTCTCACGTTCGCGAAGAAGGATTTGGCTTCTGGAATTTTGTTCTTCGCGTTCGCGAAGAAGAAACTTTCTGTTTCGCAGGTCAGACTTCGGAGGCTCATATCTCACAACCTATAAAGAATTTAGAGATAATCCAATAACAAAAATTGTAGCCCTTTGTGTCTAGTTTTCAGAAAGATAAACCTTTTCGAATTTGGATTTGCGTACCAAAAGTTATGGCTGGTACACTACAGGCTGTCCAGGAAGATGAAGAAATTTGTATTTCATAGGTCTATAGCTTATATCTCAAAATCTATAAGGAATTGGGAGATGATAAACATATAATAATAATAGTCCTTGATGTCTAGTTTCCAGAAAGTTAAACCATTTATGATTTGGAAATTTGTACAAAAAGTTATGAACATTATACTAGAGGCTGTCTGAGAAGAGTTTGAAAATGGCTTTTGAGAATTTTGTTCATCGCGAACGCGATGGGGGTCTCGCGAACGCGATGAAGGGTCGCTTGGGCAGTGTATAAGTTTGAAAAAATGGGTTTTGCTCATTTCATCTCATTTCCTCCATGGGAGCCGACCTAGGAGCGATTTCGGATCTCCATTTTCATCATTTATGTCAAGGTAAGTGATTCCTACCTATTGTAAGTTAAATACTTGGTTTATATACGAATTTAGGCGTGAAAATTCATGGAAATTAGTAGAAATTTGGGATTTTGAAGAAAAACCTAGAAATTGATATTTTTGGATTTTAACCACGAAAATTACTATGGGATTGGATGGAAATGGTATATTTGAGTTCTTGAGATTATGGGTAACGATTCCCTCCGAAAATTTCCGAAATCCGGGCACGTGGGCCCGGGGTGAATTTTAAAAATTTTACCATTTTGGATAGGGTAATTTATTTAATACATAAATTTCGAATTATTTAACATGTATTAATTATTTCATATAACTTTTGGATAGTTTCGGATTTTCAGCACCGAATTGGGATTTTTACACGACATCGTGATCGGAAGTGGGTATTGAGACAAGGTAAGTCTCTTGTCTAATCTTGTGAGGGAAAAATTATCCCATAGGTAATTAAATTAATAATTGTTGCTAATTATGGGGGCTACGTACGAACGAGGTGACGAGAGTCCGCGCGTAGCTACTATTAATGCTAAAGTTCGGGTAGTTTAGGACTCAAATTATTTGATATATTTATATATATGTTGTGAATTGTTAGATAAAGTATTAAAAGATGGAAATCTCATATGTTTGAATTTCTGTTTAAATTAATTAATTGTTGAAAGAAATTATTCTTCCTCCCGAATTTATCTTATAATAAATATACTCTCCTTCCGGAGGTACATAAGAAAATGTTCTCCTTTATTGTGGAGCGGGCCGAACGCCTCGGCAGGACAGATGCATCTATGGATCGTGCCGCACGTCCCTTGGCAGTGTACACGACACTCTGGATCGGACCGTACGTCCTCGGCAGAAATCGTGCTTAATAATAATAATTACACAATACCTTATTAGTTTATATCAGCTTGCGAAGCTAATTGATAAATTGGAAATCTTTGGAATTTAATGAATTATTATTTCAGCTTGTTAAGAAAATTATTGTTATTCCTGTAAATGAGACTAATTGATAAATTGAAAATTTATTGAAATTGAATTGCAGCTTGTAAAGCTATTTGATAAATTGGAAGTTTTATTGAAATTGCATGATTTAATTAATAGATTGGAAAATTATTGCATTTGAAGGATTTTTATTATTTCTGCTAATTGAATAAAATTATTGTTAACTCTGTGAATCATGCTGATTTGAATAATTATAATTTATTCCAATTACTATTATTGACCCATAGTGAATGTCAAAGTTGGCTATCTCGTCTCTACCTCTTCGAGATTAGGCTTGATACTTACTGGGTACACGTTATTTTCGTACTCATACTGCACTTGCTGCACATTTTATTGTGCATGTACATATATGTATAACGGCCTTGTGGGCGCATATGTGTGGTTAATAATTATGGGGACATAGGTGAGCTGCATTCTATATTACGATCCGCAGCTAATAGAGTCTCCTTCAGAGTTATTATATTTTTCCTGTCTAATTTGTATTCTAGACAGATGCTGTATTTTATTTTATATTTCCTAGTAAATGCTCATGCACTTCTGACACCGGATTTTGGGAATAGTTGTGAATTGTTTAGATATTTAGTTGCTAAAAATATTTATCATTTACTGTATAAGTTTTATCTTTACTATTTCATTGAAGAAATTTTTATTTCAAAAATACTAAAAATGGGTAATTAAGTTATTCGAATTATGGTTGGCTTGCCTGATAATGGTGTCCGACGCCATCATGACCTTAATGGATTTTGGGTCGTGACAACATGGTATCAAAGTACTAGGTTCACTTAGGTCTAACAAGTCATGAGCAAGTCTAGTAGAGTCTTGCGGATCGGTACAGAGACGTCTGTACTTATATTCGAGAGGCTATAGGGATATTAGGAATATTTCCCTTTTTGATTCCTCATCGTGCGATTTGATTCCTTTGAGGCTTATGGCTTCATTTCCTTCCTCCTCAATCTTATGCGACGTGAAGCGCTTGTTATAAATTGGGGGTCAAGGAAATTTTTAATGGTACTACAGATGTAGTACAGGATGCTTCTCCCTGTGTAATTAATTGGGCTATTGTCGTCGCCTTGCGAAAGGCCGCTCTGTCATTTCAAATTAAGTATCAGTACTACCTAAGGTTTTGAGATTTGGCATTGATTGTTATGACGATTCGTGCGTTGTTATCGCACAGTGTTTATGAAATGGTAAAATGCACGTTTATGTGTCATGGTAGTAAACGACTTGAAAGAAGGTTTTCTCAGTACATGATTCAGAGGTTCCATGTTTTAATTCCAGCGGACAAAAGGCAATCGGACTATGAATGTTCAGGTTTGGGGTTGATGGAGTAACGAAGCTTGATATTTTTGAGTGTGGTATATTTCTCAATTTTGATGTGGTGTCATCGCCTTGTAAAATGCATTAAGTTTCGCCAGTGTTATGGTTTTCTTCAACTCGCCTTCACGACGGGGTGTTAGGAATTGGTATAGGGGAAGTAATCGTTAGAGATCGTAGTGTGCAGTGATTCAGGATCGAAGCAGCATTCCTAGTATTGATGTCTCGAGAAGGATGATCGTCAGAAAGGTTTAACGCTGCTAACGAGCTATTGGTTCAAGTGCTACAAAGACGGATTTTTAGTTAAGGCAACAACTGGGCAGCGAAGGATGAGGAAGGACATGTGGAAGGTGTCTTGTGGTGGTTAAGTTCCTAGGAGGCCAAGCGTGAGAAACAACAGTTGAGCAGTTGCTTAAAGAAGAGTGGCAAGGTATCATATGAGTTACGTGGTAGGATAACTACACGGCTTGAGGAAAGTTTGAAGTGATTTGGGATTTAGGATGGACACTGACTAGGTCTACGGACTTAAGTTGTAATATTAGCTGCTATATTGAGGAAGATTGGATACAACATGAGGGAGTTGCTTGATATGAAGAATGATACAACGTGACTTTTGATTAGAATGTACTGTCGCACCTTTAGTTGACGTTCATGAGGAGTGAATGGACTAGTACAACTGGTGAATGAGCTCGGACTCAGGATGATCTACTGATTTCGTAATATTTGCACCCAGTGCAGCGACGTTAGAATATGTCGACATGTTATTTCCACATGTGGGTTATCTCCTGTGAGCAGGTTAGCGGTTGCGTGGTATTGACGAAGCTTGTGCAAAACATTCTACTGGCTACCCAGTAAGAGATTTAATATGTAAATGTGGGTAGTGGTTCGGAGTGTTTATTAAAGGTTAATAGAAGGATTTCGAGAAATTTGGCAAGTTGCGTGTGCAGGATCATGTCGACGATGAAGAAAGAATCTTGGTGGTTTCCAGAGTTATGTAATTGTATCTTCAATCTAAGTGGGAGAGCCGCACCATCTACAATTGGATTGCATGGTTGTCTATTTGTGAGGTTCCTAGTTATCGGTGTATTGATGGGTCATTGCAACTAAGGAAAGAAAACATCAGTGGTAATATGAGCAAAGGATTTGGGGAATGTGTGCCATATTTGGCCTTATCGATTCATAATCAGGTTTTTGGAAGACTCGGAGTTTATGCTTCGTGTAGATGTAATGCATAGGGAAAGTGAGACAGTCGGGTGTTTCCTTAAGAAAGTGTCCATGTGCTAGAAGGGACTTGGAGTTGATCATATTTGGGAACAAGTCGGAACAAATGACTCTCGATAACGGTCTTAGCGGGTTCAAAAATTTAAAGTGCGGTGTCTAAGGATCTCGAGTCCGTGGTATGGTTGAGTATCGAGATTTTGCAACAGATTATGAAACGGGGCTTGGAGTACTCTGCGTTATCTTCAGGTTGTGGTATAGCATTTGATAAATGGAAGAAAATAACTTCGGATTCATAAAAGGAGTATCAGAATGGGTGTACCAGTTGAAGATGTAAAAGTGCGCACAATGAGGGGTATGAGATGATTTGTGGATTTTGAAACAGCGTGGTCTCGTGAAATAAGGTCACTCGGGATGAGTACGGATTTGAGTTTATGATGTAATGAATGTAGCTATTATTACTTCTAAGGCAAGTTGAGAATAAATTGAGAAAACACGGGTTGGCTAACAATGGTTGAATCAGCATGATGGTGGCAATGATCAGTTCCTTCAGTGCATTGAGTTATGCATGTGATTTGTGGCGGTACGTGCGAGGCTCGACGACCGCCGTAATTGATTTTATTTGGAGGAATTCAAGTATTATGACATGTTATGTGTAGAGGGATCCCAAAAGAGTTATGGTGGTTTAGACCACTAGTTGAGGCCGGTATATTATGCGGATATGGGAATTCAGTCAGGTGTTGAATGGTTCTCTTGAAATAAGTTAAGGATAAGGTTTCTATATGTTGAAATGTTTACCCTATTAGTGGTTCAAGAGTTATGATGGAATTCTTGTACTCCTGCGCATTGGCGTGGTTAAGTGCACTAAGTAGCATGTGATTCGAAAGTTGAGGATTCAAGATTTCGATTCAGTGTTGACAAGGATGTCATGATCTCGGATGAGCATGAAAAGGATTTAGATGTTTAAAGTAAGATGGTATTATTTTCGGCATCATCTAAGGTCGATGTCAGGTGTAAGAGACCTTGTGTATTGATTTGTGGATTCTTGATATGCTTTACAACATTAGTGTAACCGATAGCATGGATGTGCAGACTTGTTACCTGGTGTGGAAGGTCGTGGGAGTGTGTCTCACGGAAAGATTGTGTAAGAGTGACATGTAGTCACTTGATTGAGTGAAGATTGAAACTAAGTATGAAGATTGTAGTAATATCGCTGATTCGAGAATTTATGCCTGGAGGGCACTCAGTTTATTTGGTTGTGGACTATGGAAGTATTGTTCTGGTTATGATGGCTATTCTTGTATGTTATTGGAAAAAGGGTTATTATGGATCTTTGAAAGGTTATTAGCCTAGTACGATACGATCAGAATCGGCTTGAGGTCTGTGGATGGATTTGAATATGAATATGGGCTCTACGAATGTGTTCATTTCAGCATAAGTGCTCCCTATGGAGGAGTATTCGGACGTTGGATGTCGTTTCGTCGTCGGTTATTTCATGTAATATTATATTGTGCCGTGTGAGTTGCGAAACGACTTGATAAATTTCTTATGTGTTGAGGTTCCGCGTAGCGATGGTGCCATGTGATACGGATGGCTCTCGAGATTAAGATCATATATCGCACCTTAGTCGTGCTTGAATTTTGTAGCGTATGGCGCTATCGGTCCTTCCAGGGATGATATTATGCACTGAGCGTGCTTGTGTCCGATATTCAGATATTTTGTAGTAATGAGCATTCTAGCTCGGTAAGTATTTTCTTATAGATTCTTTTTGTGCGGATCGGGTGGCACGCCACCATGGGTATGTTGTTTGGATCGGGTTGCATGCCGCAACGGTATCATGTGTGGATCGGGTTGCACGCAGCAACAGTGTGATCTTGAGTACATTCCCCTATATTCTATTTTGTGTGTTTTGTGTCCCATTTTCTGAGAAAGGTTCATGACACCTTTTCGGTTGTGTAATTAGTTACGTGGATTGAGTAATCCTTTCCATAGTTCATTTTTCCTTAGGTATCACGTTCGGGTTTGTAGCTTATTGGCACATTGTGGCACCATATAAGACTTTTGGCAGCGTCTGCGGTGGCTTATTGCCTGAATATCTTATACTGGGTGAGCCGAGATTATTGGACCGGAAATAAGTACAATCAGATTTATATAAGGTATAATAAGGAACAAATATCGTTATTCAGTTCAGAAGGAGGTAATGGTCCTTGTCAGGAGGGGCGACCCCATGATTTGATTGATTCAGCAGGTGGTTATGAATTTCTACACATCTCTTCCATCATGACGGTATTGCAAGAGTTGGAACAAGACTTATATATGTCATGAGGTGCATTGTGAGCATCAGATTCGTGAAATTTCAGCTATTGTTATCAGAGGATGTTATTATGGTCATGTGAGTTATGCAGTGCATAGTCTGAATTCAGCAAAGGTATGCAATCATGTATCAGTGCATCGTGTAGTGATTGATACGGTGTTCGTATGATGGGAACATGCCTAGCAGAAAATTCTGGATGTTGGAATTGGACTCTAAGGCTTATTTGACTAAGTAAAAAGGGAGAATCTTTAGACTGGCTCGAGCTAGTGTACTCAACTGAGTTGTGGCAGCACGGGTAAGTGCACGAGGTATTAAACAGTAATTTCGGACAACCCCAGAGCAGTCCTTAGCATGTTCGAGGACGAATGTATGTTTAAGTGGGAGAGAATGTAACGACCTAACCGGTCGTTTTGACTGTTAGAACCCCGTTCCCCTAAATAAAACTTCCCAAATATGTTTTTAATGAACTATGACTTGCGGGGATGGTTGGTTCGGGATTTGGATCTGTTTGGGTTGAAATCGGAACACTTGGTTCCTTAAGTTAACCTTAAAAGGCCAAGTTTGACATCGGTCAACATTTTGAGAAAACGACATCGGAATCAGGATTTGACGGTTCCAATAGGTTCGTATGATGATTTCGGACTTGGGCGTATGTTCGAATTGGGGTTTTGATAACCCGGGAGCGTTTTGGCGCTTAATAGTGAAAATCAACTATTGGAAGGTTTAAAGTTCCATAAATTTGGGTTGAAATGCATTTCAAGGTTATCGATGTCCGTTTGGGATTCTGAGTATGGGTATAGCTCTGTATGGTGATTCTGGAATTGGGAGCGCATTCGGAAGTGGATTCGGAGGTCCGTAGGTCATTTGGCTAAAGCTAGAAATTTTAAGGTTTTTGAGAAGTTTGACCGGAAGTGGACCTTTAGACATTGGGGTCGGATTCCGATTCCAGAAGTTGGAGTAGGTCCGTAATGTCGAATGTGACTTGTGTGCAAAATTTGAGGTCAATCGGACGTGATTTGATAGGTTCCGGAATCGAAAGTAGAAGTTTGAAGTTCTAAAGTTCATTAAGCTTGCATTGGGGTGCGATTCATGATTTCGATGTTGTTTGATGTGATTCGAGGCCTCGAGCAAGTTTGTGTTATGTTATGGGACTGGTTGGTATGATTGGACGGAGTCCCGGGGGCCTCGGGTGTGTTTCGGGGTGGTTTCGGATCATTTCGGGCTATTTTGCAATAGCAGATGTTGGTGTCTGGTGTTGTTCTTCGCGTTCGCGAGGATCCTCTCACGTTCGCGAAGAAGGATTTGGCTTCTGGAATTTTGTTCTTCGCGTTCGCGAAGAAGAAACTTTCTGTTTCGCAGGTCAGATTTCGGAGGCTCATATCTCACAACCTATAAAGAATTTAGAGATAATCCAATAATAAAAATTGTAGCTCTTTGTGTCTAGTTTTCAGAAAGATAAACCATTTAGAATTTGGATTTGCGTACAAAAAGTTATGGCTGGTACACTAAAGGTTGTCCAGGAAGATGAAGAAATTTGTATTTCATAGGGCTGACTTTGATAGCTTATATCTCAAAATCTATAAGGAATTAGGAGATGATCAACATATAAATATTATAGCCCTTGATGTCTAGTTTCCAGAAAATTAAACCATTTATGATTTGGAGTTTTGTACAAAACGTTATGACCATTATACTGGAGGCTATCTGAGAAGAGTTTGAAAATGGCTTCTGAGAATTTTGTTCATCGCAAACGCGATGGGGGTCTCGCGAACGCGATGAAGGGTCGCCTGGGCAGTGTATAAGTTTGAAAATTTGGGTTTGGCTCATTTCATCACATTTCCTCCATGGGAGCCGACCTAGGAGCGATTTTGTATCTCCATTTTCATCATTTATGTCAAGGTAAGTGATTCCTACCTATTGCAAGTTAAATACTTGATTTATATACGAATTTAGGCATGAAAATTCATGGAAATTAGTAGAAATTTGGGGTTTTGAAGAAAAACCTAGAAATTGGTATTTTTGGATTTTAACCACGAAAATTACAATGGGATTGAATGGAAATGGTATATTTGAGTTCTTGAGATTATGGGTAATGATTCCCTCTGAAAATTTCCGAAATCCGAGCACGTGAGCCCGGGGTGAATTTTAGAAATTTTACCATTTTGGATAGGGTAATTTATTTAATACATAAATTTCGAATTATTTAACATGTATTAATTATTTCATATAAGTTTTGAATAGTTTCGAATTTTCGGCACCGAATTGGGATTTTTACACGACATCATAATAGGAAGTGGGCATTGAGACAAGGTAAGTCTCTTGTCTAATCTTGTGAGGGAAAAATTACCCCATAGATAATTAAATTAATAATTGTTGCTAATTGTGGGGGCTACGTACGCACGAGGTGATGAGAGTCCGTGCGTAGCTACTATTAATGCTAAAGTCCGGGTAGTTTAGGACTCAAAAACATTAATTACTTGTGTAAATGGTAGTATTTACTTAATTAAATTATTTGATATATTTATATATATATATATATATATATATATATTATATATATATGTGTTGTGAATTGTTAGATAAAGTATTAAAGGATGGAAATCTCATATGTTTGAATTTTTGTTTAAATTAATTAATTGTTGAAAGAAATTGTTCTTCCTCCCGAATTTATCTTATAATAAATATACTCTCCTTCCGGAGGTACATAAGAAAATGTCCTCCTTTATTGTGGAGCAGGCCGAATGCCTCGGCAGGATAGATGCATCTATGGATCGTGCCGCACGCCCCTCGGCAGTGTACACGACACTCTGGATCGGGACGTACGTCCTCGGCAGAAATCGTGCTTAATAATAATAATTACACGATACCTTAATAGTTCATATCAGCTTGCGAAACTAATTGATAAATTTAAAATCTTTGGAATTTAATGAATTATTATTTCAGCTTGTTAAGAAAATTATTGTTATTCCTGTAAATGAGACTAATTGATAAATTAAAAATTTATTGAAATTGAATTGCAGCTTGTAAAGCTATTTGATAAATTGGAAGTTTTATTGAAATTGCATGATTTAATTAATAGATTGGAAAATTGTTGCATTTGAAGGATTTTTATTATTTCTGTTAATTGAATAAAATTATTGTTAACTCTATGAATCATGCTGATTTGAATAATTATAATTTATTCCAATTATTATTATTGACCCATAGTGAGTGTCAAAGTTGACTATCTCGTCTCTACCTCTTCGAGATTAGGCTTGATACTTACTGTGTACACGTTATTTTCGTACTCATACTACACTTGCTGCACATTTTATTGTGCAGATACATATATGTATAACGGCCTTGTGGGCGCATATGTGTGGTTAATAATTGATGGGACATAGGTGAGCTGCATTCTATATTACGATCTGCAGCTAACAGAGTCTCCTTCAGAGTTATTATATTTTTCCTGTCTAATTTGTATTCTAGACAGATGCTGTATTTTATTTTAAATTTCCTAGTAAATGCTCATGCATTTCTGACACCGGGTTTTGGGAATAGTTGTGAATTGTTTAGAAATTTAGTTGCTAAAAATATTTATCATTTACTCTATGAGTTTTATCTTTACTATTTCATTGAAGAAATTTTTATTTCAAAAATACTAAAAATGGGTAATTAAGTTATTCGAATTATGGTTGACTTGCCTGATAATGGTGTCCGACGCCATCACGACCTTAATGGATTTTGGGTCGTGACAACATGGTATCAAAGTACTAGGTTCACTTAGGTCTCACAAGTCATGAGCAAGTCTAGTAGAGTCTTGCGGATCGGTACGGAGACGTCTGTACTTATATTCGAGAGGCTATAGGGATGTTAGGAATTTTTTCCCTTTTTGATTCCTCATCGTGCGATTTGATTCCTTTGAGGCTTATGCCTTCATTTCCTTCCTCCTCAATCTTATGCGACGTGAAGCACTTGTTATAAATTGGGGGTCAAGGAAATTTTTAATGGTACTACAGATGTAGTACATGATGCTTCTCCCTGTGTAATTAATTCGGCTATTGTCGTCGCCTTGCGAAAGGCCGCTCTGTCATTTCAAATTAAGTATTAGTACTACCTAAGGTTTTGAGATTTGGCATTAATTGTTATGACAATTCGTGTGTTGTTATCGCACAGTGTTTATGAAATGGTAAAATGCCCGTCTATGTGTCATGGCAGTAAGACTTGAAAGAAGGTTTTCTCAGTACATGATTCAGAGGTTCCATGTTTTAATTCCAGCGGACAAAAGGCAATTGGACTATGAATGTTCAGGTTTGGGGTTGATGGAGTAACGGAGCTTGATATTTTCGAGTGTGGTATATTTCTCAATTTTGATGTGGTGTCATCGCCTTGTAAAATACGTTAAGGTTCGCCAGTGTTATGGTTTTCTTCAACTCGCCTTCACGACGGGGTGTTAGGAATTGGTATAGGGGAAGCAATCGTTAGAGATCGTAGTGTGCAGTGATTCAGGATCGAAGCAGCGTTCCTAGTATTGATGTCTCGAGAAGGATGATCGTCAGAAAGGTTTAACGCTGGTAACGAGCTATTGGTTCAAGTTCTACAAACACGGATTTTTAGTTAAGGCAACAACTGGGCAGCGAAGGATGAGGAAGGACATATGGAAGGTGTCTTGTGGTGGTTAAGTTCCTAGGAGGCCAAGCGTGAGAAACAACAGTTGAGTAGTTGCTTAAAGAAGAGTGGCAAGGTATCATATGAGTTACGTGGTAGGATAACTACACGGCTTGAGGAAAGTTTGAAGTGATTTGGGATTTAGGATGGACACTGACTAGGTCTACGGACTTAAGTTGTAATATTAGCTGCTATATTGAGGAAGATTGGATACAACATGAGGGAGTTGCTTGATATGAAGAATGATACAACGTGACTTTGGATTAGAATGTACTGTCGCACCTTTAGTTGACGTTCATGAGGAGTGAATGGACTAGTGCAGCTGGTGAATGAGCTCGGACTCAGGATGATCTACTGATTTCATAATATTTGCACCCAGTGCAGCTGGGTTAGAATATGTCGACATGTTATTTCCACATGTGGGTTATCTCCTGTGAGCAGGTTAGTGGTTGCGTGGCATTGACGAAGCTTGTGCAAAACATTCTACTGGCTACCCAGTAAGAGATTTAATAAGTAAATGTGGGTAGTGGTTCGGAGTGTTTATTAAAGGTTAATAGAAGGATTTCGAGAAATTTGGCAAGTTGCGTGTGCAGGATCATGTCAACGATGAAGAAAGAATCTTGGTGGTTTCCAGAGTTATGTAATTGTATCTTCAAGCTAAGTGGGAGAGCCGCACCATCTACAATTGGATTGCATGGTTGTCTATTTGTGAGGTTCCTAGTTATCGGTGTATTTATGGGTCATTGCAACTAAGGAAAGAAAACATCAGTGGTAATATGAGCAAAGGATTTGGGGAATGTGTGCCATATTTGGCCTTATCGATTCATATTCAGGTTTTTGGAAGACTCGGAGTTTATGCTTCGTGTAGATGTAATGCATAGGGAAAGTGAGACAGTCGGGTGTTTCCTTAAGAAAGTGTCCATGTGCTAGAAGGGACTTGGAGTTGATCATATTTGGGAACAAGTCGGAACAAATGACTCTCAATAACGGTCTTAGCGGGTTCAAAAATTTAAAGTGCGGTGTCTAAGGATCTCGAGTCCGTGGTATGGTTGAGTATCGAGATTTTGTAACAGATTATGAAACGGGGCTTGGAGTACTCTGCGTTATCTTCAGGTTGTGGTGTAGCATTTGATAAATGGAAGAAAATAACTTCGGATTCATAAAAGGAGTATCAGAATGGGTGTACCAGTTGAAGATGTAAAAGTGCGCACAATGAGGGGTATGAGATGATTTGTGGATTTTGAAACAGCGTGGTCTCGTGAAATAAGGTCACTCGGGATGAGTACGGATTTGAGTTCATGATGTAATGAATGTAGCTATTATTATTTCTAAGGCAAGTTGAGAATAAATTGAGAAAACACGGGTTGGCTAACAATGGTTGAATCAGCATGATGGTGGCAATGATCAGTTCCTTCAGTGCATTGAGTTATGCATGTGATTTGTGGCGGTACGTGCGAGGCTCGACGACCGCCGTAATTGATTTTATTTGGAGGAATTCAAGTATTATGACATATTATGTGTAGAGGGATCCCAAAAGAGTTATGGTGGTTTAGACCACTAGTTGAGGCCGGTATATTATGCGGATATGGGAATTCAGTCAGGTGTTGAATGGTTCTCTTGAAATAAGTTAAGGATAAGGTTTCTATATGTTGAAATGTTTACCCTATTAGTGGTTCAGGAGTTATGATGGAATTCTTGTACTCCTGCGCATTGGCGTGGTTAAGTGCACTAAGTAGCATGTGATTCGAAAGTTGAGGATTCAAGATTTCGATTCAGTGTTGACAAGGATGTCATGATCTCGGATGAGCATGAAAAGGATTTAGATGTTTAAAGTAAGATGGTATTATTTTCGGCATCATCTAAGGTCGATGTCAGGTGTAAGAGACCTTGTGTATTGATTTGTGGATTCTTGATATGCTTTACAGCATTAGTGTAACCGATAGCATGGATGTGCAGACTTGTTACCTGGTGTGGAAGGTCGTGGGAGTGTGTCTCACGGAAAGATTGTGTAAGAGTGACATGTAGTCACTTGATTGAGTGAAGATTGAAACTAAGTATGAAGATTGTGGTAATATCGCTGATTCGAGAATTTATGCCTGGAGGGCACTCAGTTTATTTGGTTGTGGACTGTGGAAGTATTGTTCTGGTTATGATGGCTATTCTTGTATGTTATTGGAAAAAGGGTTATTATGGATCTTTGAAAGGTTATTAGCCTAGTACGATACGATCAGAATCGGCTTGAGGTCTGTGGATGGATTTCAATATGAATATGGGCTCTATATCAGGCCGAATGTGTTCATTTCAGCATAAGTGCTCCCTATGGAGGAGTATTCGGACGTTGGATGTCGTTTCGTCGTCGGTTATTTCATGTAATATTATATTGTGCCGTGTGAGTTATGAAACGGCTTGATAAATTTCTTATGTGTTGAGGTTCCGCGTAGCGATGGTGCCATGTGAGACGGATGGCTCTCGAGATTAAGATCATATATCGCACCTTAGTCGTGCTTGAATTTTGTAGCGTATGGCGCTATCGGTCCTTCCAGGGATGATATTATGCACTGAGCGTGCTTGTGTCCGATATTCAGATATTTTGTAGTAATGAGCATTCTAGCTCGGTAAGTATTTTCTTATAGATTCTTTTTGTGCGGATCGGGTGGCACGCCACCATGGGTATGTTGTTTGGATCGGGTTGCATGCCGCAACGGTATCATGTGTAGATCGGGTTGCACGCTGCAACATGTGATCTTGAGTACATTCCCCTATATTCTATTTTGTGTGTTTTGTGTCCCATTTTCTGAGAAAGGTTCATGACACCTTTTCGGTTGTGTAATTAGTTACGTGGATTGAGTAATCCTTTCCATAGTTCATTTTTCCTTAGGTATCACGTTCGGGTTTGTAGCTTATTGGCACATTGTGGCACCATATAAGACTTTTGGCAACGTCTGCGGTGGCTTATTGCCTGAACATCTTATACTAGGTGAGCCGAGATTATTGGACCGGAAATAAGTACAATCAGATTTATATAAGGTATAATAAGGAACAAATATCGTTATTCAGTTCAGAAGGAGGTAATGGTCCTTGTCAGGAGGGGGCGACCCCATGATTTGATTGATTCAGCAGGTGGTTATGAATTTCTACACATCTCTTCCGTCATGACGGTATTGCAAGAGTTGGAACAAGACTTATATATGTCATGAGGTGCATTGTGAGCATCAGATTCGTGAAATTTCAGCTATTGTTATCAGAGGATGTTATTATGGTCATGTGAGTTATGCAGTGCATAGTCTGAATTCAGCAAAGGTATGCAATCATGTATCAGTGCATCGTGTAGTGATTGATACGGTGTTCGTATGATGGGAACATGCCTAGCAGAAAATTCCGGATGTTGGAATTGGACTCTAAGGCTTATTTGACTAAGTAAAAAGGGAGAATCTTCAGACTGGCTCGAGCTAGTGTACTCAACTGAGTTGTGGCAGCACGGGTAAGTGCACGAGGTATTAAACAGTAATTTCGGACAACCCCAGAGCAGTCCTTAGCACGTTCGAGGACGAACGTATGTTTAAATGGGAGAGAATGTAACGACCCAACCGGTCGTTTTGACTGTTAGAACCCCGTTCCCCTAAATAAAACTTCCCGAATATGTTTTTAATGAACTATGACTTGCGGGGATGGTTGGTTCGGGATTTGGATCTTTTTGGGTTGAAATCGGAACACTTGGTTCCTTAAGTTAACCTTAAAAGGCCAAGTTTGACTTCGGTCAATATTTTGAGAAAACGACGTCGGAATCAGGATTTGACGGTTCCAATAGGTTCGTATGATGATTTCAGACTTGGGCGTATGTTCGAATTGGGGTTTTGATAACCCGGGAGCGTTTTGGCGCTTAATAGTGAAAATCAACTATTGGAAGGTTTAAAGTTCCATAAATTTGGGTTGAAATGCATTTCAAGGTTATCGATGTCCGTTTGGGATTCTAAGTATGGGTATAGCTCCGTATGGTGATTCTGGAATTGGGAGCACATTCGGAAGTGGATTCGGAGGTCCGTAGGTCATTTGGCTAAAGCTAGAAATTTGAAGGTTTTTGAGAAGTTTGACCGGAAGTGGACCTTTTGACAATGGGGTCGGATTCCGATTCCAGAAGTTGGAGTAGGTCCGTAATGTCGAATGTGACTTGTGTGCAAAATTTGAGGTCAATCGGACGTGATTTGATAGGTTCCGGAATCGAAAGTAGAAGTTTGAAGTTCTAAAGTTCATTAAGCTTGCATTGGGGTGCGATTCATGATTTCGATGTTGTTTGATGTGATTCGAGGCCTCGAGCAAGTTTGTGTTATGTTATGGGACTGGTTGGTATGATTGGACGGAGTCCCGGGGGCCTCGAGTGTGTTTCGGGGTGGTTTCGGATCATTTCGGGCTGTTTTGCAATAGCTGATGTTGGTGTCTGGTGTTGTTCTTCGCGTTCGCGAGGATCCTCTCACGTTCGCGAAGAAGGATTTGGCTTCTGGAATTTTGTTCTTCGCGTTCGCGAAGAAGAAACTTTCTGTTTCGCAGGTCAGAATTCGGAGGCTCATATCTCACAACCTATAAAGAATTTAGAGATAATCCAATAATAAAAATTGTAGCTCTTTGTGTCTAGTTTTCAGAAAGATAAACCATTTAGAATTTGGATTTGCGTACAAAAAGTTATGGCTGGTACACTAAAGGCTGTCCAGGAAGATAAAGAAATTTGTATTTCATAGGGCTGACTTTGATAGCTTATATCTCAAAATCTATAAGGAATTGGGAGATGATCAACATATAAATATTATAGCCCTTGATGTCTAGTTTCCATAAAGTCAAACTATTTATGATTTGGAGTTTTGTACAAAACGTTATGACCATTATACTGGAGGCTATCTGAGAAGAGTTTGAAAATGGCTTCTGAGAATTTTGTTCATCGCAAACGCGATGGGGGTCTCGCGAACGCGATGAAGGGTCGCCTGGGCAGTGTATATGTTTGAAAAATTGGGTTTGGCTCATTTCATCACATTTCCTCCATGGGAGCCGACCTAGGAGCGATTTTGGATCTCCATTTTCATCATTTATGTCAAGGTAAGTGATTCCTACCTATTGCAAGTTAAATACTTGGTTTATATACGAATTTAGGCATGAAAATTCATGGAAATTAGTAGAAATTTGGGGTTTTGAAGAAAAACCTAGAAATTGGTATTTTTGGATTTTAACCACGAAAATTACAATGGGATTGAATGGAAATGGTATATTTGAGTTCTTGAGATTATGGGTAATGATTCCCTCTGAAAATTTCCGAAATCCGAGCATGTGGGCCCGGGGTGAATTTTAGAAATTTTACCATTTTGGATAGGGTAATTTATTTAATACATAAATTTTGAATTATTTAACATGTATTAATTATTTCATATAAGTTTTGGATAGTTTCGAATTTTCGGCATAGAATTGGGATTTTTACACGACATCATGATAGGAAGTTGGCATTGAGACAAGGTAAGTCTCTTGTCTAATCTTGTGAGGGGAAAATTACCCCATAGGTAATTAAATTAATAATTGTTGCTAATTGTGGGGGCTACGTACGCACGAGGTGACGAGAATCCGTGCGTAGCTACTATTAATGCTAAAGTCCGGGTAGTTTAGGACTCAAAAATATTAATTACTTGTGTAAATGGTAGTATTTACTTAATTAAATTATTTGATATAATTTATATGTGTAAATGGTAGTCTTTACTTAATTAAATTATTTAATATATTTATATATATGTTGTGAATTGTTAGATAAAGTATTAAAGGATGGAAATCTCATATGTTTGAATTTCTGTTTAAATAAATTAATTATTGAAAGAAATTGTTCTTCCTCCCGAATTTATCTTATAATAAATATACTCTCCTTCCGGAGGTACATAATAAAATGTCCTCCTTTATTGTGGAGCAGGCCGAACGCCTCGGCAAAAATCGTGCTTAATAATAATAATTACACGATACCTTAATAGTTCATATCAGCTTGCGAAAATAATTGATAAATTGAAAATCTTTGGAATTTAATGAATTATTATTTCAGCTTGTTAAGAAAATTATTGTTATTCCTGTAAATGAGACTAATTGATAAATTAAAAATTTATTGAAATTGAATTGTAGCTTATAAAGCTATTTGATAAATTGAAAGTTTTATTGAAATTGCATGATTTAATTAATAGATTGGAAAATTGTTGCATTTGAAGGATTTTTATTATTTCTGCTAATTGAATAAAATTATTGTTAACTCTGTGAATCATGCTGATTTGAATAATTATAATTTATTCCAATTATTATTATTGACCCATAGTGAGTGTCAAAGTTGGCTATCTCGTATCTACCTCTTCGAGATTAGGCTTGATACTTACTGGGTACACGTTATTTTCGTACTCATACTACACTTGCTGCACATTTTATTGTGCAGATACATATATGTATAACGGCCTTGTGGGCGCATATGTGTGGTTAATAATTGAGGGGACATAGGTGAGCTGCATTCTATATTACGATCCGCAGCTAACAGAGTCTCCTTCAGAGTTATTATATTTTTCCTGTCTAATTTGTATTCTAGACAGATGCTGTATTTTATTTTAAATTTCCTAGTAAATGCTCATGCATTTCTGACACCGGGTTTTGGGAATAGTTGTAAATTGTTTAGAAATTTAGTTGCTAAAAATATTTATCATTTACTCTATGAGTTTTATCTTTACTATTTCATTGAAGAAATTTTTATTTCAAAAATACTAAAAATGGGTAATTAAGTTATTCGAATTATGGTTGGCTTGCCTGATAATGGTGTCCGACGCCATCACGACCTTAATGGATTTTGGGTCGTGACAACATGGTATCAAAGTACTAGGTTCACTTAGGTCTCACAAGTCATGAGCACGTCTAGTAGAGTCTTGCGGATCGGTACGGAGACGTCTGTACTTATATTCGAGAGGCTATAGGGATGTTAGGAATATTTCCCTTTTTGATTCCTCATCGTGCGATTTGATTCCTTTGAGGCTTATGCCTTCATTTCCTTCCTCCTCAATCTTATGAGACGTGAAGCGCTTGTTATAAATTGGGGGTCAAGGAAATTTTTAATGGTACTACAGATGTAGTACATGATGCTTCTCCCTGTGTAATTAATTCGGCTATTGTCGTCGCCTTGCGAAAGGCCGCTCTGTCATTTCAAATTAAGTATCAGTACTACCTAAGGTTTTGAGATTTGGCATTAATTGTTATGACGATTCGTGCGTTGTTATCACACAGTGTTTATGAAATGGTAAAATGCCCGTCTATGTGTCATGGCAGTAAACGACTTGAAAGAAGGTTTTCTCAGTACATGATTCAGAGGTTCCATGTTTTAATTCCAGCAGACAAAAGGCAATCGGACTATGAATGTTCAGGTTTGGGGTTGATGGAGTAACAGAACTTGATATTTTCGAGTGTGGTATATTTCTCAATTTTGATGTAGTGTCATCGCCTTGTAAAATGCGTTAAGGTTCGCCAGTGTTATGGTTTTCTTCAACTCACCTTCACGACGGGGTGTTAGGAATTGGTATAGGGGAAGCAATCGTTAGAGATCGCAGTGTGCAGTGATTCAGGATCGAAGCAGCATTCCTAGTATTGATGTCTCGAGAAGGATGATCGTCAGAAAGGTTTAACGCTGGTAACAAGCTATTGGTTCAAGTGCTACAAACACGGATTTTTAGTTAAGGCAACAACTGGGCAGCGAAGGATGAGGAAGGACATGTGGAAGGTGTCTTGTGGTGGTTAAGTTCCTAGGAGGCCAAGCGTGAGAAACAACAGTTGAGTAGTTGCTTAAAGAAGAGTGGCAAGGTATCATATGAGTTACGTGGTAGGATAACTACACGGCTTGAGGAAAGTTTGAAGTGATTTGGGATTTAGGATGGACAGTGACTAGGTCTACGGACTTAAGTTGTAATATTAGCTGCCACATTGAGGAAGATTGGATACAACAGGAGGGAGTTGCTTGATATGAAGAATGATACAATGTGACTTTGGATTAGAATGTATTGTCGCACCTTTAGTTGACGTTCATGAGGAGTGAATGGACTAGTGCAGCTAGTGAATGAGCTCGGACTCAGGATGATCTACTGATTTCATAATATTTGCACCCAGTGCAGCGGCGTTAGAATATGTCGACATGTAATTTCCACATGTGGGTTATCTCCTGTGAGCAGGTTAGCGGTTGCGTGGTATTGACGAAGCTTGTGCAAAACATTCTACTGGCTACCCGGTAAGAGATTTAATATGTAAATGTGGGTAGTGGTTCGGAGAGTTTATTAAAGGTTAATAGAAGGATTTTAAGAAATTTGGCAAGTTGCGTGTGCAAGATCATGTCGACGATGAAGAAAGAATCTTGGTGGTTTCGAGAGTTATGTAATTGTATCTTCAAGCTAAGTGGGAGAGCCGCACCATCTACAATTGGATTACATGGTTGTCTATTTGTGAGATTCTTATTTATCGGTAATCTGAGCAAAGGATTTGGGGAATGTGTGCCATATTTGGCCTTATCGATTCATATTCAGGTTTTTGGAAGACTCAGAGTTTATGCTTCGTATAGATGTAATGCATAGGGAAAGTGAGACAGTCGGGTGTTTCCTTAAGAAAATGTCCATGTGCTTGGAGGGACTTGGAGTTGATCATATTTGGGAACAAGTCAGAACAAGTGACTCTCAATAACGGTCTTAGCGGGTTCAAAAATTTAAAGTACGGTGTCTATGGATCTCGAGTCCGTAGTATGGTTGAGTATCGAGCTTTTGCAACACATTATGAAATGGGGTTTGGAGTACTCCGCATTATCTTCAGGTTGTGGTGTAGCATTTGATAAATGGAAGAAAATAACTTCGGATTCATAAAAAGAGTATCAGAATGGGTGTACCAGTTGAAGATGTAAACGTGCGCACAATGAGGGGTATGAGATGATTTGTGGATTTTGAAATAGCGTGGTCTCGTGAAATAAGGTCACTCGGGATGAGTACGGATTTGAGTTCATGATGTAATGAATGGAGCTATTATTATTTCTAAGGCAAGTTGAGAATAAATTGAGAAAACACGGGTTGGATAACAATGGTTTAATCGGCATGATGGTGGCAATGATCAGTTCCTTCAGCGCATTGAGTTATGCATGTGATTTGTGGTGGTACGTGCGAGGCTCGACGGCCGCCATTATTGATTTTATTTGGAGGAATTCAAGTATTATGACATGTTATGTGTAGAGGGATCCCAGAAGAGTTATGGTGGTTTACACCACTACTTGAGGCCGGTATATTCTGCGGATATGGGAATTCATGGCCTTAATGGATTTTGGGTCGTGACAACGAACTTGATGGGATTTGCTTTAGAAACAAGACGAACAACATGAGCTTGAAAGTAGTGCTTCGACTTTTCAATTGGCGAATAATTTAGCTCATTTGGTGTCATCATCCTGCTCAAGTAGTAAAGAGAGTTTTCTTTCCCCTCACTATTTTCTTGGGCCAACAACGCTCCAACAGACCTTTCTTGTGCTGAAATATATAGTATCACTGGCTTTCCAAGTATAGGGGCTACTAAAACCGGAGGCTTCATCAAGTAGGATTTAATGCTCTCAAATGCATTGCTACACGCTTGGTCCCATTTGAAAGGGACACCTTTCTTCATAAGGCGACTGAATGGTTGGCACCTCCCAGCTAGGTTTGAGATGAATCTCCTAAGGTATCCTAACTTTCCTTGTAGACTTTTCAATTCGTGAATATTCCGAGGCTCAGGCATTTTCAAAATTGCATCTACTTTGGCTTGATCAATTTCAATCCCTCGATGTCGGACAATGAAACCAAGGAACTTTCCAGAAGTAACTCCAAAGCACATTTCAATGGATTCATCCTAAGTTGGTACCTCCGGAGCAACTCAAACACCATTCTCAAGTCTTTCAAGTGGTCGCCCCTCTTTCTTGATTTTACCACCAAGTCGTCCACATATCATTTGATATTTTTGTGGAGAAGGTCGTCAAAAATATTCTACATAGCCCTTTGATAAGTAGCACCTGCATTCTTCAAGCCAAAAGGCATTACCCTGTAGCAATAAATACCCTTGGGGGTGCGGAATGCAGTAAGCTCTTCATCTTTTGGTGCCATGCGAATTTGGTTATAGCCCAATGAACCATCCATAAACGACATTGCCTCATACCCAGTAGTAGCATCGATCATCATCTCTAGAATAGGAAGCGAGAATTCATCTTTGGGACACGCATTATTGAGATCCCTGAAGTCGACGCACACTTAAATCTAGCCATTCTTCTTCTTTACAGGGACAATACTTGAAACCCACATTGGGTATTTAACTTCCCGAATAAATCCAACTTCAATGAGTTTGTTAACTTCGGTTTCAATCAAGGGAACCAAGTCCGACCTAAAGCGCCTTTGAGCTTGCTTAATAGGACGAGCGCCATTCTTGACCGCAAGGTGATAGACTGCTACTTTAGGGTCCGAGCCAGGCATTTCTTTGTAACTTCAAGCAAAGACATCCCTAAACTCTTTGAGTAACTCAATATAAGTGCTTTCTTCATCAACTTCTAGTAAATCAATTAGGTAGGTGGGTCTTGGTTCTTTATCAGTGCCAAGGTTAACTTCTTTTAAGGCATCAATAGTTGCCTTCACCCCTTCTTTAAGTTCCGGGGGAGCATCTTTCGCATCTTTATCTTCTTGAGGGTCCCCATCATTGAAGGATACGTGATAACACGGTGAAACATCGTCCAATTTCTCGTCATCCTCCATTAGAGATAAAACACCATGCTCTCCTTGTGCAGTAACATGATACGAAGAACCCACACTTTCTTCGTCTTCATCACGTTCTTTAGTGTAGACCATAGTGTATGGCTTCACCTTCAGTACCTCATCACACAAAACCATGACTTTTGTTTGTTGCTTCATTCTAGAAGCAACCAAACTTTGGAATCTTTAAAGATCTTCTAAATTTTGTGCAAAGCGGCTGTTTTTGTATTTCGATAATTTCTCTGGAACTTATTCCCCTTCTTTAATGGACCCAATCTCTCAAATACAGAAGTTTTCACAGTTGATTTTCCAAGTCTATCAAAGACAGAAGGCCTGTTAAAAGTGGCAGATTCGTCTTCTACAGTGATATAATTGCAGCTCGCCCTTCTTATGAAGATGCGCACTGGTGATGGTTTCTTGTATCCCAAACCTTCACGTGGTTGCCTCATCGCATCTTCTGATGGGAGCTTCCCTAACTTTGACGGCTCATTGGGATTATATCCAGCTTTTGTAAATAGCTTGTAAGCATTAGGATCAAAACCTTCATTTGTTCGCTTTGTAGGGAGTGCCACATTCTGCAAACGATTTTGGGCTACAAACCCTGCAAGTGGCTTTGAGGACAACTTTACTGCCTCAATTCGTTTTACCGGAAGAGTTAACTCCTTTAGCATGTTTGTTTGGAGATTAGATGATTTGCCTTAATCTTTCTTTCTTTTAGGGACATATTGGAGTGCAGGACTTACTTTTCTTTCCATAAGACGCAATATCCCCTCTATGAGATTTATTCGTGTTGGGTTATACCTCCTTAGTAACAGCTTTGGCTCTACCAACAATCACCTCAGCTCTTTTAGTTGTGGGCTCGTCATTCTTACTTTTCATGCCATCATCAACTTTTAGCTCATTCATAATGTGGTTCTTCAAGTAGAACTTTGCATCGGCGAAGTGTGACTCAGCCTTGGTGAATGGCTCATCATCATCAACTATCTTCTTCTAGACTTCACCCTCGTAGTACTTCAAATATTGATGGCAGGTAGATGGAACTACTTTATTCTCATGTATCCAAGGCCTTCCGAGCAAGACGTTATATGAAGTCTTTGCATCGATCACATGCAGCCATGCACTTTATTGCATATCTTCAATGGTGATTCCCAGCCTGATCGCACCTATGGATCTTTGCCCACCTTGGTTGAATCCTTGGATCATCACATGACTTTCTGAGAGTTCGTTCATGGGAATACCAAGTTCTTTTAAAGTGCAAATTGGCAAGATATTCACTGAGGATCCTCCATCAACCAAAACTCGATTTACCCTTTCATCACGCATATAGCCAACCAGGTACAACGGGCGGTTATGAAGAGTGTCACCTAGTAGAAGGTCGTCATTTGTGAACGTAACTTTTTCCTCGCACGTGTTAACTTCTTGATGGATAGACTCGATGAGATTTTCTGGAGATGGTGCCAATGGTAGGTCATCACTCTTTTCTTCTCCTTTATCAGCATTGCAACAAGAGGCCTCAATACTATCAAGGAAATCTTCATGCGAAACTAACATGGCAAATAATCCTCCAAGGTCACTGGATGTCGTGGCTTTTAAGGGTGGTACACCTCCACTTTTGCTTTCCCCAAACGCCTAACTGGATTTTGTTTTCTTCGTCTTTTTACCATTATTTTTTTGTTGGTTGTTTTATTTATTCTTTTCGTGGGCTCCTTTTGTGGCGCCTACGATGAGTCACCAACGTCTAACCTTCATCGTCATTAGGTTGATTGACTTCAACTTTATTGTTCTCCACTAATTCTCCATCTTTACTTTCTTTAAAACCATACAATTCATCCGGACTAAATGAGCCAAAGGTGATAGAGACTTGGTTTGCACTTGATTTCTCATCTTCAAGCACGATCTTCTTTTCACGGGCCAAGTCCATAACTTTGTCCTTGAAGACAAAGAACTTCTCTAGAGGGTGGCTCATGAGTCGATGGTATTTGCAGTAATTTGGGTCATTTGTTTTACCAGCTTCATTTGGCCGCTTCATCTCCGAAAACTCAATGAGATTTAACTCGAGGAGTTCTTCAAAAATTGTTGGCACATTAGAATCCAGAAATGTGTACTCCTTCTCTTGCATTTCTTTTAGAATCAACTTACCACTTGGTTTATCTTGAAAAGAAGTGGATTTCGTACTCTGCTTTTTGCTCACCTTTATTGTGAACACCACAGGTGATGCGTTGACATTCATAGCTTCTTTGTTTTCAGACCTGGGTACAAACTTGCTCCATTTCCTAAATTCTTGCTTGTCGTTCCCTTTGTGAGGCTCGTAGATAGGCAGCCTTTCATTTCCAGCGGAGGCCATGCTCAATTCCATTTCATGGGCATGAGTCGCAAGTTCTTCAAATGTACTAGGCTTGATACCTTGCAAGATGTAGCGCAATTTCCAATGCATGCGTTGGATGCACATCTCTATGCCAGAAGCTTCACTAAGCCTGTCTTTACAGTTGAGGCTTTCATTCCTCCAACGATTGATAAAGTCGATAACTGGTTCACCTTTCCGTTGATGAGTATTTATGAGTTCCACCATGCTCACAGTGCGCCTTGTGCTATAAAAGCGATTGAGGAACTCTTGCTCTAGTTGGTCCCAACTATCAATAGATCCCACCTCGAGGTCTGTATACTAATCAAAAGCATTTCCTTTTAGCGAGCGGACAAACTGTTTGACAAGGTAATCTTCATAAGTCCCAACGTTATTGCATGTCTCAACAAAGTGTGCTGCATGTTGCTTTGGATTGCCTTTACCATCAAATTATTGAAACTTTGGAGGTTGATTGCCAGCATGCATCTTCAACATATCGATCCTTGCAGTGTACGACTTTGCGTATGTAAGGGAGAACTTGGCAGCAACTTCATATTTATTATTAATAGTTCCTTCAATGAAATCCTTCAGTTGATCGATGGGAATCATCCCTTCAGATGAGACAGGATAGCCTTAGCGGATGCTACTCGTATCGGGGGAGAATCAATCTCTGGAACTACTGGGAGCTTGCCAGGTACATGGGTGGATTCTTCTTCCATCAAGATTCACACCATGTCTGTTAGCATATCAATTCTAGCATCTTGATTTTGCATGCACTTGGTTAAGCCAGCGATTGCTTCCGTCAAGTTCGCCAACTGCTCTTCCACAAATGAAGTGTTTGTCACCATGGCTTGCATGATTGTTGTAGATGATGGAGAGTAACATGGATTGTCACACAGATTGATTCTGGAATGGCTCACGCTACGCGGTGTAAGTAGGGAGGATCCATCACTTGAAGCATCATCATCTTCCTCCACATCGGAGTTCTTGGATCCGGAGAGGTCAAGCATAGCAAGAGTTTTCTTGATCTTTTCAGCAACATCGCTTCCTCCTTTGGGTACGTTTGTGGAAGATCTTGCTCCTTTTGAGGATGAAGATTCGAAAACAGGGGTTGATACGGATGACACTTGGGGTTCTTGTTGTCCTAACGCGCTTGCTTTTCTCCTCGTAACTGGTCCAAAGCTTCCAAAGGTAACATCGATGATGCTTTCCACGTCAACATAGAACCTGGAATTAGCAGCTTTGGTGGAAGTTGAACTGGAGTTGATTTTCTTTGAAGCCATTTCAATGTTCTTGAACTTTGATGATTGAAAAGTTGAGATGAGAGGTAGAGATTGTCCCACTGGGCATGCCAGAATTTGTAGACAATAAATTTGCATCAAGAACGTAATCGAGATCGAAAAATATTGCAACAATCGTAGTATTAGATTTCAAGTAATTTGAGTGTACAATCTCTAAGAATCTTCTGATTCTTCTTTTCAACAGTAAATAAAAGAGCCTTTGAGCATAATCTTGAATTTTAATTATGCTCGGACTGCGCATGCAAATCGAGGAGGGTAAAAATAAAAATTTTAAGGCTTAAGAGTGTAGATTCGAGTTCTAAAACATAAGATGATCTTTTGGGTCATCACAGTTAAAAATTCAAAATTATTTAATATTAGATCGGAATTGATTAGGAGCAATGAATAAAGCAATAAAGATATCAAGAAATAAAAGGAAAATAAATATAAAATTATAAGATTTATTAGAATTTCAAATCAGAAAGCATTTTTGAGTTATAATCTATATATTATTAAAAGGAGAGGAAAAAGCCCTCTCCTTAAGCTAAGTAGCAGCCTTAAAATTAGTCACATATAACAAATTACTATTAACTAATAACTACTTCAACCATATGGCATAACCAGAAAACGCCACATATAACTTATTTCTTAATTTATTAATAATAAATATCTAAATCTAAATATTAGAAATTTTACTATATAATACATAAAAATATTATTAATAAATTTAAAGGATTTTAATAATTTCGAGTATTAATTTAAAATAAAATAAATATTTATATCAAGATTAAAAAATCACACATTTATCTATATTATATTAAAAGATATAAATGGATCATGATATTAAATAAAGAGGAAAGTAATGAAGGCCATATGAAAACATGAAATACTATATATTAGGTAACACAATACCAATAATTAAAAATTCAAAATTATTTAATATTAGATCGGAATTGATTTGGAGAAATGAATAAAACAATAACGATATCGAGAAACAAAAGGAAAAGAAATATAAAATGATAAGATTTATTAGAATTTCAAATCAGAAAGCGTTTTTGAGTTATACTCTATATATAATTAAAAGGAGAGGAAAAAGCCTTTCCTTAAGCCAAGTGGCAGCCATAAAATTAATAACATATAACAAATTACTATTAACTAATAATTACTTCAACCATATGGCATAACCAGAAAAAGCCACATATAACTTATTTCTTAATTTATTAATAATAAATATCTAAATCTAAATATTAGAAATTTTACTATATAATACATAAAAATATTATTAATAAATTTAAAGAATTTTAATAATTTCGAGTATTAATTTAAAATAAAATAAATATTTATATCAAGATTAAAAAATCACACATTTATCTATATTATATTAAAGGATATAAATGGATCATGATATTAAATAAAGAGGAAAGTAATGAAGGCCATGTGAAAACATGAAATACTATATATTAGGTAATGCAATACCAATAGTTAAAAATTCAAAATTATTTAATGTTAGATCAGAATTGATTTGGAGTAATGAATAATGTAACGACCCGACCGGTCGTTTTGAGCCCTAGCACGTGGTCGGAATTGAAACTTCGGAAGTTCAAAGTTGATTTGGAAAGACAATTCTCATTTCGGAAGCTTTAAGCTAGAAAAATTGACTAAGGTTGGATTTTTGAGTAAACGACCTTGGAATTGGGATTTGAAGGTTCCAACAGGTTCGTATGATGATTTTGGACTTGAGCGTACCTCCAGGTCGAATTTTATATTATCCGAGAACGTTTCAGCACCTATTATGGAAGTTAGCATTTTGGAAGAATTTCATAAATTTGGGTTGAAGTGCATCTCAATGTTATCAATGTTCGTTTGGAATTTCGAGTCTAGGAATAGCTCCGTATGGTGATTTCGGTATTGGGAGAGCGACCGAAAGTGGATTTGGAGGTCCGTAGGTCATTTTGGGGTCATTTGGCGAAAGTTGGAAGTTTGGATAATTTGGAGAAGTTTGATCGAGAGTGGACTTTTTGATATCGGGGTCGGAATTCAATTCTGAAAGTTGAAGTAGGTCCGTAATGTCAAATGTGACTTGTGTGCAAAATTTGAGGTCAATCGGATCTGATTTGATAGGTTTTGGCATCGAATGTAGAAGATTGAAATTCTAAAGTTCACTAAGCTTGGAATGGGTTGCAATTCATGAATTCGACATTGTTTGATGTGATTTAAAGGCTCGACTAAGTTTGTAATGTGTTTTGGAACGTGTTGGTATAATTGGTTGAGGTCCCTAGGGTCTCGGGTGGATTCCGAGTGGTTCGCACCTGTGAGGTCGCAGATGCGGAGGTGCGTCGCAGGTGCGAGAGTGAGAGAACAATCTGGGAGCGCAGGTGCGAGAGTATGTCCGCACCTGCAAAGGCGCAAATGCAAAAGGAAAGGCGCATGTGAGGAGTCGAGCTAGGCAGAGGGAATGCGCAGGTGCGAGGGTTTGGCCGCATCTGCAAGGCCGCAGATACGACGAAGAGGCCGCAGATGCGGAAGTCGGGGCTGGGCAGTGTCTCTTTTAAAGCAAGGGTTTGGATCTATCTCATTTCATTTTCACCCATGGAAGCCGATTTTGGAGCACATTGGAGTGCCATCTTTATCAATCATAATGGGGTAAGTGTTTTTGTCAAAATTTTGGGTTAAATACATGCGTTTTTATGGATTTGATCATGGAAATTAGTATAAATTGTGGGGCTTTAGTAGAAAACCTAGAATTTGGTATTTTGGATTTTTACCACGAATTCAGGCTTGGAATTGGGAATAAATCATATATTTGAGTTCATAAGGTTATGGGTAATGATTATCTTCGAAAATATTCGGAATCCGGGCACGTGGGCCTGAGGGTAATTTTATCGACTTTTCGATCGGGGTTAGAAACTGCTATAAATTGGATTATAATGAGTATTCGAGTGTATATTAATGGGTTGCATAATTATTGGCTAGTTTTGGAGCGTTGTGCATCGATTTAAGTTGTTTGAAGGGCTCGGAAGCCAGTTATGGAACTACGAAGCGACGTAAGTCTCCTTTCTAACCTCGTAAAGGGGAATTAACCCTATAGATGAACTAAATTATTGTGTGCTTCTATTTGTGGGGGCTACGTACACACGAGGTGACGAGAGTCCGTACGTAGATACTAGCTATGCCTACGTCCGGGTAGTTTTAGGCTCACATCATGCCTTGTAGATATTATTATTGATTTATGTTTAATGTTTGCCTTGAGAGGGAGCGAGATTGAGTCTGCTTATTAAATGTTTAGAAAGGAGTCAAAATTGAAGAACTTAAGATTTAAAAGGTTTCATTTGAACTTCGTAATTTCGAAAAAAAGTGATGAATAATATAATAGCTAAAGAAATCTATGTGTAACCGCGTCGCATGTATGTTTCGCGAGCGGGGTATTTTCCTTAAAAAGCTACAAGCTGAATTTTCCTTATTTTGAAAAGAATCAATAAAGAGATAATTTTAATGTTAAATTTATATTTTACCGCGTCGCAAATATGATCCGCGAGCGGGGTGATTCCTTAAATTTATGTTTGACCACATCGCACGTATGATTCGTGAGCGGGGTATTTCCTACTACTCTCATGGGAGCAGACCGTTCGCCTCGGTAGATTAAATAGATGCATCTATTGTTCGCACCATTCGACCCTCTGGCAGTGCACAATTTAAATATTTATTGGATTGGGTCGTACGTCCTTGGCATGATTTGTGCATGCTTGTATTGCTTGCCTTGAAATTTATGAATAATGAAACGGCTATTTCATGTAATACTATATTATGCCGTGTGAGTTGCGAAACGGCTTGATAAATTTCCTATGTGTTGAGGTTCCGTGTAGCGATGGTGTTGTGTGAGCGGGATGACTCTCGAGATTAAGATCATATATCACACCTTAGTTGTGCTCGAGTTTTGTAGCGTATGGCGCTATCTGTCTCTCCAGGGATGGTATTATGCACTTAGCGTGCTTGTGGCCGATATTCGGGTATTTTGTAATAATGAGCATTTTAGCTCGGTAACGAATTCCTTACAGGTTATTATGTGTGAATCAGGTGGCATTCCACCACGGGTATGTTGTTTGGATCGGGTTGCACGCCGCAGCAGTGTGATGTTGAGTGCAGTCCCCTATGTTATTTTCGTGTGTTCTATTTTCCATTTTCTGAGGAAGGTTCGTAACACCCTTTCGATTGTCTAGTTAGTTACGTGGGTTGAGTAGTTCTTTCCAGAGTTCGTTTTTCTTATGTATCACATTCAAGTTTATAGTTTGTCGGCACATTTCTTGTGGCTGATATTCGGGTATTTTGTAATAATGAGCATTTTAGCTCGGTAACGAATTCCTTACAGGTTATTATGTGTGAATCAGGTGTCATGCCACCACGGGTATATTGTTTGGATTGGGTTGCACGCCGCAGCAGTATGATGTTGAGTGCAGTCCCCTATGTCCATTTTCGTGTGTTTTGTTTTCCATTTTCTGAGGAAGGTTCGTAACACCTTTTCGATTGTCTAGTTAGTTACGTGGGTTGAGTAGTTCTTTCCAGAGTTCATTTTCCTTATGTATCACATTCAAGTTTATAGTTTGTCGGCACATTGTGGCATCATATGATATTTTTGACAGAGTCTGAGGTGGCTTATTGCCTGGACAGCTTATGCTGGGAGAGACGGGATTATTGGACCTGGAGTGAGTGTGATCAGATCGGTATGAGGCATAGTTAAAGAGTAAATATCGCTATTCAGTCCAGAATGAGGTAATGATTCTTGTCAAAGGGAGAAACTCAATAAATGGTTGACTCGACAGTTAGTTGTAAATTTCTACGCATCATTTCCGCTGCGGCAGCATTACAAAAGTTGGAGCAAGACATGTATGTGGCATGAGGTGTGTTGTGGACATCAGGTTCGTGGAATTTTGGCTATTGTTATGAGAGGATATTATTATGGTCATGTTATTTATGCGGTGCATGGTGTGAATTCAACAAAGGTATGCAATCATGTATTGGTACATTGCGTAGTGATTGAAACGGTGTTTGTATGTTGGAAGCAGGCCTAGTAGAAAATTTGGGACGTTGGAATTTGGCTCTAAGGCTTATTTGCCTAAATAAAAGAGAATATATTCAGATTTGATCGAGCTAATATGCTCAACTGAGTTGTGGTAGCATGGGTAGGTGCACGAGGTGTTAAGCAGTGATTTCAAACAACTCCAAAACAATCCTTAGCACGTTCGAGGGCGAACGTATGTTTAAGTGGGAGAGAATGTAACGACCCGACCGGTCGTTTTGAGCCCTAGCATATCGTTCAACATTTTGAGGCCATGAGTAGCTTCACTTCAAGTATTATGACTTGTGTGCGTGGTCGAAATTGAAATTTCGGAAGTTCAGAGTTGATTTGGAAAGAAAATTCTCATTTCGAAAGCTTTAAGTTGGAAGAATTGACTAAGGTTGAATTTTTGAGTAAACGACCTCGGAATCGGGATTTGAAGGTTCCAACAGGTTCGTATGATGATTTTGGACTTGGGCGTACATCCGGATCGAATTTTGGATGACCCGGGAACGTTTCGGTACCTATTATGGAATTTAGCATTTTGGAAGAATTCCATAAATTTTGGGTTGAAGTGCATCTCAATGTTATCGATATCCGTTTGGAATTCTGAGTCTAGGAATAGCTCCGTATGGTGATTTGGGTATTGGGAGCGTGAGCAGAAGTGGATTTGGAGGTCCGTAGGTCATTTTGGGGTCATTTGGCGAAAGTTGGAAGTTTGGATAATTTGGAAAAGTTTGGCCGGGAGTGGACTTTTTGATATCGGGATCGAAATTTAATTCCGGAAGTTGGAGTAGGTCCGTAATGTCAAATGTAACTTGTGTGCAAAATTTGAGGTCAATCGGATGTGATTTGATAGGTTTCGGCATCGAATGTAGAAGTTTGAAATTCTAAAGTTCACTAAGCTTGGAATGGGGTGCGATTCATGAATTCAACGTTGTTTGATGTGATTTACAGGCTCGACTAAGTTCGTAATGTGTTTTGGGACGTGTTGGTATAATTGGTTGAGGTCCCGAGGGTCTCGGGTGGATTGCGAGTGGTTAACGGATCGAGTTTGGACTTGGAAGAAAAGATGAGGCAGTTGATATATGGTGTGATGGCACCTGCGCAATAAGGGCCGCAGGTGCGAGCCAGTGGTCGCAGGTGCGGTTTGGGAAAATCTGGGCAGTGACCGCAGGTGCGAAGGGTTTTCCGCACCTACGAGGTCGCAGATGCGGAGGTGCGTCACAGGTGCGAGAGTGAGAGAAGAATCTGGGAGCGCAGGTGCGAGAGTATGTCCGCACCTGCAAAGGCGCAGATGCGGAAGGAAATGCGTAGGTGCGGAGTCAAGCTAGGCAGAGGGAATGCGCAGGTGCGAGGTTTTGGCCGCACCTGCGAGACCGCAGACGCGACGAAGAGGCCGCAAGTACGGAAGTCGGGGCTGAGCAGTGTCTCCTTTAAAGCAATGGTTTGGCTCTATCTCATTTCATTTTCGCCCATGGGAGCCGATTTTGGAGCACATTGGAGTGCCATATTCATCAATCATAATGGTGTAAGTGTTTTCGTCCCAATTTTGAGTTAAATACATGAGTTTATATGGATTTGAACATGGAAATTAGTATAAATTGTGGGGCTTTAGTAGAAAACCTAGAATTTGGTATTTTGAATTTTTACCACGAATTCAGGCTTGGAATTGGGAATAAATCATATATTTGAGTTCATAAGGTTATGGGTAATGATTATCTTCGAAATTTTTTGGAATCCGGGCACGTGGGCCTGAGGGTAATTTTATCGACTTTTCGATCGGGGTTAGAAACTGCTATAAATTGGATTATAATGAGTATTCGAGTGTATATTAATGGGTTGCATAATTATTGGCTAGTTTTGGAGCGTTATGCATCGATTTAAGTTGTTTGAAGGGCTCATAAGCCGGTTATAGAACTACGGAGCGACGTAAGTCTCCTTTCTAACCTTGTAAGGGAGAATTAACCCTATAGATGAACTAAATTATTGTGTGCTTCTATTTGTGGGGGCTACGTACACACGAGGTGACGAGAGTCCGTACGTAGATACTAGCTATGCCTACGTCCGGGTAGTTTTAGGCTCACATCATGCCTTGTTGATATTGTTATTGATTTATGTTTATTGTTTGCCTTGAGAGGGAGCGAGATTGAGTCTGCTTATTAAATGTTTTGAAAGGAGTCGAAATTGAAGAACTTAAGATTTAAAAGGTTTCATTTGAACTTCATAATTTCGAAAAGAAGTGATGAATAATATAATAGCTGAAGAAATCTATGTGTAACCGCGTCGCATGTATGTTTCGCGAACAGGGTAATTTCCTTAAAAAGCTATAAGCTGAATTTCCCTTATTTTGAAAAGAATCAATAAAGAGATATGATTTTAATGTTAAATTTATATTTGACCGCATCACAAGTATGATCCGCGAGCGAGGTGATTCCTTAAATTTATGTTTGACCGTGTCGCACGTATGATTCGCGAGCGGGGTATTTCCTACTACTCTCATGGGAGCGGGTCGTTTGCCTCGGCAGATTAAATAGATGCATCTATGGTTCTCGCCATTCGACCCTCTGGCAGTGCACAGTTTAAATATTTGTTGGATCGGGTCGTACGACCTCGACATGATTTGCGCATGCTTGTATTGCTTACCTTGAAATTTATGAATAATGATATTGCCTCCGCGGCCTGAGTTAATTAATAATGGGAGATAAATTTGGAGATTTTTCAATTATAAAAGAACTGCTTATATACTTCAAATATTGAGCTTGCAACCGTTCATATAATCTATACTTAATTATATCATTGATATCCTATTTATAGCCCATAGTAAGTATTGAAGTCGACCCCTCATCACTACTTCTTCGGGGTTAGGCGGGATACTTACTGGGTTCACGTTGATTTATGTACTCATACTACACTTGCTGTACATTTTTGTGCAGGTACATATATGTCTAGAGGCCTTATGGGCGCAGAGGCGCGGTTATTGCGGGAATTTAGGTGAGCTGCACTCTCTACTACGATCCGCAACCAACAGAGTCTCCTTCAAAGTATTGTATTTCTTTTATGTCCAAATTTGTATTTCGCACAGTTATTGTATTTTATTTTAAATTCCTAGAAAATGCTCATACAATTGTGACACCGGGCTTTGGGATGATTATGGGATGTTCAGTATTGAAATTGGAAAATATTATAATTATTTTGTAAATTCATCTTTTACTAGATAAATTGAAGTAAATTTACGGTTTCAAAAATATTAAAATGAGAATTTAATTAACTATTTATTGTTGGCTTGCCTGACAGTTGTGTCTGACGCCATCACGACCTTTAACAGATTTTGGGTCGCGACAAATAAAGCAATAACGATATCGAGAAACAAAAGGAAAATAAATATAAAATGATAAGATTTATTAGAATTTCAAATCAGAAAGCGTTTTTGAGTTATAATCTATATATTATTAAAAGGAGAGGAAAAAGTCCTCTCCCTAAGCCAAGTGGCATCCTTAAAATTAGTCACATATAACACATTACTATTAACCAATAACTACTTCAACCATATGGCATAACCAGAAAAGCCACATATAACTTATTTCTTAATTTATTAATAATAAATATCTAAATCAAAATATTATAAATTTTACTATATAATACATAAAAATATTATTAATAAATTTAAATAATTTTAATAATTTCGAGTATTAATTTAAAATAAAACAAATATTTATATCAAGATTAAAAAATCACACATTTATCTATATTATATTAAAGGATATAAATGGATCATGATATTAAATAAAGAGGAAAGTAATGAAGGCCATATGAAAACATGAAATACTATATATTAGGTAACACAATACCAATAGTTAAAAATTCAAAATTATTTAATATTAGATCGGAATTAATTTGGAGCAATGAATAAAGCAATAACGATATCGAGCAACAAAAGAAAAATAAATATAAAATAATAAGATTTATTAGAATTTCAAATCATAAAGCGTTTTTGAGTTATAATGATAAAAATCATACATATGTAAAATATCACCTTGCTTAAATCTTAATAGATAAAGTCAAAAACCAAATATATTAGGCAATAGAAGAATACCATGCTATAAGCATCATTTTAAAAGAGGGTTGACTTTAATAATTAAATCTAAATATCAACATTTTAATAAAAAGTCAAAAAATAAAGAAAAACTTAATTTCTAGGCATATAATACAAAATTAGGATCAATTATTAAAAGAAATTAGTAGATTTATAACTAATAAAGAAAAAACTAATTTATATTTTGTACGAATTCAAATGAAGATGTACAATAGAAAAAAAATTTCAAGAAAAATATATTTCTATATCTATAATATATTCAAAAAAAAAGAAGTAACAAAAATACTATTTGATGACCATATGAATCTTTTCTAATTTCATAAGATTTTTTTATTGGGCATGTTTCACCAGATAAAAGGGAATTAAAATTTAATTTAAGTAATATAATATAATATGGTCAAACAAATTAGATAACACAATATGATTAATATTCTCTGTGCATCATGCGGGTATTATACTAGTAGTTGTTTAATTTAGGCTCTCATTATTTTTATTTTGTAATGGCTAATTTTGATACTATTTGCCACATGGAACCACTGTTTGTGCTTATGAGTTGGGAGGGATTTAAATAAAATAAAAAAGGTGGAGCACATCCTATAGAAATGTGACCTTAATTTTATGCTCACCTTCTGTTTCTCAAGGGCAAAAGTTAGTGGTTGCACGAATATGAGGGGAAAATTTGAAAATGCCATATACTATTTGGTTTTTGTTACGTGACAATTATAGTTTGTTTGTTTACCCTCAAAATCGGATAACAATTGAATCTGTAAGTGGTTTTAAGGATACTTGATTAACTAGACACAAAATATGATGACCCAAAAGGTCACCTTATGTTTTAGAACTCGATTCTGCGCTCTTAAGTCTTAAAAATCTCATTTTTACCCTCTCAGATTTGCGTGCGCAATCTGGGCGTGTTTTCGAAAAATTTTTATGTTGAAAATTGATGAAAATAAGAATTTTTATCTTAAAAGTTAATTTTAGTTGACTTCGATCAATATTTTTGGTAAACGGGCCGAATCCATATTTTGACGGTCCCGGTGGGTCCGTATCGAATTATGGGAACTGAGCGTATGCCCCGAATCGAATATGGAGGTCCCTAGCTCGAGTTATGAATTTTTGATGAAAATTAAAAGTCTGAAAATTTATTTGTTTTAAGAATTAATTGATGTTTAGCCTTGTTGATACCGGGTCCGTATTTTGGTTCCGGAGCCCGATATAGGTCCAATATAATATTTAAGACTTGTCTGTGAAATTTCGTGAGAAACGGAGTTGATTTGACGTGATTCGGACGTCCAGTTGAGAAGATAGAAATTTTAAAGTGTTCTTGAGAATTTCATTTGATTTGGTGCTAAATTCGTAGTTCTAGGTGTTATTTTGGCGATTTGATAGCGCGAGCAAATCCGTATGATATTTTTAGACTTGTGTGCATATTTGGTTTGGAACCCTGAGGGCTCGGGTGAGTTTCAGATAGGCCACGGGATATTTTGGACTGAGAAAAATCAGGTTTTCTGCAGATTCTAGTGTTCTAGCATGTCCTTCTTTGCATTCGCGAAGGTACTCTCGCGAACGCGAAGAGTAAACTGATGAGGCCGGAATTTTCTTCTTCGCGAACACGAAGCGATGGGGGCGTTACCCTTCGCGAACGCGACAAGCTCATCGCGAACGCGTAGTGTTAGGCACTGGAGGGGGGAGTCAGTCTTTCCTTCAGCGCGAATGCGAGCAATGTCTCGCGAACGCGAAGGCCGGGGGGTAGCCTACGCGAACGCGAATACGGTCTCGCGAACGCGATCAACACTGTCGCCCAGCACTTAAAATAGAATCAAAACGGGAATTGGCCATTTATTTCATTTTCTCAAAAAACAAACGGACTAGAGGCGATTTTAAAGAGTTGTTTTCTTCCCCAAAGTGTTGGTAAGTGATTCTAAACTATTTTCTTTCAATTACCCATTACATTTTATGAATTATCAACTTAAAATCTAGAGTTTTCATGGTAGAATTAGGGGTTAGGGTAGAAACTAGGGATTTCGAAAATTTGGGGATTTAGACCTCAATTTGAGGTCGGATTCCAAAACCAATTATATATTCGGGCTCGGGGGTGAATGGATAAATGGATTTTGATCTGAACCTCGGGTTTTGACCAAGCGGGCCCGGGGTCAATTTTTTGACTTTTTGGAGGAAAATTTGGGAAATTTAATTGATGCAATGTAATTAATTCCTTTAGCAATATTTGATATTATTGAGTTGTTTTTGAATAGATATGAGTGATTTGGAGGTGAATTCTAGAGGAAAAGCTGTGATTGAGTATTAAGTGGCTTTCGAAGCGAGGTAAGTATTGTGTCTAACCCTGACTTGAGGGAATTAGGAACCTTAGATTATTTGCTATGTGAAATTCATGTGAGCGGCGTATATGTGAGGTGACGAGTACTTATGCGCCGCCAATTTACTATCTTCCCTGTTTTCTCCCGTTTTTCTTATATTGTCTCTTTCCTATGCCTAATTGTTACGTGTTTAGACTAGCGTTGTTAAATTGATCGTTCTTATCATGCTTATAGATTCTCTGGTGATAATTGAGTATTTATTTTAAAGTTGAGATTGATATTGTGGAACCAAATGTGAAGTAAGGCTTGTACTTGTTATTCTGTCTCCCTGTTGTTATTTATGCATTACATTATGGTAAGGGAGAGTGTTAATGCACGAAGGGTGATGTCGTGCCATATTGTGAGTGTTAATGCACGAAGGGTGATGCCGTGCCATATTATGAGTGCTAATGTACGAAGGGTGATGCCGTGCCATATTATGAGTGTTAATGCATGAAGGGTGATGTCGTGCCATATTGTGAGTGTAAAAGCACGAAGGGTGATGCCGTGATATTTTTATTGATTTTATGGTGAGATTGAGAGTAAAAGTATGAAGAGTGATGCCGTGGATTTTTCCTTTACTGTATTCGTGTTCCTGTTGATTCATAATATATTGGTTGTTCCAATTATCATCGTGCTGTAGTTCTTTATCTCGTATTTCCCCCAACATATTTTCCCCTCCCGATATTTCCTGTCTAGCTCTTCATTACTGTTATTTGTATATACATTGTTAAATTGCACAGGTTGATTTGTGGGTGCCTTGCCTTAACCTCATTACTACTTCGTCGAGGTTAGGCTCGACACTTACCAGTACATGGGATCGGTTGTACTGATACTGCACTCTGCACTTTCTGTGCAGATTTTGGTGTGGCTCATGTTGATCGAGATTTTAGCTGTTGGACCCGCAATCCGGAGACTCAAGGTAGATCTGTCGGCGTTCACAGACCTTAAAGTCCCCGTCTATCCTTCTGTTTTACTGTTTCTTTCATCCAAATAATTATATTTTTTTCAGACTATTACTTGTAGTAAATTCTAGAATTCTCATGAATTGTGACTCCAGATCCAGGTGGTAGTAATTAATATAGTTTTTATATTATTCCGCACTTATTATATTTCATCTTAGCTAATTATTGTTGTTTACTGAATGGAAATAAGGATTTGGTTTAATGATTCTCTAACGTTGGCTTGCCTAGCAAGTGAAATGTTAGGCGCTATCACGGTCCCGACGGTGGGAATTTCGGGTTGTGACAAGTTGGTATCAGAGCACTAGGTTCCCTAGGTATCACGATTCACGAGCAAGCTTAGTAGAGTCAGGAGGATCGGTACGGAGACGTCTGTGCTTATCTTCCAGAGGCTATGAGGTTTAGGAGCAAATTTCACTTCTATCCTCCTCTGTCGTGCGATGTTGTTTTCTCAATACTGATTGAACTCTTCTACTCTTATTCTCTCACAGATGGCAAGAACACGTACCGCTTCCTTAGCTGAGCAGCGGCCAGAGCCTCCAGTGGCAGCTCCTACGAGGGGTAGAGGTCGAGGTCGTGCCAGAGGTTGAGGTAGGGGTAAGGCTCAGCCCAGAGCCCGAGCAGCAGCCCCAGCAGTAGAGCCTCAGGTAGAGCTTGACGAGGAGGTTCCAGCCTAGACTATTCCTGCCGGACCAGCTCAGGTTCCGGAGGGGTTCAATGCCACACTAGTACTTCAAGACGCTTTGGTCCGTTTGGTGGGCCTTATGGAGAGTGTGGCCCAGACTGGCGACCAGCCATCTCTCAGGCTGGAGGAGGAGCCCAGACTCCCATTACTCCTACTCCGGAGCAGATAGCCCCCTAGTATCAGGCTCCAACAGCTCAGCTAGTCAGAGTAGTTCAACCGGTTGATGCAGCGCAGACCGGTGATGGGCCAGCTATGTCTTCTGAGGCTTTGTGGAGATTGGGCAGGTTTACCAAGCTCTTTCCTGTTCACTTCAGTGGTGCTACTTCAGAGGATCCCCCAGGAGTATCTTGACAGTTGTCACGGGGTTCTACGGAACATGGGTATAGTGGAGACCAATGGAGTCGATTTTGCTGCATTCCAGATGACTGGTTCCACCAAGAAATGGTGGAGAGATTATTTGTTGACCAGACCAACTGGGTCGCCTGCTCTTAGTTGGGACCAGTTCTCTCAACTTTTCAGAGAGAAGTTTCTGCCTATCACATTGATAGAGGAGCGTCGCCGTTAGTTTGAGCGTCTCCAGCAGGGCAGTATGACTGTTACTCAGTATGAGACCTGTTTTGTGGATTTGGTCCGTCATACTATTCTTCTGCTTCCCACCGAGAGAGAAAGGGTGAGGAGGTTTATTGACGGACTTGCTCAGCCTATCAGATTGCAGATGGTTAAGGAGATTGGGAGTGAGATTTCTTTTCAGGCGGCAACTAATGTCGCCAGACGAGTCGAGATGGTTCTTACTTAGGGAGGTCAGGGGTCTGACAAGAGACCTCGTCATTCCAGTGAGTTTAGCGATGCCTCATCTAGGGGCAGTGGTACTTTTGGTAGAGGCCATCTTCCCAGGCCATTTCATTTACCACTCCAGGAATCCTATGGTGCCTCAGGTGGTAGTGGTCCTCATATGCCTTATTCCGACCAGCTAGCTTACAGTGCACCACCAGCTCCTATTAGTGCACCTACACTCCAGAGTTATCAGGGTGGTTACTCAGGTCGACAGGGTCAGTTTTAGGGTCTGCAGTCACAGCAGCCGAGGTTATGTTATACTTGTAGTGATCTGAGGCACATTACTAGATTTTGCCTTCGGGCAACAGGCAGCTCACAGTATCAGAGTTCTCGTGCCATGGTTCCGGCATCAGTTGCTGCACCACCTGCTCAGCCAGCTAGGGGCAGGGGTCAGGCACCTAGAGGTAGAGGCCATACTGTTAGAGGTGGAGGTCAGGCCGTTAGAGGTGGAGACCAGCCAGCTAGAGGTCGTCCCAGGGATGTAGTTTAGGGGGGTGGGGCCTAGCCCCGAAGTTATGCTTTCCCAGCCAGGCCTGAGGCTGAGTCTTCTGACATTGTTATCACAGGTATTGTTTCGGTTTGCAGTAGAGATGCTTTAGCTCTATTTGATCCGGGATCTACTTATTCCTATGTGTCATCCTATTTTGCTTCATATTTGGTTGTGCCCCGTGATTCTTTGAGTGCTCCTGTGTATGTGTCCACACCAGTGGGAGGTGCTATTGTTGTAGATCATTTTTATCGTTCGTGTGTGGTCTCCATTGGGAGTCTTGAGACTCGTTTAGACCTTCTACTTCTCGATATGGTTGATTTTGATGTCATACTAGGTATGGGTTGGTTGTCACCTTATTATGCTATATTATATTATCACGCCAAGACGGTGACCTTAGCCTTGCAAGGGTTGCCTCGATTAGAGTGGAGAAGGACTCTTGGCCATTCTTCCAACAAGGTTATTTCTTATGTGAAGGCTCGGCATATGGTCGAGAAGGGGTATCTAGATTATTTGGCTTATGTCCGCGATTCTAGTGCGGAGGTTCCTTCCATGGATTCAGTGCCGGTTGTTCGTGAGTTTCTAGAGGTGTTTCCTGTAGACCTGCCGGGGATGCCACCCGACAGTGATATTGATTTCTGTATTGATTTGTCCCCAGGCACTCAGCCCATTTCCATTCCGCCATACTGTATGGCCTCGCCAGAGTTGAAAGAATTGAAAGAACAGTTACAAGATTTGCTTGATAAGGGCTTCATTAGCCCTAGTGTCTCGCCCTGGGGTGCACCTATGTTTTTTGTGAAGAAGAAATATGGATCTATGAGGATATGTATAGATTATCGGCAGTTGAACAAAGTCACCATCAAGAACAAATATCCATTGCCGGGGCTTGATGATTTATTTGATCAGCTTTAGGGTGCCCAGGTGTTTTCGAAGATTGATTTGAGATCTAGATACCATCAATTGAGGATTAGGGCATCCGATGTCCCTAAGACAACTTTTCAGACTCGGTATGGGCATTATGAGTTTCTAGTGATGTCATTTGGGCTGACAAATGCCCCAACATCATTCATGGATTTGATGAATCGGGTGTTCAAGCCCTACTTGGATTCCTTTATGATTGTGTTTATTGATGATATCTTGATCTACTCCCACAGCCGAGAGGAGCATGAGTAGCACCTTCTGATCATTCTTCAGACTCTGAGAGACAACCAGTTATATGCTAAGTTCTCAAATTGCGAGTTTTGGTTGAGTTCAGTTGTTTTCTTGGGTCACGTTGTATCAGCAGAGGGTATTCAGGTGGATCTTAGGAAGATTAAGGTAGTTCAGAACTGGCCTATACCCACATCAGCTACAGAGATACGTAGTTTCTTGGGTTTGGCAGGCTACTACCGTCGATTCGTGGAGGGGTTTTCATCCATAGCAGCCCAGTTGACCAAGTTGACCCAAAAGGGTTCCCCGTTTAGGTGGTCAGACAAGTGTGAGGCGAGCTTTCAGAAGCTCAAGACAGCTTTGACTACAACGCCGGTATTGGAGTTACCCACAGGTTCAGGATCGTATACGATATATTGTGACGTATCTCGTATTGGTTCTGGATGCGGTATTAATGCAGGGTGGCAAGGTTATTGCATATGCTTTGCGGCAGCTGAAGGTTCATGAGAGGAATTACCTTGTTCATGATCTAGAGCTGGCAGCCATTGTTCATGCGCTAAAGATTTGGAGGCACTATCTTTATGGCGTGCCATGTGAGGTATTCACGGATCATCGGAGCTTGCAGTATTTGTTCAAGCAGAAGAAACTCAATTTGAGGCAGAGGAGGTGGTTGGAGCTATTGAAAGACTATGATATCACCATATTGTATCATCCCGGGAAGGCCAATGTGGTAGCTGATGCTTTGAGTAGAAAGTCAGCTAGTATGGGTAGCCTTTCTTATATTCCAGCTGGTGAGAGGCCGCTTGCATTGGATGTTCAGGCCCTGGCCAACCAATTTGTGAGGTTGGATATTTCTGAGCCCAGCCATGTTCTAGCTTGTACAGTTGCTCGGTTTTCTTTGTTTGAGCGCATCAGAGATCGGCAGGATGGCGATCCTCATTTACTTGTCCTTAGAGATACAGTACGCCACAGTGGTGCCAAGTAGGTTACTGTTGGATATGACGGAGTTTTGAGGATGTAGGGTCATATTTGTGCGCCTAATGTGGATGGATTTCATGAGTTGATTCTTGAGGAGGCCCATAGTTCCCGGTATTCTATTCATTCGGGCGCCGCCAAGATAAATCAGGACCTGCGGCTTCATTATTAGTGGAGGAGGATGAAGAAAGACACAGTTGCATATGTAGCTCGGTGTCTAAATTGTCATCAAGTAAAATACGAGCATCAAAGACCTGGTGGTTTGCTTCAGAAGATAGAGATTCCTGAGTGGAAGTGGGGGCGTGTCACTATGGATTTTGTTATTGGACTCCCACGGACTCAGAGGAAGTTCGATACGGTTTGGGTCATTGTGGACAGGCTGACTAAGTAAGCGCACTTCATTCCTGTGGCAGTTACCTATTCTTCGGAACGGTTGGCAGAGATTTACATTCGTAAGATCATCCGTCTTCACAGTATGCCCGTGTCTATCATTTCTGATCGAGGTACGCAGTTCACCTCGCACTTCTGGAGGGCAGTACATCGTGAGTTGGGTACGCGGGTTGAGTTGAGCACATCATTTCATCCTCAGATAGACGGGCAGTCCGAGCGCACTATCCAGATCTTGGAGGATATGCTCCGCGCATGTGTTATAGACTTTGGAGGATCGTAGGATCAGTTCTTGCCCCTTGTAGAGTTCGCCTACAACAACAGCTACCAGTCGAACATTCAGATGGCTCCCTATGAGGCATTATATGGTAGGCGGTGCCGGTCGCCAGTTGGGTGGTTCAAGCCGGGGGAGGCTCGGTTGTTGGGCACAGACTTAGTACAGGATGCCTTGGATAAGGTTAAGATTATTCAGGATCGACTTCGCACAGCTCAGTCCAGGCACAAGAGTTATGCCGACCGCAGAGTTTGTGATGTTGTATTCATGGTCGGAGAGAGAGTGTTGCTTCGGGTATCACCCATGAAGGGTGTAATAAGGTTCGGAAAGAAGGGCAAGTTGAACCCTAGGTATATCGGACCTTTTGAGATTCTAGAGAGGGTAGGAGAGGTGGCTTACAGGCTTGCGTTGCCACCTAGTTTAAGCAGCTGTTCATCCGGTATTCCATGTGTCCATGCTTCGAAAGTATCACGGCGATCCGTCCCATGTGTTAGATTTCAGCTCTGTCCAGTTGGACAAGGATTTGACTTACGAGGAGGAGCCGGTGGCTATTCTAGCCCGGCAAGTTCGCCAGTTGAGATCAAAGAGTTACCCTTCAGTTCAAGTGCAGTGTAGAGGTCAGCCTGTTGAGGCAGCCACTTGGGAGTCCGAGTCCGATACGCGGAGTAGATATCCCCACCTTTTCACCAGCTTAGGTACTTTTTATGTCCGTTTGGGGACGAACGGTTGTTTTAGAGGTGGAGAATATGATGACCCAAAAGGTCACCTTATATTTTAGAACTCGATTATGCGCTCTTAAGCCTTTAAAATCTCATTTTTACCCTTCTCGATTTGCGTGCATAGTCCGGGCGTGTATCAGAAAATGTTTATGTTGAAAATAAGAATTTTTGCCTTAAAAGTTTATTTTAGTTGAATTTGGTCAACATTTTTGGTAAACGGGCTCGGATCCATGTTTTGACGGTCCCGGTGGGTCCGTATCAAATTATGGGACCTGGGCGTATGCCCGAAATGGAATTCGGAGGTCCCTAGCTCGAGTTATGAATTTTTGATGAAAATTAAAAGTCTGAAAATTTATTTGTTTTAAGAATTGGCTGATGTTTGGCCTTGTTGATACCGGGTCTGTATTTTGGTTTCGGAGCCCGGTATAGGTCCAATATAATATTTAAGACTTGTCTGTGAAATTTGGTGAGAAACGGAGTTGATTTGACATGATTCAGACGTCCAGTTGAGAAGATAGGAATTTTAAAGTGTTCTTGAGAATTTCATTTGATTTGGTATTAAATTCGTAGTTCTAGGTGTTATTTTGGTGATTTGATCACGCGAGCAAATTCGTATGATGTTTTTAGACTTGTGTGCATGTTTGGTTTGGAGCCCCGAGGGCTCGGGTGAGTTTCGGATAGGCCACGAGATGTTTTGGACTTAGAAAAATCTGGTTTTTTGCAGATTCTTGTGTTCTGGCATGTCCTTCTTCGCGTTCGCGAAGGTACTCTCGTGAACGCAAAGACTAAACTGATGAGGCTGGAATTTTCTTCTTCGAGAACGCAAAGTCTTGGTCGCGAACGCGAAGCGATGGGTGCGTTACCCTTTGCGAACGCGACAAGCTCATCGCGAACACGTAGTGTTAGGAACTGGGGGGGAGTCAGTCTTTCCTTCAGCGCGAACGCAAGCAATGTATCGCGAACGCGAAGGCTAGGGGTCTAGCCTATGCAAACGCGGACACAGTCTTGCTAACGCGAAGGCTTGGCAGCCTATACTCATCGCGAACGCGACAGTGCTCCGCGAACGCGATGAACACTATCGCCCAACACTTAAAACAGAATCAAAACAGGAATTGGCCATTTATTTCATTTTCTCAAAAACCAAACGGACTAGAGGCGATTTTCAATAGTTGTTTTCTTCCCCAAAGTGTTGGTAAGTGATTCTAAACCATTTTCTTTCAATTACCCATTATATTTTATGAATTATCAACTTAAAATATAGAGTTTTCATGACAGAATTAGGGGTTAGGGTAGAAACTAGGGATTTCGGAAATATGGGTATTTAGACCTCAATTTGAGGTCGGATTCCAAAACCAATTAAATATTCGGGCTCGGGGGTGAATGGGTAGATGGATTTTGGTCCGAACCTCGGGTTTTGACCAAGCGGGCCCGGGGTCGATTTTTGACTTTTTGGAGAAAAATTTGGGAAATTTAATTTATGTAATTAATTCCTTTAGCAATATTTGATATTATTGAATCGTTTTTGAATAGATACGAGTGGTTTAGAGGTGAGTTCTAGAGGAAAAGTTGTGATTGAGTATTAAGTGGCCTTCGGAGCGAGGTACGTGTTATGTCTAACCCTGACTTGAGGGAATCAGGAACCTCGGACTATTTGCTATATGAAATTCATGTGAGCGGCGTATATATGTGAGGTGACGAGTACTTATGCGCCGCCAATTTACTAACTTCCTTGTTTTGTCCCGTTTTTCTTATATTGTCTCTTTCCTATGCCTAATTGTTACGCGTTTAGACTAGTGTTGTTAAATTGATCGTTCTTATCATGTTTGCGGATTCTCTGGTGATAATTGAGTATTTATTTCAAAGTTGAGATTGATATTGTGGAACCAAATGTGAAGTAAGGCTTGTACTTGTTATTCTGTCTCCCTGTTGTTATTTATGCATTGCATTATGGTAAGGGAGAGTGTTAATGCACGAAGGGTGATGCCATGCCATATTGTGAGTGTTAATGCACGAAGGGTGATGCCGTGCCATATTGTGAGTATTAATGCACGAAGGGTGATGTCATGCCATATTGTGAGTGTTAATGCACGAAGGATGATGTCGTGCCATATTGTGAGTGTAAAAGCACAAAGGGTGATGCCATTCCATGATATGAGAGTTAATGCACGAAGGGTGATGACATGCCATTTTTATTGATTTTATGGTGAGATTGAGAGTAAAAGCACGAAGGGTGATGTCGTGCATTTTTCCTTTACTGTATTCGTGTTCCTGTTGATTCATAGTATATTGGTTGTTCCAGTTATCATCATGTTGTAGTTCTTTATCTCGTATTTCCCCCAGCATGTTTTTGCCTCCCGATATTTCTTGCCTAGTTCTTCATTACTGTTATTTGTATATACACTGTTAAATTATACAGGTTGATTTGTGGGTGCCTTGCCTTAGCCTCGTCACTACTTCGTCGAGGTTAGGCTCGACACTTACCAGTACATGGGGTCGGTTGTACTGATACTGCACTCTGCACTTTCTATGCAGATTTTGGTACCAGCTTGAGTTGATCGAGATTTTTGCTATTGGTCCGCTGTCCGGAGACTCAAGGTAGATCTGTCGGCGTTCACAGACCTTGAAGTCCCCGTCTGTCTTCTCTGTCCTACTGTTTCTTTCATTCAGACATTTGTATTTCTTTCAGACTATTACTTGTAGTAAATTCTAGAATGCTCGTGAATTGTGACTCCAGATCCAGGTGGTAGTAATTAATACAATTTTTATATTATTCCGCACTTATTATATTTCATCTTAGCTAATTAATGTTGTTTATTGAATGGAAATAAGGATTTGGTTTAATGATTCTCTAACGTTGGCTTGCCTAGCAAGTGAAATATTAGGCGCTATCACGGTCCCGACGGTGAAAATTCCGGGTCGTGACACAAAATGATAAATTAGAGTGAAATTGAAATAAATAACGATAAAGTAAATGCAAAACACACGTATTAGACAATTTCAGCCTTGGAGGGTTGTCCATCCTCGAGCCGAGTGCACTTCGATCGGTATCAAGACTCACAAGAATAAGATCTTAAATAGAATAATAATAACGTGTTGCTTTGGAATGCGTGTTATAATGTCTTAAATGAATTATCATATCCCTTTTATATAGTAGATGAGTCCTACTTTAGATACAATTCTATAAAAGGTAAAAAATCTCTTGATTTGCCGATTGCTAGTTCGTCATTGATACGTGTCGAGACTCCCGCTGTAATATCCGACCGGTCACCGATATTTCGGTCTTCTGCTATGCTAACAATGTTTCTTCGAATTCGTTCGGGGCTGGGATTAATTCCGGGAACACGGCCCCGATACTCTGGAAGGCAGACGCTCCAACCCTGGGTTCTATCCCGGTGGGACTTGAGGTCGATCTTCAGTCCTTTCTTGCGATGTTCCGAACTTGACCTACTATGTCATAGGCGAGCTCGATTTCAACCGTATACAGATAGTCCCCTCGTTTTTGGAGAGTAGATGACGAGAAATGACATGACCTCCCGATTCTTACTTCGATATCTCGTGACAGAAACGACAAAATAAACGAAACGTCTCATCAGTCAAGTCTTAATGGCATTAAATGCATGTCAGCCGCCGGTCGGCCATTATTGGATGTGAACCGCCACTGAAGAACTATAAATACCTTTTTATTTGTTTATTCAAACTTTACATTCAAACCTTCTATCCTCGTACTTCGAAATTTCAACACTTTCTAGAAATTATACTTTGGTTATTTTGAAATCCTTTGAATAACCCTTGTTCATTTCCATCTCAAGCCATCAAGTGTACTCCTTTGACTTCCTCTTTTTCCTTAGTTTTCCTATATTTTCAAAGAAATGGCGAAGACTTCAAAAACCATTCTCCAAAAAAAAACTCCATTTGCCTCGCGGCCGACTACCGAGGAGACTGTTCTGTGTACTTATGCCGAGGAACCAGTACCGGACCCCCATTGAAAATGTTTGTCCTAGGAGGATGCTCGGTAATCGCCGATTTCAAGGTTGAAAAACCTTCCCCCGTACAAGGCCGATGTAAGGAGGTCTCGAGATATGTATGCTCGATCACTGAAGAGGTCCTCCCTACGGTCAAAAGGGACTGCAATTGGGCTGGCAAGCACGTGGTGGTTCCCGGACCCGATGAAGGCATCACCACCCACGTCGAGGGATACTTAAGTGTTTACACTTATCCCTTTACACTGGGCCCATTGGATCCGGTGATCATCGACTTCTGTAAAAGATACGAGGTATGCCTCGGTCAAATTCACCCTTCATTCTGGAGGATCGTGATCCTCCTCTGGTTCTTTGTGAGCAAGATCGAGGGATGCTCGTTCATCGTCGACCACTTCATGCGCCTATACATTCCCCAAATATTTCGGTGTGTGTGTGGGGGGGGGGACTGATCAAGCTTGCACGTCGGGCTAGTAAAACCCCATTTTCGAGCATTGATGAAGATCGGGATCGAGGTTGGCTAGGCCATTTTGTCCGAGTGAGGATCTCGAACTTGATCCCAGCTGATCGCATGTCGTTCCCCGAGAAGTACAATATATTACATATGTTTTTTTCTGTCACGCCCCAAACTCGGGGAGCGCAACCGGTGCTCAACCGAGTGAACCCGGTCAAGCAAGCCTATTGAATATTTTCTACCCAACTCACCCATGATTTTAAGAGTATACATAACTTCGTTAATTAATCAATAAGGAGATCATGTAGACAATACCAAATTCGTTACCATTAATTACTTCATTTAATAAGTCTCAAAACACACACACCTTCATGGTTCAAAGTGGAACAAGTGATTCAATCACAACACAACTTGTTTAAAATTCCCAACACCCATATACAACCCACACTAAGTCTACAGAGCCTCTAAGGATACCAAAGAGTACAATGATAGTGCCGACAACAAGGCTCCGGCTATACCTCAAAACACGATAACATATACGAAATAAAAGATGCACAACCCCGGAATGAGATGGGGCTCACCAAGTCAACTGGGAAGAATGAGCACCGCTAACACTGGTCAATATCCTCCGATGTGGAACCACCTGCATCCATTAAAGATGCAGCGCCCCTGGCAAAAGGGACGTTAGTACATGTCGAATAGTACTAGTATGAAAACCAAACACCAATTTAAGAACTCGGAAGTACAATATGAATATGATGAATCAGGGCGATAATAGAATAACATAGATAGATGTTTAAGCCAAAGCAAGCTTATCAAGAGCTATCTATAAATGATCAATAACATTTATAGAATTTAAGATGAGATCCTCTGTAACCATTTTTACACTAAGCGGCCCCGCCGCCTCACCCTAATGTATGCAGGTGGAGGTGTAAACATAATACTACAACTCTACTCAAGCGGCCCTACCGCCTCACCCCAATGTATGCGGGTGGAGGTATAACCACAGTACCAAAAACCTACACAAAGCGTCCATGCCGCCTCACCCAAATATATGCAGGTGGAGGTGTAATCCCAATCATAATCTCTACACAATTTGGCATAATAACTTTCACATAAATCATGACTTGGAATTATAACATGTAAATACACAATCCATAGTTTGGAACACCTCCTCAATTTATAATAAAACATGATAAGAGCATTTGAAACACGAATTGAACATATATCTTTGTCACAAAACTTATTCGAAATACTCGATTCATAATAAACATCTTGGAACTTACAAGGGTAATGAGGGGTTAAATTCTTAAAGAAGAGTTTAGCCAACATACCTCACTTGAGCTTCCTTACACTCTAAAATATTCCGAAAATCTTAGCAACTTCAATCTATTTTAGAAATGTAACAAATTGAACCAAAATTAGGAAGATGATCGTGGTTGTAGCTCATTTGAGCATTTTATCAAACACTAGGCGTGCATTAAGTTTCCAAGGTCCTTTTATGGAGGATTCCATCACCCCAAACCCATTACCTACCATTTTTAGCTCAACATTCTCCTTACACCCCTTTGATAACACATGCATGCAAGATGGACTACTCCCCTGCCCAAAAATTATCTTACTAATTACCCATTTCTAGTTAAATTTTGAAATTGAAGAATTGGGGAATGAAATTCTTACCTCTTTGAAGTCCTAGCAACCCTTTGATGAAATTTCAAGGTTTGATTCAAGGTAGAGTAGTGAAATCCTTAGTCCTCCTTATCCTCTCTCTAGAGTCGCTCTTTCATCTCTCTAAAATACCAAAAAATCTACCAAAAATGAACCCTTAGCTAGATAAATGAAATGCGGGTTGGGGTTATAAAAAACCAGAATTAGTACAGTCGTGCCGCATGGTGCGGCGCGGCGCGGTAGTGAAAAATATGCCCAGAAACCTTTTTTTTTAAATGTTCTGGAAATTGCCACAAGCGCGCCGCATGGGGCGGCACAGCGTGCGGCGCGATAGTGTCTACTCAACGTGAATAATTTTTTCTTTACTCCCCAGCACACTGTTCAACCCAAAAAGTATATACCGTACAATCATGAACACGTATGTCTTCCCCGACACCACGAAGTCCCAAGTTTTTAGGTAAACTTTACGGGGCCTTACATTTTCCTTCCTTCTTATTGGTGTTTTGTGGTGGTGCAGCTGCCGCTCGGGTCCCGAATGCAGTCCCCCGACTCAAGGAGTGGGTTAAGGACATCGTGTTACAAAAGTCGTATTCTGAGCGTTCATGGCACAAACTTTCAAAGGGTCGGTGGGAGGCCCTTTCTCATGGTGAGATTCATTTCCCGTGTAAGTAACATTTGAGTTCCTCTCGTGTCGTTAAGTTTTCACTTATTTAATTTCCTTTTGCAAGTTTATCCAAATACGTCACACTGAGGCCTCCATCCGGTGGCGAGAACTTCCCCGCCGAGTCCCATGTTCCGAGACAGGGTGGTGAGAAGAAAATAAAGAGGGCTCCGAGTTCTCTAAGCTCGGAGAAAAAGAAACCAAGGCGAAGGTTGGTGCACAAATCAAAAGAAAGCACGAGTGCTCAAGCACCATTTTCGGACTCACTCTATCAGTTGAGGGACGAATCCGAAGAAGAACAAGAAGAAGAAGCCTTCAATCCAGTGGCCCGAGTGCCGTCATGACTCTAAGGGCAAGGGGCCTCCGAATCGGAGAGATGAGGCCGATCCACCTCAAGTTAGGGAGGCCGACGAGGAGGCCGTGGCCAAATCTTCTCATGATGTGGGCAACGCCCCGAAGGAGGCACTTGGTGAGATATACATCACTAATTCGCCTTCGTTCACTGAGTCCATGTACAACGAGTCTCAGACGATGAAAGAACGTCCCAACGAGGGGGCCCACGGAGCGGACGACCCCTTCCGCGGCTTTTTGATGGCGTGGATTCTACCACCACGGAGGATGTCACCGGGTTGGGTGACTTGGAGGTGCCAAAGAAGAGTCCGTCTTCGGGAACAAGTGAGCCTTCTTCAATCCCGAAACTAGTCAACCGGTTCCCAGCTCTAAGTGTGGATCCCGACCGGAAGCAGTCGATCATCTTCTCCGTTCCGTAGGACGCCCGGGTCCTCTTTGCCCCGTAGGGGTGGCCAGCTACCTTCGGCATTTGGTGACCGAGGAAGACCAAGCTAAGATGAACGAGGTGGACGTGCCCTTCTTGTTCAATGAAGCACAACAAGCACTAAACCGGGTAACTTCAAATAACTCTTGATGACTTCAATCGATACTTAGACTAATTTGTAGATAATCCTAACATTTTTCTTTGTGTCTGCAGGCCTTGGTGCTTCATCATGTGACCTTTCTACGATATTGGGATGAACTAAACCAGCTTGAGGCCGAGGTCCGAGGGCTCACTGAGAAGAGAAATACTTATAAACTTCTCAGCGAGCAACACGAAGGGGAGGCTAAGAGCCTCCGAGCTGAGCTGGAGGTGGCTCGGAAGGAACATACCGACCTGGTCGAGCAGGTAAAAATATTTAAGGTTAGTGACGATGATCTAGACTCGATGACTAACGGTCGGAATCCACAGGTCCAACAAAAAATCAACCGGATCACACTACTTCGAGCTGAGATGGATGCTATCAATGCCGAGACCGATGAATGAATAAGCATAATTGACCGTCTGGCCTCGAAAAAGGAGAATGCTCGGGCGCAGCTGACTTCGGCTGAGACCCAACTTCGAGCGGCAAAGGAAAAGGCTGAGGTGCAGGCCAAAAATGTTGAGGAGATCCAGTCTCAGCTAAGTGCTAACGTCTCTGATCGAGAAAATCTTGCCAAGGAGCTCGAAACGGCCAAGTTGGTGGTCTTGGTGGTTAAAGTGGATGTCGATGAGATAGTGTCCCAATATAAGGCCAATACCGATGCGGCCCAGGATCAAACAAAGGATATCGTCGAGCATGCAAAGCGGCAATCCCTAAGGGAGGCCCTCGAGGAGATTCATGCTTATGGTTTCGACTTATCGGCTGAAATCGAGAGTGCTAAGGGGCTTGAAGCCAAGGACAAGAAGTTGTCTTATCCCGAGTATGAAGTAGTCTCCTAGGGTTCAAGCGGATCCGAGGGTAGAGGAGACTCCGAAGACCTTGGCGACGAGGCGGGCTCCGGTGACGACCACGCCGTTTAAGTGCCTTGTACATTTTTTCTTTGTTTTTTGTATTTTTGTACTTTTGTACTTTTTTTGTCAAGGTCATTTGGCCTTTGTAAAGACTTTATGTATATATAATACAAGGCTTCATTTTCCCTTTGACAATTTCTGAGTTTTGTTTTCCTTTTCTTTATTCTTTATGTTCGCAAAGTTCGAAATACCTTAGTATGAACTAGTTAGGTCATGTTCGGTGGTTCGATCAGGCCTGGCCTTTGACATTATTTTGTTTAAGGCATCGTGGGGGTTCGGTATGTCCAGAACGTTTACCTAAAGTACTTATAATATTTTAGATTATAGTTTGTCGAGGGTAGCCTTTAGAACCGATTTAGAAATTGTTCAAGACCTTGTTTTTTGTTACGGGTCTCGGACGTCTCCGAGCCATTTTAATATGATTATAGCCTTTTAGTTCATGTGTTGCCCTGTGGTATTATCACCTCGAATTATCCGGACTTTCCTAAGATAATAATCCCCAAATTTGGATGGTCGTAGCCTTTTAGTTCGGGCGCTACCTAATAGGTCTTGTGCCCCGGGCTCTGATAGCCCAGGCTGTACGAGTTTGTTTCTGGACAGCAGTCCCCAAGTGGGAGCGATTGTTTGAATCTGTATAAAGGAGTCCCTTGGGATCGATCCCTTTAGGGGATCGAATGTGGGATATTCAGAAAGAAAAGAAAAATTTTAAGGGACAAGATGTTTATCCACAAGGTAAAGACCTTCTTTTGTTTCTGTGCATAATACATATGATTACACATGAGTACAAGATTTATGTCAGGGCTCGAGCAGTCTATGTGGGCACGGTTCATTCGACCGTTTGGCCATTAAAATAAATCTTATTGTCCGAGCCGATACCATTCAATCAAAAAGATTCTTTCCTTGCTAAAGTCGTTATTCGAGGGTGATGCCCACTAGTGTTCGAGACCGATCGTAGACAAGCCTCAAATACTGTTGTCATGATCTTCGATACCAGTTCGCAACCAACCTTCAATTCTAAGTTAGCACGATTTACTGTTGCCTCGTTAAAAACCTTACCGGAAAACTCATTTGGGACAAAACCGGTTCAAGGGAAAAAGAGTGCAATGCATGCTTTCAGGCCTAAACATTGTGTCGTTCTTTGACGGTCGCCTGCAAGTGTTAGTTCAAAATGCAAATAAGTAAAAGGAATGAATGGGATCGTACCTTAGCAGTAATATCGCTTCAAGTGAATTACGTTCCAGTTGTTCGGTAGTTGCTCACCGTTCATTGTTCTGAATTTGTACGATCCCTTACCGGTGATCTCAATAATTTGATAAGGACCCTCCCAGTTCGGTCCCAACTTTCCTTCGTTCGGGTTCTGGGTACTTAGCATGACCTTCCTTAACACCAAGTCCCCGACATTAAAATGTCGAAGGTTAGCTCTTCGATTGTAATACCTCTCGATCGGCTGTTTTTGGGCGGCCAACCGAACAAGGGCGGCTTTGATCCTTTCATCTAATAGCTCCAGGCTTATATTTATGGCCTCGTCATTCGATTCCTTGGTTGCATATCGAAACCTGAGACTTGGTTCTCCAACTTTAACCGGTATTAGAGCTTCGACGCTGTAAACCAACAAGAATGGGGTGGCCCTAGTACTAGACTTCGAGGTCGTACGGTATGCCCATAGGTCTTCGGGCAGGATTTACTTCCATTTTCCTTTGGCGTCGGTGAAGCTCCCACTAGGGTGGTAGGGTGTTGATAGGATCCTTTTGATCTTATGGTCATCGAGAAACTTGCTCACTTTGCTGCCGATAAACTACTTCTCGTTGCCGCACACGATCTCGGCCGGCATTCCGAACCGACATATAATGTGATCCCAAATGAAGTCGATGACTTCTTTTTCTATGACCTTCTCATATGCTTGGGCTTCCACCCACTTAGATAAATAGTCAGTCATAAATAATATAAATTGAGCCTTACCCGGTGCCCATGGAAGGGGGTCGACGATGTCCATTTCCCATTTCATGAACGGCCATGGCGACAAAACCGAATGCAATAGCTCCCCGGGTTGGTGAATCGTCGAAGCATGTCTTTAACATTTATCACATTTTCGTATGAACTCCTTCGCGTCCTTTTCCATAACGATCCAGTAGTAGTCGGCTCTCATTATTTTTCAAACCAATGATTCAGCGCCCGAATGATTTTCATAGGTGTCGTGATGTATTTCCCTCAGAACGTACTCGGTATCACCTGGTCCTAGACATATCGTGAGTAGGCCATCGAATATTCTTCTGAACAGGGTTCCATCTTCGAACAAACTAAATCGGGCTGCCTTCATACGCAGGGCCCTCGATTCCTTTGGATCCGAAGCAGTTTTCCGGCCTTAAGATATTCTATATATTTGTTTCTCTAGTCCCAAGTTAGGCTCGTTGAGTTAATCTCAGCATGGCCTTCTTCCACTACCGATCTCATGAGTTGTACGACTGCCCCCGAGTGGAACTCGTCGTCCTCGACCAATGATCCTAAGTTAGCAAGGGCATCAGCCTCACTGTTTTGATCCCGAGGTACGTGTTGCAAAGTCCACTCCTTGAACCGATGTAATGTTACCTGCAACTTATCCAGGTACCTTTGCATTCGTTCTTCTCTGACCTTGTACGTCGCATTAACTTAATTCACCACAAAGAGGGAGTCGCACTTTGCTTCGATCACCTCCGCCCCCAAGCTTTTGCCTAGTTCGAGACCTACAATCATGGCCTCATATTCAGCCTCGTTGTTAGTCAATTTCACAGTCCTAATAGATTGTCTAACTACATTGCCCATTGGTGGCTTCAATACAATTCCAAGTCCGGACCCTTTTGCATTCGAGGCGTCATCCGTAAAGAGGGTCCAGATCCCCGAGGACGTCCCCGAGCTCACCAACAACTCTCTTTCGACCTCGGGTATTAGGGTCGGCATAAAGTTGGCCATGAAGTCTGCCAATATTTGAGATTTAATGGCGGTTCGGGGTCGATATTCAATATCGTACCCGCTGATCTCTACGGCCCATTTGGCCAATCGTCCCGAGAGCTCGGATTTATGCATTATATTTTGCAATGGGTAAGTAGTCACAATACATATAGGATGACATTGAAAATATGATTTCAGCTTCCTAGAGGTGCTTAGCAAAGCGAGTGCCAATTGTTTTAGGTAAGGGTACCTAGTTTCGGCCTCACCTAGAGTCCTGCTAACATAGTAAATATGAAATTGCGTAACTTGCTCTTCCCGAACCAGGACTCCAATTACCGTTATTTCCGATACAGCCAAGTACAGGTATAGTTGTTCGTCTATCTTCGGCGTGTGAAGCAGCGGGGGGGTCGATAGATACCGCTTGAGTTCCTCCAAGTCCCGTTGGAACTCCGGGGTCCATGAGAAGTTATTCTTCTTCTTCAATAATGAGAAATACCGGTGGCTCTTCTCGGAGGACCTCAAGATGAATCGCCCCAGGGCGGCTATGCGTTCGGTTAATCTTTGCATGACCTTCACGTTGTCCACAATCGTGATATCTTCGATGGCTTTGATCTTATCGGGGTTGATCTCGATTCCCCGATTGGATACCATGAATTCGAGGAATTTACCTGATCCAACTCCAAACGCATATTTCTCCGGGTTCAGCTTCATATTGTATTTCTTCAATATGTTGAAGGTTTCCTGCAAATGTTTTAAATGGTCCTCTACTCGCAGGGACATAACCAACATATCGTCAATGTAAACCTCCATTGATTTTCCTATTTGTTCCTCGAACATCCGGTTTACTAGGCGTTGGTAAGTAGCACCAATATTTTTTAATCCGAATGGCATCACGTTATATCAATATGTGCCATATTTAGTAATGAAGGATTTTTTTTCCCGATCACCCGGGTTCATCCATATTTGGTTGTACCCGGAGTACGTATCGAGAAAACTGAGGATCTCGTGGCAGGTCGTGGCATCGATCATGCGATCGATGTTGGGCAAAGGGAAGGAGTCCTTGGGACATGCCTTATTCATGTCTTTATAGTCTACACCCATTCTTATTCTATTCCTTTTTTAAGGACTACCACTACGTTTGCTAACCAATCCAGGTATTTAAACTCCCTAATGGACCCTATTTTAAATATTTCTCATCCTTGATGAAAGCATGTTTGACCTCGGACTGGGCCTCATCTTTTGCTTGACCGGGTGGCACTTCAGGTCCATGTTTAGCTTATGAGTGGTTATCTCCGGCGGTATCCTTGTCATATCAAGGTAGGACCAAGCGAAACAATCTTCGTTAGATATAAGAAATTGAATGAGTTATTTCCTGAGCTTGGGGCTTAACCCCGTGCCTAGGTATACCTTTCGATCAGGCAAATGTTCGGTTAGCATGACTTGTTCCAGTTCCTCGACCATTGATTTTGTAGCATCGGAATCATCGGGGGATATGAAATATCTGGGGACTCTGTAGTCGTCGTCCTCGTATACTCTTTGTTCCTTCGATTCCGTCGAGGCTGGTATCGGTGATTGCTATTTGGACCCGTCTTTGACCATCCGATTTGGATCCTCCGATGTCGAGAGTGTGGATGCCGGGATTACCTCATCGACCGCGAACATCTCATTGGCGGCCGGTTTTCCCCATAAACTATTTGGACTCCTTCGGATGTTGGGAATTTTAGCACCTGGTGTAGTGTCGAGGGTACTGCTCTCATGTTGTGAATCCATGGCCTCCCGAACAAAGCGTTGTATCTCATATCTCCTTTGATTACATAGAACTTGGCTTCCTGCACAGTTTTAGCGATGTTCACCAGTAATGTTATTTCCCCTTTAGTGGTCTCGCATGCCATGTTGAACCTGTTCAGGACTCGGACTGTAGGTACGATCTGATCTTGTAGGCCGAGTTGTTCTACGACCCTTGATCGGATGATGTTGGCTGAGCTACCTGAATCAATTAACACAAGCTTAATTCGAGATTTATTTACGAGTACTGATATTACCAGTGCGTCGTTGTAGGGCTGCACGACCCCCTCAGCATCTTCGTCGTTGAAGACAAGGTTCCTTCCGGTACATAATCCCGAGTCTATTTTTCCCTTGTGATGGATACTTTGGTGCGTTTCAGCATCAGACCCTAGGGAATGTCGACTCCACCGATGATCATGTTAATGACACGCTAAGTCTCTTCCTGCTCGGTCTTCTTATGAGAATCCCTATTCCTAAAGTAGTTCTTGGCCCGATCACTCATAAACTCTCGGAGATGCCCGTTGTTGAATAGTCGGGCCAACTTTTCTCTTAATTGTCGACAGTCTTCCGTTCTGTGGCCATGAGTGCCATGATATTTGCACATTAAGTTGGGATCCCTTTGGGATGAATCCGATTGTAAAGGTCTAGGCCATTTGGTATCTTTGATGCGTACGATGGCAGATACAATAGCAGCGGCATCGACGTTGAATTGTACTCCGATAATCTCGGTGCTTTTTTAGCCCCGACGGGCCTGTCGAAGCTGGTTTTGCTCATGAGTCCCCAGTTGCTCTCGATCACTTCTCCTTTCATTTTTCATAGAGTTCCGCACGGACCCACTGCTTCTTTGATCTTCATTATACGGTTGATACCGATCCCTGTTTGATCTTTGTTCACGATCAATGTCTCTCTTGACTCTATCGATGGTACTGGCGGGATACACGAACCCGGAGGGGCCCCAAGTTGATAATCTTCGATCCTGATTTTCGATTGATACCAGTTATGGATATCGGCCCAAGTGACAGCCGAATATTCCACCAAATTTTGTTTCAACTGCTGTGAAGCCAACGAGCTCCGAACATTGAGTCCTTGGGTAAAAGCTTGAACGACCCAATCATCAGCGACCGGTGGCAGGTCCATCCGTTCCATTTAAAACCGGGACACGAACTCTGTGAGCATCTCATTATCCTTCTGTTTTTCTTTGAAAAGGTCTGATTTCCTTGTCTCGACCTTGATAGCCCCGGCGTGTGCTTTCACGAAAGAATGTGCACGCATAGAAAATGAGTCAATAGAATTAGGAGGTAAGTTGTGATACCATATCATAGTTCCTTTTGACAGGGTCTCTCTGAACTTTTTCAACAAGACATATTCGATCTCAACATCCTCCAAGTCGTTCCCTTTGATGGCACACGTGTAGGAGGTAACATGCTCGTTTGGGTCGATCGTTCTGTTGTACTTAGGGATCTCGTGCATTCGGAACTTCTTAGGGATCGGCTTTGGAGCCGCGCTCGGAGGAAAAGCTTTTTGCATGAATTTCTTGGAATCCAATCCTTTCAATATTGGCATTGTGACAGGGATTTGGTCGACCCTAGAATTGTAGGTTTCTACCTTTTGTCATTAGCTTCGATTTTCTTCTCCCCTGATTCTATCAATTTTGTCAGTTCCTCGAGCATCTTTATGATCTCGGGGTTAGTCCCCGATTCGTTTTCATGCGACTTCTCTGCGATCGGTTCATCCCTGCGGGCGACTTCCCAGGACGGATCGGGTTCAATTCTGCTGGGTGCACGACTTCGGTTCTGTAACTGAGCTATCGCCGCATGTTGAGCATGTAACATTTTGAAGATCATCCGTAAATTGATCCCGTCTCATTATATGTTTTGTGTATTTTGAGCTGTTGATCGGGCTCTACCACGGACGCCATTCTCGGGGTCGGTAGGCAGATTTGTGTTGATAGCCACATGCGAGTTAACGTCAATAGGGTTCGCGACCGGAATTCCGATGAGATCAACGGGCGGTACCTCGTCACTGGGCACTATGTTGTTATTTTTGCCGTGATGGACTGACTCATTATCAACGTGTAGTGATGCTGACTGAGAGTTTGACATTTTGAGATTTAACCTGAAATTAGAGACACTTCAAAGAACAAATATAAAGTAGTATGTGTTATGGAGATTTGTATCAAATAACCACTATTATTCTTAGCCCCACAGTGGGCGCCAAACTGTTTACCCTCAAAATCGGATAACAATTGAATTTGTAAGTGGTTTTAAGGATACGTGGATTAACTTGACACAAAATGATAAATTAAAATACAATTAAAATAAATAACGATAAAGTAAATGCAAACCACACGAATTGGACAATTTCAGCCTTGGAAGGTTAGCCACCCTCGAGCCGAATGCACTTCGATTGGTATCAAGACTCAGAAGAATAAGAGCTTAAAGAGAATAATAATAATGTGTTGCTTTGGAATGTGTATTACAATGTCTTAAATGAATTATCAGATCCCTTTTATATAGTAGAAGAGTCCTACTTTAGGTACAATTCTATAAAAGGTAAAAAATCTCTTGATTTGCCGATTGCCAGTTCCTCATTGATACGTGCCGAGACTCCCGCCGTAATATACGACTGGTTACGGATATTTAGGTCTTCCGTTATGCTAACAATGTTTCTTCAAACTCATTCGGGGCTGAAATTGATTTCAGGATCACGACCCCGATACTCTTGAAGGCATACGCTCCAACCCCGGGATCTAGCCCGATGGGACTTGGGGTCGATCTTCAGTCCTTTATTGCCATGTTACGAACTTGACCTACTATGTCGTAGGCGAACTCGATTTTTACCGTATACACTGTTTCAAAATGAGTAATATCATATTTCTTTATTTAGGGATAATTTAATTTTTAATTTCATTTTATTTTAATATTCAACTTTTATAGCGATACAAACATCATAATATATTTAGGATCATAAATTACAAAAGCCTTATAATCATACAAAAATACAAATTTAAAAGATTTTTTTTTCTAAAACTTAGAGCATGTTTGGATGGGCTTAAAAGCTGGTCAAACTAGCTTTTAAGTAGTTTTTAACTCGTGGAAGTGTTTGACAACCAAGAAAAGGGCTTTAAAAAGTTAAAATCTGCTTTAAAAAAGCCAAAACCAATAAGTTGAAAAATCTAACTTTTTCGAAATTGGCGTAAAAGCCATATTGCTTTGACCAAAGATATTACATTCTTATCCCTTATAAAAAATTTTAATCCCGAAATTACCCCTTAGTAGAAAACCCTACAACATACTATCTTTTCTTTTCTCCATTCTTGTTGCAGCAGCCTCTGCTTTCTTCTTCGTCTTCTTCCATATCTTTCCTCTATTTTCCTTTCATTTCTTTCTTTATACTTTCATTCATTATTTTTCCCTCTTTTCCCTTTCCTTTCTTTCTTCCCCAGTGTTGCTCACTTCCCCGTCATATTTCTTTTGTCAATTCTAATCTTCGTTCTTCATCTTGCCTTTGCTATTGTCATTCTCCAATATTTGTCAATTTCTTGAAATTCTTAACGTCAGCAAATAGTAGTTTTTAAAATAATGTTTGATACATTCCAATATTTTGTAAATATTGTTCTTTTAGCTTCTTTTTTTGGTTCCGTAACATTTAATTTTTTTGGTCGTTGAATCCTTCCTTTTTTTTAATTGGTGTGACTATATTCTAAAATCAAATCATTCAATGAATTTGAAGCTATGAACGGATAATATAATATTATAGTCATCATCTTCTTTATAATGCTAGCAACTTTAAGAATATTTCAGTCATTGTAACAAGAAAAAGTGCTTACCAATACTTGTTTATCAAACACTTCATCAGCTTGTTTTCAGTTTCAGCAGTTTTATCCAAACATGTAACTGTTTATTTATAAAACAAGATCCACCACTTATAAAGTGCTTTTAAGCACTTAACTTAAAAGCCATTTTTTAAGCCAATCCAAAATGGCTCTTAATCAAGCTATATCATATAAATTGAAGTAATAGAGTAAATAAATCAAGTCGATGGAGTTCCACAAATAAAGACAAAAAAGTCTCCGTCCCATAGTTTCCACCCCCTATCCTCTATCCTTGTCAAGAGCAGTTGCCAAGAAAAAACTATCTTCCTTGCGAAGGTATAGTACTACTTTTCCACAGCATAATTAAAACTATGCATTTGGTCGTGTCCTCTTACTTGTTCCTCCATTTCCTATAAATTAAAGCGTCATATATAATCAGACGACTCAACTAAGCCCTTCTCTCTCTCTCTCTCTTTGTTTTCCCTTATAAATTACACTATATACTCATCATCGTTTTGTTCAACTACTAATTAATATGGCGGACGCTTCCTACAGCCACCCTTTGTTTAGCTGCAGGAATTGCCGGAATCCGATTGCTCTTCGAGATGATCTTCTCTCTAAACGTTTTGTGGTAATTTTCACTAATATTTTTCGTTTTGTTTATTAATTAATTCTCTCTAGACTTAAACAACTGAATTTATAATAGGCAAAATCAGGAGGAGCATACCTTTTCAAGCATGCAATGAATATAGTGGTGGGGAAAAAGGAAGATAGGCAACTAATGACGGGTTACTTCAGCGTTGCTGATATATTCTGCAGCAAGTGTGGGGAGGAGTTGGGTTGGAAGTATGTTAAAGCTTATGATCCTTCCCAAAAGTACAAGGAAGGCCGTTTCATTCTCGAGACTGCCAAAATTCTCAAAGAATATTAATTGATGATCACTACTCATTTGTAGATTAATAAAATTTCTGGCCATGTAAATATTGATGTTATTTAAAACCTACGTTTAATCTTTTTTTTTGTCATGCTACAGTACTATACGTACTGATCTGTAAAATTTGGGTAACTTTTTATATACAAGAAGCAGTTTCTCTAATTGCAAGCATATATAATCATACAAGAACTGCCTAATTAATTTTATTTGGAATGCGTTGATGTCTTTACCTGCTAATATATGAGAAAGGGGTCTGATATAGTCATCAGAATGTACAAGATAATAAGATGATATTTGTGGTCAGTGGTCTAGTCAAATATATGCCATATCTTACTTTAAGCTCTCGATTGGATTTTGGCTTCATTTTAAAAAAAAATATATGATCATGTTTTGAAAAAATTAACTTCAAAAATTTTCAAAGTTCCCAAAAACTAGTTTATGACAGTTTTAGGGTGAAAGTTTTTCTTCTGCTCATAAAATTTTAACTTTTTTTTCAAATAAAATACATGTTCAAATATAACTTCAATTTTTAAAAATTATTTTTCAATACAACTTTAACTTTCAAAAATTATTTTTCTAACACAGTTTCAAAAACTTTTTTTTCTACTCAAATCAAATTGATATCAAACGCTAGCTAAATGGGTGGATAATCTAACATCTTAAGCAACCTTGGGAGACTTGGAGGTTTGAATGTGGACCATGGGGTATACGATCCGAAATTTAGCTGAAAATGACGGTCTTCTTTTTGGTCAACTAGTAAGTGGGGTTATGGATCAATACAACTTGTTTCTTTCGGTGGACCAATAGGCTTCAGTAGAACATTGCATCTTATCAGTTGATGTCCTTTTAGATATGAGTGATTAGAATAAAAAAATAAAATTATTTATTTATATTATTAAAAAAATAGATTGAATAATAAATTTTTGATTCAAATATGGATAAGATTCATATTATCCACTTAAAAATGGATGACTAATAGATAATCAATGAGTTTAGCTTTCATATTTGTAAAAACTCAAATTGGGGTTTCCTTAAATTTGGAAGACTAGAAATCTTTCCAAAAGTGATCATATTCAAAAAGCAATGGATAATATGGATATTCATTTTATCCGCCGATTAACTCATTTTTTATTAGTACTTAATATCGGTTGGGTTGGATATTTTATTCGTTTTTCTGCATTATTTTCTACCTGCACATATCCGACATGACCCACCCATTTGCCACCCCTAGATATGACATATTTATTTCAAAATATCTTCAACATAAAAAATATTAAAAATTGTAGAACTCTTTTATTTTGAAAAATAGTGAACCTAATTTTTAGCAACCCAAAATATAAAACATATGATAATCAATTTGGGACAGTATAAAATATTTTAAAAATCTATCTATATAGAATAGGACAAGCAAATTCATGCTATTGTGCCAAGTGTCAAAACAGAAAATGAACATGTGTCCAATTTTAGGGCAAACCTCCAACTATCTATTTATCTATCTATCTATCTATCTATCTATCTAGAATAGGACAAGCAAATTCATGTTATTGTGCCAAGTGTCAAAACAAAAAATGAACATGTGTCCAATTTTAGGACAAACCTCCAACTATCTATCTATCTATCTATCTATCTATATAGAATAAGACAAGCAAATTCATGTTATTGTGCCAAGTGTCAAAACAGAAAATGAACATGTGTCCAATTTTAGGACAAACCTCCAACTAATTTGGAGGTTCAAATTTTTTTTTTTTAAATAAAATGTAAAGGGCACATTTTCTTTCAAAATTCAAAATTTTGGAATTTTTAAATTTTTTTAAAAAAAGATTTTACATGGCTTAATTAAAGGACACGTTTTTTTCTCTCTAAAACAGAAATTAATTTTAGATTATTATTTATAAAAAAAAAAAACCAATTCAAATTAGGAGTACTTTCAATTTGGAGTTTCAAAATTAGTTTTAAAAAAAAAATGCAATTCAAATTAGGGAGTAATTTTTTCCTAATATGGTTGTCTCTTTCTCTCTCCACACTCTTCTCTCTTTATACTTTTAGTGAATTCAAAATTATATCTATCTATCTATATATTAAAAATAAAAGTAAAACAATTATATGATGTCAAGTTGCATAACCACAATTCAAAAAATGTAAAATTTTAGGAAAAACCTCCAATAAATTTAGAGATTCAAAAATAATTAAAATATAAAATAGGTTAAAAAAATTAAAACCCGCCAATTCAATTAACGACAAGAGCCCAGGTTTAAAAAATTGAAACCTGCTAATTCAATTAACACTTTAATATCAAATCGTTATCCTACTTTTCTGGGTAGTTTTTAAAATGTATTAATTAAATCTGGGAATTTAAAATTAAAAAATAATTTAAAATAGAAAACAAGTTCAGAAATGTAAACTTGTCAATTCAGTTAACATGTAGAGGTCCTCCCACGTTTTTTTTTTGGGTAGGTTTTTAAATTTATTCAAATTGAGAACAAATTGATACATTATTTCAAAGGAGGGAACAATTACGTTTTTGGGGATTGAAAAGAAAAATCCAACTTTTACTGTATGGTTAAAGCTTTTGAAAAAAAAAATAATCTTATTCAAGCTTGAGATAACTCCGAATTTTTAAACGTGTGGCTAAAATTTTAAATCTAAAATAAAACTCCTATATATAGTTGGCTCTTATACAGTTTTGCCAACTTTTACACTGTCCAACTTGAAAATAGTTGTAAAAAAATTCAAATATTGATTATGTTACAGATGAAATAATGTCATCTATGATGGAATCGTCCTTGAGTATTCCCTAAAGAAAATCGCAAAAGATGGACCGAATTATTGTTGCAAAGTGTACTAAATCGAGAATGCACACAATAAAGGTGAAAAAATATAATTTAATTAGATATAGATCTACATGTGTTTATAGTGAGGGGCGGATGTAGCATATACTCGGCGGGTTCAATTAAACCCATAACTTTCAACGCGAAGTAAAAATTTATATGTAAAAATTCTTTAAAATTGCAAAAATAGTAGATACGAACCCATAACTTTAAAAATATAATGGGTTCAATGCTAAAAATTTTAAAAGTTGAACCCATAAGATTTAAATCCTGGATCCACCTCTGTTTATAGTTACTTTAGTTTTTCTAGAGTGTATTGTTATTTAATCTTTCAGCCTGTGTTGATGGAAGTAGGAACAATCCAACATGTTGAATGACCCTATTCAAAGAATTCAAGGAGCCAACAAATAAGGTACGGGGTAGATCTCTCACTTCTAAGAGGAAGATTACATTTAAATCTATCTCTCCCAAAAGAGTTGCTAGAGGATTACAAATAAAGAATTAAAATGAAACATTGAATGTAATTTATCATATACGTATATCAACAGAATAGTGGTATATTTGTAATTTAATTTAAGAGACCATATTTACTCAAATTATTGTGGTAATCAATCAAAATAATTTAATCTTATATATTAAGTAGTTATGAAAGAGTCTCATAGGTTGAGTTAAGAATTAAGCTGATAATTATGATTTTATAAAATTAATATGATTTAATTTACTCAAATAAACTAAATCGCATTTTGACATGATATAAAAATAAGATTAAAAATAAAATATTGGACTTATTTGAATTTGAGATGACAAATCTTTTTATATTAGGATGAGAAAAATTTAAATTAAGGAATTTCAAGCAACTCATTAAAATTTTAAAAATATAATAAAATTTTAATATAGGTAATTTTAATAACGATTGAATTATTATATTAAAAATAACATAAAGAGAAAATTTAATTTTTAATTGTACGTACAACTAAATAATCATTAAAATAATGCTAAAAATTTCTTGAAACACTTTACCCGTAATTATTAATATAGGTCATGATAATATGAATTCAAATTATTATTAAAATATTTTATTAAATATAAAAGAGAGAAAAAAATTAATTTCTAATTGTACGAACTATTACAATAATAATTATTAAAAATAATGCTAAAAATTTCATGAAAGTCTTTACTGATAATAATTATTAGAATAATATAACACGAAAAAAATTATTAAGTCTAAGTTATATATATTTATATTTATAAACGTATGTACTGTTATTTTATTCCCTAGGAAAAAATGCAAATATTAAAAAAATATAAGTTATTTGCAAATAATAAAATAAACAAAAAAATAATAGTCTACTACCCTCAGAAGGTACGGGTAAGGCATACGTATACACTACCCTCCTCCGACCCCACTTGTGGGATTAGACTAAGTTTGTTGTTGTTTTTGATGTTGTAAATAAGATATGAATTTCGTTATAAAATATGTTGGACAAAAAAAGATCATCCTTATAATAATGCTAATTTCTTCTGAGTCAAATACCTTCTAAATTCAAACGAAGATTATTTGCTATCACATTATTATTTTATTATTATTATAAGTCAAACGTAATCTCATATTGGACTATTTCTAAATAAATACTACTTTATGATTTTTATCACGAGTTACAAGTAGAAAGGAAATGATGATGATAATAAACAAATAACAAATGAGTTAGAAAAATAATAAATAAAACTTTTACTATTTGCTCGGCAAAAAGAGTAGTTGTATTGAGGTTAAGCCAAGTGGCAACCTAATAAAATAAAAACATAAGCTAATAGAAAGCCAATGGGCAATTTTAAGACATTATCTATTAGGTTATGTAATAAAAATTAATTTGAATTGAAGGATAAATTTTTGAATCTATTGATATAGTTTTTGAATTTGATTGAAATAGTAATTTTCTACCGCTTTATTCTTTTATCATCATTATAAGTCAAGATGATTATAATCTCATATGGGACTATTTCTAAGTAAACATGTATTTACAAATGAACCACTTTATGATTTTCATCACGAGTTACACGTAAGAAGGGATTAAAGATTGTAATGACGATGAAGGATAAATAACAAGTGAAGCTACATAATTAGTAAATAAAGAATTTTTTTTGATTCATTTAATTATAATGTATTCTTATTCGTTTTGGATGATGCTAAACACTTTACCCGTAATTATTAATATAGGTCTTGTTAATATGAATTCAAATTATTATTAAAATATTTTATTAAAAATAAAAGAGAGAAAAAATTTAATTTCTAATTGTACGAACTATTACAATAATAATTATAAAAAATAATGCTAAACATTTCATGAAAGGCTTTACTGATAATAATTATTAGTATAATATAACACAGAAAGATTATTAAGTCTAAGTTATATATATTTATATTTATTAAGGCATGGACTGTTATTTTATTCCCTAGGAAAAATGAAAATATTAAAAAATATGAGTTATTTGAAAATAATAAAATAAACAAAAAATATAATAGTTTACTACCCGCACAAGGTAGGGGTAAGTGTCACGACCCAAACTAACCCCTGTCGTGATGGCGCCTATCGTAGAACTAGGCAACCCGAATCATTTCCAAAACAAACCGATATTTTTATTTCAAAGAAAATTTCAATGTTATTTAACATAAAAACCTTCGTAAAGGAGTTCAAATCAAAATAAAAGTGCGGAAGGAAAGCCCGACATCGGGGTGTCACTAGTCATGAGCATCTACTACAATCTGTCTAACAATATCAAGACTAACTCAGTCTGAAAAATAGCTAAATATAACTAAAGGAAGATAAGAGGGAGAAGAGCAGGGCTGCGATCGCCAGGCAGCTACCTTGCTATCCCCGGAAAAATATGCAATCAGAACAATCAACAACCGCTATCGTGTCCAGCTACACTGGATCTGCACACAAGGTACAGGGAGTAACGTGAGTACGCCAACTCAGTAAGTAACAACAATAAATAAAGACTGAGCAGTAGTGACGAGCAATAAAGCATATAACGTTCGTATCAGAATATCTCAGTAAAATACCACATGCTTTTAAAATCAGGATTTGAATCAAAACATCTTGTCTAAATCCAGTTCCAGTAAAAATCATTTAAAGATATTTTTCAACAGTTTTTAAACAGAGGAAAAATGCAAAGGTGAGCAAAAATGATGAAATCATAAACAGCCCCTCGGGCAAAACATCACTCATATACAGCCCCTCGGGCAAACCTCACAGTCACTCATGCCACTCGGGCATACCTCACAATCACTCTTGCCACTCGGGCATACCTCACAATCACTCATGCCTCCCAGTCACTCAGCACTCGGCACTCGCACTCAGTAGGTACCTGCGCTCACTGGGGGTGTGTACAGACTCCGGAGGGGCTCCTTCAGCCCAAGCGCTATATCAAGCCAAATCATGGCATAAATCACTCAGGCCCTCGGCCTATATTAAACATGCTGCGGTGCATAGCCTGATCCCATAAATATGAAACATGTTGCGGTGTGCAGCCCGATCCCATAAATATCCTCACAAATCAGGCCCTCAGCCTCGCTCAGTCATAAAACCTCTCAAGCTACTCGGACATTTCAGTAAAACAGGGCACTCGGCCCAAAATATTTATATGCATCAAAATAGAGTCATAAAACTGAGTTATGCAGTAAACAAGTATAAACATGACTGAGTATAGATTTTCAATCGAAAAAAGTGAGAGGATAGAAAGAAAAGGCCCCTAAGGGTCCAAACAACACTGGCACAAGGCCCAAACATGGCATTCAGCTCAATTTACAGAAACTCTTTCTAAAAACACATAAGTATCATATAATTTCCACAAAATATGCAACTTTACAGTTGCTACGGAATGGACCAAGTCATAATCCCCAACAGTGTACGCCCACACGCCCGTCACCTAGCATGTGCGTCACTTCAAAATAGTAGAATGATACGAAATCCGGGGTTTCATACCCTCAGGACTAGATGTACAATCGTTACTTACCTCAAACCGGTCAAATCTCTACCCCCGCAATGCTCTTGCCTCTGAACTCGACCTCCAAATGCTCCGAATCTATTCACAATCAGTACAATACCATCAATGCGCACTAATGGAATGAATTCCACAAGAAAAACTATAAAATTAGACCAAAACTGAAAATTGGCTCAAACCCGGCCCCCGGGCCCACATATCAAAATCTGACAAAATTTACAAAACTAGAAAGCCCATTCACTCACGAGTCTAACCATACAAAATTCATAAAAATCTGACATCGTTTGGTCCTTCAAATCCTAAAATTACTCCTCCAAAAATCTCAAGCCCTAACCCCTCATTTTTACTAATTACATGTTTAAACAACGGGAAATAACCATATATACGAGTATTAGGGCTTAAGTAACTTACCTCAATGAAAACCTCCTTGATTCTCTCTTCAAATCTCTCCCAAAAGCTCCAAAACTGAATAGAAATGGTGAAGAACGCACCAAAATTCGCGAAGTGTGCAATATGTACCCTCTGCACAGGCTTCTCGCACCTGCGGCCATTTACTCACACCTGCGTGACCGTACCTGCAGTCCAAGGAACCGTACCTGCGCAACTCACTTATCCGCCTAGACTCCGCATCTGCGGCAAATCCGTCGCACCTGCGCTTGCGCACCTGTACGTGGCGTGCTGCATCTGCGAAGCCAGCCTTCTTCTTTCCTTCCGCATTTGCGCCCAAGGTCTCGCACCTGCGGGCTCGCAGATGCGATAGCCTTCTCGCACCTGCGCATCGTGCCTAGCCCAGCATTGCCCACACCTGCGAACCCCCTTTGTGCACCAGCGACCTCACATCTGCGACTCCTCTTTCCGCAGGTGCGAAAATAGCAGAAGCAGCAACTCCAGCTGCAAATTCCAACTTCGACAAATCCGTTAATCACCCGGAATCACCCCGAGGCCCTCGGAACCTCAACCAAAAATACCAACAAGTCATATATCAACATACAAACTTAGTCGAACCTTCGAATCACTCAAAACAACATCCAAACACCAAATTACCCTCGGATTCAAGCCTAAGAACTTCTAAATTTCCAAATTCGGCAACCGATGCCGAAACCAACCAAACCATGTCCGAATGACCTCATATTTTGCACATACGTCACAAATGACACTACGAACCTATTCTAACTTCCAAAATTCTGCTCCGACTCCGATATCAAATTTTCCACTGCCGACCGAAATCGCCAAATTTCCAATTTTGCCAATTCAAACCTAATTCTACCACGGACCTCCAAATCACATCCCGGACGCACTCCTAAGTACAAAATCACCTAACGGAGCTAACAGAACCATCAGAATTCAAATCTGAGATTGTTTACACATAGGTCAACATCCGGTTGACTTTTCCAACTTAAGTTTCTACTTAAGAGACTAAGTGTCTCAATTCACTCTGAAACCACTCCGGTCCCGAACCAACTAACCCGATATAATATAATATAGCTGAATAACACAAAATAAGTAGGAATGGGGAAAACGAGGACTATAAATCTTGAAACGACCAGCCAGGTCGTTACATCCTCCCCCTCGTAAATATTCGTTCGTCCTCGAACGGGTCTAGAAACATACCTAGAGTCTCGAATAGGCATAGATATTTGCTCCACATCTCCCGCTCGGTCTCCCAGGTGGCCTCCTCTACAGGCTGACCTCCCCACTGCACCTTCACTGAAGTTATATCCTTTGACCTCAACCTTCAAACCTGCCGATCCAAAATAGCCACCGGCTCCATATCATAAGTCATTTTACCTTCCAATTGAACCGTGTTGAAATCCAAAACATGGGACGGATCTCCAATATACTTTTGGAGCATGGAAACATGAAACACTGGATGCACACTCGACAAGCTGGGTGGCAAGGCAAGCTTATAATCCACCTCCCCTATCCTCTGAAGCACCTCAAAAGGCCCAATGAACCGGGTGCTCAACTTGGCCCTCTTCCCAAACCTCATAACACCCTTCATGGGTGATACCTTCAGCAAAACCTTCTCCCCAACCATAAAAGACACATCACAAACCTTCCTATCCGCGTAGCTCTTCTGCCTAGACTGCGCCATGCGAAGCCGCTCCTAAATCAATTTCACCTTATCTAATGCATCCTGGACCAAGTCTGTACCCAAGAGTCTAGCCTCACCCGGCTCAAACCATCCAACCAGAGATCTACACCTCCTCCCATATAAAGCCTCGTACGGAGCCATCTGAATACTCGACTGATAACTGTTGTTGATGCAAACTCCACGAGTGGCAGAAACTGGTCCCATGAACCCCCAAAGTCAATGACACAAGCACGTAACATGTCCTCCAATATCTGAATAGTGCGCTCGGACTGCCCATCCATCTGAGGGTGAAAATCTGTGCTCAACTCAACCTGAGTATCCAACTCTCGTTGTATGGCCCTCCAAAACTGCGATGTAAACTGATTGCCCCTATCTGAAATGATGGAAACTGGGACACCATGCAGGCGAACAATCTCTCGGATGTAAATCTGAGCCAACTGCTCTAAAGAGTAAGTAGTACCAACTGGAATGAAGTGCGTGGACTTGGTCAGCCGATTCACAATAACCCAAATAGCATCGAACTTCCTCGAAGTCTGTGGGAGCCCAACTACAAAGTCCATGGTGATCCGCTCCCACTTCTATTCTGGGATCTCTAATCTCTGAAGCAAGCCACCCAGTCTCTGATGCTCATACTTAACCTGCTGACAGTTGAGACACCGATCCACAAACCCAACTATATCCTTCTTCATCCGCCTCCACCAATAGTGCCGCCTCAAATCCTGGTACATCTTTGCGGTACACGGGTGGATGGAATACCGCGAGCTGTGGGCCTCCGCAAGAATCAACTCTCGAAGACCATCTACATTAGGCACACATATCCGGCCCTGCATTCTCAACACGTCATCATCACCAATAGTCACATCCCTAGCATCACCTCTCCGAACCCTGTCCTGAAGAACGAGCAGGTGGGGGTCATCATACTAACGCTCCCTGATACGGTCATAAAGAGAAGACCTGGAGACCACACAAGCCAATACCCGACTAGGCTCCGAAATATCCAATCTAACAAGCTGGCCTGCTAAGGCCTGAACATCCAATGCCAAAGGTCTCTCTGCTGCTGGAAGATATGCTAAACTCCCCAAACTCTCTGCCCGGTGACTCAAAGCATCGGCCACCACATTGGCCTTCCCCGAATGGTACAGGATAGTGACATAATAGTCCTTAAGAAGCTCCAACCATCTCTGCTGACGCAAATTAAGATCTTTCTGCTTGAACAGATGCTGCAGACTCCGGTGATCAGTATAGATCTCACGATGAATCCCATATAAATAATGACACCAAATCTTCAAGGTGTGAACAATGGCTGCTAACTCAAGATCATGGACAGGATAGTTGCTCTCATGGGTCTTCAACTGGCGTGAGGCATAGGCAATCACCCTACCTTCCTGCATCAAAACACAACCAATGCCTATCCTCGAGGAATCATAATACACGGTGTAAGAACCTGAAGCTGATGGCAGAACTAACACTGGAGTTGTGGTCAAGGTAGTCTTGAGCTTCTGAAAGCTCTCCTCACATTCATCCGACCACCTGAATGGAGCACCCTTTTGGGTTAATTTGGTCAAGGGCGATGCAATAGATGAAAATCCCTCCACAAAGTGATGGTAATAACCCACCAAACCAAGGAAGCTCCTAATCTCCGTGGCTGAGAACGGTCTAGGCCAACTCTACACCGCCTCTATCTTCTTTGGATCCACCTGAATACCCTCACTGGACATCACATGTCCCAAGAATGCTACTGAACTGAGCCAAAACTCACACTTGGAGAACTTTGCATACAACTTCTCCTCCCTCAATCTCTGTAATACAATCCTCAAATGCTGAGCGTGCTCCTCCTGGCTACTAGAGTACACCAGGATGTCATCAATGAATACAACAACGAATGAGTCCAAATATGGCTGGAATACACTGTTCATCAAATGCATGAACGTTGCTGGGGCATTGGTCAGCCCAAAAGACATCACCAAGAACTCATAATGGCCATATCTGGTCCTGAAAGCTGTCTTAAGAATATCTGAATCCTGAATCTTCAGCTGGTGATAACCGGACCTCAAATCAATCTTGGAGAACACCCTCACTCCCTGAAGCTGGTCAAATAAATCATCAATACGAGGCAAAGGATACTTGTTCTTGACTGTGACCTTATTCAACTGCATGTAATCAATACACATTCTCATGGAACCATCCTTCTTCTTTACAAATAGAACTGGTACACCCTAAGGTGACATAATAGGCCGAATAAACTCCTTATCAAGGAGTTCCTGAAGTTGTTCTTTCAATTCCTTCAACTCTGCCAGTGCCATATGATATGGTGGAATAGAAATGGGCTGAGTGCCCGGCACCAAATCAATACCAAAGTCAATATCCCTGTCAGGCGGCATGCCCGGTAGGTCTGCAGGAAACACATCCGGAAAATCACGTACTACTGGAATAGAACTAATAGTAGGAGTCTCTGCACTAACATCCCTCACAAAAGCCAAATAAGATAGGCAAACCTTCTCAACCATGCGCTGAGCCTTCAAATATGAAATCACCCTACTTGGTACATAATCTACAGAACCACCCCACTCAACCCTCGAAATTTCTGGCATAGCCAACGTCACTGTCTTAGCGTGAGAATCTAGAACAACATGACATGGATAGCCAATCCATACCCAATATCACATCAAAGTCGACCATACTGAGCAGCAAAAGGTCCATTTGGGTCTCCAGACCCCCAATAGTCACCACATATGACCGATATATGCGATCCACAATAATAGTATCGCCCACAGGAGTAGATACATGTACATATGAAACTAAAGACTCACGGGGCATATCCAGAAAATGGGAGAATTACGAGGAAATATATGAATACATGGAACCAGGGTCAAATAATACTGAGGCATCTTTGTGGCAAATTGAGACAATACCTGTAATCACAGCATCTAAAGCAATAGCATCTGGTATGGCAGAGATGGCATAGAAACGGGCCTGGCCACCCCCTGATCTGCCTCCTCCTCTAGGGCGACCCCTAACTGACTGACCTCCACCCCGAGCTGACTAGGCGGGTGGTGAGGTAACTGGTGCTGAAGTCAAAGGCTGACTCCTCTGCTGAGATAGACCTCCATGACGACGAGGACAATGCCTCCACATGTGCCTAAACTCCCTACACTCGAAATAACTCCCGGGTGCTGGTGGCGGAAACTGAAGGGAACCCCTAGCACCGGGAAAACTGGTAGAGGAACCTGGCATAGAGGAGCCCTGAACAGGTGGAACAGAGGACGAACTCTGAGCTGAAAGGGCACTAAGTGATGAGTGGCCCTGATAAGAACTGTGAGAACCATGGCCAGATGATGCACCATGGTAAAATGGCCGAGCTGACTGAGCCTGTCTGAAATGATGACCTCTACCGTGATGAAACTGACCCCCAAAAGGAGCACCCTGTATCCACCCTGACCACGAGGTCTCTTGGCCTCCCTCTCAACCCTCTCCTGACCGCGAAACATCTCAATCTGCTAAGCAATGTCGACAACCTCATCAAAGGTAGCACCTGAAACCCTCTCTCTGGTCATGAGCAACTGTAGCTGATAAGTGAAACTATCAATAAACCTCATGATCCTCTCCCTGTCCGTGGAAACCAACCAGATCGCATGACGGGCCAACTCGGAGAACCGTATCTCATACTGTGTCACAGATATCACCCTGGCGAAGCCGCTCAAACTGTCTGCGCAGCTCCTCTCTGCGGGATTGAGGCACGAACTTCTCCAAAAAGACCACGGAGAACTGCTGCCAAGTAAGGGGTGCGGCGCCAATAGGCCTACACCTCTCGTAAGTCTCCCACCAGGGAAAACTGAAAGGTAGTGAATGAGACCCCATAAGTCTCCAGAATACCAGCAGTACGGAGTATCCTCTGACACCTATCCAAAAAGTCCTGAGCATCCTCTCTCTCTGTGCCACTGAAAGGTGGTGGCTGGAGTCTCCCAAACCTCTCCAACCTACGTTGATCATCCTCATGCATAGCAGCAACCATATAATCCTGAGCAACTGCAACCGGCTGGGCTGGTGGTGCCTCCGGAGTTTGAAGTCCCTGAATAACCTGCTCGGGTGTGCGAGCAACGGGAGTCTGAGTGCCTCCCCTGGCTTGAGAAGTGGCTGTGGCCGTCGAAATAGAGACCGCCTGAGCAAGGACGGTACACGCTGTCAGAATCTGAGCTAGGGCCTCCTAAAGGTTTAGAATCACAATAGGCACAAGTGGTGCCTGAGCTGGTGCATCAACAACTGGAACCTGGTCCTGACCTGGGACAACTGGTGGATCTGCAGGTACTGCCCCAGCTGCTGTACAGGTTGCACCTTTGCCCCTACCATGGCCTCTACCGCAGCCTCGGCCTCTCGCGGCTCTGGCTGGTGGTACCGGTGGCTAGCCCTCCTGACCGGTAGCACGAGTCATCACCATCTGTTAGAGAATGAAACAACAGATGTTGAGTTACTAGAATCAACATATTCGCACGACAAGAATTCAAGAATGTGGAGTTTCCTAAAGGTTCTACAGCATCTCAAAGATAAGTACAGACGTCTCCGTACCGATCCATAGGACTCTACTAAACCCGCTCATGACTCGTGAGACCTATGTCACCTAGGCTCTGATACCAATCTGTCACGACCCAAACTAACCCCTGTCGTGATGGCGCCTATCGTGGAACTAAGCAAGCCGACTCATTTCCAAAACAAATCGATATTTTCATTTCATAGAAAATTTCAATGTTATTTAATATAAAAACCTTGGTAATAGAGATCAAATCAAAATAAAAGTGCGGAAGGAAAAGCCCGACATCGGGGTGTCACTAGTCATGAAAATCTAATACAATCTATCTAACAATATCAAGAATAACTCAGTCTGGAAAATAGCTAAATTCAACTAAAGGAAGATAAGAGGGAGAAGAGCAGGGCTACAATCGCCAGGCAGCTACCTTGCTATCCCCGGGAAAATATACAATCAGAACAATCAACAACCGCTACTGTGTCCAGCTACACCTGGATCTGCACACAAGGTGGAAGGAGTAACGTGAGTACACCAGCTCAGTAAGTAACAACAATAAATAAAGACTGAGCAGTAGTGACGAGCAATAAAGCATATAACGTTCATATCAGGAAATCTCAGTAAAATACCACATGCTTTTAAAATCAGGATTTGAATCAAAACATCTCGTTTAAACCCAGTTCCAGTAAAAATCATTTAAAGATATTTTTCAACAATTTTCAAACAGAGGAAAAATGCAAAGGTGAGGAAAAATGTTGAAATCATAAACAGCCCCTCGGGCAAAACATCACTCATATACAGCACCTCAGGCAAACCTCACAGTCACTCGTGCCACTCGGGCATACCTCACAATCACTCTTTATCAATCGGGCATACCTCACAGTCAATCATGCCTCCCAGTCACTCAGCACTCGACACTCGCACTCGCACTCGCATTCAGTAGGTACTTGCGCTCACTGGGGGTGTGTATAGACTCCGGAGGGGCTCCTTCAGCCCAAGTGCTATATCAAGCCAAATCATGGCGTAAATCACTCAGGCCCTCGACCTATATCAAACATGTTGCGGCGTGCAGTCCGATCCCATAAATATGCAACATGTTGCGGCGTGCAGCCCGATCCCATAAATATCCTCACAAATCAGGCCCTCGGCCTCACTCAGTCATAAACCTCTCAAGCCACTCGGGCATTTCAGTAAAACAGGGCATTCGGCCCAAAATATTTATATGCATCAAAATAGAGTCATAAAACTGAGTTACGCAGTAAACAAGCATAAACATGATTGAGTATAGATTTTTAATCGAAAACAATGAGAGGATAGAAAGAAAAGGCCCCTAAGGGTCCAAACAACACTGGCACAAGACCCAAACATGGCATTCAGCCCAATTTACAGAAACTCCTTCTAAAAACACATAAGTATCTTATAATTTCCATAAAATATGCAACTTTACAGTTGCTACAGGACGGATCAAGACACAATCCCCAACAGTGCATGCCCACACGCCCGTCACTTAGCATGTGCGTCACTTTAAAATAGTAGAATGATACGAAATTCGGGGTTTCATACCCTCAGGACTAGATGTACAATCGTTACTTACCTCAAACCAGTCAAATCTCTACCCCGCAATGCTCTTGCCTCTAGACTCGGCCTCCAAATACTCCGAATCTATTCACAATCAGTACAATACCATCAATACACGCTAATGGAATGAATTCCACAAGAAAAACTATAAAATTAGACCAAAACCGGAAATTGGCTCAAACCCGGCCCCCGGGCCCACGTATCAAAATTCGATAAAATTTACAAAACTAGAAAGCCCATTCACTCACGAGTCTAACCATACAAAATTCATAAAAATCCGACATCGTTTGGTCCTTCAAATCCTAAAATTACTCCTCCAAAAATCTCAAGCCCTAACCCCTCATTTTTACAAATTACATGTTTAAACAACGGTAAATAACCATATATACGAGTATTAGGGCTCAAGTAACTTACCTCAATGAAAACCCCCTTGATTCCCTCTTCAAATCTCTTCCAAAAGCTCCAAAACCGAATAGAAATGGTGAAGAACGCACCAAAATTCGCGAAGTGTGCAATATGTACCCTCTGCCCAGGCTTCTCGCACCTGCGGCCATTTACTCACACCCGCGCGACCGCACCTGCGGTCGAAGGAGCCGTACCTGCGCAACTCACTTATCCGCCCAGACTCCGCATCTGCGGCAAACCCGTCGCACCTGCGCGTGGCGCGCCGCATCTGCAAAGCCAGCCTTCTTCCTTCCTTCCGCATCTGAGCCCAAGGTCTCGCACCTGCGAGCTCGCAGATGTGATAGCCTTCTCGCACCTGCGCATTCTGCCTAGCCCAGCATTTTCCGCACCTGCGAACCCCCTTTGCGCACCAGCAACCTCGCACCTGCGACTCCTCCTTCCGCAGGTGCGGAAATAGCAGAAGCAGCAGCTCCAGCTGCAAATTCCAACTTCGACAAATTCGTTAACCACCCGGAATCATCCCGAGGCCCTCGGGACCTCAACCAAAAATACCAAAAAGTCATATATCAACATACAAACTTAGTCGAACCTTCGAATCACTCAAAACAACATCCCAACACTAAATTACCCTCGGATTCAAGCCTAAGAACTTCTAAATTTCCAAATTCAGCAACCGATGCTGAAACTAACCAAACTACGTCCGAATGACCTCAAATTTTGCACACACGTCAAAAATGACACTACCCTATTCCAACTTCCAAAATTCCGTTCTGACCCCGATATCAAATTTTCCACTTCCGACCGAAATCGCCAAATTTCCAATTTCGCCAATTCAAGCCTAATTCTACCACGGACCTCCAAATCACATTCCGGACACACTCCTAAGTCCAAAAATCACCTAACGGAGCTAACGGAACCATCAGAATTCAAATCCGAGATCGTTTATACATAGGTCAACATTCGGTTGACTTTTCCAACTTAAGTTTCTACTTAAGAGACTAAGTATCTCAATTCACTCTGAAATCACTCCGGTCCCGAACCAACTAATCCGATATAACATAATATAGCTGAATAACACAAAAGAAGTAGGAATTGGGAAAACGGGGAATATAACTCTCGAAACGACCGGCCAGGTCGTTACAGTAAGGCATGCGTTTACACTACCCTCCCTAGACCCCACATGTGGGATTACACTCGATTTGTTGTTGTTGTAAATAAGATATGATTTTCGTTATAAAATATGTTGGATAAAAAAAGATCATCCTTATAATAATGCTAACTTCTTCTCAGTCAAATACCTACTAAATTCAAACGATGATTATTTTCTATCACATTATTATAAGTCAAAACGAATTGTTATCTCATATTGGACTATTTCTAAATAAATATATATTTACAAATGAACTACTTTATGATTTTTATCACGAGTTACAAGTAGAAAGAAAATGATGATGATGATGAACAAATAACAAATGAGTTAAAAAAATCATAAATAAAACTTTTACTATTTGCTCAGCAAAAAGAGTAGTTGTACTAAGGTTAAGCCAAATGGTAACTGTAACGAACCAACCGGTCATTTTGCTTTTTAGATCCCCGTTCCCCTAAATAAGACTCTATGTATGTGCTTTTACTATTTATGACCTGGGGGATGGTTAGTTCGGGATTTGAAAGGGTTCGGGTTGAAATTAGAACACTTAGTTCCTTAATATTGGCTTTAAAGAGTTAAGTTTGACTTGGGTCAACATTTCTAGTAAATGACCTCGAAATAGGGATTTGACGGTCCTAATAGGTTTGTATGATGATTTTGGATATAGGCGTATGTTCGGATCGGGTTTCAGATGACCCAGGAGCGTTTCAGCGCATAAAGTTGAAAGTTGACGCGTTGAAGGTTTTAAAGTTCTTTAAATTTGGTTTGGAGTAGGTTTTGGTGTTATCGAGGTACATTTGGGATTCCGAGCCTCGAAATAGTTCTGTATGGTGATTTAAGACTTGCACGCAAATAGTTCCGTATGGGACTAGTTTTGGGTTGTTTGGTACCGAGTTGAGGATTTAGAGCATATTTACGGATCGAATGTGAGCTTGAGAACGAGGTAAGTCTCTTGCCTAACTTTGTAAGAGGGAACTCATCCCCTTATGTGTATTTATTATGAATTACTTGTGTGGGGAGTCACGTACACACTAGGTGATCAGAGTCCGTGCGTAGCTAAATTCCATGTGATGTCCGGGTAGTCTTAGATTTACATCATGCTTTGGTTGCACTGTTATGTTGATTATGAATATAAATTGTCTTAAATAGAGCTGAGATTAAGGATTTTAAGATTTAAAGTCTACATCTTGGATTTCTTATGTTTGGAAAGAATTGAAGAATTTTATAATAACTCTGATAAATCCATGTTCACTCGCGTCGCAAGTATTTCCGCGAGCGAGGTAAATTTCCTCTATTCTCATGGGAGCTGGCCATTCACCTCGGCAGGTTAATAGATGCATCTATGGTTCGTGCCATTCGACCCTCGGCAGTGCACACAGTATATTTTCTGGATCGGGCCGTACGACCTCGGCATAAATCGTGCGTGATAATACTCGAAGCCCAATTATATATGATATCATTTTATGGCTTGAGCAGTTATAATTACTTAATGACAAAAATTGACTTGAAATTTATTATTAGTGAAAGAATTATTATTCACTGCTTGTTACTGAGTTATATTTATTATTTATATGATCCGTGCTTATTTAGAACTTCTGTATTTTTTTTATTGTTGGCCCATAGTAAGTGTCGATGTCGACTCTTCATCACTACTTCTTTGAGGTTAGACTAGATACTTAGTGTGTACATGTTATTTATGTACTCACGCTACACTTCTGCACTAATCGTGCAGGTTCTGAGGCAGGTGCATCCCGGCGCACACCCCTGATACTTTGAGACTTCGTAGTGAGCTGCCTTCCGAGTACATTTTGCAGCACCCGGAGACTCTCTTTTCCTTTTATTTTCTATCTACTCTATTCGGACAGTAGTTTAGTATTTTGTATATTCTACTAGTAGCTCATACACTTGTGACACTAGGTCTTGGAATTTTGCTAGTAGACACTTGATGATTTTGAGTATTTACTTCACCACGTTTGTACTTATAATTGTTTATGCTTTATTTTATTAAATTTCTCTCCTCTTACTTATTTAATTATTAAAAATAAACCATTTCTTAAATGTTAAAAGAATAAACATATGGTTAGTTCATCGTTGGCTTTCCTGGCGGCGATGATGGGCGCCATCACGGCCTATAGGGAATTTGAGTCGTGACAACATGGTATCATAGCACTAGGTTCATGTAGGTCTCACAAGTTATGAGCAGGCCTAATAGAGTCTTGCGGATCGGTGCGTAGATGTCTGTACTTATCTTCGAGAGGCTTTGGGGTGTTAGGAAACTACTCTTTTCTTCATCTCCTATCGTGCAGTTGGTGTTGTGCTAAGTATAATTATCTTGTTCTCTCATAGATGGTGAGAACGCATGCGGCAGTTGTACCCGATGATGGAGGAGTTGCTCCTCTGTTGCTAGAGACTGAGGCAGAGGCCGAGGGAGGGATCCAGCTCGTGCTAGAGGACGAGGGCATCCTAGATTTGTTCCAGTCATGCCACCAGGAGGTCCAGCAAAGGATCCTATTATTGAGGAGCTGGGCGAGGTGCCTGCAGCAGAGCCAGCCCCGGTGGATTTCATGTCCGCACCAGGATTCCAGGAGGTCATGGGCCATATGTTGCAGTTCATGGATTTTATGACTAAGGCTGGTTTATTTCCAGTAGACCCAGTCACATCTCAAGACGGAGGGGGAGAACACACCTCCTACCATTCAGGCTCCAAGGCATGCAGCTGCCGTATATCAGACCCTAGGCGCACTACCCGTGGGCGGAGCTTAGTCAGTTGCAGCTGTTATACCTGAGCCCAGACCAGCTGCAGCCAGCAATCCGCAGAAGCTATTGGACAGATGGACCATGATTCATCCTCCTATCTTTGGAGGTGAGCGACATGAGGACCCCCAGGAATTTATTGATCGGTGCAGGTACAGACTACACAACATGAGAATATTGGAGTCCCACGGGGTGGACTTCTCGGCAGACCAGCAGGTTCTCCTCCCATGACCCGGGATCAGTTCACACGTCTCTTCTTGGACAGATATATTCCACTCTCTCAGAGGGAAGAGTTGTGATTTCAGTTCGAGCAGCTCTAGTAGGGGCCAGATGTCGGTGACCGACTATGAGGCGAGATTCTCTGAGTTGTCTCGCCATGCACTTATGATACTTCAGACCGATGCAAAGAGAGTGCGGAGGTTTGTTGCGGGTTTGCACTCTGGTAGCCAGGCCACTATGTCCCGAGAGGTTGAGATAGAGACTTCTTACGAGCTAGTTGTGGAGATAGATCAGAGGATCAAGGATGTCCGTCAGCGGAGCCGAGCGCAGGCAATGAGGGATAAATGTTTTTGATATTCTGGAGAGTTCAGTGGTGCCCCAGCTGGGGTCAGGGGTCGGTTTGTGAGGGGTCACTCTAGCAGGCCCACATATCTGACATCGCTGCCTCCTCGAGGAGCTCCAATGCGGCCTTATTTCAGCGCCATGCCAGAGAGTTCCTACCGGCCACCAGCTATTCAGGGTTCCTCTAGTGGATATTCAGGCCATCAGGGTCAGACTTCCGGTCAGCAGTCCGCCTTTCCGAGGGGTTGTTACGAGTGCAGAGATCCTGGCCACATGAAGATATTTTGTCCCAAACTTTGTGGCAAGGTAGTACAACAGGGTCATCAGCCTATGATTACCGCACCAGCCGTCCGGTCGCCCAGAGGCGGAGGGTAGGTGGGTAGGGGCCATCCTAGAGGTGGAGGTCAGATATGTGGAGGCCAGTCAGGTGGCGCTCCAGCTAGATTATATGCTTTTCCGGCCAGACCAGATGCAGTGATCACAAGTATTATTTCTGTCTGTGGTAGGGATGCTTCGGTACTATTTGATCCAGAGACTACATATTCATATATTTCATGTCTATTTGCTCATTTCCTTGTGTTACTCATGAGTCCTTGGGTACTCCTGTTTATGTGTTCACACCAGTAGGCGATTCTGTTGTTGTGGATCGGATCTATAAAAATACATTGTTATATTCTGTGGTTATGAGACCCAAGAGGATCTTTTGTTGCTCGATATGACCGACTTTGAGGTCATCATGGGCATGGATTGGTTGTCTCCATATCACACCATCCTCGATTGCCATGCCAAGACTATTACCTTGGCGCTGCTAGGGTTGCCTAGATTGGAGTGGAAGGGTTCATATGTCAGTACATCTAGTCGGGTTATCTCCTTTATGAAGGCTCGACATATGGTCGAGAAGGGGTGTTTGGCTTATCTAGTTTATGTTCGGGATACTATTGCAAAGACTCCGGCAATTGGATCAGTGCTCGTGGTCCGAGAGTTTTCCGATGTGTTTCCTTCTGATCTTGTAGTCATGCCACCAGATCGTGATATTGATTTCTGTATTGATTTGGCTCCAAGTACCCAGCCTATCTCTATTCCACTCTACCGCATGGCAATGAAGGAGTTAAAGGAATTAAAGGAACAACTTAAGGAGTTGCTAGCAAAGGGGTTTGTCAGACCGAGTATGTCTCCTTGGGGTGCACCGGTGTTATTTGTGAAGAAGAAAGATGGGACTATGCGAATGTGCATTGATTACCGCCAGTTAAACAAAGTTACCATTAAGAACAAGTACCCGTTACCGCGTATTGATGATTTGTTTGACCAGTTGCACGGTGCTAGGGTGTTCTCTAAGATTGACTTGAGATCGGGGTACCATCAGTTGAAGATTCGGGATTCGGATGTTCCGAAGACGGCTTTCCAGACTAGATATGGTCATTATGAGTTTCTAGTGATGTCCTTCGGTTTGACTAATGCCCCAGTGGCATTTATGGATTTGATGAACCGGTTGTTCAGGCCATATATTGATTCATTTGTCATTATCTTCGTTGATGACATTCTGATCTACTCGCGTAGGATGGAGGAGCACGAGCAACATTTGAGAGTGGTGCTTCTGTCACGACCCAAACCGTAGGGTCGCAATGGGCACCCGATGTCTAACTCAATCGAGTACCAACGTAACGTATCATTCTTATCATACTATCATGGGTAAATGAACCGGAAAGGCCGTCATGAGATAACAAAAATAAAACATAAGTGAATACTAGACATATGACGACCCAACATGATATAGAAACTTATACATGTGACATACGAGCCTATAAAGCCGACATAATCATTTGTATAATCAAGACATAGGCCGATAAGGCCATACAAGTATCCATATACATGTCATCTGTCAACAAGCCTCTAAGAGTACATAAATGTCATAAAGGTCGGGACAAGGCCCCGTCATACCAATCAATACATAGTCAAATCATACTGACCAAATAGGCAACTCCGGAGCAAGTGGAGTGCATAAACACCTTCTACTGAGCTGATAGCCTACTGGGAGAACTCTCAACCTATCTATTGGGACCTGCGGGCATGAAACGCAACGTCCCCAGGCAAAAGGGACGTTAGTACAAATAAAGTACCGAGTATGTAAGGCATGAAAGAAACATGGAGTAAGGAACTCAACCTGTAAGTCTGAATAGCTCTGTGAATCATGAAAATATTTATTATGTCATGCATGTGCATATAAATGCCATACCATGCATAAGTATATGCGTACATAACATCATCAAGCCTCTAAGGGCATCCCATAATATCATCTCAGCCACTGTGGGTGAAATCATCAACGTATACCAGCTGATCAGGTGGTGGTGCGTATATAACGCCGTAACCTTTCCCCATATCCCATATACATATAATATACGCGTATATAACGCCATCTGGTCATGGGTCAATGTACATGTATAAATGAATGCAATGCATAAGGAAGTAAATCTATAAGAGCTCTCGGAATATTATAAGACCCATGAACAGATGATATGATAGCAGGACATATGAGGAATAAAGAACATAGGCAACCCTAGTACTTCTAGGAATATAATTATTTGTGAAAGTTGCGTACTTGCACATTTCTTGCATCATATGGATCGTGCCAAAAAGGAAAGAATGGATAGCCTTAACATACCTTATCACAATATTTCTAATCACCAAGTTGAACTCGCCTCTTCATACCTTAATCTACAACAGCAATAATAATACTATCATTAAGTTACGAAAGGTACAACTATCGCACAACGAACGACAAGCTTATTTTGTATTAAAACGGGCAGCATCTTCCTTATAATCCTTACTTCCTTCAAATCCAAGATAACACCAAACACAACAATATCAACATGTATACATTATTTTCCAACCTTATCTACACCACAAAATACTACAAAATAGCCCAACACACCCCAATCTCTTCATACACAAAACGACCACCGTAGTAGTGTCAAACAGCCCTAAAATGTTACGACGAATGACCATCCCAACACCCTACATTTATGTGATGTTTCTCCATAACCTTACTCCTCCAAAACTCCACAAAATAGTAGTAAAACACGAAGTTCAACAGCAACACAAAACAATCCACAAAATAGTCTGCTACAAGTGAATAACTCGAACTCATGGCTTTCGATCACCGTCCCGTGAGTTCTAACTATTAGGAAACGAAATTATCAACCTTACTTGATATTTAAACACTTAAATACAGAAATTACATATTTTCTTAACTGTGAAGTACCTTCCAAAACTCAAACTACAAAGAAAAAGAGAGGCGATATAGCGATACTTACGTCGTAGGGATCATTTTAATGTTATCGCTTCTTGATTCCATGTCCGGGATGATAATCTTGTTTTGAAGCTCTGGAAGAGAGCATAAGAGTAAAGTTAGGGGTCTTATTTGGTTGTGTGTTCTGGAAAATTGAAGAAATAAACAAGATAAGGATATAAATATCCATTTTGTTTGAAAAGTCAAAAGGTGCTACTTGGCACCCTAGCATTGGTTCTTCTTCCAACGCTTATAACTTTTTATCCGGGTGTCATATGAACGTACGGTTAAGAGCTTTGGAAAATAAATTCCAATACCTTCAATGTATTATATAGTATGTCCCAAAAAGGCCTCATATAGAACACAAAATTTATTTCATAAAAAGATTTGTTACAAGGCAAATCCTTAGTCGATTTTTCCGCAACTTTAATCCGATTTTTCCCAAACTTCATATTTTATATCCAATATCATATATAGACATATTATGACTTTAAAATTATTTAAATCATGATTAACAAGTCTCATATTCATTACGTCACCTTGAGACGCACAGGGTGTAACAATCTTCCTCCCTAAGAAACATTCATCCTCGAATGTTAAACTCCCAGAAATCTATAGAAATTTTGGCAGTCTCCTCTGTAACGGTACTACTACCAACTTGTCACACAGAAAACCCAACAATACAAATCCACACAGGGCCACAATCATCAATAACACCAATGGCCTCACACGACCAATAACAATAACTAACATAAGAATCAAGTACAATATACGTACCTAAAGGCTGTGATGTCTCAATCTGATCCTCCTCCAGAAGTGGAAACAAGTGAGGATACCTAGTCTTAATTTCTTCTTCAACTTCCCAAGTCATCTCCTCCACATTATTATTAATCCAAAGTACTTTAACTGAAGCTACATCCTTAGTTATTAATCTCTGAACTTGTCTATCTAGTATAGCAATGGGAGCTTCCTCATATGATAGTTGCTCTGTAACCTGAACATCGTCAACTGGAATGACTTTAGAGGGATCTCCAATACATCTACAGAGCATAGACACATGAAATATTGGATGTACAGACTCTAATTTGGAAGGCAAGTCTAACTCATATGCTATTTGGCCTACTCTGCGTATAATCTTATAAGGTCCAATGTACCGAGGTCTAAGATTTCCCTTCTTACCGAATTTCATTACGTCTTTCATCGGTGATACCTTTAGGAATACCTAGTCATCTACCTGAAACTCCAAGTCTCGTCATCAATTATCTGCTTAGGACTTATGACGACTCTGAGCTGCTAATAGCCTTTCCCGTATAAGCTTAATCTTCTCAACTGTGTGTTGTACCAACTCTGGTCCTACTAACTTAGTTTCCCCAACCTCTAACCATCTCATAGGTGACCTACACTTCCGTCTGTAAAGAGCTTCGTATGGAGCCATCAGAATGTTGGAATGACAACTATTATTATATGCAAACTCAATAAGTGGAAGATGATCATCCCAGATACCCCTGAAGTCCATCACACAAGCCCGTAGCATATCCTCCAGTGTCTGAATAGTACGTTCAGCCTGACCGTCTGTCTGGGATGAAATGTTGTACTAAGACTTACTTGAGTCCCCAATCCTTTTTGGAAGGACCTACGGAAATTACCTGTAAACTGAGCACCTCTATCTGAGATAATAGATATAGGGACACCATGAAGTCATACTATCTCCCTAATGTAAATCCTTGCATAATCCTCTACTGAGTAAGTAGTCCTGACAGACAGAAAATGGGCTGCTTTTGTAAGAATATCGATAATAACCCATATAGCATCGAACTTACATTGGGTACGAGGTAAGCCTATGATGAAATCCATATTAATCACTTCCTATTTCCAAGTCGGAATCTCTATAGCCTATAACAATCCACACGGTTTCTGATGCTCAATCTTAACCTGTTGATAATTAGGGCACTGAGCAACAAACTCTGCTATATTCTTCTTCATTTCGTCCCACCAGCATATTCCCCTGATATCATGATACATCTTCGTCACTCCTGTATAAATAGAATAACAAGAATAATGAGCTTCTCCCATAACCTGCTGGCGCAACCCCACCATATTAGAACACATAATTGACCTCGATATCTGAGGACTCCATCTCCTGTAATCTCAAATGGTGTATTCTCCTTTTGAGGGGATGTATCTCTGTAATGAGCTAGAACAGGATCCTCATACTGGCGATCCTTCACTTTAGTTACTTAAGAGGATGTTGTCGTGTCCTGAATAGTAAATCCAGTATCACCTGAGTCCAGTAATCGAACTCCAAGACTAGCTAGCTGATGAATCTCATGGGCTATTCCACACTTCTCTGGCTGTAAATATGACAGGCTATCCATAGATCTACGGCTGAGGGCATCGGCTACTACATTCGCCTTCCCCGGATGGTATAAAATATCAACGCCATAGTCTTTCAGTAGCTCCAACCATCTCCTTTGGCATAAATTCAATTCCTTTTGATTGAAGATATATTGAAGTCTCTTATGATCCATATATATATCAACATGAATGCCATACAAATAGTGCCTCCATATCTTTAGTGCATGAATCACCACGGCTAACTCTAAATCATGGGTCGGATAATTCTTCTCGTGCTTTCTTAGTTGTCTTTAAACATAAGCAATTAATTTTCATGGTCGTTCTTCCACTTGTTTCATGAATACATTGCTTATCTCATTGCCTACAAATATTGGAATTTCTTGTAACTCATATGATCTCAAATATCATCTTTTGATCTTTTTTTCTGTTCATTAACTACGATAGGTGCCACTTTCTTATGGAGTGCATACAATGTTGTTGTGAGACTATTGTTACAAGACCATTTCTTCCTTATGTCACTATGCTTAAGTTGAAGCCTTCTTTTTTATTCTCTCAGCTAGTCTTTCTTTGAAGTACTTAAGAGAGACCTTTTGACTCCAATAAAGCTGCGAGCTTATTACATCGTATACCCAAAAGAATTTTTGATGTTCTTACTCACCTATAAATATCCTTAATTGCTTACCTCCATGCCTTTGTGCTCGTAAGGTTGATTCTGAACTGAAATTTTTGACTGTCTTCTTAGTGGCACCGTTTATTTTTATTTTCGTAACATGTATACAGTACCTTTAACAACCCCAACTCCTATCTGAATATTTCTCAAGGATTGCGATGTCATCATATTTGCGAGACTGAATTCCCTATGTTGGGTTTCACTATGTTTATCTTGCACAACATAACTACGACTTAATACCATATCACACCATCTTCCCCTTTTAGGGGAGTACTAACATTTATTGCTATGAAGATTTACCTATAAATGTTTCATTTCTTCATATTTGGCGTCTTCTCACATCTTCACGGACTCTTACTTGCCTTGCGGTAACCCTTCTGTACCAAGGATAACTGAATTTCTTATGCACGAAGGTGACACATAGTGTAATTGGAACACTTAGTCCCTTAAGCTTAACTCTACTCACATCGCTTGTTTTAGGGAAGCGACTTCCTGAATGATCTCTAAAGGTTATTCTTCTATTGTCCATTCAATTATCGCCGGAACGTGATCTCTGAAATTCTCACGATGTCAACTATTATCAAATCATTCGGTCCAGAATTCATGTTCAGTTTATCTTATTCACTAGCCCATACTAATTTCTATTACTCTAGGGGTCTAACTTTTCCTTCTGGTAATCACGTATGAGTCACCAACTCATTTCTCGAAATGGGGACATGAATTTATGGCTTATACTCTTTTACTGTCTCAAGGCCTGTAACTTCTTGTCTTTTCCATCACTTGACTATAGAATCTGTAGTCCTGTCATATTTTGATTTACCGTTATCATCCATTTATCATATCTTACTCATAATACTTCATTTACTTTCTTCTTATTCTCCTGCTAATATTTCTGTCTATCACCTTATTATGAAAACTTCTTCAAAACATTCTTTCACTTTTAGCCCCTCTTGATTCAACTCACTGGCTCTTCGGGTCGCCTAACACTCTCTCTTTACTAGGAACGAGAGCCATACAAAGGTAAATATTTATCCCTTCTAGGATTCCAATGCCAATCTTCTAAAATTTTTGAACATTCTAGTATTCATATCTGATTGTACTATTCTAGAGTGCACCATCTGGGTGTCTCACAAGGAGAACCATTACCACGTTTGCAATATCCCTCGGAAATGTGAGCTAATGATAACAATCCATCCACAATTTTGGGTTACTCTAACCCCAGCTGGATGCTGATATCCCATCCTTCTCTTAATTTATATCTGATACCCTACAAGTTTGAATATATCTTTGTTATTGTTGAAAGTAACTCAGAATGCTTATATTTCTCTGCCTGAATTGTAAATACAGATAATCTTCACTAACTAGGTACCTCGTATCCTTCTTCACCTAGCTTCTTTTACTTGTTGAAACTTGTATCTACCTTCTGATTCTCTCATTGCTTTTTACCATAGGGGTAGATAGATATTCATGCCTTAGGGCTCCTTATCAATAAGATCACACGTTGTAGTACACACATAATCTACTGAAGGCCTTACATTTACTCATCATAAGCATGATGCAAAATCGAGTTCCTCTGACTCAACTCTTCCACAGCCATATTCAATGTCTTACCAACTGTATTTCTGGATGTAGATGTCGTTGTATAACGAATAAAATAGAATTTAGGAGTTTGAATTTCTTACAACTGGGCTCTACCACATGATCTAGAGTAAGAAAAAAGAGCGATAGTCCTAAATGCCTTGTAACCTCCTGCTTATAAGTGTGGTGCACAACACACCCATAAACAAGACTTTACTAGACACGACTTGTAGACTCCCTAGGACAGAACTTCTATGATACCACTTCTATCACGACCCAAACCGTAGGGCCGCGATGGGCACCCAATGTCTAACTCAACCGAGCCAACGTAACGTATCATTCTTATCATACTATCATGGGTAAATGAACCGGAAAGGCCGTCATGAGATAACTAGAATAAAACATAAGGGAATACTAGACATAGGACGACCCAACATGATATAGTATACATGTGACATACTAGCCTATAAGGCAGACATAATCATTTGTATACTCAAGATATAGGCCGATAAGGCCATACAAGTATCCATATACATGTCATCTGTCTACAAGCCTCTAAGAGTACATAAATGTCATAAAGGTCGAGACAGGGCCCCGTCATACCAATCAATACATATTCAAATCATATTGACCAAATAGGCAACTCCGAAGCAAGTGGAGTGCACAAACACCTTCTGTTGAGCTGATAGCCTACTAAGAGAACTATCAACCTGTCTATCGGAACCTGCGGGCATGAAACGCAGTGTCCCCAGGCAAGTGTAAGGCATGAAAGAAACATGGAGTAAGGAACTCAACCTGTAAGTCTGAATAGCTCTGTGAATCATGAAAATATTTATAATGTCATGCATGTACGTATAAATGCCATACCATGCATAAGTATATACGTACATAACATTATCAAGCCTATAAGGGCATCCCATCATATCATCTCAGCCACTGTGAGAAAAATCATCAACGTATACTAGCTGATCGGTGGTGGTACGTATATAACATCGTAACCTTTTCCCATATCCCATATACATATAATATACGCGTATATAATGCCATCTGGTCATGGTTCAATGTACATGTATAAATGAATGCAATGCATAAGGAAGTAAATCTATAAGATCTCTCGAAATATCATAAGACCCATGAACAGATTATATGATAGTAGGACATATGGGAAATCAAGAACATAGGCAACCCTAGTACTTCTAGGAATAGAATTATTTGTGAAAGTGGCGTACTTGCTCATTTCTTGCATCATATGGATCATGCCAAAAGGGAAAGAATGGATAGCCTTAACATACCTTATCAAAATATTTCCAATCACCAAGTTGAACTCGCCTCTTCGTACCTTAATCTACAACAACAATAATAATACTATCATTAAGTTACGAAAGGTACAACTATCGCACAACGAACGACAAGCTTATTTTGTATTAAAACGGGCAGCATCTTCCTTATAATCCTTACTTCCTTCAAATCCAAGATAACACCAAACACAACAATATCAACATATATACATTATTTTACAACCTTATCTACACCACAAAATACTACAAAATAGCCCAACACACCCCAATCTCTTCATACACAAAACGACCACTGTAGAAGTGTCAAACGGCCCTAAAATGTTACGACGAATGACCATCCCAACACCCTGCATTTATGTGGTGTTTCTCCATAACCTTACTCCTCCAAAACTCCACAAAACAGTAGTAAAGCATGCAGATCAACAGCAACACAAAACAATCCATGAAACAGTCCGCTACAAGTGAATAACTCGAACTCACGGCTTCCGATCACCGTCCCGTGAGTTCTAACTAGTAGAAAACAAATTTATCAACCTTAATTGATATTTAAACACTTAAATAAATAAAGTACACGTTTTGTTAACTATGAAGTACTTTCCAAAACTTAAACTACAAAGAAAAAGAGAGGCGATATAGCGATACTTACATCGTAGAGATCATTTTAATGTTATCGCTTCTTGATTCCATGCCCGGGATGATAATCTTGTTTTGAAGCTCTTGCAAAGAGATTAAGAGTAATGTTACGGGTCTTATTTGGTTGTATTTTCTGGAAAATTGAAGAAATAAACGAGATAAGGATATAAATATCCATTTTGTTTGAAAAGTCAAAAGGTGCTACTTGGCACCCTAGCATTGGTCCTTCTTCCAACGCTTATAACTTTTTATTCGGGTATTGTATGAATGTACGGTTAAGAGCGTTGGAAACTAAATTCTAAGACCTTCAATTTGGTATATAATATATCCCAAAAAGACTTCATATAGTACACGAAATTTATTTTTCAAAAAGATCTATTACAAGGCAAATCCTTAGTCGATTTTCCGCAACTTTAATCCGATTTTTCTCAAACTTCATATTTTCTATCAAAACATCATATATAGACATATTATGAATTTAAAATTATTTAAATCATGATTAAAAAGTCTCATATTCATTACGTCACCTTGGGACGCACAGAGTGTAACAACTTCAGACCTTGCGGAAACAGAAGCTATATGCTAAATTCTCCAAGTGTGAGTTCTGGTTAGATTCTATGGCATTCTTGGGACATGTTGTATTAGGAGAGGGTATTAAGGTAGATCCCAAGAAGATCGAGGTAGTTTAGAGTTGGCCTCGTCCTACTATAGCGATTGAGATTAGGAGCTTCTTGGTGTTAGCATGCTATTATCGCCAGGTTGTGGAGGGCTTCTCATCTATTGCAACAACTTTGGCTAGATTGACCCAGAAAGGTGCTCTGTTCCGATGGTCCGATGATTGTGAGGCGAGCTTTCAGAAGATCAAGACCGCATTGACTTCAGCACCGGTATTAGTGTTGCCTTCTGGTTCAGGGATGTATACGGTGTATTGTGACGCTTCACGCGTTGGTTTGGGTTGTGTATTGATGCAGGAGGGGCGAGTTATTACATATGCTTCACGTCAGCTGAATCCCCACGAGAATAATTACCATGTTCATGATTTGGAGTTGGCCGCAATTGTTCATGCTCTCAAAATCTGGAGGCATTATCTTTATGGGGTGTCATGTGAGGTTTACACCGATCATCGCAACTTGCAGCATTTGTTCAAGCAGAGGGATCTCAATTTGAGGCAACGCAAGTGGCTTGAGTTACTAAAGGATTATTATATTACCATCCTTTATCATCCGGGCAAGGCTAATGTAGTTGCGGATGCCTTGAGCAGAAAGGCAGAGAGTATGGGTAGTTTGGCATTCATTTCAGTAGAGGAGAGGCCATTAGCTTTGGACATTCAGTCCTTAGCTAACATACTTGTGAGGTTGGATATTTCCGAGCCCATCAGAGTTCTTGCATGCATTGTCACCCAGTCTTCACTATTCAAGCAGATCAAGGCTCGCCAGCTTGATGATCCACACTTGTTGGTCCTCAGAGAGACAGTACTGCAGGGTGGTTCCAAGGAGGTTACTATCGGTGAGGATGGTGTTCTGCGACTCCAGGGTCGCCTATGTGTTCCTAATGTTGATGGCTTGAGGGAGAAGATCCTAGAGGAGGCACGCAGTTCTCGATATTCTATTAATCCAGATGCTACGAAGATGTATCGCGACCTGAGGCAGTATTGTTGGTGGCGGAAGATGAAGAATGACATAGTTGAGTATGTAGCAAGGTGCCTTAATTGCCAACAGGTTAAGTACGAGCACCAGAGGGTAGGTGGCCTACTCCAGCAAATAGTTATACCTGAGTGGAAATGGGAGCGCATTACTATGGATTTTGTAGTTGGGTTGCCGCGAAGCTTGTGGAAGTTTGATGAAGTTTGGGTCATCATTGACAGGTCGACCAAGTCAGCACACTTTATTCCGGTGGTGAACACGTATTCTTCAGAGAGGTTGGCTCAGATTTACATTCAGGAGATTGTTCGGTTGCATGGAGTGCTTGTTTCCATCATATCAGATAGAGGCCCTCAGTTTACTTCGTATTTCTGGAAGGCAGTACAGAGCGAGTTGGGGACCTGGGTAGAGCTCAACGCGGCCTTTCACCTACACACCGACGGGCAGTCGGAGCGGACGGTTCATATCTTGGAAGATATGCTCAGGGCATGTATGATTGACTTCGGATGGAAGTGGGATTGATTCTTGCCTTTGGCCGAGTTTGCTTACAACAACAATTATCAGTCCAGCATCGAGATGGCTCAATTTGAAGCATTATATGGTCGGCGATGTCGTTCCCCCATCGAATGGTTTGAGCCCGGCGAGTCTAAGTTATATGGTACTGATTTGGTAAAGGATGCCTTGAAAAAGGTAAAGTTGATTTAGGAGCGACTTCACACAACACAATCCAGACATAAGCGTTATGCAGATCAGAAGATGCGTGATTTATCATTTATTGTGGGCGAGAAGGTTCTCTTGAAGGTCTCGCCGATGAAGGGAATCATGAGGTACGGAAAGAAGGGCAAGTTGAGCCCAAGGTTTATAGGTCCATTTGAGGTGTTGAGACGAGTTGAAGAGGTTGCTTATGAGCTTGCTTTGCCTCCCAGTCTATCGGGAGTTCATCCTGTTTTCACGTGTCTATACTCCGGAGGTATCATGCCGACAGGTCGCATGTGTTAGACTTCAGCACAGTTCAGCTAGATGAGAGCCTAGGTTACGAGGAGGAGCTAGTTGCCATTGTTGGAAGGCATGTTTTCCACTTGAGGTCCAACAATATTTATGCGGTAAAAGTTCAGTAAAGGGGCCAACCAATCGAGGAGGCGACTTGGGAGGCCGATGAGGATATGCGGAGTAGATATCCATACCTATTCAGCACTCTAGGTATGATTCTAGACCCGTTCGAGGATGAACGTTTGTTTAAGAGGTGGAGAATGTAATGACCCAACCGGTTGTTTTTCTTTCTAAATCTCCGTTCTCCTAAATAAGACTCTACGTATTGCTTTTACTGTTTTATGACTTGTGGGGATGGTTAGTTTAGGATTTGGAAAGGTTCGGGTTGAAATCAGAACACTTAGTTCCTTAATATTGGCTTTAAAGGGTTAAGTTTGACTTAGGTCAACATTTCTAGTAAACGACCCCGGAACAGGGATTTAACGGTCCCAATAGATTCGTATGATGATTTTAGACTTGAGCGTATGTTCGGATCGGGTTTTAGATGACCCGGGAGCGTTGGTTGAAAGTTGGTGCGTTGAAGGTTTTAAAGTTCTTTAAATTTGGTTTAGAGTAAGTTGGAAGAAATTGAAGTTCATAAGTTGATCTCATTGGTTTTGGTCGCGATTCTTAGTTTTAATGTTGTTTTTCGCATTCCGATTGTGCGAGCGGGTTCGTTCTATGTTTACAAACTTGTCGATATGTTTGGACGGGGCCCCGGATGCCATTCGGGCGATGCGCGGAAGTCGTTTGGCCTTGGATGAACAGCTGAAGCATCCAGCTTCTAGTGCAATCGCACCTGCAGAGGGCCAGCCGCAGGTGCGAGCTAGCAGAAGCGAGCCAGAAACCGCAGATATTGGTGAGGGTGCGCACCTGCGAACGCGTAGGTGTGAAGGAAGCTACCGCAGAAGCGGCCAAAGCCGCAGGTGCGGCACACACGTCGCAACAGCGGTCCTGCAAAAGCGGGCTTGAGGTCTGCAGATGCGGAAGAGGCCATCAAAGGGGGAGCTGCATCTACGAGGCTTTTTCCACAGAGGTGGGCATAGAGCCATAGAAGCGGAAGACCTGGAGACAGAAAGGTTTATTTATTACGGGACTTAGGTCATTTTGGTCCATTTCTCTCACTTGTTGGGCGATTTTGGAGCTCCTTAGAGAGGGGTTTTCACCTAGCTATTGGAGGTAAGTAATTTCTATCCAATGTAAGTTAAATACATAGATTATGGGTAGATTTTAATATGTAAAATTATGAAAATTATGGGTTTAGATGAAAAACCCTAGGTTTTGATAAAAATGGGATTTAACCACGAAAATGGTTATGGAATTGGGTAAAAATTATATATTTGAGTTCATGAGGTTATGGGTAACATCATCTTGAAATATTTTAGGAATCCGGGCACGTGAGCCCGGTGGTGAATTTTTGGAATCTTCCAATTTAGGTTGGATAATTATTCTAATAGTTAAATTATGAACTTTTGAATACATATTGATTAATTTATATAACATTTGACTAGTTTTGGGTCGTTTGGCACCGAATTGAGGATTTAGAGCATATTTGTGGATCGGAAGTGAGCTTGAGAACGATGTAAGTCTCTTGCCTAACCTTGTAAGAGGGAACTCATCCCCTTAGGTGTATTTATTGTGAATTACTTGTGTGGGGAGTCACGTACATACTAGGTGACGAGAGTCCGTGCGTAGCTAAATTCCATGTGATGTCCAGGTAGTCTTAGATTTACATCAAGCTTTGGTTGCACTGTTATGTTGATTATGCATATTAGTTGTCTTAAATAGAGCTGAGATTAAGGATTTTAAGATTTAAAGTCTCGAACTTGGATTTCTTATGTTTGGGAAGAATTGAAGAATTTTATAATAACTCTGATAAATCCATGTTCAATCGCGTCGCAAGTATTTTCGCGAGCGAGGTAAATTTCATCTACTCTTATGGGAGCGGGTTGTTCACCTCGGCAGGTTAATAGATGCATCTATGGTTTGTGTCGTTCGACCTTCGGCAGTGCACACGGTATATTTTCTGGATCGGGCCGTACGACCTCGGTATAAATCGTGCGTGATAATACCCAGAGCCCAATTATATTTGATATTATTTTATGGCTTGAGCAGTTATAATTACTTAATGACATAAATTGACTTGAAATTTATTATTAGTGAAAAAATTATTATTCACTGCTTGTTACTGAGTTGTATTTATTATTTATATGATCCATGCTTATTTAGAACTTTTGTATTTTTTTATTGTTGGCCCATAGTAAGTATCGATGTCGACCCCTCGTCACTACTTCTTCGAGGTTAGACTAGATACTTAGTGGGTACATGTTATTTATGTACTCACGCTACACTTCTGCACTAATCATACAGGTTCTGAGGTAGGTGCATCTAGTAGTTATCCCGGCACACACCCCTGATACTTCGAGACTTCGTGGTGAATTGCCTTCCGAGTACATCTTGCAGCACCTAGAGTCTCTCTTTTGCTTTTATTTTCTGTCTACTCTATTCAGACATTAGTTTAGTGTTTTGTATATTCTACTAGTAGCTCATATACTTGTGACACCAGGTCTTGGAATTTTACTAGTAGACACTTGATGATTTTGAGTATTTACTTCACCACGTTTGTACTTATAATTGTTTGCGCTTCATTTTACTAAATTTCTCACCTCTTACTTATTTAATAATTAAAAATCAATAATTTCTAAAATGTTAAAAGAATAAACACATGGTTAGTTCACCATTGGCTTGCCTGACGGCGACGTTGGGTGCCATCATGGCCTATAGAGAATTTGGGTAGTGACAGTAACCTAATAAAATAAAAACATAAGCTAATAGAAAGCCACCGGGCATTTTTAAGACATTATCTATTAGGTTATGTAATAAAAATTAATTTGAATTGAAGGATAAGTTTTTGAATCTATTGATATAGTTTTTGAATTTGATTGAAATATAATTTTTTTAATAAAAATATGTATAGTAATTTTCTACCACTTTATTTTTTTATCATCATTATAAGTCAAGATGATTATAATCTCATATGTGACTATTTCTAAGTAAACATGTATTTACAAATGAACCGCTTTATAATTTTCATCACGAGCTACAAGTAAGAAGAGATTAAAGATTGTAATGACGATGAATGGCAAATAACAAATGAAGCTAGATAATTAGTAAATAAAGAATTTTTTTTATTCGTTTTGGATCATGCTATATTTTCATATTATTTGTAGTGCAACCTATATAATTACGATATTTGAGTAACACTCAAAAGTTATTCCATAATTATATGATTCATTTAATTTAATAACATTGAACTTTTATTATTGAATAGATAAGACGATAATTATGATTTAGTTAAAATGCATAATCTTCTAACGTGCTCAAATATATCAAATTATACTCTAATATGACTAATATTATTTGATAATATTCGCACATCGCGCGGGTTCTAATACTAGTAGAAAGAAAAAGCCATCAGTCGAGACTCAGAGCTACTTGAATGGGACCATTGTTGGGCTTTTTCATGAGTCATACCCATCAAATAAATGTTCGGCCCAATAAAGATTCGACCCAAAATCAAAGGGCGGCAGGGCTGCCACGATACGACTCAACTGCTGTGTACAACAGTGAACTCTCCCTCTTCCAACAAAATCAACTCAAAACCAGGAGCATATCCTCTTAATTAACTCACCCTTTAATTCTAATCAAGAATGGCAAGTATGAAAATGAGTGCGCACTGAACAGGTTAGTATAATATTCAAAAGCATTAAAATAGTACCATATATTTGTTTTATTATCTTTATCCGTATCTGATTTTCATATTGGTAGGTGAGTCCAAGCAAAGAATAAAATGCCTTTACTCATTTTCTTTCCATTTCTGATTTTTCTTAACAAACATAACTGTCCTCAGTGATGGTTTTGAATTGGGTTTTACAGCTCAGATTCTTGTCATATCCTACGACCTACATATTGTATTGCTGTAATTCGTAGGATAGCTTTCTTTACTTGACTAATATTTTATTTTGAATTGTAATTTGTATGTATTGTTAATTGATGAAAAGTAATCCTGTCTTTGTCAAAGCAGCTTAATTTTTTTTCCAAGTTTCGTGATTGGTATTTTCACCCAATTCCGTATAAAAATTATTATCACGGCCGTGCAAGTTAAACCTATCCGGGGTTGTTATTTTCCTTTAGAGCAGAATTCTGGGTCGTCTGCATTTTCTTCTAAGGTAATTTTTTTTGTTTTTAATTCTTTACTTTCTCTCTGCAGATTGATTGGATTATGCTTTAGCTTTTGCTCCACTAGTTAAAGTTTTTACCTTTGTTGAGTTTCCGCTGTATAACTTTTACCTGTAGGATTTGGTCATTTGGGTTTCTGGGGTAGGTGATCGGTGAGGGAATTATCATTGGATTTTTGTTGAATGGATGAATTGGTCGGACCTCGCTTGTACAGCTGCTATAAATGTCGCAATCATGTTTCTCTTCATGATGATATAGTCTCTAAGGCGTTTCAGGTAATTAATTCCATATGTGCTTTATTAACTTGTAGTTATTCTCATGTCTAAATACTGTACTTTTCTGTTACTGTTTTGTGAATGGATGATTCTTGAAACATGATTTATGGTGGTTGAAGTCGCTATAATATTATTTTCACGCAAACATCAAAATTATTTGTTATACTTGCAATGGCTCTGATCGGAATGAGTAGAGGTGCTGATCTCTTATTACTCAGTACTAGTTCCCAATTGTCATCAATTTGAGATCAGTGTTTTCAGATGAATTTTATTAACTAAATCCCTCATTTGTCTTGAATTCAAAGTAAAGGATGACTTTCACTCGTAGTTAAGGAAAAACCAAATGAGAAACGAAGAAAAATAAGGTGAAATTAGCTCACTCTTATTGATGCTTTTGACCACGTCTTGACTTCAGCTTTCATGGGATGTAATGAATAATGATTATTATTTTCTTTTAGTCCAAGAAGTAGTCAAATCATAATCGTTAATCTGATAATGAGAAGGAAGGACTAATTCTCTTTTGCGCTTCAAGAGTCAGATAATTTTAAAATAGTTAGTTTTACTTGCGGTCATCTTGTTTCTGAGAATCGTCCAAAGAAAAGAAATATTGCTTTTCAGGGAAGAAATGGCAGAGCTTTTCTGTTTACTCATGTGATGAATATTAATGTTGGACCTAAAGAAGACAGACATCTCTTGACTGGTCTTCATACTGTTGCTGATGTATACTGTGGGGATTGCAATGAGGTTTTGGGCTGGAAATATGAACGAGCTTATGAGCAAACACAGAAGTACAAGGAAGGGAAATTCATACTTGAGAAATCTAAAATCGTTAAAGAGAATTGGTAGCCCAGCACCAATTCATTATTGATTCTTTATCTTAGTACTTAATGTAAGTAATGTTCATCCTATCTATATAAATCCGTGTACAGAACTTGTCAAACTGAAAAAATTGCAGATGCTCAATTGAATATTTCCACCATCTCTTATTTCATAGTATAATTCATTGATACGCAATTCTGTTACTTAACAAATGTCTATACTTCTTTTTCTAAGTTATCCATATTCCTGATTTTCTTCGAACAATATATAGAGTTCTCTGACGAGGCTGTGATACTTTGTGGGATAATTCTGCAATGAATCACAGCTGATTGTGGAACCAACCTTAGGGGAAGAAGTTAGGCTTTTGCTTATGTCTTGCATCAGCCTTGGTGTCACAGAAAACCAAGGGTTGAGACTGCCAGACGGCTTGCTATGATTATCTAGATTTCTTATTACCAAAGCTTCTAGAAGCTCGTAATCCCACCCTTGCACAGTGGCTTTGTAAAATCACTCTGCATTAAGCTGGTAGATCCAAGACCGAGTTGGCTCTGGCTGCAGAGCCTTTAAAAGTCGGGTGAGAGGTTAGTTGTAGATATAAGGAAGGAGGAAGGAGGAGGGTATACTTGTGGTGGAGACTGCACCCTTTTGTGCCCCTATAGCCGAGCACACTTTAAGAGGGTTTTCTTGTGATTGCTTACTTTTGTCCTTGAATGAAGTTTGAGGAAGTTTAAGGCTTTGGCTCATTATTACTATGAGTTTCTCTTTTTTTTTAAGTGCAACTTCAACTTTGTTGACCTCCACTCATCTCTTCATATCCACTAAATAGCATAGGTAAACCAAAGATCTAATGAATTTTTCATTCCCTTTAAAAGGAAAAGATGTGTTAAATCAGATAGCTGTGCGCTGACTAAACATAGAAAAACACAAAGAGGTTGGCTGGCCTTTATGTTTTGTATAGTTGATCCAGCTTACCTGCTTCTGAGAATCTGTTTAGCTATGGCTAGTTCCTTAAAAAGAAGATGGGAATTGGGCCTAATTCAACTCTAAAAGTTAGTTCATGAGACAGGGTTTCCCAAAACCATATTGGTAGACAACAACCCGTTCCCCGAACCAATGTGGGACATTCTAACATGTTCATGCTTCTATTTTTTATTTTATTTTTTTAATTCCGCTCCCCTTTGATCCCCTTTGTTGGAGCTATTTGCTCTTTTGGTGACTTGAACCCACGACCCTGGGGTTGTAGGTGGGGGTGCTGATCATCTGAGCAACCCCTCTTGTCTTCATGCTGCTTCTAGGAACAAAGGAGATACTAATGATTCTAGAAAAAATCATAGAGATGTCAAGGAAAAAGCTTAATTACCATAAGAAAGTAATAACACTAGAAATTCCGATTAGAAGAAGATCCTACTTCAGTTGCAACAGCCCCCTTGCAATATGCAATACAAAATTGAGGGTCATTCAGTGTAACCAAAGCACAGTAGTCAAATTAGAAACAATCCAGACTGACTTACTAAGGCACAAAATCAATCTTTCTGTCTCTTGCAAAAACTTGGCGGTTAGTTGAATAACGAAGTAGAAGTAGAAGTAGAAGAGGGAAAAGATGGGTCCTGCACTGCTGCATTAGCATTTTGGCTTGTGTGTACCATTGCAATGTGTTGGTTAGGAGGGTGATGAATGTGTTGGCCTCTATAAGTTACAACCACCTTGTTTGCGTCCGTTGAGCTTTGCTGAACGTGTCTTCTTGCCGGACAATTTTCAACTTCATTACACCTATAGTAGCTCTTGAGAAAAGGTGAACCACCCGTTCGCTTCATTCCATACTTTCTCCATCTCCATTGATCCGCCTCACTCAATTTATCAGTCAATATTTCATATCTTTCTGTGCTCTTCCCACGATAAGAAAACACCTTGCCTTCTTCAATTCTTGATAGTTGCATTGAACATCTTGCCTTCTTGTTCTTCTTCTCCTCATGTTCTACAACAAGTGGTGTGTTCGGAATAGTTTCAGTTTTGTTTTCTGTGTTGTGAGGTACAATTCTAGAATTGGTATTCACATTCTTGGAAAGGCAACAAACTTCATCTAACCCAAAACAATGATCGTTCTCTGCGGCGAACAGATCACTAAAATCACCAAAACAATCACTTTGTTCTGGAAAAAAAGTTGGTGTTTTTGTGTTAGTAGCAGAATTACCATGGCTAGTGTCCTGATCAACGCTGTGATCGATAAGAGCAGTGGTATTAACGTTGTAGCAACTTCTCACATCATCATCAGGAATAGCTCTGTTGACGTTGGAGCAACTTCTCACAATTGCCCACAAATCCCAGTCGTTTTCATCCATTGAAAACTTTCTTCTAGGGGGAAGGCTTCATTAATGTAGGTTTGTATATATATGTGGATTTAGTTTTCCATAGAAAATAAGGAGTTTTAAACAAACTGGTTGGGCCGTTCCCTATACGCGGCAAGGAGATTTGCTTTGTACTGTATTGGATTCGATTCTTGAACTATGTATGTAAGGAAATCTGAACAATTATGGAAACAAACTTAGAAACTTCTATATATACATTATATTTGATTTTTTTTTTGTTTTGAAAATTCTACATTTTTGGTCAAGCGGTTAGAGGCACCAAAAGGCCAATTTGTATGCTTGAGATTGAGCCCTGATGATTGTTTAATTTTGGAGCCCTAGAACTCTCAGTTGTGCAGCACAAACCTCAAAGTTTTAATAGTAAAAAAAAGAATTATTATGATTAATACCTAAATAGATTAATAAAAAATTGAAGAAAGTTGCATCGTGTTGTGAAGTAGGGGTGTACAAAAATAACCGATAAACTGCACAAAAAAGATAACCCGAGTCAAATCGGAAAAAAAAATCGATCATCATTGGTTTGGTTTTAACAAAAAAAAATCAAATCGAAACCAAACCAACCCGATAATATATTTATATAATCTTTAGAAATATTTTATACATATAAATATTTATTGTATATAATTTATAAATATTTTTTAAACTTTTTCACAGTTTTATTTTTTAACGTATTATTTCAAGTTTGAACTTAACATTCTTGAATGGTAAATAAAATTTATAACCCATAAATGTAGTAACTCAAACAAAGTTCAAATCAATACTAATGCTAATAAAAGAAATTCAATTCAACACTAGGAATGACGATAGTGTTGGATATCTATTTTTTAGTTTTACATTGCTTTATACTGAAAATGCATAACTTAGTTTATCTTTTAGTGCTTGGGTATGTAATTAATAGTACTTATTAGCTATACTTATTTTAGCATGGCCTATATAGTATTTTTAGATTATGTTAATTTTCATTATGGCTTATTAACTAGCAATATTTGCTTTATGTAATTTTATTATTTTTGTTATTGAATATTTTACTATAATGATATGACTTATCTCATATTATTGTGTTATTTTCTTGAAAAATAAATCATATAGTTGTATGTTATTAGGACTAAAAAAATATAGAGAGCACAAGCTACATATTTTGTGCTATAAAGACTTTACCGAATAAAATCGAAAAATCCGAGAAAAACCGAGATTGAAACCCCGACTTTGTTTGTTTGATTTGGTTTATAGATTTAAAAATCCGGCATCATTAATTTGATTTGATAATTAAAAAATTCGAACCAACCCGACCTATGTATATACCCCTATTGCAAAGTACATCTTATGTCATCAAAATTTTAGGTGTTATTTTAAAGAAAGCTTGCTTGCATTATGTTGCTAAGTCCTTCAGACAAGAGACAAGTTGTATACATTACGTCTAATGTCATAAAATATTATGTTGCTAAGCTCAATTTTAGGATCTAAATTAGACTATAAATGGTGTTTTACGGAAGTATATTCAAAACAACCAGAAATATTTTTCTATACTAGATATTAGGGGTGTACATAAATCGGGTTGGTTCGAGTTTTTTAATTATTAAACCAATTGTGTCGGATTTTTAAATCTATAATCTAAATCAACAAACAAAAGTCAGACTTTTCAATCTCGATTTTTTGGAGGTTTTCGAGTTATTTCCTGGTACAGTCTTCATAGCACAAAACATATAATGTGTGCTCCAAATATTTTTTTAGTCTTAGTAGGATATAAATGTATAAGGTATTATCCAAGAAAATAACACAAAATAATGTGAGATTAGTCATGACATTAAACTAAAATATTCAACAATAAAGATAATAAAATCGCATAGAAATAAATATTGCTAATTAATAAGCCATAATAAAAATGAGCATAATTCAAAAGTACTAAGTAGGATACAACTATATAAGGTGTTACTCAAGAAGTTTGGTACGGTTTGTCGGTTTCCTTTGTACATCCCTACTAGATATCATCAAAGTCTTATGATTAGTGTAAATATTTCTGTTTTTGTCGTCAATAAGAAGTATTACATAACAACTTGTTTGGATGGTTGTTACATGTTGTTTCATAATGTATCGTATTGTATTCAGAGGCGGACCCAGAATTTAAACGCCGCGGAGCATCATTATCTTTAACGTAAATATGAAAATAATATTAGTTGCAATAAAGTTTGGCGTGCAATTCTTTGAAAACATAGTGATTACGAGTTCGTGGCCGAAAGAATGTTCAAAAATATAAAAAAGTTTAGACAAAAGCAAGACTAATAAAGTACTGTAAGTAGCCCAAAAAGTCTCAATCGTCGTCGCAGAGTCGATGGATACTTGCTACTTTGCCAAAGCAAATGTTGAAAGGAGAAGGTTTTGGTTGCCTTTATTTTTTCTAAATGAAATAATAATAAAAATTGGTTAGAGATAAGGATTATTTACTAATGAAACTAGTTAATGAAATATTTTATCCCCATTTCCTATTGTCTTTAATCAATATTTATATCTCTCTTTATTAACTTTCTAAAGTCTAGAGACTAGGGAATAAAACTTAAACAGTCTGCTGAACCGGTGCAACCATGGGGGTGATTTGTTCTTTTGGGGGCACAATTAAATTATTTTAGGGGTCCTCGACGTATATACTGGGGGCGGGCGTCGGTCGATTCGGTTCAATTGTGAATGTTATCGGTTCAGCATATTGGTTATCGGTTTATAAATATGCTAAATCGATAACCGAACCGATAAGATATCGGTTATCGGTTAGACGATTATCAATCCTTATGGGTTCGGTTATCGGTTTACCCAATAAGAATAAAAAATGTCCAAAATTTTCATATTTTTATTAAACAAATTGTGATCATACTGTTAAGAGAAAGGAACTGAATTTTCGCTCTTAAGAAAAAGGGATTAAATTTGAACTTTAGAAAAGAAAACTTTTTTTGCATTTAAAAATCCCAATGAATGATCTCAATTTTCAAAGTTATAATTTACTAGGAGTAAGGAATAAGACATTCAATAATCTAATCTTACTAACTATCTCACTGCGGGTGGGCATAATTCATAGGAAAATATAAAATCCTAATCTTGCAAATACTATAGATTCTTTAAAGTTTAAAACTAAAAATCTTAAGTGAAGAATTAAGATGAGAATTCAGAAAAGTTTAAAACTCACTCTAAGGATTAATGTCTGAAGATGAAGAGTAACTGTCAAAAGAATGAGAAAATTAAGAGAATGACAGAATGAAGCCATAAGGTGGCTTTATATACTTAGTGGGTAAAATTATAATTTTGTTAAAGCTTATTGGGCTATCGGTTAAACCGTTAATAAAATTGGCAAACCGATAACCCAATAGTCAAATAACATTAAACTATTATCGAACTATTTATCCAATAGCTCGATATCGATAACCCATTAGCATTTTATCGGTTCGGGCTATCGGTTATACCCGATATATGCCCAACCCTAATATATACAGTAATATTTACATGATTTTTTCCGAGCTTATAGGGTGCCAGTGACCCCTCACATCTCCACGTGAGTCCACCCATGAGTGTATTACATTGTATTATATTGTATTGTATTGTTTGATGAATACAAGTTTGGATAGATTGTATCGTTTACCGTCGTTTCATGATGTCACACACCAATAATATAAAGAATAAGCTTTTAACATTACTAAAAAAATAAAATACGGAGTAGAATTATTATATAAAAAGTAGGACAAATAATAAAATATTATTATTTAATAATAAAAAAGGCAATATGAGAGGAAAAGGTAAGGTAATGACGCCACCACACTAAATCCGTTGTTAAATAAAATTATATATTTTGTTGTTACGTAACGACGAATTGACAATACAATACAATAAAATTTAAATAATATTTAAAATAAATATTATATTTAAAGTAACAATACGATCCCATACATTACATAACATTAGTAATAACTATGACGCTTTTATTTGTATAGTTAGAATAATCATTCTGCAGAAAGGGGAAAAAACGAGAAAAGAGACGGCGAAAATTCAATTTATATCCTTGAACGCAGAGCTGGAAGACGGCTAAAACAGAAGGAGCGAAGGGATGTATCTGAAAGCACCGTTTTGGAGCAAAGATTCGAACTCCGAATCTCAGGCGGATTCGCCGCCGTCAGCAGTGGCGGAGCTAATCAGCTCGCTTGAAAGGCAAAGAGTATACAGGGAGGTGACACTCGCACTGCGCACAGGACTCAGTGATGCACGTGCCGAGTTCTCCTTCCTCCGCATTCGTGGCCTCCGCGTCATCCTCAAGTTTCTCCGATCCGTTGCCGAGTCCGACACTACCATCAACCTCTTCTGTCACAGCCAATCCATTCCCGATCTTCAAGGTTTTCCTCCATTCTCTACCGCCCTAGGGTTTCTGCCATTAATGATTTTTCGTTTTATTTAATGTTCAGTCGTGCAATTTATGGAAATATAACTGAATGTTGACGTGGAAGTTGGTTATATCAATCGACCTCAGGGCCGCTGAGAATGTGGAAATTGTGATAATTACATAAATCGGAAATAGGGAAAATGAAATTGAGGTTCATCTTCTGTCAAACGTGCTACAAGGAGTTTAGGAAAAAAAAAGTTTTGCTAGTTTGAAAACCATTTATACCTCAGATGAGGCCTCGTGGAATTGGATATGGCTTCGGTTTGGGGCAGCTCGGGTACATTTTGTGTCAGCTTTATTAGAAGATTGTCAAAATTCATTAAATTTAAGCTGAATTTCATTTTCTTACGACAATGTTTTGTGTCAAATCTAAAGCTTTCAGACGGTATTATCGTCATAATCAGTTCGTTTTAGCTTCAATCTTTTTGTAAGATTGTTTGCACTACTGTATCAGCAGGTTACAAAAGAGTGTTTGATATCTTCTTGAGTTGAAATGCTAGTTCAGTATTGATGAGAATTTAGGTGTAAGTATTTAAACTTATAACTTGGTGAACTGTGATTATCAGTTTCTGATTGACTCGTGGAATGTACAATATGTTCTGAAGTATAATAGGAATTAGAAGGAGTAATGGTTTATTATTATGAAATTCTTTTTCTCTTTTATGTTAAAATCGGTATTTGCATGTCAAGCTAGCCTGTATATTTACAGTTTAATTTCCAGTGAAAGCAAGTCAAACGATGTTGTCTTTTCTGACTTGTTCACAGTCAAAAAGAGTGAAACTTCAGATGAACACAGATGAAGCCACACTACTTGTGAAATGCAGCAACAACTTATTAATCTTGGAATTTTAGGGGCAGTGACGCCGCTGCCTTTTATGTACATTTATATTCTGCATTGATGTTTATTCTGTGATTTTAGGGGTAAATCATCCAGTTTCTACTAAATGATTGAAACTTTCAGACATCAGTAGTATAGTTCTTATTATCATTATTTTGATGCTGGTGTATACAGGGATAATAAAAATTTGTACTTCGATATTACTTTGTTTAATTTGGAAAATGGACCAGGCTATTAACCATGACATATGCAACAGTGGTTCCAGTTCTTTTCAAACATTCCTTGAGAGATATAGAGGACCAGAGTGTAACCAGTCTAGACCACATATTTACTGTGGAACCTATGGAAATAACCAGTCCTTCAACTGATTCTGAAGTTGCCCTAGCGCTTAGAGTTCTGGAAGGTTGTTGTCTGCTTCATCGCGAGAGTAATGTTTTGGCCCATCAACACAAGGCAATCCCGGTAAATTTCCCTATTTTATTATGTCTTCTCAGAGAATTAGATGTGATGACTTTCTCCTTTTAGTCATGGCTCAGAAAATTGCAAACTATAATCTTCAAATGATTCTGAAATTTTCTGCTTGCCATGTCAATTATGTAGCTACCTTTTGTATAGTTGGAAAAGAGGTCTAGCTTTCTGTTTTCATTACCTTTGGAGATCATTTACGCGCTCAAAGTTTATGGTTTCATGAAAATAGGCACTTCAAGATGATAATAGGTTTAACTTGTTGGAAATAAGCAGGTTTTGATGGAATCTCAACTCCTATGTTCACCGGCAAAACTAGATGTTTAGTTAGTCTTTTTTCCTGGAACAATCTAACCCCTGCTAATAGTCCTGATGACTTTTTGGATTTTGTTAGCTCCCTGGTCATAGCATAGGTTTTTTGTACTCATGTTTTGGAGCAGCTAACTTTTGCACATCTTTTCTACTTATTTGCATATGCTTGATGCCTTATTAATGAAAACACCCTTACTTCATAATTAAAAAAAGCAGGTTTTGATGAACATACTATCAATCCGAGGAGTACTGGGACAAGGTGCATGCTTGGATGCTTTGATTGCTATAATGCTGGATTCATCTGCCAATCAGGCGGTAGATATCTTTTCTTTTGACTTACTTTTGACAGAAGTGATATAGAACAGTTCTATTTTCCTGTAGTATTCATTTGGAAGGAGATTGGTAGTAAATATTTCCTATATTCAGTTATTGATGAAATCATCCAAAAAGGTATTTACTAAGTGACTGCATCTAGATATGTTCCTCATTTAACTGAAGGATGCAAGATAAAAGATAAATCTGGTTTTAAATAAATAGGTTTAGTTCAAGAAATTAAGCAGTTCCATATCTATTTTAGCGTCACATGATGTGTACTTTATGTTATTGGTTCCTTCCTTTAGTAAATAAGCCCATGATTTTATCCACATTGACCGGTGATGTTCTAGGATTTCGAGGCTTGCAATGGCATTGAAGACGTCGCTATACTGATTAGAGACAAACAAGTAGACGAAAATTTGAGGTATTTCATGTCTTCAAACTCAGTTTCTAAATTACAACATAAAGTCTCTTTCAAATTGCAATGTGCATGACGTTCTTTTCCTCCAAGATCATCCTGCATGCTAGTTCTAGTGTATTGACCCTTTCCTTCTCTCCTCATAAATTTTGCGCTGACCCCCCCCCCCCCCCCCCTCTCTCTCTCTCTCTCTCTCTCTCTCTCTCTCTCTCTCTCTCTCTCTCTCTCGGGTAGATTAGAGAAAATTTTGTGGTGGCCTTCGACATATAGGAAAGTGCTATAGTTCCATTTCGGTCGAGAAAAGATAAAGCAAATCATGAAACACACTGTCCAACGTAAATCCAAGAATTCTCTTCGCCAATTTGCTTGCATGGTTCTGACAAACTTGATATCACCAGGCTCAAGTGTGGAGAATTTCTACTGCTTCTGATCGGACATGTAAACGGGAGGGAGAGGCCTCCCATGGCGACAATTCATGAAGACATAAGGCGGTTTCTAGGTGAGAAATCTGCATCATTGATATGGGCAGCTAGTCAATTTGGTTCAACACTTGATCCAGAACAGAGATTGACAGCTTTACACATTCAAGCTCGTAGAGTACTGGAGTCCATAGACCTTTATTGACGAGTAAGGCTTTCAGCATCTTGTCATTATGTAATGAGCAGAAGCCTCAGAGAAGTAGCAGTTTCACCAACAGTCTAACCTTGTAACAAGGGTCGACTAATAGGCTATGCAGAAGCCACAAAGAGGAAGATCCAGTTAATTTCTGGTGACATTAATATCTTACAATGTGAATTTTTGTAAATTATTTGTTCTATACAGAAGTACAATGCACTCTAATGTTCTACTTTTATTTGTGTTGTCAATATATTTAGTGTTTGATAAATCTCATCTGTTCTTTGATGGGATGTATCGCATGCTACAAATACGTGTATTTCACCTTTATCTTCAATCCAACTACATCCAGGACTTTTGTGCATTTTCCTCTCATTGATGAGTTGTCTTGTTTTGGTAAGATTACCCCATCTTCTAGCAGAAGCATATAAATTTGCTAACATGACATGATTCCCAGTGTTTCCTGGTTCTAGCTCGATGAGCTTGTTTGCTGCAATTTCACCAACCTCAAGATTCCCATGGATAACACAGCCTCCAAGCAAGGCACCCCAAATCACTGTATCAGGCTCCAAAGGCATCTCTTTAATGACCTTCAATGCTTCATTAAGCTTACCTGTTCGACTTAAAAGATCAACCATACATGTGTAGTGTTTTAATGTCGGTTTTGCATTGTAAGATCCCATCAGGTCGAAGAACTCCAGTCCGGTCTCTAGTAAACCTGCATGGACACACGACGAAAGAGCTGACAAGAAAGTTATGTCGTCTGGTATAAATCCATTTTCCAGCATTCTGCGGAAGAAATCAATTCCTTCCTCCCCATATCCGTGCATAGCATATGCCGTAAGCATTGCATTCTCTGTGACCAAGTTATACTTTTTAATGTTATCATAAGCCAGTCTAGCATGCTTGACACATCCACATTTTGCGTACATGTCCACAAGAGCCGATCCTATGTGGGTGTCTGAGTCATATCCACACCTAACTGCATAAGCATGAATCTGCTTTCCTCGGTCGAGAGTCGCTAACCTTGCGCAGGCTGGTAATACTGTTCCAATCGTGTAAATATCAGGCCTCAAACCTGAGGATTGGATGTCCAAAAACAACTGCAGAGCTGACTCATTACCAGCATTCTCAACATGGCCAGCAATAATACCATTCCATGTGTAAATATTTGGATCAAATCCATCTGCCTTCATCTTCTCGAGAGTGCATTCGACACTAAACATTTCACCAGAACGAGCATAGCTGGATATCAATGCATTCCATGTTGGTATATCCCTCTCATTCACCTCATCAAAAACTTTTTGAGCTGCATTCACATCCAAGCATTTGCTATACATTTCTACAAGTGCCCCACCAACAAAAGCATCTGTTTGCAGGCCCCTAACAATGGCACAGGAATGTATCTCCTTCCCACGTCGTAATAAACCCGTATCAGCACAAGCAGCAAGGGCACTGCCAAGGGTGAAGGTATCTGCTTCAATTTCTTCCTTCCACATCACCTTGTGAAACATATTCAAAGCTTCACCTAACATAGAGTTGTTTACATATCCTGAAATCATTGAATTCCAAGATATTATATCTTTCCATTTGCCTTCGCGTTCCATTTGATAAAACAGCTCTTGAGCCTTTGAAATTTCTCCATTCTCAAAGTATCCCACTAACATGGTGTTGTAAGAGACATCATTTTTAGTCGAGAACATTGAAAATACACGGAATGCATTTCCCATATCCCCACACCTCCTGTACACATCTATTAAGCCATTAACAACGAAAGAATTAGACATCAATTCATGTCTGGCCAGATATCCATGAATTGCTTTCCCCAAATATAGCATTTGCAATCTACCACAAGCAGGAAGTATACTTGCCAACGTTTGGGCATTTGGTTGGAACCCAACAGCTTGCATTTTGTAAAGCATTTCAATGGCCTCTTCGTCGCATCCATTCGCTGAAAATCCACCTATCAAAGCACTCCAGGAAATAAAATTTGGAGTTAGATTATCCTCAGCAGACATTTGGTTAAAAACTTCATGTGCTTCGCTTAACATTCCATTGACAGCAAAAGCTGTTATAACTGAATTCCAAGAAACACAATCCCTCTCTGACATATTACTCAAAAACTTTTTTGCATCCTCCAAACTCGCACATTTGCCATACATATCAATCAGAGCATTGCCGACATAAATATTGGATGAAAATCCATACTTGAGGACAATTCCATGTAATTGTTTGCCCAATTCAATGCCACCATAACCGCAACAAATCTTCAGCACCACCGGAAACAAGAAAAACTCCAAATCAAAATCCTCAAATCGAACCTGTTGAAAACACTCAAAAGCTTCCTCGAAAAGCCCATTAGTTAAATAGACATTAAGCACAGCTGTCCACGAATACAAGTTTCTTGCACGCATTTTGTCGAACAAGAGAACTGCATCATTAAAACAACCACATTTCCCATACATCTGAAGCAACTTAGTTTCCACAAACTCGTGACCGTGAAACCCATTTTTGAGCGCTTGTGCGTGCACTTGTTTACCCAACCTGGGACATTTGCAGGACTCAAGCACTGAAGCATAGGTGCTTGAATTTACGAGGTCGTCCAAAGGAGAGAAATGGGCCGGGCTCGTCGACATGGGTTGTGGAAAATGACGTTGCCGTGTTGGTTTTGATTTGTGAAAGGAAACCTTAGTAGCTCTGAATTCAAGGGACTCATACTGTGGCTGCAATGGTAGTGGCTGAGCTATGGGTTCCAACAGGGAAACCATTTCAAGCATAATGTAAGTGGCGAATCCTTAACTTCTCACATTTTATTACAGTTGAAAAAGATGAAGATGACTGGGTTGGGCTGGTTCGCACTGTTATTGGGCCGCCCTTTAAGATTGAACAGAGCCAGGAGACCGAAAGACTTCAAAAGTTTGTAACTTGTACTCTATTTTTTCTTTAGAGATTTCATAAGTTTGTTGCTTGTCTTGACATGTTACATCTATTTCGATGCTATATGAAATAGCTGTTTTACAGTCACAATACGTAAATGCGGATCCAGAATTTTGAATTTATGAGTTTTGAATTTTAAAAAATGCAGCTTATCGAGTTCTGAATATTTTTTTTTACATATTAAGTGAATTTCTTCACACAAATACCGAGTTTTGTCCAAAGCTAATAAATTCGGCCAAACCCGTAACTTTAATTCTAGCTCTGTCCTGAGTCCCTAACAATACAACACCCTGCCTCAATCGGGTTTTTTGAGGAGAGTTTATTGTTTTTATATTTTATCATCAAATTTTGTATAAGATAAGTTGATTGAAGAATGTAAATTATGAGATTTAATATTTTTTTGTTGTTGCTTCACGTACATATTCCACCACTGGTAGAGGTTCCAAAAGTCCACTAGGCTCCTTGTTCTCCAATTTGTATTGTTGGCAAATAAGACTAAGTTAGAAGCGCCCTGTCTCAACATTTATTTCCTCAAACAAAGGCTGTCACGCCAAGTTCTGATGCCTTTTTTGTATGTACTTCACAGGCCTTAGGGCAGCCTCCATAGGAGAGCATATATAATTAGTTAAATTGACCTAAGGTTTGCTCCCCAAATGAAATATTGTTATTGTTTAGTACTAGATTCTTCCGAACTGCCTATGAAATGACCCTAATCATCCGATGTATTTGTTAAGCTTGATATGTATGTTAAAACATCCAAAAATATATATTATTGTAAATTTACATAAATATCTTTGTAACTGAGATTTAAAAGTAGAGCGAAGCTTGATTGACACAAAGTTTAAAATTGCTCTATTCTTTGATTTCAACATTTGATTGAAGGGAAAAGGACCAAATATACTCCTCTACTTTCATATATTATTTACATTTAACTTCCGTTATATTATCAGGCCAAATTTATCCTACAATCAGCAAACTTTTAAAAATACCCCTTAATCTGTTAACAAATCCAAAATCTCTCAAATTCCTTTTATTTAAATCACTTGTTGTTAGCTTTTCTCAATTCTAAAAGTATTTACAGTCAGACCTCTCTATAACGGCATCCCTATATAACAAATCTTCACTATAAAATCCAAGCTTTTTCGGAACCAATTTTTATGTTATGTTATAATATATATTCTCTATAACAACACTTCGTTATAACATCCAAAAATATTCGGAATAAACGAGGCTGTTATAGAGAGGTTTGACTGTACAACATCCCAATTTTAATAAATTCGTTGCACCAAATGTATGGAGATTTTGCAAGTATTAGTGATTGAAGTTGTAGTTCCTCGGAGACTTTACATTGTCTAATTCAACTTTGCTTTAATTAAAAGCCTACACATTTTGCACTCTTAAGTTAGTCGACCGAACTCTATACTAACCAGGCAATGAGAAAATATATTTGAATATACATGTACATACATGATGATCAGCTGCATATAATACACAATAAATAGACCCACTAAATTCTACGATGTGTATATGGTTGAAAAATAAATAAAATTTTAAACCAATTTTATTTATTACAAAAAGAGAAATGGGTGCATTGGTAATAAAAAAAATTCTGAATAATTTGAATAGTCCGGTAACTTTAGCATTCACATCAATAGTAATTATTGAAATTAAAATAGTGGACCAAAAAAATAACAAATGAATTAAATAAAAGAAATTTGGGAGATTTTGGATTACTTAACAGATCAAGGGGTATTTTTAAAAATTTGCTGATTGTAGGGATAAATTTGACCGATAGTATAACGGTAGAGGTAAATTTGGCCCGATAATATAATTGAAATTAAATAATAACAATATATAGAGGACTATATTTGACATTTTTCCATGACCGTATAGTGTTGCCAAAAATTAGGTGAATCACATACTGGGTAACTATTGAAAGGTTGGCCGGTTGACACTTCTAAGTTCTAAAGGGGAATCTTGATCCAAATTTTGACATTTTAAAATTAAAATAAAGCGTATACGGTGGAGGGACATAATGATTACAAACGATAATTTTGCTCGTAATTGGAGGAAAAGAAATCGGAGAATACCGCTTTATCTAAGAGAGAAAAGCAAAGAACGTTCTGATAAAAAGGTAAAATTAGAAACAGACTGTCGAAATCTTTCCTGATCGTATTATGTTTCTTTCGGTGCTCTCCTCTTTAGCGAGATCATTTGATTCATTAGAAAGTGTTTAGTTGGAAGAATCATCTTTAATCATAGAATTCGAATTTGATCAACAAGATAAATAAATAATGAAAGAGAATGCTTCCCACTTTAATTGACGCAGGCCCCAATATACAAAAATTAAAATGTCAGTTGAAGGTATAACGGAAGTCATTTTGTATGGGAAATATTTTTGACGAAAATTATTAAAATTTTATATGATAACATTAGCAAATAGGCCATTTTCGATTAAATTTCTGTAAACTATAGACCAAAAACCATATCGAAATATCAATTGAAACAAGTAACTTAAAATTAGAAGTTAAAATAATAGTAATAAAAAATAGCACCCGCTTATAGAGGGACATCAAGGTAGGCTAAGGTACAAAATAAATTCCACTTTACACCGACCATTGCCGTAACAAACTAGTACTAGTAGCAATGACTCTTTCGAATTAAACAATACAATCTCCCAAATTTGACAATCTAACCTAAGGCGCTAGATCATCACATTCATTTATCTTCCTTTTTATCATGTGATTCAACAGTTGAGCTGACCAACACTTATGCCTATGATTTTGTTTCTCAAATTCTGAATTTGAGACTTTTTATAACAAACATATTCTCTTAAACTCGCGCTTGGATGGTAGCTAGACGTCGTTACACAGCCCCTCGGACATATATGATATAACCTAATCATGCAAAATCTTTTTGCTCCTTATCTTTTGTGAACAGACAAATTTTTGACAGCTTCGTCAACTAATTGTAAAACGAACAAGATATGGGATTTGTTCATTGTACTAAGCTGCGTGGCAAAGATGATCGGACTAAATCGACCATTTAGACAACAATCGACCATTAATTGTGACCAAAGACGCCAAACCATTGATTTCTTGTACGTATATATTTATATATACCCCTTGAAGACGCACGGATGTCCCTTTAATAATTGACAAAGATATCTATCGCTGAATTTGAAGAAAACGAAACTTTTATCATTTTCTCTCTGGACAAAAATCTACTTGTATTCTTTCGGTCTAATGTTTTTATATCCTCTATAGGTGAAAGCTCAATATTAGGTCTGTATGTAATTTAGTACAGGAAAGAAGCAGTCACATGCAGAGATTTTACAGTAACAAGGACATTAAAAACACCACATAACGCAAAATCCAATCATGTATAGGAAGTCAAAATGCTACGTTTTTCGAGATTGCAACGGGAGATTGAAACTAGTAGTCAAATTATGATCTACGAACTATTAAAGGTGGTAAGAAAGCGGATTTGCCAGAAATTAAGGACCGTTTCATCATAGATTTTGCCAAAATAAATTTAGATTTTATTTGACAACCACATATTTGATTATAGATTTTGTTTACATTTTGGCAAAATCCTAAATCCCAAATCCACCTCAATAGCTGATTTTGAGCCAAAATATTACTATTATATTTTTTAAAAATTGCCCCAAATTTTTGATTTTATAAAAGAGTGCTCCATTTATTATTTTGTAATAATGTTGCTTCGTCTTCTCGGTCACCTGATAGTGTATCATGTAGTTCATTATAAAAATGATAATTTTGTATCAAATTTATTTATGTTCAAGACTATGGTTTGACATAATATAATGAATGCTATTGATAATGGTACTGTTGGGTATTTGAGATCGTTTTTAGAAATTGTGGGTATAAGTCTATGTTTCATGTTTTTCCAAAATATATTTGGAAAATATGTTTTGAAAATTAATGTCCAAACACATTTTCATTTTCAAACTAAATTTCACCAAAATCAAAATTTTCAGAACAAATTTGGAAATTATTGCCAAACGCTAATAAGTATCCAAATTTTAAAACCTACGAGAAAATTTCACAGTCGACATCTCTAAGTGCACTATACCAAATTACCAATAAACCATGAAATGCAGCCAATATCGGAAACACCATTACACCAAAATTAGAAATAAATAATTAAGGAATGTCCACCCAATAACACCCCACTATTCCCAAAAAAAGGCTTTTTTGCTGAACATAATTGAGTAGATAAATTGGCTACATTAATTTTTCCATTTGGAGAGGATAATGTGTACACAAACTTTTATCCCTACTTTATCGATATCGAGTTAGATATGTTTGTTTCCAATAAAAACTCTGAAAGAGAGACTTTATGCTGAACATATTCGAGTAGAAAATTGACTACATTAATTTTTTCCGGCAAAGGTTACCGAGGAGAATGTTTGTAGGTAGGTCCTATTCAAATTAAGAAAATGCAATGCACTCTCTACCCCTTTGTTTTCTAGGTGCATGGGGGTGTGTGTGTATATATAAATAATATGGTGGCAGGATAATTGAGTAAAGTATGTGCCATAAAAGTAAAGGTAACAGCTCAAACGCATCATTCGTGGAAACATGCCATCATTCGACGAGATGCAACTTTAACGGATTGCATAAACTAAACAAGTTCATTTCTGCTTTTCTTTCAAGGTAATATCTTATCTTATGAATGGTGGATTAGTCTTTGAAAAGGGGTAATGTGTGTTAGCATGTGATAAAAGTATATATGTTCTCATGTTTAATTCCTGGTTGTTATCTTTAGAATCAATATCTTACTTAGGCTTTTAATCAAACATGAACAAAGCTGATTTTTAAGGTTGGAATAATAATGTGACAAAAGATTATAGAGCTGGAAAGAACTGACAATCCTCAGTAATGACCTGTCGACAAACTCAAAAGCAAGGAAGATAAAAGCTTTTACAATAGCCTTACGGACATAATATAATAAAGAAAAGTGAGATAAATTTTCTAAACTTAAATTTTTAAAACATGATAATACTACTGCAATAGGTCCCAAGTTCAAATCACACCACCACTCAAAAAAAATGTCACTCAAAAAACAAAAAAAAATATTGAAATATAATTAGTTTTTTAGATGAGGTTATCGCAGTTTTTAACAACCAAAAGAAAAGATACAGCATTTACAAGCATGACTCATAATTCAAAGTGATGCAAACGAAAGAGAAGTTTCATAAAGAAATAACACATATATTCTATCAGTTAGTAAGGAGCAGTAGTAGAAGTTTTAATTATACTGGAAAACAACTAAACATGTCACTCAGCCTGTAAAAATTAACTTAAAAACACAAATAGATAAACACCACCTTCTAATCAATTACCAAGATGATCCTCCGCCCAACATTCCATTCCAAAATCCATGAGATTCAGCAGCTTGCCCTCTATTTTGTTCATCAAACTCATGATCATCATTTGCCGTTGAAACATTCTTCAAATCATCCAAAGGGAAAAACAGTTTTGCTCCAGCAGTCTCTCCTTGTAAACTTCCATACCCATTATTATTATCAAACCCATCCAAAGAAAAATTAAGTGTAGGCTTCAAATCATGCAAATTAGGTAGCCCAGTTGATGATGATGAGTACATAATATTATTAGAATCCGAAATCTGTGGCATAATAGATGACATAAATGAAGTTGTGGAATTTGGGTTCATTAAAGGTAAGGCCATAAACTCAGAAATGTTACTGAAATTGCTAGTAGTGGATGGGTTAAATGTTAAATTTAGGTCATGGGGTTCGTTTATTATTTTAGGGTTTTGAGTAGAAGAAGAAGTTGGAATTGTGAGATCTGGAATTTTCTTGTATGAAGATGATGTGGAGGATGAGGAATTATTAGAAGAGGAATTAGATCTTTTATTTTTTCTTGAACCGCCACCAACAGGAACATTTCTTAAAGAACCACCATCAGTCCAATACCTTCTACAAGTTTTGCAAAAATACCTTGGCTGAGAAAGGCTATAATTGTTATAATAACAGAATTTTGTGTTTGTTGAATTGCATCTTGGACAATTTATTGCTTGTTCTTTTTGTGGCCTTGGCTTTCGTTCTGTTACTGGCACTGGCTTTGAGGGTTCCACAGCTTTCGCTAGTCCTATGCCCTGTACAAATTAAGAGAAGACAAAGAAAATAACGCCATAGACTAAGTGATCAAACAAACAAAACGGAAGCAACAAAACAAAATTAAAGTGATAACTAGTGCTTTACACTTTTTCAGGAAGTAGCTATAGCTACAAGTAGAAGAAGAAGCAATAAAAACAAATTAAACTGGCTTTTTAGGTAACTTTATTGGATAGTGGAAAAAGAAAAAGGACGAAAAAAGGATGATATGAAAGATCGCAATCAAAAAGGATGCATGGGCAACACCACAATTAATTACGATTAGAAATAGAAATGAAAATATGCAGACCCTAATATTATATATATCAAAACAAAAATAGCCTAGAAAATCTAAACCCTAGAAAGGTGTATTAATTCAGTAGATGAGATAGAGAAAACTATATGGTAATCTTTACCTGTGGCCAGTGAGAAGTATCCATATTGAAGAAAGGGAGGGGCAGACAAAAGCGGAGACGAAAAAGCAAATGGGGGAAAAGAGGGGAGTGAGTCGCAAAGCAGACGATGAACTTTCTAATACATGAGGCTCTGGTCCTAAAGTATGAAAAAAGCCACTTAACTTAAGATGGTCTCTTTGGCGGTTCCATATATCGGTTAGCTACCGAGAATAACATATTCTGTAATTTCATTAAAGATGTTCAAAATTTATAAATATATTATAATTTGATTTATATATATTGTGTAAAATATTGTCTTTAATTTGACCTATGTATATATTGTGTAAAATATAATCTTTAACCTACATTGTGACTCCATCACTGAACATGGAGGGCAGAAATATGTGAGAGCACTTTTTTTATTTTTACGATAAAAGTCATTTTGTGAGGAAAAATAAAAAAATTATTTTTTGCTATTTAATTCCAAAAACACATGTTTGATAAAAAAAATGGAGAAATATATTTTTCTCATTTATATGAAAAAAGTATTTAACCTTTTTTAGATATCTTAACTTTTAATTTTATGTTCCAACAAATATTAAGATATTATTATCGATCTTTAAATACTTTAAAGCTTCACAAAACACTATATTTGCTAATGTTATTCTTAATTTTGATCCATACTTTTGTTGAAATTTATTTTCACGCACCAACTAAAAATCAGAAAATATTTTTAGGAGGAATCACTTTTCATTGAGAATGAATTCCGTCGTACAAACACACTGTTTTTTTAAAAAAAAACAAAAATCAAGATTTCAATAACAAAAGCCGACATGTTCAAATGGAAAAAGGATATCTTTTTAATAAAAGAATGTGGAACACCAGATTACGAGGTATCACCTTTTGCTTCTATAATTAAACCAATTCTATTTCATAACTCTAAATTCAAGAGATCAGTATATTCTTACTAGAATGCGATAGGTAGTCATAATAATACTCTCATCGCTCCATAATAAGTAGTTTTTTATATCTATATTAAAAAATTTACCTTTTAATATTAATTAGTAATAAAATTTACTATACTAACATTTACTATCTCTTCACATAAATATTTCTAGCACATACTCCAACACTATTTACTCCAAGGGCAATGTAGAAAAAAAATAATTAATTTATTCTTAAAATCTGAAAAAATTACTTATTTTGGACCATAAAATATCAAAAAATCACTTATTGTGAACACCGGAGGGAGTATTTCTTGAATATACGTTACTTTAGCTCCATTTGAGACGGTGAGGCATAAAAATGACGTCCATATATAGTTCCACCATTAGTAACAAATGACTGACTTCATATAGCTTATAATTAACTTGACACATATTCTCAAAAGATAATGCTCCTTCTCTCTCAAATTCTATTCTTTCCATTCATTAGTTGAATTCGACGCTGTGCTAAGTACATAAAACCTAAAATTTAAACGAATTGTATTTCATAATTGTTCAAGAGATCATGTATTCTTTCTCGAATGCAGTGGATCGTTAATATAAGTTTTTTGTATTGTGAGTTATGTACTGTAAAGGGTTATTTTATGATTCGACCATTAAACTTTAACAGTTCACTTGACTCTATGTTTTCTTAGATCTATAGCTCAAATGGCGACAAATGGAATTGATATCTTCTCAAATTATATTTTCTTGTTTCATTCGTTAAATTCGACATGGCTAATTTTAGGAGTAAAGTGAAAGACTATTAGATTATGTTAAAAAAACAAATTTAAAATAAATAAAACCTAAAAAGCAAAACAACGACATGCTACTTATTGCATTTGGGGTTACTTTTTCACATCAATTCAAAATCACTTTCATAGTTTCAAATACTGTAATAATTTTTTTTTTATTTAGAACAAAGTAAGAAGCAGTACTATGTCCCTATGAAGTAGGGTTTACAAAATAGAATTTGTAGCATCGTCATTTTTAGTAGTTCGCAGTCTTCTAGGATAAATTTGTGTACCATGTACGTATATAGCCTGTTGGATTCTTTTTTACTACGCACTAGATTCCGTTAATTTCCTGCCGTCTGTTCAATCTATTCCTCGTTTTGATAAATACTTACTTACACTTGTTATTTATATTAGATTGTACTCCATTCGTCTATGTTTACTTGTCTATATTTAATTAGACATACTCCTTAAAAAGTAATTAATAAAATAATAATTATGGTATATCATCTCTAATTATTATTATTGAAAAATTAACTTTAACTATTATAAATCTAAAATATTAAAAAATAATAATGGTGAAATAAGTGTAAAATTATCTCTTGATTTTCCAAATTGAACGAGTAAAAGTAAACATCCTATTTGTAGTATAGAAGACAAGTATACATGGACGGAAAGAATATTAACGCGACATGGTCAATTGATTTAATGGTATAGAAATACAGATTAATTAATTAATTATTCCTATAATTAAGTGATAATATTTATATTTTAAATATGTATCAATTAATTTGATATAGTACCTGTTACAAGGTGAATACTTATCCTCTTTTTTCCCAAAGCTACTATAAATAGCCTTGTACTTCTTTATGAAGGAGACGAGTTACCGAAAACATTTAGTCAGCGTTTTCCAAATTAGGATTTGTTTGGAACAATTTCAGTTCACTTTAGAGTTATCCGGTCTGGTAATAACTTCATAATTAAGTTTTGGATAGTTGGACATGTTCATCAATAAATGTATGTTTACCCTTAAAATCGGATAACAATTGAATTGACCAAATACATAAAGAGCCCCTTAAAGTTAGCTTCAAATTCCGTTTTGACACCTCAACTGAAACTGTTTCTATTAAACACTAAATACCAATATAAATTTTGCCTATTAGGCCATCGTCTAACCACCAGTAAACAAAAGTAAGAGTGTGAAATCAAACGCGATGATGTGGCCAAAAAAAAACAAATCAAATAACAACACTTGTATTTAACCCAAATAACATATTAACAATATACCTCCCAAAAAAATATAAACTTTTTTCCTTCTCCACCTTGCCTCTCCTATCGTCTTTTCTCTAAATGAACCTCTCCCGATCATCACTTTGCCCCTTTCTCTGTCAAATCTCTCTCACCAGTAAACTCTCTCTTTTAACCATTTTTTTCTATTATTTATCTAAAAGAATGACAGTTGGTGAAGTTTCACACCGGTGTCGTTGACCCTTCTGGTTCCTCCGACTAAAGCCCATCACTATCATTTGTTTTAAAGCCATGATCAGACTCCATTAATGGAGTCTTACTGGCTACTTTTCCAGTGGAACTTCTCAAGAACTTTTTTGTCCCAAAATAAGAGCCAACCCTTGAAGAAATTTATCCTCTGTTATTTTTATTTTTCCTTTTCAATTTCATCTGGGTATTATTATGTTGGTATTTTGATTTCTTCTTTAATGAGAAATTTATAAATTACCAGCTTGAAATTACAAATTTGGGTGTATCTGGTCTGGAATTGTTTGAAGAAGATGTGGAATTTTGATATTATGATGCGAAGTGTTATTTCCAATGGTGGATAGGTGGTGGAGTTCGAAGTGATTTTCACAGTGATAGTTCGGTGGGGGATGGAGGTTCTTATGTTGTGAAGGTACATGTGGAGGAATTGGCCAAAACGGTGGAGGTGGGAATGAGGTGGTGATGAATACAGTGGCTATGGAGGTGGCGTGGTGGGGTGATATCTGCAGAGAAGCCAGATAAAGGAGATGGAAGAAAAATTATAGCCTAATCTTTAATTGACACTCAATATTTTGTATCCACGCTTTCAAAAAGAAGTGTGATATACTCACTTTGCCACCTCAGTATTTGTGTCTAATAGGCACAATTTATGTTAAAATTAAGTGTTTAATAAGAAACAAACTAAGTTAAGGTATTAAAATAGAATTTGGAAGCAACTTTAAGGGGTCATCTATGTATTTGGCCAATTGAATTTATAAGTGATTTTAAGGATACGTGGATTAACTTGACACAAAACGATAAATTATATTGCATTGAAATAAATGATGATAAAGTTAATACAAACCACACGAATTAAACAGTCTCAGCCTTGGAAGGTTAATCACCTTTGAGCTGGACGTACTTCGATCGGTATCAAGACACAAAAGAACAAGAGCTTAAAGAGAAATAATAATGTATTACTTTGGAATGCGTATTACAATCTGTTTTACAAGTAAATAGATCCCCTTTTTATAATAGCAGAGTCCTACATTAAATACAACTCTATAAAAGGTAAAAATCCTCTAATTAACTGATTGCCGATCTCTTACCAATACGTGCCGAGATCTTCGCCGTGATATTCGATCGGTCACGGATATCACAGCCTTCTGTTGGCCGAGCTTGACTATCTGACAACGTTCTTCGAAGTTAATAGAGACTAAGGACCGATCCCGAATCACGACCCCGACATCCTCGAGGGCGGGCGTTATGGTACAAACTCCAAATTGATGAGATTTCTACTTCGATCTAAGCTCTCCCTGTTACCATATCTCGAGCTTGGCTTATCATGTCAGAGACCGGGATGTACTAAGAGACCGGTTCTACCAGTATACAGATAGTCCCCTCATTTTTCGGAGAGTAGATGACAAGAAACAATATGAGCTCCCGATTCTCACTTCGATATACCGTGACAAAAACAATAAAATAGTTGAAACGTCTCGTCGGTCTAGTATTAATGGCATTAAATGCTTGTCAGTTTCCAGTCGGCCACTCCCAGATGTGAACCATCGCTGAAAAACTATAAATACCCCTTCCTTTGTTCTTTCAAACTTTACATCCAAGCCTTCTGCCCTCGTGTCTAAGAAATTTCAATACTTCCAAGCACTTATACTCTAGTTACTTTGAGATCTTTTATAAAAACTCTCATTCGTCTTCACCTCAAACCATTAAGTGTACTCTTTTAACTTCTTCTTTTTCCTCATTTTTTCTACATCTTTCAAAGAAATGGCGAAGACTTCAAAATCCGTTCCCCAAAAAAAACTCCATATACCTCGCGGCGGGCTACCAAGGAAATCGTCTCACGTATTGCTTTCGAGGAACCGGTACCTGAATATCCTCTGAAAATGTTCATCCCCGGAGGGTGCCCAGTTAATGTTGATTTTAAGGTCGAAAAGCCCTCCTCCGTACCAGGCCGGTGCGAGGAGGTCTCGAAGTACATCTGCTCAATCACCGAGGATATTCTCTCCAAAGTAAAAAAGGATTGAAACTGGGTTGACAAACATGTGGTGATTCTCGAACCTGTCGAAGCCATCACCACCCACACCAAGGGATTATTAAGTGTTTATACTTATCCCTTCATGCTGGGCCCTTTGGACCCGGTTATCATCAACTTTTGCAAAAATATGAGGTAACCCTCGGTCAAATTCACCCTTCTTTCTGGAGGATCGTAATCCTTCTCCGTTTCTTTGTAGGCAAGATCGAAGGGTGCCCTTTCACAATCGACCTCCTCATGCATTTATGCAGTCCCCGACTCTACCGGGGGGACTGATCAAGCTCGCTCGTTGGCCCAGTAATGCCTCGTTCTCGAGTATCAATAAAGATCCAGATCGAGGTTGGCTAGGTCATTTCGTCCGAGTGAGGACCTCAGACTTGATCTAGGCCGAGCATATGACGTTCTCTAAGAAGTAGAACATATCATGTAAGTATAATTTTGCTTCCAAGATTAAATTTATCGCTTTTTTCCTTTCTTCTTATCGGTGTTCTGTGGTGCTGTAGCTGTTGCTCGGATCCCAAATGCAATTCCTCGACTCAAGGAGTGGGTCGAGGGCATCGTATTACAAAGGCCTTATTCCGAGCGTTCGTGGTGCGAGCTTTCAAAGGGCCGATAGGAGGACCATTCGTACGGTGAGATCTCTTTCATGAGTAATATTTGGTTTCCCCTTTGCATCATTAAGTTCTTACTTATTTTATTTCTTTTTGCATGTTTATCCAAGGATATCAAAATGAGGCCCCCATCCGGTAGCGATAATTTCCCCACCGAGTCCCCTGCTCCGAGACATGGTGAAGAGAAGAAAAGAAAGAGGGCTACGAGTTCTCCAAGCTCTGAGAAAAAGAAGCTAAGGAGAAGGTTGGTGCGTAAATAAAAATAAAGCACCAGTGATCGATTACCGTCTCCGGATTCACTCTATAGGCTGAGGGACGAGTCCGAAGGAGAAAATGGAGCCTTTGATCTGATGGCCAGCATGCCATCGTGGCTTGAAGGTCAAGGGGCCTCTGAACCAGAGGGAGGCGATGCCGATCTTCCTCAAGTTAGGGAGGTCGAGGAGGAGGCTGGGACCGAAGCTTCCTGGGAATTGGGAAATGCCCCGAAGGAATCACTCGGTGTGATAGAGATCACCGAGTCACCCTCGTTTACTGAGTCCATGTACAACAAGGCCCAAATGGATAAAAGACGCCCCAATGAGGGGGGCCATTATGTGGACGACCACTTCCGCGAGTTTTTTGACGAAGTGGACTCTACGGCCATGGAGGAAATCACTGGGTTGGGTGACTTAGAGATACCTAGGAAGAGCCCATATGCGGGAGCAAGCAGACCTTCCTCGAGCCCAAAACTGGTCGATTGATTCTCTGTTGCGAGTGTGGATCCTGGCCGGAAGTGATCCATCATTATCTCCCTTTCTGAGGACGCCCGGGTCCTCTCCGTCCCCGTAGAGCACCCTTTCTATTTAACGAAGCACAACAGGCGTTAAACTGGGTAACTTCAGATATTCCTCGATGGTTTTCAATTTCTACTTAGGCTATTTTATAGATAACTCTAACAATTTTACTTTGCGCTTGTAGGCCTCGGTGCTTTGCCACGAGACTTTTCTCCGATACCGTGATAAGTTTAAATAGCTCGAAGCCGAGGTCCAAGGGCTCATTGAGAAGAGAGATGCTTATAAACTTCTCAGCGAGCAGTTTGAAGGGGAGGCTAAGAGCCTCCGAGTTGAGCTGGAGGTTGCTCGGAAGGAGCATGCCGACCTGGTTGAGCAGGTAAAAATATATGAGGTTAGTGACAATGAACTAGATTCGGTGACTGATGGTCGAAATCCGCAGGTCCAACAGAAGATCGATCGGATCGATCGGATCGACCAGCTCCAAGCCGAGATGGATGAAATTAAGGCCGAGACCGAAGATTGGAGAGACATAATGGACCGTCTGGCCTAAAAAAAGGGTACTCGAGCGTAACTGACTTCGGCTGAGGTCCATCTTTGAGCGGCAAAGGAAAAGGCTGAGGTGCCGGCCAAAAAGGTTGAAGAGCTCTAGTCTCAGCTAAGTTCGGCGGCCTCTAATCGAGAAATTATGGCCAAGGAGCATGAACGGCCAAGTCAGCAGTCATGGGTTTAAAGTCGATGCCGACGAGATCGTGTCCTAATATAAGACCGATGCTGAGGCGGCGTAGGACCACGTGAAATACACTGTTGAATATGAGAAGCGGTAGTCACGAAGAGAGGCCCTTTATGGAGCAAAATAAGATGACACATAAGAATAAGTGGAGAATGGATCAGATAAGACCGACGCATCTCTTTGACAAACCGGAACAATACCTATAATGACAGAGTTGGATGCATCTGCCTTTGTACAAGCAGGAAGGGCATAGTATCTGGCCTGGCCTCCCCCTCTAGGATGACCTCTACCTACCCGACCTCCACCTCGAGCTGGCTGAGCAGGTGGAGTGGTAGCTGGTACTGTAATCATAGCCTGGGGACCCGATGGAGCACGCTGTTCCTGAGTAGTCTGTGGAGGTGCACCCATCCTAAGTCTGGGTCAATCCCTCACCATATGGCGAGTGTCGCCACACTCAAAACAAGCACTCGGAGGGCGTGGTTGCTGCGACTGGCTTCGAGAACTGAGTCCATGTGAGTGAAGCTGCCTCTGCCGGACTACCTAACTCATAATCACGCCATCACTGATAGGCCGCTCCTCTAAGCTGGAGCATAGTAAAAGAAACCTCACTAGACTCCGCTACACCCATGGTACAGAGGATACACTGACACTCTTCAAGGAAACCCTGAGCATCCTCTGACGCCAAGCCACTAAAAGTACCGAACATGCTCAGAATCTGTGCCAAGGTCTCCTGAAGTGCTGGTGCAGTAACAGACGTCTCAGGTGCCTGCGCTCCAACTGAGGCTGCTGGTGGCTCCTCTGTAGCAGCTCGTGCGGGTGCTCTGGATGCACTACGTGGACTTTCTCGGCCTCTACCCTGGCCCCGGACTCTCGTAGCTCTAGCAGGGGGCGCGGGTGCCTGGTCATCTAATCTGCCTGTACGTGTCCTCACCATCTGTGAGAGAATAGAAGACAGATGTTTAGAATTTCAAAGTTAACAATTTCGTACGAAAAGGAATTAATAAAGTGAAATTTTTCCTAACAGTTCCATAGGCTCCCAAAGATAAGTACAGATGTCTTCGTACCGATCCGTGAGACTCTACTAAACCTGCTTGTGACTCATAACATCTATGAACGTAGAGCTCTGATACCAACTTGTCACGACCCAAATCTCCCCTTGTAAGATGTCGTGAAGGCACCTAGTCTCTACGACGAGGTAAGCCTAACAATTTGCGGAATAATTAAAATAAAAGCATAATCAACCACTAAACTTCAACAGATAACTATATAACTGAAAAATATCGCTCGGCATGTACAAGTAAACCTACACTCGAGTATAAACAATTCCCAAAGATCCGGTAGTCACAATTCACAAGCTCTAGGAATTTGTCTAACTGTTTCTATACATCAGTAACTAGAAGAAATAAAGGAGGGACAATATGAAAGGGATAGAGGGGGACTCCGAGATCTGCGGATGCTGGTAGATATACCTTGAAGTATCCGGAGCAGCTAGTACGCAACTAATAGCGGGGCTGGTAGGAAGTACCTGGATCTACACACAAAACATATGCAGAAGAGTAGCATGAGTATACCACAACGGTACCCAGTAAGTGCCAAGCCTAGCCTTGATAGAGTAGTGACGAGGTCAGGTTAGGGCCCTACTGGTATATAATAATTTAAAGTAGAAAAATATAGCAATGTAGTAAGAGACTGGAAATTTAATGAGGAGAAACTACAGAAAGATAGCAGCACAGTACATAGGGATAAACAGCCGGGGCACTCTCGAAATACCGTCTCGTAATCCCAAAAGTAAATGCTCAACAGGGGATCTCCCGATGTACCGCCTCATAGTCCAAAAAATAAATATGCAGGGGGATCTCCCGAGGTACCACCTCGTAGTCCACAGAGTAAATATGCAGGGGGGTCTCCCGAGCTATCGCCTCATAGTCCCAAAAGTAAATATGCAATAGGGGATCTCCCGAGGTACCACCTCGTATTCCCAAAAGTAAACACACAGCTCAAATTTAATGGAAACAACAATTGAAGCATGAAATCCTACAGTTTAAGACTAAATACAAGTCAAGGAATAATAGGAAATCAACTAAGCATGTTGTACAGGTTTCAAATAAGCAATTAAGACACGTAGACATGCGATATTAGGCTAACAGCATAACTACACATGCTGGTAGAACTCAATTAAGATGTAACAAGTTACTGCTCTGTAAGAACTGGGTTTTATAACAATTAGCCCGTGTACGCACTCATCACCTCGCGCACACGGCACTCACATATCACAGAAGTATCACAAGAGTACCAAATCCTAAGGGGATTTCCCCCACATAAGGTTAGGCAAGTTACTTACCCCGGACCAAGCTCAATTAATTTGTAAGAATGCCTTTTCCACGACTTTCTGACTCCGAGTGGCCCAAATCTAGCCAAAAGCAATTACTTACCGTAAATATAACTATAAGAAACTAGTCCAATTAATGAAATCAAAACGTTAACAAAAAATTAGAAAATCGCCCCAAAAAGTCAACCCGGGCCCACATCATGGAATCGGGTAAAAGTCACAAAATACGAATACCCATTCAACCACGAGTTCACTCGTACCAAAATTACTCAAATCCGATAAAAAAATCTCAATCAAAACCCAAATATTCGGTTGAAGAACTTTCCAAGCTTTTTCCCAATTTCTCAACCTAAATCCTTAATTAAAAGATGAAATTAACGATAGATTAGTGGAATATAACCATAAATGAGTTAAGAATCATTACCCATTAGCTTCCTCTGAAAATCCCTCAAATTATCGCCTAAATTCGAGCTCTCAAAGTCCCAAAGTGAAAATGAGATCAAACCCTCGTAATTTCCCCTTTTCTGCCCAGTGATCTCGCACATGCGGACCCATAGTCGCACCTGCGACGCTGTACCTGCGAAATTTCCATCGCAGGTTCGGACTTGACTTAAAACACCTGATTCCACTTCTGCGATCAGAAGGCCACACCTGCGAACTTTGTCTGCTTCTGCGGACTCCCCATTCTAGCTTACTCTCTGCTTCTGCGAAACATCAAGCGCATCTGCTGGCTCGCAGATGCGGTATTTCCCTCGTACCTGCGATTCCGGGACAGTTCCTCAAATCCCGCTTCTGCACTCCTTAGCTCACTTCTCCGATCTCGCACCTGCGATGGGGACTCCGCAGGTGCGATTACACCAGATGATGCCCAGCTTTAGCAAATCCTCACAAGTCCAATCCTAGTCCGTTAACCACCCGGAATCTACCCGAGCCCCCCCGGGACGTCAACCAAATATACCAATAAGTCCTAAAACACCATACATACATAGTAGAGCTCTCAAATCACATCAAACAACAACAAAAACATGAATCGCACTCCAATTCAAACTTAATGAACGTGAAACTTCACATTCCTACAACTAATGCCGAAACCTATCAATTTACGTCTGATTGACATCAAATTTTGCACACAAGTCGTAATTAACATTACGGACCTCCTCCAACTTCCAGAATCAAAATCCGACTCCGCTATCAAAAAGTCCACTCCCCGTCAAACTTTCCAAAAAAATCAAGCCATTTCAAGCCTAATTCAGTTACGGACCTCCAAATCACAATCTGGACGCGCTCCTAAGTCCAAAATCACCCAACGGAGCTAACAGAACCGATAAAACTCCATTCTGGATCCGTATTCACACAGTTCCAACTACGATTAAAATTCTAGAACTTGAGCTTCCGTTTTAGGGACTAAGTGTCCCAAATCACTCCGAAATTAAGAACAAAACCTCCCGGCAAGTCACATAAGCATAAGATGATACGGGGAAAACAGTAAATAGGAGATCGGGGCTATTACTCTCAAAATGACTAGCTGGGTCGTTATATCCTCCCCCTCTTAAAATAATCATTCGACCTTGAACGGGAATAGAGACATACCTTAAGTGGTGAAAAGTTGAGGATAACGGCTGCATATATCATGATCGGTCTCCCAAGTCGCCTCCTCGACCGACTGACCCCTCCACTGAACCTTCACTGAAGCAATGTTCTTTGACCTCAACTTTCGAACATACCTGTCCAAAATAGCCACCGACTCCTCAACATAAGATAAATCCTTGTCCAACTGGACTGAGCTGAAATCTAGCACATGAGACGGATCGCCATGATACTTTCGGAGCATAGAAACATGGAATATTGGATAACTCCTGCTAGACTGGGAGGCAAGGCAAGCTCATAAGCCTTGGGCTCACTTTACCCTTCTTCCCGAACCTCATGACACCCTTCATAGGCGAAACCCGGAGCAAGACCCATTCTCCAACCATGAATGCAACATCGCGAACCTTTCGATCTGCATAACACTTTTGTCTGGATTGGGCTATGCGAAGTCGATCCTGAATTGAAGCATCCTGAACCAAGTCTGTATCCAATAGCCTAGAACAAACCCACTAGAGACCGACATCACCTACCATACAAAGCCTCATACGGTGCCATCTAAATGCTCGACTGATAACTGTTATTGTAAGCAAACTCCGCAAGTGACAAGAATTGATCCTAAAAACTCCCAAACTCCATCACACATGCACGGAGCATATCCTCCAGTATCCGAATAGTGCGCTCGGTCTGTCCGTCCATTTGAGGGGAAAATGTTGTGCTCAACTCAACCGAGTACCCAACTCATATTGTACGGCTCTCCAGAACCGCGATGTAAACTGCGTACGCCGGTTAGAGATGATAGATATCGGCATGCCATGAAGCCTGACAATGTCACGGATATAAACTCGAGCCAATTGCTCGGAAGAATAAGTAGTCATCACAGGAATGAAATGAGCTGACTTTGTCAGCCTATCCACAATCACCCAAACTGCATCAAACTTTCTCTTAGTCCGTGGAAGCCTAACAACGAAATCTATAGTGATCCGCTCCCATTTCCACTCTGGAATCTCTAGCTTCTGAAGCAACCCACCTGGCCGTTGAAACTCATACTTCACCTGCTGGCAATTTAGATACCGAGCTACATACTCTACTATGTCCTTTTACATTCTCCTCCACCAATAATGCTGCCTCAAGTCCTGATATATTTTTGCGTCACCCGGATAAATGGAGTACCGCGAACTGTGAGCCTCCGAGAGAATCAACTCATACTCAAGCAAACCATCTATATTGGGCATACACAGCCTGCCCTACATCCTCAATGCACCATCATTTCCAATAGTGACCTCCTTAGCATCACCGTGCTGAACAGTGTCCTTAAGGACCAGCAGATAGGGGTCATCATACTGATGGTCCCTGATACGATCGTAAAGAGAAGACTGAAAAACCACACACGCCAAAACTTGACTCGGCTCAGAAACATCCAATCTAACAAACAAGTTGGCCAAAGCCTGAACATCCAAAGCCAATGTCCTCTCTGCTGCTTGTAGATATGCTAGGTTCCCCAAACTCTCCGCCCGGCTACTCAAGGCATCTGCCACCACATTGGCCTTCCTGAGATGGTATAGAATAGTGATATCATAATCCTTAAGCACCTTTAACCACCTCCACTGACGCAAATTAAGTTCCTTCTATTTGAACAGATGCTGCAGACTCCGGTGATCAGTGTAGATCTCACAAGGAACACTGTACAAATAGTGCCGCCAAATCTTCAAGTCATGAACAACAGCTGCTAATTCAAGGTCGTGGACAGGATAGTTCTTTTCATTCACCTTCAACTGTCTAGACGCATAGGCAATCACCCTGCCGTCCTGCATCGACACCGCACCGAGACAAATCCGCGACGCATCACAATATACAGTATAAGACCCCGAACTTGTAGGCAATACCAATACTGGGGCTGTAGTCAAAGTTGTCTTGAGCTTTTGAAAGCTCTCTTCATACTCCTATGTCAGCCTGAACGGAGCACCCTTCTGGGTCAGCCTGGTCATAAGTGCTGCAAAAGATGAGAAACCCTCTACAAAACGATGGTAGTATCCCGCCAAACCAAGAAAACTCCGGATCTCCGTAGCCGAGGACGGTCTGGGCTAACTCTGCACTGCTTCAACCTTCTTTGGATTCACCTTGATCCGTTCACTCAACACTACGTGACCCAAAAATACCACTGAATCTAGCCAGAACTCACACTTTGAGAATTTTGCATACAACTTCTTTTCCCTCAAGGTCTGAAGCATAATCCTTAGGTGTTGCTCATGATCCTCCCCACTCCGGGAGTACACCAGAATATCATCAATAAACACAATGATGAATGAGTCGAGATAGGACCAGAATACATTGTGCATCAAATGCGTGGATGTTGTTGGGGCATTGGTCAGCCCAAATAACATCACAAGGAACTCGTAGTGACCATACCGAGTCCTGAAAGCAGTCTTCGGGATATCTGGCTCCCGAATCTTCAACTGATGATAGCCTGAACGTAAGTCAATCTTGGAAAACAATCTGGAACCCTGTAACTGATCAAATAGGTCATTAATACGAGGTAATAGATACCTGTTCTTCACTGTAACTTTGTTCAACTGGCGATAATTAATGCACATACGCATAGAACCATCCCTTTTCTTCACAAACAAGACCGGAGCACCCTAAGGTGACATACTGGGCCGAATGAATCCCTTATCAAGAAACTTCTGTAACTGCTCCTAAAACTCTGGAGGAGCCATACGATATGGAGGAATAGAGATGGGCTGATTGCTCGGCAACAAATCAATACCAAAGTCGATATCCCTGTCGGGCGGCATGCCCAGAAGATCAGCTGGAAATACATCGGGATAATCCCTCACGACTGTAACAGACTCAATCGTAGGGGTATCAATACTGATATCTCTCACATAAGTTAGATACGCGTCACACCCCGTCTCAACCATTCATTGAGATTTAAGAAATGAAATAACTCTTCTGGGAGTATAATCTAAGGTACCTCTCCACTCTAACCATGGAAATCCTGGCATAGCCAGCGTCACAGTCTTGGCGTGATAATCAAGAATAGCATAATGGAGTGACAACTAGTCTATGCCCAAAATAATATCAAAGTCTAACCATACTGAGCAATAACAAATCGGCTCTAGTCTCCAAACCACTAAGAATAATCAAACACGACTGATACATACGGTCAACAAAAATGGAATCACCCACAGGTGTAGATACATAAACAGGAGAACTCAAAGAATCATGAGATATGCCCAAATATGGAGCAAAATAATATGACACATAGGAATAAGTGGAGCATAGATCAAATTAGACTGACGCATCTCTATGACAGACCGGAACAATACATGTAATGATAGAGTCGGGTGAAACTGCCTCTGTATGAGCAGGAAGGGCATAATATCTGGCCTGGCCTCGCCCTCTAGGGCGACCTCTACCTGCCCGACCTCCACCTCGAGCTGGCTGAGCAGGTGGAGTGGTAGTTGGTGCTATAATCATAGCCTAGGTACCCAGTGGAGCACGCAGTGCCTGAGTAGTATGTGGAGGTGCACCCCTCTTAAATATAGGGCAATCTATCACCATATGGAGAGTGTTGCCACACTCAAAACAAGCTCTCAGAGGGCGTGGTTGTTGCGATTCTCTCGGGCCAAGTCAGCTGGACTAACCGCTAAAAGCACCCCGTGCAGGAGGTGCACTAGATACTGGCAGTGCATACTAAGGCTCATGGGGCCTAGGAGTGGCCGCAATACCATTGGCGACTGGAAGTTCTGAATGAACAGGGCGACTCACATAGCCCCCACCATGAAGAGTTACCGTTGGGGCACGAGTACTAATATAAGTGACAGACTCTCGAGACCTCTTGTCCTCTCTCTCCTCTCTCTCTCTCCCGAGTTAGCATACCCTCCAATCTCCTAGCAATACCCACAACCTGCTAGTAAGAAATATCCATCTCTAACTCTCGGGCCATGCTAAATCTGATACTGGGGTTGATCCCCTCAATAAATCGACGGACCCTCTCTCGAACTGTAGCAACCAAGGCTGGTGCATGTCTACCAAATCACTGAAGTGAACCGCATACTCTAACTTAGTCATAGAACCCTGGTGTAATTTCTCAAACTCTACACTCCACGCATCTCTGAGACTCTGGGGAACATACTCCCTCAAGACATATCCGAGAACTGAGTCCATGTGAGTGAAGCTGCCTAAGCCGGACTACCCAACTCATAAGCACGCCACCACTGATAGGCCGCTCCTCTAAGATAGAACGTAGTGAAAGAAACCCCACTCGACTCCGCTACACCCATGGTACAGAGGATATGGTGACACTCCTCAAGAAACCCCTGGGCATTTTCTGATACCAAGCCACTGAAAGTAGGAGGGTGGTACTTCTTGTACCTCTCAAGCCTGAGCTGCTCCACCTCAGAAACTGTTGCCCTAACCTTGGACTGAACTGGAGCTACCGGCCGCATCGGTATGATCTCTGGAACCTGGTCGACCTGAACCCGATGCTCTGGGGTGCGGGCGGCGGGAGTCTGTGCTCCTCCCCGGCATGTGATGTGGCAGGAGCAAGTGAAATCAACCCTGCCTGAGCTAGGGTGCCGAACATGCTCAGAAATGGTGCCAGGGTCTCCTGAAGAGCTGGTGCAGTAACAGGCATCTCAGGTGCCTGCGCTCCAACTGGGTTGTTTGTGTCTCCTCTGTAGCAGCTCGTGCGGGTGCTCTGGATGCACTACGTGGACGTCCTCGGCCTCTACCCTGGCCCCAGACTCTCGCAGCTCTAGCAGGGGGCGCATGTGCCTGGTCATCTGATCCGCATGTACGCGTCCACACCATCTGTGAGAGAATAGAAAATGGAAGTTTAGAATTTCAAAGTTAACAATTTCGCACGAAAAGGAATAAAAGAAGTGAAATTTTCCCTAACAGTTCCATAGCCTCCCGAAGATTAGTACAGACGTCTCTGTATCGATCCGCGAGACTCTACTAAACCTGCTTGTGACTCATAACACCTATGAACGTAGAGCTTTGATACCAACTTGTCACGACCCAAATCTCCCTCCGTAAGATGTCGTGACGGCACCTAGTCTCTACGACTAGGTAAGCCTAACAATTTGCGAAATAATTAAAATAAAATCATAATCAACCACTAAACTTTAAAAGATAACTATATAACTGAAAAATATCGCTAGACATGTACAAGTAAACCAATACTCGAGTATAAACAATTCCCAAAGACCCGGTAGTCACAAGCTCTAAGAATTTTTCTAACTGTTTCTATACATCAGTAACTAGAAGAAATAAAGGAGGACAACATGAAAGGGATAGAGGGGGACTCCGAGATCTGCAGATACTGGCAGATATACCTTGAAGTCTCTGGAGCAGCAAGTACGCAACTAATAGCGGGGCTAGTAGGAGGTACCTGGATCTGCGCATAAAACATATACAGAAGAGTAGCATGAGTATACCACAACGGTACCCAGTAAGTGCCAAGCCTAATCTCGGTAGAGTAGTGACGATGTCAGGTCAGGGCCTTACTGGTATATAATAATTTAAGGCAAAAAAATATAGCAATGTAGTAAGAGACTGGAAATTTAACGAGGAAAAACTACAGAAAGATAGCAACACAACACATAGGGATAAACAACGGGGGCACTCCCAACATACCATCTCATAGTCCCAAAAGTAAATGCCCAACAGGGGATCTCCCGAGGTACTGCCTCATAGTCTCAAAAGTAAAAATGCAGGGGATCTCCCGAGGTACCGCCTCATAGTCCCAAGAGTAAATATGCAGGGGGACCTCCCGAGGTACCGCCTCGTAGTCCCAAAAGTAAATATGCAATAGGGGATCTCCCGAGGTACCGTCTCGTAGTCCCAAAAGTAAACACACAGCTCGAAATTGATGGAAACAACAATTGCAGCAAGAAATCCTACAGTTTATGACTAAATACAAGTCAAGGAAAAATAGGAAATCATTTAAGCATGTTGTACAGGTTACAAATAAGCAATTAAGACACATAGACATGCGATATTAGGCTAACAGGATAACTACACATGTTGATATAACTCAATTAAGATGTAACGGTTTACTGCTTAGTAAAAACTGAGTTTTATAACAATTGGCACGTGTGCGCACTCATCACCTCACGTACACGGCACTCACATATTACGGAAGTATCACAACAGTACCAAATCCTAAGGGGATTCCCCCCACACAAGGTTAGGCAAGCCACTTACCTCGGACCAAGCTCAATCAATTTGTAAGAATGCCTTTTCCACGACTATTCGACTTCGAATGGCCCAAATCTAGCTAAAAGCAATTACATACCGTAAATATAACTATTAGAAATTAGTCCAATTAATGAAATCAAAACTTTAGCAAGAAATTAGAAAATCGCCCAAAAAAGTCGATCCGGACCCACGTCTTGAAATCGAGTAAAAGTCAAAAAATACAAACACCCATTCAACCACGAGTTCACTCATACCAAAATTACTCAAATCTGATACCAAAATCTCAATCAAAACCCAAAAATTCGGTTGAAGAACTTTCCAACTTTCTCCCTTGTTTCTCAACCCAAATCCTTAATTAAAAGATGAAATTAACGATAGATTAGTGGAACATAACCATAAATGAGTTAAGAATCCTTACCCAATAGCTTCCTCTAAAAATCTCTCAAATTATCGCCTAAATCCGAGCTCTCAAAGTCCCAAAGTGAAAATGAGATCAAACCCTCATAATTTCCTCTTTTCTGCCCAGTGATCTCGCACTTGCGGATCCATAGTCGCACCTGCGATGTTGCACCTGCGGAATTTCCATCAGAGGTGTGGACTTGACTTAAAAAACCTGAGTCCACTTCTGCGATCAGAAGTCCGCACCTTCGAACATTGTCCGTTTGTGCGGACTCGCCCTTCCAGCTCAGTCTCCGCTTCTACGGAACATCAAGCACATATGCGGGCTCGCAGATGCGGTATTTTCCTCGCACCTGAGATTTCTGGCCAGTTCCTCAAATCCTGCTTCTGCACTCCTTAGCTCGCTTCTACGAGCTCGCACCTGCGGTGGGGACTCCGCAGGTGCGATTACACCAGATGATGCCCAGCTTCAGCAAATCCTCACAAGTCCAATCCTAGTCTGTTAATCACCGGGAATCCACGCGAGGCCCCCCGGTACCTCAACTAAATATACCAACAAGTCCTAAAATACCATACGAACTTAGTCGAGCCTTAAATCACATCAAACAACAACAAAAACACGAATCGCACTCCAATTCAAACTTCGAAACTTCACATTCCTACAACCGATATCGAAACCTATCAATTCACGTCCGATTGACCTCAAATTTTGCACACAAGTCGTAATTAACACTATGGACATACTATAACTTCCGGATTCAGAATCCGACCCCGATATCAAAAAGTTCACTCCCGGTCAAACTTTTCAAAAAATTCAACTTTTGCCATTTCAAGCCTAATTTAGTTACGGACCTCCAAATCACAATTCGGACACGGTCCTAAGTCCAAAATCACCCAACGGAGTTAACAGAACCGAAAAAACTCCATTCCAGAGCCATCTTCACACAGTTCCAACTACGGTCAAAATCTTAGAACTTAAGCTTCCGTTTTAGGGATTGTGTCCCAAATCACTCCGAAACCAAGAAACAAACCTCTCGGCAAGTCACATAAGTATAAGATGATATGGGAAAAATAATAAATAGGGAATCAGAGCTATTACTCTCAAAATAACCGGCCGAGTCATTACAAAGGGACTCGAGGTTGAGGCCAAGAAATTGGCTTACCCCGAGGAGGAAGAAGAAGAAGATTGCGAGGGTTCTGGTGGATCCGGGGGTGGAGAAGACCAGGCTAGTTAGACGCCTTTGTAGATGTTTTTGCTTTTTTGTTTTTTGTACTTATGTACTTTAGTATTTTTTGTCAAGGCCGTTTGGCCATTGTAAAGACTTTATGTATATATAATACAAGGCTTTCTTTTCCCTTTGACAATTTCTGAGTTTTGTTTTCCTTTTCTTTATTATTTATGTTTGCAAAGATCGAAATGCCTTAGCATGAACTAGTTAGGTCATGTTCGAAGGTTCGAACAGGCCTTGCCTTTGACATTATTTTGTCTAAGGCATCATGGGGGTTCGGTATGACCAAAACGTTTCCCAAAGTACTTATAATTTTTTAGATTATAGTTTGCCGAGGGTAGACTTTAGAACCAGTTTAAAAAATTTTCAAGGCCTTGTTTTTTATTACGGGTCACAGACGTATCTGAGCCGTTTTAATATGGTCGTAGAACTTTTAGTTCGGTTGTTGCCAAGTGGGCTTGTCACCTTGAGTTATCTCGGTTTGCCTAAGATAACAGTCCTCGAATGGGGATGGCCGTAGACTTTAAGGTTCGGGTGTTGCCTAATAGGTCATGTGCCCCCGGCTCCATCAACCCGAACGGTCCGAGTTTATTTTTGGATGGCAGTCCCCGATTGGGAGTGATCATTTGAACCCAGATAAGGGCGGCCCTTGGGATCGATACCTTTAGGGGATCTAATGTAGGAAATTCCTTAAAAGAAAAAAGAGAAATTCGTAAGGGACAAGATATTTATCCGCAAGGTAGAGACTTCTTTTTATTCTTGTGCGTAATAGTTACACATGTGTACAAGCTTTTTTCTAGGGCTCGAGCAGTCTATGCGGGCATGGTTCATTTGACTGTTTGGCTCTTATTGTAAATCCTATCGATCAAGCCGAGACCATTCAATCATAAAGTTGCTTTCCTTGCTAAAGTCATTATCCGAGGGAAATGCCCCACACTGTTCGATGGCGATCGTATAGAGGCCTATAATATTGTTGTTGTGAACTTCGATACCGGTTCGTAAGCAGACTTCAATTCTAAGTTAGCACGACTTATTGTTGCCTTGTTAAAAACCTTGCCGGAAAACCCATTTGGGACAAAATGGGTTCAAGGGAAAAAGAGTGCAACGCATGCTTTCAGGCCTAAAAATTGTTTCATTCCTTGTTTGGTACATGCAAGTGTTAGTTCAAAATAAAAGAAATGAATGGGGTTGTACCTTTGCAGTAATATCGTTTCAAGTAAGTTATGTTTCAGTTGTTCGGTAGCTGCTCGTCGTTCATTGCTCCGAGTTTGTAGGACCCCTTTCTGGTGATCTCGACAATTTGATACGGACCTTCCCAGTTCGGCCCCAACTTTCCTTCGTTCGGGTTTTGGGTGTTTAGTGTAACCTTCCTTAATACCAAGTCCCCGACATTAAAGTGTCGAAGGTTGGCCCTTCGATTGTAATATCTCTCGATCCACTGCTTTTGGGCGGTCATTTGGACAAGGGCGGCTTCGCACCTTTCATCTAATAGATCCAGTCTTGTATTCATCGCCTCGTCGTTTGATTCCTTGGTTTTATATCAGAACCTGAGACTTGGTTCTCCGACTTTGACCGGTATTATAGTTTAGGCGTCGTAAACCAGTGATAACAGAGTGGCCCGGTACTGGACTTCGAGGTCGTACGGTATACCCATAAGATTTCGGGCAAGATTTCCTTCTATTTTCCTTTGGCATTAGTTAACCTTTTTTTAAGGTTCTGGAGTATGGTTCTGTTGGTCGATTCTGCTTGTCCATTCCCACTAGGATGATAGGATGTTGATAGGATCCTTTTGATCTTGTGGTCTTCGAGAAAATTGCTTACTTTGCTGCCAATGAATTGTTTCCCATTGTCGCACACGATCTCGGTCGGTATTCCGAACCGGCATATGATGTGGTCCCAAATGAACTCGATGACTTCCTTCTCCCTGACCTTCTAATATTCTTGGGCTTCCACCCAATTAGAAAAATAGTTAGTCATAAACAATATAAATTGAGCCTTACCGGGTGCCCATGGAAGGGGGCTAACGATGTCAATTTCCCACTTCATGAACGTCCATGGTGATAGAACCAAATGCAATAGCTCCCCGGGTTGATGAATCATCGGATCATGTCTTTGACATTCATCACATTTTTGTATGAACTCCTTCGCGTCTTTTTCCATATCGATCCAGTAGTAGCCGGCTCTGGTTATTTTTTGAACCAATGATTCGGCGCCTGAATGGTTTCCAAAGGTGCCTTTGTAGATTTCCCTCAGAATGAATTCGGTGTCTCCCGGTCCTAGACATATCGCAAGTGGGCCAACGAATGTTCTTCTAAACAGGGTTCCATCTTTGGACAAGGTAAATTGGGTTGCCTTCATACGCATGGCCCTCGATTCTTTCGGATCCGAGGGTAGATTTCTGGTCTTCAGATATTCTATATATTTGTTTCTCCAGTCCCAAGTTAGGCTCGTTGAGTTAATCTCGGCATGACCTTCTTCCATTACCGATCTCATAAGTTGTACGACTGCCCCTGAGTTGAGCTAGTTGTCATCGACCGATAATCCTAAGTTAGCCAGGGCATCAGCCTCACTGTTTTGATCCTGAGGTACGTGTTTCAAAGTCCATTATTTGAACAGTTGTAATGTTATTTGCAACTTATCCAGGTACCTTTGCATTCGTTCTTCTCTTACCTCGAACATCCCATTAACTTGGTTCACCACAAGGAGGGTGTCGTACGAGGCTTCGATCACCTCTGCCCCCAAGATTTTGGCTAGTTCGAGACCTACAATCATGGCCTCATATTCGGCCTCGTTGTTAGTCAATTTCACAGTCCTAATAGATTGTCTAACTACATTGCCTGTTAGTGGCTTCAACACGATGCCAAGTCCGGACCCTTTTGTGTTCGAGGCGCCGTCCGTAAAGAGGGTCCAGATCCCCGAAGACGTCCTCGAGTTCACCAACAACTCTCTTTCGACCTTGGGTATTCGAGACGGCGTAAAATCATCCACGAAGTCCGCCAATATTTGAGATTTAATGGTGGTCCAGGGTCGATATTCAATATCGTACATGCTGATCTCCACGGCCAATTTGGCCAATCGTCCCGAGCGCTCGGGTTTATGCATTATATTTCGCAATGGGTAAGTAGTCACAACACATATAGGATGACATTGAAAATATGGTTTTAGCTTCCTAGAGGTGCTTAGAAAAGCGAGCGCCAATTTTTCTAGGTGAGGGTACCTAGTTTCGGCCTCTCCTAAAGTCATGCTAACATAGTAAATTAGAAATTGCGTACCTTGCTCTTCCCGGACCAGGACTCCACTTACCGCTATCTCTGATACTACCAAGTACAGGTATAGTTGTCCGTCTGTCTTCGGCGTGTGAAGTAGTGGTGGGCTCAATAGATACCGCCTGAGTTCCTCCAAGGCCCGTTGGCACTCCGGGGTCCATGAGAAGTTATTCCTCTTCTTTAATAGTGAGAAGAATTGGTGGCTCTTTTCGGAGGACCTCGAGATGAATCGCCCCAGGGCGGCTATGCGCTCGGTTAATCTTTGCACGACCTTCACATTATCCACAACCATGATATCTTCGATGGCTTTGATCTTGTCGGGGTTGATCTCCATTCCCCGGTTGGATACCATGAATCCGAGCAATTTACCTGATCTAACTCCAAACGCACATTTCTCCGAGTTCAGCTTCATATTGTATTTGTTCAATATGTTGAAGGTTTCCTGCAAATATTTTAAATGGTCCTCTGTTCACATGGACTTAACCAACATATCGTTAATGTAAACCTCCATTGATTTTCCTATTTGTTCCTCGAACATCCGGTTTATTAGGCATTGGTAAGTGGCACCAATATTTTTTAATCTGAATGGCATCACGTTATAACAGTATGTGTCGTATTTAGTGATGGAGGAGGTTTTTTCCTGATCACCCGGAGTAGGCATTGAGAAAACTGAGAATCTCGTGGCCGGCCGTGGCATCGATCATGCGATCGATGTTGGGCAAATGGAAGGAGTCCTTGGGATATGCCTTATTCAAATCCTTATAGTCTACACACATTCTCAATTTATTCCTTTTTTAGGGACTACCACTACGTTCGCTAACCAATCCGGGTATTTAACCTCCCGAATGGACCCTATTTTAAGGAGTTTAGATACCTCGTCCTTGATGAAATCATATTTAACCTCGAACTGGTGCCTCCTCTTCTGCTTGATCGGATGGAACTTCAGGTCCAGGCTTAGCTTGTGAGTGGTTATTACTGGCGGGATACCTGTCATATAAAGGTGGGACCAAGCGAAACAATATATGTTAACTATAAGAAACTGAATGAGTTTTTTCCTGAGCTCGGGCCTTAACCCCGTGCCTAAGTATACCTTCCAGTCGGGTAGATGATCGATCAATATAACATGTTTCACCTCCTCGACCATAGATTTAGTGGCGTCGGAATTATCGGGGGCTATAAAAGACCTAGGAACCCCGTAATCATCGTCTTCATCAGTCCCCTGTTTCTCTAGTTGGGTCGGGGCTAGTGTCGGTAATTGCTATTTAGCATCTTGCTTTATGACCGAACTAGGCCTTTTTATCGTTACGAGTGCGGATATCAGAATCGCCTCTTCGACCGCAAACATCTCCTTTTCTCCGTCGATTATTTTAATCCCACTTGGTGTTGGGAATTTTAACACTTGATGCAGAGTCGAGGGCACTGTCATTATGTTGTGGATCCATGGCATCCCGAACAAAGTGTTTCATGTCTCTTTCGATCACATAAAACTTAGCTTCCCAGATGGTCCCGGCGGTATTCACCGGTAATGTTATCTCCCCCTTAGTGGTTTCACATGCCATGTTGAATCCGTTTAGAACCCGGAATGCAGGCACGATTTGATCTGGTAGACCGAGCTTCTCCACGACCCTCGAGCGAATGATGTTGGCCGAGCTACCTGGAACAATTAGCATACGCTTAACTCGAGATTTATTTATGAGTAATGATATTACCAGTGCATCATTGTAGGGCTGCACGATCCCTTCCGTGTCCACATCGTTGAAAGATAAGGTTCCTTCCGATATGTAATCTCGAGTCCATTTTTCCCTCGTGATGGATACTTTGGTGTGCTTCAACATCGGCCCCTAAGGAACATCGACCCTACCGATGATCATGTTAATGACATATTGAGGTTCTTCTTGTTCAGTCTGTTTGTTAGAATCCCTATTCCTAAAATGATTCTTGGCTCGGTCGCTTAGGAATTTTCGAAGATGCCCATTGTTGAATAGTCGGGTTACTTCCTCTCTCAACTGTCAGCAATCCCCCGTTATGTGGCCGTGAGTGACGTGATATGTACACATCTGGGTAGGATCCATTTGTGTTGGATCGTATTGTAGAGGTCGCGGCCATTTGGTGTCCTTGATGCGTCCGATAGCTGATACAATGGCGGCAACATCAACGTTAAAGTTGTATTCCAATAACCTCGGTGCTTCCTTAGGCCCGATAGGCCTGTCGAAACCATTCTTGCCCATGAGTCCCCAGTTACTTTGATCTCGACCACTTCTCCTTTCACTTCTCATGGGATTTCTTCTGGATTCGTTACCTCTTCGATCCCCATTGTACGGTTGATAATGATCCTTACTTGATCTCGGTTCACGATCAATGTTTCTCTTGGCTCTATCGACGGCTCTGACGGGATAAACATACCCCGAAGGGGGCCCAAGTTGATCATTTTTTACTCTAATTTTCGATTGATATCGGTTATGCACGCCGGCCCAAGTAACGGTCGGATATTCTATCAGGTTTTGTTTTAACTGTTGTAAAGCTACCGAGCTTCAAATATTGAGTCCCTGAGTGAAAGCTTGAACGGCCCAATCATCCGCAACCGGGGGTAAGTCCATTATCTCCATTTGAAATCGGGACACAAACTCTCTGAGCATTTCGTTATCCCTATATTTTACTTTGAAGAGATTTGACATCCTGGTCTCGACCTTGATAGCTCCGGCATATGCTTTTACGAAGTAATCTGCAAGCAGAGCAAATGAGTCAATAGAATTAGGAGATAGGTTATGGTACCATATCATGGCTCCCTTTAACAGGGTCTCTTAGAACGTTTCAACAAGACAGACTCGATCTCATCATCTTCTAAGTTATTCCCTTTGATGGCACATGTGTAGAAGGTTATATGTTCATTTGGGTCGGTCGTTTCATTGTACTTATGAATCTCGAGCATGCGGAACTTCTTAGGGATCGGCTTTGGAGCTGCACTCGAAGGAAAAGTTTTTTGCACGAACTTCTTGGAATCCAGGCCTTTCAATATCGGTGGTGCTCCTAGGATTTGGTCGACCCTAGAATTGTAGGTTTTCACCTTTTTGTCATTAGCTTCGATTTTCTTCTCCCCTGATTCTACCCGTTTGGTCAGTTCCTCGAGCATCTTTATGATCTCGGGGTTAGTCCCTGATTCATTTTCATTCGACCTCTCTGCGACCGGTTCATCTCTGCGGGTGACTTCCTGGGACGGATCGGGTTCAATTCTGCTCGGTGTGCGACTTTGGTTCTGTAACTGAGCAATTGCCGTCTGTTGAGCCTGTAACATTTCGAAGATCACCCGTAGACTGATCCTGTCTCCTACAATGTTTTGTGTATTTTGAGTTGCCGATCGGGTTCCACCACAGATGCTAATCTCGGGGTTGGTAGGCAGGTTCGTGTCGATAGCCACATGTGAATTAGCGTCAATTGGGCTTGTGATCGGAATCCTGGGATCAACAGGAGGTACCTCGTCACCGAGCGCTATGTTGTTATTTTCACTGTGATGACCGGAATCATTGTCAACATGTAGGGGTGCTGATTGATATTTCGATATTTTGAATTTTAGCCTAAAATTAGAGACATTTCAAAGAACAAGTGTAAAGTAGTGTATGTTATGGAGATTTGTATCAAATAACCACTATTATCCTTAGCCCACGGTGGGCGTCAAACTATTTACCCTTAAAATCGGATAACAATTGAATTTGTAAGTGGTTTTAAGGATACTTGGATTAACTTTACACAAAATAATAAAGTAGATTGCAATTGAAATAAATGATGATAAAGTAAATGCAAACCACATGAATTGAACAGTCTCAGCCTTGGAAGGTTAATCACCCTTGAGTCGGACGTACTTTGATCGGTATCGAGACACAGAAGAACAAGAGTTTAAAGAGAAATAATAATGTATTGCTTTGGAATGCATGTTACAATCTATTTTACAAGTAATCACACCCCCTTTTTTATAATAGGGAAGTCCTACATTAGGTACAACTCTATAAAAGGTAAAAATCCTCTAATTAACCGATTGTCGATCTCTTATCGACAACTGACAAGATCTATGCCGTGATATTCGATCGGTCACGGATATCACGGCCTTCTGTTGGCCGAGCTTGACTATCTCACAATGTTTTCGAAGTTAATTGAGGCCAGGGACCGATCCCGAATCACGATCCCGACATCCTAGAGGGCGGACGTTATGGTACGGACTCCAAATTGATGAGATTTCTACCTTGATCTAAGCTCCCATGTTACCATATCTCGAGCTTGGCTTATCATGTCGGAGATCGGGATGTACTATGAGATCGGTTCTACCCGTATACAATGTGCAGATCCGAAGATACGGTAAATTTTTCAGCCGAAGAAGAAAGTGAAAATCAAGTCCATTAAATTTAACTTGCTTCGACAAGTTTGTACTTATAATAGTTGTCCAAAAAAACATGTATAATGTCCTTTAAGAATAAAAATTAAATTATACATAAAATGCAATATTGCGATTAATATAATTGATGAAAATAAGTTACCAAAATGATAGTAGAATTTAGTAGAATTAGTTATACTTACGGAGGGAGCTATCAAAATCTTATCAAGCTCTAAACAAATGTTAAACTTATTTTTTAATTAAATAAACACAGAGGAAATACAAACAAGCTAGGGTAATTGATTATCGTTGCTAGCAGGAGAATATGGGCAGATCAAAAGGAGGAATCTTGGCACACTCCACAACGTACACCACAGAGGAACCTCGCGTCTTTATCCGCCCATCTTTCCCCTTCTGTTAATGATTTTTGCAGCTCTGGCTGCAATATTTCCAGCCATCGCATTCTCTCCTCTTGCACGAGCTTCAATTCTCTCTGCAGATGTGCGGATATAAACCGCAGTGGACATCTCAGTGGTAATGATCAGAGCGAGCTCCTCAAGGAACGTCCTTTGGCTGGCTTCCAATAGCAGGATGACCGCAATGTCTTTCGGGGACTTCCCTGCCTCATAATTGCAGAACTTAGGGAGCATACAAGCAATCAGCCACACTAGCAATAGATAACTCTTTGTCTGAAGGTCTTGGTAGTATGCAGGTCCGATGTGTCTTGCGTACTTGTAGTAGGTTGTATAAATCTATTGGGGTCTACCAGCTGCCACAACCCTTTTTTCTTTTTCCCTCAGGATCAAACGAATTTGTCTCAATGGCTTCTTTGAGGAGGGAATCACCATATTGGACATGATCCAATCTGCATCTATGCCTGAGGAGATCCATGGACATGGATCTCATGGACAAATTCGTTATGAGTCTCATAGTCCACGCGACGATGAAAGTATAAAACATTACATCATCATCCTGGTTAGCTGCGGGCTTCTGCTGCCTGAGCATGCTCGGGATTGATCCTGGCTCTGGCCACTCTCAACTCAAATTCCATCTCAGATTCACCTGGCAACCTTGCTGCAGCCTCATGAGGCACAACGGGAGGAAAATCCGGCTGATTCCTGTCCGCCGGTGCATTGTCTTGGATACCGCCCAAGTCTGCTGGATTAATGTCCTCCACTCCTACAGCCTCAATCTTCTTGGTGTATGCCCACAAAGTAGGTGTGTGATCATCCCCAATCCCTCTAATATTAAGAGCTAACATGAGCCAGGATCGGGCTGTCCTCGGAGTGACCCTCCCTTGGGTGAATGCGTCCTAGAAATAGTGGATGACCCCAGCTAGCACAACCGTAGTGGGAGCATCATTGGGGAAGTAGTAGTGGATAGAATCTACCACCTTATCATCTGTAAATGCGATGGAAGGAATCACCTGAAGATCGAATTTAGCAAGAAGGTGAGCCTTTGTGATAGGCTATATGTATATCCCTGTTATGTTTTGATGATCTAACAAACTTACTACAAGAACCAAATAAGGAACCTGTTATACATTCTCAAGACTTTAAGATCAAAAGGTTCTAGCTTGGGATATGGTTCAACTCTTCAGAGTCAAAGGAACAACAGAGGGAACAGATAGCTACTATTTCCCGAGGAAACTGCACAAGTCAACTTCCCCAGCTGTAAAGTTGCTGCCTGCACACGCTACAGTGCAAAAATAGTGCAGCAGTCAACTTTATGGGGAGTGTCTTTTACCTACCTTGCTTACATCATCCTAGTGATGTCACAAATGCATTATTAACATCAAGGAAGGTAAAACAAATGACTTGAACACTTAGAGAATTTACTCAAGCACACTCACTGTGATTGATCATCAAGAAAACGATTCTCAAGTGCATCAAAAACAAAGAACAACACTACTACGGACCAGTTCCCCATATCAAGTTATTGTATGTCCTTAATTGAGTTTTAACTTTATAATAGTTCTTCAATTATAATTCCTACTTAGCTTGTTTAGAAACATTACATAGGAAACCCTTTGTAAATCATAAACCCTTATGTTTGTGTCTTGGTTAGAGTTAGTCAAGTTGTAAAGTCTTTGTAATATAGTTATTACAAAGTGGCTTGTAATAGAGTGTTACAAGTTAGTGAGGGATTAAGAGGTTAATTCCTAGGTTACATAGGTTGTAATCTGAAAGTTGCTCAGTAGTGAAGTTGAAATACTACAAGGGTAGGTCGTGGTTTTTAATCCTGTTGAGTTGAAAATTTTCCACGTAAATTTCCTCCTATTACTTACTCACTGCAGTGTGTGTGGTTTCTGTGGGAACTTATATTTGTGGGAACTTATAGAGAACCTAGTTCTCTATGTAGTTTGGTGGACCCTTAAATTCTATCAATTGGTATCAGAGCTAGTTCTTTCTATCAGGCTAACACCTAGAAAGAATCCTCATGGCTGCTCCACCAAAATTTGAAGAAGGTCAGGCCACCTACAGGCCACCAAGGTTCAATGGCCAGTATTATGGATGGTGGAAGACAAGAATGCATGATTTTATCATGGACGAAGATTCTGAGCTCTGGGACGTCATATGTGATGGACCTTTCGTTCCAACAAAAACCAGTGGTGACCCTGCTGTAACTATTCCCAAAACAAGAAAAGAATTTAATGATGCCGACCGGAAAGCCATAGAGAAGAATTTTCGTGCAAAGAAAATCCTTGTCTGTGGTATTGGTCCTGATGAATACAATAGGATATCGGCATGTAGTCAGCCAAGGAAATCTGGGAAGCTCTCTAGATAGCTCACGAAGGAACAACAGAGGTCAAGCAATCCAAGATCGATATGCTCACAACCAAATACGAGCTCTTCAGGATGAAAGATGATGAATCTATCCAAGATATGCATACTCTCTTCACCTCTATCATTAATGATCTTCACTCTCGTAGTGAAATTATTTCAAGAAACAAGTTTGTTAGGAAAATCCTTAGTGTGCTGCCCAGTTTTTTGAAAAGCAAAGTGAACGCCATTACAGAGGCGAAGGACTTGCAGAAGCAGACCATCGATGAACTCGTTGGCAATCTAAGAACATATGAAATGAAGAAAAAAAAGGATAATGAAAGAAGAGATCCCAAAAGAGAGAAGAACCTGGTCCTCAAGACGGACAACAATGATTCAAGTGGTGAGGATGGTGATATGGCTTACTTGACAAGAAGATTTCAGAAGACGGTTCGCAGAAATGGAGGCATTCCAAAAAGGGGGAGTTCTAGCAAGCCAAAAAACTATGACCTCTGTCATAAGTGTGGCAAGCCAGGACACTTCATCAAGGATTGTCCCCTCCTAAAGCAGGATTAATTCAAGCACAACACAAATAAAGCAGCCAAGAGGAACCCGATTCCTGATAAACATTTCAAGAGAAAGAATGTCACTGACAATGTTGTGAAATAAGCTCTTGCTGTATGGAGAGATTCATCCAGCGAATCTAAAGAAGAAAATGATCATGGTGATAGTTCAATGATGGAAGTAGAAAGTGAAACAAATGAGTATGACTCAATCTTTGCCTTGATGTCTTAGTCTGATGATGATGAAGATGACGACGATGATGAGGTAAATTTTCTGGATGTTCAGAGAAATCTGAAATCTTACTCTCCTAATAAACTCATGTATTTGGCAAATGTGTTAATTGATGCTTATCACAGTCTTATAAATGATAAAGATGCTTTAACTGTAAAATTAGGAGAAGCAAAACAGACCAGAGATGACCTAGTAGTCGTTGTAATTGATTTAAAGGAAACAATTAAGAACCTGAAGAAAGAGAAGGGTGTCGTAGATAAAAAAAAATTGCAAATATAGAACATGAAAGAGATGATCTAATGGTCGTTATGGTAGACCTAAAAGAGACCATTGAGTGTGTAAGAAAATAAAAAGAAATCTTAACTAAGAGGGTTGCAAACATTGAGCATGAGAAAGATGACCTATTAGTGATTCTAGTGGACTTGAAGGAAACAATTGGGGAACTTAAAATGGAGAGTAGGCCTGAAAATTCTCAAAAGGGAAAGGAAGTTGCAAGTGAGGCACACATTAAGCTTGAAAGTGAGTTAAATTCAGTGAAGTGCAGTCTATGTGCTGAGCTTGAGAAAAATAAACAACTTCATGAAGAACTAAGAAGAGTGAAGAGTGACCTTGAAAAATCACTCAAGTAGACCTGGTCCTCTAATGTTATCACTTCCATGTACACCAACAATGGGGAAAACAAGCAGGGGATTGGGTTCCAAAGGGAAAAGATTCCTTACAATCCTTATAGCAAGTATGTTATTGTACCTGATAATTGGCTTTGCACTCACTGTGGCAACAATGGGCACTTTAAAGAAAACTGTAAGGCTAGATTTCACTCACAGTAGAAAAATAAAGTTTTTGCTGAAAAAGTAACTACTGGTAGAGAACCTAGTCCCTCATATAAAAAAATGCATGATGCCTGCTTGGACCAGAAGATCCCTCATTCACCCCTTTTCCTCATTACAAGGGACCCAAACTCGTTTGGGTTCCTAAGTCTAACTCCTGATTTTCTTGTGCAGGGAACAGTGAAAGAAAGCAGCCTACAATAGTACATGGATAGCGACAGCTCAAAGCATATGACTGGAAGTACAAATGATTTCCTTTCACTTAAGGCCCTGCAAGGAGGGAGTGTATCCTTTGGAAATGGCAAGAAGGGATACATTCTGGGAGTTGGAAGGATTGGGAAGTCTCTCTCATACTCAATCGAAAATATGTACTACATGAACGGGTTGAAGTACAGCTTGCTAAGTGTTTCCCAAATCTGTGACAAGGGAAACAAGGTGAAATTTGCGTCAAAAATATGTACAGTCACAAACCTAGTGACTGGTGAGGTGGTTCTAGTAGCAAAAAGATACAAAAATATCTATGTTGCTGATTTTAAGTCTCTACAGAATGGTGATCTCAGTTGTCTAAGTGTTGTTGATGATGATGCTGAATTATGGCATAGGAGGTTGGGTCATGCAAGCTTCACGTTGCTAAACAAATTGGTCAGGAAGGACCTGATTCGTGGTGTGCCCAAGTCAAGTTTCAAGGATCACAAAGTGCGTGTTACATGTGTAAAAGGAAAGCAAGTCAGATCCTCATTCAAGCCCAAAAGGGAAGTCAGTACCTCAAGGCCACTTAATCTTCTTCACATGGATCTATGTGGACCCATGAGGGTGGCAAGCAGGGGAGGAAAGAAATATATCTTCGTTATAGTTTACGATTACTCCAGATTCACCTAGACTCTATTTCTCAAAACCAAGGATGAAATCTTTGAAGTGTTTGTTGCCTTCGTCAAAAAGATTCAAGTGAAGATGGGTAATAATGTAGCTTGCATCAGGTCTGATCATGGGACAGAGTTCGACAATGCCAAATTTGATGAGTTCTGTACTGAAAATGGTATCACTCACAAATTTTCAGCTCCAAGAACACCTCAACAAAATGGTGTTGTGGAGAGGAAGAATAGAACTCTTGAAGACATGGCAAGGACAATGTTGATTGACAGTGGGATTGCAAAGAATTTCTGGGCAGAAGCTGTCAATACTGCTTGCTACATGATGAACGGGTGCATGATCAGGTCCCTTCTGAACAAGACTCCATATGAACTGCTAAATGGAAGGAAGCCCAAGCTGACACATCTAAGGACTTTTAGGTGTAAATATTTTGTCCTCAACAATGGAAAGGAAACTCTTGGAAAATTCGATGCCAAAAGTGATGAAGGAATCTTTCTGGGATACTCATCTCAAAGCAAAGCTTACACATTATACAATAAAAGGACTTAATGTGCTGAAGAGAGTATACATGCGATCTTTGATGAATATCACCTCTCCTGTGAGAAGGACAGACGTGTTGACCAAGATGGGGAACATTTTATCTATTCCATGTGAAGTTATTGACATGGAAAATGGAAAGGCAGACATGATGAGTCATGTCAAGGAATCCAGTGAAGATGATGCAAATACATCTCCATCTATTGGAGAGAAACCTGGTCCCACAATCACAACAACTGAAGCTAAAAATAGAGTTGTTGATGCAGTCCAAGGTACTCCACTTGCTGAAGTAAGAAGCGGCCAAGAACCTCAGTCAGATATACCTGGCTCCTCTACCAATGAGATTCAGGTACCATATTGGAAGCACAAAAGGTCACATCATCTTGACAACATAATCACTCCTCTCGACTCAAGAATTCAGACCAGGTCAAAACCTAGAAACTCACTTGCCTTCTCAGCCTTTCTTTCTCAAATAGAGACCAAAAACATCAAAGAAGCTTTGAAAGATGCAGACTAGATCAATGCCATGCAAGAAGAGCTGCATCAATTTAAAAGAAACAAATATGGCACCTGGTTCCTCGACCTGCAGATCGAACCGTTATAGGAACCAGGTGGGTATTCAGGAACAAACTTGATGAGTTTGAAAACACAACAAGAAATAAGGCAAGGCTTGTAGTTCAAGGCTACAATCAGGAAGAAGGGATTGACTATGATGAAACTTTTTCTCTAGTTGCTCGAAGGGAAGCTATCAGAATCCTTATAGCCTTTGCATCACATATAGAATTCACACTATTCCAAATGGATATAAAAAGTGCATTTCTGAATGGCTTCCTAAAAGAAGAAGTTTATGTCAAGCAACCTCCTGGATTTGAGAGTCACGAGCAACCTGAGCATGTGTTCAAACTCGACAAGGCACTGTATGGGCTAAAGCAGGCTCCCCGGGCTTGGTATGAAAGGTTGTCAAAGTTCCTTCTAGAAAATGGCTTTACAAGAGGGAAAATTGACAACACTCTTTTTCTGAAGAAACGAGGGAGGAACCTACTCATTGTTCAAGTATATGTTAATGATATCATTTTCGGAGCCACAACTGACTCTCTTTGTGAAGAGTTTGCAAAACTCATGGGGAGTGAGTTCGAGATGAGTATGATGGGAGAATTAAATTTCTTCCTGGGACTTAAAGTGAGGCAATCTCAAAAGAGGACATTGATAAGTCAGCAGAAGTACATCAAGGAGCTGCTGAAAAGGTTTAACATGGAAGCATCAAAAGTTATTGACACTCCTATTGTCACAACTACTCGTCTAGACATGGATGAACCCGGTTCCCCTGTAAATTAGACCATGTATAGAGGGATTATAGGGTCACTCTTGTATCTCACTGCAAGCAGACCAGACATTGTGTTTGGTGTGGGTCTTTGTGCAAGATTTCAATCTAATCCAAAGGAATCTCATCTGAAGGCTTCCAAGAGAATATCGAGATATCTCAAAAGAACGCAGGACCTGGTTCTCTACTATCCCTCAGGTGACAGCTTTAATCTTGTTGGGTATGCTAATGCTGATTATGCAGGATATCTAGCGGACAGGAAAAGCACGTCTGAAATGGTACATTTCCTGGGTTCCTGTCTAATCTCGTGGGGTACAAGGAGAAAAATTCCATGGCACTCTCAACTACAGAAGCGGAATATGTAGCAGATGCTTCTTGCTATGCTCAATTGTTGTGGATCAAACAGCAGTTGAAAGACTTTGGAGTGTTCTCTGACTATGTGCCCCTCTTATGTGACAATACAAGTGCACTCAATATGGCCAAAAATCCAGTCCAACATAAGAGAACCAAGCACATTGATGTGCATCACCACTTCCTTAGAGACAATGTTGAAAAGGGGCTTATTTGCATGAAATTCTGCAGCACAGAAGATTAGATTGCAGATATATTTACCAAGGCCTTAAGCAGAGAATATTTTGAAAGAAATCGCCTGACACTGGGTTGATAAAACCCAACTGAGAACCTGGTCCCTTGATGATTGGCTATGAAAGAAATGTTCAGGTAAAATTAGTTAAAAAGTATTTTCTAGCAATGTCTAACTCATCTCTATACCGTTACAGGTAGACACGCATGATGATTACATAGCAAATAGGCAGTGGATGCAGTACACGCTGGTAAAAAGGGCAAAGCTTACAGATGCAAGATTAGTCAGGGAACCTGGTTCTTCTAACACAGGTTAGTAGCTTCTTTATTCTCTCATGCATAAATTTGAACGGCTAAAATAAGTGCCACGTCATCAGTGCGTCAGTTTCTTTTCCTTGCGTCTTTTGAACCCAAACGTCTCCCCCGTTAATAATCGACCCGACTCCCAAAATTACCTCCCTTTCTTAACTGGTCCCTCATCCATCTTAAATACATCCATCACTATCACAACTCTTCACATCAAACTTCAAACTATCCCTTCTTCTTCCTCTCTTCAAACTACCCATTCATTTTCTTCAATTCATCACTTCTCACCATGGCTGAAAATTATGAAAACTCGAGTGTTCCAAGTAACACCCCAACTGAGTCCTCGCCAGTTAAAACACCAATGTCGCTCCTCACTACTACTAGCCTAAACCCTAGGACAGAGTCACCCCCACTCTGAGTTTCCTCTCCTACCCAATCGAGTTCTGGTTCTCATATGAGTCATAAAATCTCGACTCCTAAAAGGTTTGTGTCTACGAGCTCTCCTCCTGCCTCGCCGGAAAATCTGGGTAAATAGGGTAAAGTTGACGAAGAAGAAAATCAGGAAATCTCCAGTCTTCCTTTGGATGAAGGCTCAAATGCAGACCAAACTGCTGGTTCTGAGAATGCTTCAGTTCCTAATCTTGAGCCTACAAGTACAACTCCTTCTTCTTCTGCATTTTCCATGGAGTTACAAGAGAAAGAAGGAATAGAAAACATGCTATCTATAGCTAATGAAGAGGTTATTATCAAAGGAAGTGCGTATGGGTCTGAGGCTCAAGGGGAAGAGTCTAAGACTGTGGTAGAGGGTAGAGTGTTTGTGCCTGTTGAACAATCGGCACAGGACAATACTACTAGGGTACCAAATGAGGGACCTGATCTCTCCTCAGAAGATCCAACTCAGAGGTCCTCTCAAGAGACGCAGGTCAGTATTGATCTTGCTCCCTCCCCTCATTTTGATGCTGAGCCTTTTTTCTGTGGTTGTGCCTGAGATGAGATCTGATTTTGAAGAAGTGGTTGGGGAAAGTGAAGAGGATTCTGATGATATGCCAATTGCTAGCTTGACTAGGCATAGACCAATGGTTGCTTAAGAGTCTACTCCTAAGCGACCTACTACAAGGTTACAAAGGAAGGAGGCTCTTGAGTCTGTGCTTAAGAACAGCCAAGCTAAGTCAAGTAAAAGAAAATTAGTGAAAGATGGGAAAGTTTTGAGCGAGAAGATAGTTCCAGTTATGAATGTGGACGATGAAGTAGAAGAGGAACCTGGTTCCTTGAATAAAAAGCGCTCACAGAAGCATGGTCTCCATAAGCCTAAAAGGGGATCTTCTGTGTCTGCTGAAAGTCTGAACAAGTCTGATGATGTTGTCGCTAGTGAAAATATGGTGAAAGAATCTGGTGATAAGTTGGTAGAAGAGTCTGCTGCTAGGGTGATGGAGGAATTAGGTGAAAAGTCTGTGAAGTCTGATGAAAAAGGAAAGAATGTTCGCAAGTCTGCTAAGAGAAAAGCTTATACTGATGAGGACCTTGGTTCCTCAAAGAATGTCAAAGTAGGTGATCCAAGAAGTGCTGAGAAAGAGAAGTTGAGGAATCAAAAGGTGCTATGGAGCCGCACATTTTCCCGTTACATTTTAGAGGAGGTTGGTATGAGACAACTAGTTAAAATTTGTGAGTTTCAACAGTGGACACATTTGTTCACAATTGATACTCCAAAGGTGTATGAGGAGGAAGTTCAAAGTTTCTATGCCGACCTCTTCAAAGTTGAGGATGATCACATCTGTGTGCTGGTGAATGGAGTTGATATGGTAATGGACTTTGCTTTGTTGGGATCTATTCTCGATGTGCATGCTGAAGGGCTGTCTAGTATTCAGGGATCTTGTTCTCAAAATTTTAGAAACGCCATCCTGAAGGACAGAGCAGTTCAGCAAGGGGAACAGTACAGGAGAAGGTCCTCCTTCCAGTGTACCAACTGCTGTTTGAGATGGTGAACAAGGTCCTGCTCCCTCGTGCTGATAGAAGATCTATCACTTCTCGTGCAGCCTTGTTCCTCATGGTAGCACTGGACAACTTCACTACCATCAACCTGCCTGGGATCATGATTGAGCACATGCAGAAAGTGGCAGATTTTAAAGATGGTAATCATGGGCTGCCTTATGGGTTCCTTCTCACCAAGGTCTTTAAGTATTTCAAGGTTCCTCTAGGACAAGCTAAAGTGGGCACTAAGAAGCAAACTTTCTCCAAGTCCACTCTGGAAGAATGTGAGTGCATTGATAGGGCTGGAGGAGTTGGAAGTACTTCTACCATTTCTCAGTTGATCAACGCTCAGAACAGTGCTACTGCTGAGATAAGGCAGTTGAAAGTAAGGAATGCTATTCTTGAGAGTCAGTTGAGTCAGCTTCAGGAGGCACCTGGTTCCAGTATCTCTCAAAGTGAAGAGGTTGCCCGTCTGACCAAGGAGAATGTTGAGCTCAAGAAATAGGTGGAGGACTTGAAAGAGAAACTGCTCAATGAGCAAATGTCGGCGAATGCTCGAATGGATCTCGTCCTCCAAGCCCTTGCCTCTACATCTAAGCCCTCTCCTTCCAGTGCTCCCTAAATAGTGTCCCCTCAGTGTCAAGTCTTACGTATTGGTTTCCTATGATTAGTTTTTTTATAAAGTTTGTGGTATTTATTTTTGTTGTTCTGAATTGTGGATGGTTGTCAGTAACATTGACTTTGCTCCCTGTTTTCAAATTCAAATTGTTTAATGGAAGCTTTTTCCTTTTTGATGTATATCCCTTGTCTTTATGCTCTGTTTTTAGTCATGTTGTGTGCACACAAGTGGCATGAGTTAACTCAAGCTAGGCTTCCTTCTGTTATAAGCCTATTACTAATCTTTTTATGATGCCAAAAGGGGGAAAAATAATTCAGGGGGAACAGGATGGGAAACAGATCAGGGGGAATTCAGGAAATGCTGGTTCTTATGGGGAACTTGAATTATAAGTTTGTCATCATCAAAAAAGAAAAAATTGATAGGCTATATGTATATCCCTGTTATGATTTGATGATCTAACAAACTTACTGTCAAGAACCAGATAAGGAACCTGTTACATATTCTCAAGACCTTAAGATCAAAAAGTTCTAGCTTGGGATATGGTTCAACTCTTCAGAGTCAAAGGAACAACAGAGGGAACAGATAGCTACCGTTTCCCGAGGAAACTGCATAAGTCAACTGCCCCAACTGTAAAGCTGCTGCCTGCACACGCTACAATGCAAAAATAGTGCAGCAGTCAACTTTGTGGGGAGTGTCTTTTACCTACCTTGCTTACATCATCCTAGTGATGTCACAAATGCGTTATTAACATCAAGGAAGGTAAAACAAATGACTTGAACACTTAGAGAATTTACTCAAGCACACTCACTATGATTGATCATCAAGAAAATGATTCTCAAGTGTATCAAGAACAAAGAACAACACTACTACGGACCAGTTTCCCATATCAAGTTATTGTATGTCCTTAGTTGAGTTGTAACTTTGTAATAGTTCTTCAATTGTAATTCCTACTTAGCTTGTTTAGAAACATTATGTTGGAAACCCTTTGTAAATCATAAACCCTTGTGTTTGTGTCTTGGCTAGAGTTAGTCGAGTTGTAAAGTATTTGTAATAGAATTATTACAAAGTGGCTTGTAATAGAGTGTTACAAGTTAGTGAGGGATTAAGAGGTTAATTCCTAGGTTACATAGGTTGTACTCTAAAAGTTGCTCAGTAGTGAAGTTGAAATCCTACAAGGGTAGGTCGTGGTTTTTAATCCCGTTGAGTTGAGAATTTTTCACGTAAATTTTCTCCTGTCATTTATTCACTGCAGTGTGCGTGATTTCTGTGAAAACATATATTTGTGAGAACTTATAGAGAACCTTGTTCTCTATATAGTTTGGTGGACCCTTAAATTCTATGGATCCGGATTAACAGCAGCCATTTGTATTGCGGCTTATCTGAGTTGTGGTGTGAGCGTATGATTACTGGAGTTCCAAAAGTATCAGATTCAAGCGCAACAACTTAACAAATCGTTCACGTCACCAGTCGTATCCTGAGAGAAAATCACCAAAAAACGAAAAAGGAAAATAGAACAAAGAATACAAGTATAGGACTCTATTTGACAACTCCAATGGAGAATCTTTTAAAATGTTCTTTCGACAAATTAAAGAGGTGTTAATTGAATAGACTTTTTAGAAGTTTTATTTTATACTTTTCTAAAAAGTAATTTTCAAAAGTGCCTGAAGGCAATTTTAACTAAAGAGTTTTTTCGTTAAGTTTCTGAAAGGTAAAATTTTCTGAAGTTTTTGGAAAGACCTTGTATGGACAACACCACCAGTAATTTAGAACTTGCGTAGACGAAAGTCAGATACTCAGTAATCTTATTTAATTCTTTAAGCAGTAAATCTAAAAAGAAATATTAACTATTGCGAAAATGTGTAGAAGAAAGTCAGAAACGTATCGAATTTATTCAATTCTTTAATTAAGTAGTAAATCAAAAAGCAATACGTATATTATTATAAAGAAATTGTACAGAAGCAATCAGAGACCTATCGCTCTTATTTTATTCTTTGCCAAAGTGAAGCAACTAAGAAACTGTGTATAAGAAAGTCAAAAGTTTATCAATTTTGTTTTACTAAGAATTATTTTAAGCATAAAGTCAAAAGTATATTACTTCCTCGGTTTCACTTTGTTGATTCTATTACTGTTTTAAAAAGAATGACATATTTAAATATTTTTTATAAATTTTAGTCTCATAAATACTATAGTATATTTTAATTTTAATTTTTAGGTTTTGTGTTAATTCAAACTAGGAAAAATAAAGTGAAACAAATAAAGTAATTTAACCTTAATTGACGGTAATATTCCTATTCTAGATCTATTAATTTGGTTAGAGGAATATAACGTGGCGAGTGGACAAGGAGAAGACAAACTCATATGAAGCGTTAGCTAGGAATGGGTCGTCATTGCTTGCCATTTGGATGACAAACTAAAAGTTACTTGTCGACTTTACTACTGTACTACTTGACATCTGCTTCAGTTCACAATTGCCCGATTTTACTTTACTGGCCACTCTTTCAACTACTTCATCTCGTAGTAACAAATTAGCATAACAAATTAAGTATATAATATGCAAAACTATAATAATAAAATTCATAATCAATAATAATAAAAATAGGAATAAGGAAGTGAAAAACTCATAGAAGAATTTGACGTCTTGCTCCTAGCGTGTTCTTGCCTTCTTAAGCCGAATTCCCTCTCAAAACATCCTCCTTGTGGAGTCTGCCCCTCAAAAACGGCTTTCCCTTCTTCAAACATGTTTAGGAAATATTTATAGGTTAGGGTTAAAGTCCTTGAGTCCAAATCCGGGTCAGGGTCTTTTAACCCGCGACTTTTAATTACCTGGCTATAGACCTTGCGAAGTCTGGTCTGTAGCGCAGTCAACCTGGCTATAGACCTCGCGAAGCATGGTCTGTAGCGCGGTCAACCTGGCTATAGACCTCGCAAAGCATGGTCTGTAACACGGTTTGGGTACTTGTCATTTTTGTGGTCTTTTCTTGCATTTTCGTCCTCTTTTTGTGCAACCTTCGCTCGTCTTTGTCTTCCGATGCTCCTACATATAAAACAGCATAATTTAGATCAAACGTCGCACAATTAACCACTAAACTAACATGTAAGGCGAGTAATATACTAAAAGTGTAGCATTTTGGCCTAACATCAACTGCTGAAATCATTTGGCTACATTTTCTTCTACTAGATCTTCACATATCTATTTCTTCTCCATCCACAATTTTGTGTGACAATGTTAGTAGCATATATTTGGCTCACAACCCTCTCCAGCATGCTCGCACCAAACATATTGAGATTGATATTCGTTTTGTTCGTGAAAAATTTGCATCGGGTACTTTTCAAGTCAAATACTGTCCAAGTTAAGATCAACTTGCAAATTTGCTAACCAAAGCAATTTTTTCTCCACGTTTGTTATTTCTACGTGACAAGCGTTGTGTTCTTTCAGATCATGCATCGTTTGAGGGAGTGTGATATAAGTATTGTATTTAAGGATCACTTTAGTCATTTTTATGTACATTATGTATCTGCTTGTAATTGTTTTATATCATGAAGAGTATACCTTTTCACAATAATAACATTCAAATCTTAAACTTGTTCTGATATTATGTAATCACTTAACCTAAAGATTTATAACTAATAGAAATTCAATTTTATCAATTTTAGGTAACGGACCCTTTGAGGGTGGGGTAAAGACACCCGAAAAGAAAAAACAAATACAGTGAGGAAACGTGATGTGCTGAAGACAGTTCTCCTAAACCATTCTGAAAATCTGAGTGGTCATTCCCCTGGAAATTGACAATTCTTCAGACATACTAGTGTTTGAGATTGTTTTTTTTTTTGGTAATAAAGTCATTGAGACTGACTAGAATCTCTGAATCTGTAGATGCAGATAAGAGAATATTGTTCGGCTGAATGGTTATTGTCCTTTTTAAATTTTGAAACGCTAACTTTGAAATATTAAATTGTTAACTATGAGATTAATCTTAGTCCTCCAACAATTCCAAAGTAAACTAATCTAAAGATTAAGCTGGGAGTACTTCTTAAGAAGAATTTTGAGCAAATCTTGTCGGGTACAGATTTAGCTTAATGAGTGGATCATCTACCTCCATCTGATTATACAAATATTAAATGTCATCATTGTATATGACCGATATTGTGAATAGAACGTAGGTCAATTGAAATAGATAATGTCCGATTAAAATTCCATATCTTTTGACATTATTTACCTTATTTACCTTACTTGATTTTTTTATTGATGCTAATTTGTAATATTTGAACTTAATTGAGTTTATTTTATGTGTAAGAATACATGAATATGAAGTTGAGAAATTTGCACGAATTGGTACCTAAAAGCTACAAAATAAAGCACGGAAAGAAGACATTGCAAAGCCATAAAAGCTGACAGCCTTAGATAGTGCAAGGCCATGAAAACTCACAGCCTTTAGACAGTGCAAGGCACTATCCAGCGCGCCAAAGTTGGCGCCTATGATGGCGCAAGGCATTATATTTTGGGCGCCTCTGATGGCGTCTTGCACTGTAGTTTTGGCACTCCTGATGATGCCCCTGCGCTGACGAGGTCTATTCGAGTCACTTTTGTTTCCTCCTCAGTTTTGGTCATGTACACTTTAACTCTACCTTATAAATACCTCCTAAACTTAGTTTTTAGAGGGGGCAGATATTATTGGAGAGGAAAAGGGCTACGGAACACGTGGAAGCAACGAATCACAAGAGTTTTTCTTTTCGTTCTTCTTTAATATGTAGTTTAATGCTTTTGAATAGTATTATGATTATTTATACAATTATGAGTAGCTAAACTCTCTCATTTAGGGTTTGATGGAAACTATTGGAGGATATTTTTTCACTGCAGTTAATATAAATTTGGCATTGACTTTTCTCTAGTTGTTCAACTACGTATTCATTGTTGTTGATTGAAGAACTCTCAATTGACTGTGCTTATTTAGTGTGTATTGCTTGGAAAGGGTACACATTTAAGTAGTTGTTGAACAACAACACTCTTAATGTATGTGAGTAATCAATACGGAAGGTTTAAAGGTGGGATTGAGAATAACGAATTCTTGGTGTGATCAGAGTGAACGGTGAACTAGTGACACCCGAAGAGAATTACGACACCCGAAGTATTCACTATGGATAGAGAATACTTATGCGAAATTATAGAAGACGTAGCGGGAAGAATTCCGAAAATTAAAAAAATTATAACTCTACTCCTTCTTTAGCCTTAATTCTATAATCTTATATTCCGCTAAATTCGTTAGTAGAGTAACAAGTTTATTATATTTAGAAGAACGCAATACAAACAACAAAATTTGCATTGTCCAGAAAAGTTATCCCCACATCAAAGTAATCACGTAAACATATTTGTAAACTTCATGACTTATATTACATACACGAAAAAACAAAACGAAATAAAAACAAAAGAAACCGTTTTGTAGTGCATTTCAACTAGCGAAGGAAACCGCCATAGACATAACCAAAAACCCAAGAAAGCCAGCGCTCTTGCAGCCCAAGGAAACAACACGCGGCGACAGAAAGGACTAATGGGGCCAAAATAATTAAGCAGTTCAATGAATTGAACTGGATGAGTTCAATCTATAAATTAACTTCTATTAGATCTATTGTGTAACACTTTCTTTAGAAGTTCAATGAATTTTCTCATACATACACTAACACATGAGACCGTGTTGGTGTATCAAATGTAACTTTATTGACAAATTTAAACTTTTGAGGTTTGATGAAGGAATACTTATAACATCGATTACAACTTTTTCATAGTTATCTTATCTTTTACGTAACAAGTTTATTATTTTTAGAAGAACGCAATACCAACAACAAAATTTGCATTTTCTTTTTCCAGAAAAGTTATCCCCACATCAAAGTACTCACGGAAACATATGTGTAAACTCCATGACGTCCGTTACATTCACGAAAACAAAACGAAATAAAAACAAAAGAAACCGTTTTGTAGTCCATTTCAACTAGCGAAGGAAATGGAGATAACCGCCATAGACAACCAAAAACTCAAGAAAGCCAGCTCTTGCAGCCCAAGGAAACAACACGCGGCGACAGAAAGGACTAATGGGGCCAAAATAATTAAGCAGCCAATAATAGCACAAAACGTCGAGAGGAAAAACGTGGAGGAAGAACGAAGAATATTTAGATTTGCGGGAGCCGAAAAAGAAAAGCTTTGATTTTATGGAAGGTGAAATGAGGGCCGTTGTGTGCAGAACAAACAGGAGGAGGGAATCCAAGCAGGCGGTGCTGATTTGACGATGTCTCTCACTCCGAATCATCATCAATACTTTCCTGTGGGGCGGCAACTCATAGTGCATTACACGTCACTCGAACCTTCTTTGTCTCAAATACTTTTGAGTTGTGAGCTTACGAGCGTCAACCTATATAGTTTGGTAAAGAAAAATCTCTCTGTACGTACTAATTAAGAAAACTTCAATAGTTTGGTAAAAGTAATTGCTTTGTTGCATTTAGCTTATATTGTAACCACCACTAACAGTCCACTGTCTAGTTTCTTGTTAAAAAATTGTATCGAATAATATGATTCTTGATCATGTTTTGACACGTATCCTAAAGGATTTGTTTGACCAAAAATATAACTCTTGGATCAAATAATTAAATTTATATAATTATGGGTTAAATTTAATTAATAATAATATTTCTAGATGTAGCTTTCGAGGGTGCGATGAACGTCAAATAGATTAGGTGGAATAATGATAACAATATGCAATAATTATTCCAAAAAGCATGAGCAATGTCATGGGCGGCTTTCCAGCCATGCCCCATGACCCTTTGGACGCGTCCTGTGGCGTCCTAGCAAGCCTCCCAGCGCCATGGTCGGCCCCGTGGTCTCAGCAACTCCAAGTGACAAGCGCGCATGTGCCTCTGTCGCCCCACCGCTAGCCATCGCTGGCGCCCAGCCACAGGAAGTCGCCAACAGCGCCGCGCGCGCAGAACCTGATGCTAAAGACAAAGTTGCTGCCAACGGACCTGTTTCTACCCTGTAGAAGTCTAAGTCTTTTTCATTGTAAATATAGAGTAGTTTTAGTGCATTTTTCTTTAAGTGTGCTTCTACAGCTTATTTAGGTCAAGTTATGTAACTTTGGTTTATTTTTTTTAAGCATTATTAAGGGGATCAAGCAATCAAACTTTCTAGCAAGCAAATAATTCTTTGTACTGGTGTCTTCCCCCCTCCCCCCCACCGGACACCGTGTTATTTTTCTGTAATAGCTTCATTAATGCAATCAAGCTTTCTTTCATCCTCAATTCTCTTTTCTGTCTCTCAGTTGCTCATGGCATTAGTTTTCCCGTACGGCACTGACAATCTAGTCTAGCGTACGGAGGGGACCTCAGTTGGCGGACATCAATCGCACTGACATCGATTGCTTAGCCTTACGTCGCCCTTCCAAAGAATCTCAGGAAGGCGCCACGTAACAGTTGGTATCAAAGCCTAGGCTCGACATCGGACGAGGGATTACATTGCAATTACCACCATTTCTGACCATGGTGAATCATGGGGATCACATCGCGATCCTTGAGGAGACGGTTGACGTATTACGGTCCATCGTGGAAATGGTGCCTGACCTAAAGACCAACCTAGTGCAAAGGTTGGACGACCTGGACCGCAGACTGCTCCAGGCCGAAGTTGCAATAGAAAACATCAGTCGCGACTCTGAAGGAGACCGGCAAACAGCAGCCACAGAGGCAGCCGAAATGTTTGGTAAATTCGAGGTCCTCCAACAGGAGCGTGCCGAGGATTTATCCCACAGGGCACAAGAGGCAGACAGGGTGATTTCCATGCAATAAACTATAGACAACTTGACAAACCAGCTCAACGTTGTCAATGCTGCTTTACAAGGCCTACTTCGAGGAGGCGGAAATTAAATCGGGGGTGTTGTGAACCTCGCCCCTGTGGCACAAAAACTGAAAATTCCTGAGCCAAAGCCATACAGTGGAGCTCAGAATGCCAAAGAAGTGAAAAACTTCATTTTCGACATTAAACAATACTTCGATGTCGTGGGGGCCTAGAAGAAGCTAAAAAGGTAGCAACTGCTGCCATGTATCTTCAGGGTAATGCCAAACTCTGGTGGCAGGTGAAATACGAAGTCATAAGGGCCGGTGAAGATGCCCTCGAGACATGGGCAGAACTGAAGGCAGCCATACGCTTACAGTTCTTCCCCGAAAATGTTGAGTACAATGCAAGGAAAAAGCTACGGGAGCTCCGCCAGACCAAATCAGTGCGGGATTACATGCGGGAATTCTCTGCGCTCATGCTGAACATCTGTGACATGGGGGACAAAGAAAACCTCTTCACATTCCTGGAAGGGTTAAAACCTTATGCCCGTATGGAGTTGCAAAGACAAAGGGTAGACATGTTACCTAAGGCGATCCAAGCAGCAAAGTGCCTTGGAGATTATCAAATGAAAACCCGGAAGGACAGGCCTCAACAGCCTGTCCGAGGAGGATATAAATGGGGCCAGCCAAACACTGGTGGCCCTAGCAGAAGTTGAGGAGACCGGAGTGCAACCAAATCTAAGGCTCTCTCCTCAAGCAGTACTAGCATTGCATCTAACAACAATGATCGGGGGAGGAAACCCCCCTCAGGATGTCGTTAATGTGGTGGACCACATTGGAATAATGAATGCCCACATGTACAGATGAATGCCCATCAAGATTTTGATGATGGGACGGATGACGACGCAGATAATGCGGACCAGAATAAACCAGTAGGTGCATTCAATGCAATTGTTGGCTGTATTTCTGAGTCCTTTACGGGAATCGGTGCTGGTATCCGTAAGAAGAAGGACCCATGTCCAATCACCAAGAAAGGGAAAACGAAGGCAAATGAGAGGACTCATCTTAAGCAAGAGAGGACCTTATGTTCGTCAACATGAAGGTAAATGGCAAGCGCATTAGGGCGATGATAGACATGGGTGCTACCCACAACTACTTAGCCTCGACTTAGGTGGATCGCCTTGGCCTGGTTGTAGAAAAGGGCAGAGGTCATGTCAAGGCTATCAACTCACCTCCTCAGCCAGTGGATGGAATATCCAAAGAAGTACCAGTGAAGCTTGGCCCTTATGAATGAAAATTCAACCTGCGTGTGGTGATCATAGATGACTTCGACTTGATAGTGGGGTTGGAATTCTTGAGGCAAACCAACACCATGCTCATACCATATGCAGATATGCTACTGATGATGGGAACAAATGGGGCCAAGCCCTACATTATTTCGTGCATGCCCATGAAGATGGCCGCAGAGAACATCTCGGCATTACAGTTGAAGAAGGGGGTCAAAAGACATGAACCTACGTTCCTGGCTACCCTCTGCACTGAAGATATATAACACTCCTCGGGTCACATTCCTACACCCGTGAAGGAGATGCTACTTGAATTTAAAGAAATCATGCCACAAGACATGCTAAAGCGACTCTCGCCTAGGCACAGTGTGAACCATGAGATTGAGTTGGTGTCGGGTGCGAAGCCACCTGCCCGGGCACCGTACAGAATGTCACAACCCAAACTCACCGAGCTTCGGAGATAATTGATGGAAATATTAGACACAGGGATCATCATACCCTCCAAGTCCCCATACGGGTCCCCTATGCTATTCCAAAAGAAACATGATGGTAGTATACGACTCTGTGTGGATTATCGAGCTCTAAACAAAATCACCGTGAAGAACAAGTACCCTATTTCGCTAATGGCAAACTTGTTCGATAGACTGGGTGGTGCGACGGTGTTCACCAAAATAGACCTGAGGAAAGGTTATTGGTAAGTTCGGATTGCAGAGGGTGATGAACACAAGACGACCTGTGTGACAAGATATGGGTCGTACGACTTCCTGGTTATGCCATTCGGCTTGACTAATGCGCCAGCCACATTTTGCCTGATGAACCAAATATTCCAAGAATACATTGACGAAATCGTGGTGGTATACTTGGAAGATTGTGGTATATAGCCAGACACTGGAAGAACACCTGGAGCACTTGTGGAAGGTCCTAGCCCGATTGTGGGAGCACGAATTATATGCGAAGCTATCCAAGTACTCCTTTGCTCAGAAACAAATTGACTTCCTCGGACATGTCATCGAGGAAGGGTAGATCAAGATGGACCAACAGAAGATTCGGGCCATCACATATTGGTCGTCGCCTAAGGATAACATGCCTTGAGTTCGTTCCTTGGCCTATACAACTTCTATGAGCGATTTGTGAAAAATTACTCCCTCATTGCAGTACCACTGACAGAACTTCTCAAGAAGGTCACACCCTGGGATTGGGGACCCAGGCGAGTAGAGGCCTTCAACGCATTGAAAGTGTCTATGTCTAGTAGCCCTGTCTTGGCTCTCCCTGATTTGGCCAAGCCATTCGAGGTACAAACAGATGCCTTCAACTATGCCCTTGGTGGAGTCTTGCTACAAGAAGGGCATCCAATAGCATACGAGAGTCAGAAACTGAAGGATGCAGAGCGGCGCTATGCCGCCCACGAGAAAGAATTATTGGTTGTCGTTCATTGCTTATGCCTTTGGAGGCATTATCTACTGGGAACCCCGTTCATGGTCAAGACAGATAACACAGTTGTTAGCCATTTCATGACCCAGTCGAAGCTGAATGGTTGACAGGCTAGGTGGCAGGAACTCCTAGCGGAATTTCACTTCAACTTGGAGTACTGAAGTAGGAAGAAAAATCATGTTGTTGATGCGCTCAGTCGGAGAGATGATCTAGCATCAGTGTGACTACTCTCCACCCTAAGGGGGAGTGAAGTAACCACCACCATAAAAGACCAGATACAGGATCTACTCATCAAGGATCCTGCTGCTCAGTATTTGGTTGATTTGGTAGGATAGGGCAAGAGTGGTTTCCTGAAAGTGAAAGGGAATCGACTTTATGTCCCTAAAAGAGGAGATCTGCGAAGGACTCTTCTGGCGGAATGCCATGATACTTTTTGGGTCGGTCATCCCGGTGAAGAACACACCATGGCATTACTTCGTCGTGCATATTATTGGCCTCAAATGACAGATGACGTCTCTCAGTATGTGAAGACTTGTCTAGTATGCCAGAAGGATAAGTCGGACCGTTTGACGCAAGTTGGACTCTTGGAACCACTAGCTATCCCAAAAAGACCTTGGGAAAGCATTTCCCTGTATTTCATCACCGGATTGCCCAAGGTCGGAGATCTTACAACTATCCTAGTTGTGGTGGATCGGTTTTCCAAGTATGCTACCTTTATAGCAGCCACACAATATATCAGAAGAAGAAACAGTTCAACTCTTCTTCTCTCATGTCATCAAATATTGGGACCTGCCTAAAGACATCGTTAGTGATCGCAGCTCACGCTTCACTAGCAACTTTTGGACCTAGCTCTTTAAGTGTCTCGGGTCAAAATTGAGTCATAGCTCAAGTTTTCATCCGTAATCTGATATCCAGACGGAACGATTCAATGGCATGCTGGAGGAATATCTCTGCCACTTCATAACCAGATCGCAAAAAACTAGGTGAAGCTTCTGGATGCTGCTCAGTTGTGTTTCAATTCACAAAAGAGCTCTAGTACCAACAAAAGCGCTTTTGAAATTGTTACCGGACAGCAACCGCTACTCCCACACACTGTGAATGCACTAAACATGTCAAAATCTCCTCGAGCTGCTAGCTTCTCAAAAGAATGGAAGCGAAATTTGGAGATAGTGTAGAGCTATCTTGTCAAAGCCCAAAAGCGGATAAAAAGGCATACTGATCAAAATCGTCGCTTTGTTGAATACCAAGTAGGAGACAAAGTGATGGTCAAAATCCCAAAGCGGTACTTTTTTGCATGGGTCCATGACCCTCGCCTATTGCAAAAATATATTAGACCCTTGTCCATTGAAATGCGCATTGGGAAAGTTGTATGCCGGGTGGATACCCCAGCTTGGTGAAAAATCCATCTCGTCTTCCATGTCAGTCTCATGAAACCTTTTCGAGAAGATATGGAGGATCCTTCACGGATCCAACTCACGGTACCCAGTATTCGAGGTCCCAATTCAACCAGGAAAAGGCATGTTAAAGCTATTCTTGATGATCGAGTGATTCACGCCTCAAGGAAAGATCACCAAGAGTTCTTGGTGAAATAGCAGGGATGTGATGCAGAGGAGAATACCTGGAAGAGGGGAACAAACCTCAAAGCCTACAAAAGCTTACTTGATAATTATCTTGCAAGTAAGGCACCGAGGACGTCGCCAATTCAGGTGGGGGAGAATGTTATGGGCGGCTTTCCAGCCATGCCCCATGACCCATTGGATGCGCCCTGTGGCATCCTGGAAAGCCTCCCAACGCCCAGGGCCACGGTTGTCCCCGTGGTCTCGGCAGCTCCAAGTGACAAGTGCGCATGTGCCTATGTCGCCCCACCGCTAGCCATCGCCAGCGCCCATCAAAAGGCAGATGCCAACAGCGACGCGTGCGCAGACCCTGATGCTAAAGAAAAAGTTGCTGCCAACGGACCTGTTTCTACCTTGTAGAAGACTAAGTCCTTTTCATTGTAAATATAGAGTAGTTTTACTGCATTATTTTTAAGTGTGCTTCTACAGCTTATTTAGGTCAAGTTATGTAACTTTGGTTTATTTTTTTTAAGCATTATTAAGGGAATCAAGGAAATAATTCTCTGTACCGGTGTCTCTCCCACCTGACACCGTGTTGCTTTTCTGTAATAACTTTCATTAATGCAATCAAACTTTCTTTCGTTCTCAATTCTCTTTTTTGCTCTCTCAGTTGCTCATGATATTGGTTTTCCCATACGGCACTGACAATCTAGTCTAGCGTACGGAGGGGACCTCAGTTGGCGGACAACAATCACACTGACATAGATTACTTAGCCTTACGTCGCTCTTCCAAAGAATCTCAGGAAGTCACCGCATAACAGCAATAATGTAGCATTTAATAGCAATGAATAACAATAAATGATATTTAATTAAATAGGGGGAATGATTCACCCAATAAAGGATGAACTAGATGGTTGTTCCTCCTGACAATGATGAGTGACAAACAAATCCTTGAATGTTCGAGTTATTGTCGGATCTGATGGAAAAATATGGAATAATATAGACAAGATTCTTAGTGGAAAGGTGATGTTTGTATCTTAGTAAGAGAGAGAGAGAGAGAGAGAGAGAGAGAGAGAGAGAGAGAGAGAGAGAATCTTCTTGTCAAAGTGTGTTCTTACAAATGAATATCACATGCGCCTATCATTGTCTTTTTTTCTATATATATGAGACGTATTCTTAAGAAACCCTAATAGTACAAGTACAGAGAATATCCACTAGAATATTCCCTTTTAATATCCTATCCTGACAAACTAGATGTTACAGCTCCTATCATCGATATTCAACCTCGACCCTTGTTGACATCTCGACTACGGCTCATGTCGACACTTCGGCCAAGGACTTCGCTGCTTCTTAGGTTGCTTCGACTAACGTCGACTCGAGAATCCTTCCCATAATATTATCTTGGCTTGGGTACTCTAGAGACAGATTTTGCCTCATACAATTAGTCCCTCCACTTATTGAGATCGGCTTCAAGCGAGGTCGACGAACGTTTTTGCTCGTTATGGTAGAAATATTTGAGCGAGCAGTGCAGGTCGTAGTGGTCATGGTGAGTCGGCAACGTGGCCCTATGCGGACCACCTATTCCAAAATGCCTCGATTTTCCTAATTAGTTTGTTGGAGTTGAGCTGTCCACAAATTAAGATGACATTATGACGTCATGCGTCATTATGATGTATTTTCCCGATGCGTTGCTTCATTTCTCGTGCGCCCTTTGATTGAACGTGCCTCTTTGGTTACGGTGCCAGTAATGATGAACCGTTTTCAGTTTTGGTGCTGAAGTTCTTATAAATAGATGTGCTAGGATGTAATTTTGAAGTTTTAGACCTTCTACTACGAAACTCCATATCTCTTTCTTTCTTCTCTGTGACTTAACACTTTTTGTTCCAGGGGCTTTCGTTGTTTTCGATCCTTTATTTCTTGATACCTTTTTTTCTTCCAATAAAACCATGACTAATGTACCTTCCGAGTCTAGTGAGGGAAGTGAGTCGGTCCCTTTAGCGATGGTGCTCCCTCCTCATGAGGGGAATGCTCCTACCGCCGTCGAGGATGGGGGCTTCCCTTTGATGGAGGAGATAATTCCTCGCAATCCTGACATCAGGCCTGATTTCTCGAAGTCCCATGATGCCGACCCTAGAGCCTTTCGGGCAGTGATAGAGAATGAATTGGGAGAACTTAGGGGTAAGTACGGCATCCCCGATCACCTCGAATTAATCCCGACTGGATAGGATACGGTGCATGTCCATCACCCCGGATACTATGCCTTTTATGCCTACCCCTTCCAAGTCAGCTACACTCTCCCTCTCCTTCCGCTGGCGGGGGGATTTTGCTGTTATTACGGCGTCTGCCTAGCCCAGCTCGCCCCATATGTTTACAAGATTATAAGGATGCTCACTAAGTTCGCCGAGCTGGCCGAGGTCAAACTCTCACTTCGACATTTGATACATCTATTCGCCCCAAGCTTTTACAGTTGGACAATGTTAAACCTTTGCCACCGAGAAGACAAGTGCCTAGTGGTGAAGATGGACGACAAGGATAATCGCCAATTTTGGCTAAACTACTTCTTCGTCAAAATCGAAGACGTGATGGCCAACGTCGACGGTTTTCCTGAGGTTTGGAATAGCACCCGTAAGTACTTAGTTTCCTTGTTCGCATGTGTCTGATTTTTTTTTACTTCATGTCAGTTTTGATTTTTGGTCCTTTTCCCTTTTTCTGGCAGCCAAGATCTCGCCTCATCTTCTGGTCGATGATATTTCGGACTAGGTTAGTCGGCTCCTCCCTCACATCATGGGGATCCGTGAACGGCCTGGCTTTTTCAAGAGTTTTAGGTTGGCTCCCCTTTCAACTGGTAAGTCCCTTGTTTTGTTGGAGCCTTGGTTTCCTTTCTTTCCGTTTACTTTGCTAGCCTCTCCTTTTTGCTATGTTTTCTCTAGCTTAGGCCAGAGGGTCTTCTAGGAGGTCGAGAGATCCTACCTCCTTCGTTCCGAAAAAGAAAGGCGGCTACGCCCTCGGCTTCTGCTCCATCTACGACGGCGGCTATTTCTGCTCACGGCCCTATCCCTTCTATTGCGGCGTCTGGTCCTGCTCCTTCCACGGCCATATGGACTTCGGCCACGGAGACCTCAGCCTCTCTCATATATCTTCTTATAGATGAAGACGATTAACTTGAGTCGAGTGAAGGGGATTTGATGCCCCGTAAGAGGAGATCTGTAGATATCGGCGACGGAGAGATCACCTTCTAAGGTGGCAGAAGCTGAGAGATCGGCTGCTAATGTTCTTAATACTTCGAGGCGAGAGGAGGCATCGACTTCCCAGCCGACTGCTGATGCTTCTTTGCCGACCAATGTGAGAGATAAAGATGTTGTCGGGGAAGGCGAGGATTTAAGGTCGGACGTTAATGCAGACGACCTGAAGATGATAGAGGAGGGTTTTACCCAGCTTGAGGTAAAGTTGGAGGGGTCTACGAGGACCATTGTGATCCCTATGGATCGCGACTTATTTAAGAACACGGAGAACGTAGTTCCTGCCCTCGGCCCTCTTTGCTCTGAGATAGAGGGTGAGACCCTCAAGGAATTGGACGATGTCACCTTGTCGAGGAGCATAGTCGGTCTTGCTCTCGGGTGAGCGTTCAGTGTTTTGTCCTTCTCTTTTTTGCCTTTGTTAGCAGGGGCATTTTCATTTATGCCTTCCTTCTTTTTATTTTTGCAAACTATGATTTTGGAGATTGAAAGTGCCCGGAGGGAGGAAAAGCGTAGGGAAATATTTGGGAGGTTGAAAAAGCAATATTTCGAGTACTGCGGCAAGTACCGAGAGTTTCGCAGGCAATTTGGTGAGGGCGGCAATTTGTAGGCCCTCGTGATAAATTGAAGGAGAAAGATGACGAGTTGGTGAGAGTCATCGAGAAGTGTAGCATTGTTGAGGAGTAAAGAAGATGAGCTTGAGGTCAGCAGAGCCGTGGAAACCCAGTTCGGCAACCTTCAGGCACAAGTGATCGAGTTGCGCATGCAATTGGAAGAATGTCGGTTTCAGATGGAGGTCCTCAATGGTGAAGTCACCGAGAAACTGAAAGAATTAGAGAAGGTGGAGACGTTTCAGTCGGAGGCTCTGAATAAGGCGGAGTCCCTTGAGGTGGTGATTTAAAATCTTCGTTCTGAGCGGGAAAATGACTTAACGACAGCAAGTCTTAAGGAAGAATAGCTTGATGAAAGGATCGGGGAGTTGGAAAGAGAGGCATATGTTCTCCATGATCGAGTGGTTGCTTTGGAGGCCGAGAAGGCCCAATTACTGGCACGGTCGTCCTCTTCCCGCACTTCGGAATTTCCCAACGTTCCTCGGGATTTATATGAGGAACGAATTCATGACGAGACCCAATTAGATATCTTCCGAGATTTGCATGCGGCGGGGTCCATTTCTGATGAAGCCCTTGAAGGTGTTCGTGTGAAGGCCCGCAAAGCTCGACTTGCTTGTGGGTATGATCCTTCTACGCCTGAGGCCGCGAAGGTGACGATGAAGGTGTAGATCAACTTGAGGAGGCTGCCTGGTACGATACCGCATATCCAGAGGGTGAAGGCGACGGTGGCGAGGGGGACCAAGATGGCGAGGGCTTCGGTGGCCAAGGCGGTGAAGGAGCAGAAAATCATGATGGTAGTGATCAGTACTTTTTTTCTTCTTCTCTTTTTTGTAAACTTTTGTGTATTTTTGGCAGCGTCTTCATAAGCCTTTGTAAAATTATTTTAAGTATGAAATGCCAAGTTCTATGCATCTGCTTCTTTTCCTGTGTTTTGTTTTCCGTACTTGTATGTTTTTGCTTCTGTAGTTTGTGCGTTGGAACATGGCCGAGGTCGTCGACTTTTTTGGATGTGACCTTTCATTAGATTGCGGCCGAGGGCCGATAGGTGTTAGTTCGGGCGAGGTCGAATGTAACCTGAAGTTAATTACGGCTGAAGGTCAGTAGGTGTTAGTTCGGACAAAGTCAAACATAACCTGAATTTAGTTTATGGCCGAGGGTCGATAGGTGTTAATTCGAATAAGGTCGAACATAACCTATATTTAACTATGGTCGGGCCGATAGGTGTTAGTTCGAACAAGGTCGAACATAACCTGTATTTAATTATGGCCGAGGGCCGATAGGTGTTAGTTCGAACAAGGTCGAACATAACCTATATTTGAGAAAAATGTGTTGCTAAGTATAAAGTGTATTGCCTTGACATTGTTGCATTTGTTACATACTTAGAGAAATTTACAGACTTTTGGGTGTTGACTGGCGTTCCAGTCCCGGTCTATCTAGTCCCTTCATTGGTCGATTTTGAGAATAATGAGAGGTCGAGCAATCAAATAGTAACCACGGCCTTGCCTTCTCATACTTCGACTTGGAGTGTTCCCTTCATTGCCTCGTCAAACACCTCCTTGAGAAAACCAAACTGGGACAAAACTCAAGTGAGGGGAAAAAGAGTACGACTTATGGGATGTTTTTTCTCTTAGAAGTTGAAGTATTTGAGGTGGATGATATTTTAGTTGTTCGTTAGTAGCTTTCCTTCCGTTGTTTCTAGTTGAAATGATCATTTATTTGCTTTTGCTGTGATTTTGTACGGACTGTCCCAATTTGTTCCCAGCTTGCCTTCCCTGGGATCTTTCCTCGCTTGAGTTTTAGCTTTCAGCACGTAGTCCCCGATTTTGAGCGGCCTGACTTTTTCTTTTTTGTTATAATAGCGTTCTGCTTGTTTTTTTTGGGAGATCATTCTTATATAGGCCATATCTCTTCGTTCGTCGACTTCGTCGAGTTCTTGCCTTTTTCTCTCGTCGTTGCTTGTGCCGCTCTCATGGGAGTACCTTAGACTGAGATCTCCGACCTCTACTGGTATTACTGCCTCTTTCCCGTAGACCAAATAGTAGGGTGTCTCTCATGTGCTCGTTTTCGGAGTTGTTCGGTAGGCCACAATACTTCTGGTAGTACATTCGGCCACAGTCCCTTGGCGTCCTCAAGCTTCTTCTTCATGATGTTTAGTATCAATTTGTTGGAGGACTCTGCTTGCCCATTTCTCGTGGGGTGGTATAGGGTTGAAAGTATTCTTTTGATATGCCATTTCTCGAAATATTCGGCGGTTTTCTTTCCCGTGAATTAGGGTCCGTTGTCGCAGCTAATTTAGAAGGTCGAACCGGCATATGATATTTCTCCATATAAAGGTGATTACTTCATGTTCTTGTATTTGGGCGAATGCTCTTGCTTCCACCCACTTAGAGAAATAGTCAGTTAGAACCAAAAGGAATCGTATGTTATCTTGTCCTGTCGGGAGGGGGGCACGATGTCCATTCCCCATTTGATGAACGGACAAGGTGAGGTGACCGAGTGGATGTGTTCGCCCGCTTGGTAAAGCACTGGGGGCGTACTTTTGGCATTGCTCGCATCTTTTTACGAAGTCTACGGCCTCCTTTTTCATGGTGGTCCAGTAATATCCTGCCCGTATGAGGCATCTGACCAGTGCTCGGTTGCCAGAGTGAGCCCCGCAATGGCCTTCATGGATTTCTTCAACTACGCGCCGAGTTTTGTTTAGGCCCATGCGATTCGCTAAAGGGCCGCTGTAAGTTCTCTTGTACAGGTCGTTGTGGAGGATATTGTATTTGGCTGCTACATTCTTAGTTTCCTGGACTTTTTTTTATCGTCTGGGAGTGTGTCATCCTGCTAGTTGCGATAATACGATTGCGCCAGTCCCAAGTTAAGTTAATGGTTCTTACCTTGACTTGGTCTAACGATGAGTTGAGGAGATAGACCACGTTGTTTTCTCCTGTTATGATGCTTTTGGTGGCTGCGGCTAGTTTAGCAAGGCCATCTTCCTCGGCATTCTGTGCTCGTGGAATTTGGTCGAGATGGAACTCGTCAAACTCGGGCAGCAGCTTGCAGATTTCGGTCTGATATTTTTGCAATCTTTGTTCCTTGATTCGGAAAGTCCCTGTGACTTGGTTGACTACGAGCTGGGAATCGCAGCGTAGTTTTAACCGTTTTGCCCCATACTTGAGCGCTAGTCTCAAACCTGCAATGACGGCCTTATTGTTAGTTATATCCGGGAACCTTATGGACTGGCGAATTACTTCTCATATTGGGACTTTGAGTACGAGTCCCAGTCCGGACCCCGATGTGTTGGATGCACCGTCGGTGTATAGGACCTAGAGGTCTTGTGTTTGGGGGGAAATTTGGACGGCTTCCCTTTCGACTTCAGGCATTATTTTTGAACTAAAGTCGGCGATGAAGTCAGCGAGCACTTGTGACTTTATCGCCATTCACGGCTGATACGTGATATCGTATTCGCTTAGCTCGATGTCTCATTTGTCCAGCCTTCCTGATAGCTCGGGTTTATATAAAATTCTTCTTAGGGTAGAAGTTGTGACGACCGAGATGGGGTGACATTGGAAATACGGTCTAAGCTTCTTTGAAGCTACGACTAAGGCCAAAGCCAGTTTCTCGAGGTGCGGGTACCTCGTCTCGGCATCAACTAGTATTTTGCTAATGTAATAGATGGGATATTGCATACCTTTACTTTATAGAATTAGGACTACGTTTACGGCTACCTCGGATACGGCTAGATAAACGAGAAGATGCTCCCCCGGCTCTGGTTTTGAAAGCAAGGGCGACGGCGACAGGTAGGCCTTTAGTTCCCTCAAAGCCTGAGCGTACTCTGAAGTCCAATGGAGGTCGTTATCCTTCTTAAGTATGCCAAAGAATTTATTCCACCTATCCGACGACTGCAAGATGAACCTTGATAGGGCGGCGATACGGCCAGTCAACCTTTGGACTTGTTTTTTGGTGGTCAAGAGTTCGGGTATCCCCTCGATGGCTTTGATTTGGTCAGGATTGACCTCGATCCCTCATTGTGATACCAGGAAACCTAGGAACTTTCCTGAGGCTACGCCGAACGCACACTTCTCCGGGTTCAGTTTCATTCCGTACCGACTGAGTATGTCGAAAGTTTCTTTCAGATGGTCGATGTGATATTCTCCCCTTTTGGACTTGACCAGCATGTCGTCTATATATACTTCCATTGGTTTACCGAGCTGATCCTTGAACATCATTGTCACCAACCTATGTTAAGTCAACCCCGCATTCTTTAGTCCGAAAGGCATGACCCTATAGCAGTACGTTCCTTGGTGGATGATGAACGTGATTTTTTCCTGATCTTCCTCTTCCATGAGGATCTGATTTGGGCATGCCTTGTTCAAGTCTATGAAGTCCACGCACATCCGTCATTTCCCATTCTTCTTTTTAACCATTACTACGTTGGCGACCCACTTGGGGTACTTCAATTCCCTGATGGAACCATTTTCTAATAGTTTTTCCACTTCCTCATGCACTTCATTATTGATTGCGGAGTTGAATTTACACCTGGCTTACCTCACCTGGGGGTGGAAGGGGTTGACGTTTAATTTGTGCGTGGCAATTTCCTTTGGGATGCCCGGCATATCTGCGTGGCTGAAAGCAAACAAATCTGCATTAGCTTTTAAGAATTGATTGAATTTATCTGGGTCTTGAATTTTGCAACCGATATAGGCCTTCTTGCTATGGTCGTTGGGGTCTAATTGAACGAGGTCGAGGTCTTCTATGGTCAATCATGCGGCTACGACTATGTCGGGATCTTTGATGCCTTCCCCGATCTCGTCATGCCCCGACCTCGTCCTTGCTGATTATTTTGCCTCTTTTTCTTTGTCCTTCCTTTGTTGGGTGGTCGTGTTGTCTAAAATAATGCGGTAGCATTCCCGGGATGTACGTTGCTCTCCTCGTATGCTGAATATTCCTCATAGAGTTGGGAATTTGATGACTTGGTATAAGCTGGAGGGGACGCCTTCATGGGGTGTATCCACGGTCGTCCCACTGTGGTGTTGTATGCGGTGTCTTGGTTCATGATGTGGAATGTTGTTTCCAGAGTTAACTCGCCGACCAAAACAGGGAATGTAATTTCCCCGGACGTCCGTTCAACTATATTATTAAAACCAGTTAGCGTGATGCATCGCGGTACTATCTTATCCTCGAGTTTTATTTGGGTAAGTAATCGAGGATGGATAATGCATGTGCCGCTCCCATCATCTATTATAATGCATTTAACATCATTATCTAAAATTCGCAGAGTAATAACGAGGGTGTTATTATGAGGAAAAGCCAAACTGTAGGCATCCGACTTGTCAAAGATGATACTTTCTTCGAGTTCGGCATACCGTTCGTGGGTGATAGATCGCTTGAGTTTGTGGATGGTGGTGAACTTCACGTTGTTGATAGAGGCGTCGTCGCCGATGATCATGTTGATGGTACGAGCTGGTGAGGGTAGTTTGGGCGGCCTTTGATGTTCGTGTCCTCTAGCGAAATTAGTTCTTCCCTTATCGCTTAGCAGCTCTTTAAGGTGTCCTTGTCGTAGCATATCACGACTTCCTGCCTTAGGGCGATGTAGTCTTCCATCTTGTGCCCTCGTTCCTGGTGGAACTTACAGAGGGCGTCGGATTTTCTAGTGTTATAGTCCGATCTCATCTTTTGCGGCCACTTCACTTTTGGCCCGAGCTTTTCCATGGCATAGACTATCTCTGTAGGTGACACACAAAAATTGCGAGAACATAATAGGGGGCATACCTCTGTCGTTCCGATGAGTTCCCGTCCTTGGTCTAGATGGACCTTCTTCGTAGCGGGGGGAAAGGGCGGCGGCCGTTTTGATATATGGTTGATGTCGTTCCCTGTTAGGTAGCGGAATTGGATGATCTCTTTTAGTATTCTCTCTTCAACCCTTTCTTGATTCTGCTTGTACCGAGGTTAGTCAGTGGGTTGGCCCGTTGAGGTCGTCTTCATCTGCACGGACCTCGGCATAATAAGCATTGTGGATTTCGTCCCAAGTGGTTGGGGGTACTTCACCAACCAACTCAACAGTTTCCTCGTCGCTCTTGAACCATCCATACTCAGCCCGTTCTGAAAAGCTGCAATCGCCATCCCTTCGGACACATTTGGCAAAGTCATCCTTACTCGATTGAACCGGGCAAGGAAGTTCCTCAGCCCCTCTCCTAGAGATTGTTTAATAGCAAATATGTCAGTCAATCTCGCCTCGGCCTTCTTGGCTCAGGCGTGGGCCGTTATGAACTTGTCATCCATTTCTTCAAAGGTTTTTATGAAGCGTGTTGGTAGCTGCGAATACCAAGTTAATGCCCCTCCTGTGAGGGTTTCGCCGAACTTCTTCAGCAAGATGGAAGACACATGTTCTTTGGCGAGGTCATTGCCTTTTACGGCGGTGATGTAATGAGTCAGGGTCGATTGTGTCGTCCTATATCCTGAGATAGGGCAGCATTTTAAAGGTTTTTGGTATAGCATGTAGTGTTGCATCATCACTATAAGGTTGCTCGACGAACCGGCTGGCGTCCCTCTTCGGCAACAGCTTAGGAGCGCCTGGTATTGTGTCGACCCTTTCTTGGTGTTCTTTCATTTGCTCTAGGAGCGCCTTGTTTTCATTCTCCATTTCTTCCATCCTTTTCAGAATGACTGCAAAGGCATTGTCACCTATACTATCAATGACATTGTGAGTAATACTTGTCGTTGGAGGAGAAGACTGGTTGCACTGCTCGGCCGCTTGTTGTATCATGTAAGTCCTTGCATTTTATGTAGTCGTGTCCCGAGCAGGCTTATTGAGGACGCTGGTTAGCGTGTCAGTTAGCCATGCTTCTAGGAGATTTTTTACAGTAGGGGGCGTCTCTTCCCCCACAGACGTGGAGGCTCCCTTACCACGAGATTTTGTGATGCTGCAGTGGGGGTGACCCATCTCGCCTTGGGGAGGCACTGGGTGTCGCGCCTTCGTCTGCCGTTTCACAACTTTCGTTGATGACGTTTATGAGGTTGGTTGGGAGGTCACTTATTACTCTCGTCCTTCATTCTCAGTTGCCTGTCATGTTGGGATTTGTGCACATAAAGAAATGAGATCTTGTTTTTGCTTCTTTTTTTTTTACGTTAGTGACCCGTGCTAGTTGTAGATCTAGAAGAAACTAAAAGTTTTAACTAAGAAATTCCCACAGACGGTGCCAAATTGTTTGACCAAAAATATGACTCTTGGTTCAAATAATTAAATTTATATAATTATGGGTTAAACTTAGTTAACAATAATATTTCTAGATGTAGTTTCCGAGGGTGCGATGAATGTTAGTAGATTTGGTTGAACAATGATAACAATATGCAATAATTATTCCAAAAAGTATGAGCAATAATGTAGTATTTAATAGCAATGAATAACAATAAGTGGCATTTAAATAAATAGGAGGAATGATTCATCCAATAAAGGATGAACTAGATGGTTGTTCCTCCTGACAATGATGAGTGACAGACAAATCTTTGAATGTTAAGTTATTCTCAGATCTGATGGAATAATATAAATAATAATTTTAGTGAAAATGTGGTGTTTGTATCTTAGTAAGAGAGAGAGAGAGAGAGAGAGAGAGAGAGAGAGAGAGAGAGAGAGAGAATCTTCTTGTCAAAGTGTGTTCTTACAAATGAATATCACATCGCCTATCATGGTCTCCACTAGAATATTCTCTTTTAATATCATATCCTGACAAACTAGTTGTTACAGCTCCTATCATCGATATTCAACCTCGACCTCGACCCTTGTTGACATCTCGACTACGACTCTTGTCGACATCTCGACTACAGTTCATATCGACACTTCGGCCAAGGACTTTGCTGCTTCTTGGGTCGCTTCGACTAATGTCGACTCGAGAATCCTTCTCATAATATTATCTTGGCTTGGGTACTCTAGAGACAGATTTTGCCTCATACAGGATTGTCGTAGTATTTCAGTATTCGATTCGAACTGTGTTGGAATCAAAATTTCTGATAAGAAAATATGAAACAATCCAACATGCAACGATAGAGATTTGGACATGTGATTTTCTTATGTTAAGGAGATTCAAAAATTCATATATATACTTTTTACACCATTTATGCAATATAAACAGTTTAATTTTCTTCATACCATGTGGCTCCTCCGCTAGGTTCCAGCAGCTTAAAATATGTATATGTAGTTAAAATCTATAAAGATGTACTAAATTGATATAAATAAAGATGTAAAGTGTAGTTAACATGCTTTTAGTCCCATATTATGAAATTAAATCTTTTAAATTTAGTAGTTGAAACACTGAAGAGTAAGTTGACTTGCAAATTATTGAAAAGAAATATAACAAACATAAAATTGCACATAATGAGCTTAATCAAGAAAGGCGTGTCCTTTACTGTGTGCTTGTTTTAAAAAATTAAAAGAAGAGAGCAAAAAAGTAGCTCATTTTCAAGTCTCGTTAGGACCAACTAGAAACGACGAAAGTGGGATGAATTGAATTACGTTTATTTATTGACGACAAGTTGGTTACATGAAGCTTCCCACTTTCTTCCTACCTGCACATAATGCTTTCCATCTCGTTACTATGATATATTCTATCATGTCACTTTATGTTTCTAGTGCTTTGACGATGCAGCAAAGGAAATAAAAATAAGGTCCATGTTTAAAGATACTTAAATCTTCTGCGTCCAATTATTTGTGAGCATTGTGCCCTTCAGTCAATCACATCAAACAAGATATAGTAACAAAGATAACTTAAGTTCTCCACTCTACTATACTTAATGGAGTGATTTAAGTCCGTACATTACGGTCATTTAGCACAAAAAAAATTCTCTTTTGTAATAGAGAAGCACAAAAGTGTAATCCACAACAAAGGAGTAAAGCAAATTAACGTTTTTCGCCCAGGTCAAATATCGGTTTTTATGGTGGGACAAGAGATTTTAAAGCCATTTCCATTACTTTTTTATGCCCTTTAACTCCATATAAGAAGAATAAGACAAACCTAAATAATTTTATACTAAACCGGCCCAAAAGTGATGGCAGTCATTTTCTTGATGCCTTCATGCATAGAAAAAGACGCAATTCAAAAGCACTAAAAGCTTACAAGAAGCAATATGGTTCAGGTACATAACAGCAGATAAAAATAAATGCCGCTGGCATTTCCTGAACCGGATAGCATCTAGTGAGGCATATTTTGGGGGAGTGGAGATGAATAAACTAAAGGTTACAACAATATTGGTATAGCAATCTGGCGAATGGGGGTGTCTCAATCAGTTCACAGGGATCTTGGCCATTTCATTCGTTCAGCTTGCACACATCCACAAACTTTTGCACTGCATTGTGGTATTGAGTCCCCTGCAACAGCATCATGAAATAGAAAAATGAGCAATGAGCCAGTGTTGTCAAAGGCTTTTGTGTTGTAAAAGGCGAAAAGCGTTAAAAAGCGCTCCTGGTTTATCAGGGCTTTAAGCGAAAACCGCAATTAAAGTGTGGGCTTTAGTTAAAAAAAACGCAACGAAGGAAAAAATAAAAGTATATATGTAATGCAAGAAAAAAAGTAACAAGTTCATTCATAATGATTCCCTTAAAAATTAATAATATCTTTTAACCAATTATATTTATTGTTTTGTAACACTCTATTCAATATAGAACTTATTGGCAATGAAGCATGGGCCTAAGTGCCTTGCCTACACTAAAGCACAGTCTCATATGAGCCTTTGACAACACTGCAATGAGCTAAAGAAGATATGAACAAGAAAAAAAAGAAAAAACAAGAAACACCAAGCCCTGTTGATAAATAAAAGAACGGAAAGGATGTTTGTGGGTTGGGGGGGTTGAAGGGCAGAGTAGATAACCACCCAACACACAAGGGTGACAAAAGATTCCCTTCTCATTATTGAAATTATTTATCAACGAAAAAATGGCTACTTTTTTTTTTGGGGGTGGGGGGGGGGGGGGTCAATCAGAGAAACCTGTGGGCGACTCTAGTTGGCGCACAAGTTCAAAGCTCTAGGGAGTATGGGTCCTCCCCTCTAATTTTCCTTCCAACTTAAATACTGAGCTTTGTCCACAGCAGGATTCGAACCAGCTGACTACCCACACATCAAGTGCCACATTGCCTTGAGACAGAAAAACACAGCTATTTATTCCTTTCTGATCTATCATTCCGTTTACCATGAGAAATTTCTCATGCACTCTAACTGAAAATGCAATAGCCCTTAACATTGCGTGACCAGTTATTCACAACAATGCCAAGACCATACTGTCACCTGAGATAGCAGTAACTATTGAAACAGATCAAACCCTGCCTGCCTCAGAAGGTACTATTCAGCAATTCACTATGCAACAATAGCAAGAGACTACGTGTAGGGGGAATGAAAAATGCAGTAACAAGAAGTTGCAAGGCCTGAGGGACGAATACCAAGTGTCGAAGCTGGAGAGAGGTAGCCATAAACCTCTGGTGGAGACGTGAGGGACTGGCTTGATAATTGTAGGAGGGGGCTATTGTTAGCAGGCTGAGAACATTTTTTCCATTATCCTTGTTCTAACTTTTGAATTTTCTGGGGGGTTTGGGGGTGACGAGGGAGCCACTGTTGATGGCTTTAGCCTAGAGAGGGGTCGTTGACACGCATCAACGCTACACTGATGTTTTGTCTGCTAGATTGGCTGCTAATGACATTGGGAGCCCAGACCAAAAGCATCTTTCACTGTTTCTGAAAGTTCGCGTCTTTTTATTTTCTATGAGAACATCACCTATTTTTACAATGTAAAAAGAACAAAATGTGAAGAAAAATTTATAAAAGCTTTTAATATAACTGGTTTGCCACTAGGATTCTTCACGATCAGCAACATCATTTAGAAAGGCCAAAGGAGGCAGAGAACTCCTAATGAGCACCTCCATAACTAAGATGAGGACTTGGGGAAAAGAAAAATGCAAGGGCATAGCAGCAGAGTGATGTTTTTCTCAGACTCAGTTCTGCAATCTGCTATTCTGGTATATACTATTTTTACATCACAGTAACATGGGAATAAACTTGAGGTTGATATTGGCCGATAAACACACTCCAATATCAGATCCCGCATTGTGTTATCTTCTCACAACAATGAAATGGACAAATATAATTTAGATTATGGTTATCAGTTCTGTAAACCAGTGTTGTTACCTCAACAAACTAACCTCGGTAATGAGATGCAATATGACCTAAAAGAGCAGGTCTACCTGCAAAAAAGGTGGTACACTTGGAAAGGGCCTTTTACTGCAAATAAATGCTAGTAATTTCTTTTTATTATTAAAAAATCTGACGAGGATGGTGTCCAGGCCAGCTTGTGCACACTTAGATAATCCATCGAGCAGCCTGCTACGACTCACAAATGCAGGCGCCTAAAAACCTGCCCGTCAAGGCTGGAGTAAATGGACTCAAGCTTATTATTGTAGCTAGGATTCAAACCTGGGATCTACGAGTTGCGGCTCTACTCCTATGCCTTAACCACTCATCCATCCCATTGGAGAAAATGCTCCAGCCAGTCCAAAGATCACATATAATCGAATTTGCCACTGCCAATTTTAAACTATGACAATATTCTTGACAGATTATGAGAATTAATTTTTTCCACTTGCATGTGCACCTCATCCAAAAAAGAAAATTTTGTAGGGTGCAGAAACTGTTTTCCACTATCAGCAAAACTAACAGACACAGAACTTTGCATAGGCTCAGAAATGTCACACATAAAAACAGTTTTCATTGCGTAAACATGCGTGATGGCAGGGAAAAAACCCACTACAAGTTCCATTCCATTTGTATATGTCTCTATTTCTCTACATTAGGGAGAAGTGCAGGGAAATAGTATCTGGTGCAGTACACACAACCCAACAAAATTTGATGGAATAAAGTACCAACTGAAGGCCTACCTCCCAGTAAAGTTGCTTGCAATCCATGCATTGCCAAAATTCCAAATTCTTGTTAAACAAGCAGTTTGGAATCACCTGAAATCCTTTAGCTGCTTCAACAGCTTCTTCAGTTGTCAGAGGTTTTTGGATAAACTTACCATTGCATTTTGTGCACCTTGACATCAGCTGGTCCTCAGAAATTTCCAATTGAAAGGTTTCTATTATCTGTATACACAAGGTAATATTTCCATGAGTGGACGGTCAACAAGATTTTCAATAGTGTTCATTTTTCCTCCCCCCCCCCCCCCCTCTTCTCATTTCATTCATCATTCAGTTAAAAAAAATGATGTTCTAACTTCATTGGCTAGAATTTAAAGGCATTCAATTTACCTCAACCAACTGATCGTTCTTTAGAAGACTCTTCACCCGGTATATCTGATTTTTTAAGAGATAATCATGCCTCAGAAGTTTTGCATCTCGTGTTAAGAGTACTCTCTTCTCTTTACATGCTTGTTCTATTAAATCCCTGAAGAAAACAAAAGATAGAAAAGATATCACAAGGGATGTCATATAGGGGGAAAAAATATGGCTACTGAGTCTCCACTTAGAATCAGCTAGGTCAAAGTAATCGAAAGCCATTCAGCACCTTGATTGAGGCTTCTTTGAATAAGAAACAGCAGCATCAATGCCAACACATCTTAAATGTTTCGCCAATCCTTCAACCTGAAAGATTACCACAGCGTTCCAATAACAGCCAGAAAAAGAAGCAAAAGTGCCATAGTTTGGCCTCCCAAATAGAAATATCTGTAGCTAAAATGTGGTATCTCACCATCACATCACATAGAAACTTAGGGGACCCATCCCCACCGGAGGTCACATCCCAGGGTGGAGGACCTTGCCATTCTCCATCGCCTTCTGTTGGCCTTTGTTTGTTTGCTATTCTACCAGATGATTTCCTTTCTTTCTTTCTCGAGATCTTTGGCTTTCTGTCAGATTCAGTTAACAAAATTTTATCACCATACTTTTGGACAATTGGTGAAAGCACGTTATCCATCTGATTAGCTTGATCAGGTGACAGTGCGGTGACCACTTCCTCTGAGATGGGGACTCTTTTACAAAAATCAGGTGCAATAGCTTGCACCATCTTTGAAGCTTCACCAAATTTGATGCTACACATTTTGTTAGAATTTTGATGTGTGTCAAGTCTCTGCTTCAGCCCAAGATCCAGTCTTATCTGGAGGCCAGTAATACTTTGGACAGAATTCCCTGAAATGGACCATTTAACCAAATGTAAAGAGAACAGACCAGATAGAAATAATGCAGTGAAAGATGAGTTTCTTTGCCCGTGTGATGGTCTATAACTCCTGATGGCTGACAGGACATAACTGCCCGTTTTATTTATCATTTATTCTTGGATATCGCATATCAAAAATTGAGAACTGAAAATCTAATTGGACAAGTGAAGTACAAAGATAGGTCCAAAATTGGATTAATCTCTCTCCTATCACCGCACTGCTTCAAACAATTAACATAACAAAAGCATCTTTCAGATGAAAGTGCATACTTCATACCCCCAATTGTTGTTCAAAAGGAGAGCATTATACTCCAGTAGAAAAACTAGTGAACATACTCAAGACACCTGATTTTCTGCTTTAGAAAGAACAATCTTTGCAATCAAGGAAGTTGGTTACTGGTGTGTCAGAGCTGCTTCAAGGAAGCTGTAACACATGGGCATGCACTAGAACAAGACAAGAAAGGTACTTCACCAACCTTCTTTCGCAACCTTAACCTTGAAGACTTCAAAGATATGAATTAAGCAATGAGCATCGGCTGCTGCGTATTGCATTTGCTCTTCTGTCAGAGGTCGCTGTGACCAATCACTGCATTGCAGTTCCTGCAATCAAGATGCACTAAATTGAAACAAATCTTTCTATAATCAAACCATATTTATCTTCCTGACTAACAAAACGCCAGCATCAAGATTGCACACCTTTGATAGAGAAATTCCCAAAACTTCCCGACAAATTGTTGCCAAGCTCTTTATTTGGTTCGACAATCTTCTCCCTGGTTGCCTGGGTTGCAGGTTATTGTATATGCTTGTAATATCTAAAAAGGGTTCCACCTAGTCACCAACTATTAGCTAGTATACGACAAGTATTACCCAAATAAAACAGTTAAATCAGTTCTATATAAAGGTAACCAATCATACAGATGTACAGCTTACAGAATGTGTTACTTGAACCAAGATTGCTTGAAGAGAAAAATGTCCAAGTACTTTAGCAAATAACAAATATTAACTGCAGCAATAACATGTTGATAAAACAGCAATTCTTTTACAATCTAGGCTAGTTATAACAAAAAAGCAAAATAACTTTTTATCGAGCTGCAGATCTTTAAGCAACCTAGAGCATATATCAAGGGAAAAGCTATATTAACATATAAAACTTCCACATTTACTGTAATTCGAAAAAATACTTTTCAGAAGGCAAAGAAGCAAAACTAACCCTGTCGAAACCGGGTTCACAGCCATGAGAGCAGAAAGTAGAAGACAAGTACACCAAATCCTGCTTGAACCTAAATCCCAATTTTAGTATAAAAGGCGACACAAACGCATCCCTGATGAACTGGTAAATTGATGGTAAATGGATTGATGCCAGGTCGATTAAGAAGACTGGTGATTCGATCGACGAATCGTCGGCACCGGCGATATGGCAAGCGATTTGAAGAAGAGAGACGGTGGGGAAAGTAGACTGGTGGGTTCGAATGGGCTTCCATTCGGCGTCGAGTCCGATAACGGAAGAGTTAGTTAACGCCCGAGTCAGATGGTTGAACTCGGGCGAGTCAGTGGATGAGACCAGGTGTATGGTTGTTGGATTCTGTTCCGACTCCATGGTTCGGGGAAGTCCGTCTCTTGACGGCTCCTTAGGCCGATGCGTTTACTATATTGGGATATTCCCATGACTTGTTCAAATAATTGAGTAGAAATGGCGTCCGATATTAACTTTTTTTTAATATGGTATTTAGTTTTTATTAAGTATTAAAAATATTGAGCAAAAATAATCACTAATTTATTAAAATTAATATAAAAAGATATTTTTATCCTTTTTTCATGTGTTCTTAATATTTACACAACACACATAAAGTTAAGGACGCCATGTCCTTAATATTTACAATGTACATATGAAGTCAAGGACATGATATCCTAATGTTTAACAACAGAATGTGCAAATACAAGTTAAGGACATTATGTCATTAATATTTACACTGCATACATAAAGTTAAGGACGCCATGTCCTTAATATTTACACTGCACATATGAAGTTAGGGACATGATGTCTTAAAGTTTAACAACATAAGGTGCAAATACAAGTTAAGAACATTATGTCCTTAATATTTATACTGCACACATGAAGTTAAGAATGACATGTCCTTAATATTTATACTGCACATATGAAGTTAAGTACATGATATCCTAAAGTTTAACAATGGAAAGTGCAAATACAGCACACTTTGTCCTTAATATTTACATAGCATTCATAAAGTTAAGGACACCATGTCCTTAATATTAGCACAGGGGTATTTTCGTTCGGGCGGGTAAAAAATTATTAAAGCACTGACTAAAAAGTAAATATATTTTAAACAGTAGCTAAAGAGTGAAGATATCTCTAATTAGTGGTTAACTGTGCACTTCTCCAATAATTGACCTACTATCATTGGTTAAAGAGTAACCGGTATTTTCTTTTTAAGTAATTTATTTTTAAAAAAATATTTTTTGGTGGAAGATGTTTCACTTAGAAAGTATTTGTTGGCAACAAAACACAAAAATATGATTTTAATAAAAAAATATTTTTCAATAATATTTTCTATAAATATCATATGTCAGATTAAACACAAAATCGATGTATATTTTCGACCGACTTTTACCTTTTCATTATTGTCATCTTGAATGGGTATTGGTCCTAATTCATTAGAGTTCCACGAGCTTACTTGATATATCATTTTGTAATGTGATAATGTTCCTACTATTTGTTTATGTATCAATTCTAGATATAGATCCTCTAAGTCGTTAACCTCGTTTGTGTTTTATTCTTTCGTAGGATAAGATTGTATATTAAGCTTACTAACACTCTTTTACTCCTTGTTAAAGAACTTGATGTTGAGGCATATGAAGTGAACGTGAATGGAAAATTTACCTATCATAGCTAATTTTAAGGGTTATTTATGGATGATAACTACCTTCTAATTTAATTGCTTTTCATAGTTACACTGAATTTTAAATTTACCTATCATAGCTATATACCAAATACATAGAGTTATTCCATTGTATCAATTTTGTTCCTAAACACACTCTCTCTCTCTCTCTCTCTCTCTTCTCCCTCGACTCTCTCTCCTTTTCCATCTCTTTTCTCCCTCGGCCAGCCGTGTGTCCAATTTCGTCGCCATCCACCACCGTCCAGCGAGCAGTAACAATAGAGAAGTCGTCGCCGGTCATCTTCTCCGGCGAAGCTCTACCGGAGCCCAACCAAACAGCCGCTTCCCTTCACCACAAAACACCCTTAAACACCATCGCCAACCACCGTTAGATCCAGATTTGAAATCATGAAGTTGTGATCAATCCATTACTGCGCGATGAAATAATAGTGTAGGAAGATCGGAAGTATCACCGGATCTGGATCTGACGGAGATGCCAGAATCCATGGCCTCTCCCCCTTCATTGTATCTCACATTTGAGTGTATTCATATGGCAGAAAACTTATTCCTCCACCACTGCTTTTCATGCAGGAAAAAAGGAGCCGCCTCTTTCTCCTCCACTACCTTCCACGCCGGAAAATTATTGTATAAATATAACATAATTTGTATTTTGTTAGAGATCTAAAGTGTATTTTGTATTTTTGCCGGATATCCGACGGGACTTGATTGTATCCACTTTAAATACAGTGTATTTTGTATTCTCATCGAATATTTGGACGGTTTTGATTGTATTATGCATTTTTAATGTAAATACAGTGTATTTTTAAAAAGAATTTGAAAGTATTCTTAAATTTTTTAATGTAAATGCAGCGGTGCTTTGTATTTCTCCGGAGATCCAGCCGGGTTTGATTGTATTCTTGTCATGCCCCGAACCTGGGGGACAAGACCGGCACCCGGTGCCTCACCTATCCTTGCGTACCAACTTACGACTAAGGGACTCTGAACATATAATATCATACTTTGGCCATGGGCATTGCAAGACAATTTCGAATGGTGACTAAACATCAATATAATGCTGGGCCGACAAGGCCGTCATAACTACTACAGCTAGCAAACCAACAAAATATACATAAAAGGCCTACAAGCCCAAAATACTGCACTAACTGACAGGATATGTCTACAAGCCTCTACTGATTGATATATTGTGATCGGAACAGGGATTCGACCTACTCATATCATATATACATAAGATGTATATAAAGCTCTAGACCCGACAACTCTGAAGGGCATGGAGCTTACCGATCAAGCTGAACACGGGCAACACCTAATGAGGAGGTCTACTCGTTTGTCTGTATGAACCTGCACGCATGAAATGCAGCACCCCCAGAAAATGGACGTCAGTACGAAATAATGTACCGAGTATGTAAGGCAATATACTGAAAGCTGAAACTGAACTGATAATATAATAACTGAAAGTAACTGGGAGTCAAATATAATCTGAAGATATGCTCACCTGCTGATACTGATTCAACTCTCTCAATATAGTAAGTAAAATAGTTGACCGGCCTTACAAGGCTTGGTATATATAATTACTCTGCCATAGTAGTCTCTCTCATAGGCGCTCGACCATACTAGGCTCTGTATCTCGACCAACTGGGCTCGCTCATAGGTGCTCGGCCACAGTAGACTCGGTATATAACATACCATCTGATCAGAGGTTACCCAATAAGGGCCTGCCCATCGATTATAGCTCGATGGTAATGAAAATACTGCAATACTATATATATAGGCTCTCTGCTCTCTTGATTGGAAGAAGATAATACTCAATTAAATATGAAGTCCCGATAAGGAGAATACTATAATTTATGAGACTTGGATAATGTATATAAATTCGGGAGTATGAACTTCTCTTTATGCCTCGTTATCAAACACATGTAATTACGATATCATGCCAAAATGAATGAATGGCTTAGCCTTAACATACCTGAGCCAGTTCTCTTGACAATACCTCTAATACACGTCAATTGCGACAATATGTAATCGGCAATATTGGAGTAGTGAAGAATTCATATGATATTCTTGAGAAAGATTGTACCGTACTCCCTTAGAATCAAAATCTCACGTTGCGATAATATTAGGTAGACTTCGTATGAAATATTTGAATCAATTTTGTTGCTATTGCAACATTAGCTTTGCTGAAGCTTTAAGAATAAGAATTCCATCTGTTAGCTAACTTGGTATCCAACTTGCTGGTCTAATTCTAAAGTGGCAAGCATGCCATAACTCATCATCAAAACCAAGTTATATTACCACTAAATCTCCAAGTTATGCCATGATATGGCTGGTCTAGTTTTCCAAGTTATATTACTACTAAAGAAACCAAAATCCAAGGAACATTTCACGTGTAAACCAAGCATCTTGTGTCTTATGACTCATCGTTCATATTGGTGCCACTTTGGCTTAGCTTAATACCAAGTGGCAGCCCCAACAAGGATCCTTATCCTCTCATTTTCTTAATTAACTAGTTAATTCCCTACTAATCCAATAATTAACTCAATTATCCATATAATTAAGAATTATTTTAAATTACTTAAAATACTACTCACTTTTAATACACTTTGTACACCTTACTATTATGGTCATGTGGTACCTTATATGGTACTAGTCCATAAATACCAGGTATTTTAGTTCGGGCCGTATTTTATCCCAAAATGTCAAACTTTGACGAAATTCATTTTTTTCGATTTGCTTACCCTCTCACCTTCACGCATTTACTCATCACTTGTTTGAAATACCGTAATACTTATAATCTCAAAATAATCCCATTCCCGAACTTACGTCGATTAACTTACGACGAAACTTTAACATACGAAAATGCGGGATGTAACATCTCATTTTCGATCTTTCATCAATTTACTTATGGCGTACTTTCGCGTACGAAAACATAGGGTGTAACATTATTCCCTCCTTTGGAACATTCGTCCTCGAATGTTGACTGATGCACTTATCATTATCATAACCTATAGCTTTTGCGGATATTTTAGTACTTTCCTTGCCATTTAGGCAACTGTTCTGTGAATAAATCTAAAGGCCAGGGCATTCCCCCTTTTAGGCCTCTTTCCCACACCATGGCTTGTAGTCGGAATCCTTCAAATCTCGTAACTGTTGCTACCTTCTGTCATGCAGCATGTACGACTCTAACCTTGTAAGGGCGCTTATGCGACTCTTATTTCCTTTTTCCTCAAGTTTTTAGCCTATCTCTAGGCCTCACTTTGTAAACATATACAAAGTCTGACAATATGTCCCTCTGGGCATCTGTAGGTATACTGAAGTTCTTCGCTCGGCACTTTGTCGAACTTACGAATATTGCTATATCTTATTTCATAGGCCCGGTTATCTATCCGTATGACTTTACTACATTTAAGTAGGTCATACTATACACATACCTCTTACTTTGATTTATCGTTACTGAGGTCTGTTACCAAACTCCAGGTTACTCTCGTTACTTATCCAATATGTATAAATCTAAGTCCTTTAATGCTTCCCCATTACTGTTCATCTTAAGAATGATGGCCTAATCTCATCTCATACTTTGTAAATTTTATCCATCCATTGTTGATTCACCTCAATCGATGGCCTAAACGTCATTCTTTATCTACCATAAATATACCCTTATTCTACTACCAGAGCAGCATTCCATCTCATCTAAAATGCTACTAGTCTTGGACTCTTTTGAGTTCATTCAGGCTATACTGAGCTTTCTATAACTTAGAGAGACCATTATCTATCTTGTTTTCATGGGCTTAATCCTGAGGACTTATACATTTCTTGTCACCTCCTCATTCGCCCTTTCTTATCCTTACTCTTGTCACAAAACCTTGTCGCTTTACTATACTTTAGCTTGCGATCTATACGTATCTATTTATGCTACTCGCAATCTCCCTTCAACTTGCTTGCACCATAGATTTCCTTATGTTATTTTGGAACATCAAGCGAGATATCACATCGTCTCTAACTCCTTTTTACTCTCTTAGCTAGATTTCTCGGTACCTAGAAACCATAGGTCGGAAGATATGTCACTAATGACACCGCTACCATTCTTGGATACTGAATCCCAATGCTTTTAGCCCTCTATCTGAAGTATGGATTATTCACGACCTTCTGCACCTGAGTATCTCGTACGTTGTTCATCTTTACCTTGCTTACCTTAAAATCTCGCATTGTATCTTCTATCTCTTTCATAACCCCACTTCCACATAGGTATGATTTACATCCACGACTTGAAACTTTATTATAATCCTTGCACCTCTGGCGCATACGCAATCCGATGGGAGCTTCATACTGACTTTTTATGAGGCTGGTACTCTTCTAAATGGCTTTCTCGTAGAGCCGTTATGGAGTACAGTTGTTGTACTATCTCTCTTGTACCTCTGATATTAATGGTGATTCTACAATGTTTTCAATCACGATTTCTATAATTTTCTGGGTCTAATAATCAGACTCTTGATTTACGTAGTTGATTAAACTCTTTAGTTTCCTCTTCCTTCTGATCAGCCTCCATGTAGGCTTAAGCTGTCTTCCGATCTGCGGCTCCTGGTATTAGTTATTGCTTTAGCCTTTCATGGGCGCTATGGAATATCCATGATAAAATCTTCTAACAATTCAATCCTTTGTCTATGCCCTAGGCTCAATTCTTTCTTTTAACTTATACCGGAGTCTTCTACGGCTATTTGAATGTCAACATATATTTTGCATGGATAATACTCCGAACTCTTAAGTGTGTTCATAACATAACTAACTCTGGATCATTAATCGAATAATTCTTTTCGTTCCTTCTCAACTTTCTTTAAACGTAAGCTATTACTTTTTCTGGTATTTTTGCCTCCTTGTTGCGTGCATACTTAGCTTATCTTAGTGCCCACACATATTGAAATTCCATACAACTCATATGATCTTGAATATCACTTTTGATTTTTCTCCCCATTCATTAGCCACGGTAGGTACCACCTTCTTATGGAGTGCATATAATGTTGTTGTGAGACTGTTGTTACATGACCATTTCCTCTTTAGGTCACTGTGCTTAGGTTGAAGCCTTCTTCCTTATTTCTTCAGCTAGTCTTTCATTGTAGTACTTTGGGAGGACCCTCTGATTCTTGCAAGGCTGCGAGCTTATTACATCACTTATCTGATGGAATTTTTGATGTTCTTTCTTACTTGTAATTAACCTTACTTACTTACCTTAATGCCCTTGTGCTTGTAGGATTGCTTCTGAGCTGATATTTTGATTGTCTTCCCAGTGGCACTCTCTTTATTTCCGTAACACCCATACGATACCTTTACTACCCCAACTCCTATCTTAATATTTCTCAAGGTTACGATGTCATATCTGCGAGACTGAATGCCTCGTGTTGGGGTTCACTATGTTTATCTTGCATTATCTGTTGATTTGTATGTATCCTCTTGTCTAGACATAACTAGGCTTTTCCTGAATCAACTACTGATTACTTGTTGGCCCATTCTCATATCAGTATTCCGCGTAATCATTCTTGGGTTATTTCTTTTGTCTTAACTTACATCTCACGCTAGCTCCTTATTTATCAAAAGCATCCCCGGCCGGAACCCTTACTTCCTCTCCTTGACGTCGTGCTTGCATAATGTTCTAGAGTCGTAACATATATGTAGGATTTGAATAAGTGCAATCTCATTCCTTTTTTTTATCACATTATTCCTTTACCATTCCATAATTATTAGAATCACTTAATTCTGACTTAATGTCACATCACTTCATATTCCCCCTTTTATGAGAGTACTAAGATTTAGTGCTATGATGATCTACGTATAAATATTTTACCTCCTCATCTTTGGCATCTTTTCATATCATCAATGACCCTTACTTGCCTTGCGGTAATCTTTCTGTACCAAGGATAATAAAATTCCTTACTCGTGAGGGTGACACTTAGTGTAACTAGCACATATAGTCCCTTAAGCTTAACTTTGCTCACATTGTTGGCTTTAGGGAAACATCTCCCTGAATGACCATTCTCTGAATTTTTTATGAATCTTCTTCTATTGTCCATTCTATTATCGCCGGAACGAAATCTGAAATTCTCATGATGTCGACTATTATCCAATCACTCAGTCCCTAATTCATGTTTAGTTTATCTTGTTCACCAGCCCATACTGATTTCTATTGTTTTGGGGTCTAACTTTTCCTTCCGGTAGTCGCGTTGGAGTCACGAACTTATTTCATGAAACGAGGATACGACTTTATGACCTATACTCTTTTGTTATCTCGAGGCATGTCAGCTCTCGCCTTTTCCTTCACTTTGATCTACCGTTGTCATCCATATATTACATCTTACTCATAATGCTTCATTAATCCTCTTCTTATTTTCCGCTAATATTTATGTCTATCACTTTATTCTGAAAACTCGAACAATGACATTCTTTTGCTTTAGTTCCCCTTTGCTCCATCCAGTGGCTCTTCGAGTTGCTTAACGTTCTCACTCTAGTAGGGACGCGGGTCAAACTAAGGTAATATTTATCCCTTCCAGGCTTTCAGTGCCTATCTTTTGATTGTTTTTTTTATCATGCTAGTATTTACATCTAATTGTAATATTCTAGAGTGCACCATTTGGGTGTCTCACAAGGAGATCTATTAGCACCTTTGTAATATCCTTCGGAAATGTCAACTAACACAAACAATCCATTCACCATTTAGGGTTACTCTAACCCCAGCCGGATCTTGATATCCCGTCCTTTTCTTAAACTACACCTGTTAGCCCCCATAGGGCATAACTGAGATGGGTGTGGCCAATTATACATACCTCTGTTATAATTGAAGGTAACTCAAAATGCTTATATTTCTCTACTTGAATTGTAAATACTGATAATCTTCATTAACTGGGCGCCTCGTACCCTTTTTCATCTTGCTTCTTTTACTTGTTCAAACTTGTACCTATCTTCTGAATCTCTTATTTTTATTTTTATTTACAATAAGAGTGTATATTCTTACCTTAAGGCTCCTTATCAAGAAGCTTACACACATGTTCGGATGAAAACTTTACATTTACTCATCATAAGCACGATACAAAATCGAGTTCCTCTGACTCAATTCTTCCACAACTATCTCTCTTACCAACTATTTTTTTGGATGTAGGTATCGTTGTAGTACGAATAAGATAGAGTATAGGAAATTGAGTTCTTACAGCTTAGCTCTACCACACGATCTAGAGTGAGAAGAAAGAGTGACAGTCCTAAATGCCCTGTAGCCTCATGCTTATAAGTGTGGTGCACAACACACCCATAAACAAGACTCTACTAGACACGGCTTGTAGACTCTCTAGGACAGAACTGCTCTGATACCACTTTTGTCACGCCCCGAATCTGAGGGGCGAGACCGGCACCCAGTGCCTCACCTATCCTTGCGTACCAACTTGCGACTAAGGGACTTTGAACATATAATGTCATATTTTGGCCATGGGCTACATTGCAAGACAAATTGCGAATGCTGACTAAACATCAATATAATGCTGGGTCGACAAGGTCGTCATAACTATTACAGCTTGCAAACCAACAAAATATACATAAAAGGCCTACAAGCCCAAAATACTGCACTAACTGACAGGATATGTCTACAAGCCTCCACTGATGGATATACTGTGATCGAAACAGGGCCCCGACCTACTCATATCATATATACATACATACACAAGATGTACATAAAGCTCTAGACCCGGCAACTCTAAAGGGCATTGAGCTTACCGATCAAGATGAACTCGGGCAACACCTAATGAGGAGGTCTACCCGTCTGTCTGTCTGAATCTGCACGCATGAAATGCAACGCCCCCAGAAAATGGACGTCAGTACGAAATAATGTACCAAGTATGTAAGGCAATATACTGAAAGCTAAAACTGAACTGATAACATAATAATTGAAAATAATTGGGAGTCAAAGATAATCTGAAGATATGCTCACCTGCTTATACTGACTCAACTCTCTCAATATAGTAAGCAAAATAGTTGTCCGGCTTTATAAGGCTCGGTCTACAATGCCGTAGTAGGCTCGCTCATAGGCGCTCGGCCATACTAGGCTCTGTATCTCGGTCAACTGGACTCGCTCATAGGTGCTCGGCCATAATAGGCTCGGTATATAACTTACCATCTGATCAGAGGTTGCCCAATAGGGGCTTGCCCATCGATTATAACTCGATGGTAATGAAAATACTATAATACTGTATATATAGACTCTCTGCTCTCTTGATTGGAAGAAAATAATACTCAATTAAATATGAAGTCCCGATACGGAGAATACTGTAATTTATGAGACTTGGATAATGTATATAAATTCGGGAGTATGAACTTCTCTTTATGCCTCGTTATCAAACACATGTAATTACGAGATCATGCCAAAATGAAGGAAGGGCTTAGCCTTAACATACCTGAGCCGGTTCTCTTGACAATCCCTCTAATACACGTCAATTGCGACAACATGTAATCGACAAGATCGGAGTAGTGAAGAATCCGTATGATATTCTTGAGAAAGATTGTACCGTACTCCCTTAGAATCAAAATCTCACGTTGCGATAACATAAGGTAGACTTTGTATGAAGTCTTTGAATCAATTTCATTGCTATTGCAACATTAGCTTTGCTGAAGCTTTAAGAATGAGAATTCTATCGGTTAGCTAACTTGGCATCCAACTTGCTAGTCTAATTCTAAAGTGGCAAGCATGCTATAACTCATTATCCAAACCAAGTTACATTACCACTAAATCTCAAAGTTATGCCATAATGTGGCTGGTCTAATTTTCCAAGTTATATTACCACTAAAGAAACCAAAATCCAAGGAACATTTCACGTGTAAACAAGGCATGTCGTGTCTTATGACTCATCATTCATATTGGTGCCACTTTGGGTTAGCTTAATGCCAAATGGAAGCCCCAACAAGGATCCTTATCCACTTATTTTCTCAATTAACTAGTTAATTCCCCACTAATCCAATAATTAACTCAATTATCCATATAATTAAGAATTATCTCAAATTATTTAAAATACTACTCACTTTTAACACACTTTGTACACTTTACTATTATGGTCATGTGGTACCTTGTATGGTACTAGTCCATAAATACCGGGTATTATAGCTTAGACCGTATTTTATCCCAAAATGTCAAACTTCGACGAAATTCATTTTCTTCGATTTGCTTACCCTCTCACCTTCACGAATTTACTCGTCACTTGTTTGAAACAACATAATGCTTATAATCTCAAAATAATTCTATTCCCGAACTTACGTCGAAACTTTAACGTACGAAAATGCGGAATGTAACATCTCATTTCCGAGCTTTCATCAATTTTCTTATGGCGTACTTTCACGTACGAAAACATGGGGTGTAACAATTCTCGTTTTAAATATAGTATATTTTATATTTTTGCCGGAAATTTGACTGTATTTTTCATTTCGTTAATTTTTTAATGTAAATACATTCAAATGCAGTCCAATACGTTCAACCTTGCGACATCAAATAAGGTTGGATATAACTGAATAACATATTCAAATACACGTGAAAAATAAAATAAAATATAGCTTAAAAGTGTATTCAAATACACTCAAATACAACTAACTGTCCAAAACTAGCTACGAAATGTAAATACATAAAATGTAGGTAATAATTGTTAAAAGCTCCTTAAAAGGTAGTTGTTTCCGTAAGTTCTCCAATCATAATATTTTAGTGACCCATGGTGTACGGGTCAAAGCACACTATTGGGTTGGGCTTTACCTTTCGCAATGAGCCGTTACGTGGGCCATAAAGCCCCTAACTCCATACTAATCTGTTAAGTGTCCTATGACCCGTAACATTTCTGGCGCTAATCTCCCTTTTCCCGCGAATAGTATAGTAAATTGCGCGCGAAAATAAATCCATTATCGGTTTCTTCAACCGCCAAAGGAAATTAAAAACCCTATTAAAAATCCCAATCTTCTTGGCCTTTCATATTCTCACCCTTTCACAGACAACATCGATATTAACTACATTCTCAGATTTTCATCATTTGACAATGGCTTCTTCAACATCAGTTGTGTCGCGGAGAAGAACCCAAGCTCCTAAACCACACTCAAAGTCCAAAAGTGAAATTGTAGAAGACGATTACAGCAATACCTTATGTGAGAAATGTGGATCCGGAGATAACGCACCTGAGCTCTTGCTTTGTGACAAATGCGACCGCGGATTTCACCTCTATTGCCTAAGACCCATTCTTGCATCTGTGCCCAAAGGCCCCTGGTTCTGCCCCTCTTGCGTTATTAACAACGACAAGCTAACCAGTATGTTCGCGGATTTTCTCTGGTTTTATACATTTTCAAACTTCTTATCTTAGAATTGTTGTTTTGTTGTTTTCTACTCTAAATTGAAGTTTTGATGTTGGTTGCTAATCTTTCCTTGTATGGTGATAAATGATGTTATAGCCTAATATTGCTTGGCTCCAACTTCAGCCCATTTCATTCTTGGTGTTTAAGATCCTTGTTTTGAGTGAGGTTGATTTCAGCAATTGTGGTCAGAAAACCAACTCCATTTTTGGGGCCTTTTCTTAAAATAAGAAAATGTCAAGAACCTCTAGAAGTAGAACATCCCAAATTATTGAGTTTTGGAATGGGAAGTCCAAATGGAAAGAAGTTCAGCTAGTTTAAAATTAAGACTGAGTAGTAGTACTAGTACTAGTACAAGTAGTATTTCTTAAGAAGAAATAGTAGTGATGAACAAAAAATAATTAGACAGCCATGATCACATATCATTTTATAATGCCATGGTCTCTACATGATTATAAAGATTTAAATCTGGTAAGTGTAATAAAATGACTGTCCTTGCTATTTCATCTTTTAAGGAAATTAGGGGGATCCAATGATTGCTTATACATAGTTTATTAGTGATTGATAAAGGTACTCTTTCTCTAATATGCAGAATTTCCTCTCGTACAAACAAAGATAGTTGATTTTTTCCGGATTGAGAGACCATCAAAGTCATTATACAATCTTAGTCCAAGCAAAGGTACATCCTAATTCCCTTGCAGCCTTTATTAGTCTGTTAACTGAATCTTATTTATTTGCTCTTATTACTTGAGATCTGACATGATTTTACTTTTTGGTTCTTTTTTTGATTTTTATGTTTGTCAGATTGCCAGAAAAAGCGAAAACGTAGCAGTTTGGCAATGGCAAAGAAGAGAAGAAGGTTATTGCCCTTCAATCCTACTGAGGATCCTACCCGAAGATTGGAACAAATGGCATCTCTTGCTACTGCCTTGTCAGCAGCTGGAGCAGATTTCAGTAATGAGCTTACTTATATGCCAGGCATGGCCCGAAGATCAGTTAATCGTGCTGCACTTGAGCGAGAGGGAATGCAGGTAAAACAGAACATAAAACCTTTGTAGCATTTTGACTGATCAAACGTGTCAGATTTAATCAAACTGACATGCTAATGCTGAATGCAATTCTTAGAGATAAAAATTTTCAATCCCATGAAAATGAAAGGAATGCATTAGCACCTTGTAACGGTTAAAGATGAGATTAAAATAGTCACATTTTGACAATCTCTGAATAATATATGATTCAATTAGCTGACATTAGCTAATTTGGGGCTGAGTCATGTTTAATTGATTGAGGGGAACTCCATAATGGTGTTGGTCACATAACCAATTTTTGTTGATGAAAAAAACTGCAGTGGTTTACATGGACATGTGCCTTTTGTACGATAGTAATCATACAATTAGAAACTTAGCATGCTGGTTGCAGGAAAAAAAACACAAAAGAAGAAATTGAAGATTTTGAATTTCCTTGGAAAAAATTTAAGTAGCTTTTGCATGATCTGTTAACTTGCAAATATTAAGATTTCTATATTCAACTCCAGGTATTATCAAAAGAAGATACAGAAACTTTATATTTGTGCAAGAATATGATGAAACAGGGTGAATGGCCACCTCTAATGGTTGTTTTTGATCCCAAAGAGGGGTATGTGTTCCAACTACTACTTTGCTTTCCTCTTTTTTCACAAATCATCATTTTTGTATCATATTTAATATGAGATGCTTCATTATCTATTGTTTTCATTTTTCAGATTTACTGTTGAAGCAGATAGATCCATAAGAGACTTGACAATAATTACTGAATATGTTGGAGATGTTGATTACTTGAAGAATCGGGAAACTGATGATGGTGATAGCATGATGACTCTTTTAGCTACTAGTGATCCCTCAAAAAACCTCGTCATTTGTCCTGATAAGCGCAGTAATATTGCTCGATTCATCAATGGGATAAACAATCATACACCGTATGTTCATTATCCCTCAAACACTTGTGTGCTATTGAGCTTACTACGATATCCCATTCTTATCATAGTTGTTTATGCATGACATACTTGATCTTATGAATCTTACGCATCATCGGTTAGTCTTGCAGGTTGCATCATGTGTTCTTTCTTGTGAAATGAAACTGAGCTTTTCATTACAAAATTATATGATTTACTGGTCTTTTATTATATGGAGAACTAATATTTCAGAAATTCCTAATGTTACAAGCAGTTTAATCCAAGACTGAAAGCACATGCTAAACCTAAGCATGCTAGTGTTAAACGTCAATTTTGCCTTGTGTTTTCATTTTCCCTAAGAGTTTTAATGATTGATATTTTCTTCTAATGCAGTGATGGGAAGAAGAAGCAGAATGTAAAATGTGTGAGATTTGATGTTAATGGTGAATGCCGAGTTTTATTGATAGCAAGTAGAGACATTAGAAAGGGAGAGAGGCTATATTATGATTATAATGGTTATGAGAATGAATATCCAACAGAACACTTTGTCTGACCTCATAGGATCCAAAGATCTGTTTACTCTACAGATTTTGTAGTAACTGATTTGTCCAGTTTTTGTTTCTAATATTTTTTAATTTATTGACACAACTCAATGCTCTGTAAACACAACTGCAGGGTGGAGGGGAATGATTTTGTCTTGGGTACAGCAAATGCAAAAGATCCATAGTTTTTGGTCTAATTGTCCATTCTGACATTTCTACATTTTTTGGCCTCAAGAAGTTGAGAAATTTCGTGTATACAAATATTAGCTATATGGATTTGATTGATTATGTAAATTCTTTTAAGTTAAATTTACTGTTCTGTCATGATCCTGGAGAAAACTCGTGTTTTCAGAAAATGTTGATTGTTCTACATGATGCTATGTAACTCATGAATCCCCAATATGTTCTCCAAATTTGATGATAAATTCAAGCAAAGCTGATAAGTCAGAAGTTCTATTGTAGAACAATCAGCATTTTCTGAAAGCACAAGTTTTCTCCAGGATCATGACAGAACAGTAAATTTAACTGTAAATTTAACTTAAAAGGATTTACATAATCAATCAAATCCATATAGCTAATATTTGTACAAATTTGATGATAAATTCAAGCAAAGCTGATAAGTTAGAAGTTCTATTGTTGAACTTGTGTGTACAATTATAGACTTGTCGAATACACCATTTAAGCTGGTTAGAACTGGAAAGTTTTCATCTTCACGCTTAGTATCGTCATATCTGAATAACTGAACACTCACTGCAGCCAATTCTCTTTTCGAAGACTAAAATTAGACATGACAAGCATATGCATGGACAAAGGCTTCTCTGGTTAAATGCCATGTAATTGGTTTCATGGCATTGTTCTTTATTGTGTTTTCATCCTTGTGACATCAAAATGACTCTAGAGATCACATGAGGTGGATCTCTACTGTAAAAGAATTCATTCTTGTAACATTTCTTTAGTAGATATTGAGTTTTTTCTCGCACTACCGGACCAGATTCTTTTGTCCTTTCGCCTTCATCAACTAATAACTTGTACATTCTGTGCGTATGGCTTGCACTATTTATTAATTGTAACTGTTTTTATGTCAAAGATTGGTTAATATATGGGTTTGTGTATAGTTTATGCTAATCATGGTTTAAGGGAGAAGAAGATGAAGTATTTACCCTAGAGATATGAAGTTAAGATTGCTTCAGCAAACTTCAGACGCGATTGAAACAATAGAAAAATTTCTGAAGTTGCATTGAAACAATAGAAAATTTTCATATCCAAATTTTTGAAGTGATGGAAGAACTTCAGATCCAATTTTCTAAAGTTTCATTGAAGCGATGGAAGAATTTCATATCTTATTCTAAAGTTGCACTTCAGAGTCTGAATTCTAAAGTGTGTTTCGAAGTGTAAATTTTGCAAGTTTTTATGGTATTACTTCAATAATGACTCCAAAATCGAGTATATCTGCACTTCCTTTGTTACAAGTATATATTTTCCTAGTAGCAGGAGCGGTTAAGATTTAGGCTTTCAACAAACCGAAACTGAGGTTGACGCAAGTAGAAATGGCGTGGTATAGTCACTTTTTTAAGTGGTATTTACTTTTTAGCCAGTGTTTTTAGTGTTGAGCAAAAATAACTGCTAATCTATTAAAATTGATACGAAAAGTCTTTTTTACCCTTTCTTCGTGAGTGATGTGTAAATATTAAGGACATGGTATCCTTAACTTCATGAGTGATGTGTAAAATATTAAGGACACTATATCCTTAACATTTACATTGCACACATGAAGTTAAGGACACCATGTCCTTATTTACAATGCACATATGAAGTTAAGGATATGATGTCCTAAAGTTTAACAATAGAAGTTGCAAATACAAGTTAATGATATTATGTCCTTAACATTTACATTGCATACATGAAGTTAAGGACACCATGTCCTTAACATTTACACTGCACACATGAAGTTAAGGACTCCATGTCCTTAATATTTACATTGCACATATGAAGTTAAGGACATGATGTCCTAAAATTTAACAACAGAAGTTGCAAATACAAGTTAATGATATTATGTCCTTAACATTTACATTGCACACATGAAGTTAAGGACACCATGTCCTTAACATTTACACTGCACATATGAAGTTAAGGACACCATGTCCTTAATATTTACACATCACTCATGAAGTTAAGGATACTATGTCCTTATCATTTACATTGCACACATGAAGTTAAGGATACCATGTCCTTAATATTTACACTGCACATATGAAGTTAAGGACACCATGTCCTTAATATTTACACATCACTCATGAAGTTAAGGATACTATGTCCTTAACATTTACATTGCACACATGAAGTTAAGGACACTATGTCCTTAACATTTACACTGCACATATGAAGTTAAGGACACCATGTCCTTAATATTTACACATCACTCATGAAGTTAAGGACACTATGTCTTTAACATTTACATTGCACACATGAAGTTAAGGACACCATGTCCTTAACATTTACACTATACATATGAAGTTAAAGACATGATGTCCTAAAGTTTAACAATAGAAGTTGAAAATACAAGTTAATGATATTATGTCCTTAACATTTACATTACACACATGAAGTTAAGGACATCGTGTCCTTAAAATTTACACTGCACATATGAAGTTAAGGATATAATGTCCTAAAGTTTATCAGCAGAAGGTGCAAATATAAGACACTTTGTCCTTAATATTTACACATCACTCATGAAGTTAAGGACACTATGTCCTTAACATTTACAATAAATACATGAAGTTAAGGACACCACGTCCTTAACATTTACACTGCACATATGAAGTTAAGGACATGATGTCCTAAAGTTTAACAACAGGAGGTACAAATACAAGTTAATGACATTATGTCTTTAACATTTACATTGCATACATGGAGTTAATGACACCATGTCCTTAACATTTACACTATACATATGAAGTTAAGGACATGATGTCCTAAAGTTTAACAACAGAAGTTCCAAATACAAATTAATGATATTATGTCCTTAACATTTACATTGCACACATGAAGTTAAGGACACCATGCCCTTAACATTTACACTACACATATGAAGTTAAGGACATGATATCCTAAAGTTTAGCAGCACAAGGTGCAAATACATGACACTTTGTCCTAAATATTTACACAACATTCATGAAGTTAAGGACACCATGTCCTTAATATTTACACAACACCTATGTCTAGCACAGGGGTATTTTTGTCCAGCGGATAAAAATTTATTAAGCAATGGCTAAATAATAAATACATTGAAAATAGTGGCTAAAAAGTAAATACATCTCTAATAGTGGCTATCTGTGCACTTCCCCCGATGCAACATCTGATCCACTATTCCTTGTTTTGGACTCAAATGAGCGTCAAGCCCAGTAAGACTACAAAGTTTTCTGATACTCAAAATGCATATTTGAAATTTTATTATTGGGAAAAGGCATCAGATCCAAGGCAAGTACTGGGGAAAATGTACCAGGATAAGAAGAAGTTGGGGCTCATGTCAGTAGTCCATAAAATCACTTCAAACCCTATATGATTATAATGATCTACTCCAAATATTACTGCAGAATTGGACCACTCTATGGCTCTGAATGTTTTAAAACCAAACCAAACAGAAACATAGAATAGTGTGGTCCTTTATAAATAGGTTACTACAATCAGTAACCATTGCAGCTGCGCGCACACACCTACACAGAGACAACGTAGAAGACAACCATCACAGTTGTCTCATTTACTGCTTTTGATAACTTTCTTTTAACTAACACGGGTTGTGGTGGAGTGATAACTACTCCTTCATCCTTAACCACAAGTCTTGGGTTCGAACCCTGAATATGGAGTTGCTTTTGTTAGGAAGCGCTTTACCCCCAAATATGAGACTTCCAGACGCAAATTCATATTTATAGCTTATTTGGCCAAGCGTTTTTTTTGGGCCAAAAGTGTTTTTTTTCAAAAATTGCGGTGTTTGGCCAAGCTTTTAGAAGAAAAAAAAAGTGCTTTTGAGGAGAAACAGAAAATGTAGATTATCTCCAAAAATACTTTTCTGAGAAGTACTTTTGAGAAAAATACACTTAGAAAGAAGTTTTTAAAAGCTTGGCAAAACACTAATTACTGCTCAAAAGTGTTTTTAAATTAATTAGCCAAACACAAACTGCTTATCACCGAAAGCACTTTTTTAAAAAGTACTTCTCAAAATAAGCTGATTTTAGAAGCTTGGCCAAGCAGGCTATTAGTCAGATCTCAATGCGAGTATCGGAAATTGGAGGAGAAACCAAAAAAGGAAAAAAGAAGAAAAAGATAACTTTCTATAAATAATTTTAAGTTGTTGATTTTGATCAGCATTTGTGTTATTATCCCACAATAATTGTAGTGCATGGTCCCAGAGTGAGTGTTTTTGTGTACTCGGATTTTGGGGTAATGCCATTTCAATTTTCATGTTGCATTGCTAGTTGAAAAGAAATCAGCAGTGCACACAAAAAGAAAAAAATCCCACAGATTTTGTAATCAGAAAAAGCTCAGATCCCAAGGAAGGAGGATGCATTTGTCAACTGTCATTACTCAACATATGTACTGATATGCATAAAGTTCAAACAGCCCCTTCATTTCTTTGTTTTTTCTGGTGATGCACATTGTTGTTTTCTTACATTTTCTGAGCATAAACCATGAGATTGTTCTCTGCTCCTTTTCTCTTTTTTCAGTTTAGTGTTTGCTTAATTGATTTGGAGTTGGATATAAGTTATATACATTTGCAACTTAAGAAATTTATGCGCTAAGGGGGTCGTTTGGTTTACGATTAAGTTATGATGGGATCACAAACCAGGAATTGTTTATGAAGTGAATAACAGAGTAATGATTGTTATGCGGTGAATAATAATTTAGAGATTGTTATGTAGTGAATACTAATATATGAATTGTTGAATAATGATTTCAGAATATATGGACATTTTGGTGTATATTATTCATGTATTGCTAATACATATATATTTTTATCTCACATTTTATCCCGTATTAAGTATACACATGTTCTCGTATATAAGTTATACCAGAATGAGCAAAATAACTTATTTGTAGTTTAACTTTTGAAACCAAATGATAATATTAGTTATAGGGGAATTATATTAGTTATGCAGGATTTTATATCAGAAACCAAACTCATAGTAAGATGAAATTTTGTAAGGAGAGTAAATTTCCTTCAACTACTTCAAACCAAATGACCTTTTGACGGTGTGATATATTTATTTATAATCACCTTATACGTTAGTGACTGGTATATCTTTTACATGCTTAATCATCACTCTTTCAGTGCATGGACATCTCATTAGCTTCACAAAATGACATACTTATCAAGATCCCTCTTTTTACCTCTTTCCTTTTTTAGAAACAGGGAACTACAAATTATATAATGCAACTGTTCAAAAAGAGTGTATTTATAGCATGTTTGGCCAAGCGAAAAATCAGCTTATTTTGAGATTTTTTTTTTTTTCAAAAGTACTTTCAGTGAAAAATAGTTTGTGTTTGACTAATTAATTTGAAAAGCACTTTGGAGCAGCAATTAGTGTTTGACCAAGCTTTTAAAAAGTGCTTCAAATTGTATTTTTCTCAAAAGTGCTTCTCAATAAAGTGCTTGTGGAAGAAACTAATTTTTTCTGCTTCTCCAAAACAGCTTCCGCTTCTACTCAAAAGCACTTTTTTTTCTTCTAAAAGCTTGGCCAAACACTTCAACTTTAAAAAAAAAAAAAGCACATTTTTTTAGCTTGGAGAAACTTGCCAAACATGCTACTTAGTTTTCCAGTTGAACCCAAAAATGGAAAAACAAACCAAACACTTGAGTTACAGGGCAACTAAAAACAGATTAAGTAGCCATTTTACATATAGAGGTGAAGCAAAAGCAAATTAAAGGGCCAGGCCCATGCAAATGCTTGAAGACAAAGTGGGTAGTGGGTACCCATCCTAATTAACACTTTCTCAGAGAAATGAAACCATCAAAGGCCCACCCCAAATCACCCATATCCCTTTGTTTGGTGGAATTTGTGTACGTTTCCACCTCCATTTCCACCACCTTTTTTAAAACATATTGTTGGGAGGCGGAGCAAGAGTTTTAGTGGCGGTCAGGCAAAATCAAGTAACTTTTGGTTAAATTTTTATACTTGTGTTAAAAAATCACTTTATACGTACAAATAATTTGTCCAGAACCTAATAAGTTGTCTTTTATGAAAATCAGAACCCATAAATTCAAATTTTTTGATCCGCTTTTGACTGCTGCATGGATACAAATGCAATTGAAAGGCCCTCATTATTAAAATACTAAGATATTAGAATTTTAGTCTTCTCTGCATTATACTATATGTTTATGGGTTGGCTTTGTACTTGTTGTTTACCTACACAATACAACTTTTTGTGGACAACACACAGTTCCGGAGTCCATTACTCAAATAGTCATTCAACTATCCCAAATTATCTACTAAAGTCACTTTTTTTTCGTGTGTAACAACAAAGTCACTTAACTATGCCTATAGCACTCAAAATGTCACTCGACTATATTTTTCAAATTTTTGATTGTCAAATACCTATTTTACCCTCTAAATTATCAAATATTTTAAAAACTTTTTAAATATTATAATTTTTTTCTCTTTTTAATCTACATTTTGGACTTACCTATAGAATAAATATATTTTATTTATAAAATAAAATAAAATAATTTTCAGCTCATATAATGACGGAATAATAATATAATTGAGCATAATTTTCAAGATTATATAACTTATATTATAAAAATACCTTTATTTAAATAATTATTTTTATATTACGTGCATGGAATATATATTTTACAACCTTTATTTTCTTTCATTCTCAATTCTGTAAATAAATTTTTGATTTTTTGTTGTTAATACTAAAATTATTACGAACAAATTATTCTAATTAATTTTTTTACTATGTTCATTATTTTGTTATTCCAGCATTATATATGCTTAAATACTTTTTATTTTTTTAATTTATAAATAAATTTATTTATTATATAGGTAAGTCCGTAATATAAATTTAAAAGGGAAAAATTATAATATTAAAAAGTTAAAAAAAAGAGAAGGTAAATATTTATAATTTAGAGGGTAAAATAAGTATTTGGCAATCCAAAATTTAAAAAATCTAATTGGGTGACCTTCTGAGTGGTATATGCATATTTAAGTGACCTTGTTGTTAAAAAAGAAAGAAAAGTGACTTTAATAGATAATTTGGGATAGTTGAGTGACCATTTGAGTAATTTACTCTACGATTGCTTCATTTAATGTTTAGTTGGATTTTTTTGGATAAAAATAGCACATGCTAGGCAGTTTTCGGACTGATCATTCAAAAATAACCAGCGTTTGCCAAGTCAGTGAAAAATAGCCTCTGTTTTGCTGCAACAGAGACCGGTCCAACATAATATACTGGAGTTCGGTGCACCTGTGTATGAACTTCCAGTATATTATGCTGGAACTCCAATACGCGGAAAGTTCCAGCATAATATACTGGAGATTCGAACACCTGTGTATGAACTTCCAACATATTATACTGGACCGGTATACTTTGCTGGAACTCCAGTATATTATGCTGGAGTTCCAGTATACTTATGCTGGAACTCCAGTATAATATGCTGAAGTATTTTTCGGATTTTGAATAATGTTTTAATTTAGATTTATCTTTAAATAAAAAGTAACTAAATTTCAATTACTTTTGAAAATGTGGCTATTTTTGAATGACCACTTATAAATCTGACTACTTTTGAATTTCTCCCGTTTTTTTGTTCGCTCATTTCTAGGCTCCTTGACCCTTTCTCCCAAGTGGATCTTGGGGGATTTCTACTCTTATAAACTAAGAGTATATACCAATATTCCAAAGTCAACTAATGATTATGGGCTTGTATTTGGTTTTTATGTTCACTGCATGAGGGCTTTCACGTTTTAGTTTCTTGGTTCAACTCATCTAGCATTTAGACTTTAGAGTTGAAAATTGAAATATCTCATTATCTGTCTTGGGACCCCTTATATACTATGGTAGTTAAATCAGTTGGTATTGTTACGCAGATGCCGGAGGTAAAAAGACATTATTTTTGATCTCTTGGTTTGATTAGTTACAAAATTTATAAATGTAGAGCTTTTGAATCTTGTGATTTTAAATGTATAACATACTGAAAATTACTCTTTGAATTTTGTGATGTTAAATATGTCTTGTGATAGTTTAAATATAAAAAATTTAAAACTTACTAGATATTGAAAGGTAGCATTAGGTTTGGAAAAATGATATTGTATACCAGCTGCAAAAATAATAGCCGAAAAAATATATAAAATTTATATTTTTGTATATATATATATATATATATATATATATATATATATATATATATATATATATATATATATATATATACACAAACATCCCTTCCGGAACTCATAAAAAAGTCCTTTTTAAGTTTGAACATGACAGACGTGCAGTTAATTGTTTTTAAATTGGAAATAGAAAAGGAAAACATGAGTTTAAAAAGAATCCTTCTTAATTATCACCCAAAATAGAGCCATAATTTGAACTTTATGTGATTAAATTTATAACTCGTTTTATTTGTTGGATTCATAATTAAGTATTTTATATATATTTAATAATTTTTTAATAAAAATATAAAATTTTAACAAAAACTACTAGGTTCGTCTGAATCTATAGCTAATAATGTAGCTCCCTAACAAGAAAAGTAGGGCCAAACTATTAATAACGATAATTGCTTGGCCAATCAGAGTTGTGGTGTAGTGGTAAGTAATCATTCATTCTTAATCAGAGGTCAAATTCGACGTATGAGTATAAAGTTATCTTTGTTTGGAAATTCTTTACCTCCGATCATATATATATATATATATATATATATATATATATATATATATATATATTACTGTTGCTCTCTAAACTTTATACAAATTTTATACACTTTTTCAGCTACCAGATATAAATAGTTTCTGGCGCCTGATAATACCCCATTATATTTAAAACATAAGTGATAAAAAGAAAAGTAAGACACTTAAATTGAAATGAATAAAATATATATTATGAAAGTTTGATGCATCGAGTGTATTTATACTATCAAACCACTTATACGAAATTATAGATAAATTTTCGTGATAAACAATGCTCGACCCGATAAATTTATACTCCACTAACTAATAACTGGTACTAGCACGTTATCACATTGAAACAATAATAATAATATAAAATTTTCTAATTATTCGTTTATCTTCTATAATTTAATTTGATATTAATAATTAATTAATTGTGGTAGTACGGTGAAAGTAGACAGTTTCCTTGTGCTTATGACACGTGGCAACGTCGGCTAAATCATGCAAAATCAGAAAAGAACAAAAGGCATGCGTCACATCATGTGGCCATTCCACTAAATCCCTTAAAAGAGAATAAATAAAAACCAAAAATATTATCGAACAAATACTCTCCAATTCTTCAAAAATTCATGTTTTTCCAAGGCGTCGGAAAAGTAACGTAACTTAGCTGGTATTCCGAATAAAAGAGGAAAGTTATGTAACATCTCATGCATCTTCCCAACTTCCAATTCCTCATCTAACACATTTATTTAATTGAAGAAAGCTACTGGTCACAAAAATATGACCACAACATCTGCAGCACGTACAAAGATAAAGATAATTCGGGACCCTTCGGTAAAGGGAGAGAAGAGAACTTTGGCTCTGTATTAAAGATCCGATGGAGGGGGAGGTTTTAGAAATTTTTGGTACTTCCAATTCGTAAATTGACCTTTGATTTAACTACTACCTATGTATGCTGATATTGTAACCTACAATGTTTTCTTTAGATTATAATTTTACACCACTTTTTGTACAGTAATCTAACGGAATGTGTTAGGGGTTTTAATTAGCTAGGGCATGAGAGATTTTGGGTGGTGATAGGACTGAAAAATACACGTATACATATGCAGTGAGTAAAGCTGAAAAAGACTAATCTCTCTAAAAACGTACCTAAGGTGTTTTCTCCAATATTAAAATAAGAGTATTTATAGTAACTAAACACTAAAAATTGAAAGAAAAAAAAAGTTTTAAGTCATACCAAACAAAAGAAATAAAACCGAATCAGATTGCAAATTCGAAACACCCCCCCCAAAAAAAATAAAAATAAAAAAATAAATCAACAGCGTAGTTTTTAAAAATTTTCTTTTGTTATTTGTATCTAGCAACTCCTGAATTCCTGAATGTAAATAAGATGTCTAGCTATTCACGGTAGATACATCATTCAATGCGTCGGCTATCATATATACACAGACCATTGTGTACGGGTAAAATCGGGGTAATGTCACCCCGATTTCCCGATGAGAGAACGAGGGATAGCACCAATCCACGGGGTTGTAATCGAGGTTAGAGACCCTTCGTATCGAGACCCAGGAAGATTGAAAGATGTATCCATCATCGAATGTGGAAAAACAACGCGCCCCGGGCCAAGTATATATAAGTTATAGACCTCGGGGGACACGATGAACGGTTGTGCGTGACGGATAGAGGGATGTGATACTTGCCCTCAACCGGATATCACGGTGCGAATCTCGCTCGGTGTCGACCGTGGATCAACAATTATCGGAAAAAGAAGATTTTTACCTTTTTTAGATTTCTACTAGGGCTAAAACTCTCCTACTATATAAATGAGAGGGTTTTCATTTGTTATAAGACATTGTAACACGCAAATCAAAGCAATACAAGTTTATTTTCTACCTTTTAGCAATTGTTACAGTTTTTGCTCATTTGTTATGTTCTTCATTCACGACTGGCTTGGACCGGGGATCCAACCGAGGACGAGGTCATTGGTCAGTCTAAGCTCAGGCTTGGCCATAACATTGCAATTGGTTTGAACTTTTATTTCATCTCTAACTCATTTATTTGCTATTTTTAATTATTCATGTTAAATTAAACCACATATCCTTAAAAGTGCGTACAAATTTAATTGTTACCCCATTTTGGGGTAAACAGTTTTGCGCCCACTGTGGGACTAAGGATAATAGTGGTAATTTGATATGATTCTCCATAATACACCCTAATTTACGCTTGTTCTTTGAAGTCTTAATTCCAGGTAGTCCTTGCCAGTAGTGCCATCCTCCCCGCTGTCTGTATGGGCGGGTTGTCCCTCCCTGATGCGTTCTTTTAATGCAGTTGAATGGAACAACAAGCAGGTTACACGTTCCACTGTGCTGAGATGTAAGGTGTAGGGGGTGATCTACCCATAAATGTCAAACTCTTAGTCTGCTCACTTGAACGTTGACGCTGAGTCCGACCATCACGACGAAAATAATAATTTGGTGCTCAACAATGATGTGCCTCCTACCGATCTTAACAGTGTCCCAGCCACCGACCCGGTCGATACTAACTCGCATGTGACCATCAATATCAATTTGCCAACTGATCCCAAAAATAGTGTTCGCGGGGACCCCGGCCAACAGCTCGAGAAGCACCCGAAGGCGATGGTGATGGGGTAAGCCTACGACTGATTTTTGAAATACTGCAAGCTCAACAAGCGGCAATAGTGCAGCTGCAGAATCAAAGCCATACCCCCAACATGGTCGAGTTTGAACAATCTCGGGAAAGAACTCGAAGAGATTAACAAATAACCGAGAGACCGGGTGAAGCCGAATTCGGGGTAAATCCTAAGGTAATGAAAATGCTGGAAGCATTGACTAAACGAGTGGAGGATCAGGTGAGAAAACGATTGAGGCTAGTGACAAGAAGGTGGAAACATACAATTTTAGGGCCGATCAAATCTTGGGATCGTCCCCGATATTGAAGGGGCCGAACTCCAAGAAGTTTATCCAGAAGCCTTTCCCTCCGAGCGCAGCACCAAAGCCGATCCCAAAGAGGTTTTGTATGCCCGAAATCCCCAAATATAATGGGACCACAAATCTAAATGGGCATGTGACTTCCTATACATGTGCGATCAAAGGGAACGACTTGGAAAACAATGAGATCGAGTTGGTGTTACTGAAGAAATTTGGGATGACTTGGTCCAAGGGAGCAATGATATAGTATAATAACTTGCCCCCAAATTCCATTGACTCATTTGCTATGCTTGCAGATGCTTTCGTAAAGGCCCATGCCAGAGCCATCAAGGTCGAGACCAGAAAGTCAGATCTTTTCAAGGTCAAGCAAACGGATAACGAGATGATCAAGGAGTTTGTGTCAAGGTTCCAAATGGAATGGATGGACCTACCACTAGTTGCAGATGATTAGGCCGTTCAGGAATTCACTCAAGGGCTCAATCTCTGAAGTTCCTTGGCCTCTCAACAACTAAATCAAAATTTGGTGGAGTACCTAGCGGTAACCTGGGCCGACATTCACAACAGGTAACAGTCAAAGATTAGGGTTGAGGACGACCAACTCGAGGCCTCTTCTGGATTTATTTACCCCATCAGATCCAACGATAGATCTAAGAGGGCCATTGATCAAGAGCAAGACCGTTCCGGGATCGGTATCAACCATATAACGCGGACCGAAGGGGAAACAGATCTAGGCGTCATCCCGCAAGGAACGAGGAGAGAAGCGATCGAGGGTCCAGTGGCCGAGGCCTGATTGGAAATAATGGGTTTGATATGTCGCTCGGGAGTAGGGAAGCATCGAGATTTTTGGTATACAACTTCAATATAGATGTTGCCAGCATCGTATCAGCCATAGGACATATTAAAAGAGATTGAGTGGCCCTGGCCTTTCCTGTCTGATACTACCCAGAGAGATCCCAATTTGATGTGTAAATATCACGGCACTCACGGTCACAAGACCGAAAATTACCGACAGTTAAGAGAAGAAGTTGCTTGGTTATTCAACAATGGGCACCTCCGAGAATTCTTGAGTGATCGAGCCAAAACCACTTCAGGAAAGGGGACTCCAACAAACAGGTCGAATACGAGGAAGTGATCAACATGATCATTGCAGGAGTCGATGTTCCCCAAGGACCAATGATAATACGCACTAAAGTATCTACCACAAGGGGAAAATGCACCCGTGATTATGTTCTAGAGGAAGCCATTTCATTCAGCGATGAAGATGTCGAGGGCATCTTACAACCTAACAATGATGCACTGATAATATTAGTACTCATCAATAAATCTCGAGTTAAAAGTGTGCCGATTGATCCAGGCAGTTCGGCCAACTTCATCAGATCAAGGGTCGTAGAGCAATTGGGATTACGAGATCAAATCGTGCCAACAGTCCGGTTATTGAACGGGTTTAACATGGCGTGTGAGACCACTAAAGGAGAAATAACCTTGCTAGTAAACACCACTAGGACAATCCAAGAAACAAAGTTCTATGTGATCGAGGGGGATATGAGGTATGATGCTCTATTCGGAAGGCCATGGGTTCACAACATGAGGGAAGTACCCTCAACCTTGCAGCAGGCGTTGAAATTTCCCACACCGTGGGGGGGGGAGGGGGGGGAGTCAAAACGGTCTAAGGAGAATAGTCGGCCGCAAAGGAGATATTCGATGTCGATGCGGTTTAGACATCAAGGAACCTGGAACCGACCAGAAATGAAGAGATTAAATAGCAATCATGGATACCGGCCTCGGCCGAATCGGAGAAACATGAGGAAGGAGAAGCTAACAAGGAAGACGATTACGGTGTCCCGAGATCATTCATAGCTCTTGATGACACCGCCGCCGCCAAATTGACGGCTGAAGAGTTGGAGCAAGTCATATTAATCGAACATCTATTATATCGAATGGTATACCTGGGCTGGGGGTTAACCCCCGAGCTCAGGAAAAAACTTATTAATTTTCTTAAAGATAACGCCGATTGTTTTGCTTGGTCCCTTTTGACATGACATGGATCCCACTGGAGGTAACCACTGACAAGCTGAGTTTCGACCCGAAGTTCCATCCGGTCAAGCATAAGAGGAGACCACAGTCTAATATTTACCACACATTCATGAAGGATGAGGTATCCAAACTTCTAAATATAGGATCCATCTGGAAAGTTAAATATCCGAATTGGCTAGCTAACGTAGTGGTAGTACCTAAAAAAGAAAATAAACTTAGGATGTGTGCGGATTATAAAGACCTGAATAAATCATGCCCTAAGGATTCTTTCCCTTTGTCTAACATCGATTGAATGATCGACGCAACAACCAGACACGAGATACTGAGTTTTCTCGATTCCTAATCTGGGTACAACCAAATTCAGATGGACCCGAGCGATCAAGAAAAGACCTCTTTCATAACCAAATTCGGCACATACTGCTATAATATCATTTGGATTAAAGAACGCCAGTGCCACCTACCAACGCATCGTAAATCGGATGTTCGAAGAACAAATAGGGAAATTAATAGAGGTTTATATTGACTATATGTTGGTCAAGTCCCTATGAGCAGAGGACCATTTGAAATATTTGTAGGAAACCTTCGACATACTAAGGAAATATAACATGGAGCTAAACTGATAAGTGTGGATTTTGATCACTTATTAGTAACTTTTTTACTTTTGTTTTAGTCTGAAAGTATTGATTTATGTTCCCCAAACTAATGAAAGTTTAAAAATTGTAAGAATGTTGGAAATTTGGGCTCTTATGAAGAAATCCAAATAAAAAAAGAGTGTTTCGACTCACAAGGCAAGACGGGGCACAACACACGAGATGTGCAGTCCGCAGAAGTATTTCTGCGACTGCAGAAGCAAGTGCGGACTGCAAAATTCCCTCTGCGGCCGCAAAACTGATGAAGAAGCCTAGCAGTACTTGAAGTAGAAGTGCGGACAGCACACAATTTGTGCGGCCGCAGAACCTAGTCCGCACTGACAAGAATTCAAAAAGTTTAGAGAATGTGTAAATGACCAAGACTAAAGCCTTACCTGAAGTGCGGAACGTTTGTGCGGCTGCAGAATCCAGTTCCCTGCAAGCTGAAGAAATGTGTGGCCGCAAAACCTTCCAAGGGGCATATCTGTCAGTGAATTTTGGGCCACTATAAATAGACGGGAATCACATTTTTAGGTCAAGTTTTGAAGTTTTAGTAGCTGTAGTCGTTGTAGTTTTCCATTTTAGGAAATTTGTGATCATTTTGGGATAAAAACATCACAATTATTCGTTTTAATTTTATATTATGGATTTAATTAGTATTTCTTCTTTGCTTTCTTTATTTTTTACTATGAATAGCTCGACATTTACTTGGGTTGTGACCCAACTCTAATGTGTAAACCTTATAGGGATTTAATTTGATACTTGTTTATAATTGGGTGTTGATTATTTAGCCTTGTTTATATTTTAATTTTAGAATTAATGGTTGCAAACAATGATTCATGCCTTTTTGACTTGGTCTTTACTTGAGAAAGATGGACCTAGTCTAGGAAAGCTTGGCTAACAAGAAATTGGGCTAGTTTAGGATATGACTAGCCTAAATAAAGGGTTTGAACTAGAGATAGAGAAAACCCGACTTGAGCTCATATCAACTATTTAGCTTGATACCCATTTTGGGATTGAGAAAGCCAAATTGGATAAAATCACTCTATGACCAAGAGGTATCGAGTGGGTAACTGAAAGTTGAGAGTTATAATATATCCTGATCAATAAAACAAGTGTTAACGTACTTAACCAATTAGGCGAACACCTAGGTGAAGGTCACATCCCTAGGCCTTTTACCATTTGATAAAAACAACAAAAACATTTACTTTCTTTCTAGTTTCTTCTCATTAATTTACAATTATTAGTGTTAATTTAGAAGTAGGAAATAAAATCCCTTGTTTGAAAGTGCAATTGAGTTATTTTATTTACTCTTATCAAGTTTACTCCCTAACACCCATCTTAAACTCCCTACGAAAATAAATCCCAACTATTGTTGGGTACTATTCTTCCAACGACCGTTTCTACTCACTATTGAGTGCAGATTGGACGTGGATCATAAACCCAGAGAAGTGAGCATTCAGGGTCAGTTTGGGAAACTTTCTCGGGTTCATGGTATCTAATCAGGTGATAGAAATCAACCCCGACAAGATAAAGGCCATAGAGGACATCACCGTAGTGGATAACGTTAAGTCCGCTCAAATGTTGATATGGCATATAGCCATATTGAGTTGGTTCATCTTGAGGTCCTCGGACAAGAGTCATCGATTCTTATCACTATTGAAGAAGAAGAAGAATAACTTTTCCTGGACTTCGGAATGCCAACAAGCTTTGGAAGAACTCAAATGGTACCTATCGAGCCCACCTCTACTACACACTCCGAAGGCAGACGAACATATGTACCTCTACTTAGTAGTGTCTGAGGTGGTGGTAAGTGGTGTCTTAGTCCGGGAGGAAGAAGTTACGCAATTACCTATCTACTATATTAGTAGAACTCTAGGCGATGCCAAACCGAGGTATCCCCACCTGGAAAAGTTAGCGCTCGCTTTGCTAAGCGTTTCTAGGAAGCTAAAGCCAAACTTTCAATGCCTCCCTATATGTGTCGTAACCTCTTACCCACTGAGAAATATCATGCATAAGCCCAAGATCTCGGTCCGGTTGGCCAAATGGGCTATAGAAATTAGCGGGTACGTCATCGAGTACCGACTCCGAACTACCATAAAATCTCAGATTTTGGCAGACTTCGTGGCCTATTTTATGCCGGCCTTGATACCTCAAGTCAAAAAGAAGTTACTACTCTTCTCGAGGACTAATTTGGGAATCTGGACCCTCTTCACGGATGGTGCCTCCAATGCGAAGGGTACCGAGCTCGGTATCGTGTTAAAACCACCTATGGGAAGTATAATTAGGAAGTCTATTAGATCTGTGAAATTGACTAACAATGAGGTCGAGTATAAGGCCATGATTACAGATCTAGAATTGGCTAAGAGCCTTCGGGCCGAAGTGATCGAAGCCAAGCACGACTCCCTCATCGTGGTAAATCAAGTCAAAAGAACGTTCGAAGTAAAAGAAGAACGGGTACGGAGGTACTTGGAAAAATTGCATGTAACCCTACACCAATTCAGAGAATGGACCCTGCAGCATGTACTCCGAGATCAAAATAGTGAGGCCGATACACTGGCTAACTTGGGGTCGTCAGTCAATTTCGATAAATTCAGCTCGGGAGCAGTGGTGCAACTAATGAATACGGTGATAGAAGAAGGTTACGGCGAAGTGAATTCAGCGAGTTTAGCTTGGGATTGGAGAAACAAATACATATACTACTTGAAGACTGGAAAATTGCCTTCGGATCCCAAAGAATCGAGAGCCATGTGCACCAAAGCTGCCATATTTAGCTTGATCGAAGGGGCATTGTTTAGGAGGTCTTTCTTTGGCCCCTAGTCAGATGCTTAGGACCGGGAGAGACCGAATACGCCGTGAGAGAAGTTCACGAGGGCACCTGCGGGAACTATCCGGGGGCAGAATCCTTGGTTCAGAAGCTAATTAGAGTTGACTACTACTTAAATATGACGATTTCCAAAGACATGCCCCGATGATCCATCAACCGAGAGAAGTGCTCCACTCGGTCCTTTCTTTGTGGCCATTCTTTAAGTGGGGAATGGATATCATCAGTCCTTTGCCATGGGCAATCGATAAAACTCAATTCATATTATTCATGACCGATTATTTTACCAAATGGGTTGAGGCTGAGGCGTTCGAGAAGGTCCGAGAGAAAGAAGTCATTGACTTCATCTGAATCACATAATATGTCGATTTGAGATACCGGCCGAGATTGTTTGCGACAATGGAAAATAATTCATCGACAACAAGGTGAGTAAGTTTTTGAAAGATCATAAGATCAAGAAGATACTATCAATGCCTTATCACCCTAGTGGGAGCGGGCATGTGGAATCAACAAACAAAACTATACTCCAAAACCTGAAAAAGCGATTGATCGGTTCGAAAGGAAAATAAAAGGAGATCTTGCTTGAAATCCTGTAGTCATACCATACGACTTAGAAATCGAGCAACGGGGCCACCTTATTTTCTTTGGTCTACAGAGCTGAAGCCATAATACTAGTCAAGGTGGGGAACCAAGCCTCAGATTCCAGTATGCTACCGAAGAGTCAAACAACGAGGCCATGATCATGAGCTTGGAACTGTTAGACAAAAGGTGATAGGCAGCCATGGTCCGGTTGGCCGCCCAAAAGTAGCGAGTAGGAAGGTACTACAACTGAAGAGACAACCTTTGACATTTTCAAGTCGAAGAACATGGGGAAACATGCACAGATTGGAGTACGAGACACTCTTTTGGCCACTCAGGCCTTGTATGTTCTTCAGACTTTGTTCGAGGCTTTTCATCTTCCGAGTTATTTCCTCTTGCTCGGGGTTTTTTCACTGTTCTTTCCTGTTCCATTGGAGACTCATATTGCGGGTGCTGAGGGTAACAGTTTGGGGTAACATGAGTTGTGTCTAGCTGAAATTGCGGGACTTGAAAAGTAAAAGTTGAAGGCTCGAAGCATGGCCTAGGCACTGTTGCTGTGCCATAGTAGAGACTGGCGGTGCGGTGAATAATGTAGAAGGTACCTTCGAAAATGGTGCCTGGGGGCGAACCTCAGAAGGCATATTAGTGAAATTGGCTGATATAGTGGGGTACCCAAACGGGATGAATGGGTTGGTTCCGGGGATGGGGACGTTGTAGGTTCCTCTCGTCTTGGGAAGTAGTTCAGGAAATTCGGGGACTGTACTGGGCAGTTCTTTTCTATTAGACCAAGCGTCTCATATTTCTAACATGCGGACATACAGCCTCCTATTTTCTTCAGCAGTTGCGGACTCTGACTGTGGAAAAGTCGATACCTGACTATCCTCACGCTCAATAATTGGTAGATGACTTTCGGAGGCCATAGGAACACTGCCTTTAGATCTTGTGAATTAAGGATGGAAAGCCAGATTACCAACAAAACCAACCACTTGAACAAAACCTAGCTGATTTGCACACCCAACAACCTTGTTAGTTTGAGACATTTTCACAGATAGGGAATCACATATTGGGGATGCAATGCACCTGAACAGTTAAACGTTTCTAAATATTTTTTGCAACAGCTGTGTGTTTCATCCTGGCTTTGCTTTTCTCGAATTTCAAATCCTGATTTCTTTCCCTTCTATTTTTTGCTGTTTTGTTTTCGCTCTTTTCTTTCTTTTTTTACTCAATTTGTTTCCTTTTCTTTTTCCCTCTTTTTCTTTTTCGGTTTATTTTTCACTCAAATTGTCTATGGCTATGATTGAATTCGATGGGGATTACTTACGTATCATGACGCCGCATGAATCAGGCCATTACGTAGTTCAGGGAACGGATGTGGAATAAAAGAAAAGACTTAGCATTGAGAAAGGTTACACTACACACTAGGAACCTAAACGAAGAGAAACTGGGCCCGAGTTGGGAAGGGCCATATCGAGTTGTCGGAATAACCGGCAAAGGCTCATATAAACTCGAAGCAAAAAATGATGTACAACTACCAAACAATTGGAATGTGGCACAATTAAAGCGGTACTACTGCTAAGGTACAAACGTAATTCCCTTTTAATTTTGTTATATTACGGACTAACGTATGCAGGTACTCAGCCAAGGGCAGATGTGACTATAAGGTCTGAAAGCATGTGTTGCACTCTTTTTTCCTTGAACCGATTTTGTTCCGAAGTAGATTTTTCTGCAAGGTTTTTCACAAGACAACAGTAAAAAGTGCTACCTTAGATTTGAAGACTGACCATAAACTGAAATCGATGATCGCTTGTATCAGATGAGCAATATCTGAGCCCTCACAAGTTCGACCTCGAATACTGGGGGCCATTACCCCTAGATCAAGATCTTTAGCAAGGAAAAAGATAATTTTATGTGCCAAAATCTAAGGTTTAGTGGTTAGGATTCTTTGTAAGGGTCAAATGATCGTACGGACCATGCCCACATATTCCACTCTAGCCACGACACAAATTTTATGTGCCTTCGATCATGTACCTTGCATATTAAGTAATGAAAAAAATTTCTATTTCCCTTACACTTTATTACTTTGCATTTTATTTCTTAAATCCTGGATCCTAAAGTCTACGGGCTACCCCTACTCGGGGACTGTCAACCGATAAATATTCAGGAAAATCGGGCTATCAAACCCCAGAGGCACCAAACCTATTAGGCAGTGCCCCAACACGAAAGGCTACAAACACCCTAAAATGGCTCAGAGACGTTCGAAGTCCGTACTAGAAAGTAAGACACTTACAAAAAATCGAAACCTATTAAAAGGTTGCCCTCAACAAAAATATCGTTTAAGACGCTTAAGCATCTTAAAAAACTTCGATTTTATAGAAAGCTCGAAGACACAAATAATCTAGAATTGCCATCGAATTCGGTTCCCATTTAGACCTACGAAGAACGGATGCTTTAGACTACATTTAATTTTATACTAAGGTATTAAAAATGATGCACAAATAAAAAATTGCAAGTAGATGCTGAAAAGATATGGTATTGCCAAAAGGCAAAATTTTATATATTCAAAAAATATTTAAAAGGGAACGATAAAACGACCTCAAAATAAACAAAAAAAATACACAAGAAAAAATTAAAAAAGAACTAAGGCATTTACGCCTCATCTTCTCCTAGTCTTCCTCGGTCACCAGGCATCGAAGGTAGCTGGCTACGTCTACCGGAGCGGACAAGGCCCGAGCATCCATTGGGATAGTAAGAATGACAGTTCTCTTGCGCTCGGGGTCCACGCTCGGGGCAGGGAATGTCTTCACTAGTTTCGGGCTCAAGCTCGGCTCACCCGCTCCCGATGGCACATCTTTTTTCGAAACCTCTACTAGTTTCGGGCTCGAGCTAGGGTACCTATTTAATTACTAAAGGCTATATTATTTATTAATCTGCTAACCAGTGAGATTATGGGTAAGAGTTCTTGTTCTTCTAAGTGGAAGGTGTTAGGCACTCCTTAAAATCTACCTTAGGTAGCTCTATAGGACTTAGACTAGATTTAGGACTAATTATTTATACTATGCTTAACCATTTAAAGAGTGTGGCTTACCATATGTTAGGGCATAATACCTACAAAGGAAGTATGTAGTTTAAAGAGGGATGGGTTCATAGAAAGGATTTTAGGAAAATAAGGTTAGTGTACATATACTTGAAAAGAGCTTTAAAAGATGTGTATGGTGTTTGTAGTTAGGAAAATATATGAGAAGGAGAGTTAAGTTAAAACACTTTATTCCTAAAGCATGGAAGTTCATATTAATCGAATGAGTGTGTTTGAAAATAAGCATAATATATACCTTGATAGTTAAATATTGGGCTTGAAGGAATCGTTTGAAAATCTTTGTTTGGGGCGGCAACACCTTGATTTTAAAAAGGAGTTAATTTCCTTTTAGAAAGTTACACTCGCGATTCAGTTCTGGTTTTTCTTTTTGAAAGAGGGACTGCTGCCTTTTGTTAGGATTTTGGGCTTCAAAAATCTTTAAGAAAGGTGAGCAAAGCATAGTGGATTAATAACATAAATAACTTATGATTGATGAATGTAGGATTAATTATTAACTAATGCTTCGTTTAATCCTAGGTTCTTTAAATCTTGCCTAAGTTTATTTATATGGTTTAAGACATAAAGTAAAGCATTCAATCCAATATATAACTGTTGTATACATGTGAAATAAAAATAACGGGAAACACAATAAAGGATAACAACATAGTAAAGCTAGAGAATAGCGAAAGCAGAAAATAATAAAGGAGTTGAGGGAAAAGAAGGATTCTGGTTTTTGGACCTCAAAAAGGCAAGCCCGACAATAACAGGGACGGGCAACAATTGAGTTTGATCTCCCAAGATATAGCAATGCGGGATTTGGGCCCGAGTTCTTTAAGAACTCAGCAGGCCCAAGCCATTGTATATGTTCAAAGAAGAAGGAAGAAAGTCATTAGAAAAATAATTCTATATACATGCTCATACGTAAAACTTGAAAGCTAAGAATAAAAGAAAGATGACTAATAGCATTTAAACAATAAGAAAGTTATACTAATGTGGTGGTTATGTATAGCAAATAATCTACATTACACACCTTTCGTTGTCATTAAACACTAAACCCAAAGAGAATAACAAGTGTCAATGAATTAAGGGCTAAGGAGAGAATTCCACTCAAGGTCGATTTCCCCCTTTGAATTCTCCAACACTTCAAAGTTCCCAAGGGTCCCAAGGCCCAAGGCAATGCTTGTGCCGGATAGAGTAGCCCAACCAAGAGTTAAATTATATTCCCAAATGCCCTCAACCACTAACGACTCATTCTTCCCTATAGATTTGAGTGCCAATGAGGCTCTTTCAATGTAAACCAATTATCATAACACACCTTACCACTGAAGCGTATCCCTTTCTTGACAGAATAATATAAGGAATATTGAAACAGTTTTATTTTCATAACTAAGTTTTCATTGCTATTTGAATGAAACACATATTGAACAGGTCTAAAGGTCAAGCTTCCAAACACACATAGAGGCACAAACCATTATACTATTATTGCTAGAGAACCAAACAACTGGGATCATACATCTTCAAGAACAAATAAAGAACACATAGTTTAGAACAACTACAGCTTAGGGGTACATATGCTTTTGCCCTAATAGACTAATCGCAGATTTGTTTAACTCAAGTCTTGCACATATAGGTTAACAATTTTGTTTGGAACTTTTGAAAAGTATCAACAAAGGTTCAGGTAAACAATCATAGTTAGAATTTCTATATGTGATATTAAAGCTACTACAATATAATCGAAACTTTTAACATGATCACAGGTTTGCAAATTCAAATGGAACATCTAAGAATGCTTAACAAGAACATAGACTATCAGTCTCACTTGATCTTGAAATTGGTGACAGAACCAACCCTTTGTGAGAGTATTAATCTTGTTATGAGATAAGCAAACTATTATGTCCAAACAGTAGCAACAAAGAGTTTCTCTTAAACTTCATAGATTGGGTTCAATTCAAATTAAAGGGGAAGAGAAGATTGTATACAATTTCAAGATAGTGCACATAAGCATGAAATCATGAGAGATATACAGATATATACAGAACCCTTCATTTAACTGTACCTATAGATATTTCAACTAATGTCATAGTCTTACAAAAAACAGGATGAGTTTCAGTCATTGTAAAATTAGGTTAATAATGTCATTAAGGGTCAAAGACAAGGAAGATATTATACCAAACAAGTTTAACTCAGTTGTAGAGACTAAGATTAGCATCTAAGAATAATGTAGTTATGCTCAGCTTGTAAAACAATTAACATTCAACAATAGTAGGCATGATTATAACCTATTTTATGAGAGATAACTTAATCATACGAACACATGCAAGATGACTGCTGATGTTCATAAAGGTTTTCCTTAATGAGATTGTTTCATGCAAAGAGACTCAGAGATGTAACTATCAGCTAGACACGAGTATAAGAATTTCATAGTGATGACTCAAAGAATGCTTACAGATTTACAAACACTTATACAAAGAAGGAGAGCATTTAAGCACTTGAACTTCACATACTTCAATTAAGTGATGAAAGATTAAACTGCGAGCTTTAATGTTTGTTCTAGTTAGAATTATATAACAACAACCTTAACAATAAATGCAGAAATAGTATGACAGGGAAAAATATCATAGCAGAATCGTTAAAAGAAAACCTGGAGCCTATGCAAACATGAAAAGTCATTAAAGCATATTAAGTAGCTTAATCACATAGGTTGTTTGATACAGAATAGAAGACATTAAGATCATATGGCAACTCGATCAAATATTGATGAAAGAATGATAGCTAATCGTAGATCACAACAAGTCATGGTGAACCAAAATAAACAGTTATAAACTAGTCACAAACATTATAAACGAAACAATTAGCAAGAAGACAATAGTATGTGCATAGTCTTTGAATGAAACAATCAAAGAGGGAGGGTGGAGGCACACTTACCTTTTCTAGGGCAGCAGACCAAACATAATTTTTTACTTAGCCGTATGAAAATCAAAGCTTCAGGTTTTTGCAGTGAATGAACTCGGAAACAAAGGAAAATAGAGATCAATCAGAAGAGAGCAAGATTCTTAGTTTGTATGAGATTTTAAGCTATTGTTAAGTCTAGTAGATCTGGTTGGTGATTGTTAGATGAGAGCAATCAAGGCTCTATTTATAGTGACATTAATAGCTTAAGGGTTTCATCAAGATTCAAACATAGGTAGTGGAGAGTGATTACTACTAGATGATGTAAGCATAGGCGAGTAAAAATCAGAGAGATTGAAGGAAATCAGTGAGAGTTTTTTACCTGAAAGAAGAGTTGTTGATAAGAAAAACCCATCGGCTAAAGCTTTAGTGTCTAGAGGTCATTGCATTTGACTTCTAGACCTCGAATAATCATAATGAGGCTTCAAGATACACTCATACAAGCCGAGCATAAGAGAAATCTGGAGATTTGAAGTTTCACCTTTGAGTCTAGAGTTTCAGATTTGGGGTTTTTGAATCCAATCAATGAAATGGAAAGTAAATCACATGCCTCATAGCCTAGGGACAAAGGGAATGATTCTCTGAGTTTGGACTTAAGAGAACGAAGACAAAACGGTGTCTCAATGCTAAGGTCAGAGTCTGGTACTTCAGATTTGAAGAACAAAAAGGGAAAGATCAACGGAATTCTCGGATAGGGAGGCAGGAGAGGATGCTTTAATGAGAGATTTTATGACATTGCACGAATTTGTGCAAGGTCTGTTGATTGATGTTCATGAGAGACTGTGAGAAAGGAGAGGAAAAAAGAAAAGTGAGGCGGCTGAAGGAGTTTTCAAATGAATTAGGATTATAAGATTAGGGAGGGTCTCTGAGGTTAAAGTTTGGAGATGGAATCAGGGTCATTGGTTATTTAGATCAACCGCACTAATAATTCAGGGATTAAATAATAAAACTGAAGAATTACGAAGGTCGTTGGATCTTCTGATTTTAACGGTTGAGATTAAATCAAATAAGGTATTAAAATTAAAAGAAAAACGGATATAAACGAGGTCCGATGATCTGTAGGATGGACGGTTAGGATCTGTTGCGCTTCATTTGTGAGTGATTGAGACGAGTGACATGCATGCGTTGATTGGTTCAAATGAGTTAGGGCAGATTGCCAACTTGGAGAGAGAGGGTTGTTTGGACTGGGCCATATCCGGATTTGGGCTGGAATTATTTTAAAGATAGACATTGTATAATTAATTGAGGAATTGTAATTGTAGCCTTTTAGTTTTTAACCTTTTAAAATTAATTTAATTAAAATTAATTAATTTCCAATAAAATATAGTAAAATTAAAATTGTCAAATATACTACTAGTTATTGTAATCAATTATTTGTAAAATACTTTGTCTTCTAAATTATGACACTAATTTCAAATTATTAACATAGTAGCCTATTCAACTAAAATTGCGAAATAATTTGTTAAATTAATTGTAAAGCCTATGTTGTGTGTATAAAAGATTATTTTAATAATATTAAAATAGTAAGTACATTCGTAAATATATAATACTAATATTGGGTGATTAATTTCAAAATTAATATTTAATTAATTTATAAAAATAAGTATTTATCTATAAAAAATACTTCCAAAATATTTATTATAAATTATCAAGTACAAGTAAATTAATTTTAAAAGGGATGGTCAAAATTAGCCATCAACAGCAGCCATATCCATGCCATCGAAGAACGTGTTGAGGGCATCATCTAGGCCCGACGTCGTCTCGCTTGATTTTTCTTTGCCCTCTTGAACCTTTTCGAGCATGGACTCAGCGTAGGAGGGTATCTCCACGATGCCATTAACACCAGCTACCTCTTTTGTAACAGGAGCGACTTCCCGAGAGGTCGCGACCTCCGTCTCTCTCTCTGGTTCCCGAACTAGAGGGGGATCAGCCTCGTGGTCATTTTTCCCGATGGCTGCCTGCTACCCCTCATTAAGGGTTGACTCATGAGCAATAAAAATGTCATTGTCCTTAGGGTAATTCCTGAGCCGGTAGAGGGAATCAGAGTTCGGTACCTTGGACTTGGTGCTCTTTTTGATTTTTCGGACCCGGATGGTCTCCTCCTCATCCTCCTCCTCCTCCTTCTTCTTCTTCTTCTTCTTTTTTTTCTTCTTCTTCTCCTCGGCATTCGGGGAACCCGATGACTTTATTTTCTTCTTCTTTTTCTCCTCCTATGCGACAGCCCCGGACTCTCCTGAAGCGGAAGTTCGGCTAGCGAGGACATATCCTAGTCCTCATCCAATGACCTCAGTTTGGTGGTCTTAGGCAAACATGTAAGAAATGAGGAGGAATTAGCAACGTGTAAGCTAAAATCATGGAGGTAGTTATTCAGGAAAGAACCTCACCATGGGAACGGGCCTCCCATTTGCCCTTAGAAAGATTGCGCCATGGACGCTCGGAGTATGGCATCTGTTTGCAAATCCCCTAGATCCACTTCTTGAAGTAGGGAACTGCATTTGGAACTTGGGAAACATCTACACGACAACAAACATAAGCAATGAGAGAAAAAATAAAAGGAAATGACGAATACTCGAGAAGGAAAATACTTACGGGATGCATTCCACTTCTCGGGGAACGGTACAATTTCGAAAGGGATGAGGTCTTAGGTTTTCACACGAATGAACCTCCCCTGCCAACCTCGATCTCGGTCCTCATCGATGCTCGAGAACTGAGCCTTGCTTGCTCGGCGAACGAGCTTGATCAGCCCCCCTCGGAAGATTCGGAGACTGGATAAGCAAAGTAGATGGTCGAGGGTAAACCGAGGGGCTTCAGTGTTGTTCATGAAGTGTCGTAAGAGGATTACGATCCTCCAAAAGGACGGGTGGATTGCCCAAGGTACACCTCGTACCTTTTGCAGAAGTCAAAGACTTTAGGGTCCACTCGGGAGAGCGTGAAGGGGTAAGTGTAAACACTCAAATACCCCTCCACATGAGTAGTGATGTCGTTGGGCCCGGGGACGACCACCTCTTTCCCCTCCCAGTTACATTCCATCCAGACTGTGGGCAATGTTTCCTCATTAACGGGGCATATGTACCTCCATGCTCATTTGCCTAGGTCCTATTGACTAGAGGCCTTCTCGATGTTAAAATCATTCCCGATAGAGCAGCCCTCAGGTACGAAGCTGTTCAAGGGGGCTCCCGAGCCACCTCGAGAATAGCCACATCGGCATTTATGGCCGGGTTGGAAGATGAAGGGGAAGTTTGCTAAGGCACATACTTTGAAGTTTTTGCCATCGTAATATTGGAAATATGGAGGTTTAGAGGAAAAATATGAAGGTTTGAAGAAACAATATGACGATTTGATTATGGGATGAAGGTATGAAGGTCTGGGTTGAAGATCCAAAGAAAATGTATGAGGATTGAGGATGAAGATATGAAGGTTTAAGGAGCAACAAATGGATATTTGAAGGAGTTAAACACAATTAGAGAATTCAAGGGTAAGTTCTGGAATCGAATAATGGAATAAGTGAAAAATGGTCGGAGCTTTTATAGAGGAAGAACAACCAATGCGAGATGTTTCGCATTCGGAGAGAGTCAGCCGACGGCTAACACGTGTCCGAAGTTAGAACAACGCGACTGATGGGACGTTTCGTTGACCCGTCTTCTCGGTTGTAACATACGAAGGAAGGAACCGGGGTCCATCTATCGCTTCCCGTTGTTCTGGTAAACCTAATCTCCAGAAAACGAGTGGATTATCTGTGTACGAGTAAAATCGGGGGTAGTATCTACCCCGATTTTCCGATGAGAGAATGGAGGGAGAAAACGTATCCACGGGGTTGTAATCGAGGTTAGAGATCCTTCGTATCGAGATCCAGGAAGATCGAATGATGTATCCGTCATCGGATGTGAAAAAACAATGCGCCCGGGCCAAGTATAAGTTATAGACCTCGGGGGACACGATGAACGGTTGTGCGTGACGGATAGAGGGTCGTGACCACCCTCAACCAAATATCACGGCGCGAATCTCGTTTGGTGTCATTCGTGGATCAACAATTACCGGAAAAAGAAGATTTTTATCTTTTTTATATTTCTACTAGGACTAAAACTCTCCTACTATATAAAGGGGAGGTTTTTCATTTCTTCTGAGATATTTTAACACGCAAATCAAAGTAATATAAGTTTATTTATGTAGTTTAGCTATTGTTATAGTTTTTGCTCATTTGTTCTGTTCTTCATTCACGATCGGTCTTGATCCGGGGGTCCAACCGAGGACGAAGTCATTGGTCAGTCTAAGCTCAGGTTTGGCCATAATATTGTAATTGGTATGAACGTTTATTTCATCTCTAACTCATTTATTTGATATTCTTAATTGTTCGCGTTAAATCAAACCACATATCCTTAAAACCGCGTACAAATTTAATTGTTACCCAATTTTGGAGTAAACAACCATCTCTTGGTAATTGTGAGAATTTTGATATCATTTATTATTGTGAATATTTGTTGATTCTTTGAAGTACAACTGTAAGAATAAAAAAGATCGAATGAATTTAAGTTATATATAATACACTAATAGGTTACATATTTTTTATGTTTATTATTCGTGCAATTTTATCAATTATAACAAGTTGTGATTTTTTGTGTTTCAATTTATGCCTTTTCATGGATATGACATATTTAAAATTATAAAATTTAAATAATAACTTTAATATGCTACACATACATTTAGTTTAAGATCAAAATATTCAAAAATTTTATTTTATATTTTTAAATTTTGTCGAAAACAACTTCTCTATTTTCACAAGGTAGAGATAAGGTCAGCGTATACATTGTCCTTCTCACACTCTATTTTATAGGATTTCACTGAATTTGTGGTTATTGTTATTGTTGATATTTTTCGATTTCGTACTCAATCAAATTAAGAAGCATAAAATGAAACTGATAAATCATATTTATCCATTTCTTAAATTACATATTATATGAATTTGTTAGTGACATTGCACAAACCATAAACTCATGAGATAAAAAGGGAGAGAAATGTTCGTACGTAAAGTTGGGACACATTGATAACATGATATTGAAAGTTGGTCGGTATGAAATTCAAAGGCAGTAAATTGAGGCGCCATTTATGTAGAGTGGAGTTATTCATATCCCATGCATACGTAGTCCGTGAGCTCATTTAACACCCTTCAAGTTCCCAACCCCACCTTAGAATTTCTTTCAATAACTTTCCTTTTTCATTTTAGGAGATTCTATTGAGGAATTGTGAAGGGTGGTGGTTGGGTCATGGGTGGGTCGTTTTCTCTTCGTTTAACAACATGCACTTTTTATCCACAAAAGGATTGAGTTATTTTTAATTTAATTATCCGCCACTTAGAGAAACAATAAAAAACTTTTTGTTGTAGTGAGTTACTGTTATGTAAAATACATATTATAATATATCATGAAAAATGGGTTTCAAAGAAAATTAGTCATTATAGTAAAGTATTATTATATAAAAGTTTAACCGCATAAGAATGTGCCAAAGGGAAAACTGTTATGAAAACCTGTGATAAAACTATGATATCATCCAATATGTCAACACTACAGTTGGAAATTTAAATAGGAACAGAAGAAACGGAAATAGGGTAAACAAACAGTTGGGAGAATGTGGAGCTGTTTTCAGAAGAGCAAAGCAAGCATATGCATGCAACTCCTTGAATAAAAGAAAAAGAGAAAATAGACATGATTAAGCATAGAATCTTTGAAGCGTGGATTTTTGTCATAAACTCGCAACAAAAAATGATTTGTTGCTTAAGATGCAGGCAACCCCTATTCAATTTTAAAAGTACATGACATTCTTTTTTTCTTTTCTTACTACCCCCACCCCCCACCAACCACCACAAGAATAATGCCTTCTCTGTATTTCCAGCTCAACCAATAACGCAAACACCCCCCCCCCCCCCCACACACACTAGTCAGGTGTCATTTCTTTGGGTGGAGGGGTTGAACATATTACATTGTCATATACTATTCCAGAGTCAATTAATTTTCCACTTTTAAGATTTTTACATACACTTTGAGAAACATATTTAATAATCTTAATTCTTAGTATAATATTTGTCTAAATTATATATCAATTAATCTCTCTTTAAACATCTTACTTAATTAACAATTTAAGTAGCACAGTAAAATAAATTGAAAAAATAATAATACATGGCTTCTTGCCTTTCTAAAATCAAATATTTATGCAAGTTCAACCAATATTTGAGACCACGAAAACAGTCATATTCATATATAGCCACATGATATGCAGAGACAAAGAATTTGACTTTTTTTAGGTTTAGCATAATTTTCAGCATGGCTCACCTACTTTTTCCTGTGCATTTATTCTGCCAATTACAACCCAATAATTTAAGAAAATTAATGCATCAATTCCTGTGTAGCTACTCGTAGACGGAGCGTTTGCCTATGTCTGTGTGTTTGCAGAGTTCCAATATATGTTCACTTGCATAAATCCGTTTTGCTATCAATATTATCGCTTAATAATCTATACTATACTGCTATATTAAAAGCACGAAATCCCTTAGTAGAATATTATTCGTCTTTTTTTACTCTTTAAAAATAGATTTTACCATGGATAAAGTTGTAATTTAAATTATTTTCATAATAATTAGAACTTTTAGATCAACTAAAATTTTAATTATTAAATCTTTTCTTATTAAACTAGGTAAGAGGTCCTAATATTTAGGACTATCAATTCCCACCCAATTAAAGTTTTCGAACGTCTTTAACATTTGAGAGTAAAATAAATAAGTCAATGACTTATATAAATGTTAACATTGTGGCTCAAGTAGTCTCCTTTTGATTTTGATATTAAAAATAAATATAATTCAATGATAAGAACAAAATAAACATGTAATAAAACTAATTTAACCCAGAAAAGTCTTTGAATCAACTAATTAGTTAAAATTTAATTTAATTCCTTTTCAAATTCATCATATAAATCACAGTTTATTATTTGAACTATGTAATATAATTGTAATTTCTTTCATGTTATAGTAAATATTTAAAATTGGGGATGAGATAACATTAAGAATCTGAATTAAAAAAAATTAGTTCCTTTAATATTGGGAATAAATAATTAAAATTTTGAATTAATTAATTAATTAATTAGCAAAATAACCAATTCAATTATTTTCCACGTTCATCATATAAGCAGATTTTATTTTTCATGTTGACAAACTCTTAGGATACCTAAATTTGTTTCCATACGAATAGTATTGGTGGTGAAAGAAATCAGAAAAAGAGCAATACTTAGAAATAATAAGGATAAAACAATATAAGACAATATTTATAAATAAATTTTCACTAATTACTTTTCCTTTTCATTTGTTCCAACAAATGATATTTTTATATATTTTGACACATTAAGTCAATAATACTAATAATTCTAATATGCTATACACACTGTGATTCAAAAGTAAAAGATCAGATTATTTGTCCAAAATGATAAATATGCAAACTTGAAATAATAAGGATGAAACAATAAAAGATAAACTATATTCTAAACAATAAGAAATTAATTATTATTATTAATATTAATATTAATGTTATTATTATTTTGTATTTATTTCAACAAATAACAACTCCTTATATGATTTATATATATTATTTATATACAATAACAACAACATACCCAGTATTATCCCACACCGTAGGATTTGGGGAGGGTAGTGTGTACGCAGACCTTACCCCTACCTTGTGAGGATAGAGAGACTATTTCCAATAGACCCTCGACTCAGGCAAATATAAGCACCATATTAATGAAAATATATACAAGAAGGGACAGTACCAAAAAATCCATATAAAAGCAGAATAAAAACAAAAAGATAGTAAGGTGATCAACAATGAAGGAAACAACGGTTAGTCATAATGTCACGACCCGAAATCCACTAGTTGTGATGGCACCTAACCCAACCCGCTAGGTAAGCCAATTAACGATTATCCATTTTCAATTAACTTAATAAAACAATTAAACAAAGGAATTATCTGAGTCTTATACATCCCCAAGGACTGGTAGTACAAATCATGAGCTCCTAAGAATAGAATTTACAAACTGATATGAAGTAAATGCATCTTCTATTTGAAAAGTACATAAACAGAGTTTTTTTTTTTTACAAATCTAAGGCTACCATGAACAAGAGGCAGCTACAACAGGAACGCAGGTACGTCTTCAATCCCGGCAACCATCGAGCACAACAACAACATCAACCAACATCTGCACGCAATGTGCAGAAGTGTAGTATTAGTACAACCAATCACATGTACTGAGTAAGTATCTTGTTTAACCTGTAATGTAAACTAACAATAGAACTATACTATAGTACAACAGAGTAGGGCATACGAAACGATTATACAAAGCAATAACGGAGTACTAAAAGAAAACACAATTCAACAGGTATTAATATCTCACCCAATCCTTTCCTCAGAGCGTAAGCCAATAAATCACAATAATTACCTCAAAGCTTTTATAATGTGAGAAATATACTCAATACATCAAATTCAATGGCACGACAACACCCTTTGTGCATTTATATCATCCTCACCAATTATGCGTAAAACAGTACTAACCAAATGACAGAAATACCGATAACAGAAATGACAGAGTGGGAAATACGCAAATAGCTATGGAGGATGAGAATGTACATGAGAACATCCATAACAGAAAGCATAGAGATAATGACAATGATTAGGAATAAGGAATGTAACTTCGACTAACTAGCAAGGTGAAGGCATGAAAACAAATATGACAAATAAGGAGGCGGTCACATGATCTTTATAAGTTAGCAAGTAGGGACATTAATGACTAGTATAGAAGAAGACCTACACTTAAGTGCAACAAAACAGATGACATGGATGAAATCATAACAGCAGGAAATAGGCATGATATTAACAAGTTTAAACAACTAGAATGCATGATAGTACGACAACAAAGGTGTTAGAGGTTAAAGACAGAACAGTAACGACATATCACATAAGAACAATGAACACGATAATAACAATTTCAGGTAAAGACATGAAGGTATCTGCAATAAAAAAAAATATCACAACATAATGCATGTCTCTCGTCTTCACTTGCACGGAAACACCCTTCGTGCCATGAACTCACCATAACATGAAAGTGTAATAATTTAAATACAATAGCACGTCATCACCCTTCATGCTTTTACTCACATAACATGGAATGACATCACCCTTCGTGCTTTTACTCACAATGATATGGCACGACATCACCCTTCGTGCTTTTACTCTCAATAATATGGCACGGCATCACCCTTCGTGCTTTACTCTCAATAATATGGCACGGCATCACCCTTCGTGCTTTTACTCTCAATAATATGGCACGACATCATCCTTCGTACTTTTACTCTCAATAATATGGCACGGCATCACCCTTCGTGCTTTACACTCTTCCTCACATGATAATGTATAAACAAAGGCACGACATCACCCTTCGTGCTTTACACTCTTCCTTACCAAGCATATGTATATCAATGATAAACAAGGCAGGAAGCATAAATAATGTCAAGGAAAGTGTTTAAATGGATATTTTAAATGAATCCCAATCACAACTTTCCAAGCTAATAATAGTTCAATAAACCCACAAGAACCTTATTATTCAAGTATTCCAACAAATTTCACAAATGATCTACAACACAAGTATAAAATCTAGTATCTCAAGAATATCAACCGTAGCAATGTATTAATGATTATACATATTGATGACCGAATTAAAAATACCAATGTATTCTCAGAATTTTCATCAAATTTGATCAAGTTATAATAAGCTAAGTCTTAGTTTCTAATATTTAATACTATATTCTTAGTATCTAGGAGCCAAGTAAGGCATGAGGATCGAAGATCACGTGATTCTACAAGACGCAATTTATAACATAATTTACCCCCGAGCATGGTTACCCTGGCACATGCATATATGCTCGTTACCTCATTTATGTATCACCCCCGCATGTAGTAAACAATGTCAAATAGTAGAAAATATTCCCTCAACAAAGTTAGGCAAAACACTTACCTCAAAGAAGGCAAACCGATACTCAAAAATGAACTCCTCGAGTGATATGACCTCCGGGCGACTCAAATCTAATCACAATAACTTCAAAGCACAAATAAAACTCGTAAGAGACTATTCCGAATCATAAAGCCTCAATTTTTAACAAAGTCTAAAAATCGATCCAAAAGTCGACTCACGGGCCCGCACCTCGGAACCCAACTAATTTCACAAAATACGACCACCCATTCAAGTACGAGTCCAACCATACTAGTTTCACTCAAATCCGACTCCAATTCGATGTTCAAAACTCAAAAATTCATATTATGAACTTTAGGCCAAAACCTCCAATTTCCTCTATAAAATTCATAATCCAATTACCAAAAACGAGGGTAGATTCGTGATATAAGATCAAAAATAAGTAGAGAACACTTACCCTAGTCCACAAAATGAAAATTTCTCCAAGAATGGCCTCAATCCGAGCTTGGAAATGTTAAAATGAAGTCAAAATCGCAATTTTTAAAAGAACATTGCCTAGGTCTTTTATGCATCGCGAACGCGGAAGAACTATCGCGTTTGCGAAGAAGAAAACAAAAACTGCCTAGAATACCCTTCACGAACGCAAGAAATAGGACGCGAATGCGATGAAGAAGGGACATGACTTATGCGAACGCGTAAGAGACACGCGAACGCGAAGAAGAAAATGATCACCAGTTCCCGGGGCCTTGTTTGCACTTCGCGAACGCGACATATGGAATGTGAACGCGAAGAAGGAGGTGGCATAACTTCGAGAACGCGAGAGGGTAGCTGCGAACGCGAAGAGGAAATATTCCACCCTCCAAAATAACACTACGCGAACGCGAGTGCAAGGATGCGAATACGATGAAAGAAAACTAGATGACAGATTCACCGGTTCAAAATAGGAGGAAAATGACCCATAGCCCACCCGGAACACACCTTAGGCCCCCGGGACCCCGTCCAAACATACCAACAAGCCCCATAACATGACACGGGCCTACTCGAGGCCTCAAAACACACAAAACAACATCGGAACGATGAATTATACCTCAATTTGAATTTAATAAACTTGAAACTTCAAACTTCCACAACCGATGTCGAAACCTATCAAATCACGTCCGATTGATCTCAAATTTTGCACACAAGTCACATTTGACATTATGGACCTGCTCCAACTTCCGAAATCAGATTCTGACCTCGATATTAAAAAGTCCACTTCCGGTCAAACTTCTAAAAAACCTTCAAATTTCTAACTTTTGCCAAACGACTCCAAAATGACCTACGAACATTCAAATCTATTTCCGGACGCGCTCTCAATACCAGAATCACTATACGGAGCTATTCTCAGACTCGGAATCCCAAACGGACATCGATAACATTGAAATATACTTCAACCCAAATATGATGAAATTCTTCCAAAATGCTAACTTGCACAATAGGCGCCGAAATGCTCCCGGGTTATCCAAAACCCGATCCGAACATACGCCCAAGTCCAAAATCATCATATGAACCTACTGGAACCTTAAAATCCCAATTCTGAGATCGTTTACCCAAAAATCCAACCTTAGTCAATTCTTCCAACTTAGAGCTTGAATCTTGAAGTTCATCCTTCCAAATCAATTCCGGATAACTTGAAAACCAACACCGATGATTTATGCAAGTCATAATACATCATGAGGAGATGCTCGAGCTCTCAAAGCACCGAGCGAAGTGTAAATTTTCAAAACGATCAGTCGGATCGTTACACATAAAAATCTACTACCAGCAGAAAGCGCGACTGCGTGCCAATACTACTATTATGAACATTGTAGACTACCTACTCTACTATCCTAATCCTCGACCTCCATACCTTTCTATCAAGGGTCATGTCCTCGGTCAGCTAAAGCTGTTCCATGTCTTGCCTAATCACCTCTCCCCACCTCTTCTTTGGCCTACCTCTACCTATCGTAGACTCTCCAATGTCAACCTCTCACACCTCCTCACCGGGGCGTCTGTGCTCCTCCTCCTCACATGACCAAACCACCTAAGTCGTGCTTTCCGCATCTTGTCCTCAATAGGTGTCACACCCACCTTATCGCGAATAACCTCATTTTTGATCCTATCTAACCTGGTGTGCCCGCACATTCATCTCAACATCCTCATCTCTGCTACCTTCATCTTTTGGACATGAGCGATCTTGACTGGCCAACACTCAGTTCCATACAATATCGTTGGTCTGACCACCACTTTGTAGAATTATTCTTAACTTTCTGTGGCACCTTCTTGTCACACAAAATACCGGAAGCGAGTCTTCATTTTACCCATCCCGTCCCAATACGATGTGTGACATCTTCATCAATCTCCCCATTTCCCTGAATAATAAACCCAAGGTACTTACAACTTTCTCTCCTAGGGATGACCTACGAGTCAATCCTCACCTCCCCTCCCCCTCCTTGAGTCTCGCCACTAAACTTACACTCCAAGTATTCTGTCTTGGTCCTGCTCAACTTGAAACCTTTTGATTCTAGGGTCTGCCTCCATACCTCTAATTGTGCGTTGACACCGTCTCGGGTATCATCAATCAATACAATATCATCTGCAAATAGCATGCACTACGGTACTTTCCCTTGGATGTGGCACGTTAGTACGTCCATCGTCAGAGCAAATAAAAAAGGGTTGAGTGCCGACCCCTGATGCAACCCCATCATAACCGAAAAATAGTCCGAGTCCCCACCCACCGTCCTCACTCGGGTCTTTACTCCATCATACATGTCCTTAATCAACCTAACGTAGGCAACAGGTACACCTCTAGCCTCCAAACATCTCCACAAAACCTCCCTCGCAACTTTATTGTACGCCTTTTCTAAGTCGATGAGTACCATATATAAGTCATTCTTTTTCTCCCTATACTGCTCTATCAATCTCCTAACAAGGTGGATGGCTTCTGTTGTCGAACGTCCCGGCATAAACCCAAACTGATTCTCGAAAATAGACACACTCCTCCTCACCCTTAGCTTTACCACTCTCTCCCAGACTTTCATAGTATGGCAGCTTGATACCGATATATATTATTTATATATTCCAAAATATTAAGTTAATATTAGTCATTTAGACTTTATATTGTCACTAATCAAGTTTGAGATAAATAAATGAGCTTAATATTTATTATTTTTATGACTTATATATTTTTTAATTTTATAACCCACGTGCGTTATTTGATAATATCTATGTAATTTTTTAAAACTATGTATTTATTGATATGAATACACGCGCAAAACGCGTATCCTAAAGACTAGTATATATAATTGACGGCACTTAGATAACTTAAATTACTGTAAATGTGAACAAAAAAGTTGCTTTCGCATTCTAATCCATTTTACATTATAGGTGTGTTGCTTTCTATGGAAAATGTATTTCTGAATAATATTTTCCTAGAAATTAAATAAGTGTTTTCTTATTTATTTTCTGATTTGACAAGAGTGGGTTGCTCTAGTGGTGAGCACCCTCCACTTTCAACCAAGAGGTTGTGAGTTCGAGTCACCTCAAGAATAAGGTGGGGAGTTCTTGGAGGGAGGGAACCGAGGGTCTATCGGAAACAGCCTCTCTACCCTAGGGTAGGGGTAAAGTCTGCATACAAACTACCCTCCTCAGACCCCACTAGTGGATTATACTGGGTTGTTGTTGTTGTTGTTGGTTAGCAAGTAGATAGTATTATCTTAAAAGCACTCATATATAATTTAAGCAAATACTCCGAGGTAAGGCGGGGGCAGGGGCAGGGGCAGGGGCGAAGCTATACTCTGATAAGGGCGGTCAATTGACCACCATTCGTCGAAAAAGTACTGTGTATATAGGTAAAATATTAAGTTTTTAGAGGTGTATACTATATATTGAACATTCATTTTTTAGAATGTTTTTTGCTTCTTTCGGGTTAGAATATCCTTTGGAAAATTCCTGGCTTCATCACTTGGCTAGAGTGGGACCGACTAGGTGGTAGAGGGTGGGAGGGTGGAGAGGAGACAAACACCACTTATGGTTCTTATTTTCTCTACTCTCATCAAGAAAAGTCATTTTCTTGTTTTGTGAGTAACTAGTTTTTAAAATACTTTGAAATATTTTAACCACCCAACCATGAAGAACTTAACAATATTTTTCAGAAAATGTTATCCTCTACACTAACCACATCCCTATCTAACTTGTCCTTTTGGCAGTGAAAAAGGCCTTTTTAAATATCTAACTGTCATGTTTTTTTTTTTAGCAAACAGATATATTTATATTAATACTACGTAGGGTTTAAAACATTACAGACATACCATGTCGCTTAGGACATATTGGTTTCGTAGGCTTGCTAGTACATTACATGCATCATTAGCTAAATACTTGACAAAAACACATTATTCCTTTTGGTCTTTCATTACAAAGGATTTAACAAAAAGCGGAGGCTGCGCATAAACTAATTGTCATGTCAAATGCGTACACAAGATATTTGTGTCATATCACTTTAGTAATTAACTAGTTACACTAATAGTCGTACTTGCGCGATGCGCGATCTAACATTAAAAAAATATTAATTAAATTAAATTGTGATCGGGTTTGTTTGAACATATTAGATCGTATTACTTTAATAAATTTTAATTGTCATCTTGTTTGTCAATATGATATACCAATAATAAAATCTCTATTAAATTAAAGGAAATTATATAGTCATTGAATAACTTTTTTATTCTATATTTTTCTTTATTCTATTATCCAATGTTTAGTATTTTTACATTGTTAATAGAAATTTTTTATTAGCATATTATTTTGTTTAATATTTTTGTTTGCTCGCTTTCTTTTTGTAATATAAGAGAAGATATAAATATTTTATTAATCTTGAAATATTTTTTATTTTAAATTTTATTCTGTTGTTGTCAATAATATTATCTGAATTTTAATGAATAGAATCTCTATTAAATTAAATGGACTTATATAGTCATCGAATAACTTTTTTGTTATGTATTTTTCTTTATTATATTATCCAATATTTAATATAATTGTATTTTTAATATAAATGTTTATTAGCATATTACTTTGTTTAATATTTTTGTCTACTATTTATTTTTTTAATATAATAAAAGATATATTTTATTACTATTGAAATATTTTTAAAATTTTAAATTTTATTCTAATAATCTCAATAATATTGTCTGAATTTTAATGAATAAAATCTCTATTAAATTAAAGAGACTTGTATAGCCATTGAATAACTTTTTTGTTATATATTTTTTTTTATTATACTTATCCAATATTTAGTATTTTCGCATTGTTAATAGAAATTTTTATTAGCATATTACTTTGTTTAATATTTTTGTCTACTACCTTTTTCTTGTCATATAATAGAAGATATATACTTTATTACTCTTGAAATACTTTTTAATTTAAATTTTATCTTATTGTTCTTAATAATATTATCTGAATTTTAATGTATACAATTTTTATTAAATTAAAGAGAGTTGTATAATCATTGAATAACTTTTTTATTCTGTATTTTTCTTTATTGGAGTATCCAATATTAGTATTATTGCATTGTTAATAGAAATTTTTATTAGCATATTACTTTATTTAATAGTTTTGTCTACTACTTTCTTTTTATAATATAATAGAAGATATATATTTTATTACTCTTGAAATATTTTTTATTTTAATTTTACCCTATTGTTCTCAATAATATTATCTGAATTTTAATGAATAAAATTTCTGTTAGATTAATGAGACTTATATAGACATCGAATAATTGGCTTGTTCCGTAATTTTTTTTATTATATTATTCAATATTTAGTATTATTGCATTGTTAATAGAAACTTTTATTAGCATATTACTTTATTTAAATTTTTGTATGCTACTTTATTTTTATAATATAATAAAAGATATATTTTTTTATTTTATATTTTATTCTATTATTCCTAATAATATTTTTTGAATAAATAAACTTTTTATTTTTAAAAATAAAAACAAAAATTATTAAACAAAAAAAAGAAATTTTGAATTGGCATTTTTTTATTTTTTTTGTAATTTTTTTTATTTTAAAATGATTTAAAAACTCAAACTTGAAACTACTCTCCAATTTGGATGGAAATCTTTTTTAATTTTCGTTTTTTATTATAAAATATTTTATTTTATTTATTTTATAGATATTTAAATTCAAAAATAATAACCAATAACTAATTATTAACTAAATAACTAATTATTAACTACGTATTGTTAGTCAATATGTATAAATGTAAATAATGAAACAGTAAACTTTCTGAAACAGGAAAAACAAAAACAGAAAGTTAGCAACAACAGAATGCTGAAATAATTTTTGAAAAAATAATTTCGAAATAAATCGAGCACACGGAATGCACAGTGTGTACTTAAGGAAATTATTCCCCTCAAGTACCCGAGGTGCTGGAATATTATCCTCCCAGGATAGAACAATTTAACTCACTGGAGTGTTGGTACCAAAACGCCGATGAAACAACGAACCACTTGAAGGCTGTAAAACGCCCTGAAGATTTTGTGTAGAAGAAGAAGAAGAAGAAGAAGAAGAAGAAGAAGAAGAGCAGAAAATTTCGTTTTAGAAACAACCATGGCTGTTGGAACAGGCTGTTTGAAATATTACGGGAAAACGAAAAAAACGGACCGGACCGGGTCACGTCGCGGGTCCTGGGTTATTTCGGGTTGAATTTTTGTTAATTAATTAAATAATTAAAAGAAATTTTGTCCAAAAAGATTAATCAATCAATCTTTGACCGAAGCCAAAGCCGAGCGAGCGACGACGACGGCGCGAGACTTACTTTCTTTCCAACCCATTTAACACCTAGAGAAGTGCTTTCTCAATATGAGCATATTTATTTTTTTTTCCACCACCAATGAGGGACACTTTGCTCTTTCCAAAGCAAAAGGGAGCTCACTTTTCCTCCACTTTCTTCTTTTGATTTTCCATTCACCAATCTTTAATCCCAACATGTATGCCATGTGGCTTTTTTTAGGCTGCCACTTGGCTTAAGGAGTGGACCTTTTCCTCTCCTTTTATTATAGATGTAACAACCAACATAAAAATCATCCTTTTATGATCCCATTATTTGTCTATAATTCATATGATACTAGTAGTAAATGTGTCAAAGGTTACTTCATATGATACTAGTAGTAAATATGTCAAAGCTTACATTATTGTTTCACATATAATTTATTATTACAATAGTTCATGTTTCCTTGGTACTCTTTTAGTAATAGTAGTAATGTAAGGTGGTGTATGAAAAGAAACTAGGTCTGAAATCGACCCATATTTTTGTATAATGATGTTTTGTCCGGTTAAAACAAGAATCAGAGATGGTGAGGTTTTATGTATGAGTAAGAGCACATTTCTTGGACAATAGGCTTACCTAACCTAGGCTTTTACTAGTTGGAAACACGTGTTTAGGACATGAATCTTATTATTAAGATCGACAAGTCCTCTCATGCATGATAATTTTGAGTTCAGGCATCTCGCCACCTTCGTTGTTTGAATTAATAATTATAATGCAAGGACGATAATATTGGAATTAATAATTTCTCGATTATTTAGTAATTACAATATGTTTGATTTATTATATCAAAAATAGGGTTTATACACAGAGTACGATCTAAAACATGTGTTAGGCTTTTAAACTGGCATCTTGGATAGACATTTGCGTTCAATTTTAAATGTTAGCGGTCTTCATAATACTTGGAAAAGGGCGCAGAAGGAGGAATTTGTTATTTAGTTATTTTATCCGAGTATAGCTAATTTTGAAATTATTATCCGACATCAAACGTGGTGTACAATCATATCAAGATTCTACCATGAAATTATATCGGTATTACTTTAAAAGTAAAATTGCAGCCAAACGAGTAAAGGACAATACCAAACTTTATACATATCGCAATTATTTTCATAGTCATGGCAATCGAAGTATCGAACAAGCAGCCCTTACAATAAGCAATTCATTCATTAATAATTACTATAGAGTAATTATATTTCTTCATTATTGATCGCACTTAACAATTTTCTTATTATTATTCAATGAATAAACAATCTTCGCATAAGTAGTAATTGTATAGGTAAAAATACGACATGACACGTGGCCGCTTAAAGGAAGGACACGTGGAACACAAGATGAAGATGGCCACCGAATATAGCTATTCCGCTTGTCACCGGAAGGAATAACGATCATAAAAGGAGTATTAAATATTTTGCGCCCGAAAATATTTAATACAGAATATTCTGCAGCATTAAGGATGATAGCCCGTTACAGGGAATTTGGCATTTATGTCTAACGTTACATCTTCATCAATGACCCACAAAATTGACATTAAAGAAGGGCATGATCCTAGGACTTCTTTCATCCTAGGGAATTTGATCTTATCATTGTTGTGCCCGGAAACCTTGTTCCCGGACTCATTAGCTTTGTTATTTCATTTGCATTCTAAAGCTAAGTATTTTATATTTCATCAATTATTTCATTACTTTTTGGATCAAATTAATTCACTTGTCTAGAAATCATGAACAAATTCAACTGTACCGTTTTTCGGGTAAACAGTTTGGTATCCACCGTGGGGCCTAGACAGTGTTGCAGTTAAATTGATCCTTGCCTTTTTTACTAATGTGTTTTGATTACTTTGTCTTAGCAAAAAATCACAAAAAATGACAGATAACACTGCTAACGACACACGCAACCCTGAAATTCAAAGGAAACAACCTCATTTCCAGGAATCAATCAGTGACACCCGCAATGAAGGGAACGATGCCACACTGGTACATGACAGGCGGTACCCTCGACAGGTTCAGGAGGAAACTCCTGATGATGCTGATGAGGAGCATGTAGCGGATGCAGTAAGGGTCCTGCAAGAGCAATAGACAGTCATTCTACGCCATCTCACGCGGCAGGATCATGTTATGACGGAACTGAAGCATGCGCTATCATGTGCCTCAAATAATGCAAATAGCCGAGATCCAGTTCCTCCTTATGTTTTCGCGAACGAGATGACGTATAGAGTTGATAATAACACTCTTAGGGGTGAAGTTGGCTACGACGGGGCTGAGGGGAGTAGATCCGGCTTCAACAACGAGAACGATCCATTCAAGGATGAACTTTTGCGGTTCATGAAGGAAATTAACGCTCGCATGGATCAAATTCCGAGCGCACCACCAGTATTGAAAGGCCCGAACTCGAAGAAGTATATTCAATTCCCATACAAGCCGAGTGCGGCCCCGGAATTAATACCGAAGCGGTTCAAAATATCCGAAGTGCCAAAGTATGACGGAACTTCAGATCCACATGAGTACATTACCACCTACACAACATCAGTGAAAGGAAATAATTTGGCTCCTCACGAAATTGAATCCGTGTTGCTAAAGAAATTTGGTGAGACTCTCGTGAGGGGAGCTTTAACGTGGTATTTATTATTTCCCAAGCAATCCATAGATTCCTTTGAGATGCTCGCAGATTCTTTTATCAAGGCTAATTGATAAGTAGAATTTTGACTACTTATTAACGTCTTTTAGAATTTATTTTAGTCTAAAAATATTGAATTTTATTCCCGAAACTGATAAAATATGCTAAATTGGATGTTAGAAGATGGACTCCCAAGATGAAATCCGACTCAAAAAGGAGTAATCTAAACTCAAGGCAATAAAAGACATAAAAGCTTACAAAGTGCGAACCGCAGAATTTCATCTGCAGCCACAGATGATGAAGGAAAGTCCAACAGACTTTTGTGCAAATTGCGGACCGCACATGAATTGTGCGGCCACAAAAGCTGGGCTAGGAATAAAGTTCAGAAAATGTGCAAATTTCCAAGTTTCAAGTCCCTCAGAATTGCGGACCGCACAGAAATTGTGCGGGCGCAAAAGAAGTGCCTTGTGGCCGCAGAAGTAAAGTTACGGACCGCAGAAGACTAAGTTGCGGCCGCAGGTTTAAATCTGCGAACAACATAAAGACTGCCTCGCGGATGCAGATCAAAATTGTGCGGCCGCAAACCTCTAGTTCCTGACAAGTTAAAGAAACTTATGGGCCGCACATGGAATTGTACGGCCACAAAACCCCCAGAGGGGCATTTTTGTCCTAAAGGGTTAGCTTTGTATAAATAGAAAAGCTTCACGAAATTAGGTTAACTTTTGACATCAACAACTACAGTAGCCATTTCTCTTTGCTTATTTTAGTAATTTTTCATATTTTGGGATTTTTTTACATAGATTTTATCATTTTGATTTTTACAATATGAGTTCAATTAGCATTTCTTCTTCTATTTCTTCAATTTCAAGCATGAGTAGCTAGATTTTTACTAGGGTTATGACCCAACCCTAGTGTGTAAACCTTATGGGTGTTTAATTTTTGATGCTTGTTTATAGTTGAGTGTTTATTATTTAGCCTTGTTCATGCTTTAATTTGTGGAATTAATGGTTGCAAACATTAGTTCATGCCTATTTGACTTAGTCTCTACTTGAGAAAGAGAGACTTAGTCTAGGAAAACTTGGCTAACAAGAAATTTGGTCAATCGAGAGATTGATAATCCCAATTAAAGGGTTCAACCTAGAGATAGTAATAACCCGACTTGAGCTTTTATCAATCGTTTTGTGCAATACCCATTTGGACTTGAGAAAACCAAATTGGGCAAAATCACTCTCTAGCCGAGAGGTATTGAGTGGGTAATTGATAGTTGATAGCTATAATACACCCCGATCAACAAAACAAACATTAAGGTCTATATCTCATTAGGAAATCACCTAGGTAATGGTCATAGCCCTAGGCTTTTTACAAAACTTGAAAAACAACAAAAATAATTTCTTAACTTTGCAATCTTAGTTTAAAATAGACATAGAAACAACCCCAATTTGTGAAAGTGTAAATTGAGGTAGTTCAAACTCATGTACTACAATATATACTCCTATGTCCCATATATAGCTCTTGTAAAAATCGACCCCGACTCTCGTTGGGTACTATTATTGCAATCGACCGTTTCAGAACCTTGATTTGAGGTGTGAAATTGGACGAGACCAATGTTCAGTGCCGTTGCCGGGGAGTTAAAAACGGTGTTAACTATATATTTAGGTGTGTTTTTGGAATACCTTCATTTCCTTCCTTGTTACTAACGTGTTGAGAAATTGTAGGTGCAATCATGGCAAACAATGAGCTCGGAAACATAGCTTTGGGGGATTTGGACGTTGAGGATTATCAAATGGATGAGATTCCTGTTGAACCTCAAGCCAATAGACGAGGCTAAGTGCCTCATGACAATGTGCCCCCTCCACCCTCACTTCCACCACGAGCGGCTCCACACCGGGTGTTACCGAATGGAGGGTATGCAAGTGCTATTGTCCCTCCCCCTATTAGGGCAAACAACTTTCAAATAACCAACGTGATACTCACTTTGCTCGAGCAACGAGGGTTCTTCACCGGTGCACCGGGTCAAAATGTATGCAAATACTTAAAGGGGTTCGTAGATACGTGTTGGGGGAGTAAACAAACAAATGTCTCCGAGGATGCTTTGAAGCTAAGGCTTTTTCCCTTCTCTTTACGGGGGAAAGCTTTAGATTGGTTGGAATGTTTGCCAAATCATTCCATTCATACTTGGGATGAATTGGCGGAGAAATTTATTTCTCAGTACTTCTCTCCCGGGCACATGGCTATACTACAGGATGAAATTCTAGCATTCAAGCAAGAGCCCAATGAACCACTCACGAGATATGGGAACGATATGGAACAAGGGTGAAAGAGTGTACCAACAACGATATGACAGAGAACATGATTCAACAAACTTTCTAACGAGGGATCAATACAACCAACCATTGTGTAGTGAATCAACTTGCCGGTGGGAACTTCATGACTATGCCTTATGCAGAGGCGTGCGATATTTTGGATGAGATGATGGATACTTCATCGGTGTGGCAATCCCGGGCTAATGTTCTACAAGGTGATCCCAATGTGATTCACCTTCACAAAGAATCGCATGACCATGGGCAAGCCATAGCCGAATTGACCACCACTATGAACCAATTGGCAAAGGCTCAACTTCAACAAGTGCAAAACTTAAGGCAAATCAATGCAATAGAGGGAGTAAACATGATGGTGAACAAACAGAGAACAAAGGGTCCGCAAATGCAACAAAGAGTGGAATATTTTGTGCAAGATGATAGTGGGTTTGAGCAAGATGATTCCTATAATGACCAAGAAGAAGAGGTCCATTATATGAACAACTTTCAAGGGCAAAGAAACAATTTTCAAGGCCCAAGCCAACAAAAATGGAGACCTCAAAACAATCAAGAAAATTGGAATTATCACAACCAAGGTAATTAGAGTGGTGGAAATAATCAAAGCAATTGGAATAACAACAACAATCAAGGAAATTGGAGTGGCGACAATAATCAAGGTAATTGGCATAACAACAATAACCAAGGCAATTGGGGAGGCAACAATCAAGGTGGTTAGATTAACAATCAAGGAAATCGGGGGTCGGGTTTTCAAAGGCCCCCGATGTATCAACAATCGAGCAACCCACCTCCTTATCCTTCCCATGGTCCTAGTTCTTCTAACAATGAAATGAGTCGTATTGAGAACATGTTTAAGCAAATTATAGAGAATAATACCGATTTCGATGCCCAACTTGCTTCACACAATACATCGATCCGCAACTTAGAAGTGCAAATGGGGCAAATCTCTCAAGCTTTAAATTCTCTTCCTAATGGGGCACTTCCAAGTGACATAGTGGTGAACCCAAAGGGTGGGAACAATACGGGGCATGCCATGACCGTTACTATAAGAAGTGAAAGAGGTGTGAATGCACCCACCTCAAGTCAAAGGCAACTTGTGGATGATGAGTAAGTGATAGAAGAAAAAGAGATCCCGAACAATGTGGTGCAAGCAAATGATGAAGTGCGGATTGATATTGATGACAATGTGGGAGAGACTCAAGAGTAAGTGAACCCGTCTAGGAATCATGTTATTGACATACCGGAACCGGTAGCGCAAGAGGCTAAGGCACCATTGCCTAAGCCTCCTCCTCCATATCCTCAAAGGCTCGTCAAGCAAAATGGCGAGAATCAATTTAAAAAGTTTATTGACATGATAAAGAGTCTCTCAATAAATGTGCCATTAGTTGAAGCCTTAGAACAAATGCCCGGTTATGAAAAGTTTATGAAGGATTTGGTGACAAAAAAACGGTCGATGAATTTTGATACTATCAAAGTCACGCATCAAGTGAGTGTAATTGTGCATTCGATGGCTCCTAAATTAGAAGATCTCGGTGCTTTCACAATCCCTTGTTCCATTGGAAGTGCCGAGTTTGCTAAATCTCTATGATCTTGGGGCGAGTATCAATTTGATGCCCTATTCGGTTTTCAAGACTTTGGGAATTGGGCAACCAAGACTCACATCTATGACATTATAAATGGCCGATCGTACCATAAAGAGACTGTTGGGAGTGATTTAATATGTATTGGTTCGTGTTGATAAGTTCATTCTTCAGGCGGATTTTGTTATTCTTGATTGTGAAGAAGACTATGAGGTGCCGATTATTCTTGAAAGACCTTTCCTTGCTACGAGGAAGGCTCTTGTTGATCGGGATGCCGGAGAACTTACTTTCCGAGTGGGTGATGAAAAGGTGATGTTCCACGTGTACAAATCTATGCAGCAACCAAAAGAGCAATGAAGTATGTTCTTTCGTGGATTTGGTGACCGACGTGATTATAGATGATAAAAGTGTCACAATTAATGTGGGTGATATGTTGGAGGCCGTCTTGCTCAGCTTTGATGATGACAAGATAGATGGCTTCATGGAATATGTGAATTCTTTGCAAGGAATGGGGTCGTACAACTATGCGCCCCGGAAACTTTCCTTGGATCTTGAAAATAGGAAAACTCCTCCTACAAAGCCTTCAATTGAAGAGCCTCCTACCTTGGAGTTGAATCCATTTCCTCCACATCTTCGTTATTAATTTCTTGGTCCTTGTTCTACTTTACCGGTTATTCTTTCCTCTTGTTTAACTAACGTGCATGTTGACTCTATATTGGCGGTGCTCCACAAGAGGAAGAAGGCTATTGGGTGGACTTTGGTGGATATTCGGGGAATAAGCCCCGCATTTTTGCATGCACAACATTAACTTGGAGGAGGATTCCAAACCATCTATTGAACATCAAATGATACTTAATGAAGCTATGTAAGACGTGGTAAAAAAAGGAGATTATCAAGTGGTTGGATGCCCGGGTTATCTACCCTATTTAAGATAGTTCATGGACTTATGCGGTGCAATGTGTCCCAAAGAAGGGGGTCATGACGGTGGTCACCAATGAAAAGAATGAGTTGATTCCCACAAGAACGGTGACCGGGTGGAGAGTGTATATGAACTATCGCAAGCTAAATAAAGTCACAAGGAAGGATCATTTTCCACTTCCCTTCCTTGACCAAATGCTTGATAGGTTGGCCGGTCTTGCTTTCTATTACTTTCTAGATGAATATTCGGGCTACAACCAAATCCTTATTGCTACGGAAGATCAAGAGAAAACAGCTTTCACATGTTCCTATGGTACTTTCGTTTTAAGCGGATGCCCTATGGTGTATGATGGCGATATTTACGGATATGGTCGAGGACTACCTTGAAGTCTTTATGGATGACTTCTCGGTGGTCATGGATTTCTTTGATGATTGCTTGGCAATTTTTGATAAAGTATTGGCAAGGTGTGAAGAAACGAACTTGGTGCTAAATTGGGAGAAATGCCATTTCATGGTCAAGGAAGGCATTGTACTTGGCCACAAAATTTCAAAGAATGGCATAGAGGTCGACTAGGCAAAGATTGAGGTAATTTCTAAACTTTAACCTCAAACTTCGGTGAAAGGCGTGCAAGGTTTCTTAGGTCACGCGGGGTTCTACCAACGTTTTATCAAGGATTTTTCTAAAGTGGTGAACCCGTTGTGCAAGTTCTTATAGAAAGATGCTAAGTTTCACTTCAATGATGATTGCATGAGAGCCTTTGAATTGCTAAAGTTCAAGTTGACAACCACTCCCATTATCACCGCTCCTAATTGGAATATCCCTTTTGAGTTCATGTGCGATGCTAGTGATGTAGAGGTTGGATCAGTTTTAGGTCAACGCATCAACAAGATTTTTCATCCGGTATACTATGCTAGTAAGATCATAAATGATGCCCAAGTCAACTACACCATTACAGAGGAAGAGTTCCTTGATATTGTGTTTGTAATTGAGAAGTTTCGCCCGTACTTGATGTGTGCAAAGGTTATTTATTGTTCATACGGATCATACGACACTTCGCTATCTTATGAGCAAGAAAGATTCCAAAGCTCCATTGATGAGATGGGTGATATTATTGCAAGAGTTTCATATTGACATCCAAGATCGAAAAGGGTGTGAAAATCAAGTGGCGGACCACTTGTCTCGTTTGGAGGAGGAGGGGAGGCTGCATGATGGCCTTAAAATCAATGACTCCTTCCCCGACGAGCAACTCTTGGCTATTTCAATGAAGGAGGTGCCATGGTTCACAGATCTAGCAAACTTCCTTGTGTAATTGTTGGTCACAATTGATGTGTGAATGACTCACCTTTGATTGGCTAGAATGGCCCTTAACTTGAGGAGGCGGGAACTATTTTATTTGCTTGAGGACAAACAAAAACTTATGTTTGGGGGAGTTGATAAGTGGGGATTTTGACTACTTATTAGCGTCTTTAAGCTTTTGTTTTAGTCTAAAAGCATTGAATTATGTTCCCGCAACTGATGAAATGTGCTAAATTGCAAGAATATTAGAAGATAGACTTCCAAGATGAAATCCAACTCAAAAAGGAGTAATCTAAACCCAAGGCAATAAAAGGCACAAAAGCTTAGAAAGTGCGACCGTAGAATTTCAGCTGTGGCCGCAGATGATGAAGGAAAGCCCAACAAACTTTTGTGCAAATTGCGGACCGCACATGAATTGTGCGGCCGTAAAAGCTGGGCTAGGAACAAAGTTCAGAGACTGTGTAAATTTTCAAGTTCCAAGTCCCTCGGAATTGCGGACCGTACAGGAATTGTGCGGCCGCAAAAGAAGTGCCTTGCGGCCGCAGAAGTAAAGTTGTAGACCGCAGAAGACCAAGTTGCGGCTGCGGGTTTAAATCCGCGGATAGCAGAAAGACTGCCTCGCGACCGCAGATCAGAATTGTGCGGCCGCAAACCTCTAGTTCCTGACAAGTTAAAGAAACCTGTGGGAATTGTGCGGCCGCAAAACCTCCCGAGGGGCATTTTTGTCTGAAAGGGTCATCTTTGTATAAATAGAAGAGCTTCACAAAATTAGGTTAACTTTTGACATCAACAACTATAGTAGCCGTTTCTCTTTGCTTATTTTAGTAGTTTTTCATATTTTGGTATTTCTTTACATAGATTTTATCATTTTGATTTTACAATATGAGCTCAATTAGCATTTCTTCTTCTATTTCTTCAATTTCAAGCATGAGTAGCTAGATTTTTATTAGAGTTATGACCCAACCCTAGCGTATAAACCTTATGGGTGTTTAATTTTTGATGCTTGTTTATGGTTGGGTGTTTATTATTTAGCCTTGTGCATGCTTTAATTTATGGAATTAATAGTTGTAAACATTAGTTCATGCCTATTTGACTTAGTATCTACTTGAGAAAGAGAGACTTAGTCTAGAAAAACTTGGCTAACAAGAAATTTGGTCAATCGAGAGATTGATAATCCCAATTAAAGGGTTCAACCTAGAGATAGTAATAACTCGACTTGAGCTTTTATCAACTGTTTTGTGCAATACCCATTTGGACTTGAGAAAACTAAATTGGGCAAAATCACTCTCTAGCTGAGAGGTATTGAGTGGGTAATTGAGAGTTGATAGCTATAATATGCCCCGATCAACAAAACAAGTATTAAGGTCTATATCCCATTACACAAATACCTAGGTAATGGTCATAGCCCAAGGCTTTTTACAAAACTTGAAAAATAACAAAAATAATTTTTTAGTTTCATTTCTTAACTTTGCAATCTTAGTTTAAAATAGACATAGAAACAACCCCAATTTGTGGAAGTATAAATTGAGGTATTTCAATCTCACGTACTACAATATATACTCCTAACTCCCATATATAGCTCCCTGTGAAAATCGACCCCGACTCTTGTTGGGTACTATTATTGCAATCGACCATTTCAGAACCTTGATTTGAGGTGTAAAATTGTACAAGACCACTCATGCCGGTGCCAGGTACAAGCCCGAAAGGCCAACATATTCAAGATCGTGCAGAGAGAATCCGAGTTATTACGAGAGTTCATTACCCGATTCCAGAAGGAAAGGATGTTACTACCAGCAGTCCCGGATGAATGGCCAGCTGAAGCGTTCACCAAAGTTTTAAATCTGAAATGTTTGGACGCTTCCCGGAAGTTGAAATAAAGTCTGTTCGAGCTCCAAGCAACGACTTAGACGGATGTCCACAACCGGTACGAGTCGAAAATAAGGATCGAAGACGATCAGGTTGGTTTTCCATTGTCGACCAAAGGACGAGAAAAGAACAGTGAAAAAATAAAAGATGATATTGACACGGATAGACGGACTTCGAGGAGCCGGTTTTGCCCTACGAACGGACAGAAGGTCATAGCAGGAGCTTCTGGACAGCAGACAAGTTCACCATTGATAGAAGGACCGATCATGACCGGAACAACAGATCGCTACAGGATTAAAAAATCTGGGGGTCGCGAGATTCTTCTTACCAAAAGTTATCAGAGTATAACTTCAATGCCAGTGTAGTAGAATTGGTGTTGGCCATGAGGAATATCAAAGAAGCACGATTCCCAAGACCTATGAAATCTGATCCCAACCAAAGGGATCCCAATTTATGGTGTGAATACTACGACACTAATGGCTACCAGATTGGGGACTGCCGACACCTGTTAAAGAATGGTCACCTTAGAGAATTCTTGAGTGATCGAGCTAAAAACAACTATGGTCGGAATAGGGGCGATGCGGAAACCTCGAAAGCAGGAGAAGAACCTCCACGCCAAATGATCAACATGATCTTCGGAGGGAATGAAATTAACGGGGTCACCTTTTCGGCAGCAAAGAAGACAAAAGTGTCGATAACTCATAGTAAGAGGCTCTAGGAAGACGATATCACATTCACGGACGAAGATACAGACGGATTACTACTACCGCACAATGACGCACTGATAATTTCTTTAAATGTGTTAGATTTTAAAATTAAATGTGTTTTAGTGGATCCAGGAAGTTCAGCTAATATCATACAATAGAGAGTACTAGAGCAAGCTAAACTCACAGGAAGCACTATCCCGGCAAGGAAACTCCTCGCCCGATTCAACCTCACAAGCGTGAAAACCCGGGGAGAAATTTTGCTGCTCACGAACGTTGAGGGAGTAATGAAGACAACACTCTTCGAAGTGGTAGATGGAGACATGAGGTATAACATCATCTTGGGAAGACCATGGCTGCACGATATGAAAGTCGTGCCTTCAACGTATCATCAATTGTTAAAATTTCTGACCCCCTAGGGGATCAAACCGATAAGGGGTGATCAACAGACAACAAGGGAGATGAATGCAATTTTGGTTTCCAATAGCTAAGGAAAATAACGTGCGGCATAGCAATTACTGGAACCGACACCTGCCCCCGAACCAGAGATAGATACCCCGAGGACCGAAGAGTCAGAACAATATCAGGTACCAAGGTATTTTCAAGTACCAGAAGAGACGGGCGACGAAGTCCACGGCAGAAGAACTGGAGCAGTTTGCATTGTTCAAAGAATTCCTAGAAAGGAAATTCAATTTGGGAACAGGACTTCACCCGTAACACATGTCTGCTTTTATTGAATTCCTTAAAATTAACGTCATTTGTTTTGCATGGTCGCACGAGGATATGACAGGAATCCCAATGGAGATAGCCGTATACAAGTTAAGCTTGGTTCTCAACATACCTCCGGTAAGGCAAAAGAAGCGCCATATTTCTGAAGCAAGGAATAAATTCGTCAAAGAAGAGGTAACTCGTTTACTTAATATTGATTCAATCCGAAAGGTAAGATATCCGGACTGGCTAGCCAATGTAGTAGTAGTTCCTAAGAAAAATAATAAATTTCGCATGTGCATAGATTATAAGGATCTTAATAAGGTGTGCCCGAAAGATTCATTCCCATTGCAAAATATCGATCAAATGATTGATGTCACGGCCGAGCATGAGTTAACTAGTTTTCTCTATGCTTATTCTGGGTACATTAAAATCAAGATGAACCCAGAAGATCAGGAAAAGACTTAGTTTATAACAAATTTTGATATATATTGTTACAATGTGATGCCCTTCGGGCTAAAAAATGTCGGAGCCACTTATCAAAGACTCGTGAATAAGATGTTCGAAAAATAAATAGGAATGACTATGGAAGTATATATAGACGATATGCTTGTTAAGTATTTTAATGCAGGTGACCACTTGAAATATTTGCAAGAAACATTTGACATCCTCAGAGAGCATAATATGAAACTCAACCCTGAGAAGTGCGCGTTCGGGTAGGTTCCCACGATTCCTAGTCTCACAAAGGGGAATTGAGGTAAATCCCGATAAAATCAAGGCCATAGAGAACATCCCGGATCAATTGTCTAACGTAAAAGAAGTCCAGAGGCTTATAGGGTGATTGGCAGCTTTGAGCAGGTTCATTTCCTGTTCATCAGAAAAATGTCATTGCTTCTTCTCACTACTCAAAAAGAAAAACAATTTTGAATGGACACCGGAGTGTCGGCAAGCCTTGAAGGAGTTGAAGAAATATTTGTCAAGCCCTCTGTTGCTCTCAAAACCAAAAGAAGGTGAAACATTGCTAGTCTACCTCGTGGTTTCAAAAGTTATGGTAAGTACAGTTTTAGTCCGAGAAGACTAAGGTACGCAATCTCCCATTTGTTACGTTAGAAAAATTTTAACGGGGGCAGATATTTGCTACCCACATATGGAGAAGCTGGCCTTAGATCTCGTAGTCGCCGCTCGGAAGATGAGACCCTACTTCTAGTGTCACCCGATAGCTGTGCTGACTACTTTCCCTCTGAGGAACATCCTCCACAAACCTGAGCTCTCGGGTAGATTGGCAAAATGGGCCGTCAATATAAGCGAATTCGATATAGAGTATAAACCGAGGACCGCAATTAAGTCGCAAGTCTTGGCTGACTTCGTGGCCAATTTCAGTGCGGGACTATTGCCTCTGGCAGCCAAAGAGGTAATAATGGTGTCAGAATTGACATCGGGAGTTTGGACCTTATTTACGGACGGAGCTTCAGACGTCAAAGGTCGAGGCTCGGAATAGTCTTAATCACGCATTCGGGGGAAACCTTAAGGCAAGCCATCAGAATGATTCCTTTTACTAACAATGAAGCACCTTTTACTAACAATGAAGCATAGTACCAAGCTTTGATTGCAGGGCTCGAATTGTCTCGGGGGTTTGACTCCGAAGTCATCAAAATCAAATATGATTTGTAGTTGGTGGTAAATCAGGTCTACGGAATTTTTGACACCAAAGAGGAACGTATGCAACAATACGTGGTAAAGGTTCAGGCTCTATTAGCATGATTCCGAGAGTGGTCAATAACTCATATCCCGAGGAAAGATAACGCGGAAGCAGATGCATTGAAAAATTTGGGCTCATCAACAGAAATCTAAGGATCAGAATCATGGACGGTAGTACAACTGATGAACTCAGCCTTGGACACAGATGGTTACTATGAGATGAATTTAACTAGTTTGGTCTGGGACTGGAGAAACGAAATAATCGATTATCTTGAGCATGGAAAGTTGCCCGAAGACCCCAAAGCATCAAGAGTGTTGCGTGCCAAAGCTACATGTTATAGCTTCAAGAAAGGCCAATTGTACAAAAAATCCTTTCAAAGCCTGTTGGCCCGGTGCTTAGGAGCATCAAAAGCTAACTATGTCATGAGAGAAGTCCACGAAGAGATATGCGGCAATCACTCAGGTGCAGATTCTTTGGTGCTGAAATTAGTTCGGGTAGGGTATTACTAGCCCCGTATGGAATAATATGCTAAAGACTTCGTACGAAAATATGATAAGTGCCAACACTATGCACCACTAGTACATCAACCGACTAAACCCTTGCATTCGATTCTGTCCTTGTGACCGTTCATGAAATGGGGGATGGACATTGTCGGACCACTGCCACCGGCTCCTGGAAAGGTAAGGTTTCTTTTAATTTTGACCGACTATTTTTCTAAATAGCGGAAGCAGGTCCTTATCAGAACATCGGAGAACGCGAAGTGGTCGACTTCTTGTGGAAAAATATAATCTGCAGGTTTGGAATACCAAAAAAGATTGCATGCGATAATGGGCAGTAGTTTATCTCCGCAAAAGTTACAAAGTTCCTTGAAGACTTGAAGATAATGAGGATTACCTCTTCACCTTATCATCTGAGCGCAAATGTTCAAGCGGAGTCAACAAACAAAGTGATTATTCAAAACCTTAAGAAAAGATTGGAAGTAGCACAGGGCAGCAGGCCAGAAGAATTACTTGAGGTTCTATGGGCCTACCGAACAAGGGCCAAGTCAAGCACGGGAGAGACACCCTTTTCCCTTGTATACGGTACAGAAGCTTTGATAACGGTGGAAGTGGGGGAACCAACCTTAAGGTATTTTGAGGTGAACGAAGGATCGAACAACAAAGTGATGCTAATCAACTTGGAGCTGCTCGGGGAACGGAGGGACTTGGCGCACGTCAGAGTGGCGGCTCAAAAGCAAAGAATGGAGCGATATTATAATCGAAAAGCCAACCTCCGATATTTCAAAGTAGGTGACTTGGTCTTGAGGTAGGTAACTCAAAACACCCGAGAACTCAACGCGGGCAAGTTAGGCCCAACATGGGAAGGCCCTTACTGGGTTTCAGTTATAACTAAGAAAGGATCATACGAGTTGGAGAACCAAAACGGAGACAAGTTGCCCAACAACTGGAACGTGGATCACCTCAAAATATATTGTTGCTGACGAACAACAGTCAAACGGAAATTATGTGCTGCACTATTTTTCCCTTCGTTCAATTTTTGTCTCAATTGGGTTTTTCTGGCAAGATTTTTAACGAGGCAGCGACGGAAAGCATACTACAAAGACAACAGTGATAAGACCTTTGATAACAAGGCAAACAAGCAAGTTTCCACTCGGGAATGATTAGATAATCTTTGCTTCGATAGCAAATTTCCACCAGGAAGTTAAGTTTGCTACCGAAAAGAGGTTACCTGATCGTTCACGAGCACAAACCACTAGAGGATTGTTAGGTATTCTTTCGCTCGATAACATAGGTTCCTAATGGGAAACAATATATGTTGTCGAGTGAAGGATTACCTAGCAATTCTTTGGTGGGATCTTCGAAGATACAAGACTTCCAGTCTTCTAATTCGCATTCTTCGCATTCGAACACTGGGGGAAATGATATGAGGTTACGGCAACACTGAATGCCAGGAAACACTGAATGCCACGTCAATCGGGGAACAAAAATCCAGAACAAAATACATCATCGGGATCGGGGACTGCGCAGCCAGCCCCGTAGAAACCAGTTGTACAAGATAGCCACAAGTCATGACAATTTCTTTATAGCCAAAAGTCATGGAAATCTCTTTTCTGCCTAGCAAAATGCTTATGTACTTTTGAAAATAGAAGGAACTAAATAAAATGAAATCTTTTTTTTTATCTTGTTTCTTATCTGAACGATGAGTTAATTTTACCATTTAAAAGTTAAACAAGTACTTCAAATAATTATGCCATAATGAACAAGAGACGTCTTCTTCAAGAGCACTGTAAACATAAGAGGGCCCTCTTTTATAAAAACCCTCACGTTAAAGGGTTGGTTCCGGAAGAATCAATGCCCGAAATCTATAATGCCATCGGGAAAACATACACCCGAAGCTGCATACGAAAAAGATGCAAAAAGCAAATTTGCACAAATACTAATTGAAACCCTCATATAAAAGGGATAATTCTCGGAACCAAAATGCTTCGAAGAAAAAGCATCCGAGATTACACATAATAAAGCGCGAACAGAACAACATGCGTAGAATACTTAAGCAAGTACGAATGTTAAAGACTTGCATGAATATTCAAAACGAAAATAAGACTCAAACGATACTTGAGCAAAAACTATGTTTTTATTTACAAGGGCGCGTCAGAGTGATAAAGGTACAAAATAGAAAAAGAAAGAAAAAGTTAAGTTGTATCGTCTCCGGAATCAGGAGGAAGAGAAGTATCCACATCCTCGGGAGTTGGTTTCACCGATGGCTCAACCTTTTCCCCAGCTTGGTCTTCGGCATCATCACCTTCCGATCCCTCTTTAGTTTCCGAAAACTCGGAACAGAAATCAAAAGAATGTGGAGCGTCAGACTGCGTCAGGAATCCATTTTTTGCGTCCAACTCAAGCTCTCGAGCCTTAGCAATTTCGACATCAATGTCAATGATACTAGTCTTGGCCTCTTCCAAGGTTTTTCTCCTCATGATATATATGGAATAAGTTTTTTCAATAATGAGGGAAGCCAATCAGTGCTTGAGTTCTTCTTTGAGTTGAGTATTTTTGGCGGAAAAGTTTTTCCAGGCGGACCTAGTAGATTTGAGACTGATATCGAGCTCACGGACAGTTGAACTATAGAGCCTATTATGCTCGATAGTTTTCCTATACTTCTCTTCCAACTGGGCATGGCAAGGACCCGGTACTCTACCTCGCAGTACCCGGAACAACAATTGGGGCCCTAGAATGAGAGTTGGCATTATCTACCAAATCAAATTCTTCCCAAAGTGCCGAGACATTATCCTCGATTGGTATGATTGTCTCAACAGGTTGAGCAACCTATTGAGATGATAAGGATCATCACCTTCTATGAAGAGAAGCTCCCTTATCATTAGCTTCTTCATTATCGTCAATTATCACAGTGTCTATGATCGGCCCGGAAGGAGGACCAGACGTCATCACCACCAGAGATAGCTCGGGGACAACAATCTTCACCCTCTTTTTTTTTCCCGACCGCAGAGGAACGTTTTCTCTTTGGTTGTTTGTTCTCTGGCCGGGGACTCCGTGAATAAACGTTTGCGCCCGAAGCAGGCCCGGAGATGCCGTTCGAGTAAGTACTTCCTGAAGAAGCCTCGCCGCAGCAACAGGGTCAGCCAAAACATCCTCCTCGGGGACAGTAATAGAGCCGCAAGTAGACCTAATTTCATAAACAAGTCAGAAGGGTTCAATCGATATGCGAAACAGAGAAAGATGGAAGCGAGGTAAGTTCAAATTACCGTGATTTTTGGCCCTCCATCCGTATTTAAGGGCCAGTTCTTTCCATAAATGATTCTTGGGCGTCGTAATATCCAAGATCTTCTGAACCTACCGCCCAAGCCTTCTACCATCGGTGGGATCCATCGAGTCGTATTAACATACAAAGGCTGAATAATCAATATAGGCATGAAAGAATATTTAGTAAGAGAAAATATATTAAAAAGAAATCCTATGAGTACGGTTCCAAGTGCTCGAAAAGGATGATGTCGTTGACGGAATGATGTTATTGGTGGTAGTTAAAACGAACCGTTCCATCCACCCACGGTCGTTGTCATCATCCATGCTAGTCAACAGAGCATGGTGGCCACATTTGCAAAGGTTTATCATACCTCCCCGAAAAATCTTGGGGGAGTAAAAGTTCATCATACGAGCTAATGATAGCTCTTCCCCAGTTTCCTGACATACGCATCGAAGGTAGGCAACCGTCCTCTATACTGAAGGGCTTACTTGTGCCAAGCACACGTGGTAGCGAAGGCAAAATTCTGCAATCATGGAATCAAGCTTTCCACTCAAAGAAAACACACCCAAAGTAAAGGGATACATATAAAAGTATGTAAAACCTTCCTTGGGAAGGGTCACTCGCTCCGATAGATCGGGAGCGATGATATCTAATTCATGGCAATAACAATCTTCCTTCACATAGGGAATACTGGAAGGACGAATGGAAGAAGGGTACCTGCTAACAACCCATGTACGAGGGTTAGCATAAGGAAAATTCTCCTCAAAATCCTTTGTGGTATTGAGTCTTTTTGGTATGATGGAGTCTACGGTTGGAGCGAAAAAGTCATCGATTTTGTTTTTGCCTTTCGAAGAACTAATATGTTTTGAGGAGGAAGCCATCGAAAAAGAGAAAGAGTTTTTATTTGAAGAAGATGAAGACTCAGTAGGAGAAATGAGATGAAAGAAGTTGGAATGCAAGAGGGAAGTTAATATGTATAAGTAAAAGGTTTGGCGGCTAAATCCTTGGCTAAGATTACCTCGATAATTGGCAAACGGTGTGCTAAATCATGGGAAGACACGTGTTCGGGGCATTAAATGTGGAGAGGCAGGCGTCTAATCAACCGTTAGTGGCCTTTAAAAGGAATTATAGTAATTTCTGCCAAAAGAATATTTCTACCAACTTTCTGGTAATATAAAGTTATGTCACCGGAAAGCAGGGGGACTATGTGTATAGGGAAAAATACGACATGACGCGTGGCCGCTTAAAGGAAGGACATGTGGAACACAAGATGAAGATGGCCACCGAACATAGTTATTCCGCTTATCACCGGAAGGAATAACGATCATAAAAGGAGTATTAAATGCTCTGCGTCCGATAACATTTAATATAAAATATTCTGCAGTATTAAGGATGATAGCCCGAAGGATGATGGCCCGTTACATAGAATTTGACATTTATGTCTACCGTTACATCTTCATCAATGGCCCTCATAATTGACATTAAAGATGGGCATGATCCTAGGACTTCTTTTCCCAGACATAGCTATAAATAGAAAACTTAGTAATCATTGTAAAGGGGAAATTTTCTAGCTAACTGACATTATATTCTATACAGCATTTTGATACAATTTTATTCTCTCGCTTTTGATCTTATCATTGATGTGCCTGGAAACCTTGTTCGCGGACTTACTAGCTCTGCTGTTTCATCTGCATTCTAAGGCTAAGTCTTTTATATTTCATCAATTATTTCATTATTTTTTGGATCAATTTAATTCACTTGTCTAGAAACCACGAACAAATTCAACTATACCGTTTTTAGAATAAACATTAATATTGCTGCATTTTTTCACATTACATCACTCAATCGATAGAATGTTCTCAAGTATTTTAAAATGTTTCGAAATCCAAAATTCTCATGTGAATTTTAAGAAGGGAAAGTTGCAAAAAAGAAAGAAAAGCATATAAAAGGTGAGATGAAAGTGCACGCTACAAGCGCTTATTATATATAAAATAATATAATTAATAAAATATTACTCCCTCTATTTTAAATTGCGTGAACTTATTTGACTTTGGAAGAAATTTAGGAAAATATAATTTTTTTTTATATTTGTGGTCTTAAGTATGTTTGTGTGATTATAATTTTTTTGAAACTTGTGGTATTAAACCTATCATGCCATTTGTGTGAGTATAAAAGGTTTTTATTAATATAATGAGAAATTTAGATTAAATTATTTACAAATTTAAAAAGATTCATTCTTTTGGAATGGACTAAAAAAAGAGTAGCAAATATTTTAAAATGTTTTTAGACAACGAATCCTCATTTGAATTAAAATATAGAGAGAAAATAGAAAGAAAAAATATCATACAAAAAGGTAAGAGGAAAGTGAGAGCATATTGTTCTCCTTTTTCTTGGAAATCGCCTTTATATTTTGATCAAACTTGATATTAGACATTTTTAACCATTTACTTTTATAAAAAATCAAATTATGCGACACTAATTAGCAAAATTGGAATTAAAGTACACGTGACCCTTCCTTTTGACAACTTGATATTAGTTGTAGGGCTATTGTCTGTACTCAAGGCTTCAAATTGAAATAATGTGGTCGGTAATCAGTTTGATTAGAAGGAAAACAGACGAGTTAGTAGTAAGTGTAGTTAGGCAATGTAATCAAAGGCACTGATATAAGCTGTATGGTAAAATGGAAACAAGACACACAACCTTTTTGACTTTGTAACCTTCAATTGGCTTTTACATCAGACAAAGCCAAATTAAGCTTTAGCTGAGGATTAGTGCATTTGATTAGTAAGTAATTATATACCCACTACATCTTAGTCCCATAGACTTACTTTTTCGATAAGGGTGTCGCTTTCCAGGTTCTATAGAAAGGCAAGACAGCGATCCAGTGCCATTTAAAAGAATTGCTTATAGAGAGAAAATACGAAGTAGTCGTAGTGTAATATGTTTGAAGTTTCTAAACTTTTTTGACGATGTAATAAATTAACAAGTAATAGTCGAATAATTTTTTCACCGTATGATACTATCAGTCTAGGAGAAATGTCATTATTAAACAACTACAATCACAGATGTTTACCTGTAAAACGATACAGTTGAATTTATAGCGTGATTTATAGACAAACGAATCGATTTGACCCAAAAATAATAAATAAATAGGAACACAAATAAGATTAGCGACTAAAATTAAAAGAGATGACAACCTTGACTCAGAACTCGGTCTTTCCGAGAGCAAAAGTAAAAGCAATTGTGAAACTGTTTTGATCGAGCGCAACAAGATAATAGATTATAGCTTTTGTGTAGAGAGCGTTTCATATCCCTATAGTGGTCGTTAATCCTGTTATTTATAGCCATACTTAGGAAGATAAAATCCTACAATCAAGCTCCTTTTGAATAAGAATAAAAATGTCATTGATGGGTATATAAAGGCTGACATTGAATGCAAATATTTTATGTAATGACTGCTCATTAAATGCTAATTGATGTCGAACCTTTGAATCTTTATTATCGCTATGCTTCCTTCGGGATCCATCTTGTACCGGTTACACACTTCGCACCCGGTGCTAATTCATCTTTCGCCTGTCTTCGATTCCACATATCATCTCGTCATTCGACCACCTATTATCAACCAATTTTACCCATGGCCCATATATGGATCATGACATTCTTGACTTGAAGGCATTTTTTTTTATTTCCGATCCAATGCTCCTATTGGGGATCAATACGTTATATGCGCCACATAAGGCTTAAGTGTTCGTATGATTAAGAATTTTCTTTTCTCCATGTTTTAACTCGAAATTTTTAATTAAGGTGAATGAATCATATTCATTGTTGGTAATGATGAGTTGAAGACAGTTATTCTATGCAAAATAATACAAGGGGAGTTACTAATCTTGCTTTGCTAATACATACACACAGATCTACTTGCAGCTAAGAAAAAAATACAAGACATGGGTAAAAGAGAAGTGAATATGATAGTTAAACTGTTGTAGTAAGAAAGGAGGCAATGGGAAAAACCCATACCAATACAGAGGAAAATTGTCAGAATAGTGGAGATGGCTACGGTGTAGACCAGATGTTGGAAACTTGGAATTTGGCTGAAAGTTGTCGGTTCCCTGTGAAGATGCCATCCCATAACCCATGACTCGTAGCAGCTCTTTTTTTTTTTTCGCAGCAAAGTAGAAAACCAGACACGCCACATCCATTGTGTGAAATTTAATTTTCTACCACTCTAGCAATGAAAATGAAACCAAAATCTCCACCCACCCCCCCAAAAAAAGTCATGCTGTCTGAAATTTTTATTAAGAGGTATCAAAATATAAAAAATAAATAAAAAAAAATCCAATATATATTATATTTACATAAAATAAAAAATTTGATCTAGCTACATACTGTAATTTTAATTTGCGACGAAAGGGGGAAGGTAGTGTCATTTAGCATGATAATTTTGTTGATGTATCATATCAGTGGTAGAAGAGAAATTAAAGTAATAGTTAAAAAGAATATTATGATGAAAATAATACCATATCGAATTTCATGTAATTAACTGAATTTAACTTTTTGAAATGGTAAATATTTAATAAAAATCATAATAAAGACAAAATGACAAAATAAATTGAGAAATTTCCAACGTCAAAATTACATTTCATCCTTAGTTTCAATCATTAAAATAACTCATAAAAAAACAAATGCTTTCTAGCACTACAATTACTAAAACATTTCTATGAGAAGCAAAAAAAAAAAAAAAAAAAAAAAAAAGCCAAACAGAGAACTAGGTAATTTGGGTTGGAAATGTTCCTTGGCATTTGGAAATATGTCTTTTCCTTTTGTTCGTCTTTTCCACCATTGGTTGATTGGCAATAAGGTGTCATGATTCTCATCATTTTTCTTGGTCGGTCATAATTCTCATAATTTAATTTCAGTATATAATTCGTTATTCCTGTTGCTTTCATAATTGAGGTTCAGTTTTGGTTTGAAAGTTATTGTTCGAACTAACACCTACCCACCTATCCTCGGCCATAATTAGAGCCCGTTTGGATTGACTTAAAAAAAATAATTTTTAAATTAAGTGCTTAAAAGTACTTTATAAGTGTTGGAACTTATTTTATAAATAGGCAGTTACGTGTTTGGATAAAAGTGTTGAAACTAAAAATAGGTTGATGAAGTGTTTGGTAAACAAGTGCTGGTAAGCACTTTTTCTTGTTAAAATGACTGAAATATCCTTAAAGTTGTTAACATTATAAAGAAGATGATGAATGATTTAATTTTAGAATAGAGTTACACCAATTAAAAAAAAAGGAAGGATTCAACGACCAAAAAAAATGAAATGTTATGGAACCAAAAAAAAGAAGCTAAAAGAATAATATTTACAAAATATTGGAATGTATCAAACATTATTTAAAAATTATTGTTTGTTTCACGTTAGGAACTTCAAGAAATTGACAATATTGGAGAATGACAGTAGCAAAGGCAAGATGAAGAACGAAGATTAGAAGTGACATAAGGAATGTGACGGGGAAGGGAGCGGCACTTGGAAGAAAGAAAGAAAAGGGAAAAGAGGGGAAAATAATGAATGAAAGTGTAAACAAAGAAATAAAAGGAAAAGAGAGAAAAGTTATGGAAGAAGACAGAAGAAGAAAGCAGAGGTTGATGCAACAAGAATGGAGAAAAGAAACAATAGTATGTTGTAGGGTTTTCTACTGAGAGGTAATTTCGAAATTAAGAAAAATTATAAGGGATAAGAATATAAAATCCTTGGTGATCTTATTCCTCTTCCTCTTTCTTTCTCTCACTCGTCAATGGTGACTGCCCACAACAACAAATATAAAATTGGAAATTAAATTAAAGACAAACAAAAATTTCTCATTCTTAGAATCATTTTGGGTGACGAAATTTCTATTCATTGTTATTTCCTGTTTTTTCCTTTTTTTCGTTTACTGCGAGCAGATATGAAATTAGAAGATGCAATGCTAGTTTTAACGCCGATCTCCGTGGAATGGTTATACGGAGGAATTGTTATTGGGATTTGAGGTATTCAAAATATATTTGGAAACTGATATTAGGAATTTTCGAGTAACATTTTGGGGGTTTGAAGAAGCAGAGGAGGAGCAAAGCTTGTGGATTGTGGAACTGAGTATGAGATTAAAATTGAAGATGTCGATAATGTGTCTTTTTCTTATTTAAGGATTTAAAACTGTTTCACTTAATTCTTTGAGTAGCCACAACAATATTCTCTTTTCTGCTTTCAGCCTTTCACTATGAACGGGTTTTAAGATTTGAATCAAATATGAATACATTGCTAACATACTGTAACTATGTAGTATGTTAGTGTATATATATATATATATATATATATATATATATATATATATATATATATATATATATATATGAGATATACCCCTAACATATCTTAATAGTATAAGCGGAGAGAATATTTACTAAAATATTCCTATTTAATATTCCATTTTGAAAATTAGCCGGTACAATCTTGCTAATGGTGTTTGATCTCGCCCGTTGTTGATATCTCGACCACAAACCGAACTACTTCTTAGTCGACCTTGAATGACCCATACCCTAAATATTTTAGGGCAGATTTTGACCTATGCATTTGTCGTTAGTCAAGTGTTAATATGTGACTCTCAAATAAATAATGGTGTTACACATAAACAAAAGAGATTATGAAATATTCCATGCATTAGGCCATAATATACAAAATTTCGAAATTGAGAAAATCTTGGTCAAAATGATCCTACGTATTTTGTTGTTTTTTACGTCCAAGTCTATTTGTGAACTTTGACTTTGACTTGAAAATAGATAATTGACCAAAGACCAAGTTTAACCCCCCTCCCCCCCCTCAAAAAAAAAAAAAAAAAAAACCCTCTTTCCATTTAGTGCTTAGCAGTTAGCAGATATTGGTCAATTTTAGTGCCTTAAGCCTTTAACGAAGATAGTAGTATATTTCAAGAGAAAGTTTCTTTTAAGATAAAATAAGGAGGATAGGGTTAACCTTTCTCGTAAATATTTTAGAAGTTAAGAGTATAGATAGACCATGTAATATTAGGAAGAAGGATTGTTTGCGGTTCTTCTCCTAGCATGCACAATACATGTAATATATACAATTGAATTAGCAAAACTTTAAAACTCGATAGTTTAATTTAAGTACACTAAGTTTTTACGATTTTTTTGTCAAATTGCTAAAACTTATTTATTAAAAATATCCAAATTTTAAGCTTCGTTATTCTATAAATTAGATACCTAAATTAATCGTGTATCATTTCAATATTTAACTTTGTGATATAGCCTTTCTGAGAAGATTTGAACTAAATCTATGGAAGTTAGAGATAAAAAATAAAAAGTAGATAAATAGGTTTGTGCTAGAATTTAGAAACAACTAATGTGAACTTGTAAAAAGGAATTACTGCACAAAATAAACTTTTTTTTACTGCAAAAAAATAATTATGTGATCAAAATCCACGAAATATATTAAACTTCTCTTAAAGCGTGTCATCTAATTATTTATTTTTAAATCGTTTTCGATGACGAATTCCATATATATACTTCAATTACTTTACGCTACTAAATTCTTATTTAAAAGAGACATGTAGCAACTTTATAGAGAATTGATCAACAATAAAAGCCAATGTCTTAAATTATCCAGCTCCCATATTTTAATGAAAAATGACCTGTTTCTGTGAATTAGTATGAGTTGGTATGCATCTATAAACTTTAGTACAAGCATAAATTAGTTTTTATAGTCTAAGTTCTTAATCAGAGGCGGAGCCACAATGTCGGCTACGGATTCGGCCGATCGAGTAGCTTTGGTATCTGTCTTAAATTTTTTATTAAATATATATAAATTATTAATTTAAAACCCAGTAACTTAAAAGAATTAGGATCTAAAAACTCATAAGTTTGAAATCATGACTCTGCCTCTGTTCTTAATAAGTACACTACTATTTGCTCTGGTCCAATAACTTCACGAATCTATTATTTAAGTTACATTACATCAAAGTCAAAAAATATGAGCACCATATAAATTTGTGTTATGTCATATATTACATACATCATTAAGGTTTACCTCCCTATTGTATTAATAGAATCTGACTCTAATATCATATTTATAAGCTCATAGTAGTACAATTATCAATTTTGGCCCTATTGTCTGAATTTATCCTTTAGGTTTTCTAAAAGCGCTCGTATAATGAAAACTACTTTTATATCATATATGTCCAACGTTATTTTTTTCCTTTCTAATATAGGAATTTCTTGTCATATATATTTCTTGACAGTTCTTAATCCATTGTTATTAACTCATTCTCCATCATAAGCGTCATATCTTATTTCAAATTCCACCTCTTATATTTTATCACATCTTAAAGTTGCGCGTGAAGTGTGAATTAATTCAGTATATTTTTTCTCAATGAACGATATTAGTCCTCCATTATTTTCTATGGATGGTTATTTGTAGATATTTTTTTGGATATCTCTAGAATGTAAAAATTTCTTTATACTATAGGTATATATAAGGTAAACGTATCAACACAAGTTATATATATTTAATTACCTTTAGAAAGCATTTGGTGAACATTCGTATTGGATTTTTGAAAATTTTCTGAAGGGTTATTTTTGGTTTTTTGAATTACATTTTAATTGATTTCTTTGTCCAGTATACGTGAAACAAACACGATAGTTTCTAATTATTGACAAACGTTTCTAGTCCAAACAAGCCTTGTCCTGAATATTTAAAAACATGAGTAAGAATAAGTGTTGGCATTTATTCATTAAGAGACACGAAACTTGAGTTATTTATGAGACAGATGACGTTTGTGACCAAACAAAATAAACCATTTAAGGTCAATATTACCTATTAAGCACATAAAAGTAAATAAGAATAACTGTTAATTGTGAATGGTAGCGCAATTTAAGCAGCATAATTAATTGTGAATTAACTGTTGGCATGGAGCCAATTTAAGCACATATAATTAATTGAGAATAACTGCTACTCCCTCCGGTACACTTTAATTGATTTTTTGGTTATTTTTATACATATTAATGAATTTACCTTTTAATATTAATTAACAAAAATTAATCATATTAACCTTAATTTGTACATTGAAAATAGGGGTGACAAAATGGCTAAAAAAATAGTTAACCACTCATATTATTAGGGGTGTTCATAAAAACCCAAAAAACCGAACCAAACCGAAAACGAACCAAACCGACTAAAAAACCTGATACTTTTTAGGTTTGGTTTGGTTTGGTTTTGGTTTTAAATTTTAAAAACCGATCAAATATGGTTTGGTTTTGGTTTTAATAAAAAAATAACCGAAAAAACCCGAACCAAATCGACTATAAAAGTAGCTATATAAATTTATTATTACACCTATATATATGTATATTTTTATATAAAGTTTCTGAAATTTTATGGTACATATTAGTCATTGGTATTTTTGGTCTAGTTCTTTGTTATTATAATAATCTAATTCTTTGCCTTCTAGTTTGATTGGTAGTTTTCTTTTGCTAAGCACAATAATTTATTTTATGCTAAAAATAATCGATTTTTAATTGAGTACTTAAAGTATTCATCACTATTTGAGTCAATTATCATCAATATATCTTGGTAAATGATAGATTTCTCAAAGAGCAATTAGTTTGATAGTGTTACGTTGAAAATGTACTCGCTATAATATGCGTTTGGTAGTGTATGTTTCATATTTAAGAAAAACCGATAAATAACAGAAAAAACTGAAAAACTGACAAAAACCAACAAAAATCGAATAGATAAAAAATCGACTTAATTGGTTTGGTTTGGTTCCAATATTTGAAAAAAAGACCTACTTAGTTTGGTTTCTTTTTAGGGAAAAACCGACCCAAACCGAACCATGAACACCCCTACATATTATCCACTAAAAAATGGGTTGGATAATGAACTTTTTAAAAACGGGTCAAATATGGATAAGAACCATATTATCCATTTAGAAAATGGATAACCAATGGGTCTAACTTTTACATTTGTAAAGCCTCAAATTGGGGTTTCTCAAGTTAGGGAGACTAAGAATTCTCCCAAAAGTGATCATATGAAAGAAGTCATGGATAATATGGTTACCCATATTATCCGCCGGTTAACCCATTTTTTATCCATATTAAATATGGGTCGGGTCAAATAATTTATCTATTTTTTCATTACCCATTTTCGACCTGAACCATATCCGATCCGACCCGTCCGTTTGCCACTCCTAATTGAAAATATAACAAATCTTCTTAGCTCTTTACTTCAAGGGCAACTTTAGAAAAAAAAATTAATTCCTTCTTGATATCTGAAAAAATCAAATATTACATTGTGGACCGCAAAAAAAAACCAAATAATTAAAGTGGACCGAAGGGAGTAGCATACATCAAATTAATACAACACCAATATCCAAAAATGGATTCAGGATTTTAACTTTAAATATTGTTGGCACTAAACTCATTATAATTTTATAATTATAATTTCAAATATAATATTTATGAATTCTTACCAATTTTCACATAAAAATCTATTCCCTCCGTTTCAATTTATGTGAACTTATTTCGTTTTTGGTCCGTGCAAAAAAGAATGACCACTTTCCTTATTTGAAAATAATTTACCTTTATACAATGATTTGTAGCCACACAAAATATATGTGTCTCATTTTACATTACAAGTTTAAAAGTTTTCTCTTTTTTCTTAAATTTCGTGCCCAGTCAAATATGTTCACATAAATTGAAACGGAGGGAGTATATTTTATGTAGATAAATATTAGGGTAAGATGAACCTATGCAGAAGTGCTGGATCTATCCGACAATAACAATGAATTAATTGCAAGCAAGCTGGGAGCATTACATGAATCTTTATGTCTATGTCGCTCCATTTAATCCTTCATTTAATATGTATTAAGTAAAAGATATTGAGAAATTAAGAAAAAGGAGAAAAGATTAACTCCGTTCAGAAAAAAAGCTGGAAAAAAAAAAGAGTAGTTCTGTAATGAGACAGTTGTGGGCGAAAATAGGGTGGCGCACAATAGAGAAAAGTGAATAATAAAAGTACTTTTGTACCAAAGAGACCACACAAACACACACACACAGAAGAGGACCAGAAGCCTATTACTTACTAGTCTCGAAATCTCGTTTCTCGGGCCATCCGTAATCACGAATATCAAGACAATTTTCTTTTTTATTTTTGCCTTTTTATTTTTTCTTCTCAATTATTTCCTTTTTCTTTTATGATAAAAATATTTCCAAGTTTAGATCCTTCTTCTTCCATTAATTACACCTTCTATCTCAGTTTTTAATTTAATAGTCGGTCCTTTCTTTTTTTTGCTCAAAGGGAAAGAAATAGAGGAAGAGAGTGTTGTCTCTGTTACATTTCATTTCCCATCCATTCAATTTCATTGAAACAAGCCGGACCCATGTGAGCACAATCTTCTTTAGCCCTTCAATTTTTACATTTTCTTGGTTCTTTTGTTTGTGATTTATACATTTTTATGTTAAATGATCGTAAATTTTGAATTTTTATTTTTTGGGTGTGTGTGATTATCCTTTGAATGTGATAATGAGTTGATGTCTAACGTATTCACAGTCGTCATCCTGATGGTGGGTTTTTTAGTTTTCGGTGCAAAATTGATTTTGCTTAGGGTTCATATTTCTATGCAGAAGTATAATAGTATTAGGATAAAGGGGTGTGGTGGGGGTTAATTTTTTTTTTGTGGGGGTGGGGTGGGGGGTTACCCTTAATTGAAATTGAAGTATGAGAAGTTATATGATGTGGGGGAGACCAGGTTCAATGGAAGTGGATTGGGATCCATGCTGGATCTATTGTTTTTTTTTTATTGTAATGTTAGATATAGTATAATTGTTTTTCTTGTTAGTAAAGTGATGGCTATTATTTTAATCCGTATTAACTCATCTTGGTAGTCGTGTTTTGTGTTTGTTTAACTTAATGCAATTTCTGTTATTTATTTATTTAGGTATTGTGAAGGATGGAATAATTTATAACACATTGCCTAGGGCTTAAAAAGATGATTTCTTGATGTGGGGTTTCATGGGGTGAACTCAAGGTATCAATGGATAGTTTCAGTGATGATGATGAGGAAGGAGAATGTCAATTTTTCGATGCCCCAGATACTATTTCCCAGGTATCTGATATCAGCACTCGGATTCCCAAATCTATTGACAATGATGCCAGCTACCAGTACGATATGTGGGTTAGAACTCCCAGAAGTGTTGGAGAGCGGCGTAGGAAATTCCTTAGTCGGATGGGCTTAAGTGTGAATGGAATGTCTGGAGAAGATCCAGTAGATTTATGCAGAAGCTCCGAATTTGATTTCTCTACTGGAGAGATTGAAAGAATAATGGAGAGTAGTGGAGCCGTTTTACGGTCTTCAATTTTTAAGGACGAATTATCATCTTACCGGTCTGGATTGTGTGGGGAAGCTTTGGGTTTATCTAACAATTTGGGTTCAAATGGGAACTACTTATGTAGAAGTGGGAATGGTGATAGTGGAGTAGGATGCAGTGTTCATGTACATGTTGAGGCAGAGAATGGCCAGCAAAGTAATAACAGAGCTGTCAGATTGGAACGACTGCTAATGTCTCGCGAGCCTGAGAACTCTCCATGTATGTCCCCCGTGATTGGGAAACTTGGACACGGAGAACTGCATAAAAATGGAAACTCTCCGAGGAAACTGAATGGAGTTAAGAGTCGGTTATTAAGTAGGCTACGGTCATTTACATGTGTCGCAAATGGCGAAGGGAAATGTCATGATTCGACGGACAACAGTTCCGACCTTGTTCAGAGGTCTAGAGCTCAGAGGGTTAAGGTTCGCCATTGTAGGAAGCGGCTAAAGGAACTCTCTGCTCTTTTCATGGGGCAAGATATCCAGGCTCACGAGGGTTCAATTTTAACTATGAAATTCAGTTTTGATGGGCAGTACCTAGCTAGTGCTGGTGAAGATAAGATTGTGCGGGTGTGGAAAGTGGTTGAAGATGAGAGATCCAATGAAATTGATATTCCAGAGTTGGATCCTTCGTGTATGTATTTCACAGTGAATCATCTTTCTCAACTGGCTCCGATGGCGACAGAGAAAGACAGAATTAATAAGTTGAAGGGCCTGAAGAAAACAACAGACTCGGCCTGTGTCATTTTCCCCCCAAGGGTCTTCCGAATTCTGGAAAAACCACTGCATGTGTTCCAAGGGCATACTGGGGAGATATTGGATCTTTCATGGTCAAAGAATAATGTAAGCTTATTAGAATGTCTTTGATTTACAATTTTCTGAGTAATTCTGAAAGTAATCTCGTTTCTTATTATGTATTGTTCCAGCAGTGTTTGCTCTCATCATCAACTGACAAAACTGTTCGTCTGTGGCAAGTTGGACATGATCTGTGCCTCAGAGTTTTTTCACATAGTAATTATGGTATGAGCCGACTCCACTCTAGTATACTTTTGTGACTCAGCGTGTGTTAATCGTGATAAGCCATTCTATTACATGTTTGTAGTGTTTGAGTTTCATGCTGCATTATTCTCTTTGGTTTTGCAGTGACTTGCATACAGTTTAACCCCGTGAATGATGAATACTTCATCAGTGGATCAATAGACGGGAAAGTTCGAATTTGGGCCGTTAACAGCTGTCAAGTATTGGATTGGACTGATATCAGAGACATAGTGACTGCTGTTTCCTATCGTCCTGATGGAAAGGTTTACTAATTTTCCCTTTTTAGTCATTGAACTTCTTTAAAGATCAGAAATTTGAGCAACTTATTGAACAAATTATCTGCTTCGCATAGGGTGGGATTATTGGCTCTATGGCAGGCGCTTGCCGTTTTTTCAATGTAGAAGGTAATGGTCTCTCTTTTCGTTGTGGTATTGTTAGTTGTGATTGATATCTCGCAGAGTCAGTTTTTTAATTTATGGCATTGCAATACTATGTGTCAAGTCATTGCTCTTGTTTAGATGGAATGTGGCAGTTGATTGGCCTTCAGATTTGGTTTTAGGAAATGATAACGTTTTGCTAGTTATTGGGAATTGCTTATTCTCATTTTTTGTTTCTCGTCTCTTTTCCTGTGCGGTGACAGCGGTTGCGCTTACCATCAGCACTACTTGGTGTATTGATTTCCTGGACATGTTCCAGCTTTTTGCTTGCTTGGTCTTACTTCAGCCTTCTTTTATTAGTAATTCTTCATAAATCATATAATAAATGTAAATTAAAAGGCATATCTTCATGAGAGCACAATTACCTGAGTAGTATTACTATTTGTAGCTATCATGATTGCTATATCTTAGTGATGTGCTTATTTCTGGAGTATGTCAAATGTGATTGCAAGATTACAAGGAATGTCTAGGAATATTACGACTCAGTATTTTGGTCCATGCTTTAACTGCTAAAATGTGCAATGGGTTTAGACAAAGCTGTACTGTGACAGGTCATGAGATCCATTTAGAGGAGCAGATGTGCTTGGCCAATAAAAAGAAGTCAATTTGCAAAAGGATTACTGGCTTTCAGGTAGCAATATATCACCAAACCACAGTTTGAAGTTCTGCTAATATTAATTTTCTGATTTACCTTGTAATGAGATGCCAATGTAATGTTTCTTCGAATGCAGTTTCTGCCGCAAGACCCATCTAAAGTAATGGTTACTTCTGCTGACTCTCATGTCAGAATCCTAGATGGCATCAATGTGATCGGCAAGTACAAAGGTTTGTTCCCTTTTCTTATTTCAGATAGTAACCCATTTGATGTCTGTTTGCCTGTCATTTGAGTGCTGTGCTTGCTTTATAACGGCAATGAAAATTGATATGTGATTTTGTATGATTGTGGGACATACAGTATACTTATTTTGTTTTTGACTTGGGTACTTGTTGTGATCTCTCCATTGTAGTTTCTAGTTTTAGCTACTTGTAGCTCCTTATCCTCTACTATTTTCTAATTTACTTCTGCTCTGCTCTCTAGGCCAGCGAAATGCAGGAAACCATCTCTCTGCCACTTTCACCTCAGATGGGAAGCATATTATCTCTGCATCTGAAGATTCTAATGTCTACGTATGGAACTGTGACATTCGCAAAGATGATTATGTTTCGCAACCTAAAGTGGTGAGGTCATCTGAGTTCTTCTCCAGTGATGTTTCCATTGCAATACCTTGGTCCGGCTTGAAAACTGTAAATCCAGATAATGGATGGCACTCAGAGGGAGGACTAAGTCAAAATCCAAATAGTCTATTACCCTTCATGGCCTCTCCTTATCTTTCCTTGGGATGTGAATTGTTCCTTGAGGCAATTCCAAAGGGATCAGCAACCTGGCCTGAAGAGAAGCTTCCCGTGTCAAGTCCTCGGTCTGTGTCTTCTCGGATGTGCAGATCTGAATACAAACTTCTAAAAAGTTCTTGCCAGAGTTCATCCAATTCTCATGCTTGGGGTTTAGTTATTGTTACTGCAGGCTACGATGGGCGAATAAGGTCATTCCATAATTATGGATTGCCTCTGCCACTTTGATGAGTAGTGATGTGATGTAAAGGGGGTTTCTGTAACTGGAAGTTATCTCCTCTTTTGGGAGAATTTACATTGTGGCTGCCCTACTTGAGAACACAACAATTTTCCCCCTAGGGCTTGCAGGGAAGGATTCAACAGTTCATGTTGCAATTTCTTACGCAATGAGAAATGATGTTTGACTAGCCCCTCTAGATATTTAATAGCATGTCCAAAGATAGGTGGTTGTGTGCCGTGCTCTTGCCACTAATTGGTAAATATCCCCTGGCTTGATTCTGGAGATATCTCCTAATTCTAACTTACTGGAGATGGCATACGTGCTGCAAATGGAAGGAATGTTACCCGCAGAAGTGGAGGTAATATTTATATAAATATATCCTGTATTACCGAGGGACCTTGTAGAGGAGCCTCTTTCTTTTGTTCTCTTCATGAGGCTGGGGAAAAGTGTGGTGGTTGAAATTTTCTTTGAGGAATTGTGGAGAACTTCGTCTTTTATGGTAAGTTGGCTGGTCAGAATGATTGAGCTATTGTCCACCATCTGGTTTATTGAAGACGGGATAAACCACATCACGGCTGTGAGAAGGCTAGGGTGGGCTGCTTGTTGGAGCATTGGTTTTTAGCTGCGTAATTGTACCTGAATCCGAGTTACTACTAATGTGATAATGCTTTCAGGCAAGTGTGCTCTATCTCTACTGGAATAGCAGGCTCCTCTTTTCTGGTAAAGTGGGAATTAGAGGGGTATGCCAGTGACATTGGGGTTACACTAACATATAGGTGGCATTTCCAATTTATAGCTTTAAAAATAGATTTAGCAGTGTCACACTCGATCATTCAACACACATATGAAATCGACACACAGTCACTTTGTTATTAGTTATGTACAAAGTAGTTCGGTAGTGTATATGCTTTGTATATGCAGTGAGCCAAGCGCTCTCCTACAAAGTCAAAAATCAAAATAACACCAACTGAACCTTGTGTTAAGGTTCATCAATTTTTGGTATCCAAGTATTGTTGTTGAAGTTCGTGAAATTGAAACTTGCTTATGGCTTCTATTTTTGCCTGTACTTTGGTGAATATGAACAGGCTATCGTGTATCATGTAATTAATAATTGAGATTCTCGCCAACTAGTTTTGTATCAGAAATAGTCTATTAAAATGTTTAGCCAACTTGCGAGGATTGGGTCCATGAATTCGTAAAGCACTAACTAGAGTTAGTTAAGTTGGTGAGAATCATTTGTAAAGCACTTGGCTGAACTGTAACCTTATGTGGTAAGAATGCTGGGAAGAGTAACAGGAAGAATGCCATAGCTAGAGGCTTGCAAAGGGAATTTTCTTTTTTTTGTTTTTTTACATCTTTGACCAGGGAAATCCAACTCAACAGAAGTAGTAATAGGCCCTTTTAAACATAGTTGCGTTTGAACTGGTGATACTACATTTTGAATGGTCTAATTTCCTTTTAAACATAGCGGCGTTCCATCTCAATTGAATGGTCTAATTTCCTTTTGCTCGGCACAAATTATATTTAAAAAGCAATAAATAAGATTAGTGCCCCTTTCCCACCATTATTTGATGTATGGATATCAGATGTCTGACAAGGTGGGTTGCTCTGATGGTAAGCACTCTCCACTTCAAACCAAGAGGTTGTGAGTTCGAGAGGGAAGGATGCCGATGATCATTTGGAAACAACCTCTCTACCCCAGGGTAGGGGTAAGGCCTGCGTACACACTATTCCCCAGACCCCACTAGTGGAAACAGCCTCTCTACCCCAAGGTAGGGGTAAGGTCTGCGTACACACTACCCTCTCCAGACCCACTAGTGGGATTATACTGGGTGGTTGTTGTATATCAGATGTCTTTCTCGTCTTTTATTCTTTCCTTGAGGTCGTATTCTTCATTGATCTTTTTGTTATTCACTTCCGCTTGCTTTTGTTGGACTAAATCCTCTCTCCTCCGTGTTGTGCGACCTGAATGGTTTCAGATCATATTCTGGAAGTGAAATAAAAAACAACGCTAATAAGCAATTACGCATTACAGTCAGACGTAGCCTATGAGCCAATAACAAACAAGACCGCCAATCGGTCCAGTTATTTTATTCCTCATTTTCTTGTCCATGATCTACCGCACTAAACAGTCTCTTCTTGCTTCCTGAATATCAAAGGCGTTCCCAAACACCGACATCTCCGCTTTTACTCTCCCATTCCTTGATTTGGAACTGGTAACAAATGGATGATTGGCCAAGCTAAAAAGTAAAAACCATAACCCTTGTCCACAGGCCAACAAAAAATCCATTTCATAGCATATTTTGTTTCTTCTATTTTTTGAGAAAAATTTCTTACTTTTATCTAATTAGTATAGATGGTTGCTTAAGCAAATAAACGTTAAAGTAAAAGCCCCACGACCGGAATTTCTTCTTTTCGTTCAATATAAGCAAATGCTTTATTAATCTGGCACCAAGAAGGTGCGATCATGTATAAAAGGTGCACAAACACAGAAGTCGCTATCGGTAAAAACAATCTGTGGATATTTGAAATTCAAGTAGCCCAATGATATGCATGCCATTCTCTGTCACCATAGTTTTCAATAAGACGAGGTGAAGGAAAAGCAAAATGCATACAACAAATGCTTCTAATGTTTGACCTTGTAACAAGACTGTCAACAGACAACACATTTTATACAACCCTATCAAAGAAAAATCAATGTCTACTAACAATGTTACAGCTTATACCAGAGTAAATCCACTCTGTTGTAACCAAAGGACTGCTACGAGACAGCTGCTGCATGAATCCCAGTTCTGAGAAAAAAGAGAAAGGAAAAGGATAAGCTGTCGAGATGAAATAAGGTTGCAAAAGCACCGTGAACATGAGCAAAAAATATGGATTGCAATCAAACTTTTGTTCAAGTTGCAACACCACCTATTGCAATGGGGTGGGTGGGTGTTGGTTTTTTGGGGGGGGGGGGGGGTATCAAAGTGTCAATATTTATGTAATTTTATTTCAGCGCCAAAGATGTTAGTTTGAAACAGCACAAAAATTTAGCATCAAAACCCTAGTATGAGACTTGTAGTAACCAAGCCTTCTATTCAGACGAGCTCTTTCTAGAACCAAAGCATTAAACTCTTCTACCAGGAGTCAAAGCAAACAGCCAGAAAGCAGTTCATCAACAGAACTGTGATTTGGCCAAGATGACACTGGTTTGAGATATATAGACATCTCCAAAGTCTTCTATCTAAGCAGCAGTACACACAATCCTCATTCAGTTCAGTCTTTAGATATTCCACCCAGAAGTGTTCCAGACATTGCAGTACTTTATAATTGACCAAATCCTCTCAAAGACAGGCATAATCTAACCAAGTATAGGCTATGGTACAAACTGAGACTTTAAATCCACAGGCAGAGCCAATAACAGTCTTCTTCGCAGAGTAAACACAATTCCACTCAACCTTAATTTCTCTAAATCAAAACATAAAGGTAACTAAAATCTCACTAATAAAGAGAGCTATGTTCCTGGTGAGTGAAGTAACAAAGATGTACTTCATCCAAAACAGATTTCCAGATCATGTCATATCTAAACTAATAACTCCAATAGATCACAGCAAACCATGTGTAGTAACCGCTTTTATAACTCGGCAGACTGCATAATCTAAACTAATAACTCCAATAGATCACAGCAAACCATGTGTAGTAACCGCTTTTATAACTCAGCAGACTGCATAATCTAAAGTGTTAAAATCTTGTTTGACAATGTTAATAGCGTAGCTCTTAAAGCAAAATCCGGAAGTAAAGTATTGCCCTAATCTTAAAGAAGCTTTCTCTTCTGTTACCTACCCTCTATTGATGATTATTTTATTCGCATTTTTACAGGCCTTTAGTTTTGTTTGATGTTGAACATGCCCAACGTAGCTTGACTATCGAATCTTACACTAATTTGAGTGTTAATGGATGATAGGGGTGGTCATGGGAAATGGAATTTGGAGCAAGAAAAGAAGAAATATGGACAAGGAAGAATTCAGTGCCTGGCCTCTGCTCCACGCTGCCAGTAGCACTCAACACTTGGGAATTTTCAAAGAGCAATTTCAGAGCCCAGGCCCACCGCCCACGGTGCCTGTAGCGCCCAAAACAAGAAGTGCAAATTTTCCATTTGTGTCTCGTGGTCCGTCGCACCCACTAGGGCACTCGAGCGTAATCCCCGCGTGAATAGGAAGGGGTATTTTTGTCCTAGAATTTCCCCACAACTTATAAAAGAACTCTAACCTAGTTCTGACTCTGAGGGGGAATTTGACTTTTGGAGCAAGAGAGAACAGCTAGAGCATAATGGGAACAAATTCAATTCTAAGCTTTTCTTCTCTTTTTCTTTTCTTTAATGTTAAAGTTGCTTAGTTTTAGGGAAGTGGTGCTACATGATTGTTCATGTTTGAAGCTTGAATTGATTTATTATATTGGTTTATTTATTTAATCCCGAGCTAAATTATTTGATCGTTTGGCCAACTAATAAATACTGTCTACGAATTTTGAATTGAACTTAGAAATGGAAATTTAAGATTGCAATATGATTGAATAGAACAAGATCTTGAACCTGGACCTCGGGGAATGAATTCGCCGTTCGGGTAGGAACAAACGTCTTGCTTGATTATTATACAATGAATTTTTAATGCGTTCTTGTTAATTCTAATTCTATAGGAATATAAACGTTAGGTTAACTTGAATAGGCAAGCAACTACTCGGAAGAATCTTACGAGCAATATTAACTATGTCAACCAATAACTCAACCGGATTGTTAGCTGACCCATAACCCTGGAATACGTTGTTTTATTGGATTTTACAACCTAAGTTTGCCTTTTCGTTTTCTTTACTTGTTTATTTTCTAGTTTCCTAGAATTTTTAGTTACTTTATAAAACCAAAAGGTCATCATCCATTAAGCAGAACAGAACAATCCTTATTCTCGAACTCAATCAATTGGTTATAACTTGTATTCCTTTTGCGAGGAACAAATGCCGAGTGAAAGTTTTTCAATAGACCACTTCATCCTTATCTATCAAAAAGAATGCTATTAGTATTTTCCCTTGCCAATATACTATTTATCATCAATGACTCCAAGGTTAAAACTTGCATCGGAAACCTCAAGATATTGTTGTTAGCCCAAAATAAAATATCAACAAATCTTTTGGTACTTCTAGAAAACATGCAATACACAACCAATATAAAAGAATTACACATACCTAAACAAAAATAAACAAAAATAACAGATATCACACAAACAAAACACAGATACTGCATTCAATAGTCATAAATGCAATTTGATAACATTGCATGTTTATTCATATATTAACACACATACACAGAGATTGAAGGTCAATACCAATATACCACAGTGTTTATACAATTGACAGCATACTTAATCATCGTCAAAGCAACCAACACAATTACACAAAGCAATCACCACACAACAACTTTGATCCTCATGGTTGCTTCCTTGTTATACTCAACAGATGTTATAACACTAGCAAAAAAACACTCGAAATGCACAATTGAAACAGGTAAATTTGGGAAAAAACAAGAAAAAGAAATTTTACCGAGTAAAGTAGAATTAAACGGGGAGGTTCTCAACGGAGGTAGGATTGGTGGCAGGGGGGCAAGATTCGAGGTGAGAAGGTAGGGTGGAGACCATGAGAGGGCGATCTTTAGCTTCTTCCTCGTCCTCGTCATCGGATTCGGAGGTATTGAGATTCACACACGAGCATCGTTCTAAAGATGCGAAAAATGCCGACGCAACGCTCGTACCGAACCACCTAGCTAAACCGTCGAGCTTTTCGTATGACATGATTGATTGAATTCTGCAAAATTTGATGGATCAAACAGAAAACCCTAATTCAGCGAAGAGAGGGAATTGGGCGAGGAGAAAATGGTCAATAAGGTGGTGGCTTTCTTCTGAATATGTATATCGAATATCGATCAGCTAGGAATTACAATTTGTCTTTATCCTACAACTGCCAGATGTCGCTCCTTGGTTTATTCTTGGCCCATGTCTCTTGCTACATTTTAGGGTGGTTCGATTTAGTAACAAGTTATACACAGTTAAATATTAAAAAAATCAATCTATTAGATGACGATTGACGACTTTGATATATATTAAAAATTAGTATGTTTTGTATAATTTAAAATGTATTTATATTTTAAATAAATTAAAAATTAAGTGTGGCATTATGAAGGTTAGTGTAATTATGCCAATATTTTGCAAAGCATAAGGATAAGCATAAGCATCTTTGCAAAGTGTAGACTTTGTTGGCAATATTCTTTTGGGACCCAAAAATATTGCATTGTGTGTTGGACATCATTTGCACAAGTTGTATCTTTCTTTTACACCTAAGAGGCCAAGACTTTTTTGCCTATAAAAGGGAAGGTCATTAGTTCATTTTAGACACACCAACAAGACTTGAGTCTTCAATTCTTGTTTCTTCCTTTCTTCCTTTATTAAGAGTATTTTGTATGAGAGTTAGTGTTGGGAAGCACTTGTGTGAACCCTTTCTTTGGAGTGATCTTGTGAGGTTATTCTCTTAGGATATTTGGGATTAATTAGAGTGTTTACTCTAATTTTGTACTCTTTTTTGTACTCTTATTGTTATAGTAAATTGCTCCTCTCCGCTTGTGGACGTAGGTCACTTTGATCGAACCACGTTAAATTTGTGTCTTCTTTATCTACTTTAATTGTCGTTGTTATCAACTTCCATTGTCTTTGTCATTGCCATTATACCGTTGTTTGGCTATATTTCACAATACCCGGGTTCCCGATCCTAATAAATTGGTATCAGAGCCGGATCTAACCGGGTTAGTTTCAATAGCCAAAAATGACTCTAACAAAGACCTATGTTGAGAAATTTGACCGAAGTGCAAACTTCGGAATGTGGCAATTAAAGATGGAAGCTATCCTAATTCAGGATGACTTAGACTTGGCGTTGCAAGGAAAGGAGAAGAAGCCGGATAAAATGACGGACGAGGAGTTTGCCATCATAGACAAAAGGCAAAAGCAGGTATTATTTTAAATCTCTCAAATGAGGTTTTACGTGAAGTTTCTGTAGAAACCACAACTAAAGGCATGTGGGAAAAATTGAAAACCTTATATATGAAGAGGACAGTGGAAAACAGACTTTACCTGAAGCAGACAATTCGTATGGGTGAAGCTACCTTTATTCTCTCTCATCTTGACACATTTGATTCCATTCTTATGGATTTGAGTAATATAGATGCTTAAATTAAAGATGAGGATCAAGCCGTGTTACTGCTTTGTTCTCTACCCCCATCTTTTAAGCATATAAGAGATACTATGCTTTATGCAAAGAATAATATCTCTTATAAGGATATTAAATCTATCTTAAAATCAAAAGAACAGATAGATAGTGATATTACTGGGAAAGCTAGTGAAACTCAAACGGAAGTTGGCTTGTTTGTTAGGGAAAAATCCGACTCCATATCCAGATACAATAATTTAGAGTGTCGCTATTGTCATAAGAAAGGTCACAATATCTCCGAATGCTATAAGCTGAAAAATAAAGAAAAGCATAAAGAAAGGAAAAATGAGCAAAAAAATATTGACACTGCCGAAGCAAATATAGCTGCTGATGAGATTGAGGGAACTATTTTTTTAGCAACTAATAATAGTTTCAAATCTAACAATGAGTGAATTTTAGATTCGGGTTGTTCTTATCATATGTGTCACAATCGGTATTTATTTACTACATATGAATCTATTGGAGGTGGAGTTGTCTTGATGGGCAAAAATGCTGCATGCAAAGTTTTTGGAAAAGGTACAGTCCGAATCAAAATGCACGATGGTGTGGTGAGAATTCTCACTGATGTTAGACATGTTCCTGATTTGAAGAAAAATCTCATTTCTTTGGGCACTCTAGAATCTCTTGGGTGCAAGTACACAGGTGAATGTGGAGTTCTGAAAGTTTCTTATGGTGCTCTTGTGATCATGAAAGCACACACATCTGATTCGTTGTATACTTTATTGGGCCACTGTTATAGGCCTTAGTTTCTGTATCAGACAACTTGTCTGATTTTGATGACATTAAATTTTGACATATGCCCATTGGGGCTTTTGCGGAGAAGGTGAAGAAGATTTACTATATCAGCCAAAATTAGGCCAAGGTGGAGATTTATAATTATGGCCAATATTTTGGCTAATGGAGTCCATCTCACATAAGCATAAGCATCTTTGCAAAGTGTAGACTTTGTTGGCAATATTCTTTGGGACCCAAAAATATTGCATTGTGTGTTGGACATCATTTGCACAAGTTATATCTCTTCTTTTACACCTAAGAGGCCAAGACTTTTTTGCTTATAAAAGGGAAGGTCATTAGTTCATTTTAGACACACCAACAAGACTTGAGTCTTCATTTCTTGTTTCTTCCTTTCTTCCTTTATTAAGAGTATTTTGTATGAGAGTTAGTGTTGGGAAGCACTTGTGTAAACCCTTTCTTTGGAGTGATCTTGTGAGGTTATTCTCTTAGGGTATTTGGGATTAGTTAGAGTGTTTACTCTAATTTTGTACTCTCTTTTGTACTCTTATTGTTATAGTAAATTGCTCCTCTCCGCTTGTGGACATAGGTCACTTTGACCGAACCACGTTAAATTTGTGTCTACTTTAATTGTCGTTGTTATCAACTTCCATTGTCTTTGTTATTGCCATTATACCGTTGTTTGGCTATATTCCGCAATACCCGGGTTCCCGATCCTAACAGTTAGTTTTACCCAAAATTTTGCAATGTGCTCTTCTTTTTTTTTCATGACTAGTTACAAAGGACATAAGAGATTAAATACTTATGGACTAAAAAAATTAGAAAACTGCCTCTAAGTCTTAGTAGGTTGAAACTCCAATGTCCTTAAAGTCAAAGATTCCCAATTACTTATGGTAACGGGTTCCAAATTCCAAATAGTTTGGTGTAAATATATCATGAAGTTAATGCCTTAATATTAGGGAAATGCTTAGTGTTTATGCTCAAGCTTTACACTTTGTATTATTCCTCCTATGTGCCCCAAATTCTTTTGTTCTTAACTTTCATTTTTAAGTATTTGACAATGAGTTATATAATTTACTAGTTCTCCAATTCAGAATTTATTATATCATGTCTAGATATTTCCATTTTCATTAGCTATGAAGTCCACATTGTCTTTGCACATGAAACCTGATTCCCATAATTTGAATGTTGACACACATGATGAATGAAGCAAACAAGATATTGAATCAAATCCCAAACATAGGAAATATTGTAAAGATTATCCCAAATAGCAAGAAAGATTTCAAGATTCAATCAGCACAACAGATGGCCTCTATTTATATACCACCCTCCTGTAAGATCTCAACATGCTCTCTTCCAAGTTCTAGGCTTCCTTCCTGTATTACCATTTCAAATGCTGCATTTTTTGTCTATGAGGTAGACAGAATGTAAAGAAGAAGACAATATTCAATCAATTGTGATGTACACTACAATAAGTGAGCAGCCTAGTTCTAAATGGACAACACCTTTCATCAAGAAGACGATGAAGATGTTGATGAAAGAATCCTGATGATGATACTGAGAGCGATGACTCTGGCTTCGGATGTGAATTGAGGGCGATATAAGACAATGAAAATCCTTCTACTTTGATTCTCATGGATACAAGTATAGTAAAAAAGTAAATATTACAGTTGAAGAACTCAAGTCTTTTACATATATAGAAGAGAGGAGACAAGAAGATACTTGGTTACTCATTGGCAGTAGATTTCGCTTTCAATTAAAATAATTTCAGGGAGGTGTAATCTTTCTGGTGATACAAACCGAAAAGACATGCCTATATTTTATTGCATTCAACACATCTATCACAAAATCTATCTTATTCTATGCTCTAAATTCATAAGATATCAACTAGTACGTTCTCGGACGAGTTAGATTGAATGAGAAACTCAAGTAATCGTCATAGACAAACTATTAATTGTGAAGCATAGACCTATACTTCACAAGTATGTATTACATATCTATTCAGTAATCAGTGCTATCCTGACAAAGGATCAAACTTTAGAATTTGTGGCAACAATGGGGCTCCTAACCACACGTTTACCTCCCTTTTCGACCCAGCTTAAAGAACCATGAACCAAGAAATCATTCATTAGTTTTGAACATTCTACCCTCAGCTTGTAGCTTTGCTTTTCATACTTGTCTTTGAAAACCAACTTTTCAGGAACAACACTAACTTTAAGTCCAGGCATTGCAGTCAGTTTGGCTGTATATTCTGACACACCTTCTCCGACATTAGTCACTGTCCTCTTGAATTCTTGTATTCTTGTAGGATCCAACTCGCTGCTATTCACATTGAAATAGGCAATGAAAGATGGATAGTTTAGGTCCAATGATGGGTTGGGGCAAGTATATGAGGACCTAGTGATGGTTTTTATCTGCTCGGATGTGAGATTTAGAGCACAAAGAAGATTAATGTAATCTTGTCGTGTCGTATCATAGATGAGTCCAGGATCTATTGCCTTGTTAGGATTGATATGGCCAGCTCCCATAGCAAGAGGAGTGGCAGCAGCATTCTCTTGACCGATGTCTTGGATCGGACTTTGTGTGTTGTCTAGAACATCTGCTGTAGTCATCATGGCCGAACGAATGGCAGCTGGGCTCCATTCAGGGTGGGCCCCTTTAACAAGTGCAGCTACACCGGCAGCGTGTGGACATGACATTGATGTGCCAGATATAATGTTAAAGATATTGTGAAGTTCAGTAAATAGACTCACAGATGATAGTGGAGACCATGAAGCTAGTATTAAGTGACCAGGAGCCATCAGGTCAGGTTTGAGGATGAACGGGCAGGTCGTTGATGGCCCCCTCGAACTAAAATGCGCGACAGCTGGTGCTCGTTCGACACCAATTAGTGTCCCTTGAAGTCCAATCTTTGCTTTTGGTGAAGAAGTACTGTTAACATATTTCAAAACTTGATCACCATCTTGGAAATTCAGAAACACAGATGGGAATTCTGTTTTGAGGTATTCGCCCAAGTCAGTGACAAAGTCATTTGTTATGAAGATAGCACCAGCAGCATTTGAATGTCTCACACTTTTAACTTGTTTCCCAACCAATGCGTCTTTGTCAATGCAGACCACAAATTTGTCTGTAACATTTTGCAATTCCTGCTTATCTAAGCAATTCTTGACAAGAATAATAGAAATGTCGCTTGTAGAATTTCCAGGGTAGAGAGATAAACCAGTGACTGAAACTCCATTACCAAGAGTTAATATCCTGATAACGTCACGGTCAACAGTGCTAGCAGCAACAGAGAGAAACCAAGGTGCCTCATTGCTCAAAGATTGATCGAAAGGCCCTTCATTTCCAGCTGAAACGGAAACAAATATACCTTTCTCCATTGCAGCAAATGAAGCAATAGCGATAGGATCTATATATAGAGGAAATGGAGAAACTGCGCCAAATGACAAGGAGAAGACATCACAACCATCCGCAATTGCCTGATCCAATGCAGCAAGAATATCAGAGATGGTACCGGCTCCATCCCAGAGAGCCTTGTACACGGCCACATGAGCCATTGACGCAATGCCTATTGCAAAACCAGGGGCATAGCCAAAATAAGATGCACCCTTTACAAGACCTCCAGCAGCTGTAGAGGAAGTATGAGTTCCATGTCCCTCTGTATCACGGGCAGAGTTTATCGTGATAGTAAGATTTTTCACTTTAGCAAGTAGGCCTTTGTTGAAGTAACGAGCTCCGATGAGTTTCTTGTTGCACAAAGAAGAATTAAACTGAGTTCCAGTTTGACATAATCCTTTCCACCTTGATGGAACTTGAGTCATCCCATCATCATCAAAGCTTTTACTCTCCGGCCAAACCCCTGTATCAACTACACCAATGATAACACCTTTGCCATAGTTTGACTTTGGCCATGAACCAGACATTGAGTTTAGGCCAAGGAAGTGGGATGAGTGGGTCGTGTGAATTTTAACTGTCATGTCCTCCGTCGAAGAAACATAGCCTGGAGAATTCTTGATGGCTTCGTGCTCGGAAGGAGAAAGACTTGCACTGAAACCATGTATGGCATTAGTATAAGAATAGATTAGTTTTGAGGAAGAGAGGGTGTTTCTGCTGCCAACACTTGAACTGTCTAATACAGAAGCAAGAGTAGCCAAGTACCAAGAATGAGGGCTAGAAAAAGCTTTTGGCATCGCTGATGCGTCCATATGGATGATATAAGAATCTGACACAGCCATTGTTGATGGCAGTAAAAGAATTAGGATGAGAAAGAACCAAAGATACGAGGCTATAGGATTAGCCATATTTTTTAGCGATATATAGATGGAGGAGGAGACGATTTCGTAAACAAAATTTTGTTTACTTATATAGAGGGAGAGTTATGAGAAGCCAAGACCATCAGTCATAATGCTCAACTTCAATACATTCAGTATCCACAGACTTGAGCTAATAATTTAGCTGGTATAACTGAAGCTCTCAAAATAAGTGGTTAATCAAAATCCTACGACAGGTATCTGCTGTGAAGAATGTTAAGCCAAATTCTGGAAATTTAAAACAAACTTTTAACTTTTACTAATCTTTTCCTTATTTAGCTCTTTGTTGTTATTCTTCCTTACTTGCAAAAGTTTTCCGAGAACATGATTATTTGATATTTCAGAAGAGTTTATAGTGAAGAGATTTCAAAATGCAGCAATACCAAAAAACCCTCAACTCTTCCTTATCTAGAGTTAGTTAAGAAAGATTTTTTCATTTATCTAGAGCATCATTAACATCAATATCAGCAGCAGAATGTGGTGACAAAGAAAATGATACTCTTAGACAAATCTTATCACACTCTTCGTTACAAACGAAACACTAAAACGAGAATTATCTTAGAATTTACAAGAAATTGAAGAGAAACCAACACGATTTATCTTCGTTTCTGGTTTTATATAGAAGTTCAGTTCACTGTCAATTTTTGCTCCCTCAAGTACAAAGGGAATGGCATTTCTAGCGTGGAAATTGAAAAAATAATGTGAGGATTCATGATTATAATAAATGGATTCAAATTAGTACGATTTTTTTATATATATGCATTTAAATTTTTTCTTTTGCAAATTGTATATATATATTAGCTATGTTTGGACGAACCATTTGAGGCTCACTCAATCTTGTTAATTGATAGCAATCAGAAAAAACAAAATATCGTTTAATATCTCTATCATTTCCAAGAACATATCGTTTATTATATGAAGAAAAGGAATTGAGTGACTTCTGCCCATGGAAATATTACCCCAGTTGTTTCCATCTTTAACGTTCGAGGTCATTTATCATTACTTGGAAGAGTTTTAAAAGAAAAAGGATGCTTGCTCGGTTCAATTTGGTTTTTTATATTTCAATCCATTTTATCTTGGTTTTCAACAACAACTCAGTATAATCTCACTAGTGGGGTCTGGGAAGGATAGTGTATACGCAGACCTTTACATCTACTCTACCCTGGGGTAGAGAGACTGTTTCCGATAGAAACTCGGTCTCCCTCCCTCCAAGAACTCCCCACCTTGCTCTTGGGGTAACTCGAACTCACAACCTCTTGGTTGGAAGTGGAGGGTGTGCTTACCACTAGAGCAACCCACTCTGGTGGGATTAAAGGAATTTAAACTGAAGGCATTGATAAAGAAGAAATAGTTCATTTCAGTTACTTGATTAGAGTTTTAGTACTTGAAGACATAACATAGGAGTTTCTATGAATGCAAAAGCAATACTAATCTTAAAACCAGACCATGAATTTATTAAAGAACATATCTCCTCAGGACCATTGAAAGAGAGAACGAAATCTTGCTTAGTAGGAGTACTTGATATGAGTAAGAAAGGGCATGAACATGGATGAAAATCTTGATAGATTGAAAAGACACGAAAATTTAACAATCCAACATGTTTTACATAGCCTCTTGCATTCAGGCTCCCACGCACCATCTATATATTGAACATCCTCGGGGCGACGTCAAGAGAGGCATTTCACTGTAATGTACAATAATAACAAGAGCTGGATATTAAGATACTATTAGATATCCACAACAACAGCTAAAAAACTAGTTATGCTTAGCAGCCATGTTTGAAGTACAAGACCTGGATATGTCCAATCAATAGAAACAGTCTCATGATGGATAATGGCAAGATCTGGATAGATTATCTATAACAACTAGCAAAGTAGCTCATGCTTAAGTAAAGAAACAAACACTCGGAGCTCATCTGAAGAAAGCATGAGTCAAAAGGAACTGAAAAATAGATGATCTTCTAAACTTAGACTCCAAGCAAAAACTTATAAAAAGAAAAAACAGAAATGTAAAAGCCAAAGTGAGAATCATGAATTACAAATCGCAGTATGGACAACTAATAGCAATCTGGTCATGATAATTTAAAAACAAAGAGCTTCATGGTTCAATCCACAACGTTGTACATATTAGCTGGGGGGAGGGGATGAAGAAAAGAGATAAGGCAAGGAAAAAGAGAATTAGCTGAAACATTTGACACCAGTTCACAACAGATCAAATTTGGGACTGGTAAAGATCATCTCTAAAACACCTTTTATATTAGTTGACTATCCCTAGTGAATAACTTACCACCTGGATGTGATCTGAGAATTATCCTGAAAGATAAACATCATGACTTGACAAGATTTGTCAGTAGGCAAAGTAACTAAATTCAGCCAGCAACTAGCTAGTTATTGCTTCCAATAGATGTAAGAACTACATCATTTAGCTATCTTGTTTATATGCCACATACCTAGAGCAGCCAAGAGACGAGATATAGCTGGTAAATTTCCACTGACTACCTTGAATTACTAAATGATTGGTCTGCTGTCTAAGTGAGATCAGGGTAAGAAACTTTCCTGAGACTTTTTCAGTATCAGCGTGATGAAAGGAAAGGAAAGGTAAGACAGGAATTTAGACTATGGTAACTTTCCAAAATAATAAAAGGATCCTTAACTGCAGAAGAACGAAAGTCACTATGCAATATGAACATTATATAAAGGTCAATTTTATATTGACAAAACACTGGGAAATCAATACAGCTCTTTCCTGATTTTGATAACACAATAGGTTAATGAAGATTCTCAGGTAATACTCAAAACATTTCAAATGAATGTGATTTTAGCATGCGCAACATTGGCAAAATCAAAGATAAGGGAGAAGAGAAATGGGCTTAAATAATAAAAGGAACTGAGAAATGCACATCTACAAGCACACCAAAAAAAAGGACTGGCGCCAAGGCCTACAAATACAAATGGGCTTCACAAAAACATAGGTAAAGTTCCAACATTTGAGAGACCACTTGACAAGATGATACTACATAATCTAACCTCCTAGATTCAGTGACAACAAGAACCTTATTCAATTAGGTCAAACAAAAAGAAAACATCAGAAGACCTCAGTTCTTTGACTGCTTGAGCCACTTGGTATGGAAAGACCCTGGCACATGAATCCTCTAATATGTGTGAGCACCAAAATAATCCCATAGAGCTTGAACCAAATTGGCAGGAAGACTTTTCCTCCTGTATGAGTCAAAGTAAGCAAGACCTGAAGACATACCCGGTGTACTAATGCCCAAGTTGATAGCTAGGCAGACTACTCTGCGCCAAACTGCCGTTCAACCATCTCTTTTGCAAACTTTTCATCCACAAGTAGATTAGCAAGATTCGGATTTCTGTCAAATGCCCTCTTGATCCGATTCAAAAATATAGCACGCATAATACAACCACCCTTCCAAATCCTAGCAAGCTCCCCTAGGAATATCAAAATTGAAAGCCCATTCCGTTGAATTCTTGATTGCTGCATCTAATCTGATTGATATTCTATGACCTTCCTTTCACCGGTTAAAATATGTTTATGGGTCAGTTACATTATATAAAAGTTCAAGACAACAATTATATACATTGATGTATAGTATAAACAAATTTCTAATTTATTGTAGTTTAATATGTTACATAAAAGTTAAAGACAACAATTATGCAGCAGAGGCCGTTGTTTCTGGAGCACGAAGAACTTGTTGCAGTAAGCGTGCGGCAAGACGTTGAGATATTCCACCAACTACACGCCCTCCAATACTACGTGCTTCTGGTTCTTGAAGTACCTGCTCAAGTATGGTAGACAGTTATCAGTAAGCACATACTCTATCTGCAAAAACTCAAAACCTTTTCTTTGGTGGAGTTTGGTTGAAACACATTTTTTGTGAAAATTAGGAAAAAGAATCACAAAAACATTTTTTCAATGTTTTGAACCGAATATTAACTTAGAGACTTGAAACCTTAATGGTGAAAACATCAAGATGATGAACAGCACAGAAATTCAATCATTATGGTAAATCACACTAGTAAGCATCATGATTTTTCATCTAAGCTTGCAAACACGCAATAAGGGCCATCATATCCTAGCTAAACATTATTAGAGCTCCCGCAACACCTTTTCCCACCCTCCCCTGCCACCCCGACTAAAAGAAGAACGACGGGGTAGTCTGTCTCAAAACAAAAGATTCACACACACACATACATGTATAACTACGGGTATATATACTGTTTATATACACAGTAAACGGGGAAACCATCTTGCATCATTAAGCCGGAAATGCATAAACCAATTCAATCCAAATATCAAAATTACATTCCCCAGACCCCACTTGTGGGATCCTACTAGGTTGTTGTTGTTACATTCCATGGAAGAGAGTGCTTCTAACCTGCAAAATTGGTTGCAAAAGACTTGGATCAAAATTCTCTGAGGATCGCAATAGTCCCCATATAGTAATCACTTGTGTTCTAAGTTCCATTAAGCTCTGTTTCTCAGCAGAGCTTATTGTAAAGGGGCCATTTGCGCTTCCATTAAAAACAAAAGTCCTCATGGGACCAGGAATAGAATTAAATGATTCAATAACTGAGCTCAGAATAATAGCTTCAGTGACACGAACTGCCTCTTTAATAACCAAATCCCTTAATTCTACACCATCTGGACCCAACAACAACTTGAGGACAGGTTGCAAAGCATCTTTTGCAGAAAAGTCTCTATCTTGCTTTCCCTGGACAAGCAAGTTTTCAAGTCTATTCCACCTGTAGTAACCAAGAGTAAGAGCTTCACAATGTTAGCAGCCCATCAGAAGAATGAGCTAAGGTTAGAGAAGGAGCAGAAAAAAGGGAAAAATAATGCCTGCCTGAATTTCCTATCCTTGAAAAGTAACTCAATCAGAGCATCTCTCAGATATGGATTAGGATCCGTTAGAAGCCTTTTGGCAAAATATGGATATGAAGCAGCCAGTACTTTAAACTTAGGGTCAGCATATAGAGCTAAACCTTCTAAAACTGTGAGAGATCTCAAAATTAATGCGTAATAAGCCGGAACTGCAAGAATATCAAACAGCCAAAGAAGCAATGTCAGACATGATACTATAATGCTGTTTTAACAAAATATTATTTGTGAAGTAGCTAATGCTGTTAAACAATTTCTTTTATTTGCTAATAGCTAAAGTTATTAAACATTTTAACCAATGGTCAGCATACTATTCATTGCAAGACTAGCAACTCACCATTAAAGGGATATTGATACAACACAGCACCCAGACCATCTACAAGTGTTTTAAAGTTTAGCTCGCTCACAGTTGAATTAAGTGCATCATCGAAGAAGTTACGCAATGCTGGTACAATTGGAGAAACATCTACATCAGGAGACAAAAAGTCTAAAGCATAGTAGTCACGAGCCATCGCTTCATAATCCCGATTGACCATGTGAACAACATGACCAATGATAGCAAATCTTGCTTCTTCAGGAGTTTCACTCATCATCCCAAAATCAAGAAAAGCTAGCTTTCCATCAGGTGTTGCCAAGAGGTTCCCTGGATGAGGATCAGCATGAAAATAACCATACTCAAGCAGCTGTCTGAGACTGCATTGGATGCCTGTGTTTACCAGATCCAAAACCTTTAGCCCCTGCCTCTCGATTGCTTCTTGCTCATTCAACTTGACACCTTCAACCCACTCCATTGTTAAAACTTTCCCACTTGTGTAGTCCCAAAAAATATCTGGAACGAGAACATCTGCTTTGTCAGCGTACAACTTTTTAAATCTCCTTGCATTCTGCCCTTCCTGCATCAACCTGTCAAAATTAACATTCAAACCCAGAGGAATGTTGTAGAATTCTATCGACTCTGCAGCTCTTCTGCTTCTACACCTCCTTGACTCCATATATATAAAATTAAATTGTCTATTATGCATTCCACTTAAAGGCATTTTCTAAGAGAAAGACTCAAAAACTAACCTGTACATAGTTGAGCTCTTGATAAACTCTGCGAGCAAATTCATCAATAAGAGCAACAACATCACTTGTAATTATGTCAACATATCTATTAATCAGGATGCCTACTCCCCTTATTAGGTAGAAGTCTAATCCTATTGCTTCTTCGATACCCGGCCTTTGCACCTTCACAGCAACAACCTGGCCCGAGTACTTAAGTTGAGCTTTATAAACTTGACCAAGACTGGCTGCAGCAATAGGGGATGCAGATATAGATGAGTAGATGGTATCAAGCGAACGACCCAACTCTCTCTCAATGCATGAAAATGCTTGTGCATCTGGAAATGTTGGCAAGGCATCCTGCTCAGAAGTAAAAATGGTCAAGTTTGGTTTGCGCAATCAAAGGTCGTATTTTTTTTCCTTTTGAGAAGGTAACCTCAAAGGTTGTATTTCAATCAGAAATATACTAACTATGTCAAGAATTTGCTTGTGATGGAAAATCTACAAAAAGGAAGAAAATACATACCTGGAGCTCAGAGAGCTCCTCAAGGTACTGGGGTGGGCATAAATCAGGCCTGGTGGATAAACCCTGTCCGATTTTAACAAATGTAGGGCCCAAATTGGTGAAAGTCTGCCTAAGTTCAATGGCACGCGATCTCATGTTCCGATCAAGCTCCCCGTTCAACCGGTCAAGCCATACTTTTAGCGCGAATGAACCAAGTCCAGTGAATATTTGAAGAGCTCTGCTCAGTACCTACCAAGCAATCAAGCAAAATTGGGCGTATGAACCAAGTCCAATTAAACCGATTTACGCTCGTTATTATTTAGTGATTTTTACCTTTAATGGGCGAGAGCCATACTTGGTGGCCAAAAGTTCGGGACTATAAAGAGAAGCACCCGCAGCACGTGACATAGCTCTGGCTTCAGCTTGCATATCCTCGGCTCTATCTCTCCCAACTTGAAGGGCTACTCCTGCACCATTACTTACATCTCTAATTGCTGCTACTTGTTGTTGAGGCCTCGCCTCCACCAGAGCCGCTCGAGGAACTGTTACTCTTAACTTCACTTTCCGTCCGCCGGAGCTGGAGCTTTTCGCCCGTGAAACCCGAACCGCATCGGCGCAGGACGGCAGCATACTATGATGATTGGCCGTCAAACTCATCGTGACAGGCTGCCGGCGCGGCGGAGCAACTAATTTTCCCCCAAAAAAGTAGGAAGTACAGGTGAATGATGTGGAACGAAACGAATCAATGACTTTGCCAGAATTGCTGTATTTCTCATTTATTTAGTCCATTATTTTTCTGGCCAATATTTATTTTCACCTTACGTATAGCATACGTGTCTGCACCTGGGTACGCAAACACTAGATATGGAAGTTATTGGCTTCATTTTGGAATTAAATATTAAATATTGCACAAAAAAGAGAGATTTTATTTTACAAAAATTATAGGTCATTCATTTGTTTTGTCAATTTCAGTGAATCTAAGCTAATTACAAGTTTGAACAAATAGAAATGAGGAAAGCTGTACAAAATATCCTAGCTGACCTTATTTATGCTAACTCATATCTAACTCAGCCAGAACTGCCATTTAACCCTGGTTACATAAATAAGCTAACTAACTAACCGTGGTCTGATTCTAACTTTGTGTAACTAACACACTCCGCACGTTTAACATCTCAAATTCTCAACTATAGTTGTAAGTTGTGACATATTAAACATCTTATGTTATAACAAATGTGTCTATTAAACACAATTCTGATAGGTTCAAAATCAATAGAAGTGCGGGAATGTCATTCTCTTTTGGCATAACAAACCGAACCAATAGAAGAAATAAATATCAGAAATTTAAAAGAGCAAAATAATAATTAGTCAAATTTTAGAGGAAAAAAGAGAGAATGGTCATCACCAAAGTCATATAATTATGTTTTTTCACAAAAAAATTATAAAATTTTCACTTACACAAAAATCATAGCAACCAGAAAATACATTTTTTGGGTAGTATTTTTTTATTCTACTTTTTTTAGTCTAATAAATAATATTTTAATTAAAATAGGAATGACCTGACCCGACCCACCCGACAATACCCATATATATAAATTAAAATAATACTAAAAGTGAATTCTCCAAAACACGATACTTCTATCTTTTATTTTTCTTTTCAGAATTTTCATTCAAATTGATAGCATTATTGTTTCAAGAGCTCTCTAATTTTCTATACTTATTATTATTATTATTATTATTATTATTATTATTATTATTATTATTATTATTATTATTATTATTTGTCAGAATTTCATGCATTCTAAACTAAGTATTCTTTTTGGGAGAAGGTTTCACTTATAGTATTATTTTAATTTATATATATGAGTATTGGATCGACTTAGGTTAAGTTGTTCCAATTTTAAGTTAGTCAATCGGTCGAAAATGATTACTTTCGCTAGCTAAAATATTTATAAAATATATATATATATATATAATATAATTATATAAAAACTAAGGGTCCACCAAACTATATAGAAAACCAGGCTCTCTATTAGTTCCCACAGAATACACACGCACAACAGTTAGTAAATAACACAATAGAGTTTACGTGGAAAACTTCCAACTCACGGGATTAAAAACCATGACCTACACTCGTAAGATTTCAACTTCACCATTGAACAAACTTCATATTACAAACTATTATAACCTAGGAATTAACCTCTTAATCCCCCACTAACTTGTAATAACTCTATTACAAGCCCCTTTGTAATAACTCTATTACGCCCCTTTGTAATAACTCTATTACAAAGCTTACAACTCGACTAACTCTAGCCAAGACACAAACACAAGGTTTATGATTTTACAAAAGGTTTCCTACACAATGATTCTAACTAAACTAAGTAGGAATTATAAGTAAATCACTTTGACAAAGGTACAACACAACTAAGGACATATAATGACTCAATGCAGGAAACAGGTCCTTTGTTATGTTATTTTTTATTCTTAACATCTTGAATATTGCTTGCAGGTTGGCAACACACTTGAGAGGAAGCTTGATGAATTCTGGAATGTGCAAGTGTGATGTTTTTCCTTTGCTTCATGTTAATATTATATAAGTGATATCACTCGAATGATGTAAGCATATTTGGTATGAGAGCATTCCCCATAAAGTGACTGGTGTACTGTATGCACTGTTACGTGTGTGCTGAGGCACAGTTGCATCCACTTTATAACTGTGGGGAGTTGACTGGTACAATCAGCAAGGGAATTGATGTCTATTTGTTCCCTCTTTATTTCTTTGACTATGAGTGTTGGAACATGTCCCAGACTTGAGACTTATTAGAACAATAATTTATTCAACTACACAGATCCATGGAATTGACCAAGTCACAATTCCTACGGTGCACGCCCACACGCCCGTCATCTAGCATGTGCGTCACCTTAAAACCAATCACATAACACATAATCCGGGGTTTCATACCCTCAGGACCAAATTTAGAACTGTTACTTACCTCAAACCGTGTAATTCTTTATTATGCAATGCCTTTGCCTCGCGAATCGGCCTCCTAACGCCTCGAATCTAGCCACAAATAATCTGATTCAGTCAACAAAAATTATAAGAATTAATTCCATAAGAAAATACAAATTTTCCATCAAAATCCGAATTTTCACCCAAAAATACCCATGGGGTCCACGTCTCGGAACCCGATAATTTACAAAATCTGAAAGCCCATTCAACCACGAGTCTAACCATATCAATTTTACCAAATTCCGATATCAACTCGATCCTCAAATCTTCAAATTAAAGACAGAGGGTTTTCTAAACTTTCCAACTTAATTCACCCATTAAATGTTAAAAACAACCATGGATTCGGGTAATTTGACCAATAATGAGTTAAGAACACTTACCCCGTTATTTTTCTTGAAAATCTCCCAAACATCGCCTCTTCTCGAGCTCCAATCCGTCAAAAATGTAAAATGAGACGAAGTCCCATTTTCAGAACTTAAACATTCTGTCCAGGCATTCCTTCTTCGCGAACGCGACAGGTCCCTCGCGTTCACGAAGCACAAAATTGTGTTGTCCAACATTGCCCTTCGCGAACGCGAGTCACTGCTCTCGAACGTGATACTTTACCGAGCTTCTCTTTGCGAACGCGAAGGCAAAAATCCACCATAACTATTTTCCCTTTCGCGAATGCATACCCAATTGCGAACGCGATACCGAATCGCGAACGCGATAAACAACCTCGCCTGACCCCACCGCTCCTCTTCGCGAACGGGAAGAGCAAATATTTCCTGCTTCAAATTCCCCTTTGCGAACGCGAGGACCCACTCGCGAACGCGAAGAAGGAAACCAGAAAAATACACCAGCAGTCTTCAGCCACCAAGCAGGGTCCAAAAATGATCTGTCACCCATCCGAATCTCACCCGAGGCCCCCGGGACCTCAACAAAACATACCATCAAGTCTCATAACATTATACGAACTTAGTCAAACCCTCAAATTACCTCAAACAACGTTAAAACCACAAATTATACCCCAATTCAAGCCTAATGAAACTAAGAACTTTCAACTTCTACTTTCAACGCCGAAACTTATCAAATCAAGTCCGATTGACCTCAAATTTTGCACACAAGTCATAAATGACATAACAGACTTGTTCCAATTTATAGAATCAGATTCTTACCCCGATATCAAAAAGTCAACTCGGTCAAACTTCCCAAAAATGTAATTTTCGCCATTTCAAGCCTAATTCCACTACAGACCTTCAAATCACAATCCAGACATGCTCCTAAGTCCAAAATCACCCAACGGAGCTAACGGAACCATCAAAATTCAAATCCGGGATTATTTACACATAAGTCAACATCCAGTCAACTTTTCTAACTTAAGTTTTCAATTATGAGACTAAGTATTTCAATTTACTCTAAAATTCTTCCGGACCCGAACCAACTAACCCGGTAAGTCATAAAATAATTGTAAGCATAAATTGAGCAGTAAATGGGGAAACGGGGTTATAATACTCAAAACGACAGGCCGAATCGTTATATTCTCCCCCTCTTAAACAAACGTTCGTCCTCGAACGGGTTTAGAATTATACCTGGAGTCTCAAATAGGTGTGGATATTTGATCCGCATCTCCTACTTAGTATCCCAAGTAGTTTCTCCGATTGGCTGGCCTCTCCACTGCTCGCACTTTCACTGAAGCTATGTTCTTTGATCTCAACTTTCGAACATATCGGTCTAAAATAGCCACCGGGTCCACATCATAAGTCAAATTAAGATCCAACTGCACTGTGCTGAAATCCAAAACATGAGGCGTATCCCTGACATACTTCCGGAGCATAGATACATGAAACACTGGATGGACACTCGATAGACTATGCGGCAAAAGTAGTTCATAAGCCACCTCTCCAATCTTCTTAAGCACCTCAAACGGCCCAATATACCGAGGGCTCAACTTGCCCTTCTTCCCGAACCTTAACACACCTTTTATGGGTGAAACCTTGAGCAGAACCTTCTCCCCAACCATATAAGCAACATCACGGACCTTCCGGTCGGCATAACTCTTCTGTTTAGACTGCGTCATGCGAAGCCGCTCCTGAATCAATTTAATCTTCTCCAAAGCATCCTAAACCAAATCAGTACCCAATAGCCTAGTCTCACCCGGCTCAAACCAACCCACCAGAGACCGACACCGTCTCCCATATAAAGCCTCATACGGAGCCATCTGAATGCTCGATTGGTCGTTGTTATTGTAAGTAAACGCTGCCAGTGGCAGAAATTGATCCCAAGAACCCCCAAAATCAATGACACAAGCACGTAACATATCCTCTAATATCTGAATAGTGCGCTTGGACTGTCCGTCCATCTGAGGGTGAAATGTTGTACTCAGCTGAACCTGTGTAGCTAATTCTCGCTGTACTACCCTCCAAAACTATGATGTAAACTGTGTGCCCCAGTCTGAAATGATGGACACTGGCACACCATATAGGCGAACAATCTCGCAGATATAAATCTCAGCCAACCGCTCTGAAGAATAATTAGTACCAACTGGAATACATTGCGCGGATTTGGTCAACCGGTCTACAATTACCCAAACAACATCAAACTTCCTCAAGGTCTGTGGGAGCCCAACTACGAAATCCATGGTAATATGCTCCCATTTCTACTCCGAAATTTCAAGTCTCTGAAGCAATCTGCCCGGTCTCTGATGCTCGTACTTCACATGTTGACAATTTAAACACCGAGCTACAAATCCAACTATATCTTTCTTGATTCGCTTCCACCAATAGTGCTGCCTCGAATCCTGATACATCTTCGCGGCACCTGGATGAATGGAGTACCGCGAACTGTGAGATTCCTGGAGAATCCACTCACTCAAACCATCTACATTAGGCACACATAACCTGCCCTGCATCCGTAATAAATCATCATCCTCAATAGTGACTTCCTTAGCATCATCGTGCTGAACCGTGTCCTTAAGGTAAGCAGATGAGGGTCATTATACTGACTTTCTCTGATACGATCATAAAGAGAAGACTGAGAAACCACACAAGCCAAAACTCGGTTCGGCTCGGAAATATCCAATTTAACAAACTGGTTGGCCAAGGCCTGGACATCCAAGACTAAAGGCCTTTTTGCTACCGGTAAGTATGCTAAGCTGCACAAACTCTCCGCCTTACGACTCAAGGCATCGGCCACCACATTGGCCTTTCCGGGATGATGGAGAATGGTGATATCATAATCCTTAATCAACTCCAACCACCTTCGCTACCGCAAATTAAGATCCTTCTGCTTAAACAAGTATTGTAAACTCCGGTGATCAGTATAAACCTCACAATAGACACCGTACAAATAGTGCCGCCAAATCTTCAAGGCATGAAAAATAACAGCTAACTCAGGGTCGTGGATCGGATAATTCTTCTCATGTACCTTTAACTATCTGGACGCACAGGAAATCACCCTAACGTCTTGCATCAGCACTGCGCCTAGACCAATACGCAATGCGTCGCAATACACAGTATAAGACCCTGAACCTGTAGGCAACACCAATACTGGGGTTGTAGTTAAATCTGTGTTGAGCTTCTGAAAGCTCTCTTCACACTCATCCGACCACCTGAACGGAGCACCTTTCCGAGTCAATGTAGTCATAGGCGATGCAATAGATGATAAATCCTCCATGAAGCGATGATAATAACCGGTCAAGCCGAGAAAACTCCGAATCTCAATAGCTGAAGATGGTCTGGGCCAACTCTGAACTGCCTCTATCTTCTTTGGATCCACCTTAATCCCTTCACTGGACACTATGTGTCCCAAAAATGCCACCGAATTAAGCTAGAACTCACACTTAGAGAATTTAGCATAAAGTCTCTCATCTTTCAGTCTCTGTAATACAATACCCAAGTGTTGTGCATGTTGCTCCTAGCTACGTGAGTGCACCAGGATATCATCAATAAATACCATGACAAATAAATCAAGATACGACTGGAATACGATATTCATCAAGTGCATAAATGCTGATGGGGTGTTGGTCAGTCTAAAAGACATCACGAAATATTCATAGTGACCATAACGGGTCCTGAATGTCGTCTTTAGAATATCCGAATCTCGAATTTTTAACTGGTGATACCCGGATCTCAAATCAATTTTGGAGAATACCTTCGCTCCCTGTAGCTGGTCAAATAAATCATCAATACGCGACAAAGGATACTTATTTTTGATTGTAACTTTGTTCAGTTGCCTGTAATCGATGCACATCCGCATAGTACCATCTTTCTTTTTCACAAACAGAATCGGTGCACCCCAAGGTGACACACTAGGCCTAATAAACCCTTTATCAAGAAGTTCCTGAAGTTGCTCTTTAAATTCTTTCAATTCAGCTGGTGCCATACGATACGGAGGAATAGAAATGGGCTAAGTGCCAGACACCAAGTCAATACTAAAATCAATATCCCTGTCGGGTGGCATACCCGACAGGTCTGCAGGAAATACATCCGAAAAATCTCGCACTACCAGTACTGAATCAATAGTAGGAGTATCTGCATCAACATCTCTCACAAAATTCAAATATGACAAAACACCCCTTCCCAACCATACATTGGGCTTTCAAATAAGAAATTACCCTTCTGGGAACATGATCTAGAGAACCTCTTCATTAGACCTTTGGCAACCCCGACATCGCCAATGTCACGGTTTTTGCGTGACAGTCCAGAATAGCATGAAATGGAGACAACCAATCCATACCCATGATTACATCGAAATCAACCATAATGAGAAGTAAGAGATCAATTCTAGTCTCATATCCCCCAATAGTTACCACACAAGACCGATACACGTGGTCCACAATAATAGTATCGCCCACCGGTATAGATACAAAAACAGGTAAAACTAAGGACTCACGAGGCATATCCAGATAGTGAGTAAAGTACGATGATACATACGAATAAGTAGAACCATGGGCAAATAATATAGAAGCTTCCATGTGGCACACTGAGACAATACATGTGATTACTGCATTTGAGGCAACGGCATATGGCCTAGCAGAAAAAGCATAGAATCGGGCCTGACCACCACCTAATCAGCCTCCCCCTCTTGGGCGACCCCTAGCTGACCGAGCCCCATCCCGAGCTGGCTGGGCGGGTGGCGAAGTAACTGGTGCTGAAGTCATAGTCTGATTCCTCTGCTGCACTGGACCTCTCAGGCGATGAGGACACTGCCTCCACATATGCCCAAACTCCCCACACTCAAAGTAACTCCCCGGTACTGGTGGTGGTGAGGACTGAATCGGGCCCCGAGCTAGAATCACTCGGTGCAAATGAACCCTAAACTGAAGGAGCACGGGACGAACTCTGGGCTGGAAGGGCACTGAGACATGACTGACCTTTATGAGAACTATATGAACCATGGTTGGATGATGCACCACGGTGAACTGGACTACCCGTATGAGTGTGCTTGTAAGGACGGGCCCTGCCGCGGTAAAACTGACCCCCTGAAGGAACACCGCTAAAATCACCTGGTCCACGAGGCCTCTTGGCCTCCCTCTCTCCACGCTCCTGACTACGGACCATCTCTATCTACCGAGCAATGTCAACTACCTCATCAAACGTAGTACTAGATACCCTCTCCCTAGTCATAAGCAACCGCAACTGATATATGAGGCCATCAATGAACCTCCTAATCCTCTCCCTATCAGTGGGAACCAACCAAACTGCGTGACGAGCCAACTTAGAAAATCTCATCTCATACTGCATCACAGACATGCCATCCTGACGTAACTGCTTAAACTGTCTACGCAGCTCCTCTCTGCGAGACTGTGGCACAAACTTCTCCAAAAAGAGAACAGAGAACTCTTGCCATGTAAGTGGTACTGAACCAACCGGCCTGCGCCTCTCATAAGCCTCCCACCATCTGAAGGTAGCCCCAAAAAATTGAAAAGTAGTGAGCGAGACCCGACTGGTCTCCAGAATACCCGTTATCCGAAGCATCCGCTGACACTTATCCAAAAAATCCTGAGCATCTTCTGACTCAACACCGCTAAATAATGGAGGTCGAAGCCTCTCAAATATCTCAAGTCTCATCTGCTCATCGTCTGCCATAACGGGGACTACCGGGGCCTGAGCAGCTATAGCCGGCTGTGCTGGTAATGCCCCCGGTATCTGAAGTCCCTGCACTACCTGATCTGGAGTACGGGCACCAGGGGTATGAGTACCTCCCCCGACCTGAGAAATGGCAGGTGCGGCCTCAGCCAAAACCACCTGAGCAAGGCCAGTGCAAACTGTCAATATTTGTGCTAGAGCCTCCTGAAGGCCTGGAATCACAATAGGTGCAGCTGGTGCCTGAGTTGGTCTCGCCGGCTCAACTATATCTGGAATCTGCTCCTGAGCTGGAGCAACTGGTGGTACTACAGGTGCTACTCCAACTACTATACGAGCTACACCTCGACCTCGGCCTCTACCAAGGCCCCGACCTCTCGCGGCCCTAACTGGTGGCACTGGTGGCTGACCGTCCGATCCGGTAGTATGTGGCCTCACCATATGTGAGAGAATAGAATAACAGAATTTTAGTTTCCGGAATCAACAAGTTCGCACGACAAGATACAAGAAAGTGAAATTTTCCTAAGGGTTCAGCAGCCTCTCGAAGATAAGTACAGACGTCTCCGTACCGATCCGCAAGACTCTACTAAACATGCTCGTGACTTGTGAGACCTATGTAACCTAGGCTCTGATACCAACTTGTCACGACCCAAAATCTCACCCGTCGTGATGGCGCATATCTCAATACTAGGCAAGCCGACAACATCAATAACCCACAATTTTTTTTAAATACGGAAAATATAATAATTAAGTTTAAGAGAAAATTCCACAAATACTGGATATAAATACACTCCCAAAACCCGGTGTCACTGAGTACATAAGCATCTATACATCACTAGTATGGAAAACACGATCTATAATAGTCTAAGACCAATACAGTAAACAAAAGATAGGGAAGGAGAGACAAGGTCTACGAGATATGGCAGCTACCTTTGAATCTCCGAAAAATCAACAGTGCGAAAGAATCAACACCCATTGTGTCCGGGATCACCTGGATCTATACACGAAGTGCATGGTGTAGTATGAGTACAACCAACTCAGTAAGTAATAATACTAAATAAAGAACTGGAGATAGTGACGAGGTACACAACTAAGTCCAAATACAGTAATTTCTAATATAAAAAGGTGGGCATGCTTTCAAGTTCAACATTTAAAACTCCACAAATATTTCATATCAATTTTGACCGAAACATAAATAATGTCTTTTAGAAATTTCCAAAACAGTGATATATGACAGCTGAAATGCAGTAATAATGAAATCAATGCATCCTCTCAGAGTAACAGTCACTCAGTCCTCCCATTCACTCCAACCTTACAGTCACTCATTCCTCTCAATCACTCAGCACTCGGCACTCGCACTCAGTAGGTACCTGCGCTCATTGGGGGGTGAATACAGACTCCGGAGGGGCTCCTTCAGCCCAAGCGCTAAAACAAGCCTATCATGGCATAAATCAATGAAACATGTTGCGGCGTGCAGCCCGATCCCGTAAATATCATCACAATTAGTCCCTCTGTAAGGCCCCGTAAAATTTCGCAAAGGAAAAATAGTGTTTCGTGGTGCCGAATTGTAAAGGAAAAATTTGGGCAGAAGAAATGTAGTTCTGCGACCCACTATGCGATCGCAGAATCACTCTGCAGACCGCATAATGGCCGCATAGTGAGGCAGCTATTTGGGCAAATTTGGATGTAAATTTCGCGGCCAATTATGCGGCCGCATAACGATTTCACGGGCCGCACATTGATCGCAGAACTAGTTTGGAAATTCTGTGGAGGGAGGTTCTGCGGCGTGTTATGCGACCACAGAATAGGTCTGCGATGCACTGTACGACCGCAGAACTGATCTGCTGACCGCATAACGGTCACACAGTGGGTCAGGCTAGCCCAGTTCTGGAGGGCCATTTCGCAGCCCATTTCGCGGACCGCATATCAATTATACGATTGCATATGCGATCACAGATCCTGTCCGGGGTAATATTTTTTTGGGTTTTTATAACCCGACCCTACTTCGTTAAATAGACGATTTATACCATTTTTAACCAAAAATCTAACACTTTTAGAGTGAGCGAGTGACCTAGAGTGAGAAGGTGTTCTTCAACAATTTATTCTTCAATTCTTGCTCGAATCTTGGAAGATTAACATGGAAAACTCACTAGGTCTTCATCCTAAAGGTAGGATTCTACACCCTAACTCTCAATTTCGAATTTTGTCCAGAATTGAGAAATTAGTAAGATAATAGTTGGGCATGTGAGTTGTCTATCTTGCATGCATGCGTTAGCAAAGGGTGTAGGAAGATTGTTGAGTTAAAAATGATAAAGAATGGGTTGTGGTATGATGGAATCCTCCATAAAAGGACCTTGAAACCTTAATGCGCACTTAGTGTTTGATAAAATGCTCAAATGAGCTAGAACCATGACCATCATCCTAATTGTGGTTCAATTTGTTATATTTCTAAAATAGATTAAAGTTGCTAAGAATTCCGGCACATTTTAGAGTTTAAGGAAGGCCAATTGAGGTATGTTGGCTAAACCTTTCTCCTAGAATTGAATCCCATGGTATCCATGTAATCTATGTAAGTCCCGAATTATTCATTATAAAATTGGCTATTTTGAGTAAGTTTGTGTTGAAAGATATATGTTCAATAAGTATCCCAAATGCCCTATTCATGTTATGATATCAATTGAGGATGTGATAAAAATATGGGTTGTGCATTAAAAATGTTCGACTTCAAGTCAAATTCAAACGAAGGCTATTATGCCAAATTTTGTGAAGAATCTCTATGTGCCTTTAACTCTTAATTGCTCACACGGGTACTACAAACCTTGAATTGAATTGTAATTATTATTGATGATGATGATGATGTTTGAAATTGAAAAGGGGAGCATAAAATACTAAATGCGGCCAACGTGCCAAGAATGATTTTATAATTTTGGCCACTAGTGCCAATGAAATGAAAAGATGTGAAAGAAGTATGTAATACGATGATTGATATAAAAAGGTTGATGTCTCAAATAAGACAGCCTAGCCGATCAGTTCGTGATCGGACACCATGTCACACACACGATGGTGATGGTGTTGGAAATTGTAATTGATATGGTGATTGTGGTCGATATCTCTAATGAGATAGCCTAGCCGATCGGGTCGTGATCGGACTCTGTGTTAAAGGTACGGTGGTATTGGTATTGAGAGTAATTATGGTTGATGTCTCTAATGAGATAGCCTAGCCGATCGAGTCGTGATCGGACTCCGTGCTAAGAGTACGGTCGTATTGGTATTGTGAATATTGGTATTATGAATACTGGTATTGCAAAAAATGGTATTGTGAATAATGGTATATCGGTACTGAAAATCTCCCAATGTAAAATATGGAAATTCAAACTAACAGGCTTGCTCGGTCGGGTTCACTCAGTTGAGCGCCGGTCGCACTCCCCGATTTTGGGGCATGACAAACTTGGTATCAGAGCCAATGGTTTTAAAATGTCCTAGGATGTCTCGGAGCCGTGTCTAGTAGAGTCCTTCTTATCGGTATGTTGTCAACCATATCTATGATTAGGATGCTACTTGGGCATTTAGGAATAATTCCCTTCTTTCATGTTCCCGATAGTGCGATAAAGCTGATTGTAAGATTGTTCCTCCTTTAACTCGTGCGTTGCTCTAATTTTCAGTATATGGCGCCTTATAAGAAGGCAAGAACTGGCCAAAGAGCCAATGTCAGCCAAGGAGTAGCAGTTTATCCTATATTTGATGATGCGGGTGAGAACCCAAGGAGTGGGAATATTCCTCAAGTTACTACACTAGACCAGACAGTACCTGTCCCTACACCTACTGAGGGTGCAACGGTCCCTTCAACTGATATACCAGTTCCACCTCTAGTTACAACTTCCGATTCTGGTGAAACTGATGTTGATCTTAGGGGAGCCATACAGATGTTGGCTTAGATAGCCCCTTCTGAGGCCCAGAGATCAAACGTTGCACCCACTTCTTCTAGTCAGCCAGGGGATTTTACTAGTTCCAAGGTGAACAAGTTTCTCCAGTTGGATCCTCCAGTGTTCACGGGTACTAACCCAAAGGAGGACCCCCAAGACTTCATTGATGAGATGCACAAGATTGTCCAAGTTATGCGTGCTACTGAGACGGAGATAGTGGAATTGGCCTCCTACCGCCTGAAAGAGGTGGCATATTCTTGATTTGAACTATGGGAGGAGTCCCATGAAGAAAAGATACCTCCGGCGAGGTGGGGAGAGTTTGCCGATGCCTTCCTTGATCATTTCTTGCATGCCGAGACTAAGGCAGCCTATGCTGCTGAGTTTGAGAACCTGATGCAAGGTAGCCTGATTGTGTGGGATTACTATATGAGATTCGCATGCTTGTCTAAGTATGCTATTTATATGTTGCCCACTATGGAGGCTAGAGTGCGCCGATTTATATAGGGCCTTAGTCCTTTAGTAATTAATGAGGCCGCTACAACAGCCTTGAACTCTGATATGAATTATGGAAAAATGGTAGCATTCGCTTAAGCAATAGAGACTCGCAAATTGAGGAACATAATGGAACGAGAGGGTAGTAATAAGGCCCAGTTTGCGGGCAAGTTTGGTGGTTTTTATGGTGGTGGCAAGTCAACGTTCAGGGGAGGGTCATTAGGGCCATCTCAGTCCTTTGCTCAGTCTTCGGCTAGTGCACCGCCATCAGGGCCCAGCCAGCAACAACAGTGGAGTCGTTTCAGGTCCAGTCAGGGCAACATGGGATCGTACCAGCAGGGTCGTCATGGTGGTAGATTCCAGCAGCAGATGAGGCCCTCATGCCCTAGGTGTGTAAAGATGCATCTAGGAATATGCTACATGGACTTACCCATATGCTACAGATGCGGATTGAGGGGTCATATTCAGAGGGATTGTCATTCGTCCCGCTAGGGTGCGGGCAGGGGCATGGCACAGCCAGCCAGTTCTGCAGCTACTACATCCGCAACACCTCCTCCAGCTCGAGGCACTCCAACACCCGCAGGGCGTGGTGCAACTAGGGGTGGAGCATAGAGTTCGGGAGGATCCGACCGTTTCTATGCTATGTGGGGTCGCCAGAATTCAGAGGCTTCTACAGATGTTGTCACAAGTATATTAACTGTCCAATCTCATGATGTGTATGCTCTTATTGATCCCGGTTCCACTTTGTCATATGTCATACCTTATGTTGCTATGCAATTTGGGATAGAACCGAAACAGCTTCATGAGCCGTTCTCTGTATCTACTCCGGTTGGTGAGTCTATTTTGGTCGTGCGAGTTTATAGGGATTGTGTTGTCATATTGCGTGGTCGGTGCACTATGGCCGATCTCATTGAATTGGGAATGGTTGATTTTTATGTAAGAATGGGGATGGACTGGATTTATTCTTGTTTTGCCAAGCTTGATTGCCAAACCAGGACTGTTAGGTTTGAATTTCCAAACGAGCCAGTTATTGAGTGGAATGGTGATGATGTAGTGCCAAAGGGTAGGTTTATTTCTTACCTTAAGGCCACAAAAATGATCAACAAGGGGTGTATTTACCATTTGGTCCGGGTTACGGACACCGATGCTGAGGCACCTATACTTGAGTCTGTGCCTGTTGTGAATGAATTTTTGGGAGTTTTTTTGGATGAACTCCCTGGGATCCCACCAGACAGGGAGATTAATTTTGGGATTGATGTGATGCCAGACACACATCCTATATCTATTCCACCCTACAGAATTTCACCGGCAGAATTGAAGGAGCTAAAGGAACAATTGAGAGATTTGTTAGAAAAGGGTTTCATCCGGCCAAGTGTGTCACCTTGGGGCACACCGATCCTTTTTGTAAGAAAGAAAGATGGGTCACTGAGAATGTGTATCGACTATCGGCAGCTTAACAAGGTCACGATCAATAATAAGTACCCACTTCCAAGGATATAGGTACTTCTCCAAAATTAATTTACGATCGGGGTATCACCAATTGAAGATCATGGAGCAGGATGTTCCGAAAACTGCTTTTAGAACCCGATATGGGCACTTTGAATTTTTGGAGATGTATTTTGGGCTAACAAATGCCCCATCAGCTTTCATGGATCTTATGAATCGAGTCTTCAAACCTTTTCTCGACTCCTTTGTGATAGTATTCATTAACGATATCCTTGTATACTCACGAAGTCGAGAGGACCATGCTGATCATCTTAGGGTAGTTCTGCAAACTCTGTATCAGCACCGGTTGTATGCAAAATTTTTGAAATGTGAATTTTGGCTTGAATCTGTTACATTCTTGGGTCAAGTCATCTCTAGAGAAGGAATTGAGGTTGATCCTCAGAAAATTGCAGCTGTGAAGAACTTGTCGAGGCCTACAACCCCAATAGAGATTCGCAGTTTCTTAGGCTTAGTAGGGTATTACAGAAAGTTTGTGGAAGGGTTATCAACCCTTGCCTCTCCGTTGACTAAATTGACGCAGAAGGCAATTAAGTTCCAATGGTCAGATGCATGTGAAAGGAGTTTCCAGGAATTGAAAGCACGATTGACTACGGCACCGATGTTGACCTTACCAGAGGGTGCAGATGGATTTGTGGTATATTGTGATGCTTCAAGAGTTGGTCATGGGTGTGTATTAATGCAACAGGGCAAAGTGATAGCTTATGCTTCTAGGAAACTCAAGAATCATGAAAAGAACTATCCAACACATGACTTAGAACTTGCGGCGGTGACATTTGCATTGAAAATTTGGCGTCATTATTTATATGGGGTCCATGTGGATATATTCACGGACCATAAGAGCCTTAAATATAATTTTCAAGTAGAAGGAATTGAATCAGAGGCAGAGGAGATGGCTTGAGTTACTCAAGTACTACGACATTGATATTCTATATCATCCGGGGAAGGCTAATGTTGTGGCGGATGCTCTTAGCCAAAAATCTATGGGTAGTTTGGCTCACTTGGAGGCATGTCAAAGGCCATTGGCCAAGGAAGTTCACCGATTGGCTAGTTTGGGAGTTCGTCTTGCGGACACTAGTGAAGGAGGGGTGATTGTACAAAATAGGGCTGAATCATCACTTGTTGTGGAAGTCAAGGAGAAGCAATACAACGATCCATTGTTGGCACAATTGAAAGAGAGGATTCATAAACATAAGGCCATGGACTTTTCTCTTGGCATGGGTGATGGTACACTTAGGTACCAAGGGCGTCTATGTGTTCCAAATGTAGATGGTCTCCGGGAAAGAATTATGAATGAAGCTCACACTTCTGGGTATTCTGTGCACCCGGGTTATACGAAAATGTATCATGATCTTAAGGAAGCCTATTGGTGGAATGATATGAAGAGAAATGTAGCGGACTTTGTGGCGAGGTGTCCAAATTGTCAGCAAGTGAAGGCCGAACACCAAAGGCCCGTGGGTTGGCACAGAACATAGAAAATCCAATGTGGAAGTGGGAAATGATTAATATGAACTTTGTGGTAGGACTACCTTGCACTCCTCGTAAGTTTGACTCGATTTGGGTGATTGTGGATCGACTCACGAAATCAACCCACATTTTGCCGGTTAAGGCTACCGATACATTGGAACAATATGCTTAGTTGTATATAAAATAAATAGTCAGGTTGCATGGCACTCTAGTCTCTATCATTTCTGATCGGGGAGCATAATTCACCACTAATTTTTGGAAGAAATTTCAGCAAGGTTTGGGTACTCAGGTGAATCTCAATACAACTTTTCACTCGCAGAATAGCGGGCAGGTAGAGTGAACTATTCAGACGCTTGAGGATATGTTGCGTGCTTGCGTTCTAGACTTCAAAGGTAGCTGGGATGATCGTTTTCCACTCATATAATTTGCCTACAACAATAGTTATCATGCTAGCATTCAGATGACACCGTTCAAAACTTTATATGGAAAGAGATGTAGTTCTCCCATTGGGTGGTTCGAAATTGGGGAAGCAGAGTTGATAGGTCCAGACCTCGTGCATCATTAAGGAGCGGTTGAAGACTGCTCAAAGTCGGCAAAAGTCCTATTCAGATGTTCTTCGTAGGGATTTGGAGTTCAAAGAAGATGATTGGGTATTATTGAAAGTTTTCCCCATGAAAGGTGTAATGCGATTTGGTAAGAAAGGAAAATTGAGTCCGCGGTATGTTGGAACGTACAGAATCATTCAGAGAATCGGTGAGGTGGCGTACAAGCTTGAGCTACCACCTGAGATATCATTAGTGCACCCGGTGTTACACGTGTCTATGCTGAAGAAAGTAGTTGGAGACCCGACACTCATTATTCTGGTTGAGACTATTGACGTTAATGAGGAATTGACTTATGAAGAGATTCCAGTTTCTATTATTGATCGGCAAGTCCGAAAGTTGAGAAATAAAGAAATTACATCCGTGAAAGTGCTATGGCGAAACTAACAGGTTAAAGAGGCTACTTGGGAGGCCGAGGAAGAAATGAAGAAAAAGTATCCTTACTTGTTTGAATACCTATGTATTTACAAAGTTGTGATCTATGAAAATTCTAAGAGTTACTTTCTATGAATTATATATCATTTGTACAATTGGAGTTAATGGTGTTCCTTTCTGGTAATATATTGCATGTGAGGCCACAATTGGTGTTGTTTTGTGTTATGTTATGTTGTTGGATTATGTATATGTTGTTAGGATGTGTTTTTGGGTTTCTCTGGCAGGTGGCTAAGCCCAGTTACAAGGGAGACTCTGGCGAAAGTTTTGAAAATTTAGAGAGTTAGCCAAATTTTGAAGCTACTTGTGAGTGTGAATTAATTTGATGCTAATGACGGATTTTTACCCTCATTCGAGGACGAATGATCCTAAGTGGGGGAGAATGTAAGGCCCCATAAAATTTTGCAAAGGAAAAATAATATTTTGTGGTGCCGAATTGGGTTGAACAATGCATCGGAAAATAAAGAAAAGATTTGACAAAAGAAATACACTTATGCGGCCCACTATGCGGCCGCAAAATCACTCTGCGGACCGCATAATTGCCGCAGAGTGAGGCAGCTATTTGGGCCAATTTGAATGTAAATGTCGCGGGCCACACATTGATCGCAGAACCAGTTTGGAAATTCTCTAGAGGGAGGTTCTGCGGCGCGTTATGCGACCGCTGAATAGGTCTGCGACGCACTGTGCGACCGTAGAACTGATCTACGGACTGCATAATGATCGCACAGTGGGGCAGGCCATGCTAGTTCCGGAGGGCCATTTCACAGCCCATTTCGCGGACCACATATCAATTATGCGATCGCATATGCGATCGCAGATCCTGTCTGGGGCACTATTTTTTAGGTTTTTATAACCCAATCCTACTTCGTTAAATAGACGATTTATACCATTTTTGATCAAAAATCTCACACTTTTAGAGTGAGAGAGTGCCCTAGAGTGAGAAGGTGTTCTTCAACAATTTGTTCTTCAATTCTTGCTCGAATCTTGGAAGATTAACAAGGAAAACTCACTAGGTCTTCATCCTAAAGGTAAGATTCTACACCCTAACCCTGAATTTCGAATTTTGTCTAGAATTGGGTAATTAGTAAGATAATATTTGGGCATGGGAGTTGTCCATATTGCATGCATGCATTATCAAAGGGTGTAAAAATATTGTTGAGCTAAAAATGATAAAGAATGGGTTGTGGGATGATGGAATCCTCCATAAAAGGACCTTGAAACCTTAATGCACGCTTAGTATTTGATCAAATGCTCAAATGAGCTAGAACCATGATCATCTTCCTAATTTTGGTTCAATTTATTATATTTCTAAAATAGATTGAAGTTGCTAAGAATTCCAGAATATTTTAGAGTTTAAGAAAGCTCAATTGAGGTATGTTGGCTAAACCTTTCTCCTAGAATTAAATCCCATGGTATCCATGTAATCTATGTAAGTCCCGAATTGTTCATTAAAAAATTGGCTATTTCGAGTAAGTTTGTGTTGAAAGATATATGTTCAATAAGTATCCAAAATTCCCTATTCATGTTATGATATCAATTGAGGATGTGATAAAAATATGGGTTGTGCATTAAAAATGTTCGACTTCAAGTCAAATTCAAACGAAGACTATTATGCCAAATTTTGTGAAGAATCTCTATGTGCCTTAGACTCTTAATTGCTCATATGGGTACTACAAACCTTGAATTGAATTATAATTATTGTTGATGATAAAGATGATGATGTTTGAAATTGAAAAGGGGAGCATGAAATACTAAATGCGACCAACGTGCCAAGAATGATTTTATAATTTTGGCCACTAGTGCCAATGAAATAAAAAGATGTGAAAGAAGTATGAAATGCGATGATTGATATAAAAAGGTTGATGTCTCGAATAAGACAACCTAGCCGATCGGGTCATGATCGGACACCATGCCGCACACATGGTGGTGATGGTGCTGAAAATTGTAATTGAAATGGTGATTGTGGTCGATGTCTCTAATGAGATAGCCTAGAAGATTGGGTCGTGATCGGACTCCGTGTTAAGGGTACAATGGTATTGATATTTACAGTAATTATGGTTGATGTCTATAATGAGATAGTCTAGCAGATCGGGTCGTGATCGGACTTAGTGCTAAAAGTACAGTGGTATTGGTATTGTGAATATTGGTATTATGAATACTGGTATTGCGAATAATGGTATTGCGAACAATGGTATATCGGTACTAAAAATCTCCCAATGTAAAATATGGAAATTTATTTGAATACTATCTTGATCCTAAATTGAGGTTTGATGTTGTTTAAGGCTTCCATTGATATTATGATATTCTTGTTTGTATTATTTATTATTCTATTGAGAGGGTGTTTGTCATTCATACTAGTACAATTCTATATGTACTAACGTCCCTTTTGTCGGGGGCATTGCATCTTCAATGGATGCAGGTAGTTCCACAGCAAGAGACACTGATCAGTGATAGTAGCACACTCTCTTCCCAGCAGACTTGGTGAACCCAACTACATTTCGGGGTCATGTATCTTTCGTTCCTTATGTATTGTGTTCGAGGTATAGCCGGAGCCTTGTAGCCGGCATTATCATAGTAATCTTCTGTATCTATAGAGGCGCCGTAGACATGGTGTGGGTTGTGTATTGGTGCTGGAAAAGTCAAACTATGTTATGTTGTGGTTGAATTACTTGTCCATTTGAGACTTTAAAAATGATAAAACTATTGGTATTGTTGACATGAACACCTTTTTGTCTAATTAATAAAAATATGTATTATCTCCATTCATGGATGAGTTTGGGTAGAAGGAAATCTAGCAGGCTTGCTCGGTCGGATTCACTCGGTTGAGCACCGGTCGCGCTCCCCGATTTTGGGGCGTGACACCCTCGGCCTCATTCAGTCATCAACCTCTCTAGTCTTTCGGGCTGTCAGAAATCTTGATAAACAGCCCAACAACAATGATATGATGCATCAATAATGAATAAGAGAGACTGAGATGTACTATGCAAGTAAAACCGTGACTGAGTACAAAATAGTAATTTAATAGATAATTCAACATGTACACGACCTCTGTGGGTCCCAACAGTGTCAACAGATGGTTTAAACATGATTTATAGTTCAATTTCCCTAATACGTAGGAAAATGTATGGGTAACAATAATTTATTCAACTACACAGATCCATGGAATTGACCAAGTCACAATTCTTACGGTGCACGCCCATACACCCGTCTCCTAGCATCTGCGTCACCTCAAAACCAATCACATAACACATAATCCGGGGTTTCATACCCTCAGGACCAAATTTAGAATTGTTACTTACCTCAAACTGTGTAATTTTTTATTCTGTAATGCCTTTGCCTCGCGAATCGGCCTCTGAACGCCTCGAATCTAGCCACAAATAATCCGATTCAGTCAACAAAAATTATAGGAATTAATTCCATAAGAAAATACAAATTTTCCATCAAAATCCGAATTTTCACCCAAAAATTGCCCGTGGGGCCCACGTCTTAGAACCCGACAAAAGTTACAAATCTGAAAGCACATTCAACCACGAGTCTAACCAACTTTTCCAACTTAAGTTTTCAATTATGAGACTAAGTATCTCAATTTACGCCGAAATCCTTCCAGACCCGAACCAACTAACCCAGTAAGTCATAAAACAATTATAAGCATAAATTGAGCAGTAGATGGGAAAACAGGGTTATAATATTCAAAATGACTGGTCGGATCATTACACTCAAGTATAGAGCGTGGCGAGCCATCCTACACTGCGATTCTCAGTTTGTCGTCAATCAAGTCACCAGGACTTTCCAAATCAAAGAACAAAGGTTGCAAAAATACCAAATCGAAATCCGCAAGATATTGCCCGAGTTTGATGAATGCCAGCTCGACCAAATCCCCCGGGTGCAAAACACTGAAGCCGATAGAATCGCCAAACTAGAGGCAACCACTAAAACCATAACCGGAGAAGGAAATGTGGTCGCCCTCCTCCACTCAGCGATAGATCAAATCGAGGTAAGGACTATAAATCTAACTTGGGACTGGCGTAATCGTATTGTTACATACTTGCATGATGGAGTAACTCCCATATGATAAAAAAGAAGCCAATAAACTTCAGATACAATCAACCAGGTACAACATCATCCAGAACGATCTGTACAAGAGGACGTACGACGACCCCCTAGAAAAATGTTTGGGCCTAAATCAAACTTGGCGTGTACTAGAAGAAGTCCACGAAGGCCACTACGAGGCTCATTCCAGCAACCGAGCTCTAGTCATATGCCTCATACGAGTAGGATACTACTGGCCTACTATGAAAAAAGAGGCCGCGGATTTCGTAAAAATATGTGAGCAATGCCAAAAATATGCCCCGATGATCCACCAAGCAGGTGAGCAACTCCACTCCCTGCAGGACGAGGTAACATATGTTTCCTTTTGGTTTTTACTGACTATTTTTCTAAAAGGGTAGAAGCAGGAGCATTCGCTCACATACACGAGCATGAAGTGATCGCCTTCATATGAAAGAACATTGTGTGCCACTTCGGCCTCCCCAAAGAGATCAACTGCGACAACGGACCCCAATTCACTGGAAAGAAGGTCGCCGAATTTTTCAAAAAGTGGCATATTAAAATAATACTCTCCACCCCATATCACCCCGCGGGCAATGGGCAAGTAGAGCCCTCCAATAAATCAACACTGAACATTATTAAGAAAAATCTCGAGGACGCCAAGGAACTTTGGCCAGAACTACTGCCAGAAGTGCTATGGGCCTACCGCACAATGCCAAAGACGAGCACAGGAGAAACGCCCAACTCATTAGTCTATGAGACTGACGCAGTGATACCAGTCGAAGTCGGAGAGCCCAGTTTGAGATACTCCCATGAGAGCGGGCCGAGGAATGATGAAAGTAGAAGGTAAGACCTCGATGAAGTCGAAGAATGGAGAGACATGGCCTACCTAAGAATGATCACCCAAAAACAACAGGCAGAACACTACTACAACAAAAAAACCAAGATCAGACCACTCAAAATCGGAGACTACGTGCTCAAGGCCAAAACACAAACCAGCAAAAACTCGCGGGAGGGCAAACCGGGGACAAATTGGGACGGCCCATACAAAATCATAGCAGCAGCAAGCAAAGGGTCATTTCAACTAGAAATAATGGAAGGAAAACGGCTACCAAACAACTGGAACGACACCTACCTCAAGTACTTCAACTTTTAAGAACAAGCGTCCTCCAAGTTGTACTCTTTTTCCCTCACTTGAATTTTGTCCCAATTGGGTTTTCTCAAAGAGGTTTTTAATGAGGCGATGAGAAGGACACTTCAAAAAAGGCGTAATTCATTGCTCAACCTCTCAACATATCTCCAGGTCACCCAATGAAGGGACTAGATAGATCGGGACTGGAATTCCAGCCCGAACAATATGTAAATTTCGCCAAGTATTGAGCAAAACACAAATATGCGTCCACAAGAACATGACATCATCATTTACCCGGACCACGCCCGTAATTGATTAAGAAACATTCGACCTCGTTCGAATTAACAGACATTCGACCTCGTTCGAAATAACAAACATTCGGCCTCGTTCGAATTAACAGACATTCGACCTCATTCGAATTAAAAAATATTCGACCTCGTTTGAATTAACAAACATTCGACCTCGTTCGAATTAAAAAATATTCGACCTCGTTCGAATTAACAAACATTCGACCTCGTTCGAATTAAGAAATATTCGACCTCGTTCGAATTAAGAAATATTAGACCTCATTCGAATTAAAAAATATTCGACCTCGTTCGAATTAAAAAACATTCGACTTCGTACAAATTAAAAGACATTCGACCTCATTCGAATCAAATAATGACATTCGACCTCGTTCGAATTAAAAAGTATTCGACCTTGTTGGAATTAACAAACATTCGACCTCGTTTGAATTAAAAAACATTTGACGTCACTCGAATTAAAAGACATTCGACCTTGTTCGAATCAAATAACGACATTCGACCTTGTTCGAATTAAAAGACATTCGACCTCGTTCGAATTAAAAAATATTCGACCTAGTTTGAATTAACAGACATTTGACCTCGTTCGAATTAAAAAATATTTGACCTAGTTCGAATTAACAGACATTTGACCTCGTTCGAATTAAAAATATTAGACCTCGTTCGAATTAAAAAATATTCGACCTCGTTTGAATTAACAGACATTCGACCTCGTTCGAATTAAAAAATATTCAACCTAGTTCGAATTAACAGACATTCGACCACATTAGAATTAAGAAACATTCGACCTCGTTCGAATTAAAAAATATTTGACCTCATTAGAATTATGAAACATTCGACCTCGTTCGAAAAAAATAACACCGACCTCGCTCGAATTCACATTCAGCGGCTCCGTTCAGGTCAACTACGGCTTATGTTCTACTTTGTTCGAACTACCTATACGACCCTTGACCATTGTTGGGTTTAGGTTACGTTTGACCTCGCTTATACTAATTCAATTGCATTATCAAATTAATCTCTGGATATGTTTGACTTTGTTCAACAACACTTACTGGCTCCAGGTCACAACTACCAAGGGCGGCATTTGAACTCGTTCAACATACAAATTGAGTTTCTACGGCTATAAGCAGCCAAACGACAGAATTAAGGAAAGAAGCATACAAGGCCAAGCAGAGAAAAGATTCAGAAACGAACAGCGAAAAATAGCATTTTATACTTCAAAAATATTCTTTACAAAGGCTAAACAAAATTACAAACCAAAGGAATAACTACTCGCCACCCGACCCAGCAGCGCCATCTCCACCATCTCCATTACCATCAGGGTACTCATCCTCGTACCAGGCATCCTGCTGAATCCCATCCAAATCCTCCTCGTCATCGCTGATCTCTGGTGTAACAGGGTCATAGCCACAAGCAATACGAGCTGCATGCGCCTTAACACGAGCATCCTCAAAATCAGCCTCAGGAGCTCTCCCCGCCGTCATCAAATCTCTGAATATGTCTAGCTGGGCCTCTGCGTGGATCCACTTCTCGTATAAATCCCGCAGAACATCAATATAAGCAGAAGAGTGGGAGGACGGCTGGGCCAAAGACTGCGTCTTCTCGGCCTCGAGAGCGACGATTTGGTCACCAAGGTTCGAGCTCTCTACTTCTAGCCTCCCAATTTTCTCGCCAAGCCGCTCTTCCTTGAGCCTGGCCGTCTCCAATCGTTTGCCCGCTCAGATTGGAGGACGCGGATTGCATCCTCCAAAGATTCCACTTTTTCTAAAGCCACCAACCGAGCCAACTTGGCCCTCTCCAAATCCGCCATCTTCTCGGCGACCTCGTCACTCAAAGCATCGGCCCTGACCCGACACTGCTCGAGTTCGACTCGCAGAGATACCACTTGGGCTTGAAGGTCCGCACATTCGGCCTCAACTCCCTCGCTCACTTCGAGCTCCTCTTCTTTATCCCTCAATGACCCTTTGAGGACACTGCACTTGCCGAAAAATCTCACCAGCTCGTCATCTTTCTGCTTCAGCTCGTCCCGGATATCTTGGAAATTGCCACTTTCACCGAACCTCCTACAGATCTCACGATACTTGCTGCGGTATTCACGATACTTCTTCTCCATCCTATTGAAAATAGTTTTACGCCTCTCCTCTAGGAGAGTACTCTCAATCTCCAAGATAATGGATTAAAAAAAGAAAGAGGAAGAAAATCAGCCTATCAAAAAATAATGTGCAAGGCATAAAAACTAGAAAGGTCGGGAGATTTACCCTAAGGGCAAGGCCGGCTATGCTCGACGACAGGGTGGCATCGTTCAGCAACTCGAGGGTCTTGCCCTCTGCATCGAAGCAAAGGGACCCAAGGAAGGGACCACATCTTCAGTATTCACCAGCAGGTCGCGGTCAAGGCGGATCACGATGGTACGAGTGGACCCTTCCAACCTCACTTCCACCCGAGTGAACCCCTCGCTAAGCATCAACACCTCATCAGGGTCAATATCATAGCCGGTTTCGTAGCCATCCTTAGCAATACCTTTGCCTCTTACCTCGGTCGACGAGGGAACATCAACTGGTACCGAAGATGATGGCTCACTCCTCAATATACTGTCATCGACCTCCACTGGCGGCTCTCCAACTTTAACCCCGATTTCAGGAAAGGGCGCACCTTCCACCACTCCCGCTGATAACGGAACTCCAGATGACGGATTTGTGCCATTTTCAGGTGCGGCAATGGTCAGCTCATAGTCGTCCCTTATAGAGTCCACTGCTTGAACTATACCGCCGCCAACATCCACTGATCTCCTTTTACGTGGATTCATGTTTTCCTCACTCGGCAACGACTCATCTACTAAATACATCATAGGAAAAGCTGATGTCCCAGATGCTGAGGCCGCTGATGGCTGAGCTGATCTCTCCAAAACCGGAGGTCAAACAGAGGCAGATGACCGTGCAGGCTTAGTCGCGGTTGTAGCTGGAACAGATCCCGTCGTGGCGGTCGCCTGACAGAACGCAGGAGTAGGAGCTCTCGACTTTCTCGGACCTCCCCGTGCTGACACAAAAGAGAGAAAAAAGGTCGGATCAACCCCCGCAAAGATAAAAGGTGACCTAAAATATGATCTATCAGAAAAACTCAACGACAAAGACAAGCAAACTTACCGAGAAGCTTGGGCCCGATTTTATTGCGGAAGGCCGACCATTCATGAATCCCCACTGTATGAGGAAGGACTCGGCTAACCCACTCGTGAATATCCTCGACCAAAGGAGGGGGTTCGGCCTCCGTTGCGTGGAGAGAGAAAAATAAGATACAGTACAACCAAGGTCAACCAGCACGAAGTGCAACAGAGGAAAAAGGAAGGTGTTTACGAGCATAGTTCCAAAGCTCAGGAAACCCGTTTGCATTTGCCACCACGCCTTCAGTTCTAACAAAGAAATAGCTGAACCAAAACTGGCAGTTGGCCTTGTCATCCATCTTTACCACAAGACACTTGCCGCCCCGGTTGCGAAGATATAACATCATCCCCCTGTAAAAACTGGGGGCGAAGAGATGCATCAAATGACGGATGGTCACCTCGACCTCGGCCAACTCCGCGAACTTCAAAATCATGCGGATGAGCTTATAAATACAGGGGGAGAGTTGAGTCGGGTACACCCGGTAGTAGCGGCAAAACTCTTCGGCCAAGGGAAGGATAGGAAAAGAATAGCCTACGTAGAAAGGGTATGCATAGAAGGCGCAATACCCAGGTCGACATATTTGCACCATGTCGTTCCCCGCAGGGATGTGGTCTATGTGGGCAGGAATTTTGAATTTAGCCCTAAACTCAGCGATGGCCTCCTTTGTCATCAATGACTCCGAGATTTCAGGGTCATCTTCAGGCAAATTTGAGAAGTCAGACCTAGCCTTCTCCTTACGAGAAATTATTTTCTCCACCGTGGGAAAGTTATCATCTTCAACAACCATGGCCATCCCATCATCGTGGGGGTTCATGCAAATTGCCAAGGGAACAAGATCAGGTACTCCCCCTAAATTGGTTGTATTAACCATTTTTGCTCATTTTTTTTATGGAGAAGATGCAAGCACATAGGAGATATAAAGGGCAACAGTTATCAGAACTGGTGAAAACAGGAATGCCAGGATTAAAAAGTATTCGACCTTGTTGGAATTAACAAACATTCGACCTCGTTTGAATTAAAAAACATTTGACGTCACTCGAATTAAAAGACATTTGACCTTGTTCGAATCAAATAATGACATTCGACCTTGTTCGAATTAAAAGACATTCGACCTCGTTCGAATTAAAAAATATTCGACCTAGTTTGAATTAACAGACATTTGACCTCGTTCGAATTAAAAAATATTTGACCTAGTTCGAATTAACAGACATTTGACCTCGTTCGAATTAAAAATATTAGACCTCGTTCGAATTAAAAAATATTCGACCTCGTTTGAATTAACAGACATTCGACCTCGTTCGAATTAAAAAATATTCAACCTAGTTTGAATTAACAGACATTCGACCTCGTTAGAATTAAGAAACATTCGACCTCGTTCGAATTAAAAAATATTTGACCTCATTAGAATTATGAAACATTCGACCTCGTTCGAAACAAATAACACCGACCTCGCTCGAATTCACATTCAGCGGCTCCGTTCAGGTCAACTGCGGATTATGTTCTACTTTGTTCGAACTACCTATACGACCCTCGACCATTGTTGGGTTTAGGTTACGTTTGACCTCGCTTATACTAATTCAGTTGCGTTATCAAATTAATCTCTGGATATGTTTGACTTTGTTCAACAACACTTACTGGCTCCAGGTCACAATTACCAAGGGCGGCATTTGAACTCGTTCAACATACAAATTGAGTTTCTACGGCTATAAGCAGCCAAACGACAGAATTAAGGAAAGAAGCATACAAGGCCAAGCAGAGAAAAGATTCAGAAACGAATAGCGAAAAATAGCATTTTATACTTCAAAAATATTCTTTACAAAGGCTAAACAAAATTACAAACCAAAGGAATAACTACTCGCCACCCGACCCAGCAGCGCCATCTCCACCATCTCCATTACCATCAGGGTACTCATCCTCGTACCAGGCATCCTGCTGAATCCCATCCAAATCCTCCTCGTCATCGCTGATCCCTGGTGTAACAGGGTCATAGCCACAGGCAATACGAGCTGCATGCGCCTTAACACGAGCATCCTCAAAATCAGCCTCAGGAGCTCTCCCCGCCGTCATCAAATCTCTGAATATGTCTAGCTGGGCCTCTGCGTGGATCCACTTCTCGTATAAATCCCGCAGAACATCAATATAAGCAGAAGAGTGGGAGGACGGCTGGGCCAAAGACTGCGTCTTCTCGGCCTCGAGAGCGACGATTTGGGCACCAAGGTTCGAGCTCTCTACTTCTAGCCTCCCAATTTTCTCGCCAAGCCGCTCTTCCTTGAGCCTGGCCGTCTCCAATCGTTTGCCCGCTCAGATTGGAGGACGCGGATTGCATCCTCCAAAGATTCCACTTTTTCTAAAGCCACCAACCGAGCCAACTTGGCCCTCTCCAAATCCGCCATCTTCTCGGCGACCTCGTCACTCAAAGCATCGGCCCTGACCCGACACTGCTCGAGTTCGACTCGCAGAGATACCACTTGGGCTTGAAGGTCCGCACATTCGGCCTCAACTCCCTTGCTCACTTCGAGCTCCTCTTCTTTATCCCTCAATGACCCTTTGAGGACACTGCACTTGCCGAAAAATCTCACCAGCTCGTCATCTTTCTGCTTCAGCTCGTCCCGGATATCTTGGAAATTGCCACTTTCACCGAACCTCCTACAGATCTCACGATACTTGCTGCGGTATTCACGATACTTCTTCTCCATCCTATTGAAAATAGTTTTACGCCTCTCCTCTAGGAGAGTACTCTCAATCTCCAAGATAATGGTTTAAAAAAAGAAAGAGGAAGAAAATCAGCCTATCAAAAAATAATGTGCAAGGCATAAAAACTAGAAAGGTCGGGAGATTTACCCTAAGGGCAAGGCCGGCTATGCTCGACGACAGGGTGGCATCGTTCAGCAACTCGAGGGTCTTGCCCTCTGCATCGAAGCAAAGGGACCCAAGGAAGGGACCACATCTTCAGTATTCACCAGCAGGTCGCGGTCAAGGCGGATCACGATGGTACGAGTGGACCCTTCCAACCTCACTTCCACCCGAGTGAACCCCTCGCTAAGCATCAACACCTCATCAGGGTCAATATCATAGCCGGTTTCGTAGCCATCCTTAGCAATACCTTTGCCTCTTACCTCGGTCGACGAGGGAACATCAACTGGTACCGAAGATGATGGCTCACTCCTCAATATACTGTCATCGACCTCCACTGGCGGCTCTCCAACTTTAACCCCGATTTCAGGAAAGGGCGCACCTTCCACCACTCCCGCTGATAACGGAACTCCAGATGACGGATTTGCACCATTTTCAGGTGCGGCAATGGTCAGCTCATAGTCGTCCCTTATAGAGTCCACTGCTTGAACTATACCGCTGCCAACATCCACTGATCTCCTTTTACGTGGATTCATGTTTTCCTCACTCGGCAACGACTCATCTACTAAATACATCATAGGAAAAGCTGATGTCCCAGATGCTGAGGCCGCTGATGGCTGAGCTGATCTCTCCAAAACCGGAGGTCAAACAGAGGCAGATGACCGTGCAGGCTTAGTCGCGGTTGTAGCTGGAACAGATCCCGTCGTGGCGGTCGCCTGACAGAACGCAGGAGTAGGAGCTCTCGACTTTCTCGGACCTCCCCGTGCTGACACAAAAGAGAGAAAAAAGGTCGGATCAACCCCCGCAAAGATAAAAGGTGACCTAAAATATGATCTATCAGAAAAACTCAACGACAAAGACAAGCAAACTTACCGAGAAGCTTGGGCCCGATTTTATTGCGGAAGGCCGACCATTCATGAATCCCCACTGTATGAGGAAGGACTCGGCTAACCCACTCGTGAATATCCTCGACCAAAGGAGGGGGTTCGGCCTCCGTTGCGTGGAGAGAGAAAAATAAGATACAGTACAACCAAGGTCAACCAGCACGAAGTGCAACAGAGGAAAAAGGAAGGTGTTTACGAGCATAGTTCCAAAGCTCAGGAAACCCGTTTGCATTTGCCACCACGCCTTCAGTTCTAACAAAGAAATAGCTGAACCAAAACTGGCAGTTGGCCTTGTCATCCATCTTTACCACAAGACACTTGCCGCCCCGGTTGCGAAGATATAACATCGTCCCCCTGTAAAAATTGGGGGCGAAGAGATGCATCAAATGACGGATGGTCACCTCGACCTCGGCCAACTCCGCGAACTTCAAAATCATGCGGATGAGCTTATAAATACAGGGGGAGAGTTGAGTCGGGTACACCCGGTAGTAGCGGCAAAACTCTTCGGCCAAGGGAAGGATAGGAAAAGAATAGCCTACGTAGAAAGGGTATGCATAGAAGGCGCAATACCCAGGTCGACATATTTGCACCATGTCGTTCCCCGCAGGGATGTGGTCTATGTGGGCAGGAATTTTGAATTTAGCCCTAAACTCAGCGATGGCCTCCTTTGTCATCAATGACTCCGAGATTTCAGGGTCATCTTCAGGCAAATTTGAGAAGTCAGACCTAGCCTTCTCCTTACGAGAAATTATTTTCTCCACCGTGGGAAAGTTATCATCTTCAACAACCATGGCCATCCCATCATCGTGGGGGTTCATGCAAATTGCCAAGGGAACAAGATCAGGTACTCCCCCTAAATTGGTTGTATTAACCATTTTTGCTCATTTTTTTTATGGAGAAGATGCAAGCACATAGGAGATATAAAGGGCAAAAGTTATCAGAACTGGTGAAAACAGGAATGCCAGGATTAAGGAAACAAAAGCGAGAATAATGAGAGAAGGAAAGAAGAGATAAAGACTCAGTGTTTGAAAAGCACAAAAGATTAGGCAAAAGGTCTTGTGTCCCTATTTATAGGAATCCAGGCACCATAATCGAGAATACAAACCGACGATGCCCAGCACGAATGTCAAAACAGCAGAGGCACGAGAAACAATGCAATACATCGAGAAAACACATAATAATGATGCGTGATGTCATGACGTCATTCTGAACCGACATAACGGTAAGTTATGATTCACAAATCACCACATTATCATCTCGCCAAGAGCACTACTATTCGACATGTTCGCCTAAAATCTCTCAACTATGACTAGCAAAGTCCGCTCATCGAGGCCGTCCAACAGACGACCTCGATAAGCGGAAGGACTAACTGTATGGATCAAAATTTATGTAAGAGCACTCGACGCGAAGTGGTGTTGCTAAAAGTAATTTGACCGAGGTCGACTAGTAACTAATGGGACTCATCGTCGAGCACCCAATCATGGCCGAGGTCAAGAATTAGAAGGAGCAGTAACGACTAGTTCAGTAATAGGACCTTTAAGAGAATATTGCGTTAGATATTTTTTATACTTGTACTTTTAGGGTTAATTGGGGGAATGCCCCTATAAATAGAAAGAGAGACTCCGTGATAAAAGAGGGAGGAGGAGAAAGCAAACTCTCTCTAGATAAATACAAACACTACTTTTAAAAAGTCATTGAATGTTTGATGACTCCAGACCTTTTCCATCAGATTCAAGATAGATCCCGATATTCTTGCATTTGTCGATCATTGACCATTGTCGATCATTGACCATTGTTAGAAGAAGGAATTATCCACCTCATTCAATGTTGGGTGAATCATTCTCCTTATTTATTTTAGTGTCATTTATTGTGATTGAATGATTGATGTTCCTTTTCCACTATTAATATTGGAAATCTAAATAAATATCATATTTAGCTCTTTTTCAACGTTGTTCAAACATTATCTACATAGATCAATTATAGATCAGAAGTCATTATTACTAACTAGGTTTAACCCCTCATCACATAAAGTTAATTAGTCTTACCAAAGGTTTATAATTAGATAATTATATATATATATATATATATATATATATATATATATATATATATATATATATATATATATATATATATATAATTATCTAATTATAAACCTTTGGTAAGACTAATTAACTTTATGTGTGTATATATATATATATATATATATATATATATATATATATATATATCTTTTACTTTTTTGGTTAAATAATTTTCTTAACCACTTTTGAGGGAACAACATTTGCACTTGTGAAAGAGAAAACAGTAAACTCCTATAACTTAGAGATTACATCCCATTTGTAACGAGTTTATTACTCATATGATCAGTCAACTATTTCAAATTACCTAATAAAATCATGTTTTTTTGTAACAGAAAAGTCACGTTACTATTTTTATAGCATTCAGAAGGTCACTCAACTAGATTTCTCATATTTTCGATGGCCAAAAATATATTTTACCCTCTACATTATCAACCTTTATTTTATTCATCAAATTTAGGTGCTTAAACTCTTATTTTATGACTATATTTTTTAATATATTTTAATTATGTAATTTTAAATAAATTACTTATCGAAACAAGGTATATGTTGTAAGACGCGTACATTAATACTAGTTAGATAATAGTTAAATAGGAGGGTGAAGGGATTGTATTAGTTTCGATAGCATTTGATTCGTTAAGCCAAATTCGCCATAAAATCATCAACCCAATTACAATTTATTCGGTCCAAAGTTCAAACGATGTTGCATTAATCCTACAAAATATTAACTTATAGTTTGCAATTCTAGACTGCTAAAGATATTTATATTTTTGTATTTATTTTTTATTTATATATTCCTAATTATTTTTTATTTTTTTACTTTATAAATAAGATTTATTTATTCTATAGGTAAGCCCATAACATGGAGTAAAAAGAGAAAAAAATTATAATGTTAAAAAAAGTATTAAAAAATAAAGATTGATAAGTTAGAGGGTAAAAAAATTATTTAGTACTCGAAAATTTGAAAACTCCAGTTGAATGACCTTTTTGAGTACTATAAAAATAGTTAAATGACATTTCTACTACTAAATAAAATAAGTATGACTTTACTATGTAATTTCAAATAGTTAAGTAATTATTTGAGTAAGGGCTCCATTTGCAACTCCATTTCCTTTTATTTCACATATACATACTCCCCAAAAGACTAAAATTGCACGCTTTATTTAATTAAAAATTTAAATATACTTATTTCATTAATAGCCGACCAAAATCAAAATCTATATATAATAAAAGGAGAGGCAAAGTCACCACATTAAGCGAAGCGGCATAACCATAATATGACAAGTGTAGATTTTAGGACAAAGTTGGAGTTTTAAATTAATCTAAAATAAAAAAAAAAACTATCAATTCAAATTGGGGAGTAGTTTCAAGTTGAAGTTTTAAAATTATTTTAAAATAAAATAAACTACTAATTCAAATTGGGGAGTAATTTCAAGTTGGAATTTTAATATTATTTTAAAATAAAAACGAAAATAAATAAATAAGAAACTACGATATCAAATTGGGGAGTAGTTTCTTCCTAATATGGTGTATGTGAACTCTATTAGTTTATATATATATATATATATATATATATATATATATATATATAAGTAAAGTAAAAACAAATATATAAAGTGAAAAATAGATATAATGTGATTCTATCCACATTTTAAATTTGTTTGATAAAATTATGTAAAATATTATACTCAAAATACTATTGATAAATTTAGATATCGAAATAATCACGAGAAAGTCTCAACTTAAATTTCAAGAGTAATACAAAATTATATTTATTTTATTATATTTAACTTGTAATTTACTAAAAATTCATATGAAGGTTTAATAATATTAAATAATGGGCGATACAATTAGATAAGTAAAGAACCAAAAAAGAAATAAAATATAAATTTATGATAAAATATAAATATATAAGACTTATAATTAGAATTATTATGAGAAAAGTCGTACATATACACATAACTAAATCATACTAAGCAAATAGTCATAAAGTAAAAATACTAAAAAACAAAGAATTTCAAGCAATCAACAACAATAATCAAACCCATCGAATTTCAAGCGAATGCGTAAAAAATATATTTATTAATTAAAAGTTAATAAATAAAATTCATAACTCCAAAATAAAAAATAAAAAATATAAAGATACTATTAGGATATTTATACGTAAGACACACACATTTTATATATATATATATATATATATATATATATATATATATATATATATATATATATATACACACACACACACACACAAAAAAATAATAAAGGCTTATCTCTTTATACTTTTGATGAATTAAAAATTATAATTTAGTAAGAAATTACGTCATTTAAAATTTCAGTAAAATACAAAATGAGAAAACTAATCAAATATTACAGCAGAAAAGAACGTACGAAGAGAGGGGGATAAAGATAGTTTTATGGTAATAATAATTTGAATTAATTAAAAAATAAAACATAAGTAAATAACACTCTAATATTTTTTGATAAATTTAGACAATTGAAGATTTTTGAACTGTATAACATAAGGTTTAAAAAAATAAAAAAATTTCAGAGTAAGAAAATATATATCTATGTTATATTAAAAGAGAAGTAGTTTCAAAATATTAAGTTAATTGACAAGTTAATAAAAAGTAACATTACTAAATGTATAGTATTAAGTGTTTGCTAATTTAATGAATAATAAAAAATAAATAAAAAATAAATAATTTATTTGATTACTATCTGATATATATTCTTTGATTTTATATAAATTTTGTTATATTTTTATACATTACATTAAAAAATAAAATAATAACTAATATTTATTAAAATAATATGATATACTAGATCATAGTTTTATAAGATTGATATTGATTCTAACACTAGTTAGGTACCCTCGCTCCCTATGGTCTAAAGTAGAAGGACTAAACTCACTAAACGGACAAAAGAATAGGATCCATAACGTCATATTAGAAGAAGTAGGGGGCCAAAACGCAAAAGAAAGTAAAAGGAGCAGCGTCTAGATGCCACGTCGGATGGAGATGTATCTACAGATGGATGGATAAAGTCAGAATGAGTTCAGACCAACGCTGGCAATAATACTCTCACAATTCACAAACAATGGCGTCCATATCTATTCCTCTGGCGTATAAATCACATTCCCTCAGTTGTTCCTCAAGTTATCGTCTTCACTTCACTACTCCCCAACTTCACTCACCCATCCAAATCAAATGTTCTGGTATGATTTCTTTTTCTCATTATCTATACTGTTCTAGTTGAAATGGCATCTGAATTTTTGGTTTTTTTTACGTCGATTAACGTTTGATGCACCTGGGGCGCAGCTTCCAAGGAGGGTTCGGATAATGAGGAAAACTCATGTCAATTCAAGCAACTTAGGAATGTTGCTTGTGGATTCCTTGCTGTTTGGGCAGTGGCTAATTCTGTTTCTCCCGTAATTGCTGCTGGTCAGGTTGGGAAAATGCCATACAGTTACTCTCTTGCTATGCGATTTCACATATTTCTTTGCATTTGTTACTCCTATATTTTTACTAATTTGTATTGTCACAGTATTGAATGGTCTTGTAAACCACTTCATCTAGAATCTTTTAACTTTTTAGTTTTAGCTCTTCAGCATGCCACTTAACGTGCGGATAGCTCTTTCCTTGGCTAAGTGGGTAGAAATATTTTTGTTGATTGATGGGCGCACGACTTAAACCAAGAGCTCTGATACCAAGTTAAATTGTGTGAGCGAATTCATGTAAAAGATTATCGCCATTAAAGTTTTTAGTTTGTCAAACAAGTATCCTAATCCAAATGGCATAAGAAATTCAAAATCTAATTTTCCCAATCCACAAGCAGATTAATTCCTCTGTAGATTTGGATTTTACCATTCTCTTGATTGGTCATGAATTAGGATCTAAGACCAAAATTTGACTGGTTTATGTTAAAAGTTTGTTACCAAGTTTTACCTAAGTTGTCATTAGCTACATAGTTAATATGCCAATGTTACCTCTCTTAAAAAAACAAAAGAACCTATATAAAGTTCATGTGAGGGTGCTATAGTCTAGGTTGGATTGGACGAAGTTTGAAATATATGATGATTTACAGAAGTGCAAGTGTATTATTAAAGGAGAGAAAACATCTTGGAGCTCATGTTCCAAAGATAGGAAATAACTCTATGTAGATTTTGACAGAATAATCTATCAGGAGTTGTCGTTGGTTCATATGTACATGGATGCAAGATTATCATTTGTTTACAATTTTGGGTTGATTTTGCAGAGATTGCCTCCATTGTCAACCGACCCAGATAGGTGTGCACGGGCCTTTGTTGGTAACACAATAGGTCAAGCCAATGGTGTTTATGACAAACCACTTGATCTGCGCTTTTGTGATTACACAAATGAGAAAAATAACCTCAAGGGGAAGTCACTTGCAGCAGCACTCATGTCTGGTGCAAAATTTGATGGTGCAGACATGACTGAAGTGATCATGTCTAAGGCTTATGCTGTTGGAGCTAGTTTTAAGGGTAAGTTAATGTAACATTTTTGTAGAAAATATATCTCTGCTTGTTTTTTTAAAGCCTCTCAAGAAGCAATAGGCTAACAAAGAAATGCAAGAGATAAGGAAGGAGAAATGATCAAATGCATTTGATTGAATTATTACAAGTTATATTTGTGTAAACATTCCTCTTTGTGGTAACGAAAACCTAGTATTTCATGATATGTATGATGAGGGTTGTCACGACCCCAAATTCCCTCCGTAGGAGGTCGTGATGACACCTAGTCTCTAAGACTAGGTAAGCCTATCAATGCGGAATAATCATAAATATCTGAAATAAATAACTACAATCCAAATAATTACAACTCCCAAAACTCGGTAGAAATAAGTTACAAGCTTCTAAAATTTATTCTCAATATTTCTATGTATCAAGGTCTAAAGAAAAATAAGGAAGCAACATAAAATGATAGAAGGGAACTCTGGAGTCTGCGGACGCTGACAGATATACCTCGAAGTCTCCGTGCGCAGGTAGCTTCACTCACTGACGTCTAAACTGGTAAGATGTACTTGGATCTGCACAAAAAGATGTGCAAAAGCGTAGTATGAGTACACCACATCGGTACCCAGTAAGTGCCAAGCCTAACCTCAATAGAGTAGTGACGAGGTCAGGTCAGGCCCTACTGGAGAATAGATAATGACATGGAAAAATGTTTAAACAATTTAATAAGATAAAAATGACTGCGGAAATGAATCAAATAGTATGTCACATTTAATGACACCAATTAATTGCAAATAATATCTCGTGGAATCAAAACAGAATTTCCTTTCAGCTTTATGAAAATCACAACAATTAATCGAAGGCAACTATAACCATAAATCAATATCAACAAGGGCACTACCGAGGTACCACCTCGTAGTCCCAAATCATAAATAAATTCACAATATCTCATTTCCTTATATCACCGCGGGAGCCTTCACAATTTATTTAAAAAAATATTTTTTCCGAAATAGCATCCCGCGTTTTAGCCTCCCTTATCACACCGCATGACTTCTAGTAGTCACCCATACTAGTCACGCGTATCAAGCCACCCTTATCTCACCGCATGCGTTTCAATCCCCAGACCTTATACCACCGCATGCGTATAAATATCATAATATATCACAATTTGCACCTCAAGTGCCCAATATTTCAATTTTTCCAAAAATAAATCAACAACAATATTTTTCAATAATAAAGAGCTCGCGGCTCATGCCAAAATAATCCAAAAAAAATATTTTTTCACAATAAAGAGCTAACGGCTCTATCACAATGAGTACCAAAAATCTTGCGAAAATAATCAGGAATAAAATAATTCAGGAAAATAATATTTCATATTAATAATACTTAATTTAAAGAAAAATCAACCTTTAAATAATGCACAGTATAAAAGAAACCAAGTTTCAATCAAACAGGTAAAACAATTAGCAGGAAAATGTCAAGCAAATTTAAGGTATACAAATCAAATCATTAATGGAGAATATAACAAGATTTAATAATTTAATTAATATGTAACAGTGATCTTCATAATTTGAACACATAATCCTTCACATTTAGTCCGTGTACACACTCGTCACCTCGTATGCACGACTCTCATCACATTACAATTAATACTAATCCTAGGAAAATTTCCCCCACACAAGGTTAGACAAGTCACTTACCTCGACTTGCTCCAATTTAACCAAGTATTATGCTTTTTCCTCGATTTTTCGACTCCGATCGACTCGTATCTAGTCATAAGTAATTTGATACAGTCAACAAAAATTATAAGAATCGATTTCATAAGAAAATACTACATTTTTCAATAAAATCCGAAATTAGCTCGAAATTTGCCCGTGGGGACCACATCTCGGAATCCGGCGAAACTTATAAAATCCGACAACCCATTCAATTACGAGTCCAACCATACCAGTTTCACTCCAATCGGACTCCGGATCGACACCGAAATCTCAAAAATTCATTTTTATGAGATTTTTAAAATTTTTCAAATTTCAATCTCAAAACACTAATTAAATGGTGAAAACAATGATATATTTGTGTATATAGACCAAATCCGAGTTGGAATCACTTACCCCAAATGCCTTTCCTTGAAAATCTGTCAAAAGTCGCCTTTGTTCAAGCTCAAGTTTGTCAAAAATGGCAAATGTTGAATGCCACTGTTTTTATAACTTACAGATCTGTCCAGTTCGATCTTGGGAGCTCGATCTGTCCAGTTCGATCTTGGGAGCTCGATCTGTCCAGTTCGATCAGGGACTTCGATTTTGTCAGGGACCTCGATTTGTCAGGGACCTCGATTTTGTCAGGGACCTCGATTTGTGAGGGACTTCGATTTGTCAGGGACCTCGATTTTGTCAGGGACCTCGATTTGTCGATTTGTCAGGAACCTCGATTTGTCAGGGACCTCGATTGTAAGGGACCTCGATTTTATCAGGGAGCTCGATTTTGTCAGGGAGCTCGATTTTGACAGGGAGCTCGATTTTGTCAGGGAGCTCGATTTTGTTAGGGAGCCCGATTTTGACAGCATTTCCAGCAGAAAAATTGCAGTAGCTAAGTCCCACTTTTGATCCGTTAACCATCCGAAACTCACCCGAGGTCCTCGGGACCTCAACCCCAACACCAACAAGTCCTAAAACATCATACCAACTTATTTGAAACCTCAAATCACATCAAACAACGCTAAAATCACGAATCATGCTCCAATTCAAGTTTAATGAAACTTAGAATTTCCAACTTCTACATTCGATGTCGAAACCTATCAAATCAAGTCCGATTGACCTCAAATTTTGCACCCAAGTCATAAATGACATGACAGAGCTGTGAAAATTTTCAGAACTGGATTCCGACCCCGATATCAAAAAGTCAACTCCCCGGTCAAACTTCAAACTTTAAATTCCTATTTTAGCTATTTCAAGCCTAATTTCACTACGGACTTCCAAATAAAATTCCGATCACGCTTCTAAGTCCAAAATCACCATACGGAGCTGTTGGAATCATCAAAATTCTATTCCGGGGTCATTTGCACATAATTCGACATCCGGTCACTATTTGAACTCAAACTTTAAATTTTTCATCAATATTCTATATCTCGGGCTAGGGACCTCGGAATTTGGTTCCGGGCATACGCCCAAGTCCCAATTCACGATACGGACCTACCGGAACTGTTAAAACACTGATCCGAGTCCGTTTGCTCAAAATGTTGACCAAAGTCAACTCAGTTGTGTTTTAAACATCTAATTCACATTTTAATCCATTTTTCACCTGAAAACTTTCCGGATTTTTTTTTTACGGACTGCACACGCAAGTCGAGTAATGGTAAATAATGCTTAGATCACATAATTAATCATTAAATTTAAAGATGACATTTTGGGTCATCACAAGGGTCTTTTAACCAGCTTATAATAACATATACAATGTCCATCAATTTGTAATTTGCCTCTAATGTCAAGGCTGGTTGTAACAGCAGGAAATATTTAGTAACTTGCGCCATGATAGAGTACTTCTCAACTATTCCGTGTTTGAGCAAGATGAAATGGAAATTGATCATTGAATCTCATATCTGCTCTCATTATTTCTTCACTGACTGACTAATGAGAATAACTTTGTTATAGTCATAACTACTTGCAAATGGACCATAAAAAGATTTTCTTTGATCACTCCCAGAAATTTTGACGAAAGAGCTATGGATGAGAAGAATAATCATCAGATGGATATTGCGTGTCTGAATTAAAGACAGATTAACTATATTTTTCTTTTTCTAGCTTTCTTTCTGCCTCTTTACTGAAGTAAAACCAATAAAAGCTGCAGCATTTACATTTGGGGTATATATGTTTTTATATATGTTTTCGAAAATCATAGTAGTATTGTCCTCCAAGGCTTTCTGTGATTTTCTACAGTAGCCGTGGGCAAAGTTTGACAATTATCATACCATTATGTCTCGCTGGAAGGGTCTAAAGAATGGCGGAAGCTTTCAAACTTGTATGCCTTATTTGAAGAAATTACATCTTTTTCAAGGTTGGGAATCTGACTCGTCACTATTTACAGGGACAGACTTTTCGAATGCTGTTCTAGATCGAGTGAACTTTGAGAAAGCCAACCTCCAGGGAGCTTCATTTAAGAACACTGTACTATCAGGATCTACCTTTAATGATGCTCAACTTGAAGATGCAGATTTTGAGGACACAATCATTGGCTACATTGATCTTCAGAAGATATGTCTAAATAAAACTATTAACGAAGAAGGGAGAGTTAACTTGGGATGTAGATAACCGTTGTCTGTATGCTATTGTCCAGTTTTCTTGTACTTGAATCATCTTCCATGATCCCTGGAATAATTGAATGTAAGCTATACTCATATATTTGTCATTTTGGTATAGCAAAGAGGGTGAGTTGTGCTGGTAAAGGCAACTAGGAGTCAGCTCTTCTCTTTTAATTTGAAGTTCATTAATTTACACTGTTTGTACATGATACTTTGGTTGAGCTTCACATGTTAAAACTGATGGACTTAAGTTGATTTTCTAGAAGCAAATCATACTCTGTAATTTGCTCGACGCCTCGACCAGTGATTTGTTATTGTTGTTTGTGGATAAGAAATATGCATCAGGCAACGTGGTTGGGGGACTATCAGAGGTATAATATGGAATATCATGTCTAATTTCAAAAAACTGAGGTATCTAAACTCGGGATAGACAAGTTTGAAGTTCCAAAATAATCATGTCAAAAGCTTTAAATTTGACTATTCCCCCTACTTTCTGTTTTCCTTTGCCTTGTTCTGTCAATGTTATTTTTTTGACATTAACATTTAACTGAGAGTTAAAGTGTTCGAAATAATACTGGTAAAAGCTTTAAAAAAGCAAGTAATAATTTCCCTTGTTTTCTCTTTTTCACTTCCTTTATCAAGGCTCGTCTTTGATGTGAAAAGACCAAAAAGAAAAAGGAAGGAAGAACATTTGATAGAAGAGTAGGAAAGTTCTAATACAAGAACTAGCATATTCCTATGGTAAGATCTAAGGGGTGTATCTCATATCCATATTTGCCAAAGCGTAAAAGAAGAGATTCCCCTCTTGTAGTACTTGGTCTATGAATATACCTTTCCGCACTTGACAACCCATAACATCATTCTGAATGCCAATTTCCAAAGGAAAGCATCTAGCACAGGTGCCTTTCTTCAGCCAAGCTGCTGACATGCGGACATATTTGCAGCAACCTGCAACAACCAAGCGCAGTAATGGCGAAGGTCTTATACTCACCCTTAGTTCATCTTCTCGGCGCATTGCTTTTCCTCCTTACACCAATTTTAATTCAAGGTAAGCAAGTCCTTTTGGTTATCAACTCAAAGCATTCAAATGCATGCCACTGAGTTCATAACATGTGCTTTATATACACTGTCAGTGGATATAATTAGAGCTTCTCTTTTTTGTAATAGGAGTTGAAGGAACAATTGGTATCGATTATGGCACAGTTGCTGACGACCTTCCTCCACCAGTCCAAGTCGCGCGCTTCCTCCTTGAATCCACCTTTATCCGTCGCGTGAGACTCTTTGATGCCAATCCAGAAATCTTGAAAGCGTTTGCTCACACTGGTATTGCAGTGACTGTAAACTTCCCCAACGACTTAATTCCACACCTTACCAAGTTAAGTTTTGCCCGACAATGGGTGGAAATTAACGTCCTGCCTCACATCCCTGCCACCAACATAGTAAGAATACTTGTTGGCAATGAAGTAATTTCAACTGCCAACAAGTTACTTATTGGGAACCTAGTTCCTGCTACGGAAACACTCCACGCTGCCCTTGTTGAAAGATCCTTGGACCGTCACATCCAAATTTCTACGCCACATTCCCTTGGCATACTCGCAAGTTCAAGCCCACCTTCCACTGGGAAATTTAGACAAGGATATGATACCCATGTTCTCAAGCCATTGCTTAGCTTCCTCAGAGCTACTAAATCACCATTTATGATAAACCCCTACCCATTTTTTGGTTCTTCTGAAAACACACTAGATTATGCACTCTTCAGGCCTAATCCAGGAGTGTTCGACGAAAACACACGACTCACCTACATGAACATGTTGGATGCACAGTTAGACGCCGTCTACTCGGCCCTGAAGCTCCTGGATTTTGAAGATATAGAGATTGTTATTGCAGAAACTGGGTGGCCATCGAAAGGAGATTCAGGGCAAGTTGGAGTAGACGCTGAAAGCGCGGCTGAATACAACAGAAAGCTCATGCAACACGTGATGTCTGGAGTTGGGACACCACAAATGCCTAACAGGACATTTGAAACGTACATTTTTGCACTTTTCAATGAGGATTTAAAATCAGGGCCAACTTGTGAAAGAAACTTTGGGTTGTTCAAGCCTGATATGACGCCAGTTTATGATATAGGAATCTTACGTCCAATGGTAGCTAATGCCGCCAATGCTTCTGCCATTACTGATCATAGTCACACTAATAGTAGAACATTGTTGTTAATACTCCTGTACGTGTGCTTGATGTGTTTGTGAAATTGACACTGGTCTGCAGGCGAAAGCGAATTTTCCATCTTACTCGACAACAAAGGCTGCACCTATTAATCCAATAACACCAGCGCCTACGCCTGGTAAGGGAAAAACATGGTGTCTTCCGAAATTAGGAACAAATAAGGAAGCATTGCAGAGAAACATTGATTATGTTTGCGGATTGGGTTTCGACTGTAAACCTATCCAATTTAGGGGTGCATGCTTTCTTCCCAACACTGCTCGAGCTCATGCTGCTTACAGGAACGGAACCAGTGTCCTGGCTACGGGTTTGGCGAACCCAGTAGCTTTGGTTCAAACTTAAGCTACAATTTAATAATTTAGAACTCAATAACTTAAAATGCTTAGAATTCTGAACCCAGAAGCTTAAAATCCTAGTTCCGCCTCTGGCTGCTTAGGTCATGAATGCTTACTATCAAGCTAGTGGAAAGTATGGTTATGATTGTGATTTTAAAGAACTGGAGCTGTCACCACTAGAGATCCAAGTAAGTTGGGGTGGTTAAGTTGCTTTGATTTCAAATCATGTTCTGAGAGTTTAATGATTAGATTTCTTTCATTCTTTGTATCATTGAATCTTGAAATTTCAGGCTACGGGAAGTGCAAATATTGAAGCAAAAACTACAGAGCATAGAAGATATACTAACCAAAAAAGTACTTACAAGCTAGGAGTAGTAATTTGACGAGCTTATAAGCTTAGCAAAACACCCTCGATTTTTTTTTGATTGCTCAAATTTGAAATAAAAAAAATTGCATTTGGCTTCGTGAAATAAGAGATGCGAAGTTCATGCTAAGTAGATTTAGTTTCACTCATTAAAGATCTATCTTCTTCATACTTTTCCCTTGCGATTGTCCTTCTCTTTAGCGCGCGGTTCTTAATCTTAACAACTTAATCTTAACAACAACAACAACAACAACAACAATCCAGTATAATCCCACTAGTGAGATCTGGGGAGGGTAGTGTGTACGCAGACCTTACCCCTACCCTAGGGTAGAGAGGCTGTTTCCGATAGACCCTCGGCTCCCTCCCTCTAAGAACTCCCCTCCTTGCTCTTAGGGTGACTCGACCTCACAACCTCTTGGTTGGAAGTGGAGGGTAGCGGTTCTTAATCTTAACATTACCAGAAATAACTACAGCTTCATAAAGTGAAATATCAAAGAGATTGTATACGGTCAAAACCGGTTTCGACCTTCGTATGATTAGTCATGAATGGAACATAATGGACCGAAGGTCATCTTCATAATATCGAGATGAGATCTAAAGCCAGGTTACCGAGCTCAAATTTCTGGGACCAATCAAATACCGAGCTCGAAGTAATTACCGAGCTCAAGTCCAAATCGAACTATGATGCAAAGCGGCATTATCGAGCTTAAGAGCTAGAGACTGACCAATACTGAGCCCAAGCCAATACCAGGCCCCAAGTCAATACCGGGCCTCGAGTCAATATCGAGCTTAAGAGCCAGAGACTGACCAATACTGAGCCCAAGCCAATACCGGGCCCCAAATCAATACCGGGCCTCGAGTCAATATCGAGCTCAAGTAAATATCAAGCTCTAAATCTGGAGATCGACCAATACCAAGTCTGATCAAGATCGAGCCAAGAGACAAAAGCCGTTACAGCCGCACTAAGGGAGAGAATCTCGGCAGAAATTAGGAAAAATCTAATTTATCATGGGTTCCCCACTATGTATTTTTAATTATATCCAAAGTAGGATCCCTCCACTATAAGAGGGATGATTATTATTTCTATAAGGCATGCAACTATTAAGGCATTCATACACTCTCAAACTCAGATACTATTGATATTCATAGTGAAATACAGTAGAGATTATCCTCTTGTGAGCTTCATACATTGATTCATCTTGCTTGTTCATAAAATCATTTTTATTCAATTTGGTTCATATTTCATTCTTTATAGTCAATATTCGGTATATTTCTACTTACTTTTACGATTTGTGCCAAGTTATACCACATATTCTTAGAACTACGTACAAATTCAACTATATCCGTTTTTCGGGTAAACAGTTTGGCGCCCACCGTGGGGCTAAGGATAACAGTGGTTATTTGGTACGAATCTTTACAAAACACACCATTTTATGCTTTCTCTCGAAAGTGTCTTTGATTTCAGGTTAGAAACAACGAACTCTTTAATGACCCTACCTATCGACAACGAAGCTGGCCTTCAAGATGAAAACAACAACTTGATGCCCGGGGAGGAAAGGTCGCTCGTCAATACCGTTGGAGCTCAGATCAAAGCGCCAATAAATGTTAATTCGCATGTGGCCATCGATGCAAACCAACGTTCCGACCCTGAAAATGACATTCATGGTAGAACTCGATCTGCAGCTTGTAATACCCAAAACGTTGAGGAAAATGGAATCAGCTTGCGTATGATTTTCGAAATGTTGCAAGTTCAACAGGTAGCAATAGATCAGTTGCAGAGTCAAACCCAGGCACCGAGCAGGCTGGAGCCCAGTCCACCCCGAGAAGTCACCCACAGAACGGAGCTAGCTATAGTAAGGTCAAATGAGTAAAAATCGGGGACTAATCCCGAAATTGCTAAGATACTCGAGGAACTGACAAAACGAATAGAGTCAGGAGAAAGGAGGATCGAAGCAAACGACAAAAAAATGGAAACGTATAACTCCAGGGTCGATCAGATTCCGGGGGCTTGAAAGGGTTGGATTCCAAAAAATTCATGCAAAAGCCCTTTCCCCCGAGTGCAGCTCCAAAAATGATCCCCAAAAAATTCCGCATGCTCGAGATTCCTAAATATAATGGGACAACCGACCCAACAAACACGTTATCTCATACACATGTGCCATTAAAGGGAACGATCTAGAAGACGACGAAATCGAATCTGTATTATTAAAAAGATTCGGTGAAACCCTTTCAAAGGGAGCAATGATATGGTATCATAATTTACCGCCTAACTCTATCGATTCTTTTGCGATGCTTGCAGATTCTATTGTAAAAGTACATGCAGGGGCCATAAAGGTTGAGACCAGGAAGTCAGACCTGTTCAAGGTGAGACAAAAAGATAATGAGATGCTAAGAGAATTCGTATCTCGTTTCCAAATGGAACGAATGGATCTACCACTAGTCACAGACGATTTGGCTGTTCAAGCTTTCACTCAAGGTCTAAACGAACGAAGTTCGATGGCTTGACGATGGTTGAAGCATAACCTGATCAAGTACCTAGCTATTACTTGGGCCGATGTGCACATTCGATATTAATCGAAAATTAGAGTCGAAGACGATCAGTTGGGTTCTGGGTCCGTTGTTAAAAGGGACATCAATCGAGAACTAGGGCCGATCAGGGACCGATACCGACCATATAGTGGAGACCATAGGGGGAACGAACCAAGACGTAACCTCGTACAAAGCAATAAAAGAAGTGATCGAGGCCAAGGGTCTCGGGGGCTAATGAACAGAAATGGGTTCGACAGGCATACCGGACCTAAGGAAGCACTACGGTTATCGGAGTCAAACTTCAGCATCGATGCATCCGCCATCGTGTCGGTTATCAAACACATCAAAGATACTAAATGGCCTCGACCTATGCAGACCGATCCTGCCTAGAGGAATCCCAATCATATCATGGCACTCATGGCCACAGAACGGAAGATTGCAGGAAACTAGGAGAGGAGGTAGCCCGGTTATTCAATAAAGGTCACCTTCGAGAATTTTTAAGTGACAGGGCTAAAAACCATTTCAAAAACAGGGAATTCAGTAGACAGAACGAACAAGAAGAGCCACAACACATCATCCACATGATCATCAGTGGGATCAATATCCCTTAGTGGCCGGTGCTTAAACGCACTAAGATGTCGGTTATAAGAGAGAAGCGATCTTGAACTCAGGATTACGCACCCATTGGAACCCTATCCTTTAATGATGAAGATGCATAAGGAGTCATGCAACCTCATAACGATGCACTGGTAATATATGTACTTATGAATAAAACTCAAGTTAAGCGTGTGTTAATCGATCCAGGTAGCTCGGCCAACATTATTAGATCGAAGGTCGTAGAGCAGCTCGATCTATAGGACCAGGTCGTGCCCGTCACCCTGGTTCTAAACGGATTCAATATGGCATGTGAAACTACCAAAGGTGATATAATTCTTCCAATAAACATGGCTGGAACCGTCCAAGAAATGAAGTTTCACGTAATCCAAGGTGATATGAGGTACAACGCCCTTTTTGGAAGACCGTGGATCCACAATATGAGAGTTGCACCTTCGACCCTCCACCAGGTTCTGAAATTCCCAACATCGGAGGGAGTCAAAATAGTTTACGGAGAACAACCGGCCGCAAGAGAAATATTTGCCGTCGAGGAAGTAATTCCTATATCTTCACTATCATCGATAAAAGGATTGGAATCGAAGGGGGACTGTGATACCAAATAGTAATCACAAACGTCAGCTTCGACCCTACTAGAGAATCAGAAGACTGACGAAGATGATGAACATGGGATCCCTCGATCCTTCGTGGTCCTCGATGATTCCGACGCTACCCAATCAACGTTCGAAGAACTAGAGCAAGTCACGCTAGTCTAACATCTTCCCGAACGAAAGGTATACCTAGGCATGGGGTTAGACCCCGAGCTTAGGAAAAAGTTTATTCAATTTCTTATAGCTAATATGAGCTGTTTCGCTTGGTCCCATCTTGACATGACAGGGATCCCACCAGGAATCACCACTCATAGGCTAATCTTGGACCCAAAATTCCATCTGATAAAACAAAAGAGAAGGCCCCAGTCCGAGGTCAAACATGCCTTCATCAAAGACGAGGTAACCAAACTTCTTAAAATAGGGTCCATTCGGGAAGTAAAATACCCCGAATGGCTAGCAAATGTGGTGGTAGTCCCTCAAAAGGGGAACAAATGTAGAATGTGTATAGATAATAAAGACCTGATAAAGGATGCCCTAAGGATTCTTTTCCTTTGCCTAATATCGATCGTATGATCGATGCCACGGCCGGCCACGAGACTCTCAGTTTTCTCGATGCCTATTCCGTGTATAACCAAATACAGATGAACCTGGAGGATCAGGAAAAGACCCCGTTTATCACTAAGTACGGGACTTACTATTATAATGTAATGTTGTTCGGTCTAAAAAAGGCCGGTGCAACTTATCAATGCCTAGTAAACCGAATGTTCGAAAAAAAAATAGGAAAATCAATGGAAGTTTATATTGATGACATGTTAGTTAAATCCCTATGAGCAGAGTACCATTTAAAGCATTTGTAGGAAACTTTCGACATACTAAGAAGTACAAGATGAAGCTCAATCCCGAAAAATGTGCATTCGAGGTTGGCTCGGGCAAGTTTCTCGGTTTCATGGTGTCCAATCGAGAAATCGAGATTAACCCCGATGAAATCAAAGCTATCGAGGACATCACAGTGGTAGATAATGTAAAGGTTGTATAGAGGCTAACGGGACGGATAGCCACCATAGGACGATTGATTTCGAGATCCTCAGATAAGAGCCACCGATTTTTCTCTCTACTTAAAAAGAAAAGCAATTTTGCATGGACTCCGGAATGTCAGCAGGCTTTGGAAGAGCTAAAACGGTATTTATCGAGACCTCCATTGCTTCATACCCCGAAGGCAGACGAACAACTCTATCTATATCTAGCTGTCTTAGTGATAATGGTAAGTGGAGTCCGAATTCGAGAAGAACGAGGTACGCAATTCCCTATTTATTATGTCAGTCGAACTTTAGGCGAGGCCGAAACTAGATATCCACACTTAGAAAAATTAGCGATTGCTTTAATAAGTGCCTCTAGAAAATTAAAACCGTATTTCCAGTGCCATCTGATACATGTTGTAACAACTTATCCTCTACGAAATATTTTACACAAACCTGAGCTTTCAGGTCAACTGGCTAAATGGGCCATAGAGATCGGCGGGTATGACATCGAGTATCGACCCCGAATCGCTATTAAATCTCAAATTTTAGCGGACTTCGTGGCTGACTTTACGCCGGCCTTCATACCCGAGATTGAAAAGGAATTACTAATAAAATTGGGTACCACTTCATGATCTGGACCCTCTTTACGGACGGTGCATCGAATGCAAAGGGGTCCGGACTGGGAATCGTACTAAAATCACCCACAAGTAATGTAGTTAGACAGTCTATTAAAACTACAAAATTGACTAACAATGAGCCGAGTATGAGGCCGTGATTGCAGGTCTCGAACTAGCCAAAAGTTTGGGAGCCGAGGTCATAGAGGCTAAATGTGATTCCCTCATCGTGGTAAATCAAGTCATCGAGACTTTTGAAGTCCGAGAAGATCGAATGCAGAGGTACTTGGATAAATTACAAGTGACTCTACATCGATTTAAGGAATGGACTTTGCAACATGTACTTCGGGAGCAGAACAGTGAGGCCGACACTCTTGCAAACTTAGGTTCATCGGTCGAAGATGACGAACTCAACTCGGGGACTTTCGTACAACTCATAAAATCGGTAATCGAAGAAGGACACGCCGAGATAAACTCCACGAGTTTAACCTAGGATTGGAGAAACAAATACATAGAGTACTTCAAGAACGGAAAGCTTCCATCAAATCCAAAAGAATCAAGGGCTCTGCGCACAAAGGCAACACGGTTCACCTTGTCCGAAGACGGAACGCTATATAGGAGGACGTTCGATGGTCCATTAGCAATATGTTTGGGATTGGGAGACACTGATTACATCTTACGTGAAATTCACGAAGACACTTGTGGAAATCATTCCGGTGCTAATTCGTTGGTCCACAAAATAATCAGAGCAGGGTATTATTGGACCAATATGAACAAGGATGCAAAGGAATTCGTTCAAAAATGCGACAAATGCCAAAGACATGCGCCCATGATTCATCAACCCGGGGAACTTCTCCACTCGGTCCTATCTCCATGGCCTTTCATGAAATGGGGGATGGACATCGTCAGCCCCCTCCCATCGGCCCCAGGTAAGGCTCAATTTATTTTGTTTATGATTGATTATTTCTCTAAATGGGTTGAAGAACAGGCTTTCGAGAAAGTCAGAGAAAAGGAAGTAATAGACTTCATTTGGGACCACATCATATGTTGGTTTGGGATGCCATCCGAGATTGTATGTGATAATAGAAAGCAATTCATCGGCAGCAAAGTAACTAAATTTCTCGAGGATCACAAAATCAAAAGGATCCTATCAACACCTTATCATCCTAGCGGGAACAGACAGGTTGAATCGACAAACAAAACCATCATCCAAAATCGTAAGAAAAGATTAACCGACGCTAAAGGAAAATGGAGAGAAATACTACCCGAGGTCTTGTGGGCATACCGAACAACATTGAAATCCAGTACCGGAGCAACACCATTCTCATTGGTTTATGGCGCAAAAGCTCTTATCCCGGTTGAGGTCAAAGAACCTAGAGTTGGATTTTTGTATGCTACAAATGAGTCGAATAACGAAACAATGAACACGAGCCTTGAATTATTTGACAAAAAACGAGAAGCAACTCTCGTCTGATTGGCCGTCCAAAAACAGCGGATTGAAAGATACTATAATCGAAGAACCAATCTTCGCCATTTTAAAATCAGGGACTTAGTGCTAAGGAAAGTCACCCTCAACACCCAGAATCCAAATGAAGGAAAATTGGATCTGAACTAGGAAGGACCGTATCAGGTTCTCAAAATCATCGGTAAAGGATCCTACAAGCTCAGTATGATAAACGGCAAAAACTACCAAGAAATTAGAACGTGTTTCATCTAAAACGATACTACTGCTAAGGTACGACCTCTCATGTTCATTTATATTTTGAAACTAACCCTCACAGGAGTTCGACCAGGAACATGGATGGATTATTCAACCCGAAGCCTTTAGGCCTGAAAGCACGTGTTGCACTCTTTTTCCCTTAGACCGGTTTTGTACCAAATGGATTTTTCGGCAAGGTTTTTAATGAGGCAACCATTGATCGTTCTAACTTTGAACAACTCAACAGTATCCAAGGCCTCTTTACAATCAACCTCGAATACTGGGGGGCATTGCCATCGAATAAATCAAGTTCGATACAAGAAAGTTACTTCATGTCAAACATGGTCTCGATAGGAAAGAGTGTAAGGGTCAAATGGTCGAATGAACCATGCCCGCGTAGTTTTGCTCGAGCCCTGGCACAAAAACACATGTATAATGACTTATAAAGAGAAATTTCTTCTTTACCTTAGTCTCATATCTCAAAAAGATCTTTCTACTTCATGTTCAAACAAGCTTAAGGGCCGACCATGACCGGAGATCAAGCACCACTAAGCCTACGGGCTACATTACTTCGAGTTCGAGAAATCACTCACTTTACTACTAAGCCTAAGGGCTACTCTTACTTCGAGTTCGAGCAAACACTCACCCGACCATAAAGCCTACGAGCTACAATACTTCGAGTTCAAGCAATCACTCACTCGACTACTAAGCCTAAAGGCTACTCTTACTTCGAGTTCGAGCAAACACTCACTCGACCATAAAGTCTACAGGCTATATTACTTCGAGTTCAAGGAAACACTCACTCGACTACTAAGCCTAAGGGCTACTCTTACTTCGAGTTCAAGAAAACACTCACTCGACCATAAAGCCTACGGGATACATTACTTCGAGTTTGAGCAATCACTCACTCGACTACTAAGCCTAAGGGCTACTCTTACTTTGAGTTCGAGCAAACACTCACTCGACCATAAATCCTACGGGCTACAATACTTTGAGTTCGAGAAATCACTCACTCGACTACTAAGCCTAAGGGCTACTCTTACTTCAAATTCGAGCAAACACTCACTCGACTATAAAGCCTATGGTCTACAATACTTCGAGTTCGAGCAATCACTCACTCGACTACTAAGCCTAAGGGATACTCTTACTTCGAGTTCAAGCAAACACTCACTCAACCATAAAGCCTATGGGCTACATTACTTCGAGTTCGGGCAATCACTCACTCGACTACTAAGCCTAAGGGCTACTCTTACTTTGAGTTCGAGAAAACACTCACTCGACCATAAAGCCTACGAGCTATAATACTTCAATTTCGAGCAATCACTCACTCAACTACTAAGCCTAAGGGATACTCTTACTTCAAGTTCGAGCAAACACTCACTCGACCATAATGCCTACGGGCTACATTACTTCGAGTTCGAGCAATCACTCACTCGACTACTAAGCCTAAGGGCTACTCTTACTTCGAGTTCGAGCAAACACTCACTTGACCATAAAGCCTACAGGCTACATTACTTCGAGTTCGAGCAAGCACTCACTTGACTACTAAGCCTAAGGGCTACTCTTACTTTGAGTTCGAGCAAATACTCACTTGACCATAAAGCCTAAAGGCTACATTACTTCGAGTTCGAGTAATCACTCACTCGACCATAAAGACTAAGGGCTACTCTTACTTCGAGTTCAAGCAAGCTCTCGCTCGACCATAAAGCCTACGGGCTACATTACTTCGAGTTCGATAAAGCACTCACTCGACTACTAAGCCTAAGGGCTAATCTTACTTTGAGCTTGAGCAATAACTCACTCGACCATAAAGCCTAAGGGCGGCTCTTACTTCGAGTTTGAGCAAGCGCTCGCTCGACCATAAATCCTATGGGCTACATTACTTCGAGTTCGAGCAAGCACTCACTTGACTACTAAGCCTAAGGGCTACTCTTACTTCGAGTTAGAGAAATCACTCGCTCTACTATTAAGCATAAGGGTGACATTACTACTATAAAGCCTAAGGGATACTTTTACTTCGAGTTCGAGAAACCAAACACACTCGAATATTAAGCCTAAGGGATAATTTTAATTCAAGTTCGAGCAAACACTCACTCGGTTATAAAGACTACAAGGTTTGACTTTGAACAAATTACCTTAAGCCTCGAACTTGTGAAAACTTTCATAAGGCATGAATGAAACAAACTTTTCACAAGGAAGAAAATTAAACAAAGACAAGTCGGGAAAGGAAAAGATCTTCATATATATGGGTATTTACAAGGTCCGATCAGGACCCTACACACAAAGATAAAAAATAAAAAACCCTAAGGTTCCTGATTATCTCCGGGAGCAGTCTCTTCTCCATCTAGCTCCTACCCACTCTTAGACCCACTCTTTCTCCCATCATCATCATCATCATCATCATCAGAAGCCAGGGCTCCAGCATCGGCTTCAAGCTTTTTAGCCTTTTTTATCTCTTTGGTAAGATCGAACCTCGAGCATGGATCTCCTCGAGGGTTTCCCTCCGAGATTGGCATTTGACAAGTTCAGAAACCCAATGTGCTCGAGTTTGAGCGGTCTCGGCTGCCTCTCTCGCTTGAACTTGAGTGGCTTCAGCATCAGCCCTATAGATGGCCACGGTCTCCTCTACCTCGGCCTTTGCCTTTACGGCTTCAGATTTGGCCTTTGCAAGTTCAGAAGCCAACCAAGCCTCGAGTTCCTCTATTTTCTTCGCCTGAATCGAGCTTTTTTCCTTCATACCTCGTAGCTGACTTTTAACCGATGACAATTGGGATAAAGCGGTCTATTTTTCTATAGTGAGGCGGTCCATGCCATCTTTCCACCCCAAGGTCTTCGCCTTTATCACCTCGACCTCCTCATGGAGCTGCCCGGTTACCTCAAGCTTTTGCTGCAGCCGTGAGATCGAAATATTAGCCACCGTTCCCGAATCAAGACCATGGGTTTTTAAGATTTTCATTACCTGCTCATTCAGGTCAGTCTAATCTTGGTGAGCCTTGGCCAACTCGGCTCGGAGGTCCTTGACTTCCTCTTCCCTTTGCCCACAGAGGAGTTTAAGGCCGTTTCTCCCCTCCGTGACCCTTTGGAGGTCGACCTCGTACTGACTCAGCTCAGCTCGAGACCGAGAACATGCTTCCCGATGAACCGTTGAGGCCTACGCAGAAAGAAGAAAAACAGTTAGAAAATAAAAACAAACATAGAGGTGGTACCAACTAAGGGAGTTAAGGCTTACCCGATCCAGAGCTTGCTGCACTTCATAGAAAAGACCCGATACATCACTAGGGACGAAAACATCCTCGATATTAGTAAACAAATCACGGAAAGGGTCCTCTCCCACATGAGACCTGTCTACCTCGAGGGTCCCCAAAGCTTGGGCTTCCCAAATCGCCCCTTCGGATAAACTAGGGAGAGTGGGTGAGTCTCCTATTACTATTGCCCCAAGTGAGTCACTTGGGGTGTTCTTTTCGGTTCGAAGAGCTTCAGGGCTGGCCCCTTCAGATATACCACCATTTGTTGACTTCGGTGGGAGGAATTCTCGATCTCTAACGATTCAGGGACTTTTCCCTAATCCTTCTCCGATATTCCCTCAGATCAAGGCGGAGCCTTATAAAACACCATCGATCCAGCTGCCTTTGGGGCATTGATGGTTTTATTCACTCTGGCCACCAGTATGGAGCCGTCGTTTTCTTGTTGTTGTTATTGTTGTTGTTGTTGTTGTTGTTGTTCTTCTTCTTCTTCTTCTTCTTATTATTATTATTATTATTATTATTATTATTATTATTATTATTATTATTATTATTATTATTATTATTATTATTATTATTATTATTATTATTATTATTATTATTATTATTATTATTATTCTTCTTCTTCTTCTTCTTCTTCTTCTTCTTCTTCTTCTTCTTCTTCTTCTTCTTCTTCTTCTTCTTCTTCTTCTTCTTCTTCCCTTAGACACCGAACAGATTCTTTGGTCAGAGGGATGGTTTTCTTTCTTGGCTTAAGAGCCATCCTTGTCTTAAGTTCTGGATCCTCGGAAGTAGAGGCCCTTTTTCTCTTGTTGTTCTTTGCCAGTTTCGGAACCGGGAGTCTCTTCATCTCCAGACGAGGGCCTCATAACCGCATCTTTGCCCAGGCCTACACACAAGAAAATTGGTTAAGTATAATAAACACATTTTGTTAGAATCATCAAATACATGGGAAAGAGGCTTACCATGATTTTTGGCCTCCCATCGACCCTTTGATAAATCGCGCCACGAGTGCTCGGCATATGTGGAGGTCGAAGCCAGGTCCCGTACCCAGCTCTTAAGGTTAGGAACTGCACCGGGCATCCAAGCAACTACTACATCGCAAAAAAAGATATCGGTGAGAAAGAAACGAAGGAGCAAAACAATAGGAGCTAATAGTAGAATTATAATTACGCTTCATATTCCATTCCTCGGGAAATGGAATCTTCTCGGCCGGGATTAGGTCGGAAGTCTTCACTCGAACAAACCTGCCCATCCAGCCTCGATCCTTGTCCTCGTCTATGCTCGAGAATAATACTTTGGTAGCCCGATGCTGGTGTTTTATTTACCCACCTCGATAGAGGCAGGGGCTGTACAATCTAATGAGGTGGTCGAGGGTGAAAGACATCCCCTCGACTTTGTTCAAGAAGAAGAGGATCAGAATAACGATCCGCCAAAAAGAAGGATGGATTTGGCCTAGGATTATTTGGTATTGGCGGCAAAAATCGATGACAATAGGGTCGAGGGGGCCCAACATAAAAAGGTAAGTATACACACTTAAAAACCCTTTCACATTAGTAGTAATATCTTCTTCGAGAGCCGGGATTATCACTTCTTTGTTCTCCCAGTTGCAATCTTTCCTTACCTGTTTAAGATGTTCCTCGGTTATCGAGCACATATATCTCGATACTGGCTCGCATCGATCGGGAATCGGTGAGGCTTTATTGATCTTAAAATTAGAGAAAAGAACAAACCCCCCGATAACACATTCCTCAGGCCGTGGCTCCACCGGTGTTTTATCGTCGGCTGGCCGCGAAGAAGAAGCTTTTTCTTTTTGAGGAACGATTTTTGATGTTTTCGCCATTTGGATTTGAAAATTGAAGATAGAGGAAGATGACAAGATTTGGTGTTCTAAAGAGGGATTTTGCAGTGAAAATCATAGATTTACAGATGAAGAACTCAGAAGATGCGAGAAAAAACTTAGAAGATTTGGAAATTGGAGATGTAAAAGTAATAAATGGTAAAAAGAGGAGCTATTTATAGGGTTGGCAATGGCAGTTCAACATCAACTAAGTTGTAGAATTCAATTTAGAATTGAATTACATAAATGAGTTACATGTTTTTATTTTAAAAATACTGACTAAGTTGTAGAATTCAATTTAGAATTGAATTCCATAAATGAGTTACACGTTTTTTAAATATTAACCATAAGGATCGAGCCCACGCGGAAGGCGTGGGCTATAGCACAGGAAAATATGGGAATCGAGCCGAGTCCAAAAAATGAGGAACTGTCATAGCGGGTAGGTGAACAATATTCCTTAGGTCGTATTCTATAGTCCGGATAAATTTTAGGCGATCCGGGTCCGGGGGCACGGGACCATGAGGAAGGCGTGAGCTATAGCACACGAAAATATGGGAATGAGGCCGAGTTGCCGTATTATGGCCCAAAAATGCCAAAACATGAGGAACTGTCATGGAGGGTCGGTGAACAATATTACTTAGGTCGTATTCTATTATCCAAATAAATTTTAGGCGATTTGGGTCCGGGGGATGGGGACCATGCGGATGGCGTGGGCTATGCAAACAAAAATATGGGAATCAGGCCGAGTTTCGTATTATGGCCCAAAAATGCAAAATAATGAGGAACGATCATGGCGGGTCGATGAATAAAGTTCCTTAGGTTGTTTTCTATTATCAGGATAAATTTTAGGCGGTCCGGGTCTGGGGGCCCGAGCCCACGCAAAATGTGTGGGCTATAGCACAAAAATATGAGAATCGGGCCGAGTTCTGGTATTATGGCCCCGAAATACCAAAACATGAGGAACTGTCATGGAGGGTCGGTGAAAAATGTTACTTAGGTCGTATTATATTATACGGATAAATTTTAGGCGATCCGAGTTCGGGGACACGGGACCATGCGGAAGGCATGCATACGAAAATATGGGAATCGGGCCGAGTTCTGGTATTATGGCCCAAAAATGCCACAAAATGAGGAAAGGGCATGGCGGGTCGGTGACCAATGTTCCTTAGGTCGTTTTCTATTATAAGAATAAATTTTAGGCGGTCTGTGTCCGGGGCCCCGAGCCTACGTAGAAGGCGTCGTGTATAGCACACGAAAATATAGGAATCGGTCCGAGTTCTCGTATTATGGCCCAAAAATGGCAAAAAATGAGGAACTGTCATGGCGGGTCGGTGAACAATGTTCCTTAGCTCATATTCTATAGTCTGGATAAATTTTATTCGATCCGGGTCCGGGGGCACGGGACATGCGGAAGACATGGGCTATAGCACACGAAAATATGGGAATCGGGCCGAGTTCTCGTATTATGGCCCAGAAATGCCATAAAATGAGGAATGGTCATGGCAGGTCGGTGACCAATGTTCTTTAGGCCGTTTTCTATTGTTAGGATAAAGTTTAGGCGGTCTGGGTCCGGGGGCCCGAGCCCACGTAGAAGGCGTGGGCTATAGCACATGAAAATATGGGAATCGGTCAGAGTTCTCGTATTATGGCCCAAAATGCCATAAAATGAGGAACAGTCATGGAGGGTTGGTGACCAATGTTCCTTAGGTCGTACTCTATTGTACGGATAAATTTTAGGCGATCTGGGTCCGGGGGCCTGAGCTCACGCAGAAGGAGTGGGCTATAGCACACGAAAATATGGGAATGAGGCCGAGTTCTCGTATTGTGGCCCACAAATGCCAAACCACGAGGAACTGTCATGGCGGGTCGATGAATAATGTTCCTTATGTTGTTTTCTATTATCCGGATAAAATTTAGGCAGGTCCGGGTCCGGGGGAACGGGCCCACGCGGAAGGCGTGATCTATAGCACACGCAAATATATAAATCGGGCTGAGTTCTCGTATTATGGCCAAAATATTCTAAAAAATGAGGAACTGTCATGGTGAGTCGATGAACAATATTCCTTAGGTTGTATTCTATTGTCTAGATAAATAATAGGCGATCAGGGTCCGGGGGCACGGGACCATGCGGAAGGCGTGGGCCCCACGAAAATATGGGAATCGGGCCGAGTTCTCATTTTATGGCCAAATAAATCCAAAAAATGAGGAACTTTCCTGGAGGGTTGGTGAACAATGTTCCTTAGGTCGTATTCTATTGTGTGGATAAATTTTAGGCGTTCCAAGTCTGGGGACACGGGACCATGCGGAAGGCGTGCACACGAAAATATGGGAATCGGGCCGAGTTCTGGTATTATGGCCCAAAAATGCCACAAAATGAGGAACGGTCATGGCGGGTCGGTGACCAATGTTCCTTAGGTCATTTTCTATTGTCAGGATAAATTTTAGGTGGTCTGGGACCGGGGCTGAGCCCACGCGGAAGGCGTGGGCTATATACTACACGAAAATATGGGAATGAGGCCGACTTTTCGTATTATGGCCCAAAAATGCACAAACATGAGTAACTGCCATGGAGAGTCAGTGAACAATGTTTCTTAGGTCATATTCTATTGTCCGGATAAATTTAAGGCGATCCGGGTCCGGGGGCTGGGGACCATGCGGAAGGCGTATAGCACACGAAAATATGGGAATCGGGCCGAGTTCTCGTATTATGGCCCAAAAATGACAAAAAATGAGGAACTGTCATGGCGGGTCGGTGAATAATGTTCCTTAGGTCATATGCTATAGTCCGGATAAATTTTAGGCGATCCGGGTCCGGGGGCATGGGACCATGCAGAAGACGTGGGCTATTGCACACGAAAATATGGGAATCGGGCCGAGTTCTCGTATTATGGCCCAGAAATACCACAAAATGAGAACGGTCATGGCAGGTCGGTGACCAATATTCCTTAGGCCATTTTATATTGTCAGGATAAAGTTTAGGCGGTCTGGGTCCGGGGGCCCGAGCCCACGCAGAGGGCGTGCGCTATAGCACATGAAAATATGGGAATCGATCCGAGTTCTCGTATTATGACCCAAAAATGCCATAAAATGAGGAACGGTTATGGAGGGACGGTGATCAATGTTCCTTAGGTTGTACTCTATTATACAGATAAATTCTAGGCGATCTAGGTCCGGGGGCCTGAGCCCACGCGGAAGGCGTGGGCTATACCACACAAAAATATGAAAATGAGGCCGAGTTCTCGTATTATGGCCCAAAAATGCCAAAACATGAGGAACTGTCATAGTGGGTCAGTGAACAATGTTCCTTAGGTCGTATTTTATTTTCCGAATAAATTTTAGGCGATCCGGGTCCGGGGGCTCGGGACCATGCGGAAGGCATGGGCTATAGCACACAAAAATATGGGAATCAAGTCGATTTCTCGTATTATGGCACAAAAATGCAAAACAATGAGTAACGGTCATGGTGGGTTGGTGACTAATGTTCCTTATGTTGTTTTCTATTACCCAGATAAAATTTAGGCGGTCCGGGTCCTGGGGAATGGGCCCATGCGGAAGGCGTGATCTATAGCACACAAAAATATATAAATCGGGCCGAGTTCTCATATTATGGACAAAATATTCAAAACAATGAGGAACTGTCATGGTGAGTTGATGAACAATATTCCTTAGGTTGTATTCTATTGTCTGGATGAATTATAGGCGATCCGGGTTCGGGGGAACGGCACCATGCGGAAGGCGTGGTTTATAGCACACGAAAATATGGGAATCGGGCCGAGTTCTAGTTTTATGGCCAAATTAATCCAAAAAATGAGGAACTGTCATGGAGGGTTGGTGAACAATGTTCCTTAGGTCGTATTCTATTATGTGGATAAATTTTAGGCGATCCGGGTACGGGGACACGGGACCATGCGGAAGGCGTGAGCTATAGCACACGAAAATATGGGAATGAGGCCGAGTTCTCGTATTATGGCCCAAAAATGCCATAACATGAGGAAATGTCATGGCAGGTCGGTGAACAATGTTCCTTAGGTCGTATTCAATTGTCCGGATAAATTTTAGGCGATCCGGGTTCGGGGGCTCGGGACCATGCGGAAGGTGTGGGCTATAGCACACGGAAATATGGGAATCAAGTCGAGTTCTCGTATTATGGCACTAAAATGCAAAACTATGAGGAACGTTCATGGCGGGCCGGTGACTAATGTTCCTCAGGTTGCTTTATATTATCCATATAAAATTTAGGCGGTCCGAGACCGGGGGAATGGTCCCACGCGGAAGGCGTGATCTATAGCATATGAAAATATATAAATCGGGCCGCGTTCTCGTATTATGGCCAAAATATTCCAAAAGTTAGGAACTGTCATGGCGGGTCGATGAACAATATTCCTTAGGTTGTATTCTACTGTCTGGATAAATTATAGGTGATCCGGGTCTGGGGGCACGGGACCATGCAGAGGGCGTGAGCTATAGCACACGAAAATATGAGCATCGGGCTGAGTTCTCATTTTATGGCCAAATAAATCCAAAAAATGAGGAACTATCATAGAGGGTTGGTGAACAATGTTCCTTAGGTCGTATTCTATTATGTGAATAAATTTTAGGCGATCTGGGTCTGGGGACATGGGACCATGCGGAAGGCGTGGGCTATAGCACACGAAAATATGGGAATCAGACCAAGTTATGGTATGATGGCCCAAAAATGCCACAAAATGAGGAACGGTCATGATGGGTCGGTGACCAATGTTACTTAGGTCATTTTCTATTGTTAGGATAAATTTTAGGCGGTCTGGGTCCGGGGGCCCGAGCCCACTCGGAAGGCGTGGGATATAGCACACGAAAATATGGGAATGAGGCCGAGTTCTCGTATTATGGCCCAAAAATGCCCAAACATGAGAAACTGTCATGGCGGGTTAGTGAACAATGTTCCTTAGGTCGTATTTTATTGTGTGGATAAATTTTAGGCTATTCGGGTCTGGGGACACGGGATCATGCGGAAGGAGTGGGCTATAGCACATAAAAATATGAAAATCGGGCCGAGTTATGATATTATGGCCCAAAAATGCCACAAAATGAGGAAAGGTCATGGTGGGTCGGTGATCAATGTTCCTTAGGTCATTTTCTATTGTCAAAATAAATTTTAGGCAGTCTGTGTCCTGGGGCTTGAGCCTACACAGAAGGCGTCGTGTATAGCACATGAAAATATGAGAATCGGTCCGAGTTCTCGTATTATGGCCCAAAAATGGCAAAAAATGAGGAACAGTCATGGCGGGTCGGTGAACAATGTTCCTTAGGTCATATTATATAGTCCGGATAAATTTTAGGCAATCCGGGTCCTGGGGCTCGGGACATGCGGAAGACATGGGCTATAGCACACGAAAATATGGGAATCAGGACGAGTTCTTGTATTATGGCCCAGAAATGCCACAAAATGAGGAACGGTCATGGCAGGTCGGTGACCAATGTTCCTTAGGCCATTTTCTATTTTTAGGATAAAGTTTAGGCAGTCTGGGTCCGGGGGCCCGAGCCCACGCAGAAGGCGTGGGCTATAGCACACGAAAATATGGGAATCGGTTAGAGTTCTCGTATTATGGCCCAAAATGCCATAAAATGAGGAACGGTCATGGAGGGTCAGCGACCAATGTTCCTTAGATCGTACTCTATGTACGGATAAATTTTAGGCGATCTGGGTCCGGGGGCCTGAGCCCACGCGGAAGGCGTGGGCTATAGCACACGAAAATATGGGAATGGGGCCAAGTTCTCGTATTATGGCCCACAAATGCAAAACCACGAGGAACTATCATGGCGGGTCGGTGACTAATGTTCCTTATGTTGTTTTCTATTATACAGATAAAATTTAGGCGGTCCGGGTCATGGGGAACGGGCCCACGCGGAAGGCGTGATCTATAGCACACGAAAATATATAAATCGGGCCGAGTTCTCGTATTATGGCAAAAATATTAACAAAAATGAGGAACTGTTATGGCGAGTCGATGAACAATATTCCATAGGTTGTATTCTATTGTCTGGATAAATTATAGGTGATCTGGGTCTGGGGGCACGGGACCATGCGGAAGGCATGCACACGAAAATATGGGAATCACGCCGAGTTCTGGTATTATGGCCCAAAAATGCCACAAAATGAGGAAAGGGCATGGCGGGTCGGTGACCAATGTTCCTTAGGTCGTTTTCTATTGTAAGAATAAATTTTAGGCGGCTTGTGTCCGGGGCCCCGAGCCTACGTAGAAGGCGTCGTGTATAGCACACGAAAATATAGGAATCGGTCCGAGTTCTCGTATTATGGCCCAAAAATGGCAAAATATGAGGAACTGTCATGGCGGGTCGGTGAACAATGTTCCTTAGCTCATATTCTATAGTCCGGATAAATTTTATTCGATCCGGGTCCGGGGGCACGGGACATGCGGAAGACATGGGCTATAGCACACGAAAATATGGGAATCGGGCCGAGTTCTCGTATTATGGCCCAGAAATGCCATAAAATGAGGAATGGTCATGGCAGGTCGGTGACCAATGTTCTTTAGGCCGTTTTCTATTGTTAGGATAAAGTTTAGGCGGTCTGGGTCCGGGGGCCCGAGCCCACGTAGAAGGCGTGGGCTATAGCACATGAAAATATGGGAATCGGTCAGAGTTCTCGTATTATGGCCCAAAATGCCATAAAATGAGGAACAGTCATGGAGGGTTGGTGACCAATATTCCTTAGGTCGTACTCTATTATACGGATAAATTTTAGGCGATCTGGGTCCGGGGGCCTGAGCCCACGCGGAAGGAGTGGGCTATAGTACACGAAAATATGGGAATGAGGCCGAGTTCTCGTATTGTGGCCCACAAATGCCAAACCACGAGGAACTATCATGGCGGGTCGATGAATAATGTTCCTTATGTTGTTTTCTATTATCCGGATAAAATTTAGGCAGTCCGGGGGAACGGGCCCACACGGAAGGCGTGATCTATAGTACACGCAAATATATAAATCGGGCTGAGTTCTCGTATTATGGCCAAAATATTCTAAAAAATGAGGAACTGTCATGGTGAGTCGATGAACAATATTCCTTAGGTTGTATTCTATTGTCTAGATAAATAATAGGCGATCAGGGTCCGGGGGCACGGGACCATGCGGAAGGCGTGGGCCACACGAAAATATGGGAATCGGACCGAGTTCTCATTTTATGGCCAAATAAATCCAAATAATGAGGAACTTTCATGGAGGGTTGGTGAACAATGTTCCTTAGGTCGTATTCTATTGTGTGGATAAATTTTAGGCGATCCAAGTCTGGGGACACGGGACCATGCGGAAGGCGTGCACACGAAAATATGGGAATCGTGCCGAGTTCTGGTATTATGGCCCAAAAATGCCACAAAATGAGGAACGGTCATGGCGGGTTGGTGACCAATGTTCCTTAGGTCATTTTCTATTGTCAGGATAAATTTTAGGTGGTCTGGGACCGGGGCTGAGCCCACGCGGAAGGCGTGGGCTATATACTACACGAAAATATAGGAATGAGGCCGACTTTTCGTATTATGGCCCAAAAATGCACAAATATGAGTAACTGCCATGGAGGGTCGGTGAACAATGTTTCTTAGGTCATATTCTATTGTCCGGATAAATTTAAGGCGATCCGGGTCCGGGGGCTGGGGACCATGCGGAAGGCGTGGGCTATAGCACACGAAAATATGGGAATCGGGCCGAGTTCTCGTATTATGGCCCAAAAATGACAAAAAATGAGGAACTGTCATGGCGGGTCGGTGAATAATGTTCCTTAGGTCATATGCTATAGTCCGGATAAATTTTAGGCGATCCGGGTCCGGGGGCATGGGACCATGCGGAAGACGTGGGCTATTGCACACGAAAATATGGGAATCGGGCCGAGTTCTCGTATTATAGCCCAGAAATACCACAAAATGAGAACGGTCATGGTAGGTCGGTGACCAATGTTCCTTAGGCCATTTTATATTTTCAGGATAAAGTTTAGGCGGTCTGGGTCCGGGGGCCCGAGCCCACGCATAGGGCGTGCGCTATAGCACATGAAAATATGGGAATCGATCCGAGTTCTCGTATTATGACCCAAAAATGCCATAAAATGAGGAACGGTTATGGAGGGATGGTGACCAATGTTCCTTAGGTTGTACTCTATTATACAGATAAATTCTAGGCGATCTAGGTCCGGGGGCCTGAGCCCACGCGGAAGGCGTGGGCTATACCACACAAAAATATGGGAATGAGGCCGAGTTCTCGTATTATGGCCCAAAAATGCCAAAATATGAGGTACTGTCATGGTGGGTCGGTGAACAATGTTCCTTAGGTCGTATTTTATTTTCCGAATAAATTTTAGGCGATCCGGGTCCGGGGGCTCGGGACCATGCGGAAGGCGTGGGCTATAGCACACGAAAATATGGGAATTACGTCGATTTCTCGTATTATGGCACAAAAATGCAAAACAATGAGGAACGGTCATGGTGGGTCGGTGACTAATGTTCCTTATGTTGTTTTCTATTACCCAGATAAAATTTAGGCAGTCCGGGTCCTGGGGAACGGGCCCACCTGGAAGGCGTGATCTATAGCACACAAAAATATATAAATCGGGCTGAGTTCTCATAATATGGACAAAATATTCAAAACAATGAGGAACTGTCATGGCGAGTTGATGAACAATATTCCTTAGGTTGTATTCTATTGTCTGGATAAATTATAGGCGATCCGGGTTCGGGGGAACGGGACCATGCGGAAGGCGTGGGTTATAGCACACGAAAATATGGGAATCGGGCCGAGTTCTAGTTTTATGGCCAAATTAATCCAAAACATGAGGAACTGTCATGGAGGGTCGGTGAAAAATGTTACTTAGGTCGTATTATATTATACGGATAAATTTTAGGCGATCCGAGTTCGGGGACACGGGACCATGCGGAAGGCATGCATACGAAAATATGGGAATCGGGCCGAGTTCTGGTATTATGGCCCAAAAAGGCCACAAAATGAGGAAAGGGCATGGCGGGTCGGTGACCAATAATCCTTAGGTCGTTTTCTATTATAAGAATAAATTTTAGGCGGTCTGTGTCCAGGGCCCCGAGCCTACGTAGAAGGCGTCGTGTATAGCACACGAAAATATAGGAATCGGTCTGAGTTCTCGTATTATGGCCCAAAAATGGCAAAAAATGAGGAACTGTCATGGCGGGTCGGTGAACAATGTTCCTTAGCTCATATTCTATAGTCCGGATAAATTTTATTCGATCCGGGTCCGGGGGCACGGGACATGCGGAAGACATGGGCTATAGCACACGAAAATATGGGAATCGGGCCGAGTTCTCGTATTATGGCCCAGAAATGCCATAAAATGAGGAATGGTCATGGCAGGTCGATGACCAATGTTCTTTAGGCCGTTTTCTATTGTTAGGATAAAGTTTAGGCGGTCTGGGTCCGGGGGCCCGAGCCCACGTAGAAGGCGTGGGCTATAGCACATGAAAATATGGGAATCGGTCAGAGTTCTCGTATTATGGCCCAAAATGCCATAAAATGAGGAACAGTCATGGAGGGTTGGTGACCAATGTTCCTTAGGTCGTACTCTATTGTACGGATAAATTTTAGGCGATCTGGGTCCGGGGGCCTGAGCCCACGCGGAAGGAGTGGGCTATAGTACACGAAAATATGGGAATGAGGCCGAGTTCTCGTATTGTGGCCCACAAATGCCAAACCACGAGGAACTGTCATGGCGGGTCGATGAATAATGTTCCTTATGTTGTTTTCTATTATCCGGATAAAATTTAGGCAGTCCGGGGGAACGGGCCCACACGGAAGGCGTGATCTATAGCACACGCAAATATATAAATCGGGCTGAGTTCTCGTATTATGGCCAAAATATTCTAAAAAATGAGGAACTGTCATGGTGAGTCGATGAACAATATTCCTTAGGTTGTATTCTATTGTCTAGATAAATAATAGGCGATCAGGGTCCGGGGGCACGGGACCATGCGGAAGGCGTGGGCCACACGAAAATATGGGAATCGGGCCGAGTTCTCATTTTATGGCCAAATAAATCCAAATAATGAGGAACTTTCATGGAGGGTTGGTGAACAATGTTCCTTAGGTCGTATTCTATTGTGTGGATAAATTTTAGGCGATCCAAGTCTGGGGACATGGGACCATGCGGAAGGCGTGCACACGAAAATATGGGAATCGTGCCGAGTTCTGGTATTATGGCCCAAAAATGCCACAAAATGAGGAACGGTCATGGCGGGTTGGTGACCAATGTTCCTTAGGTCATTTTCTATTGTCAGGATAAATTTTAGGTGGTCTGGGACCGGGGCTGAGCCCACGCGGAAGGCGTGGGCTATATACTACACGAAAATATGGGAATGAGGCCGACTTTTCGTATTATGGCCCAAAAATGCACAAACATGAGTAACTGCCATGGAGGGTCGGTGAACAATGTTTCTTAGGTCATATTCTATTGTCCGGATAAATTTAAGGCGATCCGGGTCCGGGGGCTGGGGACCATGCGGAAGGCGTGGGCTATAGCACACGAAAATATGGGAATCGGGCCGAGTTCTCGTATTATGGCCCAAAAATGACAAAAAATGAGGAACTGTCATGGTGGGTCGGTGAATAATGTTCCTTAGGTCATATGCTATAGTCCGGATAAATTTTAGGTGATCCGGGTCCGGGGGCATGGGACCATGCGGAAGACGTGGGCTATTGCACACGAAAATATGGGAATCGGGCCGAGTTCTCGTATTATAGCCCAGAAATACCACAAAATGAGAACGGTCATGGTAGGTCGGTGACCAATGTTCCTTAGGCCATTTTATATTTTCAGGATAAAGTTTAGGCGGTCTGGGTCCGGGGGCCCGAGCCCACGCATAGGGCGTGCGCTATAGCACATGAAAATATGGGAATCGATCCGAGTTCTCGTATTATGACCCAAAAATGCCATAAAATGAGGAACGGTTATGGAGGGATGGTGACCAATGTTCCTTAGGTTGTACTCTATTATACAGATAAATTCTAGGCGATCTAGGTCCGGGGGCCTGAGCCCACGCGGAAGGCGTGGGCTATACCACACAAAAATATGGGAATGAGGCCGAGTTCTCGTATTATGGCCCAAAAATGCCAAAATATGAGGAACTGTCATGGTGGGTCGGTGAACAATGTTCCTTAGGTCGTATTTTATTTTCCGAATAAATTTTAGGCGATCCGGGTCCGGGGGCTCGGGACCATGCGGAAGGCGTGGGCTATAGCACACGAAAATATGGGAATTACGTCGATTTCTCGTATTATGGCACAAAAATGCAAAACAATGAGGAACGGTCATGGTGGGTCGGTGACTAATGTTCCTTATGTTGTTTTCTATTACCCAGATAAAATTTAGGCAGTCTGGGTCCTGGGGAACGGGCCCACCTGGAAGGCGTGATCTATAGCACATAAAAATATATAAATCGGGCCGAGTTCTCATAATACGGACAAAATATTCAAAACAATGAGGAACTGTCATGGCGAGTTGATGAACAATATTCCTTAGGTTGTATTCTATTATCTGGATAAATTATAGGCGATCCGGGTTCGGGGGAACGGGACCATGCGGAAGGCGTGGGTTATAGCACACGAAAATATGGGAATCGGGCCGAGTTCTAGTTTTATGGCCAAATTAATCCAAAAAATGAGGAACTGTCATGGAGGGTTGGTGAACAATGTTCCTTAGGTCGTATTCTATTATGTGGATAAATTTTAGGCGATCCGGGTACGGGGACACGGGACCATGCGGAAGGCGTGAGCTATAGCACACGAAAATATGGGAATGAGGCCGAGTTCTCGTATTATGGCCCAAAAATGCCATAACATGAGGAAATGTCATGGCAGGTCGGTGAACAATGTTCCTTAGGTCGTATTCAATTGTCCGGATAAATTTTAGGCGATCCGGGTTCGGGGGCTCGGGACCATGCGGAAGGTGTGGGCTATAGCACACGGAAATATGGGAATCAAGTCGAGTTCTCGTATTATGGCACTAAAATGCAAAACTATGAGGAACGTTCATGGCGGGCCGGTGACTAATGTTCCTCAGGTTGCTTTATATTATCCATATAAAATTTAGGCGGTCCGAGACCGGGGGAATGGTCCCACGCGGAAGGCGTGATCTATAGCATATGAAAATATATAAATCGGGCCGCGTTCTCGTATTATGGCCAAAATATTTCAAAAGTTAGGAACTGTCATGGCGGGTCGATGAACAATATTCCTTAGGTTGTATTCTACTGTCTGGATAAATTATAGGTGATCCGGGTCTGGGGGCACGGGACCATGCAGAGGGCGTGAGCTATAGCACACGAAAATATGAGCATCGGGCTGAGTTCTCATTTTATGGCCAAATAAATCCAAAAAATGAGGAACTATCATAGAGGGTTGGTGAACAATGTTCCTTAGGTCGTATTCTATTGTGTGAATAAATTTTAGGCGATCCGGGTCTGGGGACATGGGACCATGCAGAAGGCGTGGGCTATAGCACACGAAAATATGGGAATCAGACCAAGTTATGGTATTATGGCCCAAAAATGCCACAAAATGAGGAACGGTCATGGTGGGTCGGTGACCAATGTTACTTAGGTCATTTTCTATTGTTAGGATAAATTTTAGGCGGTCTGGGTCCGGGGGCCCGAGCCCACTCGGAAGGCGTGGGATATAGCACACAAAAATATGGGAATAAGGCCGAGTTCTCGTATTATGGCCCACAAATGCCCAAACATGAGAAACTGTCATGGCGGGTTGGTGAACAATGTTCCTTAGGTTGTATTTTATTGTGTGGATAAATTTTAGGCGATTTGGGTCCGGGGACACGGGATCATGCGGAAGGAGTGGGCTATAGCACACAAAAATATGGGAATCGGGCCGAGTTATGATATTATGGCCCAAAAATGCCACAAAATGAGGAAAGGTCATGGTGGGTCGGTGATCTATGTTCCTTAGGTCATTTTCTATTGTCAAATTAAATTTTAGGCAGTCTGTGTCCTGGGGCCTGAGGCCACGCAGAAGGCGTCGTGTATAGCACATGAAAATATGAGAATCGGTCCGAGTTCTCGTATTATGGCCCAAAAATGGCAAAAAATGAGGAACAGTCATGGCGGGTCGGTGAACAATGTTCCTTAGGTCATATTTTATAGTCCGAATAAATTTTAGGCGATCCGGGTCCGGGGGCTCGGGACATGCGGAAGACATGGGCTATAGCACACGAAAATATGGGAATCAGGCCGAGTTCTCGTATTTTGGCCCAAAAATGCCAAAATATGAGGAACTGTCATGGTGGGTCGGTGAACAATGTTCCTTAGGTCGTATTTTATTTTCCGAATAAATTTTAGGCGATCCGGGTCTGGGGGCTCGGGACCATGCGGAAGGCGTGGGCTATAGCACACGAAAATATGGGAATTAAGTCGATTTCTCGTATTATGGCACAAAAATGCAAAACAATGAGGAACGGTCATGGTGGGTCGGTGACTAATGTTCCTTATGTTGTTTTCTATTAACCAGATAAAATTTAGGCGGTCTGGGTCCTGGGGAACGGGCCCACCTGGAAGGCGTGATCTATAGCACACAAAAATATATAAATCGGGCCGAGTTCTCATAATATGGACAAAATATTCAAAACAATGAGGAACTGTCATGGCGAGTTGATGAACAATATTCCTTAGGTTGTATTCTATTGTCTGGATAAATTATAGGCGATCCGGGTCCGGGGGAACGGGACCATGCGGAAGGCGTGGGTTATAGCACACGAAAATTTGGGAATCGGGCCGAGTTCTAGTTTTATGGCCAAATTAATCCAAAAAATGAGGAACTGTCATGGAGGGTTGGTGAACAATGTTCCTTAGGTCGTATTCTATTATGTGGATAAATTTTAGGCGATCCGGGTACGGGGACACGGGACCATGCGGAAGGCGTGAGCTATAGCACACGAAAATATGGGAATGAGGCCGAGTTCTCGTATTATGGCCCAAAAATGCCATAACATGAGGAAATGTCATGGCAGGTCGGTGAATAATGTTCCTTAGGTCGTATTCAATTGTCCGGATAAATTTTAGGCGATCCGGGTTCGGGGGCTCGGGACCATGCGGAAGGTGTGGGCTATAGCACACGGTAATATGAGAATCAAGTCGAGTTCTCGTATTATGGCACTAAAATGCAAAACTATGAGGAACGTTCGTGGCGGGCCGGTGACTAATGTTCCTCAGGTTGCTTTATATTATCCATATAAAATTTAGGCGGTCCGAGTCCGGGGGAACGAGCCCACGCGGAAGGCGTGATCTATAGCACACGAAAATATATAAATCGGGCCGCGTTCTCGTATTATGGCCAAAATATTCCAAAAGTTAGGAACTGTCATGGCGGGTCGATGAACAATATTCCTTAGGTTATATTCTATTGTCTGGATAAATTATAGGTGATCTGGGTCTGGGGGAACGGGACCATGCAGAGGGCGTGAGCAATAGCACACGAAAATATGAGAATCAGGCTGAGTTCTCATTTTATGGCCAAATAAATCCAAAAAATGAGGAACTATCATAGAGGGTTGGTGAACAATGTTCCTTAGGTCGTATTCTATTGTGTGAATAAATTTTAGGCGATCCGGGTCTGGGGACATGGGACCATGCGGAAGGCGTGGGCTATAGCACACGAAAATATGGGAATCAGACCAAGTTCTGGTATTATGGCCCAAAAATGCCACAAAATGAGGAACGGTCATGGTGGGTCGGTGACCAATGTTACTTAGGTCATTTTCTATTGTTAGGATAAATTTTAGGCGGTCTGGGTCCGGGGGCCCGAGCCCACTCGGAAGGCGTGGGATATAGCACACGAAAATATGGGAATGAGGCCGAGTTCTCGTATTATGGCCCACAAATGCCCAAACATGAGAAACTGTCATGGCGGGTTGGTGAACAATGTTCCTTAGGTCGTATTTTATTGTGTGGATAAATTTTAGGCGATTCGGGTCCGGGGACACGGGATCATGCGGAAGGAATGGGCTATAGCACACAAAAATATGGGAATCGGGCCGAGTTATGATATTATGGCCCAAAAATGCCACAAAATGAGGAAAGGTCATGGTGGGTCGGTGATCTATGTTCCTTAGGTCATTTTCTATTGTCAAATTAAATTTTAGGCAGTCTGTGTCCTGGGGCCTGAGCCCACGCAGAAGGCGTCGTGTATAGCACATGAAAATATGAGAATCGGTCCGAGTTCTCGTATTATGGCCCAAAAATGGCAAAAAATGAGGAACAGTCATGGCGGGTCGGTGAACAATGTTCCTTAGGTCATATTATATAGTCTGGATAAATTTTAGGCGATCCGGGTCCGGGGGCTCGGGACATGCGGAAGACATGGGCTATAGCACACGAAAATATGGGAATCAGGCCGAGTTCTCGTATTATGGCCCAGAAATGCCACAAAATGAGGAACGGTCATGGCAGGTCGGTGACCAATGTTCCTTAGGCCATTTTCTATTTTTAGGATAAAGTTGAAGCGGTCTGGGTCCGGGGGCCCGAGCCCACGCAGAAGGCGTAGGCTATAGCACACGAAAATATGGGAATCGGTCAAAGTTCTCGTATTATGGCCCAAAATGCCATAAAATGAGGAACGGTCATGGAGGGTCGGCGACCAATGTTCCTTAGGTCGTACTCTATTGTACGGATAAAATTTAGGCGATTTGGGTCCGGGGGCCTGAGCCCACGCGGAAGGCGTGGGCTATAGCACACGAAAATATGGGAATGGGGCCGAGTTCTCGTATTATGGCCCACAAATGCAAAACCACGAGGAAATATCATGGCGGGTCGGTGACTAATGTTCCTTATGTTGTTTTCTATTACCCAGATAAAATTTAGGCGGTCCGGGTCATGGGGAACGGGCCCACGCAGAAGGCGTGATCTATAGCACACGAAAATATATAAATCGGGCCGAGTTCTCGTATTATGGCAAAAATATTAACAAAAATGAGGAACTGTCATGGCGAGTCGATGAACAATATTCCTTAGGTTGTATTCTATTGTCTGGATAAATTATAGGTGATCTGGGTCCGGGAGCACGGGACCATGCGGAAGGCGTGGTCCATACGAAAATATGGGAATCGGGCCGAGTTCTCGTTTTATGGCCAAATAAATCCAAAAAATGAGGAACTTTCATGCAGGGTTTGTGAACAATGTTCCTTAGGTCGTATTCTATTTTGTGGATAAATTTTAGGCGATCCGAGTCTGGGGACACGGGACCATGCGGAATCCGTGCACACGAAAATATGGGAATCGGGCCGAGTTCTGGTATTATGGCCCAAAAATGCAACAAAATGAGGAACGGTCATGGCGGGTCGGTGACCAATGTTCCTTAGGTCATTTTCTATTGTCAGGATAAATTTAGGCGGTCTGGGTCCCGGGGCCCGAGCCCACGCGGAAGGCGTGGGCTATATACTACACGAAAATATGGGAATTAGGCCGAGTTCTCGTATTATGGCCCAAAAATGCACAAGCATGAGTAACTGCCATGGCGGGTCGGTAAAAAATGTTTCTTAGGTCGTATTCTATTGTCCGAATAAATTTAAGGCGATCCGGGTCCGGGGGCTGGGGACCATGCGGAAGGCGTGTGCTATTGCACACGAAAATATGGGAATCGGGCCGAGTTCTCGCTAAGGAATCATAGTCACCGACCCGCCATGACGCTTCCTTGTTTTTTTGCGTTTTAGGGCCAAAAAGCTAGAATTTCGCCAGATTCCCATATTTTTGTGTGCTTTAGCCCACGCCTTCCGAGTGGGTCCGGGCCCCACGAACCTCGATCGCCTAAAAATTTTCGAGACATCAAATATGACCTAAGGAACCATAGTCACCGCCCCGACATGATCGCTCCTCGTTATTTTGCGATTTACGGCCAAAAAACTATAATTCCGCCCGATTCTCATATTTTCGTATGCTATAGCCCACGCCTTCTAAGTGGGCCGGGGGCCCCAGGAACCGAATCGCCTAAAAATTTTCCGGGCCATCAAATACAACCTAAGGAACCATAGTCACCACCATGCCATGACCGTTCCTCATTTTTTGTGTTTTATGGCAAAAGAACTATAATTCCGCTTGATTCCCATATTTTTGTGTGCTATAGAGCACGCCTTCCAAGTGGGCCCGGGGCCCACTAAACTGGATCGCCTAAAACTTTTTCGGGCCAAGAAATATAACCTAAGGAATCATAGTTACCGCCCCGCCATGACCGTTCCTCGTTATTTTGCGTTTTGCGGCCAAAAAACTAGAATTCCGCTGGATTTCCATATTTTCGTATCCTATATCCCACGCCTTCCTAGTTGGTAGGGCCCCCCGGACCCGGATAGCCTAAAATTTTTTCGGGAAATCAAATATGACCAAAGCACCCATAGTCACCGCCCTAACATGACCGTTCCTCGTTATTTTGCAATTTACGGCCAATAAACTATAATTCCGGCCGATTCTCATATTTTCACGTGCTATAGCCCACGCATTCCTAGTGGGCCCGGGGCCCTCGGAACCGATTCGCCTAATAGTTTTTCCAGGATATCAAATATGACCTAAGGAACTGTAGCTATCGCCCCGCCATGACCGTTCCTCGTTTTTTGCATTTTACGGCCAAAAAACTAGAATTCCGGCCGATTCCCATATTTTCGTGTGCTATAGCCCACACCTACCGAGTGGGCCCGGGTCCCCCTGACACCGATCGCCTAAAACTTTTTCGGGCCATGAAATATGACCTAAGGAACCATAGTCACCGCCCCGCCATGACTGTTCCTCATTATTTTGCGTTTTACGGCCAAAAAACTATAATTCCGTCTGATTCCCATATTTTCGCGAGCTATAGCCCACACCTTCCGAGTGGGCCCGGTGCCCCTAGAACCGGATAGCCTTAAATATTTTCTGGGGCATCAAATACGACCTAAGGAATCATAGTCACCCCCCCCCATGACCCTTCCTCGATTTTTTGCATTTTCGGGCCAAAAAACTAGAATTCCGCCCAATTCCCATAATTTGGTGTGTTATAGCCCACGCCTTCCGAGTGGGTCCGGGCCCCCCAACCTCGATTGCCTAAAATTTTCCGGGCCATCAATTATGACCTAAGGACCATAGTCACCGCCCCGCCATGACCGTTTCTCGTTATTTTGCATTTTATGGCCAAAAAACTATAATTCCACACAATTCCCATATTTTCGTGTGCTATAATCCACGCCTTCTGAGTGGGCCTGGGGCCCCGGGAGCTAAAACGCCTAAAAGTTTTTCCACGTGCTATAGCGCACGCCTTCCGGAATCAAATCGCCTAAAAGTTTTTCCAGGCCATCAAATACGACCTAAGTAACCATAGCTATTGCACAGCCATGACCGTTCCTCGTTTTTATGCATTTTACAGCCAAAAAACTAAAATTCCGCCCGATTCCCATATTTTCGTGTGCTATAGCCCACGCCTACCGAGTGGGCCCGGGTTCCCCTAACATCGATTGCCTAAAACTTTTCCGTGCCATGAAATATGACCTAAGGAACCATAGTCACTGCCCACCATGACCGTTCCATTTTTTTTTGTGTTTTACGGACAAAAAACTAGAATTCCGCCCGATTCCCATATTTTCGTGTCCTATAGCCCACGCCTTTCCAGTTGGCAAGCCCCCCCCCCCAGACCCGGATAGCCTAAAAATTTTTCGGGCCATCAAATACGACCTAAGGAACCATAGTCACCGCCACGCCATGACCGTTCCTCATTAACTATAATTCCGTCTGATTCCCATATTTTTGTGTGTTATAGCCCACGCCTTCCGAGTGGGCCCGGGGCCCCCGGAACCGTATAGCCTTAAATTTTTTTTGGGGCATCAAATACGACCTAAGGAATCATAGTCACCTCCCCCCATGACCCCTCCTCGGTTTTTTGCATTTTAGGGCCAAAACACTAGAACTCCGCCCGATTCCCATATTTTCGTGTGTTATAGCCCACGCCTTCTGAGTGGGTCCGGCCCCCCCGAACCTCAATTGCCTAAAATTTTCTGGGCCATCAAATACGACTTAAGGAACCATAGTCACCTTCACGCCATGACCGTTTCTCATTATTTTGTCGTTTTACGGCCTAAAAGCAATAATTCCGCCCGATTCCCATATTTTCGTGTGCTATAACCCACGCCTTCTGAGTGGGCCGGGGGACCTTGGAACCGGATCGCCTAAAAAATTTTCTGGGCGATCAAATATGACCTAAGGAATTATAGTCACCTCCCCGCCATGTCTGTTCCTCGTGTGTTTGCGTTTTAATGCCAAAACACTAGAATTACGCCCGATTCCCATATTTTCGTGTGCTATAGCCCACGCCTCCTCGATTGCCTAAAATTTTTCGGGCCATCATATACGACCTAAGGAACCATAGTCACCGTCCCTCCATGACCGTTCCTCGTTATTTTGAATTTTACGGCCAAAAAACTATAATTTCGCCCGATTCCCATATTTTCGTGTGCTATAGCCCACGCCTCCTGAGTGGGCCAGGGGCCCCGGGAACCGGATCGCCTAAAATATTTTTCGGGCGATCAAATACAACCTAAGGAATCATAGTCACCACGCCGCCATGTCTGTTCCTCATATTTTTGCATTTTACAGCCAAAACACTAGAATTATGCCTGATTCCCATATTTTCGTGTGCTATAGCCCACGCCTTCTGAGTGGGTCCGGGCCCCCCGGACCTCGATTGCCTAAAAATTTTCAGGCCATCAAATACGACCTAAGGAACCATAGTCACCGACCCGCCATGACCGTTCCTCATTATTTTGTGTTTTATGGCCAAAGAACTATGATTCCGCCCGATTCCCATATTTGCGTGTGCTATAGACCACGCCTTCCGAGTGGGCCCGGGGCCCATTGAAACTGATCGCCTAAATGTTTTTCCCGGACATCTAAAAATTACCTAAGGAATCATAGTCACCACTCCTCCATGACCGTTGCTCGTTCTTTTGCGTTTTAAGGCCAAAAAACTTAAATTCCACCCGATTCCCATATTTTAGGGTGCTATAGCCCACGCCTTCCGAGTGGGCTCGGCCCCCTGACCCGATCGCCTAAATAATTTTCGGGCCAGGAAATACGACCTAAGGAACCATAGTTACCACCCCGCCATGACCTTTCCTCATTCTTTTGCATTTTACGGCCAAAAAACTATAATTCCGCCCGATTTCCATATTATCGTGTGCTATAGCCCACGCCTTCTGAGTGGGCCGGGGGCCCCAGGAACCAAATAGCCTAAAATTTTTCTGAGCCATCAAATACGACCTAAGGAACCATAGTCACCACTCCCGCTATGACTGTTCCTAGTTTTTTTATGTTTTATGGCAAAAGAACTATAATTCCGCCCAATTCCCATATTTTCGTGTGCTATAGACCACGCCTTCCGAGTGGGCCCGGGGCCCAATTGAACAGTATTTTCTAATACTTTTTCGGGCCAAGAAATATGACCTAACGAATCATAGTTACCGCCCCACCATGATCGTTCCTCGTTTGTTTGCGTTTTGCTGCCAAAAAACTAGAATTCCGCTGGATTCCCATATTTTCGTATCCTATAGCCCACGCCTTCCCAGTGGGTAGGGCCCCCCGGACCCGGATAGCCTAAATATTTTTCGGGCCATCAAATATGACCTAAGGAACCATAGTCACCTAAGGAGACAATAAACTATAATTCCGACCGATTCCCATATTTTCACGTGCTATAGCCCACGCCTTTCGAGTGGGCCCGGGGCCCCCGGAACCGAATCGCCTAAAATTTTTAGTAACCATAGTTATCGCCCCGCCATGACCGTTCATCATTTTTATTCATTTTACGGACAAAAAACTAGAATTCCGCATGATTCCCATATTTTCGTGTGCTATAGCCCACGCCTATCGAGTGGGCCCGGGTCCCCCTGACACCGATCGCCTAAAACTTTTCCGTGCCATGAAATATGACCTAAGGAACCATAGTCACCGTCCACCATGACCGTTCCTTTTTTTTTGTTTTTGCATTTTACGGACAAAAACCTAGAATTCTGCCCGATTCCCATATTTTCGTGTCCTATAGCCCACGCCTTCCCAGTTGGGAGGCCCCCAGACCCGGATAGCCTAAAAATTTTCCGGGCCATCAAATACGTCCTAAGGAACCATAGTCACCGCCACGCCATGACCGTTCCTCATTAACTATAATTTCGTCTGATTCCCATATTTTCGCGTGTTATAGCCTACGCCTTCCAAGTGGGCCCGGGGCCCCCGGAACCGGATAGCCTTAAATTTTAACCAGGGCATTAGATACGACCTAAGGAATCATAGTCACCTCACCCCATGACCCTTCCTTGTTTTTTGCGTTATAGGGCAAAAAAACTAGAATTCTGCCCGATTCCCATATGTTCGTGTGTTATAGCCCACGCCTTCCGAGTGGGTCCGTGCCCCCCGAACCTCGATTGCCTAAAATTTTTTGAGCCATCAAATACGACTTAAGGAACCATAGTCACCACCCCGCCATGACTGTTTCTCGTTATTTTGTCGTTTTACGGCAAAAACACTATAATTCCGCCCGATTCCCATATTTTCATGTGCTATAACTCACGCCTTCTGAGTGCGCCGGGGGCCCTCTGAACCGGATCGCCTAAAAATTTTTCGGGTGATCAAATACAACCTAAGGAATCATAGTCACCGCCCCGCCATGTCTGTTCCTCGTATTTTTGCGTTTTACGGCCAAAACACTAGAATTACGCCTGATTCGAATTTTTTCGTGTGCTATAGCCCACGCCTTCCGAGTGGGTCCGTGCCCCCCGGACCTCGATTGCCTAAAATTTTCTGGGCCATCAAATACGAACTAAGGAACCATAGTCACCGCCCCGCCATGAGTGTTCCTCGTTATTTTGCATTTTACGGCCAAAAAACTATAATTCCGCCTGATTCCCATATTTTCGTGTGCTATAGCGCACGCGTTCTGAATGAGTTAGGGGCCCCGGGAACCGGATTGCCTAAATTATTTTCCGGGCGATCAAATTTAACCTAAGGAATCATAATCGCTGCCCCGTCATATCTGTTCCTCATTTTTTGAGTTTTACAGCCAAAACACTAGAATTACGCCCGATTCCCATATTTTCATGTGTAGCGCACGCCTTCTGAGTAGGTCCGGGACCCCCGGACCTCGATTGCCTAAAATTTTCCGGGCCATCAAATACGACCTACGGAACCATATTCACCGCCCCGCCATGACCTCATTATTTTGTGTTTTATGGCCAAAAAACTAGAATTCTGCCCGATTCCCATATTTTTGCGTGGTTTAGCCCACGCCTTCCTAGCGAGCCCAGGGCCCCCAGAACCGGATCACCTAAAATTTTTTCGGGCCATCAAATATGACCTAAGGGACCATAGTTACCGCCCCGCCATGACCGTTCCTCATATTTTGCGTTTAACGACCAAACAACAAGAATTCTGCCTGATTCCCATATTTTCGTGTCCTATAGCCCACGCCTTTCCAGTGGGCAGGGCTATAGAACACGAAACAGTGGGCCCGGGCCACCTGACACCGATCGCCTAAACCTTTTTCGATCCATGAAATATGACCTAAGGAACTATAGTCACCGCCCACCATGACCGTTACTCCTTTTTTTTTGCGTTTTACGGACAAAAAACTAGAGTTCCGCCTGATTCCAGTATTTTCGTGTCCTATAGCCCATGCCTTACCAGTGGGCAGGCCCCCTAGACCCGGATAGCCTAAAAATTTTCTAGGCCATCAAATACGACCTAAGTAACCATAGTCACCACCCCGCCATGACCGTTCCTCGCTATTTTGCGTTTTACGGCCAAAAAACTATAATTCCGCCCGATTCCATATTTTCGTGTGCTATAGCCCACGCCTTCCGAGTGGGCCCGGGGCCCCCATAACTGGATCGCCTTAAATTTTTTTCAGGCCATCCAATACGACCTAAGGAATCATAGTCACCGACCCGCCATGACCCTTCCTCGTTTTTTTGCGTTTTAGGGCCAAAAAGCTAGAATTTCGCCATATCCCCATATTTTCGTGTGCTTTAGCCCACGCCTTCCGAGTGGGTCCGGGCCCCATGAACCTCGAACGCCTAAAAAATTTTGAGACATCAAATACGACCTAAGGAACCATAGTCACCGCCCCGACATGATCGTTCCTCGTTATTTTGCGTTTTACGGCCAAAAAACTATAATTCCGCCCGATTCTCATATTTTCGTGTGCTATAGCCCACGCCTTCTAAGTGGGCCGGGGGCCCCAGGAACCGAATCGCCTAAAAATTTTCTGGGCCATCAAATACAACCTAAGGAACCATAGTCACCGCCATGCCATGACCGTTCCTCATTTTTTGTGTTTTATGGCAAAAGAACTATAATTCCGCTTGATTCCCATATTTTTGTGTGCTATAGAGCACGCTTTCCAAGTGGGCCCGGGGCCCACTGAACTGGATCGCCTAAAACTTTTTTGGGCCAAGAAATATAACCTAAGGAATCATAGTTACCGCCCCACCATGACCGTTCCTCGTTATTTTGCGTTTTGCGGCCAAAAAACTAGAATTCCGCCGGATTTCCATATTTTCGTATCCTATATCCCACGCCTTCCTAGTTGGTAGGGCCCCCCGGACCCGGATAACCAAAACTTTTTTTGGGAAATCAAATATGACCAAAGCACCCATAGTCACCGCCCTAACATGACCGTTCCTCGTTATTTTGCAATTTACGGCCAATAAACTATAATTCCGGCCGATTCCCATATTTTCACGTGCTATAGCCCACGCATTCCTAGTGGGCCCGGGGCCCTCGGAACCGATTCGCCTAATAGTTTTTCCAAGATATCAAATATGACCTTAGGAACCGTAGCTATCGCCCCGCCATGATTGTTTCTCATTTTTTGCATTTTACGGCCAAAAAATTAGAATTCCGGCTGATTCCCATATTTTCGTGTGCTATAGCCCACACCTACCGAGTGGGCCCGGGTCCCCCTGACACCGATCGCCTAAAACTTTTTCGGGCCATGAAATATGACCTAAGGAACCATAGTCATCACCCCGCCATGACTGTTCCTCGTTATTTTGCGTTTTACGGCCAAAAAACTATAATTCCGTCTGATTCCCATATTTTCGCGAGCTATAGCCCACGCCTTCCGAGTGGGCCCGGTGCCCCTAGAACCGGATAGCCTTAAATATTTTCTGGAGCATCAAATACGACCTAAGGAATCATAGTCACCCCCCCCCCCATGACCCTTCCTCGATTTTTTGCATTTTAGGGCCAAAAAACTAGAATTCCGCTTGATTCCCATATTTTGGTGTGCTATAGAGCACGCTTTCCAAGAGGGCCCGGGGCCCACTGAACTGGATCGCCTAAAACTTTTTTGGGCCAAGAAATATAACCTAAGGAATCATAGTTACCGCCCCACCATGACCGTTCCTCGTTATTTTGCGTTTTGCGGCCAAAAAACTAGAATTCCGCCGGATTTCCATATTTTCGTATCCTATATCCCACGCCTTCCTAGTTGGTAGGGCCCCCCGGACCCGGATAACCAAAACTTTTTTTGGGAAATCAAATATGACCAAAGCACCCATAGTCACCGCCCTAACATGACCGTTCCTCGTTATTTTGCAATTTACGGCCAATAAACTATAATTCCGGCCGATTCCCATATTTTTACGTGCTATAGCCCACGCATTCCTAGTGGGCCCGGGGCCCTCGAAACCGATTCGCCTAATAGTTTTTCCAAGATATCAAATATGACCTTAGGAACCGTAGCTATCGCCCCGCCATGATTGTTCCTCATTTTTTGCATTTTACGGCCAAAAAATTAGAATTCCGGCTGATTCCCATATTTTCGTGTGCTATAGCCCACACCTACCGAGTGGGCCCGGTCCCCCTGACACCGATTGCCTAAAACTTTTTCGGGCCATGAAATATGACCTAAGGAACCATAGTCATCACCCCGCCATGACTGTTCCTCGTTATTTTGCGTTTTACGGCCAAAAAACTATAATTCCGTCTGATTCCCATATTTTCGCGAGCTATAGCCCACGCCTTCCGAGTGGGCCCGGTGCCCCTAGAACCGGATAGCCTTAAATATTTTCTGGAGCATCAAATACGACCTAAGGAATCATAGTCACCCCCCCCCCCATGACCCTTCCTCGATTTTTTGCATTTTAGGGCCAAAAAACTAGAATTCCGCCCGATTCCCATATTTTGGTGTGTTATAGCCCACGCCTTCCAAGTGGGTCTGGGCCCCCCAACCTCGATTGCCTAAAATTTTCCGGGCCATCAAATACGACCTAAGGAACCATAATCACCGCCCCGCCATGACCGTTTCTCGTTATTTTGCATTTTACGGCCAAAAAACTATAATTCCACACAATTCCCATATTTTCGTGTGCTATAATCCACGCCTTCTGAGTGGGCCTGGGGCCCCGGGAGCTAAAACGCCTAAAAGTTTTTCCACGTGCTATAGCCCACGCCTTCCGAAATCGAATCGCCTAAAAGTTTTTTCAGGCCATCAAATACGACCTAAGTAACCATAGCTATCGCCCAGCCATGACCGTTCCTCGTTTTTATGCATTTTACGGCCAAAAAACTAGAATTCCGCCCGATTCCCATATTTTCGTGTGCTATAGCCCACGCCTACCAAGTGGGCCCGGGTTCCCCTGACATCGATCGCCTAAAACTTTTCCGTGCCATGAAATATGACCTAAGGAACCATAGTCACTGCCCACCATGACCGTTCCTTTTTTTTTTTTTTTGTGTTTTACGGACAAAAAACTAGAATTCCGCCCGATTCCCATATTTTCGTGTCATATAGCCCATGCCTTCCCAGTTGGCAAGCCCCCCCCCCAAGAACCGGATAGCCTAAAAATTTTCCGGGCCATCAAATATGACCTAAGGAACCATAGTCACCGCCACGCCATGACCGTTCCTCATTAACTATAATTCCATCTGATTCCCATATTTTCGCGTGTTATAGCCCACGCCTTCCGAGTGGGCCCGAGGCCCCCGGAACCGGATAGCCTTAAATTTTTTTTGGGGCATCAAATATGACCTAAGGAATCATAGTCACCTCCCCCCATGACCCTTCTTCGGTTTTTTGCATTTTAGGGCCAAAAAACTGGAAATCCGCCCGATTCCCATATTTTCGTGTGTTATAGCCCACGCCTTCTGACTGGGTCCGGGCCCCCCGAGCCTCAATAGCCTAAAATTTTTCGGGCCATCAAATACGACTTAAGGAACCATAGTCACCTCCTCGCCATGACCGTTTCTCGTTATTTTGTCGTTTTACGGCCAAAAAACTATAATTCCGCCCGATTCCCATATTTTCGTGTGCTATAAGCCACGCCTTCTGAGTGGGCCGGGGGCCCTCGGGACCGGATCGCCTAAAAAATTTTTTGGGTGATCAAATATGACCTAAGGAATCATAGTCACCGCCCCGCCATGTCTGTTCCTCGTGTTTTTGCATTTTATGGCCAAAACACTAGAAGTACGCCCGATTCCCATATTTTCGTGTGCTATAGCCCACGCCTTCCGAGTGGGTCCGTGCCCCCCGGACCTCGATTGCCTAATATTTTCCGGGCCGTCAAATACGACCTAAGGAACCATATTCACCGCCCCGCCATGACCGTTCCTCATTATTTTGTATTTTACGGCCAAAAAACTATAATTCTGCCAGATTCCCATATTTTCGTGTGCTATAGCACACGCCTTCTGAGTGGGCCGGGGGCCCCGGGAACCGGATCACTTAAAATTTTTTCGAGCCATCAAATATGACCTAAGGAACCATAGTCACCACTCCCGCCATGATTGTTCCTCATTTTTTTTATGTTTTATGGCAAAAGAACTATAATTCCGCCCGATTCCTATATTTTCGTGTGCTATAGACCACGCCTTCCGAGTGGGCCCGGGGTCCACTGAACCGGATTGCCTAAAACTTTTTCGAGCCAAGAAATATGACCTAAGGAATCATAGTTACCGCTCCACCATGACCGTTCCTCGTTTTTTTGCGTTCTGCTGCCAAAAAACTAGAATTCCGCTGGATTCCCATATTTTCGTATCCTATAGCCCACGCCTTCCCGGTGGGTAGGGCCCCCCGGACCCGGATAGCCTAAAAATTTTTCGGGTCATCAAATATGACCTAAGGAACCATAGTCACCGAAGGAGACAATAAACTATAATTCCGATCGATTCCCATATTTTCACGTGCTATAGCCCACGCTTTTCGAGTGAGCCCGGGGCCCCCGGAACCGAATCGCCTAAAAAATTTTACAGGCCATCAAATACGACCTAAGTAACCATAGCTATCGCCCCGCCATGACCGTTCCTCGTTTTTATGCATTTTACGGCCAAAAAACTAGAATTCCTCCCGATTCCCATATTTTCGTGTGCTATAGCCCACGCCTACCGAGTGGGCCCTTGTCCCCCTGACATCGATCGCCTAAAAATTTTCCGTGCCATGAAATATGACCTAAGGAACCATAGTCACCACCCACCATGACCGTTCCTTTTTTTTGCGATTTACGGACAAAAAACTAGAATTCCGCACGATTCCCATATTTTCGTGTCCTATAGCCCACGCCTTCCCAGTTGGCAGCCCCCCCCCCAGACCCGGATAGCCTAAAAATTTTCCGGGCCATCAAATACGACCTAAGGAACCATAGTCACTGCCACGCCATGAACGTTCCTCATTATCTATAATTTCGTCCGATTCCCATATTTTCGCGTGTTATAGCCCACGCCTTCCGAGTGGGTCCGGGGCACCCGGAACCGGATAGCCTTAAATTTTTTCCGGGGCATCAAATATGACCTAAGGAATCATAGTCTCCGCGCCCCATGACCCTTCCTCGGTTTTTTGTGTTTTAGGGCCAAAAAACTAGAATTCCGCCCGATTCCCATATTTTCGTGTGTTATAGCCCACGCCTTCTGAGTGGGTCCGGGCCCCCCGAACCTCGATTGCCTAAAATTTTTCGGGCCATCAAATATGACTTAAGGAACAGTAGTCACCGCCCCGCCATGACCGTTTCTCGTTATTTTGTCGTTTTACGGCCAAAAAACTATAATTCCGCCCGATTCCCATATTTTCGTGTGCTATAACCCACGCCTTCTGAGTGGGCCGTTGGCCCTCGGAACCGGATCGCCTAAAAAATTTTCCGGGCTATCAAATACGACTTAAGGAATCATAGTCACCGCCCCTCCATGTCTGTTCCTCGTGTTTTTGCGTTTTACGGCCAAAACACTAGAATTACGCCCGATTCCCATATTTTCGTGTGTTATAGCCCACGCCTTCCGAGTGGGTCCGTGCCCCCCGGACCTCGATTGTCTAAAATTTTTCGGACCATCAAATACGACCTAAGGAACCATAGTCACCGCCCCGCCATGACCATTCCTCATTATTTTGCATTTTACGGCCAAAAAACTATAATTCCACCTGATTCCCATATTTTCGTGTGCTATAGCCCACGCCTTCTGAGTGGGCCGGGGGCCCCAGGAACCGGATCGCCTAATAAATTTTCCTGGAGATCAAATTTAACCTAAGGAATCATAGTCGCTGCTTCGCCATATTTGTTCCTCGTTTTTTGCATTTTACAGCCAAAACACTAGAATTACGCCCGATTCCCATATTTTTGTGTGCTATAGGGCACGCCTTCTGAGTGGGTCCGGGCCCCCCGGTTCTCGATTGCCTAATATTTTCCGGGCCATAAAATACGACCTAAGGAACCATATTCACCGCCCCGCCATGACCGTTCCTCATTATTTTGTGTTTTATGGCCAAAAAACATAAATTCCGCCCGATTCCCATATTTTCGCGTGGTTTAGCCCACGCCTTCCTAGTGAGCCCGGGGCCCCCGGAACTGGATCGCCTAAAATTTTTTAGGGCCATCAAATACAACCTAAGGAGCTATAGTCACCACCCTGCCATGACCGTTCCTAGTTATTTTGTGGTTTACGGCCAAAAAATTATAATCCCGCCCTATTCCCATATTTTCGCGTGCTTTAACCCACGCCTTCCGAGTGGGCCTGGGGCCCCCGAAACCGGATCGCCTAAATTTTTTTCCAGGCCATCAAATTCGACCTAAGGAATCATAGTCACCTCCCCTCTATGACCGTTCCTCGTTTCTATGCGTTTTACGGCCAAAAAAATTATAATTCCGCCCGATTCCCATATTTTCATGTGATATAGCCCACGCCTTCCTAGTGAGCCCGGGGCCCCCAGAACCGGATCGCCTAAATTTTTCTGGGCCATCAAATACGACCTAAGGAACCATAGTCACTTCCCCGCCATGACCGTTCCTCATTTTTTTGCGTTTTACGACCAAACAACAAGAATTCCGCCCGCTTTCCATATTTTCTTATGCTATAGCCACGCCTTCCTAGTGGGTAGGGCCCCCAGACCCGAATCGATAAAAAATTTTCCAGGCCATCAAACACGACCTAAGGAACCATAGTCACCACCCTGCCATGACTGATCCTCATTGTTTTGCGTTTTCAACCAAAATACGAGAATTCTGCCACATTCCCATATTTTCGTGTTCTATAGCCCATGCCTTCTGAGTGGGCTCGAGCCCCACGGACCCCCGATCACCTAAAATATTTTTGGGCTATCAAATTCGAACTAAGGAACCATTGTCACCACCTTGCCATGATCGTTCCTCATTTGTTTTGCATTTTATGACCAAAAAAACTAGAATTTTGCCCGATTCCCATATTTTCGTGTGCTAGCCCATGCCTCGCGAGTGGGCCCAGGCCCACCGGACCCGGATCGCCTAAAAATTTTTCGAGCTATCAAATATGACCTAAGGAACCATAGTTATTGCCCCGCAATGACCGTTCCTCATTTGTTTGCATTTTACGGCCAGAAAACTAGAATTCCACCTAATTCCCATATTTTCATGTTCTATTGCCCACGCCTACCGAGTGGGCCCGGGCCCCAGAAACCGATCGCCTGAAAATTTTTCGGACCATGAAATATGAACTAAGGAGCCATAGTCACCGCCCACCATGACCGTTCCTTTTTTTTGCGTTTTAAGGATATAAAACTAGAATTCCGCCCGATTCCCATATTTTCTTGTCCTATAGCCCATGCCTTCCCAGATGGCAGCCCCCCCAGACCCGGATAGGCTAACAATTTTTCGGGCCATCAAATACAAACTAAGTAACCATAGTCACCACCTCGCCATGACCGTTCCTCACTATTTTGCGTTTTACGGCCAAAAAACTATAATTCCGCCCGATTCCCATATTTTCACATACTATAGCCCACGCCTTCCGAGAGGGCCCGTGGCCCCCGGAACCAAATCGCCTAAAGGTTTTTCCAGGCCATCAAATACGACCTAAGGAACCATAGTTAGCGCCCCGCCATGACCGTTCCTCCTTTTTTTGCATTTTACGGCCAAAAAACTAGAATTTCGCCCGATTCCCATATTTTCGTGTGGTATAGCCCACGCCTACCGAGTGGCCCCGGCCCCCTGACACCGATCGCCTAAAAATTTTTCGAGCCATGAAATATGACCTAAGGAACCAGATTCAACGACCCCCATGACCGTTCCCTTTTTTTGCATTTTAAGGACAAAAAACTAGAATTCCGCCCGATTCCCAGTTGGCAGGCCCCCCCGGACCCAGAAACCTTAAAAATTTTCCGGGCCATCAAATACGACCTAAGGAACCATAGTCACCGCCCCGCCATAATCGTTCCTCGTTATTTTGCATTTTACGGCCAAAAAAGTATAATTCCGCCCGATTCCCATATTTACGCGTGCTATAGCCCACGCCTTGCGAGTGGTCCTGGGGCCCTAGGAATCGGATAGCCTCAAATTTTTTCCGGGCCATAAAATACGATCTAAGGAATCATAGTCACCGCCCCGCCATGACCCTTCCTCGTTTTTATGCGTTTTAGGGCCAAAAAACTAGAATTCCGCCCGATTTCCATATTTTCGTGTGTTATAGCCCACGCCGTCCAAGTGGGGTCCGGGCCCTACGGACCTCGATCACCTAAAATTTTTTGGGCCATCAAATACTACCTAAGGAATCATAGTTACCACCCCTCCATGACCGTTCCTCGTTATTTTGTGTTTTATGGCCAAAGAACTATAATTCCGCCCGATTCCCATAATTTTGTGTGCTATAGACCACGCCTTCCGAGTGGGCCTGGGGCCAACGAATCCGAATCGCCTAAAAGTTTTTCCAGGCCATCAAATGCGACCTAAGGAACCATAGCTATCGCCCCGCCATGAACATTCCTCATTTTTTTGAATTTTACGGCCATAAAACTAGAATTCCTCCCGATTCCCATATTTTCGTGTGCTATAGCCCACGCCTACCGAGTAGGCCCAGGCCCCCTCTGACACCGATCGCCTAAAACTTTCTCGGGCCATGAAATATGACCTAAGGAACCATAGTCACCGCCCCCATGACCGTTCCTTTTGTTTTTGCATTTTACGGACAAAAAACTAGAATTCCGCCCGATTCCCATATTTTCGTGTCCTATAGCCCACGCCTTCCTAGTTGGCAGCCCTCCGGACCCGGAAACCCTAAAAAATTTTCTGGCCATCAAATACGACCTAAGGAGCCATAGTCACCTCCTCGCCATGACCGTTCCTCATTATTTTGCATTTTACGACCAAAAAACTATAATTCCGCCCGATTCCCATATTTATGCGTGCTATAGCCCACGCCTTGCGAGTGGACCCAGGGCCCCCGGAACCGGATAGCCTTAAATATTTTCTGTGCCATCAAATAAAACTTAAGGAATCATAGTCACCGCCCCGCCATGACCCTTCCTCATTTTTTTTGCGTTTTAGGGCCAAAAAACTAGAATTCCGCCCGATTCCCATATTTTCGTTAGTTTTTGCCCACGCCTTCCGAGTGGGTCCGGGCCCACGGACCTCGATCGCCTAAAATTTTTTGGGCCATCAAATACAACCTAAGGAACCGTATTCACCTTCCCGCCATGACCGTTCCTCGTTATTTTGTGTTTTATGGCCAAAGAACTATAATTCCGCCTGATTCCCATATTTTCGTGTGCTATAGACCTCGCCTTCCGAGTGGCCCCGGGACCCACGGAACTGGATCACCTAAAACTTTTCCGGGTTAAGAAATACGACCTAAGGAATCATAGTTACCGCCCCGCCATGACCGTTCCTCATTAGTTGGCGTTTTGCAGCCAAAAAATTAGAATTCCGCTGGATTCCTATATTTTCGTGTCCTATAGCCCACGCCTTCCTAGTGGGCAGGGCCCCCGGACCCGGATAGCCTAAAAATTTTCCGGGCCATCAAATGCGACCTATGGAACCATAGTCACCGCCACGCCATGATCATTCCTCGTTATTTTGCGTTTTACAGCCAAAAAACTATAATTTCGCCTTATTCCCATATTTTCGGGTGTTATAGCCCACGCCTTCCGAGTGGGCCCGGCCCCCTGACCCAAATCGCCTAAAATATTTTCGGGCCAGGAAATACGACCTAAGGAACCATAGTTACCACCTTGCCATGACCGTTCCTCATTATTTTGTGTTTTACGGCCAAAAAACTATAATTCCGCCCAATTCCCATATTTTAGTGTGCTATAGCCCACTCCTTCCCAGTGGGCAGGGCCCCCCGGACACGGATAGTCTAAAATTTTTCCGGGCCATCAAATACGACCTAAGGAACCATAGTTACCGCCCCACCATGACCGTTCCTCATTATTTTGCGTTTTGCAGCCAAAAAACTATAATTCCGCCCGATTCCCATGTTTTCGTGTGCGGTAGCCTTCCGAGTGGGCCCAGGGCCCTCGGAACAAGATCGCCTAAAATTTTTCCGGGCCATCAAATACGACCTAAGGAACCATAGTCACCACCCCGCCATGACCTTTCCTCATCTCTTTTGCGTTTTACGATCAAACAACAAGAATTCTGCCCGATTCTCATATTTTCGTGTGCTATAGCCCTCGTCTTCCCAGTGGGTAGGGCCCCCTAGACCCGAATCGACAAAACTTTTTCTGGGCCATCAAATACGACCTATGGAACCCTAGTCACCGCCCCTCCATGACCGTTCCTCATAGTTTTGCGTTTTCGGCCAAAAAACTAGATTTCCACCATATTCCCATATTTTCGTATGCTAAAGCCCATGCTTTACGAGTGGGCTCGGTCCTCCCGACCCCCGATCGCCTAATATTTTTTCGGGGAATCAAATATGACCTAAGGAACCATAGTCACTGCCCCGCCATGACTGTTCCTCATTGCTTTTGCATTTTACGGCCAAAAAACTAGAATTCCGCCCGATTCCCATATTTTCATGTGCTATAGCCCACGCCTTCCGAGTGGGCCCGGGCCCCCAGACACCGATCGCCTAAAAATTTTCCACGCCATGAAATACGACCTAAGGAACCATAGTTACTGCCCCTCCATGATCGTTCCTCATTATTTTGAGTTTAACGGCCAAAAACTTGAATTCCGCTCGATTACCATATTTTTGTGAACTATAGCCTATGCCTTTCCAGTGGGTCCCCCCAAACCCGGATAGCCTAAAATTTTTTCGGGCCATCAAATACGACCTAAGGAACCATATCACTGCCCCACCAGCGCCTTCCGAGTAGGCCCGAAGCCCCCGGAACCGGATTGCCTAAAAATTTTCTGGGCCATGAAATACGATCTAAGGAACCATAGTTATCGCCCCGCCATGACCGTTCCTCGTTTTTTTTCATTTTATAGCAAAACACTAGAATTCCGCCCGATTCCCATATTTTTGTGTGCTATAGCCCACGGCTTCCGAGTGGGCCCGGGCACCCGGACCCCGATCGCCTAAAATTTTTTCAGACAATAAAATACGACCTAAGGAATCATATTTATCGCCTCGCGATGACCGTTCCTCATTTTTTTCGTTTTACGGCCAAAAACCTAGAATTCTACCCGATTCACATATTTTCGTGTGCTATATAGCCCAGCGCCTTCCGAGTGGGCCTGGGGCCCCCGGATCGCCTAAAAATTTTCCCGACATGACCGTTCCTTGTTTTTTTTCATTTTACGGATAAAAAAATTAGAATTTCGTCCGATTACTATATTGTCATGTGCTATAGCCCACGCCTTACGAGTGGGTCCGGGCCCCCAACCTCGATTGCCTAAAATTTTTCGGGCCATCAAATAGGACCTAAGGAACCATAGTCACCGCCCCGCCATGACAGTTTCTCGTTATTTTGCATTTTACAGCCAAAAAACTATAATTCCACACAATTCCCATATTTTCGTGTGCTATAATCCACGCCTTCTGAGTGGGCCTGGGGCCCCGGGAGCTAAAATGCCTAAAAGTTTTTCCACGTGCTATAGCCCACACCTTCCGGAATCGAATCGCCTAAAAGTTTTTCCAGGCCATCAAATACGAACTAAGTAACCATAGCTATCGCCCAGCCATGACCGTCCCTCGTTTTTATGCATTTTACGGCCAAAAAACCAGAATTCCGCCCGATTCCCATATTTTCATGTGCTATAGCCCACGCCTACCGAGTGGGCCCGGGTTCCCCTGACATCGATCGCCTAAAACTTTTTCGTGCCATGAAATATGACCTAAGGAACCATAGTCACCGCCCACCATAACCGTTCCTTTTTTTTTTTTTTTGTGTTTTACGGACAAAAAACTAGAATTCCGCCCGATTCCCATATTTTCGTGTCCTATAGCCCATGCCTTCCCAGTTGGCAAGCCCCCCCCCCAGACCCGGATAGCCTAAAAATTTTTCGGGCCATCAAATACGACCTAAGGAACCATAGTCACCGCCACGCCATGACCGTTCCTCATTAATTATAATTCCGTCTGATTCCCATATTTTCGCGTGTTATAGCCCACGCCTTCCGAGTGGGCCCGGGGCCCCCGGAACCGGATAGCCTTAAATTTTTTTCGGGGCATCAAATACGACCTAAGGAATCATAGTCACCTCCCCCCATGACCCTTCCTCGGTTTTTTGCATTTTAGGGCCAAAAAACTAGAACTCAGCCCGATTCTCATATTTTCGTGTGTTATAGCCCACGCCTTCTGACTGGGTCCGGGCCCCCCGAACCTCAATTGCCTAAAATTTTTCGGGCCATCAAATACGACTTAAGGAACCATAGTCACCTGCTCGCCATGACCGTTTCTCGTTATTTTGTCGTTTTACGGCCAAAAAACTATAATTCCGCCCGATTCCCATATTTTCGTGTGCTATAAGCCACGCCTTCTGAGTGGGCCGGGGGCCCTCGGGACCGGATCGCATAAAAAATTTTTTGGGCGATCAAATATGACCTAAGGAATCATAGTCACCGCCCCGCCATGTCTGTTCCTCGTGTTTTTGCATTTTATGGCCAAAACACTAGAAGTACGCCCGATTCCCATATTTTCGTGTGCTATAGCCCACGCCTTCCGAGTGGGTCCGTGCCCCCCGGACCTCGATTGCCTAATATTTTCCGGGCCGTCAAATACGACCTAAGGAACCATATTCACCGCCCCGCCATGACCGTTCCTCATTATTTTGTATTTTACGGCCAAAAAACTATAATTCTGCCAGATTCCCATATTTTCGTGTGCTATAGCACACGCCTTCTGAGTGGGCCGGGGGCCCCGGGAATCGGATCACTTAAAATTTTTTCGAGCCATCAAATATGACCTAAGGAACCATAGTCACCACTCCCGCCATGATTGTTCCTCATTTTTTTATGTTTTATGGCAAAAGAACTATAATTCCGCCCGATTCCCATATTTTCGTGTGCTATAGACCACGCCTTCCGAGTGGGCCCGGGGCCCACTGAACCGGATTGCCTAAAACTTTTTCGAGCCAAGAAATATGACCTAAGGAATCATAGTTACCGCCCCACCATGACCGTTCCTCATTTTTTTGCGTTTTGCTGCCAAAAAACTAGAATTTCGCTGGATTCCCATATTTTCGTATCCTATAGCCCACGCCTTCCCAGTGGGTAGGGCCCCCGGACCCGGATAGCCTAAAAATTTTTCGGGCCATCAAATATGACCTAAGGAACCATAGTCACCGAAGGAGACAATAAACTATAATTCCGATCGATTCCCATATTTTCACGTGCTATAGCCCACGCTTTTCGAGTGAGCCCGGGGCCCCCGGAACCGAATCGCCTAAAAAATTTTACAGGCCATCAAATACGACCTAAGTAACCATAGCTATCGCCCCGCCATGACCGTTCCTCGTTTTTATGCATTTTACGGCCAAAAAACTAGAATTCCTCCCGATTCCTATATTTTCGTGTGCTATAGCCCACGCCTACCGAGTGGGCCCGGGTCCCCCTGACATCGATCGCCTAAAACTTTTCCGTGCCATGAAATATGACCTAAGGAACCATAGTCACCGCCCACCATGACCGTTCCTTTTTTTTGCGTTTTACGGACAAAAAACTAGAATTCCGCCCGATTCCCATATTTTCGTGTCCTATAGCCCACGCCTTCCCAGTTGGCAGGCCCCCCCCAGACCGGGATAGCCTAAAACTTTTCCGGGCCATCAAATACGACCTAAGGAACCATAGTCACTGCCACGCCATGAATGTTCCTCATTAACTATAATTTCGTCCGATTCCCATATTTTCGCGTGTTATAGCCCACGCCTTCCGAGTGGGTCCGGGGCCCCCGGAACCGGACAGCCTTAAATTTTTTCCGGGGCATCAAATACGACCTAAGGAATCATAGTCACCGCCCCCCATGACCCTTCCTCGGTTTTTTGTGTTTTAGGGCCAAAAAACTAGAATTCCGCCCGATTCCCATATTTTCGTGTGTTATAGCTCACGCCTTCTGAGTGGGTCCGGGCCCCCCGAACCTCGATTGCCTAAAATTTTTCGGGGCATCAAATACGACTTAAGGAATCATAGTCACCGCCCCGTCATGACCGTTTCTTGTTATTTTGTCGTTTTATGGCCAAAAAATTATAATTCCGCCCGATTCCCATATTTTCGTGTGCTATAACCCACGCCTTCTGAGTGGGCCGGGGGCTCTCAGAACCAGATCGCCTAAAAAATTTTTCGGGCTATCAAATACGACTTAAGGAATCATAGTCACCACCCCTCCATGTCTGTTCCTCGTGTTTTTGCGTGTTACGGCCAAAACACTAGAATTACGCCCGATTCCCATATTTTCGTGTGTTATAGCCCACGCCTTCCGAGTGGGTCCGTGCCCCCCGGACCTCGATTGTCTAAAATTTTTCGGGCCATCAAATACGACCTAAGGAACCATAGTCACCGCCCCGCCATGACCGTTCCTCATTATTTTGAATTTTACGGCCAAAAAACTATAATTCCACCTGATTCCCATATTTTCGTGTGCTATAGCCCACGCCTTCTGAGTGGGCCGGGGGCCCCGGGAACCGGATCGCCTAATAAATTTTCCTGGATATCAAATTTAACCTAAGGAATCATAGTCGCTGCTTCGCCATATTTGTTCCTCGTTTTTTGCATTTTACAGCCAAAACACTAGAATTACGCCCGATTCCCATATTTTTGTGTGCTATAGGGCACGCCTTCTGAGTGGGTCCGGGCCCCCCGATTCTCGATTGCCTAATATTTTCCGGGCCATAAACTACGACCTAAGGAACCATATTCACCGCCCCGCCATTACCGTTCCTCATTATTTTGTGTTTTATGGCCAAAAAACATGAATTCCCCCCGATTCCCATATTTTCGCGTGGTTTAGCCCACGCCTTCCTAGTGAGCCCGGGGCCCCCGGAACTGGATCGCCTAAAATTTTTCCGGGCCATCAAATACAACCTAAGAAACTATAGTCACCACCCAGCCATGACCGTTCCTAGTTATTTTGTGGTTTACGGCCAAAAAATTATAATCCCGCCATATTCCCATATTTTCGCGTGCTTTAACCCACGCCTTCCGAGTGGGCCTGGGGCCCCCGAAACCGGATCGCCTAAATTTTTTTCCAGGCCATCAAATTCGACCTAAGGAATCATAGTCACCGCCCCGCTATGACCGTTCCTCGTTTCTATGCGTTTTACGGCCAAAAAACTATAATTCCGCCCGATTCCCATATTTTCATGTAATATAGCCCACGCCATCCTAGTGAGCCCGGGGCCCCCAGAACCGGATCGTCTAAATTTTTCCGGGCCATCAAATACGACCTAAGGAACCATAGTCACTTCCCCGCCATGACCGTTCCTCATTTTTTTGCGTTTTACGACCAAACAACAAGAATTCCGCCCGCTTTCCATATTTTCTTATGCTATAGCCACGCCTTCCCAGTGGGTAGGGCCCCCAGACCTGAATCGATAAAAAATTTTCCAGGCCATCAAACACGACCTAAGGAACCATAGTCACCACCCCGCCATGACTGATCCTCATTGTTTTGCGTTTTCAACCAAAATACGAGAATTCCTCCACATTCCCATATTTTCGTGTTCTATAGCCCATGCCTTCTGAGTGGGCTCGAGCCCCACGGACCCCCGATCGCCTAAAATATTTTTGGGCTATCAAATTCGAACTAAGGAACCATTGTCACCACCTTGCCATGACCGTTCCTCATTTGTTTTGCATTTTATGACCAAAAAAACTAGAATTTTGCCCGATTCCCATATTTTCATGTGCTAGCCCATGCCTTGCGAGTGGGCCCAGGCCCACCGGACCCGGATCGCCTAAAATTTTTTCGAGCTATCAAATATGACCTAAGGAACCATAGTTATAGCCCCGCAATGACCGTTCCTCATTTGTTTGCATTTTACAGCCAGAAAACTAGAATTCCACCTAATTCCCATATTTTCATGTGCTATTGCCCACGCCTACCGAGTGGGTTCGGGCCCCAGAAACCGATCGCCTAAAAATTTTCCGGACCATGAAATATGAACTAAGGAGCCATAGTCACCGCCCACCATGACCGTTCCTTTTTTTTTGCGTTTTAAGGACAAAAAACTAGAATTCCGCCCGATTCCCATATTTTCTTGTCCTATAGCCCATGCCTTCCCAGTTGGCAGCCCCCCCAGACCCGGATAGGCTAACAATTTTTCGGGCCATCAAATATGACCTAAGCAACCATAGTCACCACCCCGCCATGACCGTTCCTCACTATTTTGCATTTTACGGCCAAAAAACTATAATTCCGCCCGATTCCCATATTTTCACATACTACAGCCCACGCCTTCCGAGAGGGCCCGTGGCCCCCGGAACCAAATCGCCTAAAGGTTTTTCAAGGCCATCAAATACGACCTAAGGAACCATAGTTAGCGCCCCGCCATGACCGTTCCTCGTTTTTTTGTATTTTACGGCCAAAAAACTAGAATTTCGCCCGATTCCCATATTTTCATGTGGTATAGCCCATGCCTACCGAGTGGCCCCGGCCCCCCTGACACCGATCGCCTAAAACTTTTCCGAGCCATGAAATATGACCTAAGGAACCAGATTCACCGACCCCCATGACCGTTCCTTTTTTTTGCATTTTAAGGACAAAAAACTAGAATTCCGCCCGATTCCTATATTTTCGTGTCCTATAGCCCATGCCTTCCCAGTTGGCAGGCCCCCCCGGACCCAGAAACCTTAAAAAATTTTCGGGCCATCAAATACGACCTAAGGAACCATAGTCACCGCCCCGCTATGACCGTTCCTCGTTATTTTGCATTTTACGGCCAAAAAAGTATAATTCCGCCCGTTTCCCATATTTACGCGTGCTATAGCCCACGCCTTGCGAGTGGTCCTGGGGCCCTAGGAATCGGATAGCCTCAAATTTTTTCCCGGCCATAAAATACGATCTAAGAAATCATAGTCACCGCCCCGCCATGACCCTTCCTCGTTTTTATGCGTTTTAGGGCCAAAAAACTAGAATTCCACCCGATTCCCATATTTTCGTGTGTTATAGCCCACGCCTTCCGAGTGGGTCCGGGCCCCACAGACCTCGTTCACCTAAAATTTTTTGGGCCATCAAATACTACCTAAGGAATCATAGTTACCACCCCTCCATGACCGTTCCTCGTTATTTTGTGTTTTATGGCCAAAGAACTATAATTCCGCCCGATACCCATAATGTTGTATGCTATAGACCACGCCTTCCGAGTGGGCCTGGGGCCCACGAATCCGAATCGCCTAAAAGTTTTTCCAGGCCATCAAATGCGACCTAAAGAACCATAGCTATCGCCCCGCCATGACCATTCCTCGTTTTTTTGAATTTTACGGCCATAAAACTAGAATTCCGCCCGATTCCCATATTTTCGTGTGCTATAGCCCACGCCTACCGAGTAGGCCCAGGCTCCCTCTGACACCGATCGCCTAAAACTTTACCGGGCCATGAAATATGACCTAAGGAACCATAGTCACCGCCCCCATGACCGTTCCTTTTGTTTTTGCATTTTACGAACAAAAAACTAGAATTCCGCCCGATTCCCATATTTTCGTGTCCTATAGCCCACGCCTTCCTAGTTGGCAGCCCTCCGGACCCGAAAACCCTAAAAAATTTTCAGGCCATCAAATACGACCTAAGGAACCATAGTCACCTCCCCGCCATGACCGTTCCTCGTTATTTTGCATTTTACGGCCAAAAAACTATAATTCCGCCCGATTGCCATATTTACGCGTGCTATAGCCCACGCCTTGCGAGTGGACCCAGGGCCCCCGGAACCGGATAGCCTTAAATATTTTCTGGGCCATCAAATAAAACTTAAGGAATCATAGTCACCGCCCCGCCATGACCCTTCCTCATTTTTTTGCATTTTAGGGCCAAAAAACTAGAATTCCTTCCGAGTGGGTCCGGGCCCACGGACCTCGATCGCCTAAAATTTTTTGGGCTATCAAATACGACCTAAGGAACCGTATTCACCGTCCCGCCATGACCGTTCCTCGTTATTTTGTGTTTTATGGCCAAAGAACTATAATTCCGCCTGATTCCCATATTTTCGTGTGCTATAGACCTCGCCTTCCGAGTGGCCCCGGGACCCACTGAACTGGATCACCTAAAACTTTTCCGGGTCAAGAAATACGACCTAAGGAATCATAGTTACCACCCCGCCATGACCGTTCCTCATTAGTTGGCGTTTTGCAGCCAAAGAATTAGAATTCCGCTGGATTCCTATATTTTCGTGTCCTATAGCCCACGCCTTCCTAGTGGGCAGGGCCCCCGGACTCGGATAGCCTAAAAATTTTTCGGGCCATCAAATACGACCTAAGGAACCATAGTCACCGCCACGCCATGACCATTCCTCGTTATTTTGCGTTTTACAGCCAAAAAACTATAATTCCGCCTGATTCCCATATTTACGGGTGTTATAGCCCACGCCTTCCGAGTGGGCCCGGCCCCCTGACCCAAATCTCCTAAAACATTTTCGGGCCAGGAAATACAACCTAAGGAACCATAGTTACCACCTTGCCATGACCGTTCCTCATTCTTTTGTGTTTTACGGCCAAAAAACTATAATTCCGCCCGATTCCCATATTTTAGTGTGCTATAGCCCACTCCTTCCCAGTGGGCAGGGCCCCCCGGACACGGATAGACTAAAATTTTTCCGGGCCATCAAATACGACCTAAGGAACCATAGTCAGCGCCCCGCTATGACCGTTCCTCATTATTTTGCGTTTTGCAGCCAAAAAACTATAATTCCGCCCGATTCCCATGTTTTCGTGTGCTATAGCCTTCCGAGTGGGCCCAGGGCCCTCGGAACAAGATCGCCTAAAATTTTTCCGGGCCATCAAATACGACCTAAGGAACCATAGTCACCACCCCGTCATGACCTTTCCTCATCTCTTTTGCGTTTTACGATCAAACAACAAGAATTCCGCCCGATTCCCATATTTTCGTGTGCTATAGCCCTCGCCTTCCCAGTGGCCAGGGCCCCCTAGACCCGAATCGACAAAACTTTTTCTGGGCCATCAAATACGACCTATGGAACCCTAGTCACCGCCCCTCCATGACCGTTCCTCATAGTTTTGTGTTTTCGGCCAAAAAACTAGATTTCCACCACATTCCCATATTTTCGTATGCTAAAGCCCATGCTTTACGAGTGGGCTCGGTCCTCCCGACCCCCGATCGCCTAATATTTTTTCGGGCAATCAAATACGACCTAAGGAACCATAGTCACTGCCCCGCCATGACCGTTCCTCATTGTTTTTTCATTTTACGGCCAAAAAACTAGAATTCCGCCCGATTCCCATATTTTCATGTGCTATAACCCACGCCTTCCGAGTGGGCCCGGGCCCCCCAGACACCGATCGCCTAAAAATTTTCCAGGCCATGAAATACGACCTAAGAAACCATAGTTACTGCCCCTCCATGATCGTTCCTCATTATTTTGAGTTTAACGGCCAAAAACTAGAATTCCGCTCGATTACCATATTTTTGTGAACTATAGCCTATGCCTTCCCAATGGGTCCCCCCAAACCCGGATAGCCTAAAATTTTTTCGGGCCATCAAATACGACCTAAGGAACCATATCACTGCCCCACCAGCGCCTTCCGAGTGGGCCCGAAGCCCCCGGAACCGGATTGCCTAAAAATTTTCTGGGCCATGAAATACGATCTAAGGAACCATAGTTATCGCCCCGCCATGACCGTTCCTCCTTTTTTTTCATTTTATGGCAAAACACTAGAATTCCGCCCGATTCCCATATTTTTGTGTGCTATAGCCCACGGCTTCCGAGTGGGCCCGGGCACCCGGACCCCGATCGCCTAAAATTTTTTCAGACAATAAAATACGACCTAAGGAATCATATTTATCGCCTCGCGATGACCGTTCCTCATTTTTTTGTTTTACGGCCAAAAACCTAGAATTCCACCCGATTCACATATTTTCGTGTGCTATATAGCCCAGCGCCTTCCGAGTGGGCTCGGGGCCCCCGGAAGCGGATCGCCTAAAAATTTTCCAGGCCATGAAATACGACCTAAGGAACCATAGTTATCGTCCCGACATGACCGTTCCTTGTTTTTTTTCATTTTACGGATAAAAAAATTAGAATTCCGCCCGATTACTATATTGTCATGTGCTATAACCCACGCCTTCCGAGTGGGTCCGGGCCCCCCAACCTCGATTGCCTAAAATTTTCCGGGCCATCAAATACGACCTAAGGAACCGTAGTCACCGCCCCGCCATAACCGTTTCTTGTTATTTTGCATTTTACGGCCAAAAAACTATAATTCCACACAATTCCCATATTTTCGTTTGCTATAATCCACGCCTTCTGAGTGGGCCTGGGGCCCCGGGAGCTAAAACGCCTAAAAGTTTTTCCACGTGCTATAGCCCACACCTTCCGGAATCGAATCGCCTAAAAGTTTTTCCAGGCCATCAAATACGACCTAATTTACATAGCTATCGCCCAGCCATGACCGTTCCTCATTTTTATGCATTTTACGGCCAAAAAACTAGAATTCCGCCCGATTCCCATATTTTCGTGTGCTATAGCCCAAGCCTACCGAGTGGGCCCGGGTTCCCCTGACATCGATCGCCTAAAACTTTTCCGTGCCATGAAATATGACCTAAGAAACCATAGTCACCGCCCACCATGACCGTTCCTTTTTTTTGTGTTTTACGGACAAAAAACTAGAATTTCGCCCGATTCCCATATTTTCGTGTCCTATAGCTCATGCCTTCCCAGTTGGCAAGCCAGGGCGCCCCAGACCCGGATAGCCTAAAAATTTTCCGAGCCATCAAATACGACCTAAGGAACCATAGTCACCGCCACGCCATGACCGTTCCTCATTAACTATAATTCCGTCTGATTCCCATATTTTCGCGTGTTATTGCCCACGCCTTCCGAGTGGGCCCGGGGCCCCCAGAACCGGATAGCCTTAAATTTTTTTTGGGGCATCAAATACGACCTAAGGAATCATAGTCACCTCCCCCCATGACCCTTCCTCGGTTTTTTGCATTTTAGGGCCAAAAAACTAGAACTCCGCCCGATTCCCATATTTTCGTGTGTTATAGGACACGCCTTCTGACTGGGTCCGGGCCCCCCTGAACATCAATTGCCTAAAATTTTTTGAGCCATCAAATACGACTTAAGGAACCATAGTCACCTCCCCGCCATGACTGTTTCTTGTTATTTTGTCGTTTTACGGCCAAAAAACTATAATTCCGCCCGATTCCCATATTTTCGTGTGCTATAACCCATGCCTTCTGAGTGGGCCGGGGGCCCTCGGAACCGGATCTCCTAAAAAATTTTCTGGGCGATCAAATATGACCTAAGGATTCATAGTCACCGCCCCGCTATGTCTGTTCCTCGTGTTTTTGCGTTTTATGGCCAAAACACTAGAATTACGCCCGATTCCCATATTTTCGTGTGCTATAGCCCACGCCTTCCGAGTGGGTCCGTGCCCCCCAGACCTCGATTGCCTAAAATTTTTCGGGCCATCAAATACGACCTAAGGAACCATATTCACCGCCCCGCCATGACCGTTCCTCATTATTTTGTATTTTACGGCCAAAAAATTATAATTCTGCCAGATTCCCATATTTTCGTGTGCTATAGCACACGCCTTCTGAGTGGGCCGGGGGCCCCGGGAACCGGATCACTTAAAATTTTTCCGAGCCATCAAATATGACCTAAGGAACCATAGTCACCACCCCCGCCATGATTGTTCATCATTTCTTTATGTTTTATGGCAAAAGAACTATAATTCCGCCCGATTCTCATATTTTCGTGTGCTATAGACCACGCCTTCCGAGTGGGCCCGGGGCCCACTGAACCGGATTGCCTAAATCTTTTTCGAGCCAAGAAATATGACATAAGGAATCATAGTTACCGCCCCACCATGATCGTTCCTCGTTTTTTTGTGTTTTGCTGCCAAAAAACTAGAATTCCGCTGGATTCCCATATTTTCGTATCCTATAGCCCACGCCTTCCTAGTGGGTAGGGCCCCCCGGACCCGGATAGCCTAAAAATTTTCCGGGCCATCAAATATGACCTAAGGAACCATAGTCACCGAAGGAGACAATAAACTATAATTCCGATCGATTCCCATATTTTCACGTGCTATAGCCCACGCTTTTCGAGTGAGCCCGGGGCCCCCAGAACCGAATCGCCTAAAAATTTTTATAGGCCATCAAATACGACCTAAGTAACCATAGCTATCGCCCCGCCATGACCGTTCCTCGTTTTTATGCATTTTACGGCCAAAAAATTAGAATTCCTCTTGATTCCCATATTTTTATGTGCTATAGCCCACGCCTACCGAGTGGGCCCAGGTCCCCCTGACATCGATCGCCTAAAACTTTTCCGTGCCATGAAATATGACCTAAGGAACCATAGTCACCGCCCACCATGACCGTTCCTTTTTTTTTTTTGCGTTTTACGGACAAAAAACTAGAATTCCGCCCGATTCCCATATTTCCGTGTCCTATAGCCCATGCCTTCCTAGTTGGCAGGCCCCCCCAGACCCGGGTAGCCTAAAAATTTTTCCGGCCATCAAATACGACCTAAGGAACCATAGTCACTTCCACGCCATGAACGTTCCTCATTAACTATAATTTCGTCCGATTCCCATATTTTCGCGTGTTATAGCTCACGCCTTCCGAGTGGGTCCGGGGCCCCCGGAATCGGATAGCCTTAAATTTTTTCCGGGGCATCAAATACGACTTAAGGAATCATAGTCACCACCCCCCATGACCCTTCCTCGGTTTTTTGTGTTTTAGGGCCAAAAAACTAGAATTTCGCCCGATTCCCATATTTTTGTGTGTTATAGCCCACGCCTTCTGAGTGGGTCCGGGCCCCCCGAACCTCGATTGCCTAAAATTTTTCGGGCCATCAAATATGACTTAAGGAACCATAGTCACCACCCCTCCATGACCGTTTCTCGTTATTTTGTCATTTTATTGCCAAAAAACTATAATTCCACCCGATTCCCATATTTTCGTGTGCAATAACCCACGCCTTCTGAGTGGGCCGGGGGCCCTCGGAACCAGATTGCCTAAAAAAATTTCTGGGCTATCAAATACGACTTAAGGAATCATAGTCACCGCCCCTCCATGTCTGTTCCTCGTGTTTTTGCGTTTTACGGCCAAAACACTAGAATTACGCCTGATTCCTATATTTTCGTGTGTTATAGCCCACGCCTTCCGAGTGGGTCCGTGCCCCCTGGACCTCAATTGTCTAAAATTTTTCGGGCCATCAAATACGACCTAAGGAACCATAGTCACCGCCCCGCCATGACCGTTCCTTATTATTTTGCATTTTACGGCCAAAAAACTATAATTCCACCTGATTCCCATATTTTCGTGTGCTATAGCCCACGCCTTCTGAGTGGGCCGGGTGCCCCGGGAACCGGATCGCCTAATAAATTTTCCTGGAGATCAAATTTAACCTAAGGAATCATAGTCGCTGCTTCGCCATATTTGTTCCTCGTTTTTTGCATTTTACAGCCAAAACACTAGAATTACGCCCGATTCCCATATTTTTGTGTGCTATAGGGCACGCCTTCTGAGTGGGTCCGGGCACCCCGGTTCTCGATTGCCTAATATTTTCCGGGCCATACAATACGACCTAAGGAACCATATTCACCGCCCCGCCATGACTGTTCCTCATTATTTTGTGTTTTATGGCCAAAAAATATGAATTCCGCCCGATTCCCATATTTTCGCGTGGTTTAGCCCACGCCTTCCTAGTGAGCCCGGGGCCCCCGGAACTGGATCGCCTAAAATTTTTCCGGGCCATCAAATACAACCTAAGGAACTATAGTCACCACCCTGCCATGACCGTTCCTAGTTATTTTGTGGTTTACGGCCAAAAAATTATAATCCCGCCCTATTCCCATATTTTTGCGTGCTTTAACCCACGCCTTCCGAGTGGGCCTGGGGCCCCCGAAACCGGATCGCCTAAATTTTTTTCCAGGCCATCAAATTCGACCTAAGGAATCATAGTCACCGCCCCGCTATGACCGTTCCTCGTTTCTATGCGTTTTACGGCCAAAAAACTATAAATTCCGCCCGATTCCCATATTTTCATGTAATATAGCCCACGCCATCCTAGTGAGCCCGGGGCCCCCAGAACCGGATCGTCTAAATTTTTTCGGGCCATCAAATACGACCTAAGGAACCATAGTCACTTCCCCGCCATGACCGTTCCTCATTTTTTTGCGTTTTATGACCAAACAACAAGAATTCCGCCCGCTTTCCATATTTTCTTATGCTATAGCCACGCCTTCCCAGTGGGTAGGGCCCCCAGACCCGAATCGGTAAAAAATTTTCCAGGTCATCAAACACGAGCTAAGGAACTATAGTCACCACCCCGCCATGACTGATCCTCATTGTTTTGCGTTTTCAACCAAAATACGAGAATTCCGCCACATTCCCATATTTTCGTGTTCTATAGCCCATGCCTTCTGAGTGGGCTCGAGCCCCACATACCCCCGATCGCCTAAAATATTTTTGGGCTATCAAATTCAAACTAAGGAACCATTGTCACCACCTTGCCATGACCGTTCCTCATTTGTTTTGCATTTTATGACCAAAAAAACTAAATTTTGCCCGATTCCTATATTTTCGTGTGCTAGCCCATGCCTTGCGTGTGGGCCCAGGCCCACCGGACCCGGATCACCTAAAAATTTTCCGAGCTATCAAATATGACCTAAGGAACCATAGTTATCGCCCCGCAATGACCGTTCCTTATTTGTTTGCATTTTACGGCCAGAAAACAAGAATTCCACCTAATTCCCATATTTTCATGTGCTATTGCCCACGCCTACCGAGTGGGCCCGGGCCCCAGAAACCGATCGCCTAAAAATTTTCCGAACCATGAAATATGAACTAAGGAGCCATAGTCACCGCCCACCATGACCGTTCCTTTTGTTTTTGCGTTTTAAGGACAAAAAACTAGAATTCCGCCTGATTCCCATATTTTCTTGTCCTATAGCCCATGCCTTCCCAGTTGGTAGCCCCCCCAGACCCGGATAGGCTAACAATTTTTCGGGCCATCAAATACGACCTAAGTAACCATAGTCATCACCCCGCCATGACCGTTCCTCACTATTTTGCGTTTTACGGCCAAAAAACTATAATTCCGCCCGATTCCCATATTTTCACATACTATAGCCCACGCCTTCCGAGAGGGCCCGTGGCCCCCGGAACCAAATCACCTAAAGGTTTTTCCAGGCCATCAAATACGACCTAAGGAACCATAGTTAGCGCCCCGCCATGACCGTTCCTCATTTTTTTGCATTTTACGGCCAAAAAACTAGAATTTCGCCCGATTCCCATATTTTCGTGTGGTATAGCCCACGCCTACCGAGTGGCCCCGGCCCCCTGACACCGATCGCCTAAAACTTTTCCGAGCCATGAAATATGACCTAAGGAACCAGATTCACCGACCCCCATGACCGTTCCTTTTTTTTGCATTTAAGGACAAAAAACTAGAATTCCGCCCGATTCCCATATTTTCGTGTCCTATAGCCCATGCCTTCCCAGTTGGCAGGCCCCCCCGGACCCAGAAACCTTAAAAATTTTCCGGGCCATCAAATACGACCTAAGGAACCATAGTCACCGCCCCGCCATGACCGTTCCTCATTATTTTGCATTTTACGGCCAAAAAAGTATAATTCCGCCCGATTCCCATATTTACGCGTGCTATAGCCCACGCCTTGCGAGTGGTCCTGGAGCCCTAGGAATCGGATAGCCTCAAATTTTTTCCGGGCCATAAAATACGATCTAAGGAATCATAGTCACTGCCCCGCCATGACCCTTCCTTGTTTTTATGCGTTTTAGGGCCAAAAAACTAGAATTCCGCCCGATTCCCATATTTTCGTGTGTTATAGCCCACGCCTTCCGAGTGGGTCCGGGCCCCACGGACCTCGATCACCTAAAATTTTTTGGGCCATCAAATACTACCTAAGGAATCATAGTTACCACCCCTCCATGACCGTTCCTCGTTATTTTGTGTTTTATGGCCAAAGAACTATAATTCCGCCCGATTCCCATAATTTTGTGTGCTATAGACCACGCCTTCCGAGTGGGCCTGGGGCCCACGAATCCGAATCGCCTAAAAGTTTTTCCAGGCTATCAAATGCGACCTAAGGAACCATAGCTATCGCCCCGCCATGACCATTCCTCGTTTTTTTGAATTTTACGGCCATAAAACTAGAATTCCGCCCTATTCCCATATTTTCGTGTGCTATAGCCCACGCCTACCGAGTAGGCCCAGGCCCCCTCTGACACCGATCGCCTAAAACTTTTCCGGGCCATGAAATATGACCTAAGGAACCATAGTCACCGCCCCCATGACCGTTCCTTTTGTTTTTGCATTTTACGGACAAAAAACTAGAATTCCGCCCGATTCCCATATTTTCGTTTCCTATAGCCCACGCCTTCCTAGTTGGCAGTCCTCCGGACCCGGAAACCCTAAAAAATTTTCGGGCCATCAAATACGACCTAAGGAACCATAGTCACCTCCCCGCCATGACCGTTCCTCGTTATTTTGCATTTTACGGCCAAAAAACTATAATTCCGCCCGATTCCCATATTTACGCGTGCTATAGCCCACGCCTTGCGAGTGGACCCAGGGCCCCCGGAACCGGATAGCCTTAAATATTTTCTGGGCCATCAAATAAAACTTAAGGAATCATAGTCACCGCCCCGCCATGACCCTTCCTCATTTTCTTGCATTTTAGGGCCAAAAAACTAGAATTCCGCCCGATTCCCATATTTTCGTGAGTTTTAGCCCACGCCTTCCGAGTGGGTCCGGGCCCACGGACCTCGATCGCCTAAAAATTTTTGGGCCATCAAATACAACCTAATGAACCGTATTCACCGTCCCGCCATGACCGTTCCTCGTTATTTTGTGTTTTATGGCCAAAGAACTATAATTCCGCCTGATTCCCATATTTTCGTATGCTATAGACCTCGCCTTCCGAGTGGCCCCGGGACCCACTGAACTGGATCGCCTAAAACTTTTCCGGGTCAAGAAATACGACCTAAGGAATCATAGTTACCGCCCTGCCATGACCGTTCCTCATTAGTTGGCGTTTTGCAGCCAAAAAATTAGAATTCCGCTGGATTCCTATATTTTCGTGTCCTATAGCCCACGCCTTCCTAGTGGGCAGGGCCCCCGCACCCGGATAGCCTAAAAAATTTTCGGGCCATCAAATACGGCCTAAGGAACCATAGTCACCGCCACGCCATGACCATTCCTCGTTATTTTGCGTTTTACAACCAAAAAACTATAATTCCGCTTGATTCCCATATTTTCGGGTGTTATAGCCCATGCCTTCCGAGTGGGCCCGACCCCCTGACCCAAATCGCCTAAAACATTTTCGGGCCAGGAAATACGACTTAAGGAACCATAGTTACCACCTTGCCATGACCGTTCCTCATTCTTTTGTGTTTTACGGCCAAAAAATTATAATTTCGCCCGATTCCCATATTTTAGTGTGCTATAGCCCACTCCTTCTCAGTGGGCAGGGCCCCCCGGACACGGATAGCCTAAAATTTTTTCGGGCCATCAAATACGACCTAAGGAACCATACTTACTGCCCCTCCATGATCGTTCCTCATTATTTTGAGTTTAACGGCCAAAAACTAGAATTCCGCTCGATTACCATATTTTTGTGAACTATAGCCTACGCCTTCCCAGTGGGTCCCCCCAAACCCGGATAGCCTAAAAAGTTTTCGGGCCATCAAATACGACCTAAGAACCATATCACTGCCCCACCAGCGCCTTCCGAGTGGGCCCGAAGCCCCCGGAACCGGATTGCCTAAAAATTTTTTGGGCCATGAAATACGATCTAAGGAACCATAGTTATCGCCCCGCCATGACCGTTCCTCGTTTTTTTTCATTTTACGGCAAAACACTAGAATTCTGCCCGATTCCCATATTTTTGTGTGCTATAGCCCACGGCTTCCGAGTGGGCCCGGGCACCCTGACCCCGATCGCCTAAAATTTTTTCAGACAATAAAATACGACCTAAGGAATCATATTTATCCTCTCGCGATGACCGTTCCTCGTTTTTTTCGTTTTACGGCCAAAAAACTAGAATTCCACCCGATTCACATATTTTCGTGTGCTATATAGCCCAGCGCCTTCCGAGTGGGCCTGGGGCCCCCGGAACCGGATCGCCTAAAAATTTTCCAGGCCATGAAATACGACCTAAGGAACCATAGTTATCGTCCCGACATGACCGTTATTTTTTTTTCATTTTACGGATAAAAAAATTAGAATTTCGCCCGATTACTATATTGTCATGTGCTATAGCCCACGCCTTCCGAGTGGGTCCGGGCCCCCAACCTCGATTGCCTAAAATTTTTTGGGCCATCAAATACGACCTAAGGAACCATAATCACCGCCCCGCCATGACCGTTTCTCGTTATTTTGCATTTTACGGCCAAAAAACTATAATTCCACACAATTCCCATATTTTCGTGTGCTATAATCCACGCCTTCTGAGTGGGCCTGGGGCCCCGGGAGCTAAAACGCCTAAAAGTTTTTCCACGTGCTATAGCCCACGCCTTCCGGAATTGAATCGCCTAAAAGTTTTTCCAGGCCATCAAATACGACCTAAGTAACCATAGCTATCGCCCAGCCATGACCGTTCCTCGTTTTTATGCATTTTACGGCCAAAAAACTAGAATTCCGCCCGATTCCCATATTTTCGGGTGCTATAGCCCACGCCTACCGAGTGGGCCCGGGTTCCCCTGACATCGATCTCCTAAAACTTTTCCGTGCCATGAAATATGACCTAAGGAACCATAGTCACCGCCCACCATGACCGTTCCTTTTTTTTTTTTTGTGTTTTACGGACAAAAAACTAGAATTCCGCCCGATTCCCATATTTTCGTGTCCTATAGCCCATGCCTTCCCAGTTGGCAAGCCCCCCCCCCCAGACCCGGATATCCTAAAAATTTTCCGGGCCATCAAATTCCGTCTGATTCCCATATTTTTGCTTGTTATAGCCCACGCCTTCCGAGTGGGCCTGGGGCCCCCGGAACCGTATAGCCTTAAATTTTTTTGGGGCATCAAATACGACCTAAGGAATCATAGTCACCTCCCCCCATGACCCTTCCTCGGTTTTTTGCATTTTAGGACCAAAAAACTAGAACTCCGCCCGATTCCCATATTTTCGTGTGTTATAGCCCACGCCTTCTGACTGGGTCCGGGCCCACCGAACCTCAATTGCCTAAAATTTTCCGGGCCATCAAATACGACTTAAGGAACCATAGTCACCTCCCCGCCATGACCGTTTCTCGTTATTTTGTCGTTATACGGCCAAAAAACTATAATTCCGCCCGATTCCCATATTTTCGTGTGCTATAACCCACGCCTTCTGAGTGGGCCGGGGGCCCTCGGAACCGGGTCCCCTCAAAAATTTTCTGGGCGATCAAATATGACCTAAGGAATCATAGTCACCAACCCGCCATGTCTGTTCCTCGTGTTTTTGCATTTTATGGACAAAACACTAGAATTACGCCCGATTCCCATATTTTCATGTGCTATAGCCCACGCCTTCCGAGTGGGTCCGTGCCCCCCGGACCTCGATTGCCTAAAATTTTCCGGGCCGTCAAATACGACCTAAGGAACTATATTCACCGCCCCGCCATGACCGTTCCTCATTATTTTGTATTTTACGGCCAAAAAACTATAATTCTGCCAGATTCCCATATTTTTGTGTGCTATAGCACACGCCTTCTGAGTGGGCCGGGGGCCCCGGGAACCGGATCACTTAAAATTTTTCTGAGCCATCAAATATGACCTAAGGAACCATAGTCACCACCCTCGCCATGATTGTTCCTCATTTTTTTTATGTTTTATGGCAAAAGAACTATAATTCCGCTCGATTCCCATATTTTCGTGTGCTATAGACCACGCCTTCCGAGTGGGCCCGGGGCCCACTGAACCGGATTGCCTAAAACTTTTTCGAGCCAAGAAATATGACCTAAGGAATCATAGTTACCGCCCCACCATGACCGTTCCTCGTTTTTTTGCGTTTTGCTGCCAAAAAACTAAAATTCCGCTGGATTCCCATATTTTCGTATCCTATAGCCCACGCCTTCCCAGTGGGTAGGGCCCCCCGGACCCGGATAGCCTAAATATTTTCCGGGCCATCAAATATGACCTAAGGAACCATAGTCACCGAAGGAGACAATAAACTATAATTCCGATCGATTCCCATATTTTCACGTGCTATAGCCCACGCTTTTCGAGTGAGCCCGGGGCCCCCGGAACCGAATCGCCTAAAATTTTTTACAGGCCATCAAATACGACCTAAGTAACCATAGCTATCGCCCCGCCATGACCGTTCCTCGTTTTTATGCATTTTACGGCCAAAAAACTAGAATTCCTCCCGATTCCCATATTTTCGTGTGCTATAGCCCACGCCTACCGAGTGGGCTCGGGTCCCCCGGACATCGATCGCCTAAAACTTTTCCATGCCATGAAATATGACCTAAGGAACCATAGTCACCGCCCACCATGACCGTTCCTTTTTTGTGTTTTACGGACAGAAAACTAGAATTCCGCCCGATTCTCATATTTTCGTGTCCTATAGCCCACGCCTTCCCAATTGGCAGGCCCCCCCAGACCCGGATAGCCTAAAAATTTTCCGGGCCATCAAATACGACCTAAGGAACCATAGTCACTGCCACGCCATGAACGTTCCTCATTAACTATAATTTCGTCCGATTCCCATATTTTCGCGTGTTATAGCCCACGCCTTCCGAGTGGGTCCGGGGCCCCCGGAACAGGATAGCCTTAAATTTTTTCCGTGGCATCAAATACGACCTAAGGAATCATAGTCACCGCCCCCCATGACCCTTCCTCGTTTTGTTGTGTTTTAGGGCCAAAAAACTAGAATTCTGCCCGATTCCTATATTTTCGTGTGTTATAGCCCACGCCTTCTGAGTGGGTCCGGGCCCCCCGAACCTCGATTGCCTAAAAATTTTCGGGCCATCAAATACGACTTAAGGAACCATAGTCACTGCCCCGCCATGACCGTTTCTCGTTATTTTGTCGTTTTACGGCCAAAAAACTATAATTCCGCCCGATTCCCATATTTTCGTGTGCTATAACCCACGCCTTCAGAGTGGGCTGGGGGCCCTCGGAACCGGATCGCCTAAAAAATTTTCCGGGCTATCAAATACGACTTAAGGAATCATAGTCACCGCCCCTCCATGTCTGTTCCTCGTGTTTTTGCGTGTTACGGCCAAAACACTAGAATTACGCCCGATTCCCATATTTTCGTGTGTTATAGCCCACGCCTTCCGAGTGGGTCCGTGCCCCCCGGACCTCGATTGTCTAAAATTTTTTGGGCCATTAAATACGACCTAAGGAACCATAGTCACCACCCCACTATGACCGTTCCTCATTATTTTGCATTTTACGGCCAAAAAACTATAATTCCACCTGATTCCCATATTTTCGTGTGCTATAGCCCACGCCTTCTGAGTGGGCCGGGGGCCCCGGGAACCGGATCGCCTAATAAATTTTCCTGGAGATCAAATTTAACCTAAGGAATCATAGTCGCTGCTTCGCCATATTTGTTCCTCGTTTTTTGCATTTTACAGCCAAAACACTAGAATTACGCCTGATTCCCATATTTTTGTGTGCTATAGGGCACGCCTTCTGAGTGGGTCCGGCCCCCCCGGTTCTCGATTGCCTAATATTTTCTGGGCCATAAAATACGACCTAAGGAACCATATTCACCGCCCCGCCATGACCGTTCCTCATTATTTTGTGTTTTATGGCCAAAAAACATGAATTCCGCCCGATTCCCATATTTTCGCGTGGTTTAGCCCACGCCTTCCTAGTGAGCCCGGGGCCCCCGGAACTGATTCGCCTAAAAATTTTCCGGGCCATCAAATACAACCTAAGGAACTATAGTCACCACCCTGCCATGACCGTTCCTAGTTATTTTGTGGTTTACGGCCAAAAAATTATAATCCCGCCCTATTCCCATATTTTCGCGTGCTTTAACCCACGCCTTCCGAGTGGGCCCTTGGGCCCCCAAAACCGGATCGCCTAAATTTTTTTCCAGGCCATCAAATTTGACCTAAGGAATCATAGTCACCGCCCCGCTATGACCGTTCCTCGTTTCTATGCGTTTTACGGGCAAAAAACTATAATTCCGCCCGATTCCCATATTTTCATGTGATATAGCCCATGCCTTCCTAGTGAGCCCGGGGCCCCCAGAACCGGATCGCCTAAATTTTTCCGGGCCATCAAATACGACCTAAGGAACCATAGTCACTTCCCCGCCATGACCGTTCCTCATGTTTTTGCATTTTACGACCAAACAACAAGAATTCCGCCCGCTTTCCATATTTTCTTATGCTATAGCCACGCCTTCCCAGTGGGTAGGGCCCCCAGACCCGAATCGATAAAAAATTTTCCAGGCCATCAAACACGACCTAAGGAACCATAGTCACCACCCCGCCATGACTGATCCTCATTGTTTTGCGTTTTCAACCAAAATACGAGAATTCCGCCACATTCCCATATTTTCGTGTTCTATAGCCCATGCCTTCTGAGTGGGCTCGGGCCCCACGGACCCCCGATCGCCTAAAATATTTTTGGGCTATCAAATTCGAACTAAGGAACCATTGTCACCACCTTGCCATGACCGTTCCTCATTTGTTTTGCATTTTATGACCAAAAAAACTAGAATTTTGCCTGATTCCCATATTTTCGTTTGCTAGCCCATGCCTTGCGAGTGGGCCCAGGCCCACCGGACCCGGATCGCCTAAAACTTTTCCGAGCTATCAAATATGACCTAAGGAACCATAGTTATTGCCCCGCAATGACCGTTCCTCATTTGTTTGCATTTTACGGCCAGAAAACTAGAATTCCACCTAATTCCCATATTTTCATGTGCTATTGCCCATGCCTACCGAGTGGGACCGGGCCCCACAAACCGATCACCTAAAAATTTTCCGGACTATGAAATATGAACTAAGGAGCCATAGTCACCGCCCACCATGACCGTTCCTTTTTTTTTGCGTTTTAAGGATAAAAAACTAGAATTTCGCCCGATTCCCATATTTTCTTGTCCTATAGCCCATGCCTTCCCAGTTGGCAGCCTCCCCAGACCCGGATAGGCTAACAATTTTTCGGGCCATCAAATACGACCTAAGTAACCATAGTCACCACCCCGCCATGACCGTTACTCACTATTTTGCGTTTTACGGCCAAAAAACTATAATTCCGCCCGATTCCCATATTTTCACATACTATAGCCCACGCCTTCCGAGAGGGCCCGTGGCCCCCGGAACCAAATCGCCTAAAGGTTTTTCCAGGCCATCAAATACGACCTAAGGAACCATAGTTAGCGCCCCGCCATGACCGTTCCTCGTTTTTTTGCATTTTACGGCCAAAAAACTAGAATTTCACCCGATTCCCATATTTTCGTGTGGTATAGCCCACGCCTACCGAGTGGCCCCGGCCCCCCTGACACCGATCGCCTAAAACTTTTCCGAGCCATGAAATATGACCTAAGGAACCAGATTCACCGACCCCCATGACCGTTCCTTTTTTTTGCATTTTAAGGACAAAAAACTAGAATTCCACCCGATTCCCATATTTTCGTGTCCTATAGCCCATGCCTTCCCAGTTGGCAGGCCCCCCCGGACCCAGAAACCTTAAAAAATTTTCGGGCCATCAAATACGACCTAAGGAACCATAGTCACCGCCCCGCCATGACCGTTCCTCGTTATTTTGCATTTTACGGCCAAAAAAGTATAATTCCGCCCGATTCCCATATTTACACGTGCTATAGCCCTGGGCCCCTAGGAATCGGATAGCCTCAAATTTTTTCCCGGCCATAAAATACGATCTAAGAAATCATAGTCACCGCCCCGCCATGACCCTTCCTCGTTTTTATGCGTTTTAGGGCCAAAAAACTAGAATTCCGCCCGATTCCCATATTTTCGTGTGTTATAGCCCACGCCTTCCGAGTGGGTCCGGGCCCCACAGACCTCGTTCACCTAAAATTTTTTGGGCCATCAAATACTACCTAAGGAATCATAGTTACCACCCCTCCATGACCGTTCCTCGTTATTTTGTGTTTTATGGCCAAAGAACTATAATTCCGCCCGATTCCCATAATTTTGTGTGCTATAGACCACGCCTTCCGAGTGGGCCTGGGGCCCACGAATCCGAATCGCCTAAAAGTTTTTCCAGGCCATCAAATGCGACCTAAGGAACCATAGCTATCGCCCCGCCATGACCATTCCTCGTTTTTCTGAATTTTACGGCCATAAAACTAGAATTCCGCCCGATTCCCATATTTTCGTGTGCTATAGCCCATGCCTACCGAGTAGGCCCAGGCCCCCTCTGACACCGATCGCCTAAAACTTTTACGGGCCATGAAATATGACCTAAGGAACCATAGTCACCGCCCCCATGACCGTTCCTTTTGTTTTTGCATTTTACGGACAAAAAACTAGAATTCTGCCCGATTCCCATATTTTCATGTCCTATAGCCCACGCCTTCCTAGTTGGTAGCCCTCCGGATCCGGAAACCCTAAAAAATTTTCGGGCCATCAAATACGACCTAAGGAACCATAGTCACCTCCCCGCCATGACCGTTCCTCGTTATTTTGTATTTTACGGCCAAAAAACTATAATTCCGCCCGATTCCCATATTTACGCGTGATATAGCCCACGCCTTGCGAGTGGACCCAGGGCCCCCGGAACCGGATAGCCTTAAATATTTTCTGGGCCATCAAATAAAACTTAAGGAATCATAGTCACCTCCCCGCCATGACCCTTCCTCATTTTTTTGTGTTTTAGGGCCAAAAAACTAGAATTCCTTCCGAGTGGGTCCGGGCCCACGGACCTCGATCGCCTAAAATTTTTTGGGCCATCAAATACGACCTAAGGAACCGTATTCACCGTCCCGCCATGACCGTTCCTCGTTATTTTGTGTTTTATGGCCAAAGAACTATAATTCCGCCTGATTCCCATATTTTCGTGTGCTATAGACCTCGCCTTCCGAGTGGCCCCGGGACCTACTGAACTGGATCACCTAAAACTTTTCCGGGTCAAGAAATATGACCTAAGGAATCATAGTTACCGCCCCGCCATGACCGTTCCTCATTAGTTGGCGTTTTGCAGCCAAACAATTAGAATTTCGCTGGATTCCTATATTTTCGTGTCCTATAGCCCACGCCTTCCTAGTGGGCAGGGCCCCCGGACCCGGATAGCCTAAAAATTTTCCGGGCCATCAAATACCACTTAAGGAACCATAGTCACCGCCACGCCATGACCATTCCTCGTTATTTTGCGTTTTACATCCAAAAAACTATAATTCCACCTGATTCCCATATTTTCGGGTGTTATAGCCCACGCCTTCTGAGTGGGCCCGGCCCCCTGACCCAAATCGCCTAAAACATTTTCGGGCCAGGAAATACGACCTAAGGAACCATATTTACCACCTTGCCATGACCGTTCCTCATTCTTTTGTGTTTTACGGCCAAAAAACTATAATTTCGCCCGATTCCCATATTTTAGTGTGCTATAGCCCACTCCTTCCCAGTGGGCAGGGCCCCCCGGACACGGATAGCCTAAAATTTTTCCGGGCCATCAAATACGACCTAAGGAACCATAGTCAGCGCCCCGCCATGACCGTTCCTCATTATTTTGCATTTTGCAGCCAAAAAACTATAATTCCGCCCGATTCCCATGTTTTCGTGTGCTATAGCCTTCCGAGTGGGCCCAGGGCCCTCGGAACAAGATCGCCTAAAATTTTTCCGGGCCATCAAATACGACCTAAGGAACCATAGTCACCACCCCGCCATGACCTTTCCTCATCTCTTTTGCGTTTTACGATCAAACAACAAGAATTTCGCCCGATTCCCATATTTTCGTGTGCTATAGCCCTCGCCTTCCCAGTGGGCAGGGCCCCCTAGACCCGAATCGACAAAACTTTTTCTGGGCCATCAAGTACGACCTATGGAACCCTAGTCACCGCCCCTCCATGACTGTTCCTCATAGTTTTGTGTTTTCGGCCAAAAAACTAGATTTCCACCACATTCCCATATTTTCGTATGCTAAAGCCCATGCTTTACGAGTGGGCTCGGTCCTCCCGACCCCCGATCGCCTAATATTTTTTCGGGCAATCAAATACGACCTAAGGAACCATAGTCACTGCCCCGCCATGACCGTTCCTCATTGTTTTTGCATTTTACGGCCAAAAAACTAGAATTCCGCCCGATTCCAATATTTTCATGTGCTATAGCCCACGCCTTCCGAGTGGGCCCGGGCCCCCCAGACACCGATCGCCTAAAAATTTTCCAGGCCATGAAATACGACCTAAGGAACCATAGTTACTGCCCCTCCATGATCGTTCCTCATTATTTTGAGTTTAACGGCCAAAAACTAGAATTCCGCTCGATTACCATATTTTTGTGAACTATAGCCTATGCCTTCCCAATGGGTCCCCCCAAACCCGGATAGCCTAAAATTTTTTCGGGCCATCAAATACGACCTAAGGAACCATATCACTGCCCCACCAGCGCCTTCCGAGTGGGCCCGAAGCCCCCGGAACCGGATTGCCTAAAAATTTTCTGGGCCATGAAATACGATCTAAGGAACCATAGTTATCGCCCCGCCATGACCGTTCCTCGCTTTTTTCATTTTACGGCAAAACACTAGAATTCCGCCCGATTCCCATATTTTTGTGTGCTATAGCCCACGACTTCCGAGTGGGCCCGGGAACCCGGACCCCGATCGCCTAAAATTTTTTCAGACAATAAAATACGACCTAAGGAATCATATTTATCGCCTCGCGATGACCGTTCCTCGTTTTTTTCGTTTTACGGCCAAAAACCTAGAATTTCACCCGATTCACATATTTTCGTGTGCTATATAGCCCAGCGCCTTCCGAGTGGGCCTGGGGCCCCCGGAACCAGATCGCCAAAAAATTTTCCAGGCCATGAAATACGACCTAAGGAGCCATAGTTATCGTCCCGACATGACCGTTCCTTGTTTTTTTTCATTTTACGGATAAAAAAATTAGAATTTCGCCCGATTACTATATTGTCATGTGCTATAGCCCACGCCTTACGAGTGGGACCGAGCCCCCCGAACCACGATCGCCTAATATATTTTCGGGCCATCAAATTCAACCTAAAGTATCATAGTCAGCGCCCCGCCATGACCGTTCCTCATTTATTTGCGTTTTACGGCAAAAAAACTAGAATTCCGCCTGATTCCCAAATTTTCGGGTGCAATAGCCCAAGCCTTACCAGTGCGCAGGGCCGCCGGATCCAGATCGCCTAAAAATTTTTTGGGCCATCAAATACGACCTAAGGAACTATAGTCACTGCCCCGCCATCACCTTTCCTCGTTTTATGCATTTTACGGTGAAAAAACTAGAATTTTGCCCGATTCCCATATTTTCGTTTGCTATAGCCCACGCCTTCCGAGTGGGTCCGGGCCCCACGGACCTCGATTGCCTAAAATTTTCCGTGCCATCAAATACGACCTAAGGAACCATAGTCACCGCCCCGCCATGACCGTTCCTCGTTATTTTGCATTTTACGGCCAAAAAGCTATAATTTCGCCTGATTCCCATATTTTCGCGTGCTATAGCCCACGCCTTCCGAGTCGGCCCGGGGCCCCCGGAACCGGATAGCCTTAAATTTTTTCCGGGCCATCAAATATGACCTAAGGAATCATAATCACCGCCCCACCCTGACCCTTCCTCATTTTTTGCGTTTTAGGGCCAAAAAACTAGAATTCCGCCCGATTCCCATATTTTCGTGTGCTATAGCCCACGCCTTCTGAGTGGGTTCGGTCCCCAAGGACCTCAATCGCCTAAAATTTTTCAGGCCATCAAATACGACCTAAGGAACCATGGTCACCACCCCGACATGACCGTTCCTCGTTATTTTGCGTTTTACAACCAAAAAACTATAATTCCGCATGATTCCCATATTTTCGTGTGCTATAGCCCACGCCTTCTGAGTGAGCCGGGGGCCCCCTGAACCGAAACGCCTAAAATTTTTCCGGGCCATCAAATACGACATAAGGAACCATAGTCACCTCCCCGCCATGACCGTTCCTCTTTATTTTGTGTTTTATGGCCAAATAACTATAATTTCGCTCGATTCCCAATTTTTCTTGTGTTATAGACCACGCCTTCCGAGTGGCCCCGGGGCCTACTGAACCGGGTCGCCTAAAACTTTTCCAGGTCAAGAAATACGACCTAAGGTATCATAGTTACCGCCCCACCATGACCGTTCCTCATTATTATGCGTTTTTCAGCCAAAACACTAGAATTCCGCCGGATTCCCATATTTTCGGGTCCTATAGCCCACACCTTCCTTGTGGGCAGGGCCCCCTGGACCCGGATAGCCTAAAATATTTACGGGCCATCAAATACGACCTAAGGAACCATAGTCACTGACACGCCATGACCGTTCTTCGTTTGTTTGCGTTTTATGACCAAAAAATAGAATTCTGCCCGATTCCCATATTTTCGTGTGTTATAGCCCACGCCTTCCGAGTGGGTCCGGGCCCCACGGACCTCGATCGCCTAAAATTTTTCGGACAAAAAACTAGAATTTCGCCCGATTCCCATATTTTAGTGCGCTATAGACGACGCCTTCCTATTGGGTAGGCCCCCCGCCCGGAGCTGGATCGCCTAAAATTTTTATGGGCCATCAAATACGACCTAAGGAACCATAGTCACCACCCCGCTATTGCCTTTCCTCATTTTTTGCATTTTATGGCAGAAAAACTAGAATTCCGCCCCATTCCTATATTTTTGTATGCTATAGCCCACGCCTTCCGAGTGGGCCAGCCCCCCAGACTCGGATTGCCTAAAATTTTTCTGGGCCATCAAATATGAACTAAAGAACCACAGTCACCACCATGGCATGACTGTTCCTCGTTGTTTTGCGTTTTACGGCCAATAAACTAGAATTCCGCCCGATTCCCATATTTTCGTGTGCTAGCCCATGCCTTCCAAGTGGTCCCGGGACCCCGATCGCCTAAAAACTTTTCGGGCCATCAAATACGACCTATGGAACCATAGTCATCACCCCTCCATGATCGTTCCTCAATGTTTGCATTTTTTGGCTAAAGAACTAGAATTCCGCCTGATTCTCATATTTTCGTGTGCTATAGTCCATGCCTTCCGAGTGGCAGGGCCCCCCGGACTCGGATCGCCTAAAATTTTTCCGGGACATCAAATAGGACCTAAGGAACCATAATCACCTCCCCGCCATGGTCGTTCCTCATGTTTTGCATTTTTCGGCCAAAAAACTAGAATTCCGCCCGATTACCATATTTTCGTGTGCTATTGCCCACGCCTTCCAAGTGGTCCCGGGACCTCGATCGCCTAAAATTTTTACGAGCCATCAAATACTACCTAAGGAACCATAGTCACCACCCCACCATGAATGTTCCTCATTTTTTGTATTTTTCGGCCAAAGAACTAGAATTCCGCTGGATTCCCATATTTTCGTGTGCTATAGCCCACGCCTTCCTAGTGGGCAGGGCCCCCCCGGAGCCGGATCACCTAAAATTATTTCGGGCCATCAAATATGACCTAAGGAACCATAGTCACCACCCGCCATGATCGTTCCTCATGTTTTGCATTTTCCTGCCAAAAAACTAGAATTCCGCCCGATTCCTATATTTTCGAGTGTTATAGCCCATGCCATCCAAGTAGTCCCGGGACCCCGATCGCTTACAAAAATTTTGGACCATCAAATATGACCTAAAGAACCATAGTCACCGCCCTTCCATGACCGTTCCTCAAATTGTTTGCGTTTTATATCCAAAACACTAGAATTCCAATTCCCATATTTTCGTGTGTTATAGCCCACGCCTTATGAATGGGCCGGGCCCCCTAGACTCGGATCGCCTAAAAATTTTCTGGGCCATCAAATATGACCTAAGGACCATAGTCACCGCCCTGCCAAGATCGTTCCTCATTTTTTGCGTTTTTCAGCAAAAAAACTAGAATTTCGCCCGTTTCATATATTTTCATGTGGTATAGCCCACGCCTTCCGAGTGGGCCGGGCCCCCCGAACTCGTATCGCCTAATATTTTTCTGAGCCATTAAATACGACCTAAGGAACCACAGTCACCACCCCGCCATGATCGTTCCTCATATTTTGCGTTTTTCGGCCAAAAAACTAGAATTTCGCCTGATTCCCATATTTTCGTGTGCTATAGCCCACACCTTCCTAGTGGGTAGGGGCCCCCGGAGTCGGATCGCCTAAAATTTATCTAAGCCATCAAATACGACCTAAAGAACCATAGTCACCGCCCCGCCATGATTGTTACTCATGTTTTGTGTTTTACGGCCAATAAACTAGAATTCCGCCCGATTCCCATATTTTCGTGTGCTATAGCCCACGCCTTCCAAGTGGTCCCGGGACCCCGATCACTTGAAATTTTTCCGGGCCATCAAATACGACCTAAGGAACCATAGTCACCTCCCTGCCATGATCATTCCTCATTCTTTGCATTTTTCGGCCAAAGAACTAGAATTCTACCTGATTCACAAATTTTCGTGTGCTATAGCCCACGCCTTCCGAGTGGGCTGGCCGGGCCTACCAGACTCGGATCACCTAAAATTTTTCCGGGCCATCAAATATGACCTAAGGAACCATAGTCACCGCCCCTCCATGATCGTTCCTCATGTTTTGCGTTTTTCAGCCAAAAAACTAGAATTCCTCCCGATTCCCTTATTTTCGTGTGCTATAGCCCACGCCTTCCAAGTTGTCCCGGGACCTCGGTCGCCTAAAATGTTTCTGGGCCATCAAATACTACCTAAGGAACCATAGTCACTGCCCCGCCATGATCTTTTCTCATGTTTTGCGTTTTTCGGCCAAAGAACTAGAATTACGCCCGATTCCCATATTTTCGGGTGCTATAGCACACGCCTTCCTAGTGGGTAGGGCCCCCCGGAGCCGGATCACCTAAAATTCTTTCGGGCCATCAAATACAACCCAAGGAACCATAGTCGCTGTCCCTCCATGATCGTTCCTCATGTTTTGCATTTTTCGGCCAAAAAACTAGAATTCAGCCCGATTCTCAAATTTTCGTGTGCTATAGCCCATGCCTTCCAAGTGTTCCCGGGACCCCGATCGCCTAAAAAGTTTTCGGGCCATCCGATTAGAATTTCTCCTAATTCCCATATTTTCGTGTGTTATAGCCCATGCCATCCCAGTGGGTAGGGGCCCCCGGAGCTGGATCACCTAAAATTTTTCTAGGCCATCAAACACGACCTAAGGAACCATAGTCACCGCTCCGCCATGACCTTTCTTCATTTTTTGCATTTTACGGCCAAAACTAGAATTCCGCCCGATTCCCATATTTTTGTGTGCTATAGCCCACGCCTTCCGAGTAGGTCGGCCCCCCCGGACTCGGATCCCCTAAAATTTTCGGGGCCATCAAATCCGACCTAAAGAACCATAGTCACCGCCCTGCCATGACCATTCCTCTTTATTTTCATTTTACAGCCAAAAAACAAGAATTCCGCACGATTCCTATATTTTTATGTGTTTTAGCCTACGCCTTCCAAGTGGTCCCGGGACCCCCGGACCCTGACCGCCTAAAATTTTTCCGGGCCATCAAAACTGACCTAAAGAACCATAGTCACCGCCCCGCCATGAACGTTCCTCATGTTTTGCGTTTTTCGGCCAAAACACTAGAATTCCGCCTAATTCTCATATTTTCGTGTGCTATAGCCCACGCCTTCCAAGTGGTCCCGGGACCCCGATCACCTAAAATATTTTCGGGCCATCAAATACGACCTAAAAAACCATAGTCACCACCCCACCATGATTGTTCCTAATTTTTTGCTATTTTCGGCCAAAAAATTAGAATTTCGCCCGATTCATATATTTTCGTATGCTATAGACCACGCCTTCCGAGTGGGCCGAAACCCCCGGACTCGTATCGCCAAAAATTTTTCCGAGCCATTAAATACGACCTAAGGAACCACAGTCACCACCTATCGTTCCTTATTTTTTGCATTTTATGTCAAAAAACTAGAATTCCGCCCGATTCCTATGTTTTCATGTGCTATAGCCCGCGTCTTCCGAGTGGGCCGGGCCCCTCAGACTCAGATCGTCTAAAATTTTTCTGGGCCATCAAATACGACCTAAAGAACCACAGTCACTGCTCTTCCATGACCGTTACTCATTTTTTTGCATTTTACGGCTAATAAACTAGAATTTTGCTCAATTCCCATATTTTCGTGTGCCATAGGCCACGCCTTCCAAGTGGTCCCAGGACCCCGATCGCCTGAAATTTTTTCGGGCCATCAAATACGACCTAAGGAACCATAGACACCGGCCCGCCATGATCGTTCCTCATTTTTTGCATTTTTCGGCCAAAGAACTAGAATTCCGCCTGATTCCCATATTTTCATGTGCTATAGCCCACGTCTTCCGAGTGTGCCGGGGCCCCCGGACTCGGATCGCCTAAAATTTTTTCGGGCCATTAAATACTACCTAAGGAACCATAAATGCAAAACAAACGAGGAACGGTCATGGCGAGGCGGTGACTATGGTTTTTTAGATCGTATTTGATGGCCCGAAATTTTTTTAGGCGATTCGAATCCGGGGGGCCCGGCCCACTCAAAAGGCATGGGCTATAGCACACGAAAATATGGGAATCGATCGGAATTCTAGTTTTTTGCCCGTAAACCGCAAAAAAAAGAGGAACGGTCATGGCGAGGCGGTGACTATGGTTCTTTAGGTCGTACTTGATGGCCCAAAAAAAATTTAGGCGATCAGAGTCCGGGGGGCCCTGACCCACTCGGAAGGCATTGGCTATAAGACACGAAAATATGGGAATCGGGCGAAATTCTAGTTTCTTGGCCATAACATGCAAAACAATGAGGATCGGTCATGGTGGGGCGGTGACTATGGTTCCTTAGGTAAAATTTGATGGCCCGGAAAAGGTTTCAGCGATCGGGGTCAGGGGGCTCGGGCCCACTCGGTAGGCGTGGTCTATAGCACACGCAAATATGGGAATCAGGCGGAATTCTAGTTTTTTGGCCATAAAACACAACAAATAATGAGGAACGGTCATGGCAAGGTGGTGACTATGGTTCTTTAGGTTGTATTTGATGGCACTAAAAAATTTTAGGCAATCCGTGTCCGGGGGCCCAGCCCACTCGGAAGGCGTGGGCTATAACACACGAAAATATGAGAATCGGGCGGATATATAGTTTTTGGCTATAAAACACAAAAAATGAGGAACTGTCATGCCGAGGCAGTGACTATGGTTCCTTAGGTCGTATTTCATGGACTGGAAAAATTTTAGGCGATCCGGGTCTGGGGGGCCTGCCCACTTGGAAGGCGTGGGCTATAGTACACGAACATATGGGAATAAGGCAGAATTCTAGTTTTTTGGCCCTAAAACGCAAAACATACGAGGAACGGTCATGGCGAGACAGTTACTATGGTTCTTTACGTCGTATTTGATGGCCCGAAAATATTTTAGGCATACGAGTCCGGGGGGGCCGGCCCACTGGAAAGGCGTGAGCTATAGCACACGAAAATATGGGAATCGGGAGGAATTCTAGTTTTTTGACCATAAAATGCCAAGAAATGAGGAACGGTCATGGCGGGGAGGTGACCATGGTTCCTTAGGTCGTATTTGATGGCCTGGAAAAATTTAAGACGATCCGGGTCTGGAGGGGCCCGACCCACTCGGAAGGCGGCACACGAAAATATGGTAATCGGGCTGAATTCTAGTTTTTTGGCCGTAAAACGCAAAACTAATGAGGAACGGTCATGGTAAGGTTGTGACTATGGTTCTTTAGCTCGTATTTGACGGCCCAAAAAGTTTTTAGGCGATCCGAGTCCGGGGGGGCCCGGGCCCACTCGGAAGGCGTAGGCTATAGCACACGAAAATATGGAAATGGGGCAGAATTCTAGTTGTTTGGCCGTAAATCGCAAAAAAAATGAGGAATGGTCATGGCAAGGCGGTGACTATGGTTCATTAGGTCATATTTGATGGTCCGAAAATTTTTTAGGCGATCCGAGTCCGGGCGGCCCGGACCCACTCGGAAGGCATGGGCTATGACACACAAAAATATGGGAATCAGGCGGAATTCAAGTTTCTAGGCTGTAACACCCAAAACAACGAGGAACGCTCATGGCGGGGCAGTGACTATGGTTCCTTAGATCGAATATGATGGCCCAAAAATATTTTAGGCAATCGAGGTCAGGGGGCCCGGGACCACTCGGAAGGGGTGGGCTATAGCACACGAAAATATGGGAATAAGGCGGAATTCTAGTTTTTTTGCCATAAAACGCAAAACTAATGAGAAAGGGTCATAGCGAGGTGGTGACTACGGTTTTTTAGGTCGTATTTGATGGCCCGAAAAATTTTTAGGCGATCCGAGTCCAGAGGCCCAGCCCACTCGGAAGGCATGGGCTATAGCACACGAAAATATGGGAATCGGGCGGAATTCTAGTTTTTTGGCTTTAAAACACAAAAAATGAGGAACGGTCATGCCGAGGCAGTGACTATGGTTCCTTAGGTCGTATTTCATGGACTGGAAAAATTTTAGGCGATCCGGGTCCGGGGGGCCCTTCCCACTTGGAAGGCGTGGGCTATAGCACATGAACATATGGGAATCAGGCGAAATTCTAGTTTTTTGGCTATAAAATGCAAAACAAACGAGGAACGGTCATGGCGAGGCAGTAACTATGGTTCTTTAGGTCGTATTTGATGGCCCGAAAATCTTTTAGGCGATACGAGTCCGGGTGGGCCGGCCCACTCGAAAGGCGTGGGCTATAGCACACAAAAATAAGGGAAGCGTGAGAAATTCTAGTTTTTTGATGGCCTGACCATGGTTCCGGGTGGGACGGCCCACTCGAAACTCGAAAGGCGGCACACGAAAATATGGTAATCTGGCTAAATTCTAGTTTTTTGGCCGTAAAATGTAAAAACATGAGGAACGGTCATGGTTGGGTGGTGACTATGGTTCCTTAGGTCATATTTGATGGCCTGGAAAAATTTTAGGTGGTAGGGCTACGGGGGGCCCGGGCCCACTCGGAATGCGTGGGCTATAGCACACGAAAATATGGGAATCGGGCAGAATTTTAGTTTTTTGGCCGTAAAACGCAAAAAATGAGGAATGGTCATGGCAAGGAGGTGACTATGGTTATTTAGGTCATATTTGATGGTCTAAAAATATTTTAGGTGATCCGAGTCCGGGCGGCCCTTACCTACTCGGAAGGCATGGGCTATGGCACACGAAAATATGGGAATCAGGCGGAATATGATGAACGAGGAACGCTCATGGAGTGGCAATGACTATGGTTCCTTAGATTCAATATGATGGCCCAAAAACATTTTAGGTGATCGGGGTCAGGGGGTCGGGCCCAGTCGCAAGGGGTGGGCTATAGCACACGAAAATATGGGAATAAAGAGAAATTCTTGTTTTTTGGCTGTAAAATGCAAAATAATGAGGAACGGTCATGGCGAGGTGGTGACTATGGTTCTTTAGGTTGTATTTGACAGCCCAAAAAAATTTTAGGTGATCCGAGTCTGGGGGGCCCAGCCTACTCGGAAGACGTGGGCTATAGCACACGAAAATATGGGAATAGGGCGGAATTCTAGTTTTTTGGCTGTAAAACGCAAAAAATGAGGAACAGTCATGGCGAGCCACTGAATATGGTTCCTTAGGTCATATTGCATGGTCTAGAAAAATTTTAGGCGATCCGGGTTCGGGGGGCCCTGCCCACTCGTAAGGCGTGGGCTATTGCACACGAAAATATGAGAATCAGGCGGAATTGTAGTTTTTTGGCCGTAAAACGCAAAACAAACAAGGAACGGTCATGGTGAGGCGGTGACTATTGTTTTTTAGATCGTATTTGATGGCCCAAATTTTTTTTAGGCAATCCGAGTCCGGGGGCCCGGTCAACTCAAAAGGCGTGGGCTATAGCACACGAAAATATGGGAATCGGGCGGAATTCTAATTTTTTGGCCGTAAAATGCAACAAAACGAGGAACGGTCATGGAGAGGCGGTGACTATGGTTCTTTGGGTCGTATTTAAGGGCGCAAAAATTTTTTAGGCGATCAGAGTATGGGGGGCCCTGACCCACTCGGAAGGCATGGGCTATAACACACGAAAATATGGGAATCAGGCGAAATTCTAGTTTCTTGGCTATAACATGCAAAACATCGAGGATTGTCATGGCGGGGCGGTGACTATGGTTCCTTAGATTGAATATGATGGCCCGAAAATATTTTAGGCTATCGGGGTCCGGGGGCCCTGGCCCACTCGGAAGGGGTGGGCTATAGCACACGAAAATATGGGAATAAGGCGGAGGTCTAGTTTTTTGGCTGTAAAATGCAAAAACATGAGGAACGGTCATGGTGGGGCGGTGACAATGGTTCCTTAGGTCGTATTTGATGGCCTGGAAAAAGTTTAGGCGCTAGGGTTCCGAGGGGACCGGGTCCACTCGGAAGGCGTAGGCTATAGCACATGAAAATATGGAAATGGGGTTGAATTCTAGTTTTTTGGCCGTAAAACGCAAAACAATGAGGAATGGTCATGGCAAGGCGGTGACTATTGTTCTTTAGGTCATATTTGATGGTCCAAAAATTTTTTAGGCGATCCGAGTCCGGGCGGCCCGGACCCACTCGGAAGGCATGGGCTATGGCACACGAAAATATGGGAATCGGGCGGAATTCTAGTTTCTTGGCAGTAACACGCAAAAGAACGAGGAACGCTCATGGCGGGGCACTGACTATGGTTCCTTAGATCGAATATGATGGCCCGAAAATATTTTAGGCAATCGGGGTCAGGGGGCCCGGGCCCACTCGGAAGGGGTGGGCTATAACACACGAAAATATGGGAATAAGGCGGAATTCTAGTTTTTTGGCCATAAAACGCAAAACTAATGAGGAACGGTCATGGTGAGGTGGTGACTATGGTTCTTTAGGTCGTATTTGACGGCCCAAAAAGTTTTTAGGCGATCCGAGTCCGGGGGGCCCGGGCCCACTCGGAAGGCGTAGGCTATAGCACACGAAAATATGGAAATGGGGCAGAATTCTAGTTGTTTGGCCGTAAAACGCAAAAAAGTGAGGAATGGTCATGGCAAGGCGGTGACTATGGTTCATTAGGTCATATTTGATGGTCCGAAAATTTTTTAGGCGATCTGAGTCCGGGCGTCCCGGACCCACTCGGAAGGCATGGGCTATGGAACACGAAAATATGGGAATCGGGCGGAATTCTAGTTTCTTGGCAGTAACACGCAAAAGAACGAGGAACGCTCATGGCGGGGTAGTGACTATGGTTCCTTAGATCGAATATGATGGCCCGAAAATATTTTAGGCGATCCGGGTCAAGAGGCCCGGGCCCACTCGGAAGGGGTGGGCTATAGCACACGAAAATATGGGAATAAGGCGGAATTCTAGTTTTTTGGCTGTAAAACGCAAAACCAATGAGGAACGGTCATGGCGAGGTGGTGACTATGGTTCTTTAGGTCGTATTTGAGGCCCTGAAAATTTTTTAGGTGATCCGAGTCTGGGGGGCCCAGCCCACTCGGAAGACGTAGGCTTTAGCACACGAAAATATGGGAATCGGGCGGAATTCTAATTTTTTGGCTGTAAAACGCAAAAAATGAGGAATGGTCATGGAGAGGCGGTGACTATGGTTCCTTAGGTCGTATTTAATGGCTCAGAAAAATATTAGGCGATACGAGTTCGGGGGGCCCGGCCCACTCGGAAGGCGTGGGCTATACCACACGAAAATATATGAAACGGACGGAATTCTAGTTTTTTTGCTGAAAAACGCAAAAAATGAGGAACGATCTTGGCAGGGCGGTGACTATGGTCCTTAGGTCATATTTGATAGCCCAGAAAATTTTTAGGCGATCCGAGTCCAGGGGGCCCGGCCCATTCATAAGGCGTGGACTATAACACACGAAAATATGAGAATCGGGCGGAATTCTAGTGTTTGGCTGTAAAACGCAAAGCAAACAAGGAACGGTCATGGCGAGGCAGTGACTATGGTTTTTTAGATCGTATTTGATGGGCCAAAAAATTTTTAGGCAATCCGAGTCCGGGGGGCCCGGCCCACTGAAAAAGGCGTGGGCTATAGCACACGAATATATGAGAATCAGGCGGAATTCTAGTTTTTTAGTCGTAAACCGCAACAAAACGAGTAACGGTCATGGCGAGGTGGTGACTATGGTTCTTTAGGTCGTATTTGATGGCCCAAAAAATTTTTAGGCGATCAGAGTCCGGGGGGCCCTGACCCATTCGGAAGGCATGGGCTATAACACACGAAAATATGGGAATCGGGCAAAATTCTAGTTTCTTGGCCATAACATGCAAAACAACGAGGATCGGTCATAGCGGGGCGGTGACTATGGTTCCTTAGGTCGAATTTGATGGCCCGGAAAAAGTTTAGGCGATCGGAGTTAGGGGCCCCGGCCCACTCGGAAGGAGTGGGCTATAGCACACAAAAATATGGGAATCCGACGGAATTCTAGTTTTTTGGCCATAAAATGTAAAAATATTGAGGAACGGTCATGGCGAGGTGGTGACTATGGTTCTTTAGGTCGTATTTGACGGCCCAAAATTTTTTTAGGCGATCCGAGTCCGGGGGCCCAGCCCACTTGGAAGGCGTGGGCTATAGCACACAAAAATATGGGAATCGGGCGGAATTCTAGTTTTTTGGCTGTAAATCGCAAAAAATGAGGAACGGTCATGGCGAGGCAGTGACTATGCTTCCTTAGGTCGAATTTGATGGCCCGGAAAAAGATTAGGTGATCGGGTTCAGGGGCCCGGGGCCACTCGGAAGGCGTGGGCTATAGCACAAGAAAATATGGGAATCAGGCGGAATTCTAATTTTTTGGCCATAAAACGCAAAAATAATGATGAACGGTCATGGCGAGGTGGTGACTATGGTTCTTTAGGTCGTATTTGACGGCCCGAAATTTTTTTAGGTAATTCGAGTCTGGGGGGCCCAGCCCACTCGGAAGACGTAGGCTATTACACGCGAAAATATGGGAATCGGGCGAAATTCTAGTTTTTTGGCTGTAAAACGCAAAAAATGAGGAATGGTCATGGCGAGGTGGTGACTATGGTTCCTTAGGTAATATTTCATGGTATGGAAAAATTTTAAGCGATCCGGAGCCAGGGGGCCCCTGCCCACTCGGATGGCGTGGGCTATAGCACACGAAAATATGAGAATCGGGCGAAATTCTAGTTTTTGGCCGTAAAATGCAAAACAAACAAGGAACGGTCATGGCGAGGTGGTGACTATGGTTTTTTAGATCGTATTTGATGGCCCGAAAATTTTTTAGGCGATCCGAGTCCGGGGGGCCCACTGAAAAAGGTGTGGAATATAGCACACGAAAATATGGGAATCGGGTGGAATTCTAGTTTGTTGGTCATAAAACGCAAAATAATGAGGAACGGTCATGGCGTGGTGGTGACTATGTTTCCTTAGGTCATATTTTATGGACTGAAAAAATTTAAGGCGATCCGGGTCTGGAGGGACCCGACCCACTCGGAAGGTGGCACATGAAAATATGGTAATCGGGCTGAATTCTAGTTTTTTGGCCGTAAAACGCAAAACAAACAAGGAACTGTCATGGAGAAGAGGTGACTATGGTTCTTTAGGTCGTATTTGACCACCCAAAATAATTTTAGGCGATCCGAGTCCGGGGGGCCCAGCCCACTCGGAAGGCGTTAGCTATAGCACACAAAAATATGAGAATCGGGCGGAATTCTAGTGTTTTGGCTGTAAAACGCAAAACATGAGGAACGGTAATGGCGAGGTGGTGACTATTGTTCTTTAGGTCGTATTTTACGGCCCGAAAATTTTTTAGGCGATCCGAGTCCGGAGGGCTCAGCCCACTGGGTAGGCGTGGGCTATAGCACACAAAAATATGGGAATCAGGCAGAATTCTAGTTTTCTGGCTATAAAACGCAAAACATGAGGAACGGTCACGGCAACATGGTGACTATGGTTATTTAGGTAGTATTTGATGGTTCGAAAAACTTTTAGGCTATTCGAGTCCGAGGCCCCCAGCCAGCTCGGAAGGAGTGAGTTATAACACACAAAAATATGGGAATCGGGCGGAATTCTAGTTTTTTGGATGTAAAACAAAAAACATGAGGAACGGTCATGGCGAGGTGGTGACTATGGTTCTTTAGGTCGTCTTTGAGGGCCCAAAAAAATTTTAGGCGATCCGAGTCCGGGGGCCCAACCCACTTGGAAGGCGTGGGCTATAACACACGAAAATATGAAAATCGGGCGGAATTCTACTTTTTTGGCTGTAAAACGCAAACAATGAGGAATGGTGATGGAAAGAATGTGACTATGGTTCTTTAGGTCATATTTGATGTCCCAAAAACATTTTAGGTGATCGGGGGCCCGGGCCCACTCGGAAGGCATGGGCTATAGCACACGAAAGTATGGGAATCGGGCAGAATTCTAGTTTTTTGGTCGTAAAACGTAAAATAAACGAGGAACGGTGATGGCGAGGCGGTGACTATAGTTCTTTAGGTAGTATTTGATGGCCCGAAAATTTTTTAGGCGATCCGAGTCTGGGTTGCCCGGCCCACTTGAAAGGCGTGGGCTATAGCACATGAAAATATGGGAATCGGGCGAAATTCTTGTTTTTTGGCTGTAAAACGCAAAACATGAGGAACAGCCATAGCGAGGCAGTGACTATAGTTAATTAGGTCGTATTTCATGGCCTGGAAAAATTTTAGGCGATCCGAGTCTGGGGGGCCCTGCCCACTCGGAAGGCGTGGGCTATAGCACACGAACATATGGGAATCGGGCGGAATTCTAGTTTTTTGGCCGTCAAACGCAAAATAAACGAGGAACAGTGATGCCGAGGCAGTGATTATAGTTCTTTAGGTCGTATTTGATGGCCCGAAAAAAATATAGGCGATATGAGTCTGGGGGCCTAGCCCACATAAAAGGCGTGGGCTATAGCATACGAAAATATGGAAATCGGGCGGAATTCAAATTCTTTTGGCTGTAAAACGTAAAAAAAAAGGAACGGTCATGGCAGGTTGTATTTGATGGCCCGAAAAAATTGTAGGCGATCCGGTTCCGGGGGGCCCGTGCCCATTCGGAAGGCGTGGGCTATAGCACACGAAAATATGAGAATCGGGCGGAATTCTAGTTTTTTGGCCGTAAAACGCAAAACAAACGAGGAACGGTCATGGCGAGGCGGTGACTATGGTTCTTTAGGTTGTATTTGATAGCCCAAAAATATTTAGGCGATCCGAGTCCGGGGAGCCCGGCCCACTCGAAAGGCGTGGGCTATAGCACACGAAAATATGGGAATCGGGCGAAAATCTAGTTTTTTGGCCTTAAAACGCAAAAACACGAGAAACGGTCATGGAGAGGCGGTGACTATGGTTCTTTAGGTTGTATTTGATGGCCCAAAAAATTTTAGGCGATCAGAGTCCGGCCGGACCGGACCTACTTGGAAGGCGTGGGCTATATATCACGAAAATATGGGAATCGGGCGGAATTCTAGTTTTTTGGCCGGAAAATGCAAAACAACATGGAATGGTCATGGTGGGGCAGTGGCTATGGTCCTTTAGGTCATATTTGATGGCCCGGAAAAAATTAAGGCAATCCGGGTCTGGAGGGGCCCGACCTACTCGGAAGGCGGCACACGAAAATATTGGAATCGGGTGGAATTCTAGTTTTTTGGCTGTAAAACGCAAAAAAACGAGGAACGGTCATGGCGAAGCGGTGACTATGGTTCTTTAGGTCGTATTTGATGGCCCAAAAAAATTTTAGTGATCAGAGTCCGGCCGGCCCGGACCCACTTGGAAGGCATGAGCTATAGCACACGAAAATATTGGAAACAGGCAAAATTCTAATTTTTTGGCCGTAAAAAGCAAAACAATGAGGAACGGTCATGGCGGGGTAGTGGCTATGGTTCCTTAGATCGTATTTTATGGCCCGGAAAAATTTAAGGCAATCCAGGTCTGGAGGGGCCCAACCCACTCGGAAGGCGGCACACGAAAATATGGGAATCGGGCTAAATTCTAGTTTTTTTTACCGTAAAACGCAAAAAAATGAGGAACAATGACTATGGTTCCTTAGATCGTATTTGAAGGCCTGGAAAAAGTTTAGCCGATATGGGTTCGAGGGGCCCCAGCCCACTCAGAAAGCGTGGGCAATAGCACATGAAAATATGGGAATCAAGAGGAATTCTAGTTTTTTGGCCGTAAATCACAAAACAATGAGGAATGGTCATGGCAAGGCGGTGACTATGGTTATTTAGGACATATTTGATGGCCCAAAAATATTTTAAGTGATCGGGGTCAGGGGTTCGGGCCCACTCGAAAAGCGTGGGCTATAGCACACGAAAATATGGGAATAAGGCGGAATTCTAGTTTTTTGGCCATAAAACGCAAAAACAATGAGGAACAGTCATGGCGAGGTGGTGACTATGGTTCTTTAGGTCATATTTTACGGCCTGAAAATTTTTTAGGCGATCCGAGTCCGGGTGGCCCAGCCCACTCGGAAGGCGTGGGCTATAGCACACGAAAATATGGGAATCGGGCGGAATTCTACTTTTTTGGCTGTAAAACGCAAAAAAGAAGGAACGGTCATGGCGAGGCGGTGACTATTGAGGTCGTATTTGACTACCCAAAAATATTTTAGGTGATCCGAGTCCGGGGGGCCCAGCCCACTCTGAAGGCGTGGGTTATAGCGCACAAAAATATGGGAATCGGGCAAAATTCTACTTTTTTGGCTGTAAAACGCGAAAAATGAGGAACGGTCATGGCGAGGCGGTGAATATAGTTCCTTGGGTCATATTTCATGGTCTGGAAAAATTTTAGGCGATCCGGGTCCGGGGGGCCCTGCCCACTCGGAAGGCGTGGGCTATAGCATACGAAAATATGAGAATCGGGCGGAATTCTAGTTTTTTGTCCGTAAAACGCAAAACAAACGAGGAACGGTCATGGCGAGGCGGTGACTATGGTTCTTTAGGTTGTATTTGATAGCTCGAAAATATTCAGGCGATCCGAGTCCGGGGGGCCCGGCCCACTCGAAAGGCGTGGGCTATAGCACACGAAAATATGGGAATCGGGCGGAAATCTAGTTTTTTTGGCATTAAAACACAAAAACACGAGAAACGGTCATGGTGAGGCGGTGACTATGGTTCTTTAGGTCGTATTTGATGGCCCAAAAAATTTTAGGCGATCAGAGTCCGGCTGGACCGGACCTACTCGGAAGGCATGGGCTATATCACACGAAAATATGGGAATCGGGCGGAATTCTAGTTTTTTGGCCGGAAAATGTAAAACAACGAGGAACGGTCATGGTGAGGCAGTGGCTATGGTTCTTTAGGTCATATTTTTTGGCCCGGAAAAAATTAAGGCAATCCGGGTCTGGAGGGGCCCGACCCACTCGGAAGGCGGCACACGAAAATATGGGAATCGGGTGGAATTCTAGTTTTTTGGCCGTAAAACGCAAAAAAACGTGGAACGATCATGGCGAGGCGGTGACTATGGTTCTTTAGGTCATATTTGATGGCCCAAAAAATTTTTAGTGATCAGAGTCAGGCCGGCCCGGACCCACTTGGAAGGCATGGGCTATAGCACACGAAAATATGAGAATCGAGCGGAATTCTAGTTTTTTGGCTGTAAAATGAAATAAAATGAGGAACGGTCATGGCGGGGTGGTGGCTATGGTTCCTTAGGTCATATTGGATGGCCCAGAAAAATTTAAGGCGATCCGGGTCTGGAGGGGCCCGACCCAGTCGGAAGGCATGGGCTATATCACACGAAAATATGGGAATAGGGGGGAATCCTAGTTTTTTGGCCGGAAAATGCAAAATAATGAGGAACGGTCATGGCGGGGTGGTGGAATTGGTTCCTTAGGTCATATTTGATGGCCCGGAAAAATTTAAGGCGATCCGAGTCTAGGGGCCCCAGCCCACTCGGAAGGCGTGGGTTATAGCACACGCAAATATAGGAATCGGGCGGAATTCTACTTTTTTGGCTGCAAAACGCAAAAAATGAGGAACGGTCATGGCAAGGCGGAGACTATAGTTCCTTAGGTCGTATTCATGGCCTGGAAAAATTTTAGGCAATCCGGGTCCGGGGGGCTCTGCCCACTCGGAAAGCGTTGGCCATCGCACACGAAAATATGGGAATCGGGTGGAATTCTAGTTTTTTGGCCGTAAAACGCAAAAAAACGAGGAACGGTCATGGCGAGGCGGTGAATACGGTTCTTTAGCTCGTATTTGATGTCTCAAAAAAATTTTAGTGATCAGAGTCCGGCCGGCCCGGACCCACTTGGAAGGCATGAGCTATAGCACACGAAAATATTGGAAACAGGCAAAATTCTAAATTTTTGGCCGTAAAAAGCAAAACAATGAGGAACGGTCATGGCGGGGTAGTGGCTATGGTTCCTTAGATCGTATTTTATGGCCCGGAAAAATTTAAGGCAATCCAGGTCTGGAGGGGCCCAACCCACTCGGAAGGCGGCACGCGAAAATATGGGAATCGGGCTAAATTCTAGTTTTTTACCGTAAAACGCAAAAAAATGAGGAACAATGACTATGGTTCCTTAGATCGTATTTGAAGGCCTGGAAAAAGTTTAGGCGATATGGGTTCGAGGGGCCCCGGCCCACTCAGAAAGCGTGGGCAACAGCACACGAAAATATGGGAATCAAGAGGAATTCTAGTTTTTTGGCCGTAAATCACAAAACAATGAGGAATGGTCATGGCAAGGCGGTGACTATGGTTATTTAGGACATATTTGATGGCCCAAAAATATTTTAAGTGATCGGGGTCAGGGGCTCGGGCCCACTCGAAAAGCGTGGGCTATAGCACACGAAAATATGGGAATAAGGTGGAATTCTAGTTTTTTGGCCATAAAACGCAAAAACAATGAGGAACAGTCATGGCGAGGTGGTGACTATGGTTCTTTAGGTCATATTTTACGGCCTGAAAATTTTTTAGGCGATCCGAGTCCGGGGGGCCCAGCCCACTCGGAAGGCGTGGGCTATAGCACACGAAAATATGGGAATCGGGCGGAATTCTACTTTTTTGGCTGTAAAACGCAAAAAAGAAGGAACGGTCATGGCGAGGCGGTGACTATTGAGGTCGTATTTGACTACCCAAAAATATTTTAGGTGATCCGAGTCCGGGGGGCCCAGCCCACTCCGAAGGCGTGGGTTATAGCGCACAAAAATATGGGAATCGGGCAGAATTCTACTTTTTTGGCTGTAAAACGCAAAAAATGAGGAACGGTCATGGCGAGGCGGTGAATATAGTTCCTTGGGTCATATTTCATGGCCTGGAAAAATTTTAGGCGATCCGGGTCCGGGGGGCCCTGCCCACTCGGAAGGCGTGGGCTATAGCATACGAAAATATGAGAATCGGGCGGAATTCTAGTTTTTTGGCCGTAAAACGCAAAACAAACGAGGAACGGTCATGGCGAGGCGGTGAATATGGTTCTTTAGGTTGTATTTGATAGCCCGAAAATATTCAGGCGATCCGAGTCTGGGGGGCCCGGCCCTCTCGAAAGGCGTGGGCTATAGCACACGAAAATATGGGAATCGGGCGGAAATCTAGTTTTTTGGCATTAAAACACAAAAACACGAGAAACGGTCATGGCGAGGCGGTGACTATGGTTCTTTAGGTCGTATTTGATGGCCCAAAAAATTTTAGGCGATCAGAGTCCGGCTGGACCGGACCTACTCGGAAGGCATGGGCTATATCACACGAAAATATGGGAATCGGGCGGAATTCTAGTTTTTTGGCCGGAAAATGTAAAACAACGAGGAACGGTCATAGTGAGGCAGTGGCTATGGTTCTTTAGGTCATATTTGATGGCCCGGAAAAAATTAAGGCAATCCGGGTCTGGAGGGGCCCGACCCACTCGGAAGGCGGCACACGAAAATATGGGAATCGGGTGGAATTCTAGTTTTTTGGCCGTAAAACGCAAAAAAACGTGGAACGGTCATCGCGAGGCGGTGACTATGGTTCTTTAGGTCGTATTTGATGGCCCAAAAAATTTTTAGTGATCAGAGTCAGGCCGGCCCGGACCCACTTGGAAGGCATGGGCTATAGCACACGAAAATATGAGAATCGAGCGGAATTCTAGTTTTTTGGCCGTAAAATGAAATAAAATGAGGAACGGTCATGGCGGGGTGGTGTCTATGGTTCCTTAGGTCATATTGGATGGCCCAGAAAAATTTAAGGCGATCCGGGTCTGGAGGGGCCCGACCCAGTCGGAAGGCATGGGCTATATCACACGAAAATATGGGAATAGGGGGGAATCCTAGTTTTTTGGCCGGAAAATGCAAAAAAATGAGGAACGGTCATGGCGGGGTGGTGGAATTGGTTCCTTAGGTCATATATAATGGCCCGGAAAAATTTAAGGCGATCCGAGTCTAGGGGCCCCAGCCCACTCGGAAGGCGTGGGTTATAGCACACGAAAATATAGGAATCGGGCGGAATTCTACTTTTTTGGCTGCAAAACGCAAAAAATGAGGAACGGTCATGGCAAGGCGGAGACTATAGTTCCTTAGGTCGTAGTCATGGCCTGGAAAAATTTTAGGCAATACGGGTCCGGGCGGCTCTGCCCACTCGGAAGGCGTTGGCCATGGCACACGAAAATATGAGAATCGGGCGGAATTCTAGTTTTTTGGCCGTAAAACGCAAAAAAATGAGGAACGGTCATGGCGAGGCGGTGAATACGGTTCTTTAGGTCGTATTTGATGTCCCAAAATTTTTTTTAGGCGATCAGAGTCTTGCCGACCCGGACCCACTCGGAAGGCATGGGCTATAGCACACGAAAATATGGGAATCGGGTGGAATTCTAGTTTTTTGGCCGGAAAACGCAAAAAAATGAGGAACGGTCATGGAGGGGCGGTGTCTATGGTTCCTTAGGTCATATTTGATGGCCTAAAAAAATTTAAGGCGATCCGGGTCTGGAGGGGCCCGACCCACTCGGAAGGCGGCACACGAAAATATGGTAATAGGGCTAAATTCTAGTTTTTTGGCCGTAAAACGCAAATAAAATGAGGAACGGCCATGGTGGGGCGGCGACTATGGTTCGTTAGGTCATATTTGATGGACCGGAAAATTTTTAGGCGATCGGGGTCCGAGGGGCCCGGGCCCACTCGGAAAGCGTGGGTTATACCACACGAAAATATGGTAATCGGGCAGAATTCTAGTTTTTTGGCCGTAAAAAGCAAAACAATGAGGAATGGTCATGGCAAGGTGGTGACTATTGTTCTTTAGGTCATATTAGATGGCCCGAAAAACTTTTAGGCGATTCGAGTCCGGGAGGTCCGGACCCACTCGGAAGGCATGGGCTATAGCACATGAAAATATGGGAATTGGGCGGAATTCTAGTTTCTTGGACGTAAAACGCATAAAAACGTGGAACAGTCATGTCGGGGTGGTGACTATGGTTTCTTAGGTCATATTTGATGGCCCAAAAAAATTTAAGGCGATCGGGGTCAGAGGGCCGAGGCCCACGATGTAGGCGTGGGCTTTAGCACACGAAATTATGGGAATCAGGCAGAATTCTTGTTTTTTGGCCGTAAAACGCAAAATAACGAGGAGAGGTCATGGCAGTGCAGTGACTATTGTTCCTTAGGTCGTATTTTATGGCCCGGAAAAATTTTAGGCGATACGAGTCCGGGGGGCCCTGCCCAAAGTGAAGGCGTGGGATATATCACATGAAAATATGGGAATTAGGCGGAATTATAGTTTCTTGGGCGGGGTAGTGACTATGGTTCCTTAGGTATTATTTAATAGCCCATAAAAAGTTTAGGCGATCGGGGCCCAGGCCCACTCGGAAGGCGTGGGCTATACGAAAATTTGGGAATCGGGCGAAATTCTAGTTTTTTGTCCGCAAAACGCAAACAAACGAGGTGAGGTCATGGCGGGGCAGTGACTATGGTTCCTTAGGTTGTATTTGATGGCCTGGAAAATTTTTAGGCGATATGGGTCCGGGGGACCCTGCCCAATGGGAAGGCGTGGGCTATATATCACGAAAATATGGGAATCGGGCAGAATTCTAGTTTTTTGGCCGTAAAACGCAAAAAAAAAAAACAAGAACGGTCATGGCGAGGCGGTGACTATGGTTCTTTATGTAGTATTTGATGGCCCGAAAAAATTTTAGGCGATCCGAGTCCGGAGGGCAGCCCACTCGGAAGGCGTGGGCTATAGCACACGAAAATATGGGAATCAGGCGGAATTTTAGTTGTTTGGCCATTAAACGCAAAACTAATAAGGAACGGTCATGGGGAGGTGATGACTATGGTTCTTTAGGTCATATTTGATGGCCCGAAAATTTTTTATGCGATCCAAGTCCAGAGGCCCAGCCCACTCGAAAGGCGTGGGCTATAGCACACGAAAATATGGGAATCGGGCGGAATTCTAGTTTTTGGGCTGTAAAACACAAAAAATGAGGAACGGTTATGGCGAGGCAGTAACTATGGTTCCTTAGGTCATATTTCATGGGCTGGTAAAATTGTAGGCGATCCGGTTTTGGGGGGCCCGGGCCCACTCAGAAGGCGTGGGCTATAGCACACGAAAATATGGGAATCGGGCGGAATTCAAGTTTCTTGGCCGTAAAACGCAAAAAAATGAGGAACGTTCATGGCGGGGCAGTGACTATGGTTACTTAGGTCGTATTTGATGGCCCTGAAAAATTTAAGGCGATCCGGGTCTGGAGGGGGCCGACCCACTCGGAAGGCGGCACACGCAAATATGGTAATCGTGCTGAATTCTAGTTGTTTGGCCGTAAAACACCAAACATTGATGAACAGTCATGGTGGGGCGGTTATTATGGTTCCTTATGTCGTATATGAAGGTCTAGAAAAATTTTAGGCGATCGGGGTCCGAGGTGCCCGGCCCCACTCTGAAGGCATGGGCTATAGCACACGAAAATATGGGAATTGGGCGGAATTCTAGTTGTTTGGCCGTAAAACGCAAACAAATGAGGAATGGTAATAGTAAGGCGGTGACTATGGTTCTTTAGGTCATATTTGATGGCCTGAAAAAATTTTAGGCGATCCGAGTCCGGGCGGCCGAGACTCACTCGGAAGGCATGGGCTATGGCACACGAAAATATGGGTATCGGGCGGAATTCTAGTTTTTTGGTCGTAACACGCAAAACAACGAGGAATGCTCATGGAGGGGCAGTGACTATGGTTTCTTAGATCGAATTTGATGGCCCGAAAACATTTTAGGCGATCGGGGTCCGGGGGCCTGGGCCCACTCGGAAGGCGTGGGCTATAGCATACGAAAATATGGGAATAAGGTGGAATTCTAGTTTTTTGGCTGTAAAACACAAAAACAATGAGGAACGGTCATGGCGAGGTGGTGAATATGGTTCTTTAGGTCTTATTTGATGGCCCGAAAAAATTTTAGGCGATCCGGGTCCAGGGGGCCCTGCCCACTCGGAAGGCGTGGGCTATAGTACAAGAAAATATGAGAATCGGGCGGAATTCTAGTTTTTTGGCCGTAAAACGCAAAACAAATGAAGAACGATCATGGCGAGGTAGTGACTATGGTTCTTTAGGTCGTATTTGATCGCCTAAAAAAATTTTAGGCGATCCGAGTCCGGGGGCCTGGCCCACACAAAAGGCGTGGGCTATATAGCACACGAAAATATGGGAATCAGGCGGAATTCAAGTTTTTTGGCCGTAAAATGCAAAAAAATGAGGAACGGTCATGGCGAGGTGGGGATTATGGTTCTTTAGGTCGTATTTGATGGCCCAAAATTTTTTTAGGCGATCAGAGTCCGGGCGGCCCGGACCCACTTGGAAGGCATGGGCAATAGCACACAAAAATATGGGAATCAGGCAGAATTCTAGTTTTTTTCTACGTAAAATGCAAAAAAGTGAGGAACGGTCAGGGCGAGGTGGTGACTATGGTTCTTTAGGTTGTATTTTCTCACCCGAAAAAATTTTAGGCGATCCGAGTTCGTGGGGCCCGACCCACTCGAAAGGCGTGGACTATAGCACACGAAAATATGGGAATCGGGCGGAATTCTAGTTTTTTGGCCGGAAAAAGCAAAAAAACTAGGAACGTTCATGGCAGGGCGGTGACTATGGTTCCTTAGGTCGTATTTCATGGTGTGAAAAAATTTTAGGGTATCCGATTCCTGGGGGCCCGTGCCCACTCGGAAGGCGTGGGCTATTGCACACGAATATTTGGGAGTCGGGCGGAATTCTAGTTTTTAGGCCGTAAAATGCAAAACAACGAGGAATGGTCATGGCGGGGCAGTGGCTATGGTTCCTTAGGTCGTATTTGATGGCCCATAAATATTTTAGGCTATTCTGGTCCGGGTGGCCTAGGCCCACTCAGAAGGTGTGGGCTATAGCACACGAAAATATGGGTATCGTACGGAATTCTAGTTTCTTGGCCGTAACACGCAAAACAATGAGGAACTCTCATGGCGGGGTGGTGACTATGGTTCCTTAGATCGAATTTGATGGCCAGAAAATATTTTAGGCGATCAGGGGCAGGGAACTCGGGCCCACTCGGAAGGCGTGGGCTATAACACACAAAAATATGGAAAAATGCGGAATTCTAGTTTTTTGGCTGTAAAATGCAAAAACAATGAGGAACGGTCAGGCGAGGTAGTGACTATAGTTCTTTAGGTCATATTTGATGGCCCAAAAAATTTTTAAGCGATCCGAGTTCGTGGGGCCCGGCCCACTCGAAAGGCGTGGGCTATAGCACACAAAAATATGGGAATCGGGCAGAATTCTAGTTTTTTGGCCGGAAAAAGCAAAAAAACTAGGAACGTTCATGGCAGGGCGGTGACTATGGTTCCTTAGGTCGTATTTGATAGTATGAAAAAATTTTAGGGGATCTGGTTCCTGGGGCCCGTGCCCACTCGGAAGGCGTGGGCTATTGCACACGAAAATATGGGAGTCGGGCGGAATTCTAGTTTTTAGGCCGTAAAACGCAAAACAACGAGGAATGGTCATGGCGGGGCGGTGGCTATGGTTCCTTAGGTAGTATTTGATGGCCCATAAAAATTTGTGGGCTATAGCACACAAAAATATGGGAATCAAACGAAATTCTAGTTTTTTGGCCGTAAAACGCAAAAACACGAGGAACGGTCATGGCGAGGCGGTGACTATGATTCTTTAGGTCGTATTTGATGGCCCAAAAAAACTTTAGGCGATAAGAGTCCGTGCGGCCCAGACCCACTCGGAAGGCATGGGCAGCACACGAAAATATAGGAATCAGGGAGAATTTTAGTTTTTTGGCCGTAAAATGCAAAAACGCGAGGAACGGTCAGGGAGAGGCGGTGACTATGGTTCTTTAGGTCGTATTTACTGGCCCGAATAATTTTTAGGAGATCCTAGTCTGGGGGGCAGGCCCACTCGGAAGGCTTGGGCTATAGCATATGCAAATATGGGAATCGGGCGGATATCTAGTTTTTTGGCCGTAATACGCAAAAAATGAGGAACGTTCATGGCAGAGCGGTAACTATGGTTCCTTAGATCGTATTTCATGGCCCAAAAAATTTTAAGGCAATTGGGGTCCGGGGGCCCACGCCCACTCGGAAGGCGTGGGCACATCACACGAAAATATAGGAATCAGTCGGAATTATAGTTTTTTGGCCGTAAAATGCAAAACAATGAGGAATGGTCATGGAAAGGTGGTGACTATGGTTCTTTAGGTGATATTTGATGGTCCTGAAAAATTTAAGGCGATCCGAATCCGGGCGGCCCGGACCCACTCGGATGGCGGAATTCTAGTTTCTTGGCCGTAAAATGCCAAAAAATGAGGAACGTTCATGGCGGGACGGTGATATGGTTCCTTAGGTCATATTTGATGGCCCAGAAAAATTTAAGGCGATCGGGGTTAGGGGGCCTGGGCCCATTTGAAAGACGTGGGCTATAGCACACCAAAATATGGGAATCAGGCAGAATTCTTATTTTATAGCCGTAAAACGCAAAAAAATGAGGAGAGGTCATGGCGGTGCAGTGACTATGGTTCCTTAGGTGATATTTGATGGCCTGGGAAAATTTTAGGTGATACGGGTCCGGGGGGCCTTGCCCACTAGGAAGGCGTGGGATATATCACACGAAAATATGGGAATCGGGCGGAATTCTAGTTTCTTGGCCGTAAAAACGCAAAACGATAAGGAACGGTCATGGTGGGGCGGTGACTATGGTTCCTTAGGTATTATTTGATAGCCCATAAAAATTTTAGGCGATCGGGGTCCGTGGGCCCGGGCCGACTCAGAATGCGTGGGCTATACAAAAATATGGAAATAGGGTTGAATTCTAGTTTTTTGTTCGTAAAACGCAGAAAAATGAGGTGGTGTCATGGCGGGGCAGTGACTATGGTTCCTTAGGTCGTATTTGATGGCCTGAAGAATTTTTAGGCGATCCGGGTCCGGGGGGCCCTGCCCAATGGGAAGGCGTGGGCTATATATCACGAAAATATCAGAATCGGACGAAATTCTAGTTTTTTGGTCGTAAAACACAACAAAACCATGAACGGTCATGGCGAGGTGCTGATTATGGTTCTTAGGTCATATTTGATGGCCCAAAAAAATTTTAGGCGATCCGAGTCCCGAGGGGCCGGCCAACTCGGAAGGCGTAGACTATAGCACACGAAAATATGGGAATCGGGCGGAATTTTAGTTTTTTGGCCGTAAAATGCAAAAAACGAGGAACGATCATGGGGAAGCGGTAACTATGGTTCCTTAGATCGTATTTCATGGCCCGGAAAATTTTTAGGCGATCGGGGTCCGAGGTTCGGGGCCCGCGCCCACTCGGAAGGCGAGGGCATAGCACACGAAAATATGGGAATTGGGGGGAATTCTAGTTTTTTGGCCGGAAAATGCAAAACAACGAGGAACGGTCATGGCGAGGTGGTGACTATTATTCCTTAGGTCCTATTTGATGGCCCGAAAAAATTGTAGGCTATCCGGTTCCGGGGGGCCCGTGCCCACTCGGAAGGCGTGGGCTATAGAACACGAAAATATGGGAATCAGGGAGAATTCTAGTTTTTTGGCCGTAAAATGCAAAATAACGAGGAACGGTCATGGCGGGGCAGTGGCTATGGTTCATTAGGTCGTATTTGATTGCCCATACAAATTTAAGACTTTTCGGGTCCGGGCGGTCCGGGCCCACTCCGAAGGCGTGGGCTATAGCACACAAAAATATGGGAATCGGGCGGAATTCTAATTTCTTGGCCGTAAAACGCAAAATATTGAGGAACAGTCATATCGGGGCAGTGACTATGGTTCCTTAGGTCATATTTGATGACCTGAAAAATTTAAGGCGATCCAGGTCTGGAGGGGCCCGGCCCACTCGCAAGGCGGCACACGAAAATATGGTAATCGGGCTAAATTTTAGTTTTTTGGCCGTAAAATAAAAACAAATGAGGAACGGTCATGGTGGGGCGGTGACTATGGTTCCTTTGGTTGAATTTGATTACCCGGATAAATTTTAGGCGATCGGGGTCCGAAGGGCACGAGCCCACTCGGAAAGCGTGGGCTATAGCACACGAAAATATGGGAATCGGGCGGAATTCTATTTTTTCTTTTCGTAAAACGCAAAACAAAGAGGAATGGTCATGGAAAGGCGGTGGCTATGGTTCTTTAGGTCATATTTGATAGCCCAAAAAAATTTTAGGCAATCCGAGTCTGGGCGGCCCGGACCCACTCGGAAGGCATGGGACTATTATTGCACTCGAAAATATGGGAATCGGGCGGAATTCTAGTTTCTTGGCCGTAAAATGCAAAAACAATGAGGAACGGTAATGGCGGGGCGGTGACTATTGTTCCTTAGGTCGTATTTGATGGCCTGAAAAAATTGTAGGCGATCTGGTTCCGGGGGGCCTTTGCCCACTCGAAGGCGACGGCAATAGCACACGAAAATATGGGGATCAGGCGGAATTCTAGTTTTTTGACCTTATAACGCAAAGAAACGAGGAGAGGTCATGGCGGTGCAGTGACTATGGTTCCTTAGGTCGTATTTGATGGCTCGGGAAAATTTTAGGCGATACTGGTCCGGGGGGCCCTGCCCAATGGGAAGGCGTGGGATATATCACACGAAAATATGGGAATCAGGCAAAATTCTAGTTTCTTGGCCATAAAAACGAAAAACAATAAGGAATGGTCATGGCGGGGCGGTGACTATGGTTCCTTAGGTATTATTTGATAGCCCGTAAAAATTTTAGGCGATCGGGGTCCGCGGGCCTGGGCCCACTCAGAATGCGTGGGCTATGCGAAAATATGGGAATCAGGCAGAATTCTAGTTTTTTGTCCGTAAAATGCAAAACAATGAGATGAGGTCATGGCGGGGCAGTGACTATGGTTCCTTAGGTAGTATTTAATGGCCTGGAAAATTTTTAGGCAATCCGGGTTCGGGGGCCCCTGCCCAATGGGAAGGCATGGGCTATATATAACGAAAATATCGGAATCGGACGGAATTCTAGTTTTTTGGTCGTAAAATGCAAAAAAACCAGGAACGGTCATGACGAGGTGGTGACTATGGTTCTTTAGGTCGTATTTGATGGCCCAAAAAAAATTTAGGCGATCCGAGTTCGGGGGCGGGGAGGGGGGGCAATCGAAAGGAATGGGCTATAGCACACGAAAATATAGGAATCAGGCAGAATTCTAGTTTTTTGGCCGTAAAACGCAAAAAATGAGGAACGATCTTGGCGGAGTGGTGACTATGGTTCCATAGATTGTATTTCATGGCCCGGCAAATTTTAGTCGATCAGGGTCGATCGGGGTCCGGGGGCTCGCGCCCACTCGGAAGGCGTGGGCATAGCACACGAAAAATATCGGAATCGGGCTGGAATTCTAGTTTTTTGGCTGTAAAACGCAATAAAAACGGGAAACGGTCATGGCGAGGTAGTGACTATGGTTCTTTAGATCGTATTTGATGGCCTTCAAAATTTTTAGGCGATCCGGGTTCTGGTGGCCCTGCCCACTAGGAAAGCGTGGGCTATATCACATGAAAATATGAGAATAAGGCAGAATTCTAGTTTTTTGGCCGTAAAACGCAAAACAATGAGGAATGGTCATGGCGAGGAGGTGACTATGGTTCTTTAGGTTGTATTTTGATGGCCCATAAAAATTTAAGACGATCCGGGCCTTGAGGTGCCCGGCCCACTTAGAAGGCGGCACAAGAAAATATGGTAACCGGGCTGAATTCTAGTTTTTTGTACATAAAATGCAAAATAATGATGAACGGTCATGGTTCCTTAGGTTATATCTGATGGCCTAGAAACATTTTAGGCGATTGGGGTCTAGGGGGCCCGGGCCCACTCGGAAGGCCTGGGCTATAGCACACGAAAATATGGGAATCAGGAGAAATTCTATGTTTTCTGCCGGAATGAGGAACGAGCATGGCAAGGAGATGACTATGGTTCTTTAGGTCATATTTGATGACCCAAAAATATTTTAGGCGATCCGAGTCCGGGCGGCCTGGACCCACTCGGAAGGCATGGACTATAGCACATGAAAATATGAAAAGCGGGTGGTTCCTTCGGTCGTATTTGATAGCCCAAAAAAGGTCATGGTGGAACGGTGACTATGGTTCCTTCGGTCGTATTTGATAGCCCAAAAAAATTTAAGGCGATTCGGGTTCGGAGGAGCCTGGCCTACCCGGAAGGCAGCACCAGAATATATGGAAATCAGGCAGAATTCTAATTTTTTGCCGGAAAAGGCAAAAGAACTAGGAATGTTCATGGCGAGGCAGTGACTATAGTTCCTTAGGTCGTATTTGATGATGCGGAAAAATTTTAAGGGATCCGAATCCTGGGGGCCCGTGGCCACTCGGAAGGCGTGGGCTATAGCACACAAAAATATGGGAATCAGGCGAAATTCTAGTTTTTTGGCTGTAAAACGCAAAAAAAAACGAAAAAAGTTCATGGCGAGGCAGTGAATATGGTTCTTTAGATCGTATTTGATGGCCCGAAAAATTTTTAGGCTATCCGGGTTCGGGTGGCCCTGCCCACTAGGAAGGCGTGGGCTATATAACACGAAAATATGGGAATCAGGTGGAATTCTAGTTTTTTGGCCGTAAAATGCAAAACAACAAGGAATGGTCATGAAGAGGCAGTGACTATGGTTCTTTAGGTTGTTTTTTGATGGCCCAGAAAAATTTAAGGCGATCCGGGTCTTGAGGTGCCTGGAAGACTCAGAAGGCGGCACACGAAAATATGGTAACCAGGCTGAATTCTAGTTTTTTGGCCGTAAAAGGATAAACAATGATGAACGGTCATGGTTCCTTCGGTCATATTCGATGGCCTATAAACATTTTAGGCAATCGGGGTCCAGGGGGCCCGGGCCCACTCGGAAGACGTGGGCTATAGCACACAAAAATATAGGAATCAGGCGAAATTCTATGTTTTTTGCCGGAATGAGGAACGGTCATGGCAAGGCGATTACTATGGTTCTTTAGGTCATATTTGATGACCCGAAAAAATTTTAAGCGATCCGAGTCCGGACGGCCTGGACCCACTCGGAAGGCATAGGCTATGCACAAGAAAATATGAAAATCGGGCGGAATTCTAGTTTCTTGGCCGTAAAAGGCACAAAAACGAGGAAAGTTCATGGTGCAACGGTGACTATGGTTCCTTAGGTCGTATTTTAATGCCCAAAAAAACTTAAGGCGATCCGGGTTCGGAGGGGCCTTACCTTCCCGAAAGGCGGCACCAGAAAATATGGGAATCGAGCGGAATTTTAATTTTTTAGCCGGAAAAAGCAAAAGAACTAGGAACGTTCATGGTGAGGTGGTGACTATAGTTCCTTAGGTCGTATTTGATGGCGCGGAAAAATTTTAAGGGATCCGAATCCTAGGGGCCCGTGGCCACTCGGAAGGCGTGGGCTATAGCACACAAAAATATGGGAATCAGGCGAAATTCTAGTTTTTTGGCTCTAAAACGCAAAGAATAATAAACAAGAAACGGTCATGGCGAGGCAGTGAATATGGTTCTTTAGATCGTATTTGATGGCCCGAAAAGTTTTTAGGCTATCCGGGTTCGGGTGGCCCTGCCCACTGGGAAGGCATGGGCTGTATCACACGAAAATATGGGAATCTGGTGGAATTCTAGTTTTTTGGCCGTAAAATGCAAAACAACGAGGAACGGTCTTGGAGAGGTGGTGACTATGGTTCTTTAGGTTGTATTTTGATGGCCCAAAAAAATTTAAGGCGATCCGGGTCTTGAGGTGCCCGGCCCACTCAGAAGGCGGCACACGAAAATATGGTAACCGAGTTGAATTCTAGTTTTTTTGGCCGTAAAACGCAAAACAATGATGAACGGTCATGGTTCCTTAGGTCATATTCGATGGCCTAGAAACATTTTAGGCGATCGGGGTTCAGGGGGCCCGGGCCAACTCGGAAGGCGTGGGCTATAGCACACGAAAATATGGGAATCAGGCGAAATTCTATGTTTTTTGCCGGAATGAGGAACGGTCATGGAAAGGCGATGACTATGGTTCTTTAGGTCATATTTGATGACCCGAAAAAATTTTAAGCGATCCGAGTCCGGACGGGCTGGTCCCACTCGGAAGGCATGGGCTATAACACACGAAAATATGGAAATTAGGCGGAATTCTAGTTTCTTGGCCGTAAAAGGCACAAAAACAAGGAAAGGTCATGGTGGAATGGTGACTATGGTTCCTTAGGTCGTATTTCATAGCCCGGAAAAATTTAAGGCGATCCGGGTTCGGAGGGGCCTGGCCTACCCGGAAGGCGGCACCAGAAAATATGGGAATCGAGCGGAATTCTAATTTTTTGGCCGGAAAAAGCAAAGGAACTAGGAACGTTCATGGCGAGGAGGTGACTACAGTTCCTTAGGTTGTATTTGATGGCACGGAAAAATTTTAAGGGATCCGAATCCTGGGGGCCCGTGGCCACTCGGAAGGCGTGGGTTATAGTTCTTTGGCTGTAAAACGCAAAAAACAAATGAGAAACGGTCATGGCGAGGTAGTGAATATGGTTCTTTATATCGTGTTTTATGGCTCGAAAATTTTTTAGGTGATCCGGGTTTGGGTGGCCGTGCCCATTGGGAAGGCGTGGGCTATATCACACGAAAATATGGGAATCAGGCGGAATTCTAGTTTTTTGGCCGTAAAACGCAAAACAACAAGGAACGGTCATGGAGAGGTGGTGACTATGGTTCTTTAGGTTGTATTTTCATACCCCAGAAAAATTTAAGGCGATCCAGGTCTTGAGGTGCCCGGCCCACTCAGAAGGCGGCACACGAAAATATGGTAACCGAGTTGAATTCTAGTTTTTTTGGCCGTAAAACGCAAAACAATGATGAATGGTCATGGCTCCTTAGGTCATATTTGATGGCCTAGAAACATCTTATGCGATCGGGGTCCAGGGGGCCGGGCCCACTCGGAAGGTGTGGGCTATAGCACACGAAAATATGGGAATCAAGCGAAATTCTATGTTTTTTGCCGTAAAACGCAAAAGTATGAGGAATGATCATGGAAAGGTGATGACTATGGTTGTTTGGGTCATATTTGATGGCCTGAAAATATTTTAGGCGATTCGAGTTCGGGCGGCCTGGACCCACTCGGAAGGCATGGGCTATAGCACACAAAAATATGGAAATCGGGCGGAATTCTAGTTTCTTGGCCGTGAAAGGAACAAAATTGAGGAAAGGTCATGGTGGAACGGTGACTATGGTTCCGTAGGTCATATTTGATAGCCCGAAAAAATTTAAGGTGATCCAGGTTCGGAGGGGCCTGGCCTACCCAGAAGGCGGCACCAGAAAATATGGGAATCGGGCGGAATTCTAATATTTTGGCCGGAAAAAGCAAAAAAACTAGGAACGTTCATGGCGAGGCGCTGACTATAGTTCCTTAGGTCATATTTGATGGCACGGAAAAATTTTAAGGGATCCAAATCCTGGGGGCCCGTGGCCACTCGGAAGGCGTGGGCTATAGCACACAAAAATATGAGAATCAGGCGGAATTCTAGTTTTTTGGCTGTAAAACGCAAAAAAAAGCAAGAAAAGGTCATGGCGACGCAGTGACTATGGATCTTTAGATCGTATTTGATGGCCCGAAAAATTTTTAGGCTATCCGGGTTCAGGTGGTCCTGCCCACTGGGAAGGCGTGGGCTATATCACACGAAAATAAGGGAATCAGGTGGAATTCTAGTTTTCTGGCCGTAAAACGCAAAAAAAACGAGGAACGGTCATGGAGAGGCAGTGACTATGGTTCTTTAGGTTGTATTTTGATGGCCCAGAAAAATTTAAGGCGATCCGGGTCTTGAGGTGCCCGGTCCACTCAGAAGGCGGCACACGAAAATATGGTAAACAGGCTGAATTCTAGTTTTTTGGCCGTAAAACGCAAAACTATGATGAACGGTCATGGTTCCTTAGGTCATATTTGATGTTCTACAAACATTTTTCGCGATCAGGGTTCAGGGGGACCGGGCCCACTCGGAAGGTGTGGGCTATAGCACAGGAAAATATGGGAATCAGGCGAAATTCTATGTTTTTTGCCGTAAAACGCAAAAGTATGAGGAACGGTCATGGCAAGGCGATGACTATGGTTCTTTAGGTCATATTTGATGGCCCGAAAATATTTTAGGTGATCCGAGTCCGGGTGGCCTGGACCCACTCGGAAGGCATGGGCTATAGCACACGAAAATATGGAAATCGAGCGGAATTCTAGTTTCTGGGCCGCAAAAGGCATAAAACGATGAAAGGTCATGGTCGTATTTGATAGCCAGAAAATATTTAAGGCGATTCGGGTTCGGAGGGGCCTGGCCTACCCGGAAGGCGGCACCAGAAATATGGAAATCGGGCGGAATTCTAATTTTTTGGCCGAAAAAAGCAAAAGAAAAAGGAATGTTCATGGCGAGGCGGTGACTATAGTTCCTTAGGTCGTATTTGATGGCGCGGAAATTTTTAAGGGATTCGAATCCTAGGGGCCCGTGGCCACTCGGAAGGCGTGGGCTATATAGCACACAAAAATATGGGAAGAAGGCGAAATTCTAGTTTTTGGCTGTAAAACGCAAAAAAAAAAAAAACAAGAAACGGTAATGGCGAGGCAGTGACTATGGATCTTTAGATCGTATTTGATGGCCCGAAAATTTTTTAGGCTATCCGGGTGGCCCTGCCCACTGGGAAGGCGTGGGCTATATCACACGAAAATATGGGAATCAGGTGGAATTCTAGTTTTTTGGCCGTAAAACGCAAAACAACGAGGAACGGTCATGGAGAGGCGGTGACTATGGTTCTTTAGGTTGTATTTTGATGGCCCAGAAAAATATAAGGCGATCCGGGTCTTGAGGTGCCCGGCCCACTAAGAAGGCGGCACACAAAAATATGGTAACCAGGCTGAATTCTAGTTTTTTGGCCGTAAAACGCAAAATAATGATGAACGGTCATGGTTCCTTAGGTCATATTCGATGAACTAGAAACATTTTAGGCGATCGGGGTCCGGGGGCCCGGGCCCACTCGGAAGGCGTGGGCTATAGCATACGAAAATATGGGAATTAGGCGAAATTCTATGTTTTTTGCCGGAATGAGGAACGGTCATGAATTCCGCCCAATTCCCATATTTTCGTGTTCTATAGCCCACGCCTTCCAAGTGGGCCGTCCCGCCATACTTGGATCCCCTAAAATATTTTTGGGCCAACAAATACGACCTAAAGAACTATAGTCACCGCCCTGCCATGACCGTTCCTCATTTTTTTGCGTTTTACGGCCAAAAACCTAAAATTTCGCCCGATTCCCATATTTTCGTGTGCTATAGCCCATGCCTTCCAAGTGTCCTAGGAACCCCGGACTCCGATCGCCTAAAAATTTTCCGTACCATTAAATACGACCTAAGGAACCATAGTCACTGTCCCGCCATGATCTATCCTCATTTTTTGGGTTTTTCGGCCAAAAATCTAGAATTCCGCACCATTTTCATATTTTCGTGTGCTATAGCCCTTGCCTTGCGAGTGGGCCAGGCCCCCCGAACTAGGATCGCCTAAATTTTTTTCAGGGCATCAAATACGACCTAAGGAACCATAGTCAATGCCCCTCCATGATCGTTCCTCATTTTTTGCTTTTTTCGGGAAAATAATTAGAATTCCGCCCGTTTCGTATATTTTCGTGAACTATAGCCCACGCCTTCCAAATGGTCCCGGGACTCTCGGACCCCGATCGCCTAAAATTTTCCCGGAATATCAAATACGATCTAAGGAACCATAGACACCGCCCTGCCATGATCGTTCCTCATTTTTTGCATTTTACGGCCAAACAACTAGAATTCTGCCTGATTCCCATATTTTCGTGTGCATAGCCCATGCCTTCCAAGTGGACCGTGCCCCCCGGACTAGGACAACCTAAAAATTTTCCGGGCTATCAAATACGACCTAAAGAACAAAAGTCACCACCCTACCATGACCGTTCCTCGTTATTTTTGCGTTTTACGACCTACAACCTAGAATTCCGCTCGATTCCTATATTTTCGTGTGCTATAGCCCACGCCTTCCTAATGGGTAGGGCCCCACGGAGCCTAATATTTTTTCATGCCATCAAATACGACCTAAGGATCCATAGTCACCACCACGCCATGACTTGTCCTTATTTTATGCATTTTACGGCCAAAAAACTAAAATTCCTCCCGATTCCCATATTTTCGTGTGCTATAGCCCACGCCTTCCAAGTGTTCCCGGGACCCCCAGACCCCGATCGCCTAAAATTTTTCGGGCCATCAAATATGACCTAAGGAACCATAGTCACTTCCCCGCCATAATTGTTCCTCATGTTTTACGTTTTTCGGCCAAAAAACTCGAATTCTGCCCGATTCCCATATTTTCGTATGTTATAGCCCACGCCTTCCGAGTGGTCCTGAGCCCCCTAGACCCCGATCGCCTAAAATTTTTACGGGCCATCAAATACGACCTAAGGAACCATAGTCACCGCCCCGCCATAATCGTTCCTCAATTATTGCGTTTTTCGGCCAAAAAACTAGAATTCCGCCCGATTCCCATATTTTCGTGTGCTATAGCCCACGCCTTCCAAGTGGTCCCGGGACCCCTAGACCCCGATAGCCTAAAAATTTTCCGGGCCATCAAATATGACCTAAGAAATCATAGTCACCGCCCCGCCATGATTGTTCCTCATTTTTTGCATTTTACGGCCAAAAGACTAGAAATTCGCCCGATTCCCATAGTTTCGTGCGCTATAGCCCACGCCTTCCAAGTGATCCCGGGACCCACGAACCCCGATCGCCTAAAATGTTTTCGGGCCATTAGATACGACCTAAGAAACCATAGTAACCGTCCCGCCATGATCGTTCTTCATTTTTTGCATTTTTCGGCCAAAAAACTAGAATTTCGCTCGATTCCCATATTTTCATGTGCTATAGCCCACGCCTTCCAACTGGTCCCGGGACCCCTGACCCCGATCGCCTAAAATTTTTCCTTTCCATCAAATACGACCTAAGGAACCATAGTCACCGCCCCGCCATGATTGTTCCTCATTTTTTGCGTTTTTCGGCCAAACAACTAGAATTCCGCCCGATTCCCATATTTTCGTGTGCTATAGCCCACATCTTCCCAATGGGTAGGGCCCCACGGAGGCGGATCGCCTAATATTTTTTTGGGAAATCAAATATGACCTAAGGAACCTTAGTCACCGCCCCGCCATGACCTGTCCTCATGTTTTGCATTTTACGGCCAAAAAACTAGAATTCCGCCCGATTCCCATATTTTCGTGTGCTATAGCCGACGCCTTCTAAGTGGTCCCGGGACTCCCGTATTCCGATCGTCTAAAATTTTTTGGGCCACCAAATACGACTTAAGGAACCAAAGTCACCGGACCGCCATAATCGTTCCTCATTATTTGCATTTTACGGCAAAAACATTAGTATTCCGCCCGATTCTCATATTTTCGTATGCTATAACCCACGCCTTCCAAGTGGTCCCGGGACCCCCGGACCCCGATCGCCTAAAATTTTTCCAGGCCATCAAATACAACCTAAGGAACCATAGTCACTGCCCCACCATGATCATTCCTCATTTTATGCATTTTTAGACAAAAAAACTAGAATTTCGCCCGATTTCCATATTTTCGTGTGCTATAGCCCATGTCTTCCCAATGGTAAGGCCCTACGGAGCAGGATCGCCTAATATTTTTGTGGGCCATCAAATACGACCTAAGGAACCTTAGTCACCGCCCCGCCATGACCTGTACTCATGTTTTGCATTTTACGGCCAAAATACTAGAATTCCGCCCGATTCTCATATTTTCGTATGCTATAGCCGACGCCTTCCAAATGGTCCCGGGTCCCCCGGACTCGGATCACCAAAAAAATTTTCGGGCCATCAAATACGACCTAAGGAACCATAGTCACCACCCCTCCATGATCGTTCCTCATTTTTTGCATTTTCGGCCAAAAAACTAGAATTTCGCCCGATTCCCATATTTTCGTGTGTTATAGCCCACGCCTTCCAAGTGGTCCCGGGACCCCCGGAACCTAGATCGACTAAATTTTTCCGGGCCACCAAATACGACCAAAAGAACCATTGTAACCGCCCCGCCATGATCGTTCCTCATTTTCTGCGTTTTTCTGCCAAAAAACTAGAATTCCGCGCAATTCCTATAATTTCGTATGCTACAGCCCATGCCTCCGAGTGGGCCGGGCCCCCGGACTCGGATCACCTAAAATTTTTCTGGGCCATTAAATACGAACTAAGGAACCATAGTCACCGCCACGCCATGACCTGTCCTCATTTTATGCATTTTACGGCCAAAAAACTAAAATTTCGCCCGATTCCCATATTTTCGTGTGCTATATAGCCCACGCCTTCCAAGTGGTCCCGGGACTACCGGACCCCGATTGCCTAAAACTTATTCGGGCCATCAAATACGACCTAAGGAACCATAGTCACCGCCCCGGCATGATCGTTCCTTATGTTTTGCATTTTACGGCCAAAACACTAGAATTCCGCCCAATTCCCATATTTTCGTGTTCTATAGCCCACGCCTTCCAAGTGGGCCGTCCCGCCATACTTGGATCCCCTAAAATATTTCCGGGCCAACAAATACGACCTAAAGAACTATAGTCACCGCCCTGCCATGACCGTTCCTCATTTTTTTTGCGTTTTACGGCCAAAATCCTAAAATTCCGCCCGATTCCCATATTTTCGTGTGCTATAGCCCATGCCTTCCAAGTGTCCTAGGAACCCCGGACTCCGATCGCCTAAAAATTTTCCGGACCATTAAATACGACCTAAGGAACCATAGTCACTGTCCCGCCATGATCTATCCTCATTTTTTGGGTTTTTCGGCCAAAAATCTAGAATTCCGCCCAATTCCCATATTTTCGTGTGTTATAGCCCTTGCCTTGCGAGTGGGCCAGGCCCCCCGAACTAGGATCGCCTAAATTTTTTTCAGGGCATCAAATATGACCTATGGAACCATAGTCAATGCCCCTCCATGATCGTTCCTCATTTTTTGCTTTTTTCGGGAAAATAATTAGAATTCCGCCCGTTTCGTATATTTTCGTGAACTATAGCCCACGCCTTCCAAATGGTCCCGGGACTCTCGGACCCCGATCGCCTAAAATTTTCCCGGAGTATCAAATACGATCTAAGGAACCATAGACACCGCCCCGCCATGATCGTTCCTCATTTTTTGCATTTTACGGCCAAACAACTAGAATTCTGCCTGATTCCCATATTTTCGTGTGCATAGCCCATGCCTTCCAAGTGGACCGTGCCCCCCGGACTAGGACAACCTAAAAATTTTCCGGGCTATCAAATACGACCTAAAGAACCAAAGTCACCACCCTACCATGACCGTTCCTCGTTTTTTTTGCATTTTACGGCCTACAACCTAGAATTCCGCTCGATTCCTATATTTTCGTGTGCTATAGCCCACGCCTTCCCAATGGGTAGGGCCCCACGGAGCCTAATATTTTTTCATGCCATCAAATACGACCTAAGGATCCATAGTCACCACCATGCCATGACTTGTCCTCATTTTTTGCATTTTACGGCCAAAAAACTAAAATTCCTCCCGATTCCCATATTTTCGTGTGCTATAGCCCACACCTTCCAAGTGAGCGGGGCCCCCCAGACTCGGATCCCCTAAAATTTTTCGGGCCATCAAATATGACCTAAGGAACCATAGTCACTTCCCCGCCATAATTGTTCCTCATGTTTTACGTTTTTCGGCCAAAAAACTCGAATTCTGCCCGATTCCCATATTTTCGTATGTTATAGCCCACGCCTTCCGAGTGGTCCCGGGCCCCCTGGACCCCGATCGCCTAAAATTTTTACGGGCCATCAAATATGACCTAAGGAACCATAGTCACCGCCCCGCCATAATCGTTCCTCAATTATTGCGTTTTTCGGCCAAAAAACTAGAATTCCGCCCGATTCCCATATTTTCGTGTGCTATAGCCCACGCCTTCCAAGTGGTCCCGGGACCCCCGAACCCCGATCTCCTAATATTTTATCGGGATATCAAATAAGACCTAAGGAACCATAGTCACCGCCCCGGCATGATCGTTCCTCATTTTTTGCATTTTTCGGCCAAAAAACAAGAATTCCACGTGATTCCCATATTATTGTGTGTTATAGCCCATGCCTTCCGAGTGGGCTAAGCCCCCCAAACTGTGATCGCCTAAAAAATTTTTGGGCAATCAAATACGACCTAAGGAACCATAGTCACCGCCCCGTCATGATCGTTCCTCATTTGTTTTGCGTTATTTGGCCAAAAAACTAGAATTCCTACCGATTCCCATATTTTTGTGTGCAAGCCACACCTTCCAAGTGAGCGGGGCCCCCCAGACTCGGATCACCAAATTTTTTTTCGGGCCATCAAATATGACCTAAGGAACCATAGTCACCGCCCCTCCATGATCGTTCCTCATTTTTTGCATTTTTTGGCCAAAAAACTAGAATTTCGCCCGATTCCTATATTTTCGTGTGTTATAGCCCACGCCTTCCAAGTGGTCCCGGGACCCCCGGAACCTGGATCACCTAAATTTTTCCGGGGCATCCGATACGACCGAAGGAACCATTGTAACCACCCGCCATGATCGTTCCTCATTTTCTGCGTTTTTCGGCAAAAAAACTAGAATTCCGCGCACTTCCTATAATTTTGTGTGCTACAGCCCACGCCTCCATGTGGGCCGGGCCCCCGGACTCGAATAACCTCAAATTTTTCCAGGCCATTAAATACGACCTAAGGAACCATAGTCACCGCCCCGCCATGATCGTTCCTCAATTATTGCATTTTTCGGCCAAAAAACTAGAATTACGCCCGATTCCCATATTTTCGTGTGCTATAGCCCACGCCTTCCAAGTGGTCACGGGACCCCCGAACCCCGATCTCCTAATATTTTACCGGGACATCAAATAAGACCTAAGGAACCATAGTCACCACCCCGCCATGATCGTTCCTCATTTTTTGTGTTTTTCGGCCAAAAAACTAGAATTCCGCGCGATTCCCATATTTTCGTGTGATATAGCCCACGCCTTCCAAGTGGTCCCAGGACCCCCAAACCCCGATCTCCTAATATTTTACCGGGACATCAAATAAGACCTAAGGAACCATAGTCACCGAACCGCCATGATCGTTCCTCATTTTTTGAGTTTTTCGGCCAAAAAACAAGAATTCCGCGTGATTCCCATATTATTGTGTGTTATTGCCCATGCCTTCCGAGTGGGCCAGGCCCCCCAGGCTGTGATCGCCTAAAAATTTTTCGGGCCATCAAATACGACCTATGGAACCATAGTCACCACCCCTTCATGATCGTTCCTCATTTTTTGCATTTTTCGGCCAAAAAACTAGAATTTCGCCCGATTCCCATATTTTCGTGTGTTATAGCCCACGCCTTCCAAGTTGTCCCGGGGCCCCCGAAACCTGGATCACCTAAATTTTTTCGGGCCATCAAATACGACCGAAGGAACCATTGTAATCGCTGCGCCATGATCGTTCCTCATTTTCTGCATTTTTCGGCCAAAAAACTAGAATTTCGCGCAATTCCTATAATTTCGTGTGCTACAGCCCACGCCTCCGAGTAGGCCGGGCCCCCGGACTCGGATCACCTAAAATTTTTCCAAGACATTAAATACGACCTAAGGAACCATAGTCACCGCTCCGCAATGATCGTTCCACATTTTTTGCATTTTTCGGCCAAAAAATTAGAATTCCGCCCGATTCCCGTATTTTCGTGTGCCACGCCTTCCAAGTGGTCCCGGGACCCCCGGACCCCGCATCGCCTAAAATTTATCCGGGCCATTATATACGACCTAAGGAACCATAGTCACCTCCCCGCCATGATCGTTCATCATTTTTTTCATTTTTCGGCCAAAAACTAGAATTCCGCCCGATTCCCATATTTTTGTCTGCTATAGCCTATGCCTTCCGAGTGAGCCGGGCCCCCCGGACTCGGATCGCCTAAAATATTTTTGGGCCATCAAATACGACCTAAGGAACCTTAGTCACCGCCCCGCCATAATCATTCCTCATTTTGTGCATTTTTCGGCCAAAAAACTAGAATTACGCCTGATTCCCATATTTTCGTGTGCTATAGCCCACGCCTTCCAAGTGGTCCCGGGACCCCCAGATCCCGGATCTCCTATAATTTTTTCGGACCATCAAATACGACCTAAGGAACCATAGACACCGCCCCGCCATGATCGTTCCTCATTTTCTGCGTTTTTCGACCATCAAATACGACCGAAGGAACCATTGTAACCGCCCCGCCATGATCGTTCCTCATTTTTTGGGTTTTTCGGCCAAAAAACTAGAATTCCGCGCAATTGCTATAATTTCGTGTGCTACAGCCCACGCCTCCGAGTGGGCCGGGCCCCCGGACTCGGATCACCTTAAATTTTTCCGGGCCATTAAATACGACCTAAGGAACCATAGTCACCGCCCCGCCATAATCGTTCCTCAATTATTGCGTTTTTCGGCCAAAAAACTAGAATTCCGCCATATTCCCATATTTTCGTGTGCTATAGCCCACGCCTTCCAAGTGGTCCCGGGACCCCCGAACCCCGATCTCCTAATATTTTACCGGGACATCAAATAAGACCTAAGGAACCATAGTCACCGCCCCGCCATGATCGTTCCTCATTTTTTGTGTTTTTCGACAAAAAAATAGAATTCCGCGCGATTCCCATATTTTCATGTGCTATAGCCCACGCCTTCCAAGTGGTCCCAGGACCCCCGAACCCCGATCTCCTAATATTTTACCGGGACATAAAATAAGACCTAAGGAACCATAGTCACCGCCCCACCATGATCGTTCCTCATTTTTTGCGTTTTTCGGCCAAAAAACAAGAATTTCGCGTGATTCCCATATTATTGTGTGTTATAGACCACGCCTTCCGAGTGGGCCAGGCCCCCCAGGCTGTGATCGCCTAAAAAATTTTTGGGCCATCAAATACGACCTAAGGAACCATAGTCACCACCCCTCCATGATCATTCCTCATTTTTTGCATTTTTCGGCCAAAAAACTAGAATTTCGCCCGATTCCCATATTTTCGTGTTTTATAGCCCACGCCTTCCAAGTTGTCCCGGGAGCCCCGGAACCTGGATCACCTAAATTTTTTGGGCCATCAATACGACCTAAGGAACCATAGTCACAGCCCCGTCATGATCGTTCCTCATTTGTTTTGCGTTTTTTGGCCAAAAAACTAGAATTCCTACCGATTCCCATATTTTTGTGTGCAAGCCACACCTTCCAAGTGAGCGGGGCCCCCCAGACTCGGATCACCAAAAATTTTTTCGGGCCATCAAATATGACCTAAGGAACCATAGTCACCGCCCCTCCATGATCGTTCCTCATTTTTTGCATTTTTTGGCCAAAAAACTAGAATTTCGCCCGATTCCTATATTTTCGTGTGTTATAGCCCACGCCTTCCAAGTGGTCCCGGGACCCCCGGAACCTGGATCACCTAAATTTTTTCGGGGCATCCAATACGATCGAAGGAACCATTGTAACCACCCGCCATGATCGTTCCTCATTTTCTGCGTTTTGCGGCAAAAAAACTAGAATTCCGCGCACTTCCTATAATTTTGTGTGCTACAGCCCACGCCTCCAAGTGGGCCGGGCCCCCGGACTCGGATAACCTAAAATTTTTCCAGGCCATTAAATACGACCTAAGGAACCATAGTCACCACCCCGCCATGATCGTTCGTCATTATTGCATTTTTCGGCCAAAAAACTAGAATTACGCCCGATTCCCATATTTTCGTGTGCTATAGCCCACGCCTTCCAAGTGGTCACGGGACCCCCGAACCCCGATCTCCTAATATTTTACCGGGACATCAAATAAGACCTAAGGAACCATAGTCACCGCCCCGCCATGATCGTTCCTCATTTTTTGTGTTTTTCGGCCAAAAAACTAGAATTCCGCGCGATTCCCATATTTTCGTGTGATATAGCCCATGCCTTCCAAGTGGTCCCAGGACCCCCAAACCCCGATCTCCTAATATTTTACCGGGACATCAAATAAGACCTAAGGAACCATAGTCACCGAACCGCCATGATCGTTCCTCATTTTTTGAGTTTTTCGGCCAAAAAACAAGAATTCCGCGTGATTCCCATATTATTGTGTGTTATTGCCCATGCCTTCCGAGTGGGCCAGGCCCCCCAGGCTGTGATCGCCTAAAAATTTTTCGGGCCATCAAATACGACCTATGGAACCATAGTCACCACCCCTTCATGATCGTTCCTCATTTTTTGCATTTTTCGGCCAAAAAACTAGAATTTCGCCCGATTCCCATATTTTCGTGTGTTATAGCCCACGCCTTCCAAGTTGTCCCGGGGCCCCCGAAACCTGGATTACCTAAATTTTTTCGGGCCATCAAATACGACCGAAGGAACCATTGTAACCGCCGCGCCATGATCGTTCCTCATTTTCTGCATTTTTCGGCCAAAAAACTAGAATTTCGCGCAATTCCTCTAATTTCGTGTGCTACAGCCCACGCCTCCGAGTAGGCCGGGCCCCCGGACTCGGATCACCTAAAATTTTTCCAAGACATTAAATACGACCTAAGGAACCATAGTCACCGCTCCGCAATGATCGTTCCACATTTTTTGTATTTTTCGGCCAAAAAATTAGAATTCCGCCCGATTCCCGTATTTTCGTGTGCCACGCCTTCCAAGTGGTCCCGGGACCCCCGGACCCCGCATCGCCTAAAATTTATCCGGGCCATTATATACGACCTAAGGAACCATAGTCACCTCCCCGCCATGATCGTTCATCATTTTTTTAATTTTTCGGCCAAAAACTAGAATTCCGCCCGATTCCCATATTTTTGTCTGCTATAGCCTACGCCTTCCGAGTGAGCCGGGCCCCCCGGACTCGGATCGCCTAAAATATTTTTGGGCCATCAAATACGACCTAAGGAACCTTAGTCACCGCCCCGCCATAATCGTTCCTAATTTTGTGCATTTTTCGGCCAAAAAACTAGAATTACGCCCGATTCCCATATTTTCGTGTGCTATAGCCCACGCCTTCCAAGTGGTCCCGGGACTCCCAGATCCCGGATCTCCTATAATTTTTTCGGACCATCAAATACGACCTAAGGAACCATAGACACCGCCCCGCCATGATCGTTCCTCATTTTCTGCGTTTTTCGACCATCAAATACGACCGAAGGAACCATTGTAACCGCCCCGCCATGATGGTTCCTCATTTTTTGGGTTTTTCGGCCAAAAAACTAGAATTCCGCGCAATTCCTATAATTTCGTGTGCTACAGCCCACGCCTCCGAGTGGGCCGGGCCCCCGGACTCGGATCACCTAAAATTTTTCCGGGCCATTAAATACGACCTAAGGAACCATAGTCACCGCCCCGCCATAATTGTTCCTCAATTATTGCGTTTTCCGGCCAAAAAACTAGAATTCCGCCATATTCCCATATTTTCGTGTGCTATAGCCCACGCCTTCCAAGTGGTCCCGGGACCCCCGAACCCCGATCTCCTAATATTTTACCGGGATATCAAATAAGACCTAAGGAACCATATTCACCGCCCCGCCATGATCGTTCGTCATATTTTGTGTTTTTCGACAAAAAAATAAAATTCCGCGCGATTCCCATATTTTCATGTGCTATAGCCCACGCCTTCCAAGTGGTCCCAGGACCCCCGAACCCCGATCTCCTAATATTTTACCGGGACATAAAATAAGACCTAAGGAACCATAGTCACCGCCCCACCATGATCGTTCCTCATTTTTTGCGTTTTTCGGCCAAAAAACAAGAATTTCGCGTGATTCCCATATTATTGTGTGTTATAGCCCACGCCTTCCGAGTGAGCCAGGCCCCCCAGACTGTGATCACTTAAAAATATTTTGGCCATCAAATACGTCCTAAGGAACTTTAGTCACCGCCCCGCCATGATCATTCCTCATTTATTTGTGTTTTTCGGCCAAAAAACTAGAATTTCGCCCGATTCCCATATTTTCGTGTGTTATAGCCCACGCCTTCCAAGTTGTCCCGGGACCCCCGGAACCTGGATCACCTAAATTTTTTTGGGCCATCAAATACGACCGAAGGAACCATTGTAACCGCCCCGCCATGATCATTCCTCATTTTCTGCATTTTTCGGCCAAAAAACTAGAATTCCGCGCAATTCCTATAATTTCGTGTGCTATAGCCCACGCCTCCGAGTGGGCCGGGCCCCCGGACTCGGATCACCTAAAATATTTCCGGGACATTAAATACGACCTAAGGAACCATAGTCACAGCTCCGCAATGATCGTTTCACATTTTTTGCATTTTTCGGCCAAAAAATTAGAATTCCGCCCGATTCCCGTATTTTCGTGTGCCACGCCTTCCAAGTGGTCGCGGGACCCCCGGACCCCGCATCGCCTAAAATTAATCCGGGCCATTATATACGACCTAAGGAACCATAGTCACCTCCCCGCCATGATCGTTCATCATTTCTTTTCATTTTTCGGCCAAAAACTAGAATTCCGCTTGATTCCCATATTTTTGTCTGCTATAGCCTACGCCTCCGAGTGGGCCGGGCCCCCGGACTCGGATCACCTAAAATTTTTCCGGGCCATTAAATACGACCTAAGGAACCATAGTTACCGCCCCGCCATAATCGTTCCTTAATTATTTCGTTTTTCGGCCAAAAAACTAGAATTCCGCCCGATTCCCATATTTTCGTGTGCTATAGCCCACGCCTTCCAAGTGGTCCCGGGACCCCCGAACCCCAATCTCCTAATATTTTACCGGGACATCAAATAAGACCTAAGGAACCATAGTCACCGCCCCGCCATGATCGTTCGTCATTTTTTGTGTTTTTCGACAAAAAAATAGAATTCCGCGCGATTCCTATATTTTCATGTGCTATAGCCCACGCCTTCCAAGTGGTCCCAGGACCCCCGAACCCCGATCTCCTAATATTTTACCGGGACATAAAATAAGACCTAAGGAACCATAGTCACCGCCCCACCATGATCGTTCCTCATTTTTTGCGTTTTTCGGCCAAAAAACAAGAATTTCGCGTGATTCCCATATTATTGTGTGTTATAGCCCACGCCTTCCGAGTGGGCCAGGCCCCCCAGACTGTGATCACTTAAAAATATTTTGGCCATCAAATACGACCTAAGGAACCTTAGGCACCGCCCCGCCATGATCATTCCTCATTTTTTTGCGTTTTTCGGCCAAAAAACTAGAATTCCTACCGATTCCCATATTTTTGTGTGCTATAACCCACGCATTCCGAGTGAGCGGGGCCCCCCAGACTCGAATCACCAAAAAACTTTTCAGGCCATCAAATACGACCTAAGGAACCATAGTCACCGCCCCTCCATGATCGCTCCTCATTTTTTGCATTTTTCGGCCAAAAAATTAGAATTTCGCCCAATTCCCATATTTTCGTGTGTTATAGCCCACGCCTTCCAAGTGGTCCCGGGACCCCCCGGAACCTGGATCACCTAAATTTTTCCGGACCATCAAATACGTCTGAAGGAACCATTGTAACCGCCCCGCCATGATCGTTCCTCATTTTCTGCGTTTTTCTGCCAAAAAACTAGAATTCCATAGTCACCGCCCCTCATTCCTCCGAGTGGGTCGGGCCCCCGGACTCGGATCAACTAAAATTTTTCCGGGCCATTAAATACGACCTAAGGAATCATAGTCACCGCCCCGCCATGATCGTTCCTCATTTTTTGCATTTTTCGGCCTAAAAACTAGAATTTCGCCCGATTTTCATATTTTCGTGTGCTATAGCCCACGCCTTCCAAGTGGTCCCGGGACCCCCGGACCCCGCATCGCCTAAAATTTATCCGGGCCATTAAATACGACCTAAGGAACCATAGTCACCTCCCCGCCATGATCGTTCCTCATTTTTTTCATTTTTCGGCCAAAAACTAAAATTCCGCCCGATTCCCATATTTTTGTGTGCTATAGCCTACGCCTTCCGAATGAGCCGGGCCCCCCGGACTCGGATCGCCTAAAAAGTTTTCGGGCCATCAAATACGACCTAAGGAACCTTAGTCACCGCCCCACCATAATCGTTCCTCATTTTTTGCATTTTTCGGCCAAAAAACTAGAATTACGCCCGATTCCCATATTTTCGTGTGCTATAGCCCACGCCTTCCAAGTGGTCCCAGGACCCCGAGACACCGGATCACCTATAATTTTTCCGGGCCATCAAATACGACCTAAGGAACCATAGACACCGCTCCGCCATGATCGTTCCTCATTTTCTGCGTTTTTTGGCCAAAAAACTAGAATTCCGTGCAATTCCCATATTTTCATGTGCTACAGCCCACGCCTCCGAGTGGGCCGGGCCCCCCAGACTCGGATCGCCTAAAATTTTTATGGGCCATTAAATACGACCTAAGGAACCATAGTCACCGCCCCGCCATCATCGTTCCTCATTTTTTTCATTTTTCGGCCAAAAAAATAGAATTCCGCCCGATTTTCAGATTTTCATGTGCTATAGCCCACGCCTTCCAAGTGGTCCCGGGACCCCCGAACCCCGATCTCCTAATATTTTACCGAGACATCAAATAAGACCTAAGGAACCATATTCACCGCCCCGCCATGATCGTTCGTCATATTTTGTGTTTTTCGACAAAAAAATAAAATTCCGCGCGATTCCCATATTTTCATGTGCTATAGCCCACGCCTTCCAAGTGGTCCCAGGACCCCCGAACCCCGATCTCCTAATATTTTACCGGGACATAAAATAAGACCTAAGGAACCATAGTCACCGCCCCACCATGATCGTTCCTCAATTTTTGCGTTTTTCGGCCAAAAAACAAGAATTTCGCGTGATTCCCATATTATTGTGTGTTATAGCCCACGCCTTCCGAGTGAGCCAGGCCCCCCAGACTGTGATCACTTAAAAATATTTTGGCCATCAAATACGTCCTAAGGAACCTTAGTCACCGCCCCGCCATGATCATTCCTCATTTATTTGTGTTTTTCGGCCAAAAAACTAGAATTCCTACCGATTCCCATATTTTTGTGTGCTATAACCCACACATTCCGAGTGAGCGGGGCCCCCCAGACTCGAATCACCAAAAAACTTTTCAGGCCATCAAATACGACCTAAGGAACCATAGTCACCGCCCCTCCATGATCGCTCCTCATTTTTTGCATTTTTCGACCAAAAAATTAGAATTTCGCCCGATTCCCATATTTTCGTATGTTATAGCCCACGCCTTCCAAGTGGTCCCGGGACCCCCCGGAACCTGGATCACCTAAATTTTTCCGGACCATCAAATACGTCTGAAGGAACCATTGTAACCGCCCCGCCATGATCGTTCCTCATTTTCTGCGTTTTTCTGCCAAAAAACTAGAATTCCATAGTCACTGCCCCTCATTCCTCCGAGTGGGTCGGGCCCCCGGACTCGGATCACCTAAAATTTTTCCGGGCCATTAAATACGACCTAAGGAACCATAGTCACCGCCCCGCCATGATCGTTCCTCATTTTTTGCATTTTTCGGCCTAAAAACTAGAATTTCGCCCGATTTTCATATTTTCGTGTGCTATAGCCCACGCCTTCCAAGTGGTCCCGGGACCCCCGGACCCCGCATCGCCTAAAATTTATCCGGGCCATTAAATACGACCTAAGGAACCATAGTCACCTCCCCGCCATGATCGTTCCTCATTTTTTTCATTTTTCGGCCAAAAACTAAAATTCCGCCCGATTCCCATATTTTTGTGTGCTATAGCCTACGCCTTCCGAATGAGCCGGGCCCCCCGGACTCGGATCGCCTAAAAAGTTTTCGGGCCATCAAATACGACCTAAGGAACCTTAGTCACCGCCCCGCCATAATCGTTCCTCATTTTTTGCATTTTTCGGCCAAAAAACTAGAATTACGCCCGATTCCCATATTTTCGTGTGCTATAGCCCACGCCTTCCAAGTGGTCCCGGGACCCCGAGACACCGGATCACCTATAATTTTTCCGGGCCATCAAATACGACCTAAGGAACCATAGACACCGCCCCGCCATGATCGTTCCTCATTTTCTGCGTTTTTTGGCCAAAAAAATAGAATTCCGTGCAATTTCCATATTTTCGTGTGCTACAGCCCACGCCTCCGAGTGGGCCGGGCCCCCCAGACTCGGATCGCCTAAAATTTTTATGGGCCATTAAATACGACCTAAGGAACCATAGTCACCGCCCCGTCATCATCGTTCCTCATTTTTTTCATTTTTCGGCCAAAAAAATAGAATTCCGCCCGATTTTCAGATTTTCATGTGCTATAGCCCACGCCTTCCAAGTGGTCCCGGGACCCCCGAACCCCGATCTCCTAATATTTTACTGGGACATCAAATAAGACCTAAGGAACCATAGTCACCGCCCCGCCATGATCGTTCGTCATTTTTTGTGTTTTTCGACAAAAAAATAAAATTCCGCGCGATTCCCATATTTTCATGTGCTATAGCCCACGCCTTCCAAGTGGTCCCAGGACCCCCGAACCCCGATCTCCTAATATTTTACCGGGACATAAAATAAGACCTAAGGAACCATAGTCACCGCCCCACCATGATCGTTCCTCATGTTTTGCGTTTTTCGGCCAAAAAACAAGAATTTCGCGTGATTCCCATATTATTGTGTGTTATAGCCCACGCCTTCCGAGTGAGCCAGGCCCCCCAGACTGTGATCACTTAAAAATATTTTGGCCATCAAATACGACCTAAGGAACCTTAGTCACCGCCCCGCCATGATCATTCCTCATTTTTTTGTGTTTTTCGGCCAAAAAACTAGAATTCCTACCGATTCCCATATTTTTGTGTGCTATAACCCACGCATTCCGAGTGAGCGGGGCCCCCCAGACTCGAATCACCAAAAAACTTTTCAGGCCATCAAATACGACCTAAGGAACCATAGTCACCGCCCCTCCATGATCGCTCCTCATTTTTAGCATTTTTCGGCCAAAAAATTAGAATTTCGCCCGATTCCCATATTTTCGTGTGTTATAGCCCACGCCTTCCAAGTGGTCCCGGGACCCCCCGGAACCTGGATCACCTAAATTTTTCCGGACCATCAAATACGTCTGAAGGAACCATTGTAACCGCCCCGCCATGATCGTTCCTCATTTTCTGCGTTTTTCTACCAAAAAACTAGAATTCCATAGTCACTGCCCCTCATTCCTCCGAGTGGGTCGGGCCCCCGGACTCGGATCACCTAAAATTTTTCCGGGCCATTAAATACGACCTAAGGAACCATAGTCACCGCCCCGCCATGATCGTTCCTCATTTTTTGCATTTTTCGGCCTAAAAACTAGAATTTCGCCCGATTTTCATATTTTCGTGTGCTATAGCCCACGCCTTCCAAGTGGTCCAGGGACCCCCGGACCCCGCATCGCCTAAAATTTATCCGGGTCATTAAATACGACCTAAGGAACCATAGTCACCTCCCCGCCATGATCGTTCCTCATTGTTTTTTCATTTTTCGGCCAAAAACTAAAATTCCGCCCGATTCCCATATTTTTGTGTGCTATAGCCTACGCCTTCCGAATGAGCCGGGCCCCCCGGACTCGGATCGCCTAAAAAGTTTTCGGGCCATCAAATACGACCTAAGGAACCTTAGTCACCGCCCCGCCATAATCGTTCCTCATTTTTTGCATTTTTCGGCCAAAAAACTAGAATTACGCCCGATTCCCATATTTTCGTGTGCTATAGCCCACGCCTTCCAAGTGGTCCCGGGACCCCGAGACACCGGATCACCTATAATTTTTCCGGGCCATCAAATACGACCTAAGGAACCATAGACACCGCCCCGCCATGATCGTTCCTCATTTTCTGCGTTTTTTGGCCAAAAAACTAGAATTCCGTGCAATTCCCATATTTTCGTGTGCTACAGCCCACGCCTCCGAGTGGGCCGGGCCCCCCAGACTCGGATCGCCTAAAATTTTATGGGCCATTAAATACGACCTAAGGAACCATAGTCACCGCCCCGCCATCATCGTTCCTCATTTTTTTCATTTTTCGGCCAAAAAAATAGAATTCCGCCCGATTTCCAGATTTTCATGTGCTATAGCCCACGCCTTCCAAGTGGTCCCGGGACCCCCGAACCCCGATCTCCTAATATTTTACCGGGACATCAAATAAGACCTAAGGAACCATAGTCACCGCCCCGCCATGATCGTTCGTCATTTTTTGTGTTTTTCGACCAAAAAATAGAATTCCGCGCGATTCCCACATTTTCGTGTGCTATAGCCCACGCCTTCCCAATGGGTAGGGCCCCACAAAGCCGGATCGCCTAAAAGTTTTTTGGGCCATCAAATACGACCTAAGAAACCATAGTCACCACCCCGCCATGACCTTTCCTCATTTTTTGCATTTTACGGCAAAAAAAATAGAATTTCGCCCGATTCCCATATTTTCGTGTGCTACCACGCCTTCGAGTGGTTTCGGGCCCGCTGGACCCCGATCGCCTAAAATTTTTTCGGATAATCAAATACGACCTATGGAACCATAGTCACTGCCCCGCCATGGTTGTTCCACATTTTTTGCATTTTTCAGCCTAAAAACTAGAATTCCGCCCGATTCTCATATTTTCGTGTGCTAATGCTCACGCCTTCCAAGTGGTCCCGGGACCCCCGGACCCCGGATCTCCTAAAATTTATCCGGACCATCAAATACGACCTAAGGAACCATAGTCATAGCCCCGCCATGATCGTTCCTCATTTTTTGCGTTGTTCGGCCAAAAAACAAGAATTTCGCGTGATTCCTATATTATTGTGTGTTATAGCCCACGCCTTCCGAGTGGGCCAGGCCCCCCAGGCTGTGATCGCCTAAAAATTTTTCGGGCCATCAAATACGACCTAAGGAACCATAGTCACCACCCCTCCATGATCGTTCCTCATTTTTTGCATTTTTCGGCCAAAAAACTAGAATTTCGCCCGATTCCCATATTTTCGTTTGTTATAGCCCACGCCTTCCAAGTTGTCCCGGGACCCCCGGAACCTGGATCACCTAAATTTTTTTGGGCCATCAAATACGACCGAAGGAAGCATTGGAACCGCCCCGCCATGATCGTTCCTCATTTTCTACATTTTTCGGCCAAAAAACTAGAATTCCGCGCAATTCCTATAATTTCGTGTGCTACAGCCCACGCCTCTGAGTGGGCCGGGCCCCCGGACTCGGATCACCTAAAATTTTTACAAGACATTAAATACGACCTAAGGAACCATAGTCACCGCTCCGCAATGATCGTTCCACATTTTTTGCATTTTTCGGCCAAAAAATTAGAATTCCGCCCGATTCCCGTATTTTCGTGTGCCACGCCTTCCAAGTGGTCCCGGGACCCCCGGACCCCGCATTGCCTAAAATTTATCCGGGCCATTATATACGACCTAAGGAACCATAGTCACCTCCCCGCCATGATCGTTCATCATTTGTTTCATTTTTCGGCCAAAAACTAGAATTCCGCCCGATTCCCATATTTTTGTCTGCTATAGCCTACGCCTTCCGAGTGAGCCGGGCCCCCCGGACTCGGATCGCCTAAAATATTTTTGGGCCATCAAATACGACCTAAGGAACCTTAGTCACCGCCCCGCCATAATCGTTCCTCATTTTGTGCATTTTTCGGCCAAAAAACTAGAATTACGCCTGATTCCCATATTTTCGTGTGCTATAGCCCACGCCTTCCAGGTAGTCCCGGGACCCCCAGATCCCGGATCTCCTATAATTATTTTGGGCCATCAAATGCGACCTAAGGAACCATAGACACCGCCCCGCCATGATCGTTCCTCATTTTCTGCGTTTTTCGACCATCAAATACGACCGAAGGAACCATTGTAACCGCCCCGCCATGATGGTTCCTCATTTTTTGTGTTTTTCGGCCAAAAAACTAGAATTCCGCGCAATTCCTATAATTTCGTGTGCTACAGCCCACGCCTCCGAGTGGGCCGGGCCCCCGGACTCGGATCACCTAAAATTTTTCCGGGCCATTAAATACGACCTAAGGAACCATAGTCACCGCCCCGCCATAATTGTTCCTCAATTATTGCGTTTTCCAGCCAAAAACTAGAATTCCGCCATATTCCCATATTTTCGTGTGCTATAGCCCACGCCTTCCAAGTGGTCCCGGGACCCCCGAACCCCGATCTCCTAATATTTTACCGGGACATCAAATAAGACCTAAGGAACCATAGTCACCGCCCCGCCATGATCGTTCCTCATTTTTTGTGTTTTTCGATAAAAAAATAGAATTCCGCGCGATTCCCATATTTTCATGTGCTATAGCCCACGCCTTCCAAGTGGTCCCAGGACCCCCAAACCCCGATCTCCTAATATATTACCGGGACATAAAATAAGACCTAAGGAACCATAGTCACCGCCCCACCATGATCGTTCCTCATTTTTTGCGTTTTTCGGCCAAAAAACAAGAATTTCGCGTGATTCCCATATTATTGTGTGTTATAGCCCACGCGTTCCGAGTGGGCCAGGCCCTCCAGGCTGTGATCGCCTAAAAATTTTTCGGGCCATCAAATATGACCTAAGGAACCATAGTCACCACCCCTCCATGATCGTTCCTCATTTTTTGCATTTTTCGGCCAAAAAACTAGAATTTCGCCCGATTCCCATATTTTCGTGTGTTATAGCCCATGCCTTCCAAGTTGTCCCGGGACCCCCGGAACCTGGATCACCTAAATTTTTTCGGGCCATCAAATGCGACCGAAGGAACCATTGTAACCTCCCCGCCATGATCGTTCCTCATTTTCTGCATTTTTCGGCCAAAAAACTAGAATTCCGCGCAATTCCTATAATTTCGTGTGCTACAGCCCACGCCTCCGAGTGGGCCGGGCCCCCGGACTCGGATCACCTAAAATATTTCCGGGACATTAAATACGACCTAAGGAACCATAGTCACCGCTCCGCAATGATCGTTTCACATTTATTGCATTTTTCGGCCAAAAAATTAGAATTCCGCCCGATTCCCGTATTTTCGTGTGCCACGCCTTCCAAGTGGTCCCGGGACCCCCGGACCCCGCATCGCCTAAAATTAATCCGGGCCATTATATACGATCAAAGGAACCATAGTCACCTCCCCGCCATGGTCGTTCATCATTTTTTTTATTTTTCGGCAAAAAACTAAAATTCCGCTTGATTCCCATATTTTTGTCTGCTATAGCCTACGCCTTCCGAGTGAGCCGGGCCCCCGGACTCGGATCGTCTAAAATATTTTTGGGCTATCAAATACGACCTAAGGAACCTTAGTCACCACTCCGCCATAATCGTTCCTCATTTTGTGCATTTTTCGGCCAAAAAACTAGAATTACGCCCGATTCCCATATTTTCGTGTGCTATAGCCCACGCCTTCCATGTGGTCCCGGGACCCCCAGATCCCGGATTTCCTATAATTTTTTCGGGCCATCAAATACGACCTAAGGAACCATAGACACCGCCCCGCCATGATCGTTCCTCATTTTTTGCGTTTTTCGACCATCAAATACGACCGAAGGAACCATTGTAACCGCCCCGCCATGATCGTTCCTCATTTTTTAGATTTTTCGGCCAAAAAACTAGAATTTCGCGCAATTCCTATAATTTCGTGTGCTATAGCCCATGCCTCCGAGTGGGCCGGGCCCTCGGACTTGGATCACCTAAAATTTTTCCGGGAAATTAAATACGACCTAAGGAACCATAGTCACCGCCCCGCCATAATCGTTCCTCAATTATTGCGTTTTTCGGCCAAAAAACTAGAATTCCGCCCGATTCCCATATTTCCGTGTGCTATAGCCCACGCCTTCCAAGTGGTCCCGGGACCCCCGAACCCCGATCTCCTAATATTTTACCGGGACATCAAATAAGACCTAAGGAACCATACTCACCGCCCCGCCATGATCGTTCGTCATTTTTTGTGTTTTTCGACAAAAAAATAGAATTCCGCGCGATTCCCATATTTTCATGTGCTATAGCCCACGCCTTCCAAGTGGTCCCAGGACCCCCGAACCCCGATCTCCTAATATTTTACCGGGACATAAAATAAGACCTAAGGAACCATAGTCACCGCCCCACCATGATCGTTCCTCATTTTTTGCATTTTTCGGCCAAAAAACAAGAATTTCGCGTGATTCCCATATTATTGTGTGTTATAGCCCACGCCTTCCGAGTGGGCCAGGCCCCCCAGACTGTGATCACTTAAAAATATTTTGGCCATCAAATACGACCTAAGGAACCTTAGTCACCGCCCCGCCATGATCATTCCTCATTTTTTTGCGTTTTTCGGCCAAAAAACTAGAATTCCTACCGATTCCCATATTTTTGTATGCTATAACCCACGCATTCCGAGTGAGCGGGGCCCCCCAGACTCGAATCACCAAAAAACTTTTCAGGCCATCAAATACGACCTAAGGAACCATAGTCACCGCCCCTCCATGATCGCTCCTCATTTTTTGCATTTTTCGGCCAAAAAATTAGAATTTCGCCCGATTCCCATATTTTCGTGTGTTATAGCCCACGCCTTCCAAGTGGTCCCGGGACCCCCCGGAACCTGGATCACCTAAATTTTTCCGGACCATCAAATACGTCTGAAGGAACCATTGTAACCGCCCCGCCATGATCGTTCCTCATTTTTTGCATTTTTCTACCAAAAAACTAGAATTCCATAGTCACCGCCCCTCATTCCTCCGAATGGGTCGGGCCCCCGGACTCGGATCACCTAAAATTTTTCCGGGCCATTAAATACGACCTAAGGAACCATAGTCACCGCCCCGCCATGATCGTTCCTCATTTTTTTCATTTTTCGGCCTAAAAACTAGAATTTCGCCCGATTTTCATATTTTCGTGTGCTATAGCCCACGCCTTCCAAGTGGTCCCGGGACCCCCGGACCCCGCATCGCCTAAAATTTATCCGGGCCATTAAATACGATCTAAGGAACCATAGTCACCTCCCCGCCATGATCGTTCCTCATTTTTTTCATTTTTCGGCCAAAAACTAAAATTCCGCCCGATTCCCATATTTTTGTGTGCTATAGCCTACGCCTTCCGAATGAGCCGGGCCCCCCGGACTCGGATCGCCTAAAAAGTTTTCGGGCCATCAAATTCGACCTAAGGAACCTTAGTCACCGCCCCGCCATAATCGTTCCTCATTTTTTGCATTTTTCGGCCAAAAAACTAGAATTACGCCCGATTCCCATATTTTCGTGTGCTATAGCCCACGCCTTCCAAGTGGTCCCGGGACCCCGAGACACCGGATCACCTATAATTTTTCCGGGCCATCAAATACGACCTAAGGAACCATAGACACCGCCCCGCCATGATCGTTCCTCATTTTCTGCGTTTTTTGGCCAAAAAACTAGAATTCCGTACAATTCCCATATTTTCGTGTACTACAGCCCACGCCTCCGAGTGGGTCGGGCCCCCCAGACTCGGATCGCCTAAAATTTTTATGGGCCATTAAATACGACCTAAGGAACCATAGTCACCGCCCCGCCATCATCGTTCCTCATTTTTTTCATTTTTCGGCCAAAAAAATAGAATTCCGCTCGATTTTCAGATTTTCATGTGCTATAGCCCACGCCTTCCAAGTGGTCCCGGGACCCCCGAACCCCGATCTCCTAATATTTTACCGGGACATCAAATAAGACCTAAGGAACCATAGTCACCGCCCCGCCATGATCGTTCGTCATTTTTTGTGTTTTTCGACCAAAAAATAGAATTCCGCGCGATTCCCACATTTTCGTGTGCTATAGCCCACGCCTTCCCAATGGGTAGGGCCCCACGAAGCCGGATCGCCTAAAAGTTTTTCGGGCCATCAAATACGACCTAAGGAACCATAGTCACCACCCCGCCATGACCTTTCCTCATTTTTTGCATTTTACAGCAAAAAAAATAGAATTCCGCCCGATTCCCATATTTTCGTGTGCTACCACGCCTTCGAGTGGTTTCGGGCCTGTTGGACCCCGATCACCTAAAGTTTTTTCGGACAATCAAATACGACCTATGGAACCATAGTCACTGCCCCGCCATGGTCGTTCCACATTTTTTGCATTTTTCAGCCTAAAAACTAGAATTCCGCCCTATTCTCATATTTTCGTGTGCTAATGCCCACGCCTTCCAAGTGGTCCCGGGACCCCCGGATCGCCTAAAATTTATCCGGACCATCAAATACGACCTAAGGAACCATAGTCACAGCCCCGCCATGATCATTCCTCATTTGTTGCGTTGTTCGGCCAAAAAACTAGATTTTCGCACAATTCCCATATTTTCGTGAGCTATAGCCCACACCTTCCGAGTAGTCCCGGGCCCCCAGGACCCCGATCGCCTAAAGTATTTTCGGGCCATCAAATAGGACCTAAGGAACCATAGTCACTGCCTCGCCATGATCATTCATCATGTTTTGCGTTTTTCGGCCAAAAAAATAGAATTCCGCCCGATTCCCATATTTTCGTGTGCTATAGCCCACGCCTTCCAAGTGGGCCGGGCACTCCAGACTCGGATCGCTTAAAAATTTTTCTGGTCATTAAACATGACCTAAGGAACCATATACTCTGCCCCGCCATGATCGTTCCTCATTTTTTGCATTTTCGGCCTAAAAACTAGAATTTCGCCCAATTCCCATATTTTTGTGTGCTACATATAGCCCAAGCCTTCCAACTGGTCCCGGGACCCCCTGACCCCAACCGCCTAAAATTTTTTCGGGCCATTAAATACGACCTAAGGAACCATAGTCACCGCTCCGCCATGATCGTTCTTCACTTTTTGCGTGTTTCGGCCAAAAAACTAGAATTCCGCCCGATTCCCAGATTTTCCTGTACTATAAGCCCCCGCCTTCCAAGTGGTCCCGGGATACCCGGACCTCGATCGCCTAAAATTTTTTTGGTCTATCAAATATGACCTAAGGAACCATAGTCACCGCCCCGCCATGACCTTTCCTCATTTTTTGCATTTTACGGACAAAAAACTAGAATTCCGCCCGATTCCCATATTTTCGTGTGCTATAGCCCACGCCTTCCGAGTGGTCCCGGGCCCCCAGGACCCCGATAGCCTAAAATTTATTCGGGCCATCAAATAAGACCTAAGGAACCATACTCACCGCCCCGCCATGATCATTCATCATTTTTTGCGTTTTTCGGCCAAAGCAATAGAATTCCGCCCGATTCCCATATTTTCGTGTGCTATAGCCCACGCCTTCCAAGTGGGCCGGGCACCCCGGACTCGGATCGCCTAAAAATTTTCCGGGTCATTAAATATGATCTAATGAACCATATACTCTGCCCCGCCATGATCGTTCCTCATTTTTTGCATTTTCGGCCTAAAAATTAGAATTTCGCCCGATTCCCATATTTTTGTGTGCTATATATAGCCCACGCCTACCAACTGGTCCTGGGACCCCCTGACCCCAACCGCCTAAAATTTTTCCGGGCCATCCAATATGACCTAATGAACCATAGTCACCGTCCCGCCATGATCGTTCCTCAGTATTTGCGTTTTTCGGACAAAAAATAAGAATTCCGCGTGATTCGCTTATTATTGTGTGTTACGCCTTCCGAGTGGGCCAAGCCCCCAGACTATGATCACCTAATCAAATATGACCTAAGGAACCATAGACATCGCCATGCCATGATCGTTCCTCATATTTTGCGTTTTTCGGCCAAAAAACTAGAATTCCGCCCGATTCCCATATTTTTGTGTGTTATAGCCCACGCCTTCCGAGTGAGCCGGACCCCCGGACTCGGATCACCTAAAAAATATTTGGCCCATCAAATATGACCTAAGGAATCATAGTCACCGCCCTACCATGATCATTCCTCGTTTTTTGCATTTTTCGGCCAAAAAACTAGAATTTTGCCCGATTCCCATATTTTCGTGTGTATAACCCACACCTTCCAAGAGGTCCCGGGACCCCCGGACCCTGGATCACCTAAAAATTTTTCGGGCCATCAAATATTACCTAAGGAACCATAGTAACCACCCCGCCATGATCGTTCCAATTTTTTGCGTTTTTCGGCCAAAAAACTAGAATTCCACGCAATTCCCATATTTTCGTGTGCTACAGCCCACGCCTCCGAGTGGGCCGGGCCAACGGACTCGGATCGCCTAAAATTTTTCTGGGCCATTAAATACGACCTAAGGAACCATAGTCACCGCCCCGCCATGATCGTTCCTGATTTTTTGCATTTTTCGGCCAAAAAACTATAATTTTGCCCGATTCCCATATTTTCGTGTGTTATAGCCCACGCCTTCCAAGTGGTCCCGGGACCCCCGGACCCTGGATCACCTAAAATATTTCTGGGCCATCAAATATGACCTAAGGAACCATAGTAACCGCCCCGCCATGATCGTTCCTCATTTACTGCATTTTTCGGCCAAAAAACAAGAATTTCGCTCAATTCCCTTATTTTCGTGTACTACAGCCCACGCCTCCGAGTGGGCCGGGCCCCCTGACTCGGATCGCCTAAAATTTTTCTGGGCCATTAAATACGACCTAAGGAACCATAGTCACCGCAACGCCATGATCGTTTCTCATGTTTTTCATTTTTCGGCCAAAAAACTAGAATTCCGCCTCATTTCCAGATTTTTGTGTGCTATAGCCCACGCCTTCCAAGTGGTCGAGGGACCCCCGGACCCCGATCGCCTAAAATTTTTTTCGGACCATCAAATATGACCTAAGGAACCATAGTCACCGCCCCTCCATGATCATTCCTCATTTTTTGCTTTTTTCGGCCAAAAAACTAGAATTCCGCGCGATTCCCACATTTTCGTGTGCTATAGCCCACGCCTTCACAATGGGTAGGGGCCCACGGAGCCGGATCGCCTAAATTTTTTTCAGGCCATCAAATACGACCTAAGGAACCATAGTCACCACCCCGCCATGACCTTTCCTCATTTTTTGCATTTTACGGCCAAAATAATAGAATTCCGCCCGATTCCCATATTTTCGTGTGCTACCATGCCTTCCGAGTGGTCCCGGGCCTGCTGGACCCCGATCGCCTAAAATATTTTAGAGCCATCAAATACGACCTAAGGAATCATAGTCACCGCCCCGCTATTGGCGTTCCTCATTTTTTGCATTTTCAGCCTAAAAACTAGAATTCCGCCCAATTCCCATCTTTTCGTGTGCTAATGCCCACGTCTTCCAAGTCACTTCCCCGCCATGTTCGTTCATCATTTTTTGCATTTTTTGGCCAAAAAACAAGAATTTCGCTCGATTCCCATATTTTTGTGTGCTATAGCCCACGCCTTCCGAGTGGGCCAGGCCCCTCTGACTGTGATCTGTCTAAAAATTTTTCGGGCTATCAAATACGACCTAAGGAACCATAGTCACCGCCCCGCTATTGGCGTTCCTCATTTTTTGCATTTTCAGCCTAAAAACTAGAATTCCGCCCAATTCCCATATTTTCGTGTGCTAATGCCCACGTCTTCCAAGTCACTTCCCCGCCATGTTCGTTCATCATTTTTTGCATTTTTTGGCCAAAAAACAAGAATTTCGCTCGATTCCCATATTTTCGTGTGCTATAGCCCACGCCTTCCGAGTGGGCCAGGCCCCTCTGACTGTGATCGTCTAAAAATTTTTCGGGCCATCAAATACGACCTAAGGAACCATAGTCACCGCCCTGCCATGATTGTTCCTCATATTTTGCGTTTTTCGGCCAAGAAACTAGAATTTTGCCTGATTCCCATTTTTTGTGCTATAGCCCACGCCTTCCGAATGAGCCGGGGCCCCCAGACTCGGATAACCTCAAATTTTTTCGGCCCATTAAATATAACCTAAGGAACCATAGTCACCTCCCCGCCATGATCATTCCTCGTTTTTTGCATTTTTCGGCCAAAAAACTAGAATTTCGCCCGATTCCCATATTTTTGTGTGCTATAGCCCACGCCTTCCAAGTGGTCGAGGGACCCCCAGACCCCGATCGCCTAAAATTTTTTCGGACCATCAAATACGACCTAAGGAACCATAGTCACCGCCCCTCCATGATCATTCCTCATTTTTTGCTTTTTTCGGCCAAAAAACTAGAATTCCGTGCGATTCCTATATTTTCGTGTGCTATAGCCCATGCCTTCACAATGGGTAGGGCCCCACGGAGCCGGATCGCCTAAAATTTTTTCAGGCCATCAAATACGACCTAAGGAACCATAGTCACCACCCCGCCATGACCTTTCCTCATTTTTTGCATTTTACGGCCAAAATAATAGAATTCCGCCCGATTCCCATATTTTCGTGTGCTACCATGCCTTCCGAGTGGTCCCGGGCCCGCTGGACCCCAATCGCCTTAAATAGTTTCGAGCCATCAAATACGACCTAAGGAACCATAGTCACCGCCCCGCCATTGGCATTCCTCATTTTTTGCATTTTCAGACTAAAAACTAGAATTCTGCCCGATTCCCATATTTTTGTGTGCTAATGCCCACGCCTTCCAAGTGGTCCCGGGACCCCCGGATGGCCTAAACTTTATCCGGACCATCAAATACGACCTAAGGAACCATAGTCACCGCCCCGCCATGATCGTTCCTCAGTTTTTGCGTTTTTCAGCCAAAAAACTAGAATTTCGCGCAATTCTTGCATTTTCGTGTGCTACACATCCCACGCCTCTGAGTGGGCCGGGCTCCCCGGACTCAGATCGCCTAAAATATTTTCGGGCCATTAAATATGACTTAAGGAACCATAGTCACCGCCCCGCCATGATCGTTCCTCACTTTTTGCATTTTACGGCCAAAAACCTAGAATTCCGCCTGCTTCCCATTTTTTCGTGTGCTATAAGCCCACGCCTTCCGAGTGGTCCCGTGCCCCCCGTACCCCGATCGCCTAAAAATTTTTCGGGCCATCAAATAAGGCCTAAGGAACCATAGTCACTGCCCCGCCATGTTCGTTCATCATTTTTTGCATTTTTTGGCCAAAAAACAAGAATTTCGCTCGATTCCCATATTTTCGTGTGCTATAGCCCATGCCTTCCGAGTGGGCCAGGCCCCTCTGACTGTGATCGTCTAAAATTTTTTTGGATCGCCAAATACGACCTAAGGAACCATAGTCACCGCCCCGCCATGATCGTTCCTCATATTTTGCATTTTTCGGCCAAAAAACTAGAATTCCGCCCGATTCCCATATTTTGGTATGCTATAGCCCACGCCTTCCGAGTGAGCCGGGCCCCCCGGACTCGGATAACCTCAAATTTTTTCGGCCCATCAAATATAACCTAAGGAACCATAGTCACCTCCCCGCCATGATCGTTCCTCGTTTTTTGCATTTTTCGGCCAAAACACTAGAATTTCGCCCGATTCCCATATTTTTGTGTGCTATAGCCCATGCCTTCCAAGTGGTCCTGGGACCCCCGGATCCTAGATCACCTAAAAAATTTCCGGGCCATCAAATATGACCTAAGGAACCATATTAACCGCCCTGCCATGATCGTTCCTCATTTTTTGCATTTTTCGGCCTAAAAACTAGAATTTCGCCCGATTCCCATATTTTCGTGTGCTATAGCCCACGCCTTCCAATTGGTCCCGGGACCCCCGGATCGTGTAAAAAAATTTTGGGCCATTAAATACGACCTAAGGAACCATAGTCACCGCCTCTCCATGATCGTTCCTCATTTTTTATGATTTTCAGCCAAAAAACTAGAATTACTCCTGATTTCTATTTTTCGTGTGCTATAGCCCACACCTTCCGAGTTGGCTGGGCCCCTGGACTCGATTCGCCTAATTTTCCGGGTCATTTCATACAACCTAAGGAACCATAGTCACCACTCCGCCATGATCGTTCCTCAGTTTTTGCATTTTTCGGCCAAAAAACTAGAATTACGCCCGATTCCCAAATTTTCGTGTGCTATAGCCTATGCCTTCCAAGTGGTACCGGGACCCCCGGACCCCGATTGCCTAAATTTTTTCCGGGCCATTAAATACAACCTAAATAACCATAGACTCTGCCCCACCATGATCGTTCCTCATATTTTGCATTTTTCGGCCTAAAAACTAGAATTCCGCCCGATTCTCATATTTTCGTGTGCTATAGCCCACGCCTTCCAACTGGTCCCGGGACCCCTGACCGCAATCGCCTAAAATTTTTTTGGGCCATCAAATACAACCTAATGAACCATAGTCACCGCCCCGGCATGATCTTTCCTCATATTTTGCGTTTTTCGGCCAAAAAACAAGAATTTCGCGAGATTCCCATATTATTGTGTGTTATAGCCCATGCCTTCCGAGTTGGCCAGGCCCTCCAGAATGTGATCGCCTAAAAAAATTTAAGGCCATCAAATAAGACCTAAGGAACCATAGTCACCACCCCTCCATGATCGTTCCTCATTTTTTAAAGTTTTGCGGCCAAAAAACTAAAATTCCGCCCGATTCCCATATTTTTGTGTGCTATAGCCCACGACTTCTGAGTGAGCCGGGCCCCCCAGACTCAGATCACCTAAAAAATTTTCGGGCCATCAAATACGACCTATGGAACCATAATCACCGCCCCGCCATGATCGTTCCTCATTTTTTGCATTTTTCATCCAAAAAACTAGAATTTCGCCCGATTCCCATATTTTCGTGTGCTATAGCCCACGCCAACCAAGTGGTCCCGGGACCCCCGGACCCTGGATCACCTAAAAAAAATTTTGGGCCATCAAATAAGACCTAAGGAACCATAGTAACCGCCCTGCCATGATCGTTCCTCATTTTCTGTATTTTTTGGCCAAAAAACTAGAATTCCGCACAATTGCCATAATTTCGTGTGCTACAGCCCACGCCTCCGAGTGGGCCGGGCCCCCAGACACAGATCGCCTAAAATTTTTCCTCATATTTTGCATTGTTCGGCCTAAAAACTAGGATTCTACCCGATTTCCATATTTTCGTGTGCTATAGCCCACGACTTCCAAGTGGTCCCGGGACCCCCGGACCCCGGATCGCCTAAAATTTATCCGGGCCATCAAATACGACCTAATGAACCATAGTTACCACCCCGCCATTATCGTTCCTCATGTTTTGCGCTTTTCGGCCAAAAAACTAGAATTTCGCCCGATTCCCATATTTTTGTGTGTTATAGCCCACGCCTTCCGAGTGAGCGAGGCCCCCCGGACTCGGATCACCTAAAATTTTTTCGGGCCATAAAATACGACCTAAGGAACCATAGTCACCGCCTCGCCATGATCTTTCCTCGTTTTTTGCATTTTTCCGCCAAAAACTAGAATTTCGCCCGATTCCCATATTTTCGTGTGCAATAGCCCACGCCTTCCAAGTGGTCCCGGGACCCCCGGACCCTGGATCGCCTAAAATATATCCGGGCCATTAAATACGACCTAAGGAACCATAGTCACTGCCCCTCCATGATCGTTCCTCATTTTTTGCATTTTTCGGCCTAAAAACTAGAATTTCGCCCGATTCCCATATTTTGGTGTGCTATAGCCCATGCCATCCAAGTGGTCCCGGGACCCCAAACCCCGATTCAACTAAAAATTTTCCGGAACATCAAATACGACCTAATAAACCATAGTCACCACCCCGCCATGATCGTTCCTCATTGTTTGCGTTTTTCGGCTAAAAAACTTGAATTCCGCGCAATTCCCATATTTTCGTGTGCTACAGCCCACGCCTCCGAGTGGGCCGGTCCCCCCGAACTCGGATCGCCTAATATTTTTCCGGGCCATTAAATACGACCTAAGGAATCATAGTCACCGCCCCCGCCATGATCGTTCCTCAATTTTTGCATTTTTCGGCCTAAAACCTAGAATTCCACCCGATTCTTATATTTTTATGTGCTATAGCCCACGCCTTCCAAGTGGTCCCGGGACCCCCGAACCCCGGATCGCCTAAAATTTATCTGGGCCATTAAATACGAACTAAGGAACCATAGTCACCACCCTGCCACGATCGTTCCTCATTTTTTGCGTTTTGCGGCCAAAAAACTAGAATTCCGCCATTTTCCATATTTTTATGTGCTATAGCCCATGCCTTCCGAGTGAGCCGGGGCCCCCGGACTCGGATCGCATAAAATTTTTTTGGGAAATCAAATACGACCTAAGGAACCTTAGTCACCGCCCTGCCATGATCGTTCCTCATATTTTGAATTTATCGGCCAAATAATTAGAATTTCGCCAGATTCCCATATTTTTGTGTGCTATAGCCCACTCCTTCCAAGTGGTCCCAGGACCCCAGACCCCGATCACCTAAAAATTTTCTGGTCCATGAAATACGACCTAATAAACCATAGTCAACTCCCTGCCATGACCGTTGCTCATTTTTTTTGTGTTTTACGGCCAAAAACCTTGAATTCCGCCCGATTCCAATATTTTTGTGTGTTATAGCCCACGCCTTCCAAGTGGTCCCGGGACCACAGGACCCTGGATCACCTAACATTTTTCTGTGCCATCAAAATACGACCTAAGGAACCATAGTCAACGCCCCACCATGATCGTTCCTCATTTTTTGCGTTTTTCGACCAAAAAACTAGAATTCCGCCTGATTCCTATATTTTTTTGTGCTATAGCCCACGCCTTCCAAGTGGTCCCGGGACTCCCAGACCTCAATCGCCTAAATTTTTTCTGGGCAACCAAATACGACCTAAGGAACCATAGTCACCGCCCCGCCATGATCGTTCCTCATTTTTTGCATTTTACGGCAAAAAAACTAGTATTACGCCTGATTCCCATATTTTCGTGTGTTATAGCCCACGCCTTCCAATTGGTCCCGGGACCCCCGGATCGTGTAAAATTTATTCGGGCCATCAAATATGACCTAAGAAACCATAGTCACCGCCCCCGCCATGATCGTTCCTCATTTTTTGGTCTTTTCGGCCAAAAAACTAGAATTACTCCTGATTCCCATATTTTCATGTGCTATAGCCCACGCCTTCCGAGTAGGCGGGCCCCCCACACTCGAGTCGCCTAAAACATTTTCGGGCCATTAAATACGACCTAAAGAACCATAGTCACCACCCCGCCATGATCGTTCCTCACGTTTTGCATTTTTCGGCAAAAATACTAGAATTTCGCCCGATTCCTATATTTTCGTGTGCTATACTATAGCCTACGCCTTCCAAGTGGTCCCGGGACCCCCGGACCCGGATCGCCTAAAATTTTTCAGGGCCACTAAATATGACCTAAGTAACCATAGACTCTGCCCCACCATGATCGTTCGTCATTGTTTGCATTTTTCGGCCTAAAAACTAGAATTCCCCCGATTCCCATATTTTCGTGTGCTATAGCCCATGCCTTCCAACTGGCCCCGGGACCCCCTGACCCCAATCACCTAAAATTTATCCGGGCCATCAAATATGACCTAAGGAACCATAGTCACTGCCCCGCAATGATCATTCCTCATTTTTTGCATTTTTCGGCAAAAAAACTAGAATTCCGCGTGATTCCCATATTATTGTGTGTTATAGCCCACGCCTTCCGAGTGGGCCAGGCCCCCCAGACTGTGATTGCCTAAAAAATTTTTGGGCCATCAAATACGACTTAAGGAACCATAGTCACCGCTCCTCCATGATCGTTCATCATTTTTTGCGCTTTTCGGCCAAAAACTAGAATTCCGTGCGATTCCCTTATTTTTGTGTGTTATAGCCCACACCTTCCTAGTGGTCCCGGGACCCCCGCACCCCGATCCCCTAAAATTTTTCCGGGCCATCAAATACGACCCAAGGAACCATAGTAACCGCCCCGCCATAATCGTTCCTCATTTTTTGTGTTTTTCGGCCAAAAAATAAGAATTCCGCGTGATTCCCATATTTTCGTGTGCTATAGCCCACGCCTTCCGAGTGGGCTGGGCCCCCCGGACTCGGGTCGCCTAAAATTTTTTTGGGCCATTAAATACGACCTAAGGAACCATACTCACTGCCCCGCCATGATTGTTCCTCACTTATTGCATTTTTCGCCAAAAAACTAGAATTCCGCCCGATTCCCATATTTTAGTGTGCTATAGCCCACGCCTTTCAAGTGGTCCCGGGACGACCGGACCCCGATCGCCTAAAAACTTTTCCGAGCCATCAAATATGATCTAAGGAACCATAGTCACCCCCCTTCCATGATGGTTCCTCATTTTTTATGTTTTTCAGAAAAAAAACTAGAATTCCGCGCGATTCCCATCTTTTCGTGTGCTATAGCGCACGCCTTCCGAGTGGTCCCAGGCCCCCTGGACCCCGATCACCCAAAATTTATCCGGGTAATAAAATACGACCTAAGGAACCATAGTCAGTGCCTCGCCATGATCGTTCCTCATTTTTTGCATTTTTCTGCCAAAAACCTAGAATTCCGCCCGATTCCCATATTTTCGTGTGCTATAGCCCACGCCTTCTGAGTGGGCCGGGCCCCCTGACTCGGATCACCTTAAATTTTTTTGAGCCATCAAATAAAACCTAAGGAACCATAGTCACCGCCCCGCCATGATCGTTCCTCATATTTTGCATTTTTCGGCAAAAAAACTAGAATTCCACGTGATTCACATATTATTGTGTGTTATAGCCCACGCCTTCCGAGTGGGCCAGGCCCCCCGGACTGTGATTGCCTAAAATTTTTTTGGGCCATCAAATACGACATAAGGAACCATAGTCGCCGCTCTGCCATGATCGTTCATCAATTTTTGCGCTTTTCGGCCAAAAAACTAGAATTTCGCGCGATTCCCATATTTTTGTGTGTTGTTGCCTACGCCTTCCTAGTGGTCCCGGGACCCCCGCACCCCGATCGCGTAAAATTTTTCCGTGCCATCAAATATGACCCAAGGAACCATAGTAACTGCCCCGCCATGATCATTCCTCATTCTTTGCATTTTTCGGCCCAAAAATAAGAATTCCGCCCGATTCCCATATTTTCGTGTGCTATAGCCCACGCCTTTCAAGTGGTCCCGGGACCACCGGACCCCGATCGCCTAAAATTTTTCCGGGCCATCAAATATGATCTAAGGAACCATAGTCACCCCCCCTCCATGATGGTTCCTCATTTTTTGTGTTTTTCAGCCAAAAAACTAGAATTCCAAGTGATTCCCATATTTTCGTGTGCTATAGCCCACGCCTTCCGAGTGGGCCGGGCCCCCTGACTCGAATCACCTAAAATTTTTTTGGGCCATCAAATAAAACCTAAGGAACCACAGTCACCTCCCCGCCATGATCGTTCCTCATTTTTTGTATTTTTCGGTCAAAAGACTAGAATTCTGCCTGATTCCCATATTTTCATGTGCTATAGCCCACGCCTTCCGAGTGGGCTGAGCCCCCTGACTCGGATTACCTAAAAAAATTTCGGGCCATCAAATAAGACCTAAGGAACCATAGTCACCTACCTGCCATGACCGTTCCTCATTTTTTTGCGTTTTATGGCCAAAAACCTAGAATTCCGCCCGATTCTTATATTTTTGTGTGGTATAGCCCACGCCTTCCAAGTGGTCCCGGAACCCCCAGACCCTGGATCGCCTAAAATTTTCCCGTGCCATCAAATACGACCTAAGGAACCACAATCCCTGCCCCGCCATGATCGTTCCTCATATTTTGCATTTTTCGGCCAAAAAACTAGAATTCCGCGCAATTCCCATATTTTTGTGTGCTACAGCCCTCACCTCGGAGTGGGTCGAGCCCCCCGGACTCGGATCGCCTAAAATTTTTCCGGGTCATTAAATACGACCAAAGGAACCATAGTCGACGCCTCGCCATGATCGTCCCTCATGTTTTGCATTTTTTGGCCTAAAAACTAGAATTCTGCTTAATTCACATATTTTCGTGTGCTATAGCCCACGCCTTCTAAGTGGTCCCGGGACCCCCGGACCCCGGATCACCTAAAATTTATCCGGGCCATTAAATACAACTTAAGGAACCATAGTCACCGCCCCGCCATGATCGTTTCTCATTTTTTGCATTTTATGGCCAAAAAACTAGAATTCCGCCCGATTCCCATATTTTTGTGTGCTATAGCCCATGCCTTCCGAGTGAGCCGGGGCCCTAAAATTTTTATGGGCCATCAAATACGACCTAAGGAACCTTAGTCACCCCCCCGCCATGATCGTTCCTCATTTTTTGCATTTTTCGGCCAAAAACTAGAATTTCGCCTGATTCCCATATTTTCGTATGCTATAATAGCCCACGCCTTACCAATGGGTTGGGCCCCCCGGTGCCGGATCGCCTAAAATTTTTTCGGGCCATCAAATACAACCTAAGGAACCATAGTCACCACCCCGCCAAGAACGTTCCTAGTTGTTTGCATTTTTCAGCGAAAAAACTAGAATTTCGTCTGATTCACATATTTCGTGTGCTATAGCCCACACCTTCCAAGTGGACCGTGCCCCCCGGACTCGGAACTAAAGAACCATAGTCATTGCCCAGCCATGATCTTTCCTCACTTTTTGCATTTTTCGGCCAAAATATTAGAATTCCGCCCGATTCCTATATTTTCGTGTGTTATAGCCCACGTCTTCAAAGTGGTCCTGGGACCCCCGGACCCCGATCGCCTAAAAATTTTCCGGGCCATCAAATATGACCTAAGGAACCATAGTCACCACTTCGCCATGATCGTTCCTCATTTTTTGTATTTTTCGGCCAAAAAACTCGAATTCCGCCCGATTCCCATATTTTTGTGTGTTACACCCCACGCCTTCCAAGTGGTCCCGGAACCCCCGGACCTCGGATCGCCTAAAATTTTTCCGTGCCATCAAATACAACCTAAGGAACCACAATCCCCGCCCCTCCATGATCGTCCCTCATATTTTGCATTTTTTCGGCCAAAAAACTAGAATTCCGCACAATTTCCATATTTTCGTGTGCTACAGCCCACACCTCGGAGTGGGCCGGGCATCCCGGACTCGGATCGCCTAAAATTTTTCCGTGCCATCAAATACGACCTAAGGAACCATAGTCACCGCCACGCTATGATCATTCCTCATTTTTTGTGTTTTTCTGCCAAAAACGTAGAATTCTGCCCGATTCCTATATTTTCGTGTGCTATAGCGCACGCCTTCCGAGTGGGTCGGGCCCCCTGACTCGGATCACCTAAAAAAATTTCGGGCCATCAAATAAGACCTATAAGACCTAAGGAACCATAGTCACCTCCCCGCCATGATCGTTCCTCATTTTTTGCATTTTTCGGCCAAATAACTAGAATTCCACCTGATTCACATATTTTCGTGTGCTATACCCTCGCCTTCCAAGTGGTCCCGGGACCCCCGGACCCCGGATCACCTAAAATTTTTCTGTGCCTTCCAATACGACCTAAGGAACCATAGTCAATGCCCCGCCATGATCGTTCCTCATTTTTTGCATTTTTCGGCCAAAAAACTAGATTTACGCGCAATTTCCATATTTTCATGTGCTACAGCCCACGCCTTTCGAGTGGGCCGGGCCCCCGGACTCTGATCGCCTAAAATTTTTTCGGGCCATTAAATACGACCTAAGGAACCATAGTCACCGCCCCGCCATAATCGTTCCTCAGTTTTTGCATGTTTCGGCCAAAACACTAGAATTCCGCCCGATTCCTAGACTTTCGTGTGCTATAGCCCACGCCTTCCAAGTGGTACCGGGACCCCCGGATTCCGATCGCCTACAATTTTTCCGGGCCATCAAATACGACCTAAGGAACCATAGTCACCGCCCCGCCATGATCATTCCTCATTTTTTGCGTTTTTCGGCCAAAAAACTATAATTCCGCGTGATTCCCATATTTTCGTGTGCTATAGCCCACGCCTTCCCAATGGGTAGGGCCCCACGGAGCCGGATCCCATAAAATATTTCCGGGCCATCAAATACGACTTAAGGAATCATAGTCACTGCCCCTCCATGACCTCTCCTCATTTTGTGCATTTTACGGCCAAAAAACTAGAATTTCGCCTGATTCCCATATTTTCGTGTGCATAGCCCACGCCTTCCAAGTGGTCCCGGGACTCCCGGACCCCAATCCCCTAAAATTTTTCTGGGCAATTTAATACGACCTAAGGAACCATAGTCACCGCCCCGCCATGATCGTTCCACATTTTTTGCATTTTACGGCCAAAAAACTATTATTACGCTCGATTCCTATATTTTCGTGTGCTATAGCCTACACCTTCCAAGTGGTCCCGGGACCCCCGGACCCCGATCGCCTAAAATTTTTCAAGGCCATTAAATACGACCTAAGTAACCATAGACTCTGCCCCGCCATGATCGTTCCTCATTTTTTGCATTTTCGGCCTAAAAACTAGAATTCCGCATGATTCCCATATTTTCGTGTGCTATAGCCCACGCCTTCCGAGTGGTCCCAGGACCCCCGGATCCCGATCGCCTAAAATTTATTCGGGCCATCAAATACGACCTAAGGAACCAAAGTCACCGCCTCGCCATGAACGTTCCTATTGTTTTGCATTTTTCAGCGAAAAAACTAGAATTCCGTCAGATTCCCATATTTTCGTGTGCTATTGCCCACACCTTCCGAGTGGGCTGGGTCCCCTGGATTCGGAACGTTTAAAATTTTTTTGGGCCATTAAATACAACCTAAGGAACCATAGTCACCAGCCCGCCATGATTGTTCCTCACGTTTTGCATTTTTTGGCCAAATAATTAGAATTCCGCCCGATTCCCATATTTTCGTGTGCTATAGCCCACGCTTTCAAAGTAGTCCCGGGACCCCCGGACCCCGATCGCTTAAAATTTTTTCGGGCCATCAAATATGACCCAAGGAATCATAGTCATCGCCCCGCCATGATCGTTCCTCATTTTTTGTATTTTTCGGCCAAAAAACTAGAATTCCGTCTGATTCCCATATTTTTGTGTGCTATTGCCCACGCTTTCCGAGTGGGCCGGGCCTCCCGGACACGTATCGCCTAAAAATTTTTTGGGTCATCAAATACGACCTAAGGAACCATAGTCACCGCCCCGCCATGATCGTTCCTTATTTTTTGCTTTTTTCGGCCAAAAAACTAGAATTCCGCCCGATTCCCATATTTTCGTGTGTTATAGCTCATGCCTTCCTAGTGGTCCCGGGACCCTCGGACCCCGATCGCCTAAAATTTTTCCGGGCCATCAAATACGATCCAAGAAACCATAGTAACCGCCCCGCCATGATTGTTCCTCGTTTTTTGCATTTTTCGATCAAAAAATAAGAATTCTGCGTGATTCCCATATTTTTGTGTGTTATAGCCCACGCCTTCCGAGTGGGCCGGGTCCCCCGGACTCGGATCGAATAAAATATTTCCGGGCCATTAAATATGACCTAAGGAACCATAGTCACCGCCCCGCCATGATCGTTCCCCACTTATTGCGTTTTTCGACAAAAAACTAGAATTCCGTCTAATTCCCATATTTTCGTTTGCTATAGCCCACGCCTTTCAAGTAGTCCCGGGACCCCCAGACCCCGATCGCCTAAAATTTTACCGGGCCATCAAATACGATATAAGGAACCATAGTCACCGCCCCGCCATGATCGTTCCTCATATTTTGCATTTTTCGGCCAAAAAACGAGAATTCGGCGCGATACCCATATTTTCGTGTGCTATAGCCCACGCTTTTCGAGTGGTCCCGGGACCACCGGACCCCGATCGCCTAAAATTTTTCCGAACCATAAAATACTACCTAAGGAACCATAGTCACCGCCCCGCCATGAACGTTCCTAGTTGTTTGCTCTTTTCAGCGAAAAAACTAGAATTCCTCCCAATTCTCATAGTTTCGTGTGCTATAGCCCACACTTTCCGAGTGGGCCGGGCGCCCCGGACTCGGAACGTCTAAAATTTTTCCGGGTCATTAAATACGACCTAAGGAAGCATAGTTACCGCCCTGCAATGATCGTTCCTCATTTTTTGTGTTTTTCGGCCATAACACTAGAAATCCGCCCGATTCCCATATTTTCGTGTGCTATAGCCCACGCCTTCCGAGTGGGCTGGGCCCCCCGGACTCGAATCACCTAAATTTTTTTTGGGCCATCAAAAAAGACCTATGAAACCATAGTCACCTCCCCGCAATGATCGTTCCTCATTTTTTGCATTTTTCGGCCAAAAAACTAGAATACCGCCCGATTTTCATATTTTTGTCTGCTATAATAGCCCACACCTTCCCAATGGGTTGTGCCACCAAGAGCTGGATCGCCTAAAAAAATTTTCGGGCCAATAAATACGACCTAAGGAACCATAGTCACCGCCCCGCCATGAACGTTCCTAGTTGTTTGTGTTTTTCTGCGAAAAAACTAGAATTCCGTCTAATTCCAATATTTTCGTGTGCTATAGCCCACACTTTCCGAGTGGGCCGGGCCTTCTGGACTCGGAATGTCTCAAATTTTTCCGGGCCATTAATAACGACCTAAGGAACCATAGTCACCACCCCGCCATGATCGTTCCTCATTTTTTGCATTTTCGGCCTAAAAACTAGAATTCCGCACGATTCCCATATTTTCGTGTGCTATAGCCCACGCCTTCCGAGTGGTCCCAGGACCCCCGGATCCCGATCGCCTAAAATTTATCCGGGCCATCAAATACGACCTAAGGAACCAAAGTCACCGCCTCGCCATGAATGTTCCTATTGTTTTGCATTTTTCAGCGAAAAAACTAGAATTCCGTCAGATTCCCATATTTTCGTGTGCTATTGCCCACACCTTCCGAGTGGGCCGGGTTCCCTGGATTCAGAACGTTTAAAATTTTTTTGGGCCATTAAATATGACCTAAGGAACCATAGTCACCGGCCCGCCATGATGGTTCCTCACGTTTTGCATTTTTTGGCCAAATAATTAGAATTTCGCCCGATTCCCATATTTTCGTGTGCTATAGCCCACGCTTTCAAAGTAGTCCCGGGAACCCCGGACCCCGATCGCCTAAAATTTTTTCGGGCCATCAAATATGACCGAAGGAACCATAGTCATCGCCCCGCATGATCGTTCCTCATTTTTTGCATTTTTCGGCCAAAAAACTAGAATCCGTCTGATTCCCATATTTTTGTGTGCTATTGCCCACGCTTTCCGAGTGGGCCGGGCCTCCCGGACACGTATCGCCTAAAATTTTTTTGGGTCATCAAATACGACCTAAGGAACCATAGTCACCGACCCGCCATGATCGTTCCTCATTTTTTGCTTTTTTCGGCCAAAAAACTAGAATTCCGCCCGATTCCCATATTTTCATGTGTTATAGCTCATGCCTTCCTAGTGGTCCCGGGACCCTCGGACCCCGATCGCCTAAAATTTTTCCGGGCCATCAAATACGATCCAAGGAACCATAGTAACCGCCCCGCCATGATTGTTCCTCGTTTTTTGCATTTTTCGGCCAAAAAATAAGAATTCTGCGTGATTCCCATATTTTCGTGTGCTATAGCCCACGCCTTCCGAGTGGGCCGGGTCCCCCGGACTCGGATCGAATAAAATATTTCCGGGCCATTAAATATGATCTAAAGAACCATAGTCCCCGCCCCGCCATGATCGTTCCCCACTTATTGCGTTTTTCGGCAAAAAACTAGAATTCCGTCTAATTCCCATATTTTCGTTTGCTATAGCCCACGCCTTTCAAGTGGTCCCGGGACCCCCAGACCCCGATCGCCTAAAATTTTACCGGGCCATCAAATACGATATAAGGAACCATAGTCAGCGCCCCGCCATGATCGTTCCTCATATTTTGCATTTTTCGGCCAAAAAACTAGTATTCGGCGCGATACCCATATTTTCGTGTGCTATAGCCCACGCTTTTCGAGTGGTCCCGGGACCACCGGACCCCGATCGCCTAAAGTTTTTCCAGACCATAAAATACTACCTAAGGAACCATAGTCACCGCCCCGCCATGAACGTTCCTAGTGCTTTGCCCTTTCCAGCGAAAAAACTAGAATTCCTCCCAATTCTCATAGTTTCGTGTGCTATAGCCCACACTTTCCGAGTGGGCCGGGCCCCCCGGACTCGGAACGTCTAAAATTTTTTCGGGCCATTAAATACGACCTAAGGAAGCATAGTTACCGCCCTGCAATGATCGTTCCTCATATTTTGTGTTTTTCAGCCATAACACTAGAATTCCGCCCGATTCCCATATTTTCGTGTGCTATAGCCCACGCCTTCCGAGTGGGCTAGGCCCCCCGGACTCGAATCACCTAAAATTTTTTTGGGCCATCAAAAAAGACCTAAGAAACCATAGTCACCTCCCCGCAATGATCGTTCCTCATTTTTTGTATTTTTCGGCCAAAAAACTAGAATACCGCCCGATTTCCATATTTTTGTCTGCTATAATAGCCCACGCCTTCCCAATGGGTTGTGCCACCAAGAGCTGGATCGCCTAAAAAAAATTTCGGGCCATTAAATACGACCTAAGGAACTATAGTCACCGCCCCGCCATGAACGTTCCTAGTTGTTTGCATTTTTCAGCGAAAAAACTAGAATTCCGTCTAATTCAAATATTTTCGTGTGCTATAGCCCACACTTTCCGAGTGGGCCGGGCCTTCTGGACTCGGAATGTCTCAAATTTTTTCGGGCCATTAATAACGACCTAAGGAACCATAGTCACCACCCTGCCATGATCGTTCCTCACTTTTTGCATTTTTCGGCCAAAAAATTAGAATTCCGCCCGATTCCCATATTTTCGTGCCTTCAAAGTGGTCCCGGGACCCCCGGACCCCGATCGCCTAAAAATTTTCCGTGCCATCAAATACGACCTAAGGAACCATAATCCCCGTCCCGCCATGATCGTTCCTCATATTTTGCATTTTACTGCCAAAAAACTAGAATTCCGCCCGATTCCCATATTTTCGTGTGTTATAGCCCACGCCATCCAATTTGTCCCGGGATCCCTGGACCCCAGATCGCTTAATATTTTTCCGGGCCATCGAATACGACCTAAGGAACCATAGTCACCGCCCTGCCATGATCGTTCCTCATTTTTTGCATTTTTCAGTAAATAAACTAGAATTCCGTCCGATTCCCATATGTTTGTGTGCTATTGCCCACGCCTTCCGAGTGGGCCGGGCCTCCCGGACACGTATCGCCTAAAACAATTTTGGGTCATCAAATACAACCTAAGGAACCATAGTCACCACCTCGTCAAATATGACCTAAGGAACCATAGTCACCACATCGCCATGATCGTTCCTAATTTTTTGCATTTTTCGGCTAAAAAACTAGAATTCCGCCCGATTCCCATATGTTTGTGTGCTAGCACACGCCTTTCAAGTGGTCCCGGAACCCCCGGACCCCGGATCGCCTAAAATTTTTCTGTGCCATCAAATACGACCTAAGGAACCATAATCCCCGTCCCACCATGATCGTTCCTCATATTTTGCATTTTACGGCCAAAAAACTAGAATTCCGCCCGATTCCCATATTTTCGTGTGTTATAGCCCACGCCATACAATTTGTCCCGGGACCCCTGGACCCCAGATCGCCTAATATTTTTCCGGGCCATCGAATACGACCTAAGGAACCATAGTCACCGCCCTGCCATGATCGTTCCTCATTTTTTGCATTTTTCGGTAAATAAACTAGAATTCCGTCCGATTCCCATATGTTTGTGTGCTATTGCCCACGCCTTCCGAGTGGGCCGGGCCTCCCGGACACGTATCGCCTAAAACAATTTTGGGTCATCAAATACGACCTAAGGAACCATAGTCACCACCTCGCCATGATCGTTCCTCATTTTTTGTTTTTTTCGGCCAAAAAACTAGAATTCCGCGTGATTCCCATATTTTCGTGATCTATAGCCCACGCCTTCCGAGTGGGTCAGGCCCCCCGAACTCGGATCACCCTAAAAAATTTCGCGGCATCAAATACGACCTTGAGAACCATAGTCACCGCCCTGCCATAACCGTTTCTCATTTTTTGCATTTTTCAGCATAAAAAACTAGAATTTCGCCCAATTCCCATATTTTCGTGTGCTATTGCCCACGCTTTCCTAGTGGTCCCGGGACCCCGGACCCCGGTTGCCTAAAATTTTTCTGGGCCATCAAACACGACCTAAGGAACCATAGTCACCACCTCCGCCATAATCATTCCTCATGTTTTGCGTTTTTCGGCCAAAAAACTAGAATTCCGCGCGATTCCCATATTTTCGTGTGCTATAGCCCACACCTTCCGAGTGGTCCCGGGACCCCCGAACCCCGGTCGCATAAAAATTTTCCAGGCCATCAAATACGACCTCAGGAACCATAGTCACCACCCCGGCATGATCGTTCCTCATTTTTTGCATTTTACGGCCAAAAAATTAGAATTCCGCCCGATTCCCATATTTTCGTGCCTTCAAAGTGGTCCCGGGACCCCAGGACCCCGATCGCCTAAAATTTATCCGGGACATCAAATATGTCCTAAGGAACCATAGTCACCACATCGCCATGATCGTTCCTATTTTTTTGCATTTTTCGGCTAAAAAACTAGAATTCCGCCCGATTCCCATATGTTTGTGTGCTAGCACACGCCATCCAAGTGGTCCCGGAAACCCCGGACCCCGGATCGCCTAAAATTTTTCCGTGCCATCAAATACGACCTAAGGAACCATAATCCCCGCCCCGCCATGATCGTTCCTCATATTTTGCATTTTATGGCCAAAAAACTAGAATTCCGCCCGATTCCCATATTTTCGTGTGTTATAGCCCACGCCATCCAATTTGTCCCGGGACCCCTGGACCCCAGATCGCCTAATATTTTTCCAGGCCATCGAATACGACCTAAGGAACCATAGTCACTGCCCTGCCATGATCGTTCCTCATTTTTTGCATTTTTCGGTAAATAAACTAGAATTCCGTCCGATTCCCATATGTTTGTGTGCTATTGCCCACGCCATCCGAGTGGGTCGGGCCTCCCTGACACGTATCGCCTAAAACTTTTTTGGGTCATCAAATACGACCTAAGGAACCATAGTCACCACCTCGCCATGATCGTTCCTCATTTTTTGTTTTTTTGGCCAAAAAACTAGAATTCCGCCTGATTCCCATATTTTCGTGTGGTATAGCCCACGCCTTTCAAGTGGTCCCAGGACCCCCGGACCCTGATCGCCTAAAATTTTTTCGGGCCATCAAATACGATATAAAGAACCATAATCACCGCCCCACCATGATCGTTCCTCATTTTTTGCATTTTTCGGCCAAAAAACTAGAATTCCGCGTGATTCCCATATTTTCGTGATCTATAGCCCACGCCTTCCGAGTGGGTCAGGCCCCCCGAACTCGGATCACCTAAAAGATTTTCGGGGCATCAAATACGACCTTGAGAACCATAGTCACCGCCCTGCCATAACCGTTTCTCATTTTTTGCATTTTTCGGCCAAAAAACTAGAATTTCGCCCAATTCCCATATTTTCGTGTGCTATTGCCCACGCTTTCCTAGTGGTCCCAGGACCCCCGGACCCCAGTTGCCTAAAATTTTTCTGGGCCATCAAACACGACCTAAGGAACCATAGTCACCTCCCCGCCATGATCGTTCCTCATTTTTTTCATTTTTCGGCCAAAAAACTAGAATTCCGCGCGATTCCCATATATTCGTGTGCGATATCCCATGCCTTCCAAGTGGTCCCAAGACCCACAAACCCCGATCGCCTAAATTTTTTACGCGCCATAAAATACGACCTAAGGAACCATAGTCATCGCCTCGCCATGACCTTTCCTCATTTTTGGCATTTTATGGCAAAAAACCTAGAATTTCGCGCGATTCCCATATTTTCGTGTGCTATAGCCCACGCCTTCCAAGTGGTCCCCGAACCCTCAGACCCCGATCGCCTAAAAATATTTTGGGCCAGAAAATACGACCTAAAGAGCCATAGTCACTGCCCTGCCATGATCGTTCCTCATTTTTTGCGTTTTTTGGCCAAAACACTTGAATATCCCCTTATTTCCATATTTGCGTGTCATATAGCGCACGCCTTCCCAGTGAGTAAGACCGCCTGGAGCTGGATCACCTAAAATTTTTCCAGGCAATCAAATACGACCTAAGGAACCATAGTCACCGCCCCGCCATGATCGTTCCTCATTTTTTGCATTTTTTGGCCAAATAACTAGAATTCCACCTGATTCACATATTTTCGTGTGCTTTACCCTCGCCTTCCAAGTGGTCCCGGGACCCCCGGACCCCGGATCACCTAAAATTTTTCTGTGCCATCCAATATGACCTAAGGAACCATAGTCAATGCCCCGCCATGATCGTTCCTCATTTTTTGCATTTTTCGGCCAAAAAACTAGATTTCCGCGCAATTCCCATATTTTCATGTGCTACAGCCCACGCCTTCCGAGTGGGCCGGGCCCCCGGACTCTGATCGCCTAAAATTTTTTCGGGCCATTAAATACAACCTAAGGAACCATAGTCACCGCCCCGCCATAATCGTTCCTCAATTTTTGTATGTTTCGGCCAAAACACTAGAATTCCGCCCGATTCCTAGACTTTAGTGTGCTATCACGCCTTCCAAGTGGTACCGGGACCCCCGGATTCCAATCGCCTACAATTTTTCCGGGCCATCAAATACGACCTAAGGAACCATAGGCCCCGCCATGATCATTCCTCATTTTTTGCGTTTTTTCGGCCAAAAAACTATAATTCCGCGTGATTCCCATATTTTCGTGTGCTATAGCCCACACCTTCCCAATGGGTAGGGCCCCACGGAGCCGGATCCCATAAAATATTTCCAGGCCATCAAATACGACCTAAGGAATCATAGTCACTGCCCTTCCATGACCTCTCTTCATTTTGTGCATTTTACGGCCAAAAAACTAGAATTCCGCCTGATTCCCATATTTTCGTGTGCATAGCCCACGCCTTCCAAGTGGTCCCGGGACTCCCGAACCCCAATCGCCTAAAATTTTTCTAGGCAATCTAATACGACCTAAGGAACCATAGTCACCACCCCGCCATGATCGTTCCACATTTTTTGTATTTTACGGCCAAAAAACTATTATTACGCCCGATTCCTATATTTTCGTGTGCTACAGCCCACACCTTCCAATTGGTCCCGGGATCCCTGGATCGTGTAAAATTTTTCCGGGCAATCAAATACGACCTAAGGAACCATAGTCACCGCCCCTCCATAATCGTTCCTCATTGCTTGCGATTTTCGGCCAAAAAACTAGAATTACTCCTGATTCTCATATTTTCATGTGCTATAGCCCACGCCTTCCGAGTAGGCCGGGCCCCCCGGACTCAAGTCGCCTAAATTTTTTCCGGGCCATTACATACGACCTAAGGAACCATAGTCACCACCCCGCCATGATCGTTCCTCACGTTTTGCGTTTTTCGACCAAAAAACTAGAATTCCGCCCGATTCCCATATTTTCGTGTGCTATGGCCTACACCTTCCAAGTTGTCTCGGGACCCCCGGACCCCGATCGCCTAAAATTTTTCAAGGCCATTAAATACGACCTAAATAATCATAGACTCTGCCCCGCCATGATCGTTCCTCATTTTTTGCATTTTCGGCCTAAAAACTAGAATTCCGCACAATTCCCATATTTTCATGTGCTATAGCCCACGCCTTCCGAGTGGTCCCAGAACCCCCGGATTCCGATCGCCTAAAATTTATCCGGGCCATCAAATACGACCTAAGGAACCAAAGTCACCGCCTCGCCATGAACGTTCCTATTGTTTTGCATTTTTCAGCGAAAAAACTAGAATTCCGTCAGATTCCCATATTTTCGTGTGCTATTGCCCACACCTTCCGAGTGGGCCGGGTCCCCTGGATTCGGAACGTTTAAAATTTTTTTGGGCTATTAAATACGACCTAATGAACCATAGTCACTGGCCCGCCATGATCGTTCCTCACGTTTTGCATTTTTTGGCCAAAAAATTAGAATTCCGCCCGATTCCCATATTTTCGTGTGCTATAGCCCACGCTTTCAAAGTAGTCCCGGGACCTCCGGACCCCGATCGCCTAAAATTTTTCCGGGCCATCAAATAAGACTCAAGGAACCATAGTCATCGCCCCGCCATGATCGTTCCTCATTTTTTTTATTTTTCGGCCAAAAAACTAGAATTTCGTCTGATTCCCATATTTTTGTGTGCTATTGCCCACGCTTTCCGAGTGGGCCGGGCCTCCCGGACCCGTATCGCCTAAACTTTTTTTGGGTCATTAAATACGACCTAAGGAACCATAGTCACCGCCCCGCCATGATCGTTCATCATTTTTTGCTTTTTTCGGCCAAAAAACTAGAATTCCGCCCGATTCCCATATTTTCGTGTGTTATAGCTCATGCCTTCCTAGTGGTCCCGGGACCCTCGGACCCCGATCGCCTAAAATTTTTCCGGGCCATCAAATACGATCCAAGGAACCATAGTAACCGCCCCGCCATGATTGTTCCTCGTTTTTTTCCATTTTGCGGCCAAAAAATAAGAATTCTACGTGATTCCCATATTTTCGTGTGCTATAGCCCACGCCTTCCGAGTGGGCCGGGTCCCCCGGACTCGGATCGCCTAAAATATTTTTGGGTCATTAAATATGACCTAAGGAACCATAGTTACCACCCCGCCATGATCGTTCCCCACTTATTGCGTTTTTCGGCAAAAAACTAAAATTCCGCCTAATTCCCATATTTTCGTTTGTTATAGCCCACGCCTTTCAAGTGGTCCCGGGATCCCCAGACCCCGATCGCCTAAAATTTTACCGGGCCATCAAATACGATATAAGGAACCATAGTCACCGCCCCGCCATGATCGTTCCTCATATTGTGCGTTTTTCGGCAAAAAAACTAGAATTCCACGCGATACCCATATTTTCGTGTGCTATAGCCCACGCATTTCGAGTGGTCCCGGGACCACCGGACCCCGATCGCCTAAAATTTTTCCGGACCATAAAATACTACCTAAGGAACCATAGTCACCGCTCCGCCATGAACGTTCCTAGTTGTTTGCTCGTTTCAGCGAAAAAACTAGAATTCCTCCCAATTCTCATAGTTTCGTGTGCTATAGCCCACACTTTCCGAGTAGGCCGGGCCCCCGGACTCGGAACGTCTCAAATTTTTCCGGGCCATTAAATACGACCTAAGGAAGCATAGTTACCGCCCCGCAATGATCGTTCCTCATATTTTGTGTTTTTCGGCCATAACACTAGAATTCCGCCCGATTCCCATATTTTCGTGTGCTATAGCCCACGCCTTCCGAGTGGGCTGGGTCACCCGGACTCGAATCACCTAAATTTTTTTTGGGCCATCAAAAAAGACCTAAGAAACCATAGTCACCTCCCCGCAATGATTGTTCCTCATTTTTTGTATTTTTCGGCCAAAAAACTAGAATACCGCCCGATATCCATATTTTTGTCTGCTATAATAGCCCACGTCTTCCCAATGGGTTGTGCCACAAAGAGCTGGATCGCCTAAAAAAAATTTTGGGCCATTAAATACGACCTAAGGAACCATTGTCACCGCCCCGCCATGAACGTTCCTAGTTGTTTGCGTTTTTCAGCGAAAAAACTAGAATTCCGTCTAATTCCAATATTTTCGTGTGCTATAGCCCACACCTTCCGAGTGGGCCGGGCCTTCTGGACTCGGAATGTCTCAAATTTTTTCGGGCCATTAATAACGACCTAAGGAACCATAGTCACCACCCCGCCATGATCGTTCCTCACTTTTTGCATTTTTCGGCCAAAAAATTAGAATTCCGCCCGATTCCCATATTTTCGTGCCTTCAAAGTGGTCCCGGGACCCCCGGACCCCGATCGCCTAAAATTTATCCGGGACATCAAATATGACCTAAGGAACCATAGTCACCACATCGCCATGATCGTTCCTAATATTTTGCATTTTTCAGCTAAAAAACTAGAATTCCGCCCGATTCCCATATGTTTGTGTGCTAGCACACGCCTTCCAAGTGGTCCCGGAACCCCCGAACCCCGGATCGCCTAAATTTTTCTGGGTCATCAAATACGACCTAAGGAACCATAATCCTCGCCCCGCCATGATCGTTCTTCATATTTTGTATTTTACGGCCAAAAAACTAGAATTCCACCCGATTCCCATATTTTCGTGTGTTATAGCCCACACCATCCAATTTGTCCCGGGACCCCTAGACCCCAGATCGCCTAATATTTTTCCGGGCCATCGAATACGACCTAAGGAACCATAGTCACCACCCTGCCATGATCGTTCCTCATTTTTTGCATTTTTCGGTAAATAAACTAGAATTCCGTCCGATTCCCATATGTTTGTGTGCTATTGCCCACGCCATCCGAGTGGGTCGGGCCTCCCTGACACGTATCGCCTAAAACTTTTTTGGGTCATCAAATACGACCTAAGGAACCATAGTCACCACCTCGCCATGATCGTTCCTCATTTTTTGTTTTTTTGGCCAAAAAACTAGAATTCCGCCTGATTCCCATATTTTCGTGTGGTATAGCCCACGCCTTTCAAGTGGTCCCAGGACCCCCGGACCCTGATCGCCTAAAATTTTTTCGGGCCATCAAATACGATATAAAGAACCATAATCACCGCCCCACCATGATCGTTCCTCATTTTTTGCATTTTTCGGCCAAAAAACTAGAATTCCGCGTGATTCCCATATTTTCGTGATCTATAGCCCACGCCTTCCGAGTGGGTCAGGCCCCCCGAACTCGGATCACCTAAAAGATTTTCGGGGCATCAAATACGACCTTGAGAACCATAGTCACCGCCTTGCCATAACCGTTTCTCATTTTTTGCATTTTTCGGCCAAAAAACTAGAATTTCGCCCAATTCCCATATTTTCGTGTGCTATTGCCCACGCTTTCCTAGTGGTCCCAGGACCCCCGGACCCCGGTTGCCTAAAATTTTTCTGGGCCATCAAACACGACCTAAGGAACCATAGTCACCTCCCCGCCATGATCGTTCCTCATTTTTTTCATTTTTCGGCCAAAAAACTAGAATTCCGCGCGATTCCCATATATTCGTGTGCGATATCCCATGCCTTCCAAGTGGTCCCAAGACCCACAAACCCCGATCGCCTAAATTTTTTACGCGCCATAAAATACGACCTAAGGAACCATAGTCATCGCCTCGCCATGACCTTTCCTCATTTTTGGCATTTTATGGCAAAAAACCTAGAATTTCGCGCGATTCCCATATTTTCGTGTGCTATAGCCCACGCCTTCCAAGTGGTCCCCGAACCCTCAGACCCCGATCGCCTAAAAATATTTTGGGCCAGAAAATACGACCTAAAGAGCCATAGTCACTGCCCTGCCATGATCGTTCCTCATTTTTTGCGTTTTTTGGCCAAAACACTTGAATATCCCCTTATTTCCATATTTGCGTGTCATATAGCGCACGCCTTCCCAGTGAGTAAGACCGCCTGGAGCTGGATCACCTAAAATTTTTCCAGGCAATCAAATACGACCTAAGGAACCATAGTCACCGCCCCGCCATGATCGTTCCTCATTTTTTGCATTTTTTGGCCAAATAACTAGAATTCCACCTGATTCACATATTTTCGTGTGCTTTACCCTCGCCTTCCAAGTGGTCCCGGGACCCCCGGACCCCGGATCACCTAAAATTTTTCTGTGCCATCCAATATGACCTAAGGAACCATAGTCAATGCCCCGCCATGATCGTTCCTCATTTTTTGCATTTTTCGGCCAAAAAACTAGATTTCCGCGCAATTCCCATATTTTCATGTGCTACAGCCCACGCCTTCCGAGTGGGCCGGGCCCCCGGACTCTGATCGCCTAAAATTTTTTCGGGCCATTAAATACAACCTAAGGAACCATAGTCACCGCCCCGCCATAATCGTTCCTCAATTTTTGTATGTTTCGGCCAAAACACTAGAATTCCGCCCGATTCCTAGACTTTAGTGTGCTATCACGCCTTCCAAGTGGTACCGGGACCCCCGGATTCCAATCGCCTACAATTTTTCCGGGCCATCAAATACGACCTAAGGAACCATAGGCCCCGCCATGATCATTCCTCATTTTTTGCGTTTTTTCGGCCAAAAAACTATAATTCAGCGTGATTCCCATATTTTCGTGTGCTATAGCCCACACCTTCCCAATGGGTAGGGCCCCACGGAGCCGGATCCCATAAAATATTTCCAGGCCATCAAATACGACCTAAGGAATCATAGTCACTGCCCTTCCATGACCTCTCCTCATTTTGTGCATTTTACGGCCAAAAAACTAGAATTCCGCCTGATTCCCATATTTTCGTGTGCATAGCCCACGCCTTCCAAGTGGTCCCGGGACTCCCGAACCCCAATCGCCTAAAATTTTTCTAGGCAATCTAATACGACCTAAGGAACCATAGTCACCACCCCGCCATGATCGTTCCACATTTTTTGTATTTTACGGCCAAAAAACTATTATTACGCCCGATTCCTATATTTTCGTGTGCTACAGCCCACACCTTCCAATTGGTCCCGGGATCCCTGGATCGTGTAAAATTTTTCCGGGCAATCAAATACGACCTAAGGAACCATAGTCACCGCCCCTCCATAATCGTTCCTCATTGCTTGCGATTTTCGGCCAAAAAACTAGAATTACTCCTGATTCTCATATTTTCATGTGCTATAGCCCACGCCTTCCGAGTAGGCCGGGCCCCCCGGACTCAAGTCGCCTAAATTTTTTCCGGGCCATTACATACGACCTAAGGAACCATAGTCACCACCCCGCCATGATCGTTCCTCACGTTTTGCGTTTTTCGACCAAAAAACTAGAATTCCGCCCGATTCCCATATTTTCGTGTGCTATGGCCTACACCTTCCAAGTTGTCTCGGGACCCCCGGACCCCGATCGCCTAAAATTTTTCAAGGCCATTAAATACGACCTAAATAATCATAGACTCTGCCCCGCCATGATCGTTCCTCATTTTTTGCATTTTCGGCCTAAAAACTAGAATTCCGCACAATTCCCATATTTTCATGTGCTATAGCCCACGCCTTCCGAGTGGTCCCAGAACCCCCGGATTCCGATCGCCTAAAATTTATCCGGGCCATCAAATACGACCTAAGGAACCAAAGTCACCGCCTCGCCATGAACGTTCCTATTGTTTTGCATTTTTCAGCGAAAAAACTAGAATTCCGTCAGATTCCCATATTTTCGTGTGCTATTGCCCACACCTTCCGAGTGGGCCGGGTCCCCTGGATTCGGAACGTTTAAAATTTTTTTGGGCTATTAAATACGACCTAATGAACCATAGTCACTGGCCCGCCATGATCGTTCCTCACGTTTTGCATTTTTTGGCCAAAAAATTAGAATTCCGCCCGATTCCCATATTTTCGTGTGCTATAGCCCACGCTTTCAAAGTAGTCCCGGGACCTCCGGACCCCGATCGCCTAAAATTTTTCCGGGCCATCAAATAAGACTCAAGGAACCATAGTCATCGCCCCGCCATGATCGTTCCTCATTTTTTTTATTTTTCGGCCAAAAAACTAGAATTTCGTCTGATTCCCATATTTTTGTGTGCTATTGCCCACGCTTTCCGAGTGGGCCGGGCCTCCCGGACCCGTATCGCCTAAACTTTTTTTGGGTCATTAAATACGACCTAAGGAACCATAGTCACCGCCCCGCCATGATCGTTCATCATTTTTTGCTTTTTTCGGCCAAAAAACTAGAATTCCGCCCGATTCCCATATTTTCGTGTGTTATAGCTCATGCCTTCCTAGTGGTCCCGGGACCCTCGGACCCCGATCGCCTAAAATTTTTCCGGGCCATCAAATACGATCCAAGGAACCATAGTAACCGCCCCGCCATGATTGTTCCTCGTTTTTTTCCATTTTGCGGCCAAAAAATAAGAATTCTACGTGATTCCCATATTTTCGTGTGCTATAGCCCACGCCTTCCGAGTGGGCCGGGTCCCCCGGACTCGGATCGCCTAAAATATTTTCGGGTCATTAAATATGACCTAAGGAACCATAGTTACCACCCCGCCATGATCGTTCCCCACTTATTGCGTTTTTCGGCAAAAAACTAAAATTCCGCCTAATTCCCATATTTTCGTTTGTTATAGCCCACGCCTTTCAAGTGGTCCCGGGATCCCCAGACCCCGATCGCCTAAAATTTTACCGGGCCATCAAATACGATATAAGGAACCATAGTCACCGCCCCGCCATGATCGTTCCTCATATTGTGCGTTTTTCGGCAAAAAAACTAGAATTCCACGCGATACCCATATTTTCGTGTGCTATAGCCCACGCATTTCGAGTGGTCCCGGGACCACCGGACCCCGATCGCCTAAAATTTTTCCGGACCATAAAATACTACCTAAGGAACCATAGTCACCGCTCCGCCATGAACGTTCCTAGTTGTTTGCTCGTTTCAGCGAAAAAACTAGAATTCCTCCCAATTCTCATAGTTTCGTGTGCTATAGCCCACACTTTCCGAGTAGGCCGGGCCCCCGGACTCGGAACGTCTCAAATTTTTCCGGGCCATTAAATACGACCTAAGGAAGCATAGTTACCGCCCCGCAATGATCGTTCCTCATATTTTGTGTTTTTCGGCCATAACACTAGAATTCCGCCCGATTCCCATATTTTCGTGTGCTATAGCCCACGCCTTCCGAGTGGGCTGGGTCACCCGGACTCGAATCACCTAAATTTTTTTTGGGCCATCAAAAAAGACCTAAGAAACCATAGTCACCTCCCCGCAATGATTGTTCCTCATTTTTTGTATTTTTCGGCCAAAAAACTAGAATACCGCCCGATATCCATATTTTTGTCTGCTATAATAGCCCACGTCTTCCCAATGGGTTGTGCCACAAAGAGCTGGATCGCCTAAAAAAAATTTTGGGCCATTAAATATGACCTAAGGAACCATTGTCACCGCCCCGCCATGAACGTTCCTAGTTGTTTGCGTTTTTCAGCGAAAAAACTAGAATTCCGTCTAATTCCAATATTTTCGTGTGCTATAGCCCACACCTTCCGAGTGGGCCGGGCCTTCTGGACTCGGAATGTCTCAAATTTTTTCGGGCCATTAATAACGACCTAAGGAACCATAGTCACCACCCCGCCATGATCGTTCCTCACTTTTTGCATTTTTCGGCCAAAAAATTAGAATTCCGCCCGATTCCCATATTTTCGTGCCTTCAAAGTGGTCCCGGGACCCCCGGACCCCGATCGCCTAAAATTTATCCGGGACATCAAATATGACCTAAGGAACCATAGTCACCACATCGCCATGATCGTTCCTAATATTTTGCATTTTTCAGCTAAAAAACTAGAATTCCGCCCGATTCCCATATGTTTGTGTGCTAGCACACGCCTTCCAAGTGGTCCCGGAACCCCCGAACCCCGGATCGCCTAAATTTTTCCGGGTCATCAAATACGACCTAAGGAACCATAATCCTCGCCCCGCCATGATCGTTCTTCATATTTTGTATTTTACGGCCAAAAAACTAGAATTCCACCCGATTCCCATATTTTCGTGTGTTATAGCCCACACCATCCAATTTGTCCCGGGACCCCTAGACCCCAGATCGCCTAATATTTTTCCGGGCCATCGAATACGACCTAAGGAACCATAGTCACCACCCTGCCATGATCGTTCCTCATTTTTTGCATTTTTCGGTAAATAAACTAGAATTCCGTCCGATTCCCATATGTTTGTGTGCTATTGCCCACGCCTTCCGAGTGGGCTGGGCCTCCCGGACACGTATCGCCTAAAACAATTTTGAGTCATCAAATACGACCTAAGGAACCATAGTCACCACCTCGCCATGATCGTTCCTCATTTTTTCTTTTTTTCGGCCTAAAAAACTAGAATTCCGCCCGATTCCCATATTTTCGTGTGGTATAGCCCACGCCTTTCAAGTGGTCCCAAGACCCCCGGACCCTGATCGCCTAAAATTTTTCCGGCCCATCAAATACGATCTAAGGAACCATAGTCACCGCCCCACCATGATCGTTCTTCATTTTTTGTATTTTTCGGCTAAAAAACTAGAATTCCGCGTTATTCCCATATTTTCGTGATCTATAGCCCATGCCTTCCGAGTGGGTCAGGCCCCCCGAACTCGGATCACCTAAAAACTTTTCGGGGCATCAAATACGACCTTGAGAACCACAGTCACCGCCCTGCCATAACCGTTTCTCATTTTTTGCATTTTTCGGCCAAAAAACTAGAATTTCGCCCAATTCCCATATTTTCGTGTGCTATTGCCCACGCTTTCCTAGTGGTCCCGGGACCCCCGGACCCCGGTTGCCTAAAATTTTTCTGGGCCATCAAACACGACCTAAGGAACCATAGTCACCACCCCCGCCATAATCGTTCCTCATGTTTTGCGTTTTTCGGCCACAAAACTAGAATTCCGCGCGATTCCCATATTTTCGTGTGCTATAGCCCACACCTTCCGAGTGGTCCCGGGACCCCCGGACCCCGATCGCAGAAAAATTTTCCAGGCCATCAAATACGACCTCAGGAACCATAGTCACCATCCCGGCATGATCGTTCCTCATTTTTTGCATTTTACGGCCAAAAAATTAGAATTCCGCCCGATTCCCATATTTTCGTGCCTTCAAAGTGGTCCCGGGACCCCCGGACCCCGATCGCCTAAAATTTATCCGGGACATCAAATATGTCCTAAGGAACCATAGTCACCACATCGCCATGATCGTTCCTAAGTTTTTGCATTTTTCGGCAAAAAAACTAGAATTCCGCCCGATTCCCATATGTTTGTGTGCTAGCACACGCCTTCCAAGTGGTCCCGGACCCCGGATCGCCTAAAATTTTTCCATGTCATCAAATACGACCTAAGGAACCATAATCCCCGCCCCGCCATGATCGTTCCTCATATTTTGCATTTTACGGCCAAAAAACTAGAATTCCGCCCGATTCCCATATTTTCGTGTGTTATAGCCCACGCCATCCAATTTGTCCCGGGACCCCTGGACCCCAGATCGCCTAATATTTTTCCGGGCCATCGAATATGACCTAAGGAACCATAGTCACCGCCCTGCCATGATCGTTCCTCATTTTTTGCATTTTTCGGTAAATAAACTAGAATTCCGTCCGATTCCCATATGTTTGTGTGCTATTGCCCACGCCTTCCGAGTGGGCCGGGCCTCCCGGACACGTATCGCCTAAAAATTGTTTGGGTCATCAAATACGACCTAAGGAACATAGGCACCACCCCGCCATGATCGTTCCTCATTTTTTGTTTTTTCGGCCAAAAACTAGAATTCCGCCCGATTCCCATATTTTCGTGTGGTATAGCCCACGCCTTTCAAGTGGTCCCAGGACCCCCGGACCCTGATCGCCTAAAATTTTTCCGGCCCATCAAATACGATCTAAAGAACCATAGTCACCGCCCCACCATGATCGTTGCTCATTTTTTGCATTTTTCGGCCAAAAAACTAGAATTCCGCGTGATTCCCATATTTTCGTGATCTATAGCCCACGTCTTCCGAGTGGGTCAGGCCCCCCGAACTCGGATCACCTAAAAAATTTTCGGGGCATCAAATACGACCTTGAGAACCATAGTCACCGCCCTGCCATAACCGTTTCTCTTTTTTTGCATTTTTCGGCCAAAAAACTAGAATTTCGCCCAATTCCCATATTTTCGTGTGCTATTGCCCACGCTTTCCTAGTGGTCCCGGGACCCCCGGACCCCGGTTGCCTAAAATTTTTCTGGGCCATCAAACACGACCTAAGGAACCATAGTCACCACCCTCTCCATAATCGTTCCTCATGTTTTGCATTTTTCGGCCAAAAAACTAGAATTCCGCGCGATTACCATATTTTCGTGCGGTATAGCCCGGGCCTTCCGAGTGGTCCCGGGACCCCCGGACCCCGATCGCATAAAAATTTTCTAGGCCATCAAATACGACCTAAGGAACCATAGTCACCACCCCGGCATGATCGTTCCTCATTTTTTGCATTTTACGGCCAAAAAACTAGAATTCCGCTTGATTCAAGTATTTTCGTGTGCTATAGCCCACGCCTTCCAAGTGGTCCCGGGACCCCGAACCCCGATCTACTAATAATTTTTCGGTCCATCAAATACGACCTAAGAAACCATAGTCACCCCCCGCCATGATCGTTCCTCGTGTTTTGCATTTTTCGGCCAAAAAACTAGAATTCCGCGCGATTCCTATATTTTCGTGTGCTATAGCCCACGCCTTCTGAGTGGTCCTAAAATTTTTACAGGATATCAAATACGACCTAAGGAACCATAGTCACCTCCCCGCCATGATCGTTCCTCATTTTTTTCATTTTTCGGCCAAAAAACTAGAATTCCGCTTGATTCCCATATATTCGTGTGCTATATCCCATGCCTTCCAAGTGGTCCCAAGACCCACAAACCCCGATCGCCTAAATTTTTTCCGGGCCATAAAATACGACCTAAGGAACCATAGTCACCGCCTTGCCATGAACTTTCCTCATTTTTGGCATTTTACGGCATAAAACCTAGAATTTCGCGCGATTCCCATATTTTCGTGTGCTATAGCCCACGCCTTCCAAGTGGTCCCCGAACCCTCGGACCCTGATCGCCTAAAAATATTTTGGGCTAGAAAATATGACCTAAAGAGCCATAGTCACTACCCTGCCATGATCGTTCCTCATTTTTTGCATTTTTTGGCCAAAAAACTTGAATATCCCCTGATTTCCATATTTGCGTGTCATATAGCGCACGCCTTCCCAGTGGGTAAGACTGCCTGGAGCCGGATCATCTAAAATTTTTCCAGGCAATCAAATACGACCTAAGGAACCATAGTCACCGCCCTGCCAAGACCTTTCCTCATTTTTTGCATTTTACGGCCAAAAAACTAGAATTCTGCCCGATTCCAATATTTTCATGTGCTATTTCCCACGCCTTCTAACTAGTCCTGTGACCTCCGAACCCTGCTCGCCTAAAATTTTTTCGGGCCATCAAATACGACCTAAGGAAAAATAGTCACTGCCCCGCCACTATCATTCCTCATGTTTTGCATTTTTCGAAAAAAAACTAGAATTTCACCTGATTCCCATATTTTCGTGTGCTATAGCCCACCCCTTCCGAGTGGACCGGGACCCCGGACTTGCATAGCCTAAATTTTTTTCGGGCCATCAAATATGTCAGAAGGAACCATAGTCACCGCCCCACCATGATCGTTCCTAATTTTTTGCGTTGTTCGGCCAAACAACTAGAATTCCGCCCGATTTCCATATTTTTGTGTGCAAGCCCACGCCTTCCAAGTGGTCCCGGGACCCCGATTCCCCGATCACCTAAAATTTTTCTGTGACATCAAATAAGACATAAGGAACCATAGTCAATGCCCCGACATGATCGTTCCTCATTTTTTACATTTTTCGGCCAAAAAACATCAATTCCGCCCGATTCCCATATTTTCGTGTGCTATGGCCCACGCCTTCCGAGTGGGATGAACCCCCAGACTCGGATCACCTAAATTTTCTCCGGGCCATTAAATACGACCTAAGGAACCATAGTCACCGCCACGCCATGATCGTTTCTCATGTTTTGCATTTTTCGGCCAAAAAACTAGAATTCCGCGCGATTCCTATATTTTCGTGTGCTATAGCCCACGCCTTCCGAGTGGTCCTAAAATTTTTACAGGACATCAAATACGACCTAAGGAACCATAGTCACCTCCCCGCCATGATCGTTCCTCATTTTTTTCATTTTTCGGCCAAAAAACTAGAATTCTGCTTGATTCCCATATATTCGTGTGCTATATCCCATGCCTTCCAAGTGGTCCCAAGACCCACAAACCCCGATCGCCTAAATTTTTTCCGGGCCATAAAATACGACCTAAGGAACCATAGTCACTGCCTTGCCATGACCTTTCCTCATTTTTGGTATTTTACGGCAAAAAACCTAGAATTTCGCGTGATTCCCATATTTTCGTGTGCTATAGCCCACGCCTTCCAAGTGGTCCCCGAACCCTCGAACCCCGATCGCCTAAAAATATTTTGGGCCAGAAAATACGACCTAAAGAGCCATAGTCACTGCCCTGCCATGATCGTTCCTCATTTTTTGTGTTTTTTGGCCAAAAAACTTGAATATCCCATGATTTCCATATTTGCGTGTCATATAGCGCACGCCTTCCCAGTGGGTAAGACCGCATGGAGCCGGATCATCTAAAATTTTTCCAGGCAATCAAATACGACCTAAGGAACCATAGTCACCGCCCCGCCATGACCTTTCCTCATTTTTTGCATTTTACGGCCAAAAAACTAGAATTCTGCCCGATTCCAATATTTTCGTGTGCTATTTCCCACGCCTTCTAACTAGTCCTGGGACCTCCGAACCCTGCTCGCCTAAAATTTTTCTGGGCCATCAAATACGACCTAAGGAAAAATAGTCACTACCCCGCCACGATCATTCCTCATGTTTTGCATTTTTCGAAAAATAAACTAGAATTTCACCTGATTCCCATATTTTCGTGTGCTATAGCCCACCCCTTCCGAGTGGACCAGGCCCCCAGACTTGCATAGCCTAAATTTTTTTCGGGCCATCAAATATGTCAGAAGGAACCATAGTCACCGCCCCACCATGATCGTTCCTAATTTTTTGCGTTGTTCGGCCAAACAACTAGAATTCCGCCCGATTTCCATATTTTTGTGTGCAAGCCCACGCCTTCCAAGTGGTCCCGGGACCCCGAGTCCCCGATCACCTAAAAATTTTCTATGCCATCAAATAAGACATAAGGAACCATAGTCAATGCCTCGACATGATCGTTCCTCATTTTTTACATTTTTCGGCCAAAAAACTTCAATTCCGCCCGATTCCCATATTTTCGTGTGCTATAGCCCACGCCTTCCGAGTGGGATGAACCCCCAGACTCGGATCACCTAAATTTTCTCCGAGCCATTAAATACGACCTAAGGAACCATAGTCACCGCCACGCCATGATCGTTCTTCATTTTCTCATATTTCGGCCAAAAAACTAGAATTCCTTCTGATTCCCATATTTTCGTGTGCTATAGCCCACGCCTTCACAGTCTGTAGGGCCCCCCGGAACCGGATCGCCTAAAGATTTTCCGTGCAATCAAATACGACCTAGAGAACCATAGTCACCGCCCTGCCATGACCGATCCTCATTTTGTTGCGTTTTACGGCCATAAAACTAGAATTTTGCCTGACTCCCATATTTTTGTGTGTTAGCCCGCGCCTTCCAAATGGTCCCGGTACCTCCGGACCCCGATCGCCTAAAATTTTTTTGAGCCACCAAATAAGACCTAAGGAACCATAGTCACCGTCCGGCCATGATAGTTCCTTAGGTTTTGCATTTTACGGCCGAAAAACTAGAATTCCGCCCGATTCCCATATTTTCGTGTGCTATAGCCCATGCCTTTCAAGTAATCCCAGGACCCCCGGACCCCGATCGCCTAAAAAAATTTTCGGTCCACATAATACAACTTAAGGAACCATAGTCACCACCCCACCATGATCGTCCCTTATTTTTTTTGTTTTTCGGCCAAAAAATTAGAATTCCGCCTGATTCCCATATTTTCGTGTGCAATAACCCCCGCCTTCCCAGTTGGTAGGGCCCCACAGAGCCGGATCGCATAAAAGTTTTCCAGGCCATCAAATACGACCTAAGGAACCATAGTCACTGCACCGCCATGACCTTTACTCAGTTTTTGCATTTTACGGCAAAGAAACTCGAATTCCGCCTGATTTCCATATTATCGTGTGCTATAGCCCACGCCTTTCGGTGCATCCAATACGACATAAGGAACCATAGTCACCGCCCCGCCATGATCGTTCCTCATATTTTGCATTTTTCTGCCAAAAAACTAGAATTTCGACCGATTCCCATAATTTCGTGTGCTATAGCCCCCACCTTTCGAGTGGGCGGGGCCCCCCGGACTTGGATCGGCTAAAAAGTTTTCGGGCCATCAAATAATACATAAGAAACCATAGTCATCGCCCTGCCAAGACCTTTCCACATTGTTTGAATTGTACGGCCAAAAAACTAGAATTTCGCCCGATTCCCATATTTTCGTGTGCTATAGCCCACGCCTTCCATGTGGTCCCGGGACCCCTGGACCCCGATCGCCTAAAATTTGTCAGGGCCATAAAATATGACCTAAGAAACCATAGTCACTGCCCCGCCATGATCGTTCCTCATTTTTGCATTTTACGGCCAAAAAACTAGAATTCCGTCTGATTCCCATATTTTCGTGTGCTATAGCCCGCGCTTTCCAAGTAGTCCCGGGACACCCGGACCCCGATCGCCTAAAATTTTCCGGGGCATCCAATACGACATAAGGAACCATAATCACTGCCCCGCCATGATCATTCCTCATTTTTGCATTTTTCGGCCAAACAAATAGAATTCCGCCCTATTCCCATATTTTCGTACGCTACAGCCCACGCCTTCCTAGTGGGTAGGACCCCCCAGAACCGGATCGCCTAAAATTATTTCGGGCCATCAAATATGACCTAGAGAACCATAGTCACCGCCTTGCCATGACCGTTCCTCATTTTTTTGAGTTTTACGGCAAAAAAACTAGAATTTTGCCTGAATTTCCATATTTTCGTGTGCTAGCCCACGCCTTCCAAGTGGTCCCGGGACACCCGGACCCCGATCGCCTAAAATTTTTCTGGGCCATAAAATATGACCTATGGAACCATAGTCACCGCCCCGCCATGATCGTTCCTCATTTTTTGCATTTTACAGCCAAAAAAATAGAATTTCGCCCGATTCCCATATTTTCGTGCCCGCGCCTTCCAATGGTCCTGGGACCCCCGGACACCGATCTCCTAAAAATTTTTTGGGTCATCAAAAATGTGCTAAGGAACAATAGTCACTGCCCCGCTGTGATCGTTCCTCATTGTTTGCGTTTTTCGGTCAAAAAACTAGAATTTCGCCTGTTTCCCATATTTTCGTGTGCTATATAGCCCACGCCTTCCCAATAGGTAGGGCCCCCCGGAGCCGGATCTCCTAAAAGTTTTTCAGGCCATCAAATACGACCTAAGGAACCATAGTCACTGCCCCGCCATGACCTTTCCTCATCTTTTGCATTTTACGTCCAAAAAGCTAGAATTCTACCCGATTCCCATATTTTCGTGTGCTATAGCCCACACCTTCCAAGTGGGTGGGGCCCTCCGGGCTCAAATTGCCTAAAATATTTCCAGGCCATCAAATACAACCTAAAGAACCATAGTCACTGCCCTGCCATGACCGTTCCTCATTGTTTTGGGTTTTACGACCAAAAAACTATAATTCCACCAGATTCCCATATTTTCGTGTGCTAGCCCACGCCTTCCAAGTGGTCCCGGGACACCCGGACCCCGATCGCCTAAAATTTTTCTGGGCCATAAAATATGACCTATGGAACCATAGTCACCACCCCGCCATGATCGTTCCTCATTTTTTGCATTTTACAGCCAAAAAACTAGAATTCCGCCCGATTCCCATATTTTCGTGCCCGCGCCTTCCAAGTGGTCCTGGGACCCCCGGACACCGATCTCCTAAAATTTTTTCGGGTCATCAAAAATGTGCTAAGGACCAATAGTCACTGCCCCGCCATGATCGTTCCTCATTATTTGCGTTTTTCGGTCAAAAAACTAGAATTTCGCCTGTTTCCCATATTTTCGTGTGCTATATAGCCCACGCCTTCCCAATGGGTAGGGCCCCCCGGAGCCGGATCTCCTAAAAGTTTTTCGGGCCATCAAATACGACCTAAGGAACCATAGTCACTGCCCCGCCATGACCTTTCCTCATCTTTTGCATTTTACGTCCAAAAAGCTAGAATTCTACCCGATTCCCATATTTTCGTGTGCTATAGCCCACACCTTCCAAGTGGATGGGGCCCTCCGGGCTCAAATTGCCTAAAATATTTCCAGGCCATCAAATACAACCTAAAGAACCATAGTCACCGCCCTGCCATGACCGTTCCTCATTGTTTTGGGTTTTACGACCAAAAAACTATAATTCCACCAGATTCCCATATTTTCGTGTGCTATAGCCCACGCCTTCCAAGTGGACCCGGGACCCCCGGACCCCGATCGCCTAAAACTTTTCCGGGACATCTACTACGACCTAAGGAACAATAGTCACCGCCCCGCCATGGCCGTTCCTCATTTTTTGCATTTTACGGCCAAAAAACTAGAATTTCGCCCGATTCCCATATTTTTTGTGTGCTATTTCCCGCGTCATCCAAGTGGTCCCGGGACCCCTGGACCCCGATCTCCTAAAATTTTTCCGGGCCATCAAATACGACCTAAGGAATCATAGTCACCGCCTCGCCATGATCGTTCCTCATTTTTTGCGTTTTTCTACCAACAAACTAGAATATCGCGTGATACCCATATTTTCGTGGGCTATAGCCCACGCCTTCCCAGTGGATAGAGCCCCTCAGAGCCGGATCGCCTAAAAATTTTCCAGGCCATCAAATACGACCTAAGGAACCATAGTCATCGCCCCCTCCATGACCTTTCCTCATTTTTTGCATTTTACGGCCAAAAAGCTAGCAGTCCACCCGATTCCCATATTTTCGTGTGCTATAGCCCACACCTTCCCAGTGGTCCCGAGACCCCCAGACCCCGATCGCCTAAATTTTTTTCGGTACATATAATACGACCTAAGGATCCATAGTCACCACCCCGCCATGATTGTTCCTTATTTTTTGCGTTTTTCGACCAAAAAAACTAGAATTTCACGTGATTTCCATATTTTAATGTGCTATAGCGTATGCCTTTCCAGTTGGAAGGCCCCCCAGAGCCGGATCGCCTAAAAGTTTTCCAGGCCATCATATACGACCTAAGGAAGCATAGTCACTGCCCCGCCATGATCGTTCCTAATTTTTTGCATTTTACGGCCAAAAAACTAGAATTCCGCCCGATTCCCATATTTTCGTTTGCTATTGCCTGCGTAATCCAAGTGGTCCCGGGACACCAGGATCCTGATCGCCTAAAAATTTTTCAGGCCATCAAATACGACCTAAGGAACCAGAATCACCGCCCCGCCATGACCTTTCCTCATTTTTTGCATTTTACGGCCAAAAAACTAGAATTCTGCCCGATTCCCATATTTTCGTGTGCTATAGCCACACCTTCCTAGTGTTCCCGAGACCCCCAGACCACGATCGACTAAAATTTTTCCGGGCCATCAAATATGACATAAGGAACCATAGTCACTGCCCTGCCATGATACTTCCTCATTTTTTTGTGTTTTTCTGCCAAACAAACTAGAATTCCGCCCGATTCCCATATTTTCGTGTGTTATAGCCAACGCCTTCCGAGTGGTCCGGACCGCCCGGACTCGGATCGCCTAAAATTATTCCGGGCCATTAAATACAACCTAAGGAACCATAGTCACCTCCCCGCCATGATCGTTCCTCATTTTTTGCATTTTTCCTCCAAAAATCTAAACTTTCACCCGATTCCCATATTTTCATGTGCTATTGCACGCGTCATCCAAGTGGTCCCGGGACCCCTGGACCCTGATCTGCTAAAACTTTTCCGGGCCATCAAATACTACCTGAGGAACCATAGTCACCGCCCCGCCAAGATCGTACCTAATTGTTTTGCATTTTTTGGCCAAAAAACTAGAATATCGCGTGATTCCCATATTTTCGTGTGATATAGCCCACGCCTTCCCAGTGGATAGAGCCCCCCACAGCCGGATCGCCTAAAAATTTTCCAGGCCATCAAATACGACCTAAGGAACCATAGTCACCGCCCAGCCATGATCTTTCCTCATTTTTTGCATTTTACGGCCAAAAAACTAGAATTCCCCCCGATTCCTATATTTTCGTGTGCTATAGCCCACAGAACCGGATCGCCTACAATTTTTCCAGGCCATCAAATACGACCTAAGGAATAATAGTCATCGCCCCGCCATGAATGTTCCTAATATTTTTGCGTTTTCCGGTTAAAAACTAGAATTCTGCCCTATTCCCATATTTTCGTGTGCTATAGCCCACGCCTTCCCAGTTGGTAGGTTCCCCCCGGAGCCGGATCGCCTAAAATTTTACGGGCCATTAAATATGACCTAAGGAACCATAATCACCGCCCCGCCATGATACTTCCCCATTTTTTGTGTTTTTCGGCCAAACAAACTAGAATTCCGCCGGATTCCCATATTTTCGTGTGCTATAGCCAACGCCTTCCGAGTGGGCTGGACCCCCCGGACTCGGATCGCCTAAAATTATTCCGGGCCATTAAATACAACCTAAGGAACCATAGTCACCGCCCCGCCATGATCGTTCCTTATTTTTTGCATTTTTCTACCAAAAAACTAGACATTCGCCTGATTCCCATATTTTCGTGTGCTATAGCCCATGCCTTCCCAGTGGGTAAGGGCCCCCCGGAACCGGATCTCCTAAAAATTTTTTGGGCCATCAAATACGACCTATGGAACCATAGTCACCTCCCCGCAATGACCTATCCTCATTTTTTGCATTTTACGGCCAAAAGCTCGAATTCTTCCCCATTCCCATATTTTCGTGTGTTGTAGCCCACGCCTTCAGAGTGGGCCGGTCCTCGGACTCGGATCGCCTAAAAATTTTTTGGGCTATCAAATACAACCTAAAGAACCATAGTCACCGCCCAGCCATGATCGTTCCTCATTTTTTGCATTTTAATGGCCAAAAAACTAGAATTCCACCCGATTCCCATATTTTCGTGTTCTATAGCCCACGCCTTCGTAGTAGGTAGGGCCCCACGGACTTGGATCACCTAATAATTTTCCGGGGCATCCAATACGGCATAAGGAACCATAGTCACCGCCCTGCCATGATACTTCCTCATCTTTTGTGTTTTTCGGCCAAACAAACTAAAATTCCGCCTGATTCTCATATTTTCGTGTGCTATAGCCAATGCCTTCCGAGTGGGCCGGACCCCCGGATGCAGATCGCCTAAAATTATTCCGGGCCATTAAATACAACCTAAGGAACCATAGTCACTGCCCCGCCATGAACTTTACTCATTGTTTGTATTTTATGGCCAAAAAGCTAGAATTCCGCCCGATTCCCATGTTTTTGTGTTCTATAGCCCATGTCTTCCGAGTGTTTAGGTCCCCCCGGAACCGTATTGCCTATAATTTTTTCGCGCCATCAAATACGACCTAGAGAACCATAAGCACCACCCTGCCATGACCGTTCCTCATTTTTTTGTGTTTTACGGCCAAAAAACAAGAAATTTCGCCCGATTCCCTAATTTTCGTGTGCTGTAGCCCACACCTTCCAAGTGGTCCCAGGACCTCCGGACCCCGATCTCCTAAAATTTGTCTAGGTCATCAAATACGACCTGATAAACCATAGTCACCGCCCCGTCATGATCGTTCCTCATTTTTTGCATTTTACGGCCAAAAACTATAATTCTGCCTGATTCCCATATTTTCGTATGCAATCGCCCGCGCCTTCCAAGTGGTCCCGGGACCCCCGGACCCCCGATCACCTAAAAGTTTTCTGGGGCATCCAATATGACATAAGGATCAATAGTCACTGCCCCGCCATGATCGTTCCTCATTTTTGCATTTTTCGGCCAAAAAAATAGAATTTCGCCTGATTCCCATATTTTCGTGTGCTATAGCCCACGCCTTCCTAGTAGGGAGGGCCCCCCGAAATCGGATAGCCTAAAATTTTTCTGGGCCATCAAATACGACCTAGAGAACAACAGTCACCGCTCTACCATGACCGTTCCTCGTTTTTATGCGTTTTACGGCCAAAAAACTAGAATTTTGCCTGATTCCCATATTTTCGTGTGCTTATAGCCCACGCCTTCCAAGTGGTTCCGGGATCCCCGGACCTTGATCGCCTAAAATTTGTCCGGGCCATCAAATACGACCTAAGGAACCATAGTCACCTCCCCGCCATGATCGTTCCTCATTTTTTGCATTTTACGGCCAAAAAACTAGAATTCCGCCCGATTCCTATATTTTTGTGTGCTATAGGCCTTCCAAGTGGTCCCGGGACCCCTGGACCCCGATCTCCTAAAACATTTTCGGGCCACCAAATACGTCTTAAGGAACCATAGTCACCGCCCCGCCGTGATCATTCCTCATTTTTTGCATTTTTCGGCCAAAAAACGAAAATTCAGCCCGATTCCCATATTTTCGTGTGCTATAGCCCACGCCTTCCAAGTGGTCCCGGGACCCCCGGACCCCGATCGCCTAAAATTTTTCGGGCCATTAAATACGACCTAAGGAACCATAGTCACCGCCCAGCCATGATCGTTCCTCATTTCTTGCGTTTTTCAGCCAAAAAACTAAACTTTCGCCTGATTCCCATATTTTTGTGTGCTATAGCCCACGCCTTCCAAGTGGTCCCGGGACCCCCGGACCCCAATCGCCTAAAATTTTTCCGGGCCATAAAATATTACATAAGGAACCATAGTCACCGCTCTACCGTGATCGTTCCTCATTTTTTGCATTTTTCGGCCAAAAAACTAGAATTTCGCCTATTTCCCATATTTTCGTGTGCTATAGCACACGCCTTCCTAGTGGGTAGGGCCCCCCGGACCCCGATGTCCTAAAATTTTTTAGAGCCATCAAATACGTCCTAAGGAACCATAGTCACTGCCCCGCCATGATCGATCCTCATTTTATGCATTTTTCGGCCAAAACAATAGAATTCCGCCCGATTCCCATATTTTCATGTGCTAGCCCACGCCTTCCTAGTGGGTAGGGCCCCCCAGAACCAGATCGCCTAAAATTTTTCTAGGCCATCAAATAAGACCTAGAGAACCATAGTCACCGCCCTGCCATGACCGTTCCTCGTTTTTTGGCATTTTACGGCCAAAAAACTAGAATTTCGCCTGATTCCCATATTTTGCTATGCTATAGCCCACGCCTTCCAAGTGGGTCAGGGCCCCGGACTCGGATCGCCTAAAATTTTTTCGGGCCATCAAATAGGACCTAAGGAACCATAGTCATCGCCCAGCCATGATCGTTCCTCATTTTTTGCATTTTTCGGCCAAAAAACTAGAATTTTGCCCGATTCACATATTTTCGTGTGCAATAGCCCACGCCTTCCCAGTTGGTAGGGCCCCCGGAGCCGGATCGCCTAAAATATTTCTGGGCCATCACATACGACCTAAGGAAGCATAGTCACCGCCTTGCCATGATAGTTTCTCATTTTTTGTGTTTTTCGGCCATACAAACTAGAATTCTACCTGATTACCATATTTTCGTGTGCTATAGCCAACGCCTTCCTAGTAGGTAGGGCCCCCCGGAACCGGATCACCTAAAAATTTTTCGGGCCATCAAATACAACCTAGAGAACCATAGTCACCGCTCTGCCATGACGGTTTCTCGTTTTTTTGGGTTTTACGGCCAAAAAACTAGAATTTTGCCTGATTCCCATATTTTTGTGTGCTATAGCCCATGCCTTCCAAGGGGTCCCGGGATCCCCGGACCCCGATCTCCTAAAAACTTTTCGGGCCATCAAATACGTCCTAAGGAACAATAGTCACCACCCCGCCATGATTCTTCCTCATTTGTTTTGCGTTTTACGGCCAAAAAACTAGAATTTCGCTTGTTTCCTATATTTTCGTGTGTTATATAGCCCACGCCTTCCCAATGGGTAGGGCCTCCCGGAGCCGGATCGCATAAAATTTTTTCGGGCCATCAAATATGACCTAAGGAACCATAGTCACAGCCCTGCCATGACCTTTCCTCATTTTTTTCATTTTACGGCCAAAAAGCTAGAAGTCCACCTGATTCCCATATTTTCTTGTGTTATAGCCCACGCCTTCCCAGTGGTCCCGGGACACCCGGACCCCGATCTCCTAAAGTATTTTTGGTCCATATAATACGACCTAAGGAACTACAGTCACCACCCCGCCATGATCGTTCCTTATTGTTTGCGTTTTTCGGCCAAAAAACTAGAATTTCGCTTGATTCCCATATTTTCGTGTGCTATAGCCCACGCCTTCCCATTTGGTAGGGCCCCCCGGAGCCAGATCGCCTAAAAGTTTTCCAGGCCATCAAATACGACCTAAGGAACCATAGTCACCGCACCGCCATGACCCTTCCTCATTTTTTGCATTTTTCGGCCAAAAAACTAGAATTTCGCCTATTTCCCATATTTTCGTGTGCTATAGCCCACGCTTTCCTAGTGGGTAGGGCCCCCCGGACCCCGATGTCCTAAAATTTTTTAGGTCCATCAAATATGTCCTAAGGAACCATAGTCACCGCCCCGCCATGATCGTTCCTCATTTTATGCATTTTTCGGCCAAAAAAATTAGAATTCCGCCCGATTTCCATATTTTCATGTGCTAGCCCATGCCTTCCTAGTGGGTAGGGCCCCCCGGAACCGGATCGCCTAAAATTTTTCTGGGCCATCAAATAAGACCTAGAGAACCATAGTCACCGCCCTGCCATGACCGTTCCTCGTTTTTTGGCATTTTATGGCCAAAAAACTAGAATTTCGCCTGATTCCCATATTTTGCCGTGCTATAGCCCACGCCTACCGAGTGGGACAGGGCCCCGGACTCGGATCGCCTAAAAAAATTTTGGGCTATCAAATACGACCTAAGGAACCATAGTCATCGCCCAGTTCCTCATTTTTTGCATTTTTCAGCCAAAAAACTAGAATTCCGCCCGATTCACATATTTTCGTGTGCAATAGCCCACGCCTTCCCAGTTGGTAGGGCCCCTCGGAGCCGGATCGCCTAAAATATTTCTGGGCCATCAAATACGACCTAAGGAAGCATAGTCACCGCCCCGCCATGATGGTTCCTCATTTTTTGTGTTTTTCGGCCATACAAACTAGAATTCTACCTGATTCCCATATTTTCGTGTGCTATAGCCAACGCCTTCCTAGTAGGTAGGGCCCCCCGAAACCGGATCGCCTAAAATTTTTTCGGGCCATCAAATACAACCTAGAGAATCATAGTCACCGCTCTGTCATGACCGTTTCTCATTTTTTTGGGTTTTACGGCCAAAAAACTAGAATTTTGCCTGATTCCCATATTTTTGTGTGCTATAGACCATGCTTTCCAAGTGCTCCCGGGATCCCCGGACCCCGATCTCCTAAAAAAATTTCGGGCCATCAAATACGTCCTAAGGAACCATAGTCACCGCCCCGCCATGATCCTTCCTCATTTGTTTTGCGTTTTACGGCCAAAAAACAAGAATTTCGCTTGTTTCCTATATTTTTGTGTGTTATATAGCCCACGCCTTCCCAATGGGTAGGGCCTCCCGGAGCCGGATCGCCTAAAATTTTTTCGGGCCATCAAATACGACCTAAGGAACCATAGTCACAGCCCCGCCATGACCTTTCCTCATTTTTTGCATTTTACGGCCAAAAAGCTAGAAGTCCACTTGATTCCCATATTTTCTTGTGTTATAGCCCACGCCTTCCCAGTGGTCCCGGGACACCCGGACCCCGATCGCCTAAAATATTTTTGGTCCATATAATACGACCTAAGGAACCACAGTCACAACCCCGCCATGATCAATCCTTATTGTTTGCGTTTTTCGGCCAAAAAACTAGAATTTCGCCTGATTCCCATATTTTCGTGTGCTATAGCCCACGCCTTCCCAGTTGGTAGGGCCCCCCGGAGCCAGATCGCCTAAAAGTTTTCTAGGCCATCAAATACGACCTAAGGAACCATAGTCACCGCACCGCCATGACCCTTCCTCATTTTTTGCATTTTACGGCCAAAACACTAGAATTTCGCTTGATTCCCATATTATCGTGTGCTATAGCCCACGCCTTCCAAGTGGTCCCGGGACCCCCAGACCCTGATTGCCTAAAACTTTTACGGGGCATCCTATACGACATAAGGAACCATATTCACCGCCCCGCCATGATCGTTCCTCATATTTTGCATTTTTCGGCTAAAAAATTAGAATTCCGCCCGATTCCCATATTTTCGTGTGCTATAGCCCACGCCGTCCATGTGGGCTAACGCCTCCCTCCCGCCCCCCCGACCCAGATCGCCTAAAATTTTTGCAGGTCATCAAATACGACCTAAAGAGCTATTTTCACCGTCCCGCTATGATCGTTCCTCATTTTTTGCGGTTTTCGGCCAAAAAACTAGAATTCCGCCGAAAAATGCAAAAATTGAGAAACGATCATAGCGGGGTTGTGACTATGGTTCCTTAGGTCAAATTTGTTGGCCCGGAAAATTTTTAGGAGATCGGGGTCCGGGGGTCCCTCGACATATTGGAAGGCGTGGGCTATAGAACACTAAAATATGGGAATTGGGCAGAATTCTATTTTTCCCGTAAAATGCAAAAAATGAGGAACAATCATGGCAGGGCGGTGACTATGGTTCCTTGGGTCGTATTTGATGGCCTAGAAAAATTTTAGGCAATCCGAGTCCGGGGGGCCCGACCCAGTATGAAGGCGTGGGCTATAGCACACGCAAATGTGGGAATCTCGCGAAATTCTATTTTTTTGGCCAAAAAATGCAAAATATGAGGAACGGTCATGGCGGGGCGGTGACTATGGTTCCTTAGGTAGTATTTAATGGCCCCAGAAAAATTTTAGGCGATCCGATTCTTGGGGCCCGACCCATTGGGAAGGCGTGGGATAGCACACAAAAATATGGGAATCAGGCGAAATTCTAGTTTTTGGCAAAAAAACCAAATAATGAGGAACGATCATGGTGGGGCGGTGACTATGGTTCCTTAGGTCATATTTGATGGCCCAAAAAATTTTTAGGGGATCGGTGTCCGGGGGTCCCGGGACCACTTCGAAGGCGTGGGCTATATCACACGAAAATATGGGAATCGGGCAGAATTCTAGTTTTTTGGCCGAAAAACGCAAATAATGAGGAACGATCATGGCGGGGCAGTGACTATGGTTCCTTAGGTCGTATTTAGTGGCCCGAAAAATTTTTAGGCGATCCGAATTCGGGAGTCCCGGCCCACTCGGAAGGCGTGGGCGCACACGAAAATATAGGAATCACAAGGAATTCTAGTTTTTTGGCCTAAAAACACAAAACATGAGGAACGATTATAGCGAGGCATTGACTATGGTTCCTTAGGTCGTATTTGATGGCCCGGAAAAACTTTAGGCGATCGGGGTCCGGCGGTCCAGCGACCATTTGGAAGGCGTGGGATATATAACACACGAAAATATGAGAATCAGGCAGAATTCTAGTTTTTTGGCCGTAAAATGCAAAACATGAGGAAAGGTCATGGCGGGGAGGTGACAATGGTTCCCTAGGTCGTATGTTATGGCCTGGAAAAATTTTAGGCGATCCGGCTTCGGGGGGCCCAACCCACTAGGAAGGCGTGGGCTAAGCACACGAAAATATGGGAATCAGGCAAAATTCTAGTTTATTGGCTGAAAACGCAAAAAATGAGAAACAATCATGGCGGGGTGGTGACTATGTTTCCTTAGGTCGTATTTTATGACCCAAAAAATTTTAGGCGATTGGGGTCCGAGGATCCCGGGACCACTTGGAAGGCGTGGGCTATAACATACGAAAATATGGGAATCGGGCGGAATTCTAGTTTTTCTGCCGTCAAATGCAAAAAATGAAGAAATGTCATGGCGGTGCGGTGAATATGGTTCCTTAGGTCGTATTTGATGTTCTGGAAAAACTTTAGGCGATCCGAGTCCGGGGGTCCGGCCAACTCGGATGGCGTGGACATAGCAAACGAAAATATGGGAATCGGGCGGAATTTTAGTTTTTTGGCCGTAAAATGCAAAAAATGAGGAAAGTTCATGGCTGGGCTGTGACTATGGTTCCTTAGGTCGTATTTGATGGCCCAAATTTTTTTTAGAAGATCGGGGTCCAGGGGGACCGGCCCACTCGGAAGGCATGGGCTATTGCGCACGAAAATATGGGAATCGGGCGGAATTCTAGTTTTTTGGCCCTAAAATCCAAATAATGAGAAATGATTATGGTGGGGCGGTGACTATAGTTCCTTAGGACGTATTTGATGGCCAACAAAATTTTTAAATGATCGGGGTCCGGGGGTCCCTGGACCACTTGGAAGGCATAGGCAATAGCACACCAAAATATGGAAATCAGGCGGAATTCTATTTTTTTGGCCGTAAAAATCAAAAAACGAGGAACGGTCATGGCAGGGCGTTGACTATGTTTCTTTAGGTCGTATTGGATTGGCCCGAAAAATTTTATGCGATCAAGGTCCGGGGGGTCCCGGGACCACTCGGAAGGCGTGGGCTATAGCACACGAAAATATGGGAATCGGGCGGAATTCTAGCTTTTTGGCCGTAAAATGCAATAATTGAGGAAAGGTCATAGCGGGGCGGTGACTATGGTTCTTTAGATCGTATTTGATGGTCCGGAAAAAATTTAGGCTATCTGGCTCCGAGGGGCCCGGCCTACTCGGAAGGCGTGGGCTATAGCACACGAAAATATTGGAATCTAGCGGAATTCTAGTTTTTGGCCGCAAAATGCAAAAAAAGAGGAAAGGTCATGGTGGGGCGGTAACTATGGTTCATTATGTCGTATTTGATGGCCCGGAAAAAATTTAGGCGATTTGGCTCCTGGGGGCCCGACCTACTCGGAAGGCGTGGGCTATAGCACACGAAAATATTAGAATCTGGCGGAATTCTAGTTTTTGGCCGCAAAATGCAAAAAAAAAAGAGGAAAGGTCATGGCGGGGCAGTGACTATGGTTCCTTAGGTCGTATTTGATGGCACGGAAAAATTTTAGGCAATCCGGTTCCGGGTGTCCCGGGACCATTTGGAAGGCGTGGGCTATATAACACACGAAAATATGAGAATCAGGCAGAATTTTAGTTTTTTGGCTGTAAAATGCAAAAAATGAGGAAAGGTCATAGCGGGGAGGTGACAATTGTTCCTTAGGTCGTATTTTATGGCATGGAATAATTTTAGGCGATTCGGCTCCGGAGGGCCCAACCCACCAGGAAGGCGTGGGCTATAGCACACGAAAATATGGAAATCAGCAAAAATTCTAGTTTATTGGCTGAAAAACGCAAAAATTGAGGAACGATCATGGCGGGGGGAGGGGGGTGACTATGGTTCCAAAGGTCGTATTTTATGGCCCGGAAAAAGTTTTAGGCGATCGGGGTCCGAGGATCTCGGGACCACGTTGAAGGCGTCGGCTATAACACACGAAAATATGGGAATCGGGCGGAATTCTAGTTTTTCTGCCGTAAAATGCAAAAAATGAAGAAATGTCATGGCGGTGCGGTGAATATGCTTCCTTAGGTCCTATTTGATGGTCTGGAAAAACTTTTAGGTTATCGGGGGTCCCTGGACCACTTGGAAGGCGTGGGCTATTGCACAAGAAAATATGGGAATCAGGCGGAATTCTAGTTTTTTGGCCGTAAAATACAAAACAAGAGGAACGATCATGGCTGGGCGGTGACTATGGTTACTTAGGTCTTATTTGATGGCCCAGAAAAATTTTAAGCGATCGGGGTCCGGGGGTCCTGGGACCACTTGGAAGGCGCGGGCGCATACGAAAATATGGGAATCGGGCGGAATTCTAGTTTTTTGCCCGAAAAACGCAAATAATGAGGAACGATCATGGCGGGGCAGTGACTATGGTTCCTTAGGTCGTATTTAATGGCCCAGAAAAATTTTAGGCGATCCGAGTTCGGGGGTCCCGGCCTACTCGGAAGGCGTGGGCGCACACGAAAATATAGGAATCGCGAGGAATTCTAGTTTTTTGGCCGAAAAACGCAAAACATGAGGAACGATTATGGCGAGGCATTGACTATGGTTCCTTAGGTTGTATTTGATGGCCCGAAAAAACTTTAGGCGATCGGGGTCCGGCGGTCCCGAGACCATTTGGAAGGCGTGGGCTATATAGCACACGAAAATATGAGAATCAGGCAGAATTCTAGTTTTTTGGCCGTAAAATGCAAAAAATGAGGAAAGGTCATGGCGGGGAGGTGACAATGGTTCCCTAGGTCGTATGTTATGGCCTGGAAAAATTTTAGGCGATCCGGCTTCGGGGGGCCCAACCCACTAGAAAGGCGTGGACTACAGCACACGAAAATATGGGAATCAGGCAAAATTCTAGTTTATTGGCTGAAAACGCAAAAAATGAGAAACAATCATGGCGGGGTGGTGACTATGTTTCCTTAGGTCGTATTTTATGACCCAAAAAATTTTAGGCGATCGGGGTCCGAGGATCTCGGGACCACGTTGAAGGCGTCGGCTATAACACACGAAAATATGGGAATCAGGCGGAATTCTAGTTTTTCTGCCGTCAAATGCAAAAAATGAAGAAATGTCATGGCGGTGCGGTGAATATGGTTCCTTAGGTCGTATTTGATGTCGTGGAAAAACTTTAGGCGATCCAAGTCCGGGGGTCCGGCCAACTCGGATGGCGTGGACATAGCAAACGAAAATATGGGAATCGGGCGGAATTTTAGTTTTTTGGCCGTAAAATGCAAAAAATGAGGAAAGTTCATGGCTGGGCTATGACTATGGTTCCTTAGGTCGTATTTGATGGCCCAAAAGTTTTTTAGAAGATCGGGGTCCAGGGGGACCGGCCCACTCAGAAGGCGTGGGCTATTGCGCACGAAAATATGGGAATCGGGCGGAATTCTAGTTTTTTGGCCCTAAAATCCAAATAATGAGAAATGATTATGGCGGGGCGGTGACTATGGTTCCTTAGGACGTATTTGATGGCCAGCAAAAATTTTAAGTGATCGGGGTCCGGGGGTCCCTGGACCACTTGGAAGGCATAGGCAATAGCACACCAAAATATGAAAATCGGGCGGAATTCTATTTTTTTGGCCGTAAAAATCAAAAAATGAGGAACGGTCAAGGCAGGGCGTTGACTATGTTTCTTTAGGTCGTATTGGATTGCCCCGAAAAATTTTATGCGATCAAGGTCCGGGGGTCCCGGGACCACTCGGAAGGCGTGGGCTATAGCACACGAAAATATAGGAATCGGGCGGAATTCTAGCTTTTTGGCAGTAAAATGCAATAATTGAGAAAAGGTCATGGCGGGGCGGTGACTGTGGTTCTTTAGGTCGTATTTGATGGTCCGGAAAAAATTTAGGCTATCCGGCTCCGAGGGGCCCGGCCTACTCGGAAGGTGTGGGCTATAGCACACGAAAATATTGGAATCTAGCGGAATTCTAGTTTTTGGCCGCAAAATGCAAAAAAAGAGGAAAGGTCATGGTGGGGCGGTAACTATGGTTCATTATGTCGTATTTGATGGCCCGGAAAAAATTTAGGCTATTTGGCTCCTGGGGGCCCGACCTACTCGGAAGGCGTGGGCTATAGCACACGAAAATATTAGAATCTGGCGGAATTCTAGTTTTTGGCCGCAAAATGCAAAAAAAAGAGGAAAGGTCATGGCGGGGCAGTGACTATGGTTCCTTAGGTCGTATTTGATGGCACGGAAAAATTTTAGGCGATCCGGTTCCGGGGGTCCCGGGACCACTTGGAAGGCGTGGGCTATATAACACACGAAAATATGAGAATCAGGCAGAATTCTAGTTTTTTGGCTGTAAAATGCAAAAAATGAGGAAAGGTCATGGCGGGGAGGTGACAATTGTTCCTTAGGCCGTATTTTATGGCATGGAATAATTTTAGGCGATCCGGCTCCGGAGGGCCCAACCCACCAGGAAGGCGTGGGCTATAGCACACGAAAATATGGAAATCAGCCAAAATTCTAGTTTATTGGCTGAAAAACGCAAAAAATGAGGAACGATCATGGCGGGGGGGTGACTATGGTTCCAAAGGTCATATTTTATGGCCCGGAAAAAGTTTTAGGCGATCGAGGTCCGAGGATCTCGGGACCACGTTGAAGGCGTCGGCTATAACACACGAAAATATGGGAATCGGGCGGAATTCTAGTTTTTCTGCCGTAAAATGCAAAAAATGAAGAAATGTCATGGCGGTGCGGTGAATATGCTTCCTTAGGTCCTATTTGATGGTCTGGAAAAACTTTTAGGTTATCGGGGGTCCCTGGACCACTTGGAAGGCGTGGGCTATTGCACAAGAAAATATGGGAATCGGGCGAAATTCTAGTTTTTTGGCCGTAAAATGCAAAACAAGAAGAACGATCATGGCTGGGCGGTGACTATGGTTACTTAGGTCTTATTTGATGGCCAAGAAAAATTTTAAGCGATCGGGGTCCGGGGGTCCTGGGACCACTTGGAAGGCGCGGGCTCATACGAAAATATGGGAATCGGGCGGAATTCTAGTTTTTTGGCCGAAAAACGCAAATAATGAGGAACGATCATGGCGGGGCAGTGACTATGGTTCCTTAGGTCGTATTTAATGGCCCGGAAAATTTTAGGCGATCCGAGTTCGGGGGTCCCGGCCCACTCAGAAGGCGTGGGCGCACACGAAAATATAGGAATCGCGAGGAATTCTAGTTTTTTGGCCGAAAAACGCAAAACATGAGGAACGATTATGGCGAGGCATTGACTATGGTTCCTTAGGTCGTATTTGATGGCCCAAAAAAACTTTAGGCGATCGGGGTCCGGCAGTCCCGAGACCATTTGGAAGGCGTGGGCGATATAGCACACGAAAATATGAGAATCAAGCAGAATTCTAGTTTTTTGGCCGTAAAATGCAAAAAATGAGGAAAGGTCATGGCAGGGAGGTGACAATGGTTCCTTAGGTCGTATGTTATGGCCTGGAAAAATTTTAGGCGATCCGGCTTCGGGGGGCCCAACCCACTAGGAAGGCGTGGGCTACAGCACACGAAAATATAGGAATCAGGCAAAATTCTAGTTTATTGGCTGAAAACGCAAAAAATGAGAAACAATCATGGCGGGGTGGTGACTATGTTTCCTTAGGTCATATTTTATGACCCAAAAAATTTTAGGCGATTGGGGTCCGAGGATCCCGTGACCACTTGGAAGGCGTGGGCTATAACATACGAAAATATGGGAATCGGGCGGAATTCTAGTTTTTCTGCCGTCAAATGCAAAAAATGAAGAAATGTCATGGTGGTGCGGTGAATATGGTTCCTTAGTTCGTATTTGATGGCCTGGAAAAACTTTAGGCGATCCGAGTCCGGGGGTCCGGCCAACTCGGATGGCGTGGACATAGCAAACGAAAATATGGGAATCGGGCGAAATTTTAGTTTTTTGGCCGTAAAATGCAAAAAATGAGGAAAGTTCATGGCTGGGCTGTGACTATGGTTCCTTAGGTCGTATTTGATGGCCTAAAATTTTTTTAGAAGATCGGGGTCCAGGGGGACCGGCCCACTCGGAAGGCGTGGGCTATTGCGCACGAAAATATGGGAATCGGGCGGAATTCTAGTTTTTTGGCCCTAAAATCCAAATAATGAGAAATGATTATGGCGGGGCGGTGACTATAGTTCCTTAGGAAGTATTTGATGGCCAGCAAAAATTTTAAGTGATCGGGGTCCGGGGGTCCCTGGACCACTTGGAAGGCATAGGCAATAGCACACCAAAATATGAAAATCGGGCGGAATTCTATTTTTTTGGCCGTAAAAATCAAAAAATGAGGAACGGTCAAGGCAGGGCCTTGACTATGTTTCTTTAGGTCGTATTGGATTGCCCCGAAAAATTTTATGCGATCAAGGTCCGGGGGTCCCGGGACCACTCGGAAGGCGTGGGCTATAGCACACGAAAATATAGGAATCGGGCGAAATTCTAGCTTTTTAGCAGTAAAATGCAATAATTGAGGAAAGGTCATGGCGGGGCGGTGACTATGATTCTTTAGGTCGTATTTGATGGTCCGGAAAAAATTTAGGCGATCCGGCTCCGAGGGGCCCGGCCTACTCGGAAGGCGTGAGCTATAGCACACGAAAATATTGGAATCTAGTGGAATTCTAGTTTTTGGCCACAAAATGCAAAAAAAGAGGAAAGGTCATGGTGGGGCGGTGACTATGGTTCATTATGTCGTATTTGATGGCCCAGAATAAATTTAGGCGATTTGGCTCCTGGGAGCCCGACCTACTCGGAAGGCGTGGGCTATAGCACACGAAAATATTAGAATCTGGCGGAATTCTAGTTTTTGGCCGCAAAATGCAAAAAAAAAAGAGGAAAGGTCATGGCAGGGCATTGACTATGGTTCCTTAGGTCGTATTTGATGGCACGGAAAAATTTTAGGCGATCCGGTTCCGGGGGTCCCGGGACCACTTGGAAGGCGTGGGCTATATAGCACACGAAAATATGAGAATCAGGCAGAATTCTAGTTTTTTGGCTGTAAAATGCAAAGAAATGAGGAAAGGAAATGGCGGGGAGGTGACAATGGTTCCTTAGGTCGTATTTTATGGCATGGAATAATTTTAGGCGATCCGGCTCCGGAGGGCCCAACCCACTAGGAAGGCGTGGGCTATAGCACACAAAAATATGGAAATCAGGCAAAATTCTAGTTTATTGGCTGAAAAATGCAAAAAATGAGGAACGATCATGGCGGGGTGGTGACTATGGTTCCTTAGGTCGTATTGTATGCCTTGGAAAAATTTTAGGCGATCGGGGTCCGAGGATCCCGGGACCACTTGGAAGGCGTGGACTATAACACACGAAAATATGGGAATCGGGCGGAATTCTAGTTTTTCTGCCGTAAAAAGCACAAAATCAAGAAATGTCATGGCGGTGCGGTGAATACGCTTCCTTAGGTTGTATTTGATGGCCTCGAAAAACTTTTAGGTGATCGGGCGTCCCTGGACCACTTGGAAGACGTGGGCTATAACACAAGAAAATATGGGAATCGGGCGAAATTCTATTTTTTGGCCGTAAAATGCAAAAAACGAGGAACGGTCATGGCAGGGAGTTGACTATGTTTCTTTAGGTCGTATTTGATAGCCCCGAAAAATTTTAGGCGATCAGGGTCCGTGGGTCCCAGGACCACTCGGAAGGCGTGGGCTATAACACACGAAAATATAAGAATCGGGCGGAATTCTAGCTTTTTGGCCGTAAAATGCACAAAATGAGGAAAGGTCATGGCGGGGCGGTGACTATGGTTCATTAGGTTGTATTTGATGGCCCGGAAAAAATTAGGCAATCCGGCTCCGGGGGGTCCGGCCTACTCGGAAGGCGTGGGCTATAGCACACGAAAATATTGGAATCTAGCGGAATTCTAGTTTTTGGCCGCAAAATGCAAAAAATGAGGAAAGGTCATGGCGGGGCAGTGACTATGGTTCCTTAGGTCGTATTTGATGGCACGAAAAAATTTTACGCGATCCGGTTCCGGGGGGGCAATCCACTGGGAAGGCTTGGGCTATAGCACATGAAAATATGGGAATTAGGCGAAATTCTAGTTTTTTGGCCGAAAAATGCAAAAATTAAGGAGCAATCATGGCGGGGTAGTGACTATGGTTCCTTAGGTCAAATTTGATGGACCGGAAAATTTTTAGGAGATTGGGGTCCGGGGGTCCCGGGACCTCTTGGAAGGCGTGTGCTAAATCACATGAAAATATGGGAATTGGGCGAAATTCTATTTTCTTTTCCGTAAAATGCAAAAAAAGAGGAACAATCATGGCGAGGCGGTGACTATGGTTCCTAAGGTCATATTTGATGGCCTAGAAAAATTTTAGACAATCCGAATCAGGGGGGCCCGACCCAATTGGAAGGCGTGGGACCGAAAAACGCAAAATTTAAGGAACGCTCATGGCAGGGCAGTGACTATGGTTCCTTAGGTATTATTTAATTGCCCGAAAATGTTTTACGCGATCCGAGTCCGGGGGCCCGGCCCATTGGGAAGTCGTGGGATAGCACACAAAAATGAGGGAATCGGGCAGAATTCTAGTTTTTGGCCGAAAAATGCAAATAATGAGGAACGATCATGGCGGGGCGGTGACTATGGTTCCTTAGGACATATTTGATGGCCCAAACAAATTTTAGGGGATCGGGGTCCGGGGGTCCCGGGACCACTTGGAAGGCGGGCTATATAGCACACGAAAATATGGGAATCGGGCGGAATTCTAGTTTTGGCTAAAAAATGCAAAAAATGAGGAACGATCATGGCGGGGCAGTGACTATGGTTCCCTAGGTCGTATTTAATGGCCCGGAAAATTTTTAGGCGATATGAGTCCGGGGGTCCCGGCCCTCTCGGAAGGCGTGGGCGCAAACAAAAATATAGGAATCGCGAGGAATTCTAGTTTTTTGGCCGAAAAACGCAAAACATGAGGAACGATTATGGCGAGGCGGTGACTATGGTTCCTTAGGTCGTATTTGATGGCCCGGAAAAACTTTAGGCGATCAGGGTCCGGCGGTCCCGGGACCACTTGGAAGGCGTGGGATATATAGCACACGAAAATATGAGAATCAGGTGAAATTCTAGTTTTTTGTCCGTAAAATGCAAAAAATGAGGAAAGGTCATGGCGGGGAGGTGACAATGGTTCCTTAGGTCGTATTTTATGGCCTAGAAAATTTTTAGGTTATCCAGCTCCGGGGGGTCCAACCCACTGGGAAGGCATGGGCTATAGCACACGAAAATATGGGAATCAATCAAAATTCTAGTTTATTGGCTGAAAAACGCAAAAATGAGGAACGATCATGGCGGGGTGGTGACTATGGTTCCTTAGGTCGTATTTTATGGCCCGAAAAATTTTTAGGCGATCGGGGTTCGAGGATACTGGGACCACTTGGAAGGCGTAACACACGAAAATATGGGAATCGGGCGGAATTCTAGTTTTGTTGCCGTAAAATGCAAAAAAAAGAAGAAATGTCATGGTGGTGCGGTGAATATGGTTCCTTAGCTCGTATTTGATGGCCTGGAAAAAATTTTAGGCGATCGGCATCCGGGGGGTCCCTGGACCACTTGGAAGGCGTGGGCTATAGCACAAGAAAATTTGGGAATCGGGCGAAATTCTAGTTTTTTGGCCGTAAAATGCAAAACAAGAGGAACGATCATGGCGGGGCGGTGACTATGGTTCCTAAGGTCTTATTTGATGGCCCAGAAAAATTTTAAGCGATCGGGAACCAGGGGTCCTGGGACCACTTGAAAGGCGCGGGCTATAGCACACGAAAATATGGGAATCAGGCGGAATTTTAGTTTTTTGGCCGTAAAATGCAAAAAATGAGGAAAGGTCATGGCGGGGCGGTGACTATGGTTCCTTAGGTCGTATTTGATGGCCTATAAATATTTTAGGCGATCCGTCTCCGGGGGGCCTACCCACTGGGAAGACGCGGGCTATAGCACACGAAAATATGGGAATCAAGCGAAAGTCTAGTTTTTTGGCCGAAAAGGGTAAAATATTTGGAATGGTCATGGTGGGGTGATGAATATGGTTCCTTAGGCCGTATTTGATGGCCTGGAAAAATTTTAAGTGATCGGGATCCAGGGGTCCCGGTACCACTCGAAAGGCGTGGGTTATAACACACGAAAATATGGGAATCGGGCGGAATTCTAGTTTTTCTGCCGTAAAATGCACAAAATGAGGAAAGGTCATGGCGGGGTGGTGACTACGGTTCTTTAGGTAGTATGTGATTGCCCGGAAAAATTTTAGGCGATCCGGCTCCGGGGGGCCTACCCACTGGGAAGACATGGGCTATAGCACATGAAAATATGGGAATCGGGTGGAATTCTAGTTTTTGGCCGAAAAAAGGCACAAAATGAGGAAAGGTCATGGCGGAGCAGTAACTATGGTTCTTTAGGTCGTATTTGATGGCCCAGAAAAAATTTAGGCGATCCGGCTCCGGGGGGCCTGACCTACTCAGAAGGCGTGGGCTATAGCACACGAAAATATTGGAATCTGGAGGAATTCTAGTTTTTTGACCGCAAAATGCAAAAGAAAAGAGGAAAGGTCATGGCGAGGCAGTGACTATGGTTCCTTAGGTTGTATTTGATGGCACAGAAAAATTTTAGGCGATCCGGTTCCGGGTGGGCCAATCCACTGGGAAGGCGTGGGCTATAGCACACGATAATATGGGAATCAGGCTGAATTATAGTTTTTTGGCCGAAAAATACAAAAATTGAGGAACAATCATAGCGGGGTAGTGACTATGGTTCCTTAGGTCAAATTTGATGGACCGGAAAATTTTTAGGAGATTGGGGTCCGGGGGTCCCAGGACCTCTTGGAAGGCGTGGGCTAAAGCACATGAAAATATGGGAATTGGGCGGAATTCTATTTTCTTTTCCGTAAAATGCAAAAAATGAGGAACAATCATGGCGGGACAGTGACTATGGTTCCTAAGGTCGTATTTGATGGCCTAGAAAATTTTTAGACAATCCGAATCCGGGGGGCCCGACCCAATTGGAAGGCGTGGGCTATAGCACATGAAAATATGGGAATCTCGCGGAATTCTAGTTTTTTGGCCGAAAAATGCAAAATTTGAGGAACGATCATGACGGGGCGGTGACTATGGTTCCTTAGGTATTATTTAATTTCCCAAAAAATTTTAGGCGATCCGAGTCCGGGGGCCCGGCCAATTGGGAAGTCGTGGGATAGCACACAAAAATATGGGAATCGGGCAGAATTCTAGTTTTTGGCCGAAAAATGCAAATAATGAGGAACGATCATGGCGGGGGGGGGGGTGACTATGGTTCCTTATGTCATATTTGATGGCCCAAAAAAATTTTAGGGGATCGGGGTCCGGGGGTCCCGGGACCACTTGGAAGGCGTGGGCAATAGCACATGAAATTATGGGAATTGGGCGGAATTCTAGTTTTTTGCCTAAAAATGCAAAAAATGAGGAACGATCATGGCGGGGCAGTGACTATGGTTCCTTAGGTCGTATTTAATGGCCCGGAAAATTTTTAGACGATCCGAGTCCGGGGGTCCCGGCCCTCTCGGAAGGCGTGGGCGCACACGAAAATATAGGAATCGCGAGGAATTCTAGTTTTTTGCCGAAAAACGCAAAACATGAGGAACGATTATGGCAAGGCGGTGACTATGGTTCCTTAGGTCATATTTGATGGCCTGGAAAAACTTTAGGCGATCAGGGTCCGGGGGTCCCGGGACCACTCGGAAGGCGTGGGCTATAGCACACAAAAATATGGGAATCGGGCGAAATTCTAGCTTTCTGGCCGTAAAATGCACAAAATGAGGAAAGGTCATGGCGGAGCGGTAACTATGGTTCTTTAGGTCGTGTTTGATGGCCCAAAAAAAATTTAGGCGATCCGGCTCCGGGGGGCCCGGCCTACTCGAAAGGCGTGGGCTATAGCACATGAAAATATTGGAATCTGTCGGAATTCTAGTTTTTTGGCCGCAAAATGCAAAAAAAGAGGAAAGGTCATGGCGGGGCAGTGACTATGGTTCCTTAGGTCGTATTTGATGGCACAGAAAAATTTTAGGCGATCCGATTCCGGGGGGGCCGATCCACTGGGAAGGCATGGGCTATAGCACATGAAAATATAGGAATCAGGCGAAATTCTAGTTTTTTAGCCGAAAAACGCAAAAATTGAGGAACAATCATGGCGGGGTAGTGACTATGGTTCCTTAGGTCAAATTTGATGGCCCGGAAAAATTTTAGGAGATCGGAGTCCGGGGGTCCCGGGACCTCTTGGAAGGCGTGGGCTAAAGCACATGAAAATATGGGAATTGGGCGGAATTCTATTTTCTTTTCCGTAAAATGCAAAAAATGAGGAAAAATCATGGCGGGGCATTGACTATGGTTCCTAAGGTTGTATTTGATGGCCTAGAAAAATTTTAGACAATCCGAATCCGGGGGGCCCAACCCAATTGGAAGGTGTGGGCTATAGCACATGAAAATGTGGGAATCTCGCGGAATTCTAGTTTCTTGGCCGAAAAATGCAAAATTTGAAGAATGATCATGGCGGGGCAGTGACTATGGTTCCTTAGGTATTATTTAATGTCCCGACAAATTTTTAGGCGATCCGAGTCCGGGGGCCCGGCCCATTGGGAAGTCGTGGGATAGCACACAAAAATATGGGAATCGGGCAGAATTCTAGTTTTTGGCCGAAAAACGCAAATAATGAGGAACGATCATGGCGGGGCGGTGACTATGGTTCCTAAGATCATATTTGATGGCCCAGAAAAATTTTAGGGGATCGGGGTCCGGGGGTTTCGGGACCACTTGGAAGGCATGGGCTATAGCATACGAAAATATGGGAATCGGGCGGAATTCTAGTTTTTTGGCTAAAAATGCAAAAAATGAGGAACGATCATGGCGGGGTAGTGACTATGGTTCCTTAGGTCGTATTTAATGGCCCGAAAAAATTTTAGGCGATCGGGGTCCGGCGGTCCCGGGACCACTTGGAAGGCGTGGGATATATAGCACACGAAAATATGAAAATCAGGCAGAATTCTAGTTTTTTGGCCGTAAAATGCAAAAAATGAGGAAAGGTCATAGCGGGGAGGTGACAATGGTTCCTTAGGTCGTATTTTATGGCCTGGAAAATTTTTAGGTGATCCAGCTCCGGGGGGCCCATTCCACTGGAAAGGCGTGGGCTATAGCACACGAAAATATGGGAATCAATCAAAATTCTAGTTTATAGGCTGAAAAATGCAAAAAATGAGGAACGATCATGGCGGGGTGGTGACTATGGTTCCTTAGGTCGTATTTTATGGCCCGGAAATATTTTAGGCGATCGGGGTCCGAGGATCCCGGGACCACTTGGAAGGCGTGGGCTATAACACATGAAAATATGGAAATCGGGCGGAATTCTAGTTTTGCTGCCGTAAAATGCAAAAAAATGAAGAAATGACATGGTGGTGCGGTGAATATGGTTCTTTAGCTCGTATTTGATGTACTGGAAAAATTTTTAGGCGATCGGCGTCCGGGGGTCCCTGGACCACTTGGAAGGCGTGGGCTATAGCACAAAAAAATTTGGGAATCGGGCGAAATTCTAGTTTTTTGGCCGTAAAATGCAAAACAAGAGGAACGATCATGGCGGGGCGGTGACTATGGTTCCTAAGGTCTTATTTGATGGCCCAAATTTTTTTTAAGCGATCGGGGACCGGGGGTCCTGGGACCACTTGGAAAGCGCGGGCTATAGCACACGAAAATATGGGAATCAGGTAGAATTTTAGTTTTTTGGCCGTAAAATACAAAAGATTTGTAATGGTCATGGCAGGGCGGTGAATATGGTTCCTTAGGTCGTAAATGATGGCCCAGAAAAATTTTAAGTGATCGGGATCCAGGGTCCCGGTACCACTTGGAAGGCGTGGGCTATAGCACACGAAAATATGGGAACCGGCCGGAATTCTAGTTTTTTGGCCGAAAAATGCAAAACATGAGGAACGATCAAGGCGGGATGGTGAATAAGGTTCCTTAGGTCGTAATTAATGGCTCGAAAAATTTTTAGGCGATCCGAGTCCGGGGGGCCGGCCAACTCGGATGGCGTGGACTATAGCACACGAAAATATGGTAATCATGCGGAATTTTAGTTTTTTGGCCGTAAAATGCAAACAATGAGGAAAGTTCATGGCAGGACGGTGACTATGGTTCCTTAGGTCGTATTTGATGGCTCAGAAAAATTTTAGGGGATCGGGGTCCGAGGAGACCTGCCCTCTCGGAAGGTGTGGGCGCACGAAAATATGGAAATCGGGCGGAATTCTAGTTTTTTGGTCGTAAAATTTAAATAATGAGAAACGATCATGGCGGGGCGGTGACTATGGTTCCTTAGGAATTATTTGATGGCCAGTAAAAATTTTAAGCGATCGGGGTCCGGGGGTCCCTGGACCACTAGGAAGGCATAGGCTACCGCACACGAAAATATGGAAATCGGGTAGAATTCTATTATTTTAGCCGTAAAACGCAAAAAATGAGGAACGGTCATGGCAAGGCGTTTACTATATTTCTTTAGGTCGTATTTTATTTCCCCGAAAAATTTTAGGCGATCAGGGTGCGGGGGTCCCGGGACCACTCGGAAGGCGTGGGCTATAGCACACAAAAATATGAGAATCGGGCGAAATTCTAGCTTTTTGGCCGTAAAATGCAAAAAATGAGGAAAGGTCATGGCGGGGCGGTGACTATGGTTCTTTAGGTAGTATTTGATGGCACGGAAAAATTTTAGGCGATCCGGTTCTGAGGGGGCCAATCCATTGGGAAGGCGTGGGCTATAGCACATGCAAATATGGGAATCAGGCGAAATTCTAGTTTTTTGGCCGAAAAATGCAAAAATTGAGAAACTATCATGGCGGGGTAGTGACTATGGTTCCTTAGGTCAAATTTGATGGCCCGGAAAATTTTTTGGAGATCGGGGTCCGGGGCTCCAAGGACCTCTTGGAAGGCGTGGGCTATAGCACACGAAAATATGGGAATTGGGCGGAATTCTATTTTCTTTTCCGTAAAATTCAAAAAATGAGGAACAATCATGGCGGGGCGGTGACTATGGTTCCTTAGGTCGTATTTGATGGCCTAGAAAAAATTTAGGCAATCCGAGTCCGGGGGCTCCGGCCCACTTGGAAGGCGTGGGCTATAGCACACGAAAATGTGGGAATCTTGCGGAATTCTAGTTTTTTGGCCGAAAAATGCTAAATATGAGGAACGATCATGGCGGGGCGGTGTCTATGGTTCCTTAGGTCATATTTAATGGCCTGGAAAAAATTTAGGCGATCCGAGTCCGGGGCCCCGGCCCATTGGGAAGGCGTGGGATAGCACACAAAAATATGGAAATCGAGCAGAATTCTAGTTTTTAGCCGAAAAACGGAAATAATGAGGAACGATCATGGCGGGGCGGTGACTATGGTTCCGTAGGTCATATTTGATGGCCCAGAAAAATTTTAGGGGACACTTGGAAGGCGTGGGCTATAGCATATGAAAATATGGGAATCGGGCGAAATTCTAGTTTTTCTGCTGTAAAATGCAAAAAATGAAGATATGTCATGGCGGTGTGGTGAATATGGTAACTTATGTCGTATTTGATGGCCTGGAAAAACCTTTAGGCGATCGGCATCCAGGGGTCACTGGACCACTTGTAAGACGTGGGCTATAGCACAAGAAAATATGGGAATCGGGCGGAATTCTAGTTTTTTGGCCGTAAAATGCAAAACAAGAGGAACGATCATAGCGGGGCAGTGACTATGGTTCCTTAGGTCTTATTTGATGGCCCTAAAAAATTTTAAGCGATCGGGGTCCGGGGGTCCTGGGACCACTTGGAAAGCACGCTATAGCACACGAAAATATGGGAATCGGGCGGAATTTTAGTTTTTTGGCCGTAAAATGCAAAAAATGAGGAAAGGTCATGGCGTGGCGGTGACTATGGTTCCTTAGGTCGTATTTGATGGGCTGAAAATATTTTAGGCGATCCAGCTCCGGGGGACCTACCCACTGGGAAGTCCTGGGCTATAGCACACGAAAATATGGGAATCGGGTGGAATTCTAGTTTTTTGCCGAAAAAAGGAAATAATGAGGAACGATCATGGCGGGGCGGTGACTATGGTTCCTTAGGTCATATTTGATGGCCTAGAAAAATTTTAGGCAATCCGAGTCCGGGGGGCCAGGCCCACTTAGAAGGCGTGGGCTATAGCACACAAAAATGTGGGAATCTCGCGGAATTCAAGTTTTTTGGCCGAAAAATGCAAAATATGAGGAACGATCATGGCGGGGCAATGGCCATGGTTTCTTAGGTCGTATTTGATGGCCCGGAACAATTTTAGGCGATCATGGTCCGGGGGTTCCGGGACCACTTGGAAGGCGTGGGCTATATAGCACACGAAAATATGCGAATCGGCGGAATTCTAGTTCTTTGGCCGTAAAATGCAAAAAAGAGGAACGGTCATGGAAGGGCAGTGACTATGGTTCTTTAGGTTGTATTTGATGGCCCGGAAAAATTTTAGGCGATCCGAGTCCGGGGGGCCCGACTCACTCGGAAGGCGTGGGCTATAGCACACGAAAATATGGGAATCGGGCGGAATTCTAGTTTTTTGGCCATAAAATGCAAAACATGAGGAAAGGTCATGGCGGGGTGGTGACTATGGTTCCTTAGGTCGTATTTGATGGCCTGGAAAAATTTTAGGCGATCTGGCTCCGGGGGGCCTACCCACTGGGAAGGCGTTGGCTATAGCATACTAAAATGTGGGAATCAGGCGAAATTCTTGTTTTTTTGCCGAAAAACGCAAACACTGAGGAACGATCATGGCAGGGCAGTGACTATGGTTCCTTAGGTCGAATTGGATGGCCCGAAAAAATTTTAGGAGATCAGGGTCCGGGGGTCCCGGTACCACTTGGAAGGCGTGGGCTATAGCACACGAAAATATAGAAATCGAGTGGAATTCTAGTTTTTTGGCCGAAAAATGCTAAACATGAGGAACGATCATGGCGGGACGGTGAATATGGTTCCTTAGGGGGCTGGCCAACTCGGATGGCATGGGCTATAGCACACGAAAATATGGGAATCGGGCGAAATTATAGTTTTTTGGCCGTAAAATGCAAAGAACGAGGAACGATCATGGCGGGGCGGTGACAATGGTTCCTTAGGTCGTATTTGATGGCTCGAAAAAATTTTACGCGATCGGGGTGCAGGGGTCCCGGGACCTCTTGGAAGGCGTGGGCTATAAAGCAAACGAAAATATGCGAATCGGGCGGAATTCTCGTTCTGTGGCCGTAAAATGCAAAACAATAATAAACGGTCATGCCAAGGCAGTGACTATGGTTCTTTAGGTCGTATTTGATGGCCCGAAAATTTTTAGGCAATCCGAGTCCGGGGGGCCTGGCCCACTCGGAAGGCGTGGGCTATAGCACACGAAAATATGGGAATCGGGCGGAATTCTAGTTTTTTGGCCGTAAAATACAAAAAATGAGGAAAGGTCATGGTGGGGTGGTGACTATGGTTCCTTAGGTCGTATTTGATGGCCTGGAAATATTTTAGCCGATTCGGCTCAGGGGGGCCTCCCCACTGGGAAGACGTGGGCTATAGCACACGAAAATATGGGAATCAAGCGAAAGTCTAGTTTTTTGGCGGAAAAACGCAAAAATGAGGAACGGTTATGGCGGGGCGGTGACTATGGTTCCTTAGGTTGATTTTAATGGCCCGAAAAATTTTAGGTGATCAAGGTCCAGGGGTCCCGGTACCACTTTGAAGGCGTGGGCTATAGCACACGAAACTATGGGAATCGGGCGAAATTCTAGTTTTTTGGCCGAAAAATGCAAATAATGAGGAACGATAATGGCGGGGCAATGACTATGGTTCCTTAGGTCATATTTAGTGGCCCGAAAAAATTTTAGGCGATCCGAATTCGGGGGTCCCGGCCCACTTGGAAGGCGTGGGCTATAGATCACGAAAATATGGGAATAGTGCAGAATTCTAGTTTTTTGGCCGTAAAATTCAAATAATGAGAAATGATCATGGCGAGGCGGTGACTATGGTTCTTTAGGACGTATTTGATGGCCAGCAAATATTTTAAGCGATCGGGGTCCGGGGGTCCCTGGACCACTTGGAAGGCCTAGGCTATAGCACACGAAAATATGGAAATCAGGCGAAATTCAATTTTTTTGGCCGTAACACGCCAAACACGAGGAATGGTCATGGCAGGGCGTTGACTATGTTTCTTTAGGTCGAATTTGATTGCCCCGAAATATTTTAGGCGATCAGGGTCCGGGGGACCGGGGACCACTCGGAAGGCGTGGGCTATAGCACACGAAAATATGGGAATCCAGCGGAATTCTAGCTTTTTAGCCACAAAATGCACAAAATGAGGAATGGTCATGGAGGGGCGGTGACTATGGTTCTTTAGGTCGTATTTGATGGTCCGAAAAAAATTTAGGCGATCTGGCTCCGGGGGTCCCGGCCTACTCGGAAGGCGTGGGCTATAGCACACGAAAATATTGGAATCTGGCGGAATTCTAGTTTTTGGCCGCAAAATTAAAAAAAAGAGGAAAGGTCATGGCGGGGCAGTGACTATGGTTCCTTAGGTCGTATTTGATGGCACGGAAAAATTTTAGGCGATCCGGTTCCGGGGGTCCCGGGACCAATAGGAAGGCGTGGGCTATATAGCACACGAAAATATGAGAATCAGGCAGAATTCTAGTTTTTTGGCTGTAAAATGCAAAAAATGAGGAAAGGTCGTGGAAGGGAGGTGACAATGGTTCCTTAGGTTATATTTAATGGCCGGGAAAATTTTTAGGCGATCCGGCTCCGGAGGGCCCAACCCACTGGGAAGGCGTGGGCTATAGCACACGAAAATATGAAAATCAGGCAAAATTCTAGTTTATTGGTTGAAAAACACAAAAAATGAGGAACGATCATGGCGGGGTGGTGACTATGGTTCCTTAGGTCGTATTTTATGGCCCGGAAAAATTTTAGGCGATCGGGGTCCGAGGATCCTGGGACCACTTGGAAGGCGTGGACTATAACACACGAAAATATGGGAATCGGGCGGAATTCTAGTTTTTCTGCCGTAAAATGCACAAAATGAGGAACGCTCTTGGCGGGGCGGTGACTATGGTTCCTTAGGTCGTATTTGATGGCCCTGAAAATTTTTAATCGATCGGGGTCCGGGGAGCACTTGGAAGGCGTGGGCTATAGCACGCGGAATTCTAGTTTTTTGGCCGTAAAACGCAAAAAAACAAGGAACGATCATGGCAAGGCAGTGACTATGGTTCCTTAGGTCATATTTGATGGCCTGGAAAACTTTTAGGCGATCCGAATCTGGGGGGCCCGGTCCACTTGGAAGGCGTAGGCTATAGCACACGAAAATTTGGGAATCAGGCGGAATTCTAGTTATTTGGCCGTAAAATGCAAAAAATGAGGAAAGGTCATGGAGGGGCGGTGACTATGGTTCCTTAGGTTGTATTTGATAGGCCGGAAATATTTTTGGCGATCCGGCTCCGGGATCCCCTACCCACTGGAAGGCGTGGGCTATAGCACACGAAAATAGGGGAATCAGGTGAAAGTCTACTTTTTTGGCCGAAAAACGCAAAATATGAGGAACGATCATGGAGGGGCGGTGACTATGGTTCCATAGGTCGTATTTGATGGCCCAAAAATTTTTTAGGCGATACGAGTCCGGGGGGCCCGGCCCACTCGGAAGGTGTGGGCTATAGCACACGAAAATATAGGAAAGGTCGTGGAAGGGAGGTGACAATGTTCCTTAGGTCGTATTTGATGCCCTGAAAATATTTTAGGCGATCCGGCTTCGGGGGGCCCTACCCACTGGGAAGGCGTGGGCTATAGCACACGAAAATATGGGAATCGGGCGAAATTCTAGTTTATTTGCTGAAAAACAAAAAATATGAGGAACGATCATGGCGGGGCAGTTACTATGGTTCCTTAGGTCGTATTTGATGGCCCGGAAAAATTTTAGGCATGGGTTATAGCACACGAAAATATGGGAATCGGGCTAAACTCTAGTTTTTCTGCCGTAAAATGCAAAAATAAAGAAATGCCATGGCGGGGCGGTGACTATGGTTCCTTAGATCGTATTTGATGGCGCGGAAATTTTTTTAGGCGATCGGCGTCCGGGGGTCCCGGGACCACTTGGAAGGCGTGGGCTATAGCACAAGAAAATATGGGAACATAGCGGAATTATAGTTTTTTGGCCGTAAAATGCAAAAAATGAGGAAATGTCATGGAGGGGAGGTGACTATGGTTCCTTAGGTCGTATATGATGGTCCAGAAAAATTTAGGCGATCCGGTTCCGGGGGGCCCTACCCACTAGGAAGGCATTGGCTATAGCACACAAAATTATGGGAATCAGGCGAAATTCTAGTTTTTTGGGCGAAAAACGCAAAACATGAGGAACGATCATGGAAGGGCGTTGACTATGGTTATCTAGTTCTTATTTGATGGCCCAAAAATATTTTAGGCGATCCGAGTCCGGGGGGGCCGGCCCACTCGGAAGGCATGGGATAGCACACGAAAATATGGGAATAACGCGGTATTCTTGTTTATTGGCCGTAAAATACAAACAATGTGTAAAGGTCATGGCAAGGCGTTGACTATGTTTCCTTAGGTCGTATTTGATGGTCCGAAAAAATTTTAGGCGATCCGGTTCCGGGGGGCCCTACCCACACGAAAATATAGGTATCAAGCGAAATTCTAGTTTTTTGGCCGAAAAACGCAAAAAATGAGGAACGATGATGGTGGGGCGGTGACTATGTTCCTTAGGTCATATTTGATGGCCCAGAAAAGTTTTAGGAGATTGGGGTTCGAGGGTCCCGGGACCACTTGGAAGCCGTGGGTTATAGCACACGAAATTGTGGGAATTAGGCGAAATTCTAGTTTTTGGCCGAAAAATGCAAAAAAAGAGGAACGATCATGGTGTGGCAGTGACTATGGTTCCTTAGATCGTATTTGATGGCCCGGAAAAAACTTTAGGCGATCAGGGTCCGGGGGTCTTGGGACCACTTGGAAGGCGTGGGCTATAGCACACGAAAATATGGGAATCGGGCAGAATTCTAGTTTTTTGGCCGTAAAATGCAAACAATGAGGAACGATCATGGCGGGGCATTGACTATGGTTCCTTGGGGTCGTATTTGATGGCCCGGCAATATTTTAGGCGATCGGGGTCGGGGAGTCCCGGGACCACTTGGAAGGCGTGGGCTAAAGCACACGAAAATATGAGAATCGGGCAGAATTCTATTTTTTTGGCCGTAAAATGCAAAATATGAGGAAAGGTCATGGCGGGGTGGTGACTATGGTTCCTTAGGTCGTATTTGATGGCCCGAAAAAATTTTAAGCGATCCGGCTCCGGGGGGCTCTACCCATTGGGAAGGCGTGGGCTATAGCACACAAAAATATGGAAATCAGGCGGAATTCTAGTTTTTTGGCCGAAAAACGCAAAAACTGAGGAACGATTATGGCAGTGACTATGGTTCCATGGGTCGTTTTTGATGGCCCAAAAATATTTTAGGCGATCAGGGTCTGGGGGTCCCGGGACCACTTGGAAGGCGTGGGTTATAACACACGAAAATAAGGGAATCACGCGAAATTCTAGTTTTTTGGCCGAAAAACGCAAATATTGAGGAACGATCATGGTGGCGACAATAGTTCCTTAGGTTGTATTTGATGGCCCAAAATATTTTCAGGGGACAGGGTCTTGGGGTCCCGTGACCACTTCGAAGGCGTGGGCTATAGCACACGAAAATATGGGAATCGGGCGAAATTCTAGTTTTTTTGCCGAAAAACACTAATATTGAGGAACAATCATGGCGGGGCGGTGACTATGATTCCTTAGGTCGTATTCGATGGCCAAGAAAAATTTTAGGCGATCGGGGTTCGGGGGTCCCGGGACCAATTGGAAGGCATGGGCTATAACACACGAAAATATGGGAATCAGACGGAATTCTAGGTTTTTGGCCGTAAAATGCAAAAAATGAGGAACGATCATGGGGGGGCGGTGAATATGGACCAAAAAATTTTTTAGGCGATCAGGGTCTGGGGGTCCCGGGACCACCTGGACGGCGTGGGTATAGCACACGAAAATATGGGAATCGGGCGAAATTCTAGTTTTTTGGCCGTAAAATGCAAAAAACGAGGAACGAACTTGGCAGGGTAGTGACTATGGTTCTCGGGGTCGTATTTGATGGCCCAAAAAAATTTTAGGTGATCCGAGTCCGTGGGGTCCGGCCCACTCTGAAGGCATTGGCTATATCACACGAAAATATGGGAATCAGGCGGAATTCTAGTTTTTTGGCCGAAAATGCAAAAACTGTGGTACGATTATGGCAGGGCGATGTCTATGGTTTCTTAGGTCGTATTTGATGCCCCGAAAAAACTTTAGGCGATCGGGGTCCGGGGGTCCCGGGACCACTTGGAAGGTGTGGGCTATAGACCACAAAAATATGGGAATCGGATGGAATTTTTGTTTTTTGGACGAATAACACAAAACATGAGGAACGATCATGGCGGGGCGGTGACTATGGTTCCTTAGGTCGTATTTGATGGCCCGAAAAATTTTTAGGCGATCGGGGTCCGGGGGTACCGGGATCACTTGGAAGGCGTGGGCTATAGCACACGAAAATATGGGAATCGGGCGAAATTATAGTTGTTTCGCCGTAAAATGCAAAAAATGAGGAACGATCATGGCGGGGCGGTGACTATGATTCCTTAGGTTGCATTTTATGGCCCAAAAACAATTTTAGGCGATCAGGGTCTGGGGGTCCCGGGACCACTTGGAAGGCATGGGCTATAGCACATGAAAATATGGGACTCCGACGAAATTCTAGGTTTTTGGCCGTAAAATGCAAAAAATGAGGAACGATCATGGCGGGGCGGTGAATATGGGTTCTTAGGTTGCATTTGATGGCCCAAAATTTTTTTTAGGCGATCAGGGTCTGGGGATCCCGGGACAACCTGGAAGGCGTGGGTATAGCACACAAAAATATGGGAATCGGGCGAAATTCTAGTTTTTTGGCCGTAAAATGCAAAAAACGAGGAACGAACTTGGCAGGGTAGTGACTATGGTTCTCGGGGTCGTATTTGATGGCCCAAAAAAATTTTAGGTGATCCGAGTCCGGGGGTCCGGCCCACTCTGAAGACATTGGCTATAGCACATGAAAATATGGGAATCAGGCGGAATTCTAGTTTTTTGGCCGAAAATGCAAAAACTGTGGTACGATTATGGCAGGGCGATGTCTATGGTTTCTTAGGTCGTATTTGATGCCCCGAAAAAACTTTAGGGGATCGGGGTCCGGGGGTCCCGGGACCACTTGGAAGGTGTGGGCTATAGACCACGAAAATATGGGAATTGGATGGAATTTTAGTTTTTTGGACGAAAAACACAAAACATGAGGAACGATCATGGCGGGGAGGTGACTATGGTTCCTTAGGTCGTATTTAAAGGCCCAAAAAATTTTTAGGCGATCCGAGTTCGGGGGCCCAGCCCATTAGGAAGGCGTGGGATAACACACGAAAATATGGGAATTGGGCGGAATTCAAGTATTTTGGCCAAAAAACGCAAATAATGAGGAACAATCATGGCGGGGCGGCGACTATGGTTCCTTAGGTCATATTTGATGGCCCAAAAGGTTTTTAGGCGATCAGGGTCTGGGGGTCCCGGGACCACTTGGAAGGCGTGGGTATAGCACACGAAAATATGGGAATCGGGCGAAATTTTAAATTTTTTGGCCGAAAAACGTAAATATTGAGGAACGATCATGGCGGGGCAGTGACTATGGTTCCTTAGATCGTATTTGATGGCCCGAAAATATTTTAGGCGATCAGGGTCTGGGGGTCCCGGGACCACTTGGAAGGCGTGGGTTATAACACACGAAAATAAGGGAATCACGCGAAATTCTAGTTTTTTGGCCGAAAAACGCAAATATTGAGGAACGATCATGGTGGGGCGGTAACTATGGTTCCTTAGGTCGAATATGATGGCCCGGAAAAATTTTAGGCGATCGGGGTCCGGCGGTCCCGGGACCACTTAGAAGGTGTGGGATATATATAGCACACGAAAATATGGGAATCAGGCGGAACTCTAGCTGTTTAGCCGTAAAATGCAAGAAATGAGGAACGATCATGGAGGGGCGGTGACTATTGTTCCTTAGGTCATATTTGATGGCCCAAAACAACTTTAGGAGACCAGGATCTGGGGGTCCCGGGATCACTTGGAAGGCATGGGCTATAGCACACGAAAATATGGGAATCAGGCGGAATTCTAGGTTTATGGTCGTAAAATGCAAATATCGAGGAAGGAACATGGCAGGGCTGTGACTATGGTTCTATGGGTCATATTTGATGGCCCAAAAATTTTTTAGGCGATCCGAGTCCCGGGGGTCCCACCCACTCGGAAGGCATGGGCTATAGCACACGAAAATATGGGAATCGGGCAGAATTTTAGTTTTTTGGCCAAAAAACGCAAAACATGAGTAACGATCATGGCGGGGCGGTGACTATGGCTCCTTAGGTCATATTTAATGGCCCGGAAAATTTTTAGGCGATTCATGTCTGGGGGCCCGGCCCATTGGGAAGGCGTGGGATAGCACACTAAAATATAGGAATCGGGCGGAATTCTAGTTTTTTGGGCAAAAAATGCAAATAATGAGGAACGATCATGGCGGGGCGGTGACTATGGTTCCTTAGGTCGTATTTGATGGCCCGAAAAATTTTTAGGTGATCGGGGTTCGGGGGTACCGGGACCACTTGGAAGGCGTGGGCTATAGCACACGAAAATATGGGAATCGGGCGAAATTATAGTTTTTTCGCCGTAAAATGCAAAAAATGAGGAACGATCATGGCGGGGCGGTGACTATGATTCCTTAGGTTGCATTTGATGGCCCAAAAAAAATTTTAGGCGATCAGGGTCTGGGGGTCCAGGGACCACTTGGAAGGCATGGGCTATAGCACACGAAAATATGGGAATCAGGCGGAATTCTAGGTTTTTGGCCGAAAAACGCAAAAAATGAGGAACGATCCTGGCGGTGACTATGGTTCCTTAGGTCGTATTTGATGGCCCAAAATATTTTCAGGGGATCAGGGTCTTTGGGTCCCGTGACCACTTCGAAGGCGTGGGCTATAGCACACGAAAATATGGGAATCGGGCGAAATTCAAGTTTTTTTGCCGAAAAACACTAATATTGAGGAACAATCATGGCGGGGCGGTGACTATGATTCCTTAGGTCGTATTCGATGGCCAAGAAAAATTTTAGGCGATCGGGGTCCGGGGGTCACGGGACCAATTGGAAGGCATGGGCTATAACACACGAAAATATGGGAATCAAACGAAATTCTAGGTTTTTGGCCGTAAAATGCAAAAAATGAGGAACGATCATGGCGGGGCGGTGAATATGGCCCAAAAAATGTTTTAGGCGATCAGGGTCTGGGGGTCCCGGGACTACCTGGACGGCGTGGGTATAGCACACGAAAATATGGGAATCGGGCGAAATTCTAGTTTTTTGGCCGTAAAATGCAAAAAACGAGGAACGAACTTGGCAGGGTAGTGACTATGGTTCTCGGGGTCGTATTTGATGGCCCAAAAAAATTTTAGGTGATCCGAGTCCGGGGGTCCGGCCCACTCTGAAGGCATTGGCTATAGCATACGAAAATATGGGAATCAGGCGGAATTCTAGTTTTTTGGCCGAAAATGCAAAAATTGTGGTACGATTATGGCAGGGCGATGTCTATGGTTTCTTAGGTCGTATTTGATGCCCCGAAAAAACTTTAGGCGATCGAGGTCCGGGGGTCCCGGGACCACTTGGAAGGTGTGGGCTATAGACCACGAAAATATGGGAATCGGATGAAATTTTTGTTTTTTGGACGAAAAACACAAAACATGAGGAACGATCATGGCAGGGCGGTGACTATGGTTCCTTAGGTCGTATTTGATGGCCCGAAAAATTTTTAGGCGATCGGGGTCCGGGGGTACCGGGATCACTTGGAAGGCGTGGGCTATAGCACACGAAAATATAGGAATCGGGCGAAATTATAGTTGTTTCGCCGTAAAATGCAAAAAATGAGGAACGATCATGGCGGGGCGGTGACTATGATTCCTTAGGTTGCATTTTATGGCCCAAAAACAATTTTAGGCGATCAGGGTCTGGGGGTCCCGGGACCACTTAGAAGGCATGGGCTATAGCACACGAAAATATGGGAATCGGGCGGAATTCTAGGTTTTTGGCTGAAAAACGTAAAAAATGAGGAACGATCCTGGCGGTGACTATGGTTCCTTAGGTCGTATTTTATGGCCCAAAATATTTTCAGGGGATCAGGGTCTTGGGGTCCCGTGACCACTTCGAAGGCGTGGGCTATAGCACACGAAAATATGGGAATCGGGCGAAATTCTAGTTTTTTTGCCGAAAATCACTAATATTGAGGAACAATCATGGCGGTGACTATGATACCTTAGGTCGTATTCGATGGCAGGAAACATTTTAGGCGATTGGGGTCCGGGGGTCCCGGGACCACTTGGAAGGCATGGGCTATAGCACACGAAAATATGGGACTCAGACGGAATTCTAGGTTTTTGGCCGTAAAATGCAAAAAATGAGGAACGATCATGGCGGGGCGGTGAATATGGGTTCTTAGGTTGCATTTGATGGCCCAAAATTTTTTTTAGGCGATCAGGGTCTGGGGATCCCGGGACCACCTGGAAGGCGTGGGTATAGCACACGAAAATATGGGAATCGGGCGAAATTCTAGTTTTTTAGCCGTAAAATGCAAAAAACGAGGAACGAACTTGGCACGGTAGTGACTATGGTTCTCGGGGTCGTATTTGATGGCCCAAAAAAATTTTAGGTGATCCGAGTCCGGGGGGTCCGGCCCACTCTGAAGACATTGGCTATAGCACATGAAAATATGGGAATCAGGCGGAATTCTAGTTTTTTGGCCGAAAATGCAAAAACTGTGGTACGATTATGGCAGGGCGATGTCTATGGTTTCTTAGGTCATATTTGATGCCCCGAAAAAACTTTAGGGGATCGGGGTCCGGGGGTCCCGGGACCACTTGGAAGGTGTGGGCTATAGACCACGAAAATATGGGAATTGGATGGAATTTTAGTTTTTTGGACGAAAAACACAAAACATGAGGAACGATCATGGCGGGGAGGTGACTATGGTTCCTTAGGTCGTATTTAAAGGCCCAAAAAATTTTTAGGCGATCCGAGTTCGGGGGCCCAGCCCATTAGGAAGGCGTGGGATAACACACAAAAATATGGGAATTGGGCGGAATTCAAGTATTTTGGCCAAAAAACGCAAATAATGAGGAACAATCATGGCGGGGCGGTGACTATGGTTCCTTAGGTCATATTTGATGGCCCAAAAGGTTTTTAGGCGATCAGGGTCTGGGGGTCCCGGGACCACTTGGAAGGCGTGGGTATAGCATACGAAAATATGGGAATCGGGCGAAATTTTAAATTTTTTGGCCGAAAAACGTAAATATTGAGGAACGATCATGGCGGGGCAGTGACTATGGTTCCTTAGATCGTATTTGATGGCCCGAAAAAATTTTAGGCGATCGGGGTCCGGGGGACCCGGGACCACTTGGAAGGCGTGGTCTAGCACACGAAAATATGGGAATCGGGCGAAATTTTAAATTTTTTGGCCGAAAAACGTAAATATTGAGGAACGATCATGGCGGGGCGGTGACTATGGTTCCTTAGATCGTATTTGATGGCCCGAAAAAATTTTAGGCGATCGGGGTCCGGGGGACCCGGGACCACATGGAAGGCGTGGTCTAGCACACGAAAATATGGGAATCGGGCGGAATTCTAGTTGTTTGGCCGAAAAATGCACAAAATGAGGAACGATCATGGCGAGGTGGTGACTATCGTTCCTTAGGTGGAATTTGATGGCCCAAAACAATTTTAGGCGATCAGGGTCTGGTGGTCCCGCGATCACTTGGAAGGCATGGGCTATAGCACACGAAAATATGGAAATCGGGCGAAATTCTAGGTTTTTGGCCATAAAATGCAAAATACGAGGAACGAACTTGGAAGGGTGGTGACTATAGTTCTATGGGTCGTATTTGATGGCCCGAAAATATTTTAGGCGATCCGAGTCCGGGGGGTGTGGCCCACTCTGAAGGCATGGGCTATAGCACACGAAAATATGGGAATCAGGCAGAATTCTAGTTTTTTGGCCGAAAACACAAAAAATGTGAAACGATCATGGAGGGGAGGTGTCTATGGTTCCTTAGGTCGTATTTGATGGCCCGAAAAAACTTTAGGCGATCGGGGTCTGGGGGTCCCGGGACCATTTGGAAGGCGTGGGCTATAGCACACGAAAATATGGAAATCAGGCAGAATTCTAGGTTTTTGGCCGTAAAATGCAAAAAATGAGGAACGATCATAGCGGGGTGGTTACTATGGTTCCTTAGCTCGTATTTGTTGGCCCGTAAAAGTTTTAGGCAATCGGGGTCCGTCCCGGGACCATTTGGAAGGCGTGGGCTAAAGCACACGAAAATATAGGAATCAAGCAGAATTCTATTTTTTGGACCGTAAAATGCAAAAAATGAATGAAGGTCATGGAGGAGAGGTGACTATGGTACCTTAGGTTGTATTTGATGGCCCCGGAAAAGTTTTAGGCGATCCAGCTCCGGGGGGCCCTACCCATTGGGAAGGCGTGGGCTATATAGCACACGAAAATATGGGAATCGGGCGGAATTCTAGGTGTTTGGCCGTAAAATGCAAAAAATGAGCAACGATCATGGTGGGGCTGTGACTATGGTTCCTTAGGTCGTATTTGATGGCCCGGAAAGTTTTTAGGAGATCGGGGTTCGGGGGTCCCGGGACACTTGGAAGGCGTGGGCTAAAGCACACGAAAATATAGGAATCAAGTGAAATTCTAGTTTTTGGGCCGAAAACGCAAAAAAATGAGGAACGATCATGGCAGGGCGGTGTCTATGGTTCCTTAGGTCATATTTAATAGCCCAAAAAAACTTTAGGCGATTGAGGTCCGGGGGTCCCGGGACCACTTGGAAGGCGTGGGCTATAGCACACGAAAATATGGGAATCGGGCGGAATTTTAGTTTTTTGGCCGAAAACGCAAAACATGAGGAACGATCATGGCGGGGCGGTGACTATGGCTTCTTAGGTCGTATTTAATGGCCCGGAAAAATTTTAGGCGATCCGTGTCCGGGGGCCCGGCCCAATGGGAAGGCGTGAGAAAGCACACGAAAATATGAGAATCGGGCGAAATTCTAGTTTTTTGGTCGAAAAACGCAAATAATGAGGAACGATCATGGCGGGGCGGTGACTATGGTTCCTTAGGTCGTATTTGATGGCCCGAAAATTTTTTAGGCGATCGGGGTCCGGGGTCCCGGGAACATTTGGAAGGCGTGGCCTATAGCACACGAAAATATGGGAATCGGGCGGAATTCTAGTTGTTTGGCGGTAAAATGCAAACAAATGAGGAATGATCATGGCGGGGCGGTGACTATGCTTCCTTAGGTCGCATTTGATGGCCCAAAAAAATTTTAGGCGATCGGGGTCTGGGGGTCCCGGAACCACTTGGAAGTTGTGGGCTATAGCACACGAAAATATGGAAATCGGGCGGAATTTTAGTTTTTGGCCGTAAAATGCAAAAAATGAGGAACGATCATGGCGGGGCGGTGACTATGGTTTCTTAGGTCGCATTTGATGGCCCAAAATAATTTTAGGCGATCACGATCTGGTGGTCCCGGGACCACTTGGAAGGCATGGGCTATAGCACACGAAAATATGGGAATCGGGCGGAATTCTTGGTTTTTGGCCGTGAAATGCCAAAAATGAGGAACGAACTTATCAGGGTGGTGACTATGGTTCACTGTGTCGTATTTGATGGCCCGAAAATTTTTTAGGCGATCCGAGTCCGGGGGGTCCGGCCCACTCTGAAGGCATGGGCTATAGCACACGAAAATATGGGAATTAGGCGAAATTCTAGTTTTTTGACCGAAAACCCAAAAAATGTGGAACGATCATGGTGGGACGGTGTCTATCACCTTAGGTTTTATTTGATGGCCTGTAAAAACTTTAGGCGATCGGGGTCCGGGTGTCCCGGGACCACTTGGAAGGCATGGGCTATAGCACACGAAAATATGGGAATCGGACGGAATTTTAGGTTTTTGGCCGAAAAATGCAAAACATGAGGAACGATCATGGCGGGGCGGTGACTATGGTTCCTTAGGTCGTATTTAATGGCCCGAAAAAATGTTAGGCGATCCGAGTCCGGGGGCCCAGCCCATTGGGAAGGCGTGGGATAACACACGAAAATATGGGAATCGGGCGGAATTTTAGTCTTTTGGCCGAAAAACGCAAATAATGAGGAACGATCATGGCGGGGCGGTGACTATGGTTCCTCAGGTCGTATTTGATGGCCCAAAACATTTTTAGGCGATCAGGGTCTGGGGGTCTCGGGACACTTGGAAGGCGTGGGCTATAGCACACGAAAATATAGGAATCAAGTGAAATTCTAGTTTTTGGGCCGAAAACGCAAAAAATGAGGAACAATTCGTATTTGATGGCCCAGAAAAACTTTAGGCGATTGGGGTCTGGGGGCCCCGGGATCACTTGGAAGGCGTGGGCTATAGCACACGAAAATATGGGAATCGGACGGAATTTTAGTTTTTTGGCCGAAAACGCAAAACATGAGGAACGATCATGGCGGGGAGGTGACTATGGCTTCTTAGGTCGTATTTAATGGCCCGGAAAAATTTTAGGCGATCCGTGTCCGGGGGCCCGGCCCAATGGGAAGGCGTGAGAAAGCACACGAAAATATGAGAATCGGGCGGAATTCTAGTTGTTTGGCGGTAAAATGCAAACAAATGAGGAATGATCATGGCGGGGCGGTGACTATGCTTCCTTAGGTCGCATTTGATGGCCCAAAAAACTTTTAGGCGATCAGGGTCCGGGGGTCCCGGAACCACTTGGAAGTTGTGGGCTATAGCACACTAAAATATGGGAATCGGGCGGAATTCTAGTTTTTGGCCGTAAAATGCAAAAAACGAGGAACGATCATGGCGGGGCGGTGACTATGGTTTCTTAGGTTGCATTTGATGGCCCAAAATAATTTTAGGCGATCACGGTCTGGTGGTCCCGGGACCACTTGGAAGGCATGGGCTATAGCACACGAAAATATGGGAATCGGGCGGAATTCTTGGTTTTTGGCCGTGAAATGCCAAAAATGAGGAACGAACTTATCAGGGTGGTGACTATGGTTCTCTGGGTCGTATTTGAAGGCTCGAAATTTTTTTAGGCGATCCGAGTCAGGGGGGTCCGGCCCACTCTGAAGGCATGGGCTATAGCACACGAAAATATGGGAATTAGGCGAAATTCTAGTTTTTCGACCGAAAACCCAAAAAATGTGGAACGATCATGGCGGGGCGGTGTCTATCTCCTTAGGTCGTATTTGATGGCCTGTAAAAACTTTAGGCGATCGGGGTCCGGGGGTCCCGAGACCACTTGGAAGGCATGGGCTATAGCACACGAAAATATGGGAATCAGACGGAATTTTAGGTTTTTGGACAAAAACGCAAAACATGAGGAACGATCATGGCTGGGCGGTGACTATGGCTTCTTAGGTCGTATTTAATGGCCCGGAAAAATTTTAGGCGATCCGTGTCTGGGGGCCCGGCCCAATGGGAAGGCGTGAGAAAGCACAAGAAAATATGAGAATCGGGCGGAATTCTAGTTTTTTGGCCGAAAAACGCAAATAATGAGGAACGATCATGGCGGGGCGGTGACTATGGTTCCTTAGGTCTTATTTGATGGCCCGAAAAATTTTTAGGCGATCGGGGTCCGGGGTCCCGGGAACACTTGGAAGGCGTGGCCTATAGCACACGAAAATATGGGAATCGGGCGGCTTTCTAGTTGTTTGGCCGTAAAATGCAAACAAATGAGGAATGATCATGGCGGGGTGGTGACTATGCTTCCTTAGGTCGCATTTGATGGACCAAAATTTTTTTTAGGCGATCAGGGTTTGGGGGTCCCGGGACCACTTGGAAGGCATGGGATAGCACACGAAAATATGGGAATCGGGCGGAATTTTAGTCTTTTGGCCGAAAAACGCAAATAATGAGGAACGATCAAGGTGGAGCGGTGAAAATGGTTCCTTAGGTCGTATTTGATTGCCCAAAACATTTTTAGGCGATCAGGGTCTGGGGGTCTCGGGACACTTGGAAGGCGTGGGCTATAGCACACGAAAATATAGGAATCAAGTGAAATTCTAGTTTTTGGGCCGAAAACACAAAAAATGAGGAACGTTTCGTATTTAATAGCCCAGAAAAACATTAGGCGATTGGGGTCCGGGGGTCCCGGAAACACTTGGAAGGCGTGCGTTATAGCACACGAAAATATGGGAATCGGGCAGAATTTTAGTTTTTTGGCCGAAAACGCAAAACATGAGGAACGATCATGGCGGGGCGGTGACTATGGCTTCTTAGGTCGTATTTAATGGACCGGAAAAATTTTAGGCGATCCGTGTCCGGGGGCCCGGCCCAATGGGAAGGCGTGAGAAGCACACGAAAATATAGGAATCGGGCGGAATTCTAGTTTTTTGGTCGAAAAACACAAATAATGAGGAACGATCATGGCGGGGCGGTGACTATGGTTCCTTAGGTTGTATTTGATGGCCCAAAAAATTTTTACGCGATCGGGGTCCGGGGTCCCGGGAACACTTGGAAGGCGTGGCCTATAGCACACGAAAATATGGGAATCGGGCGGAATTCTAGTTGTTTGACGGTAAAATGCAAACAAATGAGGAATGATCATGGCGGGGCGGTGACTATGCTTCCTTAGGTCGCATTTGATGGCCCAAAAAATTTTTTAGACGATCAGGGTTTGGGGATCCCGGGGCCACTTGGAAGGCATGGGCTATAGCACACGAAAATATGGGAATCGGGCGGAATTCTAGGTTTTTGGCCGAAAAACGCAAAAAATGAGGAACGATCATAGCGGTGACTATGGTTCCTTAGGTTGTATTTGATGGCCCAAAAAAATTTAGGCGATCAGGGTCCGAGGGTCCCGGGACCACTTGGAAGGCGTGGGCTATAGCACACGAAAATATAGGAATCGGGCGAAATTCTAGTTTTTGGCCGTAAAATGCAAAACATGAGGAACGATCATGGCGGGGCAGTGACTATGGCTTCTTAGGTCATATTTAATGGCCTAAATAAATTTTAGGCGATCCGTGTCCGGGGGCCCGGCCCAATGGGAAGGCGTGAGAAAGCACACGAAAATATGGGAATCGGGCAGAATTTTAGTTTTTTGGCCGAAAACGCAAAACATGAGGAACGATCATGGCGGGGTGGTGACTATGGTTCCTTAGGTCGTATTTGATGGCCCAAAAAATTTTTACGCGATCGGGGTCCGGGGTCCCGGGAACACTTGGAAGGCGTGGCCTATAGCACACGAAAATATGGGAATTGGGCGGAATTCTAGTTGTTTGTCGGTAAAATGCAAACAAATGAGGAATGATCATGGCGGTGCGGTGACTATGCTTCCTTAGGTCGCATTTGATGGCCCAAAAAATTTTTTAGGCGATCAGGGTTTGGGGATCCCGGGACCACTTCGAAGGCGTGGGTTATAGCACACGAAAATATGGGAATCGGGTGAAATTCTAGTTTTTTGGCTGAAAAACGCAAATATTGAGGAACAATCATGGAGGGGCGGTGACTATCGTTCCTTAGGTCGTATTAGATGGCCCAAAAGAATTTTAGGCGATCGGGGTCCGGGGGTCCCGGGACCATTTGGAAGGCGTGGCCTATAGCACACGAAAATATGGGAATCGGGCGGAATTCTAGTTGTTTGTCAGTAAAATGCAAACAAATGAGGAATGATCATGGCGGGGCGGTGACTATGCTTCCTTAGGTCGCATTTGATGGCCCAAAATTTTTTTTAGGCGATCAGGGTTTGGGGATCCCGGGACCACTTCGAAGGCGTGGGTTATAGCACACGAAAATATGGGAATCGGGCGAAATTCTAGTTTTTTGGCTGAAAAACGCAAATATTGAGGAACAATCATGGCGGGGCGGTGACTATCGTTCCTTAGGTCGTATTAGATGGCCCAAAAAAATTTTAGGCGATCGGGGTCCGGGGGTCCCGGGACCACTTGGAAGGCGTGGGCTATAGCACACGAAAATATAGGAATCGGGCGGAATTCTAGTTTTTGGCCGTAAAATGCAAAACATGAGGAACGATCATGGCGGGGCAGTGACTATGGCTTCTTAGGTCATATTTAATGGCCTGAATAAATTTTAGGCAATCCGTGTCCGGGGGCCCGGCCCAATGGGAAGGCGTGAGAAAGCACACGAAAATATGGGAATCGGGCAGAATTTTAGTTTTTTGGCCGAAAACGCAAAACATGAGGAACGATCATGGCGGGGTGGTGACTATGGTTCCTTAGGTCGTATTTGATGGCCCAAAAAATTTTTACGCGATCGGGGTCCGGGGTCCCGGGAACACTTGGAAGGCGTGGCCTATAGGACACGAAAATATGGGAATCGGGCGGAATTCTAGTTGTTTGGCCGTAAAATGCAAACAAATCAGGAATGATCATGGCGGGGCGGTGACTATGCTTCCTTAGGTCGCATTTGATGGCCCAATTGTTTTTTTAGGCGATCAGGGTTTGGGGGTCCCGGGACCACTTGGAAGGCATGGGCTATAGCACACGAAAATATGGGAATCGGGCGAAATTCTAGTTTTTTTTGCTGAAAAATGCAAATATTGAGGAACAATCATGGCGGGGCGGTGAGTATGGTTCCTTAGGTCATATTAGATGGCCCAAAAAAATTTTAGGCGATCGGGGTCCGGGGGTCCCGGAACCACTTGGAAGTTGTGGGCTATAGCACACTAAAATATGGGAATCGGGCGGAATTCTAGTTTTTGGCCGTAAAATGCAAAAAACGAGGAACGATCATGGCGGGGCGGTGACTATGGTTTCTTAGGTTGCATTTGATGGCCCAAAATAATTTTAGGCGATCACGGTCTGGTGGTCCCGGGACCACTTGGAAGGCATGGGCTATAGCACACGAAAATATGGGAATCGGGCGAAATTCTTGGTTTTTGGCCGTGAAATGCCAAAAATGAGGAACGAACTTGGCAGGGTGGTGACTATGGTTCTCAGGGTCGTATTTGATGGCCCGAAAACTTTTTAGGCGATCCGAGTTCGGGGGGTCCGGCCCACTCTGAAGTCATGGGCTATAGCACACGAAAATATGGGAATAAGGCAAAATTCTAGTTTTTTGACCGAAAACCCAAAAAATGTGGAATGATCATGGTGGGGCGGTGTCTATCACCTTTGGTCGTATTTGATGGCCTGTAAAAACTTTAGGCGATCGGGGTCTGGGTGTCCTGGGACCACTTGGAAGGCATGGGCTATAGCACACGAAAATATGGGAATCGGACGGAATTTTAGATTTTTGGCCGAAAAATGCAAAACATGAGGAACGATCATGGTGGGGCGGTGACTATTTTTCCTTAGGTCGTATTTAATGGCCCAAAAAAATGTTAGGCGATCCGAGTCTGGGGGCCCAGCCCATTGGGAAGGCGTGGGATAACACACGAAAAAAATGAGGAACGATTCGTATTTGATGGCCCAGAAAATCTTTAGGCGATTGGGGTCCGGGTGTCCCGGGACCACTTGGAAGGCGTGGGCTATAGCACACGAAAATATGGGAATCGGGCGGGATTTTAGTTTTTTGGCCGAAAACGCAAAACATGAGGAACGATCATGGCGGGGTGGTGACTATGGCTTCTTAGGTCGTATTTAATGGCCTGGAAAAATTTTAGGCGATCCGTGTCCGGGGGCCCGGCCCAATGGGAAGGCGTGAGAAAGCTCACGAAAATATGAGAATCGGGCGGAATTCTAGTTTTTTGGCCGAAAAATGCAAATATTGAGGAACGATCATGGCGGGGCGGTGACTATGGTTCCTTAGGTCGTATTTGATGGCCCGAAAAATTTTTGGGCGATCGGGGTCCGGGGTCCCGGGAACACTTGGAAGGTGTGGCCTATAGGACACGAAAATATGGGAATTAGGCGAAATTCTAGTTTTTTGACCGAAAACCCAAAAAATGTGGAACGATCATGGCGGGGCGGTGTCTATCTCCTTAGGTCGTATTTGATGGCCTGTAAAAACTTTAGGCGATCGGGGTCCGGGGGTCCCGGGACCACTTGGAAGGTATGGGCTATAGCACACGAAAATATGGGAATCGGATGGAATTTTAGTTTTTTGGCCGAAAAATGCAAAACATGAGGAACGATCATGGCGGGGCGGTGACTATGGTTCCTTAGGTCGTATTTAATGGCCCGAAAAAGTGTTAGGCGATCCGAGTCCGGGGGCCCAGCCCATTGGGAAGGCGTGGGCTAACACATTAAAATATGGGAATCGGGCGGAATTTTAGTCTTTTGGCCGTAAAACGGAAATAATGAGGAACGATCATGGCGAGGCGGTGACTATGGTTCCTTAGGTCGTATTTGATGGCCCAACCCATTTTTAGGCGATCAGGGTCTGGGGGTCTCGGGACACTTGGAAGGCGTGGGCTATAGCACACGAAAATATGGGAATCGGGCGAAATTCTAGTTTTTTGGCCAAAAAATGCAAATATTGAGGAACGATCATGGCGGGGCGGTGAGTATGGTTCCATAGATCGTATTTGATGGCCCGGAAAAATTTTAGGCGATCGGGGTCCGGGGGTCCTGGGACCACTTAGAAGGCGTGGTCTAGCACACGAAAATATGGGAATCGGGCTGAATTCTATTTGTTTGGCCGTAAAATACAAAAAATGAGAAACGATCATGGCGGGGTGGTATTAATGGTTCCTTAGGTGGCACTTGATGGCCCAAAACAATTTTAGTCGATCAGGGTCTAGTGGTCCGGGGACCACTTGGAAGGCATGGGCTATAGCACACGAAAATATGGGAATCAAGCGGAATTCTAGGTTTTTGTCGTAAAACGCAAAAAATGTGGAACGATCATGGCGGGGCGGTGTCTATGGTTCCTTAGGTCATATTTGATGGCCTAGAAAAACTTTAGGCGATCGGGGTCCGGGGGTCCTGTCACGCCCCGAACCTAGGAGCGAGACAAGCACCCCGTGCCTCACCTAACCTGGCGTACCAAATTGCGACTAAGGGACTCTGAACACATAATGTCATACTTTGGCCATGGGGCCACCTTGCAAGACAATTTGCGAAGCAAAATATAAAACTGAATGGAAACTAGCACTAACTAAATATCAATATAAAGCTAGGCCGACAAGGCCGTCATAGCTACTACAGCTGACAAACCACCAATTTATACAAACCCAACATACTGCACTAACCAACAGGATATGCCTACAAGCCTCTACTGATAGATGTACTGTGATCGGAACAGGGCCCCGACCTACCCATAACATATATACAGATATACATAAGATGTACACAAAACTCTAGACCTGGCAACTCCGAAAGACGTGGAGCTTACCGATCAGGCGGAACTCGGGAAACACCTACTGAGGAGGTCTACCCGTCTGTCTGTCTGAACCTGCACGCATGAAATGCAGCGCCCCCAAAAAGGGACGTCAGTACGAAATAATGTACCGAGTATGTAAGGCAATAAAATAACTGAAATCTGAAACTGAACTGATAATATGATAACTGAAATTAACTGGGAGTCAAAGATGATCTGGAGATATACTTACCTGCTGATACTGACTCAACTCCTTCAATATAGTAAGTAAAATAATTGTACGGCCTTATAAGGCTCGGTATATATAACTGCTCTGCCATAGTAGGCTCGCTCATAGGCGCTCGGCCATACTAGGCTATGTATCTCGACCATGCTGGGCTCGCTCATAGGCGCTCGGCCACAGTAGGCTCGGTATATAACTTTCCATCTGATCAGAGGTTGCCCAATAGGGGCCTGCCCATCGATTATAGCTCGATGGTAATGAAAATACTGTAATACTGTATATATAGGCTTGCTGCTCTCTTGACTGAAAGAAGACAATACTAAAATGGAATATAGAGTCTCGATAAGGAATAATATTGTAACTTATGAGACTAGAATAGTGTGAATAAATTCATGAATATGAACTTCTCTTTTTGTCTCATTACTAACACATGTAGCTACGAGATCATGCCAAAATGAAGGAAGGCTTAGCCTTAACATACCTTATCACAATCTTTTCAATCACCAAGTTGAACTCACCTCTTCGCACCTTAATCTACAAGAATGATAATAATACTATCGTTAAGTTACGAAAGGTACAACTATCGCACAACGAACGACAAACCTATTTTGTATTAAAACGGGCAGCATCTCCCCTATAATATGCCCTTCCTCCAACTTCAAGATAACACCAACAATACAAGGACAGAACAATAACAACATATATACATCATTTTCCAGCCCTATATACACCATCAAATACTACAAAACAGCCCAACACACCCCAATCTCTTCGTACACAAAACGACCACCGTAGTAGTGTCAAACGACCCGAAAATGTTATGACGAACGACCAGCCAACAACCCTACATTTATATGGTGTTTATAAACCCCCTTCCTCCTCCAAAACTCCACAAAATAGTAATAAAACACGCAGCCCAACAGCAACACAAAACAGTCCACAAAACAGTCCGCTACAAGTGAATAACTCGAACTCACGGCTTCCGATCACCGTCCCGTGAGTTCTTACAAGTATAGAACGACTTACCATGAATTTACAGCAGAAAAAATGGATGAAAGAGAGCAGTAAACTCACCTTATTTGTTGGATAACTCAGCTCCTATCTTGGTTCTTCAAACTCTAAGTTTTACCTCCAATTGGAACTTGAAAGGGAGAGAAAATCAATTAGGGTTTGTGGGAAATTTTTGGGAGGATTCTTTGCAGAGCTTATGTCTGGTTATTATGCTCTATTTTAAGTCTAATATATGAAGAAAATAGGCCCTTAAAAGGCCTCTTTGGACGCCCCGAAATGGCCCATTTTTGGGCTTTCATTTAAGCAAGTAGGTGACACACCTACTTGTCACCTAGCAGCTTGCGCAGTATCGCAAAAATGCACATATCTCTCTACTCCGATGTCGTATTGACAAATGGTTTAATGCGTTGGAAAATAGACTCATAGATCTTTAATTTGATGTGTGGAAAACACCATAACTCTAAGTATATTGGGAGAAAATTGCAGTTACATTTGACCCAAAGTTTCAGTAAAACTTATGAATGTAACTTGTGATGACTTTCATCGACTTTTGTTCCACAACTCGCTTGACTTAAAAACATAACACACGGATGTAATACGACTAATATAAATCATAACATAATCTCTTTATCATGTTAATCACCCTAGTCTCACCCCAAAGGTACATGTTATAACATTCCCAACTTGTCGACTTTCGATGAAACATTGTTTTATTTAATTGCTTTAGCTTCTGAACTGTCCAACCCTCTTTGTACTTGTTGTTCATGATCTTCAATATTTGTAACCTCAGAGGTAACATGATTAACTTACTTTATATACTTTTAAATATTATCTCATTTTTTTTGTCCTACATTAGTTTGCTTACGACGCATTTTTACATACGAAAATATAGGGTGTAACATCACTCCCCCTTGGGAACATTCGTCCTCGAATGTTTACTCTTGGAGACTTTGGAAACTTTTTCCAGAGTATCCTTCGTACACTAGGTTAAAACCAACCTGCACGTAGCCAGAAACATACTATGCATGCCACACATGGCCAATCTTTATAAATAGCAGCAATTTGCCTCTGACATAATCCTGTCTCGTAGCCCTACTACATCTGGAACACACAAACGACCCTTGTATCTGAGAACCCCATCTCCCTTGAGCTCTAACAATGGCTTCTTCTGCTGCGGAACTCGCTCTCTCAACTCGACCAACTCTGGGTCCTCGTACTGCCTTTCCTTGACTTCCGCTATGAGGGATGATTTTGTAGTGTTTTGGAGTACAACTCCACCATCCTCAGAATCTACTAACCGAACCCCCAACGAAGCCAATTGATGAATATCTCTAGCTAATTGTCTTTTCTCGGGCTCTACATGTGCTAAGCTACCCATAGATCGGCGACTTAAGGCATCTGCTACAACATTAGCTTTCCCTGGATGGTAGAGAATGTTAACATCGTAATCTTTCAATAACTCAAGCCATCGCCTCTGTCGCAAATTCAACTCTTTCTGCTTGAAAATATATTGTAGGCTTTTATGATCAGTAAATATATCAACATGAACACCATATAAATAATGCCGCCATATCTTAAGTGCATGGACAACCGCAGCTAACTCGAGGTCGTGGGTCGGATAATTCCTCTCGTGCTTCCTCAACTGCCTTGAAGCATATGCAATTACCTTCCCATGTTGCATCAGGACACATCCTAACCCGACACCTGATGCATCACAATACACGGCATAACCCTCTAGACCCTCTGGAAGTGTTAGAACTGGAGCTGAGGTCTTCTTAAGCTCTTGGAAACTCCGCTCACAAGCCTCTGTCCATTGAAACTTAGTTTCTTTCTGTGTCAACTTCGTCAATGGTGCCGAAAGGGAAGAAAAACCCTCTACGAACCTCCGATAGTATCCTGCTAAGCCTAGAAAGCTACGAACCTCTGTCGGAGTGGTAGGTCTAGGCCAAGATTTCACGGCCTCAATCTTCTGAGTGTCCACCTTTATCCCTTCATCTGATACAATATGCCCCAAGAATGCTACAGACTTCAACCAGAACTCACATTTAGAAAACTTAGCATACAACTTACGATCACGGAGGGTTTGGAGTACCGCTCGCAGGTGGTCCGCATGCTCATCCTCTGAACGGGAATAAACCAGAATATCATCAATAAATACTATCACGAACAGATCTAAAAATGGCCGGAATAGGCTATTCATCAAGTCCATAAATACAGCGGGTGCATTAGTCAACCCGAAGGACATGACAAGGAACTCAAAGTGGCCATATCGGGTCCTGAAGGCTGTCTTCGGAATATCTTTTTCCCGAACTCTGACCTGGTGGTACCCCGACCTCAAATCAATCTTGGAAAAGCATCTAGCTCCCTGCAACTGATCAAACAAGTCATCGATCCTTGGAAGTGGATACTTATTCTTAATAGTTACCTTGTTCAACTGCCTATAATCGATACACATCCTCAGCGAGCCGTCTTTCTTCCGCACAAATAGTACCGGTGCACCCCAAGGTGAGGTACTGGGCCTAATGTAACCTTTCTCCAGCAAATCTTTTAACTGCTCCTTCAACTCCTTCAATTCGGCAGGTGCCATTCTATACGGAGGGACGGATATTGGTTGAGTTCCTGGAAGCAAATCGATGCTAAAATCAATCTCTCGCTCTGGAGGAATACCTGGAAGCTCATCTGGAAACACATCTGCATACTCTTTGACTATGGGAATAGACTGAAGTGTAGGTATCTCAGCATCTGCATCTCTAACTCGCACAATATGATAAATGCATCCTTTTGCGATAATTTTCCTCGCCTTCAGATAGGAAATAAACCTACCTCTGGGTGTTGGTGTATTACCTACCCATTCAAGGACTGGCTCACCCGGAAAATGAAATTTGGCTACCTTTGCTCGGCAATCAACTGTGGCATAGCAAGCTGCCAACCAGTCCATGCCCATGATAGCATCAAAGTCCATCATCTCTAGCTCAACTAGGTCAGCTGAGGTCTGACGACTACAAATTGTCACCGTACAACCTCGGTAAACCCGTCTAGCAATAATCGATTCTCCGACCGGTGTAGATACCGCAAAAGGATCACTTAGTATTTCAGGCACTATACCAAACTTCCTCGCGACAAATGGGGTAATATACGATAAAGTAGATCCTGGGTCTATCAAAGCATAAGCATCGTGAGAGAAAATGGTTAATATACCTGTCACAACGTCTGGTGAAGACTCCTGGTCCTGTCGACCCGCTAAAGCATAGATACGGTTCTGATTACCACTTGAACTGGAACCTCTACCTCTGCCTCGACCTCTACCAGCCGAAGACTGAGACTCACGCCTTGAAGGATGCACGGACATAGACGATCCTGTTGCTGAACTCGCTGGTTGTGCCATTCCCCCAGAATCTCTATTTGGGCAATCTCGCATCATATGCCCCGGACGCCCACATGTATAACAAGCATCAGAACCTGCTCGGCATTGACCCAAGTGTCCTCTACCACAGATGTCACACCGCGGAGGAAATGACCATGTCTGCGCAGAACCTCATTGTCGCTGCAAACCCGACGCCCGTGAGCTCTCACCTGGTCCTGACTGAGTATAGCGGTCATACCCGTAACCCTGTAACTGAGGTGGCGGAGGCCTAGGTGGCCGTCCGAAGTACTGGGTCCTATAACTACCCTGAGATTGCTCCTGAGACCTGGGAAATCTCATCCTCTTACGTTGCCCTTGCTCAGCCCTCTCTGTACCCTGCTGCCGACGCCTACCCCTTTCTATATTCTGGGCGAATGCCTGAATTCGGGAGATATCCATACTATCCTGCAATGCAGCGGTGGCACATGCCTCGGTTAACTCTGGGGCTAACCCTGCTATAAACCTGTGAATCCTGTCCCGCATAGTAGAAACTATGGATGGTGCATATCTGGCCAATGAGTCAAAACGGAGACTATACTCTCGAACACTCATATTACCCTGCTTGAGGGCTAGAAACTGATCGACTCGAGCCTGTCGGATCTCCCGCGGTAAGTACTGGTCAAGGAAAGCATCTGAAAAATTCTCCCAAATAACTGGAGGTGTATCACGTCCCCTAGACCTCTCCCATCCCTCATACCAAAGGATGGCTATATCTCGGAGTCGAAAAGCTGCTAGCTCAACTGCCTCTTTCTCCGTGGCATGCATAACACGAAAGATCCTGTGAAGCTGATCTATGAAATCCTGCGGGTCCTCCTTCTGATCTGTCCCCGTGAACTCTGGGGGACTCAAAGCAATAAACTCTCGGACCCTTGAACTCCCAGACCCCTCAGAAGTTCCTGCACTAGCTGATGCCCTAGCATGTTGCTGGGTAGCTACCAACTGTGTCAACAAATGCACCGCACTCCTTAAGTCCTGATCTGATGGAAGTGGAGGGGGAACTGGATGTGCGGTTTCCCTAGGAATCTCCGTAGTTGGTGGAGGAGCCGGTAATGGCTGAGTAGGGGTCTCCCCTTGAGCCTCAGACTGGGCCCCATCTACTGGGGGTACCCTGTTGGTCCCCTCACCTACTACTGTATCTCTCCTCTGGCTAGCCGTAGTCTTCCTAGTCACCGTCATCTGTGCATGCAAACACCAACACATAAGTTTAATTCAAATTTCCTATAACTCAGTTCTATAGCACGATTTAGATTTCAAAGAAGTGTAACCAACTCCTAAATGCCCTGTAGTTCCTTGCTTATATAATGTGGTGCACAACACATCTATAAACAAGACCCTACTAGACACGGCTTGTAGACTCCCTAGGACAGAACTGCTCTGATACCAAGTTTGTCACGCCCCGAACCTAGGAGCGAGACAAGCACCCCGTGCCTCACCTAACCTGGCGTACCAAATTGCGACTAAGGGACTCTGAACACATAATGTCATACTTTGGCCATGGGGCCACCTTGCAAGACAATTTGCGAAGCAAAATATAAAACTGAATGGAAACTAGCACTAACTAAATATCAATATAAAGCTAGGCCGACAAGGCCGTCATAGCTACTACAGCTGACAAACCACCAATTTATACAAACCCAACATACTGCACTAACCAACAGGATATGCCTACAAGCCTCTACTGATAGATGTACTGTGATCGGAACAGGGCCCCGACCTACCCATAACATATATACAGATATACATAAGATGTACACAAAACTCTAGACCTGGCAACTCCGAAAGACGTGGAGCTTACCGATCAGGCGGAACTCGGGAAACACCTACTGAGGAGGTCTACCCGTCTGTCTGTCTGAACCTGCACGCATGAAATGCAGCGCCCCCAAAAAAGGGACGTCAGTACGAAATAATGTACCGAGTATGTAAGGCAATAAAATAACTGAAATCTGAAACTGAACTGATAATATGATAACTGAAATTAACTGGGAGTCAAAGATGATCTGGAGATATACTTACCTGCTGATACTGACTCAACTCCTTCAATATAGTAAGTAAAATAATTGTACGGCCTTATAAGGCTCGGTATATATAACTGCTCTGCCATAGTAGGCTCGCTCATAGGCGCTCGGCCATACTAGGCTATGTATCTCGACCATGCTGGGCTCGCTCATAGGCGCTCGGCCACAGTAGGCTCGGTATATAACTTTCCATCTGATCAGAGGTTGCCCAATAGGGGCCTGCCCATCGATTATAGCTCGATGGTAATGAAAATACTGTAATACTGTATATATAGGCTTGCTGCTCTCTTGACTGAAAGAAGACAATACTAAAATGGAATATAGAGTCTCGATAAGGAATAATATTGTAACTTATGAGACTAGAATAGTGTGAATAAATTCATGAATATGAACTTCTCTTTTTGTCTCATTACTAACACATGTAGCTACGAGATCATGCCAAAATGAAGGAAGGCTTAGCCTTAACATACCTTATCACAATCTTTTCAATCACCAAGTTGAACTCACCTCTTCGCACCTTAATCTACAAGAATGATAATAATACTATCGTTAAGTTACGAAAGGTACAACTATCGCACAACGAACGACAAACCTATTTTGTATTAAAACGGGCAGCATCTCCCCTATAATATGCCCTTCCTCCAACTTCAAGATAACACCAACAATACAAGGACAGAACAATAACAACATATATACATCATTTTCCAGCCCTATATACACCATCAAATACTACAAAACAGCCCAACACACCCCAATCTCTTCGTACACAAAACGACCACCGTAGTAGTGTCAAACGACCCGAAAATGTTATGACGAACGACCAGCCAACAACCCTACATTTATATGGTGTTTATAAACCCCCTTCCTCCTCCAAAACTCCACAAAATAGTAATAAAACACGCAGCCCAACAGCAACACAAAACAGTCCACAAAACAGTCCGCTACAAGTGAATAACTCGAACTCACGGCTTCCGATCACCGTCCCGTGAGTTCTTACAAGTATAGAACGACTTACCATGAATTTACAGCAGAAAAAATGGATGAAAGAGAGCAGTAAACTCACCTTATTTGTTGGATAACTCAGCTCCTATCTTGGTTCTTCAAACTCTAAGTTTTACCTCCAATTGGAACTTGAAAGGGAGAGAAAATCAATTAGGGTTTGTGGGAAATTTTTGGGAGGATTCTTTGCAGAGCTTATGTCTGGTTATTATGCTCTATTTTAAGTCTAATATATGAAGAAAATAGGCCCTTAAAAGGCCTCTTTGGACGACCCGAAATGGCCCATTTTTGGGCTTTCATTTAAGCAAGTAGGTGACACACCTACTTGTCACCTAGCAGCTTGCGCAGTATCGCAAAAATGCACATATCTCTCTACTCCGATGTCGTATTGACAAATGGTTTAATGCGTTGGAAAATAGACTCATAGATCTTTAATTTGATGTGTGGAAAACACCATAACTCTAAGTATATTGGGAGAAAATTGCAGTTACATTTGACCCAAAGTTTCAGTAAAACTTATGAATGTAACTTGTGATGACTTTCATCGACTTTTGTTCCACAACTCGCTTGACTTAAAAACATAACACACGGATGTAATACGACTAATATAAATCATAACATAATCTCTTTATCATGTTAATCACCCTAGTCTCACCCCAAAGGTACATGTTATAACATTCCCAACTTGTCGACTTTCGATGAAACATTGTTTTATTTAATTGCTTTAGCTTCTGAACTGTCCAACCCTCTTTGTACTTGTTGTTCATGATCTTCAATATTTGTAACCTCAGAGGTAACATGATTAACTTACTTTATATACTTTTAAATATTATCTCATTTTTTTGTCCTACATTAGTTTACTTACGACGCATTTTTACATACGAAAATATAGGGTGTAACATCACTCCCCCTTGGGAACATTCGTCCTCGAATGTTTACTCTTGGAGACTTTGGAAACTTTTTCCAGAGTATCCTTCGTACACTAGGTTAAAACCAACCTGCACGTAGCCAGAAACATACTATGCATGCCACACATGGCCAATCTTTATAAATAGCAGCAATTTGCCTCTGACATAATCCTGTCTCGTAGCCCTACTACATCTGGAACACACAAACGACCCTTGTATCTGAGAACCCCATCTCCCTTGAGCTCTAACAATGGCTTCTTCTGCTGCGGAACTCGCTCTCTCAACTCGACCAACTCTGGGTCCTCGTACTGCCTTTCCTTGACTTCCGCTATGAGGGATGATTTTGTAGTGTTTTGGAGTACAACTCCACCATCCTCAGAATCTACTAACCGAACCCCCAACGAAGCCAATTGATGAATATCTCTAGCTAATTGTCTTTTCTCGGGCTCTACATGTGCTAAGCTACCCATAGATCGGCGACTTAAGGCATCTGCTACAACATTAGCTTTCCCTGGATGGTAGAGAATGTTAACATCGTAATCTTTCAATAACTCAAGCCATCGCCTCTGTCGCAAATTCAACTCTTTCTGCTTGAAAATATATTGTAGGCTTTTATGATCAGTAAATATATCAACATGAACACCATATAAATAATGCCGCCATATCTTAAGTGCATGGACAACCGCAGCTAACTCGAGGTCGTGGGTCGGATAATTCCTCTCGTGCTTCCTCAACTGCCTTGAAGCATATGCAATTACCTTCCCATGTTGCATCAGGACACATCCTAACCCGACACCTGATGCATCACAATACACGGCATAACCCTCTAGACCCTCTGGAAGTGTTAGAACTGGAGCTGAGGTCTTCTTAAGCTCTTGGAAACTCCGCTCACAAGCCTCTGTCCATTGAAACTTAGTTTCTTTCTGTGTCAACTTCGTCAATGGTGCCGAAAGGGAAGAAAAACCCTCTACGAACCTCCGATAGTATCCTGCTAAGCCTAGAAAGCTACGAACCTCTGTCGGAGTGGTAGGTCTAGGCCAAGATTTCACGGCCTCAATCTTCTGAGTGTCCACCTTTATCCCTTCATCTGATACAATATGCCCCAAGAATGCTACAGACTTCAACCAGAACTCACATTTAGAAAACTTAGCATACAACTTACGATCACGGAGGGTTTGGAGTACCGCTCGCAGGTGGTCCGCATGCTCATCCTCTGAACGGGAATAAACCAGAATATCATCAATAAATACTATCACGAACAGATCTAAAAATGGCCGGAATAGGCTATTCATCAAGTCCATAAATACAGCGGGTGCATTAGTCAACCCGAAGGACATGACAAGGAACTCAAAGTGGCCATATCGGGTCCTGAAGGCTGTCTTCGGAATATCTTTTTCCCGAACTCTGACCTGGTGGTACCCCGACCTCAAATCAATCTTGGAAAAGCATCTAGCTCCCTGCAACTGATCAAACAAGTCATCGATCCTTGGAAGTGGATACTTATTCTTAATAGTTACCTTGTTCAACTGCCTATAATCGATACACATCCTCAGCGAGCCGTCTTTCTTCCGCACAAATAGTACCGGTGCACCCCAAGGTGAGGTACTGGGCCTAATGTAACCTTTCTCCAGCAAATCTTTTAACTGCTCCTTCAACTCCTTCAATTCGGCAGGTGCCATTCTATACGGAGGGACGGATATTGGTTGAGTTCCTGGAAGCAAATCGATGCTAAAATCAATCTCTCGCTCTGGAGGAATACCTGGAAGCTCATCTGGAAACACATCTGCATACTCTTTGACTATGGGAATAGACTGAAGTGTAGGTATCTCAGCATCTGCATCTCTAACTCGCACAATATGATAAATGCATCCTTTTGCGATAATTTTCCTCGCCTTCAGATAGGAAATAAACCTACCTCTGGGTGTTGGTGTATTACCTACCCATTCAAGGACTGGCTCACCCGGAAAATGAAATTTGGCTACCTTTGCTCGGCAATCAACTGTGGCATAGCAAGCTGCCAACCAGTCCATGCCCATGATAGCATCAAAGTCCATCATCTCTAGCTCAACTAGGTCAGCTGAGGTCTGACGACTACAAATTGTCACCGTACAACCTCGGTAAACCCGTCTAGCAATAATCGATTCTCCGACCGGTGTAGATACCGCAAAAGGATCACTTAGTATTTCAGGCACTATACCAAACTTCCTCGCGACAAATGGGGTAATATACGATAAAGTAGATCCTGGGTCTATCAAAGCATAAGCATCGTGAGAGAAAATGGTTAATATACCTGTCACAACGTCTGGTGAAGACTCCTGGTCCTGTCGACCCGCTAAAGCATAGATACGGTTCTGATTACCACTTGAACTGGAACCTCTACCTCTGCCTCGACCTCTACCAGCCGAAGACTGAGACTCACGCCTTGAAGGATGCACGGACATAGACGATCCTGTTGCTGAACTCGCTGGTTGTGCCATTCCCCCAGAATCTCTATTTGGGCAATCTCGCATCATATGCCCCGGACGCCCACATGTATAACAAGCATCAGAACCTGCTCGGCATTGACCCAAGTGTCCTCTACCACAGATGTCACACCGCGGAGGAAATGACCATGTCTGCGCAGAACCTCGTTGTCGCTGCAAACCCGACGCCCGTGAGCTCTCACCTGGTCCTGACTGAGTATAGCGGTCATACCCGTAACCCTGTAACTGAGGTGGCGGAGGCCTAGGTGGCCGTCCGAAGTACTGGGTCCTATAACTACCCTGAGATTGCTCCTGAGACCTGGGAAATCTCATCCTCTTACGTTGCCCTTGCTCAGCCCTCTCTGTACCCTGCTGCCGACGCCTACCCCTTTCTATATTCTGGGCGAATGCCTGAATTCGGGAGATATCCATACTATCCTGCAATGCAGCGGTGGCACATGCCTCGGTTAACTCTGGGGCTAACCCTGCTATAAACCTGTGAATCCTGTCCCGCATAGTAGAAACTATGGATGGTGCATATCTGGCCAATGAGTCAAAACGGAGACTATACTCTCGAACACTCATATTACCCTGCTTGAGGGCTAGAAACTGATCGACTCGAGCCTGTCGGATCTCCCGCGGTAAGTACTGGTCAAGGAAAGCATCTGAAAAATTCTCCCAAATAACTGGAGGTGTATCACGTCCCCTAGACCTCTCCCATCCCTCATACCAAAGGATGGCTATATCTCGGAGTCGAAAAGCTGCTAGCTCAACTGCCTCTTTCTCCGTGGCATGCATAACACGAAAGATCCTGTGAAGCTGATCTATGAAATCCTGCGGGTCCTCCCTCTGATCTGTCCCCGTGAACTCTGGGGGACTCAAAGCAATAAACTCTCGGACCCTTGAACTCCCAGACCCCTCAGAAGTTCCTGCACTAGCTGATGCCCTAGCATGTTGCTGGGTAGCTACCAACTGTGTCAACAAATGCACCGCACTCCTTAAGTCCTGATCTGATGGAAGTGGAGGGGGAACTGGATGTGCGGTTTCCCTAGGAATCTCCGTAGTTGGTGGAGGAGCCGGTAATGGCTGAGTAGGGGTCTCCCCTTGAGCCTCAGACTGGGCCCCATCTACTGGGGGTACCCTGTTGGTCCCCTCACCTACTACTGTATCTCTCCTCTGGCTAGCCGTAGTCTTCCTAGTCACCGTCATCTGTGCATGCAAACACCAACACATAAGTTTAATTCAAATTTCCTATAACTCAGTTCTATAGCACGATTTAGATTTCAAAGAAGTGTAACCAACTCCTAAATGCCCTGTAGTTCCTTGCTTATATAATGTGGTGCACAACACATCTATAAACAAGACCCTACTAGACACGGCTTGTAGACTCCCTAGGACAGAACTGCTCTGATACCAAGTTTGTCACGCCCCGAACCTAGGAGCGAGACAAGCACCCCGTGCCTCACCTAACCTGGCGTACCAAATTGCGACTAAGGGACTCTGAACACATAATGTCATACTTTGGCCATGGGGCCACCTTGCAAGACAATTTGCGAAGCAAAATATAAAACTGAATGGAAACTAGCACTAACTAAATATCAATATAAAGCTAGGCCGACAAGGCCGTCATAGCTACTACAGCTGACAAACCACCAATTTATACAAACCCAACATACTGCACTAACCAACAGGATATGCCTACAAGCCTCTACTGATAGATGTACTGTGATCGGAACAGGGCCCCGACCTACCCATAACATATATACAGATATACATAAGATGTACACAAAACTCTAGACCTGGCAACTCCGAAAGACGTGGAGCTTACCGATCAGGCGGAACTCGGGAAACACCTACTGAGGAGGTCTACCCGTCTGTCTGTCTGAACCTGCACGCATGAAATGCAGCGCCCCCAAAAAAGGGACGTCAGTACGAAATAATGTACCGAGTATGTAAGGCAATAAAATAACTGAAATCTGAAACTGAACTGATAATATGATAACTGAAATTAACTGGGAGTCAAAGATGATCTGGAGATATACTTACCTGCTGATACTGACTCAACTCCTTCAATATAGTAAGTAAAATAATTGTACGGCCTTATAAGGCTCGGTATATATAACTGCTCTGCCATAGTAGGCTCGCTCATAGGCGCTCGGCCATACTAGGCTATGTATCTCGACCATGCTGGGCTCGCTCATAGGCGCTCGGCCACAGTAGGCTCGGTATATAACTTTCCATCTGATCAGAGGTTGCCCAATAGGGGCCTGCCCATCGATTATAGCTCGATGGTAATGAAAATACTGTAATACTGTATATATAGGCTTGCTGCTCTCTTGACTGAAAGAAGACAATACTAAAATTGAATATAGAGTCTCGATAAGGAATAATATTGTAACTTATGAGACTAGAATAGTGTGAATAAATTCATGAATATGAACTTCTCTTTTTGTCTCATTACTAACACATGTAGCTACGAGATCATGCCAAAATGAAGGAAGGCTTAGCCTTAACATACCTTATCACAATCTTTTCAATCACCAAGTTGAACTCACCTCTTCGCACCTTAATCTACAAGAATGATAATAATACTATCGTTAAGTTACGAAAGGTACAACTATCGCACAACGAACGACAAACCTATTTTGTATTAAAACGGGCAGCATCTCCCCTATAATATGCCCTTCCTCCAACTTCAAGATAACACCAACAATACAAGGACAGAACAATAACAACATATATACATCATTTTCCAGCCCTATATACACCATCAAATACTACAAAACAGCCCAACACACCCCAATCTCTTCGTACACAAAACGACCACCGTAGTAGTGTCAAACGACCCGAAAATGTTATGACGAACGACCAGCCAACAACCCTACATTTATATGGTGTTTATAAACCCCCTTCCTCCTCCAAAACTCCACAAAATAGTAATAAAACACGCAGCCCAACAGCAACACAAAACAGTCCACAAAACAGTCCGCTACAAGTGAATAACTCGAACTCACGGCTTCCGATCACCGTCCCGTGAGTTCTTACAAGTATAGAACGACTTACCATGAATTTACAGCAGAAAAAATGGATGAAAGAGAGCAGTAAACTCACCTTATTTGTTGGATAACTCAGCTCCTATCTTGGTTCTTCAAACTCTAAGTTTTACCTCCAATTGGAACTTGAAAGGGAGAGAAAATCAATTAGGGTTTGTGGGAAATTTTTGGGAGGATTCTTTGCAGAGCTTATGTCTGGTTATTATGCTCTATTTTAAGTCTAATATATGAAGAAAATAGGCCCTTAAAAGGCCTCTTTGGACGACCCGAAATGGCCCATTTTTGGGCTTTCATTTAAGCAAGTAGGTGACACACCTACTTGTCACCTAGCAGCTTGCGCAGTATCGCAAAAATGCACATATCTCTCTACTCCGATGTCGTATTGACAAATGGTTTAATGCGTTGGAAAATAGACTCATAGATCTTTAATTTGATGTGTGGAAAACACCATAACTCTAAGTATATTGGGAGAAAATTGCAGTTACATTTGACCCAAAGTTTCAGTAAAACTTATGAATGTAACTTGTGATGACTTTCATCGACTTTTGTTCCACAACTCGCTTGACTTAAAAACATAACACACGGATGTAATACGACTAATATAAATCATAACATAATCTCTTTATCATGTTAATCACCCTAGTCTCACCCCAAAGGTACATGTTATAACATTCCCAACTTGTCGACTTTCGATGAAACATTGTTTTATTTAATTGCTTTAGCTTCTGAACTGTCCAACCCTCTTTGTACTTGTTGTTCATGATCTTCAATATTTGTAACCTCAGAGGTAACATGATTAACTTACTTTATATACTTTTAAATATTATCTCATTTTTTTTTGTCCTACATTAGTTTGCTTACGACGCATTTTTACATACGAAAATATAGGGTGTAACATCACTCCCCCTTGGGAACATTCGTCCTCGAATGTTTACTCTTGGAGACTTTGGAAACTTTTTCCAGAGTATCCTTCGTACACTAGGTTAAAACCAACCTGCACGTAGCCAGAAACATACTATGCATGCCACACATGGCCAATCTTTATAAATAGCAGTAATTTGCCTCTGACATAATCCTGTCTCGTAGCCCTGCTACATCTGGAACACACAAACGACCCTTGTATCTGAGAACCCCATCTCCCTTGAGCTCTAACAATGGCTTCTTCTGCTGCGGAACTCGCTCTCTCAACTCGACCAACTCTGGGTCCTCGTACTGCCTTTCCTTGACTTCCGCTATGAGGGATGATTTTGTAGTGTTTTGGAGTACAACTCCACCATCCTCAGAATCTACTAACCGAACCCCCAACGAAGCCAATTGATGAATATCTCTAGCTAATTGTCTTTTCTCGGGCTCTACATGTGCTAAGCTACCCATAGATCGGCGACTTAAGGCATCTGCTACAACATTAGCTTTCCCTGGATGGTAGAGAATGTTAACATCGTAATCTTTCAATAACTCAAGCCATCGCCTCTGTCGCAAATTCAACTCTTTCTGCTTGAAAATATATTGTAGGCTTTTATGATCAGTAAATATATCAACATGAACACCATATAAATAATGCCGCCATATCTTAAGTGCATGGACAACCGCAGCTAACTCGAGGTCGTGGGTCGGATAATTCCTCTCGTGCTTCCTCAACTGCCTTGAAGCATATGCAATTACCTTCCCATGTTGCATCAGGACACATCCTAACCCGACACCTGATGCATCACAATACACGGCATAACCCTCTAGACCCTCTGGAAGTGTTAGAACTGGAGCTGAGGTCAACTTGTTCTTAAGCTCTTGGAAACTCCGCTCACAAGCCTCTGTCCATTGAAACTTAGTTTCTTTCTGTGTCAACTTCGTCAATGGTGCCGAAAGGGAAGAAAAACCCTCTACGAACCTCCGATAGTATCCTACTAAGCCTAGAAAGCTACGAACCTCTGTCGGAGTGGTAGGTCTAGGCCAAGATTTCACGGCCTCAATCTTCTGAGTGTCCACCTTTATCCCTTCATCTGATACAATATGCCCCAAGAATGCTACAGACTTCAACCAGAACTCACATTTAGAAAACTTAGCATACAACTTACGATCACGGAGGGTTTGGAGTACTTCTCGTAGGTGGTCCGCATGCTCATCCTCTGAACGGAGCAGTCATGGCAGGACGGTGACTATGGTTCTTCAGGTCGTATTTGACGGCCCGAAAAAATTTTAGGCAAATGGAGTCCGAGGGCCCGCGCCCACTCGGAAGGCGTGGGCATATGATACGAAAATATGGGAATCGGGCGCAATTCTAGTTTCTTGGCTGTAAAACGCAAAACAATGAGGAACGGTCATGGAGGGGTGGTGAATATGGTTCCTTAGGTCGTATTTGATGGCCCGGAAAAATTTTAGGCGATCCGAGTCTGGAGGTGCCCGACCCACTCAGAAAATATGGTAATCGTGCTGAATTCTAGTTTTTTGGCTGTAAAACGCAAAACAATGAGGAACGGTCATGGTGGGGCGGTGACTATGATTCCTTAGGTCGTATTTGATGGCCCGGAATAATTCTAGGCAATCGGGGTACGAGGGGCCTGGGATCACTTGGAAAGCATGGGCTATAGCACACAAAAATATGGGAATCAGGTAGAATTCTAGTTTTTTGGCCGTAAAACGTAAAACAAACGAGGAATGGTCATGGCGGGGCAGTGGCTATGGTTCCTTAGGTCGTATTTGATGGCCCATAAAAATTTAAGACTACTTGGGTGCGGGCGTCCCGGGCCCACTTAGAAGGCGTGGGATATAGCACACGAAAATATTGGAATCGGGCGGAATTCTAGTTTCTAGGCCGTAAAACGTAAAAACAATGAGGAACAGTCATGGCGGAGCGGTAACTATTGTTCCTTAGATCGTATTTCATGGCCCAGAAATTTTTTAGGCGATCGCGTTTCGGGGGCTCGCGCCCACTCGAAAGGCGTGGGCATAGCACACGAAAATATGGAAATCGAGCGGAATTCTTGTTTTTTCGCGGGAAAACGCAAAAAAATGAGAAACGTTCATGGAGGGCAGTGACTATTGTTCACTAGGTCATATTTGATGGCCCAGAAAAACTCTAGGCGATCCGGTTCTGGGGGGCCATGCCCACTCGGAAGGCGTGGTAGCACACGAAAATATGGGAATCAAGCAAAATTCTAGTTTTTTAGCCGTAAAACGCAAAACAACAAGGAACGGTCATGGAGGGGTGGTGGCTATTGTTCCTTAGGTTGTATTTGATGGCCCATAAAAATTTAAGGCTATTCGGGTCAGCGTGGCCCGGGCCCACTCGAAAGTCGTGGGCTATAGCATACGAAATTATGGGATTCGGGCAGAATTCTAATTTTTTTGCCGTAAAACAAAAGAAATGAGAAACGGTCATGGTGGGGTGGTGAGTATGGTTCCATAGGTCCTATTTGATTGCCCGAAAAAAATTTACGCAATCCACTTTCGGGGGGGGAGGGGGGGTCGGGCTCACTCGGAAGGCGTGGGTTATAGCACACGAAACTCGGGCAGAATTCTAGTTTTTTGGCTGTAAAACACAAAAAAGTGAGGAACGGTTATGGCGAAGCGTTGACTATGGTTCTTTTAGTCGTATTTGATGGCCCGAAAAATTTTTAGGCTATCCGAGTCTGGAGGGCCAGGCCCATTCGGAAGGCATGAGCTATAGCACACGAAAATATTGGAATCATGGCGAGGCAGTGACTATGGATCCTTAGGTCGTATTTGATGTCCTGGAAAGATTTCAGACGAGTCGGTTCGGGAGAACCAGGCCCACTTGGAAGGCATGGGCTATAGCACACGAAAATATGGGAATCGGGCGGAATTCTAGTTCTTTGGCCATAAAACGCAAAAACATGAGGAACGGTCATGGCAAGGGGTCGTATATGACGACCCGAAAAAATTTTAGGCGATCCCAGTCCGAGGGGCCCGGCCCACTCGGATGGCGTCGGCTATTGCACACGAAATTATGGGAATCAGGCGGAATTCTAATTTTTTTACCGTAAAACGAAAGAAATGAGAAACGGTCATGGTGGGGCGGTGACTATGGTTCCTTAGGTCGTATTTGATTGCCCGGAAAAAATTTACACAATCCACTTTCGTGGGGCCCGGGCTCACTCGGAAGGCATGGGCTATAGCACACGAAAATATAGGAATCAGGCAGAATTCTAGTTATTTGGCCGTAAAACACAAAAAAGCGAGGAAAGGTTATGGCGAGGCAGTGACTATGGTTCTTTCAGTCGTATTTGATGGCCCGAAAATTTTTTAGGCGATCCGAGTCCGGGGGGCCAGGCCCACTTGGAAGGCGTGGGCTATAGCTCACGAAAATATTGGAACCTAGCGGAATTCAAGTTTTTTGGCCGTAAAACGAAACAAAACGAGGAACGGAAATGACGAGGCAGTGACTATGGTTACTTAGGTCGTATTTGATGTCTCGAAAACTTTTTAGGCGATCCAATTACGGGGGGCCGGGCCCACTTGGAAGGTGTGGGCTATATCACACAAAAATATGAGAATCAGGCGGAATTCAAGTTACTTAGCCATAAAACACAAAACAAATGAGCAATGGTCATGGAGGGGTGGTGACTATGGTTCCTAAGGTCGTATTTTATTTCCCAGAAAAATTTTAGGCGATCCGGGTCCGGAGGGGCCCGGCCCACTCGGAAGGCGGCACAAGCAAATATGGTAATCGGGCTGAATTCTAGTTTATTGGCCGTAAAACGCAAAAAAACGAGGAATGGTCATGGAAGGGTGGTGACTACGGTTCCTTAGGTCGTATTTGATGGCTCAGAAAATTTTAGGCGATCCGGGGGGCCGGGCCCACTCGGAAGGCGTATGCTATAGAACACCAAAATATGGGAATCAAGCGGAATTCTTATTTTTTGGTCGTAAAACACAAAAAATGAGGAACAATCATGGCGGGGCGGTGAATATGGTTCTTGAAGTCATATTTGACAGCCTAAAATTTTTTTAGGCGATCGGGATCCAGGGGGCCGGGCCCACTCGCAAGGCGTGTGCTATAGAACACAAAAATATGGGAATCAGGCGGAATTCTAGTTTTTAGGTCGTAAAACACAAAAAACGAGGAACAGTCATGGCGGGGCGGTGACTATGGTTCTTCAGGTCGTATTTGATGGCCCGAAAATATTATAGGCGATCGGAGTCCAGGGGCCCGCGCCTACTCGGAAGGCGTGGGCATAGCAAATTCATATGGGAATCGGGCGGAATTCTAGTTTTTTGGTGGGAAAACGCAAAAAAAGGAGAAACTTTCATGGTGGGGCAGTGACTATTGTTCCTTAGGTCATATTTGATGGACCGGAAAAATTGTAGGCGATCCAGTTCTAGGGGGCCCATGCCCACTCGGAAAGCGTGGGCTATAGCACACGAAAATATGGGAATCGAGCGGAATTCTAGCTTTTTTGCCGTAAAATGCAAAAGACCGAGGAACGGTCATGGCGGGGCGGTGACTATGGTTCCTTAGGTCGTATTTGATGGCCCATAAAAATTTAAGGCTATTCGGGTCTGGGCGGCCCGGGCCCACTCAAAAGACGTGGGATATTGCACACGAAAATATGGAAATCGGGCGTATTCTAGTTTCTTAGCCGTAAAACGCAAAAAATGAGGAAAGGTCATGGTGGGGTGTTGAGTATGGTTCCTTAGGTCGTATTTGCTGGACCGGAAAAATTTAAGGCGATCCGAGTCTGGAGGGGCCCGACCCACTCGGAAGGCGGCACACGAAAATATGGTAATCATGCTGAATTCTAGTTTTTTGGCTGTAAAATGCAAACCAATGAGGAACGGTTATGGTGTGCGATGACTATGGTTCCTTAGGTCATATTTGATGGCCCGGAATAATTTTAGGCGATCGGGGTCCGAGGGGCCCAGGCCCACTCGGAAGGCATGGGCTATAAGCACACGAAAATATGGGAATCGGGCAAAATTCTAGTTTTTTGGCCGTAAAACGTAAAACAAACGAGGAATGGTCATGGCGGGGCGGTGGCTATGGTTCCTTAGATCGTATTTCATGGCCCGGAAAAGTTTTAGGCGATCAGGTTTCGTGGGCCCGCGCCCACTCGGAAGGCGTGGACATAGCACCGAACAATATAGGAATTGGGTGGAATACTAGTTTTTTGGGAGGAAAACACAAAAAATAAGAAACGTTCATGGCGTGGCAGTGACTATTGTTCCTTAGGTCGTATTTGATGGCCCAGAAAAATTGTAGGCGATCCTGTTCTGGGGGGCCCATGCCCACTCGGAAGGTGTGGGCTATAGCACACGAAAATATGGGAACTGAGCGAAATTCTAGTTTTTTGGCCGTAAAACACAAAACTATGAGGAACGGTCAAGGCGGGGCGGTGGCTATGGTTCCTTAGGTTGTATTTGATGGCCCATAAAAATTTAAGGCTATTCGGGTCCGGGCAGCCCGAGCCCATTCGGAAGGAGTGGGCTAGCACACGAAATTATGGGAATCGGGCGGAATTCTAGTTTTTTGGCCGTAAAATGAAAAAAATGAGATACGTTCATGGTGGGGCGGTGACTATGGTTCCTTAGGTCGTATTTGATTGCCCGAAATATTTTTACGCAATCCAGTTTCGGGGGGGGGGGCACTCGGAACGCGATGACTATGGTTCCTTATATCGTATTTGATGTGTTGGAAATATTTTAGGCGATCCGGTTCTGGGGGCCCGGTCCCACTTGGAAGTAGTGGGCTATAGCACACGAAAATATGGGAATGAGGTAGAATTCTAGTTTCTTGGACGTAAAATGCAAACTAAACGAGGAATGGTCATGGCGGGGTGGTGACTGAGGTTCTTAAGGATGTATTTGATGGCCCGAAAAAATTTAAGGTGATCCGGGTCCGGAAGGGGCCGGCCCACTCGGACGGTGGCACAAGCAAATATTGTAATCGGGCTAAATTCTAGTGTTTTGGCCGTAAAACGCAAAGAAAATGAGGAACGGTCATGGCGGGGTGGTGACTATGGTTCCTTATGTCGTATTTGATGGCTCGAAAAACTTTAGGCGATCGGGGTCCGGGGGCCTAGGCCCACTCGGAAGGCGTGTGCTATAACACACGAAAATATGGGAATCATGCGAAATTCTAGTTTTTTGGCCGTAAAGCACAAAAAAATGAGGAACAGTCATGGCGGGGATGTGACTATAGTTCCATAGGTCGTATTTGATGGCCTAGAAAAATTTTAGGCGATCCAGGTCTGGGGGCACTACCCACTGGGAAAGCGTGGACTATAGCACACGAACATATGGGAATCGGGCAGAATTCTAGTTTTTTTGCCGTAAAACGCAAAAAGAATGAGGAACGGTCATGGAGAGGCGGTGACTATGGCTCTTCAAGTCGTATTTGATGGCCCGAAAAAATCTTAGGCGATCCGAGTCTGTGGGGCCCGGCCCACTCGGAAGGCGTGGGCTATATAACAAATGAAAATATGGGAATGGTACGGAATTCTAGTTTTTTGGCCGTAAAACTAAAATAATGGGAAACGGTCATGGCGAGGCAGTGACTATGGTTCCTTAGGTCGTATTTAATTTCTCGAAAATGTTTTGCACAATCTAGTTTCGGGGGGCCCGGGCCCACTCGGAAGGCGTGGGCTATAGCACACGAAAATATAGGAATCTAGCAGAATTCTAGTTTTTTGACCGTAAAACGCAAAAAAGTGAGGAACGGTCATGGCGAGGTGGTGAATATGGTTCTTCAGGTCATATTTGATGATCCGAAAAAATTTTAGGCGATCCAAGTCCGGGGGGCCCGACCCACTCGGAAGGCGTAGGCTATATAGCACACGAAATTAATGGAATCGGGCTGAATTCTAGAGTTTTATCCATAAAACGCAAAGAAAATAAGGAACGGTCATGGCGGGTTGGTGACTATGGTTCCTTAGGTCGTATTTGATTGCCCGAAAAAAATTTACGCAATCCACTTTCAGGCGGCCCGGGCTCACTCGAAAGGTGTGGGCCATGCACACGAAAAAATGGGAATCGGGCACAATTCTATTTTTTGGCCGTAAAACACAAAAAAGCGAGGAACGGTCATGGCGAGGCGGTGACTATGGTTCTTTAGGTCATATTTTATGGCCCGGAAAAATTTTAGGCGATCCGGTTCCAGGGACCCAGGCCCACTTGGAAGGCGTGGGCTATGGCACTCGAAAATATAGGAATCGGGCGGAATTCTATTTTTTCGGCCGTAAAATGCAAACAACAAGGAACGGTCATGGCGAGTAGGTAAATATGGTTCCTTAGGTCGTATTAGATATCCCGAAAACTTTTTAGTCGATCCAGTTCCGGGTGCCCGTGCCCACTTGGAAGGTGTGGGCTATATCACACAAAAATACGGGAATCAGGCGGAATTCAAGTTTCTTGGCCGTAAAACGCAAAAAAATGAGGAATGGTCATGGCGGGGTTGTGACTATGGTTAATAAGGTCGTATTTGATTACCCAGAAAAATTTAATCGGGCTGAATTCTAGTTTTTTGGCCGTAAAATGCAAAAAAATGAGGAACGGTCATGGAAGGGCGGTGACTATGGTTCCTTAGGTCGTATTTGATGGCTCGGAAAATTTTAGGCAATCGGAGTCCGGGGGCCCGGGCCCAATCGGAAGGTGTGTGCTATAGAACATGAAAATATGGGAATCAAGCGGAATTCTAGTTTTTTTGTCGTAAAACACAAAAAATGAGGAACAGTCATGGCGGGGCGGTGAATATGGTTCTTCAGCTCGTATTTGATGACCCAAAAAAAATTTAGGCAATCCGAGTCCGGGGGGCCCGGGCCACTCGGAAGGCTTGGGCTATAGCACACGAAAATGTGGGAATCGGGCTGAATTCAAGTTTTTCGGCCGTAAAACGCAAAACAATTCAAGGAACGGTCATGGAAAGGCGGTGACTATGGTTCCTTGGGTCGTATTTGATGGCCCGAAAAAATTTTAGGCGATCCGAGTCCGAGGTGCCCGGCCCACTCGAAAGGCGTGGGCAATAGCACATGAAAATATATCAAGAGGAATTCTAGTTATTTGGCCGTAAAATGCAAAAAACGAGGAACGGTCATGGTGAGGTGGTGATTATGGTTCCTTATGTCGTATTTGATAGCCCGGCAATTTTTTAGGCGATCTAGTTTCGGGGCCTAGGCCCACTTGGAAGGCGTGGGCTATAGCACATGTAAATGCAAAAACACAATGAGGAATGGTCATGGCGGGGTGGTAACTTTGGTTCCTAAGGTCGTATTTGACTGCCCGAAAAAATTTAAGGCGATCCGGGTCCGGAGGGGCCCGACCCACTCGGAAGGCGGCACAACCAAATATGGTAATCGGGTTAAATTCTAGTTTTTTGGCCATAAAACGCAAATAAACGAGGAACAGTCATGGCGGGGCGGTGACTATGGTTCCTTAGGTCGTATTTGATGGCCCGAAAAATTTTAGGCGATAGGGGTCCGGGGGCCAGGACCCTCTCGAAAGGCATGTGCTATAGCACACGAAAAAATGGGAATCGAGCGGAATTCTAGTTTTTTGGCCGTAAAACGCAAAACACGAGGAACCGTCATGGCGGGGCGGTGATTATGGTTCCATAGGTCATATTTGATGGCCTGAAAAACTTTTTGGGCAATCCCGGTCTGGGGACACTGCCAACTAGGAAGGCATGGGCTATAGCACATGAACATATAGGAATCAGGCGGAATTCTAGGTTTTTTGCCGTAAAACACAAAACAAAAAAGGAACGGTCATGGCGAAGCGGTGACTATGGTTCTTTAGGTCGTATTTGATGGCCCGAAAAAATTTTAGGCGATCCGAGTCCAGGGGCCTGGCCCACTCGGAATGCGTGGGCTATAGCATATGAAAATATGGGAATCGGGCGGAATTCTAGTTTTTTGGCTGTAAAACAAAAAAAATGAGAAAATGTCATGGTAGGGCGGTGACTATGGTTCCTTAGGTCTTATTTATTGCCCGGAAAATTTTACGCTATCAAGTTTCGTGGGGCCCATGCCCACTCGGAAGGCGTGGGCTATAGCACACGAAAATATGGGAATCGGGCGGAATTCTAGTTTTTTGGCCGTAAAACTAAAATAATGAGATATGGTCATGGTGGGGCGGTGACTATGGTTTCTTAGGTTGTATTTGATTGCTCGGAAAAAATTTACGCAATCCACTTTCGGGGGGCCAGGCCCAATCGGAAAGCGTGGGATATAGCACACGAAAATTTTGGAATCGGGCAGAATTCAAGTTTTTTGGCCATAAAACGAAAGAAAACGAGGAATGGTCATGATGGACTGGTGACAACAGTTCCTTAGGTCGTATTTGATGGACTGGAAAAATTTTAGGCTATCCGATTCCGGGGACCCAGGCCCACTTAGAAGGCGTGGGCTATGGCACACGAAAATATGGGAATCAATCGAAATTCTAGTTTTTCGGCCGTAAACCGCAAAACAATTCAAGGAACGGTCATGGAAAGGTGGTGACTATGGTTCCTTGGGTCGTATTTGATGTCCCGAAAAAATTTTAGGCGATCCGGTTCTGGGTGCCCGGGCCCACTTGGAAGGCGTGGGATATAGCACCCGAAAATATGGGAATCAGGAGGAATTCTAGTTATTTGGCCGTAAAATGTAAAAATTGAGGAACGGTCATGGCGGGGCGGTGACTATGGTTCAATACGTCGTATTTGATTGCCTGGAAAAATGTTAGGCAATCTGGGTCCGGGGGCACTGCCCACTGGGAAGGCATGGGCTATGACACACGAACATATGGGAATCGGACAGAATTCTAGTTTTTCTGCCGTAAACCGCAAAAACAATGAGGAACGGTCATGGCGAGGTGGTGACTATGGTTCTTCAGGTCATATTTGATGGCCTGAAAAGTTTTTAGGAGATCCGAGTCCCGGGGGCCCGGCCCACTCGGAAGGCATGGGCTATAGCACATGAACATATGGGAATCGGGTGGAATTCTAGTGTTTTGGTTGTAAAACGCAAAAAATGAGGAACGGTCATGACGAGGCAGTCACTACGGTTCCTTAGGTCGTATTTAATGGCCTGGAAAAGTTTTTAGCGATTCGGGTCTAGGGGCTATGCCCACTCAGAAGGCGTGGGCTATAGCACACGTACATATTTGAATAGGGTGGAATTCTAGGTTTTTGGCCATAAAACGCAAAACAAACAAGGAACGGTCATGCCGAGGTGATGACTGTTGTTCTTTAGGTCGTATTTGATGGCCCGGAAAAATTTTAGGCGATTCGAGTCCGGGGGCCTGGCCCACCCGGACAGCGTGGGCTTTAACACACGAAAATATGGGAATCGTGCGGAATTCTAGTTTTTTGGCTGCAAAACGCAAACAAATGAGGAACGGTCATGGTGGGACGATGAATGTGGTTACTTAGGTCGTATTTGATGGCCCATAAATAGTTTAGGCTATCCGGGTCTGGGCGGCCCGAGCCCACTCAGAAGGTGTTAGCTATAGCATACGAAAATAAGGAAATCGGGCGAAATTCTAGTTTCTTGGCCGTAAAACGCAAAACAATGTGGAACGGTCATGGCGGGGAAGTGACTATGGTTCCTTAGGTCGTATTTGATGGCCCAAAAAAATTTAAGGCGATCGGGGTCCGGGGGGCCCGGGCCCACTCGGAAGGCCTGGGCTATAGCACACGAAAATATGGGAATCAGGCGTAATTCTTGTTTTTTGGTAGTCAAACATAAAATAACGAGGAGAGGTCATTGCGGGGCAGTGACTATGGTTTCTTGTGTCATATTTTATGGCCCAAAAAAATTTTAGGCGATCCGAGTCCGTGGGGGCCGACCCACTCGGAAGTGGTGGGCTATAGCACACGAAAATATAGGAATCGGGCAAAATTCTAGTTTTTTGGCTGTAAAATGCAACAAATGAGGAACGATCATGGCGGAGTGGTAACTATGGTTCCTTAGATCGTATTTCATTGCCCGGAAAATATTTAGGCGATCGGGGTCCAGGGCCCGCACCCACTCGGAAGGCGTGGGCATAGCACACGAAAATATGGGAATCGGGCGGAATTCAAGTTTTTGGCGGGAAAACGCAAAAATATAAGGAACGGTCATGGTAGGGCGGTGACTATTGTTCCTTAGGTCATATTTGATGGCCCAGAAAAATTGTAGGCGATCCGGTTCCGGGGGGCCCGTGCCCACTCGGAAGGCCTGGGCTATAACACATGAAAATATGGGAATCGGGCGGAATTCTAGTTTTTTGGCAGAAAAACACAAAACAACGAGGAACGGTCATGGCGGGGCGATGACTATGGTTCCTTAGGTCATAGTGGATGGCTCGTAAAAATTTAAGGCTATTCGGGTCCAGGTGGCCCGGGCCCACTCAAAAGGCATGGGATATAGCACACAAAAATTTGAGCATCGGGCGGAATTCTCGTTTCTTGGACGTAAAATGCGAAAAAATGAGGAACGGTCATGGCAGGGTGGTGACTATGGTTCCATAAGTAGTATTTGATGGCCCGGAAAAAATTAAGGCAATCCGGGTCTTGAGGGGCCTGACCAACTGGGAAGGCGGCACACTAAAATATGGTAATCGGGCTGAATTCTAGTTTTTTGGCCTTAAAACGCAAAATAAATGAGGAACGGTGATGGTGTGGCGGTGACTATGGTTACTTAGGTCGTATTTGATGGCCCAGAAAAACCTTAGGCGGTCGGGGCCCGAGCCCACTCGGAAGGCATGGGGGCACACGAAAATATGGGAATCGTGCGGAATTCTAGTTCCTTGGCCGTAAAACGCAAAACAAACGAGGAACGGTCATGGCGGAGGGGTAACTATGGTTCCTTAGATTGTATTTCATGGCCCGAAAAAATTGTAGGCGATCCGGTTCCGGGGGGCCCGTGCCCACTCGGAAGGCGTGGGCTATAGCACACGAAAATATAGGAATCAGGCGGAATTCTAGTTTTTTGGCCGTAAAATGCAAAACAACGAGGACTGGTCATGGAGGGGTGGTGGCTATGGTTCCTTAGGTCTTATCTGATGGACCATAAAAATTTAAGGCTATTCAGTTCCAGGCGGCCCGGGCCCATTAAGAGGGCGTGGGATATAGCACACGAAAATATGGGAATCAGGCGGAATTCTAGTTTCTTAGCCATAAAACGCAAAAGAACGAGGAACAGTCATGGCGGGGTGGTGACTATGGTTCCTTAGGTCGTATTAGATTGCCCGAAAAATTTTAAGGCGATCCGGGTCTGGAGGGGCCCGACCCATTCGGAAGGCGGCACACGAAAATATGGTAATGGGCTGAATTCTAGTTTTTTGGATGTAAAACACAAAGAAATGAGGAACAGTCATGGTGGGGCGGTGACTATGGTTCCTTAGGTCATGTTTAATGGCCCAGAAAAATTTTAAGCGATCAGGGTCCGAGGGGCCCGAGCTCACTCGAAAGGCATGGGCTATAGCACACGAAAATATGGGAATTTGGCGAATTTCTAGTTTTTTGGCCGTAAAACACAAAAATAAATGAATGATCATGGCAAGGCGGTGACTATGGCTCTTTAGATCATATTTGATGGCCCGAAAAAATTTTAGGCGATCCGAGTACGGGCGGCTAGGACCCACTTAGAAGGCATGGGCTATAGCACACAAAAATATGGGAAACAGACGTAATTCTAGCTTTTGGCCGTAAAACACAAAATAACAAGGAGAGGTTGTGGCGGGGCTGTGACTATGGTTCCTTATGTCGTATTTGACGGCCCAAAAAAAGTTTAGCTGATCCGAGTCCGGGGGGCCGGCGAACCATAGTCACCGCCCAGCCATGATCGTTCCTAGATTTTTTCGTTTTCCGGCCAAAAAACTAGAATTCCGCGCGATTCCTATATTTTCGTGTCCTATAGCCCATGCCTTCGAAGTGAAGCCGGGAACTCCAGACCCCTATCGCCTAAAATATTTCCGGACTATCAAATACGACCTAAGGAACCATAGTCACCGCCCAGCCATGATCATTCCTCATTTGTTGCGTTTTTCGGCCAAAAAACTAGAATTCCGCCCGATTACAATATTTTTGTGTGCTATTGCCCACCCTTCCAAGTGGTTCCGGGACCCCCGGACCCCGATCGCCTAAAATTTTTCCGGGCCGTCAAATACGACCTAAGGAACCATAGTAACCGCCCCGCCATCATCGTTTCTCATTTTTTGCATTTTTCGGCCAAAAAACTAGAATTACGCCCGATTCCCATATTTTCGTGTGTTATAGCCCACACCTTCCGAGTGGTCCCGGGACCTCCGGACCCCGATTGCCTAAAATTTTTCCGGACTATCAAATACAACCTTAGGTACCATAGTCACCGCCCCACCATGATCATTCCTAATTTTTTGCGTTTTTCGGCCAAACAACTAGAATTCCGCGCTATCCCATATTTTTGTGTGTTATAGCCCATGCCTACCGAGTGGTCCCGGGTCTCCGGACCCCTATCGCCTAAAATTTTTCCGGACTATCAAATAATACCTAAGGAACCATAGTCACCGCCCAGCCATGATCGTTCCTAGTTGTTTCCGTTTTTCGGCCAAAAAACTAGAATTCCGCGCGATTCCCATATTTTCGTGTCCTATAGCCCACGCCTTCCAAGTGAACCCGGGAACTCCGGACCCCAATCGCCTAAAAAAATTTCGGACTATCAAATATGACCTAAGGAACCATAGTCACCGCCCAGCCATGATCATTCCTCATTTGTTGCGTTTTTCTGCCAAAAAACTAGAATTCCGCCCGATTACAATATTTTTGTGTGCTATTGCCCACCCTTCCAAGTAGTTCTGGGACCCCCGGACCCCGATCGCCTAAAATTTTTCCGGGCCATCAAATACGACCTAAGGAACCATAGTAACCGCCCCGCCATCATCGTTTCTCATTTTTTGCATTTTTTGGCCAAAAAACTAGAATTCCGCCCGATTCCCATATTTTTGTGTGCTATCGCACACGCCTTCCGAGTAGGTCGGGCCCCCCGGAGCCGGATCGCCTAAAAATTTTTCGGACTATCAAATACGATCTAAGGAACCATAATCACTGCCCTGCCATGATCGTTCCTAGTCTTTTGCGTTTTTCTGCCAAACAACTAGAATTCCGCGCGATTCCCATATTTTTGTGTGTTATAGCCCACGCCTTCCGAGTGGTCCCGGGACCTCCGGACCCCTATCGCCTAAAATTTTTCCGGACTATCAAATACGACCTAAGGAACCATAGTATCCGCCTCGCCATGATCGTTCCTCATTTTTTGCGTTTTTCGGCCAAACAACTAGAATTCCGCGCGATTCCTATATTTTTGTGTGTTATAGCCCACGCCTTCCGAGTGGTCCCGGGACCTCCTGACCCCTTTTCGCCTAATATTTTTCCGGACTATCAAATACGACCTAAGGAACGATAGTATCCGCCACGCCATGATCGTTCCTCATTTTTTGCGTTTTTCGGCCAAACAACTAGAATTCCGCGCGATTCCCATATTTTTGTGTGTTATAGCCCACACCTTCCGAGCGGTCCCGGGACCTCCGGACCCCTATTGCCTAAAATTTTTTTGGACTATCAAATACGACCTAAGGAACTATAGTATCCGCCCCGCCATGATCGTTCCTCATTTTTTGCGTTTTTCGGCCAAACAACTAGAATTCCGCGCTATCCCATATTTTTGTGTGTTATAGCCCACGCCTTCCGAGTGGTCCCGGGTCTCCGGACCCCTATCGCCTAAAATTTTTCCGTACTATCAAATAAGACCTAAGGAACCATTGTCACCGCCCAGCCATGATCGTTCCTAGTTTTTTCCGTTTTTCGGCCAAAAAACTAGAATTCCGCGCGATTCCCATATTTTCGTGTCTTATAGCCCACGCCTTCCAAGTGAACCCGGGAACTCTGGACCCCTATCGTCTAAAATTTTTCTGGACTATCAAATACGACCTAAGGAATCATAGTCACCGCCCAGCCATGATCATTCCTCATTTGTTGTGTTTTTCGGCCAAAAAACTAGAATTACGCCCGATTCCCATATTTACGTGTGCTATACCCACGCCTTCCAAGTGGTCCGCGGAGCCGCAGACCCCGATCGCCTAAAATTTTTCCGGACTATCAAATACGACCTAAGGTACCATAGTCACCGCCCCACCATGATCGTTCCAAATGCTTTGCATTTTTCGGCCAAAAAACTAGAACTCCGCGCGATTTGCTTATTTTAGTGTGCTATAGCTTACGCCTTCTGAGTGGTCCCGGGAGCCGTGGACCTTGATCGCCTAAAATTTTCCGGGCCATCAAATACGACCTAAGGAACCATAGTCATCGACCCGCCATGATCGTTCCTCATTATTGCATTTTTCGGCCAAAAAACTAGAATTCCGCTCGATTACCATATTTTTGTGTGCTATTGCCCACGCCTTCCGAGTGGGCCGGACCGCCGGACTCGGATCGCCTAAAAAATTTTCGGGCCATCAATGTGGACCTAAGGAACCATAGTCACCGCCTCGCCATGATCGTTCCTCATTTTTTGCATTTTTTGGCCAAAAAACTATAATTCCGCCCGATTCCAATATTTTTGTGTGCTATCGCCCACGCCTTCCGAGTGGGTCGGGCCCCCCGGAGCCGGATCGCCTAAAAATTTTCCGGACTATCAAATACGACCTAAGGAACCATAGTCACCTCCCCGCCATGATCTTTCCTAGTCTTTTGCGTTTTTCAGCCAAAAAACTAGAATTCCGCGCGATTTCCATATCTTCGTGTGCTTTAGCCCACGCCTTCCAAGGGGTCCCGGGAACCCCGAACCCCGATCGCCTAAAATTTTTCCGGGCAATCAAATACGACCTAAGGAACCATAGTAACCACCCCGCCATGATTGTTCCTAATTTTTTGCATTTTTGGGCCAAACAACTAGAATTCCGCGCGATTCCCATATTTTTGTGTGTTATAGCCCACACCTTCCGAGCGGTCCCGGGACCTCCGGACCCCTATCGCCTAAAATTTTTCTGGACTATCAAATACGACCTAAGGAACTATAGTATCCGCCCCGCCATGATCGTTCCTCATTTTTTGCGTTTTTCGTCCAAACAACTAGAATTCCGCGCTATCCCATATTTTTGTGTGTTATAGCCCATGCCTACCGAGTGGTCCCGGGTCTCTGGACCCCTATCGCCTAAAATTTTTTCGGACTATCAAATAATACCTAAGGAACCATAGTCACCGCCCAGCCATGATCGTTCCTAGTTGTTTCCGTTTTTCGGCCAAAAAACTAGAATTCCACGCGATTCCCATATTTTCGTGTCCTATAGCCCACGCCTTCCAAGTGAACCCGGGAACTCCGGACCCCAATCGCCTAAAAATTTTTCGGACTATCAAATATGACCTAAGGAACCATAGTCACCTCCCAGCCATGATCATTCCTCATTTGTTGCGTTTTTCTGCCAAAAAACTAGAATTCCGCCCGATTACAATATTTTTGTGTGCTATTGCCCACCCTTCCAAGTGGTTCCGGGACCCCCGGACCCCGATCGCCTAAAATATTTCCGGGCCGTCAAATACGACCTAAGGAACCATAGTAACCGCCCCGCCATCATCGTTTCTCATTTTTTGCATTTTTCGGCCAAAAAACTAGAATTACGCCCGATTCCCATATTTTCGTGTGCTATACGTACGCCTTCCAAGTGGTCCGAGGAGCCGCGGACCCCGATCGCCTAAAATTTTTCCGGACTATCAAATACGACCTAAGATACCATAGTCACCGCCCCACCATGATCGTTCCAAATGCTTTGCATTTTTCGGCCAAAAAACTAGAACTCCGCGCGATTTGCATATTTTAGTGTGCTATAGCTTACGCCTTCCGAGTGGTCCCGGGAGCCGTGGACCCCGATCGCCTAAAATTTTCCGGGCCATCAAATATGACCTAAGGAACCATAGTCACCGCCCCGCCATGATCGTTCCTCATTTATTGCATTTTTCGGCCAAAAAACTAGAATTCCGCTCGATTACCATATTTTTGTGTGCTATTGCCCACGCCTTCCGAGTGGGCCAGGCCGGCGGACTCGGATCGCCTAAAAATTTTTCGGGCCATCAATTAGGACCTAAGGAACCATAGTCACTGCCTCGCCATGATCATTCCTCATTTTTTGAATTTTTTGGCCAAAAAACTAGAATTCCGCCCGATTCCCATATTTTTGTATGCTATCTCGCCCACGCCTTCCGAGTGGGTCGGGCCCCCGGAGACGGATCACCTAAAAATTTTCCGGACTATCAAATACAACCTAAGGAACCATAGTCACCACCCCGCCATGATCGTTCCAAGTCTTTTGCGTTTTTCAGCCAAAAAACTAGAATTCCATGCGATTTCCATATTTTCGTGTGCTAATGCCCACGCCTTCCAAGGGGTCCCGGGAACCCCGAACCCCGATCGCCTAAAAATTTTCCAGGCCATTAAATACGACCTAAGGAACCATAGTAACCACCCCGCCATGATCGTTCTGCATATTTTGCATTTTTTGGCTAAACAACTAGAATTCCGCGCGATTCCCATATTTTTGTGTGTTATAGCCCACGCCTTCCGAGTGGTCCCGGTACCTCCTGACCCCTATCGCCTATAATTTTTCCGGACTATCAAATACAACCTAAGGAACCATAGTATCCGCCCCGCCATGATCGTTCCTCATTTTTTGCATTTTTCGGCCAAAAAACTAGAATTCCGCGCGATTCCCATATTGTTATGTGTTATAGCCCACACCTTCCGAGTGGTCCCGGGACCTCCGGACCCCTATCGCCTAAAAATTTTCCGGACTATCAAATACGACCTAAGGAACCATAGTATCCGCCCCGCCATGATCGTTCCTCATGTTTTGCATTTTTCGGCCAAAGAACTAGAATTCCGCGCGATCCCATATTTTTGTGTGTTATAGCCCACGCCTTCCGAGTGGTCCCGGGTCTCCGGACCCCTATCGCCTAAAAATTTTTCGGACTATCAAATAAGACCTCAGGAATCATAGTCACCGCCCAGCCATGATCGTTCCTAGTTTTTTCCGTTTTTCGGCCAAAAAACTAGAATTCCGCGCGATTCCCATATTTTCGTGTCCTATAGCCCACACCTTCCAAGTGAACCCGGGAACTCCGGACCCCTATCGCCTAAAATTTTTCCGGACTATCAAATACGACCTAAGGAACCATAGTCACCGCCCCGCCATGATCGTTCCTAGTCTTTTGCATTTTTCAGCAAAAAAATGAGAATTCCGCGCGATTTCCATATTTTCGTGTGCTTTAGCCCACGCCTTCCAAGGGGTCCCGGGAACCCCGAACCCCGAACCCCGATCATCTAAAAATTTTCCGGGCCATCAAATACGACCTAAGGAACCATAGTAACCACCCCGCCATGATCGTTCCTCATTTTTTGCGTTTTTCGGCCAAACAACTAGAATTCCGCGCGATTCCCATATTTTTGTGTGTTATAGCCCACGCCTTCCGAGTGGTCCCGGGACCTCCTGACCCCTATCGCCTAAAATTTTTCCGGACTATCAAATACGACCTAAGGAACCATAGTATCCGCCCCGCCATGATCGTTCCTCATTTTTTGCGTTTTTCGGCCAAACAACTAGAATTCCGCGCGATTCCCATATTTTTGTGTGTTATAGCCCACGCCTTCCGAGTGGTCCCGGGACCTCCGGACCCCTATCGCCTAATATTTTTCCGGACTATCAAATAAGACCAAAGGAACCATAGTCACCGCCCTGCCAAGATCTTTCCACATTTTTTGCATGTTACTGAAAAAGACCTAGAATTTCGCCCGATTCCCATATTTTCGTGTGCTATACCCACCCTTCCAAGTGGTTCCGGGACCCCCGGACCCCGATCGCCTAAAACTTTTGCGTGCCGTCAAATACTACCTAAGGAACCATAGTAACCGCCCCGCCATCATCGTTTCTCATTTTTTGCATTTTTCGGCCAAAAAAATAGAACTACGCCCGATTCCCATATTTTCGTGTGCTATACCCACGCCTTCCAAGTGGTCCGGGGAGCCGCGGACCCCGATCGCCTAAAATATTTCCGGACTATCAAAAACGACCTAAGGTACCATAGTCACCGCCCAACCATGATCGTTCGAAATGCTTTGCATTTTTTGGCCAAAAAACTAGAACTCCGCGCGATTTGCATATTTTAGTGTGCTATAGCTTACGCCTTCCGAGTGGTCCCGGGAGCCGTGGACCCCGATCGCCTAAAATTTTTCGGGCCATCAAATACGACCTAAGGAACCATAGTCACCGCCTCGCCATGATCGTACCTCATTTATTGCATTTTTCGGCCAAAAAACTAGAATTCCGCTCGATTACCATATTTTTGTGTGCTATTGCCCACGCCTTCCGAGTGGGCCGGGTCGCCGGACTCGGATCGCCTAAAAAAATTTTCGGGTCATCAATTAGGACCTAAGGAACCATAGTCACCACCTTGCCATGATCGTTCCTCAGGTTTTGCATTTCTTGGCCAAAAAACTAAAATTCCGCCCGATTCTCATATTTTTGTGTGATATCGCCCACACCTTCCGAGTGGGTCAGGCCCCCCGGAGCCGGATCGCCTAAAACTTTTCCGGACTATCAAATACGACCTAAGGAACCATAGTCACCTCCTCGCCATGATCGTTCCTAGTCTTTTGCATTTTTCAGCCAAAATACTAGAATTCCTCGCGATTTCCATATTTTCGTGTGCTTTAGCCCACGCCTTCAAAGGGGTCCCGGGAACCCCGAACCCCGATCGTCTAAAAATTTGCCTGGCCATCAAATACGACCTAAGGAACCATAGTAACCACCCCGCCATGATCGTTTCTCATATTTTGTGTTTTTCGGCCAAACAACTAGAATTCCGCGCGATTCCCATATTTTTGTGTGTTATAGCCCACGCCTTCCGAGTGGTCCCGGGACCTCCTGACCCCTATCGCCTAAAATTTTTCCGGACTATCAAATACGACCTAAGGAACCATAGTATCCGCCCCGCCATGATCGTTCCTCATTTTTTGCGTTTTTCGGCCAAACAACTAGAATTCCGCGCGATTCCCATATTTTTGTGTGTTATAGCCCACGCCTTCCGAGTGGTCCCGGGACCTCCGGACCCCTATCGCCTAATATTTTTCCGGACTATCAAATAAGACCAAAGGAACCATAGTCACCGCCCTGCCAAGATCTTTCCACATTTTTTGCATGTTACTGAAAAAGACCTAGAATTTCGCCCGATTCCCATATTTTCGTGTGCTATACCCACGCATTCCGAGTGGTCCCAAGAGCCGCGGACCCCGATCGCCTAAAATTTTTCCGGACTATCAAATATGACCTAAGGAACCATAGTCACCGCCCATCCATGATCATTCCTCATTTGTTGCGTTTTTCGGCCAAAAAACTAGAATTCCGCCCGATTACAATATTTTTGTGTGCTATTGCCCACCCTTCCAAGTGGTTCCGGGACCCCCGGACCCCGATCGCCAAAAATTTTTCCGGGCCGTCAAGTACGACCTAAGGAACCATAGTAACCACCCCGCCATCATCGTTTCTCATCTTTTGCATTTTTCGGCCAAAAAACTAGAATTACGCCCGATTCCAATATTTTCGTGTGCTATACCACGCCTTCCAAGTGGTCCGGGGAGCCGCGGACCCCGATCGCCTAAAATTTTTCCGGACTATCAAATACGACCTAAGGTACCATAGTCACCGCCCCTCCATGATCGTTCCAAATGCTTTGCATTTTTCGGCCAAAAAACTAGAACTCCGCGCGATTTGCATATTTTCGTGTGCTATAGCTTACGCCTTCTGAGTGGTCCCGGGAGCCGTGGACCCTGGTCGCCTAAAATTTTCCGGGCTATCAAATACGACCTAAGGAACCATAGTCACCGCCCCGCCATGATCGTTCCTCATTTATTGTGTTTTTCGGCCAAAAAACTAGAATTCCGCTCGATTACCATATTTTTGTGAGCTATTGCCCACGCCTTCCAAGTGGGCCGGGCCGCCGGACTCGGATCGCCTAAAAATATTTCAGGCCATCAATTAGGACCTAAGGAACCATAGTCACCGCCTCGCCATGATCGTTCCTCATTTTTTGCATTTTTTGGCCAAAAAACTAGAATTCCACCCGATTCCCATATTTTTGTGTGCTATCGCCCACGCCTTCCGAGTGGGTCGGGCCCCCCGGAGCCGGATCGCCTAAAATTTTTCCTGACTATCAAATACGACCTAAGGAACCATAGTCACTGCCCCGCCATGATCGTTCCTAGTCTTTTGCATTTTTCAGACAAAAAACTAGAATTCTGCGCGATTTCCATATTTTCGTGTGCTTTAGCCCACGCCTTCCAAGGGGTCCCGGGAACCCCGAACTCCGATCGCCTAAAAATTTTCGGGGCCATCAAATACGACCTAAGGAACCATAGTATCCTCCGCTCCATGATCGTTCCTTATTGTTTGCGTTTTTCGGCCAAACAACTAGAATTTCGCGTGATTCCCATATTTTTGTGTGTTATAGCCCACACCTTCCGAGTGGTCCCGGGACCTCCGGACCCCTATCGCCTAAAATTTTTTTGGACTATCAAATAAGACCTAAGGAACCATAGTCACCGCCCAGCCATGATCATTCCTAATTTGTGGCGTTATTTTGCCAAAAAACTAGAATTCCGCTCGATTACAATATTTTTGTGTGCTATTGCCCTCCCTTCCAAGTGGTTCCGGGACCCCCGGACCCCGATCGCCTAAAATTTTTCCGGGCCATCAAATACGACCTAAGGAACCATAGTAACCGCCCCGCCATCATCGTTACTCATTTTTTGCATTTTTCGGCCAAAAAACTAGAATTTCGCCCGATTCCCATATTTTCGTGTGCTATACCAGGCCTTCCAAGTGGTCCGGGGAGCCGCAAACCCCGATTGCCTAAAATTTTTTCGGACTATCAAATACGACCTAAGGTACTATAGTCACCGCCCCACCATGATCATTCCAAATATTTTGCATTTTTCGGCCAAAAAACTAGAACTCCGCGCGATTTGCATATTTTCGTGTGCTATAGCTTACGCCTTGCGAGTGGTCCCGGGAGCCGTGGACCCCGATCGCCTAAAATTTTCCGGGCCATCAAATACGACCTAAGGAACCATAGTCACCGCCCCGCCATGATCGTTCCTCATTTATTGCGTTTTTCGGCCAAAAAACTAGAATTCCGCGCGATCCCATATTTTTCGTGTGCTATACCCACGCCTTCCAAGTGGTCCGGGGAGCCGCGGACCCCGATCGCCTAAAATTTTTCCGGACTATCAAATACGACCTAAGGTACCATAGTCACCGCCCCACCATGATCGTTCCAAATGCTTTGCATTTTTCGGCCAAAAAACTAGAACTCCGCGCGATTTGCATATTTTCGTGTGCTATAGCTTACGCCTTGCGAGTGGTCCCGGGAGCCATGGACCCCGATCGCCTAAAATTTTCCGGGCCATCAAATACGACTTAAGGAACCATAGTCACCGCCCCGCCATGATCGTTCCTCATTTATTGCGTTGTTCGGCCAAAAAACTACAGTTACGCCCGATTCCAATATTTCCGTGTACTATACCACGCCTTCCAAGTGGTCCGGGGAGCCGTGGACCCCGATCGCCTAAAATTTTTCCAGACTATCAAATACGACCTAAGGTACCATAGTCACCGCCCCTCCATGATCGTTCCAAATGCTTTGCATTTTTCGGCCAAAAAACTAGAACGCCGCGCGATTTGCATATTTTCGTGTGCTATAGCTTACGCCTTCCGAGTGGTCCCGGGAGCCGTGGACCCCGATAGCCTAAAATTTTCCGGGCCATCAAATATGACCTAAGGAACCATAGTCACCGCCCCGCCATGATCGTTCCTCATTTATTGCGTTTTTCGGCCAAAAAACTAGAATTCCGCTCGATTACCATATTTTTGTGAGCTATTGCCCACGCCTTCCAAGTGGGCCGGGCCGCCAGACTCGGATCACCTAAAAAAAATTCAGGCCATCAATTAGGACCTAAGGAACCATAGTCACCGCCTCGCCATGATCGTTCCTCATTTTTTGCATTTTTTGGCCAAAAAACTAGAATTCCACCGGATTCCCATTTTTTTGTGTGCTATCGCCCACGCCTTCCGAGTGGGTCGGGACCCCCGGAGCCGGATCGCCTAAAAATTTTCCGGACTATCAAATACGACCTAAGGAACCATAGTCACCGCCCCGCCATGATCGTTCCTAGTCTTTTGCGTTTTTCAGACAAAAAACTAGAATTCTGCGCGATTTCCATATTTTCGTGTGCTTTAGCCCACGCCTTCCAAGGGGTCCCGGGAACCCCGAACCCCGATCGCCTAAAAATTTTCGGGGCCATCAAATACGACCTAAGGAACCATAGTAACCACCCCACCATCATCGTTTCTCATCTTTTGCATTTTTCGGCCAAAAAACTAGAATTACGCCCGATTCCAATATTTTCGTGTGCTATACCACGCCTTCCAAGTGGTCCGGGGAGCCGCGGACCCCGATCGCCTAAAATTTTTCCGGACTATCAAATACGACCTAAGGTACCATAGTCACCGCCCTTCCATGATCGTTCCAAATGCTTTGCATTTTTCGGCCAAAAAACTAGAACTCCGCGCGATTTGCATATTTTCGTGTGCTATAGCTTACGCCTTCCGAGTGGTCCCGGGAGCCGTGGACCCCGATCGCCTAAAATTTTCCGGGCCATCAAATATGACCTAAGGAACCATAGTCACCGCCCCGCCATGATCGTTCCTCATTTATTGCGTTTTTCGGCCAAAAAACTAGAATTCCGCGCGATCCCATATTTTTGTGTGTTGTAGCCCACGCCTTCCGAGTTGTCCCGGGTCTCCGGACCCCAATCGCCTAAAATTTTTCCGGACTATCAAATATGACCTAAGGTACCATAGTCACTGCCCCACCATGATCGTTCCAAATGCTTTGCATTTTTCGGCCAAAAAACTAGAACTCCGCGCGATTTGCATATTTTCGTGTGCTATAGCTTACGCCTTGCGAGTGGTCCCGGGAGCCATGGACCCCGATCGCCTAAAATTTTCCGGGCCATCAAATACGACCTAAGGAACCATAGTCACCGCCCCGCCATGATCGTTCCTCATTTATTGCGTTGTTCGGCCAAAAAACTACAGTTACGCCCGATTCCAATATTTCCGTGTACTATACCATGCCTTCCAAGTGGTCCGGGGAGCCGTGGACCCCGATCGCCTAAAATTTTTCCAGACTATCAAATACGACCTAAGGTACCATAGTCACCGCCCCTCCATGATCGTTCCAAATGCTTTGCATTTTTCGGCCAAAAAACTAGAACGCCGCGCGATTTGCATATTTTCGTGTGCTATAGCTTACGCCTTCCGAGTGGTCCCGGGAGCCGTGGACCCCGATCGCCTAAAATTTTCCGGGCCATCAAATATGACCTAAGGAACCATAGTCACCGCCCCGCCATGATCGTTCCTCATTTATTGCGTTTTTCGGCCAAAAAACTAGAATTCCGCTCGATTACCATATTTTTGTGAGCTATTGCCCACGCCTTCCAAGTGGGCCGGGCCGCCAGACTCGGATCACCTAAAAAAAATTCAGGCCATCAATTAGGACCTAAGGAACCATAGTCACCGCCTCGCCATGATCGTTCCTCATTTTTTGCATTTTTTGGCCAAAAAACTAGAATTCCACCGGATTCCCATTTTTTTGTGTGCTATCGCCCACGCCTTCCGAGTGGGTCGGGACCCCCGGAGCCGGATCGCCTAAAAATTTTCCGGACTATCAAATACGACCTAAGGAACCATAGTCACCGCCCCGCCATGATCGTTCCTAGTCTTTTGCGTTTTTCAGACAAAAAACTAGAATTCTGCGCGATTTCCATATTTTCGTGTGCTTTAGCCCACGCCTTCCAAGGGGTCCCGGGAACCCCGAACCCCGATCGCCTAAAAATTTTCGGGGCCATCAAATACGACCTAAGGAACCATAGTAACCACCCCACCATCATCGTTTCTCATCTTTTGCATTTTTCGGCCAAAAAACTAGAATTACGCCCGATTCCAATATTTTCGTGTGCTATACCACGCCTTCCAAGTGGTCCGGGGAGCCGCGGACCCCGATCGCCTAAAATTTTCCGGGCCATCAAATATGACCTAAGGAACCATAGTCACCGCCCCGCCATGATCGTTCCTCATTTATTGCGTTTTTCGGCCAAAAAACTAGAATTCCGCTCGATTACCATATTTTTGTGAGCTATTGCCCACGCCTTCCAAGTGGGCCGGGCCGCCAGACTCGGATCACCTAAAAAAAATTCAGGCCATCAATTAGGACCTAAGGAACCATAGTCACCGCCCCACCATGATCGTTCCAAATGCTTTGCATTTTTCGGCCAAAAAACTAGAACTCCGCGCGATTTGCATATTTTCGTGTGCTATAGCTTACGCCTTGCGAGTGGTCCCGGGAGCCATGGACCCCGATCGCCTAAAATTTTCCGGGCCATCAAATACGACCTAAGGAACCATAGTCACCGCCCCGCCATGATCGTTCCTCATTTATTGCGTTGTTCGGCCAAAAAACTACAGTTACGCCCGATTCCAATATTTCCGTGTACTATACCATGCCTTCCAAGTGGTCCGGGGAGCCGTGGACCCCGATCGCCTAAAAGTTTTCCGGACTATCAAATACGACCTAAGGTACCATAGTCACCGCCCTTCCATGATCGTTCCAAATGCTTTGCATTTTTCGGCCAAAAAACTAGAACTCCGCGCGATTTGCATATTTTCGTGTGCTATAGCTTACGCCTTCCGAGTGGTCCCGGGAGCCGTGGACCCCGATCGCCTAAAATTTTCCCGGCCATCAAATACGACCTAAGGAACCATAGTCACCGCCCCGCCATGATCGTTCCTCATTTATTGCGTTTTTCGGCCAAAAAACTAGAATTCCGCTCGATTACCATATTTTTGTGAGCTATTGCCCACGCCTTCCGAGTGGGCCGGGCCGCCGGACTCGGATCGCCTAAAAATATTTCAGGCCATCAATTAGGACCTAAGGAACCATAGTCACCGCCTCGCCATGATCGTTCCTCATTTTTTGCATTTTTTGGCCAAAAAACTAGAATTCCACCCGATTCCCATATTTTTATGTGCTATCGCCCATGCCTTCCGAGTGGGTCGGGCCCCCCGGAGCCGGATCGCCTAAAACTTTTTCGGACTATCAAATACGACCTAAGGAACCATAGTCACCGCCCCGCCATGATCGTTCCTAGTCTTTTGTGTTTTTCAGACAAAAAACTAGAATTCTGCGCGATTTCCATATTTTCGTGTGCTTTAGCCCACGCCTTCCAAGGGTCCCGGGAACCCCGAACTCCGATCGCCTAAAAATTTTCGGGGCCATCAAATACGACCTAAGGAACCATAGTATCCTCCGCGCCATGATCGTTCCTTATTGTTTGCGTTTTTCGGCCAAACAACTAGAATTTCGCGTGATTCCCATATTTTTGTGTGTTATAGCCCACACCTTCCGAGTGGTCCCGGGACCTCCGGACCCCTATCGCCTAAAATTTTTTCGGACTATCAAATAAGACCTAAGGAACCATAGTCACCGCCCAGCCATGATCATTCCTCATTTGTGGCGTTTTTTGGCCAAAAAACTAGAATTCCGCTCGATTACAATATTTTTGTGTGCTATTGCCCTCCCTTCCAAGTGGTTCCGGGACCCCCGGACCTCGATCGCCTAAAATTTTTCCGGGCCATCAAATACGACCTAAGGAACCATAGTAACCGCCCCACCATCATCGTTACTCATTTTTTGCATTTTTCGGCCAAAAAACTAGAATTTCGCTCGATTCCCATATTTTCGTGTGCTATACCAGGCCTTCCAAGTGGTCTGGGGAGCCGCAAACCCCTATTGCCTAAAATTTTTTCGGACTATCAAATACGACCTAAGGTACCATAGTCACCGCCCCACCATGATCATTCCAAATTTTTTGCATTTTTCGGCCAAAAAACTAGAACTCCGCGCGATTTGCATATTTTCGTGTGCTATAGCTTACGCCTTGCGAGTGGTCCCGGGAGCCGTGGACCCCGATCGCCTAAAATTTTCCGGGCCATCAAATACGACCTAAGGAACCATAGTCACCGCCCCGCCATGATCGTTCCTCATTTATTGCGTTTTTCGGCCAAAAAACTAGAATTCCGCGCGATCCCATATTTTTGTGTGTTGTAGCCCACGCCTTCCGAGTGGTCCCGGGTCTCCGGACCCCAATCGCCTAAAATTTTTCCGAACTATCAAATACGACCTAAGGTACCATAGTCACCGCCCCACCATGATCGTTCCAAATGCTTTGCATTTTTCGGCCAAAAAACTAGAACTTCGCGCGATTTGCATATTTTCGTGTGCTATAGCTTACGCCTTGCGAGTGGTCCCGGGAGCCATGGACCCCGATCACCTAAAATTTTCCGGGCCATCAAATACGACCTAAGGAACCATAGTCACCGCCCCGCCATGATCGTTCCTCATTTATTGCGTTGTTCGGCCAAAAAACTACAGTTACGCCCGATTCCAATATTTTCGTGTACTATACCACGCCTTCCAAGTGGTCCGGGGAGCCGTGGACCCCGATCGCCTAAAATTTTTCCAGACTATCAAATACGACCTAAGGTACCATAGTCACCGCCCCTCCATGATCGTTCCAAATGCTTTGCATTTTTCGGCCAAAAAACTAGAACGCCGCGCGATTTGCATATTTTCGTGTGCTATAGCTTACGCCTTCCGAGTGGTCCCGGGAGCCGTGGACCCCGATCGCCTAAAATTTTCCGGGCCATCAAATACAACCTAAGGAACCATAGTCACCGCCCCGCCATGATCGTTCCTCATTTATTGCGTTTTTCGGCCAAAAAACTAGAATTCCGCTCGATTACCATATTTTTGTGAGCTATTGCCCACGCCTTCCAAGTGGGCCGGGCCGCCAGACTCGGATCACCTAAAAAAATTTCAGGCCATCAATTAGGACCTAAGGAACCATAGTCACCGCCTCGCCATGATCGTTCCTCATTTTTTGCATTTTTTGGCCAAAAAACTAGAATTCCACCCGATTCCCATTTTTTTGTGTGCTATCGCCCACGCCTTCCGAGTGGGTCGGGACCCCCGGAGCCGGATCGCCTAAAAATTTTCCGGACTATCAAATACGACCTAAGGAACCATAGTCACTGCCCCGCCATGATCGTTCCTAGTCTTTTGCGTTTTTCAGACAAAAAACTAGAATTCTGCGCGATTTCCATATATTCGTGTGCTTTAGCCCACGCCTTCCAAGGGGTCCCGGGAACCCCGAACCCCGATCGCCTAAAAATTTTCGGGGCCATCAAATACGACCTAAGGAACCATAGTAACCACCCTGCCATCATCGTTTCTCATCTTTTGCATTTTTCGGCCAAAAAACTAGAATTACGCCCGATTCCAATATTTTCGTGTGTTATAGCCCACGCCTTCCAAGTGGTCCGGGGAGCCGCGGACCCCGATCGCCTAAAATTTTTCCGGACTATCAAATACGACCTAAGGTACCATAGTCACCGCCCCTCCATGATCGTTCCACATTTTTTGCATTTTTCGGCCAAACAACTAGAATTCCGCACGATTCCCATATTTTTGTGTGTTATAGCCCACGCCTTCCGAGTGGTCCCGGGACCTCCGGACCCCTATCGCCTAATATTTTTCCGGATGATCAAATAAGACCAAAGGAACCATAGTCACCACCCTTCCAAGATCTTTCCACATTTGTTGCATGTTACTGAAAAAGACCTAGAATTTCGCACGATTTCCATATTTTCGTGTGCTATACCCACGCATTCCGAGTGGTCCCTAAAATTTTTTTCGGGCAATCAAATATGACCTAAAGAACCATAGTATCCTCCCCGCCATGATCGTTCCTTATTGTTTGCGTTTTTCGGCCAAACAACTAGAATTTCGCGCGATTCCCATATTTTTGTGTGTTATAGCCCACACCTTCCGAGTGGTCCCGGGACCTCCGGACCCCTATCGCCTAAAATTTTTTCGTACTATCAAATAAGACCTAAGGAACCATTGTCACCGCCCAGCCATGATCATTCCTCATTTGTGGCGTTTTTCGGCCAAAAAATTAGAATTCCGCTCAATTACCATATTTTTGTGAGCTATTGCCCACGCCTTCCGAGTGGGCCGGGCCGCCGGACTCGGATCGCCTAAAAATATTTCAGGCCATCAATTAGGACCTAAGGAACCATAGTCACCGCCTCGCCATGATCGTTCCTCATTTTTTGCATTTTTTGGCCAAAAAACTAGAATTCCACCCGATTCCCATATTTTTGTGTGCTATCGCCCACGCCTTCCGAGTGGGTCGGGCCCCCGGAGCCGGATCACCTAAAAATTTTCCGGACTATCAAATACGACCTAAGGAACCATAGTCACCGCCCCGCCATGATCGTTCCTAGTCTTTTGCGTTTTTCAGCCAAAAAATTATAATTCCGCGCGATTTCCATATTTTCGTGTGCTTTAGCCCACGCCTTCTAAGGGGTCCCGGGAACCCCGAACCCCGATCGCCTAAAAATTTTTCGGGCCATCAAATACAACCTAAGGAACCATAGTAACCACCCCGCCATGATCGTTCCTCATTTTTTCGCGCGATTTGCATATTTTCGTGTGCTATAGCTTACGCCTTCCGAGTGGTCCCGGGAGCCGTGGACCCCGATCGCCTAAAATTTTTCGGGCCATCAAATAAGACCTAAGGAACCATAGTCACCGCCCCGCCATGATCGTTCCTCATTTATTGCATTTTTCGGCCAAAAAACTAGAATTCCGCTCGATTACCATATTTTTGTGTGCTATTGCCCACACCTTCCGAGTGCGCCGGGCCGCCGGACTCGGATCGCCTAAAACCTTTTCGGGCCATCAATTAGGACCTAAGGAACCATAGTCACCGCCTCGCCATGATCGTTCGTTATTTTTTGCATTTTTTGGCCAAAAAACAAGAATTCCGCACGATTCCCATATTTTTGTGTGCTATCGCCCACACCTTCCGAGTGGGTCGGGCTCCCCGGAGCCGGATCGCCTAAAAATTTTCCGGACTATCAAATACGACCTAAGGAACCATAGTCACCGCCCCGCCATGATCGTTCCTAGTCTTTTGCGTTTTTCAGCCAAAAAATTAGAATTCCGCGCGATTTCCATATTTTCGTGTGCTTTAGCCCACGCCTTCTAAGGGGTCCCGGGAACCCCGAACCCCGATCGCCTAAAAATTTTTCGGGCCATCAAATACAACCTAAGGAACCATAGTAACCACCCCGCCATGATCGTTCCTCATTTTTTGCATTTTTCGGCCAAACAACTAGAATTCCGCGCGATTCCCATATTTTTGTGTGTTATAGCCCACGTCTTCCGAGTGGTCCCGGGACCTCCTAACCCCTATCGCCTAAAATTTTTCCGGACTATCAAATACGACCTAAGGAACAATAGTATCTGCCCTGCCATGATCGTTCCTCTTTTTTTGCGTTTTTCGGCCAAACAACTAGAATTCCGCGCGATTCCCATATTTTTGTGTGTTATAGCACACACCTTCCGAGTGGTCCCGGGTCTCCGGACCCCTATCGCCTAAAATTTTTCCGGACTATCAAATAAGACCTAAGGAACCATAGTCACCGCCCAGCCATGATCTTTCCTAATGTTTTCCGTTTTTAGGACAAAAAACTAGAATTCCGCGCGATTCCCATATTTTTGTGTCTTTTAGCCCACGCCTTCCAACTGAACCCGGGAACTCCGGACCCCTATCGCCTAAAATTTTTCTGGACTATCAAATACGACCTAAGGAACCATAGTCACCGCCCAGCCATGATCATTCCTCATTTGTTGTGTTTTTGGGCCAAAAAACTAGAATTCCGCCCGATTACAATATTTTTGTGTGCTATTGCCCACCCTTCCCAGTGGTACCGGGACACCCGGACCCCGATCGCCTAAAATTTTTCCGGGCCATCAAATACGACCTAAGGAACCATAGTAACCGCCCCGCCATCATCGTTTTCCATCATCATCATCGGCCAAAAAAGTAGAATTACGCCTGATTCCCATATTTTCGTGTGCTATACCCACGCCTTCCAAGTGGTCCGGGGAGCCGCGGACCCCGATCGCCTAAAATTTGTCCGGACTATCAAATAAGACCTAAGGTACCATAGTCACCACCCCGCCATGATCGTTCCAAATGCTTTGCATTTTTTGGCCAAAAAACTAGAACTCCGCGCGATTTGCATATTTTCGTATGCTATAGCTTACGCCTTCCGAGTGGTCCTGGGAGCCGTGGACCCCGATCGCCTAAAATTTTCCGGGCCATCAAATAAGACCTAAGGAACCATAGTCACCGCCCCGCCATGATCGTTCCTCATTTATTGCGTTTTTCGGCCAAAAAACTAGAATTCCGCTCGATTACCATATTTTTGTGTGCTATTGCCCACGCCTTCCAAGTGCGCCGGGCCGCCGGACTCGGATCGCCTAAAAACTTTTCAGGCAATCAATTAGGATCTAAGGAACCATAGTCACCGCCTCGCCATGATTGTTCCTCATTTTTTGCATTTTTGGGCCAAAAAACTAGAATTCCGCCCGATTCCCGTATTTTTTTGTGCTATCGTCCACGCCTTCCGAGTGGGTCGGGCCCCCCGGAGCCGGATCGCCTAAAAATTTTCCGGACTATAAAATATGACCTAAGGAACCATAGTCACCGCCCCGCCATGAGCGTTCCTAGTCTTTTGCGTTTTTCAGCCAAAAAACAAGAATTCCGCGCGATTTCCATATTTTCGTGTGCTTTAGCGCACGCCTTCCAAGGGGTCCCGGAAATCCCGAACCCCAATCGCCTAAAAGATTTTCGGGCCATCAAATATGACCTAAGGAACCATAGTATCCGCCCCGCCATGATCGTTCCTTATTTTTTGCATTTTTCGGCCAAACAACTAGAATTCCGCGCGATTCCCATATTTTTGTGTGTTATAGCCCACACCTTCCGAGTGGTCCCGTGACCTCAGGACCCCTATCGCCTAAAATTTTTCCGGACTATCAAATATGACCTAAGGAACCATAGTCACCGCCCAGCCATGATCATTCCTCATTTGTTGTGTTTTTGGGCCAAAAAACTAGAATTCCGCCCGATTACAATATTTTTGTGTGCTATTGCCCACCCTTCCCAGTGGTTCCGGGACACCCGGACCCCGATCGCCTAAAATTTTTCCGGGCCATCAAATACGACCTAAGGAACCATAGTAACCGCCCCGCCATCATCGTTTCTCATTTTTTGCATTTTTCGGCCAAAAAAGTAGAATTACGCCTGATTCCCATATTTTCGTGTGCTATACCCACGCCTTCCAAGTGGTCCGGGGAGCCGCGGACCCCGATCACCTAAAATTTGTCCGGACTATCAAATACGACCTAAGGTACCATAGTCACCGCCCCACCATGAGCGTTCCAAATACTTTGCATTTTTTGGCCAAAAAACTAGAACTCCGCGCGATTTGCATATTTTCGTGTGCTATAGCTTACGCCTTCCGAGTGGTCCCGGGAGCCGTGGACCCCGATCGCCTAAAATTTTCCGGGCCATCAAATAAGACCTAAGGAACCATAGTCACCGCCCCGCCATGATCGTTCCTCATTTATTGCGTTTTTCGGCCAAAAAACTAGAATTCCGCTCGATTACCATATTTTTGTGTGCTATTGCCCATGCCTTCCAAGTGCGCCAGGGCGCCGGACTCGGATCGCCTAAAAACTTTTCAGGTAATCAATTAGGATCTAAGGAACCATAGTCACCGCCTCGCCATGATCGTTTCTCATTTTTTGCATTTTTTGGCCAAAAAATTAGAATTCCGCCCGATTCCCATATTTTTGTCTGCTATCGCCCACGGCTTCCGAGTGGGTCGGGCCCCCCGGAGCCGGATCGCGTAAAAATTTTCCGGACTATAAAATACGACCTAAGGAACCATAGTCACCGCCCTGCCATGATCGTTCCTAGTCTTTTGCGTTTTTCAGCCAAAAAACTAGAATTCCGTGCGATTTTCATATTTTCGTGTGCTTTAGCCCACGCCTTCCAAGAGGTCCCGGAAACCCCGAACCCCAATCGCCTAAAAGATTTTTGGGCCATAAAATACGACCTAAGGAACCATAGTATCCGCCCCGCCATGATCGTTCCTTATTTTTTGCGTTTTTCGGCCAAACAACTAGAATTCCGCGCGATTCCCATATTTTTGTGTGTTATAGCCCACACCTTCTGAGTGGTCCCGTGACCTCAGGACCCCTATCGCCTAAAATTTTTTCGGACTATCAAATACGACCTAAGGAACCATAGTCACCTCCCACCCATGATCATTCCTCATTTGTTGCGTTTTTCGGCCAAAAAACTAGAATTCCGCCCGATTACAATATTTTTGAGTGCTATTGCCCACCCTTCCCAGTGACCCACCCTTCCCAGTGGTTCCGGGACCCCCGGACCCCGATCGCCTAAAATTTTTCCGGGCCGTCAAATACAACCTAAGGACCCATAGTAACCGCCCCGCCATCATCGTTTCTCATTTTTTGCATTTTCGGCCAAAAAACTAGAATTACACCCGATTCCCATATTTTCGTGTGCTATACCCACGCCTTCCAAGTGGTCCGGGGAGCCGCGGACCCCGATCGCCTAAAATTTTTCCGGACTATCAAATATGACCTAAGGTACCATAGTCACCTCCCCACCATGATCGTTCCAAATGCTTTGCATTTTTTGGCCAAAAAACTAAAACTCCGCGCGATTTGCATATTTTCGTGTGCTATAGCTTACGCCATCCGAGTGGTCCCGGGAGCCGTGGACCCTGATCGCCTAAAATTTTCCGGGCCATCAAATAAGACCTAAGGAACCATAGTCACCACCCCGCCATGATCGTTCCTCATTTATTGCATTTTTCGGCCAAAAAACTAGAATTTCGCTCGATTACCATATTTTTGTGTGCTATTGCCCACGCCTTCCGAGTGCGCCGGGCCGCCGGACTCGGATCGCCTAAAACCTTTTCGGGCCATCAATTAAGACCTAAGGAACCATAGTCATTGCCTCGCCATGATCGTTCCTTATTTTTTGCATTTTTTGGCCAAAAAACTTGAATTCCGCACGATTCCCATATTTTTGTGTGCTATCGCCCACACCTTCCGAGTGGGTCGGGCTCCCCGGAGCCGGATCGCCTAAAAATTTTTCGGACTATCAAATACGACCTAAGGAACCATAGTCACCGCCCCGCCATGATCGTTCCTAGTCTTTTTTTTTTTTAGCCAAAAAACTAGAATTCCGCGCGATTTCCATATTTTCGTGTGCTTTAGCCCACGCCTTCTAAGGGGTCCCGGGAACCCCGAACCCCGATCGTCTAAAAATTTTTCGGGCCATCAAATACGACCTAAGGAACCATAGTAACCACCCCGCCATGATCGTTCCTCATTTTTTGCGTTTTTCGGCCAAACAACTAGAATTCCGCGCGATTCCCATATTTTTGTGTGTTATAGCCCACGCCTTCCGAGTGGTCCCGGGACCTCCTGACCCCTATCGCCTAAAATTTTTCCGGACTATCAAATACGACCTAAGGAACCATAGTATCCGCCCCGCCATGATCGTTCCTCATTTTTTGCGTTTTTCGGCCAAACAACTAGAATTCCGCGCGATTCCCATATTTTTGTGTGTTATAGCCCACGCCTTCCGAGTGGTCCCGGGACCTCCGGACCCCTATCGCCTAATATTTTTCCGGACTATCAAATAAGACCAAAGGAACCATAGTCACCGCCCTGCCAAGATCTTTCCACATTTTTTGCATGTTACTGAAAAAGACCTAGAATTTCCGCGCGATTCCCATATTTTCGTGTCTTATAGCCCACGCCTTCCAACTTAACCCGGGAACTCCGGACCCCTATCGCCTAAAATTTTTCCGGACTATCAAATACGACCTAAGGAACCGTAGTCACCGCCCAGCCATGATCATTCCTCATTTGTTGTGTTTTTGGGTCAAAAAACTAGAATTCCGCCCGATTACAATATTTTTGTGTGCTATTGCCCACCCTTCCCGGTGGTTCCGGAACACCCGGACCCCGATCGCCTAAAAATTTTCCGGGCCATCAAATACGACCTAAGGAACCATAGTAACTGCCCCGCCATCATCGTTTCTCATTTTTTGCATTTTTCAGCCAAAAAAGTAGAATTACGCCTGATTCCCATATTTTCGTGTGCTATACCCACGCCTTCCAAGTGGTCCAGGGAGCCGCGGACCCCAATCGCCTAAAATTTGTCCGGACTATCAAATACGACCTAAGGTACCATAGTCACCACCCCACCAAGAGCGTTCAAAATGCTTTGCATTTTTTGGCCAAAAAACTAGAACTCCGCACGATTTGCATATTTTCGTGTGCTATAGCTTACGCCTTCCGAGTGGTCCCGGGAGCCATGGACCCCGATGGCCTAAAATTTTCCGGGCCATCAAATAAGACCTAAGGAACCATAGTCACCGCCCCGCCATGATCGTTCCTCATTTATTGCGTTTTTCGGCCAAAAACTAGAATTCCGCTCGATTACCATATTTTTGTGTGCTATTGCCCACGCCTTCCAAGTGCGCCGGGCCGCCGGACTCGGATCGCCTAAAACCTTTTCGGGCAATCAATTAGGATCTAAGGAACCATAGTCACCGCCTCACCATGATCGTTCCTCATTTTTTGCATTTTTTGGCCAAAAAACTTGAATTCCGCCCGATTCCCATATTTTTGTGTGCTATCGCCCACGCCTTCCGAGTGGGTCGGGCCCCCCAGAGCCGGATCGCCTAAAAATTTTCCGGACTATAAAATACGACCTAAGGAACCATAGTCACCGCCCCGCCATGATCGTTCCTAGTCTTTTGCGTTTTTCAGCCAAAAAACTAGAATTCCGCGCGATTTTCATATTTTCGTGTGCTTTAGCCCACGCCTTACAAGGGGTCCCGGAAACCCCGAACCCCAATCGCCTAAAAGATTTTCGGGCCATAAAATACGACCTAAGGAACCATAGTATCCGCCCCTCCATGATCGTTCCTTATTTTTTGCGTTTTTCGGCCAAACAACTAGAATTCCGCGCGATTCCCATATTTTTGTGTGTTATAGCCTACACCTTCCGAGTGGTCCCGGGACCTCAGGACCCCTATCGCCTAAAATTTTTTCGGACTATCAAATACAACCTAAGGAACCATAGTAACCGCCCCGCCATCATTGTTTCTCATTTTTTGCATTTTTCGGCCAAAAAAGTAGAATTGCGCCCGATTCCCATATTTTCGTGTGCTATACCCACGCCTTCCAAGTGGTCCGGGGAGCCGCGGACCCCGATTGCCTAAAATTTGTCCGGACTATCAAATACGACCTAAGGTACCATAGTCACCGCCCCACCATGATCGTTCCAAATGCTTTGCATTTTTTGGCCAAAAAACTAGAACTCCGCGCAATTTGCATATTTTCGTGTGCTATAGCGTACGCCTTCCGAGTGGTCCCGGAAGCCGTGGACCTCGATCGCCTAAAATTTATCGGGCCATCAAATAAGACATAAGGAACCATAGTCACCGCCCCGCCATGATCGTTCCTCATTTATTGCATTTTTCGGCCAAAAACTAGAATTCCGCTCGATTACCATATTTTTGTGTGCTATTGCCCACGCCTTCCGAGTGCGCCGGGCCGCCGGACTCGGATCGCCTAAAATCTTTTTGGGCCATCAATTAGGACCTAAGGAACCATAGTCACCGCCTCGCCATGATCGTTCCTCATTTTTTGTATTTTTTGGCCAAAAAACTAGAATTCTGCCCGATTCCCATATTTTTGTGCGCTATCGCCCACGCCTTCCGAGTGGGTCGGGCCCCTCGGAGCCGGATCGCCTAAAAATTTTCCGGACTATAAAATACGACCTAAGGAACCATAGTCACCGCCCCGCCATGATCATTCCTAGTCTTTTGCGTTTATCAGCCAGAAAACTAGAATTCCGCGCGATTTCCATATTTTCGTATGCTTTAGCCCACGCCTTCCGAGTGGTCCCGGGACCTCCGGACCCCTATCGCCTAATATTTTTCCGGACTATCAAATAAGACCTAAGGAACCATAGTCACCACCCTGCCAAGATCGTTCCTTTTTTTTTGCATTTTTCGGCCAAACAACTAGAATTCCGCGCTATTCCCATATTTTTGTGTGTTATAGCCCACACCTTCCGAGTGGTCCCGGGACCTCCTGACCCCTATCGCCTAAAATTTTTCCGGACTATAAAATACGACCTAAGGAACCATAGTAACCGCCCTGCCATCATCGTTTCTCATTTTTTGCATTTTTTGGCCAAAAAAGTAGAATTACGCCCGATTCCCATATTTTCGTGTGCTATACACACGCCTTCCAAGTGGTCCGGGGAGCCGCGGACCCCGATCGCCTAAAATTTGTCCGGACTATCAAATACGACCTAAGGTGCCATAGTCACCGCCCCACCATGATCGTTCCAAATGCTTTGCATTTTTTGGCAAAAAAACTAGAACTCCGCGCGATTTGCATATTTTTGTGTGCTATAGCTTATGCCTTCCGAGTGGTCCCGGGAGCCGTGGACCTCGATTGCCTAAAATTTTCCGGGCCATCAAATAAGACATAAGGAACCATAGTCACCGCCCCGCCATGATCGTTCCTCATTTATTGCATTTTTCGGCCAAAAAACTAGAATTCCGCTTGATTACCATATTTTTGTGTGCTATTGCCCACGCCTTCCGAGTGCGCCGGGCCGCCGGACTCGGATCGCCTAAAATCTTTTTGGGCCATCAATTAGGACCTAAGGAACCATAGTCACCGCCTCGCCATGATCGTTCCTCATTTTTTGTATTTTTTGGCCAAAAAACTAGAATTCTGCCCGATTCCCATATTTTTGTGCGCTATCGCCCACGCCTTCCGAGTGGGTCGGGCCCCTCAGAGCCGGATCGCCTAAAAATTTTCCGGACTATAAAATACGACCTAAGGAACCATAGTCACCGCCCCGCCATGATCATTCCTAGTCTTTTGCGTTTTTCAGCCAAAAAACTAGAATTCCGCGCGATTTCCATATTTTCGTGTGCTTTAGCCCACGCCTTCCGAGTGGTCCCGGGACCTCCGGACCCCTATCGCCTAATATTTTTCCGGACTATCAAATAAGACCTAAGGAACCATAGTCACCACCCTGCCAAGATCGTTCCTTTTTTTTGCATTTTTCGGCCAAACAACTAGAATTCCGCGCTATTCCCATATTTTTGTGTTTTATAGCCCACGCCTTCCGAGTGGTCCCGGGACCACCTGACCCCTATCGCCTAAAATTTTTCCGGACTATCAAATACGACCTAAGGAACCATAGTAACCGCCCCGCCATCATCGTTTCTCATTTTTTTTTATTTTTTGGCCAAAAAGTAGAATTACGCCCGATTCCCATATTTTCGTGTGCTATACCCACGCCTTCCAAGTGGTCCGGGGAGCCGCGGACCCCGATCGCCTAAAATTTGTCTGGACTATCAAATACGACCTAAGGTACCATAGTCACCGCCCCACCATGATCGTTCCAAATGCTTTGCATTTTTTGGCCAAAAAACTAGAACTCCGCGCGATTTGCATATTTTCGTGTGCTATAGCTTATGCCTTCCGAGTGGTCCCGGGAGCCGTGGACCTCGATTGCCTAAAATTTTTCGGGCCATCAAATAAGACATAAGGAACCATAGTCACCGCCCCGCCATGATCGTTCCTCATTTATTGCATTTTTCGGCCAAAAAACTAGAATTCCGCTCGATTACCATATTTTTGTGTGCTATTGCCCATGCCTTCCGAGTGCGCCGGGCCGCCGGACTCGGATCGCCTAAAACCTTTTTGGGCCATCAATTAGGACCTAAGGAACCATAGTCACCGCCTCGCCATGATCGTTCCTCATTTTTTGTATTTTTTGGCCAAAAAACTAGAATTCTGCCTGATTCCCATATTTTTGTGCGCTATCGCCCACGCCTTCCGAGTGGGTCGGGCCCCTCGGAGCCGGATCGCCTAAAAATTTTCCGGACTATAAAATACGACCTAAGGAACCATAGTCACTGCCCCGCCATGATCATTCCTAGTCTTTTGCGTTTTTCAGCCAAAAACTAGAATTCCGCGCGATTTCCATATTTTCGTGTGCTTTAGCCCACGCCTTCCGAGTGGTCCCGGGACCTCCGGACCCCTATCGCCTAATATTTTTCCGGACTATCAAATAAGACCTAAGGAACCATAGTCACCACCCTGCCAAGATCGTTCCTTATTTTTTGCATTTTTCGGCCAAACAACTAGAATTCCGCGCGATTCCCATATTTTTGTGTGTTATAGCCCACGCCTTCCGAGTGGTCCCGGGACCTCCTGACCCCTATCGCCTAAAATTTTTCCGGACTATCAAATACGACCTAAGGAACCATAGTATCCGCCCCGCCATGATCGTTCCTCATTTTTTGCGTTTTTCGGCCAAACAACTAGAATTCCGCGCGATTCCCATATTTTTGTGTGTTATAGCCCACACCTTTCGAGTGGTCCCGGGACCTCCGGACCCCTATCGCCTAATATTTTTCCGGACTATCAAATAAGACCAAAGGAACCATAGTCACCACCATGCCAAGATCTTTCCATATGTTTTGCATGTTACTGAAAAAGACCTAGAATTCCGCCCGATTACAATATTTTTGTGTGCTATTGCCCACCCTTCCCAGTGGTTCTGGGACCCCCGGACCCCGATCGCCTAAAATTTTTCCGGACCATCAAATACGACCTAAGGAACCATAGTAGCCGCCCCGCCATCATCGTTTCTCATTTTTTGCATTTTTCGGACAAAAACCTAGAATTACGCCCGATTCCCATATTTTCGTGTGCTATACCCACGCCTTGCAAGTGGTCCGGGGAACCGCGGACCCCGATCGCCTAAAAATTTTCTGGACTATCAAATACGACCTAAGGTACCATAGTCACCACCCCACCATGATCGTTCCAAATGCTTTGCATTTTTTGGCCAAAAAACTAGAACTCCGCGCGATTTGCATATTTTCGTGTGTTATAGCTTACGCCTTCCGAGTGGTCCAGGGAGCCGTGGACCCCGATCGCCTAAAATTTTCCGGGCCATCAAATAAGACCTAAGGAACCATAGTCACCTCCCCGCCATGATCGTTCCTCATTTTTTGCATTTTTCGGCAAAACAACTAGAATTCCGCTCCTTTACTATATTTTTGTGTGCTATTGCCCAAGCCTTCCGAGTGGGCCGGGCCGCCGGACTCGTATCGCCTAAAAACTTTTCGGGCCATCAATTAGGACCTAAGGAACCATAGTCACCGCCTCGCCATGTTCGTTCCTCATTTTTTGTATTTTTTGGCCAAAAAACTAGAATTCCGCCTGATTCCCATATTTTTGTGCGCTATCGCCCACGCCTTCCGAGTGGGTCGGGCCCCTCGGAGCCGGATCGCCTAAAAATTTTCCGGACTATAAAATACGACCTAAGGAACCATAGTCACCGCCCCGCCATGATCGTTCCTAGTCTTTTGCGTTTTTCAGCCAAAAAACTAGAATTCCGCGCGATTTCCATATTTTCGTGTGCTTTAGCCCACGCCTTCCAAGTGGTCCCGGGACCTCCTGACCCCTATCGCCTAATATTTTTCCGGACTATCAAATAAGACCAAAGGAGCCATAGTCACCACCATGCCAAGATCTTTCCACATTTTTTGCATGTTACTGAAAAAGACCTAGAATTCCGCCCGATTACAATATTTTTGTGTGCTATTGCCCACCCTTCCCAGTGGTTCCGGGACCCCCGGTCCCCGATCGCCTAAAATTTTTCCGGACCGTCAAATACGACCTAAGGAACCATAGTAGCCGCCTCGCCATCATCGTTTCTGACGTTTTGCATTTTTCGGACAAAAAACTAGAATTACGCCCGATTCCCATATTTTCGTGTGCTATACCCACGCCTTCCAAGTGGTCCGGGGAGCCGCGGACCCCGATCGCCTAAAAATTTTCCGGACTATCAAATACGACCTAAGGTACCATAGTCACCACCCCACCATGATCGTTCCAAATGCTTTGCATTTTTTGGCCAAAAAACTAGAACTCCGCGCGATTTGCATATTTTCGCGTGCTATAGCTTACGCCTTCCGAGTGGTTCAGGGAGCCGTGGACCCCGATCGCCTAAAAATTTTTGGGCCATCAAATAAGACCTAAGGAACCATAGTCACCTCCCCGCCATGATCGTTCCTCATTTATTGCGTTTTTCGGCCAAAAAACTAGAATTCCGCTCCATTACCATATTTTTGTGTGCTATTGCCCAAGCCTTCCGAGTGGGGCGGGCTGCCGGACTCGTATCGCCTAAAAACTTTTCGGGCCATCAATTAGGACCTAAGGAACCATAGTCACCGTCTCGCCATGATCGTTCCTCATTTTTTGCATTTTTTGGCCAAAAATCTAGAATTCCGCCCGATTCCCATATTTTTGTGTGCGCCCACGCCTTCTGAGTGGGTCGGGCCCCCTGGAACCGGATCGCCTAAAAATTTTTCGGTCAATCAAGTATGACCTAATGAACCATAGTCACCGCCCCGCCATGATCGTTCCTAGTCTTTTGCGTTTTTCAGCCAAAAAACTAGAATTCCGCGCGATTTCCATATTTTTGTGTGCTTTAGCCCACGCCTTCCAAGGGGTCCCGGGAACCCCGAACCCCGGTCGCCTAAAATTTTCCGGGCCATCAAATACGACGTAAGGAACCATAGTAACCACCCCGCCATGATCGTTCCTCATTTATTGCGTTTTTGGGCCAAAAAACTAGAATTCCGCTCCATTACCATATTTTTGTGTGCTATTGCCCACGCCTTCCGAGTGCGCCGAGCCGCCGGACTCGGATCGCCTAAAAACTTTTCGGGCCATCAATTAGGACCTAAGGAACCATAGTCACCGCCTCGCCATGATCGTTCCTCATTTTTTGCATTTTTGGCCAAAAAACTAGAATTCCGCCCGATTCCCATATTTTTGTGTGCTATCGCCCACGCCTTCCGAGTGGGTCGGGCCCCCCAGAGCCGGATCGCCTAAAAATTTTTCAGACTATCAAATACGACCTAAGGAACCATAGTCAACGCCCCACCATGATCGTTCCTAGTCTTTTGCGTTTTTCAGCCAAAAAACTAGAATTCCGCGCGATTTTCATATTTTCGTGTGCTTTAGCGCACGCCTTCCAAGGGGTCCCTGGAACCCCGAACCCCGATCGCCTAAAAAATTTCCGGGCCATCAAATATGACCTAAGGAACCACAATAACCACCCCACCATGATCGTTCCTCTTTTTTTGCATTTTTCGGCCAAACAACTAGAATTCCGCGCGATTCCCATATTTTTGTGTGTTATAGCTCACGCCTTCCGAGTGGTCCCGGGACCTCCTGACCCCTATCGCCTAAAATTTTTTCGGACTATCAAATACGACCTAAGGAACCATAGTATCCGCCCCGCCATGATCGTTCCTCTTTTTTGAGTTTTTCGGCCAAACAACTAGAATTCCGCGCGATTCCCATATTTTTGTGTTTTATAGCCCACGCCTTCCGAGTGCGCCGGGCCGCCGGACTCGGATCGCCTAAAAACTTTTCGGGCCATCAATTAGGACCTAAGGAACCATAGTCACCGCCTCGCCATGATCTTTCCACATTTTTTGCATGTTACTGAAAAAGACCTAGATTTTCGCCCGATTCCCATATTTTCGTGTGCTATACCCACGCATTCCGAGTGGTCCCAAGAGCCGCGGACACCGATCGCCTAAAATTTTTCCGGGCAATCAAATACGACCTAAGGAACCATAGTATCCTCCCCGCCATGATCGTTCCTTATTTTTTGCATTTTTCGGCCAAACAACTAGAATTCCGCTCGATTCCTAAATTTTTGTGTGTTATAGCCCACACCTTCCGAGTGGTCCCAGGACCTCAGGACACCTATCGCCTAAAATTTTTCCAGACTATCAAATACGACCTAAGGAACCATAGTCACCGCCCAGCCATGATCATTCCTCATTTGATGCGTTTTTCGGCCAAAAAACTAGAATTCCGCCCGATTACAATATTTTTGTGTGCTATTGCCCACCCTTCCCAGTGGTTCCGGGACCCCCGGACCCAGATCACCTAAAATTTTTCAGGGCCGTCAAATACGACCTAAGGAACCATAGTAACCGCCTCTCCATCATCGTTTCTCATTTTTTGCATTTTTCGGCCAAAAAACTAGAATTACGCCCGATTCCCATATTTTCGTGTGCTATACCCACGCCTTCCAAGTGGTCCGGGGAGCCGCGGACCCCGATCGCCTAAAATTTTTCCGCCCTATCAAATACGACCTAAGGTACCATAGTCACCGCCCCACCATGATCGTTCCAAATGCTTTGCATTTTTTGGCCAAAAATCTAGAACTCCGCGCGATTTGCATATTTTCGTGTGCTATAGCTTACGCCTTCCGAGTGGTCCCTGGAGCCATGGACCCCGATCGCTTAAAATTTTCCGGGCAATCAAATAAGACCTAAGGAACCATAGTCACCGCCCCGCCATGATCGTTCCTCATTTATTGCGTTTTTCAGCCAAAACACTAGAATTCCGCTCCATTACCATATATTTTTGTGTGCTACTGCCCACGCCTTCCGAATGGGCCGGGCCGCCGGACTCGGATCGCCTAAAAACTTTTCGGGCCATCAAGTAGGACCTAAGGAACCATAGTCAATGCCCCACCATGATCGTTCCTAGTCTTTTGCGTTTTTCAGCCAAAAAACTAGAATTCCACGCGAATTTCATATTTTCGTGTGCTTTAGCGCACGCCTTCCAAGGGGTCCCGGGAACCCCGAACCCCGATCGCCTAAAAATTTCCGGGCCATCAAATATGACCTAAGGAACCATAGTAACCACCCCGCCATGATCGTTCCTCATTTTTTGCATTTTTCGGCCAAACAACTAGAATTCCGCGCGATTCCCATATTTTTGTGTGTTATAGCTCACGCCTTCCGAGTGGTCCCGGGACCTCCTGACCCCTATCGCCTAAAATTTTTCCGGACTATCAAATACGACCTAAGGAACCATAGTATCCGCCCCACCATGATCGTTCCTCTTTTTTGAGTTTTTCGGCCAAACAACTAGAATTCCGCGCGATTCCCATATTTTTGTGTTTTATAGCCCACGCCTTCCGAGTGCGCCGGGCCGCCGGACTCGGATCGCCTAAAAACTTTTCGGGCCATCAATTCGGACCTAAGGAACCATAGTCACCGCCTCGCCATGATCTTTCCACATTTTTTGCATGTTACTGAAAAAGACCTAGATTTTCGCCCGATTCCCATATTTTCGTGTGCTATACCCACGCATTCCAAGTGGTCCCAAGAGCCGCGGACGCCGATCGCCTAAAATTTTTCCGGGCAATCAAATACGACCTAAGGAACCATAGTATCCTCCCCGCCATGATCGTTCCTTATTTTTTGCATTTTTCGGCCAAACAACTAGAATTCCGCTCGATTCCCATATTTTTTTGTGTTATAGCCCACACCTTCCGAGTGGTCCCAGGACCTCAGGACACCTATCGCCTAAAATTTTTCCAGACTATCAAATACGACCTAAGGAACCATAGTCACCGCCCAGCCATGATCATTCCTCATTTGTTGCGTTTTTCGGCCAAAAAACTAGAATTCCGCCCGATTACAATATTTTTGTGTGCTATTGCCCACCCTTCCCAGTGGTTCCGGGACCCCCGGACCCCGATCACCTAAAATTTTTCAGGGCCGTCAAATACGACCTAAGGAACCATAGTAACCGCCTCTCCATCATCGTTTCTCATTTTTTGCATTTTTCGGCCAAAAAACTAGAATTACGCCCGATTCCCATATTTTCGTGTGCTATACCCACGCCTTCCAAGTGGTCCGGGGAGCCACGGACCCCGATCGCCTAAAATTTTTCCGCCCTATCAAATACGACCTAAGGTACATAGTCACCGCCCCACCATGATCGTTCCAAATGCTTTGCATTTTTTGGCCAAAAATCTAGAACTCCGCGCGATTTGCATATTTTCGTGTGCTATAGCTTACGCCTTCCGAGTGGTCCCTGGAGCCGTGGACCCCGATCGCTTAAAATTTTCCGGGCAATCAAATAAGACCTAAGGAACCATAGTCACCACCCCGCCATGATCGTTCCTCATTTATTGCGTTTTTCGGCCAAAACACTAGAATTCCGCTCCATTACCATATATTTTTGTGTGCTACTGCCCACGCCTTCCGAGTGGGCCGGGCCGCCGGACTCGGATCGCCTAAAAACTTTTCGGGCCATCAAGTAGGACCTAAGGAACCATAGTCAACGCCCCACCATGATCGTTCCTAGTCTTTTGCGTTTTTCAGCCAAAAAACTAGAATTCCGCGCGATTTCCATATTTTCGTGTGCTTTAGCGCACGCCTTCCAAGGGGTCTCGGGAACCCCGAACCCTGATCGCCTAAAAAATTTTCGGGCCATCAAATATGACCTAAGGAACCATAGTAACCACCCCGCCATGATCGTTCCTCATTTTTTGCATTTTTCGGCCAAACAACTAGAATTCCGCGCGATTCCCATATTTTTGTGTGTTATAGCTCACGCCTTCCGAGTGGTCCCGGGACCTCCTGACCCCTATCGCCTAAAATTTTTCCGGACTATCAAATACGACCTAAGGAACCATAGTATCCGCCCCGCCATGATCGTTCCTCTTTTTTTGAGTTTTTCGGCCAAACAACTAGAATTCCGCGCGATTCCCATATTTTTGTGTTTTATAGCCCACGCCTTCCGAGTGCGCCGGGCCGCCGGACTCGGATCGCCTAAAAACTTTTCGGGCCATCAATTAGGACCTAAGGAACCATAGTCACCGCCTCGCCATGATCTTTCCACATTTTTTGCATGTTACTGAAAAAGACCTAGATTTTCGCCCGATTCCCATATTTTCGTGTGCTATACCCACGCATTCCGAGTGGTCCCAAGAGCCGCGGACGCCGATCGCCTAAAATTTTTCCGGGCAATCAAATACGACCTAAGGAACCATAGTATCCTCCCCGCCATGATCGTTCCTTATTTTTTGCATTTTTCGGCCAAACAACTAGAATTCCGCTCGATTCCCATATTTTTGTGTGTTATAGCCCACACCTTCCGAGTGGTCCCAGGACCTCAGGACACCTATCGCCTAAAATTTTTCCAGACTATCAAATACGACCTAAGGAACCATAGTCACCGCCCAGCCATGATCATTCCTCATTTGTTGCGTTTTTCGGCCAAAAAACTAGAATTCCGCCCGATTACAATATTTTTGTGTGCTATTGCCCACCCTTCCCAGTGGTTCCGGGACCCCCGGACCCCGATCACCTAAAATTTTTCAGGGCCGTCAAATACGACCTAAGGAACCATAGTAACCGCCTCTCCATCATCGTTTCTCATTTTTTGCATTTTTCGCCCAAAAAACTAGAATTACGCCCGATTCCCATATTTTCGTGTGCTATACCCACGCCTTCCAAGTGGTCCGGGGAGCCGCGGACCCCGATCGCCTAAAATTTTTCCGCCCTATCAAATGCGACCTAAGGTACCATAGTCACCGCCCCACCATGATTGTTCCAAATGCTTTGCATTTTTTGGCCAAAAATCTAGAACTCCGCGCGATTTGCATATTTTCGTGTGCTATAGCTTACGCCTTCCGAGTGGTCCCTGGAGCCATGGACCCCGATCGCTTAAAATTTTCCGGGCAATCAAATAAGACCTAAGGAACCATAGTCACCGCCCCGCCATGATCGTTCCTCATTTATTGCATTTTTCGGCCAAAAAACTAGAATTCCGCTCCATTACCATATATTTTTGTGTGCTACTGCCCACGCCTTCCGAGTGGGCCGGGCCGCCGGACTCGGATCGCCTAAAAACTTTTTGGGCCATCAAGTAGGACCTAAGGAACCATAGTCAACGCCCCACCATGATCGTTCCTAGTCTTTTGCGTTTTTCAGCCAAAAAATTAGAATTTCGCGCGATTTCCATATTTTCGTGTGCTTTAGCGCACGCCTTCCAAGGGGTCTCGGGAACCCCGAACCCCGATCGCCTAAAAAATTTCCGGGCCATCAAATATGACCTAAGGAACCATAGTAACCACCCCGCCATGATCGTTCCTCATTTTTTGCATTTTTCGGCCAAACAACTAGAATTCCGCGCGATTCCCATATTTTTGTGTGTTATAGCTCACGCCTTCCGAGTGGTCCTGGGACCTCCTGACCCCTATCGCCTAAAATTTTTCCGGACTATCAAATACGACCTAAGGAACCATAGTATCCGCCCCGCCATGATCGTTCCTCTTTTTTGAGTTTTTCGGCCAAACAACTAGAATTCCGCGCGATTCCAATATTTTTGTGTTTTATAGCCCACGCCTTCCGAGTGCGCCGGGCCGCCGGACTCGGATCGCCTAAAAACTTTTTGGGCCATCAATTAGGACCTAAGGAACCATAGTCACCGCCTCGCCATGATCTTTCCACATTTTTTGCATGTTACTGAAAAAGACCTAGATTTTTGCCCGATTCCCATATTTTCGTGTGCTATACCCACGCATTCCAAGTGGTCCCAAGAGCCGCGGACGCCGATCGCCTAAAATTTTTCCGGGCAATCAAATACGACCTAAGGAACCATAGTATCCTCCCCGCCATGATCGTTCCTTATTTTTTGCATTTTTCGGCCAAACAACTAGAATTCCGCTCGATTCCCATATTTTTGTGTGTTATAGCCCACACCTTCCGAGTGGTCCCAGGACCTCAGGACACCTATCGCCTAAAATTTTTCCAGACTATCAAATATGACCTAAGGAACCATAGTCACCGCCCAGCCATGATCATTCCTCATTTGTTGCGTTTTTCGGCCAAAAAACTAGAATTCCGCCCGATTACAATATTTTTGTGTGCTATTGCCCACCCTTCCCAGTGGTTCCGGGACCCCCGGACCCCGATCACCTAAAATTTTTCAGGGCCGTCAAATACGACCTAAGGAACCATAGTAACCGCCTCTCCATCATCGTTTCTCATTTTTTGCATTTTTCGGCCAAAAAACTAGAATTACGCCCGATTCCCATATTTTCGTGTGCTATACCCACGCCTTCCAAGTGGTCCGGGGAGCCGCGGACCCCGATCGCCTAAAATTTTTCCGCCCTATCAAATACGACCTAAGGTACCATAGTCACCGCCCCACCATGATCGTTCTAAATGCTTTGCATTTTTTGGCCAAAAATCTAGAACTCTACGCGATTTGCATATTTTCGTGTGCTATAGCTTACGCCTTCCGAGTGGTCCCTGGAGCCATGGACCCCGATCGCTTAAAATTTTCCGGGCAATCAAATAAAACCTAAGGAACCATAGTCACCGCCCGCCATGATCGTTCCTCATTTATTGCATTTTTCGGCCAAAAAACTAGAATTCCGCTCCATTACCATATATTTTTGTGTGCTACTGCCCACGCCTTCCGAGTGGGCCAGGCCGCCGGACTCGGATCGCCTAAAAACTTTTCGGGCCATCAAATAGGACCTAAGGAACCATGGTCACCGCCTCGCCATGATCGTTCCTCATTTTTTGCATTGTTTGGCCAAAAAACTAGAATTTCGCCCGATTCCCATATTTTTGTGTGCTATCGCCCATGCCTTCCGAGTGGGTCGGGCCCCCCGGAGCCGGATCGCCTAAAAATTTTCCGGACTATAAAATACGACCTAAGGAACCATAGTCACCGCCCCGCCATGATCGTTCCTAGTCTTTTGCGTTTTTCAGCCAAAAAACTAGAATTCCGCGCGATTTCCACATTTTCGTGTGCTTTAGCCCACGCCTTCCAAGAGGTCCCGGAAACCCCGAACCCCAATCGCCTAAAAGATTTTCGGGCCATCAAATACGACCTAAGGAACCATAGTATCCGCCCCGCCATGATCGTTCCTTATTTTTTGCATTTTTCGGCCAAACAACTAGAATTCCGCGCGACTCCCATATTTTTGTGTGTTATAGCCCACACCTTCCGAGTGGTCCCGTGACCTCAGGACCCCTATCACCTATGATTTTTCCGATCTATCAAATACGACCTAAGGAACCATAGTCACCTCCCACCCATGATCATTCCTCATTTGTTGCGTTTTTCGGCCAAAAAACTAGAATTCCACCCGATTACGATATTTTTGAGTGCTATTGCCCACCCTTCCCAGTGGCCCACCCTTCCCAGTGGTTCCGGGACCCCCGGACCCCGATCGCCTAAAATTTTTCCGGGCCGTCAAATACAACCTAAGGACCCATAGTAACCGCCCCGCCATATTCGTTTCTCATTTTTTGCATTTTCGGCCAAAAAACTAGAATTACACCCGATTTCCATATTTTCGTGTGCTATACCCACGCCTTCCAAGTGGTCCGGGGAGCCGTGGACCCCGATTGCCTAAAATTTTTTCGGACTATCAAATACGACCTAAGGTACCATAGTCACCTCCCCACCATGATCGTTCCAAATGCTTTGCATTTTTTGGCCAAAAAACTAGAACTCCGCGCGATTTGCATATTTTCGTGTGCTATGGCTTACGCCTTCCGAGTGGTCCCGGGAGCCGTGGACCCCGATCGCCTAAAATTTTCCGGGCCATCAAATAAGACCTAAGGAACCATAGTCACCGCCCCGCCATGATCGTTCCTCATTTATTGCATTTTTCGGCCAAAAAACTAGAATTTCGCTCGATTACCATATTTTTGTGTGCTATTGCCCACGCCTTCCGAGTGCGCCGGGCCGCCGGACTCGGATCGCCTAAAACCTTTTCGGGCCATCAATTAGGACCTAAGGAACCATAGTCATTGCCTCGCCATGGACGTTCCTTATTTTTTGCATTTTTTGGCCAAAAAACTAGAATTCCGCACGATTCCCATATATTTGTGTGCTACCGCCCACGCCTTCCGAGTGGGTCGGGCTCCCCGGAGCCGGATCGCCTAAAAATTTTCCGGACTATCAAATACGACCTAAGGAACCATAGTCACCGCCCCGCCATGATCGTTCCTAGTCTTTTTCGTTTTTCAGCCAAAAAACTAGAATTCCGCGCGATTTCCATATTTTCGTGTGCTTTAGCCCACGCCTTCTAAGGGGTCCCGAGAACCCCGAACCCCGATCGCCTAAAAAATTTTCCGGGCCATCAAATACGACCTAAGGAACCATAGTAACCACCCCGCCATGATCGTTCCTCATTTTTTGCGTTTTTCGGCCAAACAACTAGAATTCCGCGCGATTCCCATATTTTTGTGTGTTATAGCCCACGCCTTCCGAGTGGTCCCGGGACCTCCTGACCCCTATCGCCTAAAATTTTTCCGGACTATCAAATACGACCTAAGGAACCATAGTATCCGCCCCGCCATGATCGTTCCTCATTTTTTGCGTTTTTCGGCCAAACAACTAGAATTCCGCGCGATTCCCATATTTTTGTGTGTTATAGCCCACGCCTTCCGAGTGGTCCCGGGACCTCCGGACCCCTATCGCCTAATATTTTTCCGGACTATCAAATAAGACCAAAGGAACCATAGTCACCGCCCTGCCAAGATCTTTCCACATTTTTTGCATGTTACTGAAAAAGACCTAGAATTTCGCGCGATTCCCATATTTTCGTGTCTTATAGCCCACGCCTTCCAACTTAACCCGGGAACTCCGGACCCCTATCGCCTAAAATTTTTCCGGACTATCAAATACGACCTAAGGAACCATAGTCACCGCCCAGCCATGATCATTCCTCATTTGTTGTGTTTTTGGGCTAAAAAACTAGAATTCCGCCCGATTTCAATATTTTTGTGTGCTATTGCCCACCCTTCCCAGTGGTTCCGGGACACCCGGACCCCGATCTCTTAAAAATTTTCCGGGCCATCAAATACGACCTAAGGAACCATAGTAACCGCCCCGCCATCATCGTTTCTCATTTTTTGCATTTTTCAGCCAAAAAAGTAGAATTACGCCTGATTCCCATATTTTCGTGTGCTATACCCACGCCTTCCAAGTGGTCCAGGGAGCCGCGGACCCCGATCGCCTAAAATTTGTCCGGACTATCAAATACGACCTAAGGTACCATAGTCACCGCCCCACCATGAGCGTTCCAAATGCTTTGCATTTTTTGGCCAAAAAACTAGAACTCTGCGCGATTTGCATATTTTCGTGTGTTATAGCTTACGCCTTCCGAGTGGTCCAGGGAGCCGTGGACCCCGATCGCCTAAAATTTTCCGGGCCATCAAATAAGACCTAAGGAACCATAGTCACCTCCCCGCCATGATCGTTCCTCATTTTTTGCGTTTTTCGCCGAAACAACTAGAAATCCGCTCCATTACTATATTTTTGTGTGCTATTGCCCAAGCCTTCCGAGTGGGCCGGGCCGCCGGACTCGTATCGCCTAAAAACTTTTTGGGCCATCAATTAGGACCTAAGGAACCATAGTCACCGCCTCGCCATGATCGTTCCTAGTCTTTTGCATTTTTCAGCCAAAAAACTAGAATTTCGCGCGATTTCCATATTTTCGTGTGCTTTAGCCCACGCCTTCCGAGTGGTCCCGGGACCTCCTGACCCCTATCGCCTAATATTTTTCCGGACTATCAAATAAGACCAAAGGAGCCATAGTCACCACCATGCCAAGATCTTTCCACATTTTTTGCATGTTACTGAAGAAGACCTAGAATTCCGCCCGATTACAATATTTTTGTGTGCTATTGCCCACCTTTCCCAGTGGTTCCGGGACCCCCGGTCCCCGATCGCCTAAAATTTTTCCGGACCGTCAAATACGACCTAAGGAACCATAGTAGCCACCCCGCCATCATCGTTTCTCATTTTTGCATTTTTCGGACAAAAAACTAGAATTACGCCCGATTCCCATATTTTCGTGTGCTATACCCACGCCTTCCAAGTGGTCCGAGGAGCCGCGGACCCCGATCGCCCAAAAATTTTTCGGACTATCAAATACGACCTAAGGTACCATAGTCACCACCCCACCATGATCGTTCCAAATGCTTTGCATTTTTTGGCCAAAAAACTAGAATTCCGCGCGATTTGCATATTTTCGTGTGCTATAGCTTACGCCTTCCGAGTGGTTCAGGGAGCCGTGGACCCCGATCGCCTAAAATTTTCCGGGCCATCAAATAAGACCTAAGGAACCATAGTCACCTCCCCGCCATGATCGTTCCCCATTTATTGCGTTTTTCGGCCAAAAAACTAGAATTCCGCTCCATTACCATATTTTTGTGCGCTATTGCCCAAGCCTTCCGAGTGGGCCGGGCCGCCGGACTCGTATCGCCTAAAAACTTTTCGGGCCATCAATTAGGACCTAAGGAACCATAGTCACCGCCTCGCCATGATCGTTCCTCATTTTTTGCATTTTTTGGCCAAAAAACTAGAATTCCGCCCGATTCCCATATTTTTGTGTGCTATCGCCCACGCCTTGCGAGTGGGTCGGGCCCCCCGGAGCCGGATCGCCTAAAAATTTTCCGGACTATCAAATACGACCTAAAGAACCATAGTCAACGCCCCACCATGATCGTTCCTAGTCTTTTGCGTTTTTCAGCCAAAAAACTAGAATTCCGCGCGATTTCCATATTTTCGTGTGCTTTAGCGCACGCATTCCAAGGGGTCCCGGGAACCCCGAACCCCGATCGCCTAAAAAATTTCCGGGCCATCCAATATGACCTAAGGAACCATAGTAACCACCCCGCCATGATCGTTCCTCATTTTTTGCATTTTTCGGCCAAACAACTAGAATTCCGCGCGATTCCCATATTTTTGTGTGTTATAGCTCACGCCTTCCGAGTGGTCCCGGGACCTCCTGACCCCTATCGCCTAAAATTTTTCCGGACTATTAAATACGACCTAAGGAACCATAGTATCCGCCCCGCCATGATCGTTCCTCTTTTTTGAGTTTTTCGGCCAAACAACTAGAATTCCGCGCGATTCCCATATTTTTGTGTTTTATAGCCCACGCCTTCCGAGTGCGCCGGGCCGCCGGACTCGGATCACCTAAAAACTTTTCGGGCCATCAATTAGGACCTAAGGAACCATAGTCACCGCCTCGCCATGAACTTTCCACATTTTTTGCATGTTACTTAAAAAGACCTAGATTTTCGCCCGATTCCTATATTTTCGTGTGCTATACCCACGCATTCTGAGTGGTCCCAAGAGCCGCGGACGCCGATCGCCTAAAAATTTTTCGGGCAATCAAATACGACCTAAGGAACCATAGTATCCTCCCCACCATGATCGTTCCTTATTTTTTGCATTTTTCGGCCAAACAACTAGAATTCCGCTCGATTCCCATATTTTTGTGTGTTATAGCCCACACCTTCCGAGTGGTCCCAGGACCTCAGGACACCTATCGCCTAAAATTTTTCCAGACTATCAAATACGACCTAAGGAACCATAGTCACCGCCCAGCCATGATCATTCCTCATTTGTTGCGTTTTTCGGCCAAAAAACTAGAATTTCGCCCGATTACAATATTTTTGTGTGCTATTGCCCACCCTTCCCAGTGGTTCCGGGACCCCCGGACCCCGATCACCTAAAATTTTTCAGGGCCGTCAAATACGACCTAAGGAACCATAGTAACCGCCTCTCCATCATCGTTTCTCATTTTTTGCATTTTTCGCCCAAAAAACTAGAATTACGCCCGATTCCCATATTTTCGTGTGCTATACCCACGCCTTCCAAGTGGTCCGGGGAGCCGCGGACCCCGATCGCCTAAAATTTTTCCGCCCTATCAAATACGACCTAAGGTACAATAGTCACCGCCCCACCATGATCGTTCCAAATGCTTTGCATTTTTTGGCCAAAAATCTAGAACTCCGCGCGATTTGCATATTTTCGTGTGCTATAGCTTACGCCTTCCGAGTGGTCCCTGGAGCCGTGGACCCTAATCGCTTAAAGTTTTCCGGGCAATCAAATAAGACCTAAGGAACCATAGTCACCACCCCGCCATGATCGTTCCTCATTTATTGCGTTTTTCGGCCAAAAAACTAGAATTCCGCTCCATTACCATATATTTTTGTGTGCTACTGCCCACGCCTTCCGAGTGGGCCGGGCCGCCGGACTCGGATCGCCTAAAAAATTTTCGGGCCATCAAATAGGACCTAAGGAACCATAGTCACCGCCTCGCCATGATCGTTCCTCATTTTTTGCATTTTTGGCCAAAAAACTAGAATTTCGCCCGATTCCCATATTTTTGTGTGCTATCGCCCACGCCTTCCGAGTGGGTCGGGCCCCCGGAGCCGGATCGCCTAAAAATTTTCCGGACTATCAAATACGACATAAGGAACCATAGTCACCGTCCCTCCATGATCGTTCCTCTTTTTTTGCATTTTTCGGCCAAACAACTAGAATTCCGCGCGATTCCCATATTTTTGTGTGTTATAGCCCATGCCTTCCGAGTGGTCCTGGGACCTCCGGACCCCTATCGCCTAATATTTTTCCGGACTATCAAATAAGACCAAAGGAACCATAGTCACCACCCTTCCAAGATCTTTCCATATTTTTTGCATGTTAATGAAAAAGACCTAGAATTTCGCCCGATTCCCATATTTTCGTGTGCTATACCCACGCATTCCGAGTGGTCCCAAGAGCCGCGGACCCGAATCGCCTAAAAATTTTTCGGGCAATCAAATACGACCTAAGGAACAATAGTATCCGCCCTGCCATGATCGTTCCTTATTTTTTGCGTTTTTCGGCCAAACAGCTAGAATTCCGCGTGATTCCCATATTTTTGTGTGTTATAGCCCACACCTTCCGAGTGGTCCCGGGACCTCAGGACCCCTATCGCCTAAAATTTTTCCGGACAATCAAATTCGACCTAAGGAACCATAGTCACCGCCCAGCCATGATCATTCCTCATTTGTTGCGTTTTTCGGCCAAAAAAAGTAGAATTCCGCCCGATTACAATATTTTGTGTGTTATTGCCCACTCTTCCCAGTGGTTCCGGGACCCCCGGACCCCGATCGCCTAAAATTATTCTGGGCCATCAAATACGACCTAAGGAACCATAGTAACTGCCCCACCATCACCGTTTCTCATTTTTTGCATTTTTCGGCCAAAAAACTAGAATTACGCCCGATTCCCATATTTTCGTCTGCTATACCCACGCCTTCCAAGTTGTCCGGGAAGCCGCGGACCCCGATCGCCTAAAATTTTTCCGGACTATCAAATACGACCTAAGGTACCATAGTCACCGCCCCACCATGATCATTCCAAACGCTTTGCATCTTTTGGCCTAAAAACTAGAACTCCGTGCGATTTGCATATTTTCGAGTGCTATAGCTTACGCCTTCCGAGTGGTCCCGGGAGCCGTGGACCCCGATCGCCTAAAATTTTTCGGGCCATCAAATAAGACCTAAGGAACCATAGTCACCGCCTCGCCATGATCGTTCCTCATTTTTTGCATTTTTTGGCCAAAAAACTAGAATTTCGCCCGATTTCCATATTTTTGTGTGCTATCGCCCACGCCTTCCGAGTGGGTCGGGCCCCCCGGAGCCGGATCGCCTAAAAATTTTCCGGACTATCAAATACGACATAAGGAACCATAGTCACCGCCCCTCCATGATCATTCCAAATGCTTTGCATTTTTTGGCCAAAAATCTAGAACTCCGCGCGATTTGCATATTTTCGTGTGCTATAGCTTACGCCTTCCGAGTGGTCCCTGGAGCCGTGGACCCCGATCGCTTAAAATTTTCCGGGAGATCAAATAAGACCTAAGGAACCATAGTCACCGCCCCGCCATGATCATTCCTCATTTATTGCGTTTTTCGGCCAAAAAACTAGAATTCCGCTCCATTACCATATATTTTTGTGTGCTACTGCCCACGCCTTCCGAGTGGGCCGGGCCGCCGGACTCGGATCGCCTAAAAACTTTTCGGGCCATCAAATAGGACCTAAGGAACCATAGTCACCACCTCGCTCTGATCGTTCCTCATTTTTTGCATTTTTTGGCCAAAAAACTAGAATTTCGCCCGATTCCCATATTTTTGTGTGCTATCGCCCACGCCTTCCGAGTGGGTCGGGCCCCCCGGAGCCGGATCGCCTAAAAATTTTATGGACTATCAAATACGACATAAGGAACCATAGTCACCGTCCCTCCATGATCGTTCCTAGTCTTTTGCGTTTTTCAGCCAAAAAACTAGAATTCCGCGCGATTTTCATATTTTCGTGTGCTTTAGCCCACGCCTTCCAAGGGGTCCCGGGAACCCCGAACCCTGATCGCCTAAAAATTTTCCAGGCCATAAAATACGACCTAAGGAACCATAGTAACCACCCCGCCATGATCGTTCCTCATTTTTTGCGTTTTTTGGCCAAAGAACAAGAATTCCGCGCGATTCCCATATTTTTGTGTGTTATAGCCCACGCCTTCCGAGTGGTCCCGGGACGTCCTGACCCCTATCGCCTAAAAATTTTCCGGACTATCAAATACGACCTACGGAACCATAGTATCCGCCCCGCCATGATCGTTCCTCTTTTTTTGCATTTTTCGGCCAAACAACTAGAATTCCGCGCGATTCCAAAATTTTTGTGTGTTATAGCCCATGCCTTCCGAGTGGTCCTGGGACCTCCGGACCCCTATCGCCTAATATTTTTCCGGACTATCAAATAAGACCAAAGGAACCATAGTCACCACCCTTCCAAGATCTTTCCACATTTTTTGCATGTTACTGAAAAAGACCTAGAATTTCGCCCGATTCCCATATTTTCGTGTGCTATACCCATGCATTCCGAGTGGTCCCAAGAGCCGCGGACCCGAATCGCCTAAAAATTTTTCGGGCAATCAAATACGACCTAAGGAACCATAGTATCCGCCCTGCCATGATCGTTCCTTATTTTTTGCGTTTTTCGGCCAAACAGCTAGAATTCCGCGTGATTCCCATATTTTTGTGTGTTATAGCCCACACCTTCCGAGTGGTCCCGGGACCTCAGGACCCCTATCGCCTAACATTTTTCCGGACAATCAAATTCGACCTAAGGAACCATAGTCAACGCCCAGCCATGATCATTCCTCATTTGTTGCGTTTTTCGGCCAAAAAAAGCAGAATTCCGCCCGATTATAATATTTTGTGTGCTATTGCCCACTCTTCCCAGTGGTTCCGGGACCCCCGGACCCCGATCGCCTAAAATTTTTCTGGGCCATCAAATACGACCTAAGGAACCATAGTAACCGCCCCGCCATCACCGTTTCTCATTTTTTGCATTTTTCGGCCAAAAAACTAGAATTACGCCCGATTCCCATATTTTCGTGTGCTATACCCACGCCTTCCAAGTTGTCCGGGAAGCCGCGGACCCCGATCGCCTAAAATTTTTCCAGACTATCAAATACGACCTAAGGTACCATAGTCACCGCCCCACCATGATCATTCCAAATGCTTTGCATTTTTGGCCAAAAAACTAGAACTCCGTGCAATTTGCATATTTTCGAGTGCTATAGCTTACGCCTTCCGAGTGGTCCCGGGAGCCGTGGACTCCGATCGCCTAAAATTTTCCGGGCCATCAAATAAGACCTAAAGAACCATAGTCACCGCCCCTTCATGATCGTTCCTCATTTATTGCGTTTTTCGGCCAAAAAACTAGAATTTCGCTCGATTTCCATATTTTTGTGTGTTATTGCCCACGCCTTCCGAGTGGGCCGGGCCGCCGGACTCGGATCGCCTAAAAACTTTTCAGGCCATCAATTAGGACCTAAGGAACCATAGTCACCGCTTCGCCATGATCGTTCCTCATTTTTTGCTATTTTTGGGCAAAAAACTAGAATTTCGCCCGATTCCCATATTTTTGTGTGCTATCGCCCACGCCTTCCGAGTGGGTCGGGGCCCCCGGAGCCGGATCGCCTAAAAATTTTCCAGACTATCAATTACGACATAAGGAACCATAGTCACCGCCCCTCCATGATCGTTCCTAGTCTTTTGCGTTTTTCAGCCAAAAAACTAGAATTCCGCGCGATTTTCATATTTTCATGTGCTTTAGCCCACGCCTTCCAAGGGGTCCCGGGAACCCCGAACCCTAATCGCCTAAAAATTTTCCAGGCCATAAAATACGACCTAAGGAACCATAGTAACCACCCCGCCATGATCGTTCCTCATTTTTTGCATTTTTTGGCTAATGAACTAGAATTCCGCGCGATTCCCATATTTTTGTGTGTTATAGCCCACGCCTTCCGAGTGGTCCCGGGACCTCCTGACCCCTATCGCCTAAAATTTTTCCGGACTATCAAATACGACCTAAAGAACCATAGTATCTGCCCCGCCATGATCGTTCCTCTTTTTTTGCATTTTTCGGCCAAACAACTAGAATTCTGCGCGATTCTCATATTTTTGTGTGTTATAGCCCATGCCTTCCGAGTGGTCCCGGTACCTCCGGACCCCTATCGCCTAATGTTTTTCTGGACTATCAAATAAGACCAAAGGAACCATAGTCACCACCCTGCCAAGATCTTTCCACATCTTTTGCATGTTACTGAAAAAGACCTAGAATTTTGCCCGATTCCCATATTTTCGTGTGCTATACCCACGCATTCCGAGTGGTCCCAAGAGCCGCGGACCCGAATCGCCTAAAATTTTTCCGGGCAATCAAATACGACCTAAGGAACCATAGTATCTGCCCTGCCATGATCTTTCCTTATTTTTTGCGTTTTTCGGCCAAACAGCTAGAATTCCGCGCGATTCCCATATTTTTGTGTATTATAGCCCACACCTTCCGAGTGGTCCCGGGACCTCAGGACCCCTATCGCCTAAAATTTATCCGGACAATCAAATTCAACCTAAGGAACCATAGTCACCGCCCAGCCATGATCATTCCTCGTTTGTTGCGTTTTTCGGCCAAAAAAAGTAGAATTCCGCCCGATTACAATATTTTTGTGTGCTATTGCCCACTCTTCCCAGTGGTTCCGGGACCCCCGGACCCCGATCGCCTAAAATTTTTCTGGGCCGTCAAATACGACCTAAGGAACCATAGTAACCGCCCTGCCATCACCGTTTCTCATTTTTTGCATTTTTCGGCCAAAAAACTAGAATTACGCCCGATTCCCATATTTTCGTGTGCTATACCCACGCCTTTCAAGTTGTCTGGGAAGCCGCGGACCCCGATCGCCTAAAATTTTTTCGGACTATCAAATACGACCTAAGGTACCATAGTCACCGCCCCAACATGATCATTCCAAATGCTTTGCATTTTTTGGCCAAAAAACTAGAACTCCGTGCGATTTGCATATTTTCGAGGGCTATAGCTTACGCCTTCCGAGTGGTCCCGGGAGCCGTGGACCCCGATCGCCTAAAATTTTTCGGGCCATCAAATAAGACCTAAGGAACCATATTCACCGCCCCTTCATGATCGTTCCTCATTTATTGCGTTTTTCGGCCAAAAAACTAGAATTTCGCTCGATTTCCATATTTTTGTGTGTTATTGCCCACGCCTTCCGAGTAGGCCGGGCCGCCGGACTCGGATCGCCTAAAAACTTTTCAGGCCATCAATTAGGACCTAAGGAACCATAGTCACCGCTTCGCCATGATCGTTCCTTATTTTTTGCTATTTTTGGGCAAAAAACTAGAATTTCGCCCGATTCACATATTTTTGTGTGCTATCGCCCACGCCTTCCGAGTGGGTCGGGCCCCCCGGAGCCGGATCGCTTAAAAATTTTCCGGACTATCAAATACGACCTAAGGAACCATAGTCACCGCCCCGCCATCGTTCCTAGTCTTTTGCGTTTTTCAGCCAAAAAACTAGAATTCCGCGCGATTTCCATATTTTCGTGTGCTTTAGCCCACGCCTTCCAAGGGGTCCCGGGAACCCCGAACCCCGATCGCCTAAAAATTTTCCGGGCAATCAAATACGACCTAAGGAACCATAGTAACCACCCCGCCATGATCGTTCCTCATTTTTTTGCATTTTTCGGCCAAACAACTAGAATTTCGCGCGATTCCCATATTTTTGTGTGTTATAACCCACGCCTTCCGAGTGGTCCCGGGACCTCCGGACCCCTATCGCCTAATATTTTTCCGGACTATCAAAATAGGACCTAAGGAACCATTGTATCCGCCCCACCATGATCGTTCCTCTTTTTTTGCGTTTTCGGCCAAACAACTAGAATTCCGTGCGATTCCCATATTTTTGTGTGTTATAGCCCACGCCTTCCGAGTGGTCCCGGGACCTCCGGACCCCTATCGCCTAATATTTTTCCGGACTATCAAATAAGACCTAAGGAACCATAGTCACCACCCTGCCAAGATCGTTCCTTATTTTTTGCGTTTTTCGGCCAAACAACTAGAATTCCGCGCGATTCCCATATTTTTGTGTGTTATAGCCCACGCCTTCCGAGTGGTCCCGGGACCTCCTGACCCCTATCGCCTAAAATTTTTCCGAACTATCAAATACGACCTAAGGAACCATAGTATCCGCCCCGCCATGATCGTTCCTTTTTTTTTGCCTTTTTCGGCCAAACAACTAGAATTTCGCGCGATTCCCATATTTATGTGTGTTATAGCCCACGCCTTCCGAGTGGTCCCGGGACCTCCGGACCCCTATCGCCTAATATTTTTCCGAACTATCAAATAAGACCAAAGGAACCATAGTCACCACCCTGCCAAGAATCTTTCCACATTTTTTGCATGTTACTGAAAAAGACCTAGAATTTCGCCCGATTCCCATATTTTCGTGTGCTATACCCACGCATTCCGAGTGGTCCCAAGAGCCGTGGACCCCGATCGCCTAAAATTTTTCCGGGCAATCAAATACGACCTAAGGAACCATAGTATCCGCCCCGCCATGATCGTTCCTTATTTTTTGCGTTTTTCGGCCAAACAACTAGAATTCCGTGCGGTTCCCATATTTTTGTGTGATATAGCCCACACCTTCCGAGTGGTCCCGGGACCTCAGTACCCCTATCGCCTAAAATTTTTCCGGACTATCAAATACGACCTAAGGAACCATACTGACCACCCAGCCATGATCATTCCTCATTTGTTGCGTTTTTCGGCAAAAAATTTAGAATTCCGCCCGATTACAATATTTTTGTATGTTATTGCCCACCCTTCCCATTGGTTCCGGGACCCCCGGACCCCGATCTCCTAAAATATTTCCGGGCCGTCAAATACGACCTAAGGAACCATAGTAACTGCCCCGACATCATCGTTTCTCATTTTTTGCATTTTTCGGCCAAAAAAAAAGAATTACGCCCGATTCCCATATTTTCGTGTGCTATACCCACGCCTTCCAAGTGGTCCGGGGAGCCGTGGACCCTGATCGCCTAAAAGTTTTCCGGACTATCAAATAGGACCAAAGGTACCATAGTCACCGCCCTACCATGATCGTTCCAAATGCTTTGCATTTTTTGGCCAAAAAAATAGAACTCCGCGCGATTTGCATATTTTCGTGTGCTATAGCTTACGCCTTCCGAGTGGTCCCGGGAGCCGTGGACCCCGATCGCCTAAAATTTTCCGGGCCATCAAATAAGACCTAAGGAACAATAGTCACCGCCCCGCCATGATTGTTCCTCATTTATTGCGTTTTTCGGCCAAAAAACTAAAATTCCGCTCGATTACCATATTTTTGTGTGCTATTGCGCACGCCTTCCGAGTGGTCCGAGCCGCCGGACTCGGATTGCCTAAAAACTTTTCGGGCCATCAATTAGGACCTAAGGAACCATAGTCACCGCTTCGCCATGATCGTTCCTCATTGTTTGCATTTTTTGGCCTAAAAACTAGAATTCCACCCAATTCCCATATTTTTGTGTGCTATCGCCCACGCCTTCCGTGTCGGTCGGGCCCCCGGAGCCGGATCGCCTAAAAATTTTCCGGACTATCAAATACGACCTAAGGAACCATAGTCACCGCCCCGCCATGATCGTTCCTAGTCTTTTGCGATTTTCAGCCAAAAAACTAGAATTCCGCGCGATTTCCATAATTTTGTGTGTTATAGCCCACGCCTCCGAGTGGTCCCGGGACCTCCTGACCCCTATCGCCTAAAATTTTTCCGGAATATCAAATACGACCTAAGGAACCATAGTATCCGCCCCACCATGATCGTTCCTCTTTTTTTGCGTTTTTCGGCCAAACAACTAGAATTCCGCGCGATTCCCATATTTTTGTGTGTTATAACCCACGCCTTCCGAGTGGTCCCGGGACCTCCGGACCCCTATCGCCTAATATTTTTCCGGACTATCAAATAAGACCTAAGGAACCATAGTCACCACCCTGCCAATATCGTTCCTTATTTTTTGCGTTTTTCGGCCAAACAACTAGAATTCCGCGCGATCGCATATTTTTGTGTGTTATAGCCCACGCCTTCCGAGTGGTCCCGGGACCTCCGGACCCCTATCGCCTAATATTTTTCTGGACTATCAAATAAGACCAAAGGAACCATAGTCACCACCCTGCCAAGATCTTTCCACATTTTTTGCATGTTACTGAAAAAGACCTAGAATTTCGCCCGATTCCCATATTTTCGTGTGCTATACCCACGCATTCCGAGTGGTCCCAAGAGCCGCGGACCCCGATCGCCTAAAATTTTTCCGGGGCAATCAAATACGACCTAAGGAACCATAGTAACCTCCCCGCCATGATCGTTCCTTATTTTTTGCGTTTTTCGGCCAAACAACTAGAATTCCGCGCGATTCCCATATTTTTGTGTGTTATAGCCCACACCTTCCGAGTGGTCCCGGGACCTCAGGACCCCTATCGCCTAAAATTTTTCCGGACTATCAAATACGACCTAAGGAACCATAGTCACCGCCCAGCCATGATCATTCCTCATTTGTGGCATTTTTCGGCCAAAAAACTAGAATTCCGCCCGATTACAATATTTTTGTGTGCTATTGCCCACCCTTCCCAGTGGTTCCGGGACCCCCGGACCCCGATCGCCTAAAATTTTTCCGGGCCGTCAAATACGACCTAAGGAACCATAGTAACTGCCCCGCCATCATCGTTTCTCATTTTTTGCATTTTTCGGCCAAAAAACTAGAATTACGCCCGATTCCCATATTTTCGTGTGCTATACCCACGCCTTCCAAGTGGACCTGGGAGCCGCAGACCCCGTTCGCCTATAATTTTTTCGGACTATCAAATACGACCTAAGGTACCATTGTCACCGCCCCGCCATGATCGTTCCTAGTCTTTTGCGTTTTTCAGTCAAAAAACTAGAATTCCGCGCAATTTCCATATATTCGTGTGCTTTAGCGCACGCCTTCCAAGGAGTCCCGGGAACCACGAACCCTGATCGCCTAAAAATTTTTCGGGCCATCAAATACGACCTAAGGAACCATAGTAACCACCCCACCATGATCGTTCCTCATTTTTTGCATTTTTCGGCCAAACAACTAGAATTTCGCGCGATTCCCATATTTTTGTGTGTTATAGCCCACGCCTTCCGAGTGGTCCCGGGACCTCCTGACCCCTATTGTCTAATAGTTTTCCGGACTATCAAATAAGACCAAAGGAACCATAGTCACCACCCTGCCAAGATCTTTTCACATTTTTTGCATGTTACAGAAAAAGACCTAGAATTTTGCCCGATTCCCATATTTTCGTGTGCTATACCCACGCATTCCGAGTGGTCCCAAGAGCCGCGGACCCCGATCGCCTAAAATTTTTCCGGGCAATCAAATACGACCTAAGGAACCATAGTATCCGCCCCGCCATGATCGTTCCTTATTTTTTGCGTTTTTCGGCCAAACAACTAGAATTCCGCGCGATTCCCATATTTTTGTGTGTTATAGCCCACACCTTCCGAGAGGTCCCGGGACCTCAGGACCCTTATCGCCTAAACTTTTTCCGGACTGTCAAATACGACCTAAGGAACCATATTCACCGCCCAGCCATGATCATTCCTCATTTGTTGCGTTTTTCGGCCAAAAGACTAGAATTCCGCCCGATTACAATATTTTTGTGTGCTATTGCCCACCCTTCCAAGTGGTTCCGGGACCCCCGGACTCCGATTGCCTAAAATTTTTCCGGGCTGTCAAATACGACCTAAGGAACCATAGTAACCGCCCCGCCATCATCGTTTCTCATTTTTTGCATTTTTCGGCCAAAAAACTAGAATTACGCCCGATTCCCATATTTTCATTTGCTATACCCACGCCTTCCAAGTGGTCCGGGGAGCCGCGGACCCTGATCGCCTAAAATTTTTCCGGACTATCAAATACGACCTAAGGTACCATAGTCACCGCCCCACCATGATCATTCCAAATGCTTTGCATTTTTTGGCCAAAAAACTAGAACTCCGCATGATTTGCATATCTTCGTATGCTATAGCTTACGCCTTCCGAGTGGTCCCGGGAGCCGTGGACCCCGATCGCCTAAAATTTTTCGGGCCATCAAATAAGACCTAAGGAACCATATTCACCGCCCCTTCATGATCGTTCCTCATTTATTGCGTTTTTCGGCCAAAAAACTAGAATTTCGCTCGATTTCCATATTTTTGTGTGTTATTGCCCACGCCTTCCGAGTGGGCCGGGCCGCCGGACTCGGATCGCCTAAAAACTTTTCAGGCCATCAATTAGGACCTAAGGAACCATAGTCACCGCTTCGCCATGATCATTCCTCATTTTTTGCTATTTTTGGGCAAAAAACTAGAATTTCGCCCGATTCACATATTTTTGTGTGCTATCGCCCACGCCTTCCGAGTGGGTCGGGCCCCCCGGAGCCGGATCGCTTAAAAATTTTCCGGACTATCAAATACGACCTAAGGAACCATAGTCACCGCCCCGCCATCGTTCCTAGTCTTTTGCGTTTTTCAGCCAAAAAACTAGAATTCCGCGCGATTTCCATATTTTCGTGTGCTTTAGCCCACGCCTTCCAAGGGGTCCCGGGAACCCCGAACCCCGATCGCCTAAAAATTTTCCGGGCAATCAAATACGACCTAAGGAACCATAGTAACCACCCCGCCATGATCGTTCCTCATTTTTTGCATTTTTCGGCCAAACAACTAGAATTTCGCGCGATTCCCATATTTTTGTGTGTTATAACCCACGCCTTCCGAGTGGTCCCGGGACCTCCGGACCCCTATCGCCTAATATTTTTTCGGACTATCAAAATAGGACCTAAGGAACCATTGTATCCGCCCCACCATGATCGTTCCTCTTTTTTTGCGTTTTCGGCCAAACAACTAGAATTCCGTGCGATTCCCATATTTTTGTGTGTTATAGCCCACGCCTTCCGAGTGGTCCCGGGACCTCCGGACCCCTATCGCCTAATATTTTTCCGGACTATCAAATAAGACCTAAGGAACCATAGTCACCACCCTGCCAAGATCGTTCCTTATTTTTTGCGTTTTTCGGCCAAACAACTAGAATTCCGCGCGATTCCCATATTTTTGTGTGTTATAGCCCACGCCTTCCGAGTGGTCCCGGGACCTCCTGACCCCTATCGCCTAAAATTTTTTCGAACTATCAAATACGACCTAAGGAACCATAGTATCCGCCCCGCCATGATCGTTCCTTTTTTTTTGCCTTTTTCGGCCAAACAACTAGAATTCCGCGCGATTCCCATATTTATGTGTGTTATAGCCCACGCCTTCCGAGTGGTCCCGGGACCTCCGGACCCCTATCGCCTAATATTTTTCCGAACTATCAAATAAGACCAAAGGAACCATAGTCACCACCCTGCCAAGATCTTTCCATATTTTTTGCATGTTACTGAAAAAGACCTAGAATTTCGCCCGATTCCCATATTTTCGTGTGCTATACCCACGCATTCCGAGTGGTCCCAAGAGCCGCGGACCCCGATCGCCTAAAATTTTTCCGGGCAATCAAATACGACCTAAGGAACCATAGTATCCGCCCCGCCATGATCGTTCCTTATTTTTTGCGTTTTTCGGCCAAACAACTAGAATTCCGTGCGATTCCCATATTTTTGTGTGTTATAGCCCACACCTTCCGAGTGGTCCCGGGACCTCAGTACCCCTATCGCCTAAAATTTTTCCGGACTATCAAATACGACCTAAGGAACCATACTGACCACCCAGCCATGATCATTCCTCATTTGTTGCGTTTTTCGGCAAAAAATTTAGAATTCCGCCCGATTACAATATTTTTGTATGTTATTGCCCACCCTTCCCATTGGTTCCGGGACCCCCGGACCCCGATCTCCTAAAATATTTCCGGGCCGTCAAATACGACCTAAGGAACCATAGTAACTGCCCCGACATCATCGTTTCTCATTTTTTGCATTTTTCGGCCAAAAAAAAAAAATTACGCCCGATTCCCATATTTTCGTGTGCTATACCCACGCCTTCCAAGTGGTCCGGGGAGCCGTGGACCCTGATCGCCTAAAAGTTTTCCGGACTATCAAATAGGACCAAAGGTACCATAGTCACCGCCCTACCATGATCGTTCCAAATGCTTTGCATTTTTTGGCCAAAAAAATAGAACTCCGCGCGATTTGCATATTTTCGTGTGCTATAGCTTACGCCTTCCGAGTGGTCCCGGGAGCCGTGGACCCCGATCGCCTAAAATTTTCCGGGCCATCAAATAAGACCTAAGGAACAATAGTCACCGTCCCGCCATGATTGTTCCTCATTTATTGCGTTTTTCGGCCAAAAAACTAAAATTTCGCTCGATTACCATATTTTTGTGTGCTATTGCGCACGCCTTCCGAGTGGTCTGAGCCGCCGGACTCGGATTGCCTAAAAACTTTTCGGGCCATCAATTAGGACCTAAGGAACCATAGTCACCGCTTCGCCATGATCGTTCCTCATTGTTTGCATTTTTTGGCCTAAAAACTAGAATTCCACCCAATTCCCATATTTTTGTGTGCTATCGCCCACGCCTTCCGTGTCGGTCGGGCCCCCGGAGCCGGATCGCCTAAAAATTTTCCGGACTATCAAATACGACCTAAGGAACCATAGTCACCGCCCCGCCATGATCGTTCCTAGTCTTTTGCGATTTTCAGCCAAAAAACTAGAATTCCGCGCGATTTCCATAATTTTGTGTGTTATAGCCCACGCCTCCGAGTGGTCCCGGGACCTCCTGACCCCTATCGCCTAAAATTTTTCCGGAATATCAAATACGACCTAAGGAACCATAGTATCCGCCCCACCATGATCGTTCCTCTTTTTTTGCGTTTTTCGGCCAAACAACTAGAATTCCGCGCGATTCCCATATTTTTGTGTGTTATAACCCATGCCTTCCGAGTGGTCCCGGGACCTCCGGACCCCTATCGCCTAATATTTTTCCGGACTATCAAATAAGACCTAAGGAACCATAGTCACCACCCTGCCAATATCGTTCCTTATTTTTTGCGTTTTTCGGCCAAACAACTAGAATTCCGCGCGATCGCATATTTTTGTGTGTTATAGCCCACGCCTTCCGAGTGGTCCCGGGACCTCCGGACCCCTATCGCCTAATATTTTTCTGGACTATCAAATAAGACCAAAGGAACCATAGTCACCACCCTGCCAAGATCTTTCCACATTTTTTGCATGTTACTGAAAAAGACCTAGAATTTCGCCCGATTCCCATATTTTCGTGTGCTATACCCACGCATTCCGAGTGGTCCCAAGAGCCGCGGACCCCGATCGCCTAAAATTTTTCCGGGGCAATCAAATACGACCTAAGGAACCATAGTAACCTCCCCGCCATGATCGTTCCTTATTTTTTGCGTTTTTCGGCCAAACAACTAGAATTCCGCGCGATTCCCATATTTTTGTGTGTTATAGCCCACACCTTCCGAGTGGTCCCGGGACCTCAGGACCCCTATCGCCTAAAATTTTTCCGGACTATCAAATACGACCTAAGGAACCATAGTCACCGCCCAGCCATGATCATTCCTCATTTGTTGCGTTTTTCGGCCAAAAAACTAGAATTCCGCCCGATTACAATATTTTTGTGTGCTATTGCCCACCCTTCCCAGTGGTTCCGGGACCCCCGGACCCCGATCGCCTAAAATTTTTCCGGGCCGTCAAATACGACCTAAGGAACCATAGTAACTGCCCCGCCATCATCGTTTCTCATTTTTTGCATTTTTCGGCCAAAAAACTAGAATTACGCCCGATTCCCATATTTTCGTGTGCTATACCCACGCCTTCCAAGTGGACCTGGGAGCCGCAGACCCCGTTCGCCTATAATTTTTCCGGACTATCAAATACGACCTAAGGTACCATTGTCACCGCCCCGCCATGATCGTTCCTAGTCTTTTGCGTTTTTCAGTCAAAAAACTAGAATTCCGCGCAATTTCCATATATTCGTGTGCTTTAGCGCACGCCTTCCAAGGAGTCCCAGGAACCACGAACCCTGATCGCCTAAAAAATTTTCGGGCCATCAAATACGACCTAAGGAACCATAGTAACCACCCCACCATGATCGTTCCTCATTTTTTGCATTTTTCGGCCAAACAACTAGAATTTCGCGCGATTCCCATATTTTTGTGTGTTATAGCCCACGCCTTCCGAGTGGTCCCGGGACCTCCTGACCCCTATTGTCTAATAGTTTTCCGGACTATCAAATAAGACCAAAGGAACCATAGTCACCACCCTGCCAAGATCTTTCCACATTTTTTGCATGTTACTGAAAAAGACCTAGAATTTCGCCCGATTCCCATATTTTCGTGTGCTATACCCACGCATTCCGAGTGGTCCCAAGAGCCGCGGACCCCGATCGCCTAAAATTTTTCCGGGCAATCAAATACGACCTAAGGAACCATAGTATCCGCCCCGCCATGATCGTTCCTTATTTTTTGCGTTTTTCGGCCAAACAACTAGAATTCCGCGCGATTCCCATATTTTTGTGTGTTATAGCCCACACCTTCCGAGAGGTCCCGGGACCTCAGGACCCTTATCGCCTAAACTTTTTCCGGACTGTCAAATACGACCTAAGGAACCATATTCACCGCCCAGCCATGATCATTCCTCATTTGTTGCATTTTTCGGCCAAAAGACTAGAATTCCGCCCGATTACAATATTTTTGTGTACTATTGCCCACCCTTCCAAGTGGTTCCGGGACCCCCGGACCCCGATTGCCTAAAATTTTTCCGGGCTGTCAAATACGACCTAAGGAACCATAGTAACCGCCCCGCCATCATCGTTTCTCATTTTTTGCATTTTTCGGCCAAAAAACTAGAATTACGCCCGATTCCCATATTTTCATTTGCTATACCCACGCCTTCCAAGTGGTCCGGGGAGCCGCGGACCCCGATCGCCTAAAATTTTTCCGGACTATCAAATACGACCTAAGGTACCATAGTCACCGCCCCACCATGATCATTCCAAATGCTTTGCATTTTTTGGCCAAAAAACTAGAACTCCGCACGATTTGCATATCTTCGTGTGCTATAGCTTACGCCTTCCGAGTGGTCCCGGGAGCCGTGGACCCCGATCGCCTAAAATTTTCCGGGCCATCAAATAAGACATAAGGAACCATAGTCACCGCCCCGCCATGATCGTTCCTCATTTATTGCGTTTTTTGGCCAAAAAACTAGAATTTCGCTCGATTACCATATTTTTGTGTGCTATTGCCCACGCCTTCCGAATGGGCCGGGCCACCGGACTCGGATCGCCTAAAAAATTTTCGGGCCATCAATTAGGACCTAAGGAACCATAGTCACTGCCTCGCCATGATCGTTCCTCATTTTTTGCATTTTTTGGCAAAAAAAAAAGAATTCCGCCCGATTCCCATATTTTTGTGTGCTATCGCCCACGCCTTCCGAGTGGGTCGGGCCCCCGGAGCCGGATTGCCTAAAAATTTTCCGGACTATCAAATACGACCTAAGGAACCATAGTCACCGCCCCGCCATGATCGTTCCTAGTCTTTTGCGATTTTCTGCCAAAAAACTAGAATTCCGCGCGATTTCCATAATTTTGTGTGTTATAGCCCACGCCTCCGAGTGGTCCCGGGACCTCCTGACCCCTATCGCCTAAAATTTTTCCGGAATATCAAATACGACCTAAGGAACCATATTATCCGCCCCACCATGATCGTTCCTCTTTTGTTGCGTTTTTCGGCCAAACAACTAGAATTCCGCGCGATTCCCATATTTTTGTGTGTTATAACCCACGCCTTCCGAGTGGTCCCGGGACCTCCGGACCCCTATCGCCTAATATTTTTCCGGACTATCAAATAAGACCTAAGGAACCATAGTCACCACCCTGCCAAGATCGTTCCTTATTTTTTGCGTTTTTCGGCCAAACAACTAGAATTCCGCGCGATCGCATATTTTTGTGTGTTATAGCCCACGCCTTCCGAGTGGTCCCGGGACCTCCGGACCCCTATCGCCTAATATTTTTCTGGACTATCAAATAAGACCAAAGGAACCATAGTCACCACCCTGCCAAGATCTTTCCACATTTTTTGCATGTTACTGAAAAAGACCTAGAATTTCGCCCGATTCCCATATTTTCGTGTGCTATACCCACGCATTCCGAGTGGTCCCAAGAGCCGCGGACCCCGATCGCCTAAAATTTTTCCGGGCAATCAAATACGACCTAAGGAACCATAGTATCCGCCCCGCCATGATCGTTCCTTATTTTTTGCGTTTTTCGGCCAAACAACTAGAATTCCGCGTGATTCCCATATTTTTGTGTGTTATAGCCCACACCTTCCGAGTGGTCCCGGGACCTCAGGACCCCTATCGCCTAAAATTTTTCCGGACTATCAAATACGACCTAAGGAACCATAGTCACCGCCCAGCCATGATCATTCCTCATTTGTTGCGTTTTTCGGCCAAAAAACTAGAATTCCGCCCGATTACAATATTTTTGTGTGCTATTGCCCACCCTTCCCAGTGGTTCCGGGACCCCCGGACCCCGATCGCCTAAAATTTTTCCGGGCCGTCAAATACGACCTAAGGAACCATAGTAACTGCCCCGCCATCATCGTTTCTCATTTTTTGCATTTTTCGGCCAAAAAACTAGAATTACGCCCGATTCCCATATTTTCGTGTGCTATACCCACGCCTTCCAAGTGGACCTGGGAGCCGCAGACCCCGTTCCCCTATAATTTTTTCGGACTATCAAATACGACCTAAGGTACCATTGTCACCGCCCCGCCATGATCGTTCCTAGTCTTTTGCGTTTTTCAGCCAAAAAACTAGAATTCCGCGCAATTTCCATATATTCGTGTGCTTTAGCGCACGCCTTCCAAGGAGTCCCGGGAACCACGAACCCTGATCGCCTAAAAATTTTCCGGGCCATCAAATACGACCTAAGGAACCATAGTAACCACCCCGCCATGATCGTTCCTCATTTTTTGCATTTTTCGGCCAAACAACTAGAATTCCGCGCGATTCCCATATTTTTGTGTGTTATAGCCCACGCCTTCCGAGTGGTCCCGGGACCTCCGGACCCCTATCGCCTAATATTTTTCCGGACTATCAAATAAGACCAAAGGAACCATAGTCACCGCCCTGCCAAGATCTTTCCACATTTTTTGCATGTTACTGAAAAAGACCTAGAATTTCGCCCGATTCCCATATTTTCGTGTGCTATACCCACGCATTCCGAGTGGTCCCAAGAGCCGCGGACCCCGATCGCCTAAAATTTTTCCGGGCAATCAAATACGACCTAAGGAACCATAGTATCCGCCCCGCCATGATCGTTCCTTATTTTTTGCGTTTTTCGGCCAAACAACTAGAATTCCGCGCGATTCCCATATTTTTGTGTGTTATAGCCCACACCTTCCGAGTGGTCCCGGGACCTCAGGACTCTTATCGCCTAAACTTTTTCCGGACTGTCAAATACGACCTAAGGAACCATATTCACCGCCCAGCCATGATCATTCCTCATTTGTTGCGTTTTTCGGCCAAAAGACTAGAATTCCGCCCGATTACAATATTTTTGTGTGCTATTGCCCACCCTTCCAAGTGGTTCCGGGACCCCCGGACCCCGATTGCCTAAAATTTTTCCGGGCTGTCAAATACGACCTAAGGAACCATAGTAACCGCCCTGCCATCATCGTTTCTCATTTTTTGCATTTTTCGGCCAAAAAACTAGAATTACGCCCGAATCCCATATTTTCATTTGCTATACCCACGCCTTCCAAGTGGTCCGGGGAGCCGCGGACCCCGATCGCCTAATATTTTTCCGGACTATCAAATACGACCTAAGGTACCATAGTCACCGCCCCACCATGATCATTCCAAATGCTTTGCATTTTTTGGCCAAAAAACTAGAACTCCGCACGATTTGCATATCTTCGTGTGCTATAGCTTACGCCTTCCGAGTGGTCCCGGGAGCCGTGGACCCCGATCGCCTAAAATTTTCCGGGCCATCAAATAAGACATAAGGAACCATAGTCACCGCCCCGCCATGATCGTTCCTCATTTATTGCGTTTTTTGGCCAAAAAACTAGAATTTCGCTCGATTACCATATTTTTGTGTGCTATTGCCCACGCCTTCCGAATGGGCCGGGCCACCGGACTCGGATCGCCTAAAAACTTTTCGGGCCATCAATTAGGACCTAAGGAACCATAGTCACTGCCTCGCCATGATCGTTCCTCATTTTTTGCATTTTTTGGCCAAAAAAATAGAATTCCGCCCGATTCCCATATTTTTGTGTGCTATCGCCCACGCCTTCCGAGTGGGTCGGGCCCCCCGGAGCCGGATCGCCTAAAAATTTTTCGGACTATCAAATATGACCTAAGGAACCATAGTCACCGCCCCGCCATGATCGTTCCTCATTTATTTCATTTTTTGGCCAAAAAACTAGAATTTCGCTCGATTACCATATTTTTGTGTGCTATTGCCCACGCCTTCCGAGTGGGCCGGGCCACCGGACTCGGATCGCCTAAAAACTTTTTGGGCCATCAATTAGGACCTAAGGAACCATAGTCACCGCTTCGCCATGATCGTTCCTCAATTTTTGCATTTTTTGGCCTAAAAACTAGAATTCCACCCGATTCCCATATTTTTGTGTGCTATCGCCCACGCCTTCCGTGTGGGTCGGGCCACCCGGAACCGGATCGCCTAAAAATTTTCCGGTCTATCAAATACGACCTAAGGAACCATAGTCACCGCCCCGCCATGATCATTCCTAGTCTTTTGCGATTTTCAGCCAAAAAACTAGAATTCCGCGCGATTTCCATATTTTCGTGTGCTTTAGCCCACGCTTTCCAAGGAGTCCGGGAACCCCAAACCCCGATCGCCTAAAAATTTTCCGGGCCATCAAATATGACCTAAGGAACATAGTAACCACCCTGCCATGATCGTTCCTCATTTTTTGCGTTTTTCGGCCAAACAACTAGAATTCCGCGCGATTCCCATATTTTTGTATGTTATAGCCCACGCCTTCCGAGTGGTCCCGGGACCTCCTGACCCCTATCGCCTAAAATTTTTCCGGACTATCAAATACGACCTAAGGAACCATAGTATCCGCCCCACCATGATCGTTCCTCTTTTTTTGTGTTTTTCGGCCAAACAACTAGAATTTCGCGCGATTCCCATATTTTTGTGTGTTATAACCCACGCCTTCCGAATGGTCCCGGGACCTCCGGACCCCTATCGCCTAATATTTTTCCGGACTATCAAATAAGACCTAAGGAACCATAGTCACCACCCTGCCAAGATCGTTCCTTATTTTTTGCGTTTTTCGGCCAAACAACTAGAATTCCGCGCGATCCCATATTTTTGTGTGTTATAGCCCACGCCTTCCGAGTGGTCCCGGGACCTCCGGACCCCTATCGCCTAATATTTTTCTGGACTATCAAATAAGACCAAAGGAACCATAGTCACCACCCTGCCAAGATCTTTCCACATTTTTTGCATGTTACTGAAAAAGACCTAGAATTTCGCCCGATTCCTATATTTTTGTGTGCTATACCCACGCATTCCGAGTGGTCCCAAGAGCCGCGGACGCCGATCGCCTAAAATTTTTCCGGGCAATCAAATACGACCTAAGGAACCATAGTAACCTCCCCGCCATGATCATTCCTTATTTTTTGCATTTTTCGGCCAAACAACTAGAATTCCGCGCGATTCCCATATTTTTGTGTGTTATAGCCCACACCTTCCGAGTGGTCCCGGGACCTCAGGACCCCTATCGCCTAAAATATTTCCGGACTATCAAATACGACCTAAGGAACCATAGTCACCGCCCAGCCATGATCATTCCTCATTTGTTGCATTTTTCGGCCAAAAAACTAGAATTCCGCCCGATTACAATATTTTTGTGTGCTATTGCCCACCCTTCCTAGTGGTTCCGGGACCCCCGGACCCCGATCGCCTAAAATTTTTCCGGGCCATCATATACGACCTAAGGAACCATAGTAACTGCCCCGCCATCATCGTTTCTCATTTTTTGCTTTTTTTCGGCCAAAAAACTAGAATTACGCACGATTCCCATATTTTCGTGTGCTATACCCACGCCTTCCAAGTGGTCCTGGGAGCCGCGGACCCCATTCGCCTATAATTATTCCGGACTATCAAATACAACCTAAGGTACCATTGTCACCGCCCTGCCATGATCGTTCCTAGTCTTTTGCATTTTTCAGCCAAAAAACTAGAATTCCGCGCGATTTCCATATATTCGTGTGCTTTAGCGCACGCCTTCCAAGGAGTCATGGGAACCACGAACCCCGATCGCCTAAAAATTTTCCGGGCCATCAAATACGACCTAAGGAACCATAGTAACCACCCCGCCATGATCGTTCCTCATTTATTGTGTTTTTCGGCCAAAATACTAGAATTCCGCTCAATTACCATATTTTTGTGTGTTATAGCCCACGCCTTCCGAGTGGTCCCGGGACCTCCTGACCCCTATTGCCTAAAATTTTTCCGGACTATCAAATACGACCTAAGGTACCATAGTCACCGCCCCACCATGATCGTTCCAAATGCTTTGCATTTTTTGGCAAAAAAACTAGAACTCCGATCGATTTGCATATCTTCGTGTGCTATAGCTTACGCCTTCCGAGTTGTCCCGGGAGCCGTGGACCCCGATTGCCTAAAATTTTCCGGGCCATCAAATAAGACATAAGGAACCATAGTCACCACCCCGCCATGATTGTTCCTCATTTATTGCGTTTTTTGGCCAAAAAACTAGAATTTCGCTCGATTACCATATTTTTGTGTGCTATTGGCCACGCCTTCCGAGTGGGCCGGGCCGCCGGAGTCGAATCGCCTAAAAATATTTTGGGCCATCAATTAGGACCTAAGGAACCATAGTCACCACCTCGCCATGATCGTTCCTCATTTTTTGCATTTTTTGGCCAAAAAAATAGAATTCCGCCCGATTCCCATATTTTTGTGTGCTATCGCCCACGCCTTCCGAGTGGGTCGGGCCCCCGGAGCCGGATCGCCTAAAAATTTTCCGGACTATAAAATACGACCTAAGGAACCATAGTCACTGCCCCGCCATGATCATTCCTAGTCTTTTGCATTTTTCAGCCAAAAAACTAGAATTCCGCGCGATTTCCATATTTTCGTGTTCTTTAGCCCACGCCTTCCAAGGGGTCCCGGGAACCCCGAACCCCGATCGCCTAAAAATTTTCCGGGCTATCAAATACGACCTAAGGAACCATAGTATCCGCCCCGCCATGATCGTTCCTCATTTTTTGCGTTTTTCGGCCAAACATCTAGAATTCCGCGCGATTCCCCTATTTTCGTGTGCTATAGCCCACGCCTTCCGAGTGGGTCGTGCCCCCGCACTCGGATCACCTTAAAGGTTTTTTGGCCATCAAATAAGACTTAATGAACAATAGTCACCTTCCCGCCGTGATCGTTTCTCATTTTTTGCATTTTTCGGCCAAACAACTAGAATTCCGCCCGATTCCCATATTTTCGTGTGCTATACCCACGCCTTACAAGTGGTCCCGGGTCTCCGGACACCTATTGCCTAAAATTTTTCTGGACTATCAAATAAGACCTAAGGAACCATAGTCACCGCCCAGCTATGATCGTTCCTTATTTTTTGCATTTTTCGGCCAATCAACTAGAATTCCGCGCGATTCCCATATTTTTGTGTGTTATAGCCCACGCCTTCCGAGTGGTCCCGGGACCTCCTGACCCCTATCGCCTAAAATTTTTCCGGACTATCAAATACGACCTAAGGAACCATAGTATCCGCCCCGCCATGATCGTTCCTCTTTTTTGCGTTTTTCGGCCAAACAACTAGAATTCCGCGTGATTCCCATATTTTTGTCTGTTATAGCCCACGCCTTCCGAGTGGTCCCGGGACCTCCGGACCCCTATCGCCTAATATATTTCCAGACTATCAAATAAGACCAAAGGAACCATAGTCACCACCCTGCCAAGATCTTTCCACATTTTTTGCATGTTTCTGAAAAAGACCTAGAATTTCGCCCGATTCCCATATTTTCGTGTGCTATACCCACGCATTCCGAGTGGTCCCAAGAGCCGCGGACCCCGATCGCCTAAAATTTTTCTGGGCAATCAAATACGACCTAAGGAACCATAGTATCCGCCCCCCATGATCGTTCCTTATTTTTTGCATTTTTCGGCCAAACAACTAGAATTCCGCGCGATTCCCATATTTTTGTGTGTTATAGCCCACACCTTCCGAGTGGTCCCGGGACCTCAGGACCCCTATCGCCTAAAATTTTTCCGGACTATCAAATACGACCTAAGGAACCATAGTCACCGCCCAGCCATGATCATTCCTCATTTGTTGCGTTTTTCGGCCAAAAAACTAGAATTCCGCCCGATTACAATATTTTTGTGTGCTATTGCCCACCCTTCCAAGTGGTTCCGGGACCCCCGGACCCCGATCGCCTAAAATTTTTCCGGGCCGTCAAATACGACCTAAGGAACCATAGTAACCGCCCCGCCATCATCGTTTCTCATTTTTTGCATTTTTCGGCCAAAAAACTAGAATTACGCCCGATTCCCATATTTTCGTGTGCTATACCCACGCCTTCCAAGTGGTCCGGGGAGCCATGGGTCTAGCACACGAATCTTGGAAGGCGTGGGTATAGCACACGAAAATATGGGAATCGGGCGTAATTCTAGTTTTTTGGCCGAAAAATGCAAAAAATGAGAAACAATGATGGCGGGGCGGTTACTATGGTTCCTTAGGTCGTATTTGACGGCCAGGAAAAATTTTAGGCGATCGGGGTCAGGGGGTCCCAGAACCACTTGGAAGGGTGGGCAATAGCACACAAAAATATTGTAATCGGGCGGAATTCTAGTTTTTTGGCCGAAAAACGCAACAAAAGAGGAATGATCATGGCTGGGCGGTGACTATGGTTCCTTAGGTCGTATTTGATAGTCCGGAAAAATTTTAGGCGATAGGGGTCCGGAGTTCCCGGGTTCACTTGGAAGGCGTGGGCTATAGGACACGAAAATATGGGAATCGCGCGGAATTCTAGTTGTTTGGCCGAAAAACGTAAAAAATGAGGAACGATCATGGCGGGGCGGATACTGTGGTTCCTTAGGTCGTATTTGATAGTCCGGAAAAATTTTAGGCTATAGGGGTCAGGAGGTCCCGGGACCACTCGGAAAGTGTGGGCTACAACACACAAAAATATGCGAATCGCGTGGAATTCTAGTTGTTTGGCCGAAAAACGCAAAAAATAAGGAACGATCATGGAGGAGCGGATACTATGGTTCCTTAGGTCGTATTGGATTGCCCGGAAAAATTTTAGGAGATCGGGGTCCGCGGCTCTTGGGACCACTCGGAATGCGTGGGTATAGCACACGAAAATATGGGAATCGGGCAAAATTCTAGGTCTTTTTCAGTAAAATGCAAAAAATGTGGAAAGATCTTGGCAGGGCGGTGACTATGGTTCCTTTGGTCTTATTTGATAGTCCGGAAAAATATTAGGCGATAGGGGTCCGGAGGTCCCGAGACCACTCGGAAGGCGTGAGCTATAACACACAAAAATATGGGAATTGCGCGGAATTCTAGTTGTTTGGTCGAAAAACGCAAAAAATAAGGAACGATCATGGCGGGGCGGATACTATGGTTCCTTAGGTCGTATTTGATTGCCCGGAAAAATTTTAGGCGATCGGGGTCCGCAGCTCTTGGGACCACTCGGAATGCGTGGGTCCCCGGACCACTTGGAAGGCGTGGGTATAGCACATGAAATTATGGGAATCGGGCGTAATTCTAGTTTTTCGTCCAAAATATGCAAAAAATGAGAAACGATAATGGCGGGGCGGTTACTATGGTTCCTTAGGTCGTATTTGATAGTCCGTAAAAATTTTAGGCGATAGGGGTCTGGAGTTCCCGGGTTCACTTGGAAGGCGTGGGCTATAGGACACGAAAATATGGGAATCGCGCGGAATTCTAGTTTTTTGGCCGAAAAATGGAAAAAACTAGGAACGATCATGGCTGGGTGGTGACTATGGTTCCTTAAGTCTTATTTGATAGTCCGGAAAAATTTTAGGCGATAGGGGTCAGGAGACCTGGGACCACTCGGAAGGCGTGGGCTATAACACAAAAAAATATGGGATGGCGCGGAATCCTAGTTGTTTGGCCGAAAAACGCAAAAAATGAGGAACAATCATGGCGGGGTGGATACTATGATTCCTTAGGTCGTATTTGATAGTCCGGAAAAATTTTAGGCGATAGGGGTCCGGAGGTCCCGGGACCACTCGGAAAGTGTGGGCTATAACACACAAAAATATGGGAATCACGCGGAATTCTAGTTGTTTGGCCGAAAAATGCAAAAAATAAGGAACAATCATGGAGGGGCGGATACTATGGTTCCTTAGGTCGTATTAGATTTCCCGGAAATATTTTAGGCGATCGGGGTCCGCGGCTCTTGGGACCACTCGGAATGCATGGGTATAGCACACGAAAATATGGGAATCGGGCAAAATTCTAGGTCTTTTTCAGTAACATGCAAAAAATGTGGAAAGATCTTAGCAGGGTGGTGACTATGGTTCCTTTGGTCTTATTTGATAGTCCGGAAAAATATTAGGCGATAGGGGTCCGGAGGTCCCGGGACCACTCGGAAGGCGTGAGCTATAACACACAAAAATATGAGAATCGTGCGGAATTCTAGTTGTTTGGCCGAAAAATGCAAAAAATGAGAAACGATGATGGCGGGGCGGTTACTATGGTTCCTTAGGTCGTATTTGATGGCCTGGAAAAATTTTAGGCGATCGGGGTCCGGGGGTCCCGGAACCACTTGGAAGGGTGGGCAATAGCACACAAAAATATTGTAATCGGGCGGAATTCTAGTTTTTTGGCCGAAAAATGCAACAAATGAGGAATGATCATGGCTGGGCGGTGACTATGGTTCCTTTGGTCTTATTTGATAGTCCGGAAAATTTTTAGGCGATCGGGTCCGCGGCTCCCCGGACCATTTGGAAGGAGTGGGTATAGCATACGAAAATATGGGAATCGGGCGTAATTCTAATTTTTTGGCCGAAAAATGCAAAAAATGAGAAACGATAATGGCGGGGCGGTTACTATGGTTCCTTAGGTCGTATTTGATGGCCCGGAAAAATTTTAGGCGATCGGGGTCCGGGGGTCCCGGAACAACTTGGAAGGGTGGGGAATAGCACACAAAAATATTGTAATCGGGCGAAATTCTTGTTTTTTGGCCGAAAAACGCAACAAATGAGGAATGCTCATGGCGGGGCGGTGACTATGGTTACTTTGGTCTTATTTGATAGTCCGGAAAAATATTAGGCGATAGGGGACGGGAGGTCCCGGGACCACTCGGAAGGCGTGGGCTATAACACACAAAAATATGGGAATCGCGCGGAATTCTAGTTGTTTGGCCGAAAAACGAAAAAAATGAGGAACGATCATGGCGGGGGAGATACTATGGTTCCTTAGGTCGTATTTGATAGTCCGAAAAATTTTAGGCGATAGGGGTCAAGAGGTCCCGGGACCACTCGGAAGGCGTGGGCTATAACATACAAAAATATGGGAATCGCGCGGAATTCTAGTTGTTTGGCCGAAAAACGCAAAAAATGAGGAACGATCATGGCAGGGTGGTTACTATGGTTCCTTAGGTCGTATTTGATGGCCTGAATTTTTTTTAAGCGATCGGGGTTCGGGGGTCAGGAGGTCCCGGGACCACTCGGAAGGCGTGGGCTATAACACACAAAAATATGGGAATCGCGCGGAATTCTAGTTGTTTGGCCGAAAAACGCAAAAAATGAGGAACGATCATGGCAGGGTGGTTACTATGGTTCCTTAGGTCGTATTTGATGGCCCGGAAAATTTTTAGGCGATAGGGGTTCGGGGTTCCCGGGACCCTTTGGAAGGCGTGGGCTAAAGCATACGAAAATATTGAAATCGCGCGAAATTCTAGTTTTTTGGCTGAAAAATGCAAAAGACTAGGAAGGATCATGGCGAGGAAGTGACTATGGTTCCTTAGGTCCTAATTGATGGCGCGAAAATTTTTTAGGCGATCCGAGTCCGGCGGCCCGGCCCATTCGGAAGGCGTGGGGCACATAAAAATATGGTAATCGAGCGGAATTCTAGTTTTTTGGCCGAAAAACGCAATAAATGAGGAACGATCATGGCGGGGCGGTGACTATGGTTCCTTGGGTCGTATTTGATAGTCCAGAAATGTTTTAGGAGATAGGGGTCAGGAAGTCCCGGGACCACTCGGAAGGCGTGGGCTATAACACACAAAAATATGGGAATCGCGCGGAATTCTAGTTGTTTGGCCGAAAAATGCAAAAAATGAGAAACGATCATGGCGGGGCGGATACTATGGTTCCTTAGGTCGTATTTGATAGTCCGGAAAAATATTAGGCGATAGGGGTCCGGAGGTCCCGAGACCACTTGGAAGGCGTGAGCTATAACACACAAAAATATGGGAATCGTGCGGAATTCTAGTTGTTTGGCCGAAAAATGCAAAAAATGAGAAACGATGATGGCGGGGCGGTTACTATGGTTCCTTAGGTCCTATTTGACGGCCCGGAAAAATTTTAGGCGATCGGGGTCCGGGGGTCCCGGAACCACTTGGAAGGGTGGGCAATAGCACACAAAAATATTGTAATCGGGCGGAATTCTAGTTTTTTGGCCGAAAAATGCATCAAATGAAGAATGATCATGGCTGGGCGGTGACTATGATTCCTTTGGTCTTATTTGATAGTCCGGAAATGTTTTAGGCGATCGGGTCCGCGGCTCCCCGGACCATTTGGAAGGCGTGGGTATAGCACACGAAAATATGGGAATCGGGCGTAATTCTAGTTTTTTGGCCGAAAAATGCAAAAAATGAGAAACGATGATGGCGGGTCGGTTACTATGGTTCCTTAGGTCGTATTTGATGGCCCGGAAAAATTTTAGGCGATCGGGGTCCGGGGTTCCCGGAACCACTTGGAAGGGTGGGCAATAGCACACAAAAATATTGTAATCAGGCGGAATTCTAGTTTTTTGGCCGAAAACTGCAACAAATGAGGAATGATCATGGCTGGGTGGTGACTATGGTTCCTTTGGTCTTATTTGATAGTCCGGAAAATTTTTAGGCGATCGGGTCCGCGGCTCCCCGGACCATTTGGAAGGCGTGGGTATAGCACACGAAAATATGGGAATCGGGCGTAATTCTAGTTTTTTGGCCGAAAAATGCAATGAATGAGAAACGATGATGGCGAGGCGGTTACTATGGTTCCTTAGGTCGTATTTGATGGCCCAGAAAAACTTTAGGCGATCGGGGTCCGGGGGTCCCGGAACCACTTGGAAGGGTGGGCAATAGCACACTAAAATATTGTAATCGGGCGAAATTCTAGTTTTTTGGCCGAAAAACACAACAAATGAGGAATGATCATGGCGGGGCGGTGACTATGGTTACATTGGTCTTATTTGATAGTCCGGAAAAATATTAGGCGATAGGGGTCGGGAGGTCCCGGGACCTCTCGGAAGGCGTGGGCTATAACACACAAAAATATGGGAATCGCGCGGAATTCTAGTTGTTTGGCCGAAAAACGCAAAAAATGAGGAACGATCATGGCGGGGCGGATACTATGGTTCCTTAGGTCGTATTTGATAGTCCGGAAAAATATTAGGCGATAGGGGTCCGGAGGTCCCGAGACCACTCGGAAGGCGTGAGCTATAACACACAAAAATATGGGAATCGCGCGGAATTCTAGTTGTTTGGCCGAAAAACGCAACAAATAAGGAACGATCATGGCGGGGCGGATACTATGGTTCCTTAGGTCGTATTTGATAGTCCGGAAATATTTTAGGCGATAGGGGTCAGGAGGTCCCGAGACCACTCGGAAGGCGTGGGCTATAACACAAAAAATATGGGAATCGCGCGGAATTCTAGTTGTTTGGCCGAAAAACGCAAAAAATGAGAAACGATCATGGCGGGGCGGATACTATGGTTCCTTAGGTCGTATTTGATAGTCCCAAAAAATATTAGGCGATAGGGGTCCGGAGGACCCGAGACCACTCGGAAGGCGTGAGCTATAACACACAAAAATATGGGAATCGCGCGGAATTCTAGTTGTTTGGCCGAAAAACGCAAAAAATAAGGAACGATCATGGCGGGGCGGATACTATGGTTCCTTAGGTCATATTTGATTGGCCGGAAAAATTTTAGGCGATCGGGGTCCGCGGCTCTTGGGACCACTCAGAATGCGTGGGTCCCAGGACCACTTGGAAGGCGTGGGTATAGCACACGAAAATATGGGAATCGGGCGTAATTCTAGTTTTTCGGTCGAAATATGCAAAAAATGAGAAACGATGATGGCGGGGCGGTTACTATGGTTCCTTAGGTCGTATTTGATAGTCCGGAAAAACTTTAGGCGATAGGGGTCTGGAGTTCCCGGGTTCACTTGGAAGGCGTGGGCTATAGGACACGAAAATATGGGAATCGCGCGGAATTCTAGTTTTTTGGCCGAAATACGGAAAAAACATGGAACGATCATGGCTGGGCGGTGACTATGGTTCCTTAAGTCTTATTTGATAGTCCGGAAAAATTTTAGGCGATAGGGGTCCGGAGACCTGGGACCACTCGGAAGGCGTGGGCTATAACACAAAAAAATATGGGATGGCGCGGAATCCTAGTTGTTTGGCCGAAAAATGCAAAAATTGAGGAACGATCATGGCGGGGCGAATACTATGGTTCCTTAGGTCGTATTTGATAGTCCGGAAAAATTTTAGGCGATAGGGGTCCGGAGGTCCCGGGACCACTCGGAAAGTGTGGGCTATAACACACAAAAATATGGGAATCGCGCGGAATTCTAGTTGTTTGGCCGAAAAATGCAAAAAATAAGGAACAATCATAGAGGGGCGGATACTATGGTTCCTTAGGTCGTATTTGATTTCCCGGAAAAATTTTAGGCGATCGGGGTCTGCGGCTCTTGGGACCACTCGGAATGTGTGGGTATAGCACACGAAAATATGGGAATCGGGCAAACTTCTAGGTCTTTTTCAGTAACATGCAAAAAATGTGGAAAGATCTTGGCAGGGCGGTGACTATGGTTCCTTTGGTCTTATTTGATAGTCCGGAACAATAGTTGGCGATAGGGGTCCGGAGGTCCCGGGACCACTCGGAAGGCGTGAGCTATAACACACAAAAATATGGGAATCGTGCGGAATTCTAGTTGTTTGGCCGAAAAATGCAAAAAATGAGAAACGATGATGGCGGGGCGGTTACTATGGTTCCTTAGGTCGTATTTGACGGCCTGGAAAAATTTTAGGCGATCGGGGTCCGGGGGTCCCGGAACCACTTGGAAGGGTGGGCAATAGCACACAAAAATATTGTAATCGGGCGGAATTCTAGTTTTTTGGCCGAAAAATGCAACAAATGAGGAATGATCATGGCTGGGCGGTGACTATGGTTCCTTTGGTCTTATTTGATAGTCCGGAAAATTTTTAGGCGATCGGGTCCGCGGCTCCCCGGACCATTTGGAAGGAGTGGGTATAGCATACGAAAATATGGGAATCGGGCGTAATTCTAATTTTTTGGCCGAAAAATGCAAAAAATGAGAAACGATAATGGCGGGGCGGTTACTATGGTTCCTTAGGTCGTATTTGATGGCCCGGAAAAATTTTAGGCGATCGGGGTCCGGGGGTCCCGGAACAACTTGGAAGGGTGGGGAATAGCACACAAAAATATTGTAATCGGGCGAAATTCTTGTTTTTTGGCCGAAAAACGCAACAAATGAGGAATGCTCATGGCGGGGCGGTGACTATGGTTACTTTGGTCTTATTTGATAGTCCGGAAAAATATTAGGCGATAGGGGACGGGAGGTCCCGGGACCACTCGTAAGGCGTGGGCTATAACACACAAAAATATGGGAATCGCGCGGAATTCTAGTTGTTTGGCCGAAAAACGAAAAAAATGAGGAACGATCATGGCGGGGGAGATACTATGGTTCCTTAGGTCGTATTTGATAGTCCGAAAAATTTTAGGCGATAGGGGTCAAGAGGTCCCGGGACCACTCGGAAGGCGTGGGCTATAACATACAAAAATATGGGAATCGCGCGGAATTCTAGTTGTTTGGCCGAAAAACGCAAAAAATGAGGAACGATCATGGCAGGGTGGTTACTATGGTTCCTTAGGTCGTATTTGATGGCCTGAATTTTTTTTAGGCGATCGGGGTTCGGGGTTCGGGGTTCCCGGGAGCCATTGGAAGGCGTGGGCTATAACACACAAAAATATGGGAATCGCGCGTAATTCTAGTTGTTTGGCCGAAAAACGCAAAAAATGAGGAACGATCATGGCAGGGTGGTTACTATGGTTCCTTAGGTCATATTTGATGGCCCGAAAAAATTTTAGGCGATAGGGGTTCGGGGTTCCCGGGACCCTTTGGAAGGCGTGGGCTAAAGCATACGAAAATATTGAAATCGCGCGAAATTCTAGTTTTTTGGCTGAAAAATGCAAAAGACTAGGAAGGATCATGGCGAGGAAGTGACTATGGTTCCTTAGGTCCTAATTGATGGCCCGAAAATTTTTTAGGCGATCCGAGTCCGGTGGCCCGGCCCATTCGGAAGGCGTGGGGCACATAAAAATATGGTAATCGAGCGGAATTCTAGTTTTTTGGCCGAAAAACGCAATAAATGAGGAACGATCATGGCGGGGCGGTGACTATGGTTCCTTGGGTCGTATTTGATAGTCCAGAAATGTTTTAGGAGATAGGGGTCAGGAAGTCCCGGGACCACTCGGAAGGCGTGGGCTATAACACACAAAAATATGGGAATCGCGCGGAATTCTAGTTGTTTGGCCGAAAAATGCAAAAAATGAGAAACGATCATGGCGGGGCGGATACTATGGTTCCTTAGGTCGTATTTGATAGTCCGAAAAAATATTAGGCGATAGGGGTCCGGAGGTCCCGAGACCACTTGGAAGGCGTGAGCTATAACACACAAAAATATGGGAATCGTGCGGAATTCTAGTTGTTTGGCCGAAAAATGCAAAAAATGAGAAACGATGATGGCGGGGCAGTTACTATGGTTCCTTAGGTCCTATTTGACGGCCCGGAAAAATTTTAGGCGATCGGGGTCCGGGGGTCCCGGAACCACTTGGAAGGGTGGGCAATAGCACACAAAAATATTGTAATCGGGCGGAATTCTAGTTTTTTGGCCGAAAAATGCATCAAATGAAGAATGATCATGGCTGGGCGGTGACTATGATTCCTTTGGTCTTATTTGATAGTCCGGAAATTTTTTAGGCGATCGGGTCCGCGGCTCCCCGGACCATTTGGAAGGCGTGGGTATAGCACACGAAAATATGGGAATCGGGCGTAATTCTAGTTTTTTGGCCGAAAAATGCAAAAAATGAGAAACAATGATGGCGGGGCGGTTACTATGGTTCCTTAGGTCGTATTTGATGGCCCGGAAAAATTTTAGGCGATCGGGGTCCGGGGTTCCCGGAACCACTTGGAAGGGTGGGCAATAGCACACAAAAATATTGTAATCAGGCGGAATTCTAGTTTTTTGGCCGAAAACTGCAACAAATGAGGAATGATCATGGCTGGGTGGTGACTATGGTTCCTTTGGTCTTATTTGATAGTCCGGAAAATTTTTAGGCGATCGGGTCCGCGGCTCCCCGGACCATTTGGAAGGCGTGGGTATAGCACACGAAAATATGGGAATCGGGCGTAATTCTAGTTTTTTGGCCGAAAAATGCAAAGAATGAGAAACGATGATGGCGAGGCAGTTACTATGGTTCCTTAGGTCGTATTTGATGGCCCAGAAAAACTTTAGGCGATCGGGGTCCGGGGGTCCCGGAACCACTTGGAAGGGTGGGCAATAGCACACTAAAATATTGTAATCGGGCGAAATTCTAGTTTTTTGGCCGAAAAACACAACAAATGAGGAATGATCATGGCGGGGCGGTGACTATGGTTACATTGGTCTTATTTGATAGTCCGGAAAAATATTAGGCGATAGGGGTCGGGAGGTCCCGGGACCTCTCGGAAGGCGTGGGCTATAACACACAAAAATATGGGAATCGCGCGGAATTCTAGTTGTTTGGCCGAAAAACGCAAAAAATGAGGAACGATCATGGCGGGGCGGATACTATGGTTCCTTAGGTCGTATTTGATAGTCCGGAAAAATATTAGGCGATAGGGGTCCGGAGGTCCCGAGACCACTCGGAAGGCGTGAGCTATAACACACAAAAATATGGGAATCGCGCGGAATTCTAGTTGTTTGGCCGAAAAACGCAACAAATAAGGAACGATCATGGCGGGGCGGATACTATGGTTCCTTAGGTCGTATTTGATAGTCCGGAAATATTTTAGGCGATAGGGGTCAGGAGGTCCCGAGACCACTCGGAAGGCGTGGGCTATAACACAAAAAATATGGGAATCGCGCGGAATTCTAGTTGTTTGGCCGAAAAACGCAAAAAATGAGAAACGATCATGGCGGGGCGGATACTATGGTTCCTTAGGTCGTATTTGATAGTCCCAAAAAATATTAGGCGATAGGGGTCCGGAGGTCCCGAGACCACTCGGAAGGCGTGAGCTATAACACACAAAAATATGGGAATCGCGCGGAATTCTAGTTGTTTGGCCGAAAAACGCAAAAAATAAGGAACGATCATGGCGGGGCGGATACTATGGTTCCTTAGGTCATATTTGATTGGCCGGAAAAATTTTAGGCGATCGGGGTCCGCGGCTCTTGGGACCACTCAGAATGCGTGGGTCCCAGGACCACTTGGAAGGCGTGGGTATAGCACACGAAAATATGGGAATCGGGCGTAATTCTAGTTTTTCGGTCGAAATATGCAAAAAATGAGAAACGATGATGGCGGGGCGGTTACTATGGTTCCTTAGGTCGTATTTGATAGTCCGGAAAAACTTTAGGCGATAGGGGTCTGGAGTTCCCGGGTTCACTTGGAAGGCGTGGGCTATAGGACACGAAAATATGGGAATCGCGCGGAATTCTAGTTTTTTGGCCGAAATACGGAAAAAACATGGAACGATCATGGCTGGGCGGTGACTATGGTTCCTTAAGTCTTATTTGATAGTCCGGAAAAATTTTAGGCGATAGGGGTCCGGAGACCTGGGACCACTCGGAAGGCGTGGGCTATAACACAAAAAAATATGGGATGGCGCGGAATCCTAGTTGTTTGGCCGAAAAATGCAAAAATTGAGGAACGATCATGGCGGGGCGAATACTATGGTTCCTTAGGTCGTATTTGATAGTCCGGAAAAATTTTAGGCGATAGGGGTCCGGAGGTCCCGGGACCACTCGGAAAGTGTGGGCTATAACACACAAAAATATGGGAATCGCGCGGAATTCTAGTTGTTTGGCCGAAAAATGCAAAAAATAAGGAACAATCATAGAGGGGCGGATACTATGGTTCCTTAGGTCGTATTTGATTTCCCGGAAAAATTTTAGGTGATCGGGGTCTGCGGCTCTTGGGACCACTCGGAATGTGTGGGTATAGCACACGAAAATATGGGAATCGGGCAAACTTCTAGGTCTTTTTCAGTAACATGCAAAAAATGTGGAAAGATCTTGGCAGGGCGGTGACTATGGTTCCTTTGGTCTTATTTGATAGTCCGGAACAATAGTTGGCGATAGGGGTCCGGAGGTCCCGGGACCACTCGGAAGGCGTGAGCTATAACACACAAAAATATGGGAATCGTGCGGAATTCTAGTTGTTTGGCCGAAAAATGCAAAAAATGAGAAACGATGATGGCGGGGCGGTTACTATGGTTCCTTAGGTCGTATTTGACGGCCTGGAAAAATTTTAGGCGATCGGGGTCCGGGGGTCCCGGAACCACTTGGAAGGGTGGGCAATAGCACACAAAAATATTGTAATCGGGCGGAATTCTAGTTTTTTGGCCGAAAAATGCAACAAATGAGGAATGATCATGGCTGGGCGGTGACTATGGTTCCTTTGGTCTTATTTGATAGTCCGGAAAATTTTTAGGCGATCGGGTCCGCGGCTCCCCGGACCATTTGGAAGGAGTGGGTATAGCATACGAAAATATGGGAATCGGGCGTAATTCTAATTTTTTGGCCGAAAAATGCAAAAAATGAGAAACGATAATGGCGGGGCGGTTACTATGGTTCCTTAGGTCGTATTTGATGGCCCGGAAAAATTTTAGGCGATCGGGGTCCGGGGTCCCGGAACAACTTGGAAGGGTGGGGAATAGCACACAAAAATATTGTAATCGGGCGAAATTCTTGTTTTTTGGCCGAAAAACGCAACAAATGAGGAATGCTCATGGCGGGGCGGTGACTATGGTTACTTTGGTCTTATTTGATAGTCCGGAAAAATATTAGGCGATAGGGGACGGGAGGTCCCGGGACCACTCGGAAGGCGTGGGCTATAACACACAAAAATATGGGAATCGCGCGGAATTCTAGTTGTTTGGCCGAAAAACGAAAAAAATGAGGAACGATCATGGCGGGGGAGATACTATGGTTCCTTAGGTCGTATTTGATAGTCCGAAAAATTTTAGGCGATAGGGGTCAAGAGGTCCCGGGACCACTCGGAAGGCGTGGGCTATAACATACAAAAATATGGGAATCGCGCGGAATTCTAGTTGTTTGGCCGAAAAACGCAAAAAATGAGGAACGATCATGGCAGGGTGGTTACTATGGTTCCTTAGGTCGTATTTGATGGACTGAATTTTTTTTAGGCGATCGGGGTTCGGGGTTCGGGGTTCCCGGGAGCCATTGGAAGGCGTGGGCTATAACACACAAAAATATGGGAATCGCGCGTAATTCTAGTTGTTTGGCCGAAAAACGCAAAAAATGAGGAACGATCATGGCAGGGTGGTTACTATGGTTCCTTAGGTCGTATTTGATGGCCCGAAAAAATTTTAGGCGATAGGGGTTCGGGGTTCCCGGGACCCTTTGGAAGGCGTGGGCTAAAGCATACGAAAATATTGAAATCGCGCGAAATTCTAGTTTTTTGGCTGAAAAATGCAAAAGACTAGGAAGGATCATGGCGAGGAAGTGACTATGGTTCCTTAGGTCCTAATTGATGGCCCGAAAATTTTTTAGGCGATCCGAGTCCGGTGGCCCGGCCCATTCGGAAGGCGTGGGGCACATAAAAATATGGTAATCGAGCGGAATTCTAGTTTTTTGGCCGAAAAACGCAATAAATGAGGAACGATCATGGCGGGGTGGTGACTATGGTTCCTTGGGTCGTATTTGATAGTCCAGAAATGTTTTAGGAGATAGGGGTCAGGAAGTCCCGGGACCACTCGGAAGGCGTGGGCTATAACACACAAAAATATGGGAATCGCGCGGAATTCTAGTTGTTTGGCCGAAAAATGCAAAAAATGAGAAACGATCATGGCGGGGCGGATACTATGGTTCCTTAGGTCGTATTTGATAGTCCGGAAAAATATTAGGCGATAGGGGTCCGGAGGTCCCGAGACCACTTGGAAGGCGTGAGCTATAACACACAAAAATATGGGAATCGTGCGGAATTCTAGTTGTTTGGCCGAAAAATGCAAAAAATGAGAAACGATGATGGCGGGGCAGTTACTATGGTTCCTTAGGTCCTATTTGACGGCCCGGAAAAATTTTAGGCGATCGGGGTCCGGGGGTCCCGGAACCACTTGGAAGGGTGGGCAATAGCACACAAAAATATTGTAATCGGGCGGAATTCTAGTTTTTTGGCCGAAAAATGCATCAAATGAAGAATGATCATGGCTGGGCGGTGACTATGATTCCTTTGGTCTTATTTGATAGTCCGGAAATTTTTTAGGCGATCGGGTCCGCGGCTCCCCGGACCATTTGGAAGGCGTGGGTATAGCACACGAAAATATGGGAATCGGGCGTAATTCTAGTTTTTTGGCCGAAAAATGCAAAAAATGAGAAACGATGATGGCGGGGCGGTTACTATGGTTCCTTAGGTCGTATTTGATGGCCCGAAAAAATTTTAGGCGATCGGGGTCCGGGGTTCCCGGAACCACTTGGAAGGGTGGGCAATAGCACACAAAAATATTGTAATCAGGCGGAATTCTAGTTTTTTGGCCGAAAACTGCAACAAATGAGGAATGATCATGGCTGGGTGGTGACTATGGTTCCTTTGGTCTTATTTGATAGTCCGGAAAATTTTTAGGCGATCGGGTCCGCGGCTCCCCGGACCATTTGGAAGGCGTGGGTATAGCACACGAAAATATGGGAATCGGGCGTAATTCTAGTTTTTTGGCCGAAAAATGCAAAGAATGAGAAACGATGATGGCGAGGCAGTTACTATGGTTCCTTAGGTCGTATTTGATGGCCCAGAAAAACTTTAGGCGATCGGGGTCCGGGGGTCCCGGAACCACTTGGAAGGGTGGGCAATAGCACACTAAAATATTGTAATCGGGCGAAATTCTAGTTTTTTGGCCGAAAAACACAACAAATGAGGAATGATCATGGCGGGGCGGTGACTATGGTTACATTGGTCTTATTTGATAGTCCGGAAAAATATTAGGCGATAGGGGTCGGGAGGTCCCGGGACCTCTCGGAAGGCGTGGGCTATAACACACAAAAATATGGGAATCGCGCGGAATTCTAGTTGTTTGGCCGAAAAACGCAAAAAATGAGGAACGATCATGGCGGGGCGGATACTATGGTTCCTTAGGTCGTATTTGATAGTCCGGAAAAATATTAGGCGATAGGGGTCCGGAGGTCCCGAGACCACTCGGAAGGCGTGAGCTATAACACACAAAAATATGGGAATCGCGCGGAATTCTAGTTGTTTGGCCGAAAAACGCAACAAATAAGGAACGATCATGGCGGGGCGGATACTATGGTTCCTTAGGTCGTATTTGATAGTCCGGAAATATTTTAGGCGATAGGGGTCAGGAGGTCCCGAGACCACTCGGAAGGCGTGGGCTATAACACAAAAAATATGGGAATCGCGCGGAATTCTAGTTGTTTGGCCGAAAAACGCAAAAAATGAGAAACGATCATGGCGGGGCGGATACTATGGTTCCTTAGGTCGTATTTGATAGTCCCAAAAAATATTAGGCGATAGGGGTCCGGAGGTCCCGAGACCACTCGGAAGGCGTGAGCTATAACACACAAAAATATGGGAATCGCGCGGAATTCTAGTTGTTTGGCCGAAAAACGCAAAAAATAAGGAACGATCATGGCGGGGCGGATACTATGGTTCCTTAGGTCATATTTGATTGGCCGGAAAAATTTTAGGTGATCGGGGTCCGCGGCTCTTGGGACCACTCAGAATGCGTGGGTCCCAGGACCACTTGGAAGGCGTGGGTATAGCACACGAAAATATGGGAATCGGGCGTAATTCTAGTTTTTCGGTCGAAATATGCAAAAAATGAGAAACGATGATGGCGGGGCGGTTACTATGGTTCCTTAGGTCGTATTTGATAGTCCGGAAAAACTTTAGGCGATAGGGGTCTGGAGTGCCCGGGTTCACTTGGAAGGCGTGGGCTATAGGACACGAAAATATGGGAATCGCGCGGAATTCTAGTTTTTTGGCCGAAATACGGAAAAAACATGGAACGATCATGGCTGGGCGGTGACTATGGTTCCTTAAGTCTTATTTGATAGTCCGGAAAAATTTTAGGCGATAGGGGTCCGGAGACCTGGGACCACTCGGAAGGCGTGGGCTATAACACAAAAAAATATGGGATGGCGCGGAATCCTAGTTGTTTGGCCGAAAAATGCAAAAATTGAGGAACGATCATGGCGGGGCGGATACTATGGTTCCTTAGGTCGTATTTGATAGTCCGGAAAAATTTTAGGCGATAGGGGTCCGGAGGTCCCGGGACCACTCAGAAAGTGTGGGCTATAACACACAAAAATATGGGAATCGCGCGGAATTCTAGTTGTTTGGCCGAAAAATGCAAAAAATAAGGAACAATCATAGAGGGGCGGATACTATGGTTCCTTAGGTCGTATTTGATTTCCCGAAAAAATTTTAGGCGATCGGGGTCTGCGGCTCTTGGGACCACTCGGAATGTGTGGGTATAGCACACGAAAATATGGGAATCGGGCAAACTTCTAGGTCTTTTTCAGTAACATGCAAAAAATGTGGAAAGATCTTGGCAGGGCGGTGACTATGGTTCCTTTGGTCTTATTTGATAGTCCGGAACAATAGTTGGCGATAGGGGTCCGGAGGTCCCGGGACCACTCGGAAGGCGTGAGCTATAACACACAAAAATATGGGAATCGTGCGGAATTCTAGTTGTTTGGCCGAAAAATGCAAAAAATGAGAAACGATGATGGCGGGGCGGTTACTATGGTTCCTTAGGTCGTATTTGACGGCCCGGAAAAATTTTAGGCGATCGGGGTCCGGGGGTCCCGGAACCACTTGGAAGGGTGGGCAATAGCACACAAAAATATTGTAATCGGGCGGAATTCTAGTTTTTTGGCCGAAAAACGCAACAAATGAGGAATGATCATGGCTGGGCGGTGACTATGGTTCCTTTGGTCTTATTTGATAGTCCGGAAAATTTTTAGGCGATCGGGTCCGCGGCTCCCCGGACTATTTGGAAGGCGTGGGTATAGCACACGAAAATATGGGAATCGGGCGTAGTTCTAGTTTTTTGGCCGAAAAATGCATAAAATGAGAAACGATGATGGCGGGGCGGTTACTATGGTTCCTTAGGTCGTATTTGATGGCCCAGAAAAATTTTAGGCGATCGGGGTCCGGGGGTCCCGGAACCACTTGGAAGGGTGGGCAATAGCACACAAAAATATTATAATCGGGCGAAATTCTAGTTTATTGGCCGAAAAACGCAGCAAATGAGGAATGATCATGGCGGGGCGGTGACTATGGTTACTTTGGTCTTATTCTATAGTCTGGAAAAATATTAGGCGATAGGGGTCGTGAGGTCCCGGGACCACTCGGAAGGCGTGGGCTATAACACACAAAAATATGGGAATCGCGCGGAATTCTAGTTGTTTGGCCGAAAAACGCAAAAAATGAGGAACGATCATGGCGGGGTAGATACTATGGTTCCTTAGGTCGTATTTGATAGTCCGGAAAAATATTAGGCGATAGGGGTCCGGAGGTCCCGAGACCACTCGGAAGGCGTGAGCTATAACACACAAAAATATGGGAATCGCGCGGAATTCTAGTTGTTTGGCCCAAAAACGCAACAAATAAGGAACGATCATGGCGGGGTGGATACTATGGTTCCTTAGGTCGTATTTGATAGTCCGGAAATATTTTAGGTGATAGGGGTCAGGAGGTCCCGGGACCACTCGGAAGGCGTGGGCTATAACACAAAAAATATGGGAATCGCGCGGAATTCTAGTTGTTTGGCCGAAAAACGCAAAAAATGAGAAACGATCATGGCGGGGCGGATACTATGGTTCCTTAGGTCGTATTTGATAGTCCCAAAAAATATTAGGCGATAGGGGTCCGGAGGTCCCGAGACCACTCGGAAGGCGTGAGCTATAACACACAAAAATATGGGAATCGCGCGAAATTCTAGTTGTTTGGCCGAAAAACGCAAAAAATAAGGAACGATCATGGCGGGGCGGATACTATGGTTCCTTAGGTCGTATTTGATTGCCCGGAAAAATTTTAGGCGATCGGGGTCCGCGGCTCTTGGGACCACTCAGAATGCGTGGGTCCCCGGACCACTTGGAAGGCGTGGGTATAGCACACGAAAATATGGGAATCGGGCGTAATTCTAGTTTTTCGGTCGAAATATGCAAAAAATGAGAAACGATGATGGCGGGGCGGTTACTATGGTTCCTTAGGTCGTATTTGATAGTCCGAAAAAATTTTAGGCGATAGGGGTCTGGAGTTCCCGGGTTCACTTGGAAGGCGTGGGCTATAGAACACAAAAATATGGGAATCGCGCGGAATTCTAGTTTTTTGGCCGAAATACGAAAAAAACTTGGAACGATCATGGCTGGGCGGTGACTATGGTTCCTTAAGTCTTATTTGATAGTCCGGAAAAATTTTAGGCAATAGGGGTCCGGAGACCTGGGACCACTCGGAAGGCGTGGGCTATAACACAAAAAAATATGGGATGGCGCGGAATCCTAGTTGTTTGGCCGAAAAACGCAAAAATTGAGGAACGATCATGGCGGGGCGGATACTATGGTTCCTTTGGTCGTATTTGATAGTCCGGAAAAATTTTAGGCGATAGGGGTCCGGAGGTCCCGGGACCACTCGGAAAGTGTGGGCTATAACACACAAAAATATGGGAATCGCGCGGAATTCTAGTTGTTTTGCCGAAAAATGCAAAAAATAAGGAACAATCATGGAGGGGCGGATACTATGGTTCCTTAGGTCGTATTTGATTTCCCGGAAAAATTTTAGGCGATCGGGGTCTGCGGCTCTTGGGACCACTCGGAATGTGTGGGTATAGCACACGAAAATATGGGAATCGGGCAAACTTCTAGGTCTTTTTCAGTAACATGCAAAAAATGTGGAAAGATCTTGGCAGGGCGGTGACTATGGTTCCTTTGGTCTTATTTGATAGTCCGGAACAATATTTGGCGATAGGGGTCCGGAGGTCCCGGGACCACTCGGAAGGCGTGAGCTATAACATAAAAAATATGGGAATCGTGCGGAATTCTAGTTGTTTGGCCGAAAAATGCAAAAAATGAGAAACGATGATGGCGGGGCGGTTACTATGGTTCCTTAGGTCGTATTTGACGGCCCGGAAAAATTTTAGGCGATCGGGGTCCGGGGGTCCCGGAACCACTTGGAAGGGTGGGCAATAGCACACAAAAATATTGTAATCGGGCGGAATTCTAGTTTTTTGGCCGAAAAACGCAACAAATGAGGAATGATCATGGCTGGGCGGTGACTATGGTTCCTTTGGTCTTATTTGATAGTCCGGAAAAATATTAGGCGATAGGGGTCCGCGGCTCCCCGGACTATTTGGAAGGCGTGGGTGTAGCACACGAAAATATGGGAATCGGGCGTAGTTCTAGTTTTTTGGCCGAAAAATGCATAAAATGAGAAACGATGATGGCGTGGCGGTTACTATGGTTCCTTAGGTCGTATTTGATGGCCCAGAAAAATTTTAGGCGATCGGGGTCCGGGGGTCCCGGAACCACTTGGAAGGGTGGGCAATAGCACACAAAAATATTGTAATCGGGCGAAATTCTAGTTTTTTGGCCGAAAAACGCAACAAATGAGGAATGATCATGGCGGGGCGGTGACTATGGTTACTTTGGTCTTATTTTGATAGTCCGGAAAAATATTAGGCGATAGGGGTCGTGAGGTCCCGGGACCACTCGGAAGGCGTGGGCTATAACACACAAAAATATGGGAATCGCGCGGAATTCTAGTTGTTTGGCCGAAAAACGCAAAAAATGAGGAACGATCATGGCGGGGTAGATACTATGGTTCCTTAGGTCGTATTTGATAGTCCGGAAAAATATTAGGCGATAGGGGTCCGGAGGTCCCGAGACCACTCGGAAGGCGTGAGCTATAACACACAAAAATATGGGAATCGCGCGGAATTCTAGTTGTTTGGCCCAAAAACGCAACAAATAAGGAACGATCATGGCGGGGTGGATACTATGGTTCCTTAGGTCGTATTTGATAGTCCGGAAATATTTTAGGTGATAGGGGTCAGGAGGTCCCGGGACCACTCGGAAGGCGTGGGCTATAACACAAAAAATATGGGAATCGCGCGGAATTCTAGTTGTTTGGCCGAAAAACGCAAAAAATGAGAAACGATCATGGCGGGGCGGATACTATGGTTCCTTAGGTCGTATTTGATAGTCCCAAAAAATATTAGGCGATAGGGGTCCGGAGGTCCCGAGACCACTCGGAAGGCGTGAGCTATAACACACAAAAATATGGGAATCGCGCGAAATTCTAGTTGTTTGGCCGAAAAACGCAAAAAATAAGGAACGATCATGGCGGGGCGGATACTATGGTTCCTTAGGTCGTATTTGATTGCCCGGAAAAATTTTAGGCGATCGGGGTCCGCGGCTCTTGGGACCACTCAGAATGCGTGGGTCCCCGGACCACTTGGAAGGCGTGGGTATAGCACACGAAAATATGGGAATCAGGCGTAATTCTAGTTTTTCGGTCGAAATATGCAAAAAATGAGAAACGATGATGGCGGGGCGGTTACTATGGTTCCTTAGGTCGTATTTGATAGTCCGGAAAAATTTTAGGCGATAGGGGTCTGGAGTTCCCGGGTTCACTTGGAAGGCGTGGGCTATAGGACACAAAAATATGGGAATCGCGCGGAATTCTAGTTTTTTGGCCGAAATACGAAAAAAACTTGGAACGATCATGGCTGGGCGGTGACTATGGTTCCTTAAGTCTTATTTGATAGTCCGGAAAAATTTTAGGCAATAGAGGTCCGGAGACCTGGGACCACTCGGAAGGCGTGGGCTATAACACAAAAAAATATGGGATGGCGCGGAATCCTAGTTGTTTGGCCGAAAAACGCAAAAATTGAGGAACGATCATGGCAGGGCGGATACTATGGTTCCTTAGGTCGTATTTGATAGTCCGGAAAAATTTTAGGCGATAGGGGTCCGGAGGTCCCGGGACCACTCGGAAAGTGTGGGCTATAACACACAAAAATATGGGAATCGCGCGGAATTCTAGTTGTTTTGCCGAAAAATGCAAAAAATAAGGAACAATCATGGAGGGGCGGATACTATGGTTCCTTAGGTCGTATTTGATTTCCCGGAAAAATTTTAGGCGATCGGGGTCTGCGGCTCTTGGGACCACTCGGAATGTGTGGGTATAGCACACGAAAATATGGGAATCGGGCAAACTTCTAGGTCTTTTTCAGTAACATGCAAAAAATGTGGAAAGATCTTGGCAGGGCGGTGACTATGGTTCCTTTGGTCTTATTTGATAGTCCGGAACAATATTTGGCGATAGGGGTCCGGAGGTCCCGGGACCACTCGGAAGGCGTGAGCTATAACATAAAAAATATGGGAATCGTGCGGAATTCTAGTTGTTTGGCCGAAAAATGCAAAAAATGAGAAACGATGATGGCGGGGCGGTTACTATGGTTCCTTAGGTCGTATTTGACGGCCCGGAAAAATTTTAGGCGATCGGGGTCCGGGGGTCCCGGAACCACTTGGAAGGGTGGGCAATAGCACACAAAAATATTGTAATCGGGCGGAATTCTAGTTTTTTGGCCGAAAAACGCAACAAATGAGGAATGATCATGGCTGGGCGGTGACTATGGTTCCTTTGGTCTTATTTGATAGTCCGGAAAAATATTAGGCGATAGGGGTCCGGAGGTCCCGGGACCACTCGGAAGGCGTGGGCTATAACACACAAAAATATGGGAATCGCGCGGAATTCTAGTTGTTTGGTCGAAAAACGCAAAAAATGAGGAACGATCATGGCGGGGCGGTTACTATGGTTCCTTAGGTCATATTTGATGGCCCAGAAAAATTTTAGGCGATCGGGGTCCGGGGGTCCCGGAACCACTTGGAAGGGTGGGCAATAGCACACAAAAATATTGTAATCGGGCGAAATTCTAGTTTTTGGCCGAAAAACGCAACAAATGAGGAATGATCATGGCGGGGCGGTGACTATGGTTACTTTGGTCTTATTTGATAGTCCGGAAAAATATTAGGCGATAGGGGTCGTGAGGTCCCGGGACCACTCGGAAGGCGTGGGCTATAACACACAAAAATATGGGAATCGCGCGGAATTCTAGTTGTTTGGCCGAAAAACGCAAAAAATGAGGAACGATCATGGCGGGGTAGATACTATGGTTCCTTAGGTCGTATTTGATAGTCCGGAAAAATATTAGGCGATAGGGGTCCGGAGGTCCCGGGACCACTCGGAAGGCGTGAGCTATAACACACAAAAATATGGGAATCGCGCGGAATTCTAGTTGTTTGGCCGAAAAACGCAACAAATAAGGAACGATCATGGCGGGGCGGATACTATGGTTCCTTAGGTCATATTTGATAGTCCGGAAATATTTTAGGCGATAGGGGTCAGGAGGTCCCGGGACCACTCGGAAGGCGTGGGCTATAACACAAAAAATATGGGAATCGCGCGAAATTCTAGTTGTTTGGCCGAAAAACGCAAAAAATGAGAAACGATCATGGCGGGGCGGATACTATGGTTCCTTAGGTCGTATTTGATAGTCCGGAAAAATATTAGGCGATAGGGGTCCGGAGGTCCCGAGACCACTCGGAAGGCGTGAGCTATAACACACAAAAATATGGGAATCGCGCGGAATTCTAGTTGTTTGGCCGAAAAACGCAAAAAATAAGGAACGATCATGGCGGGGCGGATACTATGGTTCCTTAGGTCGTATTTGATTGCCCGGAAAAATTTTAGGCGATCGGGGTCCGCGGCTCTTGGGACCACTCAGAATGCGTGGGTCCCCGGACCACTTGGAAGGCGTGGGTATAGCACACGAAAATATGGGAATCGGGCGTAATTCTAGTTTTTCGGTCGAAATATGCAAAAAATGAGAAACGATGATGGCGGGGCGGTTACTATGGTTCCTTAGGTCGTATTTGATAGTCCGGAAATATTTTAGGCGATAGGGGTCTGGAGTTCCCGGGTTCACTTGGAAGGAGTGGGCTATAGGACACGAAAATACGGGAATCGCACGGAATTCTAGTTTTTTGGCCGAAATACGTAAAAAACTTGGAACGATCATGGCTGGGCGGTGACTATGGTTCCTTAAGTCTTATTTGATAGTCCGAAAAAATTTTAGGCGATAGGGGTCCGGAGACCTGGGACCACTCGGAAGGCGTGGGCTATAACACAAAAAAATATGGGATGGCGCGGAATCCTAGTTGTTTGGCCGAAAAACGCAAAAATTGAGGAACGATCATGGCGGGGCGGATACTATGGTTCCTTAGGTCGTATTTGATAGTCCGAAAAAATTTTAGGCGATAGGGGTCCGGAGGTCTCGGGACCACTCGGAAAGTGTGGGCTATAACACACAAAAATATGGGAATCGCGCGGAATTCTAGTTGTTTGGCCGAAAAACGCAAAAAAAGAGGAACGATCATGGCAGGGTGGTTACTATGGTTCCTTAGGTCGTATTTGATGGCCCGAAAATTTTTTAGGCGATCGGGGTTCGGGCTTCGGGGTTCCCGGGAGCCCTTGGAAGGCGTGGGCTATAACACACAAAAATATGGGAATCGCGCGGAATTCTAGTTGTTTGGCCGAAAAACGCAAAAAATGAGGTACGATCATGGCGGGGTGGTTACTATGGTTCCTTAGGTCATATTTGATGGCCCGGAAAACTTTTAGGCGATCGGGGTTCGGGGTTCCCGGGACCCCTTGGAAGGCGTGGGCTAAAGCACACGAAAATATGGAAATCGCGCGAAATTCTAGTTTTTTGGCTGAAAAATGCAAAAGACTAGGAAGGATCATGGCGAGGCAGTGACTATGGTTCCTTAGGTCCTAATTGATGGCCCGAAAATTTTTTAGGCGATCCGAGTCCGGCGGCCCGGCCCATTCGGAAGGCGTGGGGCACACAAAAATATGGTAATCGAGCGGAATTCTAGTTTGTTGGCCGAAAAACGCAATAAATGAGGAACGATCATGGCGGGGCGGTGACTATGGTTCCTTAGGTCGTATTTGATGGCCCGGAAAATTTTAGGCGATCGGGGTCCACGGCTCCCGGGACCACTCGGACGGCGTAAGCTATAGCACGCGAAAATATGCAAATCGCGTGGAGTTCTAGTTTTTTGGCCGAAAAACGCAAAAAATGAGGAACGATCATGGCGGGGTAGATACTATGGTTCCTTAGGTCGTATTTGATAGTCCGGAAAAATATTAGGCGATAGGGGTCCGGAGGTCCCGGGACCACTCGGAAGGCGTGAGCTATAACACACAAAAATATGGGAATCGCGCGGAATTCTAGTTGTTTGGCCGAAAAACGCAACAAATAAGGAACGATCATGGCGGGGCGGATACTATGGTTCCTTAGGTCATATTTGATAGTCCGGAAATATTTTAGGCGATAGGGGTCAGGAGGTCCCGGGACCACTCGGAAGGCGTGGGCTATAACACAAAAAATATGGGAATCGCGCGAAATTCTAGTTGTTTGGCCGAAAAACGCAAAAAATGAGAAACGATCATGGCGGGGCGGATACTATGGTTCCTTAGGTCGTATTTGATAGTCCGGAAAAATATTAGGCGATAGGGGTCCGGAGGTCCCGAGACCACTCGGAAGGCGTGAGCTATAACACACAAAAATATGGGATCGCGCGGATTTCTAGTTGTTTGGCCGAAAAACACAAAAAATAAGGAACGATCATGGCGGGGCGGATACTATGGTTCCTTAGGTCGTATTTGATTGCCCGAAAAAATTTTAGGCGATCGGGGTCCGCGCCTCTTGGGACCACTCAGAATGCGTGGGTCCCCGGACCACTTGGAAGGCGTGGGTATAGCACACGAAAATATGGGAATCGGGCGTAATTCTAGTTTTTCGGTCGAAATATGCAAAAAATGAGAAACGATGATGGCGGGGCGGTTACTATGGTTCCTTAGGTCGTATTTGATAGTCCGGAAATATTTTAGGCGATAGGGGTCTGGAGTTCCCGGGTTCACTTGGAAGGAGTGGGCTATAGGACACGAAAATATGGGAATCGCACGGAATTCTAGTTTTTTGGCCGAAATACGTAAAAAACATGGAACGATCATGGCTGGGCGGTGACTATGGTTCCTTAAGTCTTATTTGATAGTCCGGAAAAATTTTAGGCGATAGGGGTCCGGAGACCTGGGACCACTCGGAAGGCGTGGGCTATAACACAAAAAAATATGGGATGGCGCGGAATCCTAGTTGTTTGGCCGAAAAACGCAAAAATTGAGGAATGATCATGGCGGGGCGGATACTATGGTTCCTTAGGTCGTATTTGATAGTCCGGAAAAATTTTAGGCGATAGGGGTCCGGAGGTCTCGGGACCACTCGGAAAGTGTGGGCTATAACACACAAAAATATGGGAATCGCACGGAATTCTAGTTGTTTGGCCGAAAAATGCAAAAAATAAGGAACAATCATGGTGGGGCGGATACTATGGTTCCTTAGGTCGTATTTGATTTCCCGAAAAAATTTTAGGCGATCGGGGTCTGCGGCTCTTGGGACCACTCGGAATGCGTGGGTATAGCACACGAAAATATGGGAATCGGGCAAAATTCTAGGTCTTTTTCAGTAACATGCAAAAAATGTGGAAAGATCTTGGCAGGGCGGTGACTATGGTTCCTTTGGTCTTATTTGATAGTCGGGAACAATATTAGGCGATAGGGGTCCGGAGGTCCCGGGACCACTCGGAAGGCATGAGCTATAACACACAAAAATATGGGAATCGTGCGGAATTCTAGTTGTTTGGCCGAAAAATGCAAAAAATGAGAAACGATGATGGCGGAGCGGTTACTATGGTTCCTTAGGTCATATTTGACGGCCCGGAAAAATTTTAGGCGATCGGGGTCTGGGGGTCCCGGAACCACTTGGAAGGGTGGGCAACAGCACACAAAAATATTGTAATCGGGCGGAATTCTAGTTTTTTGGCCAAGAAATGCAACAAATAAGGAATGATCATGGATGGGCGGTGACTATGGTTGCTTTGGTCTTATTTGATAGTCCGGAAAATTTTTAGGCGATCGGGTCCGCGGCTCCCCGGACCATTTGGAAGGCGTGGGTATAGCACACGAAAATATGAGAATCGGGCGTAATTCTAGTTTTTTGGCCGAAAAATGCAAAAAATGAGAAACGATGATGGCGGGGCGGTTACTATGGTTCCTTAGGTCGTATTTGATGGCCCAGAAAAATTTTAGGCGATCGGGGTCCGGGGGTCCCGGAACCACTTGGAAGGGTGGGCAATAGCACACAAAAATATTGTAATCGGGCGAAATTCTAGTTTTTTGGCCGAAAAACGCAACAAATGAGGAATGATCATGGCGGGGCGGTGACTATGGTTACTTTGGTCTTATTTGATAGTCCGGAAAAATATTAGGCGATAGGGGTCGGGAGGTCCCGGGACCACTCGGAAGGCGTGGGCTATAACACACAAAAATATGGGAATCGCGTGGAATTCTAGTTGTTTGGCCGAAAAACGCAAAAAATGAGGAACTATCATGGCGGGGCGGTTACTATGGTTCCTTAGGTCGTATTTGATGGACCGGAAAAATTTTAGGCGATCAGGGTCCGGGGGTCCCGGAACCACTTGGAAGGGTGGGCAATAGCACACAAAAATATTGTAATCGGGCGAAATTCTAGTTTTTTGGCCGAAAAACGCAACAAATGAGGAATGATCATGGCGGGGCGGTGACTATGGTTACTTTGGTCTTATTTGATAGTCCGGAAAAATATTAGGCGATAGGGGTTCAGGAGGTCCCGGGACCACTCGGAAGGCGTGGGCTATAACACACAAAAATATGGGAATCGCGCGGAATTCTAGTTGTTTGGCCGAAAAACGCAAAAAATGAGGAACGATCATGGCGGGGCAGATACTATGGTTCCTTAGGTCGTATTTGATAGTCCGGAAATATTTTAGGCGATAGGGGTCAGGAGGTCCCGGGACCACTCGGAAGGCGTGGGCTATAACACACAAAAATATGGGAATCGCGCGAAATTCTAGTTGTTTGGCCGAAAAACGCAAAAAAGGAGGAACGATCATGGCAGGGTGGTAACTATGGTTCCTTAGGTCGTATTTGATGGCCCGAAAATTTTTTAGGCGATCAGGGTTCGGGCTTCGGGGTTCCCGGGAGCCCTTGGAAGGCGTGGGCTATAACACACAAAAATATGGGAATCGCGCGGAATTCTAGTTGTTTGGCCAAAAAATGCAAAAAATGAGGTACGATCATGGCGGGGTGGTTACTATGGTTCCTTAGGTCGTATTTGATGGCCCGGAAAATTTTTAGGCGATCGGGGTTCGGGGTTCCCGGGACCCCTTGGAAGGCGTGGGCTAAAGCACACGAAAATATGGAAATCGCGCGAAATTCTAGTTTTTTGGCTGAAAAATGCAAAAGACTAGGAAGGATCATGGCGAGGCAGTGACTATGGTTCCTTAGGTCCTAATTGATGGCCCGAAAATTTTTTAGGCGATCCGAGTCCGGCGGCCCGGCCCATTCGGAAGGCGTGGGGCACACAAAAATATGGTAATCGAGCGGAATTCTAGTTTGTTGGCCGAAAAACGCAATAAATGAGGAACGATCATGGCGGGGCGGTGACTATGGTTCCTTAGGTCGTATTTGATGGCCCGGAAAATTTTAGGCGATCGGGGTCCACGGCTCCCGGGACCACTCGGACGGCGTAAGCTATAGCACGCGAAAATATGCAAATCGCGTGGAGTTCTAGTTTTTTGGCCGAAAAATGAAAAAAATGAGAAACGATGATGGTGGGGCGGTTACTATTGTTCCTTAGGTCGTATTTGATGGCCTAGAAAAATTTGAGGCGATCAGGGTCCGCAGGTCCCGGAACCACTTGTAAGGGTGGGCAATAGCACACAAAAATATTGTAATCGGGCGGAATTCTAGTTTTTTGGCCGAAAATGCAACAAATGAGGAATGATCATGGCTGGGCGGTGACTATGGTTCCTTAGGTCGTATTTGATAATCCGGAAAAATTATAGGCAATAGGGGTCCGGAGTTCCCGGGTTCACTTGGAAGGCGTGGGCTATAGGACAAGAGAATATGGGAATCGCGCGGAATTCTAGTTTTTTGGCCGAAAAATGGAAAACACTAGGAACGATCATGGCTGGGCAGTGACTATGGTTCCTTAGGTGTTATTTGATAGTCCGAAAAAATTTTAGGCGATAGGGGTCCGGCGACCCGGGACCACTCGGAAGGCGTGGGCTATAACACACAAAAATATGGGATAGCGCGGAATTCTAGTTGTTTGGCCGAAAAATGCAAAAAATGAGGAACGATCATGGCGGGGCGGATACTATGGTTCCTTAGGTCGTATTTGATAGTCCGGAAAAATTTTAGGCGATAGGGGTCCGGAGGTCCCGGGACCACTCGGAAGGTGTGGGCTATAACACACAAAAATATGGGAATCGCGCGGAATTCTAGTTGTTTGGCCGAAAAACACAAAAAATAAGGAACGATCATGGCGGGGCGGATACTATGGTTCCTTAGGTCGTATTTGATTGCTTGGAAAATTTTTAGGCGATCGGGGTCCGCGCCTCTTGGGACCACTCGTAATGCGTGGGTATAGCACACGAAAATATGGGAATCGGGCAAGATTCTAGGTCTTTTTCAGTAACATGAAAAAAATATGGAAAGATCTTGGCAGGGAGGTGACTATGGATCCTTTGGTCTTATTTGATAGTCTGGAAAAATATTATGCGATAGGGGTCCGGAGGTCCCGGGACCACTCGAAAGGCGTGGGTATAACACACAAAAATATAAGAATCGCGCGGAATTCTAGTTGTTTGGCCGAAAAGCGCAAAAAATGAGGAACGATCATGGCGGGGCAGATACTATGGTTCCTTAGGTCGTATTTGATAGTCCGAAAAATTTTAGGCGATAGGGGTCAAGAGGTCCCGGGACCACTCGGAAGGCGTGGGCTATAACACACAAAAATATGGGAATCGCGCGGAATTCTAGTTGTTTGGCCGAAAAATGCAAAACATGAGGAACGATCATGGCAGGGTGGTTACTATGGTTCCTTAGGTCGTATTTGATGGCCCGGAAAATTTTTAGGCGATTTGGGTTCGGGGTTCCCGGGAGCCCTTGGAAGGCGAGGGCTATAACACACAAAAATATGGGAATCGCGCGGAATTCTAGTTGTTTGGCCGAAAAAGGCAAAAAATGAGGATCGATCATGGCGGGGTGGTTACTATGGTTCCTTAGGTCGTATCTGATGGCCCGGAAAATTTTTAGGCGATCGGGGTTCGGGGTTCCCGGGACCCCTTGGAAGGCGTGGGCTAAAGCACACGAAAATATGGAAATCGCGCGGAATTCTAGTTTTTTGGCTGAAAAACGCAAAAGACTAGGAACGATCATGGCGGGGCAGTGACTATGGTTCCTTAGGTCGTATTTGATAGTCCAGAAAATTTTTAGGCGATCCGGCTCCGGGGGCCCGACCCACTCGGAAGGCGTGGGCGATAGCACACAAAAATATGGGAATCGGGCGGAATTCTAATTTTTTGGCCAAAAAATGCAAAAACATGAGGAACGATCATGGCGAGGCAGTGACTATGGTTCCTTAGGTCCTAATTGATGGCCCGAAAATCGTTCCTAATTGAAGGCGTGGGCTATAGGACACGTAAATATGGGAATCGCGCGGAATTCTAGTTTTTTGGCCGAAAAACGGAAAAACTAGGAACGATCATGGCTGGGCAGTGACTATGGTTCCTTAGGTCTTATTTGATAGTCCGGAGACCCGGGACCACTCGGAAGGCGTGGGCTATAACACATAAAAATATGGGTTGGCGCGGAATCCTAGTTGTTTTGCCGAAAAACGCAAAAAATGAGGAACGATCATGGCGGGGTGGATACTATGGTTCCTAAGGTCGTATTTGATAGTCCGGAAAAAATTTAGGCGATTGTGGTCCGCAGGTCCCAGGACCACTCGAAAGGTGTGGGCTATAACACACAAAAATATGGGAATCGCGCGGAATTCTAGTTGTATGGCCGAAAAACGCAAAAAATAAGGAACGATCATGGCGGGGCGGATACTATGGTTCCTTAGGTCGTATTTGATTGCCCGGAAAATTTTTAGGTGATCGGGGTCCGCGGCTCTTGGGACCACTCAGAATGCGTGGGTATAGCACACGAAAATATGGGAATCGGGCGAAATTCTATGTCTTTTTCAGTAACATGCAAAAAATGTGGAAAGATCTTGGGAGAGCGGTGACTATGGTTCCTTTGGTCTTATTTGATAGTCCGGAAAAATATTAGGCGATAGGGGTCCGGAGTTCCCGGGACCACTCGGAAGGCGTGGGCTATAACACACAAAAATATGGGAATCGCGCGGAATTCTAGTTGTTTGGCCTAAAAACGCAAAAAATGAGGAACGATCATGGCGGGGCGGATACTATCGTTCCTTAGGTCATATTTGATAGTCCGGAAAATTTTTAGGCGATAAGGGTCAGGAGGTCCCGGGACCACTCGGAAGGCGTGGGCTATAACACACAAAAATATGGGAAGCGCGCGGAATTCTAGTTGTTTGGCCGAAAAACGCAAAAAATGAGGAACGATCATGGCGGGGTGGTTACTATGGTTCCTTAGGTCGTATTTGATGGCCCGGAAAATTTTTAGGCAATCGGGGTCCGGGGGTCTCGGAACCATTTGGAAGGGTGGGCAATAGCACACAAAAATATTGTAATCGGGCGGATTTCTAGTTTTTTAACCGAAAAACGCAACAAATTAGGAATGATCATGGCTGGGCGGTGACTATGGTTCCTTAGGTCGTATTTGATAGTCCGAAAAAATTTTAGGCGATAGGGGTCCGGAGTTCCCGGGTTCACTTGGAAGGCGTGGGCTATAGGACACGAAAATATGGGAATCGCGCGGAATTCTAGTTTTTTGGCCGAAAAACGGAAAAAACTAGGAACGATCATGGCTGGGCGGTGATTATGGTTCCTTAGGTCGTATTTGATAGTCCGGAAATATTTTAGGCGACAGGGGTCCGGAGACCCGGGACCACTCGGAAGGCGTGGGCTATAACACACAAAAATATGGGATCGCGCGGAATTCTAGTTGTTTGGCCGAAAAACGCAAAAAATAACGAACGATCATGGTGGGGTGGATACTATGGTTCCTTAGGTCGTATTTGATAGTTCGGAAAAATTTTAGGCGATAGGGGTCCGGAGGTCCCGGGACCACTCGGAAGGCGTGGGGCACACAAAAATATGGTAATCGAGCGGAATTCTAGTTTTTTGGCCGAAAAATGCAATAAATGAGGAACGATCATGGCGGGGCGGTGACTATGGTTCCTTAGGTCGTATTTGATGGCCCGAAAAATTTTAGGTGATCGGGGTCCACGGCTCCCGGGACCACTCGGAAGGCGTAAGCTATAGCACCCGAAAAAATGCAAATCGCGTGGAGTTCTAGTTTTTTGGCCGAAAAACGCAAAGCATTTGGAACGATCATGGAGGGGAGGTGACTATGGTTCCTTAGGTCGTATTTGATGGCCCGGAAAATTTTAGGCGATCGAGGTCCATGGCTCCCGGGACCACTCGGAAGGCGTAAGCTAGCACACGAAAATATGCAAATCGCGCGGAGTTCTAGTTTTTTGGACGAAAAATGCAAAGCATTTGGAACGATCATGGTGGGGCGGGGACTATGGTACCTTAGGTCATATTTGATAGTCCGGAAACATTTTAGGCGATCGGGGTCCGCGGCTCCCCGGACCACTTGGAAGGCGTGGGTATAGCACACAAAAATATGGGAATCGGGCGTAATTCTAGTTTTATTGCCGAAAAACGCAACAAATGAGGAATGATCATGGCTGGGCGGTGACTATGGTTCCTTAGGTCATATTTGATAGTCCGGAAAAATTTTAGGCGATAGGGGTCCGGAGTTCCCGGGATCACTTGGAAGGCGTGGGCTATAGGACACGAAAATATGGGAATCGCACGGAATTCTAGTTTTTTGGCCGAAAAACGGAAAAAACTAGGAACGTTCATGGCTGGGCGGTGACTATGGTTCCTTAGGTCTTATTAGATAGTCCGAAAAAATTTTAGGCGATAGGGGTCCGGAGACCCGGGACCACTCGGAAGGCGTGGGCTATAACACACAAAAATATGGGATCGCGCGGAATTCTAGTTATTTGGCCGAAAAACGCAAAAAATGAGGAACGATCATGGCGGGGTGGATACTATGGTTCCTTAGGTCGTATTTGATAGTCCGGAAAAATTTTAGGCGATAGGGGTCCGGAGGTCCCGGGACCACTCGGAAGGCGTGGGCCAAAAATATGGGAATCGGGCGTAATTCTAGTTTTTTGGCCGAAAAATGCAAAAATAAGAAACGATGATGGCGGGGCAGATACTATGGTTCCTTAGGTCGTATTTGATTGCCCGGAAAATTTTTAGGCGATCGGGGTCCGCAGCTCTTGGGACCACTCGGAATGCGTGGGTATAGCACACGAAAATATGGGAATCGGGCGAAATTCTAGGTCTTTTGAGTAACAAGCAAAAAATGTGGAGAGATCTTGTCAGAGCGGTGACTATGGTTCATTTTGTCTTATTTGATAGTCCGTAAAAATATTAGGCGATAGGGGTCCGGAGGTCCCGGTACCACTCGGAAGGCGTGGGCTATAACACAGAAAAATATGGGAATCGCGCGGAATTCTAGTTGTTTGGCCGAAAATAGCAAAAAATGAGGAACGATCATGGCGGGGCGGATACTATCATTCCTTAGGTCGTATTTGATAGTCCGAAAAAATTTTAGGCGATAGGGGTCAGGAGGTCCAGGGACAACTCGGAAGGCATGGGCTATAACACACAAAAATATGGGAAGCGCGCGGAATTCTAGTTGTTTGGCCGAAAAACAAAAAAAATGAGGAACGATCATGGCGGGGTGGTTACTATGGTTCCTGAGGTCGTATTTGATGGCCCCGAAAAGTTTTAGGCAATCGGGGTTCGGTGTTCCCGGGACCCCTTGGAAGGCGAGGACTAAAGCACACGAAAATATGGAAATCGCGCGGAAGCCCGGAAACATTTTAGGTGATCGGGGTCCGGGGGTCCCGGAACCACTTGGAAGGGTGGGCAATACCACACAAAAATATTGTAATCGGGCGGATTTCTAGTTTTTTGGCCGAAAAATGCAACAAATGAGGAATGATCATGGTTGGGCGGTGAGTATGGTTCCTTAGGTCGTATTTGATAGTCCGGAAAAATTTTAGGCGATAGGGGTCCGGAGTTCCAGGGTTCACTTGGAAGGCGTGGGCTATAGGACACGAAAATATGGGAATCGCGCGGAATTCTAGTTTTTTGCCGAAAAATGGAATAAACTAGGAACGATCATGGCTGGGCGGTGACTATGGTTCCTTAGGTCGTATTTGATAGTCCGGAAAAATTTTAGGCGATAGGGGTCCGGAGACCCGGGACCACTCGGAAGGCGTGGGCAATAACACACAAAAATATGGGATCGCGCGGAATTCTAGTTGTTTGGCCAAAAAACGCAACAAATGAGGAACGATCATGGCGGGGTGGATACTATGGTTCCTTAGTTCGTATTTGATAGTTCGGAAAAATTTTAGGCGATAGGGGTCCGGAGGTCCCGGGACCACTCGGAAGGCGTGGGGCACACAAAAATATGGTAATCGAGCGAAATTCTAATTTTTTGGCTGAAAAACGCAATAAATGAGGAACGATCATGGTTGGGTGGTGACTATGGTTCCTTAGGTCGTATTTGATGGCCTGGAAAATTTTAGGCGATCGGGGTCCACGACTCCCGGGACCACTCGGAAGGCGTAAGCTATAGCACACGAAAATATGCAAATCGCGCGGAGTTCTTATTTTTTGGCCAAAAATGCAAAGCATTTGGAACGATCATGGTGGGGCGGTGACTATGGTACCTTAGGTCGTATTTGATAGTCCGGAAACATTTTAGGCGATCGGGGTCCGCGGCTCCCCGGACAACATGGAAGGCGTGGGTATAACACACGAAAATATGGGAATCGGGCGTAATTCTAGTTTTTTGGCCGAAAAACGCAAAAAATGAGGAACGATCATGGCGGGGTGGATACTATGGTTCCTTAGTTCGTATTTGATAATTCGGAAAAATTTTAGGCGATAGGGGTCCGGAGGTCCCGGGACCACTCGGAAGGCGTGGGGCACACAAAAATATGGTAATCGAGCAAAATTCTAGTTTTTTGGCCGAAAAACGCAATAAATGAGGAACGATCATGGCGGGGTGGTGACTATGGTTCCTTAGGTCGTATTTGATGGCCTGGAAAATTTTAGGCGATCGGGGTCCACGGCTCCCGGGACCACTCGGAAGGCGTAAGCTATAGCACACGAAAATATGCAAATCGCGCGGAGTTCTAATTTTTTGGCCAAAAATGCTAAGCATTTGGAATGATCATGGTGGGGCGGTGACTATGGTACCTTAGGTCGTATTTGATAGTCCGGAAACATTTTAGGCGATCGGGGTCCGCGGCTCCCCGGACCACTTGGAAGGCGTGGGTATAACACACGAAAATATGGGAATCGGGCGTAATTCTAGTTTTTTGGCCGAAAAATGCAAAAATAAGAAACGATGATGGCGAGGCGGTTACTATGGTTCCTTAGGTCCTATTTGACGGCCCGGAAAAATTTTAGGCGATCGGGGTCCGAGGGTCCCGGAACCACTTGGAAGGGTGGGCAATAGCACACAAAAATATTGTAATCGGGCAGAATTCTAGTTTTTTGGCCGAAAAATGCAACAAATGAGGAATGATCACGCCTGGGTGGTGACTATGGTTCCTTAGGTCGTATTTGATAGTCCGGAAAAATTTTAGGCCATAGGGGTCCGGAGTTCCTGGGTTCACTTGGAAGGTGTGGGCTATAGGACGCGAAAATATGGGAATCGCGCGGAATTCTAGTTTTTTGGCCGAAAAACGGAAAACACTAGGAACGATCATGGCAGGGCGGTGACTATGGTTTATTAGGTCTTATTTGATAGTCCGGAAAAATTTTAGGCGATAGGGGTCCGGAGACCCGGGACCACTCGGAAGACGTGGACTATAACACACAAAAATATGGGATCGCGCGAAATTCTAGTTGTTTGGCCGAAAAATGCAAAAAAGGAGGAACGATCATGGCGGGGCAGATACTATGGTTCCTTAGGTCGTATTTGATAGTCCGGAAAAATTTTAGGCGATAGGGGTCCGGAGGTCCCGGGACCATTCGGAAGGTGTGGGCTATAACACACAAAAATATGGGAATCGCGCGGAATTCTAGTTGTTTGGCCAAAAAATGCAAAAAATAAGGAACGATCATGGCGGGGCGGATACTATGGTTCCTTAGGTCGTATTTGATTGCCCGGAAAATTTTTAGGTGATCGGGGTCCGCGACTCTTGGGACCACTCGGATTGCGTGGGTATAGCACATGAAAATATGGGAATCGGGCGAAATTCTAGGTCTTTTTCAGTAACATGCAAAAAATGTGGAAAGATCTTGGCAGAGCGGTGACTATGGTTCCTTTTGTCTTATTTGATAGTCCGGAAAAATATTAGGCGATAGGGGTCCGAAGGTCCCGGGACCACTCGGAAGGCGTGGGCTATAACACACAAAAATATGGGAATCGCGTGGAATTCTAGTTGTTTGGCCGAAAAACGCAAAAAATGAGGGACGATCATGGCGGGGCGGATACTATGGTTCCTTAGGTCGTATTTGATTGCCCGGAAAAATTTTAGGCGATCGGGGTCCGCGGCTCTTGGAACCACTCGGAATGCGTGGGTATAGCACACGAAATTACGGGAATCGGGCGAAATTCTAGGTCTTTTTCAGTAACATGCAAAAAATGTGGAAATATCTTGGCAGGGCGGTGACTATGATTCCTTTGGTCTCATTTGATAGTCTCGAAAAATATTAGGCGATAGGGGTCCGGAGGTCCCGGGACCACTCGGAAGGCATGGGCTATAACACACAAAAATATGGAAATCGCGCAGAATTCTAGTTGTTTGGCCGAAAAATGCAAAAAAAGAGGAACGATCATGGCGGGGTGGTTACTATGGTTCCTTAGGTCGTATTTGATGGCCCGGAAAATTTTTAGGCGATCGGGGTTCCCGGGACACGAAAATATGGAAATCGCGCGAAATTCTAGTTTTTTGGCTGAAAAACGCCAAAGACTAGGAACGATCATGGTGGGGCGGTGACTATGGTTCCTTAGGTCGTATTTGATAGTCCGGAAAATTTTAGGCGATCGGGGTCCACGGATCCCGGGAATACTCGGAAGGCGTAAGCTATAGCACACGAAAATATGCAAATCGCGCAGAGTTCTAGTTTTGTGGCCGAAAAATGCAAAGCATTTGGAAATATCATGGTGGCGCGGTGACTATGGTACCTTAGGTCGTATTTGATAGTCCGGAAACATTTTAGGCAATCGGGGTCCGCGGCTCCCCGGAGCACTTGGAAGGCGTGGGTATAACACACGAAAATATGGGAATCGGGCGTAATTCTAGTTTTTTGGCCGAAAAATGCAAAAAATGAGAAACGATGATGGCGGGGTGGTTACTATGGTTCCTTAGGTCCTATTTGACGGCCCGGAAAAGTTTTAGGCGATCGGGGTCCGAGGGTCCCGGAACCACTTGGAAGGGTGGGCAATAGCACACATAAATATTGTAATCGGGCGGAATTCTAGTTTTTTGGCCGAAAAACGCAATAAATGAGGAATGATCACGCCTGGGTGGTGACTATGGTTCCTTAGGTTGTATTTGATAGTCCGGAAAAATTTTAGGCGATAGGGGTCCGGAGTTCCCGGGTTCACTTGGAAGGTGTGGGCTATAAGACACGAAAATATGGGAATCGCGCGGAATTCTAGATTTTTGGCCGAAAAACGGAAAAAACTAGGAATGATCATGGCTGGGCTGTGACTATGGTTCATTAGGTCTTATTTGATAGTCCGGAAAAATTTTAGGCGATAGGGGTCCGGAGACCCGGGACCACTCGGAAAACGTGGACTATAACACACAAAAATATGGGATCGCGCGAAATTCTAGTTGTTTGCCTGAAAAACGCAAAAAATGAGGAACGATCATAGCGGGGCAGATACTATGGTTCCTTAGGTCATATTTGATAGTCCGGAAAAATTTTAGGCGATAGGGGTCCGGAGGTCCCGGGACCACTCGGAAGGTGTGGGCTATAACACACAAAAATATGGGAATCGCGCGGAATTCTAGTTGTTTGGCCGAAAAACGCAAAAAATAAGGAACGATCATGGCGGGGCGGATACTATGGTTCCTTAGGTCGTATTTGATGGCCCGAAAAAATTTTAGGCGATCGGGGTTCGGGGTTCCCGGGACCCCTTGGAAGGCGTGGGCTAAAGCACATAAAAATATGGAAATCGCGGGGAAGCCCGGAAAAATTTTAGGCGATCGGGGTCCGGGGGTCCCGGAACCACTTGGAAGGGTGGGCAATAGCACACAAAAATATTGTAATCAGGCGGATTTCTAGTTTTTTGCCCAAAAAACGCAACAAATGAGGAATGATCATGGCTGGGCGGTGACTATGGTTCCTTAGGTCGTATTTGATAGTCCGGAAAATTTTTAGGCGATAGGGGTCCGTAGTTCCCGGGTTCACTTGGAAGGCGTGGGCTGTAGGACACGAATATATGGGAATCGCGCGGAATTCTAGGTTTTTGGCCGAAAAACGCAAAAGACTAGGAAGGATCATGGCGGGGCGGTGACTATGGTTCCTTAGGTCGTATTTGATAGTCCGGAAAATTTTTAGGCGATCCGGCTCCGGGGGGCCCGACCCACTCGGAATGCGTGGGCGATAGCACACAAAAATATGGGAATCGGGCGAAATTCTAGTTTTTTGGCCAAAAAATGCAAAAAATGAGGAACGACAATGGAGAGGCGGTGACTATGGTTCCTTAGGTCCTAATTGATGGCCCGAAAATTATTTAGGCGATCCGAGTCCGGCGGCCCGGCCCACTCGGATGGCGTGGGGCACACAAAAATATGATAATCGAGCGAAATTCTAGTTTTTGGCCGAAAAACGCAATAAATGAGTAACGATCATGGCGGGGCGGTGACTATGGTTCCTTAGGTCGTATTTGATGGCCCAAAAAATTTTAGGCGATCGGGGTCCACGGCTCCCGGGACCACTCGGAAGGCGTAAGCTATAGCACACGAAAATATGCAAATCGCGCGGAGTTCTACTTTTTGGCCGAAAAATGCAAAGCATTTGGAACGATCATGGTGGGGCAGTGACTATGGTACCTTAGGTCGTATTTGATAGTCCGGAAACATTTTAGGCGATCGGGGTCCGCGGCTCCCCGGACCACTTGGAATGCGTGGGTATAGCACACGAAAATATGGGAATCGGGCGTAATTCTAGTTTTTTGGCCGAAAAAAGCATAAAATGAGAAACGATGATGGCGGGGCGGTTACTATGGTTCCTTATGTCCTATTTGACGGCCCGGAAAAATTTTAGGCGATCGGGGTCCGGGGGTCTTGGAACCACTTGGAAGGGTGGGCAATAGCACAGAAAAATATTGTAATCGGGCGGAATTCTAGTTTTTGGCCGAAAAATGCAACAAATGAGGAATGATCATGGCTGGGCGGTGACTATGGTTCCTTAGGTCGTATTTGATAGTCCAGAAAAATTTTAGGCGATAGGGGTCCGGAGTTCCCGGGTTCACTTGGAAGGCGTGGGCTATAGGACACGAAAATATGGGAATCGTGCGAAATTCTAGTTTTTTGCCCAAAATATGGAAAAAACTAGGAACGATCATGGCTGGGCGGTGACTATGGTTTCTTAGGTCTTATTAGATAGTCCAAAAAAAATTTAGGCGATAGGGGTCCGGAGACCCGGGACCACTCGGAAGGCGTGGGCTATAACACACAAAAATATGGGATCGCACGGAATTCTAGTTGTTTGGTCGAAAAACGCAAAAAAAAAAGAGGAACGATCATGGCGGGGCGGATACTATGGTTCCTTAGGTCGTATTTGATAGTTCGGAAAAATTTTAGGTGATAGGGGTCCGGAGGTCCCGGGACCACTCGGAAGGCGTGGGCTATAACACACAAAAATATGGGAATCGCGCGAAATTCTAGTTGTGTGGCCGAAAAACGCAAAAAATGAGGAACGATCATGGCGGGGCGGATACTATGGTTCCTTAGGTCGTATTTGATTGCCTGGAAAAATTTTAGGCGATCGGGGTCCGCGGCTCTTGGGACCACTCGGAATGCGTGGGTATAGCACACGAAAATATGGGAATCGGGCGAAATTCTAGGTCTTTTTCAGTAACATGCAAAAAATGTGGTAAGATCTTGGCAGGGCGGTGACTATGGTTCCTTTGGTCTTATTTGATAGTCCGGAAAAATATTAGGCGATAGGGGTCCGGAGGTCCCGGGACCACTCGGAAGGCGTGGGCTATAACACACAAAAATATGGGAATCGCGCGGAATTCTAGTTGTTTGGCCGAAAAATGCAAAAAACAAGAAACGATCATGGCGGGGCGGATACTATAGTTCCTTAGGTCGTATTTGATAGTCCGAAAAAATTTTAGGCGATAGGGGTCAGGAGGTCCCGGGACCACTCGGAAGGCGTGGGCTATAACACACAAAAATATGGTAATCGAGCGGAATTCTAGTATTTTGGCCGAAAAACGCAATAAATGAGGAACGATCATGGCGGGGCGGTGACTATGGTTCCTTAGGTCGTATTTGATGGCCCAGAAAATTTTAGGCGATCGGGGTACACGGCTCCCGGGACCACTCGGAAGGTGTAAGCTATAGCACACGAAAATGTGCAAATCGCGCGGAGTCCTAGTTTTTTGGCCTAAAAATGCAAAGCATTTGGAACGATAATGGTGGGGCGGTGACTATGGTACCTTAAGTCATATTTGATAGTCCGGAAACATTTTAGGCGATCGGGGTCCGCGGCTCCCCGGACCACTTGGAAGGTGTGGGTATAACACACGAAAATATGGGAATCGGGCGTAATTCTAGTTTTTTGGCCGAAAAATGCAAAAAATGAGAAACGATGATGGCGGGGCAGTTACTATGGTTCCTTAGGTCCTATTTGATGGCCCGGAAAAATTTTAGGCGATCGGGGTCCGGGGTCCCGGAACCTCTTGGAAGGGTGGGCAATAGCACACAAAAATATTGTAATCGGGCGGAATTCTAGTTTTTTGGCCGAAAAACGCAATAAATGAGGGATGATCACGGCTGGGTGGTGACTATGGTTCCTTAGGTCGTATTTGATAGTTCGGAAAAATTTTAGGCGATAGGGGTCCGGAGTTCCCGGGTTCACTTGGAAGGCGTGGGCTATAGGACACGAAAATATGGGAATCGCGTGGAATTCTAGTTTTTTGGCCGAAAAACAGAAAACACTAGGAACGATCATGGCTGGGTGGTGACTATGGTTCATTAGGTCTTATTTGATAGTCCGGAAAAATTTTAGGCGATAGGGGTCCGGAGACCCGGGACCACTCGGAAGGCGTGGGCTATAATACACAAATATATGGTAATCGAGCGAAATTCTAGTTTTTTGGCCGAAAAACGCAAAAAATGAGGAACGATCATGGCGGGGCGGATACTATAGTTCCTTAGGTCGTATTTGATAGTCCGGAAAAATTTTAGGCGATAGGGGTCCGCGGCACTTGGGACCACTCGAAATGCGTGGGTATAGCACATGAAAATATGGGAATCGTACGAAATTCTAGGTCTTTTTCAGTAAGATGCAAAAAATGTGGAAAGATCTTGGCAGGGCGGTGACTATGGTTCCTTTGGTCTTATTTGATATTTCGGGAAAATATTAGGCGATAAGGGTCCGGAGGTCCCGCGACCACTCGGAAGGCGTGGGCTATAACACACAAAAATATGGAAATCGCGCGGAATTCTAGTTGTTTGGCCGAAAAACGCAAAAAATGTGGAACGATCATGGCGGGGCGGTTACTATGGTTCCTTAGGTTATTTGATGGCCCGGAAAATTTTTAGGCGATCAGGGTTCGGGGTTCCCGGGACCCCTTGGAAGGCGTGGGCTAAAGCACACGAAAATATGGAAATCGCGCGGAAGACAGGAAATATTTTAGGCGATCGGGGTCCGGGGGTTCCGGAACCACTTGGAAGGGTGGGCAATAGCGCACAAAAATATTGTAATCGGGAGGATTTCTAGTTTTTTGGCCGAAAAATGCAACAAATGAGGAATGATCATGGTTGGGCTGTGACTATGGATCCTTAAGTCGTATTTGATAGTCTGGAAAATTTTTAGGCGATATGGGTCCGGAGTTCCCGGGTTCACTTGGAAGGCGTGGGCTATAGGACACAAAAATATGGGAATCACGCGGAATTCTAGTTTTTTTGCCGAAAAATGGAAAACACTAGAAACGATCATGGCTGGGCGGTGACTATGGTTCCTTAGGTCGTATTTGATAGTCCGGAAAAATTTTAGGCGATAGGTGTCCGGAGACCCGGGACCACTCGGAAGGCGTGGGCTATAACACACAAAAATATGGGATCGCGCGAAATTCTAGTTGTTTGGCCGAAAAACGCAAAAACTGAGGAACAACCATGGCTGGGCAGATACTATGGTTCCTTAGGTTGTATTTGATAGTCCGGAAAAATTTTAGGCGATAGGGGTCCGGAGGTCCCGGGACCACTCGGAAGGCTGGCACACAAAAATATGGTAATCGAGCGGAATTCTAGTTTTTTGGCAGAAAAATGCAATAAATGACGAACGATTATGGCGGGGCGGTGACTATGGTTCCTTAGGTCGTATTTGATGGCCCGGAAAATTTTAGGCGATCTGGGTCCACGGCTCCCGGGACCACTCGGAAGGCGTAAGCTATAGCACACGAAAATATGCAAATAGCGCGGAGTTCTAGTTTTTTGGCCGAAAAATGCAAAGCATTTGGAACGATCATGGTGGGGCGGTGACTATGGTACCTTAGGTCGTATTTGATAGTCCGGAAACATTTTAGGCGATCGGGGTCCGCGGCTCCCCGGACCACTTGGAAGGCGTGGGTATAACACACGAAAATATGGGAATCGGGCGTAATTCTAGTTTTTCGGCCGAAAAATGCAAAAAATGAGAAACGATGATGGCGGGGCAGTTACTATGGTTCCTTAGGTCCTATTTGATGGCCCGGAAAATTTTTAGGCGATCGGGGTCCGGGGGTCCCGGAACCACTTGGAAGGTGGGCAATAGCACACAAAAATATTGTAATCGGGCGGAATTCTAGTTTTTTGGCCGAAAAACGCAACAAATGAGGAATGATCACGGCTGGGTGGTGACTATGGTTCCTTAGGTCGTATTTGATATTCCGGAAAAATTTTAGGCGATAGGGGTCCGGAGTTCCCGGGTTCACTTGGAAGGCGTGGGCTATAGGACACGAAAATACGGGAATCGCGTGGAATTCTAGTTTTATGGCCAAAAAACGGAAAAAACTTGGAACGATCATGGCTGGGCGGTGACTATGGTTCATTAGGTCTTATTTGATAGTCCGTAAAAATTTTAGGCGATAGGGGTCCGGAGACCCGGGACCACTCGGAAGGTGTGGGCTATAACACACAAAAATATGGGATCGCGCGGAATTCTAGTTGTTTGGCCGAAAAATGCAAAAAATGAGGAACGATCATGGCGGGGCGGATACTATGGTTCCTTAGGTCGTATTTGATAGTCCGGAAAAATTTTAAGCGATAGGGGTCCGGAGGTCCCGGGACCACTCGGAAGGTGTGGGCTATAACACACAAAAATATGGGAATCGCGCGGAATTCTAGTTGTTTGGCCGAAAAACGCAAAAAATAAGGAACGATCATGGCGGGGCGGATACTATGGTTCCTTAGGTCGTATTTGATTGCCCGGAAAATTTTTAGGCGATCGGGGTCTGCGGCTCTTGGGACCACTCGGAATGCGTGGGTATAGCACACGAAAATATGGGAATCGGGCGAAATTCTAGGTCTTTTTTAGTAACATGCAAAAAATGTGGAAAGATCTTGGCAGAGCGGTGACTATGGTTCCTTTGGTCTTATTTGATAGTCCAGAAAAATATTAGGCGATAGGGGTCCGGAGGTCCCGGGACCACTCGGAAGGCATGGGCTATAACACACAAAAATATGGGAATCGCGCGGAATTCTAGTTGTTTGGCCGAAAAACGCAAAAAATGAGGAACGATCATGGCGGGGCGGATACTATCGTTCCTTAGGTCGTATTTGATAGTCCGGAAAATTTTTAGGCGATAGGGGTCAGGAGGTCCCGGGACCACTCAGAAGGCGTGGGCTATAACACACAAAAATATGGGAAGCACGCGGAATTCTAGTTGTTTGGCCGAAAAACACAAAAAATGAGGAACGATCATGGCGGGGTGGTTACTATGGTTCCTTAGATCGTATTTGATGGCACGGAAAAGTTTTAGGCGATCGGGGTTCGGGGTTCCCGGGACCCCTTGGAAGGCGTGGGCTAAAGCACACGAAAATAGGGAAATCGCGCGGAAGCCCGAAAAATTTTAGGCGATCAGGGTCCGGGGGTCGCAGAGCCACTTGGAAGGGTGGGCAATAGTACACAAAAATATTGTAATTGGGCGGATTTCTAGTTTTTTGGCCGAAAAACGCAACAAATGAGGAACGATCATGGCTGGGCGGATACTATGGTTCCGTAGGTCGTATTTGATAGTCCGGAAAATTTTTAGGCGATAGGGGTCCGGAGGTCCCGGGACCACTCGGAAGGCGTGGGGCACACAAAAATATGGTAATCGAGCAGAATTCTAGTTTTTTGGCCGAAAAACGCAATAAATGAGGAACGATCATGGCGGGGCGGTGTCTATGGTTCCTTAGGTCGTATTTGATGGCCCGGAAAATTTTAGGCAATCGGGGTCCACGGCTCCCGGGACCACTCGGAAGGCGTAAGCTATAGCACACGAAAATATGCAAATCGCGCGGAGTTCTAGTTATTTGGCCGAAAAATGCAAAGCATTTGGAACGATCATGGTGGGGCGGTGACTATGGTACCTTAGGTCGTATTTGATTGTACGGAAACATTTTAGGCTATCAGGGTCCGCGGCTCCCCGGACCACTTGGAAGGCGTGGGTATAACACACGAAAATATGGGAATCGGGCGTAATTCTAGTTTTTTGGCCGAAAAATGCAAAAAATGAGAAACGATGATGGAGGGGCGGTTACTATGGTTCCTTAGGTCCCATTTGATGGCCCGGAAAAATTTTAGGCGATCGGGGTCCGGGGGTCCCGGAACCACTTGGAAGGGTGGGCAATAGCACACAAAAATATTGTAATCGGGCGGATTTCTAGTTTTTTGGCCAAAAACGCAACAAATGAGGAATGATCATGGCTGGGCGGTGACTATGGTTCCTTAGGTCGTATTTGATAGTCCGGAAAATTTTTAGGCGATAGGGGTCCGTAGTTCCCGGGTTCACTTGGAAGGCGTGGGCTGTAGGACACGAATATATGGGAATCGCGCGAAATTCTAGGTTTTTGCCGAAAAACGCAAAAGACTAGGAAGGATCATGGTGGGGCAGTGACTATGGTTCCTTAGGTCGTATTTGATAGTCCGGAAAATTTATAGACGATCCGGCTCCGGGGGCACGACCCACTCGGAATGCGTGGGCGATAGCACACAAAAATATGGGAATCGGGCGAAATTCTTGTTTTTTGGCCAAAAAATGCAAAAAATGAGGAACGACCATGGAGAGGCGGTGACTATGGTTCTTTAGGTCCTAATTGATGGCCCGAAAATTATTTAGGCGATCCGAGTCCGGCGGCCCGGCCCACTCGGATGGCGTGGGGTACACAAAAATATGGTAATCGAGCGGAATTCTAGTTTTTTGGCAAAAAAATGCAATAAATGAGGAATGATCATGGCGGGGCCGTGACTATGGTTCCTTAGGTCGTATTTGATGGCCCGGAAAATTTTAGGCGATCGGGGTCCACGGCTCCCGGGACCACTCGGAAGGCATAAGCTATAGCACACGAAAATATGCAAATCGCG